>NC_060066.1:16642500-19142500 GCF_922984935.1 Meles meles | reverse complement strand
CTAAAAAGAACTCACCCCACTCCCACCTTGAGCTCATCCCATTCCCTGTCCTTCCCCACCTTGTGGTGTGTATGCACTGGGACCTTGATGAGACCTGATTGGGCCCACCCCCCATCTTCTAGTTGCTGGACAATGGGGGACATTAGCAGGACACCAAGAAAGTCAAGAGCAGGGTGATTTTAGAGCACTTAATCCCTCAGCTCCCTCTCACCATTTGACTCAGATTAGTTGCATTCCTCTGCCCAAATCAAAGCTTCCTCTTCACATAGCTGTACCTCACATCCTCAGGCTGCAGGTGGTAATCATTTCTGGCTTTTGCTGGCCTTGGGATCTTGCATGATGCCTTTTAAACCCTATCCATGACCTTGTAAGCAATAACTTCACTCAGTTCTCCTCAAATTACCCAATTTGGTATGCCTCTGTTTTCTTCCTGGAATCTCAGGGTCCTGGGATCGAGTCCCGCATTGGGCTCTCTGCCCCAGCCAATACAGATACTCTGTGTGTGTGTATACACATATATAAATATGTACATATATATGTATGTGTGTGTGTGTATATATATATATACTTTTTATTTTTCATAGATGCATATATGTAACGGTACAAAGAAATGGATGGGAAAAATAGGTACCGGGGCAGAGAAAAAGGAAAAGGGTTGGACTTGCGGTGGTGGACAGGGGAGATTTCAGCAATATCCATAGTATTATATTCCCTGTGTTTAAAAAATGTGAACATACTGACAATAATACATTTCAAGGTGGTGAACAGTGGGTGTTTGTTGTATTCTTCTGTGAACTCTGACCTTTGAAAAGTTCCTTTCCCCATCCTCCCCACACTTGTAGGTGAAGTGAGAGTGCGATGTGTAGAATGGCAATGACTGGTCATTTAGGGATGGGGGAGATGCAGAATATAGATAACTTTCTTCCAAATAGTACTTTTATTTCCAGAGCTCTTTGATGTGCCTCATTTCATTAATTTGCCCATTATCTAGGAATGAGGATTTCCTGGAAGGAGCAAGAGACTTCTGAGAAGCCTGAGTTGCAAATAAGCAGAGCAGCAGTAATTAGATCAAAGACTATTTATTTCCATGGTTAATGAGGAATAACCAATTCTGTGCTCCAAAAATAAATTATGAATTTTGCATACTTTCCTTGTGGTTCATTTTTAAGTAGCTACATAGCATTTTTTTATTTGAAGAATATTTTTGCTCTAATGTTGAAATAGTGGAATTGTTCTATAAATTGACTCAGACATGTAATTTAATTTTCCTATCTGGAAGCAACCTTAATAATAAAACTTAATAAACTTGTTTTTTCTGCCCTCCATTTTAATAATCATACCAAATATTTATTAAATAATTAGTATGTTATGAGGTACTATTCTGGGAACTTTGGATATTTTTTAGGCATAAAAGGGAATATAGTTGTGGTTACTCTAAGAAATTGTTGACTGACGTGGTATATTCCTTTGGCAACCCTTAGATGGTGTCTCTTCAACAGTGTGGCCTCTATCTCCTTAGCTCTTACTTAGCTGCTAAGTAGTTAGATCTTAGATATGGCGTGTGAACATTCCCTCCATTCCACACCATGTGCCTTTGCTGGAAACAGTGCTACCGTGGAGAGAATTATTACTTTTAATTTAAAACAGTCCTTGTGATGCTACCCATGGGGTACTACCCACAACGGGTAAGACACAGTGGCTGATCAGTGGTCTCAGGGCCCGCTGGGTAGGTCCTCTAATAATGTCACTGCATAGTTGATGCAGAGCTGACACCCAAACTCTGGCCAGTGGCAAAGTGGTCAGCGGTGGGTGCTCTGCTGATGAGGCGACGTGACACTAAATGTACTTGTTGGAGGAAGTCAGCTGTAGAATTAGGAATAACCACCTAAAATGGTCTTTGCCTTTTTTTACTCACTGGTCAGGGAAAGTCTCATAGTCATCTCCCTAAAAACATCTGCAAGCAAGGAGGTAGTGATTAAGCAGATTTTGGTGGGACTTTGGCAGTATTAAAAGTTTGGGATTAGCTACCAACATTGCAATCTTGGTAATAGAGAGAGCTAAGGTTACGGGTATTGGTCAAAGTATTTAAATAATTATGCATCCATGTTCCTTCACTCTTCTACTGAGCTACTTCCTCACTACATTTAAGGCTGAGAGCCGGGGCATTATTTTGGTTATATGGTGCTTTACTAGGGGAAGGGGCAGGGTATGTGTGCCACCCCTGGAATTTAAAGGAGCAAATTCTGTGACTATGAGTTTGTGTACATACGATTGGGGTAACGTTTGGAAAAAGACCTTGTAATATATTCTTTTTCCATTCAGCACTATTCAGCTCTGGGAATCCCAAGTATCAAAGGTGTTCTGAGCAATTCTAAACAGTGTGGTGGAGGACAAAAGCTTTCTTCTCTATTGTCCTACATATTTTCACCCCCCAAATCAAAGAGTCTATATGAATCAGCCAATAACCATTTTATCTAACTGCCATTTCATAAGCACCCACTATGTGCTCGGGACTTTGTGTACTATATCTCTAATCCTCAAAACAACTTTTATTTCATTTTAGTACGAAGGCATTAAAACCAGTCTAAATACATTGGTCAGGAACACACAACACAATATGGACGTTGTAGAGCTGTTATTTAACTCAAGTATGCTAATTCTGCCAGGGGATAGTGTCAGTTTCCTGTATTTGGCATCATTAATTGTGGAAACCTGATTGCCCTCCTCCCCCAAAACAAAAACAACTAACCACAACATAAATTCTTTAAATTAAACCTATCCCTTTTTCTGAAAGAAACTCAAAGAATGTTCTCGCTGAGCACAATACTGATGTTGGAGTAGAGCAGAGATATCCTCTTCAGATGGTAATCTGTGCCTTTTAGGGGGATCTTGAGCAAGACTGCAAACAGCAGCATCTTTAATCATATAAGTTGTTCCATCTGCAAAAATGTCAATGAATTACATTCCTCAGATATTAAATATTGTGAACTGTTCTAAATTAGCGTGAAACTACCTACTTTCAGTAATCCTTGACAGCAGAAGAAAGTAATGGGGCATTTAATTGAAAATAGCAGACAATATCTGGTTCTTTGATAATTGCTTTTGGAATGTATTATATGATTTGGACAGGGGATATTTCCAATTCCTAATTATTTTCTTTGGCTTGTATAAAAATGAGTTTACAGCCCCTTGATTCTCCTGTGAGAAAAAAAGGAGTAACTGGCCCAGATGCACTGGTTAGCAAGGAAAAAAAATGCTGGGATGTACATGCAAATATAAACAAAACGCAACCTATACTATCTTACCATCACTTTCCCCAAGGTATTTTGTTATTTATATGTGGTGTTTGCCCCATACTTATGAATGCATTAGAACCACTGATGATTTTTTTATGTGATTTTGCTGAACACCTTAATCAGTACTTCTACTTTGTATGTGCAAAAGAAAACATCTTACGTTCAAATAGATCCTAATATATCTGAAAAGGTTTGTTGTCTTAGAGTAGTTAAAGCATTCTCCCACATCCCCCTCCTCCAAATTTTGCTAACAGAATTTGCGTAGTAGAAATTTTCTGGTTTAGCATTCAAAGCTGATGGTCTACTCCAAGCCTTGAAGAATTAGGATTTCTATATCACTGTAGAAGTTGAAGGTTTACTTTATTCAGTAATATCTTTGTAAGAGCAAGTGCTGGATGTGTGATTACATGTGTCTGTGTAAATTACGTATTTGTAGACACGTGTGTAAAATACATAATATAGCTATATTAAATACATTAATTATACATGTAATGTATACATGTATGCATAAATTGTTCCGTGTTGCCTCGGTTGGATTTATAATTTATTATTTATTTATTCTTTTGCTGGTGGAAGCGTTCTCCACTGAAAGATTCTATTTTATTTTATTTTATTTTTTTTCCCATTTTATTTATTTTTTCAGCGTAACAGTATTCATTCTTTTTGCACAACACCCAGTGCTCCATGCAAAACGTGCCCTCCCCATTACCCACCACCTGTTCCCCCAACCTCCCACCCCTGACCCTTCAAAACCCTCAGGTTGCCCCAAGCTCCCACCCCTGACCCTTCAAAACCCTCAGGTTGTTTTTCAGAGTCCATAGTCTCTTATGGTTCGCCTCCCCTCCCCAATGTCCATAGCCCGCTCCCCCTCTCCCAATCCCACCTCCCCCCAGCAACCCCCAGTTTGTTTTGTGAGATTAAGAGTCATTTATGGTTTGTCTCCCTCCCAATCCCATCTTGTTTCATTTATTCTTCTCCTATCCCCCTACCCCCCCATGTTGCTTCTCCATGTCCTCATATCAGGGAGATCATATGATAGTTGTCTTTCTCCGATTGACTTATTTCACTAAGCATGATACGCTCTAGTTCCATCCACGTCGTCGCAAATGGCAAGATTTCATTTCTTTTGATGGCTGCATAGTATTCCATTGTGTATATATACCACCTCTTCTTTATCCATTCATCTGTTGATGGACATCTAGGTTCTTTCCATAGTCTGGATATTGTAGAC
Source organism: Meles meles (assembly GCF_922984935.1). Taxonomy (NCBI): domain Eukaryota; kingdom Metazoa; phylum Chordata; class Mammalia; order Carnivora; family Mustelidae; genus Meles; species Meles meles. Next base: position 19,137,973 of record NC_060066.1, on the reverse strand, counting down.
GTTGCTGCTATAAACATTCGGGTACACGTGCCCCTTCGGATCACTATGTTTGTATCTTTAGGGTAAATACCCAGTAGTGCAATTGCTGGGTCATAGGGTAGTTCTATTTTCAACATTTTGAGGAACCTCCATGCTGTTTTCCAGAGTGGTTGCACCAGCTTGCATTCCCACCAACAGTGGAGGAGGGTTCCCCTTTCTCCACATCCTCTCCAGCATCTGTCATTTCCTGACTTGTTAATTTTAGCCATTCTGACTGGTGTGAGGTGATATCTCATTGTGGTTTTGATTTGTATTTCCCTGATGCCGAGTGACGTGGAGCACTTTTTCATGTGTCTGTTGGCCATCTGGATGTCTTCTTTGCAGAAATGTCTGTTCATGTCCTCTGCCCATTTCTTGATTGGATTGTTTGTTCTTTGGGTGTTGAGTTTGCTAAGTTCCTTATAGATTTTGGATACTAGCCCTTTATCTGATATGTCGTTTGCAAATATCTTCTCCCATTCTGTCAGTTGTCTTTTGGTTTTGTGAACTGTTTCCTTTGCTGTGCAAAAGCTTTTGATCTTGATGAAATCCCAATAGTTCATTTTTGCCCTTGCTTCCCTTGCCTTTGCCGTTGTTCCTAGGAAGATGTTGCTACGGCTGAGGTCGAAGAGGTTGCTGCCTGCATTCTCCTCAAGGATTTGGATGGATTCCTTTCTCACATTGAGGTCCTTCATCCATTTGGAGTCTATTTTCGTGTGTGGTGTAAGGAAGTGGTCCAATTTCATTTTTCTGCATGTGGCTGTCCAATTTTCCCAGCACCATTTATTGAAGAGGCTGTCTTTTTTCCATTGGACATTCTTTCCTGCTTTGTCGAAGATTAGTTGACCATAGAGTTGAGGGTCGATTTCTGGGCTCTCTATTCTGTTCCACTGATCTATGTGTCTGTTTTTGTGCCAGTACCATGCTGTCTTGATGATGACAGCTTTGTAATAGAGCTTGAAGTCCGGAATTGTGATGCCACCAACTTTGGCTTTGTTCTTCAATATTCCTTTGGCTATTCGAGGTCTTTTCTGGTTCCATATAAATTTTAGGATTATTTGTTCCATTTCTTTGAAAAAAATGGATGGTATTTTGATAGGGATTGCATTAAATGTGTAGATTGCTTTAGGTAGCATAGACATTTTCACAATATTTATTCTTCCAATCCAGGAGCATGGAACATTTTTCCATTTTTTTGTGTCTTCCTCAATTTCTTTCATGAGTACTTTATAATTTTCTGTGTATAGATTCTTAGTCTCTTTGGTTAGGTTTATTCCTAGGTATCTTATAGATTTGGGTACAATTGTAAATGGGATTGACTCCTTAATTTCTCTTTCTTCAGTCTTGTTGTTGGTGTACAGAAATGCAACTGATTTCTGTGCATTGATTTTATATCCTGACACTTTACTGAATTCCTGTACAAGTTCTAGCAGTTTTGGAGTGGAGTCTTTTGGGTTTTCCACATATAGTATCATATCATCTGCGAAGAGTGATAGTTTGACTTCTTCTTTACCAATTTGGATGCCTTTAATTTCTTTTTGTTGTCTGATTGCTGAGGCTAGGACTTCTAGTACTATGTTGAATAGCAGTGGTGATAATGGACATCCCTGCCGTGTTCCTGACCTTAACGGAAAAGCTTTCAGTTTTTCTCCATTGAGAATGATATTTGCGGTGGGTTTTTCATAGATGGCTTTGATAATATTGAGGTATGTGCCCTCTATCCCCACACTTTGAAGAGTTTTGATCAGGAAGGGATGCTGTACTTTGTCAAATGCTTTTTCAGCATCTATTGAGAGTATCATATGGTTCTTGTTCTTTCTTTTATTAATGTGTTGTATCACATTGATTGATTTGCGGATGTTGAACCAACCCTGCAGCCCTGGAATAAATCCCACTTGATCGTGGTGAATAATCCTTTTAATGTACTGTTGAATCCTATTGGCTAGTATTTTGGCGAGAATTTTTGCGTCTGTGTTCATCAAGGATATTGGTCTGTAGTTCTCTTTTTTGGTGGGATCCTTGTCTGGTTTTGGGATCAAGGTGATGCTGGCCTCATAAAATGAGTTTGGAAGTTTTCCTTCCATTTCTATTTTTTGGAACAGTTTCAGGAGAATAGGAATTAGTTCTTCTTTAAATGTTTGGTAGAATTCCCCTGGGAAGCCGTCTGGCCCTGGGCTTTTGTTTGTTTGGAGATTTTTGATGACTGTTTCAATCTCTTTACTGGTTATGGGCCTGTTCAGGTTTTCTATTTCTTCCTGGTTCAGTTGTGGTAGTTTATATGTCTCTAGGAATGCATCCATTTCTTCCAGATTGTCCAATTTGTTGGCGTAGAGTTGCTCATAGTATGTTCTTATAATTGTCTGTATTTCTTTGGTGTTAGTTGTGATGTCTCCTCTTTCATTCATGATTTTATTGATTTGGGTCCTTTCTCTTTTCTTTTTGATGAGTCTGGCCAGGGGTTTATCAATCTTATTGATTCTTTCAAAGAACCAGCTCCTAGTTTCATTGATTTTTTCTATTGTTTTTTTGGTTTCTATTTCGTTGATTTCTGCTCTGATCTTTATGATTTCTCTTCTCCTGCTGGGTTTAGGGTTTCTTTCTTGTTCTTTCTCCAGCTCCTTTACGCGTAGGGTTAGGTTGTGTACTTGAGACCTTTCTTGTTTCTTGAGAAAGGCTTGTACCGCTATATATTTTCCTCTCAGGACTGCCTTTGCTGTGTCCCACAGATTTTGAACTGTTGTGTTTTCATTATCATTTGTTTCCATGAATTTTTTCAATTCTTCTTTAATTTCCTGGTTAACCCATTCATTCTTTAGAAGGATGCTGTTTAGTCTCCATGTATTTGGGTTCTTTCCAGCTTTCTTCTTGTGATTGAGTTCTAGCTTCAGAGCACTGTGGTCTGAAAATATGCAGGGAATAATCCTAATCTTTTGATACCGGTTGAGACCTGATTTGTGACCCAGGATGTGATCTATTTTGGAGAAGGTTCCATGTGCACTAGAGAAGAATGTGTATTCTGTTGCTTTGGGATGAAATGTTCTGAATATATCTGTGATGTCCATCTGGTCCAGTGTGTCATTTAAGGCCTTTATTTCCTTGTTGATCTTTTGCTTGGATGATCTGTCCATTTCAGTGAGGGGAGTGTTCAAGTCCCCTACTCTTATTGTATTATTATTGATGTGTTTCTTTGATTTTGTTATTAATTGGTTGATATAGTTGGCTGCTCCCACGTTAGGGGCATAGATATTTAAAATTGTTAGATCTTCTTGTTGGACAGACCCTTTGAGTAGGATATAGTGTCCTTCCTCATCTCTTATTATAGTCTTTGGCTTAAAATCTAATTGATCTGATATAAGGATTGCCACCCCAGCTTTCTTCTGATGCCCATTAGCATGGTAAATTGTTTTCCACCCCCTCACTTTAAATCTGGAGGTGTCTTCACGTCTAAAATGAGTTTCTTGTAGGCAACATACTGATGGGTTTTGTTTTTTTATCCATTCTGATACCCTGTGTCTTTTGATTGGGGCATTTAGCCCATTAACATTCAGGGTAACTATTGAGAGATATGAATTTAGTGCCATTATTAGCCTGTAAGGTGACTGTTACTGTATATTGTCTCTGTACCTTTCTGATCTACTACTTTTAGGCTCTCTCTTTGCTTAGAGGACCCCTTTCAATATTTCCTGTAGAGCTGGTTTGGTGTTTGCAAATTCTTTCAGTTTTTGTTTGTCCTGGAAGCTTTTGATCTCTCCTTCTATTTTCAATGATAGCCTAGCTGGATAGAGTATTCTTGGCTGCATGTTTTTCTCGTTTAGTGCTCTGAATATATCATGTCAGCTCTTTCTGGCCTGCCAGGTCTCTGTGGATAAGTCTGCCACCAATCTAATATTTTTACCATTGTATGTTACAGACTTCTTTTCTCGGGCTGCTTTCAGGATTTTCTCTTTGTCACTAAGACTTGTCAATTTTACTATTAGGTGACGGGGTGTGGACCTATTCTTGTTGACTTTGAGGGGGGTTCTCTGCATCTCCTGGATTTTGATGCTTGTTCCCTTTGCCATATTAGGGAAATTCTCTCCAATGATTCTCTCCAATAGACCTTCTGCTCCCCTCTCTGTTTCTTCTTCTTCTGGAATCCCAATTATTCTAATGTTGTTTCGTCTTATGGTGTCACTTATCTCTCGAATTCTCCCCTCATGGTCCAGTAGCTGTTTGTCCCTCTTTTGCTTGGCTTCCTTATTCTCTGTCATTTGGTCTTCTATATCACTAATTCTTTCTTCTGCCTCATTTATCCTAGCAGTAAGAGCCTCCATTTTTGATTGCACCTCATTAATAGCTTTTTTGATTTCAACTTGGTTAGATTTTAGTTCTTTAATTTCTCCAGAAAGGGCTTTAATATCTCCAGAGAGGGTTTCTCTAATATCTTCCATGCCTTTTTCGAGCCCGGCTAGAATGTTCAGAATCGTCATTCTGAACTCTTGATCTGACATATTACCCATGTCTGTGTTGATTAGGTCCCTAGCCTTCGGTACTGTCTCTTGTTCTTTTGTTTGTGGTGATTTTTTCCGCCTTGTCATTTTGTCCAGATAAGAGGATATGAAGGAGCAAATAAACTACTAAAAGGGTGGCAAAGACCCCGGAAAAATGCGCTGTAACCAAATCAGAAGAGACCCCAAATTGTGGGGGGGAGAAAGGGGATAAAAACAGGTTCTGAAAAAAAAAGAAAAAAAAATTTTGAAAATAAAACAAATAAAAAAATATAAAAAAGAAAGAAAAAATATATATATTTAGATGAACTAGTCAAAAAACGTTAAAAAAGAAAAGGGTAAAAGTTTTAAAAAATTTAGCAGAAGAAGAAAAAAGAAAAAAGAAAAAAAAATTGAAAAAAGAAAAAAAAAATTGAAGTAGCCGCAAGACTAAAGAATCATGGGGAGAAAGCCATGAGTTCCCTGCTTTGCTTTCTCCTCCTCTGGAATTGCTCTGCTGTCTTAGGAATTGAATCTGCTTTCTCCTTGATAGATGAACTTTGTCCTGGCTGGATATTTTGTTGATCTTCTGGGGGAGGGGCCTGTTGTAGTGACTCTCAAGTGTCTTTGCCCGAGGCAGGATTGCAGCGCCCTTACCGGCGGCCGGACTAAGTAATCGGCTCGGGTTCGCTTTTGGGAGCTTCTGTTCCCTGAACGCTTTCCGTAGAGTTCCGGAGGACGGGAATGAAAATGGCGGCCTCCCAGTCTCTGGCCCGGAGGAGCCGAGAGCCTGGGGCCCCACTCCTCAGTGCGCCCCCAGAGGACAGCACCCAATCACTCCCGTATCCCCAGCCTCTAGCCGCGCTCCGAGCTCACCCAGCCCGTGACCAGTTCAAGGTAACCCCGAGCTGAGAGTTCAGTCCTCGGCTCTGTCTCTGCAGCCGGCTTCTCCGTTCTAATACCTGCGAGCTCTCTGACACTCCGACACCCCCGATCCTTCTGTGACCCTGCGGGGCCTGGGGCCACGCTGGCCCCGCGTGGGCTTCACCCTGGTTTAGCCCCTGGAGCAATGTCCCTCAGTGGAACAGACTTTTAAAAGTCCTGATTTTGTGCTCCGTTCCTCCGCTGCTTGCCGGGAGCCGGCCCCTCCCCCCGCGGTCTATCTACCCGTTGTTTTAGATTCACTTCTCCGCCAGTCCTACCTTTCAGAAAGTGGTTGATTTTCTGTTTCTAGAGTTGCTGTTCTTCTTCTCTTCGCTCTCCCGTTGGATTTGTAGGTGTTTGCAATGTTTAGATAAGCTATTGAGCTGATCTCCTGCTACCTGATGTAGTCTCAGGCTGCTACTTCTCCGCCATCTTGAGAATTGAAAGATTCTATTTTATAAACATGAAGATTTAAAAAAAAAAATCTTGAGGGCCTGGGTGGCTCAGTCAGTTAAGCGTCTGACTTTTTATTTTAGTTCAGGTCATGATCTCAGGGTCTGAGATCAAGCCCCACATCTGGCTCTGTGCTGGGGGGTGGAGCCTGCTTAAGATTCTCTTGGGGGACCTGGGTGGCTCAATGGGTTAAATATCTGCTTTTGGCTCAGGTCATGATCTCACAGTCCTGGGATCCAGCCCCACGTGAGGCTCCCTGCTCAGCTGGAAGCCTGCTTCTCCCTCTCTCACTCCCCCTGTTTGTGTTCCCTCTCTCGCTATTGTCTCTCTCTGTCAAATAAATAAACTAAAGAAAAAAAAAGATTCTCTTCCTCTCTCTCTGCCCCTAACTTTCCTCTCTAAAATAAATAAGTAAATTAATAAATAAATAAAATCTTTTGAGATATATTGACAAGCAATTCAGGAAAGCAAAATTCAAAAGTTAATTTGTTAGAGTCTATCAAGTAAGCATGATTCTAGCAAGTTTTAATATGTGGGAATCTGAGAAGAGTTGATTATGATTTTCTGTTTTACCTAGATGTTTCATAGAGCTCAATTAGAAATGTTGTGGTGAATTTTGTACACATGTGCGTTTAGTAGAAACTTATTTCAACCTGTTTTGGGAATGGGCAATCGTTTGGCAAAAAGGAAAAGTACAAATTGAGCAAATTAAAAGTAAAACAAGAAAAGATATATTGCTATGGCAACCATAATCAACACTGTGAATTGTATGTTTGGATTTGCTAAGCACGTCTTTTGTGTCCTATCTTATCTGGTGCTCAGAACAATAAAAGAAGAAAAGTAATCCAACTCTATTCATCAAACTTTCACTTTGAGTGGGTGCTCACAATGGGCTGGCTTTATTGCCTCCACGTTGGTGAGCCTATGTCTCAAGCATTTCTCAGCTTTTTCTCCCTCAACCCCTTTGGTAAGAGAAGATGGCTAGAGCCATAGGAGTTGGAAATGTCATTTGGTCTGGTCAGTGAGGCTCTGAAATATCCTGGTATTGGGGCTCCATTTAACTAGTTTCCTATGAGGGCAGGCTTTGTTCAGAATGACTGGGAACTCTGGGGCATTTCAAATGGTTCCATTCCCTGTCCCACTGCCAGAAGCTGGAGGGGATTTTTCTCTGACATTTTCCATGAGAACCTGATTGAGCTTCAGGAGGTAAATCTCACAAAGTCCTTGGGGTGGGCAGCTCCCTATGTCTGGGTCCTCCTGGAGTTTTTAACTCTCAGAATTGTCTTATCTGAGTTTCCAGCAATTCATCAGCCACAGTTCTCAAGTCTCCTAGCAGCACTGGGTCCCAGTGGTTTCTGCTTGTGAATCTGTGCTGTAACTGCCTGCATTCACCTGTTTCTCCAACCTGGGGGCAGCGGTTTGCCTGGTGTCCTCCCCTCTCCTACAGATTCAAGGAGAGTTGTTAATTTTTCAGCCTGTTTAAACTTCTTATTTGTTAGGCTGGAGTGGTGACTTTCAATATCCTTACATGTGGAACTGAAAACTGGAAGCGATTATCTCCATTGGTTTACAAATGAGAACTTAGTCTAAAAGATGGTAAGTGATGCCCGGGTTACATAGCTGACAAATCAGAGACAGCATTAGTACCACTAGTACTCCCCCTGTATGATTCTGAATATAGGCTCCTTCATGGGTGTTGGGATTCTTTCTCCCTGTAGTATAAACATTAGAAATGGCCAATTCCCTGCCCTGACCAGAGCTAAGAGTGAGTCAACTTTCTATCATGCAACTAACCCAGAAATAAATTTGCATGGTATGTGTGTAGCATGTCTCTTGTCTCTTTCACAACCATCTTAGGTAACCTTGGGCAAAGTTATTTAGCCTTTTTTTGCCCCTTTTCTTTCTTTCTTTGGATAACCTCTTTATTTTATTAATATATAGGTATTATTTGTTTCAGGGATACAGGTCTGTGATTCATCAGTCTTACACAATTCACAGCACTCACCATAGCCCATACCCTTCCCAATGTCCATCACTTAACCACCTCATCCCTCCCACCCCCTCCACGCCAGCAACCCTCAGTTTGTTTCCTGAGATTAACCAACCTTGTGGATATTGAACCAACCTTGCAGCCCAGGAATAAATCCCACTTGGTTGTGGTGAATAATCCTTTTAATGTACTGTTGAATCCTATTGGCTACTATTTTGGTGAGAATTTTTTCATATGTGTTCATCAGGGATGTTGGTCTGTAATTCACTGTTTTGATGGGGTCTTTGGTTTTGGGATCAAGGTAATGCTAGTCTCATAAAATGGGTTTGGAAGTTTTCTTTCCAATTCTGTTTTTTGGAACAGTTTCAGGAGAATAGCTATTAATTCTTCTTTAAATGTTTGGTAGAAATTCCCCTGGGAAGCCATCTGGCCCTGGGCTCTTGTTTGTTGGGAGATTCCTGATTACTGCTTCAATTTCCTCACTGGTTATAGGTCTGCTCAGATTTTCTCTTTCTTTCTGGTTCGGTTTTGGTATTTTTTCCATCTCTAGGAATGCATCCATTTCTTTCAGATTGTCTACTTTGCTGGCATATAGTTGCTCATGATATGTTCTTATAATTGTATTTCTTTGGTGTTGGTTGTGATCTCTTGTCTTTCATTCATGATTTTATTTATTTGGGTCCTTTCTCTCTCTCTCTCTCTTTAGTAAGTCTGGAAGTCTGGCCAGGGGTTTATCAACCTTATTAATTCTTTCAAAGAACCAGCTCCTAGTTTCCTTCATCTAATTTACTGTTCTTTTGGTTTCTATTTCATTGATTTCTTCTCTGATCTTTATTATTTCTCTTCTCCTGTTGGGTTTAGGCTTTCTTTGCTGTTCTTTCTCTAGCTCCTTTAGGTGTAGGGTTAGGTTGTGTATTTGAGACCTTTCTTGTTTCTTGAGAAAGGCTTGTATTGCTATATGCTTTCCCCTCAGGACTGCCTTTGCTGCATCCCAAAGATTTTGAACAGTTGTGTTTTCATTTTCATTTCACTTTTTTTCCCATGAAGTTCTTCAATTCTTCTTTAATTTCCTGGTTGACCCATTCATTCTTTAGTAGGATGCTCTTTAGCCTCCATGTATTTGAATTCTTTCCAACTTCCTTCTTATGATTGAGTTCTAGTTTCAAAGCATTGTGGTCTGAAAATACACAGGTAATGATCCCGATCCTTTGGTACTGGTTGGGACCTGATTTGTGACCCACGATGTGATCTATTCAGGAGAATGTTCCATGTGCACTAGAGAAGAATGTGTATTCTGTTGCTTAGGGATAGAATGTTCTAAATATATCTGTAAAGTCCATCTGGTTCAGTGTGTCACTGAAACCCTTTATTTCCTTGTTGATCTTTTGCTTTGATGATCTGTCCATTTCAGTGAGGGGGGTGTTAAAGTCCCCTACTATAATTATATTATTGTCAATGTGTTTCTTTGATTTTGTTATTAATTGGCTTATCTAACTGGTTGCTCCCTTGTTAGGGGCATAGATATTTAAAATTGTTAGACTGTCTTGTTGGATAGACCCTTTATAAATATGATACAGTGTCCTTCCTTATCTCTTATTATAGTCTTTGGCTTAAAATCTAATTTGTCTGATAGAACGAGTGCCACCTCAACTTTCTTTTGATGTCCATTAGCATGGTAAATCGTTTTCCACCCCCTCACTTTAAATTTGGAGGTGTCTTTGGGTCCAAAATGAGTCCATATTGATAGGTCCTTTTTTTTTTTTAATTCATTTTGATATCCTTTGTCTTTTGATTGGGTCATTTTGCCCCTTTACATTCAGGGTAACTATTGAAAGATACGAGTTTAGTGCCATTGTACTGCCTGTATGGTGACTTTACTGTATATTGTCTCTGTTCCTTTCTGGTCCATGTTACTTTTAGGCTCTTTTTGCTTAGAGGACCCCTTTCAATATTTCCTGTAGGGCTTGTTTGGGGTTTGCAGATTCTTTTAGTTTTTGTTTGTCCTAGAAGCTTTTTATCTCTCCTTCCATTTTCAGTGACAGCCTAGCTGGATATAGTATTCTTGGCTATATATTTTTCTCATTTAGTGCTCTGAATATATCATGCCAGTCCTTTCTGGCCTGCCAGGTCTCTGTGGATAGGCCTTCTGCCAATCTAATGTTTCTACCTTTGTAGGTTACAGACCTCTTGTTCTGAGTTGCTTTCAGGATCTTCTCTTTGTCTCTGAGACTCGTAAGTTTTACTATTAGATGTTGGGGTGTTGACCTATTTTCATTGATTTTGAGGGGGTTTCTGTGCCTCTTAGATTTTGATGCCTGTTTTCCTTCCCCAATTTAGGGAAATTCTCTGCTATAATTTACTCCAATATGCCTTCTGCCCCCTCTCTCTTTCTTCGTCTGGGATCCCAATTATTCTAATATTGTTTCATCATATGGTATCACTTATCTCTTGAATTCTCACTTCGTGATCCAGTCGTTGTTTATCTCTGTTTTTCTCAGCTTCTTTAGTCTCCATCACTTTGTCTTCTGTATCACTAATTCTCTCTTCTGCCTCATTTATCCTGGCAGTTAGAGCCTCCATTTTTTACTGCTCCTCATTAATAAGCTTTTTGATTTCGAATTGGTTAGATCTTAGTTCTTTTATTTTCTCCAGAAAGGGATTCTCTACTATCTTCTATGCTTTTTCAAGCCCAGCTAGTGTCTTTATAGTCATCATTCTGAATTCTAGTTCTGACATCTTACCAATGTCTGTATTGATTAGGGCTGTGGGAGTCAGTACTGCCTCTTGTTCTTTTTTTTGAGGTGAGTTTGTCATTTTGTCATTTTGTCCAGTGAAGAATAGGTGAATGAGAGGACAAAATGCTAAATGGGTAACAATGACCCCAGAAAAATATACAGTAAACAAATCAGAAGAGACCCAAAACTGGGGAAAGGAAAAAAAAAAAAAAAAGAACATGATCAGGCTGGTGAATAAAACAGAGCCACACACTAGATTTTTGGTGTATTTTGGTCTGTTAGAAGAAACTGCCTTCCAAAATTTTAAAGAAAGAGAAATGTATACATATATAAAAATAAGGATAAATATGGAAGGGATGGAATATGACTATAAAGAAAATTAAACAAGGTTTTTAAAAAGGAATTGATAAGAAGTTGGTTGAAAAAAGAAAATAAATAAATAAATAAACCCCCAAGAGAATGTGATCTGGCAGGGGACTAGAACAAAGCCATACACTAGATTTAGGGTATATTTTGGTCTGTTAGAAGAAACTGTATCCCAAAATTTTAAAGAAAGAAAAACTTATACATACATAAAAAAAATAAGGTCAAATACAATGAAGGGATAGAATAGGACTATAAAAATGAAAATTTAAAAAGATTTTTAAAAAGGAATTGATAAAATGTTGGTTGGAAGACAGAAGAAGAAAAATTTTAAAAATAGAAAAAAAATAAATAAAATTTTAAAAATTAACTTTGAAAGACTAAAGAACCATGTCAAAAAAAGCCTTGAATTCTTTGTGCTGAATTCCCCTAGTGCTGGAGTTTTGTATTTCTCATTGATCAGTAAACTTGTTCTTGGCTGATGTTCTTGCTGATCTTCTGGGGGAGGGGCCTGTTTCAGTAATTCTCTAACGTCTTTGCCCCAGGTGGAATTGGACTGCCCTTGCCAGGGGGCAGGCTCAGTAATCTGCTCGGGTTTGTTCTTCATGGGTTTTGTTTCCAGAAGGCTTTCCATACTGCTTTGGAGCATGAGAATGAAAATGGCGGCCTCCCAGCCTCAGCAATCAGACAACAAAAAGAAATTAAAAGCATCCAAATCGCCAAAGAAGTCAAACTATCACTCTTTGCAGATGATACGATACTTTATATGGAAAACGCAAAAGATTCCACTCCAAATCTGCTGGAACTTGTATAGGAATTCAGTAAAGTATCAGGATATAAAATCAATGCACAGAAATCAGTGGCATTTCTATATACCAACAACAAGACAGAAGAAAGAGAAATTAAGGAGTCATTCCCATTTACAATTGCACCCAAAACCATAAGATACCTAGGAATAAATCTAACCAAAGAGGCAAAGAATCTATACTCAGAAAACTATAAAGTACTCATGAAAGAAATTGAGGAAGACACAAAGAAAGGAAAAAGTTTTCATGTTCGTGGATTGGAAGAACAAATATTGTGAAAATATCTATGCTACCTAAAGCAATCTACACATTTAATGCAATCCCTATCAAAATCCCATCCATTTTTTTCAAAGAAATGGAACAAATAATCCTAAAATTTATATGGATCCAGAAAGGACCTCAAATCCCAGAGGAATATTGAAAAAGAAAGCCAAAGTTGGTGGCATCACAATTCCAGACTTCAGACTCTATTACAAAGCTGTCATCATCAAGATAGTATGGTGCTGGCACAAAAACAAAACAAAAAAAAATGACACATAGATCAATGGAACAGAATAGAGAGCCCATAATAGACCCTCAACTCTATGGTCAACTAATCTTCGACAAAGCAGGAAAGAATGTTCAATGGAATAAAGACAGTCTCTTCAACAAATGGTGTTGGAAAAATCAGACAGCCACATGCAGAAAAATGAAATTGGACCATTTCCTTACACCACACATGAAAATAGACTCAAAATGGATGAAGGACCTCAGTGTGAGACAGGAATCCATCAAAATCCTTGAGGAGAACATAGGCAGCAACCTCTTTGACCTCAGCCACAGCAACTTCTTCCTAGGAACATCACCAAAGGCAAGGGAAGCAAGGGCAAAAATGAACTATTGGGACTTCATCAAGATCAAAAGCTCATATGGTTTCACTTATTTGTGGAGCATAACAAAGAACATGGAGGACATGGGGAGACAGAGAGGAGAAGGGAGTTGAAGAAAATTGGAAGGGGAGATGAACCGTGAGAGACTATGGACTCTGAAAAACAATCTGAGGGTTTTGAAGGGGTGGGAGGTGGGAGGTTGGGAGAGCCAGGTGGAGGGTATTATGGAGGGCACGTATTGCATGGAGCGCTGGGTGTGGTGCAAAAACAATGAATTCTGTTACACTGAAAAGAAATTAAAAACACACACACACACACACAAAAACGATAACCAGAAAAAAAAAAATCAAAAGCTTTTGCACAGCAAAGGAAACAGTAAACAAAACCAAAAGACAACTGACAGAATGGGAGAAGATATTTGCAAATGACATATCAGATAAAGGGCAAGTACCCAAAATCTGTAAAGAACTTATCAAACTCAACACCCAAAGAACAAATAATCCAATCAAGAAATGGGCAGAGAACATGAACAGACATTTCTGAAAAGAAGACATCCAGATAGCCAACAGACACATGAAAAAATTCTCCACATCAATCAGCATCAGGGAGATACAAATCAAAACTACAATGAGATACTACCTCACACCAGTCAGAATGGCTTAAATTAACACATCAGGAAATGACATGCTGGCGAGGATGCGGAGAAAGGGGAACTCTCCTACACTGTTGGTGGGAATGCAGGCTGGGGCAACCACTCTGGAAAACAGCATGGAGGTTCCTTAAAAAGTTGAAAATAGAGTTACCCTACGACCCAGCAATTGCACTACTGGGTATTTACCCTAAAGATACAAATGTAGTAAACAAACAAACAAACAAACGTAGTGATCTGAAGGGACATGTGCACCCAAATGTTTATAGCAGCAATGTCTACAATAGTCAAACTATGGAAAGAACCTAGATGTCCATCAACAGATGAATGGATAAAGAAGAGGTGGCATATATATACAATGGAATACTATGCAGCCATCAAAAGAAATGAAATCTTGCCATTTGCGACGACGTGGATGGAACTAGAGGATATAATGCTTAGCGAAATAAGTCAATCAGAGAAAGACAACTATCATATGATCTCCCTGATATGAGGACGTGGAGATGCAACATGGGGAGTTAGGGGGATAGGAAAAGAATAAATGAAACAAGATGGGATTGGGAGGGAGACAAACCATAAGAGACTCTTTTTTTTTTTTTTTTCTTGCTTCTCAATGGCTTTGATCATGTCTTTATTCAAAATTAGCTGTCCAAAATTATTTCACTTTTTTGAATAAATGTTAAGTTTTTAGGCAGCAGGCTTCTCTGCAGTGGGTTTCTTTTCTGCAGGCTTCTTATCAGCTGCTGGTTTCTTGGTAGCTGCAGCCTTTTTCCCCACCACAGGTTTCTTCTGCTTCTTCACACTAACAGCCTTCTTTCCTTTCTTCGCTACCACAGGCTTCTTGCCTGGAACTCCCTTCTCATCTGATTTGGCTTCTAAGGCTGCCGCCGCCTTATCCATCCGGAGTTTGTGATTCTTGGCCTGGTGAAGAATGGTGTTCCGGCACATGGTCTTTGCATAGGGGTTTAGCTTCAACATGATTCTCAGGTTCTTCAGTGGATTCTTCTTCAGGACCCTGCGATGAATCTTCTTGCGTGGTGCTCGGAGGGCTCTTTGGATCTCTGGACTTTTCAAGATTCTGCTAAGGTCTGTATTAAGCATCTTATGCATGGGAAGGTTGTAGTTACTCTTGAGGGAGGCAGCCTTACGCCAAGTGCCATATAGATCATCTAACTTGCGGAAAGCACTTTCAGTCCAAATGCAGAAACGTCCCACGTGCCCACCAGGAGCAAGTTTCAAAATGTTCAGTTTGCTTACATTAAGTAAAGTAATTCCAGGAATGTTTCTGAAGGCCTTGATGATACCATTGTCTTCATTGTAGATGGTGCAGGGTCCCCTGCGCTGGATACGGCGGCGGTTTCTCATTTTGCCCTTGCCAGCTCTCATTCGCTGAGAGGCATAGACCTTTTTGATATCATTCCAGGCTTTAAGTTTTTTAAGAAGCAAAACAGCCTCCTTGGTCTTCTTGTAGCCTTCAACTTTATCTTCAACCACCAAAGGAAGTTCAGGAACTTCCTCAATACGATGACCTTTAGACATGACCAGCGCTGGTAAGGCCGAGGCAGCCAGGGCAGAGCAGATGGCATATCGCTTCTGTGTCGTATTCACTCTGCGATGCCAACGGCGCCAGGTTTTGGTGGGTGCAAACATGCGGCCCCCACGACACATATTTCCAAAGGCACCCTGGCCAGAACGGTGAGTCCCACCGCCTCGAACTCTGGGAATTCGAGCCACAGCTCTGCCAGTACCCCAAGACTCAGCACTGGTTTGATGACCTGCTAATTCACTGACAGCATATGGCTGTCTGTTGTTTTTGCGCAAGTTGGTGTGAACAAAGTTCACAATATCCGGTCGAATGGGAGCCTTGAACACAGCAGGCAAAGTAACATTTTTGCCAGATGATTCCCCCTTCTCCGAGTACACAGATATCAATGGGCGAGCACACGCCTTCGCGGGGAGAGGAGAGGGCCACGCTCCTCTCAACCCCCCATAAGAGACTCTTAATCTCACAAAACAAACTGAGGGTTGCCAGGGGGAGGGGGTAGGGAGAGGGTGGTGGGTTATGGACCTTGGGGAGGGTGTGTGCTATGGTGAGTGCTGTGAAGTGTGTAAACCTGGCGATTCACGGATCTGTATCCCTGCAGCTAATAATACATTATATGTTAATAAAAAAGAAAATGGCAGCCTCCCAATCTCTGGCATGGAAGGAACTGAGAGCTCAGGGCCCCACTCCCCAGTGCGTCCACAGAGAAAAGGTGTCAATCTCTCCTGTCTCCCTGGTCTCCAGCTGCACTCTGTGCTCACCAGGCCTGTGACCGAGCATTTCTATCTCTGGTACATGACCCTGTTTGGAGTTTCCAGACCCAGCAGATTCCTGCAGTGTACTTCCATGCTGCTCCTTCCGGGGGAGGAAGGGGAGTCTCCCTGAATCTGCCGCTTTTTGGGTCCCTGCTGGAAGAGTAATTCTTTGCCTCTTTTCTTCAGCTGTAAAATGGGAGTAATAACATTGCTTATAGGACTAATAATACATGCAGAATCTGGGGGATGGTGCATATTTAGTGCCCAATTAATGCTACTCCTAGGAGGAGGTGGAGGAGTCATTTCAACCCTGACTATCACTTGTTCCCACATTTCCTTCTCCTACAGCTCTTTGTGGATTTTATTTTTGCTCTTTGGTGTGACTCCTTTTCCTGTTCACTTTTATCTGTTAAAACTCTTCTGAGAAGCGTTTCAGAATTTTCTGATGGATAATCTCCTGAACCAAAGGAGAATTCTCATGTGTTGGATTGAACCACTATTACCAATGATCTAATTTAGGTCTAAATGGCTTGTTTTTGAAACATAACCCAGGCCACGTTGTTTTCTTCTGAGAATAAATTTGGGTCAGGTGTGTCATTAACACTCAATATCTGTAAATGTAACCAGATGAACTGACTATGCAGACTTCTTACCAGGCCATAGACTCTTATTCCAGAATATGACCAATGACAAGCATAGAGGCATTATCCTGATGTTTTCTAATGATCTCAACTTAATTTCTGTGTATATATTGAGGCCTGGCTTTAACTATTTAGAACTAGCTTTACAATCCCACATGAATAGCTTAAGTCTCATCACAGAAATTCCTCTCTCATATCCCCAAGGAGTGTGGTTTTGCCTTTTTTATTAAAAGACCATAATTACTGCTGGACAATGACAGGCTTTTGTTTTGTGCTTTGTTTCTTTCAGGATCTTTTTTAAGACCCAGATTGAAATACAGGGGCCTCTTTTTCATAGAATAGTGTTGGAGGAAGCAAATGAGCCATAAATACTTTGCATTAAGTTATGGTTGTTAACACCAAAAAAGGTTAAGTGATAAAAGAAGGTTAAGGAAAACAAAGTCAAGAGAAAGTTAAGAACAGAAAGGCATGATGATTAGAATTGGAGCAAGTGATTACAGAATATAAAATGAGGCCAATACAGGTGCTGGATTCAGAAATAAAAATCATCTTGGTGGTTTATCTGCAAAGGAATCTAATACACTCCAATAACAGAGCCATGAAAATCTAGGCTTCTGGGACGGTGGGAAAGTGGAGATAGGAAGGAAGTATTTCATTTTACAAGAAGAAGCTAGTCAGAGAGTAGTATTTTTGTTGGCCTTAAAGGGAAAGAAGCTCCCAGATTACACCTGGAGGTTGTTATCTTTTGTCCACAGTGTGGGGTCTGCAAATCCCCATACATTTTGCAGTGGGAGACAGAGGATGATTCCAGGGCATTGGCAGAGAGTTGCAAAAGGCCATTTTGTTAAAGTGTGCAGAGCACGTATCCAAAGTTATGGAACTATAGACTATAATGTTTCTGACATATCAAATTTGAGCAATGGTAAACAGAGGAGCTCAGAATAACTTGTGGTTAGATTTGAATTCTTTGGGAGACAGACATAATACAATCTGTTCCCACCAGATTGAGACTTGCTGATTCATTCATTTATTCAATCAGCAAATGTTTATTGGGACCTTCAATATGCTAGCTACTGTGCTAGAATCTAGAGTCCTTGGCTATGTGGGAAGAATTCAGGAACTCAGATTTGATCTCTGGACCTCACCTAATGGTATAATTCTTACCCCTCAACACTCAGGGTTAAGAAATGCCACTTGTGGGGCACCTGCGTGGCTCAGTGGGTTAAAGCCTCTGCCTTCGGCTCAGGTCCTGATCTCAGGGTCCTGGGATCGAGCCCCACATTGGTCTCTCTGCTCAGCGGGGAGCCTGCTTCCTCCCTATCTCTCTGCCTGTCTCTCTGCCTACTTGTGATCTCTGTCTGTCAAATAAATAAATAAAATCTTAAAAAAAAAAAAAAAAGAAATGTCACTTGTGTTTATTTATCCAAATCTAATCTGATCAATTCAGGCACTCCCACTTTTGTGGCCCAACCTGGCCAGCAGGAAACAAATTCTTAGGATTTGGGAGGTCTTTTTCCATTCCAAGCTTAGGAAAATATTCTAGAAGCTCTTCTCAGTGCAGAAGACTTGGCAAGCACACTTTGAGGTTAGTCCTATCTAGACTTATGAGGTCTCCTGAGGGTGATTACTTTTTGATAAATGCCGGCTGTGTTTTTTTCTGGTCCATGCTTTAACATCTTGGAGCTGCTCTAGAAGAGGGCTTGTCATTTTGGAGCTAAGAGTGTCAGAGGAGAGGGGTTCTGCCACCTGTAGAATCAATCCCCAAACTGCTTTCTCCATCTTTTATCCTGGGAAAAACCACCCGCATCTTCTTAATTCTTGATGTCTGGTTTGGAAGCTTATTTTTCTTTTCTGAGAAAATGACAGTTCTGTGTGCCAGACAGTAGAATATCCTGTGCAGGAATGAAGGTGAAACTCAGCGACTCCATGGGATGCCAGTCGCCTCGATCAGGATGTCAGTCGCGCCCCTAGGAGTTGAGGAGTTGTTCAGAGCAGCAGACCTAACAAAACACTTTTTGGCCCTGCAACCAGAAAAAAAATAAAGCCTAATACTATTTGACTAAGTGGTCATTACATGAGCACCTACTGTATGCTGGGACTTAGTGTACATTATTTCTAATCCTCAAAATGACTTTTTCCATTTTAAAATGGAGGCTCTAGAACTCAGGTCCAGTGCATTGACTTACAAACGCACAGCATGTGAGTTGAGAGCTGGTAGTTAACTCAGGCATGTTGATTTTATTAGAGGCTCCTATCAGTTTCCTGCACTTAGGAATTGGGAGGAAGGATCTAGTTGCTCCCCCAACCCAATTCACCCAATGTACATCTAAATTAAACCTATCTCTTCTGGCAGAAACTCAAGTACTGTTTTCTCTCAGTGCAAAACTGATGTTGGCGTAGAGCAGATATTTCCCTCAGATGGGAAGCTACACCTTTTGTGGGGATCTTGCCTACTTCCCATGCAATAAAACATGAAAGCTTGTCTCCTTTTTGAGCACAGAGAGGGATAAGTGCCTTAGTATAGCCTAATATAAAATATAAATTAGTCTATTACATATATTGTCACAGTGGAAAAGTTCCTATTTCCTCCTAGCTGAAGTTCTTTCAAGTCAAATCCTTTTGAAGTGAAGTCCTTTGGTTCCCCTTTGAGATATGGCTTAGTCTATACATACCCTCAGGGGAAAAAGAAGACGTTGTCATAGCTGAAGTGTCAATTTTGTTCAGATCTAAAAATTAATTTCTATCGATTTGACAAAAGTTCTAATTTTCAGTTGATCAATTGGATAAAACCTTTGAAATGGGGACTGACTAGATTTCCCATTTTTGGTCCTATTAATCATGTCCACTTTATTCCAGAGAAACTATCTGTTCCTTTTTTATGCAGTATGTTAGGACTCTCTCATCCAAATCTTAAAACCAAATGCCTTGTCTGACATTGATTTTTGTTCCTCTTTCAATTGCAAGGGACAGTCCGAGATACAGTTTATCCCAAAATGTTGATTTTAGACACTCTCACGTTTAATGATCGGAGGGGCAAATATGTTTCCTCTCATGTGCACTCTGTTGAGCTGGTAGTGGTAATTCCTGCTGCAGTGTTGAGGAGGATTCTGAAGGGCTGTCTGGACTCAGCAGGGAAGCTGGGTAGATACCCATCACAGGAGCCGCATGGGGGAGGCCTGGCACAATCTCAGCCTTCTTCCTCAGGATAGGAGGGCAAAGTATTGAGACCAGAAATTATCAGGGATATCAGGGCCATAAAAGGGATAAGTCTTGGGGCGCCTGGGTGGCTCAGTGGGTTAAGCCGCTGCCTTCGGCTCAGGTCATGATCCCAGGGTCCTGGGATCGAGCCCCACATCGGGCTCTCTGCTCCGCGGGGAGCCTGCTTCCTCCTCTCTCTCTGCCTGCCTCTCTGCCTACTTGTGATCTCTCTCTCTGTCAAATAAATAAAATATTAAAAAAAAAAAAGGGGGTAAGTCTTCTCTTGGCAGTCAATATCTTGGGGTTTGTGAGTAGAACTATAGAGACCCAGAGAGCAAGAGGGAAGCAAATGATCTATATATGGGGACTGATGGGGCTGGTGACGAGCCTTGGGGTCCTCACTGCTTTATCCACAGAAGGTTCTATACATTGGAGGCATGGTAATGGTAGATTAAAGATGACAGTGACCTAGAAGGGGTGAGTGGAGAAGGATCTCTAAAATTCTCTGTTCTTTTGTTCCAGAAATTTCCCTGACACTGATAGAAGGATACCAAGAAAGGCCAACATGGAACCGAAATAGACATATTTAAGCTTTTCCATTGTTTGATTTTTGACTCAGATAGCCACATGACCAGAACTGTTTGATGTTTTCGACTCTTGATTATTCTGGAGTATTGATGTTTTTGGCTCCAAATCATAATTTGTGCAGAAAATTCTAAGGTTATCAAAACCATCTTTTGCCCTGTGTTGTGTCTCTAAAAGCATGAGCTAAGATTAAACTTTGTTGTAAGGGAGGAAGCTATTTATTTTTTATTTTTAATAGGTGTTTCTAAATTATGTAAGTGCAAAAACAGTAATAAAATTTTATTTGGTGTCACATGATATTTTTTGCACCCTTAAATTTCACCCACTTGAATTGCTTGAATAAATTACTTTAGCAAATAATCAGACCATAATGTTCCAATTATTGTTAGTGCTTTACAAATAAACCATATAAATGCCTGACATTTCCAACTTTGAAAACTGCCTGAGGACGGCTGAACATATGGTCTATAAACTCACCTACTGGTTGAAAACCCAGCCTGTCTCTTTAAGGCCTATAATTTGTTTTTTTGTTTTTTGTGTTTTTTTTTTTCCCCAGTGTGTGACACAAATTGCTTAATTAGCAAAATGAGGCAGAATGTTTTTGATGCTAAAATGACTTGTCTTCTCAATGAGAGACACAAAAATCTGACAGGTCTTTGGAGAGATAATTACGCCGAAGAGTGAAAATTTTGCTCTTGTTGCAGGTTTGCTGATAACACATCAGTAAAGACTTGGTTGGTCTGCCTGTTACAGCAACATGTCTGAATAAAGAATGAAGACTCCGTCTTTGTGATGTATGTTCTGATGTACATATCTGGTTTCAACAGAGTAGACTGGAAAGCAAAGACTGTAATTGCACGACCCATCATGTTGTTGAGGGAATTAATGAGCATCACCTAGAGGAGAGTTTTTCGAGATATTTAGACTGAGACCCACTGTAAGAAGTGCCGTTTACATCACAATATAGAAAGGGCTAAGTACTTAACATCTGTCTTCCATATGTACGGGCCCTGTTGCGTGTGGGGGTCCAGGGGAGGGCGTGCACTCCTGCACACACACACCTGAAACAAAGGTTTACTTAATAATACCTATCCTTCTATCTGTATCTATATGTGATGTCTTCCATTTGATTCATTCCATTTTTTAAAAAGATCTTATTTATTTATTTGACAGACAGAGATCACAAGTAGGCAGAGAGGCAGGCAGAGAGAGGGGGGAAGCAGGCTCCCTGCTGAGCAGAGAGCCCGATGCGGGACTTGATCCCAGGACACTGAGATCATGACCCGAGCTGAAGGCAGAGGCTTAACTCACTGAGTCACCCAGGCGCCCCTGATTCATTCCATTTTTTAAAAGAACCTGGTTGTAATTGACCAAATCGATTTCATAGCTCCTGGACGGTTTGCTATTTTCCCTAAAGTGAAAAACAATTGGACTTCATGATTTGAAATCTGATTTTGCACTGACCAATTGTTCTGGTGTCAGAGAAGAGCAGTTTGGGCATAGCTGTCAAATTTGAATTATATTGTGATTACATCCAGTATTCTGAATGCGAGTTACAAGGAGCAGGAAGAAATGAGAAGCTGGAGCTCAAATTTTGGCTTCAATCACTTGCCTTGCAGGTGCTGCTTGTTGAGGGCTGGTTTCAAGGTCTGGCTAAGAGCAGAGTCTGCAGTAAGAGTCGGTGGGTCCGAATTCTGGCTCACGCTGGCTCTGTGAGGGAGTGTGAGTGAGCAATTAACTTTTTTAGTCTTCAGCTTTCTCATCTGCAAAGTGGAAATACTATTACTACTTTTGTTCGCTGCTGTATTTCTTGCACCCAAAATGGTAAACTTGGTGCATAGTATGGGCTCAATAAATATTCATTGTTGAACGAATAAATGAATTACTTGAGGTAAATGAAACGGAAATAAGTTATGGAAAACTTGATATTAACAAAACTTTGTTTACAAACGTCGTTATTTTTAGGTTTGTTTTGAAATTTCTATTGTGTATGCATCTTTTTAATATTTAATGTTTGGAATATTCTCGGAGCCATTGTTTCTCCTAAGAAGAATTAGGGAACATCAGTCCACACATTGGCCTTTCCCTCTGTTTAATTTCACTTGGTTCTTTGCAAATGTACCGAGAAAGTGATGCTAGGGTTTGCAATCACTGCGTAGTTGAGGAAAAGGAACAAGGCATCAGAAACCCTTAGCTGCACTATCTGTTTTGTCCACAAGATGGCGATCCTACCCCATAGAAGACAGATTCTTGCTGTTCAGTTTATTTCTGAGATCTTGGTTTTTTTCTTGGTTTGTCTTTTTGATTGTGCTTGTCTCTGCTTTAGCCTGTTTCTTGGGTTTTGCTTTCTGTTTTCATCTCTCTTTCTACCCTTCTGTGCAAAGAGCAGACCAGCTTGGTTTTAGTGAATGATGTACTTTTTTTTTTTTTTAATTTCCTATTACATAGCTGATCAGATCACTCTGCTATTTATTGCCTGATCAAATGCTAATTCTGTGTGGGGTGGGGGTGGGGGTTTTGTGTGTCCTGTTGGTACAGCCTTAGAGAAACTTGACAGCAAGGTAGGTGATTTTTTTAGCCTATATATAGCCACTATAATCCCATTATTGCCACTATAATCCCATTATAGCATGATTTAATTA
The DNA here is from genome assembly GCF_922984935.1 of Meles meles. Classification (NCBI taxonomy): domain Eukaryota; kingdom Metazoa; phylum Chordata; class Mammalia; order Carnivora; family Mustelidae; genus Meles; species Meles meles. The sequence continues at coordinate 19,115,336 of NC_060066.1, read as the reverse complement.
CACAGAATACTTGAACTGGGTGAGATCATTATTATGATTTTCATTTTTACACCAAAAGTCTGACAAGAGGTAGTTCTCCTATAGCCGATAGTTTAGGTACCGTTCTAAATACCGAGGCATAAAGACCCGTAGTCCAACTGTTTGCATTGTGTTTAAGTTTCATTACTGGGTTTAAATGGTAATTTTTTTTTAAAAGATTGGGCCTAAGCTAAAATAACATGGCTGGGTAAGCAGGGGACAATCTAATCATCTGGTTGTTACTTGAAATGAAAAGTTTGGTAATTTTTTCCACGAAAATGACTGATTTGGGGCCAGGTGGTTTTAGAGTCAGCCTGACCTGGCCCGAGTGACTCTTCCAGTTCAAGGACTCTGTTAACTGCCCTCCTAATGGGATGCCAGTGGGCCTGTCCCCTGCCTCGGGGTCTGCCGGGGTCTGCTGCTATGCAGACGGCCCTGGGCTCTGAGGAGCTGCCCCGCGCCCACGGCCAGCTGTGTGTTCACGAGGCGCTGCTGTGCGCGAGCCAATGCCAGCACCTGGAGGCCCGTGCAGCTGCTGCTGCAAAATGTCGGAAAGCCCACGTAAAAGTGGCACTTAAAAAAAAAAAATACCAGTATATGAGCCTTTAACGGTTTATTACCTCTTAGGGTTTGAAACCCCAAATAGAAAAAAATATTTCTTTGCCCAAATTATTATGCTTTCCAAACTTGGGGGGGACCCCATAATTAAAGATAAAACATCCAGCCATATAAAAGGTTATGCAACAGTGAGCTGCAGGACGCGTCAGAATTGCTTACAACCTGGGATGTGGCGCTTTCCAAACCTGGCCAAAGTGGGAGGCTTAGAGTGAGCACGCCGGAATTCCGGAATGCAAGATCCATGATGATAACCTGCAGATGAGACAACCCTTGACGTGGAAAGTACTCAGCAGTTTGGTTGGTTCCGTTCCCTTCAAAGCCATTCATTTCAATACTGTTTCTTTCCGTTAAAGTTAGTCCGTTTGCACTGCTGTTCAGGGCCCACGGTCTGTATTCTGGGCACTGAGCCGGATGCAAAGAAATGCAGGGCCGAGCTGAGACTTTCCCCTGCTGGGGCCGCCTCCCCTCCGGGTCTGCTCTCTTCCGCCCTGCACGGTGCCCTGGAAGCCTGGCATAGATGGGCCGCAGCACCGCTGTGCCGTGCCCTGTGGCTTTGCGCTGCTTGTAGTGGACGACACTGGCAGGAGTTGGGTGGACAGGAGGGAGAGTTGGGGGTACTTACTTCCTGCCTCCCTCCTGAGCCACCGGCTCCTGTCAGCGGTAGCTTCTGCTTGGGCATCCTTCTCCATATAGCCTTTCGTCTGAGTAGATCCCGACTGAGGCTCCCCACCACCACCCTTTATGCCCTAGTAGCAAGTGCCCCCCACCGTGTTCCTGTCCTCAGATGCTGCAGGACTCGGCTCCAAACAGGGCCCGCTGTTTGGAAAATGCTCCTCTTACTCACCTGGTTTTGATTACTCAGCTTGTGTCCTACAGAGAACCCGGCAGATGCCCTTAAGCAGCCTGCAGTCTGAGTTTGTGAATTCACTTACACTGAAGTGTTTATTGTGGAGCACGTGACTAGGTGCCAGGTCTGGGAGCATAAACCCCTGTCAACATGGCACATACAATTCCAACTCTCAGTGAAAGCACAGAAATTAAATTAGGGATTGTAAGCTATGCGGTGGGTTATGTGACAGGTCATGAGAGTACCTGGGGACCTTTTCTTGTCTTGGGCTGGTGGCCTCCCTGAGGGCGTGAGGCTTAAAGTGAAATACAAAGAATGAGCAGGCATTGATTAGGTGAGGGATGGAGGCCAGTGTGGCAGCCCTGGGATGGTGGAGAGTGTGCCAGAGTGAGGAGATGCCCGCGTGAAGACCAGATACAAAGAGTGGGGTCCCCTGGAGCGGGGTGAACATTCAGCAAGGCCAGGATGGGAGAGATGAGAGGGAGATGTTGGTCCATGGTAAGGACAGGCCAGATGCCAACCTCATATCCTGTTAAGAGGTTTGGAGTTTGTCCTAAGGGTCTGGGAAATCCTGGACACATTTTGAAGCACTAGGATGTACACTTTAGAAGGAGTCCTCTGGCTGCAGGCTAGAGAAAGGCTGCAGGGAACGGGAGGCAGAGAAGTGGGGGTGGAAAGCTCGTGGGATGGGAATTAAGAGAAGCTGGTGGGTTAAGAGCATTTGGTTGCTCTGACTCAGTTATTCTGACTCCCTTGCTCAGCTCCCGTGATGGGTAAGCACTGACTCTTCTTTCCAGAGTCGCTTAGTTGCTCTGGTAGAAGCCCCAGCAGCAAAGGGCTTTGGGGGACCATCGCAGTGATGGGCAAGAAGGGGGTGTGGAAGAAGTGAATGCCCAGCGAGACCCTGCAAATCAGGGCGCGCCAGGGGAAGGGGGGGTCTGCAGTGCGCTCCACACGGGGCTCTGCCGGAAAAGCAGGGGCAGCCGACAAAGGGAGACTTGGACCAGCTAGTCCTGTTTCTTTCCCTCCCTCCTTCTCTCCCTCCCTTATCAATGTATCTATGTATCTATCTATCATCCTGTCCCTTAAAGGAAAAGAGCTAGGTACGAAAGAGAGAGAGCAGGTTAAGTGGCCCAGAAGCCAAGCCAAAACGCTCCATCCTCACTCCCACTTAGAGAAGGTGCAGACCGTGACCCCCCTCCACCTGAGCTGGGATGCTGCCTCGTGCTGGGTCAAGGGATAGCACTGAATCAGAGAAGAAATTCTGTTTTAAAATGGAAGGACCGAGGCTCCTGGGTGGTTCAGTAGGTTAGACATCTGACTCTTGATTTCGGCTCAGGTCATGACGTCAGGATCCTGGGATCCAGCTCAGCTTCCGACTTTGTGCTCAGCACCAAGCCAGCTTGGGATTCTCTCCCTCTGCCTCTCTCCCCATGCTCATTCTCTCTCAAACAAACAAACAAACAAACAAAGTCTTCAACAAAAATAAATAAAATGAAAGGACCCAGTATTCAAATAACCGAAAGTGTCCAGAAATTGTAGAATATGTTTAGGGTGTCAAAATGGGGGGTGGGGGGGGGAGATTTCAGAGTAGGGTGAGAATGGACTGGAAGAATGGTTTTGGGTTTTGCTCCACTGAGTTTGAACTTCTCAGTAAACATGCACACATATACACACGTATGTAAATACGTATAAACTTAAATGTGCATAAAGTTTAAAATTTTATTCATGTTTGTGTATATATATACACATGTAGCAATGTGCATGTATATATGTGTGTACACATTTTCCTGTAGATATTCATTGTAAAAACTTTGTAAAAGAAGAAGACAAAAACCATCCTGTCGCCCAATAACTTCATCACATTTTATCATACAAATGTATTTTAAAACTCTTCCCCATTGAGATATATTGTATAGACATCACTTAAGACGTTTGGTAAAAATTCCCAAAGTGTTCTCTACACTGTCTCTGGGCCCTCACTGCTTACCCCGCTGTAATAGTATGGATACTACTTCAGACTTTTTTTATCAATATAGTGAGTAAGAAAAAGAAGCTTATAATTCCCTCAGTTTATATTTATCATTAGAGAACCTAGATTTTTTTTATTAGATGTTTTCTGTCTATACAAATTGCCTCTGATCTGTCTGCGACTGTTGCATATTTTAAAAAATCGAAGTGTTTGTTTATTTTTGTTTTAGGAGAAATATGCGTATACTAGACTATTCACCTCACATAATGTGTTTTGGAGATACTTTTCCTGTTTGTCTTTGAATTCAATTTATAGTAGTTTCTGTGCCCCAGCTGTTTTTAATTGGTATCCAGTCCAACATATCAATAATTTCTTTTGAGGTGCTTCCTTTGTTTTTTCTGCTTAGAAGGACTTTCCTCATTCCGAGAGCAGAAAAATCTTGCCTATATTTTATTCTGTTTGGTTTATTGGTTTATTTTTAGATGTTAAACTCTTTCATCTACACTGAATTAATATTGATTTACGTTCAGTAGTAGGGGTCTGCTCCCCTCACAGTTAAACCAATTACCAAGTAACATTTACTGAAAACTTATTCTGATTTAAATGCATTAATGGTTCCCCCTCTGCCCCCCCCCCCCCGCCCCCTGCCCCGCCATTGCCGAGAATCGCTATGACGTATGTAGGGTGAAGGACACAGACTCTATGGTCCAATCCACCCCCCACGCACACCCTCCCTCCCCCATAAAGTAGCCTAACAGTATCTTAGGAGGGCCATGAAAAGGATTAACAGAGATAAGGCATCTATACCGCCTCATTTGTAAGCACTAAAGCACTTAGTAGTATCCTTGCGTATCATTTGCTTGAGAGAATTCTGCATTGGACCCTGATAATCTGAGGACGTTACACCCCACTGGTTTTCTTAGCAACTCACTTTATGTTTTGTGTATGTTTCAGTTATAATTTCTATAAACAATATCTACTTTTGTCACAGAGTTTTTTTAGTCTCAATTGAGAATGAGCCTCTGTTTCTCTCTCTGTTTCCCTGTTTGCCTGTCTCTCTCTCTGTGTATATATGTGTGTATGTGTGTGTGTGTGTGTGTGTGTGTATGAACATGTACTTATATAGGTGCACACCCATATGTGTGTGTGGAGAGAGAGAGTGAGGGAAACAGAGAGAGAGAGGGAGGGAGAGAAAGAGGGAGGGAGGGAGAGGGACACAGAGAGAGGGAGAGACAGAGAGAGACACAGAGAGACAAACAGAGAGAAAGTGCTCTAAGACTGTAAAGTGCTACATGAGCATAAGGTACATTTTAAAAGATTTCCTTGAAGGACTGGAAGCGTAGACCATCTTTAGAGACCAGGTTCTTAGTTATATTCTTGAATTAACTTTATTAAACCGAGAAAAATCCGACCTATTATGTAGCTGCTTAGTTTCAAGTAACAGAAACGGACTCGGTTAACTTGTGCAAAGAGGGAATTTACTGGAAGGACATGGTGTTGCTCAAGGAACAGGAGGGAGGCTCAAGCTCAAGCCTGCACAGCTGTCTGCCTGCGGCGGGGGCAGCAGCGGGGGAAGAGCAGGGACTGATTCAGTATTTTCCCCTAAACACTCCTTTCCCTTAGAAAAAAATGTAACTGTGTTCAGTTTGGGTTTATTTCTTATCATTGTGATATAGGTGATACATTTGATCATTTCATCGTTTTTTGGTCATTGACGATTCGTGTTGTAGGGGGAGGACAACTATGACCCCAGCTTCTGTCATGGGCTTGCCCGTTGGCTAGAGATGCGTAGGGTGATTCACGGGCAGTGCAGGGGGGACTCCCCAAAAGGAAATTGGAATGACATTCATATAAAAACAGAGATGTGACTGTTGGGGGTTCTACACACAGCAAGTGTCACAAAGCCGTGTCAGGTCTGTTTCCCGGCCCAATGTTAGGGGAGCCCTGACAGAGGGAAGTAGTCAAAACTAACGAAGTCTGAGCCCCTAGGATGTAACCAGCATTGCCCTTGACCCTGACTCCACAACACCCCCTCTTGAAAAAGGATGGTAAGTCGAGAGATGTATGGAGCTAATGCCCTGAGGGTCCATGAGGTCCCACCTTAGGGAGGGTTTGGTGTTAAGATACTGGAGCCCAGGACCCACAAGCCCACTAGCGAATGCCAGATTCACCACAGCTGAGGAATGACAGAGGAACACAATTGCTTTGTCGAGGACTCAAGACCTTTCTGCTTGAGCATAATTAAATCTCCTTAAGTCTGTTTCTAAAGACAAGAAATGGAAACATGAATTCAAAAGGCTGTACCTTTCTCTCTGTGCACGGTCCTGAGGGAAGGTGATCCATTAGAAACACAGGCAGACACGCCAAGAGCAATAACGGGGCAGGCTCTGTGGGCTAAGCAGGCTGTGGTTAAAGGCTTTCCCTGAGAATCTTGCTCATTCATTAATTCTAGCTTTGGAAGGGGGCCAAGCCATGTGGTTTCAACCGCAGCAAGGGGCAAGATCCTAATGATTAAATGTTCTTTGTTGCCTTGCATTTCACTTTTTCTAGTAATGCACTTTGAAGAATGGAAAATTGAGTTTTCAATACTTTGTTGTTTGCTGAAGCTAAATCTAGAGGTAATTGAAGCCAGTTGAAAGCCGAAGGGAACAGCCAAGGTAAAGCTTGGTGCACAGAGGAGGCAGGAGGACTCAGGCTTGGTGCCTCCGTGGATCATGCTGTCTCCTGTGCCATTTCTCCCTTTTTGTTGTCTTGGAAACTGTAGTTGGAATCCGAATTTGGAGAATCGGATTATTCATTGGAAAATAATTCTTTTCGGGGCGCCTGGGTGGTTCAGTTGGTTAAGTGGCTGCCTTTGGTTCAGGTCATGATCCCAGCATCCTGGGATCGAGTCCCACCCACATTGGGCTCCTTGCTCAGCGGGGATCCTGCTTCTCCCTCTGCTTCTGCCTACCACTCTGTCTGCCTGTGCTCCCATGCTCTCTCTCTCTCTAACAAATAAATAAATAAAATCTTTAAAAAAAAGAAAATAATTCTTTTCAATGTTCTGTTTGGATCAATACTACTTTGGTGTGTGTAGAAGACAATGGACCAGAGTAATAAGAAATGGTTTTTCAGTGGACAGTAATGCATCACCATTCTTTGCTTAAAGATCTTAGGAGACTAAAGTATCCTTTTTGCTTTTTCTGGATGGCTAACCAAACCTTAATTTCATTAAATCTATATTCCCATTAGACCTCCATAAGAATACCTGGGGCATCTTGAAGAAATGAAATGCTTCTGTTTGATGATGCCCAAATAGATCAATAATTTGAGCATATGTAATGGCAACCTGGATTAGTTCTTGGCACAGAGTTACTGATCTCCAAATGCTAATTAAATGAATGAATTAATTAGGCCACTTTCCTGAAACAACTAGTAAATGTAGGGGAAAAATTCATTCAAAGAAGGGTGTGACGGAGTAAGTAAAATCTTTTAGCCTGCTGGCCTTGTTAAAACATAGTTCTGATCTCTAAACTGTGTATGAAAAAGAATGTATTTGTAGGTGAGAAATTATCACTCTTTTAGACCGAACAACCACGGAACATGGGGTCTAGTTCCTACACCAATACCTCACTGCAGGAACAGAATTTTCCATTTTGAGTTTCTTTAGGCTTGCTTTGGCCCTTGATTCAACTTGATTTCTGGCTGGGAAGCAAGTGAGGACTCAAGCAATAGCAGAACATTTCAGAGGTAAGGTCAGGCTTCTGTATTTTGCTCTTCATTCGATAGCTCCACTTGGAATGTTTATAACACACAAAGCAATGTTGGGCATTCCAGCTAAGGACCTAGAGTGTATATATATATATAGTTACCGTCACATATATTCTTTGTAAATAGCTTTACAGAGGTATAACTTGCATACCATAAAACTCACCTGGTTTGAGTATGTAAATCAATGGTATTTAGTGTCTTTATATAGTTACACAGTCATCATCATAGAGTTGTGCAGTCATCATCCCGGAATATGTTCATCACCCAAAAAAAGAAACCCCCACACCAGCCAGCTCCTTGTCTCCTCCGTCCCAGCTCTAGGCAACCACAAACCTACTGTCAGTCTCTACAGACCTGCCTATTTGGCATACTCCCACAACATGTGGTCTTTGTGTCTGGTTTCTTTGACTTAGCATATGTTGGGAGGTCTGTCTATTGTTGTAGAATGTATTAGTACTTAATTTCTTTTTATTGCTGAATAGTAGTTGATAACCTTTATCCCTTCCTCAGGTGATGAACGTTTAGGTTGTTTTCACATTTTGGATATTATGACTCCAGCTGCTATAAACATTTGCATACACTGTTTTGCGTGGACATTCGTTTTCATTGTCGGGGGGTATGTCTCTAGGAATTTCTGGATCACAAATTTTTTAAAAAACTTTCATAGTTACGGTGCCATTTTACATTTATGTTTGCTGTGTTTTTATTTCAAGAAAAAGTGAGAATCCGTTGCAAGCCTTAAGGGATTTATGTATTCATTGAAGCCCCAGTATGTTTATCAAGTGGTTCGCACGGTGTCTGTCACATCACACTTAATCTTCATAGTAAGCCTATAGAGATGGATTATTACAAAGCCATTTAAAAATATGAAAGCTGAGGATTGGAGAAGTTCAGTGACCTGCCTGCCCGAGTGCACACAGAATGGGAGACCCTTAATATGTGTCTATCAGGCTCTGAAGCTGGCTTTTGGTAACTGCACTTTAAAGCCCATTTCACCCTTTTATTTTATTAAGATTTTATTTTTTTATGGGAGAGAGCGAGAGCGAGAGAGAGCAAGCGAGCGCACAGAGGGAGGAGCAGGTTCTCTGTTCAGCAGAGAGCCCAGTTCGGAGCTTGATCCCAGGACCCTGGGATCATGACCTGAGCTGAAGGCAGATGATTAACCAACTGAGCCACCCAGGCGCCCTCATTTCATCCTTTTGGCTGTGGAGGTGCAAATTAGCATCGCGGAGGGAATGCACGTTCCAGACCTATGGGGGTGCCCTCTGAGACTGGATGAGAGGCAGACTCCACCCATGTCTTGACCTTCACTACTGTATTGAATGACGGGCCTGGGTGTCAGGAGGAGATTTTTGCTTGGTCACTGTGAGGTTCTAAACTGAAGAGAATAAAAGGCCGTTATCACCTTACAGAATGTGGCGAACCCTCACGTGGGCCAGGTGTCACATTGAGTCACGTCTGACACACTCAGACCTTCCCTCTTCATTCAGAAGAGTGGGTTCTGTGATGAGGTCCATGGTGAGCACTAGGGCTGTGATGAGCACTAGGCGATGTATGGAATTGTTGAATCCCTGGATTGTACACCGGAAACGAAGAAAACACTGTCGGTTAAAAAAAATAATAATAAAATAGGCATTGGATTTGCCCCCATTGTATAGATTGGGAACTACTGGGTGACAGAGAATAGGTAACAGAGCTGGGATTTAAACACATGCAACTGGTTCCAAATCCTGAGCTCATAAGCACGATGCTGTGAAATCCCTTCAGAAGGAGAACCACTGGGAACTTTCCTCTGATATAAGACTCCACCATAAAAAATTGGTCTGTGGTTACTTTGAAAATAGAGGTTTCTAAATCTATGTCCAGTAAATGCAATTTTAGTTTTCTACTTCAAAGTAGACTATGAATAGAATTATAGCTTTTTAGTCTTGACAAATGTCACCATTTTATGGTAAAGTTTTTGGGAGAAATGTTATGTTCCAAGAGCTTACAAGTACATTCAATCTTTGTGTCAAAAGCCAAAACCTTTTTCTCTTAGAGGAGTGTTTTATTGTGGAATTCCTGGATAACCCACAGCAAGGATTATCTGGAAAGTGGGATAATCCTATGATGGCCTTACCCAGGCCAAAATCACAGCCCACAGGACATCTTGGGACCCTTGGTGGCATTGTGAGGAAGACAGCTCAATTCTGCTCCTGGGGTAATGGGGTGGGGTGGGGGGAGACATTCTGAGAGGTGATCTCAGAACTTGGCTTTAAGGGGCTGTCCAGGGAGCTGGAAGGGCACTGGGAAATTGTCCAGGCCAGAGAGTGAGAAGCTGCAGGCTCTCATCCAACACGCACCCTGTCACCCAGTTGTCAGGAGGGAGCTCTTTAATTCCGGATCATGGTTTTTTTGTTTTTTTAACTATCAGATAACAGAATTCACTCCATACAGTTGTTTTGAGGATGAAATGATTGGGGACATGTACAGCACTTAGGGGCAATAGCGGGCCTCTAGGTGGCTCTTGTAATTATCAGTTTAAAAGCCTGGACTTTGGAGGCAGGGAGACCTGGGTAGAAATCATGGATCTGGTAATTACTTTTCAGTCTCGAGAAGGCTGAAGATACACAAGTATTTGTGCTCCTCGTTGTATAGCTAGGAGGTGGCTGCCAAACCAGATCTACATTTGCCATTTCTCCCTGGAGTTAAGGGAGGCCATGTGACTAAATTCTAGAACTATGGAAACTTAGCAGACATGGTACACACCACGCCCACATCTGGCCCACTCATCTTCCCATGTCCTGGCCTCCATCCTCTTTCTCCTCCCTGTTTTTTGTTTTTGTTTGTTTGGTTTTTTTAAGCATTTATTTTTTATTTTTTTGTTTTATTAATTTATTAATTTATACAGTATTATTTGTTTCAGGAGTACAAGCCTGTAAACCATCAGTCTTCCACAATTCACAGCGCTTACCATAGCGCATACCCTCCCCAGTGTCCATCACCCAGCCACCCCATCCCTCTCACCCCCCTCCATCCAGCAGCCCTCAGTTTGTTTCCTGAGATTAAGAGTCTCTTATGGTTGGTCTCCTCCTCCCTGTTTTATTAGAATATCTATGTTGACGGAGCATCTGGCCACTTGGGTCTCTGCTTTCTGTTCACCAATCCATATTATTGCATAGCAAGAGATAAACTTATTTTGTTTTTTTAAAGATTTATATATTTATTTGGTGAGGGGGACAGGAGCAGATGGAGAGAATCTTCCAGCAGGCTCCTGCTGAGCATGGAAACTGACGTGGGGCTCAATCTCACAATCTCTGAGATCACTGAGATCATGACCTGAGCTGAACTCAAGAGTCTGAGGCTTAACCCGCTGAGCACCCCCAGGCATCCTGCAAGATGCAAGCAGTTGTTCTGCTGTGTCTGGGCCATTACACAGTTTTGGGTCTATTTGTTAGAGCAGTTAGATTTGATGGTGTAGGAGGTTATGGAGAGGACGTAGCCTTTTAACCTGCAACTCGTCCTGGGGCACCTGGAGGCTTCTCACCCCCTCCCATCCTTGTAACGTATAATCCACCCACAATTCCCCTGGGCTGAGCCCTTTCAAGAATTCAGCCTGGAAAGAGTGAGGTGTAGTTGAGACTCTCTGGCCGGGGTATGTGACCGAACCCCATTAAGGCCTCTATATAAACATTTAGGATTCTGGCAGCTGGGTGTGGAGATCGAGTGGCCTTGTGGCTACCCAAGACAAGCATCGTATGTAAGTTCCCTTGCTTATTAACTGCCATTCACCAATCTGGGGTCTCTGCTTGTCCTCCAGGTAAGGGGGAGGGGGTGGTTTCAAATTTGCTCTGGGAAATTGCTGAGACTGGGGAGCCAGTCAGGAGACAGAGAAATAGGTCTTGGAGGAGAGGCATCTGCAGGACATCTGTGAGGAGAGGTGACCCATGTTTTCGGCACTTGTGGACCAGATCCGAGTCCCAGACTACAAATGGGTAAACGTGGCTGGTCTGATGCACTTGTTGGAGGAACTTCGCAGAGCAGGCTCAGCAAATGGAAACCAGGCTGCATGGTGGGCTGGCCTCCACCGTGGGCAGTTCAGCCCGATGCCCATGTGGGACTAGAGGCTGTCTCCAGTGAGAAAGTGGGAAGAAGAGCTGAGGTTAGAGAGGGATGCGCAGGTGTCCATGACTCTGCTGGCTTCAGAGCTGGCTGACAAGGTGGGAGAGCTGGTGTTAAGTGGGAGAACTTAGTGCACCAGTTTTGCAAAGCTAGGAGGGCGCAAACTGGCATAGATTAAGGTCTGAGCACTTGGGACAAAGCCTGAAGCTGAAAAGTGCATCCCTGGGGAAGTGAGGAGAGCCTCAGAGGAGGATGTTGTGATTGACAGTGAGATGGGGGGGAAATAACCCTGAGCCGTCTGACCTCTCCTGCAAAGGAAAGCAAGAGCACATCTACAACAGCCCCAGCCAGCAGGCCAGCCGCCTGTTCAGGACAGGTTCATAATGAGAGAATATGTCCCCCACAAGCTTATTGATGTAGCTGCCAAGTTCTGGCTTAAGGCCAGGGAAAGCATGGAGGCACAGTTTGTGCGGCTATGGGATACACTTGATATGTGACCTTGGGCAATTATTTGTCTTCTCTGAACTTCAGTCTGTAAAATGAGGGTAACCATTCTTACTTTGCTGTTTCATTATAAGGATTAAACACGATCAAATATATAATTTGCAGCACAGTCAGGTGGTGGTTGTTATTATTCTTCCTATTATTTATATCTAACGTTCATCCAAGAGGTGAAGTATTTGGAGGCATTTAGTGTTCCACTTAAAAAAGGGAAAAAATCCCTTTTTTCCCAGTTCTGTGCTGATCCCAAGTAGAAGGAAATTCTAATTATCCCTGTTTTCCATTATTCCCCAGACTGAGATCCTTTCTGCCTAGAATCTCAACGCCATGAGAGTTGGGATTGGGTCTTGTCTCTTCTTCCGCCATAGCAGCTAGCTGACTTTCTTGTATGTTGCAGGGGATTAACAAATGTTTCTTGGTTTTTTTTCTTTTTCTAGCATTTATTGAGTACTTACTATGTTCCCATTACCATATTTACTGAGTACTTACTATGTTCCCATCACCATATTTATTGAGTACTTACTATGTTCCCATCACCATATATGGATTCCATCTTCTTGCATTACCTTCAAACATACGATCTCATGTGAGCCTCACTGCAGTGTTATGAAAGTGAGCAGTATTATTTTCCCATCATAGAGCTGATGCAATGAGGTACTGAGAGGTGAGTTATATGCCCGGGATCACATAGCAATAGTAGCAGAACTGGAATATGATTCTAGGTAATCTGGCTTCCGAGTTACTGTTTTTCCTCTCATAAACAAATAATGTAGTTTTTAGCTTATTGAGGACATATCATGAAAACACTAAATTTTCACAGGTGGTAAACCCACTTAATACTCTTTACAGCCACGCAAAGATTGAAATAGTGCATTAGGTGGAGTTGTGTTATTAAAAAACACAAAAGGAAGCCTTAGTATTATCTTTGGAGAACTACTTAGAGCAGAGGAAAAATCTACCCATGCAAATTTGGGAGTCATATGGAAAAAACCTGGCTCCGCATATTGTTCCAGAAACTCCTCACTCCTTGTCCATTCCTTCACCATTGTTTGAGCACCGGTTGTGTGTCAGGCACCGGACTAGGAGCTAAGGATACAACCAAGAAGTCAGACCCTGCCATCAAGGCCTTTTCTTTCTAGTGAGAGATGGAGACATATAAACTTAGTGAACCTGAGACATATTGGAGCAAGAGCCAGCTGAGTTCTTTATGCCAGGAACAGTTGGACTTAACACGGCCAGTTTATACCGTCAAAAGCAGCCAAGTAGGAGGTAACAACTGTGCTTATACATAAAATGGATGATTTATGAGTGTTTTTTGTTGGGGGGGGTGGGGAAGCGAGAGAAACAAATGTGATTTACAAGTATTTGTTGGGTTCACTTATTTTAACATTCCCCATATGTTCCGAAGACAACATACATGGAATGTATTTCCTCAGTTACATACTGAAGGCTCTGGCAGACCTTCCTATTTACTCCTTGTATTATGCAGTCTCTTATGATGTCTGCTAATACTGGTTACATGTTTGTCCAAAAACACCAGCAACAGCAAAACACACACAGAGCCTTAAGTGGTTTCTAGTCCACTTTTTCTTGGAGGTATATTTGCTAAAAGGAAGTAAATGAAAACTGTGGAGTCAAAAATTCCAGACCCCTAAGGTCTGTCGGACAGCTGATAAGATCTTAGATTTCTAGAGTGCTTTGGAAGCCTTCAATGATTGCTGATCTCCTGCCCTATGTAATAATCTTGAGAAATTTGCAAAGCAAATAATATATTCATTTTCAAGATGAGAAAGAAGAGAAGCTAAATTACTTGTCTCAAATCAGATCAATAGTGAGCTGCAAAACCATGAATTGAACAAAGCTTTTTCTGTACAACCATTCTACTCCAATACGCTGCAGCTATCTCGATCTGAATTATGGCCAGAAACCAATACTTTCATTTTTGTCTTCTATTTTTGAATCAGAAAACTTACACTTTGTTAAATTACTCGCAAATGATGCTTTGGGTATTTTTAAAAATATATTTTATTTATTTATTTGACAGAGAGAGAGAGAGAGAGAGAGAGAAACAAGCAGGGGGCACAGCAGAGAGAGAAGGAAAAACAGGCTCTCCACAGAGCAGGGAGCCTGAGACGGGGCTTCATCCCAGAACCCTGGGATCATGATTGAGTGGAAGGCAGATGCTTAACCAACTGAGCCACCTCGGCACCCCATGCTTTGGGTATTTAAACAGATCCTACACAGGCATTTTTTTTTAACTTAAATTCAATTTAGTTAACATATAGCATATTATTAGTTTCAGGCATGGAATTTTATGATTCATCAGTTGCATATAACACTCAGTGCTCATTACATCAAGTGCCCGCCTGTGAGCCCATCACCCACTACTTGAGCATTTTAAAATTGTTTTTCTGGTTCCTACCCATCTATCAATTAAAAATGGATGCTTTTCTGAGTATTTTTTGGAAAATATGTAAAAAGATTTTCTGGCTGAGTTTACCTGAGCTTGCCCGGCTCTTGGCAAGGATTATTTGTTTCAGACCCTTCTACACCTCAATAGCCCAGCAGTTTGACAAACGTACAGTGACATGGGCAGCTCGGGGTAGGTCCTTCCATTCCTACCATGACATCCATGACTTTCCCTTGCTGACAGCTCCCCTGCCTAGAATGTGTTAGTGGGGGTCTGTGCTTGTTCATGCTTGGCGAGGCCAAAAACAATCTTCCTAAGCTTGGCATTGAGTTCTCCAGGAGTGCTGTATGAATATTTATAACCCATCTACCCCTCACTTAGATGTGGAGTCTAAAATAGTCAACCTCATAGAAGCAGAGTTGAATGGTGGTTGCCGGGGGCTGAGAAGGGAGGAGTAATGAGGGAAATAATGGTCAAAGGGTATTAAATTTCAGTTATGCAAGGTAAGTAAATAAATCCTGGAGACCTCTTATAGAGCATAGTGCTGGTAACTAACAATACTGTATTGTATACCGAAAATTTCCTAAGAGGGTAAATGTTCTTTTAAGTATTCTTACCACATGCACACACACACACACAATAATAATGTTAAAGAGGGGCAGGAGGGAATTTTGGGACCTGATGTATATGTGTATGTTCTTGGTGATGGTGCTGGTTTTATGGCTTAGATTTATCCCCAAACTCACCAACTCAAATACATAAATATGCACAGTTCCTTACACATCAATCACACCTCAGTAGTTTAAGGAAAAAAATCCCATAAATTCCCAGCAGTTCTCTTATTCTATTCTATTCTAAGTTCAGTATAGTTAATATACAGTGTTATATTAGTTTCAGGTGTATAATATAGTAATTCAACAATTCTTTACATGTACATTCTAATCATGGTAATGTACTTTTATTCCCCTTTGCCTATTGTACCCATCCCCCAACCCACTTCCCCTCTGGTAACTTTGTTCTCTATAGTTAACAGTCTGTTTTTTGGCTTGTCTCTCTTATTCTTTGTTCATTTGTTTCATTTCTTAAATTCTTCATATGAATGAAATCATAAGGTATTTTTCTTTCTCTGACTGACTTATTTCACTTAGCATGATAACCTCTAGATCCACCCATTTTACTGCAAATAGCAAGATCTCATTCTTTGCAGCTGAGTAATAATCCATTGTATGTGTGTGTGTATACATATATATATATACACAAATATATGTGTGTGTGCATATATATCTATCTCATCTTCATATATATATATGTATCTCATTTTCTTTTTCATTTACTGATAGACACTTGGGTTGCTTCTTTAATTTGGCTATTCTAAATAATACTGTGATGAACCCAGGGTTGCATATATCTTCTTTTTTTTTTTAATTTATTTTCAGTGTAACAGTATTCATTGTTTTTGCACCACACTCAGTGCTCCATGCAGTACATGCCCTCCCTATTACCTACCACCTGGTTCCTGCATATATCTTCTTGAATTAGTATTTTCATATTCTTTGGGTAAATACCCAGTAGTGGAATTACTGGGTCACAGGGTAATTCAATTTTTAACTTTTTGAGGAACCTCCATACTGTTTTCTACAGTGACCGCACCAGTTTGCATTCCCACCAAAGGTGTACAAGTTGTTTCTTGTATTTTTTATTTTAGCCATTCTGAAAGGTGTGAGGTGATATTGTTGTGATTTTGATTTGCATTTCCCTGATGACTAGTGATGTTGAGCATCTTTTCATGTGTGTCTTTGGCTAACTTGCATGACTTTGGAGAAATGTCAGCTCATGTCTTCTGTCTATTTTGTAATTGGATTAATTGGGTGTTTGTGTGTTGGATTGTGTAAGTTCTTTATATATTTTGGATACTAGCCCTTTATTAGATATGTCATTTGCCTATATCTTCTCCCATTCTCCCACTGGCTTTTAATTTTGTTGATGGGTTCCTTTGCTGTGCAGAAGCTTTCATTTTGATGGAGACCCAGTAGTTTATTTTTGCTTTTGTTTCTCTTGCCTCAGGAGACATACCTAGAAAAATGTTGCTATGGCCTGTGCTCTTGTCTAGAATTTTTATGGTTTCAGGTGTCACATTTAGGTCCTTAATCCATTTTTAGTTTATTTTCATGTAGAGTGAAAGAACGTGGTCCAGTTTTACTCTTTTGCATGTAGTTGTCCAATTTTTCCAACACCATTTGTTGAAGAGACTGTCTTTTTCCAATTGCATATTCTTTCCTCCTTTGTTGAAAATTAATTGACTATATGATTGTGGGTTTATTTCTGGGCTCTCCATTCTGTTTCATTGACCCATCTGTCTGTTCTTTTGCCAGTACCATACTGTTTTGATTATTATAGCTTTGTAGTTTATCTTGATATCTGGAATTGTGATACCTCCAGTTTTGTTCTTCTTTTTCAAGACTTCTTTGGCTATTTGGGGTCTTTTGTAGTTCCATACAAATTTTAAGATTCTTTATTCTTTATTCTAGTTCTTTATTCTTTATTTCTAGTTTGTGAAAAATGCTTTTGGTATTTTGATAGGGATTGCATTAAATCTGTAGAATGCTCCAGGTAGTATGGACATTTTAACAATACTTGTTCTTCCAGTCCATGAGCATGGAATGTCTTTCCATTGGTGTGAACTTCAATTTCTTTCATAAATATTTTATGGTTTTCAGAGTACAGGTCTTTCACCACCTTGGTTAAGTTTATTCCTAGGTATTTTATTTTATTTTATTTTTTTTAAAGATTTTATTTATTTATTTGACAGAGAGATCACAAGTAGATAGAGAGGCAGGCAGAGAGAGAGAGAGGGAAGCAGGCTCCCTGCCGAGCAGAGAGCCCGATGCGGGACTCGATCCCAGGACCCCAAGATCATTTCTGTATGTTGATTTTGTATCCTGTGACCTTACTGAATGCATTTATCAGTTCTAGTAGTTTTTTGGTGGTCTTTAGGGTTTTCTATATAGAGTATCACGTCATCTGTAAATGGAAGTTTTACTTGTTCCTTACCAATTTGGGTTCATTTTATATTTCTTTTTCTTGTCTGATTGCTGTGGCTAAGATTTCTAGTTCATGGTTAAATAAAAGTGATGAAAGTAGACATTTTGTCTTGTTCCTAATCTTAGGGGAAATCTTAGGGGAAAGCTCTCAGTTTGTCCCCATTGAGAATGAGTATTGAGTATGCTAGCTGTGTTTTTTTTCATATATGGCCTTTGTTACATTGAAGTGTGTTCCCTCTAAACCTACTTTGTTGAGCGTTTTTATCATGAATGGATGTTGAACTTAGTTGAATGCTTTTTCTGCTTCTACGTAAATGGTCATATGGTTTTTATCTTTTCTCTTATTGATATGATGTATTACATTGATTTGCAAATATTGAACCACCTTTGCATCTTAGGAATAAATTCCACTTGGTTATGGTGAATTATTTTTTAAATGTGTTGTTGGATTTGGTTTGCTTATATTTTATTAAGGATTTTGCATCATCGGAGTTACTGACCTGCAGTTGTCATTTTTGTAGTGTTTTTATCTGATCTTGGTATCAGGTTAGTGGTGGTCTTGTAGAATGAACTTGGAAGCATTCCTTTCCTTCAATTTTTTAGATTAGTTTGAGAGGAATAGGTATTAATTCTTCTTTAAATATTTGATAGAAATCACTTGTGAAGCTATCTGGTCCTAGACATTGGTTTGCTGGGAGTTTTTTGATTATTGATTCAATTTCATTGCTGGTTATCAGTCTGTTTAAATTTTGTATTTCTTCTTGAAGAGGAAATTTTTGGGTTTGGGAGTTTATGTGTTTCTAAGATTTTGTCCATTTCTTCTAGTTGTCCAATTTGTTGGCATATAATTTTTCATAATTTCCCCTTATAATCCTTTGTATTTCTGTGGTGCTAGTTATTATTTCCCCTCTTTCATTTCTGATTTTGTTTGAGTCCTCTCTCTCTCTCTCTTTCTCTCTCTTTTAATGAGTCTAGCTGAAGGTTAATCCATTTTTTTGATCTTACTTAAGAACCAACCCCTAATTTCATTGATCTCTTCTATTGTCTTTTTAATTTCTGTCTTATTTATTTCTGTTCTAGTATTTATTATTTCCTTCCTTTTGTTGGTTTGGGGTTTTGTTTGTTCTTTTTCTAGCTACTATAAGGCAAGGTTATGTTGTTTATTTGAGATTTTTCCTGCTTCTTGAAGTGGGCCTGTATTGCTATGAATGCCCCCTTAGATGGTTTGTGCTGCATTTCAAATTGGACTATTGTGTTTTTATTTTCTTTGTCTCTATGTAGTTTTTTAAATTTCCTCTTTGATTTCTTTGTCGACCCATTCATTGTTTAGTAGCATGTTATTTAACCTCCATGTATTTGTGTTCTTTCTAGATTTTTTTTATAGTTGATTTCTAGTTTCATAGAATTGTAGTTGGAAAAGACACGTGATATGAGTCCAGTCTTCTTGAACTTGTTGAGACTTGTTTTATGGTCTAATATGAAATCTATTCTTAAGAATGTTCGATGTGTTGGGGCACCTGGGTGACTCAGTGGGTTAAAGCCTCTGCCTTCAGCTCAGGTCATGATTCCAGAGTCCTGGATCGAGCCCCACATCGGGCTGTCTGTTCGGTGGGGAGCCTGCTTCCCCCTATCTCTCTGCCTGTCTCTCTGCCTACTTGTGATCTCTGTCTGTCAAATAAATAAATAAAATCTTAAAAAAAAAAGAATGTTCAATGTGTACATTAAAGAAATATGTACTCTCCTGTTTTTTGATGAACCTCCTTGGCTTGATTTTGTTGGTGACTCTGTGCCTCCTGGATCTGGATTTCTGTTTCATTCCCAGATTTGAGAAATTTTTGGTTATGATTTCTTCAAATAAATTTCCTTCCCCCTTTCTCTCTTTTCTCTTCTTGGGATCCCTAAGAGGTGAATGCTGTTATGCCTGATGTTGTTGCTGATTTCCCTAAGTCTACTTTCATTTTTTATTGTTTTTTTTTTTTCCTCTCTTCTGTTCAGTATGATTGCCTTCCATTACTCCATTCTCCAGGTTGCTGATCCGCTCTTCTACTTTCTCTAGTCTACTGTTTATTCCATCTAGTGGAGTTTTAATTTCAGTTATTGATTTCTTCATCTCTGATCGGTTCTTTTTTAATGTTTTGTGTCTCTTTGTTGAGGGTCCCACTGAGATGCTTCACTCATTTCTCAAGTCCAGTGCATATCTTTTTGGCCATTACTTTATTTATTATTTTTTTTTTGGAAGCAAGATTTTAAAAATTTGAATATAATTAATTAACATATAATATATTACTGGTTACAGAGGTGGAGGTCAGTGATTCATCAGTCTTATATAATACCCAATGCTCATTATGTCATGTGCCCTCCTTAATGTCCATTATCCAAATATCCCATACCCTCATACCTCTCTCTCCAGCAACCCTCATAACCCTAGTGCCTTATGAAAAAGACATCCTCAGTTTGTCTCCTGAGATTAAGAGTCTCTTATGGTTTGTCTCCCTCTCTGATTTCATCTTATTTTATTTTTTCCTCTCTTCTCCAATGATCCTCTGTTTTGTTTCTTAAATTCCATATATCTGTGAGATCATATGATAATTGTCTTTCTTTGATTGACTTATTTCACTTAGCATGATACCCTCTTTCTACCCATGTCATTGCAATGGCAAGATTTCATTTTTTTTGATGGTTGAGTGGTATTCCATTGTGTATATGAACCACATCTTCTTTATCCATTCATCCTTTGAAGGACATCTGGGCTCTTTTGGCTATTGTGTACATTGCTACTATAAACATTGGGGTATAGGTGCTCCTTTGGATCACTATACTTGTATCTTTGGAGTAAATACCCAGTAGTGCAATTGCTAGGTCGTAAGGTAGCTCTATTTTCAATTTCTTGAGGAACCTCCATACTGTTTACAGAGTGGCTGCACAACCTTCCATTCCTTGCAGGAGGGTTCCCCTTTCTCCACATCTTCACCAACATCTGTCATTTCCTGATAATTTTAGTGATCTGACTGCTATGAGGTGGTATCTCACTCTGGTTTTGATTTGTATTTCCCTGATATGGAGTGACGTTGAGCATTTTTTCATGTGTTTGTTGGCTATTTCTATGTCTTTGGAGAAATGTCTGTTCATGTCTTCTGCCCATTTCTTGATTGGATTATTTGCTCTTTGGGTGTTGAGTTCTCCAACAGGCATATTACTTAACTCTGTTTCATTTAGCTCTCTTGCTGTGATTTGTCCTGTTCTTTCATTTGAGATATATTCCTCTGTCTCCTCATTTATTTGTGTTGTTTCTATGTTAAGGAAGTCAACTACATCTCCTGCTCTTGAAGTAGTGCCTTATGAAAAAGACATCCTATAGTGCCCTGCAGTGTGATGTCCCCTGTTCGCCAGAACCTGGCGCTTCAGGGGTTTCTCCTATGTATGTTGAGTGAGCCCTACTGCTGTGGCTGAACCACATTTGCCTTCAGTCTAGTTGTCTGTAGAGGGTCCCTTTGCCCATTGTGGGTTTGGTTCCTGTGTTATTAGTGGGCTAGTCTGGAGCCACTTTGGGCTTGAGTTGAGTCAGATGAGGGATTTGCCAGAGATGCAGTAGCACCAAACTACAGAGCACTTACCCTGTGTTGTCCCTTGACAAGCTTTCGTTGGTGGCTGGAGCCTGCAGTCAGTCCTGATGTCTGCCCCTAGCCCACTGCTGGGCCACAGTTGGACTGGTGTGTGTGGTTATCTCCCCCCACCCCACCCCAAGGGCAGAAGTCACTTTCGAGTGGTGCTGGTCCCTATTGGGGCTGCTTAATGTGGCCAGGCTTGTGACACTGTTCTGGATGGACTCCAACCAAGGGCATGTTGGAAGGGTTAGGTTTGCAAGAGAGTGCATGGGTGGGGCACATAGTGCCAGCAAGGTCCACAGTGATTTGCTGTGGGAGTGGACATGGAGCCACTCAGAAAACTCCTGCCAGGCCAGCTGGGATGGAGGAGTCCAAGAGTGCTGGGTACTGGGGCAGGGCACACTGTTAGCAATAGATGGAGAGTGTTGGCACTGTGTTGTTTCCACAGACACAAGTGTCTGTGTATCTAGGCTGAGGGGTGGGGAAGGGAAATGGTGTCTGCCAGCTCTTTTGTTCTTGGAGAAGTCGCCCAAAGATCTCTGCCTCTCCAGCATATGCTGTGACATTAGTAAATAGATCTTCCCATATACCCCAGGTGCTTTTTAAACTGCTGCTTCTATGCTATATCTCAGCAGGGATGTTTGTTGTGCTATTTAAGGGAGGGACTCCATCCTCCTGTTTCTCCCAGAGCAGAGCTGCTGATTCTTTTTTAAAGTTCCAGGTATGAAACCCCACTGATTGTTAGGCCTCTCTGGTTTTTCAAAGCCAGATGTAATGGAGATTCATCTTACCCACGTGGGTCCCCCATGCCTGGGTGCCTGGGTGCCTGGTCCTCTCCATGTCTATGGTGTCTCTCCCTCCTGAGGATGGTTCCATGGGTCTTTTTCATTCCCCATCATGTCTCTGCCCTTCCTACCCTCTTCTCTACATTTGGCTGTGAAGAATCTCTTCTGCTAGGCTTTGGATCATTTTCTGGGTTATATACATTTATGTGGATGTATCTAATTATACCCATGGTATGGGGTGAGCTTAGAATCCTCCTAGTCTGCCATCTTCCTTGGAGGTCCCCCTTTTCTTTTTTCAAATGAGGAAGGGCACTGCATTGTATCTTCTATTGGTCTCCTTTTCATCTATAACACAGAGCATCATTGTATCACTCTCAGTGTTATTAACTATTTCCTGATAGTTTTCCATCTCTGGTCCCTTTCTTCTGTGATCCATTTGCTACAATACAACCAGAGTTATTTTTCTTTCTGGAATCTAGAACTGAACATGTCATTCTCCTTCTTAAAAATCTTGGAAGTTTCAGTATACACAATTCAAGATAAAGTCCAAATTTAAAGAATTCAAGGTCTCAGTACACCCTAGTAAGTGACCTTAAGTGCCCTTTGTATGTTCACCACTACCACATCACCTACAGCACTCTCCATTCTAACCCTTGTGGTTTCTGTTCTGTCAAAGTGAACATTATCACATCAGAAGAATTTTCTTTTCATGTTTCCCAGTCAAGAATGCATTTAGTTGGATGTGAGGGCAATCTGGCTGCGACGTCTGTCACCCCATTGATCGCCAGGGTTGATTCAGCTGCTCTGTCTGGCTAGGCAGGTGTCCCCTTCCTCCCTCACTGCTCCATGTGTGTGTCCGTCCTGAATGGACGTGCTCGGTCAAAGAGGACAACCTTCCCCGATAGAGGAGAGGACCATTCTTTGGTCAAGGGTATACGAGTAGCTGCGCTCCCCTGCTAGAACCTCCAAACAAGCTCTCAAGGATGCATTTAGTCATACTCTCTACCTCTAAAGGTCCAATTTAAATACTTTATACTGTGGGTTGCCTATTCTGATTCACCTTTAGAAGTACATGACTATACCATATTACTTGTATAGACATTTAACATTATTGCCGTTCTTTCTTGCTTTATCATGTATCTACTTTTGTGTACCTAGCTCATCTACTAGATTATGAGGGCTGCTTCATGGGCATGAATTACACAGTACCCCACTTTTAGAAGGACTTCATACTTGGTTGAATGCTATGCCATCACCTATCATCATCTTGAAAATTTTAAGAATTTTCAGACAAGTAACCCTGCATTTTAATTTTGTACCAAGTTCTGCAAATATCGTAGGTCATGCTATCCTTAAGGACAAGGATTATTTCAGATTTATCTTTACCTATACCAGTACTATGTCTTTCACCTAGCTGTTGCCTATTTTAAAGTACTTGTTAAAAAAATAATGGAAATGAGTAACAAAGTGACTTAATTAAAATTTGTCAGAGCAGGAACTGGGCATTGAACCTCTCTTAGAAGTCTGGGTATCAAGGAATCTAAGATTTCCCAAGGTCTTGTTTCTATAGCATTAAGTTCTAAAGATTTTCCACAAACCACACTACTTACTGGGGAGTAATATATTTCTACCAGAGTCAAATAACAGGCTTCAAGATGAAGCTACCTCCAGAACTGCCCAGTGATGCTCTGAGGCGTGGGATTGGAATCTCTTTTAAAGATGGGAGGCAGCAAATTCCCTTCCCAAAGCTCACATGATGGGAGATTCTTGGCATTCTTCTTGTACTAGCCACACATTTGGCCACACTAGCCCACACATCT
The DNA here is from genome assembly GCF_922984935.1 of Meles meles. Lineage (NCBI taxonomy): Eukaryota > Metazoa > Chordata > Mammalia > Carnivora > Mustelidae > Meles > Meles meles. The sequence goes on along the minus strand of NC_060066.1, from coordinate 19,091,865 downwards.
GGTTTCCTAAGGAATCATCTTTTGGTGGTTTCTAGACCAAATTGCTACAGCGGGAGGGAATGGGATTATTTCTAGGAATGATTACCCTAGTGAGAACAAGCATGAAGTATAGGAAGTAGGAGGTAGAAATCTATAAAAGCAACAATACTTTTATTTCCAAACAACATTCTTTACCCTTGTCCCCTCACTCATGCCTAAATTACTATCCCCAGGATGAACACAATGATTTCCCTTTACCATTCAGAGTGTTTGAAATTTAATGTTCTTGCTTTCGAGAAATGGAAGTTATTTTGCAAAAGCAGTTGCTAGTAATTTAGACTGATTCCTTAAGGGACTATAAAGACTATGACTTTTTAAAAAAGAAAAAAAAAAACAAGAGAAAATTAGACCTTTCTGAGTGGAGGGATATAGGATTTTTGTGTTGAGGACTGGGGAAAGGAAAAGCCAATCAGGAGAGCAAATGGAATTTTGTGTGTAGTAGTGGGAAAGCAGCCATAAGCAATAAGCAAGTGAGTGGATGTGGCTACTTTCCAATAAAACTTTATTTGCAAAAAACTGATGACAAGCTGGATTTGGCTCTTGGGCTGTAGTTTGTCAACTCCTGCTCTAAAAAAATTGACAATGGTAAATTGGGAGAAACTGTACAGAAATCCTTCTTTTAAGAGTGTTTATAATACCAAGGATCTGAAATGAATGGTTGCATTCATTGTTTTATATTCAATTAGTTGAATGCTGAATAATAGTGGAATGAAATGATGTCTAAATACATACATTAGTGTGAACAAGTCCTAGACACAATGTGGAATAAATAGAGTAAGCCACAGAAGATACATATATGATTCTAAAATTCAGAATAGGTTGACAGAATATAAGTTATTTAGAGATACATATACAGGTGGGGAAACTATAGAAAAAAGGAAGAGGATGATGAAGAGAGGCTCAGAGTTACTACTGGGCAGAAAGGGGGTATGAGAACAAGGAAAATTCCAGGAGCATTAGGGGCTGGTCATTTCTACTTCTTCACCTGGGTTGTTGAACATAAAGGTATTTATTACTGTTCTTAAGAAACACACACATTTTTAAATGCACCTTTTGGGTAAATATGTAATTAAAAATGAAAGCAGATCTAAGTTACTGGTGTGAGGCCATTCAACTAGGAAATGGCAAGATGGAGATTTGAACTTTGGTCTCTTTGGTTCCAACACTCAAAATCTTTCTACCCGTCCCTTCTGTGCCAGTATTATTTTATTGTCATCCTTTCACTTAATCACTTCTCTATTTATACTGAGACACCACAAAACAGATTTGTACAGCCTCTATTTCTATCCAAATCAGTGGAGCCTGTCAAGTTAATTGGTTGTGACACTCGGCTTCCAGAATGTGTAATTATCAACTGCATTGCGTGGGAAGCTCAGATGACAGTTAATAGTACATGTAGACAGAAATCTGTGTGTTGCTGCAACTGAAGAACAAGCCAAGAATGTAACATTAATCAGAATGCCAATGTAGTGCACCAGAAAATAGTTCTGTGTGGAAATGCAAACCAGGAAGATCTGTAAACATTCCTATTTATAATTCACAATTACTCTCTATGCATCTTATTCTTTTAACCTCAGGTATGGATGACCCGTGTATCCTCCTGGGCACAGATGGAAAAATATCCCAACCCCAGCTCCACAGTGAAACCAGTTTCTGTCCTGACCCTTGCAGCAGCCGAGAGGTGAGTGTGGTTGATGTGTCAGCCAAGTTCACTTCCAAATAGGAGCAACCGAAGTTTCGGAAATAGTATCAAATAGCTGATTATGTGCCAGGAGCTCTGTATCACCTGCAGTGGAAGGAGTTTTGCAGCTAGACAGCCAGAGTTTGTGTTCTGGCTTTACCACTTGAAAGCTAAGTGACCTTGAGTAAATGACTTCACCTGAGTCCATATTCTCATGGTAAACATTTGCAAGTAGCTCATAGTTTTCAATCCTGGCTGCTCATTAGAATCTTCTGGAGAGATTTTAAAAAAGATCAGTACAATGGCCTCACCTGTCCTGGACCAATTAACCAATTTGGGTCTGGGGAGAAGAGAGTCCTAAGCTGTGTCGTTTTTGGAAAAGCTTGATACATTTTATAAAGTGGGTTAGGACTTCTGCATTATGGATGGTTGTGTGACTCCTGCCCCAGAATAAGGACATTACAAAAAGCCTTTGTTTTGATTCTCTCCTTTTATCATGGGAAAGCAATATGTAGAGAGATGATCCAGCCAATATCCAATGGCCAGTTATGTGGTGGAACCAGCTGTAAACCAAAGGCTTTCTAACCGTTAGCCTTATATTCATTAGAGAAACATTAAGTCTTCAAACTAAAAGCATATCTTTTATGGAACAAATAGCATATCTTCTCACAAAGTGGTTTGGATGATAAATGTTATCTTACATTTAAAAATGCATTTAAAAATGGCAAACAAATGAAAAACACAAACCAAATGTGTGTGGGGGGTGTGTGTGTGTAAGTTCTAGCAGTGAAAATAGAACTGGGAGAGTTTTGGAAAATGGTAGGTAGTAGTCAGTTTGGGCTGCCCTAGCAAAATACCTTAGAGAGGGTGCCTTAAACAAAAGACATTTATTTCTCACAGTTCTGGAGGCCAGAAATCCAAGGTCAAGGTGCCAGCAAGATAGTTTCATGCTGAGGCCTCTTCTGATGTGTAGGCTGTCACCATCTTATTTTTTGCTCATATGACCTCCTCTTTGTGTGAATATGGAGAGAGAGAGAGAGAGAGAGAGAGAGAGAAAGCAAGCTCTCTGTTGTCTCTTCTTAAAAGGGCACTAATCCTGCCATGCAGACTCCACCTTCATAACCTTACCTAACCCTAAATACTGCCCAAAGGCCCCACCTACAAAGACCATTGCATTGTGAGTTAGGCGTTCAACTTATGGATTTGGGGGAGGATACAAACATTCAGTCCATATCAAACAGTATATGAATCTCCTTACTGGAGTGTTTTGCTAGACTAAAAATCTATCTCTCTGGTCTGTGGAATATTGAAAAAGAACTCCTATATTAGTGATTCTTAGTCCCGGATATAAATCGGAATAACCCGGGAGCTTCTAAATGGTGCTACTTATCAGCACCTCTTCTCCCAACAACTGAATCAGAATCTTTGGGGAGAGGTAGAGACCGGGCATGGGGGTTGCAGCCAATGTTGAGAACTACTGATCTCCATGAAGCTGGGCCCTGGAAGGGAGTCAGGTCACCTAACGACAAGAAGGAGGTAACACTCAAAAATGTTTCAATATAAGGTGGGAACATTCTCTGAAATTCCCTCATGAAAGAGGCATTGAATTATTTTTGAGCTCTTACAAAGATTCTTGTGTTGCTGGGCACTGTCAGTTACTGTTTGGACCATGCCAGTTTTACCTCCGTAAGTCATTGGCTTGGGATTGCTTTAGATTTAGACCTATGTGGTTTGTATTATTACCAACTACTTTTCCTTCAATCTCTCACATTAGCAGGCCATGGACTGGTCTACAGAATTCTGGGAACTTGGGCAAGTTACTTCCCTTCCTGGGTTCCAGTTTTTTTGTTTTTTTTGTTTTTTGTTTTTTTTTTGGTCTTATAAAATAAGGTCATTGGACAAGCCTAGAACATTGATAAAATTGTAGAAGCCCCAAAGTGCAGTGACTCTAACTCTACCTTTTACCCCTTCCATGCACATGCGTTGGGCAAACTGTTTATTTCATTTTGTCTTCATGTTTCCCATTGTTCACTTTGGTAAGTTGTGTTTTGTTTAAAATATTTGCTGCCTCTCCTTGGGGGCAGTTGTATGTTCTCACCAAACTGAACTCAGGAGTGGATTTTAGCCAGTGAAATGTGGGCAGAAGTGACTTGAATCATTACTGACCAGAAACTTTCAAGGGCCAGTTTGTGTTTTTTGCCATGTCTCTTTTTCCTTTGCCGGGAAATCATCAATAACCTTGATAAGAAAGATGACATGTAATTTATTGTCCAAACCAGGAATATTTGAAAGTGAGAGGGTATGTGGGTGAGAGTAAAAAGATAGGCTATTAATAATTTCTCAGGGACAAGCATGGCTAGGACTGTGTTGGATAAACTGGAATATGTAATCCAGATAGAGGCTGCTTTGTCAGTTTGGTTCCCAGGGAGAAAGCGACATGGGGCAGAAGCAGAGCCATCCTACGAGGGACACACGGGAGAGAGAAATCACCCTTTGTAAGCCACTAAGATTTTGGCAAATGTTGTTAGTATAGCGACTTAGCCAGCTGATATGGAAGTTTAACCAGTGTAGCTGACTGATGCAGAAAACACATCGAAAAGTAGCCTTCTGTTGGCATACATCACTGGGTCATTCGAGGGTTTTCTGGACACTGAACATATATGCTCAGAGGTGTCTGGAGTTGCTGGTAGCTTCTTCCAATTTAAAACAAGGAAAGCTGTCCTCTGCTCTCCAAGCGGGCCTCGGTTATGTCCTGGACAGGCCAAGTCTCAAGAGTGCCTATCTCACCCAGAAAGAAACAAGGGGTTTCTTTTGTAAATATCAACGTTGATTCAGTTGACCATTCTATTCTGGCCGAAGCTGTTGGAACCAGGGTAGAGACTCAAGTGTGAACCAGCCACAGGCTGGCCAGCAACCTACTTAGTGGTATTGTGTACGTGCTCCAAGGAGAGAATGTCGAGACTGGAGCTGTGTTCTGATCCTCCCTTTGGAAAATACCTGATTAAGAGACTGAAGGAGACAACATGTGAGTCTGTAGAAGTTGAAAGTCACAGCATAAGGGGCAAAGGATATAATTGAATCATGCTAACAGTGGACAGTAGGGTATAGGTTATCAAACTTGGGCTGCCAAAGATAGAAGCAGTTTACTTGACTCCTGGAGATGTTGCTAGGTGAAATTTGTGTTCCCGGTTAACATTCTGGTCTTGGGGAGGCCGTAATGGTAGTTGTTCCGGAGTTCCGGTAAGACTTGACTTTCACTGTCCCTGGCTCTCCCTAATGCTGATAGCACAGATACCATTGTCATCAGCCTTCCTTTATCATTCTTTCAATGCCACCCACCCCATTCCGAAATATAAACTACAGAATTCCTATTCTTGAAACCAAGAAATGTTCTAACTCCGGCCAGAATGGACAACCAAGGCTAATTACAAATATTGATAATTGGCAATAACAAAACCATGCGTGCAAACTTAAAATTCCTTTCTCTTTTGCATGTGGAGCTTCTGGGTCTAACTCAGCAAGATCTTTGCACCATCTGACTGCCCCGAAATAAAAATGCTTTGCATTGGAATGGACTTTTAGTTTGCTCTGCCTTGTTTGTATTTTGTTTTGTTTTGGGGGATTGGCTCCAATCTTCTTGTAAAAAGAAGCATTTCCTTTTACTTCCTGTGGTTTGTCTCACATCCAGAGGGTGTCCTTTCCATTTTGCTTCTGAGCCAATGTTCCTTTCTCATGTGTCCCTAGAGCTGTTGCTTAGAAATACTGTGGCTCTCTTCTCCTGGCCTCAGGAGAGGGATTTGTGTATGACAGACCTTCAGTAGCATGTGAGTTAACTCTGACAAGTGCAGAGAAAGACTTTGGTCATTGTTAGTTTGTTGTTCTTTATCAAGCTTTTTAGTGTCTTCAGGTTGGAAAGGTTGTCAGTCATCATCGAGTCTAAGAGTCCTGAGGGTATAATTACAACTTTCTAGCCCCATGGCTGGTGAATGGCATAGATGGATTAACATCCCAGGTGTATGCATTCGTAACTGAGTGCTTTTTCTACAAATCTGCTTCTCATTCTCCAGTGCAGCTTTTACATTTGTATGTTCTAAGGATCTCAAGTTGGATGTTTCAGCTTCAGTTTGTAAAAAACTTCGTTCATCCATTTGTGATGCTTAGGTTTTCCTCTCTGATACATTTTATAGCCCCAACAGCGATATAGCCCAGTGCTAAACACTGGGGATATAAAGATACATATGACAAAATATTTGCTCCTGAGGAACAGCAGGAATTCAAAAACTGATATTGTAATTCAAAGTACCTTGGGGATTGAGAGTAGAAATGAATCAACTGGGCTGCTGGCAATGGGGAAGAAGAGCTTTTGCAGAGGAAATTACATGTAGTATCATTTTGAAGGGTGTGTAAGAGATTCCTAGATTCCCAGAAGGGGTAGGGTTGGGAGGAGGACACCAGGCTGCTTGCACAAAAGGTCATGAAATGTCCTTTTAATTTAATGTCAGGATGGCAGGAACACAGAGTGTGAGAAGACTAGAGTACTAGGTGCACTTGGAGAGGGGAGCATAGAGAGGGCCAGGCCTTCCTTGCCACCTCAGGAGTTTAGAGTTTATAAGGATGTAGACAAGAGATCTCTAAGCAAGGAGAGGGGAGAGGTGGAAGCAGAGGGACCAGTTGAGAAGATGTCATATACAATGAAAGGATGAAAAGATCCGGATGTCCAAAACTGCCAGGGGTAAGAAAGGTTTGAGATGGTAGGCTGAACTTAAAATCTATCTTGTAAGAATGATTTTATGGGTTGGGGACGCCTGAGTGGCTCAGTTGGTTAAGCCGCTGCCTTCGGCTCAGGTCATGATCCCAGAGTCCTGGGATCGAGTCCCGCATCGGGCTCCTTGCTCAGCGGGGAGCCTCTTTCTCTCTCTGCCTCTGCCTGCCGCTCTGCCTGTTTGTGTTCACTTTCTCTCTCTCTCTCTCTGACAAATAAATAAATAAATAAAATCTTAAAAAAATGATTTTATGGGTTGAAGGGTAGAAACCACAGAGACTCTGGGGTATAAATGTGGGAACTGGGTGCATGAGGGAAGCAAATTGTGCAAAAAAGGAAGGGAAAGAACAACAAGGCTTTGGGCAAAGATGACTGAAGATGCAGACATGTCACAAAGAAGGTACTGTGTAAGTGGTCGCTGGATTTATAGGATTCTTCAGTGCAAAAAAGATCAGGATGAGACCCAGAAGAAAAGGGAGCAGAAATGCAACACCCGAACATTGGTTCTAAGTGTAAAAGGAGAGAAATCAAGATACTTGAATGTTCCTCCAAACTGTCCAGACTAGGTCACACAAAAAGGAATGAGGAAAGGAATTTAAGGCAGTTTGTAGAGTGGGTAGGGTATGAAGCTTAACTTAAAAATTGCGGGATCTTTTAGGTGAATCACTTCTCTACAGTGCATCCCAGGAGTTGTGAGGGTTTGAAGGGAAAGGAGAGTGTGTGAGACAACAGAGGTTGTGCCCCACTATGGCAAAACAAACAACACAAGCAGCAAACAAGTAACAGTGAAAAAACAACCAAAGAGACAGACAGACAGAAATAAATAAAAGAGAAGAGAAGAGAAGAAAAAGAAACCTCCCCTAATAGCAATAGTTTAACGCATCTGACATTTTCATCCACTCTACAGCTTTATGAAGAAGATTGCTCACCTTCATTTCACAGATAAAGAAACAAATTCGTTGAAGGGCATACTAGAAGGAGAGCTAGGAGGCACCAAATCCTGTGTATTCTCTTCCCAATCCAACATGGAGAGATGCCTCTCTCACGGAGGACACCTCTCCATCACAGATTATATGCTTCTGGACAAAATGGAGTTCTGGAAACGAACTGTCTATACTATTTGTGACCTAGCCCCTAACTGTGAAGTTCTTCCTTGGGAGAGAGGGAAGAGAGATTGTAACTCCCACTTCCTCTGTCTCGATGCCTCCCAAGGAGGAGGAGATCAGAGGAAGTTCGCGTCCGCAGAGCTGAGAAGGTAAATTGACCTGTTGAGGTTTTTTTTTTTTTTAATTCTTTTTTTTTTAATTTATTTTTTTCAGCGTAACAGTATTCATTGTTTTTGCACAACACCCAGTGCTCCATGCAACACGTGCCTTCCCTATTACCCACCACCTGGTTCCCCCAACCTCCCACCCCCAACCCTTCAAAACCCTCAGGTTGTTTTTCAGAGTCCATAGTCTCTTATGGTTCACCTCCCCTTCCATTTTTTTTTTTAATAAAAATATAATGTATTTTTATCCCCAGGGGTACAGGTCTGTGAATCACCAGGTTTACACATTTCACAGCACTCATGATAGCACATACCCTCCCCAATGTCCATAACCCCCTCCCCCTCTCCAACCCCACCTCCCCCCAGCAACCCCCAGTTTGTTTTGTGAGATTAAGAGTCATTTATGGTTTGTCTCCCTCCCAATCCCATCTTGTTTCATTTATTCTTCTCCTATCCCCCTAACCCCCCATGTTGAATCTCCATGTCCTCATATCAGGGAGATCATATGATAGTTGTCTTTCTCCGATTGACTTATTTCACTAAGCATGATACCCTCTAGTTCCATCCACGTCATTGCAAATGGCAAGATTTCATTTCTTTTGATGGCTGCATAGTATTCCATTGTGTATATATACCACATCTTCTTTATCCATTCATCTGTTGATGGACATCTAGGTTCTTTCCATAGTTTGGCTATTGTAGACATTGCTGCTATAAACATTCAGGTACATGTGCCCCTTTGGATCACTATGTTTGTATCTTTAGGGTAAATACCCAGTAGTGCCGCAGCAACATCTTCCTAGGAACACAGGCAAAGGCAAGGGAAGCAAGGGCAAAAATGAACTATTGGGATTTCATCAAGATCAAAAGCTTTTGCACAGCAAAGGAAACAGTTAACAAAACCAAAAGATAACTGACAGAATGGGAGAAGATATTTGCAAACGACATATCAGATAAAGGGCTAGTATCCAAAATTTATAAGGAACTTAGCAAACTCAACACCCAAAGAACAAACAATCCAATCAAGAAATGGGCAGAGGACATGAACAGACATTTCTGCAAAGAAGACATCCAGATGGCCAACAGACACATGAAAAAGTGCTCCACATCACTCGGCATCAGGGAAATACAAATCAAAACCACAATGAGGTATCACCTCACACCAGTCAGAATGGCTAAAATTAACAAGTCAGGAAATGACAGATGCTGGTGAGGATGTGGAGAAAGGGGGACCCTCCTGCACTGTTGGTGGGAATGCAAGCTGGTGCAACCACTCTGGAAAACAGCATGGAAGTTCCTCAAAATGTTGAAAATGGAACTACCCTATGACCCAGCAATTGATCTGTTGAGGTTTAAATCCTCATTCTAGCCACTCATTAGCTGTGCGGACATAGACAAGATGCTCAACTTTTCTGCATCTCAGTTTCTTTAACCTGTAAAATAGGGATACTAACAGCACTTATTTCAAATGTTTATTGTGAGGATGAAATAAAATACTACACCTAAAGTCCTTAACACATTGCTTATTGTGTAGTAAGTAATCCGTACATATTCGCTCATACATTGGCTGTTTTAGGAACTCTTGGCCCCTTGTTTCCCATTTCTGTACATGCTGGTTCCCACAAACCATTGCTTAGTAAAAGCTTAATTGCCAACAATAAAATAGACGTATTTTTTAAAGTGGTTTTGTGGGTATGGAAATGTTCTGTGTAGATGAGTAAATTCCAACCATATTTATAAGTTTATTTTAAAGTCATGGAATTGACTGAAAGGAACTCATGGGCCTTAATTAAAGCCATCAAGAGGATGTGCATTTCTTAGTATACTTTTTATAGATGTACAGCCTCCATTTGGTAAAGTGAACAGATCTCAAGGTACAACTCAATAAACGTTCACGAAGTGAATACACTTGTGTAACACCAGTGTTCCTTCAGATAAAAATAGAGAATATTGAGAACAGCATGCTATTCCCACTCCTGCCTCTCCTAGTCAGCCCTTTATGCCACCAAAAGTAACAATTGTACTAGCTTCTATTACTCTACATTAGTTTTTTCCCTCTCTTTGAATTTTACATAAAGGGGATCTTAGATCATGTATTTTTGCTCAACATTATGTTTTTGAAATTCATTCATGCCACGTGTGGAACAGGAATTGGTTTTGTTTTATTGTTTGATGTTCTGTTATAGGACTATACCACCACAATTTTCTTTTCCACTCTTCATGGACTTTTATGTTGTTTCTTGCTTTTGGCTATCACAGTAATCTTGCTTTGAATATCTATCTATCTATCTATCTATCTATCTATTATCTATCTATCTATCATCTATCTATCTATCTACCTATCTATCTATCCTTTGTACCTCGATGAACACTGTGCATTTCTTTTGGGAAAATACCTGGAGAGAAAGAATCACTGGGTCATAGGATATTACCCAGGTTTAGTAAATAGTGTCAAATAGTTTCTAAAGTAGTTATACCAATTTTCACTCCCATCAGCAAGATATGAAGTTCTAGTTTTTGGCACACTAACACTGTGGTTATTGTTAAATTTTCACCAGTTTTATGGATATGTAAAATGTTTCCACTTTGGTTGAAATCAGCAGCTCTTTAATGTCTTGTAATGTTGAACACTTTTCGATGTGCTTATTGCCTTTTAGATTTCCTCTTGTGTGATATACCTACTGAAGTCTTTTACCTATTTTTTAAAAATTGGGTTGTCCTTTCTTATCAACGTAACAAAGATATTTTTAAAAATTCCAAAATAAGTTCTTTGTCGGATTTCTATGTTGCAGGTATATTCTCCAGCATTTTCACTCTCTTACTGATATCTTTTGATGAACAGAAATAGTCAATTTTACTACATTCAATTTATGACTATTTCCCTTTTTATGTTTATTTGTCCTGTTGTGTGTCCTGGGCAGTAGACACGTGTGGGACAGCCAGGCTGCTCATGGGGGATAGGAGGAGGAAGGAGGTGAGGAGAGTCACTGAACTGAAGGGAGTGAGTATGTATCTCTGAAGCCATCACAGGGGCCAGACAGTTCATGACTTGGGGTCAGGGAGTTGACATCGGAACAGGATAACAGTGAAAAGAGTGTCAAGGTCTGAAATGGGCAAGGATATGATTACTCCTTTATTTCACAGAAGAGAGACATTTTCTAAAGCTTTTACCTCAGGACAAGACCCTGGATGGAGTCCAAGGTTATGGTTTGATTTTTCTTTTTCTTTTTATATTTGTGTCCAATCTGTGGCAAGGTGGCACAGTGCTGATTCAAAGCTTCTGAAGTCTGAGAGGTTGCAGATGGTGTAAAACTCAATCCAAATTGCTTTCAGGATCCAATGAGTTAGCAGGGGCCATATTTCTGTGCATTATATGCTTAGGAAAAGCCTCTTCCTTGCCTTGTATATAATTATATTAACTTGAGTAACAACATGGGGGCTGATTTCGACTGGTGATGGAGTGGAAGCCAACCTACGGTGTTTATTGCTGTTTTTGGTGTTATTTTGTTTTATTTTAAAGCATGGATTATGTTTCTCTTTTATTTTTTAAAAAGAATATCACATTGATTTAATTAGTATTATATAACGTATTTAATTGTACCAACATTATCCAGGTGCTTTTACATAGGTTATCTCATTTAATCTCTACAATAAAGAGGGTTGTTATCATTATTTTACAGAAGAGAAATGAGCTCGTTTGTCTAAGAACCCTTGGCTGGTAAGAGAGTCCAGATTGAAGCTATATTTTTATTACGAAAGTCCCTGCCACTGTTTTGAATTTTAGGATTAAGAATTAGTCACAGTTGGGGCACCTGGTGGTTTAGTCATTTAAGTGTCTGATTCTTGGTTTTGGCTTAGGTCGTGATCTCAGTGTTGTGAGATTGAGCCCTGTACTGGATGCTCTCTTTCCCTCTCCCTCTGCCCCTCTCCCCCCACCCCCCCAAAAAGAAGAAAAAAACCCACAATAATAAGTCTCTATTTTAATACACCCCATTTTTGGAGCACATAGGAATGGTGACTTAGAGGTGAGCCCCTCACTAAAATTCTTGGTTGCTGACTTATGAGAATTTAACAAAGCTATTCAACCTCTGTACCTCATTTTCCTTAATTGTTAAATGTAAATAATGCCTATCTTAAAGAGTTGCTCTGCATTTGTTTATTCTTTCATTCCTTCTTGCATGCACATAAATGAAGGAATGATGTAACCCTAACCCTTTTGAAGCATTGTCACTAAGTTGCAACTTACTCAAACTTCCTCATTAATGCAATGCCTGGTATTTGCTTTGTGGTTTAACAGGGTGCAATGTCCCCCTTTTATCTCCCATCCTCCATTCCCAAGCCAATTCAGGTCATGTTCAACACGCTTTTGCGTATTTTCAGCACCTGGTGTTCATATCCTCTTGTCTATTGCTTCCCCTCTGCCCACCCCCCAGCATCCCTTGTTCTAGTAAAGGAAACTTCAGGTTTTACTTAGAGAATCAGTTCTTTTCCACACTGGGTCTACATCATTTGGGCAGAGATGACCCCATCCTTGGACTCTAGCCGTAGACGAATGAGAGAGCTGGCTGCATGATCTTGGCCACGGTGATTGATTCAAGGATGGGCAAGTGACGCAAGTGAGGCCAGTCAAAGGGAATCCAAGAACTTACCAGCTAAAATGGTTGGAAAAGAGGCCTCTTTACTCACCAGCCTTGCTAAGTGAATCGATGTAAGTTTCAAGCTGCTGGAAACCACTTTTGCTGGCTTGACCGGGAATCTATCTGAGAACTCAGCCAACTGCAGAGAAATGCTGAAGCAGGAGCTGGAGAGACCAGCCATGTCTTGATGACATTTTTTTGAGGCACTGGGCCTGGTGGTTCCCAAGTTGGCCCCATCTCTTGAACATATCAATTACAGGAGGCAATCATTGTTTCAGCCAGTTCAAGCAGGATTGCTATTACTTGAAACTGAATGAGTCCTGATGGGACTCTAATCCTGTGGGCTGGTGTTCATGAACTCTGAGATGCCCCATTTCCTCTCATTTCAGGGCCTTTGTTCTCTTCACCATAACCTTTGGAACTCAGGGCCTGCTGCTGTCACTCTGCCAGCCCCCTGGTGTGGTGGCCACTGGCTCTATCAGTAAAAAAAAAAAAAAAAAAGCCTTACTCAAATGATTACCAGCGAAGCATATATGTATCATGCAGGCCCCTGACCGAAGTCGGTGATAGCTACAGTTATAAAATCAGATTGAAAATGAACAAGACTCACCTGAACTATAACCTAATTTAGCTAATTCCAAATCCTCACTCAATTGCCTGTTTAAGGCTCAAATCCTTTACGATAAAATCAGTCAACTCTCAGGCAGCTGGTACCGTCTGTCGTGCAATCTGTCCTCTGATGGTACTTTTACCTTCAACTGTTAACTGGATACTTAAGATGCAGTTAGAGTCTCAGTTCATCTGTTCACTTATTCAGCATCCACTGTACGCCTGCCACGGCACATTGGGGACAGAATGGTGACAAGACATAGTGCATGCCCATCTGGGACTCCTGCTGTGGTTATGAGCTCTTAGTGTCATAGTCTCATGCAGCGGCTACATCTCTGTGTGCATATGTGTGTTTGCAATGTCAAAAATTTAAGTTGAGGCAGGGACTGGCAGGGTCCTTACTTAAACAGTCACAGCCATCTTAAAGCTCCAGGACTGTGCCTGTGGAAGTCGAACAGATACTCAGAACCTCTTGCCCTTGCTGTGGCTTTGTTACCAGGATCTCTGTCTCTGCCTTTCGCAGAGGGAGTGTTGCCTAGTCCTTAAGAGCACAGTCTCCCTTAGGCTGGATTCCGCTCTCAGACCTGCTGTTGACTAGACGTGTATCATTAGGCTTATTACTTAACCTCTGTTACTCTCAGTTGTTGCCTGAAACTGGGCAAAATGGGGTAACATGCCTAATGATTTGGGTGGTTGCAAGGATGAAGTGAGGTCATGCCTCTGAGTACTTAGCAATATGTCTTGTAAGGAGTTAATCCTTAATAAATAGCAACTATTGTATTATTCCTAAATTATTCTCATTTGATTGGAAAGACCAGAGGTAAGATAGTAGTTTACTGGTCCTTCAAGAACCAGCTTCAGGGGCGTCTGGGGGGCTCAGCGGGTTAAACCTCTGCATTCGGCTTGGGTCATGATCCCGGGGTCCTGGGATCAAGCCCCGCATCGGGCTCTCTGCTTGGCTGGGAGCCTGCTTCCTCCTCTCTCTCTCTCTCTGCCTGCCTCTCTGCCTACTTGTAATCTCTATCTGTCAAAAAAATAAATCTTTAAAAAAAAAAAAAAGAACCAGCTTCAATGCTCTATCATTTAGTTGTTTCATTCCTCGTCAATCGTTCTGCTCTTATGTTTCTTACAGAGGATTTAATAATTTTTCTGGAAGCTCTTCTGTTTTCTTTGCAAGAAGGCACCATGTCTTTATTATCGCTTTATCACCATTTGATACTTAGAATAATGTATGATTTACGGTGGTCATTCATTCATTTTAAACTTAATGGACAGATGCTTGAGGGCTTTACCTTGAAAGGATTCTTCTGACTCTGTTGTTCATGGACTGTATTGGGTCAAAGGCAGAAACAGGGGACTAAATAGAAAATTGCACTGATCCAGGAAAAGTGATGGTGGGGTGGCCCAAGGTGGTTCTGGAGCTAGTAAAGACTGGTTGTATTCTGGATATGCTTCAGAACTCCAGCAATATATTTAGAAGCAGAAGAACGAGAGTAACAAGAAATAAAATTAAGTGTAATAAGAAATTAAAGGAAAACTTTCCTGTTCTATGATTACAAAGTCAAGGAATGAGTTTGTTTGATAGTAAATTGATTTGGCCTGTAGATGGCTCCATTTTCCTAAAGAAACTTAAGGATTCTTTTTGTGTGTGTGTTCTAGAAGATTTCAGTGCTGCTGAACATTTGGTTTTCTCAGACTGACATGAAGGTTTCACTGTAAATTAATAAGCAGTTTTGCCTTTCTTTGTTCAGATAGAATTATGTACACTGGCTCACATTTCTAACATAACTTCTTCATTTTTGAGCCACTATTTAAGAACCACTAAGAAACTCGAGATGCCAGGGAAACCTTGTGTAGGGTGGTTACTTGAATGGGTTTCAAGATGTTTTCATTTACTCATTCATTCATTTTTTGAACGATTGCTGTGTTCCAGGCACAGTGTTAGAGGTAGTGAAAAATACTACTATGGATAAACTATCTTAGAGCTCCTCTATCTATTAGGATTTAGATAAGAGCACCATGATACATGTTTTTAGGTAATATTTATTAAACATTCACTGTAGAGCACAGAGCCTTCACACTTTTTAAGCCCTCTCATTGAAATCTTCAAAATAACCCAATGTGGTAAATGTCTACATTTCAGAGATGAGGAAACTGAGGAACAGAGAGGTTAAGGAGCTAGTTGAAGGTTGAGGTTCAACCTGGGAATCTTATTTATGTACACTGGTCCTTCTAAGCCACCTGGCTCCGAGTCGTCCTCTGAGGTCGTGCAGACCTGCAAAGTCTGAGTAACAGGGGCAACTCCTCTGATCAGTCCTTACAGAGGCCCGACTCCCTTCATCTGCCCTTCTTTATTCATTTTGCAGCCACGGTAGTCCTACTTTTCTTTACAGAAAAAAAAAAAAAACATTTCCAGATTATGTTAGTTATTCCCCCTTCTCTGCACTCCTCTGAGGTCCTAGTATGCATTAACAGGAAAGCCTCCTTATTTGTGGTGAATGTGTCTAACAAAACCATGGAAAATGAGACTAATCATTGAAACCTCCAAGGAGCAGATGGGTTTCTGTATAATTTGGAGAAACATCCTCTTAGCAAACAAAAGGGAGAACTTGTCATGGGGAGAACTCTTCTGTGGAATGGACAGCTTGAGGGTGTCAGACTTAAAACCAGCTCAGGATAAGGTCCCTACCTCATCATCTGCACTGCTTTTCTCTGCAAACGCTGTACCCTCTCTTCTGGCTCCGATTCTGGACTTTGGGTCATTGTAGTAGACACTGCTGATTATTTATCGCTACACATCCCCTCTTCTTCTTTGCTAATAGAATGCCCCCATTTTAGCGGCATACACCGCTCCACATGTAGGGACTGCATTTTCCAGCTGTCCTGACGCAGCCTGGTGTGACCGTGTAAATAAGTCCTGCCCCACTGGATGGAAATAGAAAGTGTATGTGCTGTTTCTGTGATTTATCCTTAAGAGGAATACATCTGTGCTGTTTTGCCCCTTTCTTACTTTCTGTCACTTGGAATAGTCGCTTTTAGACTTAGAATTGAAAGTTACATGGTGAAAATGCCAAAGCTGCCCTTCAAACCCCAGAGAAAGAAATGAACTTGAGTGTTGCTTATGCCCTGTGTTTTGTGTCTCACGCAATTGAGTTTGTTTTCTATAATTAATATAGAAACTGATACTTAGAACTGGGCCGCTGTTGTTACAGATACGCAAAACCTATCTATACCTTTAGCTTAGCGTTTGGTCTGGAGGCGTAGGGCACATATGTTGTAGGCTGGAAAACTGGTGATCCCTGTGTGCTTTAAGAAAACATTGGTTAAAACTCCTCTGTAACACCCTGCAAGTCGCATGTCAACAGAAGTCTCTATCTAGCCAAACTTGTTTGAAAAAAGAAAAAAAGTTACACTGTTACTGTGTTCTGGCTTCTTTTTGCTACATTTAGCAAAATTCTAACAGAGGTGATTATCAGGCTAGTTATGAGGGGCAGTGCTGATGGAACCATTTTTATAAGAGTGAGGACATAGGCCATTAACACCTCCTATTATATGTTATTCAGAAATCAGGAGACAACCTAGTGCTGAAGATCAAATAAACAGAATTATCTAGCCCTTTAAACCCAATGTTTCAAATTATCTTAAGGTAGGTACAATGAAATGGAGAGAAAGAGGGATGGGAAGGAAAATTTGGCTATGCTTACGTGTAAGAACTAACTGGAAACAAATAGGTCAAATGCCTATAAAGCTTAGTAAGGGGTATCACCACCAAAGAAACCAGAAGCCTGGCCTGCAGAAGCCTGTGGTTCTTTGATAACTCAGCTCCCAAATGTACCCAGTCTGTAGGTGGGATTAAAGGTTCTTAAGTACTCATGCCATTTAAAAACTATAGATAGAGCTAACAAAATAGGGAATAATGCTTTTCCTATCCTCCTACCTTTAAAAACATATCTTCCTGATGGCCTGGATATCCGAGTTAAAATTTAGCATCCTGAAATTCATTTGGAGTTTTTTTGGCAGCAGGGAATGGGTAACCAGCCCATGACCCATTGCACATCCTCATTTGCTTTCTACTCTTAATTCTGGCTTCGAAGGGCCTTGTCACATATGTAGATATGATACTCTTACATTCAAGATACACACACAACCCTGGTCTCTGCCACCACCACAAACCAGCTTAATTGCTTAGCAACTTACCATCAATGATGCTGGCGTGGCACACGTTTCTGGGTAATATGTCACAGGGCAACCTATTATACTTGGGTCCTTTCTCCTTCTACTTCCTCCATTCTACTTCTTCTTTGTTGTTATCACTACAGGCATTATTAGCAGAAACAATGCACTTATTTTCTGAAGAGCTATATAAATTTACCATATGGTGTTACAACAATTCGTTTACACATCTATGAAATCTTATTTCCTGAAGACCAGGCTTATGGGTACACTCATGTCAGAATTTTGCAGCATCAATGATCTTGTCTTAACACAAAGTAAGTGTTCAATGAATATTACTTGAGGATATGTGAATGAATGAATATGTCTTCATATTGCTAGGATCTATGCAATAAATTGGAAATGTACCAAGACTTCTAGGTCTTCTCATGTAAGAGGGACCATACTAAAATTTGGATAACTGGATTAGAGTAGAAGATTCAGAAATGTGTCATCTATGCAAAGACCTGAAAAATGGTCAGCCCTGTTTATATTTCAAATTACCCAGAAATATTTGGTTTTGCTTCAGTTCTAGGAAGGGCTCAGGTTTGGTGAGGTCACATTTTTATCAGTAACAGTTCACTTAATATTGCTTATACAAGCTTTCTAAAGCAATGACTAGAGCTTATGTTTAGACTTTCCCGAGTGTTTGGGCTAAAAAAAATATGATCTATATGTTAGTGCCATGATTCTCAGTAGTTATTCCAGAGGCTTCTAAGTTAAGAAAATCACATTGTGTGGTTTGTAACACTGAAACCTTTCCATGCCCCCTGGTCATTTTATCTTTGTTCTCTTAGAAAAACTGAGGATGGTACAAAATATATCTTTATTTTCACATTTCCAGCATCACTTTCTTTATGCACATATACTGAAACCATCTGTCTAAATTGTGGCAAAATCTGCTAGTTCCAGATTGGCCTCATTAGTCATTTGAGAACACATAAACAGAGGGATTATGGAAAAATAAATAGATCTTGGATAGATCATCCTGGTCTGGGAAGGTTTTTCTCATCATCAGCATCATTGCCAGACATGAAAAGGGGCAGGTTTACATCTTTAAAACACTTGGAGGAATTTTCGCTTCAGAAAGTGGATAAACATTTCCCAGTGACACATTTGATCCTTTATCATATGATGGAGTCCCCTCAGCTATGAGCCAAAGGAAAAGCTACTATCTTAAAGAGTTAGCAAGGTCTTTCAGAGTGAAATTATACAAATTATACAAATATCATTCCAATAGAGAGGAGTATATCTAAAAGGTGAGATGAGGGGTGGCTCAGTCAATTAAGTGTCCAACTCTTGATTTCAGCTCAGGTCATGATCTTAGGGTTGTGAGGTCAAGCCTCACATTGAGCTCTATGCTCAGTGCAGAGTCCGCTTGAGATTTTCTCTCTCCCTCTCTTTCTTCCTCTTCCCCTGCTCACTCTCTTTCTCAAATAAATAAATAAATAAATAAAAAAAATGTTTTAAATGTGAGTGAGAGATAAGGATACTGCAAAGGTAGGAAAAAAAGGAGAAGAATTTTTAGCATTATCATTGAAGATAGTGCCTTCCTAAGCGAGTCATGACCCCACCTCCCAGATGTCTGCATATGTTCCAAGCTGCTACCTCTTCCAAATGAATAGCAGTAGTTTAATTGTGAGAGTGAATTCTCTACCACACAAGTGCAATCTCTGCCATAAGAGGAAGTCCGTTCATCTGTATTTGCCTTAGACTTAACAGAGCCCAAGGGACTAGTAAATATCATTAGGAAAGATGGTGTAGTAAGTAGACAGAAGACTGCTAACAGGATCTGAAATGAGGAGGAACTTTCTCAGTGCCCAACACAAAGAGCAACAACAAAAAGACTCTGATCACCAGACATCTGCCATGTCATATAGTCCATTATTTGAGATTCATTTTTTTAGGTCTCAACGTCTTTATTAGTATGTTAGATTGTACTATGTTTAAATCTCAGTAACTTAATGTGATAGACATTTATTTCCTGTTCCTATCAAAGTTCAATGAAAATCAGATGGTTTTTCTTCAAAGAAAATCCTGAGGGGGTCCATGCCCCTTCCATTTTGTGAAGTTGCCATCTTTAGCACGTGCTATTTCTAGGGCAGGTGGGAGACAGTCCACAGGTATATTGCTGTAGCTGGAAGTGCCATAGTTACACTTGAATTCAACCTACCTACAAGAAGCCTAGGAAGTATGGTACACTTTTATGCCCAAAAAGTGGAAGTAGGCTTGGTGAGTGTCTAATTGGTTTTTTTGGCAAAGACAATTGGTTTCACGAAGATTGAAAACATAGCAAAAATATTTTCTAGCTCTTTACATTACTAGATTTAGGCCATAACCCCACTTTTCACCCCAGGCTAGCCCTGGTGTCTTGCTACTACCAATGTAATGTGGTTGATGCGGGACTTGCTAGCTCTATAGCATAGTTTTCTAGAGACCTTGTAGCTTTTGTCTTTGTCCTCTTAAAATGATATCTTGGACTTACACATAAAAAAGCTAACTCTAGTCTCCTGGATGATGAGAGGCCATGCACAGGAAAATCAAGTCACTCTAGCCAACTGGGAGTGTTGTCATACATGAGTGAGACTAACTTGGACGTTCAAGCCCACTGAGTCTCTTAAAGGTAACTTCATGAGTGAGCCAGATAAAATGAGCACAACCAATGGACAGAATAGTGATAAGTAATAAATCATTGTCATTTCAAGTCACTGAGTGTGGGGTAATTTGTTATACAGTAATAGACAACTGATACAGGTTTGAAAGTTTTCAGATTAAAATGGGAGAGTCTGTCTTTGTGAACCTGAAACTAGTGGCTTATAAAAGTTCCCACTTCTATGTCCTTTCCAGTATTCTTGATGGGTGTGTGGTTTCATGACTATGTACCTCTTAGCTTGGGTTCCCCCAGAAGCCAAACCTGAGAAAAGGATGTGAGTGTGAGTTGTTTATTTGAGAGGTGAGTCCATAAAGCTCTAGTAAATGAGTGGGAAATGATATCAGGAAAGGAAGGAAACCAAGAAAGGCATGTTATTGAACTTGTTATTATTGGATGGCTAGGACCCAACTCTGCTGCAGAACTTTGCTGGATAGAATAGATCATACCTCAGAGTTATTCCAGCTGAGAGGTTAAACTGAGGAATGTATCCATCAAATCCCATCAGTTACTGGTAAAGGTATTTAGGGATAGGAAGGGTGTCTTAACACCTCAGCACTTCTGGCCTAACTTGGGCACAAGTTAGAGAAAGCCTTAAGGGAAGAGTTCCAGGGTTCTTGTTTGGAAAACTTCTAGTTGGCCTTCTTTGGAGTATGAGTGCTTATAGTGTTAGAAATTGTTGTCAATATCTAAATGTTTCCAATATTAATATCTAAATATGTAATGTTTCAATCAAATAATAAATTATCAAGCTAAATATAAACTTGTAATAAAAAGTGTTCTTTGGTGTTCTACTTGTTGAAATTTTTAAAGTCCGCTGAAATATAGGTGTATATTCATTGTTGCAAAACTAAAATGTTGTCAATAAATCATGATGATTTTAAAGTATGTTAATTTTGTGTTAAAAAATTAAGAACTTTATGGCACCTGAGTAGCTCAGTTGGTTAAGCATCTGCCTTCAGCTCAGGTCATGATCCTGGGGTCCTGGGATCAAGCCCCATGTTAGGCTCCTTACTTGCAGGGAGCCTGCTTCTCCCTTTCCCTCTGCCTGCTACTTCCCCTTCTTGTGCTTTCCTCTCTGTCAAATAAATAAATAAAATCTTTTAAAAAGTTAAGAACTTTAAAATAATTAAAAAATAAAATATTAGCATTTAACATGAACATTGAGAGTATTTTGGCTGTACAACTTGGAAAAACCTTATTTTTGTATAAAAATATATGTAAAACTTAAATAATACACAACCAAATAATAGATTATATTATATCGTAAACTTTATAAAATTATCAGGTGGATTAGTGTTCTTAATGTCAAATAATTATCGACTGAGAACTTCAGTGAATTTTTATTAACTTCATTTTATGTATGAATTCTTAATGAAAAGGAATATTTGGGAATTAATCTCAAATAAAAATGAGTATCAACTTAGGTATCTCAAAATTTTAAGAGTCAGAAAGACCTCAAACTTATTCCTAAAACATCTAGGATATTCATCTTTGATCTAAACATAATAAAAAAAATGTAAGGGCAGGAAGAAAAATGTCCTTTATTTCTTGAAATTCTAACACCCCATTGAAATATAAATATATATTCCTTATTATAAAATCTGCCGGTGGTAGAGGAAATGGGTTCAAGGAAACACACACCAAAACACATTTTGTTCACTCAAACTTCAAAACAACGGGCTTTACAAGAAGGCTTTTAGAAGAAAATTCCGTACTGTTTTGAGCCTACAGAGGCTTTATTTTGGTTATGATGGAGGGGACGGAATGCTTAATAACTTTGTGGCAACTTACCATCAGCAGCTCTGTGCACCATGGCACCAGTCAAATTGCTCTCTTACCAAGGCAACTGAAACACTAAGTTTCTATTTTGTATTGTTGACTTGCAATTCAGTAACTATGAGTGCAGTCAGACAGCTGGCAGGGCTGAGAAATCATTGTTCCTGCACTACAAAGTCAAAGTCCTAAAATGTGGCCATCACTGCAATTTTTAATAAGTAATAATAATGACAATGATAAATTTAAATAAAATTTCAGATTTATTTCTGTATTCCAGAGGTTCCTTCCATGGTGTTCTAGCTGTAGCTAGGCTGTGGTCCAGTACTTCTTTTAAGTCTTGACCTTTTGGTACTCAGCCAGAAAGTGTGTATTACACACCTGTACTGTGTGTGTGCATGCATGTGTGAGTGTGCATGTGTGTGTCTGTCTTGCAACCATAAGCCCTTACTTCCGTGGTGTGTGTTGATAACTACAAGGTAGCTGATGTGGCTTTACCTGGCTTGCAATTCTGGGACCCTGGTTGAAGTGGGGTTCCGAGGTGGGACATGTAGGTTCTTATCCTCCAGTGTCTGAAGACCGTGGTTCACTGTCAAAGTGTTATGTTTGATTTCTTCTGAGACCTCTCTGCTTATTATACGAGCACCGTCTCACTATGTCCTCACATGGACTCTTCCCTGTGGGCACATGCTCCTACTCTCTGTGTGTGTGTCCACACTTTCTTTTCTTACATGGACACCCGTCAGTTTGGATGAGATCAGGGTCTCATGTTAACTTAATCACCTCTTTAAAGGCCATGTCTTCAAATGCAGTCACATTCTAAGGAACTGGGCATTAGAGCTTCAATATATGAATTTTTGGAGAATACAGTTTGGCCTATAACACTCTCATAGTTTTCCCTTGGACATAGCGTAGATTATATCTACTCAAATGCCATTGGCCAGAGCAAGTCACATGATAATGGGGGGGGGGTGGGGAGGAGACGTAACTCTCTGACAAAAGGAGGGAGTGAATAATTCGGAATAAAAATACAGCCTACCCAAGAATGGATATGTTTATACATTTGTCCCTCTGGTCTTACAATTTGTTCAAGCATATATCCTTAACAACACACCTGGATAAAGTTAACAGTAGGACTCCAAAGAATTAGTGTAATTTCCAAAATCACCTTGGGACTTTCAAGGATGGGAGCTGCGGCATGCAGAGTTGTTTCAAAGGCTCTCTGATACCGTGTCTGCATAAGTATTTTTTGTGTACTACACAAGTAACACATGTTTCTTACAAATATATTAGTAATTATAAAATAATTCAAGCATATAGAAAAAAATAAACAAAGAAAAAAAATAGCATGAGACACCATCTGGTGCCACCATTCAGGCTTGATAATGTGTTGTATTTGCTCTAGAGTCTTCCTTTTGCTTCCTAACCTACTGCTCTATTTGTTTCATCAGGGTATCTATTTACCTCCATCCCTCTATACATCTACCACTCCACCATTTTTTAAAAGTCAAAAAAAGAAGTGTAGGGTTGGGGCATCCACATTCAGATTAAATAACACAAAGACGAAATGCTATAGAGCCCAAGAAAATAATTCTGCACTAAGTTTTGCTTACCAAGGTACAACCGCCCACAGCTTCTGGGTATTCTGCTTTCTGAGCACTTTACAAATAAATGTATGCTTCAGGAGCTGAAAAAAAAATGCATTTCAATGTAAGTTTAAGACATCGGTGTATGTCATCACTAACAACTTCAGCATACACATTATTACTAAATTTAGTATTCGTTTATATTTTTTTCTCTGATACAAGATTTAAATTTAGTGAAATGCACAAATTATCAGCATAATAGCCAGTGAATTTTGACCAACACATGAAGAAGCTATACCCAGCACCCTCTTACCCCAGTACACGCCTTTGCACCCTTCATAGCCAAGCTTCACCCTCATCCACCAAAGAGGTGATTGCTCCTCTGAATTTTTTCATTATAAGTTTTTATTAGGCTATTCTAGAATTTCATATAAATGGAAGCATACAGTGTTTACTCTTGTTTCAGGCTCCTTACTCAGTGCACCATTTCTGACACTCAGCTGTATTGGTGCCTCTATCGGTAATTCATTTCTTCCTGGTGCTGAGTAGCATTCCATCGTGTGACTGCCCTGCAATTTATTGAGCCAGTTTCTTATTAATCCAGTTCTTGGCCATTTTGAGTGGCACTTAGGATTTTTATAGATGCATGCTTTCTCTTCTCCTGGGTAAATACGCAGAAGTCACAGGAGAGGTGAATGTTCCATTTTTAAAGAAACCGCCAGGTATTTTCCCAAAGTGGCTGCACCATTTGTTGTTGGAGTTTTTGCCAACATCCGTGTTGTCAGTCTTTTTCCTCTTGGCCATTCTGGTGGGTATATTGTGATATCTACTTTTTCCTTTAATTTTGATTTCCCTGATGACTAACGGCATTGAGCAGTTTTTTCTTATGCCTATTGTCCATGCATATATCTCCCTTTGTGAAACAACTGGTCATACCTTTTGCCCACTTGCCCACTTTTTTCTTTTTAAGCTGGGCATGGACCCCAACATGGGGCTTGAACTCAAGACCCTGAGGTCAAGACCTGAGCTGAGATCAAGACCCTAACTGACTGAGCCACCCAGGCACCCCATTTCCCTCTACTTTGAATGGAAGAATTCAGTCTTTCATTGGCACTAATAAACCGATTGAGATTTGATTGTCCCCCAGTTTCTACTCACCATGATGGAGAAGTTACATATCCTATCTTAAAATCACTGGGGCTTATAATAGTGCCATACTGGCTCTGTAGGTTTTCAGTCTACTGACAGACTATTTTAAAACAACTAAGTACTGACCTTTTTGTTGTTACACTATGATTTTACACTTAAATATCTATATGCTGAATGATTTATATAAGATGCAGCTAGAGAGTTGTATATTGAATTAAAATTTTGAATCAAATTATCTGTCATCTAACTATGCTTTTTTAAAAAATATTTTATTTATTTGACAGAGAGAAATCACAACTAGGCAGAGAGACAGGCAGAGAGAGAGGAGGAAGCAGGCTCCCCGCGGAGCAGAGAGCCCAATGCGGGGCTCGATCCCAGGACCCTGGGATCATGACCTGAGCTGAAGGCAGAGGCTTTAACCCACTGAGCCACTCAGGTGCCCCTCTAACTATGCTTTCAAATGCATTCTGACTCATCTCTCTCCCTTATTTAAAACTTTTCAAAGTGTGTAATTATTGTTTTAATTTCCAATTCCATTAACACACCAGAGGTTTTTATTAGTCTGCTTAGGCTGTCATAGCAAAATAGCGCAGACTTGGTGGCTTAAACAACAGAGGTATATTTTTCACAGTTCTGGAGGCTGCGGAAGTCCAAGCTCCAGGTCCCAGCGGATTCAGTTTTTAGTACGATCTCTCTTCCTGGTCTGCAGATGATTGGCAATGTCTTCTGTCTTCACATGGACTTTGCTTGGTGTATGTCTATGCAAGGGTGAGGAGGGTTGAGGGGGAGAAATGCAGAGGCAGAGAAGTAGTTTTTGGTGTCTCTACTGTAAGGACGCTAATCCTATAAGATCAAGGCCCCATCCTTATGCCCTCATTTAATCTTAATTACTTCCTTAGAGGCTCCCACCTCCAAATATAGCCAGTGGGTTAGAGTGTCAACATGTGAACATGTGGGTTAGAGTGTCAACATGTGAATTGGCAGGGTTTGGGGTCGGGGGGACATTCAGTCCATAACAAGGTTTGACAGCTTTTCTTGATCAGTCAGTTGTATTTACGTCAAAGGTTCCAGGTAAAGTCCTCATGGGGTGGGAATGCATGAAAGGAAAGAAAAGGAAGCTGTGTTGAGGGATCAGGGGATGAGAGAGAAGTAGGAAGAGAATTTCCCTGGCTTTTCCCTTAGTCTTTACCCTTTCATTCATCAAGGATTTGATTTCCTCTATTTAACTCCCTCTTTTCTTCTAAGACCAAATTCATTCCTTTAAGGGCTGATTTTTCTTTCCCTTTGTATAATTTATTTTACCGTGGAAATTTCTTCCTCAATCATCCCACCCAGAAAGATTCATGAAAGAACAAAAGAGTATTCTTTTTTTTTTTTTAAAGATTTTATTTATTTATTTGACAGACCGGGATCATAAGTAGGCAGAGGCAGGCAGAAAGAGAGAGGGAAGCAGGCTCCCCACTGAACAGATAGCCCAAAGCAGGGCTCGATCCCAGAACCCTGAGATCATGACCTGAGCCAAAGTCAGAGGCTTTAACCCACTGAGCCACCCAGACACCCTAGAACAAAAGAGTATTTTAAAGTGTGGATGCTGATCCTGTTTCAGGTGGAGCAGTATCTGAAGGCAGAATGTTAATGATGACCATATCTTATATATTTATAAAATAAATCAAATATCAATCTGTCAGCATTCAATAAATTGTAATGCAACAGTAATTCCAATGTACTTAATACCTATCATCTCTTGTGTATTCCTGTAAATATGTATTGTCTAATGTATAAGTATTTTAAATTTTCATAAATATTATAAAATATATCTATTCTGCTTTTTTCTTCTTTCCCTCTCTTCCTTTCTTCCTCTTTCTCTTCTTTCCCTTCCTTCCTTTCTTCCTTCCTTCCCTCCTTTCCTTTCCCTTGCCTTCCCTTACTTCTCTCTCTCTCTCTCTCTCTTTTTCCCTTTTCCTTCCTTCTTCCCTTCTTTCCTTCCTTCTCACCAGCACAATGATATTAAGATCCATCTATTGGACAGTGACCCTTTCCCACATTATATTTATCTATTCTCCCAGTGACAGTCTGATAGTCCCCAGGTCCTGTGTCCACCACAGTTCCACAGTGATCACCCTCATACGCAGTCCCACTTAGATGACAATGTTTTGGGGATATATATCTAAGAGTGGAAATTTGGAGTCATGGGGTGGGAGGAATGTCTATGTAATTTGACTAAGCTGGGCCAGCTTACATTCAGAATGGCTACACCAGTCTTAAAATTACATTAGCAAGGCTCAAGGACTTCTATATCCCCATTGTCCCCTGGCATTAGTCAACAGTCTAAGTTTTGTTAGTCTACCTGGTTATTGTCAGATACTGATTTTTCTTGAGGGAGAGTTTTGTGAACATAAAGCAAAAAAAAAAAAAAAAAGTCATTAAAAAGGAAAACCATTGCAAGTTGCCATAGTTTGTGTATTTTTTTAGGAATCTAATTTAGAAGTTAGCTGATGATCTTAAGGACACAATTAATAAATTCATTTGAATTGATAGCTGAAGTGAAATTTTTTTTATAGGCAATAACTCTTGGATCAATACATTGCTTAGACAATGTGGATGGCTTCACCATTTAGGTTATAGAGTGGGTAGTTTCTATAAACTACAGGTTCAATTGTAGTGCCAAGATTTGGGAGGAAATATATTTAAGGCACATGATAAGACAAAATTATTTTATAAAAATTTAGTGTATTGCCAAAATGTATTGAAAATAACATTTTTATCTTCGCAAACCTTTCTGAGGGTACTGGGTCAAACAAGGTGCCACTGTGTGAAAAATCAAAAGTCATTATTAAGATTTATGAAAACCTTTTTGGTATATTTCCCAGAAACCAAGAAAGTGAATGACTTCCATAATTGGATAAAAAATCATTTCATAGGTCAGGTACTTTCCAATTCTCGGCTTTCAACCAAATTGAAGGAGGAAATAACTAAGTTTTCAGTTGAGAGACTATTAAAAATAATTTTAGATGATAGATCACTACATGGGTTTTGGCATATAACTTGGAGGAAATTCAAAGAAATGGATGATATTGCAATAGAAAAGTTCTTGCATCCATTCATCTTGTGGTAAGAACAAATTTTTCCCCAGAATTTATATATATATAAATGAAAAAAAGAAAGAAAAAGGAAATAAGAAAAAAGACATGATCCTGAAAACTGTCTCCTTTTAGTGACAAGTCATAGCCATCCATCGATACATGAACTAATTACAAAGAAACACTCTCTTTAAGAGACTTCTAAAAAACACTTAATTTTTTTTTGTTTGTTGAGTTTCAGGATTTTAATATATTTGTTCTTTTGTTTAATTATGGACTACATATAATTATGACAGAATCTAGATGAAATTTCTTAAAACTTCAAGCCTATAATCTTTGTTTTGAATTTATATAAGTATTTTTGTTGAATAAGATAAGTATGACAAGGATAAGATTGATAAGGTAACCTTTTAAATATAAAAATATATTAAGCTAGGATACTGTATGTGTGTGTGTGTGTGTGTGTGTGTGTGTGAAAAGCAATGGGAAGTAGGTGCAAGGAAAAAAGAAATGAGGTAAAATTCCTAACTGTTAAGAAAGATCTTGTTTATATCTTTAAATCTATGATGGCAAATATCTATCATTATGTTTATTTAGATTTACTGTACACATTTAAAAGGGTGATATAAGGTGGTATCTCAATGTGGTTTTGATTTGAATCTCCCTGATGGTTAATGATGATGAACATTTTTTCATGTGTCTGTTAGCCATTTGTATGCCTTTGGAGAAGTGTCTGTTCATGTCTTCTGCCCATTTTTTGACAGTCAGAATGGCCAAAATCAACAAGACAGTAAACAACAAGTGTTGGAGAGGATGTGAAGAAAGGGGTTACATTGTTGGTGGGAATGCAAGTTGTTGTATCCACTTTGGAAACAGTGTGGAGATTCCTTAAGAAATTAAAAATAGAGCTACCCCATGACCCTGCAATTGCACTACTGGGTATTTATCCCAAAGGGGTATGGGGCAATTGCACTACTGGGTATTTACCCCAAAGGGGAATGGGGGCCATATTTACCCCAGTGTTCATAGCAGCAACGGCCGCAATCACCTAAGTGTGGAAAGATCCAAGATGTCCTTCAAAAGACGAATGGATAAAGAAAATATGGTCCATATGTACAATGGAGTATTATGCCTCCATCAGAAAGGATGGATACCGGGCGCCTGGGAGGCTCAGTGGGTTAAAGCCTCTGCCTTCAGCTCAGGTCATGATCTCAGGGTCCTGGGATGGAGCCCCACATCGGGCTCTCTGCGCAGCGGGGAGCCTGCTTCCTCCTCTCTCTCTGCCTGCCTCTGCCTACTTGTAATCTCTCTCTGTCGAATAAATAAATAAAATCTTAAAAAAAAAAAAAAAGCTGGATACCAAACTTTTTTATCAACATGGATGGGACTGGAAGAGATTATGCTGAGTGAAATAAGTCAAGCAGAGAGAGTCAAGTATCATATGGTTTCACTTAACTTGTGGAGCAGAAGGAATATAACACGGAGGACATTGGGAGATGGAGCAGAGAAGTGAGTTGGGGGAAATTGGGAGGGAGAGACAAACCATGAGAGACTGAGGACTCTGAGAAACAAACTGAGGGTTTTGGAGGGGGTGGGGGGGGGACGGGCGAGCCTGGTGGTAGGTATTAAGGAGGTCACATATTGCATGGAGCACTGGGTGTGGTGCATAAACAATGAATCTTGGAACTCTGAAAAAATAAAATAAAGTTAAAAAAAAAAAAAGAGAGATTTACCATGAAGGTTTTTAACGCTTATACCCTGGGAGGATCCCAGCAATACCTTCCCATGGTGATATATTTTTTATAAAATTTGAAAACAGTAAGACATATTTAACTGTAGTTTGAGTTTAATGGGCTATATTTATGTGATTTGTGGTCTCTTCTAGGCATTGTTAAATTATTGCTAGCCATCTTATTATAGAAATGGCTTTCAGGAATATTCCTACCAACCATTTTTCTGGCTCACTCAGGGTCAAGTCTCAAAGGTGCCAGAAATAATGTTGCATTTTAAATTGTCTTTGGCTTCTGGCTTGGGAGTATGTGGTTAGTGTAGAAGATACAAATTTTCAAAAATAGAGAAGCAGAAGCTGCTCTGTGGAACATTCTTCTGAATCTTACAGCTCGTATACAAAGAATATTGGATAGAAGTTTCCCCAAACTTGTTAACATATTAAATGTTTACATGAGAATGCTAATAATATGTGTTGAAATTGAAAGAAAATTTTCTAAACAATAAACTATAAACAATATAGATTTTGTTTAGCCCTAATAGAAGAAAGACTGAATTGTGCTTCTCTCTTCTCCGTAGACAATAATATTATAATATTGTTGTCAAAGGAAGAATCAGTCAAGACTATGCTGCCAAAATAAGTAGGGAAATAAGTATTATAGATATGTGCCAGGCAGGTAATTAATAAAACTAATTTTTAAATTTATTTTTTTAAATATTTATTTATTTTTATTATTTATTTCAGGGATACAGGTTTGTGATTCATCAGTCTCACGCAGTTCACAGCACTTCCCATAGCACACACCCTCCCCAATATCCATCACCCAGATTAATTAAACTATTTTTTTCATTTTCCTCTATTTAGTGATGTGTATGATATTGGTCATCCTTCTATAATTAATGATTTGTTATTTCTTACTGTAAATAAATGTTTCATTTTATATATAACTTCCCTTCATCTCTAACTTTCATAATTTTGAGTTTGGTTTTCTTACCAAGGGCCCCTAAATTGTACAGATTTGTCCCTGGCCTTAGATATTATTTGGTATAATGCATTTATTATATACAGGAAAAAATAGAAATAATTTCTTACTTCTTGGGCTCAACTCTTATGGAAAGGATTATAATAACAAACAGGCTCCTGGACAGGGAGTTAAATCTCTCATGATTAATCTATGGATAGAATAATTTAAGTTTTCCCTGTATATGAATCTTCACCTAGAATTTTTAGCTAGGAAAACAATATTGTAGAAC
Organism: Meles meles; assembly: GCF_922984935.1. NCBI lineage: Eukaryota > Metazoa > Chordata > Mammalia > Carnivora > Mustelidae > Meles > Meles meles. The sequence continues at coordinate 19,061,432 of NC_060066.1, read as the reverse complement.
TGAACTCTAGACTAAAAGTCTATAGATAGAAAAAATGTGTGCAGTTGTGTGTGAATTTCCTTGAGAAAAAAGCATTTGTCAAAGTGGCTAGAAATGAGGAAGGAATTGCTTTAGGGTTCTGCCAAATCTTGTCCATGGCACTCTGCACTTTAGAAATGCACAGGCAAACGACTTTCAGCAGCATTGTTGAATAAAGCAGGAAAGAAGCAGATAATGTGAAACTCATTTGTTACTGATTGTAATGCCATGGCCTGTGTTAATATTCCCTAAGGCTGAATTCTCTCTGAATAATAGACAAGGGAAGCCAGAGGATGTTTCAGAGCTTGGACAGTGAGAGGGAATTTTACTAACTCAGGTCTGTCATTGCAATCTTACCACAAATGTGGTCTAGAAATCCATTTTAATGCTATTCTGTAGCTGTCTTTGCACAACTAAAATGAATGTGCATTTGGGGACCTCCAACTACTAACATTTGCAGAGGGCAAATAAAATACTGGTTTTTGTCTTCTAACAAGACAGAAACTTTGAATGTGAAAACCAAATAAATCAGACTTTCTCATATTGATGAAGACTAACTGGATCATAATAGAATTTAAGCCCATAAGCAGTAGTGATTTACTGAGAAGGCTTACAGTAGCTGTCCAAAGGATATTAGACTGCCATTAAAGACATGCTTTCTGGGCTAAAAAGACTTTATAACAGGGCTACTATACAGCCTTCTCAAATTTCAAAGGCCATCTGAAGGCACGTTTAAATGCCAGGTCAGAAGCAGCCCCTGACAGGGGCAGGGCTGTCTCTATGCTGTCTTTGAACTCAGGGAAAGGAATGGGGGTTCACTTTGTTTCCGTTGCTTTAAGGACAACTGGTCTCTCCAAGCATCTCCATGTCTCAAGTGTTCTCCAAGTCCTGAGAGGTACTCAGCTCAAGGCTTGGTAAGAACTGCCTTTGTTTGAACTGCTAGAATCCTCTCTCCTTGACAGGGAAATTAGAAGAGCAAAAAGCAAAACAAAGCAAATCCTAGGAGAGGCAGAGACAAGAATTACACTGGTGAGGGCCGATGCTGTGGAGTGGGAGCTACAAGCTGGCCAGCTGTGGCGAAATCTCAGTGGTGGATATCTTGTTTGGCTTGCGTGTGATTTTTAAGAGAAATTTGAACTAATATTTAAAAAGTCTGATTTGGGCATGAAGAACATGTGGAGTTTTCTCCAGAAATACTTTGCAACCCTTGGTTTCATTCTTGCAGAGAACGAGATTTTGCGGTCCCGCTGGGCGGTAGCTTGGGCATACGCACTCTCCTAGTGCTCTAACCCTCCGTAGTTGCTAGTTCAGGTCAGATTTTCCAGAACACGGGGCAGCGGGTAGAAAGTTGTGAGAAGCTGCCAGAGTGTCAGACCTCTCAATCAGCTGAGAGATTGTCTGATCTGACCCTTTGAAGGAAGCAAGTTTGGTCAGGAGGAAGAGCTTAAGACAACAATGCTAAGAACATTCGGCAAGGCTAATGGGAAGTCTTAGAAATTCACCGGCCCACAGTCCCATGACTCCCAGTAATGGGCCTTCTATGGGAGCCCTGCAGCCAAAGGAGGCTGGGAGCAGCTTGCGGGAGGCCTCTGATGCATTTCCAGAACTTGGCCGCTGGGATGCTGAGCTCATTGGCTCCCCTCAGACTGGAATGTGAGAGGGGTATTCACCTAACTCCCGTGCCTTACTTTACTCTGGTTCTCCCACTACTTATTGTTTGTGAAGAGAGTTGGATTAGGATTCTGGCAGTTCAATTTTCCCATGTTCAACTGTGTCCCTATTTCCCAGGCTGTAGCTGGCATTGCACTGGCTTCTTTTAAGAGTGAGAATTGTAAGGCCATGTCCAGTATGTTCTTTTGTCCTTTAAGCTATGAAACACAAGAACAGGATCAATAAAGCAACAACAGAACAACAACCAACACTCAAACGGAAATGCAGAGGCTATATTTATATTACAATGAAAAGTAATATTATTATGATCATCAACAGATTTAGAATCCCATTCATTCATTCATTCATTCATTCAACAAAATAGGGAATATTTACCATGTATCAGGCACATAACACTCTCTCAAGTTACCCCTTGGTGTACCTCTAGCCTGTTGGTTGGGAGAAATACCACAGTAATAGTCTTTACTAAAGTAACAGAATAGGACCACAGTATTTCTTTTCAAGTATGTTAATACCTAAGTGATTTTGCTACCAAAACATTTTCCATGCAGGTGGACTTCCCACAGTTTCTTCTTTCCTCTCAGCTGAGGGCATCCTAGGTCTGACTCCAGTGTGGGTCATTTATGTGCTGGGCACTTTGTGGCTGGTGAAGACATGCATTTTTCTTTCCTTTCCATGTTTCTCAGGGAACAGTGTCATTTTTTATCCTACCATCTAACCTTGTGTAAACTCCCTTCTTCCCTTAGGTGCTGGTTTTGTTTCTCACCCTTTTCACATCTTTCCACATTATGTCAAATAATTGGCAGCTGGGGGGAGCCAAGCTGTATGAAGGCTTATTCAGGTGGCCCCTGGGTGGGGGTGTCTCTGAAACATCCTGGTGTTTACTGCTGTGACATCAGGCAATCCACACAGCACCAGCATTGTGAGAGACAGGGAAGAAGTCATAACTCTGCTTCTTAATCCAGAGAAGGAAAAGAAAATTCACATCTTGCAAATCATCTAGAACATCTTAATATTATTTCAAATTAAAGACTTGGTTCAATTTCTAAATATGGGTCTTAAGTCCAGAAAAATATCAAAATATGGAAATTCATTTAATGTTAATTTTTTGTCCTCCCAGGTGGAGCGTTCTTATGTCTGGCAACTTGTGTTGGGAGTAAGGGTGTCGTCATACGCTCTTTTCAAACTTCACTCAGTTAACTAGCTCCTACTCTTGCCCATCTAAATAACGAATATAGGGAAGGAGGAGGGGGATAACGAAACAGAGTGGATTCTTGGTTTGTGCTGCCAGAATATAAATTTGTCCCCTCTCTGGCCTTGTAGGTGTGTGGAGCTCACTTCCTGTCTCTGTGCTTTTGTGGGCTCTAATGTGCCATTCCTCCTGAAGACTTCTAGCAGCAACTCCTCCATTCTGAGGGCAGTGCCCATTCTTTGGTTGCTTCCTCATGGTTCTTGGGTCTTCAGGGGACCTCTGCATACATACTTCACTTTTGGAAACCCAATATTCCTTCTAGAAGACTCTTGGGCAGAAGTTAAAAACTCTCTCCCTCACAACCACAAAACTGGTCCATGGGAAGCATGCACACTTCTATAGCACCTCACAAAGGGAAGTGCAATTTCTTTCCAGATGCACCTGACTAAAGCTTAGTTAGCCATGTAGCTTGCTCACCCACCTATCCTTCCCCCCAGCCTTCTGGCAAGAGTCAGATCTCAGCCTGCCATGCCTACCAAACTCATCTGAGGCTCTACAAGGAGACCTGTTGAGGGTTCTCTTGCCAGGCCAAAGGTGACATGACTCAGAGCTGGCAGAAGTCTGTTTAAGTCTTCTCCTCTCTCTCTCCATGATGGTTCCATGACGACAGGCTCCCTTTGCTGTGGGAGCCCTCGGGCATGCGTGACAGGCATTCAGATTGACTAAGAGCACCAACTGAAGCCTGGTGACTTCTGGCCAGTCCGTGCTCTCACTGAGGCTCAGGCAGCTCACGGACCAGCCTCCTTCATTCCCCTTCTCCTCACTCCAAAATCTAAACTTGCCATTGCCAGGTCCCTGGGCAAACCCTGTGTGAGGTGGAATGGACATCGGACAAGTGGGATGTCTGCTTCCTGCCTGGCCAAGGAGTATGGCTCGCATGTCCACAGGGCCTTCATGCTGCTACCACTAGATGAGGAATTCCTGAAGGCTGCGGACCTTCAGGCTATGGCTCCATGATCAGGCGTGCTACAGATCCAAGGGGACATCACCCAGCTGTCCACTGCCATGGAGATAATCCAGCAGTTAGAGGGCTGTCTGCAGACCTAGTGGGGTGCAGTGGGGCTCCCAGTGTAACCAGCTCCATGATGTTCATGAATATATGCAGACCCGGCTCCTCCTAGTCGCTCTGAATATTGCTACACAAGTCTTACATTCAGCAGGCTACTCCGTCACCATGAACTTGGAGGCCAGGATGTGACCCTGATTGACAGCTGGCTGCTTGTCTTCTTTTCCAGTGTGCCCTGTGCCAAGCCTGGGAGTGGCCGTGGAAGATGGTGAAATGAATTGTTCACCTTCATGCTTTCAGTTAGCTGGCAATCGGATCCAACCCAGAAGCTGCTTGCTGTCAGGAAAATGAGAACCTGCACTGATGAGCTTGTTTTCATATATCTCCTCAATGAGTCCTGAACATCCAAGCCCCGAGCAGGAACCCGTAACAACCACCACAGACACAACAAGGAAAGAAGCCTCACAGAATGCCTATCTGCAAAGGGCATTCTTGAGTGAGCTCTTGCTTCTTTAAATCTTTCCAGGGGTGTCCTGAGTATGTCTAGAATTGTGCCCCCACACAGGGGTTCTTAAGATGGATAGAAATCAGGAGTATCTATGAACCTGATGGAGTAAAATATTACATCTTTATTTTCACAGATATAACCGAAATTTAGCTTTACTCCTCAGTATAAATGCTGGCAATAAATCACGATGGTAAAAGTAGTGCCTGTTACCTTCCTACCAATACAAATCAGTTACTTTTTATGATTCATCGCAGTTTTTGCAGGCATCTAGAAATGCTGTTCCCATTTGTCATTACTTTGAATAATAGAAGATCTTATAATTTGATGTACTAATTTAAAAAAGGCATTTATATACCAAAAAGAGATTTGGGACCAAAGTTGTAAAAATAGTCAAAATTAGCCTTTGACTTATGGTTTAGTGATAAGTTTCCAACAGATTCATTTTAAAAAAAGTATTCAGGGGCGCCTGGGTGGCTCAGTGGATTAAGCCGCTGCCTTCGGCTCAGGTCATGATCTCAGGGTTCTGGGATCGAGCCCCGCATCGGGCTCTCTGCTCCGCAGGGAGCCTGCTTCCTCCTCTCTCTCTGCCTGCCTCTCTGCCTACTTGTGATCTCTCTCTCTGTCAAATAAATAAATAAAATCTTTAAAAAAAAAAAAAGTATTCAGGGGTAGCCTGGGTGGCTCAGTGGGTTAAGCCTCTGCCTTCAGCTCAGGTCATGATCTCAGGGACCTGGGATAGAGCCCCGCATCGGCTCTCTGCTCAGCGGGGAGCCTGCTTCCCCTTCTCTCTCTGCCTGCTGTTCTGCCTACTTGTGATCTATCTCTCTTTGTCAAATAAATAAAATAAAATCTTAAAAAAAAAGTATTCAATGTGAGGGGTGCCTGGATGGCTCAGTCTTTAAGCCTCTGACTCTTGATTTCTGCTTGGGTCATGATTTCAGGGCCATGGGATGGAGCCCTAAACGGGGCTCTATGCTCAGTGTAGAGTCAGCTTGAAATTCTCTTTCCTTCTCTCTCTGACCCTCCCCCGATTTCTCTCTTTCTCTTTCTAATTAAATATAATCTTTAAAAAAATTCAGTGTATACCTATATAGTGTAGGTATAGTAATAGGTACCTTTTCTAATTGCAGTGTTGCTTAGAAAAACCAATAAAAATGCAATGACGTTTTCAGCAGAGCAATGAGGATTTCAGCATAATGAACCTAATTTTTCTCAACCTGGTGGTTGTTATGTTCAATGAATGACATTTTTTTTTTTTTGTCGTCAGATGAATAGGCACAATACTACTCAGTTGAAGGCCAGCTAAAGTAGAATCCTATTTTATGCAAACTGGAACAATTAATATTCATAAATATTTATGAAGAGCAATTGGAGCTTTTTTTCCATTTCCGTTATATCTGGGTCTGTTTTCCATAATACTACGAAGGGATGAATATTTTCATGACAATTAATCTTGTTCATGATCTAAAACTGAGTAATAGCACATGAATTGCTACTTGTAACTGTAAACATAGAAAGGTTCTTTTACTCTAGGGAAAGCAAAATTACTCTTCTTTGCAGGAGTATACACTTTCATATTTATATCCAGAATAGGCAAAAACAAAAAAAAAAAAAAAAGAAAGAAAGAAAGAAAGCCCAGAACAGCTGTTTCATTAAATTTCTTTCTTCTCAATCACTTACTGTATTAATCATGGCTCTTTCAATATCTCCTTTTATTTTCCAAAAGCATATAACCTTCTTATTTGAGTGTTCCCTTATGTTGCATTTTGATTTGGCCAAGCTGATGAATTACAAATGAAGTTCACAAAAAAAAATTATTGTCCCCAAAGAATATTACTTTATTTCAGATTGAGACACACCAATTAATACTCCCTTTCCCCCCTTGAGGGTATCCAAGAACTCATTGCTTCTTCTCCAATGTATTTCATTATAGTACAAGGAATAATAGCTTGCATTATAAGACTCTGAAACATTTTCCAGTTTCTTCGTTCTAGACAGATTTCAGTTTGAATTAAAGGGGGTTTAATCCTTCTATTTTAGCACTAAAGAGGTCAAGAACTTGTAAGCTGATTGATTTGGAAAGGAATAGTTCAAAATACATTAAGGATATATATCCTCATCTGACTAGGAAGCCAAATTTGAAGAAATAAAAAAAGAAAGAGAGAGAAAGTCAACAAAAGGAAACATGGACCATGCCTTTATGTCAGTAAAATATAGTCAATTTAGTTAATACTTTGAGTCAAACCAGATGATGGACTGATTGGCAAAATAAATATTTTGGCATCGCAAAAACATAACGTTTAACTTGGGATGTAAGGAAACAGTTCAAGATGATTACATTTATAAAATAACCAGAGCAGCAGGTTAGTTTTTTTTTTTTCTTTTGTGCTGGGGTGGGAGGAAGGAGAAGATGCATTAACTCATTTGCAATTTAGTACAACTCAACAAGTTTTTATTGGGCACCTATTATGTTCTACACCTTTTGCTAATCACCTTTTGCTAATCAAACATGTAGTATTAGCAAAATACCTTTTGATAATACTGGGATTAGTAGTTTTAAATCAAATAAATAATTTATGCCTGTATTTTTGGTTTCAAACAAATTGATTTTATTTGAGGAGGGCAGGGGAGTTCTGTTACCTGGTACAAAGATGTTGAGTACAGAATCAGAGTGTAACCCACTTTATGCCATCTGGACTCATAGGGCTGTCCTCACGTGGTCCAGATTCACTGAGCAACTAGAATCCATTCCATCAGCTTTTTATCCTTGTTGAAATAAAAGCTGGCCTGAAGGTATTCTTGCTCAGGCATTTAAGATGATATCAGTAGTTCAATCTGAAACAAACACTGATGGAATCACATTTAAGGAAGAAGCTCAATTTGTTCCTTTCCTGTTTCCAAACATTCCAGGCCATTCAGTGATCTAGAGTCTACATATGCACATCAGAATGGAATCTTTTCGCCCCTAAAGGTATCACAGTGATCTGATCTTTCCTAAAAACATTTTTAACTCATCACTTTCTATAGACTCCCCTGCCATGTTGGAACAAAACTTGTTGCTGCTGTTATGGCCTAGGAAGACAACTTTAAACTTTGAGGAAATGCCTCTCCTGTTTTGTATCATCTGTTCTACTCTGCAGAATTGCTTTGTTTTCTTCTATCTGTACCCTTCCTGGAGTACTTATAGAAGACAAAGATATTGCTATTGCTTTGGATTTGCAGAAATGACTCACTCATGACCCTGTAAGAGCTTACAATGTAACGTGTATGTGGAGACCTGCAAAGAAATTAAATGACACAAGCAAATAAAAGTAAACTCTCTAAGAAAGGTACACAGTGCTTTGAGCATGATACAATCCCCCACAGGCATCAGAAAAAATCCCCCTCCACAAGTAGTATTTAGTTTCTTGGGAAAATGATAGAGTTTCTTTTTTATCCTTTCCACTTTTCTGCACATGTGAACATGGGGAGCATTGACCAGGTGGAAGGTATTTCCAGTGATGAGCTGGACAAAGGTGTGCAGGTGTAAGATGACACATGGGATACTTTCCAGGAGTCTCCTGTAGCTGGGGCGCAGGAGGCCTGAGAAGAAAGTTAGACTACCCAGGTCTGTAATGAAATTCCTCTTGAATTCTACCTGTGAAAGTGGTGGAGGATGTTGTGTTCCAGGGAACTTGGTTTATACTGGGAATATGAACAGTTTTCCCCTTGTACAAATTACATCAAAGTGCAGTATTTCTCTGTTTATGTATGTGTTTGGAAACGTACTTGCAAACAGAACTATCTCTTCCTAGTTTAATTTTTTAAAAAAGATTTACTTATTTATTTTAGAGAGAAAGAGAGAGGGAGAGAGAGAGAGATAACAGAAACTGGGGGAGGGGCAGACGGAGAGGGAGAGAGAATTCCCAACAGACTTCCCACTGAGCACAGAGCTAGACAGAGGACCCGGAGATCATGACCTGAGCCAAAATTAAGAGTCAGATGCTTATGATCTCCCTGATATGAGGACATGGAGAAGCAACATGGGGGGGTAGGAGATAGGAGAAGAATAAATGAAACAAGATGGGATTGGGAGGGAGACAAACCATAAATGACTCTTAATCTCACAAAACAAACTGGGGGTTGCTGCGGGGAGGTGGGATTGGGGGAGGGGGAGCGGGCTATGGACATTGGGGAGGGGAAGCGAACCATAAGAGACTATGGACTCTGAAAAACAACCTGAGGGTTTTGAAGGGTCAGGGGTGGGAGGTTGGGGCAACCTGAGGGTTTTGAAGGGTCAGGGGTGGGAGGTTGGGGGAACAGGTGGTGGGTAATGGAGAGGGCACGTTTTGCATGGAGCACTGGGTGTTGTGCAAAAAGAATGAATACTGTTACGCTGAAAAAATAAATAAAATGAGAAAAAAAAAAAAAAAAAAAAAAAAAAAAGAGTCAGATGCTTAACCAACTGAGTCACCCAGGTGCCCTTTGCTAGTTTAATTTTTGAAATAATTTATTAATGGCCATTTAGAAGACAAAGAGACATGAACTCTTAAGCTATGAAACCAGACATGATATATAGCAGCGTGGCAGAATCTTTTCATGGTCACTGTTGTCCACTTCCTTATACTTGGGGCAAACGAGGGTCATTTCTAAATAAGTAAATGTTTCTGTCCCAAATTTGCTAAAGGTCAGTTTCCCCGAGTGAAGCTTCCATAGATCATTGCTTCATTCCAATTCAAGTTTCATGTGGTTGTATCAGATTGGAAGGATTAAGTCATATGTTTACATTTGCATTGAAAGGATGTTTCCTGAATTCTACTCCAGAGGAGCAGGATTCATAATGTGGAAAATGACAAAATATAGGGAGACTGTTCAAAATACACAATATTATTATGTATTATTATATTAGTATGTATTAGCAATCCACAAATGAAATATTATTGTATATTAGTAATTCATAAGCAAGACATATCTATATATACCAGAATAGATCATTGTTAGATAATGTTCTTTTTCAGTCTTGGAAACATCTATGCATATCTTATTAAATGCAGTTCTTCTGCTATATATTATTAATCAATTTTTGTTAGGTTAGGCTGTGATAAAAATAACCCCCAAATCTCAGTGTCTTAAAACAACGAAGTTTCCTTTCTTACTCATGTTACATTGTCTTTGTGGAGTTATCTGTAATTTTATTACTGTTCACTTTGTGATGGCTATAATCGTGTTCTGCATTCTACATGTTCTCTTCATTATTTGATCCAGGCTAAGGAACTGTCAGTATCTTAGACATGCTGTTTCCATACAAGAGAAGGAAGAGAGAGAGAGAGAGAGAGAGAGAGAGAGTAAACCAAATAATAGCAATAACAACAGAACCACATAATCGCTCTAAAAGCATCTTCTTGAACATGACATATGTCAGCGACAATTCCATTGGTCTAAACAAACAAAATGAAATTGTTAAGCCTCATACCATTTGGGTAGGGGAGTGAAATATTCTTTTAGAAGGGACAGGAAATAAGTGATAATAATAATGAACTATTTCAATTCTCTTTAATCATCTCAAATAGTTTTTTTCCTCAGCCTTACTTACAAAGCACTGATCTTGTCTGTAAGGTATACCCACCAAACTTGCATCCAATCCTAGCAAGTGGGCCAGTCTAGAATATTGTGGTAATCTGTATCACATAAACAAAACATTATCTGGCCCTACATTCGTGGGCTACATCAAAAGGCAGGCAGGGCTCTTCATTTGGAAAGGGAACACATGGGAGATACAGAGGAGTCACTGATTCATAGCAATTCTGAAATCCTACTGGGTAGACAATCCTTTGTTTTTTAGATTCCACGTATAACTGAAACCATATGGTATTTGTCTTTCCCTGCCTGACTTATTTCACTTAGCATAATACCCTCTAGGTAGATAATCAGAGGGCCTCCTGTGAAAGAGTATTTTTAAAAACCTCATCGTTTTAGATCCAGATTCTGCTCCTTGGAATTAGCTCCTCAGTCCATTGTTCTTGTTGACTCTGGCTTCATTTATTGGACGGTTCCTCCTTTTCTCTGGTCTTTCTTTTCCAGATGTTGTTGCACAATCTGAGTGAGGCATTGGAGAAAATGCCTTACTTGGGGTCTTACCAGATTTCTTTTTCTACTTCTGTTTACAGGAGGTGGAAATGGCAAAGTCGGTTGAAGCCTCAAATGGTCAGTCTCTTTTCATCGAGGTAGTTGGCTCTTTTGGAATTCCAATTATTTTAATTTATTTGACTCCAGAAACCCGCACACAAAATTCTTTTTGAAACCTATCTTTATAACTCCCTAGATCTGCTTCAAAGTAAATCAAGCTTATTATGTTTCCATGAGAGATTCATGGCTTTCATCTCTTCTTTCTGAGCCATTTCATCACCTGAAGTATCTTAATAAACACTACCTTAATGATTTGAGAGGTTACACACATAGACATGTTTTCCCACCATTGGACTGGACATTGCCATGAGGTTGGGTCTTCATTGGACTTTGTTTTTCCAAGTATATCTCAAAATTGTCTTAGGCTAGTAGGAGAGGAGAAGAGTTTCATATTGCAACTCTGCTTGCCAACAGTTCCAGTTGTTTCTGATTTCATTTTTTTCAGTAGTAACTTATCAACAGCAACTAAAAGCAATTTAGAAAATCTAGTAGCATTCTGTTTCTCAGTATCTTTCCTTAAAGCCACATGACATTAGATTTATTATCTTCCAAGTTATTGCAGGTAACAATTTATCACTGTCTCATATTTTTTCTTCATTTTTCCAGAAATTAGTAATTTTTTTCCCATTCATCCCTTACATCAATGCCCTCTATTTTAGCTTTCCTATTGTGGCATACCTTACTCCAAACTTTCTGTATTGGTCAGCTTTTTCTAGGTTATCCTGTTGTAACAAACAATTCCTAAGCATCAGTGGCTTGACACAACAAAGATTTATTTCTCACATGTATCCAGAGTACTTTGAGTTGTCTGTATCTCTGCTGTTATCACTTATGGGTTAACTGCCCTTATGCTTCACAAATATTTCCTTTACACTTACAGAACCGACGGGGAAATTCCAGACTAATTTTGAGGAGGTGGGAAAAAAGCAATGATGAAATCACCTGATAGCTCTTAAAGTTTTTGCTTGATGGTAGCTTTTTTTCCTTTTGCCAAAGTAAGTAAAATAACCAAGTCTGGTGGTCATAAGGCAGAAATACAAACTTCTTTTATGGAGAAAGCCTTGAATAAATGAAAAATAATAAAATCTACCACATCTACCAACTTTCTAATACTTACTTTTTATTTCTCTATTTGGGCATGTTAATTTTTTCTTGCTAAAAAAAACAAATTGAGATAGGAGATATTTATTTAAGAAAATATATATCAGGATCTCTCTGGGGGAAAAAATGCCTGTACTCAATACTAATGTATAACAAAAAACATTAGTCTGATTTTCAGAAGCTTTATAAAGTTATTCAGAAGGGCGAATAAACAATGTGAAACCTGTTGAGAAATGTGGTATCATTTCAAAAATAAATTATCTCCAAGTGGAACTACATGGAAATACTACTACTAATAATAATTAATTATAATTACTAACATCTCTTGAGTGTTTGCTGTTCCAGATACTGTCTTTGTTTTTTTTTTTTTCTTCTTCTGAGTTTTTAGAGGGGCAGTGAGAGAATGTGAGCATTGAGGGGAGAGGGGCAGAGGGAGAGGGAAAGAGAGAATCTCAAGGAAACTCCACACCTAGTGCAGAGCCTGAGGACAGGCTCAATCTCATGACCCTGAGATCATGGCTTGAGCTGAAACTGAGAGTTGGATGCCTAACCGACTGAACCACCCAGGCACCTTGTACAGATACTGTCTTTAATTTCATCTCAACTTTATTCTAAATGAGAAAGCTAAAGTTTGACTTGGGTCATACAGCTAGAAGGTGAAGGACAAGGATATGAAGTGAGTTCTATGAGATTTAAGAGAGCTGTTCCCAATCATTAAGCTTGTTAAGTTGTATATGTGTATTCTTATTTTATAATATATTTCAAATCTAAATTTAAAAATGATATTGGGATACCGGGGTGGCTCAGTGGGTTAAGCCTCTGCCTCCAGCTCAGGTCATGGTCTCAGGGTCCTGGGATCAAGCCCTGTGTCGGGATCTCTGCTCAGTGGGGAGCCTGCTTCCCCACCTCTCTCTCTGCCTGCTGCTCTGCGCACTTGTGATCTCTCACTCTCTGTGTCAAATAAATAAATAAAATCTTTTTAAAAACATGGTATTAAATGGAGTGGTCTCTGGACTCTGCTTGGTTGGGGTCTAATTCATCTGGTGGGAGACTATTAAACCCATGTTAATGGTTGAAATTCCTATAGCCTGGAAAGAAACTAAAGCAAGAAACTAAAAATAGAGAGGCAAACATTAAAATAAATCTTCAGATTTTATTTAAAAATCATAATACATTCAAAGACCAGAATAAACAAATTCTTTATACTTGTGGGAGACACTAGAGGGTAAAAATATGATGGTCTTAGAACCATAGCTATACTCTCAAGATAACACCTAATGCTGAATGACACATGGGACACTTGGCAGAAGCCTGGAGTCTAGATTCCTTCTCTGTTCACCTTGAACCTTAGTGAGCCAGTGTTGACAGAGGTGAGTAAATGATCCGCATACAGAGGTGATTGCACAGTCATTAGCACCATCAGTGACTTGGGCTTATGGTGATTTAGTAAGAAATGGAATCCTGGGGACTCTGTTTAATATCTGTTTTCAGCCAGGTAAAAATGCCTCCAGGAAAAGATTAGCTTCCTCGAAGTTATCTGATCCTGAGCCCCAAAGTAGAACTCAAGAAGCAGGCAGCAACATTAAAAAGGCCTGGGACAGGGCACCTGGGTGGCTCAATGGGTTAAGCCTCTGCCTTCTGCTCAGGTCATGATTTCAGGGTCCTGGGATGGAGCCCCGCATCGGGCTCTCTGCTCAGCGGGGTGCTTGCTTCTCCCTCTCTCTCTGCCTGCCTCTCTGCCTACTTGTGATCTCTCTATGTCAAATAAATAAATACATAAATTCTTAAAAAAAATAAAAAATAAAAAATAAAAAGGCCTGGGTAAAAGCTTTGCTGTACTTCTTCTTACTTTTTTAGTTGGCTGCTTTGCTGGAGTCCATTGAAATCCCCTTATGAGCCCCATTATGGCTTGTCATTTGCCTGTTGATGCAAACATATCACCTGGACCTTTTTATGCCTGGTAGGGAATGAATCAGTGGGAATTCCTTCCCCCTGCCCCCAGCTTTACTGAGATATAATTGACAAATAAAACTATAATGTATTTAAAGTATGTAAGGTGATAATTTTCTGTATGTATACATTGTGAAATAATTCCCACAATCAAGTTAATTAACACACCCATTATTTCACATAGTTAACTATTTATTCATTTGGTGGGAACACTTCAGATCTACTTAAGCAAGTTTCAAGCATACAATACACCATTATCAATGTAGACACCATGTTATAAATTGGATTCTCAAAACTTACTCACCTTATAACTAAAGGTTTGTCCACTTTGGCTATCCTTTCCCCATTTCTGCTACCCTCCTGTCCCTGGCAACCACCATTCTACTTTATGTTTCTGTGAATCTGACATTTTCTTTCCCTCCTTTTCTTCCTTCCTATTTTCCTCCCTCCCTCCCATCCTTCCTTCCTTCTTCCTTCCATTACCCATATAAGTAATACCATATAATATTAGTATTTATCTGGCTTATTTAAATTAGCATAATGTCCTCCATGTTTATCTATGTTGTTACAAATAGAATTCCTTTCTTTTTAAAGACTGCATAATATTCCATTGTGTGAGTATATGTTTAGGTATGTATGTAGATAAGTAGGTCTTTATCAATCAGTATAAATATATATTTACATTTAAAAAAATCCATCCCTGAATGGACACGTAGATTGCTTCCATATCTTGGCTATGGTGAATAATGCTGCAGTGCAGTGAGTGTGGATGCAGGTGTCTCCTCCAGATGGTGCTTTTGTTTCCTTTGGATAAATGTCCGGAAGTGGGATTGCTGGATCATATGGTAGTTCTAGTCTTAATTTTTATGGGGGAATGTCCGTTCTGCTTTCATAGGTAGGATTCCTTTTGACTCGCGTCAATAGGATCAGACAGAGCCGACTAAATTATATTCAGGAAAAAAACCTGAATCAATGTCAATCTCAGCTACGCGTGTGTGTGTTGTGTCTGTGTTGGAGAGAGTGAGAGAGACAAAGGGAATCCCATGACATTTTGAAAACAGATTGACAGCTGGTCAGTCTCTGTGGCTACTTATTTGGGTGGATATCAGTAGCCTTAATTTAATCTCCCCTGTCAGAACCATTTAACCTGAATCTGACATAACTTTAGACTTTGTCATATTTTAGGGATTTCCAAAGCAAAATATTGAGCCACATTTCTTCTTTGCATTAAATCGTGGTTTCTGCCTACATGTGCTAGAAGTAAGAACAGGCAAATCAAGTTCAATCCATAGCCCAGTGCGTTTACAGCCTCTAGGTAATTGACCAAGCAGGTGGGAAGGAGGTAAAACATGGATTCGGTGTTTGGAACGCAGATGTTGTCTTGTCTCTTCTGAGCCTGGTGAGTATGGGTTCTGCCAGCTACACCAGAATGCAAGGTGTTGTTGAATCAATTCTGAGTTTCGGTCTGGGAAAAGTACTTTCCTTCTTGGTTCTTCTAGCTGTTAACTGATGCCCTAGAGTTTTGTAGAGAGCCCATTAATTTTTCTTGTTTTAGTATCTCATTTATACAGTGCATACATTTATATAGTTTAAAAAGTCATGGAGTGCCTGGGTGGCTCAGTCATTAAGTGTCTGCCTTTAGCTCAGATCATGATCCCAGGGTCCTGGGATAAAGCCCCGCATTGGGCTCCCTGCTCTGCAGGATTCTCCCTCTCTCACTCTCCCTGCTTGTGTTCCCTCTCTTTTGCTGTCTCTCTTTCTCTGTCAAATAAATAAGTAAATAAATATCTATAAATAAATAAATAAATAAATAGTCACATTGGTCCTTAGAGTATCCATTGATAAGAAAATCAATACTCCCATTCTGCTCTTGTCCCATTTTATCCTCTTCAGAGGCAACATCTTTCAAATATTTTCACTTTTATTTTTGTATTCACCTCTGTTTCTCTAAATAACTTGCTTTTATTACTTCTCAGTGTTTTAGTTTAGGAAATTGTCACCTCGATTTTTACCATTGAAGTTGAGGATTTTGTTTTATTTCCTTCCCCTGCATTTTTTATCCATTTACTTCCTCTGTCTTCCCATCTACCTGCCTGTTAAACTAATTTTGTTTTATTTTAGTCAATTTAACTGTTAATATTTGCCTTTTAGGACGTGAATATAATATTCACACTGAACTTGGGTTTGATATCCTCTGCGTGTTCCATAATATATGCATAATTTTAGGAACCATCTGAGGTGAGAGATCGGGCATAATTTTCTGCATTATATTTTATGGTAACCTCTTTTCCCCCCTCTGGAGAACTTTTTATTCCTTCTCAAGTTTTTTATTTGTTTAGTTTTTTATGTATTCAGCACAATGCAACCTGAAATTAAATACAAGGTGTTCTACCAATTTCTGTTCTTGGTGGAATTTTTTCCAGAGCATTTTTTGTGCTCCTCTTTAGACTGGTGGTCCCTCAGCCTAATTTTTGCACTGTCCTTGGGAGAATTCCCTTCTTCTCCTTCCTGTGTTGGGATCACTTTGGATCTGTGGCGATGACTCATCTTGACTGATTCTTTATCCTTAAATTCACCACTCCAGGGTATATATCTGGACTATTTTCAGGCTCACAGTGTTGACTAAGATTAGAGAAACCCATTTGTTTATTGGCTGGATCTCTAGATCTCTCTAAGGCTTGTTTGATGGGGTTCACTTATTCCTTTCTTTTAAAAATGATACCTTTGATGACAAATGTACCTGATGTTTCTCATGTAGAGTCCTTATCCTTTCTTGAGAATAAACTTCTGAACTTTGGCCTTTCCCTAGCTGGGGGCAATTTGGGACAAAATCTGGATATCTGTTCCTCAAATTGACTCTCAACTCTCCTTATTTGCTTCCCCTTTTATTTACACTTTCAAAACTGTGAGCAGTTCCTCTACTTTAGGAAACTCAGGGAAAATTAAGTTGGACATGACTTTTCTCAGTTCTATACTAAGATTTAATTATCTTGGATTGGCTAAGTCATTTGATACCAATCCATCTACTTCGCATTTTCTAATATTTTATTATTTTTCCTCTCCTATTTCTCCTCATCTTTGTGGATTTATGCATTAAAAAATCTTTTATTGCCATTTAAATGAGGTTTTGGAAAAGACCAAAAGTAGATAAGTATATTCAACTTTCCATCTTTTCCAAGGAGCCCACCATATATACATAATTTAAACATACTCTTTTCCAATCAGTACAATGAAAACAAAGCGTTTAAATCCTGTCTGTCTCCTCTTTCTTCAAACAACAAACATTAAACCTGAACTGTTACATAACTACAAAAAAAGTCTTTTCCCAAGATATTTGCTGTGCTTGAGATATTTATTGTGCCAATACAAGATATTAATCAGTTCAAACTATGTGTTCTTAATTATCAAGATTATTAAATGACCTCCCAAAATAACCACTTGGGGAAACATTACAAAATATCCTCCCAGGGGTATGCTGGCCAGATTAAAAAGGGTTTTCCTGTATTTCTTGGAGAAAAGGGACATCACTTGTCATGTGTTATATGGTGTTGATGATGTGGAATGGCTTGTCCTACGAAGAGTGAGTGCCATGTCACTGGAAGTGCTGAAAGAGAAGTTGGGGAACCATCTATCAGGGATTCCAACGTGTTTACTTCAGGTTAGAATAACTAAAGTCTAAAAATCCTTTCCACTCTCTATGCACCTACGAGTCTATGAATTTTGGTGAGAATTCCTCTCAAATTTGCATCCTTGAACCTTAGCTTTGTTATGGTATGATGATGATCTTATGCTGTGCTTGGAGGAACCAACTGGTCTTAGATCCTTAGATCCTAAGTCCCATGTGGGCTAGTTCTGCCCTTAGTCCCTGTCCCTAGTGGCTGACATTGTGATTGCTCAGGTCGGTTGTTGAGGACACATTTAGAGAAAGAGAGAGACAGAAAAAGAAAGAAACAGAAGAAAAGATAAAAGAGTTCAGAATATTGAAGTATTCCAGAAAAATAGCAGCAGCAATAGTGTGAGCTGTTGTGTATTATAACCTTCACCAGGGTAGGGTTACTCTTAGTGAGAGAGTCATGAGGTCCAGGGTCTGTCTTAAAGAGTACAGGCAGGGCTTGCTTTCTGGGTCCTTCTAAATGTTTTAATCCACATTAAAGTAGAAGAGCAGTTAAAGTAAATGTTACCATCGTGCTTAGTTTTTATTATTTATTTTATTTTAAAAATATTTTGTTTAGTCATTTATTTTAGAGAGAGAGGGTGTGTGTGCATGAGCAGGCGGAGGAGGGGAGAAGGAGGAGAAAGAATCTCAGATTCCACACACTGAGCACAAAGTCTGACGTAGGGCTTGATTCCATGACTCTGAGATAATGACTTGAGCCAAAACTAAGGGTCAGATGCTTAATGGACTGAGCCCCCATTGTGTTTAGTTTTTAGAACCTTTTCACCTAGTTCTCTACTTCATAGAGGAGGTAATTGAATCTCAGAGAATTTAAGTAACTGAATTAAATAAACCAGGGCTCAGAAGCTGAGTACCCTAGGTCATTTTTTCTCATACTATGAAATTTTCCTGTGGTGTTGTCTCTTAAAGACAACTTTGTTGGGGAACAGGATTCAAGAAATCTCAGGGTAGTCTGAGGCTGTGTAGGACACTGCCTTGTTCATGATGGTAGTGTTGATGGAAATAAACCTGATGAGAATTCATGTTGTCTTCTGCTGTGATGTGATTTTTTTTTTTTTAAAGCACCAACTGGCAGTTGGTAGCCAACACAGCCTTGTCCTCTGCCTGGAACAGTGGAAGGCCTTTATAAATCATGGCCTCTTCTCTTTGGCAAAGTTAGAGTTGGAACTCTCTCAGGCCAGGAAGCTGGTGACAACATTCTACCTTGGGACGAGATTCTGTGAGAAAGAGGAGGTATCTTTTTCACTCTCAGATGTTCACATAGGAGAAGAAGAGGCGAGAAGGATTGGGAAAAAGGTCATTTGGGATTTTAAGAGTGACTTTCATAATGATGCCTATATAGGAATCTTTCTAGTTAATATAATATAGCTGGGAAAGCTGTCATCCCACAATATTTCTAGACATTTTATATGGCATGTTAATCAATTTAAAAAACCCTAGATTTTTGAGAATTTCAAGTTTCTTAAATAGCCTAAATTTGATAAAACTCTGAGTGGTAATTTGTTAAGAACTGGCCCTTTAAAATTTTAAGCAATTATATTTGGTTTTCCCCTAATTTTCCCAAAGACTTGTAAAACGTGTCTGTATGCAAGCAATGGAAAAATAAGACTTTGGCTTGGATAAATTAAATCAAGAGATCTCCAAAATACATTGCTTCACTGTCAGTTATACTGATTATATTGTCTTCATGTGAAACTTGCCTTTATTTATTACACATCAACTGAGGGAATTTCATGGCTGTCAAATTGCCCATGACCCATCGCAAATGTTAAATAAAACATTGCTATTGATTTTTTTTTTTTTTTTGTAGAGTATACAGATTGGCCAATTTGGGCAAAGTTCTTTTAAGGCCTTTTTTTCTTCTCTGCCCAGCTGTCTTGACCAAGAACATCTTCTTTCTCCCGTTTCTCAAACTTGGAAATTGGACTCTTCTCTCATCTATAACTGGTTGCTTTTTACAATCCTGATACTTTTTTCCCCCTAAGTAAAGGTGCCACACTAGTTCTCTCCTTTTTAATTCTGTAGTTTCTGCTCTTGCCCATGTCTTCATGACTGAAACTTAGGCTATGGAATGGACTTCTAACCACAGCCTGTGTTCAGGCTCTTCCACTGCATCCTATTTCCTCTATGACTCCTATCAGTGGGATTGCATGTGAGGAAGTGCTGTTGATTATGGTGGCTAAAAAGCACCATTGGTGCTTAATCACAGTGCTGCCTCAGCTTGGCTGTTTGCCAGGGGGAAATTATTTAATCTCTCTGTGCCCCTATTTCATGATCTCTAAAATGGGGGTTATGATAGTGACTGACTCTAATGTTTGAATTTTTACGTGGAAAAAAAAAAAAAACAATGCCCAGAACATTGTAATTGCTCACTATGTGTTATTATTACTGAATTTCAGTACCTGTCCCACCATAGTATTTTTATTTTTAAGCTTGCATTAATTGAACATCAACTATGTGACAGGGACTCTGTTAAGTAGATTTATGGTCATATATTGCTTGTATAGGATGGCTATTTTTTATCCTCAAAAATACAGATTAGGAATTGAAGTTTCAAGAAGTTAAATCACAAGGTCAAAGTCCCACAGCTAGCAAGGGATGCATTGGATATTGGAATACAGACCTCTTTGATGCCAGAGCCTAAGCTCCAGTCCAACAGTCTGTTCTATTCTACCCCCACATGTGAATTCTGGCCTGTGACTCAATTTGTCACTAGCCATTTGTAAAATGGGTACAACATTGTCTTCAACAGAGAACTGTGTGGAAATTAAATAATGTTGTAAAGTGTTTACTCTAAAGTCTGTCACTTAATAGTCCCTCAATAACTATTATTAATATTATTACACACTACTATTATTATCTCAGTGTTTTCAGTAATAAAAAATAATCTATTTTTAAAGATTTATATATTTATTTGAGAGAGAGAGTGCACACAGAGGGACAAAGGGGGAAGCAGAGAGAGAGAGAATCTCAAGCAGACTTGGCACTGAGCCCAGAGCCCGGGGAGGGAGGGAAGGTGGGGGGCGGAGGTCTCCAGTCTTAAGACTCTGAGATCATGCCTTGAGCTGAAACCAAGAGTCCAACTTAACAGACTGAGCTACCCAGGGGCTCCAGAAGTAATCTATTTTTAATATTAAACATTGTATTACTCTTCTTTTTCAGTTTTTTTATAATCACATGAGTTTCTTCTTCTAGATTAACTTGAAAATTATTTCACCAAATTACTTATCCACCCTCAAAATTCTTCATTGGTGGTTTGTTCAGAATTGTGTTAAGATCACAAACTAATTTTAGAGGAGGTGATATCTTTATTGCAGATTTCTTATCAAGGAACATGGAATGTCTTAACATAATAAAAAATAACAAGAAATATTTCTAATTCTCTGTTCTTTTATGGCCTCATTATTAGAGATATCTTTATTACAGACTCTGCATACTTTCTTTATTTTCTTTTTCTCTCTCTTCCTCTTTCTTTCCCTCCCTCCTTTCCTTCTCTCTCTTTCTTTCTCTATCCCTTTCTCTCTCTCTCTTTCTTTCTCTATCACTTTCCTTTTATCTTTCTTTTCTTTCTTTCTTTCTTCCTTCCTTCCTTTCTTTCTCTATCCCTTTTCTTTCTTTCTTTCATTATTTTTTACTGGGAGGGAGACAGAGAAAGAGAGAGAGAATCTTAAGCAGGCTCCACACCCAGTGTGGAAGTTGACAAAGGGCTCAATACCAAGCCCCTGAGATGATGACCTGAGCTGGAATAAAGAGCTGGATGCTCAATTGACTGAGTCATCCAGGTTCCCCATCCCTGCATATTTTCTTAATATTTTTGTAAGTATTTTATTTTTTGGTTCATATTATAAGTGCTATCATTGCTCCATTTTCTTTAGGTTCTGTCATTTTTATTACTTTTGTGTATGTCACTGTGTTTCTTTATATATATTTTAAGTGTACATTTATATTTATTTATTTATTTGCAGTTAGCCACTATGTAATACAACGTTAGTTTCTGATGTAGTGTTCGGTGATTAACTAGTTATGTATAACACCTAGTGCTCATCAAAACATGTGTCGTCCTCCATGGAGATGCAACATGGGGGGTTAGGGGAATAGGAGAAGAATAAATGAAACAAGATGGGATTGGGAGGGAGACAAACCATAAGTGACTCTTAATCTCACAAAACAAACTGAAGGTTGCTGGGGGGAGGAGGGGTTGGGAGGTAGGGAGGGGAGTTATGGACATTGGGGAGGGTATATGCTATGGTGAGTGCTGTGAAGTGTGTAAACCTGGCGATTCACAGACCTGTACCCCTGGGGTTAAAAATACATTATATGTTTATAAAAAAATAAGAAAAAAATAAGAAAATAAACAAACATGTGCCATCCTCAATACCCATCACCCTGTTATCTCCTCCTTCCACACCCCTCCCTCTGAAACCCTCTGTTTGTTTCCTGTGGTCCATAGTCTCTCATGGTTACTTTGATAATCTACCATTTCTTCTGCTCTGGAACTGTAGTGGTAAACAGTTAAATGAGTCAGAGATATCACTGTACTTGTTCAGAATGTTTCAATTGTTGTTAATAGTATGTGTTATACTGGTATGATGAAGACATTTATGTGTACTTATGCACCATGTCCCACGTTATCATCTCCATTTGGCTCATGAGAATTTACCTGTTTGAGTATAATATTGAAAGGCAAATATTTGCAAACTTGTGCTCTGGTGGATAATAAATACAGGCTCCTGCATTTCTTTGATCGGAATAGCTAGGAAGCCTCTATGGGGGTGGTAGGTTTTGAAGTTGCTGAGGAGAGACTGACAGACTTTAACAAAGGGGAACTATCTTGAGATAAGACAAGAGAGAATGAGGGAAGAAGGCAGCAGAAGAGGATGAGAGAGAAAAAGAGAGAGAGGACGTGAATGAGGGAAAGGAATTGAGATAGTAATGGAGCATATGACTATGAGTAGTTAATGAGACACAGTCTAGAAGTGTGAATATTTTTATGTGGTTAAATCATACACATAAACTCATACTTTAGGACAGTGATGTAGAATAGGGTTCTTGTGTCAACCCAGAGCAACTGAGAGAGAGTATCTCGAATACTGTGCTGTTGGAAGATTCTGAGGCTAAGTCTTGGCTCTGTGAGGAAGTATGCTCTGATGTCAAACTTGGACTCTAGAGGGATGGAGGGTGGCTTGTCACATATTACTCTCAATAACTTCTAGGAGCTGAGTGACAACTGTAAGCAAGTTCCCTGGAAATAAAGCAAATTACAGGCATCCAGAGGAAGAAAAAGTTGGTTCATAAAGAGGAAAACTAAGTTAACCCCATGACAGAGATAAACTTCCTTTTTTTTTTTTTTTTATTTTAATTTTTTTTTTTCCTCATTTTATTTATTTTTTCAGCGTAACAGTATTCATTCTTTTTGCACAACACCCAGTGCTCCTTTTTTTACTATTTTGCCCAAATTGGCAAACAAATTTCTAATATTGGTGATATTTGTTGATAGTATGATCAGTATAGCCACTCAGACCCTGTTCTTCTCTTGTGCCAATATTCTCTATTGGTAAGAAGGTCTTCTCCTCCTCCATGTTGTTTGGGCCTGACTTGTAGCAGAATGCTGCCTAACACTGGCCTGTTGTACATGGAATAGGGGGTGGGAGACTTAGCACCATTAAAAATTCATTAGTTTTTCAGGGCTTTTGCTAGTTTTTGGTCTCCAAGAGATTTTGCTTTCAAAACAGATAAGCATAAACTTCATGACTTTGTTCTTTTGTTAAATTCTGAAAATGAGACTCCCGTTTTCTCTATAGAGTTCAAACTTGCTGAGAGGGACATCCTGTATTTATGAGACTGTCTAGGAATTGATTCAATAAACTCAAAGTCCAAGTGTTTCATAAGAGTATGCAATAATGAGACCATTTTCAAATTGATATTTTCATAGGAAAATATTTCCCTCTCACATAACTTCTCAAAGTGGTTGCCGCACCAATTCTTAATGTTGTGTATATGAGAGTTTTGTTTTGTTCTTTAATAATATAGTTTGTTCATAGGTATATTAGTGTATAGATGATTTTCTAGGATATGTTGAGATGGAAAAGTACATGTTTGGTTTCTTCTAAAAACTGTTTTTGAAAGAATATTTTGAAGGAGAGGAGTACTTTTCAGTTTGTTTTATATGCCATTCTCTGTGATTAAATAACTCAAGAGAAGAGCACATAGTAGGTTCCCAATAAATTTTTTTTTTTTAATCAGTGGATAAAGAATGAATTGGTTCCGTCATTAGGGTTGGCCATCCAAACACTGGAACTTTTTCTAGTATTTCTGTCATAGATGAGATTTTTTTTTTCTTGATCCCCATAATGGAGAAGATGAGCTAGCAGTAGCAGTGAGAAAATACGGCCGAACAGACGCCAGGGTCTGAGAAGTCCTTCCAGATATTGTGCTTTCTGGGGTTGGTCCTAAATGTAAACCTAAGGGAACATGTTTACTTCAAGCTTCAAGGCAAACTTAAAATTGTAGAAGAGATAATCTTCACACTGTCAACACTTAGAGAGAGACTTGGTGGGGGAAGGGGAGGAAGGATTACTGTCCTGTCTTGGCAGTGGTAACAAGGCAAACAGATATTGCAAGACTCAGCTTGCCAGGCAGAAGTGGTAGCATCAACATGTGGTTTAAAAATCAAATATTATATTTATACTTTGTGTCCTAAGGTATTTGAAAATTTGAGCTTTGAGAAGTTTTTTTCCAAGGCAGAATGTAAAGAGGAATGGTGGCACATCTTAATCTGTATAATCCTGGCAACAATGTAATTTATCAAGCAAAGAAGGATACTTTGGAGAATTCAAGGGACTATTACTGATTATTATGCCTGGAAAACAGCTGTAAACATAGACTTTCCCAGGAAAAGCAAGACATATAATCACCTTATGTATCACAGATTGTTCTCAGGGTGTTGGGAAGGGAAATAGTAGATCTGGCTTTTTCTTCTGTATTTCTATGGAGACTACTCCCTTCACCTCAATGAGTTATATGTAGTTATAACACTGTACATTTTTCAGTAGCAATTTATTTATATAGCATATTTATTTATAATAAATGTTCCCTAATTTGGGGGGGTCAGGATCTTTTTCCAGTTGAAAGTTTTTTAAAGACCTCAAAATTTTTACTTATTTGGGATATCCTTATTGATGTTTACTATATTAGAAATTTAGACAAACTTTAAAAATATCTATCATACAGGGGCGCCTGGGTGGCTCAGTGGGTTAAGCCGCTGCCTTCGGCTCAGGTCATGATCTCAGGGTCCTGGGATCGAGCCCCGCATCGGGCTCTCTGCTCGGCAGGGAGCCTGCTTCCCTCTCTCTCTCTCTCTCTCTCTCTCTCTCCCTGCCTCTCTATTTACTTGTGATCTCTCTCTGTCAAATAAATAAATAAAATATTAAAAAAAAATATCTATCATACATTAAAAAAGAACAATTAGACATCTACTTTTATAAAGAAGGGGGAGTCATAGTTTTTCTTATTCCTCCCACTAAATACAACTGAAATTCTGTCCATTAAATATAAAACACAGACATGAAGACTAAAAGTTCAAGAGAAGGCTGACCAGTGAGGGACCTGAGGAACCAGGCAACAACATGATGGTGAGTTTCCTGGGCTTTCCTTTTCCTTCATATCTCCAGATACTAGATGCTAGAGAAGCCAGCAATTCAGAAATGCCAATGAACACAGACAAAAAACAATCAAAAAACAAACTCCTTATAGAAACCTGTTCTCTTTAGCCAAAGACCCAGAAAAGAAAAGATGGCCTAGAAAGACAAAAAATTGACAGTCCATAGACAATAACCACTTTATTTCAGCCAAAAACAGAAAAAACTCCAGTGTATCCCTGCTAATAAAGGTCAAGTGAAGAGCCTAGACTTCTGCCATTGCTAAGAGGTAAGGATGTACCCCAACCTACTCCCTGGACCATAGCCTGGGCCATAAAAATATTTCAACAAATTTAAAATAATTTAAATCATATGGAGCATATTCTATGACCACAATGGAATAAAAATAAGAAACAATAACAGAAAGTAAGAGGTAAATCTAAAAATACTTGTAAACTAAATAGCACACTTAAAAATAATTTATGGATCAAAGGGGAAGTATCAAAGGGAATTTAAAAAACATATTGAAGTGAATTAAAATAAAAATAAAACATATTACAGTTTGTAGGACACAGCTAATGCCAGGCTGAGAGAAAAGTTTATATCACTAAATGCTTACATTAGAAAAGAGGAAGTCTTAAATCAGTAATTTAAGTTCCCACATCAAGATACTGGCTTGGGGGCAGGGAAGGGAGAACAAAATAAATCCAAAAGAAGGAAATAATAAATAAAAAGCAGAAAACATTAAGTTGAAAACAAGTAAACAAAACAAAATCAAAGAAATAAAAATGTTCTTTGAAAAGATCAATTAGATGACTTCTAGCAAGACTGACAAAAGAAAAGAAAAGATAAATATGGAATGAAATAAGAGCTATCACTACAGATCCTTCAGGCATCAAAAGTATGGTGAGGGAATACTATGAACCACTCCATGCACATAAATTTGACAACTTCAATGAAATAGATTAATTCTTTGAAAACTATAGCTAATTCAATATGAAAGAGATTATTTGAATAATTCTGTAACTATTAAGGAAATTGAATTCATAATTTAAAACCTCCCAGAATAGAAATCTCGAAGCCCAGATGGTTTCATTGGAGTAATTGGATATTGATTGTAAACAAGAAATGAACCTCAACCTACACCTCATCCCTCATACAAAATTTCACCCAGATAGGATTAAATTTATTTATTTTTTAATTTCAAATAAGATTAAATTTCAATGTAAAATATAAAATTATAAAACTTTTAGAAGATACCATAGAGAGAAGATACCAATAGAGAATATATTTGGGATCTAAAGTTTCATGAAGAATTTTTAGACATAAACATCTAATGCATTATGTATCAATAAAAAAATCAAATGGGCTTCCTCAAAATAATTTTTTTTTGCTTTAAGACCCTATTAAGAAGATAAAAAGACAAGCTACAGACCTAGAGAAAATATTTACAAACCACATATCTGACAAATAACTTATCTCTACAACATATAAAGAACTCTCAAAACTCAACATTAAGAAAATCTAATTACAAAATGGGCAAAAGACATGGAGTGACATTTCTCTAAAATGGAGCTACAGATGGCAAATGAGCATATGAAAATAAATTCATTATCACTAGCCATTACGTAAATGGGAATTAAAACCATGATGATGAGATACCACTATGTACCTGTTAGAACAGCTAAAATAGAAAAATGGTGACAACACCAAATTCTGTCTGAGATGGGGAGAAATTGGATCTCTCATATGTTGCTAATGGGAATGTAAAATGTTACCAGCATTGGAGAAAATACCATGGCTATTTCTTAAAAAAGTAAACTTACACTTACCATAGGACTGAGCGATTGAACTCCTGGGCATTTATCCCAGAAAAATTAAAACCTATGTTTCTAGTAAAACTAAAGCATGTAGTGATCACACATGGCATCTCTTGCCTTCCTGTACTCCCAGCCCTAACTTTGCTCCAAGAAAACTACATGAAAATTTCCAATTATGACTCCAACCTAAATGTGCTTCAAATATATCCTGATTTTCTTCCCACCATTATGGTATTCTTGTTGCTTTTAATAAGGTTCTCTTCAGGTAAGGCTAGGTTATTAGAATAGAAGGAATGTCGGAAGTCTGAATTACTGAAGTATGGAAGATTAATTTAGAAACAGTGGTGCCTTCCTCCCATTCTCTCACAAAAGGGTGCAGAGGAAAATAGTGCCTTTAATAACTGTCTTTCCTACTGCTATCTCCCTCCTTCAGACCAGTTATCTAGCCTGCATCCCATTCCCCTGAAGGGGCCTGCTGATAAAACCTGGGGTGCTAGTGCTTTCAGAGGTATTTGCCTTTTAGTAGGTGTTTCTTAAAAAGTGGAAAACTTGAAGACTCAAGTAAATTAATTTCTAATGATGAAATTTCAAGCTGACAGAGAAAATGATTTGGAACAAGGAGTATCAGCTGATCCTGCTAGCATATTATGTGACCAATCCATTTCTCTCTCTCTCTTTTTTTTAAAGATTTTATTTATTTATTTGACAGACAGAGATCACAAGTAGGCAGAGAGGCAGGCAGAGAGAGAGAAGGAAGCAGGCTCCCGCTGAGCAGAGAGCCCGATGCGGGGCTCAATCCCATGACCCTGGGATCATGACCTGAGCCGAAGGCAGAGGCTTTAACCCACTGAGCCACCCAGGTGCCCCCAATCCATTTCTCTTAAGGATACTTTTACTCTTACTCCCATCCCACTGATGGGTTGCCTATCTGGAACAACTTATCTAGCCACATCTCCTTGGGCTACAGGTTAAATTGAGTGAAATAAAATTCCTTGAATCTCAAAAAAATGGCAACGATTTAAAAATAAAAGGTAGGAACAATTTTGGCCTATTTCAACGCAGTCAGATTGGTTTAGGATCAGCATACTTTTGGAGTGGGTACTTTAAGCTGTGTAGGTTTTGAGGTGTGTGTCCAGGTTTAAGTTCAGTATCCTGGAAGGTCTCCTTCCACTTGGCAGACTATGCTTACACAGAGAGGGAAAAGGAGAGCAAATCAGCATGGGAAGTGGCGTGGACACCTGTTTGCAGGAATGTGTGGGGAATCAGCAGCCCACTAAATTTTACTTCAAAGAGGCAATGGCTAAGTAGGTGTGCTGACCCTTTGCTTTGTGCTTTGATGGCCACTAATTAAACCTTTTCTTCTCCAGACTCAGTAAGCATACTTAGCATTTAGTTGCCAAGTTTTCTGAGCCCTCTGGTCATTAAGCTTTCACTAGCAATCTGTTCTAGCCCTGAATGCTTACTTCCATTGCAAATGGATTGTGACATTAATAGTCAACATGCCTGGATGAAGAATGGGCCATGTCCATTCTTGTTGGAAAGATTTAGGAAATTTCCCTGAAAATCATGTATCATTTGGATTTATTTCTCTAAACTATGAGTGGTCATTTTTCCAAATGTTGCCAAATTTTCCTGTAATGTCTTTCAACCTGTGTAATTAAGGAGATTAAAAGTGACAGCACTTTTTTGGTTGGATTAATGATGGGTTTTTATTTTTTCACTCTTCAGAAAATATAATCACCATCTTATGCAAGAACAATATCAGAAACAAATTGTATTATTAAATCATGGTGAAAAGCAAGCAGAAAAATATCAACATATTATGATTATCATAGTTTATGTGTTTATTGTCTCAGATTCCCAATTTCACATTCAAGACTTCCATAAATCCAGCCCCAGTTTATCTTTCTGGTATCATCTTCTATTTCAGAACATGTATTTTTTACATCTGTAAAACTATGGGTTTACTGGGTTTCTTTTAACTTTTCAGTGTTTTCTTCTTTTTAACTTTTCATGTTCTCTATCCCTTACACATTTGTAATACCTTCACCATTTATGACCAGGTCTAGGAAACTCTTCCCATTTCCAGGCACTCAGCAACATTACCCCTTCTTGGATTTTACCATCAGACATAATCTCTTTCTCCTTTGAACTCCTTTATTTTTACTGCATGTTTTGAAATGGTTCATTTTGTAATGACAAAATATGTAAGCTTGTGTCTTAGCTAAGAATTGAAGCAATGGGAGAAGTGAAATACTCAAGGTAGAATGTATATGTGGAAAAAAGAAGAAAGCTGAAAATGCATTTTTAGAACACATCGATGAAGCATTTAGAATTAGCTTATGTCCCTCCTTTTCACTACATACTCTTTCTTTGCTTGGTATGTGGACAAATATTCACCTTTCTTTCACCCATTTTAATGGACCACTTGAGCTAATAGTTACCGTTAATCTAGTCTGTGTCCCTAAAGCAAATATTTTCTATAGGTCAGTCCCAAATTGATGACCAAAAGGATCCTCCCATTTCAGGAAAATTGTCTTGTTTTTCAAATGTGCATTCTTTTTTTTTTTTTTAAAGATTTTATTTTTTTATTTATGACAGAGAGAGATCACAAGTAGGCAGAGAGGCAGGCAGAGAGAGTGAGAGGGAAGCAGGCTCCCTGCCAAGCAGAGAGCCCGATGCGGGACTCGATCCCACGACCCTGAGATCATGACCCGAGTCGAAGGCAGCAGCTTAAACCACTGAGCCACCCAGGCGCCAAATGTGCATTCTTTAAGATACAAATACACATTACATGGGGACATATGCATACACTGATCTCACCTACAAACACTACTGGCCGTTTTGGCTGATGAAATAAATTAACATACCATCAGTTTTCACAGACACCTTTATATTTTTCTCCTTTTAGTTGCTCTCCTCCTTTTCTCCACCTTCATTTCCTTTCATAAATTGGTCAAAAAGAAAATATTTGCTATATAGGGACTTCTCTCTTAGGGTCATTATGACCTCAATTCAGAGTAGTTTCGACTTTTTGATGTCACAGTCTTAGGATGAAGACAAATCGTGACAACATCAGATCATAGCATTACTGAACAATTGATGTGATAGGCAGCCAGAGAAAATATAAGAGCAGGAGAGAAAAAGAGTAGTTTTACATAAAGATAAAATGTCTATTTTGGTTGGTAAAGAACAGATATAAGAAAAAAATTATGCCTTTGAAATAAAAAAAAGTCCTTTATTATACTAAAAATCATATAGGCTTATTGAAAAATAATTTAATAAAATTAACTATTATTCTTACCAAGGTTAACGTCTCATTGTCTATCATGTTATATTACAAAAATTTAATTAAATTCTGCACACAGTTTATAGGGTGCCTGGGTGGCTCAGTGGGTTAAGCCCCTGCCTTCTGCTCAGGTCATGATCTCAGGATCCTGGGATCTAACCCTGCATCAGGCTCTCTGCCTAGCAGAGAGCCTGCTTCCCTGTCCCCTCTGCCTGCCTCTTGACTATTTGTGATCTCAGTCTGTCAAATAAATAAATAAATAATCTTTAAAAAAATAGATAAATAAATTCTGCACACAGTTTCAAACTATTTTTGTTAATATGTCATCATATCCCATAATATACCAGGAACAACTTAATATAACATGTCAATAAATATAGAAGCATATGGATATTTATAATAGCCACATATTCCATTAAATAAACTATAAACTGTATTATGATTTATATAACTAGTGCTCCAATTTTTAATATTTTAAACATTATAATACATCGTATGCACATTTTAACTTGTTCAATTGTTTCCTTAAGATAATTTCTAAGAATTCTTTTTTATGACTGAGTAGTATTCCTCTCTATCTCTATCTCTGTCTATCTATCTACCTACTTATTTCCTTTATCTATTCATCAGTAGATGGACTTGACATTTGTAATACTATGCATGGAGCTAGAAGAGTATTATGCTAAGTGAAATAAGTCGTTCAGAGAAAGACAAATACCATACGATTTCACATATCTGTGGAATTTAAGAAGCAAAGCAAATGAACATAGGAGAAAAAAGAGAAAGGCAATCCATAAAACAGACTCTTAAGTATAGAGAAAAGCTGATTATTACCAGTGGGAAGGTGAGTTGGAGGGAAGGGTAAGATAGATGGGGATTAAAGAGTGCATTTGTTGTGATGAGCCCAGGAAGTGTTAATTACTATATTGTACACCTGAAACTAGTATTACTCTGTATATTAACTAACTGGAATTTAAATAAAGAGTTAAAAATAAATTTAAAATGACACAGTTAAAAGATTTTAAAAAGATAATATCTAGAAATTGACGTGGTGTGTCAGGATATGCATATTTAAATTTTGTTATGTATTTTACCACATTGTTCTTGAGAAAAGCTAATTTGTTCTGATGAACAGGGTTTGAGAGTATCTTTCCTTTCCACACTTGTAGCCTAGCGTACCATCAGTTTTTATATTTGCTAAAATGATTTTTAAAATCTTTGTATTTCACTATGTCATCATTTCTATGATTACAAAAAACTTGAATATTTTTTATTAACAATTTTTATTCTACATATTATTATATATTGAACTATATGTCTATATTATTGTACATATATAAATATAATTTTTTATAGGTATCCTATACAATTTCTCAGGTGGTTTTCTGTGTTTTGGCTCTATTTATGACTTTTGAAAATAAATAATTTAGATATTTATGATATAAAGACTATTATTCTTTTTATGTTTTCTGGCTTTTGTATCAACATCCCAATTTAATTTATAATTGTGTGAAACCTTTTTATAAACAGATATTTAAATGATTAACACTTATTCACATTAATAATATTAGTAATTTTATTTATATCTAGATATAGATTTATCTATATCATATCTATATCTACATTATGTTTTCTAGTTTAGCAAATACTCATTCTTTACTCTTCAACATTATTTCATTTAGTCTTTATAAAAGTCTTGTAAGCAGAGATTCAGAGGTAAAGAAAAAAATCCAAAGAATTTAAAAAACTTTTAAATTTTATTTTGAAGTTTTTTATTTTAATCACCTGGTACTCATCACTACAAGTGCACTCCTTAATCCCCATCACCTATTTCGCTCCCCTCCCCTCTGGTAACCCTCAGTTTGTTTTCTATAGTTAAGAGTCTGTTTCTTGGCTTGTCTTTCTCTCTCTTAAAAGACATTTTTAAAAGTTTAGATGACTAGTTAGATGGCAGCCCTGAGCTTAAACTTAGTTGAAAAATATAGAATAGACTTTGTAGTGTCAAAAGCCAGAAAACTGACTTATTTGGTAACAATGATATCCCACCTGCATTGTGCTGTGGATCTCACAATTTCTCTGGAAAGATGGTCCCTATTCATACTGATAAAACACACATAAGCAAAAAATCTACTGATTTTTTGAACACTGCAGAATACCTAACCTGGGTATTCTGGAAGGACAGGGACCCATGGTTCACAATCCCCAAAGGAGCTCTCATTCTCAAGGACGAATAGCATTTAACTTTGGTGCTGAGTTTTTGCATGAGAATCCTGCCAAGGCCACCAGCAACTGAATGTTTGCTGAGGCTGTCTGGAACAGTGACAGTAATAATTCAAGCATCCCTGCACAAACAAGATAGGGGTCCAGCTGCTTCATTCCTCTAACTGTGGAAGGAAGACAAGAAAACTTCTTAGACTTTTAAGAGAGTTTCCTACAAATTTCCTTTTGTTAGGGCCTGATTTGGGGTACTGAGTGAAAAAGATTAACACTTTGTCCCTTTACTCTTGTATTTAGAGAATTCAGAAGCCTCTTCCTGACTCAAGCCAATATTTCCTTTTGGAAAATGAAGAGACTGCAAAATTATACCTGGAAATCTGGAGTGTTTTAAATATATAGAATCTTGGGGCACCTGGGTGGCTCAGATAGTTAAACATCTGCCTTCGGCTCAGGTTATGATCTCCAGGTCCTGGGATCCAGCCCTATGTTGGGCTCCCTGCTCAGCGGGGAGTCTGCTTCTCCCTCTCTGTCTTCCTTTCCGTCTGCTTGTGGTCTCTCTGTCTCTTTTAATAAATAATAAATAATAAATGAGAAATAAATAAACTAAAATAATAGAATCTTAAGAGTGAAAAAACACTCAAAGGGCTCTCTTTCCTTTAACTCTCAAATTGGCTTTAGTGTTTTAGCTGTAATGCTTTTAGGCTGCTGTTCATGTCAAAGTTTTTGGGTTTTGGAGTTTTTTTTTCCCCCTTATCTGGTTAAAGTTTAAAACTGAAAATGTAGAGAGAATCATGAGCATTCGATGTCAACACTCGCAAAGTCCTTTTTCTGACTGACCAATGACTGGCTTAGGTCTGCTGGTGTGGATCTGTGCCTTCTCTGTGCCTCATCTTTACCTCTATCATAGTTCTTAATACAGTGGATTTTAGTATTTAGACTATCTGTCTTTCTTCCTGGATGATGAGCTTCTCGAAGATAAAAACTATCTCTTATTTATCTTTGTACTTCAGGGCCAAACTGTGTCTGGCACAGAAATATTTTGGAAAAAGTTGGCTCTGATTTCCAAAGCACTAGAATGTCACTAGTGAGAAGATAAGGCTCAAATAGGCCATGAGAATTTGGTGTGAAGTAAGGATTGGTAAAACTCTTCATAAGATGCCATGGGAGTGCAGAGATGGACTTCTCTTCTCATTCTAGCAGGATTAAAGGAGGCTTCCTGGAGGAGATCACATCTTAGGTGCCAGAACCTTGGGAGTCTCCCTGTCATGTGCTAGATTTGGCTCACACTGGCTCATGGTGAAATTTTCAGGAATGTTGTAAGCCAGTTGCTCAAGACAGTCATTGTCAGAAGATATCAAATCATACGTACTTACAACTAGATACATTATATCCATAACAAAGATAATAATGAATTCATCATGCCCAAATTATTCTATTATATTTTGCTATTTTCTGTGCTCTTGAGGTAATTTACTTCAGTTGTGTCTGTATGATGGAATTGCTCTACATTCAGTATTTATACCATGGACATTGGTAAACGCTACAAACCCCTGGGTATTCGTGTTCTTTGTTCCCCTGAGAAGCAGGTTGTTAAACATTCCACCCCCCCACACACCGCTCTCATCCTTTCTGAGTCACTTACCATTTACATTGGAGCACAGAGTCCTGAAGATTCTACCTCATTCGTACCCCAGACTCTCAAAAATAAGTACCTCTGTCCATTCCACAGCCTCTGCCTTAAGCCAGGCTTTCTCTGCACCATTTTCACATCTGCATGGTTTTCATGTTTCAGTCTGTCCACCTTCCAGTCCATTTTATACACGGTTGTCAGAATGAGTCTTCCTAGAGACAAATTAACCCGATCGTTCCTCTTTTCCTAAATCCTCTAATGGTGCCCATAGTTTGCACGTATACATTTAAAGTCCTTCCCTACACACAAGCCTCTTTGCAAGGATCTAAGCATCATTTCCTCTCATGGGCATTCTGTCCAGATCTTTAAGCTTCCTGCAGCTTCTCCAGCGGAGCGTGCTGGCTCATACCTCTCTGCTAGTCTCATCTTGTTCCCTCTGCCTGGAATCCCTTACACAACTTCTTTTATTCAAAGAGACAGCAGAGCTAAGGGCATGTGTTTTGTCATGTTTTGTCCTCTGATTAGACTCTTTCACTTCTCAGCTCTGCTAGTTACCATCTGGGAGAATCAGGGCAAGTGGCTTAACTGGTTTGAGCTTTACTTTTCTCCTCTGAGGGTAATAGTGCCTATGTCACTCTGGGGTCACTGGAAAGATTAAAGGAGAAACTTCTCTCTCTCTCTCTCTCTCTCTATATATATATATATTCCTCAGCATAACGCCTACAATGTAATATTCAATGTTAGCTTTTGCTGTTATTTATAATTATTTAATTTTACTCTCCTTTAAAATTCAGGACTTCCATTTGCCCCCTTGGGTTAATCATCCCTGACCACCGCCTGCTCCTTGCAGTGTGATTTAAATATCCATTTCCTCTTTTTTGATGGTCCCTTAAAAAGCTTTCACAATGTGCCATTGACAAAATTTTACATACTATTTTTAATTGTAGGAAAACATTAGAATTAAGTGTTTTTTTTTTTAAGAAAGAAACAGCACAGGCAAAAAAATTAAAAATATACAAATTGGCTATGTCAAAATTAAAAACTTCTGTGTATCAAAGGACCCTATCACCAGAGTGAAGATGGCAACCTATAGAATAAGAGAAAATATTTGCAAATCATGTATCTAATAAGGGGTTAATAACCAGAATATATAAAGAACTCCTATAATTCAACAAAAAGCAACTAGTCCTATTAAAAAATGGGCAAAGGACTTGAGTAGACATTTATCCAAAGATGTTATATAAGTGGCCAACAAGCACATGAAAAGATGCCCAACATCACTGATCATTAAGGAAGTGCAAACAAAATCAAGATCATAATAAGACAATGCCACATACCCATTAAGATGACTACCATCAAAAAACAAGACAAGGCAAAATAGTAGATAACAAGTATTGCAAGGATGTGGAGAGATTGGAATCTTTGTGTATTGTTAATGGGAATGTAAAATAATGCAGCCACTATGGAAATAATATAGCAGTTTCTCAAAAAATTAAAAGTAGAATTACCGTATAATCCAGCAATTCCACTTCTGGGTATATATTCAAAAAAATTGAAGGCAGGATCTGAAAGATACTTTGCACACTTATGTTTATAACAACACTATTTATAGTAGCCAAAATATGGAGGCAATTAACTATCCAAAAATGGAAAAACTGGATAAACAAAATGTGATATATACATACAATGGAATATGATTGAGCCTTAGAAAGGAAGGGGATGTTGAACTATACTTCCACATGGTAACCTTGAGGATATGTTGCTGAGTGAATGAGCTAGTCACCAAAAGGCAGATACTGTGATTCCATTAACTTGAGGTACCTGGAGTAGTCAAATTCATATAAACACAAAGTAGAGTGGTAGTTGCCTGCAAGGGGCTGGGACCAGAGGACATGGGGGTTGTTTAATAGGTATGGAGTTTAATTTTAGTTTTTTAAGAAGAAAAAGTTCTGGAGTTTGGTTGCACAAGACAGTGAATATACTTAATACTGCTGAATAGTACATTTAGAAATGGCTAAAATAGTAAATATTATGTTCTAGTTTTTTTTTTTTTTTGCCACAACTTTAAAAACAAACAGGTGGAGAGGTTTAAAAAATGTACCTCTTTATGTCTCTAAATAACTATATTCTTCACACTTAATTCATTTAGACGTAATCTATAAACTTCTAGTAATGCTATGTAAAGATTTTTAGCTCTTACACACCATTGCCCCTTTCCATTCTATCATGATACTTATTTTACAGTTGTTCTTAAATCCATATTAGTTTTTATTACTATGGTCAAATAAAAGCCATATGCTACTAAATCATGTACTGTATATTTACATTCCCAAATAATTCTGTTACTCTGTGATTGCTGGTTTCCTTTCCTCTCTCCCTCCCTTCCTATCGCATTCTCCCTCCTTTCCTGCCTGCCTGCCTGCCTCCCTCCCTCCCTCCCTCCTTCCCTCTCTGTTATCTAATTCCTATGTTTTCCTCTGGATTCATCCATCTTGCAGTCCTCAGTCCTTCTGTTCTAAGCTGGACTGTTTGCTCTCTGGTTGCTTGTACAATGTGGAGAATGGTTCCCAGTCCCTCACAAACTTACCAAAGAGCCACGTATGGGGTACCTAGAATTGTTCACAAAAGGAATGGAGAAGGAAAAATGTACCCACTCATTTCTCAATGATCCCAGCTGGCCTCATAGATCATTAATCTCTTCACATTTCTTCAATGTATGTACATGAATGCTGGATAGTTGCCTCACCCTGGAGTATCAGGTAAGCTTGGGTAAGGAAATTGAAATAGATAGTACAGCTGAGGTAAGATGTGATCAAGGTACAGTTCTTTACATGTTACATTGTTTAAAACTAGCTGCTTCAGCAATGGCTGGAATCAGTCTAGACACAGGATGCATACAATACAGACCACTCTTTGTACCTCTATTAAATTCAGTTTGTCACAGGACTTCAGTGTGCTAACCAGCTGACTTTTCCACAAAAGGCTAAAGAAAGGAAGGTACTGGAACAACCTACCTTGATCCTACCCCTAAGTGACCAGGTGATAGTCTCAGCTTTCTCAAACCTGTATCCCTGATTCAGGAATTAGGGCCTCTAATCCTCTAATCCAGTGGAGTCCAGGTTTGTGGGGCTGGGAAAAACAAAATCCGCAAGTGGGTGATTTGCACTAGTGAGAGACTCATCTTTCCTCAGCACTTTGGCTCCCAGACCCATGTGTTTTAGGGACTGAAACATAACAGGGCAGTGTGCATCCTGCACACTGGATGGTGTCGCCCTTGAGCCCACATCTTGACTGAGAGTTTAGGAGATCATTCCATTGTTCTCTTAGGCAACTGCTTTTAGGCAAAGAGGTATTAGGGAGTCCACACTGGCTTAAAAATTAGCTCCTTGGGACATTGGGAGATGGAGAGGAGAAGGAAGTTGAGGGAAATTGGAAGGGGAGGTGAACCATAAGAGACTATGGACTCTGAAAAACAACCTGAGGGTTTTGAAGGGGCGGGGGTGGGAGGTTGGGGGAACAGGTGGTGGGTAATAGGGAGGGCACGTATTGCATGGAGCACTGGGTGTTGTGCAAAAACAGTGAGTACTGTTATGCTGAAAAAATAAATAAATTAATTAATTTAAAAAATTAGCTCCTTGTTTTGAGGAAAGCTATGGAATTTCATGTTGGAAATAAGACATCCCGTTTTGTTTCTTTTTTGATTTTACTGCCTTATATTATTGAACAACTTCTTCAGTAATTTCCTGAGAAAGGTTTATGCGAAACAATCTTTTAGTCCATATCTAAAAATGTTTCTATTCTGATTTTACCCTTGAATGATGCTTTCACTTTTATAATTCTAAAGTTGAAAATTGCATTTGCTTTAGAATATTAAAAGTTTTTTTCAGTTGTCTTCTATTCAGTATTTTTTTGAGAAGTCTTATGCCATTGTGATAACCGTTTCCTTGTGTATGACCTTTTGTTTACAATTTTTCCTAATGTTCTGATGTCTTGAAGTTTCAAGATGATGCAAATTAGTGTGAATCCCTTTTTCCTAAAAATTTGGTGGTCTCTTTTTACCTTTTGGGAAATGTTTTTGCAGAATTTATTTGATACTTCATTTCTTGGGCACTTGTTAGTTAGATGTTATACTTTCTGGATTGATTCTTGAGTTAGCTTTCCTTCCTATTTTTGATATCTTCATCATTTTGTTCTTCTCTCTGGAATATTTTCTTGCTCCCTTCCTCTATTTTTTTTCTGAATTTAAGTAATTTTGTTTTTTAATTTGCAGAGCTATTTCTCATTTTCTGATTGTTAATTTTTTATAACATCATATTCTTACTTGTGGATCACTGTCTGCTCTTATCTTATTTGAGTCATTCTGCCCTGGCATTGTATTTGTTTCTTAAACTTTGTTTTAATACCTCTTTTTAAATTTTTTCATATTGAAGGATTTTTTCAACAGTTCAGTAACTCTTTGCTCTCTTCTTCTTTTTTTTTTAAAGACTTTATTTATTTATTTGACAGACAGAGATCACAAGTAGGCAGAGAGGCAGGCAGAGAGAGAGAGAAGCAGGCTCCCCACTGAGCAGAGAGCCCTATTCGGGGCTCTATCCCAGGACACTGGGATCATGACCTGAGCCGAAGGCAGAGGCTTTAACCCACTGAGCCGCCCAGGAACCCCTGCTCTCTCTCTCTCTCTTTTTTTTTAAGTAAATTTTATTTTATGATTTAGAAGTTAGTATGACTTGGATTTTACAGTGTTGTAAAATCCATTCATTCATTCATTCATTCATTCATTCATCCTTTCAGCAAATGGCTATTGCATGCTATTATATACCATGAACTGTTACAAGTGCTGGAAATACCAGTTGTAGCTGGCTATTCTTACACAGGAGTTAGGCATTAAAATGTCAATGTCAATGGGGATGATTGGATGGTAGGGCTATCTGTGGTGAATTTAGCTATTTCTCTGTAGAATTGCTCTCACCCCCTCCAACAAACAATGGTATCTCCAGACTATTTTTTCAAGAATGGCTCGACTTTTCTAGAGATACATCCTCTAATCTTTTGCCAGTGGGCTGTGGAGATTGAGTGATAGTAAGTTTGATTGCCTATGTTCTGTACTTGGGTAGGAGCTGGTTGTCTCACTATTTAATATGTAGTCTTTTATTATTCCCCTTTAAAAAATCTAGGTCCCCGTCCTTACTCTCCTCTCTGTCTTGTGTTCGTAAGGGTGAGGTTTCTCTGGCTCAATTATTCTATATATTATAACCTCCTTTTCCTTCTAACTCTTTGGATAGGTTTGCAGAATTTGGTGTGTAATTTCAATCTATGTATATTTTTAAGCTTCTTTTTGTTTTGTTTTGTTTTATGGATATTGATAGCTTGCATCCCCAGAATTTCTCCAGGATTATGTGGACACGTTGTTGACTTCGCATCTGTGTCTCCATCCATAGGCCTTTACGTTTGATATCTCTCTGCTCTCATAAGTCCTTTACCACATTTCCATCACTTCAGCCATTACTAGTTCATTAAAGAAGAAACTTGTGTTTTTCTGTATTGTTTTCGGTTTGCATTACTGAGCGGAAAGATATGATGTTTAGAAATATCTTTCTTTTGCCATGTTAGAGTCAGAAGTCTTAGAATTCCTTCCCCACCCTACTCCACCCATCTCTTACTAAAATATAACTCCATGAAGGAGTTTGTGTCTCCAGAGCTTTACCCATAGTAAATTTTAATTAATGTTTTTTTAAGTTGAATGACTTGGATCTTGAGGGTTATGGAATAATCAGCTAAATTGGGAACAAGGGCTTGGGGAAAAGACTGTTTTAGAAAGACAAAACAGCATGCCTAAAGGAAGAATGAAAAGGAGAACAGTGAAATTTTGTAACTGTAAGGAGTACTTTGTGTTTGTGCCTTAGGATGCCTTTGTAGGTACAGCAAAAATGATTTGCCTTTCTGAAGGGTCACTTGGCACAAATGTGTGGTAGAAAGAATGGTAGAAGGGACTCCAAGATGGCCATAAAGATTCTGCCATCTGGTGTGAAATCCTGTCACCCGGGGTTGTTGGTAGGACCTGTGAATGTGATGGGATGTCACTCTTGTGTTTAGGCTACACTACATAGTAAAGGTAAAGGGATTTGTAGATGTAATTAAGGTCACTAATCACTTGGCTTTGAGTTAGTGAAGAAAGAGATTATCCTAGATGGACCTGACATTATCAGGTGAGCTCTTAAAAATAGTTAAAATGAGTCCATATGAAAGAGGTTCTCTTGCTGGTGTTGAAGAAGTAAGATGCCTTGTTGTGATAAAGTCCCATGGCCAGCATCTAAAAGCATCTCTAGGAGCAGAGGGCAACACTCTCAACTGATAGGCAAAAAGAAACAGGGGTCTCAAACCTACAGCGACAAGGAACTGTTTTCTGCCAATAACCTGAATGAGCTAGAAAGAAGACCTTGAACCCCAGATGAAAACCCAACTTGACCAATACCTGATTCCTGCTTTGTGACTGAGCAGAAAGCCCAATTATACTGTGCTCAGCCTTCTGTCATCCAGAAACTGCAAGATAGTAAATGCATGATGGTTTTAGCTTCTGCTGTTTGTCTTAATTAGTTACATAGCAAAAGAAATTTAAAACACCATGCTAAATGCTTGATATGGACAATATTTTACTGTTGCTGTTGAACTTATATTTTAAACTAGTGACCTTTTAGTATCTAATTTGGATAAGAAAAAATGCAAGCTTGATCATGTATGCAACTTACATAACTTACCTTAGAAATATGCTCAGTAAAGCACAGGCCCAATTTTGGAGATAGAATTTGAGAAAATGTTGAGCTAAAGTACCTTAAATAATAAGGGAACATGAATATCTATAGTAATATTAAGATTAGCCCTAGAACTCTCTGCTCATCAGGGAGCCTGCTTCCTCCTCTCTCTCTGCTTGCCTCTCTGCCTATTTGAGATCTCTGTCTGTTAGATAAATAAATAAAATCTTAAAAAAAAAAAGATTAGCCCTAGAAGCCCTGGACTATGAGTTTAGGTATCTCTGGAAGGAAGAAGAGGTTTCTGGAGACAGAGTGAACAATAACTTCTGTATGCAGCCAAAGATTCAGGTATTGGGAGATGAGCTATGGGAGATGCTCACTGGACTTTAGGAATAGTGAAGTCTGATACCAATGTTTAGCTGTTTCCTGTTTAGTGTGGTAATTTGTCTATTATTCTTAATATTTGGCAAATTCTGTTTTGGATTTAAAAATTTAAAAGAAGAAATGTGGTCCAGATTTTTTCTTTCATATATGCGCTTTATATTTATGTATACTTTTGAGAATAGACCACCATGATGTGTTAGAAGTTTGGCCTCACAAGTCAAACACATTTCCAGTTCTCCTCACATATACTATTTTCATGATCATCTGGACACATATGGTTGGGAATATCAAAGTCACCTTATTGAAAACAGCCTCATTGCAAACCACATTGTGCAGAATGAGCCCTTATATGAATTGACTACCCTTTATGTAGATGGCTTGCATACAGTAAAACCTCATTAACTTCAAATACCAGGCACCAGCATATTAAGGGGATAAAACGAGAATGAGCAGATTTGGTCATCTGGGGATTAGCAATTCGTTGCATTGAAATAGACATAACTTGTAACAAATTAACATTTGATTAATAAGACTTAAGGTTGTGTGACTATGTTTGTATGTGGGGAAGGAAATGAAAAATGAGCAGATTTTTCTGTCTGGGACAAGAGGAGTGGGACTGATCACAGCAGGGTCTAGAAACTGTGTTTAAGTTACAGGAGTTGTGCTTTCAGCCCCAGCTAGGAAGGCTTGAACTGTCCTCTCCAGTGCCTAGTGCATGCTACTTTGTGGCAGTATAAAAAAGAAGAGCATCTCCTACAGAAAAATGTAAACATAAAATCCTTATGTGAGATGAATCTACAAGCAGGGTATTTTACAAGTTAAAAGCAATATCTGAAGATGAGGTGATATCAACTGTAAGAGTTTTAGATGGACACAAAATATTTAGACAAGGTTATAAAGTTGTCTATAGTGACACGAGCCTTTCATCCAGTCATTTGTAGGACATAGGATGATGCTAGAATTTCAGAGATTGAGTCCATTTAAATGCCTTATTTTGAGAATGGTTGATGAGGAGTAATATGGAAATAAATGCATTTGTAGAACAGAAACTTAAGAAAGGTTGGTGTATTTTTGAATGATGAAGCCAAATAAGAAAGACTTGACCAGGAAACATGATTTTTAGCAGTGGTAGGCAAACTTCAGTGTTTTTCTGTGAGGTGGAAGAAGAACTTCCAATATTTCCAAGAATCCCAACTAAAAACCAGCACCTAGTGAGTGCCTATTGTATACCATGCATTAACATTCCTTATTTTATTTAATTCTCATAACAATCTGAGACGGAACTTTCACCATCCCCATTTCAAACAGGAGTTAACTGAGTCACACATAATTTGGTATAAGCAAGAATCAAATCTCAGCAGTGCAAGTCAAGAGTGCTGTTTTCAAGTGCAGCTTCCTACTCTTTCCCTGGAAAACACATGCCAATTTTCAATCAGTGTTGCCAAGTGGACTTCTTAGGATAAAATGGAAGCATCTGAAGCCTCTCAGACTTTCTGTCTGACGCAAATAGAATGGACTGTCTATTGGTTTGGTGACCAATTTTGTGTCTGTTACTTAAAAAA
This sequence comes from Meles meles, assembly GCF_922984935.1. Taxonomy (NCBI): domain Eukaryota; kingdom Metazoa; phylum Chordata; class Mammalia; order Carnivora; family Mustelidae; genus Meles; species Meles meles. The sequence continues at coordinate 19,018,797 of NC_060066.1, read as the reverse complement.
GAAATGGCACAGTAGCTACACTTTTATTACACATAATTAATGTGCTAAGTACACTTGTCTTAGTACCATTGCCTGTGGTCATCATCTTTACGCAATGTGTTACAAAAACCCAATCCACAAAGCCACTCAATTGGTAATGGATTGACTAGCACTTCTGCTACAGGAGGCAATAAATGAGGCAGCACAGGCACCTGCGTGGTTCAGTTCGTTAAGAGTCTGCCTTTGGCTCAGGTCATGATCCTGGGATACTGGGATCAAGCCCTGCATCTGGCTCCCTACTCAGTGGGGAGTCTGCTTCTCCCTCTCCTACCCGCCCCCCACCTCTCTTCCCAGCTCTTTCTCGCTCATCTCTCTCTTGTTCTCTTGTGCATTCTCTCTCTCTCCCTCTCAAATAAATAAATAAAATCTTTAAAAATAATTTTAAAAAGAGACAGCAACTTCCCTGCCATATGACTTAATTTTACCTCTTTTTCTTGGTGCTTCATTCTTTTGACATTCTTTTAATGATAGATTTTTTTCATCAAGACTGGGTTTCTTTAGTTTTTAGCATTCAGAAAGAATGTTGAATTCTTTGGCAGATATAGTCGAAATGGAAATGTGGTAGTGGAGTTGACTATTGATAGTACTTACTATGAAAAATAATTTGACCTTTCAATCAGCTCCCAAATCAGGAGTTTCCAAAAAGTTATTGGAGCACATCTACTTTGCCATGGCACCTTGAGGTAGGCAGAGACCAAATACTAGGCATGAGAGAGCAAGTAATAAGAATATTTGCATTAAAGTCTCCTGAATACTTTGAGAGTCAATTAAGTGGGGCACAACCAAAATCTAATAGGATCTATACACTGAAGATCTAGAAATAAAATTTGAAGGACGTTGAAAGTCTTTCAAATTTAGAAAAAATTCACTGCCATTTCTAATCTTCCATGTTGTTCTGATAATTTCAACCCTGCCAAGTGGCCATAGCAACTATCTCTGGAATTGTATGACCCCAGATGAGTTGAGATCGAGAAAACAGAGCTGGTGCTGAGCTCTTTCCACATATCACCTCTTTCTTCAGAGAAGTTAATCTCATTGGATGCTGAGCTCTGTGTACATGATCTGAAAGCTCTGTGGCAGGGAGGAACCTGAATTAAAAACAGAGCTCCCCCACATGATTCATCACCACAGACTTGAGCCTCCTCATTGGGAGAAACTTTGGAGATCTTAAGAATGGAGCCTGTGAATAAAAAGTCACAGATCAAAGGATAGAAACGTTTATAGTCATGAATACTTCTACATAATCTATAAAACAGCCTTTACATCATATATGTTACTTAATTTGAACATCCTGTTTTTGATCATATAGAGGGTCTGTGGGTTAAATGTGATGACTATCGATTGACCATTGTGGTAGACAGAGTTCTAATGGATGGCAACTTGTATAAGTAGTCATTCTGGGGCAGAAAGAAATCATGAAATGATTTTGAAACTATAAATTTGAAAAAATTAGTACCTAGGCCATTAGCAAATGCCCTTATAACATAAGCTATGATTTTCTTGTTGTTTTTCCTTTTAACTACTTTTTGGAATTGTAACTCAGTGAAAATGGGAGAACAATACAGTGACATAAAACAGGTCTTCATTTTAGGAACTGAACTTTCTCAGTTTTCTCAATATTTAACTAATTTATTTATTTAACTCATTCATTTATCAAATAAACATATATGGAATGTCTATAAATGTGGTAGACATTCTAAGCGTTACCTTGTAGTTACGTATCCTAGACGAGGCATTTGAATTCTGATAAATTTCTTTCCTTATCACTATAATAGAGAAAATGGCATATTTCTTATAAAAGAAAAAAAATATCTAAAAGATAGTGTGTATGTATATGTATGTTTATAGAGCAATCAATTTAGATACTGTTTATAATAGTTACTTTAAAAATGCTGTATTCCATAATACACACTAGTCGCATAACTACATTAAAAGCAATGAAAACACCATTTCCCTCGACTATTTCTCTAAAATGGCATTTATTAGGATAATTCTCAGTATTGTATCTTTGTATTGTTAGGATTGATTTTGCTCTTGAAGTCAGAAGTTTCCCACTGTCTAGAAGAACTGTCTTCTTCTGAATCAGATTCTGACTGTCTTGACCATGAGTTCTCATGGCTGTTCCTTTCTTCACCCTTCTTTAATAGGTTTATCACTGTGACAGTGGTCAAATTCAGAGTACTTTGACTAAAATGGCATTACTGAGACTGGAATTATGGTTACTGTTGCCGACACCATTCCTTACATTTACAGGTTCATTTATATTTGATATTGGCTGAACAGTTTAAGATTCCTTCTTTTTTTTTCCATTTTATTTATTTTTTCAGCGTAACAGTATTCATTCTTTTTGCACAACACCCAGTGCTCCATGCAAAACGTGCCCTCCCCATTACCCACCACCTGTTCCCCCAACCTCCCACCCCTGACCCTTCAAAACCCTCAGGTTGTTTTTCAGAGTCCATAGTCTCTTATGGTTCACCTCCCCTTCCAAATTTTTTTTTTTAATAAACATATAATGTATTTTTATCCCCAGGGGTACAGGTCTGTGAATCGCCAGGTTTACACACTTCACAGCACTCACGATATCACTTACCCTCCCCAATGTCCATAGCCTAAAGATACAAACATAGTGATCCGAAGGGGCACGTGTACCCGAATGTTTATAGCAGCAATGTCTACAATAGCCAAACTATGGAAAGAACCTAGATGTCCATCAACAGATGAATGGATAAAGAAGATGTGGTATATATACACAATGGTATACTATGCAGCCATCAAAAGAAATGAAATCTTGCCATTTGCGATGACGTGGATGGAACTAGAGCGTATCATGCTTAGTGAAATAAGTCAATCGGAGAAAGACAACTATCATATGATCTCCCTGATATGAGGACATGGAGAAGCAACATGGGGGGGGTAGGGGGATAGAAGATTCCTTCTTAAGGGGCGCCTGGGTGGCTCAGTGGGTTAAAGCCTCTGCTTTTGGCTCAGGTCATGATCCCAGGGTTCTGGGATCGAGCCCCGCATCGGGCTCTCTGCTCTGCGGACAGCCTGCTTCCTCCTCTCTCTCTCTGCCTGCCTCTCTGCCTACTGGTGATCTCTCTCTCTGTCAAATAAATAAATAAAATCTTAAGATTTAAGGCAGAGGCTTAACCCACTGAGCCACCCAGGCACCCCAGTTAAATATATTTTTAAAGCAAATTTTATGTCTTTGTGGTAAGTGAAAAGCTGGATAGCTTGCCATAAAAATAAGCTAACCAATAAATAAAGGAATAATTATTAAAATGAAATATAGATGTGTCCAAAGACCATACATAACAGTCACTTGTTCATTTTAACTAGAGTGAACCATACTTTAGGAAACTATGGGTTTTAAAAGTATGACAAAATATTGTATTGTTTTACAATGTCTCGCCCTATAGTTTTCAGTATTTCCATATTTCATTAAAACTGACTTAAATTTACAGAATCCATAAAGTTGTGGATTCTGTTAAGTCATAAAAAATGCTTCTTTATTTCTACCTACTATGTGGTATGATTTCTCATAATTTTTCTCTAAAATCCATTCTCTTCTTGATTTTAGTATTAGATTCCTCCACATGCCACCAAATTTTAACTGGACATATACCTGGCTAACCTTATGGCTATACCTCCTAGCTTTCGCTGTAATTAAATGTGGCCACATAACTGAATTATGGGCAGAGAGATGTTAGCAAAAGTGATATGTATAACTTTCATATTATCAGCTTAGAAAGAGACTGTGTTCTATTTTCCTTCCTCTTTCCCACAAACTGGAATATGGACACATATAAAGATAATACCTTATAGAATCCGAAAATAATAAAAAAAGATCTTGGGTTCTATGGTGACCTTGCAAAGAAGACTTTATTTTTCTGGACCGTCTATCAGAATAAATTTTTATGTGAAAAAAATAAAACATTCGCTTTTATTAAATATTGGTTAAAGGGGTAAATGGAAGCCCCAGCTAATAAATTTAGTACCCTCTCTCTCTCTCTTTTTAGTGGAGACCTACTTATTAATGATTCAAGCAATGGACTTTACTTGATTGTGGTTTTCTTTTGTGGTTCATTTTAAACCCAGAGAAGATCTAAAAGGATGGACTATTATGCTGAGTGAAATAAGTCAAGCAGAGAGAGTCAATTATCATATGGTTTTACTTATTTGTGGAGCATAACAAATAACATGGAGGACATGGGGAGATGGAGAGAAGAAGGGAGTTGAGGGAAATTGGAAGGGGAGGTGAACCATGAGAGACTATGGACTCTGAAAAACAATCTGATGGTTTTGAAGGGGGGGTGGGACGTTGGGTGAGCCTGGTGGTGGGTATTATGGAGGACACGTATTGCATGGAGCACTGAGTGTGGTGCATAAACAATGAATTCTGTTACACTGAAAAGAAATTAAATTTTAAAAATGTAAAAAAAAAAAACCCCAAAACAAACAAAAGACAAGCCCCCCACTCCCACCCCCAAACAGAAAACAAAACCGAAAACTCCTGGAACAAATAAACAATTATAATAAGTTACAGTAAACAAGATTAATACACAAAACTCAATGACTTTTCCATATGCCTGCAATTAACACATAGGATTTGAAATTGAAAACGTACTGCTGCTTACTTTAACACCTCCCAAAAGAAATACTTAGGTGAAAGTCTAACACAGTATGTATAAGACCTGCATAAGGAAAACTATAAAACTGATGAGGGCGCCTGGGTGGCTCAGTGGGTTAAGCCGCTCCCATCAGCTCAGGTCATGATCTCGGGGTCCTGGGATCGAGTCCCACATCAGGCTCTCTGCTCAGCGGAGAGCCTGCTTCCCTTCCTCTCTCTCTGCCTGCCTCTCTTGTGATTTCTCTCTGTCAAATAAATAAAATCTTTAAAAAAAAAAAACCAAAAAAAAAACTGATGAAAAAAAAATCAAAGAATTAAATAAATGGACAGATATTCCATGCTCATGGATATGAAGACACTATTGTTGAGATGTCAGTTCTTCCCAATTTGATCTACAGATTTAGTGCAATCCAGTCAAAATCCCAGAAAATTATTTTGTGGATGTTGATAAACTGATTCTACAGTTTATATGGACAGTCAAAATACTCAGAAGGGCAGCTTGTTATTAAAGGAGGAGAACAAAGTCTTAGGACTGACACTATCTGACTTTAAGGCTTACTGTAAAGCTACAGTAATTAATACAGTATAGTATTGGTGAAAAATAGACAAATAGATCAATGGAACAGAATGAATAGCCCAAAAATAGACTCACATAAATATAGACAATTTCTCTCTGAAAAAAGAGCAAAAGCAATAAATGGTGCTGGAGTAATTGGATAGCCACATGCAAAAAAAAAAAAAAATTAATCTAGACACAGACCTTATATGCCTCACCAAAAAAATGACTCAAAATGGATCATAGACTTAATGGAAAATTCAAAACCATAAAACCCCTAGAAAATAATATAGGAGGAAATCCAGATGTTTTTGAGTATAGTCATGACTTTCTGGATACAAAACCAAAGGCACAATTCATGAAAGAAGTAATTGATAAGCTGGACTTTATTAAAATTAAAACTTCTGCTCTGCAAAAGACAGGGTTGAAAGAATGAGAAGACAGGCCCCAGAGGAGGAGAAAATGTTTGCAAGACATATATCTGATAAAGAACAGTCCAAAATATACAAAGAACCCTTAAACTCTATAATAAGGAAAAACCCACTTTTTAAAAATGAGCCAAGGACCTGAGCTGACACCTTACCAAAGAAGATACACAGATAATAAAATCAAGAAAATATGCTCCATGGCATATATAATCAGGGCAATTTAAATCAAAACATTAAGAGACCACTAAATACCCATTAGAATAGTTGGATTCCAAAACACTGACACCACCAAATGCTAGTGAGGAAGTGCAGTCACAGAAAGTCTCATTCATTGTTGGTGGGGATGCACAATGATGCAGCCACGTTGGGAAACAGTTTTGTAGTTTCTTACAAAACTAAACATACTCTTATCATATGATCCAGCAGTCACACTCCTTGGTATTTGGTAATAACAATTGCATTCAGAGTATAAGAACAAGTGAGAAGACTAGAATGACACCAAGATGGTTGTTATGAACAACGGGACAAATTAAAGATGCTAGTGGGGAGTAGATTGGGCCTGGAAGTATTAATTTTGAGAGTCACTGGTATACAGATAACATTTAAAGTTATGGAACCCAAGGATACTGACTGGGGAATGACTGGAGATAGTAATCATTCAATAAATGAGAACTTTATAGCCACATCCAAATTTATTGCTTGAGGAAAACGTTGACCGTATCTGAAGATTCTCCAGAGGTGGCATGTCCTACTCTCCTTGTGAAACCCAAACCTCTAACATCCAATTCGTGTAGCTTTTTTCAAAGTTAGCAAGTCAAAAATTTAGTCTGATTTTAAGATTCTATTATAATTATGATTGAGGACATTGGAGTTAGAAGATAGATGTAAAAATAAGCATTGGCTCTGGCAGTGGGAAAATTATAATACCTTATTACTATAAGGTATGGGCAGATGCTTGCAATGGAAGGAAGCAGTGGTTTTCTAGAGTATGTGGAATAACACCTAACTCAACCTTGCTGGGGGAAAAGGTAATTAAGGCAAGCTTTGAGAAGAAGACAGTACCCACAATAAATATAAACAGATAACATAAATTAACTATGTGCAGGTGGTGAATATAGCATTGAAGTTCAATAGGGTATATATACCAAGACCATAATATCTTAGGCTATAAAGAGATGCCTTATCTAAATAAGACCTCAATGTTAGATTCTGATTTTTTAAATTAATATGTAATGCATTATTTGTTTCAGGGGTACAAGTCTGTGAATCATCATCTTACACAATTCACAGCACTCACATAGCACATACCCTCCCCAATGCCCATCACCCAGTCACCCCGTCCTTCCTACTACCCTCCCCTCCAGGAACCCTCAGTTTGTTTCCCGAGATTAAGTAGACTCTGATTTTTGAACTTATGGTTCAGAGGGAAATATTTATATAAAAAAATGCTTCTGCAGCTGTTTGAAGGTTTCCCTGTATATTCTGCTATCTTTTGAGTAAAGATATGATAAATTCATTCCCAGGAGAGTTCTTTGTCTCTCTTAATGAACTAGCATCTTCTGTTGCTCCGACTCTGAGTATATCTTGCCTTGGGTGACAAGAAGCCCAAAGCCAGAATTAATGCTCAGTGATAATAGCTCTACCTATGTTTCTGATCAGTTTATTTTCCCTTGGAGTCTATTGTGTTTTCTGTTTCTACTGTTAAATAATCTGATTATGTGCTTGGCTTTCATGGTAAGCCAACACAAAACCTTTTTGAAGTAGGTTGAGGATAAACTATCTATAAATACACGCATAAATACTGCATAGTCCAGATGGAAAGCAGGCATCATCTAATGCTTTTGGAGCTGCAAAAATCATGCACGTTTTAGATTGCAATGCATTCTAAGGTTCACATTCATGCAGCTGTTGAATCATGTGAGAGAACCCACTTGGCATTGTTCCTTCTAGTTTATGTAACCATTTTGTTATTTTGCTAATTTTAACCTTCTTTTTCTCTTTCATTCAATCACCAAACGTCTATCCTACACAGAATACTTAGTGATTTTTTTCTCTCCAGCATCACCTGCCCTATTCCTATGGAATTCCTCCAGGAGTCGACCCTTCCTATTTCCCCTTATGCCCTTTCTCATCTGTAGGGTTTTCTGGGAGCCATTATGGCAGTACAGCTTCACTCCCTGGCTACAAATCATGGGTGCATGGGTAGCTTCTTTACCCAAAACTGGAAAATAAAAATCTTTATCTCATTGGATACAAGAGGCTCTAGTTTAGTTTAATGGCTCTCTAGAGGAAGTAAAAATTCAGTCATTGTTGGCTTGTTCTGTTATTTTGCAGAACAAGCTGGTCAGTGAAAAGAGTGACCAGCTGTACAAGATGGGATAGAGATTAAAGTGGTAGTTCTAATACATGAGATTGCAAAAGTGGGCTTGTTGGCCTCAAGAGTAAGAGTAGTACCACCAGGAAACCTCTAGCTCACACAGGAACATGGGGCTAGGAACTAAATTTTACATGCCATGTCGATATATACCTTATCTCACATTCTGCAACAGTCCTCGGATGTAGGACTCCTGCAGTCAGACTATGGACTGTCTGTCTAGAAAAGAAGGATTCTGACTGAGGTCATGGAAATGCAGTCTAGTTGCAATACGGTGCAAAGTAAACACTCAATCCTGATGAATGAAAGGTACCAAACCTTTGCAGAGCACCGAGACATAGAAGTGAAGCAGTAAACCTCACAGAAGCACTATTGTCCCATGATCTAGATTTAGCATAGAAAGTGGAAGGAAGTATGAAAATGGGTATAAATAATAGTCTTATAAATATTTGAGAGAGTAACTCATTCTTAAAGGCCAACTAAAATGGCTTCTTGTAAAAGGGAATCATTAGTTTTCATAATTAAAAGCATAAGCAATGAAATAACAGATTAGTTGAGTAGCATAAAGTACAAAGAAGGTTAAATTAGTGAATTCAAGGCTCTGGTCTTAGGTAAATAAATCCATCAAATTCAGTTATATTCTATTTACAGGATATTTTATTTCCAAAAGAAAAATAAAGCAATAAAAAAATAAAGTGATGAATAATTTGTGAAAACATTAACAAAAAGAATGGTGATGTATGTGACAAAACAGAATGCAGGGTGAAAAATATTACACAGAAAAAGTAATGATTTATGGGGATAAAATTGTAATCCACCAGAAGCATGAATGCATCTTATTTAGAAGAAATACATATTAGAAATATAAGTAATAGAAGAAACACATGCACACATACATAATATATATAGTAAAAGCTTTTGGAAATACAAGCAATAGAAAAATCCACATGTACATTGTACTTGAAAATTTTAGCACACTTGTCTCAGAAACCAATGAATTAAATGGGAAAAAATGAATCTGTGAAGGGCGCCTGGGTGGCTCAGTGGGTTAAGCCGCTGCCTTCAGCTCAGGTCATGATCTTGGGGTCCTGGGATTGAGTCCCAAGTCGGGCTCTCTGCTCAGCAGGGAGCCTGCTTCCCTTTCTCTCTCTCTCTCTGCCTGCCTCTCTATCTGCTTGTGATCTCTCTCTGTCAAATAAATAAATAAAATCTTTAAAAAAAATTGAATCTGTGAAAATATAAAAAGGATGGATGAATCATATTAGAATATTGATTTAATTTTATTTTAACCAATAAAGAGAATATATTTCATTTTGAAATACCAGTGGAATAGTTTTTAAAGTTACCCATTTTGATGCTGCAAAGAAGATTGAAAGATATTTTTAAAATATGAGGGTATAAAACCCATATTTCATTAAAAACTAATGAAATTGTGTATTGGCAACAAAATTTAACAAATGATAAGTAAATAAATAAAACTCAGTTACTTTGAAATTAACAACAAAAGCATGCCAGCTTCTTCCAAACTTTTGAGTTTAAGAGAAAATTAAAAGTGAAATCACCAACAACTTAGAAATGAATAACAATGCAAACTAACAGAATGTAGTCAAAGTGATATTTAGGAAAATTAATACACTTTATTGCATTTGATGAAAACTAATACCTAAAATAAATGACTTAAGCTTTCATTTTTTGAAACAAATAAAGGAATTAGTAGGTAAAACTAAATGAAACAGATGAAAACAATTATTCAGTTTAACAGCACAAATTAATGATTTGAAAACGAAATCATCCTTTGAGGAAAAAGTAAAATTTGAAAAAAATTGGCCTGAGAGAAATAGGGACATTGAGAGAAATAGGGACAGAAAAAGTGGGAAAAGAGAGAGAGAGAGAAAGAGGGGGTGGGTACTGAAGATAAAAGAGGAAGCGTATGGATGTTGATGAAGATCTTTTAAAAGAAGAAAACATTTTTGAACTTCAGATGGCACTTGAATATGGCAGTGGCTTCAAGGGTGTGCAATGAACAGCTCTAAGAATATTCCTAAGTATAGTTTGTGTTGCTTCAAAAATCCAAAGTGGTCCATCTCTCTTAGTGGTAAAACATGTAAGATGCAAGAATTTGAGCTATATCTTAGCAGGGATTTATACACTAGTGTGGCGCTCTGTGAACTATTAAGACCACGAAGGTTACTCTGAACTATTCTGTAGTAGAGCACAGCAGCATTCGCATAGCAGTGTGGCAAAACCACGAATATTACTGTTTTTCTCTGTGTGTAAAGCAATCTGGTTTTGTCCTCCCTACTTGTTGGTTTCAAGAAGAATGCACTCACAGATCAACAGTCGCATACTGAGGAGCACATCTAGCACAGTAGCTGAGATTGGGACTACTGCCTGAAGATGGTCATAGCGACCTTCATCTATGACAATTCGTATGGCAGAGATGGGAGGTGAATTGAATGGGGCTACAATGGGGACAATGACTCCTACATTTTTAAAAATTCCTCATGTAAGTCTTTGACGGTGGGGTTAAAGGTGATTTTTCCCAATGAGAAATATTCTTTCTGATTATCTATGTGGACTAGGTATGAGAGGACTTTTTTAGAAGTTTCCACTTCCATAATGACTTTAATCTATACAACAGAAAACTGAAGTGAGGTTATTCTGTTTCTTAACAACATCTACCCTAGGTATACACTTGATCAGGGAAATAACCACATGGTGATTCCATGGACCTATTAGAACAGTGTAAGACAGATTTGGATAAGACACTACTTATCACTTGGCCTCCATAAATTTTCTTTTAAGCAGTAAGAACATGATGGTGTTTTGGTTCCCCTGGCATTGTTGTCATCCCAGACACTGCATCTAATAGTTACTGAAATGTTGAGTGCTGCCCTTCTCCAATATGTAGTTATCTTGGCAAATGGGCATAGATCACTTTGGGGAGAGGATTAGGGGGATATTTACCATATGTTATTCAGTGGCATTTCAGGATCTTTTTGCCCTTCAATGATTGGATGTGGATATGGATGAAGAATCATAATTTTTCATCATGACAAACTCCTATGTTAAAGAATCTGAAAGAATTATAATTTTTTTTATTATGGGTGCTGACATCAGACCTTTATTCATCTGACCTTGTTATTACTATTTTTTTTAATTGTAAAAGATGAGTAGCAAAGTATGCTTTTCTATCTTGCCCTTAGGGACACCGTGAAACAGCCATTACCAAATTCCTTCAGATTCTTGCAAACCAATCTGGCTTATTGTACATTATTTTTATTTTAAAGATTTTATTTATTTATCTATTTATTTATTTGAGAGAGAGAAAGAAAGCATGTACACAATCAGGGGGAGCAGCAGAGGGGTAGGAAGAAAGAGAGGGAAAGAATCCCAAGCAGACTCATGCTGAGCATAGAGCCCAAAGCGGGGCTTGATCCCAGGACCCTGATATCATGTCCTGAGCTGAAAACCAAGAGTTGGATGCTTAAACTGAGCCACTCAGGTGGCCCTGGTTTACTGTACATTATTAAAAGTATATCCAGTTAACAATAACTAAAGTTTAAGTGTGCCATCTGGCCTCTGCTCTTCTGGAATTCAGGTATGCCCATTGTTGAGAACTCGTACCATTTACCCTGCCCTGCAGAGGACAACCACTTCCTATAAATGTTGAGAGGTACCCTCATGAGAGAATTTCTTACTGTTTTAGTTAAAGTAATGTCCTCTGATTCTTTCTGGTTTCACTAAATACATTGTTTCTGATATTCCTACTTAGTTAACTTTCTCAAGACTGTGCCAGGGAAGTCTTGCGTCTACTTGGCCATCACCATGTCAGATTTCAAGGAGTGATCCTGGGAGAGTTTTAGGATAGATTTCATACATCTCTGCCAGAATAGTGACTCCAAGTCATGGACCAGTGCTCCAGTACCAATTTATCCCCCACACAGGCCTTATTTTCTTTTCTACCTTCCATTTTAATATCCTTAAGGCACATTCTTACATCCTGTTCCCCCAATTCCTGTTAATATATATGACATAGAATATTAGTTTTTTTATTGGTCCATAACAAATAACCACAAATTTTGTGACTTAACACAACTTTATTCACAGCTTTGTGGGTCAGATGTCAGTATGGTTCTCACTGGACTAAAATCACATTGTCAGCAGGCTGATTTCCTTTCTGGAGGCTATAGGGGACAATATATTTCCTGCTCATTTGGATTGTTGGTGGATTTATACCTCACAGTTGTAGGACCGTGGTCCCCATTTAATTACTGTCTGTGAGATGAGGACTGTTCTCAGCTTCTGGAGGCTGCCATACTTCTTCCATGGTGTACTGTTCCTCCCTCTATTTAGAGTCTACAAAAGTGACTCTGTCCTTCTCCAGCCACATCTCTCTGACCTTCTCTTCTGCCTTTTTTCTTTCTCCTGTGATTAAGTTGGGCCAATCCAGGAAAACCTTCCCATTTTAAGGCTTTAAATCTTAATCATATCTGCCAAGTATCTTTTGCTATGTAATATTCACAGGTCTCAAGGATTAGGGCATGAACATTCTGAAGGTGGGGCATTTCTCTGTCTAACACATCCAGATTCTAGTATTCCCTTTGCTGTGTATGCTATTTCCTCCTATAGCAGGGGCCTGTATTTCCCTGTTTGGTTTTGTGTGGCCCCTTAATAGTATAGGGTCTCCAGGTAAGGGGAAAGTATTCTCTGGCAGGAGGAAAGGGACTTCCCCTGCTGGCAAGGATGGCCCAGTGAAATCTGGGAGTTCAAGATTCCCAGGCTCAGATGAATGCATAAACAAATGTGATACACACAATGGAATGCTATTAGCAATTAAAAGTAACAAACTATTAATATGTACAAAAAGGATGAATCTTGAAAGTATTATGTTAAGTGATATAATTCCACTCATATGACAGTCTAGAAAACGTGGAGCTATAGAGATAGAAAACAATTCAGAGGTTGCCAGAAGCTGGGAATGGGAGGAGGGGATTAATTGCAAAGAAACACGAGGGAACTTTTTAGGATGATGAAAATATTTTGTATCTTGTGTGGTAGTGGTTGCATGAATTTGTCAAGACTCATTAAACTGTATACTAAAAAGGGCAAATTCACTGTATATAAATTATACTTCAACAAATCTGATTTTACACATACACACACAAGAGTCTCAGGCTTATCCATTAACTGTCCCCCAGCCAGGTCACACAGTTGCACTTTTTTCCTGCCAGATCCCTGACTTTGACATAAGCTATCTGTTGAAGATTGCATTTAGTCTCCTGTAAAGCTCTGCCACTCTTACAATTAGGTCAGGGGCCCGATTTTCAACACAATCTGTCCTACAGCTGTAGGAGATTAGGGTCTTTTTCAAGTTTCCATAGAGGACGTAGAGGTTTTTGCAGAATGCCCTGAGTTGAAATTAGCTATTATGATTTTATTTGCTTTTTTCAAGACTTCCAACAGAAAAGAAAGCAGTCTATGCTGTAATTATTATAAGTATCATTGACTCCATACACCATTAATGTGCCATGGTCACCATGTAGCCTAATGCCTTACCTTCTACCTGCACCTTATACAAAACCACGGCAATAAAAGTCTTAGTAATTCTAATTGTACTGAATTTCAAAGGTAATCCTTGTCCCAATTACCACTAGCAATAGGGATCTTACTGCTGTCAGACTGGTGAATAAGTAGTCTTCAAAATTTCATTTTGAGAATTTATTTTCTAGATCTACTCTTGGTACCAACTGGAATATTACCAAGTTCCCCATAAAATCGACCCTGAGGCAAAGTCTTATTAGTGAGATGTATGAATGTATTTTTCGGGAGTATGATCGCAAAGGAAGAGTAAAGGCTGAAGCAGTGATGCAGAGAAGAAGGGAGAGCCAATTCAAAGATATATTATTGAGTTGGCCATTGCTATATGCTACTGGTTACTTAACTCTGTGGTACTTTCTAAGAATCCGTATGAAAAACATTTGAGGACTGTCCATCTTGGGGGGAAAATTAATCTGTCAGCTTCCTATTATCATTGGATAAAGGGTTGCCTGGAGGTTAACACCTTTTTTATTTCTGTGTTGCAGATGCAGGCACTGATCTAGTTACCTTGGTGTCCCACTCTGGGACATTGAAAGAGAAGTCTTGGGGGTTGGAGATAAAACAAATGGAATAGTTGGGGCAATGGACCGAATGTTTATGTCCCTTAAATTCATAGGTTGAAATACTAACCCCCCAGTGGAATGATATTAGGAGGTAGCCTTTTGGGAGATGAATGAGATGAGTTTCCTTATTAAAAAAAAGACCCTGGAGAGCTCCATATCTCCTCTCATGTGAGGACACAGCAAGAAGGTGGCTGTCTATGAATCAGAAAGCCCTTCCTTGAAGGCCTTGATGGGCTTCCCAGCCTTTAGAATTGTGAGAAATAAATTTGTGTTGTTGCTAAGCCCACCAGTCTGTGGTATTTTGTTACAGCAGCCCGAAGTGAGGCAGGTGGCCTGAAGCTAGATCAGTTGCACAACATGAAGCTAGTAGGAATCCAGGCAGAACTGGTTGCTATGGCTGTGTAGAACATTGGAAAGGAGAGACAAAGAGAATGTGAAATGTTAATTAAAAGGTGTCCGAGATATTATCTGATAGAGTTGTTGTGAAGATTATATAAGCTAATGTGTGTAAAGCAATTAAAATATTACCTAGCATGTTGCATACATTGTCAAGAAGTAATTATTTCTATTACATATCTTGGTGGAACGCATCAAGAGGTAAAACTCTGCTGATCTTGTTTGATCTCTTTCCTAATCACTGATGTTAAAAGATGTTCAATATCTTTTTTTTTTTTTAAATTTTTTTTTCCATTTTATTTATTTTTTCAGCGTAACAGTATTCATTCTTTTTGCACAACACCCAGTGCTCCATGCAAAACGTGCCCTCCCCATTACCCACCACCTGTTCCCCCAACCTCCCACCCTTGACCCTTCAAAACCCTCAGGTTGCCCCAACCTCCCACCCCTGACCCTTCAAAACCCTCAGGTTGTTTTTCAGAGTCCATAGTCTCTTATGGTTCGCCTCCCCTCCCCAATGTCCATAGCCCGCTCCCCCTCTCCCAATCCCACCTCCAGTTTGTTTTGTGAGATTAAGAGTCATTTATGGTTTGTCTCCCTCCCAATCCCATCTTGTTTCATTTATTCTTCTCCTATCCCCCTACCCCCCCATGTTGCTTCTCCATGTCCTCATATCAGGGAGATCATATGATAGTTGTCTTTCTCCGATTGACTTATTTCACTAAGCATGATACGCTCTAGTTCCATCCACGTTGTCGCAAATGGCAAGATTTCATTTCTTTTGATGGCTGCATAGTATTCCATTGTGTATATATACCACATCTTCTTTATCCATTCATCTGTTGATGGACATCTAGGTTCTTTCCATAGTCTGGCTATTGTAGACATTGCTGCTATAAACATTCGGGTACACGTGCCCCTTCGGATCACTATGTTTGTATCTTTAGGGTAAATACCCAGTAGTGCAATTGCTGGGTCATAGGGTAGTTCTATTTTCAACATTTTGAGGAACCTCCATGTTGTTTTCCAGAGTGGTTGCACCAGCTTGCATTCCCACCAACAGTGGAGGAGGGTTCCCCTTTCTCCACATCCTCTCCAGCATCTGTCATTTCCTGACTTGTTAATTTTAGCCATTCTGACTGGTGTGAGGTGATATCTCATTGTGGTTTTGATTTGTATTTCCCTGATGCCGAGTGACGTGGAGCACTTTTTCATGTGTCTGTTGGCCATCTGGATGTCTTCTTTGCAGAAATGTCTGTTCATGTCCTCTGCCCATTTCTTGATTGGATTGTTTGTTCTTTGGGTGTTGAGTTTGCTAAGTTCCTTATAGATTTTGGATACTAGCCCTTTATCTGATATGTCATTTGCAAATATCTTCTCCCATTCTGTCAGTTGTCTTTTGGTTTTGTTAACTGTTTCCTTTGCTGTGCAAAAGCTTTTGATCTTGATGAAATCCCAATAGTTCATTTTTGCCCTTGCTTCCCTTGCCTTTGCCGTTGTTCCTAGGAAGATGTTGCTACGGCTGAGGTCGAAGAGGTTGCTGCCTGCATTCTCCTCAAGGATTTGGATGGATTCCTTTCTCACATTGAGGTCCTTCATCCATTTGGAATCTATTTTCGTGTGTGGTGTAAGGAAGTGGTCCAATTTCATTTTTCTGCATGTGGCTGTCCAATTTTCCCAGCACCATTTATTGAAGAGGCTGTCTTTTTTCCATTGGACATTCTTTCCTGCTTTGTCGAAGATTAGTTGACCATAGAGTTGAGGGTCGATTTCTGGGCTCTCTATTCTGTTCCACTGATCTATGTGTCTGTTTTTGTGCCAGTACCATGCTGTCTTGATGATGACAGCTTTGTAATAGAGCTTGAAGTCCGGAATTGTGATGCCACCAACTTTGGCTTTGTTCTTCAATATTCCTTTGGCTATTCGAGGTCTTTTCTGGTTCCATATAAATTTGAGGATTATTTGTTCCATTTCTTTGAAAAAAATGGATGGTATTTTGATAGGGATTGCATTAAATGTGTAGATTGCTTTAGGTAGCATAGACATTTTCACAATATTTATTCTTCCAATCCAGGAGCATGGAACATTTTTCCATTTTTTTGTGTCTTCCTCAATTTCTTTCATGAGTACTTTATAATTTTCTGTGTATAGATTCTTAGTCTCTTTGGTTAGGTTTATTCCTAGGTATCTTATAGATTTGGGTACAATTGTAAATGGGATTGACTCCTTAATTTCTCTTTCTTCTGTCTTGTTGTTGGTGTACAGAAATGCAACTGATTTCTGTGCATTGATTTTATATCCTGACACTTTACTGAATTCCTGTACAAGTTCTAGCAGTTTTGGAGTGGAGTCTTTTGGGTTTTCCACATATAGTATCATATCATCTGCGAAGAGTGATAGTTTGACTTCTTCTTTACCAATTTGGATGCCTTTAATTTCTTTTTGTTGTCTGATTGCTGAGGCTAGGACTTCTAATACTATGTTGAATAGCAGTGGTGATAATGGACATCCCTGCCGTGTTCCTGACCTTAACGGAAAAGCTTTCAGTTTTTCTCCATTGAGAATGATATTTGCGGTGGGTTTTTCATAGATGGCTTTTATAATATTGAGGTATGTGCCCTCTATCCCCACATTTTGAAGAGTTTTGATCAGGAAGGGATGCTGTACTTTGTCAAATGCTTTTTCAGCATCTATTGAGAGTATCATATGGTTCTTGTTCTTTCTTTTATTAATGTGTTCTATCACATTGATTGATTTGCGGATGTTGAACCAACCCTGCAGCCCTGGAATAAATCCCACTTGATCGTGGTGAATAATCCTTTTAATGTACTGTTGAATCCTATTGGCTAGTATTTTGGCGAGAATTTTTGCGTCTGTGTTCATCAAGGATATTGGTCTGTAGTTCTCTTTTTTGGTGGGATCCTTGTCTGGTTTGGGGATCAAGGTGATGCTGGCCTCATAAAATGAGTTTGGAAGTTTTCCTTCCATTTCTATTTTTTGGAACAGTTTCAGGAGAATAGGAATGAGTTCTTCTTTAAATGTTTGGTAGAATTCCCCTGGGAAGCCGTCTGGCCCTGGGCTTTTGTTTGTTTGGAGATTTTTGATGACTGTTTCAATCTCCTTACTGGTTATGGGCCTGTTCAGGTTTTCTATTTCTTCCTGGTTCAGTTGTGGTAGTTTATATGTCTCTAGGAATGCATCCATTTCTTCCAGATTGTACAATTTGTTGGCGTAGAGTTGCTCATAGTATGTTCTTATAATTGTCTGTATTTCTTTGGTGTTAGTTGTGATCTCTCCTCTTTCATTCATGATTTTATTTATTTGGGTCCTTTCTCTTTTCTTTTTGATGAGTCTGGCCAGGGGTTTACCAATCTTATTGATTCTTTCAAAGAACCAGCTCCTAGTTTCATTGATTTTTTCTATTGTTTTTTTGGTTTCTATTTCATTGATTTCTGCTCTGATCTTTATGATTTCTCTTCTCCTGCTGGGTTTAGGGTTTCTTTCTTGTTCTTTCTCCAGCTCCTTTACGTGTAGGGTTAGGTTGTGTACTTGGGACCTTTCTTGTTTCTTGAGAAAGGCTTGTACCGCTATATATTTTCCTCTCAGGACTGCCTTTGCTGTGTCCCACAGATTTTGAACTGTTGTGTTTTCATTATCATTTGTTTCCATGAATTTTTTCAATTCTTCTTTAATTTCCTGGTTAACCCATTCATTCTTTAGAAGGATGCTGTTTAGTCTCCATGTATTTGGGTTCTTTCCAGCTTTCCTCTTGTGATTGAGTTCTAGCTTCAGAGCATTGTGGTCTGAAAATATGCAGGGAATAATCCTAATCTTTTGATACCGGTTGAGACCTGATTTGTGACCCAGGATGTGATCTATTCTGGAAAAGGTTCCATGTGCACTAGAGAAGAATGTGTATTCTGTTGCTTTGGGATGAAATGTTCTGAATATATCTGTGATGTCCATCTGGTCCAGTGTGTCATTTAAGGCCTTTATTTCCTTGTTGATCTTTTGCTTGGATGATCTGTCCATTTCAGTGAGGGGAGTGTTCAAGTCCCCTACTATTATTGTATTATTATTGATGTGTTTCTTTGATTTTGTTATTAATTGGTTGATATAGTTGGCTGCTCCCACGTTAGGGGCATAGATATTTAAAATTGTTAGATCTTCTTGTTGGACAGACCCTTTGAGTAGGATATAGTGTCCTTCCTCATCTCTTATTATAGTCTTTGGCTTAAAATCTAATTGATCTGATATAAGGATTGCCACCCCAGCTTTCTTCTGATGCCCATTAGCATGGTAAATTGTTTTCCACCCCCTCACTTTAAATCTGGAGGTGTCTTCGCGTCTAAAATGAGTTTCTTGTAGGCAACATACTGATGGGTTTTGTTTTTTTATCCATTCTGATACCCTGTGTCTTTTGATTGGGGCATTTAGCCCATTAACATTCAGGGTAACTATTGAGAGATATGAATTTAGTGCCATTATTAGCCTGTAAGGTGACTGTTACTGTATATTGTCTCTGTACCTTTCTGATCTACTACTTTTAGGCTCTCTCTTTGCTTAGAGGACCCCTTTCAATATTTCCTGTAGAGCTGGTTTGGTGTTTGCAAATTCTTTCAGTTTTTGTTTGTCCTCGAAGCTTTTGATCTCTCCTTCTATTTTCAAAGATAGCCTAGCTGGATAGAGTATTCTTGGCTGCATGTTTTTCTCATTTAGTGCTCTGAATATATCATGCCAGCTCTTTCTGGCCTGCCAGGTCTCTGTGGATAAGTGTGCCGCCAATCTAATATTTTTACCATTGTATGTTACAGACTTCTTTTCTCGGGCTGCTTTCAGGATTTTCTCTTTGTCACTAAGACTTGTAAATTTTACTATTAGGTGACGGGGTGTGGACCTATTCTTGTTGACTTTGAGGGGGGTTCTCTGCATCTCCTGGATTTTAATGCTTGTTCCCTTTGCCATATTAGGGAAATTCTCTCCAATGATTCTCTCCAATAGACCTTCTGCTCCCCTCTCTGTTTCTTCTTCTTCTGGAATCCCAATTATTCTAATGTTGTTTCGTCTTATGGTGTCACTTATCTCTCGAATTCTCCCCTCATGGTCCAGTAGCTGTTTGTCCCTCTTTTGCTCGGCTTCTTTATTCTCTGTCATTTGGTCTTCGATATCACTAATTCTTTCTTCTGCCTCATTTATCCTAGCAGTAAGAGCCTCCATTTTTGATTGCACCTCATTAATAGCTTTTTTGATTTCAACTTGGTTAGATTTTAGTTCTTTAATTTCTCCAGAAAGGGCTTTAATATCTCCAGAGAGGGTTTCTCTAATATCTTCCATGCCTTTTTCGAGCCCGGCTAGAATGTTCAGAATCGTCATTCTGAACTCTTGATCTGACATATTACCAATGTCTGTGTTGATTAGGTCCCTAGCCTTCGGTACTGTGTCTTGTTCTTTTGTTTGTGGTGATTTTTTCCGCCTTGTCATTTTGTCCAGATAAGAGGGTATGAAGGAGCAAATAAACTACTAAAAGGGTGGCAAAGACCCCGGAAAAATGCACTGTAACCAAATCAGCAGAGACCCCAAATTGTGGGGGGGAGAAAGGGGATAAAAACAGGTTCTGAAAAAAAAAAAAAGAAAAAAAAAGAAAAAAATTTAAAAAATAAAACAAATAAAAAAATATAAAAAAGAAAGAAAAAAAAATATATTTAGATGAACTAGTCAAAAAACGTTAAAGAAGAAAAGGGTAAAAGTTTTAAAAAATTTAGCAGAAGAAGAAAAAAGAAAAAAGAAAAAAAATTGAAAAAAGAAAAAAAAATTGAAAAAAGAAAAAAAAATTGAAGTAGCCGCAAGACTAAAGAATCATGGGGAGAAAGCCATGAGTTCCGTGCTTTGCTTTCTCCTCCTCTGGAATTGCTCTGCTGTCTTAGGAATTGAATCTGCTTTCTCCTTGATAGATGAACTTCGTCCTGGCTGGATATTTTGTTGATCTTCTGGGGGAGGGGCCTGTTGTAGTGACTCTCAAGTGTCTTTGCCCGAGGCAGGATTGCAGCGCCCTTACCGGCGGCCGGACTAAGTAATCGGCTCGGGTTCGCTTTTGGGAGCTTCTGTTCCCTGAACGCTTTCCGTAGAGTTCCGGAGGACGGGAATGAAAATGGCGGCCTCCCAGTCTCCGGCCCGGAGGAGCCGAGAGCCTGGGGCCCCACTCCTCAGTGCGCCCCCAGAGGACAGCACCCAATCACTCCCGTATCCCCAGCCTCTAGCCGCGCTCGGAGCTCACCCAGCCCGCGACCAGTTCAAGGTAACCCCGAGCTGAGAGTTCAGTCCTCGGCTCTGTCTTGGCAGCCGGTTTCTCCGTTCTAATACCTGCGAGCTCTCCGACACTCCGACACCCCCGATCCTTCTGTGACCCTGCGGGGCCTGGGGCCACGCTGGCCCCGCGTGGGCTTCACCCCGGTTTAGCCCCTGGAGCAATGTCCCTCAGTGGAACAGACTTTTAAAAGTCCTGATTTTGTGCTCCGTTCCTCCGCCGCTTGCCGGGAGCCGGCCCCTCCCCCCGCGGTCTATCTTCCCGTCGTTTTAGATTCACTTCTCCGCCAGTCCTACCTTTCAGAAAGTGGTTGATTTTCTGTTTCTAGAGTTGCTGTTCTTCTTCTCTTCGCTCTCCCGTTGGATTTGTAGGTGTTTGCAATGTTTAGATAAGCTATCGAGCTGATCTCCTGTTACCTGATGTAGTCTCAGGCTGCTACTTCTCCGCCATCTTAACTCCTCCCTGATGTTCAATATCTTTATTTCAGCCAAGAGATGGTTTTCATTCATGCTAACATTAAGCATTACCAATTTCCAGATATTTATTTTAAAGAGTGCCCATTTCTTCATTGTGTGAAATTCTCTCCCACCCCCAAAAAAGAAGACCCCAGACTATGAATACATCACTATCTGGGAAATACAGTGCATTTTAGTAAATAAGGTAGGAAATAATTTTTAAGGAAGAAAAGAAATTATATCATCATAATGGTAGCAAAAATTATGAATAACTTACTGTTCTTTTAGACTGTGCTGAGCACAAGACACACAATTTGTCATTTAGTCCCCACACAATGTATGAATAAATCTGGCTTCTGTGGCCTATTTGCTCTTCATGGCAAACATTCTTTCTGACGGATCAATGCCTGTGCAATATATTGGCCATTAAATGTTTGAGTATCAGATTTGGAAAAAGCTATGTGTTATAATTTACATTTCATAGAGGGGGAAATGGTGGATTTGATAGAGTAAATCACTTAATAGATTAGGTTAAGTGGAAGGATTTATCTTCTATTTCTTGCAAAGTTTCTACCATGTCCTGTTGCCTCTGACATAAACACAACATGCTACTGTGCAGGTGGCTGGAGCATAAAAAAACGTTCCACGGTGGGTTAGCCATGCAAATGGGTGAGAATTAGGCTAATAAAATTTCACTGAAAGTGTTTTGCCCTGAAGACAGCAAGGTGCCTGCCATTTTTTGGAGTTTATGTGTTGACAGTGTAAAGGACTGGTACAAAGAAGGTTGCCTTGCTTCCAGCTTTATAGTCTCCATCTGGTCAGCAAAGGAGTAAATTGATACATCTGCTGGAAGTCTGGGCCTGTGCCGTTGGGCCTTCCAGCTCCGTCACTAGCTCTCACAGCCTTCCTTCCAGACCCACGACACTATATCCTGTGCAGAAGGGTGCCAATTTTCCCACCTTTCATACCCTTCTCTAGCAGTCTTCAAAGTCGGATTTTTGTGGGTGTCTGTTAGGGTAGCATTTAGAAAAGTTTTTCTTTGCAGAGACAGTAAATATGTTAGACATTGTGGAGCAAAAGGACAATTTGAGGATACTATATAGGATATTACATGAAAAGAGTGTACATCTCTACACTATCTTCATGGTAAAGTTAAAAATCTGATATTGAAGTACAAACATTTTTGTAATATGCCTATTAGAGAGAAGAATAGAATTACTTTTGGGGGGATAGCATTGCACTTAACGAGGGTTCAAAATTAGCATTTCCTATTGTGAAATTGATTACAAATATTCATCTGTAACCACCATTCTTGACTCACGGGTTGTACCAAAACAGGTGGGAGGCCAGATTTGCCTCCAAATTTTCCCAGCTGTTGTTTTAGGAAAAGCTGAAGTGTCCAAAATTCCCAACTGTTGCTTTAGGAAAAGCTTGAGTGTCTGTTGGGAGATAGGCAAATATATACATGTTTAATAAACTAATGTGAGAAGCCATCATGACCAGATTTCTGTAAAGATTTTTACTAGAGTTTCGTGTGTGCAAAGGCAAAGAGGGAGGAACTAATATTCTGAGGATCCAAAGATACCTGTCTCAGAGATGGTTTCCAGGTCCAGCTCTGTGGAGTCAAGTTTATGTATGTGGAAAGGGAGGCATCAGGCGGATTAGAGAGGCATACTGCTGAGAGGTGTTGCATTACACAGGGAGCGTAACGATATGCCCACTTTGGTGACAAAATGTGGCCTAGTGTGAGAAAGCAGGGATAGTTTCCCTATTTCATCATGAACACTAGATGGCCAGGAAGAGTGAGGATGCCAAAAACACAAGTTTGGTGGCATCTGAGTGACAGTGGCCATGGCATTAATAATATCTGTGTTTTCTGGAGGACAGCTGCAGTGGTGGTAAAATGTAGCCTCATCATTGACTAGCCCTAGGATAATTAACATTTAAAAAGCCGTGAAAGTACTGTTGCAGTCTACAAAGTCCACCGGAAATGTTTTTTGGTGCAAGTCAACTACTACATGAGCGTTCCAGACTGGTCACTGAGGTTTCCTTAAGAGATCTTAGCATGGATAAAAAGTATCACATTGGTGAGTCCCACCTCTGTATGACAACATGAGTTGCTCTGTGGACCTCTCCCCTGAGAAACAAACCAAACTGACAAAAACTATAAAAAAACAAACAAACAAAAAACCACAACCATTGAAACCTTCTATAAATTTTCCTAGGGTAGAAATATTTAAGAAAATCTAACTAAATCTCCGTAAGAACTGTGAGAGTCTGTGACATTCAAGCCAGAATCTTCTTCCTTCCTCCCACCCCTCTCTAGGGTTCAAGTTGAGGGAAGTTCCACTCTGGGTGGATGAAGCAAAGAATGGGAAGTTCCCACTCCCATCAGCTGCTGCTCAAGGCTTGCAGTATCTCAACAGGAGGGACAAGCTGCCAGCATTCCTTATCCCCTCTACCTCAAAGTTGGAGAGATTAACTCCTGGTTACTGCAGCCAAGAGGTTGAGCACCCCTTTCCCACACCAGATGCTAGTCATAGAACAGAGGTTCTATTCTAGACTGTTTTCAGGATTCTCTATCTTTGTTTTTTGACAATTTGATTATATCCTGTCTTAGTTTGAATCTCTTTGACTTTTTCCTTCTTGGAGTTCATTTATCTTCTTAAATATGTAGAAGAGTGTTTTTTAATCAAATTTGGAGGTTCTTGGGCATTATATCTTCAAATATTCTTTCTGCCTATTTCTCTTTCTCCTTTACGTCTGGAATTCCCATTATGCTTATGTTGGTATTCTTGATGGCTTCCCAATGTCTTTTATACTCTATTTTCTTTGTTATTTTTTCTTTCTTCTTCTTAGGCTAGATCATATCTTCCTTTAAGTTTGTGATTCTTTTTCTGTGTCCTCAAATCTGGTGTTAAATCCTTCCAGTGATTTTTTTTTTTTTTACTTCTGTTATTTTACTTCTCAGAATTTCTATTTGGTTCCTTTTTATAATTTATATTAACTTGTACTCTCTATTTTTTCATACATCATTCTCGTGGTTTCCATTAGCTCTTTGTTCATGTTTTTCTTTAGCTATTCGAGCATATTTGAACTCCCAAATTCTTCTAAATCTTTCGGGGTGGCAGAAGTGACCCCTTCCTCCTTATTATGATTGTCTTTCATTTATTTCACCTTGGATAAATGCCCTGCAAGATGATGCTTGTTCTCAGCATCTGCACTTGCCTTACCTCTTTGCCTGCAGACTGATAACTAGAAATGGTCTTAATCTAATATGAGCCAGAAAGTACAATTCCTTTACTGGAAGGAAATAGCTTTGTTACTAAAAAAGTTGCAGAACCTGGAAATTATGTATCAATAGCAAACAGAGGAACACATACCTGAGCAGATATTAAAGGGGTTGGACTAGAGTTGAGATAGAGTATGTTGTGGGTTGAATTGTGTTCCCCATACAGTTATGCTCAAGTTCTATTCCCTGGTACCTATGAATGTGACCTGATTCATAAATAGGGACTTTATGGATGTAATCAAGTTATAAAGAGATTGTATGAGTTACATTAGACACAATGACACATGTTCTCATAAGATGCTGACACAGGGTCACGGAGATACACAGGGAGGCTGTCCTGTGACAACGGAGACAGAGATTGGAAAATGTCTACACTCACTGGCTTCTTCTAGAAACTAGGAAGAGGCAAGAAGGACCCTCTCCTAGAGCTTTCAGAGACAACATGCCATGCCATTGCCTTGATTTCAGACTTCTAGCCTCCAGAACTGTGAGGGAATACATTTCTATTATTTTAAGTCACCCAGTTTATGGTACTTTGTCACAGCAGCCTAGGAAACTAGTACAGAATTGGTGGAATAGAAGTCCAGGTAGGCAAATTTTTTTGGCCTAGAGACATTTTCCCATGACTATGGCTTTAATATCTTCAATACAATTTGCTAGATTGTCTTCTTAAAACTTTGACAGGGTAGTAAGTTAGACCTACAGAAAATTAGTTGGAGACATTGAAACTGCCTTGTCAGTGAAATCAAAGAACTCAGAGAGTTGAGAATGTTTGAGTGTGTTTAACTAGGTGAGATGAGACAACCTGCAACCTGACTCCAATCCCCTATGAATCCAGAATTTTCTCTCTTTTTCCCAGAGTTCGTCATGTAGATGCTGCCTCAGAACATGGTGCCCTGATGGAAATGGAGAGATAGGAATCTGGAAATGTAGAGGCTACATGATAGTATTTAATATTGGGGGAAAGGTGTTGACAATTAAGAATAAATAATTTGGGGCACCTGGGTGGCTCAGAGGGTTAAAGCCTCTGCCTTCGGTTCAGGTCGTGATCCCAGGGTCCTGGGATCGAGCCCCGCATCGGGCTCTCTCCTTGGTGGGGAGCCTGCTTCCTCCTCTCTCTCTCTCTCTCTGCCTGCCTCTCTGCCTACTTGTGATCTCTCTCTGTCGAATAAATAGATAAAATCTTTAAAAAAAAAAGAATAAATAATTTGCATTGTTCCTAGTGACAAATAATGGGTAGGGTGAATGACTGACTTATGTAACTGGAAAAATAAAAAGTAAGCAGAGACTGATGTTAGCTACTAAAACGGAAAATTATGATTTCTCATCTAGTATCTAAATTTGAGATAATTCTCAAACTTAGAGCCCATTATTCCCAGAAAGCAACTTTCACAAGTGTGTAAAATAAACATTCCACCAATTCTTCTCCAGAAGTACCTGAACCATTTATCAGAGTAACTCTACCCTGGGGGGAGAGCAATGCCCAGACCACTTGAAGGATGATGAATATAGCTGACACTGCCACCTGGGAACCCAGAATGTCATCATGGCCTTCCTATTTGAATGGGGATGTAGAGAGGCCAAATGATAAATGGAATTTGGGACTGGATGCATCTCACAGTAGGTCCAGTTCGTCCATAGGCTCAGCTTATGATTATTTCTTTAGTGACTGAGTACATAATTGGAATACATACACCTAGCAGCTTGCAGAACCATATTGGTCTCTGGCCTCTGGAGTGAGAGATGTCATAGTAAAAATGCCATGCCAAATATGCCAGACTGCTCTCTCCCCCTTGTCAATATTGCAAAGAAATTCTCAGGTGGTTAAATAAAGGAACATGGGGTGGGGAATGCCACTGCAGAATTATATGTGGTAATGAGGATTAGAGACAGCTTGAGTACTCCTCACTTGCACAGATGATTGATACATTATAGTGGGTGCACATCATGGGTATTATGCAATAATTAGAAGCAACATATATGTTGTATCTAGCAACATGGAGGGATCTTCAACATACAGACACTAGTGAAAAGCTAAGAGGGGCTTCTGGGTGGCTCAGATGGTTAAGCATCTGCCTTCAGCTCAGGTCATGATCTCCAGGTCCTGCGTGCGATCAAGTCCCGTGTTGGGATCCCAGCTCAATGGGGAGTCTGCTTCTCCCTCTCCCTCTGCTTCTCCCCCTGCTTGTGCTCTCTTCTGTCTCTCTCTATCTCTCTCAAATGAATAAATAGAATATAAAAAAAGAAAAGCTAAGAAATAAATAATATAAATTGAGCAACATAGATAATTTTAAAATACATGTACACAGAAAGTTCATATCTTGTATAATATACTAAAATAGAGAAGATATTAAATAACATGTAACGTTTGCCTCTGGGGGTGAGATTTAGGAGTGAGAAAGGGGGATTAAAGGATGTTTATAGCAAAATGAATGAGTGAATGAACAAATACATAAATAAGTGGGACTTGTCTGAAGCAAAGATAATAAAATATTATGAACTGAGGAAAATGATGAACTCAACCTTCTTCACCTGAAATCTATTAAGAAAAAGAATGCCAAAAAAAAAAAAAGAAAAGAAGAAAAAGAATGCCCTACAGAAAGTTCTTGCACCATCTGACAAGATTAGACTGTCCATAAACGGAATAGGAAATTTGAAATGTGCCAATTGGCTGATTAATAGTGAGTGTCCTGGGGCTAGTCTATCATTTCCAAGGAAAGATATTCCAAGGAACAGTTGGCAATGGTTCTCTAATAGAAGTTCCCACATCCTTCTGGGGCCTTCTTTGCATCTGGATCTGGATAACCTTCACAAGATGTGGACAGCATGTATTAGACTCTCTGATTTCTTCACACTCTGAGGGATAGCATGCCCTTTTCGGAGTAACATCATGTCTTCCCCTTTGACATTTCAAGCAGCTTTCCATTAATACTTGGGAGAGTCAGGTGGGGAAAAAATTGGATATAGGAATGTGGAGATCAGTTTCAGCTCTATTTCTCTTTGAACAAGCTGTTTCTCACATCTGAACTTTCTGGACCGGGAATGGAGAGAGGAAGGTGAATCCAGAGTGTATAGTACTCTTCTGTACTTCTTAACAGCTGCTTAACCCAGAGGGAAGGAGATACCTGTAATATGAGCCAGAGTAGTGATTGCTCCCTGGAGCCAGGGAATGCTGTGCTGAGGATACTGTGGTGACGCAGAATGAAGTGTGAAGACCTTACACGAGCTGGGCTGAATCCCTGGAGCTCTTCATTTATAGAGAGGTTTTCCTCTGGGAGGGCAGAGGGAACATGTGGGAGCAGGGCACGCCAAATTTACACGCTGGAAATAGCACAACCTCAGAAAGAACAGACTAGAAAATGAGAACGTGAACAGGAAATGGGGACGTTCCATGTATACAAGTTATTTTATTTATTTATACATTATTTTATAATATTTTATACATTTATTTATTTATTTACACAAGTTGTTTTGTTTTCCACTTTTGTTCTGGTAGGAAATCCCAGCATCTAAATCTGAATAGTTGAAACTTTTCTTCACACTTATTATCTTGGTCTCACTACAAAATCAACTCATTTCTATTTCCTCCAAATTTTGTGAGTTTTTTTGTTTGTCTGGGCTCCATTATCCACTATGGTAGCCACAAGCCACATGGAGCTACTGAGTGTTTGAAATGGAATTAGTGTGACCTGGGAAGGACATTTTTAATGTTATTTCATTTTAATTAATATATTTTTAAATTTAAAAATAGAAGCAGACTACAGATATTTCCGTATTGTTTTTTTCAGGCTATATTCCATGTTAACCAATGACAATTTGGCATCCAAATTGAGATGTGCTCTTAAGTGTAAAATATGTACTAGACTTAGTTCAATAAAATAATGTAAATGATATCATTTTGTGGATTAAATCCTAAAATACTATCTTGCATAAATTGGTTAAATAAAATATATTCTTGAAAATAATGTTACTTTTCTTTTTAATATGGTTACTAGTAAACCTAAAATTATGTATATCTCAGTCATTATATTCCTGTTAGACAATACTAATTTAGAACATAGATTTTTCTAGCTTTGCATTATCTTGTACCAGAACCACTAGCCATAAAGTATGTTCAAATTTAAATTAATTAAAATTAAATTAAATTAAAAATTCAGTTCCTCACCACTAACCAATTCAAGTGCTCAGTAGCCATATGTGGCTAGTGGCTGCCCTATTGGATACCACAATATAGGACCTTAAGGTACATTGAATTGTTGGGCCTTATCCTTAAACTTTTCCTGATGTATAACCTTTGCCAGGTAACTTTTCAATTCCTCCACAAAAGGTGTATTATAGAGCTATATTATAGAGCATTTCCATCATTGTGAAAAGTTCTACTGGAGAGTGATCTTCAAGTCAATGAACTACCTCTCATTGGGAAATTAATTTCAGAATTACACCAACATATATACAAAGACCAGTCTGACAGCTCCAGAGTGAACTATAGCTTTTCAACAATTCTTCATTGACCAGAGTGACATTGAGATCTCTTGATATGTTCTTTACAGGATGGCCTGGTTATGTTTTTATCCTCAGTGTTTCCTTTCACCCCATCATGGTCACTCTAGTATATTCTCTTGTGCAAGGATTCTCACCTGCATGGAAATGATAACCTTCCCACCCACGTACAAAAATATATAACATGAGAAGTTAACAGTGAACTCCAGAGAGTTGGGGAAGTGATCTATGTGAAGTCTGGTCTCACTGTGGGTTCTTTCATCTTACATTTTCCTAAAACAATATCCAACAAACTAATTTTCTTCTCTGTAATAATTTTAAAAAGATTCCTTAAATTAATAATTTTTCTTCTCTGTAATAATTTTTAAAAGATTCCTTAAATTAATAATTTTTAAAAAGATTTTAAGTATCATTAAGAGTGTCTTGGCCTTATTCGGAGATAAAAGGGCAGAAGAGTTGGGCAGGGATTTTTTTTTCTCCAATCCAAGTACTAACTAGGGTCTACTCTGCCTAACTTCTGAGATCAGTTGCGATTGGATGTGTTCAGGTTCACTATAGGCTGCAGGAATTTTTTTCTATTCATGCTTTATCCCTAGCCTGAGATAGTGCCTGCACATAAGGAAGCACTGAACACATGTTTATTACCGTTTTTCCTTGGTAAAGGATAGAACTCTGGGTTCTGCAAAGAGAAACAAAAGTAAGAGTTACCTGCCTCAAGATGAAGAGACATCCCTGAGACAACCTGAAAGGGAGCCCCTTTCACAACAATATTTAATGTATTACTACAATATTGATAAGTTACTATATTCTGGACATTTAAGATGATATCAATTAATTGATATTTTATATGCATCTAGTTTCTGTAAGTGCTATTAAAGATACATAGAGGTTAAGACTAGTCTTAACCAAAAAGTATTTTATAATCTAGTTGTGGAGTGAAGACATAAATATAGGAGAAATTTAGTAACCATATAGAATTTAAAACTGTAATGGGATTGGGTTTCACCATTCTCTAGTCCCACCCAATCCAGAACTGAACTTTACATTGCACATCCCACCACACCATCTCTTTGGAATTAGAATTATTCAGCTGGATGAAGGTAAGGAATCCTTCCTTCTAGGCCATTTCCACAGCATCATGAGACTCTAGGGGTCCAACTTTCATATTGTCCTGAACCACTGACAGAAGTCTATGGTCAGTTCCAGTGCAGATTGTGAAAACTCCAGGGCCTTGTTGATTTTCTTCTTCTGGATGCTTCATTAGCAACTAAAGAGGGCAGTTGACCAATGGTCCATGCCCTCTGGCAGTGAAGTCACTCTAATTTGGCTTTTCTTTTGGGGTGACATAGGGTGCTTCCTTGAATGATCAAAAATATCCATGTATCAATTTTGTACTAGTTTCTCATGCTTGTTGGCAATCCCAGGATGCTGGTCCTGCTGACATTTCCACATCATCCACTGATAGAATTCCTTGAGTACAGATGTGGGAATTGTGGTTGGATATCTGGTTCTTTATTATTCCATTTCCAATTTATTTTTATAGCTTTTATTTTATTTGGTATTTTCTTTAGACTAAAAAACCTATTTTGAAGTGTAAAATTGTGAACAAACATTAAGCCCTTTTTGCATTTCTTAAAATTCTTGCTCTAAAATTCTAGTTTCACTCAAGGTAAGGTTGATGTCTGTGAATCTCCAAGCAAAGAGGATTAGGAAGAAAATGGAGGAAAAGGTAGCTCAAAGATTATTAGTATAAGAATTTGGTCCTGCTACATAAGAGGATAGGGAAGTGCCACATAGAAAGGGTCCTCTATGGCTAGAAGGAGTAGAGAAGTCTTCTCAGATGGGGAAGAATCTGAGTTTGCAAATTTCTGGTAGTCAGATTTTGGATAAATAGAAAGTCACGAGGAGGGGAGTAAGGGACATTGTGGGTAGGAAGATCTGTATGAGGAAAGTGTGAGCGAACTGTGTTTGGGAAAAGACAGAATAGACCAGCCCAATTCTGACAGGATGAAACACCCAGAAGTTCTTTCCAGAAGGGCCTGAGAGGCTTTTGATCTGAAGTCCAAAGCCATAAGTGTGAATCTCTATCACTTACTGGCTGTCAGATCTTGGATGAGTCATTAGTCGTCTACCCACCATCAGGGTCTTCAGAAACAGGTTGTGATCTAGTCTGTTCTACCCATCCCACAGTACAGAGTGATCTGACGAGAAAGGGCTCTGTGACTTCTTGTCCCAAGAGGGATGTGGAGACATCCCTTTGCTGTGGAATTACCATAGTCTTAAAGGTGTTAAAACTATAGAACTCTTAAGATCTCTCCATCTGGGAAATGGAATGAATGAATGAATGATCTTCTTCGACAGCAACACATGAAATTGTAGAGAAGTTTAATTTCAAGTGTTCATTGCCTTCTGTTTATTTTTCATTTGGGAGCCCAAATGCTATGTCATGCCATCCAAGGCCTATTCAAGGCCCTTCCTGACTTGGCCCTGCTTCCAGCTCCAGCTGTGTCTGCGGTAGGTTTTCTATGTAGTCCTTGCAGTCTAGCTGAGACAACCTATTTTAGATTCATATAAAACAACATACCAGCGTGTCTTCGTGTCTGTTGTCCTCTTTCCTTCAAATGAAGTTCCATGCTTTATCAAATTGGGGAGTAAGAGTCAGCTTACCTATGAATCTATTGTAAAGCTTCATCTTATGAGCCAGATAGTTAATCCTCTTCACATCTAAGTGCTATCTGAATTTAGTTCAGTAATAGTGGCAGTAAGATCTGCCATTTATAAGATGCCTATTATGTATTAGATAATGAGTAAGGTTCTTCAAATGCTCTGACTTATCTTCACAAGAATCTCCTGAGGCATTACTTATATATCTCTTACACTTGTATTCATAGTTTTTTTCATTCTACTTTCTGCAGTAACAGTGTTCATAGACGTGTACATTTTTTTTTAAAGATTTTTATTTTATTTATTTGACAGATAGAGACCACAAGTAGGCAGAGAGGCAGGCAGAGAGAGAGGAGGAAGCAGGCTCCCTGCCAAGCAGAGAGCCCGATGCGGAGCTCGATCCCAGGACCCTGGGATCATGACCTGAGCTAAAGGCAGAGGCTTTAACCCACTGAGCCACCCAGGCGCCCAGACGTGTACATTTAATATCGTGTTTTCTCCTGTTACAATCTATTATTAAACAAGGTATTTTAAAATCAATGATACTTTGGGGCACCTGGGTGGCTCAGTGGGTTAAAGCCTCTGCCTTTGGCTCAAGTCATGATCCCAGGGTCCTGGGATCGAGCCCCGCATCGGGCTCTCTGCTTAGCATGGAGCCTGCTTCCTCCTCTCTCTCTGCCTGTCTCTCTGCCTCCTTGTGATCTCTGTCTGTCAAATAAGTAGATAAAATCTTAAAAAAAATCAATGATACTTTATTTTTTTTTAAGATTTATTTATTTGTCAGAGAGAAAAACTCCTCCACACTCAGCTCAAGCCCAACACAGGGCTCAGCCTCATGACTCAGAGATCACAACCCAAGCCAAAACCAAGAGTCAGACGTTCAACTGACTACACCACCCAGGTGCCCCAATATCAATGATACTTTAAAATCAGGGTACCATAGCCTTATCCTTATTTCCCAGGTTTGGAAACGAAGACACATAGAGGACACAGAGATGAACAAGGCGAAAATTCTTTCACTTCAAAAGTAAGCCGATATTTTCAAAACAATGAGTAATTAGTTAATAGAAAAGCACTGTGAAATAGTGCTGGGAAAACTTCGGCTTGAGTGTGTGATGTTGCTAGGTTCAAGTTCTTGGCTTGTCTCTTTTCAAAATACGTGACTTGGGCAATTTACTTAACCTCTGCGCTTAAGTCACAACTATTTCTTTTAAGTAATTAATCTCATTGTTTTGCAAATCCTGACTTATTTGTCTGTGACTCCAAATAAAAGCACGAATTTGTCAAGTGGAGAAATTAGCCTTGATCATCCCTGTTGCCCACAGACCCATGATAGACACTGAACAAATATCCATAGTGAAAGAAGTGAGTGCTTTCTGTCCCTGCCTCCATCACCTTGTTGCTGTAAAAGACTGACTATAACAGAAAATATTTCTTAGCTCTCATTCCCTTCCAGAGAGGTGAATAGCCCAAAACTTGGTTGCTAAATGCTTGAGCTGCTTAGACAGAAAAAGAAGATGGAGGAAAGCATTTTCTTAAGGATGAGACTACTTATTTTGTTTTGAGGGTTCCAGGAACAGAAAAGGCAGGAAATGGTGGAAGACAGAACTTTCTCGTACTCTGCCCACCTTCTCCTGGGGCTAGGAGGCTGCAGATCCTTCCTGGAACGCCACCATATGAAAAACAGCTGCAGTTCAAATGTGGAAAAGCTACGTTCAGTCTTGTTGGGAGTAGTTTTGATTAACTGCAGAAAGAAACACCCAACTTAACTACCATTATTAAAGCCTGCAGCAGGGAACAGAGCGGGCCCAAAGCTGCTTCCTCAAAGAGGGGGAAAATATAGATACACTTAAGCGATATTTCTCAGTCTATTACTGATTTTTAGTTATTGTCATAATTCTCATAATAGATGAGAAGGCAAAGAACACTTGAAATTAAACTTCTCTACAATTTCATGTGTTGCTGTCGAAGAAGATCATTCATTCATTCATTCCATTTCCCAGATGGAGAGATCTTAAGAGTTCTATAGTTTTAACACCTTTAACACTATGGTAATTCCACAGCAAAGGGATGTCTCCACATGTAGTGGGATTAAGAAGTCACAGAGCCCTTTCTTGTCAGATCACTCTGTACTGTGGGATGGGTAGAACAGACTAGATCACAACCTGTTTCTGAAGACCCTGATGGTGGGTAGATGACTAATGACTCATCCATAATTCAAATAGCTCTGTTTGAACTTAATGGTGAAACCTAATGAATCAGAGAAGTAGGAAGTAAAAAATAAAAATCAATGAGTCTCAATGAACGAAGGTCTAGCTATTTTTATTAAAGAATAACAAGGCATTTAAAGGAAGTAGCAGTTGCTTTGAATTATCCACAGGTTGGAACAAACTCATATCAGGATAATGAGATGTCAGTTTGTTACATAAGGCTCATGAAGCTATTTGGAGCTTCTTTCCCAACATAGACTTTTTTTCATAATTCACTTTAAGTAGAATTCAAACACCAAAAGTCTGTCATCAAAATGAAGGGCTTCCTGTTTTGTCTTTAAAATAAAATGCAACTACTTTAAATAGAGTTGTTAATGTTTTCACCATCCTTGTTCACACACTGTAGCCCAAACTGCAAAGCCTGGAGGACACATGCCAACTAAAATTGCTTCCTGAAAAAATTAAGAATCACTAGCAAAAAATGATTTGGGAGAGCCTACAAATAATTTTACATCTGTCATACATTTTTTTCCTTTCTAAAATTACAAATGTGGATGTGGTGGCTTTGTGATATCCATGTTAATAGCATGAGGCCTGCAAAAGCAGAAACAGGTGGATGTCTTGCCTTGTCGATCAGCAAATAGAAGTGAGACTGTAAACCATTATGGGTCCCATGATTCTTGCCACAGAGTGTATTTATGCACAAAATTGGGTCTCTAGCTCAGAGCTTCCTAAACAGTGTGCCAGTCAAATATGTGCCATAGATATTGCTGTCCTGTGCCCTTAGGAGGGGAGGCAGGGTCTAAGGTGACCTAGTCAGTTGCCTTAAGTAACAAGCATCCTCCTCCAGTGTATACCTGAGTAAATAATTTAATAAGGAAGTATGCCCAGGAGAAATCTGTAAGGGAGTGGGGGAATCTGTTGTGAGCGGCTCTCCTAGAGCGAGTTGAGCAGGTGGTAGCAAAGGCTCCCTGGTCCTCGGTCGGAGGGCACTCATGGCTAATCCCCTGGGCTCGTTAAGGCCCTGTTGTTTGCCTTGAGATTATTCTCCCATGTTCTGCTGTCATTCCGAAAGCAGACCTTGTGGTCTACCCTGCAGTTGCATTTTCTATAATTATGACTGACACATCCTGTACATGAGACATGTCTCGTCTTTGTGCAAAAATGCTGTGGTAATCACTTATGAAACAGAAATATGCTATGGTAATCACTTATGAAACAGATTATAAGAGTATGTGCTTAATAAAGAACTCTGTCACTTGCGTCAATCGGCCTGGTGTCCCTCGTGTGTTCTTCGCATTCCCTTTCCCCCGGGACTCTCCCTCTTTTTCCCCTTTCTTTTCCCTTTGCTGTTTGTCGTGCGGGCACGACAGGAATCATGACAGGGAAGGGGAAGAAACTGAGCAGGTGGAAATTTCTAGTGAAGTCTCAGACTCAGCCTGATCCTGCAGGGAGCTCTGGAGCATACCGTACACCTCGACCTTGGGTTTTGCTTCACCGTGAAGGAAGTTCAGCTTTCATACTCCTGCAATAGTCAGTCATTAGCTACAGGCTGCCCCAGGGATGGGGTGGCAGGCATGAACTACCAAGCACTACTGGCCCTCTTGGTAAGTGGGGGTAGTGTAAGTGAGTAACCCTCTGAATAATGTTGTAGGGTATGAGCCCTAAGTAGCAAAGCCCATAGAAGTAGGAAGGTCAGAACAGAACGCTAAAGAGATCTATGGGTTTCAAGGTAGAACAACTATATTCTCTACTATATCCTCAGATTGTAATCTTGAGGAGTAGGTTCTGGCAGTATTCCCTCACCATTCTCAGTTAAAAAAAAAAAGTTGAGCAATAGTGGTCTTCAATATTCAGTTTTGTTGTATAGAGACTTGCTAATCACTAGCATCAGCATTACCTAGGAACTTGCACTGAAATGGAGAATTTCCGGTCCCATGCTGGATTTGCTTCATCAGAATCTGAATTTCAACAAGATGGCTGGGTGATTTGTATGCACAATGAAGTTAGAAAAACACCAATGTAGACATGCTCCAATAAATGCTTTGCCTCCTGGACATATTCTAGCAGCAAACTGAGAAATGGCTGTTGACCACCATGAATGAGAAATCCTTGAGCTGCCAGAAAATTCATGTCCTAGTTTCTAAGGAATCTGGTGTACAGACCACAGTGTGACTGGCTGAAGCTGGATGTAAATTTAGGCAGGAGCTCCTGATGGACAAGGCTCCTTGAGGCAACCACAAGTATTCCTGTTCATACCTCTCTCCTACTGGGAATTTGAAGCCGTGTACCCATTTGATAGTATCCATTTTTATATGCACATTCATGCATGTTTTGCAAGTTTGAGATTTAACATTGCTTTAAAAAATATGAGGAAAAGTTTTGGAATCAAAGTTCATTTGAAGTAGCACAGAAATTTTCAATATCACATTTGTCAGTGAAACAACTATTATTATCTTGAAATGTGATTTTTAAAAAAGATTTTTATTTATTCACTTGGCACGTGTGAGAGAGAGCATAAGCAGGGGAACAGCAGGCAGAGGGAGAGGCAGGCTCCCGCCTGAGCAGAGAGCCAGACGTGGGGCTTGATCCTAGGACCCTGGGATCATGACCTGAGCCAAAGCAGACATTTAACCAACTGAGCCACCCAGGCACCCCTCTTGAAATATAATTTTAACCATTATAAACTTTTGAATGACTATAAAATAGATTCAAATTTTTTTTTTATTACCTACTTGGTGAATGAAGATTTTTGCCAGTGATTACTATCAAGAAGTGTGTGCATACAAATCATGAATGATGTACAGCCATTGTGAGAGGAGCCTTCTAAGATGGCACCCATGACCCTTACCTCCTGGTATGCACACCCTTAGGTACTTCCTTCCCCTAGAGTAAATAAGAATGTATTTCTTGACTCGCCATTGGGAAATGGAATTTCCCAAACAAGAGGAAATGCCATTTTTG
The DNA here is from genome assembly GCF_922984935.1 of Meles meles. Lineage (NCBI taxonomy): Eukaryota > Metazoa > Chordata > Mammalia > Carnivora > Mustelidae > Meles > Meles meles. Next base: position 18,981,818 of record NC_060066.1, on the reverse strand, counting down.
AGATTTGGTGGCAAAAAGACAGGTTTGCATCCTGGTCATCCTCTCTCGCTGTCTTATTTGCTTGCTCTGAGGGAAGCTGGCGGCCCTAAGGAAAGGCTTACCAGGGAAATAACTGAGGGAGGCCTCACATCAACTTCACTGAAGAACTGAGCCTTGAGCCTCTCAGTCTAATAAGCTGAGAGGAACTGATCCTCCCAACAATGTGAGCGTATATGTGAGCTTAAAAGTGCATCTTCCCCCAGCTGATACTTCAGATGAGACTGCAGCCCTGGTTGACAGTTTGATGGCAACCTCATGAGAGACCTGAGCCAGAGAGATGCAACTTGGCTGAACCTGGATTTCTAACCACAGAAATTGTGAGATAATAAATGTTTGTTGTTTTAAGTACTTGTTTGGAGACAATTTATTACACAGTAATAGATAAACAGATACAGAGTGCCACATCAAGCATAAGACTACTATAAAAATGTTAATGAAGTAAAACCATTACTTATTTAATAATTTAAAAATATTTGAGGGTTTTAATAATTTCAATATTTAATATTTTCCTTAATATTTTATTATTTTTCTTATAATAGTTAAATACAAGGAGAATATAATGATCTTTTTTTTTTAACCAAGTTTATTTCTAAATTATCTCTGGTTTACTAGCTTACTAGTTATAAGCTTCTAAGGATATTATAAAAGATGCACTTAACCAAATGTATGGTAATTTAGAAAGAAGACTTAAGAATAGTACAAATCTTAAAGGAGGGATACATTTCATTTGGGAGAGGAGTGAGATTTTAAGAACATGAATTTTTGGGTCAGACAGACTGGTTCTAACTTGGCCTGTTTCTAGATCCGTGACTTTGGAAAGAAGCTTAACTGGTTAAGCCTTGTATCTTCATCTGTAAAATGGTAGTAATTGTAGCACATATTTCATAGTATTGTTGTGAGGCTTATATGAAGTGCAGTAAGTAGAGTGCTTAGTGCATATTAGCTGGTATGCAGAAGGTGTTTAATAAATATTAGTGGTTCTTGTTACTGACATTGAAAAGAATCTACTTCCCAAACACCTTAGCCTATTCACTTACAAATTAATTTCATATCTTTAACAATTATTACTATGTATTCATTAAAACATGTCTTCAAGCAATCTTGATTTGCTAAAACCTTGCTGTCCTGTTTCAAGATAGTATAGGCACTTGAAAGGAAAAAAGCTATCTTCTTTTGTGAATACACCATGTCACTTTTTCATTTCACTTTTATCCATTATTCTGAATTGATAGTTTATTGTACTTTTACTATTTCTTACATCTTATATCTTAACCTAATCTGTGTATTGCAGATAAATAGAAAAACTATAGACTTATTTAGAATATTGCTAAATCTGAAAAAATGCTGATATTTTCTAAAATGCTATTATATTTTTGGAAGTTCTTAATTCTGATCATTAGTGTTTCTTTCTTCGTCCTTCCTTCTCTGTTTTTCTCCCCTCCCTCTTTCCCTTATTCCCTTTTTCCTTTCTTCCCTTCTTCCCTACTCACACTGAAATGGTGCGAGTTATTTAAAGTAGGATTAGGGTAAAAACAGATAAAGACATCGAGATAAAGATAAAAAAGTTGAAGCAAAATGAAGTATAGTATTGTATACAGGAATATAGAAGAAAAGATTTTGCAGCAAAAGAGACATTGGATCAGTAATAAGGTTCAAAATTGCCAATAATATAAAAATAAAGATATGAGTTTCTGACTTTTCGATGGCACTAAGCAGATAAAAGAAATTATTCTTGAGAGAAACATAAGGGAAAATATTAAAAATATACACCCAGGGAAAAGTGCCAATTTCATATGGCTGCTTGTTATAGGATGTGTTATGGGTTAAATTATGTCCCCTCCAAAACTGGTATGTTAAAATCCTAACCCCCAGCACCCACCTCAGAATGTGACCTTGTATAGAAACAGGGTTGTTACATAAGTAATTAGTTAAGAAGAGGTCATGGGGGTGAACTTCTAGTCCAGGATGATCCGTGTCCTTATAAAAGCAGAAATTTTGGACAGCGGCATGCATACAGGGATAATGCCATTTGAATATGAAACATCTATAAGCCACGAAAAGAGGCCCGGGAGAGATTGTTCACTCACAGAAGGAACCGAGGCTGCTGACACCTTGATTTTAGAAAATTTTTGTTGTTTACATGGATTAGTGTGTAGTACTTTGTTATGATAGCGCTAGTAAACTAATATAGCACCCCTTAGTTATATGTTAAGAACATAACATTTCATAGCTTTCTATGATTCCCTCTATAACATCAAAACCAAAAGTTATAGAGGGAATCATAGAAAGCAGTTTAAAATGAAATTCTTGCATAAGTGATTGTCACGTACATATTTAGGCATGACCTTAGCAAGCGTGTATGAAGGTCTTATTTGTGTCAAAGGGTATGGCAGGCAAAGAGAATTCACAGGGTGGTATATTCCCCAATATCAATTCATCTCCAAGTGTTTGGTGTAAGCCAACTGGAGCAATCTTGTTCTCCTTGATGAGGATTGGATCGGGAACTAGCATAAGACCCAATGGGACTTGATGGAAGAACCTAGGGTTTCACATATTTCCTCTCTCAAGGAGACATAGGAAGGAGTTATCCTCTTACTTTCTTCATTTACACATTTTCTTGTCTCAGCGTGTTACCTGAGAAGAGCTGAATCTGTTTTGAAACTAAGAGTGGAGCCAATTTGAAGGCAAAGCTAATTTACTGAAGATGGTAGATTAGAGAGATGAAAATAACCTGGATCCTGAATGATCTGAGCCATTAGATCAATCCATGCTGGAGTCTGTCCCATTACTAATCTTCTTCTTTGTGGGAAAGTGGATTTCCTTCTTATTTCAGACATGAGTTTGGTTTTCTGTTACTCATAATCCAAGCATACTAATAGGAAGATAGGTGAAGATACAGTCTCTTCTAACAGTATTTGTTAGGGCTCTTCACAATCTTTCTGTGTCTGCTCCTTTTGACATGGGGTAAGAGGGCAATTCTTTTAGTGCCCCAACCACCCCCTTGTAACTTGGTGTGGACCCATGACTAGCCTTGACCAATGAGATGTGAGCAGAAGAGCTGTGAGTCAGGTTTAGGAGAAAGAGTTTAGAACCCCAATGTGATTCACTATTTCTTCTTTCCCTCTACTACAGAGATAAGAAACATGCATTAGTCCTGGCTGCTCTGTTGGCCTGTGTCCCAAAGAGAGAATGATGAAGAGCAGATCCCCAGCTAACCCACTAAGGACCCGTAATGAGAATGACAATTCTTTGTTGCTTTAACTCCTAATATTTTATTGTTGTTGTCATTTCCTGTGACAGAATCCAGCCCATCTTCTAAGGAACGAATATATTTCATTTATTTATTTGGTTATTTGGTTATTATCAGTCTGGGACATTGGATTGTAAGTACTATCAGGGAAGGATTTTATCTGTTCTAGTCCACATATAGCAACTTTTGCCCAGCATCGTGCATGACATATAGCAGATTTTCAGTAAATTTTTGTTGATGAAATGATTCTAATAGTAGATAATAGAGATTAAAATAACTATCATTTAACCTAATTTGAGCACATTACCTGTTTCTGCTCATTACCTATTTCTTAAACCAACTCACATGCCGCCCCCAATTTTCCCCAATCTATTAAATATATTTCAGTTATACAAAGAAAACTCTATCTTGGAAATCTCTGTAGAGTCTTAGAAATCTATGTGAATTTATTTGCGTATGAGAGAAGCCCTGATCACAAGATGGGGTGGAGCCAGGGCTGCTGACACCGCAAATGCATTGACAAAGGAAGCACACTGGAGTATATTTTTAAAATAACTAAAGTGAAACAGCTTTTGAGATTTATGAATGAAAAGATGAAAGGAAATAAAGTGAAAGCTGAAGAGAATATTTTGAAGTAGATGATTAACAAAAGAAAATCTATTGAAAACAGAAGGCTTTCTACTACACAAAGCAAAAGCGGAATTCATTTAAAAAGAAAAGAAACCCTACATGTCAAAATAAAATATGGCCAAGGCAACAGGTGTGGCCTCTGGAAGCAGGGGATCTGAGGCTGGATGGGTCTCTGGTGGGTGTTCTGGGGTGCGCCTAGGCTCCAGCGGGGCTTGAAGCATTCCTGTGTTCTGGAAGACTGGCCGAGGATGGGCTGGGGTGAAATTGGCCAGGCTAAACTACTTTTGGGTAGACGAGGGGTACTTTTTGCCATGTGATCTGTTAACAGCACTGTTAGGAGAATTAACAGTAACGGTCGTTGTATGTGGAGGTAATTTTGTAGAAGGCCAAAGTACTGAAGTGTCATTGTGGTAATTAAGGTCAAACGGAACCATGGGCAAACCCGAAGGCATTTGTCAAAGTAAGCTGCCAAATAAATACTTATCCTATTTTTTCCAAGCTAAGCTTTGTCTTTGTGGTCTTCTGTGATGGATCAATAAGAGTTACTCTCACCTTGGTGAATACAGCATAGAGTGGAAATTTGAGGTTACTGAGATGATCGGAGGATGTGTCAAATACATGTTTACTGGAAAGGAGAGGAGAAGAATGGAGAGGAAAGGAGAGGAAGGAAAGAAAGGGAAGGGAAGGGGGAAAAAGGAGAGGAAAGGGAAAAGAATAAAAAAAGAGAAGAGTTCTCTAGCAATCTTGTGAGGAAGAAGGATAAACAGAGGGTCCTGGGGGAAATATTAGGAGATGATTCTGACAACGGCAGCTTAGGGCCCCAGAAGGAAAAGAAAAGAATGTCGGTAATTACTGTATGAGAAAAGGTATCACAACATGAGTGGGAAGAAGGAAAGGAAGGAAAAAGGTGTATAAGTGGATAAGTGAGCACTAGGAAGGTGAGGTCCACAGGCTGGTAGCATCATTCACATTTATAGACCATGAAAACAGGGATTATAGAAATCTAACAATTTGCCCACGATGACATAGTAAGTAAGTAGACCCTTCTCTGATTTCTTTTAGTCCTTATCTATTTAAAATATGTATTTACTGATGAGTTTACATTATGAATTTCTTCTTTTAATCTATTAATAACTATTAATATCACTACAACTGACACATTTGTTGAGTTATTACTATATATACACAAGGTGCTTTTCTAAATACTTTACATGTTATTTTTTACATGTTATTTCATTGCATTTTTACAATAATCTCATGAGATATATATACCCATGATCACACAGCTGGTAAAGGAGTGTCATAAAATTCTCAGTTTGGACGTAAGACTGTAACACTTTGCCAGCTGCCCTCAGAGTTTGGCCTTGAGGCTGGCTTAGTCTAGCCATGTAACTTTGGGCAAATTATTTTGACTTTTGAAGTCTCAGTTTCCTTATTTCTCAGACAGGGATAGTTGAAAATGCCATGGAGGATTTTTCTGAGCATTAAATAGAAAATGTGGAATTGTTTTGTAAATAATAGTATGATATATAAACATTAGTTGTTCCCACTATTATCGTGATTATTCTGTTTGCTTTAGAAAAGCAAGGATCTTTTTCATAAATTGACCCTCAGCAAAGACCTCATTATCATGATGAGTAATTCTATTTTACGATCATGAGAGATGTATCAGGGTTCTGTTAGAGAAGCAGATCACTTGTAATTTATTGTAGGGGCTTGACCTCATATAATCATGGGACCTGGTTAAACAGTTTATATGTAAATATGTCTGTAACCTGTTTCAGGGGCTGCAGCCACTTATAATTTATATAAGCTGAAGATGGAAGATATCATCCCCTTCCCTCACCCTGTGAAAAATTATTGAGTTTTTATAGCTCATTAAGCACATTATTGTCAGACATTGTTTAAAAGAAAAATTGGTAATAGAGGTTCTCATGTGAAGTATCCCAGTTGTTAAATATTGGCGACTAGTCCAAGTCCAATTTCGAAACCAAGACAGACAGACAAACCTTTTGCTTACTTCCAGTGCCCATCCCTAGTCATTCTCCTAGTGTTAAGTGCTTTCTATGTGGGCATGAGCTCGTAACCAGGCATTCAGAGATGAAAAAGTCTGATTAACACCTCACAAATGAATGGGCAGATTATTAAGCAAATATTTATAAGGTGATAGATTTGTGCAGCAGTACAGGAGCATAGAAGAAGAAGAAAAGCATGCCTCAGTGGAAGTCAGGAAAAGTTTCATGTATGAGTCAATATTTGAGGTTCATCTTTGGGGAAAGCAGGAGGGGAAAAGAACAAGGGAATTTCAAGCACTGACTACAATACAGATATTAAGTGTTTTATGTGTTCAGGGCTTCCTTTACACTTTTCTTTATTTTGTAACCTTGGTATTTACCTTCAGGAAACTTCCTTGAGGTAGCAGAGAGTAAAATAGTTTAGATGGGACCGTGCAACAGAAATGTGACCTCAGACCCATTAATCATTAATCAGAAACTGCTAGAGTAGCAGTTGTCTTGGTCATTAAAATATAAATCTCTCTAGGAAAAAGAGCACCATGAAGCTCATTTAAGTAGCTCTGTGACTTTATCAAATCCTTTCTTGAGAACAGATTTAGATAGAACTAGGAGAAAGAGTATGAGAACCTTGAGTTCCCATCTGTAGAGGAAGAAGATGAGAGTAGCAGGTATACTTGAGTGAGAGGAAAAGAACAAATCTTAAGAACAAATTCTGTTACATTCCTAAAGTGGTCATAACCATGAAACTTTTCCTCAGAAATAGATTAGAGACCAAGCTAGCCTTGGCCTAGAATTCATTTTGCCATTGTTCCTGGTTTACTTCAATACAGTTGTCTGAATCTGTGGTCAGCACGGGTTCATTGCCTTCTACCCTATTTCAAGGTCAGAGACTTTTCATGCCCTCAGTCTTTTTCCAGATGGGAAGACAAGCTGACCAGTGGAGTAAACATATGGGCTCAATGCTTTAGACATCTTTGCTTCCCATTAAGTCCTAGATGTTGCCAGATGAGCCCTTCTCCTTCCAGCACACCTTGACCAGAGAGAATCTTACCAAGTCCTGGGAAAATGGCTGTAACATGTTTTGTCATCAGAAGAATACAGAAATTGGAAAATCTGATCAAAAACATTTGTGTGTCCTGGTCTTGTTAAAAGAGTTATCACATGTGTTTTAGGAGGCTGACACAAGGCATATAGTTTATGGACCAAAAAACCTGGATTTTTAAATTTTGACACTTTTTGGTGGGGGGTGGTCAGAATCCGATTTTTAAAGAGGTATTACCTGGCAATCATGGTCTTACCTATAATTATCTTTGTTCAAATGCTTATGTGGTTTCCTCAAAGAGGAACTATAGGGCAATCATGCTATTCTTAATAGCTCTTCTAATGTTTCACAAACTAGCTGAATTCCAGAGTCAGAGTGATCTTGGATTGAGCCCTCATTCTGCCAAACCTCATTGGGAAATGTGCTCTTTCACAATCTCAGTTTCTTCAACTGTGAAACTGTAATGTTAATTATTTCTCTTGAATAGCATTGTGAGGGGTAGAATCTGGTGAGGATGTGAAACACCCAGTAGAATTTCTGTGCATAATAATCCTCTCACATGTTATCTAATGTTACAGTTAACATAAAGGGCTCTCACACATTACTTGATTATTTTGGTTTTATAAGGTCGGTGGAGGAGTTATCATTGCCATTTTTAATTTTTATTAATTTTTATTTTTTAAAAGATTTTATTTATTTATTAGAGAGAGATAAAGAGAGAGGGAGAGAAAGTACACAAGCAAGGGGAGCAGCAGGCAGAGGGAAAAGCAGGAAGGCCGATGCTGAACTCAACCCCAGGATACTGGGATCATGACCTGAGCCAAAGGTAGGATACTTAACCAACTGAGCCACCCAGGCATCCTCACCATTTTTAATTTTTTAAATGAAGAAAAAGGAATAGAGAGATGTTAAAGGGTTTGTCAAATATTACATCCCAAGTTAATGGCAGAGCTGAGGCTCAAATTTCTTTCTTTGAACTCCAGATCATCTCACTACACCACTACACCAACTTGACCATGGATACCAAGGCTTTACCCTAGGGGTGAATTTCAAAACATTTATCAACAGAGAAGAGGTTCGGGGTATGGCTTTTCACTAACAACTGGAAGTATTTCACAATTTTCACTACTGTCACACAGCTGTTATAATATGGGGGCCATCTAAATATCAGTTCTATTTGTACCATTTCATGTGGTGAAGAACTTCAGGAATTTTAGTCTAGTTAGATTGTTGAAATCTCTGTGTCTCTGGCTCTGTCTAGCAAAAGGTTAATCTTAAGAAGGTTATTTTTACTTCCAGTGTATTATTAGAAATTGGGAAATAATGCAAAACCAGATGGTTCTTTTTTGTGCTTCATCAAGTTTGTCCCATAAGATTCTCCCTCAAACTATTTTCCCATTGGGCTCCAAGGCACCAGTCTACAGGTAGGTATCTAGTCTCTACATCTTAATGCAAAATGTATTTGTGGAAGGAAATCAGTAACCTTTACACTTCTTGGTATCATGTGTGTTTGGATAGTTGCTGCTTTCATCATTTTCAGTTTTACAATAAATTTTACAATATTTAGCCTTTAGCTCGTATGAGTTGGCTAATGTTTTGTTATGGTCAGAAGAGGCTTGTACTACTACTTGGGGTACTAGACAGGGATTCTGGAATAAAGCAGAAAGAGAAACAGAGAAGGCTATCCATGTTGTGTTAAAATGGTTGAAATTTAGACATGTTCTTTCATGTTATCACTAAGAGATATGATTCCTTTCTTTCCTCTATGTATGCACTGAAAACAAAGCTTCAGCTTGGTCATCTGCCTGTCCCTTCTTTCTCAGACACTGTGATTCATAATAAATATATACTTGGGCTCCATTCCTGGCACAGAGCTCCTAAAACCCTTAGAATTTCCCGAATGATAAGAGAGATACAGGTGTCTTGATATTCATAACAAACTTTTTAAAACAAGCCTGGGTTCATGTTAATGAGGTGACTTTTAGAAAGTACCTAATGATGGGAGGTGTTTTCCAGGGAGCCAACCATGTGATTAGTGGGTGGAACTTTCAGTCCCACTTCTCTGACCTCCAGGGAGGAGGAGAGAGGGGCTGGAAGTCAACTCAGTTGTCAATGGCTGATGATTTACTCAGCCATACATACAAAATGAAGCCTCCAGAAAAACCAAATGGATGGGGTTGGAGAGCCTCTGGGTTGGTGAACATGTGGAGATGAAAGGGAATTGTACAATTATAAAAAACATGGAAGCTCTGAGCCCCTACCCACACACCTTGTCCTATTCATCCAGCTGTTCATCTGTATTCTTTATAATACTCTGTATAATACACTGCCAAACATAAGTGCATGCATATTTTTCTGAGTTCTGTGAGCTGCTTTAGTTAATTAATCTGACCCAAGGAGGAGGCCACAGGAACCTTCAATTTATAGCCAATGGATCAGAAGCACAGATGATACCTTCCTTTGTGATTGGCATCAGAAGTGAGGACAGTCTTGTGGGACTGAGCCCTCAACTTGTAAGACAGTAAACAGTATCAGAATTGAATTAATTGCTTGGTGTGATTGGAAAATACAAAAATATGAGACTTTCAAATAGGGATTTTTGAGGTTAAGTGTAGAGAAATATAGGTTTAAGAGCAAAGAGGAAAGATGTAGAGTCCAGGCCATAGCAATACTCAGTAACTGTTTGTTGAATAAATATATGAATCAGATTTAAAGAAATTCCTCCAAAACCCCAATAACAGACACTTCACAAATCTCAGCTTCTTGCAAGGGGTAAAATTGAGGCTAAGTGAGATTAAGTGATTTGCCCATTATTAAATTCTAAGCCCCATCAAAGTCAAGATCACAGTCCAAATTCTTAATTAATATGGCCCTCATCATTATACCACACCATGTTGTGGATCCCACATGGGAAGGAAAATGAAACCAGTGATCAGCCATTTGTGCATGAAATTAGCTCAGCGGCTGCCCAGTCTCAAAGGGACATAAATTTAAACCAGTCTTGTCATCTATGCTGGGTAGGGAATGATTTGAAAGCACAGGTATTCTTTAAAAAGCTGTCCAGGAAAAATCGAGATCCTAATTTTTTTTTCACTCTATTTCCATCATGTATTAGCCATCATTCACAAGGTTATGCTGAAGTAAATTACTCCACAATTGTGCTGTTTATTTTTATTTTTATTTATTTATTTATTTATTGAGAGATAACGAGAATGACTGGGGGGTGGAGAGGGGCAGAGGGAGAGAGAGAATATTAAGCAGGCTCCACGCCCAGTGTTGAGCCCAACATGGGGCTTGATCTCATGACTTTGAGCTGAAATCAAGAGATGACACTTAACCAACTAATCCATCCAGGTATTCCACAGTGTTTATCAAAACAAAATTTTATTTCCTGTTTGCCTTGTTGACATATATATATATATATATATATATATATATATATGTATATATATACATGCAACTTTTCAAATTAGATCAAACTCAGAGATTCTCAAACTCTAATTTTCATACAAATTGCCTGTGACTTTTGGTAGAATGTAGATCCTGATTAAGTTGGTCTGTGATGGTGAGATCTGAAAATCTGCATTTCCTACACATTCCCAGGTCATGATGATTCTGCTGGTCCAACTCTGAGCAGCAACAATGTAACTCTTAAATATTTCCTTTCTCAGCTATGAACTCCTTAATATTAGATCCTATGACTTACTCTGTTTGAATTTCTAGAGTCCAGTACACAGGTGAATGTGCAAATATTTTAGATGAGTTGACCCCATGTCATTCTCTAGTATTAATTTTCTTTTTTTTTTACTTTTAAAACAATTTTTATTTATTTTTAAAATTTCTTTTCAGTGTTCCAGAATTCATTGTTTATGGACTACACCCAGTGCTCCATGCAATTTATGCCCTCCATAATACCCACCACCAGGCTCACCCAACCTCCTACCCCCCACCCCTCCAAAACCCTCAGTTTGTTTCTCAAGAGCCCACAGCCTCTCATCTAGTATTAATTTTTTTTTAAAAAATGTTGAACAGAGATGCAAGAAACTACCTTCCATGTTGACATCAATACAATTCCCAGACTTCACTCAAAGCTTTTCTTTTTGATTGAGAAAATCTGGGAAAGAATTGCTGAAAGGAGTCCTAGACAGCACCTTTTCTCTGATTTTAGCTGAGGTTCAGCAAAGTAGGCCAAAACAGGTTGCCAACAATCATGAAGGCATAGAGATTAGACTAGCCTGTGGTGGGGGCTATGGGTTTTGTGGATTTGTCCAGAGAAAGCTTCCCAGAAAAGCTATAATTTGGCTGGGCTTAAAGGATGAATAGTAGTTATCAGAGAAGATTGAGAAAAACAATATGGATCTTAGAAGGGAGACCAGAGCTAGGCAGATAGGCAGTAGGTATACCATTACGTTCTGAGAACTTCTGAATAATTCAGTATGTTTGGGGTAAGGAAATGTCAGGAAACAAAGAAGACCCAAACAAGGGGCAAATTGTGAACAAACTGTGTCCTTAAGTTCCGATGCTAGGCTATTTGTCGTGATGGAAAGACATATTTAGACTATGTGTGGATGAAAAATAAGATCAAAATCTTTATTTTAGAAAGATAACCCTGGTTACCATGTGGTAGATGGACTTGATGGAGGCAAAGAGAAAGAGGGGATGCTTGTGAAATTTCCAGATGACATAAAGCTGGGTGGAGTAGTTACAATAATAGATGACAGAAGCAAAATTCATAACAATTTCACCAGATTTGGAGATTGGATCCAACCAATAGGGTGAAATTCAACAGGAAAAAATGATAAAGTTCACCATTTGTGTGTGTGTGTTTTTTTAATTAGTTGAGAGAATGCAAGAGGGAGGCAAACAATTTTGACAGTTTATACAAAATTCCCTGAAACTTGTGGTGGATGTGGTCATGATTTGGTTGACCACAAGTTCAATTTATGCCAACAGTGTACTAAGGAGCTGAGTCTTTTGCTTTATTGATAGAAACAAAATGTCTGGCCCCTGGGAAGTAACTCTTTCTTTTGTCAGACAACCTCATTTCATCTGTGTCTTTTCTGTCTTTTCCTACCCTCTACTTCACTGTTTTATCAAAAAGAAAATCTATTAGTCTGCTGGTGTAAGGACCAGCATGTTTACCCTTGGACTGGGTGTAAAGATGAATGACAGTTTTTCCCCTAAAGATTTTTTATATATTGAACCTCTATACAAGCTTTTCAGAATGCATTTCAATTATTTTCTTGCTGTTGTCTGCCACCACTGAGGAGAGAACAGAGAACCTTTTGAAGAAATATTTTCTATTCCTTCTTGTGTTCCAAGTTCCTAGCATAGTACCTGACACAGTCCAGGCATTTAGTTCTAATGAGGGAATGAACGGATGGATGAATTGTATTCAGAATGAATGAATGAGAAAAGGTAAAAGCATTAGCGTAAAGGAGCTGAAGGGGCACATGTAGGTATGCATTTCACAGAAGAGCAGGGAAAGTCATTGTAATGTGTCTTAAAAAGAAAATATACAACCCTGTTATTGTCTTCTCTGCAAAATAAACAGTCCATCAGCAACACTTTAGTTCTGTCTATAGCCCCAAATTATATGTGCACAGCCAGCAAAAATTTTACCATTGAGGTCCCTTGCAGCCTTAGCTCCAGAACTTCCCTCCTCTGTGCTCTGTAAGAGATTTGTGTCTCTCCCAGGGGATTGTTCCCTGAAAGAAGTCACTAAGCAATGCCTTTGGAGTCCATTCTTCTGGCGTAATCACAGCTGGGCATCAGATGTCAGAGGCCCAGGATGGATAAATATGCAGTCTCTGTCGGTTCAGGTTAGAAAGCTGTGAGTGTCCTGCTTGGCAGCCAGGATAGGGGATTATAAACCAAGAACACATGATGAAAGCTCTGGTTAAGGGACAAACCCTGGGCTCCATCCTGAGGGTCAGTGGTGTCGGTTTCTGGAAGAACTTTTCTGCACAGTTTCTTGTGCAAAACCAAGGAAGCATGGAATTGTCTGCTCTCCAGTGAGAGATAGCCATTTCTAGATTCCACCATCCTGCCTGAAGAGTGGGTCACCACTTGTCATTTTAACTGTCCTATATTCACATGATAACACAAAATGAAAGACCGGCCGCTAAGTACATTTTATGTGACATATTAAAAGCCATGCAAGTAAAATTATACCATAACGAAGCAAGGGTTATGTTCCCAGTGAGCATGCAGTGAATTCCTATTGGTACCAAGGACTGGTATAAAATTCTTTAATGTTAAAGATGATACCCTTTGTTTTACTGAGTGTTTTGACAGTAAGAGTGTCCTTTGCCTTTTTTTTGCATAAAGGAATAAGAAGCAGCTCATAGCTCTTATAATAAGCCAAGCCCACAGCCACAACTATACCAGGAAGAAGGGCTTACTTTCTCCTCCAAGAGGAGCTAGAAATGTCTAGAACTACATTCTGGTAGGAAATAGCCACACTGTATATTCCATACTCTTTGAGACTGGAAAAGACAACTAGAGAATTTGTTTTTTAACTTTTATTTTTCCACTTGGCCTCAGTTTCATTATTTTCTATAGGCTATTTTTGCTTATGAGAAGACTAAAGACAACTGATCTCAGTTACCATTGTTGCTGTTAGAAATTGTAGTAGTAGTAGTAGTAGCAATAGTAATAATTCCTTTTATTGGATAATTATTCTGTATAGGCAGTGTGCTATGGACCTTACATAATCATAATCTCCCTTAATTTCATAAAAATCTTACAGTTAGAATCTGACCTCTTCGTGGTCAGAATTACATCACCATAGGATCTCATTATGGATCAATGAATCTTTCCTGTCAGCATGTCCAGTAGTAACATAGCAACAGGAATTCTGAGTAATGGATTATGCTCACATTTAAGTATTGGTGACACACTCATTTTGAGTCATTTGTATTTTCTTTATCTTTTATTATTTTTAAAAGTTTTATTTATTTGAGAGAGAGAGAATGGGAAGAGGGGAGGGACAGAGAGAGGGAGGGAGATAAAGTCTGAAGCAGACTCCATGCTGAGAGTGGAGTCTGACATGGGGCTTGATCTTACAACCTTGATATCACAACCTGAGATGAAACCAAGAGTCGGTTGCTTAAGTGACTGAGCCCCCCAGGTGCCCCCGGATTTTCTTTAAAGAGACAATGTCAGATGATTCTCTGCTGGTACTCAGCCCCAGAGCAACTTTTCTTTACTTTCCTTTGTACTGCTGGGACTGGAAACCTGAAAACTGCATTTCTCAGATTCCCTTGCCAATTGGGTATCAAGAGGCCCAGTTTGCCTGGAACCAAAGGTTTCTAGGGATGTGGGATTTTTCCTGACAAAATCTGAAAAGTTCTTGGCAAATGGTGATGAGTTGGTCACTTTACTGGACACTGTATTTCTATTAGGTTAGTGGTAAACACTCACTTGGGATTAGAAGACCTTAGAAAAGAAGATGCCATTTCTACTACTGGTACCAACATTGATGTGTGTAAACTCATGGTCTGATTAGCAGCAGGAGTGTGAGTGTTGTTGGGAATGCCATCTCCTGCAATCTATAGTGAAAGCAGAGGCTCCGTGCAGTCAAGACACCTGGGTAACAAGATCTTTCCTCTTTTATTGCTTAGCCCTCCTAATATTTTGCAAATAAATTCTTGTCTTAAATTCTTCTGTGCCTGAAATACCTATAGCAGTTTCTATTTCCTTAATTGAACATTGACTGATGGATGGTCCTAGTGAAAGATTGCTGCTGGATAAAGGGAGAGACAATAGGGAAGTGAAATGCTAATCAGAGAAACTTCAGTCCAAGTAAATATGTTTTTCCAAGATAGCAGAAGGTTAGGGAACTGGAACGATGAAATTTAGGAAACACATGAAGAACTAGGTTTCCAAAACTGCAGCAGCAATTATTTTAAGACTTCCGAGGGGCACCTGGGGGGCTCAGTGGGTTAAAGCCTCTGCCTTTGGCTCAGGTCATAATCCCAGTGTCCCAGGATCGAGCCCCACATTGGGCTCTCTGCTCATCAGGGAGCCTGCTTCCCCCTCTCTCTCTGCCTGCCTCTCTGCCAACTTGTGATCTGTCTGTCAAATAAATAAATAAAATCTTAAAAAAAAAGACTTCCTAGGTTTCTATGAAATAAGCTTTGGATATCCTTTCAAGATTGACCCAGGAATTGGAATCATTCAGGCCCATTAACATTTAGGACTGTGTGGAGAAAAGGAAGATGAGATTGATTCCACATCTCTGCTTCTTCCTCAGTCCAGGTATTATTTCCTCTGATAAGGTAAGTGGCCTTCAGAATTGCTCCCTGGAAAGAGGCATAGTGTAGTACTTCATCATAGACAATGATAGTTTTACATGACTGTCTCTCTATTGGATTGTCAACTCCCTAAGAATGTGATATTATACCTTCATGCCTCACACACAGTATGATACTTGGTTGTTTCCCATTTTATTCAGAGTGAAATTCTACGCTCTTAACCAAAGGCCCCCATGGTATGAACTCTGGCCACTGCTCTAAACTCATCTGCTATTTTCTCTTTTAATTACTTTGCTTCAGCTGTGCTTGTCTCCTTGGTATTCCTCAGCCATGCCAACTTTGCTTTTATTTCATGGTTTTTGCACTTGTTGTTGTTGTTTTTAATCTACTTGAAATAATTTTAAACCAGATTTACATTGTTTTACATTGTTTTCTCCTTACTTCCTTCTGATCTCTACTCAAATAATATCTTTGTAGTAAGGTCTTCCCTGACCACCCAACACTAGCTAACTAAGTAACTAACTAACTAACTCAACGACAAAACTTGCCCTCTAACACTTCTTGTTCCCCTTGAGCTCTTTCTTTTTCTCCATAGCTCTTTTCAGCATTAGACAGGATACATGTTTACCTGATTATTATTGTTTCTTCTTTTTATAAGCATATATTCTGTCTTTTAAAGACAGGTGGGAGATCACTATATAGGTATGAATTTAAGTTACAGGTAAAGTGGGTGCTGTGGAAAGTTTTGACACAGATTTTTTTTAGGAAAATAATTTCAGTAATATGTGCAAGAAAGATTTCAGTAGAAAAACTAATGCTATGGTAAGTAAATTTTGGGGTAAGCTGTTCTACCCAATAGAGAGATAATGTACAGAAAAATACCTTGAAAATCAATGAAGGTAGTCATTCTAGAAGTCTAGCTAGGGATCTTATAATTCTTTGGGTCATCAGCCCTGACAAATTGTAAATCTTCTTGGAACTACTGAGAATGGCATCATCAGAAAGATGAATTGGGGCATAATGAGAGTCACTAGGAGTAACATCACACACTTGTATGTCTTGGTTTATATTTTCCGTGTGTTTATGTGTGTGTACCTGTGTGTATATCTAAAATAAAATGTGGCTAGAGTCCAGAAAGGTGGAGGAGGGTTAAGGGCTGGTGAGGGTGAGAGCATAGGTATATTAGTTTGCGTCTATATAAGCTATTCTAACAAAAAGACTGCAACATATGATTGTTTGGATGTCAGCAGGTATCTGGGTCAGTTACACATCTCTGCTCCAGGAGATCATCCAGGGGCCCAGATTTCCTCATTCACACTGCTATATCCCCTATGATATTGTCCTGATCTGCATGGTTGAAACTGGCTCACTATCATTTGCATGGACTAGCTCACATGAAATAGGAAGTAGAAGAAATAGGAGCATAGAGATTTCCTTTTCAGAAAGTGATGCACAAATTGCCTTTATCACTTGTGTTCATTTTCCATTGATGAACACTCAGTCACATGGCCACATCAAAGTCAAAAAAGTTTGGGAAAGAGGCTCTCTGTCTGGGAGACACGTAATTTTAGAAATCTCATTCTCTGCCATTGTGGGGAAGGTGGTCAGGGCTCTTGGTTTTTCAAGAGCAGCCTCTCTGAACACCATGCTCTAGGTTAAATTCTGTCCAGTGGAGCCAAGACCTATGGATTTAGGAGAGGGCAACTGTGGGCAGGCATTGTGCTAGTGCTGGGAACAGGTCAATAGAAAAAGAAATAAGCAAGCAATGTGGTTCAAGATCCAGCATTCTCAGGTTAGTGCTTTCTTCAATTGTTTTCTGCAATTTTATTCTTGTTCTTTCTATGTTTGGAGACATTGCTTGCCGATATTCAAGGTCCAAGGAACACATCCAAGGAACCTGAGGGACTGTGTGTAGAGTGGAGACGAAGAGTACTAAGTGGGCATACTCCAGATAGAAACAGAGAAAATTATGACTCCCTTTTACATAGGAAATGTTCATATCTGTAAAAGCAGTAGCCAAAACAATGGGGAATAGAGGAGTTTTATAATATTTTGATAAAGTAAGAAATGATAAACCACCACTCTGAGGGGAAAAAATGGGCCAAACCTTATTTTATATTCTATTTGTTACATATTTACTTCTCCTTCCTTGCAATTCTTCTAAACTGGGTGACATATTATAATAAATAATAATCATATTAATTATATCTATATAACTATATTCAATATATTATAACTATGTATAATCCATTAATTCATTTACTGTGTGTGTGTATAGTACATATATATATATACACATACATATTTATTATTTATTAATTAATTTATTTATTTTAAGATTTTATTTATTTATTTGTCAGAAAGAGTGAGCACAGGCAGACAGAGGCAGAGGGGGAAGCAGGCTCCAGGGAGCCTGATGTGGGACTTGATCCCAGGATCGCTGGGATCATGACCTGAGCTGAAGGCAGCTGCTTAACCAACTGAGCCACCCAGGCATCCCACACATACATATTTTTTTAAACCCCAAACCTGCTAAATGTAGATCTCTAGGGACTGGTTCGCCTTATTTTTGATCAGGAAAATAAAATTCCACATGTGATTCTGTCTATTTATGAAATATGACCACAGAACGTACCCTAAGAAAGTTCCAAATGGATTAACTCCATATAGTTAACTTTAAAGCAAAATGAAATCAGAAAAAGTAAATTTGAGTAGATATTAGATACCTGTTGGGGCAACAATTTTAAGTTATGAAATAAAATAAAAACAAAAAACAATTGATCTGGTCATAAAAATTTTAAACTTCTGAACAATGAAAAATAATACTATGTAAAATTTTTATAAAATTATAAAGGTTTGGTTTTATTTTACACAAAATATTCATACAAATTTATTAGAAAAAAATCCTCAGTGGTTAAATAAAAAAAAATTTATGAGTAAAAAGAGTATATGCAATTTAAGAATTACACTGAAAATATGGCTCATCTTACTGATTTTTTAAAAATATAGGTAATATACTCACACATTACTTGAAATGCATAAATTGATGAATAAAGTATGACATGCAATTTGACAGTGTATACCACAAATCCTGTCCTCTCATCTAGTATCAAAAAGAAACATGAAGAATGATGCCTTTTTAAGTACAAACATTGAAAACAATGCAATTTTCCAGTATTTAAAAAGTAATTTAGGGGCGTCTGGGTAGCTCAGTCATTAAGCATCTGACTTCTTCTTAGGTCATGATCCCAGGGTCTTGGGATCAAACCCAGCATTGGGCTCCCTGCTCAGTAGGAAGCCTTCTTCTCCCTTTCCCACCCTGTGTTCCTTCTTTTGCTCTCTTTCTGTCAAAAAAAAAAACAACTCTTAAAAATTCAATAAAAGAGTATGTTAATCATGAATATCACACAACCATTAAAAATGAAAATCAGGGATGCCTGGGTGGCTCAGTGAGTTAAAGCCTCTGCCTTCGGCTCAGGTCATGATCCCAGGGTCCTGGGATCGAGCCCAGCATTGGGCTTTCTGCTCAGTGGGGAGTCTGCTTCCTCCTCTCTCTCTCTGCTTGCGTCTCTGCCTACTTATGATATCTGTCTGCCAAATAAATAAATAAAATCTTTAAAAAAATGAAAATCATATACACCATATAACTGTATATGGCAATGCTTAGTTTTTATAAAATTACCTGTGATTTTATATAAAAATATTTAGTTAAAAATAGAAAATAGATTTATGTGTGTGAATTGATTATATGAAAATACAAGCAGTTTTATATGGATACAATGGTGAGAGGACTTGAAAAAGAAAAGAAAAATGTACTGAGATGTTTGGATAGTAAGACTGAGATAGATGTTCCTCCTTAAAATAGTTCCTTTATATTTGTTGTGATCCTGTGACTAAGCTGGAAAAATAGTATGAAAATAACTAGAGATATTTGTTCAGTGGTGAACATTGGGATCTCTAATCCAAGCTACTTTCTTAAATTTTAAAAAGGAAAATAAAAGTCTATTGAGAAGTATAGTGAAGTTCTAATTCCAGAGTAGAGAGAGGGAACAAGACTCATGAGGGGAGACTGGATAAGAACGTGATGACTGGGTATGAAGAATGACAGAACAACAGAGGTACCATTCACTAGAAAGAGGGCTTCTTTGACACAAAGGCTAGGTGTAGTGATGGTTGCAGTCTGTGTTGTGGTGTGATGGAACTTTTCATCTTTCATCATGCAAACCAGTATCTAGAGAGATGGTTGCTGTGAAAGTTCATCATTATCCACAGGATGGAACTAAATGTCTCTACTTTGAAATTCTGACTAGAAATCATCTGATACATCTGCCAGCAATTACTGAGAGTGTTACTGAAGTAACACAGTGCACTGACCCTCACTAACATCGTTCTCAAATAATAATGCTGGAAAGAGGCACTTTCTAAAACTTTCAAGTGATCTACCATCTCCCAGACAACTTTCATAATTGGCTTTTTCTCTTTTTGTTAAATATGTTATTTCATTTTTGGCCACTGACCAAAAGACAGGACATTGTTGATGAGTTTGTAGCTTTTCAATTTTACATAAAGCAACATCTGAACAGTGATTTCATTTTTTGTTTTGATCTTTGACACTGAGCTGCAAAATGTCATCTTTGCTTACTCAGGAAAAGCAAACAGTTGGGAGAAAATAAGTATGGTTGTGAAATGTTTCAGTGGTTTGATTTCCTCTGCTGTGCAGTAGAAGAGGCAAGAGCAATCTCCTGCATGACTGGGGGGGAAATGCCCGTCATTAGTATGATGGCCAAAATGTCCGTCTTCATAACCGAACATACTGTTTTACTCAGAAGAAAATATTCAAAATAGGAAAATGTAAAATCTGAAATCAGTTGCTCTAAACAATGTCCCAGGTATTGATTTCCCAAAGAACTGTCTGTGTAGTCCATAAACTGGATATTATATAGCATGTATCTCAGCCAATGAAGCTATCAAGACTATGCTAGTTGGATGTCACAGACAGATTCATAATTTAGTTGTTCTTACAAACCTATTTGCCTTGGATCATTGTGCTCCAGCTGGCACATCACAAAATGTGTAACCCAAGCCTGCTTAGCATCATCATTTGGCCAGCCGACTAAAAGCATCATGGAGAAAATAATACTACATTAAGTGGGAGAGTCCCAAATTTCTGTTTAACAATAAAACTTGTATTTTCCCCTTAGATGAGAGGAAGCATTTTATTATGGAAAATAGCAAAGGTTTTTGAGGCAGACCTTTATAAACTGCAATTTCCTGTGAAATTTATGAAATAATACTTACCTCATAACATTGCTTTAAGGAGCAAATGAAATGAAATGAAACGCTTATTAGAATTTCAATAAGAATTTGTCAGCCCTTAAAATCAACATCACAAGAAACAACAGGTGTTGGCGAGGATGTGAAGAAAGGAGAACCCTCATACACTTTTGGTGGGAATGCAAGCTGGTTCAGCCAATCTGGAAAATAGTATGGAGGTTCCTCAAAAAGCTAAAAATAGAACCATCTTATGATGCAGGAATTGACCTACTACATATTTACCCAAAGAATACAAAGATACAGATTTGAAGAAGTACATGCATCATGATGTGTATAGCAGCATTATCCATGATAGCCAAACTATGGAGAGAGCCCAAATGTCTATCAACTGATGAATGGATAAAGGAGATGTGGCATATAGAATATATGTAATGGAATATTACTCAGCCATCAAAAAATGAAATCTTACCATTTGCAATGATGTGAATGGAGCTATATTTTGCTAAGTGAAATAAGTCAGTTAGAGAAAGACAAGTACCCTATGATCTCACTCATATGTGAAATTTAAGAAAGGAAGATGAACATATAGTTTCCTATATGGGGAAGAGGAAAAAAGAGAGGGAGAAATAAGCCATAAGGGACTCTTAATGATGAAGAACAAACTGAGGGTTGATGAAAGAAGGTGGGGGGATGGGCTAGATGGGTGATGGGCATTAAGCAGGGCACTTGTTGTGATGAGCACTGAGTGTTATCTATAAGTGATGAATCACTGAACTCTATTCCAGAAACCAATATTGCACTGTGTGTTAACTAGCTAAAATTTAAATAAGTAAAAAAGAGGGGTGCCTGGATAGTTCAGTCAGTTGAGCATCTGCCTTCAGCTCAGGTTGTGATCCTGGCATCCTGGGATTGGCCCCACATCGGGCTCCTTGCTCAGTGGGGAGCCTGCTTCTCCCTCTGCCTGCCATTCCCCCCAACTTGTGCATTCTCTCTCTCTCTGTTTCTGCTAAGTAAATTTAAAAAATCTTAAATAAATAAATAAATGAGAATTTGTCAGCCCTGTGTCTTTGGATAAATTACTTAACCACTCTGTGCCTCCGTTTTCTCATCTACAAAATGGATATCACACCACTTACTCCTGAGGATTGAGTGAGGATTAAATGACTTGATAAATGGCAAGCTGTTAGAATAGCATCTGCTAGTAGGAAGTGTTCAATAATTGTAGCTGTTGCTCTCATTATTGTTCATTGTTTGTATGCTAACCGGGTCTCCCACATAAAAAGAACAACATGAGCTTGGAAGGAGTCAGGGTATTACGCATATTTTTTTGTTTGGGGATGGTAGGTAAGTAGAAGAATAAAGCTGAGGTGGGAACTGCACACTAGTATGGGATTAATGAAGAGTACCCACAAAAGTACTAACAGGAAGTACTGATAAAGAAATCTAGATTTCTAATGTGAAGGATCTTAAAGACTATGTCAAGTACTTGTGCTTTTTTGTTAGAGAAGATGGAAAGCCATCACAGGCTTAACTCAACAGTTCATACCAGTATTAAATGATTAACAAAAGGGGATGATGAGAAGCAAAGTGCTATTTAGGAAGTTCTTGTGGAGGGTAGGATACCGTGAAGCAGATTCCAGCCATGGAAAAGAGGACGGAGGGGTAAAATCAGTTGGATTTGTTGACTAACTGGTTGTGGAGGTTATAGGAAATATAACTGTGATGAAGCTGTGATAATTTGTGAAAATGCTGAGATGATGGACCCAAGATGGCCTATGTGAGCACATGATGGGTCCTGCTGAGTTTATCTTTATGGATCATCCAAGGATTTAATCATTGGTGTGAAATGCTTCCTAGAAATACTGCGTAGGAGGGAAGAAAAAAGGAAAGAGCATGGAAATTGATGTAATAAGAAGTGGCAAGCATGTAATAGGAAGTGACAAGCCATAACCCTGAGAAAGCAGTCAGGGTAGGAAATGGACAGGAGAAGGGAGCTGCATAGAAATCCAGAGAAGTATGCATTTAGAAAGAAATAAGAGGTGAAGAGTTACAGTTTTAGGAATATTTAACAATAATTAAGAAAACGGCAGTCTATTCAAAATGTTTACCTAATGCTGAGCGTGTGCCAACGTCTCCCTTTCTTCTTCTTTATTTTTTCATGTTCTTCTCCCTATTCCTCAAACGCCACATAGAGGAAATTCCCTTTGCTTCTTCAGTTCCCTTGTAAGCCCTTCAGTTCCTGGATTGTAGGCAGATGATCCAAACATTATCAAAGGGAGGGCTAAAATAAGATGTGGGGATGTATGTGGATCTGAGTCTAGTGATCCCTGACCACAAAGATTCAGAACAAATCTCTACTATATTGGGTTGCATATCTGGACAAAAACTGAAAAATTCAGTCATGTGTCTAAAAATGTTTCTCTGTGTAACTGATTCTTATTTTTAAAATACGTGAATCACTCAATGAATTTTTTTTTCTATTTGAAATTTGGGGTCATATAAATATGATCCTCAGGAAGAGCTCCCAAGGGGCAAAAGAAACAAATGTTGCATTGTCGATTCCATATACAGTTAAAGCCTTGGTACAATTTTATGCCAAATAGTTTCATAACTTGTCTTTTATCCAACTTGCTTAACAATCTGCCTGTTCTATAGTCACTTGAAATAATATAGCAAGTCCATTGTTGACTGTAAAATCCTATGTACTACAATGCCCTGTATCCTTTCCAGTTTGGGGGCAAAGATGGAGTCATGTTGACATCAATAACTCAAAGGTTCTTAACTTAATCCGTACCACAAAGCTTCCTACCTTACCATGTGGGACTTACTTATTCCTTAGAATATAGTCAGCAGGCAAGACACTCTTAACCTATTTTTATTTAGATTTGATGTGGACTGCTTCTCCCATTGACAGGGCTTTGGATACCCATGTGGGAATAACAATGCCTGGGTATGGGGCGCCATCTCCTATTTATGGGGCTACCAGTTCTTGGAATGCCAAAGTGGTTGTAGGTTCCAAGTAGAGGTAAGAAAAGTATCTCTTTTCCTAATCTGTACCAAGATTGATCAAGTTGGCCCAAGATGAACATTGTTTTATATCAGGGTCTCCAACAAAATATCTCCTCCCTTTGTTGGCGAACATACTTCTAAACACTAGGGAAGCAGGGATGGTAGTACAGGAGATTAGGAATGGGACATAAATCATTCCATTTCTTCCTCTTTATTATCATTATCTTTCCTATTCTTTTTCTGATGTTCCATGACCCTATATTCAAATTCTTCCTCTTTCTGTGGTTATAAAACAAAAGGTTTATGTATTTCAGTTAACTCAAAAAAGATTTTGGGGATAGGGCTCTTTATACTAGAAGTATCTATGTTCCAGCAGTGTGTTTAAATGCCCTGTTATACTTGCATGAATATGAAGAATTTACAATGAAATATAGATATAAATATATCTCATGTTCCACTGAGACACCAAAGGCCAAGAGCAATTCAATAGGTACTGAGAGCCATCCCATAAAATTGAGTGCTTGGCTGCATGTTCAAAATGCAATGAGATGCCAGTCTTATCCCACTATCCAACTCTAAGCTACATGTGAAGAAGAAAGCAAAAGGGACTGTTTTTGAAAAGTATTGCTTTTATGTTATATTTCTTCTTTTTCCATATCCCCCAGCTGGGGAGGTATATCTGTCTTGCCTTAAAGCCAGTGAAAAGAATTTTGAGGAGATGACTTGAAGTGATTCACACAACTCAAAATCTGATCAACTTAAATATTATGCGTGAGGCGCGGAAAGTCTAAATGTCATAAGCTACGACTGGATTGCTCTAAGAGCAGCATGAGGTTCAAGCTGCATTCCCACCATGGAAGGGAGCTAGCTCAGGGTTAACCATCCAGTTTGAGTTGAGAAACCTGGAGGTTTCCCATGCCCTTAACAGAGGGGAGGAATGCTGGAACCCCAGGACTGTGAGGGGAGATATAGCAGCTAACTGAGGGAAGACACTGACTGTATCATGGCAACTGCAGGTGAAGTTCCTGGTGAAGGATCTTCATGGAGCCTAGGAACACCCAATGAATCAAAGAACCAGTAATAACATTTGGCCTTAAAGAGCACCAATGCCAGAGCTTCAAGCCCATAAGGTGGTGCCCCTCCTCCATGAGCTTGGCTAGGTGGAAACCAACAGCTATTGATAGGGGGAAGAGGTAGTACCCACTCCAGATGTCCTGACCTGTGGCAGGACTCAATGGTGAGATAAGAGAAGTTAAAATTGAATATTAGTTAGGAATGTTGAAAATATTCATGGGGGATATTTTGTACAATTACTAAGGACCTGGAAACATCTATGAGACCTCCCTCTGATTGCAACCAGAGTCAGAGAAAAACAATTTGCATATAATTTGACAAAGATAGCGTGGTTAGTAGAACTATGACCTCACAGAGATGCCCATGTTTGAATTCCTGGAGCCTATGACTGAACCAGACATGGCAAAGGGAAATTAAGATAGCAGATGAATTTAAGGTTGCTAATCAACTGACCTTAAAATAGGGACATTATCCTGGATTATTCAGATGGGCTCAGTGTCATTATAAGGTTCTTTAAATGAAGAAGAGAGAAGCAGAAGAGTCAGTGTTGCAGTGACGTGAGCTGAGAAAAACCCAACTGATTATTGTTGGCTTTGAAAATGGAAGAGTAACACAGGCCAAGGAATACAGCTTCTAGAAGGTGTAAAGGGCAAGAAAATGGATTCTCATCTAAAGCTTCCAGAATGTGGATTATAGTAATGTAAAAACTATTACTCTGGAATCAACTAGAACGAAATCACTGACTCTGCAGATAAAAATTTGGTATCAAGTTGTGCTAATAGTCACACTAGCAAACCGTATTAGTGAGCAGTTGAAATGTGGCCAGTCTGAATTGACATATGCTGTAACTATGAAACACACATTGGATTTCAAAGACTTGACACAAAAAGTCAGAATGTAAAATATCTCATTATTTTTAAATAGATTATATTGCATATTTTATTAATGTTTTAGGTATGTTAGATTAAATAAAATACATTGTTAAACTTAATTTCACCCCTATCTTTCTACTTTTGAAATGTAGATATTTGAAAATTTAAATTACACATTTGGCTTCCACTATGTTTCTCCTGAACAGTGTTGGTAAAGAAAAAAACTCCTTCTGGAAATTTTGCAATTATGCTTTTCATTTGTATAATCTGCAGCACTTTATAAATTTCTGTAACATACACTTAATTCTCATAGCAGTCATGCATGATAAGTAGGGTATAACTTACCACTCCTCATTTTTAAAATGTGAACGTTGAGGCTCAGATAATATAAAAGAACTTTAAAAAATCATATAGATGGCAAGGGACAGAGCTAAGACAAAGTCTGGAAACATCTTTCAAACCAAGGCTTTTTTCTGGCTGTCCCATTCTGTGGGTGGCAGAGACGAGTGCCTAACCCAGGGTCCTCATTTTCTCCAGCGGAGTTGCTTAAAGGAAGAAGCCCAGAAAACTTGCACAACTGAGAAAGGAGGGTCTTCTAACTATCTCAGCCTCAGTTTCTGGAAGAACATCCAGAAAACTGAACTATGGAACCCAAATTTCTCACAACCGACTAATGATGCTTCTTTATCCCAGCATCCCGTAGCCCTGTGGGCTTGAGAAACACTGGAATTAAAAACGTTACAGTGCTACATTTCTTTTAAGGCATTACATGTATTATTAATCTCTCTGAGGGAGTAGACTACAATTTCCAAAACTTATTTTCACAGATTGTGGTGTTCCGAAAGAGGCAATTTAGAAAATCTGTCCTATGACAAAGGGAAGATTCAAGGACAGGTCTGACTTTTAGCCCCTTGCCATGTGCGAGCCAATCTCCAGTGTTGAAAGAGGATCTGAAGGAAGAAGTGGCAGTTGTTCCCCAGCTGAGATGCATTTGCTAGCTTTGGCAATTGTCCAGGACAAAGATGGATGTTTAAAAGTGATTTTTAAACTATAGAAAATTCAAATCAGTTTAATAATTTGTTTAGCATCTTAATAAGATTTAAATACAGAGCCAGATATCTGTTCTTTTAAACCACAAGAACACGTTGAGTGCTTGGAAGCATTCCCTGACATTCTAGTGACTTTCTAAATGAAATTCTAGTAAAATGGGAAAAGGACATGTAATGGCCAAAAGTTCAGGGAGAGATTTTGATATTTGAAACCGTTAGATTTGCCAGTATTAATGACTATCAGTTGGTAATAAGAAATATAAAATTTGTTTTCCAAAGCAAGTTTTTATCAATTAAGTGATAAAATACATGCCAACACACACATATTAATTTCCTTTTTTATTTCCTTCAGTTTAACCAAAACCAGATACAGAGACTAGAAATATCAGTAGGAAGAACAGAACAAGAATCTGTTTATTCAACAACATTTTGTGTTGGCTTTGTTTTAGATGCGGGGGATTCAGTGTGACTAAATAAAATGTATGCCTCCAGTAGAGCTCACAGTATTGTGAAATTCAAGAAATAAAAATACTACTGCATGTTTCCAAGTCATTCATTCATTCCTTAGGCACAAAGAAAATGGATGAGCACCTTTGTGTCAAACATTGGATTAGGTATTACAGACATGAAGGGAAAGAAGGCAACACTCCTGTCATGGAGGATTCCACAGTATAGTGCAGGAAGCTGACAAGAAGATAGTTAATTATTGTGTTTCCTCTCACACACAAACCTGGTCCAGCCACATTTTTCTGCTTAGTAATTGGCCACTCCATTCAACCATCTTCCTAGACTAACTAAATATCTAAGGATCCTTGACAACTCTCTATTTCTTATAATCCACATTCAAATCTCATTGTCCATCCATCAAAATATACTTTTAAAATATCCAACCGCCTCTCACTATGTCCACTGTCAACATGGTCCAAGCTACCACTATCTTTCAAAATATTTTCCTAAACTGGTCTGTCAGCATCTCTCTGTATTTTTCTCTCTCTCGTTCTCTCTGCCTATCTCTTTATCTCTCTGGCATCTGTTCTCAGTAGGGCATACAGAGTAGTCATAGAATATTATTTCTATTCAAAATCTACCTTTAATCTTCCTCAATGCATTTATAATAATCTGCTACATTTTATACATTCATCTGTTTATTGATGTATTGTCTGTCTTCCTCCTCTTGAATGTAAATTTTTAAGAGAGGTGAGTGGGTCTATTTTAATATGCAAATAATCGTATAGTTTATCCTGTGTAGTAAATTATGTAGTATGATAAATATTTATATGTTATAAGCAACAGTGGTGTCACAGATGACAGTTTGATCAATTTTGCTTTGGATTCAGATGGTGGAATGATCAGGGAAAGTTTTGCAAAGGAATTATAGCTTCTTTGAGATGCTGTTCTCTAACTTCTATCTCTATGCTTTCTATATAACAATAGCCTCTAATTGATAAAATGTTTCCATATCACTTATCTTAAACAGCCTCTTACTTGAGACAGCTTTTTCAAGTTCATGTGTTTAATAATTCTTCTTCTTTCTCCCCTTTCTACTTGGTACATGGCTAATGATAGGAATTTTTCCTTTTTCTCTTATCGAACAGGAATCACTGATACAAGTTATTCTAGGTTTCTTGTTCTCATTTCCCTTAGCACATTCTTATTCTTCTTACTTTCTTTCAAGTTACAGCCTCCACTAACAATCTCTTTCCCTAGGTCTTCATTCAGCCCGTCTGCTAGCATCCTGGAGGAAGGGCAATCTGAATTAATTTGGTTTAATTGTGGATTATTTTCCAAGGCTTGGACTAGTCAATAAGACAACATCTCAGCCTCCCCTGGGACCACCCATTTAGTTTTCAACCCAGCTTCTTTGACTTTTTTCCAGCCATCTGTTTTACTTGGGCAGAGAGAGTCAGTCTTGATGTTGACATGTTTTTCCTTTCATCTATATTCTTGGCACCTTTAGTTCATTCAGAGTTAACTCCAAAAAGGAAACATTTACCATCCCTCAGCAGCTGTTCAGTCCTGGAGGAGGAAGTAGAGAATCTTGTTTCTCTTCCATTGGCCTGTTCTCCCTTATTCTGGCCATCGCTATTCCATCATTCTTACACTCTGGCCTGCCTGACACCTGGATGCACTGATTTTTGCTTTGGGATGAGAATAATGGCTTCTGAGCTCACCTCTTGCCAATTCATTTTTCAGTGTGGATGAGTTCTGAATCCCAGTAGATGGCCCAAGGCTCAGAGTCCTGAGGCTGAGATTCCACCTCTGACTCAACCAGTCATCAAATAAACCACATCATTTAGTTGGACTTCACTTTCCCCATCTGTGAAATGAGCCCTAACAGAGACCCTGAATTCAGAGACCCTGAATTATATTTCTTTTGATATATATGGATGAAGGAAAGGAGATACTATGAGATTGAGAAGCTCTCTGCTATAAGGCAACTGGGCAAGACAGGGATTAAAACTAAGAAGATATATCCTACCTAAAGACATTTTCTGGCTCAACTAAATCTGTCTGCAAGCGCCTTGGCTGAGGATTGACTTTTGCTGATAGTTAGTGAGCTGTGTGATAACTTAAGCCCTTATATTCTGTAAACCCTAAGTCCCCTGTGTTATAGCTCTTTCTCCTGAGTGGTTTTTCCTTAACTAATATTTGAAGCAGAATATTAGATACAATTTGATGGAAGATGGGATATAATTTTATATATTGCTCTAGCCAGCCCTTTGTTCATGGAGGTAACACATTAATATAGAGCTGATTTATTAGTATGGAACAGTTACGGGAATGGGAGCAGATATATAAATGCATTACAGAAAGGGCATAATAAAACTTCTGTGGTCTAAAAAATACAATTCTCAAAATGCTGTTTGCTTATCAGAGCTGGGGGTAGGATGGAATGTGCAGAGAGGACAATGACTTTGAGGAGATGAACACTGGCATCACCTTTGCTTTGATCTTTCCCATTATGAGAAGCTTTTTGGTTGGGAATGGACGTGGCTGGTGGAAAATGCCCAAAAAGAGCATCAGGAATCTTCACTGGTCTCAAACATGGGTTCAGATGTTTTGGAAGCATGCCAATTATAACACAACATGTTGAAATAGTAGCCACATTGACCTGGAGGATATGATTGGAGAGGACAATGGCTAAGAAGATAGGTTCGAATAAAAGTTAATACTCTTAAAACCCAAACCTCAAGAATCTTATGGTTTGTTCAGGAATCCCACCAAAAATGATATCACAAAGACTTTTTTCAAGGTTTTATTTACTCATTTGAGAGAGAGACAGAGAGAGCAAAAGCAGGGGAAGAAGTAGAGGGAGAAGCAGGATCCCCGCTGAGCTGGGAGCCTGCTGTGGGGCTTCATCCCAGGACCTGGAGATCATGACCTGAGATGAAGGCAGATGTTTAACCATCTGAGCCACCCAGGGGCCCCCTATCACAGAGATTTATAGAATCATTCTGGACAGTCTTCAATAGGAACATCTAATGACAGCAAGCAGCAATAGGAATAGTGGACTGATTCTCACTCTCCACTTTTCTCATTACCTGCATTTGAAAGAACAAGCAATCACCTCAATCAATTTAAACTAAGTCCGGCTGTTCTTGGAAAATTCAGGGTGATGGATGCCTCCAGAAAGGTGGAAAAGTGACTTTTTAAAAAAGATTTTATTTGTTTATTTGAGTGCGCAAGCAGGAGGAGTGAGAGAGGGAGAAGCAAGTCCTGGCTGAGCAGGAAATCTGAAGCCCGCTGGATCCTGGGATGCTGGGATCATGACCTGAACTGAAGGTAGCCACTTGACTGACTGAGCCACCCAGATGCCCCATTGATTTTTGTGATAATATATGAATATTGGCTCTTGAGCAAAAATTTGAAGACTGAAATACATTGTATCAGTTAGCCATTGCCTCGATAATGTTGTGTAACAAATAATCATGGTATTTCAGTAGCATTTAGCATTCAGCATCCTCCCAGATTTATGAGCTCACTAGAGTACAGCTGATTGGGGCTGAGCTCAGCCAGGCTACTCTACTCACTGAAGAACTCTGTGGCAGTTGTGGCAGCTCTGCTCTACATGTCTCTCAGCCTTCTTGGACCCTCAGGCAAGCTGTGGCATGTTCTTTAAATGGTGGTGTCAGAGACAATATTCAAATGCACATGTACATTTTAAGCCTTTGCTTGTGTCATATTTTGTAACATCCTATTTGCCAAAGAAGTTACACGGCTGTGGTCAAAGGGAAGAAGCAGAAAAATATATTCCTCCTAGGAACAAAAAGCTGTATGGCAAAGGCATGAAGAATCAAGGCCAGTAATTGAATCTACAACAGATGTGAACATATTTTGTATCCTGAATTGAGGAAAAGGGCTTATCAGATAATTATAGATTTGGATGAGCTTCAAGGTTTTATATGCTGCCTATAAAATAAAACACATTGCTTTTTTGCCATTGTGATAATGCAGTGGAAAAGATACGGTGGAAAAAGATCCTATGTGAGATGTGGGCTTATGTGCATATACATAAATATGCTTATATCAAATGTAGGCTGAATTCTATGGCAGAGACTAACTGATTACCAATGATCTGGCCCTTGACTTTAATATTTAGTATTGTGTCCAGGAAGTGGCTGTACATCCAGGAACAGGATTCTCCAGTCTTTCTTGCATTTACGTGATGCCAAGTTCTTGCCAAGGGGAGGGAATTGAATAAATGGGCCATGGGTCAGGCCAAGTCAATTGAGATGTGTATATTCCTTTTCCACCTGCTCTTTCCCACCTGTCTAGTGAATGCAGGAGAATCTGAGGCCCTGTCTGACAACTTAGTCTCAGGATGGAATAATTGTATGCCTTTGAATCTTATGGAATATTACCTGCCCACCAAAATCAGTTACCTACTCTTACATGATTAAGAAATGAACCTCCATTGTATTTGTGTTATGCTACTAGCTAGAGGTGAGGATGTCCTACAAC
This sequence comes from Meles meles, assembly GCF_922984935.1. NCBI lineage: Eukaryota > Metazoa > Chordata > Mammalia > Carnivora > Mustelidae > Meles > Meles meles. Next base: position 18,950,344 of record NC_060066.1, on the reverse strand, counting down.
TAAAAAGTCATATGGAGAAGATACTGAAGCTCTTTTTCTCACTTTAAAGAATTTATAAAATAGGATGAAATCAAGAGAACATTTACTGCATATCTACCATGGGCAAGGCTCACAACTGAATTATATTACACAGTTAAATGTTTCAGACCTGTGATAGGTTTTAATGAGTTATTGGAATCAAGTAGAAAGAGAACCTTATCTTCCTGTCCTCTGCTACATTGGACTGTGCAAATGGCAGATACATAAAGAATAGTAAAAACCATCTATTTTTGACATAGTGAGAAATACTTGGAGACTGGAGAACCATATTATACAAGTAGTTACAGAACACATTTAGGACCCTTTACAATAGGATGTGTGAATGAACTTAAACAAAGGAGATGCCTAGTTATCTCAGGAGCAGTGCAAATGTAAACATATATTATACAAATTCAGTAGTATGAGGATAGATAGAGCTGCTGGCATCCTGAGACATTGCCTTAGGGAACCCATTCCTATTTGGGGTGCCTCAACCCTAGATAACAGGTAGGGTGACCATATTATGGAGGGAAGGTTGTGGGTTATAGGGCTGTTGAGGAAGGTGTTAGGACTGGGGCAGATTCTTTCAAGAGAAGAATGAGAGTGAAATACATTCCTTTAAGGGTGGTAATTGTGGTGGTATTGATAGCTGGGTATGCCAGGGAAGATCTGCGCTAAAACTACGTGGATAGCAAGAAAGTCTCTGAAAGTGTTATTCTTTGTGCTTTTATTCCCCACACCTTCTGACTTGTCCAAAAGTACACTTCAGGGAGAACATGCATTTTTGTAGCAGGAATGCAAGAAGAAAAAGTTAATATTCTTTTAGTTTTATTAGCCAAAATAGATACTCTAAATCAAAATTCAGCCATTAAGTGAATTTGTTGGACACTACAAATAGATAAAAGTTGTATGTCTATGTATAAAAAGTATACCAATGTCTAGATCAAGATCTTTCTCAGAGACAGTTTGGACTCAAATCAATTAGGACTCAAATCAGTACTCAGTGTGTTACTTCACATGAATATTTTTTCAAGAATACAATGTAAGAAATATCTTGCATTGATTCTTTCTTTCTTTTGACAGAGAGAATGTGAGTGGGGGACAGAGGGATAAGGAGAGAGAATCTTAAGCAGGCTCTGTGCCCAGCCCAGAGCATGATGTGAGTCTTGATCTCATGACCTGAGGTCATGACCTGAACCAAATTCAAGAGTCAGATGCTTAACCAACTGAACCACCCAGACACCCCTCTTTCATTTATTCTGTTTGCAACAACTTGAAGCTGAGACTTCCAGAGGGCAAGTTGAGGATTATCTTCTGTTTTCAACCAAATTAACAGCTATTTCAGGCATTCTGGTATTAGCCATTGCCTCTCCACTTTGTCTCTCCAGAAGAAAACAAACCAGACATTTATGTCAATGAAATATTCCTTTACAAAAGCCAAACCCAGAAGTTGGCTTCTCCATAGCTCCCATATATTCATTTGAGATAGTTTCTGCATTCCGCTTTATGAGTAAAGAGAAATCACCCAGCCTCATTAAGAGGGTTGATGGCATTCCAAACAGTTTTATAGTGGGCATTCCCATTTCTCCTTGGTCGTACCTGTGGCTTGGAAAACTGCTCTAAACCTTCAACAGAATGAGGCTGACTGTGTCAGAAGAGGCCCCCTTCCCTAGAAGCAGTTTAAATTTCAAAGCAAGCAGCTCGATCCATTTTGCAAGAATTGTGGAGAGGTTCCCTTGGAAGATAAAGCAAGTTCGCCAAGTGCTAAAGTACAATACATGATATCCCAAGCTGGGAGAGTTTTTCCTCCCACATAACGGCATAGGCCATATGGTCCCTTAACACATGTGCAACTCAGCTATAAGGAGAGTAGCAGTAACTGTTTCATTATTTCTCTTGATTTTCTCCATTAGTTTCCTATCGCTGGTGTAGCTTATTGGCACAACTTAGTGGCTCAAAACAAAGAAATTTATTATGTTATGAAGGCCAGAAGTTCTACGTGGGTCTCATTTCTGTATACAACAACATTTACGAACATAGGAGGCAGGCTGGAGTTGACCTGTAGGCCATAGCTCGCCTGTAGCCTGGTTTTGTGGCCCAGGGACCACATCGTATTCATTCTTTGTGGTCCCTGTGCCTAGCAAAAAATAACTTGCACAGATCGGAGACTCAATAAACACTGTTTTGTTGAAATGATTTAAGATATCTCCCCTAGGATATAGACTGGTGCAACCAACCTAGAGGGTGGCTTGGCAATTGCTCTTAAATTAGACCAAGCAAAGGACTTCTAGGAATTTATGGTCCAGCTGTATTGTGTCGAATCTTCTAAGGAATGTAAACAGAGGTTTTCATTGAGGCATTGTTGTAATGGCGAAAAGTTGGCATTCACCTGAATTTCTTTCAATAGGAGAGAACTTAATGTCTTAATGATTTAATCAGTGTGTAAAAACTGTTTGTATACCACATCTTATTGGGGTTTTTAAAAGGATGTTGTATATATATTTCTATGAACATTAAGCTTCCTAAAAAAATTACAAAGTAAAATTCCTGTAAAGCAGTCCAACAAATTGTTAAGACTTATTATCGTTTGGTTACTTGTGGTCAGGAAGAAAGAACACTTTTATTTCATATTTTTCTGTACTTTTCTCCCTAAGTCCATAGTTATTTGTAATGTATTTTTAAAATGTTTGATTTCCCTATGGCAGAATTGTGCACCATATATTTATCTTTGGTGGTTCATATAATCTTGGGATATTTATACCCTTGGTTTTAGTAATTCAATGGCTGAAACACCACTTTCAACTATTAAAGACAATATGAAAATGAATACTAATATGTTCATTTTAATATTGTGATAATTAAAAATTGATAAAAACTTTAATACTCAGGAATAAGTGAAGAGTAAATAAATAACTTATACCCACATACTAGGGACATTATATCATTTAAAATTATACGATGGATAATTTTGAGTATATTATCTTTATAAAATATCCTGTGTTTTGTTTTATTATTATATCAAAAATAAAATAAACTTACATGATGAAAAGTTTATAATATGGGAAATACTTGTTAGTAGAAAAAATATACAAAATAATATGTAAAGTATCATCACAACCATGTTAAAGGAACATGTACCCGACAAAAAGGACTGCAGAGGGGCACCTGGGTGGCTCAGATGGTTAAGCGTCTACCTTTGGCTCGGGTCATGATCCCATGGTCCTGGGATCGAGCCCCACATCTGGCTCCCTGCTTGGGCGGGGAGTCTGCTTCTCCCTCTCTCTCGCCATTGTCCCCCCCCCCCGGCTAGTGCTCCCTCGATCTCTGTCAGATAAATAAATAAAATCTTAAAAAAAAAAGACTGCAGAAATTCATAACAAAATACTCATTGTATTATGTCTCTAAGGCATAAAAACAGAGGTGGTTTTATTCAGATATTTATAATTGTGCGGTATGTTTCTTCTCCCTCTTTTTACTTTGCTCCTCTTTTCTCTAATGAATATTCAATTTCTAGTATGGGTGACACAGATTGCTGAGTGAAGACCAATATCTGTTTATAATAAAGGAGAGAGAGAACACTTACTACCTCTTATTGCTTACTAGTTCATGGTCATAATGAAACAGGGCATTTTAGGTTGAAAGAAAAGAGTATCATTGTGTGATAGGAATTAGCGCCATGTTAAAGGAGGAGGAGGAGGAAGGGAAAGGAAAGGGGACTGGGAAGGAGATCTCACTTCTATTTTCATGAAAAAAAGTCTTCTACTTTCATTTCCTACATCACCACACTCTTTAGAGGAGTTTGTAAAACTGGGAATGTTTCACTCTCTTCCTCCAAAGTATATTTAAGTCTTCCCAACTGCAAAGGCAGTAGTATTTATTTTTCAAGCATGAAATTCAAGAAATAGGTATCCTAGAGTAGGTGTAGCCCAAACACAGCTCACTATCTGTTTTTGTAATGAAGTTTTGTTGGACCAGGTTCTGCTCATTTCTTTACATATTGTCTATGGCTTCTTTTGTACTATAATGACAGAGTTGTAAGAGAGATCACATGGACACCAAAGCCAAATATATTCACTGCCTGCCCTTTATACACATTTGGGGGCAGGGGGTAGCAAATAGATTCACAACAAATTAAACTCAACCATATATTGGAATAGAGTTACCCTGAACTCTTACCATATATGATACTGTCCCTTGGATCTTTCATTTTGTTGGGTTTTAGCTTGATACTATAAAATATTTGGAGTTCAAATCAAAGTCAACATTATGCAGTGGTAACAAGAAGTACATAGGGGCAGTCACTGTTGAAGGATAATTGGTAAAACAATGATAAATGGTAAAACAATGATTCACATACATCCATAAAATAAAAATGGGTCACAGATTTTAATTTTTTAACTAATAAAATGTTACCACCGGCCCAAAGATGAATCCAAAGAACCAACAAATATATAAACATCCAGAATACTGAAGAAAAATTGCAAATAGATGCAAAACTGATAAAGTTGTTCAATATCCATAGGGCAATAATTTTTTTATTAACATGTAATGTATTATTTTTTTTTTTCAGGGATACAGGTCTGTGATTCATCAGTCTTACACAATTCATAGCACTCACTGTAGCACATACCCTCCCCCATGTCCATCACCCAGCCAACCCATCCTTCCCACCCTCCCCTCCAGGAACCCTCAGTTTGTTTCCTGAGATTAAGAGTTTCTTATGGTTTGTCTCATAGGGCAGTAATTAGTTGCACATCACTGAACACAATTCCCATTTTGATGGACAGCAAACAGTCCTTTGGCTTTATTATCAGTTCTCCATAATGTATAGGACAATAAAAGATTGAGATAATCTGAAAGCTAAGTCAGACAGTAATCTTTTTTATTCATTTCAAAATTTTTCAGTTTTTCTCCTATAATGTAAAACAATATAAAATGCAACACTCAGCTTGATTATATAAATGTAATGTCTTTCTTCAAGCATATGTATTAAAAATAGATAAGGTTTCTAATTGTCACATGCCTAAGTAATAGAGACTCCACTTGAGGCTACCTCATGAACCCTGCTAAGGATCAGAGGTAACTTGGAAGGAGGCAGTGTTACCAAAAATCTTATATTCATGAATAACTGAGAGCTCTCATAGGAACAACTCATCCTAAGGAATGAGTAAGCTAAGCATGACTCTGAAGCAGAGAGGTGGGCATTGAAGTAGAGGGGTGATTCTCATTATGGAAAAAAAAAAGTCTGTCCCCTTAGTTTGTCTCCTGACTTTCACCAAAATTATATTCACTTTGGGCCCTACTGGCAATGTTGTAAGTAAATTAAAGTAAACCATTAAACTTTGTAAGATATTGGACCCAAACTGTTGATGTTGAACCAAGTATAACACTTTAGTTTTTTTACTTCAGGGGTTCTAGTTAATCGGTAGCTAGGGAGGTCAAAAAAAAAAAAAAGAAGAAGAAGAAGAAAGAAAAGAAGGAAAGAAGGAAGAAAAAAAAAGAAAAGAAAAAGAAAATGGGCGGGGGTGTGGGGGAAGGTTGCAGAAAATGTCCTTAAATATAGAATAGTCTGAACAGGCCATCAGATGTTAACATCCATAACCATACCATCCACTAAGATGTTTAATATTCCATAGGGGGGAAATTGTCTACTGGAAATATGGAAGAATGTGAAATATGATAGTACAAGAAACCAAACTGCCCACTTTGTAAAACATATGCTATGGTTTGCATTGTTTTCTTTTGATATAAAAAATGCAAATCTCACTATTTCTCAAATTCACTCACTTCTTTCCATTTTTATTGTCATTATCCTTGACCAAATCACTACTTTCTCTCACTGAGATGATGGAGAACATCTCCTCAGAGTAAAAAGAAATAAATCACAAAGTAAAAACTGCTTAAAATCTTTCACAGCTTCCTATTAACTTTCAAATAAAGTCTTGACATGCCCTAGAAGACCTAGCTCTATCTTGACCATCCTTGTCTCTCTATTCTTAACTCATGACACCTTTCTCTTTCTTAATCCATTGTGTGTCTCTCCATGTCTCAGTAACCAGAAATTACCTTGGTTTCTCCTCTCTTTGGGTGGCCAGTTTCTCTGTTTAGGAACAGAGGAATGAAAAAAAAAAAAAAAAAAAAAAGAAGTGGAAAGAATGTTCTAATCTAATCCCTTATATTCAAGCTAGATTACATGGTCCAATGAAACTAACTTTTCCCTCTGTGATCCAGTATTCTATTGCATAAGTTTGTTTTTCTTTTTATAATTCATTTTTCAAAATCTGTTTTTTCTCTCTACACTTTAAGTGTGTAAAGGCAAGTATGCATGGCATATAATAGGTAGGGACTAAGTGAAAAAAGAAAAAAAAATTGAGGAGATCTTTTGGAGATAGCTACCTCTTTCATATATCTAAGTATACCTCTACCTGACCATTGTTTCGTGTGGCAAGATTTTGCTTATGTCAGATGTGGTTTCCCGGCATTGGGTTATGTGAAAGCTCCTTGAATCTTGTCAGGTGTGTGGTAAATGCTCTATAATGGTAGGTTCGATTTCTTTATTTTTTTAATACTGATGCACATAAAGTTTAGATCTTCTAGGATTTGAGTGCTGCTGAGTCATTTCTAGGTTCCTGGGCTCTCCTGGGCACATGTACCCTCCAGAGCTAAATTCTTCAATTCTTTTAAGTGGGTATAGAGTCAGAGATTTTGAGAGAAGACTCCTGGGGCAGGGCAGGAAATGTCCTCTTATAAATCTAGGCAGTGTTACTGCCTTGCTTAGAGGCAGCACGAGGCAGCCTAGTGATGCTCCTGGATTTGAAATTACCCTACCTAGTTTTAGAAGAACTTTAGATCAAGGAATGAATAAACCTTGACAGGCCCCCATTCAGGGACCAAAAGGTTGGCAGAAATTGCCAGGAGATACAGTGGGCACTCTCAGGAGAGCTGTGCCATACACTCACTCATTGCTGAACTAAAAGAAATGCTGTGACCCATTCAATCCTGAGGTTAAAACTGACAGCATGTGGGCAAGGATTGGCTGCCAGATGTATTTTGTTTGTCTTATACAGTTTTTTTAAGACTTGTTGAGTCTCATATAAGAATACAGATAGCAAAGTTTCCTTGAAAAATTAGTCCAGACCACATTGTCCCAAGACAGCAGTGGGACAACGGTGGAGAGTAGCTGTATGAGTAGCTGCTCATGTGGAGGGACCTCATTCCCCGTTGGAGTGCTTGGAACCCACTCAGCTTTTTTAGGCAGTGATTTTGTGACCCTTTTGCGAATCCAATCATATTATTTTACAATGAAGAAACCGTCTCTTTCTGGGGATAGTTTGGGGAAAGGAGAAGCAGGATGAGATGGAATGGCCTTGGGAACAGCAAGCCAGTGCAGAGTTGGGACTAGAATCCCAGCCCATTTCTCCTTGCCACATATCACACTGTGGGTGTCTCTGTTAAGGACCCAGCATATCAGAGGGTAGAATGGGGGATGCTCCCACTCACACTTATCTCTCTAGAGAAGTTAAGTCAGTCCCAAGGTCACACTGCTTATAAATGGGTGACTAGTCTGCTAATTACTTCTGCATCCCACATAGTATTAACAATGTAAGACATAGTTCTTAGAAAATTGAATTGAATTAGACTGCATTTCCTCTGTGAAGTTGTCTTACCACCGAAATTTTCTTTTCCTACTCCTCCTTTTCATTTGGTTACGTCGAATCCAGCTAAACACATTAACCAGATGAGCGGGGTTACACACTGTTTTCACAGGAAATCCTCCCTTCCTCCTTCAGTTTACCTAAAAGGATGGGAAGTGGGGAGGGGGTTTTTCCAGTGTATACACACACATGGCGCTGTATATATTTATACACCGCACAGATCCATATACCCATATGTCTGTAAAACAATATATGTTCACTGCAGCATCTGGCTTTCTGTGAAGTCTTGACCTCTGCTCCCTCACAGCTGTGTTGGCTCAGAGTTTAGAGTAAGACTTACAAGACTCCCTGAAGAACATATGTTTCTAAGCAGTCCCCTAGTTCCCTATCCGTTTTCTTTCTTTCTTTCCTTCTTCTTTTTTTTTTTTTTTTGCAAAGGGAGTCATAAAAGGTTACCACCTCAGACCTTGTACTGGTAGCCCTGCTTCCCCAAGGAATTTCTCATGGTTAAAGGAGAATCATCCGTGAAAGACAGAGCTGGTGTGAAAAACCATGCTCCATCACCTCTCTCCCTCCCCACTCCCTCCCTATCTTGTCCACAAAAGAGTTGGGAATATTTTATTTTATAATTGCTAAGCTCTTCATACTGAACTGCTTGGTCAGGAAGAAGGAGTTGGCAACTCTGGACAAGAATGACCTTCTTTGCCTCATTGTTTCAAAGTAGCAGATAAAAAATTCAGTGGCCATTCAGAAGTGCTCTGATTCATCTTCAGCCTTGGCCTTGTCACTTCCACAAGTGCCATCTTTATAGAGTTGGGTCTGGCTTGGTGGGTTGGGGGTGGGGGAGGGTCCACCTTCATGTGAAATGCCTGGCCAGCGTTACTTGACAAAGCTCCAGCACGTGGGCAAGAAGCAAACAGCAATGAAAACACAGGGGCTCCCATGTCTATTGTGCTTTTTGGGGGGAGGAACCTCATGTATGAGGTGTTCTAAATGGCTACATGATTATATAATTTTAACACTTAAAGATATATTTAAGACAGTATACTTTAGGAAAGCACAGTTAGAATTCCCAGTTTTTATAAACTAGGTTAGTCCCCTTAGCATTGCTGGACACCTTTTGGGTTCCAGCAGCTGAGAGCTAGGGCATGGCTGCTGGGAAGGGGAGAGAAGTCACCAGTTCTGCATTCACAGCTTGCTGATTGCTGCACATTGAATCCACGTCCTTTCTTCTCCCCTAGACATCCTCCCCTTTGGTCTTTCTAGCTCAGTAATATATTTGGAGTGTTCCTTGGTTTCTCGTTCTCTTAGAAAATCACACCATGGGGCGCCTGGGTGGCTCAGTGGTTTAAGCTGCTGCCTTCAGCTCAGGTCATGATCTCAGGGTCCTGGGATCGAGTCCCGCATCGGGCTCTCTGCTTGGCAGGGAGCCTGCTTCCTCCTCTCTCTCTCTCTCTGCCTGCCTCTCTCCCTACTTGTGATCTCTATCTGTCAAATAAATAAATAAATAAAATCTTTTAAAAAAAAAAAAAGAAAAAGAAAATCACACCAGTTTGTTAAGGGCGAAAAAAAATCCATTTGGCTTTATCTGCAAGATATAAACGGACTCCAGGAACATATGAATGCTTTCACTTCCACCTGCCTTTTATCATTGCTCTGAAGAAAGAGTCAGAGAGAAATGTGAAATTACATTTAGCCTGGGCTTACTGTAGTCATATCCTAACTGGTCTTGCTTCCAAGTTACCCTCTTAAAACCCATTTTCTTTTAAACAGTAGCTAAAGGAATTCTCTGAAAATATGAGGCAGATTATGTTCTCCTTTATGATGGAACCCCCAACGGTTTCTTACAACATTCAGTGGAAAAGGCCAAGCCCAAGTCATGGCTTATGAGGCTGTAAGCCCCTATTTCTTCTTTCATTTTACCCCCCCCCCCCGCCCCCCCAGGTGTCAGAGTGACTTCATTCCTCTCCTTCTTGACTTAGGTCAATATTAAAGTACCACCTTGTCAGAAAGACAGTTTCTGTCCCACTGATGTGTATCCTGTCCCCAGTTCTACATACCCACATCCTTCCGTTTTTTTCTTTTCAGAGCACTCAACATCATCTGACATTTTATATGTTCACCTGTCTACTTGTTTATCATTTTTCCTCCTCCCAACAGAAAGTATATTTTATTGAAAAGAGGGACTTTTTAAATTCATTCACTACTTTATACTGAGTTCTTAATGGACTAACTGGTCCATAGTGCTTAGTTAATCTGTAATGAATGGATTAATGAGTTGAATTGGCTGACCCAGTTAAGTGGGGCGCCAGTGGTGGAGCTTACAGGAGTATATGCAGGATGCCCCTTAGCCCAGGTCTAGAGAAAAAGAAAAGTGAATAAATGGCTGAATTTGTGAACTGGAGGGATCAATGCTGGTAAAATAGAATCAAACCGAGTTTCCAATCCAAGGACCACAAGGTAAATTACCAGAACCAGAACGTAGAATAAGACCCTCCTGATGCTGAGGGATTTGTGTGGAGCACTTACTATATACTTGTACTAGTTGCCTGGGGTTATTCTAACAAATTACCACAAACGTAGAGGCTCAAAACAACATCTCTCACAGTTCTGGGGGTTGAAATCAGTAGTCTGAAATCAAAGTCAGCACATCAGGGCCATGCTCCCTCTGAAGGCTCTAGGGAAGAATCCTTCTTTGCCTTTTCCAGGTCCTGGTGGCCCAGGCATTACTCGACCTGCCCGGGGATAATTCCTCTGTATCACATGCTCTTCTTCTCTTCTCCTCTGTGCATCCTCTCCTCTTCTTATAGGGACACTGGTCTTTGGTTTAGGGCCCACCCCCATCCATATGATCTCATCTTAACTCAGTCATGTCTGCAAAGACTGTTTCCAAGTAAGATCACATTCTGAGTTTCCAGGTGGACATGAATTTTGGGGAGGCACTATTCAAGTCTCTATAACACTCAAACCCTTTATTTGGTTTATATCCTCACCACAACTCTCTGAGTTAGATACTATTATTGATAACATTTTGTGGACACCAGAAACTGAGGCCCAGAGAACATCAGTAAATTGCCCAAGGCCATAAAGCTAGAAAGTGGGTTCAAACCTAAATATATCTGACTCCACAACCATCTAGTTTCATTCTTTGACTATACCATGCTGACTCCAATCCTTACCACAATAATACGTTCAGAATATGTTGCTGGTTAGGAAAGTACTTATTTTAGTAACCCTGTATTTAAAACCATGGAACTGGGCCATCTTGCAAATACAAACAGCATTTGTAACTGCTCCCAGCACTTTTACAAGTCACTGAACAAAAGTCCAAATATCAGGGAGTTGGGAGAGTCCCAATCCTAGGATTCTCCAAGGTCAGAGAAGCTCTCTAAATATCTGGAAGAAGGGAGAATTAAAGCAGTTGCCCACTAGGCCACAGAGCCATCACAGCAAGAACAAACTTCACCTTGGATGAAGTGTGAAATCCAAGGCAGCTGTCAATGGATTTAGGACCACCTCTGGGGGCAGCTTTAGGCTAGAAAGCAAATCTTTGCATGTAGCAATAGTCTCATATCTGCTCAGAGTGACAAAGTCACTGCGATTGCCTTATTTGTAGTCAGAAGACAGGAAAATTGAATCTTATCATATTTTTTTTCCCCTCTGACCTTTATAAATAACATGCACTGCAGCCACGAGCAAAATTTTTCCTGATTTACCCTATGAAATATTCCACAACTTTCCAGCCTGGAAATATATTTACTTCTGTGATCAAAATCTTTCCCCTGGTTTGCATTAACTTTCGCCAAACCTCTGGCTTAAAATTTATCATTGGTTGAAAGCCAGCTAGTCAACAAGAACGTTTAAGGGTTTAAATCTTTGTTTAGGTTCCCCTTTCTAGGAATTTAAGTACAAAACGAGGCATTCAATGTTCTGAAAGGGCATCCGTTTCTCTCTTGGGCTCCTCTTTTTCTACTCCTTTTCTGCCTCTTCCCCTAGCCCTGCCCCATCCCTCTCTTCCCTGAGTCTCTCTCTCTGTCCCTCGTTTTCTCTCTTCTTATCTTTCCTCTCACCCTTGCCCCAACCATCTCTGCTCTCTCCCATCTTTCTTAATCATTTTCATTTTTGTCAGATCCTTGTGGCTTTATTAAGCCAGGCAATTAGTTTCTTTGGTCTAATGTCTTAAAAAATAATTTCCGCCAACTCCCTAGCTTCCAGTGTGCATTGATGCCAAGACTGTCCAGAATGCTTATAATGCTGAGAAAATTAATTGCGGCTTTCAGGCACAAACTCTCTCAGCTTCCCTCAACACCTCTGAACTTTTGCTCAGGTCCACGCCCATCCTCTCTCCTCTCTGGGATGCCAGCAGCAGAGATGTTCCCCTCTGTCTTGCTTCCTCAACCACCTTCCTTGAAAGTGTGTCCTTCTCTACCTAGAAACATTTCCAAATATCTCTTACATTCAAGTATCCCCTGCCTTTCCCTTTCTTCCTTTCCCTCACCACCATCCGTCTTGAGACAGTAGACTGCACTCACTGTCCTCTCTCCCACTACTCTTTCACTACACTAAACACTAATTTCTGCTACCTCCTCCATCCCACCATTCCTCAAGAATTGCTTTTGCAAGATTAATCACCTATCATTTAATCTGATAGTTTTCCTATTTCCCAAAAGTAGTAGCCCTTGAATTTTTTTAAGTAAAACCAGCCCACTGATTTTATTTTATTTTTTAAGATTTTTAAAATTGGGGTGCCTGGGTGGCTCTGTGGGTTAAAGCCTCTCTGCCTTCAGCTCAGGTCATGGTCCCAGGGTCCTGGGATCGAGCCCCGCATCAGACTCTCTGCTCAGCAGGGAGCCTGCTTCCCGTCCGTCCTCTCTCTCTGGCTGACTCTATGCCTACCTGTGATCTGTCTGTCAAATAAATAAATAAAATCTTTAAAAAAGAGAGAGAAAAAAAGATTTTTAAAATTTATTTGGCAGAGAGCAAGAGGGACAGAGCACAAGCAGGGAGAGCAGCAGGCAGAGGGAGAGGGAGAAGCAGCTGTGAGCCCAATGCAGGACTCGATTCCAGGACCCTGAGCTCATGACCTGAGCTGAAGGCAGATGCTTAACTGACTGAACTACCCAGGCACCCCCTAATGCTTTTATTGATCAATCATTTCAACTGTCTTAAAACTATTCCAGCTCTCCATTTGTATGACATAACTTTCTCCTGGTTTTTCGAACTCTGTGTTCCTTATAATTTCTGCCAGGGTTCCTATACACTTCACTTAATTTCTTCCATTCTCCAAGCTTTTTTTCAAATGATGCCATCCTTTGTGTCTAGTGATGCCATCCTCTAGTGATGCCATCAATTTCTTCTCCTACCCCCTCTTCCACTTCCCACCCCTACCACTGATTTGTCTCTAATGCTTCCAGAACTTCATTTGTCACCTTTAGACTTATGTTCCCTAAATGCAAATCTTCCCAAAAGCCACCTGGGGGGTTTGCAAGCCTGGGGACTTTGAGGAACAAAATTTTCATAGACATGATCCAGCACAGTGGGGATAGATTTCGGTCATGGTCGGGGAATGGCAGGACGGAAGGAGATATGCCCATTTCACATATGCGTGTGAATTTCTTGACATACCCAGTAAGAAATGGGTAGGGACAGCATGGAATTTTCAGGTGGTGAGGAGTACTTGTGATGTGGGTTGGGGTAAGAAGTGTTGGATATTGTTGACAATATGTTCTCATAGGGACCATCCAGTTTGGTGAAGCTTAGGTAAAATCAGATCACACGGTCACTTTGACAGATATGTGAATTGAGTGCCCTTGGTGGACTTCAGGCTCTGGGCAGGTGGAAAATATCGTGTCTGAAGTACAGGGCTCATAAACTCCTCTGAGGAGGGCCACTGACTTTTCCAGCCAGAACTGCTCCCAGGAACGTTTGTGACAAAATCAAACCTTGGGTTGCAGGGCTGTATTTGTCAAGATAGGTTGGGGCTTGTCTACCAGGGTGAGTAAGAGAACGTGGACTGGGGAGTTAGGTCTCCATAGGAAGTCTGTCGGACACAAGTCTGTTCCCAGGTGAATTCATCTGTGATGGCCCTGCAGAAGCCATAGTCTCCAATCTTGCCTTTTTGTCAGGTACTTGTTTTTGTTATGCTGGTGATTGCTCATTTGATTACTACTTTTGTTGGCTTATGATTAGAATTGGATCCCTGACACTGCTCTCTTGACATTAACCCCATTTAGACTTGGCGTCTTCCAAGTTACCAAGTACCTGCACTTCGTTTTGCTTGTGACTCAATAAATGGAGAAATTTCTGCTAGAAAATGTTATTCCAGCATCAGAAGCAGGATTTTGCAGTGGTCTAACACACCTTGGATGTAACACTGCTTATGATCTTATGACTAACTGTATGTGAACTTTATCTGGTTCAGTAGTTCTCAAACCTTTGGATGCATCAGAATCACCTCTAGAGGGCTTATAAAACCACAGTCTTGGGCCCCGCCCCGGAATTTCTAATTCAGTACACCTGGGATAGGAAGTGAAAACTTGAATCTCTAACAAGTTCCCAGAGGACATTGCTGGTCTTCGGATTCCACTTTAAGAGTAGCTGCTCTACTGTTTGAGGATTGAATAAATTAATATATAGTTCTCAGAACAGTGGCTGCCATCGTGACTTCTCAATAAAGATTGGCTAATATTCTGAAAAAAATAAAAAAGAATAACTGATCTAGTTTGTGAGTTCCCTTTGAAAAATAATAGAAATTGGCTTTATCTCAAGTACTAGAAGTTATACATGAAAACTTTGAAATGATATTTTCTTTCCTTTTCTTTTTCTTTAAGATCTTCTTTTCTTTTTTCCTTTCTCCCTCTCTCCGTCTGTCCCTCCCTCCCTTCTTTTCTTTCACTAAATCCCCATAGAACATTTTCCAGCTGTCTAGCCAATGTATGGTTAGAATATGAAGAAACCAGTATCTACCATTCCTGGCCTTTGGACCCGGCGGTAGAAGATTCCTAGAACTCAGATAAACAGTGGATCCGAAGTGAAACTTTGAGGTTTTAGATCCCAAATCAATTAGTTTGCTTTCCAAAGTCAAAGTACTGCATAGTCTCTTAGGTGGGTTTTGCCATTGCAAACATTTACTCTGAGCTTTCGAAAAAACTTAATTCAAGGCTGGGAATCTGAACATGTTAAAATTCAGAACAGGATCCTCCAAGTTAAAACACATGTAATGTCAGTGAACCATTTCTTGAAATGTTACCCTTTGTCCTCTATCTGTTAAGTACAGTAAAGCCTTGACTAATCACATGAAACCAGCCAAACCAAACCATTAATTGTTTGGATTTTTTTGTTGTTCTTGTTTTATAGCATCTGAACAAAGTTGATCTAAGCAAGCAAACAAATTTCAGAGATTTGTTTTAAAAAAGAGATGAACCTTGGGGCCTGTTTACTTATGTAGTCTTCATAAATAATTTTGGACAGCAGAATTCAAAATTATTAATCCTCAGAAACACCAAGCTAAAGCTTCAAGTTTTGAAGAAAAAGAATGCACTGGAGTTGATGACGTAGGGCAGAAAGATAGAGGACTCATTAAAATCAGTAAGAATAAGTCTCAAATAAAAAAAGTTTCCAAGGGGGTAGGGAAGGAAAAAAATGAAACAAGATGGGATGAGGAGGGAGACAAACCATAAGAGACTCTTAATCTCACAAAACAAAGTGAGGGTTGCCGGGGGGAGGGGGGTAGGGAGAGGGTGGTGAGGTTATGGACACTGAGGAGGGTACGTGCTATGGTGAGTGCTGGGAAGTATGTACGCCTGATGATTCACAGACCAGTACCCCTGGGGCAAATAATATATGATATGTTAATAAAAAATTTAAATATTTTAAAAATTATTTAAAAAAAAGTTTCCAAACTAAATTGAAAAAAGGTTTTCTGGTGAATCGTTAGTTTAATCAGGAAATAGGAAAGCTGGAACTTCCCATTTGAGAGCATTTTGTTTAACTATTACTCTGTCCTGTTGTCCTTCAGCCACTTAAATTCAGATTTCACTCATGTTTTGAGAGCATCTCTACTGTCTAGTCCCATCCTGAATGAGGTGCTCTCAAATGTGTTATGCATTTTCGCCCTGAGAGCAATTCTGAGAGGTTGAGTTATAGCCACTGGGCAGAGAAGCAGAAATTCAAACTCAGGATAGCTGATGGTCTAGTCAAATGACAACAGACCTTCATGCTGGGAAAATCTCATTTAGTCCTGTATTGACCGCCTATGAATGTTCGGGTGAGACTTCAGCCTTCCAAGTCTCCGTCTCCTTGTTTATAAATGTAAGAAGTAATGTCCTTTGTAAATCTATCTTTCAGAGTTGTTTTCAGATTCAATGAGAATAAACATGGATTCCTGCATAAGGGATTATCATAAATGCATTTTTCTTACAAAAGTGAGTTTAATCTTAGGCAAAAGGAAAATTGGGCCTGGTTGTTTCATAAGTAAACCTTTAGGGTTTTAAGAAACAATTTATCTCAAAGATTAAGAGCGTGCTCTTTGTAAAACTAACTTAAGTAAGTCACTTCTATTAAAAAAAATTAAAGAAGACAATTTAGGTATTACAAATAAGCTTTACTTAATACTTCATGAAGTTGACGGTCTCCTTTCAGAGAACTGCAAAATGAGACAGAAGTTAGAAAGGTTTTATAGGATAAAGAATTAAAAAAAAAAAAATAAGGGTGCCTGGGTGGTTCAGTTGGTTAAGTGCCTACCTTTGGCTCAGGTCATGATCCCAGGGTCCTGGGATTGAGCCCTGCATCAGGCTCTCTGCTCAGCGGAGAGCCGGCTCTCCCTCTCCCTCTGCCACTCCTCCTGCTTTTGCTCTCTCTCTGTCCAGTAAATAAATAAAATCTTTAAAAAAAAAAAAGAAGGATGAGGAAGAGAAAAGTAGAAAATGCATGGTTGGCTGAGGCCACAGAGTCAACCTTGTTTGGGGTGAAAATGTCTAGAGTTGTCTTGGCATTTGGGGGTTGGATGACTTGATACACTGCATTTCGGATCAAGCAGAGAATTTACCTGGACAGGAAAGTTATCTACGTTTTGGTTTGTTGATGATATTGTGACTTAGTCATTCAGATGACCCTGAACTCTGGGGAAGGGATAGGAGCTAGAGGTTGAATCAGTCAGTGACCAGTGATTTAGTCAATGATGACTATGTTATGAATCCACCAGAAGAACCCAAATGGACTAGGTTCTGAGAGCTTCCAGTTGGTGAACACGTGATGTGGGGAGAGCGGGACACCTGGAAAGGGTGTGGAAGCTCCTAGCCCTTTCCCCATACCTCACCCTCTGTATCTCTTATCTGGCTGTTGATAGTCTCCTTTATCATATCTTTTACTAAACCAGTGAGCACAAATTAGTGTTCCTCTGAGTTCTGTGACCCACTGTAGCAAACTGAAAGAACCTAAGGAAGGAGTCATTGGAACATCCCATCTGTTGCTCTTTGGTCAGAAGCATAGGGAGCAGCAGCCTGGGCGTTGGGACTGGTGTCTGAAATGGGGTATGGAGGGCAGTCTTATAAGGCTGAACCTATAACCTGGGAAATCTGATGCTATCTTGGGATAGTGTTAGAATTGAGTTGGATTCTTGGATACTCTGCTGGTATCTGAGAATTGCTAGGTGTTGTGCGTGGGAGGAAACCACCCCCCCCCCCCACATTGGAATTGGGTCAGGAACCAAAAAAGAGGCACTCTGGGCAGGAGTGGCTCCATCTTGAGCCTAGAAATTTATTTCAACACTATTAATCTCCATCAACTTGATTTCTTCATCTTTAAAATGTGAAAATGATAGCCACTTGGATTGCTATAAGTCTTAAATAAAATAGCAGTAACTACACATCAGAAGTGTTATAGCATAGTGTCAAGGAATCGTAAATGTTTAACTAATGATACTCATAGCATCAATTCTCTTTCTGACATCTCCTACCCCAGTAGAAGTTGTAGTGTACACCCATGTGGACTCTAATTTGGACTTGACAAGGATCAGAGAGGATTTCACTCTGTAATGGAATAAAAGAGGTTTGGGGCAGGAATAGGTTGCTGAGTGGAGTGGGGCCTCTGGTACTTTGAGCTTCCCCTTGTGACCTCGAGAACACTGTTACTTAAAGTAGGAGCCCACACTAGCTGTATTTGTTAAAATAAAGATTCTTTAACCTTGTACCCCTATATATATCTCTTACAGTGATATAAATATGTATATACATATTACTTTATATATAAATATATATCACTGTACATATAAAATGTATGTAAAAATATCTATCTTATATATCTATTTTATATGTATATATATATATAAAGCTTAGCAGAAGACTTGAGGACTAGAAGAGACATGTCACTATATATGTATTTTTGTATATTGTCTTATATACTATAGACACTATAAATATATAAATACAGTAATATATATTTAATAATAAATATGAGTATATATTTATAGCTTATATAGTGTATATAACTTAAAGAGACATGTCACTCTCTATATATTCATATACATTATATGTATATAGGAAAACTGACAGTTTCTTAATAAAAGCATTCAACTTTAGCAGTTAAACCTACATTTATTCTGATGCAGGAAACCGATTTCTTTTTTTAAGATTTTATTTATTTCTTTGAGAGAGAGAGCATGAGAGCAAGAGCACTGGGGACAGAACAGGGGAGCTGAGGGGGAGACAGAGGGACAAGCAGACTGTTCTGAGTGAGCCTGAGCAAGGGCCTGATCCCAGAACCCTGAACTCATGACCTGAGCCAAAACCAAGAGTCAGATGCTTAACAGGCAGCTGAAGCACCCAGGTCACCCTGCGTCAAATCAGTTTCTAAGCATTGATGCAAGGGAAATAAAAGCATATGTCCAACTAAGTCTGATACAAGACTGTTCACAGCAGCTTTAATGATAACACCTCACCAGTCCATCATTAGGGAAATAAAAACTGTAGACTATTCGTATAGTGGAAAACTACTTAGCAATAAAAAAGAACTTTGGCAACATGGGGGGTTAGGGGGATAGGAGAAGAATAAATGAAACAAGATGGGATTGGGAGGGAGACAAACCATAAGTGACTCTTTTTTTTTTTTAAAGGATTTTATTTATTTGCCAGAGAGAGAGCAAGCGAGAGAGAGAGAGAGAGCAAGCACAGGCAGGCAGAGTGGCAGCAGAGGCAGAGGGAGAAGCAGGCTCCCCGCCAAGCAAGGAGCCCGATGTGGGACTCAATCCCAGGACGCTGGGATCATGACCTGAGCCAAAGGCAGCCGCTTAACTAACTGAGCCACCCAGGTGTCCCCCATAAGTGACTCTTTTTTTTTTTTTTTTTAAAGATTTTATTTATTTATTTGACAGAGAGAGATCACAAGTAGGCAGAGAGGCAGGCAGAGAGAGAGGGAAGCAGGCTCCCTGCCGAGCAGAGAGCCTGATGTGGGACTCGATCCCAGGACCCTGAGATCATGACCCGAGCCGAAGGCAGCGGCTTAAACCACTGAGCCACCCAGGTGCCCCCCCCATAAGTGACTCTTAATCGCACAAAACAAACTGGGGGTTGCTGGGGGGAGGTGGGATTGGGAGAGGGGGAGGGGGCTATGGACATTGGGGAGGGTATGTGCTATCGTGAGTGCTGTGAAGTGTGTAAACCTGGCGATTCACAGACCTGTACCCCTGGGGATAAAAATACATTATATGTTTATAAAAAAAAAAAAATTGGAAGGGGAGGCGAACCATAAGAGACTATGGACTCTGAAAAACAACCTGAGGGTTTTGAAGGGTCAGGGGTGGGAGGTTGGGGGAACCAGGTGGTGGGTAATAGGGAGGGCACGTATTGCATGGAGCACTGGGTGTTGTGCAAAAACAATGAATACTGTTACGCTGAAAAAATAAATAAATTAAAAAAAACAAAGCAAAACAAAAAATAAATAAATAAAGAAAGAAAGAAAGAAAGAACTTCTGATACACCTAACATGAGCTTCAAGAACATTAGGCTGAGTGAAAGAAATGACATGCAACGAGAGTTCCTACTTACTTCATGGTTACTGGGGGATTACATTTACTTGAAATCCTGGAAGAGGTAAAACTAATCCACAGTGACAGAAGCCAGAACAGCGGCTGCTTTTGTGCGTGAGTGGGGAGGAGGGGTGGGAACGGCATGAGGAGAACTTCTGGGATGATGGAAACGGTCCGTATCTCGGTAGAGGTTTGGGATACATGCGTGTCTACGTTTACCAAATCTGATGAAACTGCACTTTTAAGATCTGTTTATTTCACTTTATGTAAATTATATCTAAATGTTAGAGATATTAAGTTTGAGTAAATGCAGGCTCGTGCTGGGTTTTCAGAGGAAGAGGAGTGAGTGTGTGTGTGTGTGTGTAGTGCTCATCTGGCAACCGTGGCAGAAACATTATGGTGATTATATAACCATGCACCATGCCTACTTGAGGGAAGAATGGGAAAAGATAGAAGGTACTAAATCAGATATATTTTTACCTTTTTTTTTTTAAAATTTTTTATTTATTTGACAGAGAGAGATCACAAGTAGACAGAGAGGCAGGCAGAGAGAGAGGGAGGGAAGCAGGCTCACTGCCGAGCAGAGAGCCCGATGCGGGACTCGATCCCAGGACCCTGAGATCATGACCCGAGCCGAAGGCAGCGGCTTAACCCACTGAGCCACCCAGGCGCCCCTATATTTTTACTTTTAAATTAAAATTATCCCTTAAAAATTACCCCTAAAAAATCCCTTAAAAGCCTAAAATATTTTTGCTAGTGGCACATAAAGATAACAATATCGGTTTTTACTTTGATCTCGATCCTTCCTTATTTGGCAAGTACCTGAGTGTCTGGTATAGTAAACATGACCAGGTTTCTTTACATTATGGGAATGACCATTCTGTGATCCTTTGAAGAATTTAAAAATCCCAAATGTTGCCACTGTAGTCAAGCCCAAAATGTCAGTGTCATCTAACTATCCTGTGGCCGAAACAAAGCAGAACCCCAAAAGACTCTCTTTTGTCTTTGATATTAATTTGATCACCAGCATGTAGAGGTAAAAAAACAGTTTTGCTCAGTCTACCTGCTTTTGTGGCCAATATAGACAAAACAGTGTTGGCTAAAACCCTATGGGTTAAAAAGTTATATTTTGAAGACCCATTGACATCTTCTCTTTAGAGTGCTAATGCCCAGTGTTGGCTGTGGAATTATTGGTATGCTTACATTGATGCTGGTGGTTTACCGTTAAGGGAACCATTCAAATGTCTGTAGGAGGACTCGAGAGATGTGTATATATACCATATACATCTGAGGACATGAGCCCTTAATTAACTTATGTCATATTCTATACTTAGTAGGTGACAGATTTAAGATTATCCCTAGGATATTAGGACCCAGAAGTCATGATATAACAGGAAAAAAACCACCGAAAATTATAGCATGCCAGTGGTAATTTGGTTGCTCAGTCTGCATGCAGAAAACAATGATTCAATCCATGTATTTCATCAGAGAGTAATTGGACTACAGTAATTGAACTATGATTCAGTGACAAGAGACGAATTACCCATTCATCTAGATATGTTCTTTTTTCACCCATGGCTATTAGTATTTGTAGCAATTTACCTTGCTAGAGCTTTTAAAGGTGTTTTCACAAACATTACATTTCGTTTTGAACTTGCCAACAACCATAGGCTGCAAACAGGATGGGCATTATTATTTGTATTATTGTTCCCATTTTTTAGATGAGGAAATGGGTTCAGAGAGCTTTAGCACTTCCCAAGATCAAACAACTAGTGAGTAGCAGTTAGAGATGATGATGAGTGAGGTCCACCTTCCTCTTCCCAGGACACCTTTCTGCAAAGGCTATCTTCAAATGATCTAGCTGTTTCTGACTCACAGAGATAGAGAACTATACGGACAATCTCCATATATCACTGATTAAGCAGCTCTAATGAGCTCTAATCTCCAGGAAATATTCTTTTCTCATTGTCATTAACAATGACAGGAAATGTGGGATTGTTTTCTTACATTCCTCCATTTGCAGCAGAGCAATGTGAGGGGAAAGATCATTTTAGTTAAAATAAATGTTCATTTGGATATAGTTAGCTCAGAAAATAACCAAACATTTTGCAAGTCTGGATTTTTTTTTTTTTTGAGAGAATTAAAAAGAGTTTATAGTTCTACTTTAGAGTCAAAGCAGTAAATACCCTGGCAATGAAAATATTCAATGGAAGATGTTCCTGGCACTGGGAAATTACTTGAAGCTATTTTCATCCTGCCATTTCATTTAGAGTTTCTCTTGTTAGTGAAACATTTAAAACTGTCAGAATTTTGTGAAACCCACTAGGGACATCCCTTAAAGACCTCTTGATGAAATTGTAGATTACTATAGCATTCTTTCTTTTTGGTTTTTTTTTTTTAAATCATTACAGCTTTATGATAACACAGCAATTATTTAAAAAAAAAAAACCCCTCAAGCAAGAGGACCCAAAATATAAAATCTTTTTTTTTTCCATTTTATTTATTTTTTCAGCGTAACAGTATTCATTCTTTTTGCACAACACCCAGTGCTCCATGCAAAACGTGCCCTCCCCATTACCCATGGAGAAGCAACATGGGGGGGTAGGGGGATAGGAGAAGAATAAATGAAACAAGATGGGATTGGGAGGGAGACAAACCATAAATGACTCTTAATCTTATAAAATCTTTTTGACTTCACAACGAGAACCGAAATTTGTGTTTGAAGCTCATCTTTCTTACCAGTCCTAGCTGAATGACTTAAGCTCCTTTATCATACAAGCCAAATCCCTCCCTTCCAAAGGGAAAGTCTTATTTTTTTTCCTCTAATTATTTCTTCACTTTGTAACCCGTCTTGAGGTTCATCTCATTATCATCATCATTATTAAAACCATGTAATGCTGGTGGGCAATGCAGTGAGAGAGAAAGGGAAATAGGGAACAGATTACTTGCATGTAAAAGAACATTTGGTTGGCAAAGACTATAATTGGTTTTCCCTGAAACATGCGCCCCCGCCTTTTTGGGGTTTTTTATATAGACTGATTTTGTTGATTAGGTCATTCCCAAAGGGAAGACAATTGATTTCAGAGACTCATTAGAGATGTGTGGAAGCACATTCATGGAGGTTTCTTTAAAGAAATGGAGGATATAGAGAGAGCTATGGAAAAGAGGAAAGACACTGCCACTTAATACAATATTTCAAAGAAATCATCAAAGACGCAGGACAAAGAACGGCTGAAGCACCGTGATCAGATGTTGGTAGGCACACTGCTGAGAAAGGCTTTAAAATCTTCATAACTTTGTGGCAATCACTGTCTTGATTCATTTTTTTTTCCTCCAGCAGTAAATTAACTGATTCTAAACACCAGGATTAATTAGTCTAAATAATGCCACTTACTCCTTTGAAATTACAGTGTGTTGTCCTGCTTCCTCTAAAACAGGGTTTCTCAGTCTTGGCCCTACTGACATTTTAAACCAGATAATTATTTGTTGTGGGACCTACGTGGTAGGAGGCTTAGCAGCATTCCTGGTCTCTACCTACCAGAGGCCTAGTAACAGCTCCCCAGCTGTGACAACCAAAAATGTCTCCAGACATTGCCGGATGTCCCTGGGAACACAAAATCACCCGCAAGAGGGTTATAGAGGAAGAAAATACCAATTGCAAACTATACCAGTCAGTCTATTTTGCATGTGAGTGTGTGCTCAATAATGTCAATAACCTATTGGCTCAATATATTGCCCCGGTCACCGGACAAACATGTTTTTTTAGGAACCTTTGGTTAACTGAATCCTCTGGCAAATGTAAGCAAATAGAACACTGAGAGGAAATTCAGTTCTGTGAAAGGAATCACATAATTGAAGAAAAACACTAAAGAGTCAGGTGTCAGAAAGGAGAGGAACCAATGAAGCTCCTGTACCTTATAAAGTTCCTGTCTTCCAGATCATAAGAAATGATGAATTATCTTAGGACTCAGGCATTAGGAAGTCATCTTGAACCTCATCTTCAGTCATTGGGTTTTAAGATTCAAATTACAAGAATAAAGTCTGATAGACTGTCCTGGCTCACATGACTATCCATTGACCAGGAGCAGATGATGCCTTGGCTATCATTATTCAGAGACCTTAACTAGTGGGACAAAATTAGGTGTCATTACTTCAAGAAAGTGTGAATGTATTCATTGAACAAAACAACCAATATGTATGCATTATACTGTTTCAATGAACAAAACATTGAACAAAACAACCAATATGTATACATTATACTGTTTCAGTTGCCCTTAGCCAGGTTGGAGAGCAGGTACATACCATTGTTTATGCATAAGGAATTTGCAGTTCAGTGTGTAAGTAACTCCCACCTGGTTACAAAGTTGGTAACTGGCTGAAACAAGAAGGAAACTCAGATGTGTTTGACTTTGAAGTCTCTATTGCTTCCTGAATAGCCCATTGTTCTTAAATTTATGGAAGTTCTTAGTCTCTCATTTATTTGATCAATCACATCAATCAATCAATAGGTATTTATTGAGGGCTGTTGAGACCCAGTTTCTTGATCTGACGTGAATGAAATATAAACAAATTGCTAGAGAGCTCTAGCTCAAGGGAGCCTGTGTCCTAATTGGAGAAACAAATTTACAATGAAGAAATGAGAAAATAGGGGCGCCTGGGTGGCTCAGTGGGTTAAAGCCTCTGCCTTCGGCTCAGGTCATGATCTCAGGGTCCTGGGATCGAGCCCCGCATCGGGCTCTCTGCTCCGCAGGGAGCCTGCTTCCTCCTCTCTCTCTGCCTGCCTCTCTGCCTACTTGTGATCTCTCTCTCTGTCAAATAAATAGATAAAATTAAAAAAAAAAAAAAGAAATGAGAAAATAAAATTGAATATTGAATATTGTGACTTCTGTGATGCATATAAGCCAAAAATCAAGGAAAATGTATATTAAGCTACTACATACACTGACAAAAAAGTTGAAGGAAAATGAGGCTGATATAAAGTAGCTTTATTAGGCAATATTATGGAAGTAGGACTTGAGGCAAATAATAAGTGACTTTTAAATTTAAACTGACATCAGTCTTATATCAGTCTTGAAGCAAGGTATATTAGTTTCCTAGGGCTATCATAACAAATTACCAGAAATTTATTCTTTCACAGTTCCAGGGTCCAGAAATCTGAAATCAAGATGTTGCTAGGGCCACACTCCCACCAAGGGTTCCAGGGAAGATTCTGTTCCTTGTATCTTCCAGATTCTTGGGGCTGTCAGCATTCCTTGGCTTGTGGTTCCTTTACACCAGTTTTGTCTCTCTTGTCACGAGGCTTTCTCTGTGTGTGTGTGTGTGTGCACGCGCGCACGCACACACACATATTCATGTGTGAATTCTCCCTCTGCCTTATTATTTTTTTTTATTAACATACAATGTATTATTAGTACCAGGGGTACAGGTCTGTGAATCACCAGGTTTACACAATTCACAGCACTCACCATAACACATACCCTCCCCAATGTCTATAACCCAACCACTGTCACCCTACCCCCTTCCCCCAGCAACCCTCAGTTTGATTCCTGAGATTAAGAGTCTCTTATGGCTTGTCTCCCTCCCGATCCCATCTTGTTTCATTTTTTTCCTTCCCTACCCCCACGGTCCCCGCCCCTGCCTCTCAAATTCCTCATATCAGGGAGATCATATGATAATTGTCTGTCTCTGATTGAC
Source organism: Meles meles (assembly GCF_922984935.1). NCBI lineage: Eukaryota > Metazoa > Chordata > Mammalia > Carnivora > Mustelidae > Meles > Meles meles. Next base: position 18,924,955 of record NC_060066.1, on the reverse strand, counting down.
TTATTTCACTCAGCAGAATACCCTCTAGTTTCATCCACGTCGTTGCAAATGGCATTTCTTTTGATCCTCTGCCTCATTCTTATTAAGACACACATCATTGGATTTGGGGACCACCCAGATAACCCAGGATGATTGTCTCATCTCAGGATCCTTAATTTAATTATATATGCAAAGACCTCTTCTCCAAATAAGGTAATAGTCACAGTTTCTGGGAATTGTGAAATGAACATATCTTTTGAAGCCACCATCGAACCTCTTATGCAAAATTTGGTATGCTTGTTCGTTCTGTCCTGTAATTCTGGATCTATTACAATATAGCAATCACAGCATAGTAATTAAGCTCACAAATCCTAGAATCAGAGAGCGAGTGTTTGATTTGCAATTCTGACACATAAAAGCTCTGTGTAATACAATAATCATAATAATAATTCTTATCGAGTGTTTATTATGTGGTAACACCTGTATAGATGTACATACATCATATTTAATCTTAAAAGAAATCCTTTGAAGCAGGCATTATCATTATCCTTATCTTAATGTGAGGAGGCTGAAATGTTAGGTTAAGTAATATTTCCAAGTCATAAGTATCATCAAACCCATATCTATGAACTATAACTGTCTTAATATTAGGTTATAACAGTACCTAACTAGAATATTGCTGAAGATATGAAGGCTAAGAGCCACTTAACAAATAGTCATGATTAAAACTGAGCTATAACACCTCACCAAAGATACAGAGATGTAAAATAGCACGAGGAAAGATGCTCCATGTCATATGTCCTTCTTGATACTATCACAGTACCCATCAGAAGAGTAATTTCCAACAACTCACTTTTTGGAAGCCTTGTCCTTTACCTGATAGTCAAATTCCATGGGGTGAGGACATTTGAGAGCAAACATGTAAGGAAGTGGGTGGGGAAGCCAAGAGAAAAGGCAATGGGAAAGCCTGAGACCCTCTGTCCTGTTTATTTTCATCCTCTTACATAGGTTTCAAGTACTTATCACATTCCAGACTCTGCTAAGTGTTTACATAGATTGTCTCTACAATCTTTGCATCAATCCCTAAAGATTGGGGATGTTTAGCTGCCATTTTCTCCTTAGACTTCAGGCCCTACACTGCCAACAAATGAGCAAATAGCTCGGGAAAAAAAAAGCAGTAGAGAACTGGGGTTCATGTCAATGTATTTCCCCTTGCTTTATGATCTTTACTCCTTAAGTAGTGGCCATCTTGATATTTTTCTGATGTCTATAGTTATTTTTTGTATTTTGTCCATAATTTGTAGTTGTTTTCTGTTAGAAAGGTGAGCTTGATATAAACTCCATTTCACAGGGGGAACAACTAAGGCTCAGAGTAATTACTCAGGGTGAGGTAGCTAACATTACAACCCATCTTGCACTGTAACCTGGAACTTTGGTTCCACTCTTAATCCACTGTTTTCATTGAACTCACTGGTTACTTGCAAACCTCAATATAGTGGACATTCCACATTCTAACTGGACATTTTTATGAAATGAATGAATTTGTAGTTGATTCAATTCTCCCATAAAATGCAAATACCACTGCAAAATATTATCCAATGTTTAAAGGACCTTTGCTTCTAACCATTATCTCTTACTTACTTGTTCTATTTTTAAATTACATCAGAATAAAAATAAGCATATCCACTCAACACAGTAACCTATACTTAGTGATAAACATAAGGCAATTCTTAAACAAACATAAGGAATTACTCACACAACTGAAATAACATAAGCTTGCAACATGCCAAGAAGACTCACGCATTGAAAAAGAATGGGAAAACTTATTCTGTATTGTTTACTGCCACCTTCGTTGAAATAAACTCTGGATGAGCAATTTTTTCTGTGAAGAGCTGTGGTTTTGATGAATCTGTGCAGCATATAATTGACGGTTTTTCAGTTATGAAGAGAATTACTAATATGTACCCAAACACACTTTATGAGGGTGAGAACATTCAAGCACTGGCTAGAAAATTGGGAAATCTCAAATTTACTAAAGACACTAAAGGAAGAATTTGTCTTTTTAAAATTTAACTTACCTACCATTTCCATCATGGCTTAGGTTTTTTCTTAAGAACTTATTTTTTTAGAGCTCTTTTAGGTTTGCAGCGAAATTGAGAGGAAGGTAGAGAGATTTCTTATATACCCGTACTCCCTCATATGCACAGTCTCTCTCATTATCAATGTCTCCTGCTGCAGTGGGACATCTATTATGATCGATGAACCTACATTAACACATTATAATCATCCAAAGTTCGCAGTTTACCTTAGAGCTCAATCTTGATGTTGTACATTGTATAGGTTTGAACAAATGTACAGTGACATGTGTGCACCATGGTAGCATCGTAAGGCGTATTTCCTTCCACTAACCTTAAAGTCCTCTGTGCTCCAGCTATTCATCCCTCCCTCCCCAACCCCTGGCGACTCCTGATTGTTTTACTGTCTGCATTGTTTTGCCTTTTCCAGAACATCATATAGTTAGAATCAGGGGAAAAAATTTTAAAAGATTTTATTTACTCATTCAGAGAGAGAGAGAAGAGGGGAGGGAGAGAGCATCTCAAGCAGACCATACTGAGCATGGAGCCTGACATGGGGCTTGATCTCAGGACCCTGAGATCATGACCTGAGCCAAAGACCTATCAAGCAGAAGATTTGAGCTGAAATCAAGAGTTGGATGCTTAACAAACTGAGTGACCCAGGCACCCCTCAAAGAAGATTTTTTTTTTTGAGATTGATTGGTTAATTTTGAGAGAGAGTGCATGAGCAAGAGGGACAGAGGGAGAGAGAATCTCAAGCTGACTCCACAATGAGCATGGAGCCCCGTGTGGGGCTTGATCCCATGAGATCATAACCTGAGCTGAAACCAAGAGTTGGATGCTTAACCGACTGTGCTACCCAGGGCCCCAAGGAAGAGTTTAATAGGACTCAGCAAACATTTAGCGCTAGACTTGGAAGAAGGATTAAGCAATCCCATGAATGCCACTCAGAAGCTCTAAAACATGTTTGCAAACTTTGGGTACTTCTCCAATTGAGAGTTGATGTCTGTATCCCCTTTCTTTCAACTTGATTTAAATGACTCACTTGTCACTAGTACATGTAATAGAAATGACACTATGTAACTCCCAAAGCTGGGTCAGGAAAAGCCATGCAGTTTCTACATGGTTCTCTTGGAACACTCACCTTTGAAGCCCCAAATAATATACAAAAAAAATCTACCATCCTGAGTCTCCCATGATGTGAGGAAGCTCAAGCAAGAGAGGCCATCCTTAGATGCTTCAACTGACAGCCCCAGCTAAGGTCCCAGCTGACAACATTGACCACCACATGTGTGAATTAAGACACCTCTTGATAATTCCATCCCCAACTGTCCAGTCATCCCCAGCTGCTGACTCTCCTCAGCTGACACCCCAGATATCATGGAACCCTCTCTTGAGTTCCTGACCTTCAGCATCTTAATAAAATTATCAAAAAGTTTTTGGGGGTAGTACTCTAGAAAACAGTATGGAGGTGCCTCAGAAAGTTAAAAATAGGCTACTCTATGATCAAAAAATTGTACTACTAGATATTTACCCAAAGAATACAAAGAGTGTTTGAAGGGGCATATGCACCCCAGTATTTATAGCAGCAATGTCCATAATAGCCAAAATATGGGAAAAGCCCTGATGTCCGTTGACAGATGAATGGGTAAAAGTGTGGTACATACATACATATGTACAGTGGAATATTAATCAGCCATCAAAAAAATGAAACCTTGTCATTTGCAATGATAAGGATGGAACAAGAGGGTATAATGCTAAGCGAAATAAGTCAGTCAGAGAAAGACAAATACCATATGATTTCACTCATATGCGGAATTTAAGAAACAAAATAGATGAATATGGGGGAAGGGAAGGAAAAATAAAATACAATGAAAATGGAGAGGGAGGCAAACTGTGAGACTCTTACCTGTAGGAAACAAACAGGGTTGCTGGAGGGGAGATAGGTAGGGGGATGGGGTAATTGGTTAATGGACATTAAGGAGGGCACTTGATGTAATGAGCACTGGGTGTTATATGCAACTGATGAATCATCAAATTCTACCCTTGAAACTAATAATGCAGTAAATGTTAACTAAACTGAATTTAAATTAAAAAAAATTAAGGAATAAAGTTTTGGGATAGTTTGTTATGGATCAATACTAATGGTAACAGACTCTTCTTGCCTGTTCCTAACTCTTATGTTATAATATGATAAGTACTTAGGGAAGTAATTAAATTACTACAACACACCAAGGGAACATTTATATCTGGGGTCAGCAAACTTTTAGTAGTAGATCTTCAGTATAGTTTAGCAAACTCCATGAATACTACAATGAATCAGTAACCAGTTTAGGAGCTGTCAAACAAAAGAAAACAAAAAACAAGCCTTAAATATCTGGGTCACAATTTCCCCCCCTACTAGGTATTCTACCAATATCCTTAGTGACTCAAGATTCAAGGCAAATGACCCACCCAACTTTACTAAGACATATTGGCTCTACTAGCATTCCACTTTATGTAGTCATATCTTTAACTTGTCATTTGGAATCAATCTACACCAATTTCCTCCAGCTTTCACAGCTTCTGGCTCTTCCACCTTCAGGAACCATCTACTCCTTGTATTTCCTTTTGTTTCTCTATCGGTCACCTCCTGGCTTCATTTATTGCACTACTGAATGTAGACGTCATGGTTAATCATTGCGACTCCTGGAATACCAACTCATATTCCCTTTTATTTCCAATATTCCTGCCTCACAAACTAGGACCTATCAACTCACCGTTTGCCTCCTCATCTCCTATAGTCAGGCCCTAAAGAAAACTGCAGGAAAAGAATCACAGCATTATATGAATTGGTGGCACAATAAATGTATGATTTTTCACCTTTTCTGGGACATTAATCTCAGCCAGTTAACTCATCCTTCACTTATCCTTAGCCATGGTCCATATCCTTAGCCATAAATGGTCCAGAATTTACTCTTTTCCTGCACTTAGCACTTACCCTTCTTTCCTCACATGTCCTCACCTTCTATATCACCGCAAAAGTACATACATCCTTACTTCTATCTCCTGATTTAACCTTCATCTCATCTGTATCATCCTTCCTTCCGTATGAGAGGAAGAATTATTCCTGTGTGTATGGATCAATTCTCCAATAGACTCATATCCTCTCTCCACTCATCTTCTTGGAGACTAGTTCCATATATGATTTATTTTTCTGCATATTAAACCATTTTAATTCTACTGGTTCTTTTTCCTCCTACCCTCTGATTTATCCTATCCATAAAAAATAGTTCTAACTGCCATTACCTCTGAGACCCTCTGTACATACCCTCCTAGTACTTTTAATTTCCTCCAGATTTAAGGTCCTTAGGCATTGTCTTCTAATATCAATATCTCTATTTCACTTCCTGTTCATCCCCCATATGTTCCCATCAGCATATAAACATGCTATTTTTCTCCAATCTTAAAATATAAACGAACTTCTCTTTACCATACTTTCCCTACAAGCTTGCCCAATTTCTTTATACCCATTTATACAAACATTTCTTGAAAGAGTTGTTTCTAATCAGCTTCTCATCACCACTATTCCACAAAAACTTCTCTTGTCAGGTTCACTTAATTATTTCCATGTTGTTGAATCCAGTTGCCAATTTTCAGGCCAATCCTGACATGCTGGTAGCATCTGACATACTGGACATCTCTCCTTTTACATATACTTTGTATAGTCAGCCCACAAACTTTAGTGTTTTCTTGGATTTCCTCCTTGTGTCTCTGTCTTTCTCTGGCTCCAAGGCTTAGTCAGTGGTCCTCCTCTGATCTACTCTTGCTCTCTTGTTGATCTCAGCTAGTCACACAGCCTAAGTTCCCTCTGTCGGCCAATGATCCCCAAGTTTATAGCTCTGTATGAGATCTGTCTCACAAATGCCAGACTCATGTAACAGCCGCCTTCATGAAATTTCCTTTTGGATAACTAAGATTTATCTCAATCTTAACATGTCCAAAACTGAATTCTGTGCTTCTCTCTGAAACCTGCTCCACCCTTGGCCCATTCTCAGATGCTGGTCATTCTACCCTTGAAGTCCCTCTGGCAAAAAAAACCTCTTAGGATAATCCTTGACTGTTCTCTTTCTCGTATACCTACATATAATTTACGAGGAGATCCTATTGGCTCTCTCTTTGAAATATAGTCACAATTCAGCCTAGTCCTGAGCCATCATTATCTCTTGACCTAATAGTATTTTCATAGGTAACTCTGTATCTGATTTTGCCTAACCTATAGACTATTTCAAACATAGTGGCTATAGTGGCTATAGTGGCTTCCTCGTTTCAGTCCTCTGCTTAAAACCCTGTGATGGATGGCATCCCAGTTCACTCAGAGGAAAAGCCAGAGACAAGACAATGGTCATTGAGCTCTGTGTGACCCTTCATCATCACATTTTGACCCCATTTCTTTCTGCTCCTCTGCTTGCCCACTGCTCCAGCTCCACTGATGGTTTTGCTGTTCCTCACACTTCTCAGGGATTTTGTCCTGGCTCTTTCTTAGACCTGGAATAACTTTTTATCAGATACTTATACAGCTAACTGTCTAAATTCTTCAAGTCTTTGTTCAAAGCATTTTATTTTTCCTTAAGTGTTGGAATTTCCCAAGACCTCATTCTTGCCCTATTTCTTTTTCCTCTCTTCATGCAATGTCTAATGACTCCCAGATATGCATTTCTATCCTTAATTTCTTTCCTAAATTTTAATAATTGTGCTAAACATGAAAAGATCTTTAAGAAGAAGTTTACAGTAAATATTTTTTTTATCTTGCCTTCCCTTCTCTATCTTCTGGTGCTGGATCACTAATATCCAATATTCCTCCCTTCAATCAATTTATATCTAGCTTATCTAAGTAAGTTCGCTCTCCTTAATATGGAGAGCTTCTTTTGAGAAGCACTTGAGGCTGGGCTTATCAAATGAGAAATTCTTATTCTGGTGGATATGTGATAATACAGAGGCTATAGAAAGCCATATCATAATCTTGATACATAGTCATAGAGCATACATTATTCTGAGGGACTAGTGAAAAATATTGTCATTAAAATATTATTCCTATATGAACACTAATATAGGAGACAAATATTATGTCCAACAATCCTCTGATAAAAAATATTTACTTTCTTTTTCTTAGGAGTACTTCTCTGAATAAGAATAATGGACTTAAAAAAAAAGAAGAATGGACTTAAGTTATTAGTCTTACCTGGAGTGTAATGTAGGATACTTTGACATTCCTATGGAATAACACATCTTTGAAATAGCAGAAACAAGTCTCCATGGTGAAAGGATTTTAAGTACCACAATTACGGATGGAAGAGAAAACTGTAGTCTTTGTTTTTTCCACAAGATATAGGACTCAATTTCTGCTCTTGAGCATGTACGCTTGAGAGTCAGCAAAGATAAAAAATAAATAGCAATAAAATGTAGTCTTAAAAGTCATCCTAGAACTTTCTTTCTCTCTCATTCACACCCTTCAGTATTTAGTCATTCAACTCCATTTCTCTGCAATCTCCTGTCTCTACTCTCCTGCTTACTCCTGTAAGAAATGTTTCTCTATCATCCCTGAAACACTGCAGTGGTATTGAATGTCCTTCCCTATTTTTCCAGTTTCTTCTATTCTATTCTTCTCAAAGACCCCAAAATAATTTTTCTAAAATGAAAATCAATCATGTCAAGCTCTCTTCAAAGTTTCTCTTAATGTACAGTGTAGACCTGAACAGCCCTGGTGCTCTGCATCATAGACTGTGGAGCTGGTGGGCTTCTCCTCATGTGACTATTCATGTTCTGCTATTCCATCTAAATGTCCCTTTCTTCTTCTCTCTTCAGCCACATTGCTCTGACTTATTTTTCATGGTCCATATCAAGCATCTCCCCTTTTCTGGCACCAACTTTCCACCCTGGTTTTCTTTGTACTCTTATAGAATCCAGTATCTATCTTTTTTTAGTAATTGTTACTCAATTCTACTATCATATGTGATTTTATTTTTACTTTTCTGGATTGAGAGCTACATGAATTTAGGGACTATGGTTTTCATCTCTATTCAAGTAATGCTTAATACCGTAATAGCCTAATAAATAATAGGTCCATATCATTTTTAAAGTAAGGAAATGCAAGAAGGAGGAAAGAACAAAGGAAGGAAGGGGAAAAAAGAAGCAAAAAAAGGAAAGAAGGAAGGAAGGGAGGGAGGAGGGGAAGAAAATGACCAGAAGTTGCAGAAAAATATTTTGTTCAGGAAGTAAGCATGGGAATGAAATTTCTGTCTTTTCTAATCTGGGCTTTTCTTTCTGCAGATATTTTAGGCTCTTGTCACTTTACTACTTTGGAATGAGGATATTTATTTGGATAGTAGTGAAGCTACAAAAATTCTTTGGCTTTAGTGGTTGTGGTTATTTCTTTCTAAACCCATAGGAGAGGAACTACATCTAGCTGCTTGCCTGTGGTGTCAGTGACACTGTTTGAAGTCCCTGGTGAGGAGACAGCTGGATGCCACAGTGGCAGTTTGGGGGCCACAAAGAATTGTTAGCTGAACTTAATGTTCTAGTTGGCAAGTTTAACACATATTCTACTCCCACATAAATGGATAGTGTTAGGATCACATCATACCACCAGCCCTGGCATTATTATAGAGGGGCTTTATCATGATAAGAAGGCATAGTAGCTTCCTCGTAATTATAATTTTGGCTAGACTAGCTTTCCTTCCTCTTAGACTCAAAAGTGAATTAACCATCGAAGTACTTACATGTTTGAGAAATTAATTTCACTTGGATTTTTTTCCCCAGGTTTGATATAACTAGCTTCTCATCTGCTTAAAGAAGGAACCACTTACATCCCAACTTCAGCTTCTTGCTCTTGAAAATATCGTCAGTTGAGAATCATGTCATTGTCAGAAATATCTTCATTATTTGAAATATGTAGAGATAACACTTTTCGTATTTTAGAGTAAGAAAGCTTAAAGAAATAAATTTTGAGGGTTGCCTCATTCAAGTTCCTTATTTTACTTTTAAGGGATCTGGAAAGGAGAGAGTTTCAGGGACCTTCCCACCATCACACATTAGTTACCAGAAGAGCTAAGATTAATTTTCTCATGCCGGTGCTCATTACAGACAAAACTCGTCTTAAACACTAAATGTTTTTTTTCCTTCTGAAAATAGAAGTAAGTTTATTCTTGTATAATCTCATGATGAAAATAATACCTGCCCATTGTAGAGAGATGGTAACATACCCAGAGAGTGTTGATTTAGAAAATGAAGCCAGTTTTGAAGGTGGGATCTAGTGACATGAAACAGATTCATCCTAGCCTAGCTCTGTTCAACATTATCAGCATTATCTTGAATGAAGGCATAGAAGGTTTGCTTAACAGATATGTCAAAGATACCAACTTGGGAGAGAGAAGTATGTTGTTGTTTGCTCTAAGTGAGGAATCAAATAATGGTTAAAGAGCATCTACTATGAGCCAGGTATAAATTAATCTCCAAAACAGTCCTACAAAATAGGTATCCTGTATCAGTCGTACCTCACTCAGGAAACCAGAATCACACCAGGTATTTTGATGGGAAAATATTGGGAATTGGTTAATCTGGGACTGGAATTCTGAAATAGCAAAACAGGAAGCTCTGAGGTAACAGAAGCAGCAGCTTCCATCCATAGACTGGGGGAGTAAAAGGAAGGAGTTAGTTTTTTTAGGATCTAAAAACTCAAAAGAGAGGCCTCACAGAGCAAGATCTAAACCTCTGAGAAGAAGCTAACTGGTTAGTATTGTACTTAGGATCTCACAGGAGTCCCTGAGAGCGAAGGACTCAGGTTTCTGAGGAGAGGGTGACATCTGGCTGATGGCGATCCCTCAAGATCATTGATTATATCAAAAACTAATTAGGGCGCCTGGGTGGCTGAGTTGGTTCAAGCCTCTGCCTTCAGCTCAGGTCATGATCCCAGGGTCCTTGGACCGATCCCCACATCGGGCTCTCTGCTCAGCGGGGAGCCTCCTTCCCTCTCTCTCTCTGCCTGCCTCTCTGCCTACTTGTGATCTCTGTCAAATAAATAAATAAAATCTTAAAAAAAAAACAACTAATGATGTACTACTATTCCTTGGCTAATTGAAATTAAAAAAAAAAAAAGAGCTCAGAGAGGCCTCACAGACTTAGGGCTCAGACCGCCCAGCAGGGGGCACCGTCTGGCTGCTGCTGGCAGCTCTGAAGGGATGCAGTGAGGCTTGTTCTGGGAATGTCAGGAAAGCTGAAAACCAGAACCAACTGCTGCTGTTGGGAGGAGGGCTGTTGCTGTTGTAATGCCTAATGGAATGGCAAGCCCAAGGAGGAAGCCTTCCCCATCTTACTGCTTTTCAGTCCCCTCTAGTGTCCCCTACAGACACTAACAGTAAACGAAAGAAAGAAATAAAGATGAAAAGAAAGAAAAAAGAAGAAAAAAGAAAAAATAGGAATTCAATAAACAAAGGAAAGTTAAATTTTCAGTCTCAGCCCCATATCACAGCATAAAATATGGTAGAAAAAGACTTTGTCATTCGCTTAGACTCTCAACAAACGTTTCTTGAGCCTACCATGTGCCAGGAATCACCCTGTACTACACCTCAGTTTCTTCTTCTGTGAAATAGGGATAATCATGCGTACCTCAGAGAGATAAAGAGTGAAGAATAGAAAATATTGGAGGACTTCGCACAGTGCTAATGATGATTATCCACTGCAGCACAATGAAAATGGCAAGTCCTCAGTGTTCATCAAATACTGATGATATTCAAGGTACAGTAAACCTTGATTTGATTCCACCATACTGTTTGAAACGGTGTAGTTTGAGTTTCAGTAGATGGAGAATACAGTCTCCAGGTTTCACGGTCTCCACTTCTTCACATTGCTTACACCTTACTATTTCACACATGTAAGTCCAGCTCCTGGTCTTTGAGTTTTGAAGATCTGCTCTAGAAGATGATTCTTTACTCATCTCCTCCCTCTCAAAGTAACTAATTCCACAGTTAAGCAGCTTTGGTTATCAATTTTTAAAATTCCTTCTAGCTCCTAGCTCCATGTTTATCTTTTTCATTCACTGAAAAACTAAGGAGTAGTTTCTACTCTCTTTGGTAGAATAAACCAAAATCCACAAGTAAAAATTCTTTTGGTATTAATTTTTGATAGTCTAGAGGTAAAGAAGGAGACAAATGATGACTACTACCTTTTTAAGTATCTTTGAGCATGAGTTTTACATGATCAGATCTGGGTGTGGTAGTGGCTTTGGGGAATTAAATCCATTTCAAGGATTTTTTTAAGAAATGTACTCTTCTTAATCTTTGCCATATTGTCAATTAGTATTTAAATACCCCCTGGTCCAAATACATCATTTCTATGTTGATTTTTTGGGAGCTGATCTCTCTAAATTCTTGGCCACTGAAATCATGCTAATAAAGGACTATACTGAAATGTTCTGTTCTGTATTTTTTGAGGTTTTTTTGTTAGTTATTTTTATTTAGGAAACATTTTCTAGAGCAATGAACCATAGAATAATCAAGTGACCTGCATTTTTCATGAAAAATAAAATGCTTCCAGATGGTGTTAGACACGTGGAAAAGGATGTGTTGTTCAGCCTTCCCAGAATGTTCCTAAATAGCCAATTCTGGTTTTTGTAAGGCAGTGTTTCCAAAGTTGCTACCTGTTTCAAGAATAACAGGGACAGGCTTAAAGGGTATGAAGTGGCAAAGTATTGGGAACAGCTGGAACTAACTACATGCTGTTAACATAACAGATTAAGCAGATCTATGAGAGAAGAATCCTGCTGTAAGAATAGGTTAACCAGTCCATAAATCAAGCTATGGGGGGGGAATCAGGTGTAAACCTTAGTTCTGAGATACCCATGCCACAAAAGTTCCCTATTACCTTATAGAGTCTCTACAATCTTGAGCCACCTCTTGGATACTCAGAACAATCCCCCTTCTGCAACTCTACTGACTACAATGTGCAAAAAATAACTTTTCATGAAAACAAAATAAAGCTCATATTCTCAGGAGTTGAAGTGAATCCAATGGTCTGAAATGCTCTAAGTATACACTAAGTCTTATATTTTTAGATCAGTTTACTTGTCCCCAATCCTTAAGGCCCACAGCAGCTGAAGAAAGAGCAGGGCCATGGACCTTTTCCCTGTTGTCATATCCTAGTTGTTTGCCTCCTTCCAATTATTCCAATTTACTCTGATTCCTGATAGGTATCTGATCTTTCCAACACTGGCTTCTTGTTTATACCCTCACTTTACCCCTTGGACTTCATTCTGGGAATTTCTCTGACTTTTACCTGTGCCTCACCTTCCTCCAAACCACACGGCATATTTTTATTCCAGGCCATTCTGAAGAAGTACTTCATTTAGAACTATACTGCCCCCAGGACCGATGCTTGGTACTGAGGTTCCCATGGTTGTATTCCTCGCAGGTTAGCTTTAGCAGCATAAATGAGTCAATATTTTCACTATGAATGTCAATTTCAGGCAATAAGAAGCATGGGTCACACAGGAGCACACCACACTTCTCCAAGTCCAAACCTGTACAGTCATCTGTAGAAATTCCTTTGTAGTGCTCCTGTTGACAAATATCTCCTCGGATCAGTCTGCTTCATGTAACTGTCTGTAGGTCACTTCTTATAGATCAGTCACTTTGGTCTCTTGTTTTGGGTCACTTTGTAGAAAATTTGCAGTCTTTATGGTGCCTTGTTATCTTTAGTTCTCAGTATACCTCATGCATTATTTTATAGAAAGAAATTAGTAACTATGTCTTTAATGGTCATTGATTTGAATATTCAATAGAAAGAAGGACTCTCTTGAGCAGCTTCCTAACAATCTGCACATTTATTTCTTTCAGATGATCCAACCACTTTGGAAGCAGATTCCTTGTACGCTCATAGAAATATTTCCCAGCATTCCAAATTCAGTATTCATTTTCTCAGGTCAGCATCACTAACAGCTTTTCTTCCCCCACGTGAATGATTTGCAACTCAAACTTGGTACCTGTCTTAATCCTTTCAGAGTGCTGTAATAAAATAGCATGAACTAGGTGGCTTATAAAAAGCAGAAATTCATACCTTCCAGTTCTGGAGGCTATGAAGTTGAAGATTTAGTGTCTAGTAAGAGTCTGCTTCCTTATAGATGATTGTCATTCACTATGTCCTCACGTGGTGAAAGGGTCAAGGAGTCATTCTGGGGCATCCTTTATCAGAGAAGATCCCCCCCAGGAGGGCTTCGCCCTGGTGACCTACACACCTTCTACAGCCCCACTCCAAATACAATGACATTGATAGTTAGGTTTCAACATATGAATTTTAGGGGGCACAAACATTCAGACTATAGTAGCACCCTTCCATTCACTTTAGAATATAATTTAAGAAGGAAGAAAGATGGAGAAGGAGCTTATGAATATTATCCAGTTCCTACAGTGGGGTAGGGTAGACAGAATACTGCCCAGTCCTTGGTGAAGCAGCAGCTTCAATGCAGTCTTTCTTATTCTAGTCAAAGTATCCCTTTTGGGAATTTTTTCCCACATTGCATGTGGTCCAGTTGGAACTGTCAATGATTTCCTCTGGGCCTCAACACAAGGATGTCCTTCCTCAGGCAGGACCAATCATAATACCCTTCCTAATAGTAATCACCCCAAGGGGTAAATCTGTAACCCAAGTAAACCAACACAGGATTTTTTCATAGGATTGTTAGATGACTCCAGGGAAAAACTTTCCATATATTGATAGTAAAGTTCTGCTAATACGCTAGATTGGAGGTTAAGAGGTTGATGGTTGGTTATCATTTTCAATAACAGTCAAATAAAATCAAGCAGAGAAAATCAGAGAATTGAATATAAATGAAGTCAGAGGGAGAGAGTCCTGATGAGCTGAGTTTCTTGACACCATGCCCTATTCCCTGTAGGTCTTTGATTCTCTGTGCTAATCTAATATTCTTCCTAGGCATATGATCCAGTAAATCCCTCTGTTAAATTTAAATTTGTTTGAATTGAGCCTCTGGCACTTGAAATTCAACATCTTGCCCATCATGACATGTGATGATTTTGAGGTGTGTTGGTAGAAGAGGGGAAATAATTATCACGGAAATGTACATGGAAGACGTCATCATTGTGGTTTTAGGATAGTCAGACCTCTTACATGGTAGTTCAGTACTCCAAAGAAAGGATTCCAGTGAGTAAGGAGGAAGTCAGATGATCTTATAAGACCTAGCTTTGGAAGTCACATAGCATTTCTGCCATATTCCACTCGTGGATGTAACACAAGCCCATGCAGATGCAAGGAGAGGGGACATAGACTTCACTTCTCCGTAAGGAGAATGTCAGAGATTTGCAACCATACTTGAAAAATGCTGTAGCTAGTGAGTCAAAAGGGCACTGTTACAGGAATGGCTTCAAAGCCATTCTAAATTATCATCAGATAGCATTAGCAGCAAGACGAACATATCTTATTTTTGTAGCAAATTAAAATACTTGAAGTGCATAACTCCTGGGCTGGGGTGGGATTCAGGGTGCTATCTATACAGAAAAGGGTAAGAACGGGAGAGGAAGACCATAGTAGAAAGAGTTGAAAAATATGAGTTGAATAAGAGGTTTGCAAATGCCAAAGCCAAAATTGGAGATAATCCAACTTTTCCAGAGTTATCTCTAGTAATAGGATTCTGTTTTCCATATCCCTGATTCATTTGGTCGCTGGAATATATAGAGATGATATCCATGGGCAGAATGCAGAAAGCAATTCCATGTGGCGTGACCAATGAAAGATGGCTGAGGTTCTCCAGGCAAGGTCAACCAAGATGGCTTGAAAAATAAATAAGAGAAGTGGTAGAATACCTTAACCATCCTTCTGTAACCCCAGCATAGGTTGCTTGATTCTCTCCTATATTCTGAATAACACCCCATTGCTTCCTCTGTATTATTTGAGGACATAAGTTTTTGTATGTAAGATCCAATCTACAGACAGCTTCTCCACTCTCAATTGTTGCTACTTACCACTAGTTCCTCAAACTCTGGCACTGATGTGCATTGTGGAAGACTCCTCCCATACTACTTTTTTAAAAAAAATGTGGTACCTTATCAATGTGATGGCTTCTGACAAGAGGAAGTGTGGCGATAACTGTATCATCATCACTGAAAGTGATTAGGAATTCAAATCTCAGCTCCCAACTTTTGCTCACTATGTAACCATGGCCAAGGCATATAATCTCTCTGGCCCTCAGCTCCCACAGGAAAAAATGAACATAATGAAAGCACTTCCTTCCTATGCTTGTTGTGGAAGAAGGTGACACATATAAATAGATGAGGAAAATGATCATCACAAATGGAAGCATCCAGTAAGTATTAGGTGTTTGCTGCCCTGTTCCATGTGAGAACGAGCTTCTGAAGCATGTCTGATATGAAGTTCCTATGTGTGTTAGACTTTCTTGTGAATTTGAGGATAGCATAAGAAAGTAATAAGATAGTAAAAACACATATGTTATACGGTATGTACATGTACCGTACTATACCATCATTTCTCCCCAGGTCCTTTTCCCTCGTAAGTAGTCACTGCTTGTCGTCATGGTGGTAGATCTATTCATCCCAAACTTCAGACACTTTTCTCTCCCCAGGTGTCCAGTCAATGACCCCTAAGTCATCTCCCTTTCTCTCCCCTGCCCCCATTTTCAATGCAGACAAAACAGAATTTAAAAACCCAATGAAGGGGAGCCTGGGTGGCTCAGTGGGTTAAAGCCTCTGCCTTCAGCTCAGGTCATGATCCCAGGGTCCTGGGCTCAGCGGGGAGCCTGCTTCCTCTCTCTCTCTGCCTGCCTCTCTGCCTGCTTGTGATCTCTGTTTGTCAAAAAGATAAATAAAATTAAAAAAAAAGTTAGAGTTGCCTTAAAAAAAATAAAAACCCAATTAACATTAGAACATCTCCATGTACTTAAAACACCAACATGCTTCAACAATAGGTAGAGAAGGTAAGCTTGTGCTTTTCTGGCACAGATGACGTTTCCATCACTGAAAGGCCCATTGAAACATTTCTCTAAACTAAGTAGGAGTTTATTACCTGGGGTGAATACTGTTACTACCCTTGATCATAGGTGGTGATTAAAAAAAGAAAAGTTTGATCTTTTCTTTCTCTAAAAATTGGAAAATATAAGAAAGTGGAAAAAATGAACTTTTTTTATTACTATTAAAATCATTCTTCAAAATGTGGAGAGGAAACTATCCATATTTTTTTGGACTTTGGAGATTATTATGAGCTTTGTATTTTAAGAGACCAGAATTTGAATAACTAGCTCAGTTATGGATGAGTCATGTATTTTGGTGCAAATCCCTTCCTCGTGCCCTGACTCAGTTTCTGCTTTTGGGAATAATAATTCTGACTTCACTGATTTGTTTTGATAATTAAATAATATAATATGTGTAAGTAACTGTCATGTAGGAGATACTCATGTTAGTCTTCCTTTTCTCCCAAAAGGAAGAATTAGTTTTATTTTCTGCCTCCCCAAATCTACATGTTAATGGATCATACTTGGATTTGTCTCAGATTTAAATTATAGTCGCAGTAGGTGTGATTGTGCCCAGTCAACACTATGATCATTTATTCTACCAAGAACATCTTAAAAAGAAATACTTTAGGGAATTAGATCCAAGATTCATCCAGATTAGATTTTTGAACATTTGACATGGGATTTCGAGACTAAAATATTAAGAATATTCAAGAGTATTCATGTTAACTACTTAAGGGTGGTTTGCTATGCCTTGACATCAGTAACATTTAGAAGAAATGTCCAATATTGCAGGTAATGATCATTCACTGGAGTTTTCAGTAGAAATTCCATATCCAAATTCCATATCTTTGTATCCAAAGGTTTTCTTTAATTCTAATTATGTAAAATTTAGCAAAAGTTCTGGAGATCAAAATGGTTATTGAACGAATTAATTTTTTTTTTGTTTAGACACTTTCACAGAGTCTCCTTAGTATTAGAATATAGTGAATCAGAATAGAGTTCTTGGAACAAAGAGAATCATGTTGGCATCTCATCTCTACTACTCACTGGCTATATAATACCAGTTATATAGCCTTTCCAGGTTTTAGGTTTCTTTTTTTTTAAGATTTTATTTATTTATTTGACAGAAAGAGAGAGAGATCATAAGCAGGCAGAGAGGCAGACAGAGAAGGGGCGGGGAAGCAGGATCCCTGCTGAGCAGAGAGCCTGATGTAGGGCTCGATCCCAGGACCCTGAGATCACGACCTGAGCTGAAGGCAGAGGCTTAACCCACTGAGCCACACAGGTGCCCCCAAATTTTAGTTTTGTATCTATGAATTCAAGAGTGTACTAGTGCCTACTTCTTAGGGTTGTTAGGATGATGTGAGATCACGCACTAAGCACATGCTTGGGAACATTAAGTATGATTCCTCCTTCTTCTCCATTTCCTTCTTCTTCAGTCATCTTTCCAAATAGCAAGGACTTCATATTTATTTTGACCCATACAATGGGTGCTTTATGTTTTACATACTTTAATTTCTGATTATTTATTTCTTAAGGGAAGTTGGTCTAACCTACATGTGGTATTCCAAGGAGTAATAGGATGAGGGAATTTTATATAAGGAGAAGATAATTTTTATGCTCTATTATGGTCAGTTTCTCTGTTAAAATGCATGACTCTGCCATTCCTTTAAGGAAGGTGATAATGTCATGTTGCTTTGATTTTAATGAGATCTGTCCTGAAGGTAGAACCCTTTGAGGGCTCCTTTATGAAACACCAACCCCAGCTGTTTTATATTCTGCAGGTGCTATGTAAATGTCAAATATTAATCTTTTACTATCTAGTAAAAGAGATGAAATAAGATTTTTGTTACTGCTTGTTTCATAGGCTGCGAATAAGACTGGGTCATTGTCCTCTTGATTATTCAGCTGCAAAGTTTCTTTGCTTTAAATGACTGCCAGGAATGCTGTCATATTCATAATAAGAGTTAGCACAGTTAACATTTAGAGAGAGCTTTTTAGGTACCAGGAGCAGTACTAAGCCCTCTTCATGTACTGTCTTCTCTAATCCTCACAAAATCCTCCAGAATGAATACGAGTCTTAGTTGCAGATAAAGAAACCGGCATTTTAAAGCATGGAAGGTCTAACTTTGTAGTACAGAGCTAGTGGGTGGCTGAATGCAGAATTGAACAAGTTGGTTTAAGAACAAAGTCGTCTGTCCAATGCTAACTCAAGAAGGTTGAAAAAACCATTTTCTAATCCCATTTTGTAATCAACCATAATTCAAAATAAACTAAGATAGGGAGTATAGCTCAGTGGTAGAGCATTTGACTGCAAAAGAGACAAAGGTAATTCCACAAAATAAATTACAAGATATTGTGAAGCTGGAGAAAAAAAGGATAGGGCATTCTGGAAGGGTGCATTAGAAAAATATTTATGGAAACATTGGCTATTGATGGGAAGCAGAATGAGGCAGGGTCGCCTAAATAGAGGGGACAATTCAAACAATTAGACAGTTAGACTGACAGCAAATTATCTGTTGTGACTAGACTTGGGGCTTTAAATGCAGCTGTGTGCAGAGGTTTGACAAAGAATGGAAATGAATAAGTCCGGTGCGTGCAGGAATCATAGGGAATGATGGAGTGTGCAGAGACCTGGAGAAGATGTGGCTATCCAAAGGGGACAGCAGCTGTTTGGTGATACCTGAGAGCATTGTCACTCAAGAATGAAGACCTAGTGTTGCCAGGAGTTCTAAATTTTTCAAGAAGGGCGGAAATCTGGATTTTTATATGCTCCCTTCTGATTTTTAAGTGTTGACAACTCATGCAACGTTTTCAATAGTATTAACTCCATCAAAATATTTTAGAAGCAACCTAGTCCAGAGACTGTCCGTTACAGTCTGAACCTGAGTATAGGAAACTGAAAAGTCCATTGGTCCAGACTGTAGAGGACACTGAATGCCAAGGTAAAGACTGATCTTACATTGTGAGGCACAGAGAAGCAGCACCTGTGGGCTTTTCAGCAGGAGGTGTGTGAAGGGTGCTGGTGGAGAATGATTGACTTGACAGCAGCCCACAAATGGTTTGTGGATAAGAGCCAGAGCCATCAAGATAGCTATGTTTGCAGAGATCACATTCATTAGGGTAGCTGAAGGAAATTGAAACATAAATAACTGTGATGTCAAATGACAGTTTCCTATCAGCATTATTGACTAGTTGTATTTGTCAGAGTACCTTAGCAAAAAAACAGAAAGAAAAGAAAAAAAAGAAGAAACTTACCTAAGGAAGGGACATCTCACTTTGAGGGATCTTTCCTAAATGTAAACATGGCTTATCAAAGAGCACAGAAGCCCTTGATCTCCAAAGTCCTGTGATGCATGTTCTACCTCCTCAACTTCCCCTGGCTTCACGGATGTACCTTCACAGTTGGACACTCCTCTCAAGCCACATCTTGGCATTATTACCCCAGTGAGATGTGAATATTGATCAGGAAGAGGTCCATTCTCTCTACTTAGCACTCCCTGTGCAAAACTGAAATACAAGAAAGAAGAAAGAGTGCCTACATGAAAGTACCGCATACATGGATAAGCTGAGATTTTAAAGTCAGGCCCAGAAAGTTGAAGCATTTCTTTAAAAGGGAACAGGTCAGGTTCCTTTATACAATTTTACATCTTATTGAGTGTTTATACTGTGCCAGGCACTGTAAGAAATTAAAATATGCATAAGAGAAAAGCCCTGCTTCACGAGGAGCATACAGTTTAATTATTTGATTGTTTATCAGTGACAGTATGATATGGGAATAAAATAGTACAATGCAAGGTAAGAAGTGATACACTGTATGATGGAAACTAGATAAACTTCTAGTCCTGTGCCTCTCAGTGGAGGGAGACATTAAATTTATTTAGGAGAATTAGGGAAAGCTTTAAGTAAGAGGAGATATTTAAGATAGGCTTTGAAAAAGAATTAGGAATACTGTGAGAAGAAATGCTGTGAGTAACAGCATTCCCGATACAAAGAGGAGCATAAGCATGAGGTTAGAGGAGGGAATGTTTGGGGAGTGTTCAGCTTGTCAAGAACTGACAAGGGGAATTGGTGAATAGTTTTGGGAAATAAGTTGCAAAGATAGAGTGGGGCTCTAAAGTCTACTCAGATTTTTTGATTTTGCAGACATAGAGAAACCCTTAAATTACACTCTCCAGAAAAGTGATACAAGAGAGGCTGGACTTTGGGAATATTAACCCCATGCTTACTCTAATACGGTTTCCCAAAGTGTGTTATAAGTGCCATTGGTGGTATACAAGATGATCTCAGGTGATTCATGAACATTTACTTAATAGATCCATATCTAATTTAATGTAAGCCCACAGAGTTATCAGGGTATTCATATGTAAAAATAAGAATTGAGAAAAATGAGATCTCCACAACCAAATGGCTAGAGTCTAAAGATTTTGGGAAGCAAAGAATCCTGAAATTCAACATCTCTGCCTTCCTGCCACACAGAACCACTCCCCTTCGTGTCCCCTTACCTGAAGAAATAGTTTCTTTCTTGCAAAGGAAAATGGCGTCTCTCTTTCCCGAAAAATACACGATTTTCCCTCAGATCCCACCCCTTCTTGTGGTTTGCCATGCTTTCGTGGAACTTACAGTCTCTTGGGGACGATGTGCATTAAACAAAGAAATGCAAAAGAAATGTAATATGGCCACAAAATAAGACATACCAGGGAATGGTACACCGTGATTTAAAGGTATAGGAAAAACTGTCTCAGTCATAGAGACAAGGAATCTTTCTTGAGGAAGTGACCTTGAACTGAAGTCTGAAAGCTGAGATTTGAACAGAAATGTGGGAAGGGGATCTGGAAGAGCCTTACTTGTAGGGAAAATAGCCAGAAAAAGCCCTGATGAAGAAGAGCCAGGATAATTAAAAAGCTAGAAAATGATCACTGTGTTTGGAGTGGAACAAGCAAGAGAGTGTATTGGCAAAACTGAAGAGGTAGATGGGCAGAACATGCCTGCACAGCGATTAAAGACCATGTTAAGAGTTTTCTACTGCTCATTTTTAAAACTAATTTTTTGTTAATTTTGATTTTTAAAACTTAGTAGAAATTGTTTTATTTATTCTTTTCTTAAATTAACATATAATGTATTTTGTGTTTCAGGGGCACAGTTCTGTGATTCATCAGTCTTATTTATTCTTTATTGTATGGTTTACTTCTACTGATGGTTTTCTCTTTATGATAGTGAAAAATTGTTTTAAATAAATGAGTGACATTAAAATGATGAATCTATTTAAATAAAAATGTGGGTTCACGAAATCCCTGTGGGTGGCATACGAATGACTGTTATTTGGGAAACATGAAACTGTGGCTTAACTCTTTGGTCAAATGATGACACATCACAACTGTAGGACAAAAGCCTGGAGAATATATCTCACCAGGCCAGTTCTAATATTGAAGACTGTTTATTCCAGGCCAGACTGTTACAGTCTCTTCCGAACAATGTTCTCTCCCCTTCAGTGAAGTGAACCAAGTACTTGTGTTCCAAGTACTATGGTATATCTTATTTTGTTTTAGACACAATGGCCAACATGCACCATGGGTGGTCGTCAATGGCTCATCTCTTCCAAAGTAGGAACTCTGGCCATTGCCCACATGGAACAAGATAGGAGGTCAGGGACCAGAACAACAGTGGTCCAGACATCATATTGATAACAATTGTATTCCATACTGAGAAACTCTGAAGTTTACATTGGCAGCTCAGAAACTTCCTCTGAAGACATGACTTTGACATGAGGAAGAATTCTATGAAGGCTATTGCTTTTTAGTACGTGGAATATTAGAGCTTGAGAAAAACAAGTTTTGTCTAATCTCAGCTCATCTAGTTTACAAATGAAACACCTGAAACTCAGGGCAATGACTTACCCAGAGCCACATAGATCTCATGTCCTGCATCAACCTTTCATTTCACACCATGTCAGGCAAGAAGAGTGCTAACAGAACCAGCGAAGGGGGATTGGAATGAGCATTATGGTAAGACTTGGATGGAACCACAATCAGCAGACTTTCCTGGCTCACGTGATCCTGTGGTCCATAGTATGTATGCAACCACTGTGTCTGGTTCATGCTTGGTACTGTTAAAACACAGGAACAACCTCCTGGCTCCAAGAGACGTGGACAAAAACAAGAGCATACAGAAATGAAAGATTTACTAATCTTCTGTTTCTCAATCATGTGCACATTTGGCCAGCTCTAGCATCCACCTACTGCCATTCATACCAAATTTCATTTGAAAAAGGATGACCCATAGAAAAGACATCTGGCTCTATTCATTAATTATGGGGAGCTCCTTTAAGGAATAATATTTAGTTTTGGGAAGAAACTTCATTTGCTTCCCAAGATGCAAATGATGTGGTCATTTAGGCTAAGAAGCAAAATATGTTTCCTGTTTTAAAAAAGTAGAGCAGAAGAGAGAGAGTCCTTTGAGATTTTTTTCCTCTATGAAGACTTTAGATCACTTATCACATGAATTATGATGCAGACACAACCAGATTCCTGTGGCAGGAAGGGACTAGCAATTGGTGTTTCCCCAGGAGCAGTCTTTTGTCCTGGAGCAGAGAGAGCTCTAGCTTTATCAGAATGTCAATTATTTAATTCTATTTTAGGCTCCTTTTTCTTAAACAGGAAATTTCTGGGATATAATTGCTTCCAATATAGTATGTAACCAAGAAAAGACACACTAGTAATGTCTGATAATGACAAAGAAACATTTCTTTGTAACAATGTGAAATAAGATTAATGAAGAAGATGACTAATATTTAAAAAATAATTCTTTGTCTAAATGGAGAAATCACTGCCTTTTGCCTTAACCCATAAGCTCTCCTAGTGCATTAAAAAGAGACGCTAATATTCTATTTCCCTATTTACAAACAATTATGTATCTAGCAAAACAAAACAATAGGGAGATTTCTATGCCTTTCCACTTGGATGCAAACATACTGAATTTTCTCCAGGTCTCTTCACTTCACTGCGTCTCAGAGAGCCAGACTGTAAAAACCATTTGACCATTGGGCTGACCTAACTAAGGAGTAGACTTGCACGCCCATCTCTGTCTCTTCTTCCTGACTCCCCTTGCAGGAGGTAATATACATTTCATGGTCTAATTTTGCTTGTGCTCTGGCAGCTGCTCAGAGGGAGAAGCATTAATACTAAGTGGACAGCTGACATTTTGGAAGATGATTTCCTTAGGCTGTTTTGAATACAGAATAAGGTTAGTGCCATTTTTAAGGGTTACAGTGATCAACATGGGCTTTGGCACCAGGAATGCTTGCATTAGTGAATCTAAATCCTGGATCATCCAGTTCCTAATTTCCCCCATTAAAAGCTGTATGATTATGAGTAACATACTTAGCATCTGAGTCTTTGTGTTTTTTCATTCATAAAAACAGAAGATATCGCTCCCTTCCAACATTTTTTTTTTTGAAATTTAAATGGAGTAAAATGATGAATAAGTAGCTAGGAAAATTTTGGAACATTATAGTTGTATAACAATAGTTACTGTTTCAATTTAAATATGTTTCCTAAATTCCAAGTTTTTCATTCCTGATCATAATAATTTAGTTCTGTATTCTCAACAGCACCTAACAAAGTGCTTTTGCACAAAATTGTGGTTCAATAAGCATTTGTTGCATTCAATTCAATTCCCAAGTCTGAATGAGCAATAAAACTGACACATGCTGTGTCTGCCAGGAAATACACTGGCAAGGCTCAGATTGTTCACATGTGTTAGTTGGAAGTGGTCTAAGAGGAGAGAGAAGCCAGGCCTTTAAAAACAGCACTTTGGAAATGATCCAGAAATCAGCTTCACTTATCTTGCAGAAAAGCACAAGGAAGGAGACTCTGTTTCTGAGATTTTCGGTAGCCTTCATTAAAACCAGTGTCCAGAGAGGCTGGTCAAGATTCTGCTCTGTAGAGCAACGGGTTCTTGTAAGTCTGATTTATTTTTTATCATGAATAAAAAAGGCAGAGTAAAAAAAAAATACTCTCTTCCATTGAAATAATAATCACTACAAAGTATTACTATAAATAAATGAAAGTAAATATTGTTACAGATTTTTAAAAAATAAACAGGTCATATATATCTAAACAAGTATATTAGGACTGATAAAGAGTTAAGTATTTGAATATCTTAGGGCTGGTAGGAAACAAATGGTGTTCTCAAAATGGATTATTTGAAGAGGGTTTCACAGAGTGTAGGAAAACCACAAGTTGATAGCATAATGTCCCTGGGATAGTAACATCAAAGTGCTGTTATCACCTTAAGCCAGTTGTAATGGGAAGCTGGAATGAGTCATGTGGAGAGGGACACCTTGACCAGAGCTGTGAGTTTCAGTTGAGGGATATAGTCAACCTCTCAACAACCATTCAAGAAAATGGTTCAATCAGAGGGGAATTCCCTAATCTCACTTCCCTCTTTCTAATTTCTGCCAGTGTTCCAATTTGGAGCCAGATGGCAAAGATACCCATTGAGGTAATCTATACAAGGGCTCAAAGTAGGGAGGAGGAAACGGGGTGTACGCTTGGAGGGGCAAACGAATTGAATCACCTTTCAAACTGGTCTTACTTTGAATGAACACAGTGGCTTGAGGGGATGCTATAGACTGAATGTTTGCATCCCCTCAAAATCCATTTGTTGAAACCTAACCTCCAGTGTGATAGTATTTGGAGTGAGGCCTTTGGGAGGTGATCAGGTCACTTGAGGATTAATGTCCTTATAGAAGAGACCCCAGAGAACTTCCTTGCCCCTTCCACCATGTGAGGACAGAGAGAAGATGGCCATTTATGAACGAGGAAGCAGGCTCTCACTAGATAGTCAATCTGCCAGTGCCTTCATCTGGAACTTCCCAGCCTTGAGAACTATGAGAAATGGATGTTTTTTGATCATAAGCCACCTATTTTATGGAATTTAATAATAGCAGCATAAACAGGTAAAGATAGGGGTGTTAACTGCTCTTCTTTAAAATGCAAGACTTATTTGGAGCTCTGGTGTATTTTCTTTCCTTTGTCTCCTAGTACAGAGATTCCGAATAATGACAAGTTCCTTTTCCTTCTACTACCCTAACTCTAATCCTTCACCCATACTATACCCACCCCTTACACTGCCAAATGTGTATTTCCAATAGTTATGACCTGTGCTTAGTTGACCAAGTTGGAATTCCTCCCTGGTGTAAGTTGACATCATGTCCATATTTCTGAGTGTAGAGTAGATGCCACCTGCCCATTCTTCTTTTGCTACACGTAAGTGTGATCTGGGGTAAGGGGAAATGACCATTAAAGAAAAAATTACTTTGGAAATGGATAGCATGTGATGTAAAATATGGTCAGTCTTCATGAATGCACTTCACAGTAATAGCATAGTTTTATAGCTTTGTAGAGTTTATAAAACACTATTCATATTGTTTTCCCCCATTTCTCAAATATGAGAAACCAAACTCCAAGAGATTAAGTGGCGACTGCAAAGTCACAGAACGTCTATGGGGAAGAGTGGGACCCTAAAAATTATCTCACATATGCAAATGCAAACCTGTCCCTACTGTAAATATTGGTGTACATGGTATGAACTGAGGGTGGCTGAGCATTTTCCTGCTGTTTCCAAAATCTCTCACTGTTGCGTTTCTATTTCCTTGAGTTTACCCCATGAAGGCTCTTATTAAATTGACAATGCTGTCAGAGAGGGGAAACCTTGTATGGGTTGTTAGTTGGTCAGATTTGTTTTCTAGAAGACTTCTACAGAAGTAAATGGTACACAGGATTGTTAAGTTTGCATGAAACAGATTAAAAAGGAATTAGTCGGGAGATCCTGAGCAGCCATGGAACAACATTTTATCCAAGCAAATTGGAGAGCTTTCATCAATAAAACCAAATGTGACCAAACCATCCTGGTTTGTCTGGAACATTTGGGTTTTAGCACTGAAAGTCCCACATCCCAGAAAATCCTCAGACCTGGGTCAACAGGGATGGTTGGTCACCCTACAGTGAAATCCTACATTATTCACTATTTGGAGAGCATTGCTTTCGTAAAGTAATCATAGCCACTTCTGCCTACATTTCCTTGGCCAACTCATATCACATGGATACTCCTGGGTTCAATAAAGTAGAGATAAGAAAATCATTCTACTGGGAGGAGCAAAATTAGACTATTTGGCCAAGAATAATACAATCCACCATGACTGGTAATTAGTAGTACTTCTAATGATCTACCCTGGAGGGAATAGAGGAAACATGGGAAAGCCTTCAGAGCACTAACTTCCACTTGTCATGCAGGCCTAGGTTATTAGTCACCTACATCCTTTATGTTTTTACTAGAGTTTAGATTTAGATTTTAGAACTAGAGGAGGCCTCAGAGAATGGTTTAGCCTTCTGTCTTTGGACTGGTAAGGTGTGGCTATCATTGTTTTAAAGGTGAGGCATCTGATGCCTATGTGGTTGGATCCCTCACAAGTTTCAGATGGGAAGTGGTAGAAGAAAGGCCCAATCCTTTACCTTATAACCCTTCCTCCTTCTCTCTTTACTGCTCATGGATTGGAATTTGGCTCAAGATTTTTTTGTTAACTTTCCAAATGTTATTCAATAGTCTTCATTTTTAAAGTGAGGCCAGTGACATCAACTCTCATAAAAGTAAACATCCCAAATTATAGCATTCCAAGTAAAACTTTGTTTTCTTGGCTTACTTTTCTTAATTATTTCAGTAATTTAAAATGTGAAAACATAATTATATCATTGGGTTCATCTCCTAGATAGGATAGAAAACATTTTCCCAAAAGAAATGATATCAACTACTGCCCTTATACTATAATTGGGCTTGGACATAAAATTGATTATTGGACATTGCATGAATATTTTGCTTAGGTGTCTTCACTTTTATATTAAAAAAAAAAAAAACCCTCCAAATTGTATTGGCTTGAACTAGATCCAGAGGAGTAATAAGAAACTTAGAGGTGGTCAGGACATATGGTACGGAAACTGTTATGAATTTCTAAATTTAAAAGGTCTGAAGGTCAGAGAAAAAAGGCCACTCTTCCATTCTCTTGGCTAGATCTTCAAGCCAAAGTAAAATGACATGCTTACATATTTGGCCTTTAGTGTCATCCAAGTACAATGAAAGATATTTTCAAAGAGAACAGCTAGGGACCATGTCATTCTTAAATTAACTTGTTTCCTTTTTTATCAGTTTGGAAGCCAGAATGAGCCAGGCAGGAATAGGTGACAAGCCATGTACTAATAGTATCCTACAACGTTTTCTGCCTACTTATGTTATTTAGCCTTCTACCTGCTCAAATTAATTCTTTGTGTTAGTCTTCCTTAAAACGTTCTCTTGCAAAGAGCCTAATTGGCTCTCAGTTTCACTGTATAATAAGAATATTCATTTGGGGTGAATTATTAAGCCCTCCTCACACCCTATTTCTTTATCCTTTATCTTGGTATAGATAGGTAATTGTGTGTGTATGCATGTGTGTAGGCGTGTGAAGAACTGTAGTTTATTTACTTAAACACTTGAGATCATCCCAGATAAACTTGATTATATATAGACATAGAGTATAACATGTTGGATTTTGTCGTAATTTTTTTTCTGATTCCCTACTTATTGATGAGCATTTTTTTCATTTGTAATATGAGGGCTAACTGAAATAAGCATATTAAGTGCTTAGAATATAGTAAGT
This sequence comes from Meles meles, assembly GCF_922984935.1. Lineage (NCBI taxonomy): Eukaryota > Metazoa > Chordata > Mammalia > Carnivora > Mustelidae > Meles > Meles meles. The sequence goes on along the minus strand of NC_060066.1, from coordinate 18,897,198 downwards.
GCTTAACAAAAGGTAGCATGAAATAGGAGCCAGTATAGAAGCAGAATTACTTGGGAGGTATGGGAATAGTAGCAATGGTGATACTGATCTTAGTAGAACAGAATCTCTGAGTGACACAGCAAAGGATGCCCTTGTCAGCTCTTTTCCTCCTCCCAGAGAGGGGCTGTATGTGACATGGCAGAGATTATGAGCCGATCACCAAAAGTACATGTTATTCTCTTCTTTCTGGCACCCAACTAGAATTTATTTACCATTCTTCATTGCAGTTAGGTGTGGCTGGACAGATAAGTTCTGGCCAATAAAATATGAGCAGAAATTTTGTATACCACTTCTAGGCTTGGATTGGAAAACCTCTGATACATTTTCCATCCTAACTTCTGGGCTTGATCTAATAAAGATGACCCTAAGAACAACTTTTTTATTTTTTTTTTATTTTATTTTTTTTCCTATTTTATTTTATTTTATTTTATTTTATTTATTTTTTTTCCATTTTATTTATTTTTTCAGCGTAACAGTATTCATTCTTTTTGCACAACACCCAGTGCTCCATGCAAAACGTGCCCTCCCCATTACCCACCACCTGTTCCCCCAACCTCCCACCCTTGACCCTTCAAAACCCTCAGGTTGCCCCAACCTCCCACCCCTGACCCTTCAAAACCCTCAGGTTGTTTTTCAGAGTCCATAGTCTCTTATGGTTTGCCTCCCCTCCCCAATGTCCATAGCCCGCTCCCCCTCTCCCAATCCCACCTCCCCCCAGGAACCCCCACTGTTCATTTGAAAAAAATGGCATGTGAGCAAGGAAGTGTAGAAAGGAGACTTGGAGCATAGCCGGGGGAAAAAACCTTGAGTTTGGTTACCGTCTCTTGCAACTGGCCAAAACTTAGGTCTTGCTTCAAAAAGCCTCTGATAATTAAAAACAAACAAACAAACAAACCACTTTAGACCTCTAACCCACAAAAGTAAAAGGCAGGCTTTCAAAGCTATGCTTCCCCAAGACTTGTTTACACTCAAAATTCACCCCCTGGAAGCACCTCTCAATGAGGGGAGCCAGGGCCATGGGGAACAGTCCTGGGAGTCATGGGGTCCTGGGAGCTCCTCCCAAAGAAAGGAACATGGGCATAATCAAAGAACTTTCCCTGCTCCTGGAATAGAGGTGCTTCATAATGCCTTCCCAGCATTCCATCATTGACATAAACCAATGATATCTGAGTCTCTCGTATGATCCATTTCCCAAGTAAGAATTCATATTACAGTTTTCCCACCTTTGTTCCACTACTGTCTGTTGGATGTGTATATTTGAGGTGTACAACTACTACTGACTTTTTAGTTTGTAATTCATTGGGCCACGAGGAACTGCATCCATCCCTGGCCACACAGAGTCTATGTCCTTCACCCTCCGCGTAGCTCCATGCAGCCCTGTGATTGCGTTCCAGCCAATGGAATATGAGCGGGAGAGCAAAGTGTCTCTCCTGAGCCTGCACCTCAGTTGTACACTCCTCCGTGCTCTCTTTCCCTTCTGGTCTGCTGCAGTGGATTAAATCTTCAAGGTGAATTTGGAAGCCATTTGTTGAAGACAGCAGATCTCATTAGACTTTGTCCCTGAATTACTGTATAGAGAAGGGAAATCTCTCTGATCAGTTCACTAGCTAGTACTGATCATGTGTGAGAAAGAAACCTTTATTGTTGAACCATTATGTATTTTGGGGCCTATTTTATCAGCCCACCTCAACTAGTACACTTGGCACTATCAGGTGACTTACCATCTATAAATGTATTCTGTCCTTCAAGCTGGGGACCATGCGGCACTCGTCTGGGATTTGTGAAAAGCAATGCATGGTCAAGGCTTTTTACTACTGGAAGCCTGCTAATGCTGGGCAATAATGATTGCAGCAATGTCATGGTATACATGAAAAGCATGATTTGATTTGATTTGATAGTCATGACCATGGAACCGGGAAAGGCTCTACAACGTGATATTTTTTTTAAGATTTTTATTTATTTATTTGACAGAGAGAAATCACAAGTAGGCAGAGAGGCAGGCAGAGAGAAAGGGGGGAAGCAGGCTCCCTGCTGAGCAGAGAGCCTGATGTGGGGCTCGATCCCAGGTCCCTGAGATCAGGACCTGAGCTGAAGGCAGAGGCTTAACACCTGAGCCACCCAGGTGCCCCTCTACAACATGATTTTGCTGCGTTTTTGTATGTGTCTCTGTGAGGCTGCCTCTGATACTTAAATCAAATAGAACACAACATACCAGAGTTTCAAATCCGAAGTGTTCCATTGTTTCCAGAACTTTAATTCTCATGGCCTAAGTACTTGCTAAATGTCTGAAGACGTAGAAATTCCCTTTTCATTTTCAAAGGTATTTAAAGTTACCAGCCCATGCCTATTATTAATGTGTTACCTATCCTATCCAACTTTCAGAGAAATCAACTCTCAACAAAAAACCTTCCTCCAGTTTTCATATGTGATTGCACAACCATTTTATGACCCTTAAGTTATGGAAAATATTTTAGGGACTTTATTATTTTTTTTTTTACATCAGAAGGATTAAATCTTAGAAGTTCAGTTGTCAGCTATAATTGCACATAAGATATAAATATTTTACAACTAGAATTATGCACTCCAATGTAGGTTCCTAGTGATGAGTAATGTGCAGTTCTTTGTCTTACCCTGCCAACAGCAGCAGACATCTATAAATATCTCACCCATTTTGCATACCCTCTGTAAATGTTTGCAGTGTTTATTCTGTCTGTGAAGTTTTTCAGACAGAAGATTTATTTCCACCATTCTTTTATTTTCTTAGTTTTTTGAGTCGTAGTTCCTCTGAGTGTGAAGTGGAGACATGAAACCTATTGCCAAGACTTAGAACTGGTATACAAAACACTTCCCAGCCTGCATGGTTATTACGTTTTCTGTAAATGGTAGCTAGCATCATTTAGTCTTTCAAAGAGTCAGTGCATCGTGGCATTTAAGTCCATTTCAGAGAGAGGATTCTGGACTCATTTCAAACTTTGGCTCTTATTAGCCATGGTTCTTACACAAAATACTTCTTTTTCTGTGACTCGGTTTTCTTGTCTGTAAGCAGAGCATAATAATATGACCAACATAATGGGTTGTCATGAAATTAAGTACTTTTTTTTTTTTAAAGAAAATCGAGTGCTTTAGCACAGTTTCTGGTACGTAGTAAAGGTTCAATATGTGGTAACTCTCTATTTATATATTATACACACACACAACTCCCTCTCTCCACTTAATCAGTCACTCAGTTTTCCACAAAGTTACCTTGCTTACTCAGGTCCCTATTTTGTCGTTAATTCTTCTCACATTCAGTGCTTTCTTCTAATAATGCCTGTTGGTATGTCATGCTATTGTTTTTCTTTCTTTGTCATCAAATCACATCCGTTCTGATAAATTAGTGCTCCCATTTCAGCCGGCTCATTTAGTGAAATGAAGCTCATATACTTATATGCTGAATGACCCCCGTGGGACCCTCACTAAAAGTATAATTAGATTCCTCCATATATCTGTTAAATTATTAAGGCTGAGATCTTTTATTCTGTTTTTTTTTTTCTTCAAATGATGGTTCTCAAGCCAATCCACAACCACTATCTCTTCAAGAAGAGAGGCTTTCATTTTGAGGGCCATATGACCGAAACCCAATCAGCCTGTCTTTGAAATATAGTTTCTGATTTACAAAACAGAAAATGAGTCATAGTTGTGAGAAAATAAAGTCACATCATGGCTTAACGGTAACATTAGGGACCTAGTGACATGATCAATAAAGTATTGGCAATCGCTGCCTCAAAAGTATGTTTCTAGTTATCGTACTTTGTCCTTGATGATCTAGTACTCCTCTTACCCAAAGTTTTCTGTTCTGCACTTTCAGTGACCTGCAGCTGACTGCGGGCCAAAGGCACATGAGTCTCCTTCTGAAAAGTCGTCAGGTCTGTAGTAGCCTAACACTATGTCACAATACCTGTGCCTGCCCCTCACGTCCTCTCACCATGGAACATTCTATCCTCTCACATCTTCACAAGAAGGGCGAGTACAGGACAGGAAGGTTATTTTGAGAGAGAGAGACCACATTCACAGGATTCTGTTACACTATATTGTTAGAGTTGTTCTATTTTATTATTAGTTACTGTTGCTAATCTCTTACTGGGCCTAATTCATAAATTAAGCTTTAGCATAAGGATGTATGTATAGGAGAAAATATAGTATAGACACGGTTTGTATTATCTGCCATTTCAGACATCCCCTTGGGGTTATGGAACACATCCCCGCTTGTTCGAATCAGTCACCCATTCCATAACCGCCTCAGATCTTTTAGTCTCTTCTTCAATGCCCCCCCGCCCCCCGCCACCGCCCTCGCCGCCCCTCTGTTCCTTCTAGGACAACTGACCTGGTGTGGACTTGGACCAAACTCTCGCAGCCCAAACTCGACAACACCTTGGTTAGTGTCCATAATATGCCTCTCAAACTTCCTCCCTGGGGCAGTAAGTTATGAGATTCTATTAGACCTTCTCATGCTCATATGGGCAACCCAGAAATGCAGGGGGAATTCACCTACTGATTGATAACAGAGTGGAAAGATCTATCAGTTCTTCAATAGCTGGAATCATTGTAAAAAGCAGCAAAAGTATTAGCAATGGCAGTGACGACAACTCACATTTAAGTGTCTACTGTGTGCCAGGTAGCATGCTAAGCGCTTCTCGTATGCTATTGTTTACATGCCCTCAGCCTCAGTTTTCTTATCCATAAAATGGAGATGATAGCATTGCTTATCTCAAAGAGTGAATGAGGTAGCTTATGTCAAGTATACGGCCCAATGCCTAGCACATGATAAATACTAGGCTAATATTACTTTTATTATTGCCGCTGTAACTCTCTTCAGTTTCTGAAGGGTTGCCACCAGGAAAAGGAATATCGTATTTTTCCCCCTCGAGACTAAAATAGAGGCCATTAGTAGAAAAATGCAGAAGATTGCAAATCCATAAATATAAAATTTTTTTTCAACAAATAGAGCCATTTTGGGATGCCTGGGCAGCTCAGTTGTTAAGCGTTGCCTTCGGCTCAGTTCATGATCCAGGGTCCTGGATCAAGCCCCACATCGGGTTCCCTGCTCAGCAGGAAGCCTGCTTCTCCCTCTCCTACTTCCCCTGCTTATGTTCCCTCTCTCGCTGTGTCTCTCTCTGTCAAATACATAAATAAAATCTTAAAAAAGAAAGAGAGAGAGAGCCATTTTATGGGGATAAGCTATCTGCATAATCACCGAGCTACTCACTAGAGGAAGCCAGGATGAGTGAATTTCTGCTTGGGATGCTGTAAAATAGCACTGTCCAAGAAGCATATAATGCGAGCCCCTGTATAATTCTAAATTTTCCAGCAGCTATAAATAAAAAGTAAAAAGAAGCAGGTGAAACTAATTTTAATAATACATTATTAATTTATCAAATTAATTTCAACACCTCAATATATTTTAATCATATATTTTGAACTTTTTTGTACTTTTAATTTTAATTTTAATTTTTTAAAAGATTTTATTTATTTATTTCACAGACAGAGACCCCAAGTAGTCAGAGAGGCAGGCAGAGAGAGAGGGGGGAAGCAGGCTTCCCGCCAAGCAGAGAGCCCGATGTGGGGCTTGATCCCAGGACCCTGGGATCATGACCCTAACTGAAGGCAGAGGCTTTAACCCACTGAGCCACCCAGGTGCCCCTTTTTTGTACTTTTTAAAATTCAACGTGTATTTTACATTTCCATCACTCAATTAAGATGCTACACTTTCATTGTAAATACCTGATCTGTATTTAGACACTATAATATTCACAGTTGCAAAAGTAGATTCTCCTACCTATATTATTCCAAACAGGCTTAAAACTTTTACAGTAATAGAAGCATTAGCTTTTACATTTAAATTAAAATTAATTAAAATTCAATAAAATTAAAAATTATTTTCTTCAATCCCACTAGCCACATTTCAAGTTCTCAGGAGCTACATGTAGCCAGTGGCTTTCACACTGGGTCACACAGCTTGGAAACACAAGTGTCAGGAGTGGGAGATTTAAATGATCCCTAAATTCCCCTCCAATCTTGAGTCTATGATTAAATTAATTCAATAGGTATCTATTCTGAATCTGTTATATGCCAGGTATTATGCTAAGCTTTTTGATGGGATTTAAAGAGGAATAAAAGATCATTGGACAAGAAAATGAGGTTATTAAAATTTTGGCCAACTGGGAAAGACTGGTATGCATAAAAGGAGCCATTCAAAAGAAATAGCTGGGTGACCTTGGAAGAGTCTCCTCAGCAAATACAACAAGGGTGACATTCATTATGGATGGAGATGAAAGGGAATCTCACCCCCTCCACTCATGCACAGAACGAGCAATACCTAAGGACAGTGTGTGTGTGTGTGTGTGTGTGTGTTTGTGTGTGTGTGTGTGAGTTGTGATGCTCTTGTGAAACTTTGACCTGTCTAGAGTTGTTAGAATGGGTCTCAAGGATGGGAAAGAAATTATTTATTAGTAGAGGTCAAGAATAGAAAAATGAGATAATAGAGCCTCTGGAAATATAGATCACCTAGCCAAATTATCTGATATCTGGATCTTGGATAACATCCCTTATAAATTTAACCATTTTTATAACTAACCAGCAACCTCTCTGTGCGTGTAAACCACCACAAGGTAGGGGTCAAAGATGTATATAATTCTCAGGCTAAAAGTTTGACGCAAACAAAATTAAGTTGATTTTAAAAATTATTTTGATCCCAAAGTTATTTTTTTCCCTATCCCATAAACTTGGATAATAAGACTCAGCTGTTCTCAAAGAAGGCTTGCTTAAATAAGGAAAGAGACTAACATTAACTATCTTTTAAGAGCTAGAATTAGATTAAGCTCTTTTTTAAAAATTTTTATTTATTTTACAAGTAGGCAGAGAGGCAGGCAGAGAGAGAGAAAGAGAGGAGGAAGCAGGACCCAGGACCCTGAGATCACGACCTGAGCCGAAGGCAAAGGCTCTAACTCACTGAGCCACCCAGGCACCCCTAGATTAAGCTCTTTACATGTTCTTGGCCAATTAATCTTCATAGCAACACCTTGAAGAAGTATCATTTACTTCCTCTATTCTAGAATGTGGAAATTGAGCACTTAACTCACTTGAAAATCGCAGAGGTGGTACTCAAATCCTGACCCTGGTATTTCAGGTATCATTTTCACTCCACTCTATTGTGTGAACTAGTTTTAAAAATAATTAAGCTGGAGTGGGACACATGCTCCTTTCTTTTCTGAGTGATAGAGGTGCCAAAATATTTCTCACATTGTCTATTCCTATACATCTTATCTAGTTTCCATTGGTTTAGAAAACTCCTAAGAAAGTTTTCAGCAGTTGTAAGTAAGTTCTCATATAGTTCAGTTAGCATTACTAAATCCCACGTCCACTTGTTGCCTACTGAACTTCACCTGACCACGAGTCCATGACCACTGGCAAAAGTGATTAGAAGGTATGGATTAGGTTACTGAATGCTCTCTCGTTACTGGGCCAGGATCATTAGTGTTTGTAGGTCATTGGGCAGGTTAGAGATTTTACTATGGGCTTCCTTTTCTTATTTATATAGTCTCTTTCCAAAAGCTATTTGCAAGAGCATGATTTTCATTCTAGATGTGAGAAAAACAGTGACACGGAGAGACAGAAGGAATCATTCAAATTTCCTGTTCTGTGACAGCTCTGTGGTTAGAGCCTGGGTATTTGACCTTAACCAGAAATACTCTCACACCAGCATATCCTCTCAAAAAAATCAAAAGAAACCACAAAATATCGTACAAGGAAGTTAGGATTGTTTGGGCCTAGAATGAAATGGTTTTTAGGTCCAGGGAAAGCACATTATCAACTGGGGCAGCTTCTCAGCAAATAAAATCTAGTGTGTATATTGAGTGCTTCCTCTGTGTCAGGTATTGGCCTGACTACATACATCATTATTCCACTGAATCTTCAAGAACCCTGAAGTTCGGTGTAAATTTATTCCTCTTTTACAGTTGAGGAAACAGGCTTGGAGAAGTTGGGTATCTTTGTCCAGATATCTCAGCTGATAAGGGGTTAAACTGAATTCATATTCTATTCATGGGTAGGAGACTCTTGGCTCTTGTTGGTTGGAACTTTCTGGAAATTAATTTATTTTACAAATTCACCACCAAATTTGGCCTGAAGGTATTAGGAAATCCTGAAACAAGGAGGCAATGATTCCAAGCCACAAGAATTTATCTCTCCATTTAATTCAACTCAACAATTTATTATATCCCACAGTGATAGTCCACTGTTGGAAAACTCTTAAAAATAAATAAAATGATGGGCAAACATAGTCAACATAATCTGGAAAAAAGATCTGTAAGGGCTTCATTCCTTAACTGCCGAAACTGTTGCCTCTTTTGTACGGTCTGGTGAAAGCACGGTTCTGTAGAACACTCTCTACCCATGCCACGAGAACAGCTGTGCTGCATGTTCAATTTATTCCCCAATGTGTGGACAAAGTCCGACACTCTAATTTGAGTCCCTGACGGAGAGGACGTTGCTATTTTAGTAGACTCAGACTCAGTCTGTATATAACAGTGGCCCCGATCCAATCTCTGGCTCTCGGTACATTTCCTTAGAAGATGATTCTGCTATGATAACTGCTCTTTAATACTTTCCAAGAATATTCTATAGAGAGCAATTCCGTCTTGGCCAAGTACAAGGTGACCTAACCAGAGTAGTCTTTTTCTCACATCCTTGATACTCGGTAAGAAATTGCAAACCTCATAAATAGAACAGAAACACTGTGACTTCTTCAATATCCCAGAGTCAGTCATTACTATTGCTATTCATATTACTATTTACATACACTGGAATTCTGCATTTACCTTCCAGGTACGTTAATTCCTCTGAAGGAATACCAGACAGCTTGGGGGGGACTAGAGTTGAAGGCTGACTCTTCCTTATCTTTAAGGTGATCTGTTTTGATGGAATGATTATAAAGTTCCTACAGCAGTAAATTTTTTTAAGATTTTTAAAAAATTTATTCATTTGAGAGAGAATCAGAGACAGAGAGCGCACAAGCAGGAGGAGAGGCAGAGGGAGAAGGAGAAGCAGACTCCCTGCTGAGCTGGCAGCCCGACATGGGACTCAATCCCAGGACCTGGAGATCATGACCTGAACCAAAAGCATACACTGAACCATCTGAGCCACGCAGGCATCCTATAAATTCTTACCTTCATGAAATATTTTATTCACTGTAATAGTCACTTAGAAAGGATCTTAATGAAAATCCACAGGTAAGCTCACTCAGAGATATGCTATTCTTTTATTTTTTTGCTCTTTTAGCTCTAATTATCCTGAAAATTATGGGCAGAATGTCTACTGTTAAGGCAGCTGCTCTGGAGCCAGAATACCCAATCCAAATTTTGGCTCCACTACTTATGAGAAATATGAAATAAGTCAGTCACACAACCTTCCCGACCATCAACTCTCCTCCATAACTGGGAATAATATTATTACCCATCTCAAAGAGTTGTTGTACAGATCAAATGAATTCACACAAATAACATACCTAATGAGTTTAGAAAAGAATGAGTTTTTGATAAATATCACTATTATTATCACCTATTTAAAAATAAAAGATTGGCAGCTTGAGGAATTCCTTAAAACCCAACTCAAACATATCTATCATAGATAGGTAGATAGATAAATAGATAGATAGATAGATAGATAGATAGATAGATAGATATACTTTGCATTTGATTGGGTTGGCTTTGTTCAGTAGCCCTTTATTTGATATTTATTTACAAAATTGATGATAATTTAGCTATGGCTCCTCTCCTTGTTTCTCCTGTTCTAACTCTTCTCTCAGTATCCCTCCATTGGGAGATGGAATCTTGAGCTAGTTTTACTAAATAATAATTCTTGCAGGAATAATTATGTACGAGTTGGAGAGAAGGAAAGGTTCATCTCTTTCTTGGATGAAGAATTACCCCATCACCTGGTCAATCCCAGTAGAAGCCAAATGTATTCTCCATGTCAGTTTTGCTGAGTAAATGAGAATTTCACTGCATTCAGTTCTCATCAGTAAGTCCCAATCTATTGAGAATTTTTTCTGTCCAAGAAATTGAACTATGCAACAATTTATATTATTTAGCTCATATCGACCAACTTATAGATAGAGTGATTAATCCAATTTTACAAATCATATAAACAGAAAACAAGAGAGGTAAAGAGAATTCACATAGAGGGGTTATGGAAAAACTTAAATAACAACTCAGACCACTGGGTCCCCATTTCTTCCTCTTTCCCTACCCCACTCTCTGCCTCCTTTTCTTCCTCCCTTCCACCTTTCTTTTCTTTCCTCCATTTTAAAATCATACCACATATGGGATAACTCACTAAAGAAGGACGTGGTTGATATATTTCTTTTGGGTCAGAAAACTCAGTATCCAGCTCGGTATCCAGGTTTTGAAGGGAAATCTCTCACTACCCAGTTTTGGCAGGGCTCTCTTGAAGGAATGCAATTTTGGGAGATGGAAGGCACATGACACATCTCTGGGTAGTCCTCTCAAAAGGCAAACAACAGGAAATAAATTGAAAATGACTCTCATCTACCTACCTGCTCAGGTCAACTGAAGGCAATTAAAGGTACAATTTGCTTGTAAACCAAATTAGGTTGGAGAAATGGGCAGAGAGCACAGAAAGGAAGGAAAATTGTCATTGCAAAAATTGGCTCCAAAACTAGCTATTAAACTCCCACTTGCAGTTAATGCTTAGAGCGTGTGTAATATGACTCTTTGTAATTCTATCTTTTATACTTCTAAGAAGGAAAGAAGTATTAATCTAGAGGGTAATGCCATACATCAGCTGTATTGAAGGAGGGTGGCTATCATTTTAATTTCACCAGAGTTTCCAACTTCTTTGTAACTTCTTCTATTGGAGACTTAAATACTGTAGGTAAGGTAATGAAAAAAAAATACTGAACATTGATGACTGTGTTCCAGACACCTCCCAGTCTTGATCTGCTGTAAAGCAATGTGGTGAGGAAGGAAGAGGGAAGGCTTTGCAGCCAGCAGACCCATGCTCTTTCAAACTTCAAACCCTGTGCTTTGTAGCTCTGTGATCATTAGTAGGTTACTTAAGTTCTCTGACATTCACTTTTTTCATCCTTATATGAGAACAAGACACACTTGGGAACATTCTTACACTTTGCTCTCCTGGAACTCTGCCCTGAGGAGCTCTGCATCCTCAAACTGCCTTTCTGTTTAGCTTCCCGGGGGGGGGGGGGGGTTGTATCCTTGGGGAGTGCACCCAAGAAAGATTTCAAATGAAGGTGAGATATCCCTTTATTTTGTAAGCTAAGCAAAGGCTGATTGTGAAAGAAAGAGAAGCGGACAGATGAGCTCCCAGACCTTGGAAATCTCTTTGGTCTAGGCCAGGTACACATTAGGAAAGAGCACAGGTGATAGATTAAAATGTGATTCCATTAAAACCAGCCTTTCCATCATCTTCCTTAGGAAGTCTTGGTAAATTCCCCAGTGGCTCTGGTAAGGAGACGTTGAGCTGGATGCTGTCTGAGGTGCCTCAGAGCTATGACATTATACAGCCCTAGGAACTGCCTCGAAGCTAAAGTACAGGATAAAAAGGGATGAAACATTTTTCTGAGGACCCTTAATTTCCTGGGGGTTGTGGAAACACATCAAGAATTTGGGTTGCAGACATTAGTGTGCTATCACAAAATACTCTTAGGTTTGTAAATATACGTGAGTCACTCTCTCAGCAAGGCTCATAGGAAAATGCTGGCATCCTACGATGCTCAACCGTGAGCAGAGAAGCAGAGCAGCAATTCTTCTGCTGCTTCTTTGGAAGCAGGAAACGCCAAGTCCTTTGTGATTTCTACGGATCTAACTAATCATCCGATAGTTACAGCTGCACGAACAGGATTCAAGAACCCCTTAAGTCAACTCCAAACTACTAAGGCCTACCTTTACCTTTTCTTTTCTTAAAACAAAACGAAACAAAATAAAAACTTCTCCAGAGGGTGCCTGGGTGGCTCAGTGGGTTAAAGCCTCTGCCTTCGGCTCAGGTCATGATCCCAGGGTCCTGGGATCGAGCCCCACATCGGGCTCTCTGCTCGGCGGGGAGCCTGCTTCCTCCTCTCTCTCTCTGCCTGCCTCTCTGCCTACTTGTGATCTGTCTGTCAAAGAAATAAAGTCTTTGAAGAAAAAAAAAAAAAAAACTTCTCCAGAAAAAGAAAAGCTATATCTGGGAGTTAACCCAGTTAATTATCCAAGGGATGTATCACTGGGATCTTGTGTCCTGACTCCCAAAATGTGACATTTATTTATTTGTTTGTTTATTTATTTACTAAAGATTTTACTTATTTATTTAGAAAGAGAGAGAGAGAGCGAGCACATGAACAGGGAGAGGAGTAGGGAGAGAGGGAGAAGCAGGTTGCCTGCTGAGCCAGGAGCCCCAAGCGGAGCTGGATTCCAGGATCCCGAGATAAAAACCTGAGCCAATTGACTGAGCCACCCAGGCACTCGCAGAATGTGAATTTTATTTACTTTTTAAAAAGATTTTATTTATTTATTTTTCAGACAGAGAGCACAAGCAAGGGGGAGTGGCTGAGCAGGGAGTCCGATCATGATCATGGCATCATGATCTGAGCTGAGGGTAGAGACTTAACCTACTGAGCCACTGAGGCATCCCTCAGAATGTGAATTTTAATGCTCTCAGAATTATACTAGAGATTCAATTCTTTTTAGCAGTTTATTTAAGAATATTTAGAATTGAGTAGACTTTAACCTTTGGATCTTAAGATACCCACTGAGCTCAAGATTGTTATTTGATCTCAGTTTCCTGAATTCTCAGTTTCCTCCGTAAGAAAACAGGGAGAATAAGAGCAGCAGAGTTTCCATGGGGCTGTTGTGGGTCTTAAAATAAGACAATGCAGGTAAGGGATTAAGCAAGTTCCTGGCACATAGAAACGGGTCCATACATTGCTGTTGCTTTTAGATTCTATATCTCAGAATTTCAGGAAAAATAGAAAAGAGTATTTGGGGAGTCAACTTAAAATTTCTGCTAAGTCCTTTACCCCATCCTCTCCCTCCTACTCCTTCCCAGGCAGGAACAATCTCATAGGTGAAACCCCGTGGAACCTCTGATCTCCCTGGGAAGCACTGAGGCTCTTGGGCATAAGTGAAATAAAGTAGCTGGCTTCTGAGGATGAGAAGAATTCTGCAATAAAGGATGCTCTTCACCCTTTCTGTGTGATTACGCCTGTAAGGGTTCCCAAGTATAGATTATGCCATCTGAGCCACTTTATGGTTGAAAAGAAAATGTTATGTGACTGCAGTGGGATAACTCAAATATCTGCTCCATTGTTTTTTTGCTTTATAAATTAAATATATATATATATATATTAGAGCATTTGTTAAAAATTTTGATGAAACTGAATTTCTCCTTTTGCGTGGCATGTCTACATGCCCTTTTCTTAATCTTAAACCTGATCAATGAATATATTTTTTTTATGAAGCCTATGGTGAAACTGTGAAAGCATCATCACCAGTTCAAAATAATCATTTATTAAATAATAATAAATACAAATAAATAGTATAAATGTGATAAAATAATAAAAATAGCAACAACCACCTTGCTGTACTTTAGCACTGTGACTCTATAGCAAAGTATCGTTTTAAGTTGGACACCCAACGTAAATTATACATTAAAAATTCATCAGAACTTGAAAACTTTCACAATTGGATCCAATAGTTTCCTTGGAATGTGTGAAGTGTTACAAATGCCGCCTAATTCTTTTTGAAGCTCAAGGCAAAGGCAAAAAATCTTGTAACATACTGGAATGATTTGAATGATTGTACCATAAAATGGCTTGGATTTGCTCATCTGGCTTCAAGTTCAGAGGAATGACCAACAAACTGACTTATGTTCTCAGCAGTGTAGATTCTGAAGGTCTGAGCAGATGTTGAAGGCTTACTTCAGGCCAATGCACGAGGTTTTTTGTGGTTTCTCTTAAGTGTTTGCTAATATCTACCACATTGCAAACTCAATGTCCCTTTTCAACTGGCCTGACTGCTCATAATATAATACAGATGATTTCATCTTTCGCGGAGCCTTTTTGCTACAGAGAACTAAAGTCTGCAGGGCTCAGACTTCTCTAATAACATACATGTTTCTTTAAGAACAGGAAAATCCCTTTCCCTTAAAGGTTTTGCTCCTCCGTCTTGGGTTCCATAATACAATATCAGATGTAATTCCTGTTTAAATTATGCCTTACTTTTCCTCCAAGTATTCGTTTAGGCTTTTGCTACTTTTTATTTTTTTAGATAGGCTGTATCTTTGGTAAACAAGTTCTCTTTTTGAGCTGATTTTTGTTGTTGTTCACATTTTCTCATGTTGAACAGAATCACTTGAATGATTTGCACATGTGTACCTGCTTCCAGTGTAAAGACTTAGTTGAAATAAACATTGCCTTTAATTTTAGGATATGAAAGAGTCATAGAGGGCACTGATAATACTATGTAGACATTTCCTTTTAGATTATCAGAATGGCCATTGAAACCTGTAAAAGTTTCTCTGTTCCTTTCAGCCCATACTCCTGTAAGCCTTGACATGTGTTATTTACACCATGAGTGTCCCTAAGATCTATCCCTCCACCTTAATGAGGTCAAGAATATATATGTGGAACAAGATGTCGGTTCATCTTTTTGTTTTGTTTTGTTTAGGAGTGTTTATAGAGGCCCTTAAGGCTGAGAAATATACCCTAGGTACTAGATAACTCTTCATCCTAAAAGAATGGTAGTTACTACTTATCTAATTAGGTAGTAAGAACATGCCATCTATCCAGAAGAACTATTATTAACTTTCTGATAAACACCTCCCATTGTGTGACTGCTCTGATAAAGGTAACATTTGACTATGGGGCAGCAGGGGGCCATGTAATCAGAAACACCCATCATGAGCAGAATTTGGGCATTACCACATCATAATGTTGGCCAAGGCTAGCAGTAATCCAGAGTAAGAAGGAAGTGGTACCACTGGGGTCAGATAAGACCAGAAGTCACAGATGGAGTACACTAGCAGGTGGCCCAGACCCTCATGTTACCCACCACTCTGTTACCAGCCCTTTCCCTTAGCTCAGAGGTGTGGCCATGTGGGGAATTTCCTTAGGACCCACTGACAGAAGAGGGGATAAATCAAACCTAAATCATGGGTGGGTCAGCTCAGTATAAAAGTATAAACTGAAATTGGACTGAAATGCACTGTAGCCCACTGAGGGCTGGCATTGAAAGACACTGTGGGGGAAAACCATCCCAATGGCCAAAACTCTGGACAGTATACCTGACCATCTACTTTGTGCAGAGAGAGATGTGGTCTGCAGTTATATACAGACACAGACACATGGGAAGTGGGAAGTGGCTTGGCTGGTTAGTCAGGGACCTGGAAAAAGAAAGATTAGAAGACTGGGGACAACGAGTTCTATGGAATAAGCATATGGAGAAGCTACTGGGTTGGGCATGAAGTGTGATGGATTTTCTACTGATTATCAATACCCATGAGAGCACGTCTACTGTAGAAGAGACACCAAACAACCAAGGAGACTGACTCAGCCAATTGATGTCAACTACCCTAAAGCTGGCCCACTGGCCACATGAACTGGTGAGACTTGGTGGTGGGGCTAGAGGCTGTGCATTGGCCAAACTTCATGGTTCCATTCACCATGGCAGATCTAGCTTCTTCAGGATCTGCTGACAACAGAGAGCAATGCCGAATCCCAAATATGACATCATCCCAAGAGGAGACCAACCAGTGCCTTGGTGGCAAATTGATTATATAGGACCCCTCCTACCCTTGGACAGGCTGACAGTCATAGTAATTGAAATCCACACTCTTTGGGAGTATCTGTTTAAATTTTCTGCCAATAAGAATCAGCCAGCACCACGATTAGAGAGCTCAGAGAATATTTTATCCTTTGACAGGTGTTGCCTTATAAGGTAACATCAGACCACATCTCACAGCAGGGTGGGTTTAGTATTAGCTTATCCTCATGGTTTTCACTGGTCTTGCTATGTATCACCTCCCCCAGGGCCTGTTAGTCATTTTAGCAGTCGTATAGTCTGTTGAACAAATAGCAGAGCCACCGGTTTGGAGAGGACACTTTGGGAAATGGTTGTATAGACCCTAGGACAAGAACTGTGTATGGTCCTATGTCCCCCAGATATAGAACACATAGGTCCTAAAACCAAGTAGTGAAGGTAGGAGAAGGCTATTTTTTTACTCTAAGTTACCCAATTTGTGTTCCTTATTCCTACCACTCTGGGTCTTGGTTATCAGAGGGAGAAAGTCACCACCAGGGAACACAGTAAGGATCCCATTGAAGCTCAAGATTTGAGGACTGTTCTAGTCACTTAAGCTTTTTGCATTGCGAGAAGTGCATGTAAGGAAGGGTGTCACCAACCTGGCAAGTGATTCTGATTATTTGGAGGAGGTAAAGCTGCTCTTACGTAGACAGTAACTAATACAGTTGGGACTCAGGTGATCCACTTAGGTACCTCCTGGCTTTCCTTTGCCCAATTTTGATAGTAAATGAACAAGTTCAGTGGCCAAAGCTTGAGAAAGACATGGCATCCCCTAAGGAATGAGGTTCTGGGTTCTTCTATCAGTAAGCCTTTGAGGCTGACAGGTGTCAGCCAAGAGTGAGGGGAATCTTGACTAGGGTGAGGGAGAGGGAGTATGATGAATATTAGGCATGGCTTCAACGTAGTCTCTTCCTTGGTGGTGCCTGTAGTTTATCCCACGAACCACCTCCTTGTAAGCTTCCTCCAGGAGCAGAGTGATCACTCCTAGAACTGATTATAGGATGTATGTCGATCTGAATGGCTTGGGGCAAGGACAAGAGCAGACTGTGTGTTCACCCAGATCACACTCTAAGACTGAAGGACTAAGCTCCCGAGGTCCTGGGAATGTTTGCCACTGATAGTTCTAAGCTGAATCCCTCTCTGGGACTTGTCCTCAGCTAAGGAAAGTCACCTTGTTCAAAGTCACCCCTTCACTGGGACAACCTGGGACCAGTCCATATGGAGGTCTAAAAGACCTTCCCCCTTGTGATATTTGGAGACAACTCTGAAGGGTCATGGCAGCTCCAGAGCTGCCAATAGGATCTGATAAGCCTTTTGCTTCAAGTTCCTCCCAGTTCAACTCTCTCCTCTGCCCAGTCCTGATTCCTTCACTTCTCTGCAAGTGTTAATCCCAAGAGCACCTGAAATACTCTTGCCAGTAAACCTGTCCCTAAGACTCTACTTCCTGGGGAGCTAAGCCTTGAAATGTCCTCTTTAAAGTTTGGATGATCTAGCAGTTAATAGATCTTGTTCTGTCTCTTGATGTTTTCTTCTTATGCATTTTAAGTGTCTCTGTGTATGTATATATGTGTTTGCAGACATGCATGTGTGTTTTTAAGTCTTAGGATGTTTCTTCCCTTAAATAGAATGTATGTTTAATTTTATTTCAGTGTCACTTGGAAAACAAGATTGTTAGGTAGAAATTAAATTTCCAGCAAAACTTCCTTGAAAGCCCTGTTGGGAAGAAATATCTAGAGAGCCATGATCAGTACTGAATCTGGTGATATCGAGGCCAAGAGTTTATGAAATGTGAGCCCTCCGACAATGAGAGAAAACTCAGATCTACCTTCTGACTTCAAAATTCCCCTAACAAACAACTTGAATTGCTACAAAATTACCCTTAAACCCTGACTATAAATGACATTTTACAGCAGCGTGAAAAACGAGAAGGTCCCTTCACCTCTCTGATGTACATTGTGATTTACACATAAAATCTGACAACAACCCATGTAGGTAAAGCAGGTATGATTATTCTCCTTGCCTCATGATAAAACTGGGCTGCAGAGGAACTAAGTATGTTTCCCAAATTTATGCAGTTAATAAGCGAAAGCAAGCCATCTCAGCGGTCTGAAATGACCTCCTTTTGATGCTTGTAGACACCACCTCATTAAAATCCAAAAGAAAGGAGAAGCCAAATCAATGTTAGAAAACAGTGCTACTACATTTTGAATGTTTACATTGAACAGATAGGTATTTTCCATGCCAGAGCGAAAAGAAAATTTAACACCAAATAATATATAAATTAATTTGGAGATATTTTCACTGTATTAACTTATTTTCAGGTAACACACAAATTGTGTACTTGTACCACCTTTTAAGAATAGTGGTCCTGGTCAGAGAGTCTCCCGATGCTCTGCCCTCCTGCCACTGCTCCATTAACCTCCAAGCTCTGATCCAAGCCCAGTGCCCTCTCTGTAACATTCCGTGGCGTTCTTCTCTGAATTAAACTTGGATTTCCAGTTTGACCTCCAGTTTCCCTTTTTACTTAAGCTTATTTTCTTAAAAGAGGATTTATTTATTATTGGGGTTGTGTTTTCTTTCATCCAATGAAATATCCATTTTTTTCTCTACCTTGTAAGAAAGTGAGTCCTTCACCTTCTTCTCCCCTTCACCTCCCCCACCGCTTCCACACAAGTACACACACACTTTCCTATTTGGGGTAGATTTATTCCTTTGAATGGCTTTGGCTATGATGAACTTTACTTAAGACATTAATAATTCTTGACAAGGGCTTCTTTTGTGTTTTAGCTTTGAAAGGAAAACTTACTATGCATAATTGCCCCATTCTTAACTGCTTTATAGATTGAAAGCAGCAGAAGCTGATAACAAACAGCTTTGCCTCAAATATACAAACTTCAAGTCTGCCTGTTCTCCCCATGGAATTTGACTTTTACCTACACACGAAGAAACTGAGTAAAATAGGCTTGAGGATAGATGAGAAAAAAAGGAACAAAGACAATTTAGAACTGGTTTTGCATTCTCAGGAATCAAATATAGTTTTCCATATACTTGAAGAATACAGGAAATATTATTAAATAAATGTTACATATTAATCAAAAACAAATGATAAAAACCCAAAACCAAACTTTGTATTTCGCATTTGTGGGTACTGTAAGGGATTTGAATGATGTGAGTGAAAATTATTATTTTCCTATCTAGCACAGAATTCCTTTCAGATAGACAGTTGTCCCTAAGAATGCAGTGTAGGGGCGCCTGCGTGGCTCAGTTGGTTAAGTGAATACTTTTGGTTCAGGTCATGATCTTGGTGTCCTGGGGTAGAGCCCCATGTAGGGCTTCCTGCTCAGCATGGAGTCTGCTTTCCATCTCCCTCTGCCCCTCCCCCCCAACTCATGATCCCTCTCTCTCTCTCTCTCTCTCAAATAAATAAATAATAAATAAATAAAATAATAAATATTATTAATTAAATAATTAAATAAATATTTAATAAATAAAATATTAGAGGAGGAAAAAAGACTGCAGTGTAATGGGGACACCTGGGTGGCTCCTTTGGTTAGCACTGGGCTCTTGGTTTTAACTCAGGTCATGATCTCAGGGTGGTGAGATCAAGCCCTGTGTCTGGCTCACTGCTCAGGGTGGAGTCTGCTTAAGATTCTCTCCCTCTACCAGGTGGCGGGTAATAGGGAGGGCACGTACTGCATGGAGCACTGGGTGTGATGCCAAAACAATAAACACTGTTATGCTGTAAATAAACAAATAAATATAAATATTAAAAAATAAATAAATAAATAAATAAACTTCAAAATATTTAAAAAAAAAAAAAAGATTCTCTCCCTCTCCCTCTGCCCACTTCCTCTCTCTCTTGCTCACTCTCTTTCTCTCTTATTAAAAAAAAAAAAAAAAAGAATGCAGTGTATAGAAGTGTTTTTAAAGATAAGACCTCTGGGGGTGGTAGAGATGATTCAGTGATAGAGATGAAGACATAATCATTAATTAGCCGATAAATGGTGCCTTTCCAAGAAGCTATGAGAATTTTGAGACTGGAGGATGCAGCGAAGGAAAGAGAAAAGTGAGGGGCGGGAACAGCAAAAGTGAGACCTTCCATAGAAATATCAATCAATGAGGAATTTCAGAAGGAAGAGTGACTGGCACATTTGTAAGAATGGATGCCTCTGTGGCAGATTGACTTCTCCTAAGATGGCGGCAATGATCTCTCTTCTCTTACATGCTCTTTAGCAAAGTGACCTGTTGACCTGTGACTAACGTGCCAATTCCCGCACAGCCCCTATGTGGCCGAGCAGTGTCTGTTTCCTGTCTCTTGGAAGTATTGAGGGGGGAAGAAACCCCAGAAGTCAGGACTAAAAGGATATACCAATTCATAAATACAGAATTAAGTGATTTTTATAATGGACAAAATATATACCCCCAAAGCAAGCAGGTGACCAACAAGTAGCTGTAAAACTGTAGTGGATTTTCAGTTCTATGTATATGGACTCAGAGCTACAGTTGCTACACCTCATCTACTTTTCGTAAACAATCAGCAGGTACTCAATTTGCATCACTAGTTACAAGGAGCTTATCCTGACATCCGGTTTTTCCTCTTTATCAGACTTATTTCAATGTTGTGTTCTCCATAGTTCTCTGTCAGTACGTCCGATGGTTGCCCCTCATGGTGTACGTAGCACCTGTCGGTAGTCAATTCCCTGGGTGTTCTTCCGGAAGGGTATGTTACGTTTTAATTCCCCACAGAAGACATGCCGCGTGTAAGAAGTACAACCACCCTCGCTTTGCTGTGGGAAACTCAAGCCTTGTGAAGAGGCCCTGAAGGATGTGGCTCCCACTGGCTAGAAAGGCCAAGGAGCCTCAAGGAGCCAGATGTCTGCATCAAGCAGCCATCTTGGAAGACGGTCTTCCATCTCTAGCTGCCATTTGACTCCATGTTGACCAGACATGAAGCTTCTCAGTTAAGCCCTTTCTCAGTTCCTGGCCTAAAATAGCATAAGCAAAAAATGAAGGAAACAAAAAGGTTGCCTTAAGCCACTAAATTTGGAATAAATTTGGAATACATGATTACTTTCCAAGGAATAATCAAAACAAGCCTAGTATTTCACATTTTTTGTTTTGTGGTGTAACCCTTCTCTGTTGGTCAAAATACTCAGCAAAGTCTGCCCCACTCTTACCTTTAAAGGTGTTATGGAGAAATCATTCAAATGGGCTCTAGTCAACATTTTAATTGCTTCTGGATAGATTGGAGAGGAAAATATCCTTGGAAAGTGCAAAGAAGAGAGAGAGGAAGAGATCAATGGAATAACAAACCTAAGGTCAGATAGATCCAGGGAAGGGCACTGGGCTTAGGCTAGGGGATGAAACCTATTTAATTTAAATTGCAAGGGTGAGAGAGACCTCACATGACAGCTAAATAACATTTGAAACTCCCAAAGCTGCTAGATTTTAGATTGCTAGTAATTTGAATGAGAGAAATAAATTGAAATTGACATAGATTACCTAGAAAAATGATACCTTGGTATGGTTAGAGTCAAAAGCTCCATATCTGGAAAGCAGCTGGCATAAAGTTTGTCCTTAATGTCTGAGAAATGTGTGAATGAATGAATGAGGTGAGAAGGACTTTGCTCAACTGGTAAAATAGAGTTGAAGGTCTTTCCCCCTCTCTCTACCTGGTGAGATCAACATGAGAGGTGTGAATCCTCCATAGTGAAAGAGTCTGGTCTCACTTGAGACTACAGCTATACTCTCACGAGACCTCTCTCTTCCATGCTGTGCCTTCTGTCCTCACTGCCACTCCTAATTCAGAAACTTCATTCATGCACAGATTATTAGCCTAGTGATTTTCTAACTGATATCTGTCTTTATTGTCTTTTGCCTCAAATGCTTTCCATTCTTTATCCATTCTGTGTCCACAAGCTGACCCACAGGGCTCTCATTCTGAGCTCTTGTAACACTTTATATTCACTTTGATCCTAGCACTAAGGTACCCATTTGTAATGTTTTAAAAGCCAGTAGTGTGTCTTACTTAGATGGGGTATCTAAACCCAGGAATGGTGCCAAGTAAATAGTAGTTCTTATGTAACAATTCATTGAACTGTAGAGTTTGAAACATCAACCCCATCTGTATCAAACTATTGCTGTAGTCTTTTATTTCCTCAAAACATCTTTTAGGCTTTAATCATTTCCTATTAATATGCATAAATCCTTAGCTAGGGGTGACTCCTTACATCCTTAATTTCCAACAACACTTTAACAGGACACTTTGTAAAGGTTAGGCAATTCATGAGCAGGGACATTAACTGATGGAAGCAAAATCATCGAGAAGACAAGTATATGACTCTAAGGATACACTGCCTGTTTTTAGATTCCTTGGAATTTGAATGATACAATATCAGAAAAGCATGCTGGTGATGAGTGGGTGTCAGTAAACATTTTATTCTAAAATCCTTCATGTTCAAATATCAAGTTAATAATTAAAACAAATTGTGACTCAGTAAGTCACTAAATCTCTCCAACCCCTCATGTAAGTATTGAAATTATCTGTTGCTTTGCCTCTCTTTTCTGGAACAGCAGCACCTCAGAGAACGGGTCCTATCAGTTTCATCTTTGAACACATTACTAGCCTGACACATAGTATGTTTGTTCGACTGACCCAAACTTGGGTATCAAGTCACCAACTATTCTGATGTGCTGACTCTTTTGACATGGTGGTACGGAGTGGGAGAGGGACCTCTAGTTCTAGTAATGAGATGCAAGAGGAAGCAGGGGTTGGGGGGGAGGGGATCTATGCACAGGTGGAGACATAGAAATAGGGAAGAAGTACACACCTGCCATTCAATTTTATTTTTTATTTTATTTTTTTTAATGCCATTCAATTTTATTTTGGTGGCGCAACTACTCAAGATTTAGCCTGCTGTCTTTACATGACATCAGGCTAGAATCTTTTTTTTTGTTCCTGAGATAAGAATTTTCTGCTCCAACACGCATTTCAACATGTATTCTTCTGAATGAATGGTATTATGTGATGCAATATCAGTCCTGAAAAAGAACCAATGTTGAAAATCTCTGCCAGTTCCTGGAAGGGGATAGTTGGGCACTCACCTTAATTTTTTCCCTTACCCTTTTTTGGAACTTTGCTTTTATCAGTCTCCTTTTTTCCCCCCAATGATGATTGGGTGTATATATTCTTTTTTTTAATATTTTATTTATTTGACAGAGAGAAATCACAACTAGGCAGAGAGGCAGGCAGAGAGAGAGGAGGAAGCAGGCTCCCCGCGGAGCAGAGAGCCCGATGTGGGGCTCGATCCCAGGACCCTGGGATCGTGACCTGAGCCGAAGGCAGAGGCTTTAACCCACTGAGCCACCCAGGCACCCCGGGTGTATATATTAAATTTCTTCTGAGTGATGTGTCAATTTCAACCTACTACCAGTTTCTTCTTGGTTTAGCAAGCATAAGCGTTCTGGTTAGTTGATCAAAATTTATTGATCCATTATCTTAGCTGTGACTTAATGCATTTTAAAAATTCTCAAATTTATTTTTTAATTAAGGGTGACCTACTTACACTAGTTACACAAAATATTTTTAACACATACTTATAAATGAAAACCAGTGTAGAAATCACCAGAGTCAAACAATACTGTCCATACCCTAGATGCTAACCTATTCTCCAAGGCATTCCTTCCCAACATTACTCTTTTCCTCTTCTAGCTCAAACTTCTACACTATCTTCATTTTCTAATGCTGATACTAAATTACTGCAAACATAGCAGCTTAAAACAATATAATTATTGTCTTAGAGTTTCCGTGAGTCAAGAGTCCAGGCAGGGGTTATCTGTGTCCTCTGGTCAGGTCTGTCTCCACAAGACCAAAACCAGTGTGTCCACTGAGTTGTGTTCTATTTTGGGGTTCAGGATGCCCTTTCAAGCTTATGTCATTTCTTTCAGAATCCAGTTTCTTGCAACTTTAAGACAAGGGCACCCATCTTACTGAGGATCAGCTATATGATTTGCTTTCCTCTTGCTGCTTTTAAGATTCTCTCTCTGGATTTGTCTTTTTACAACTTGATTATGCTGTGTCTATGTTTGGATCAAAGATATCCAATGAGTTTGCCCTATTTGAAGTTTGATGAGCTTTTGGGGTATATTAATGTTTTTCTTCAAGCTCAGGAAATTCTGACCATTATTTCTCCAAATATTCTTTCTGCCTATTTATTTCTCTCATCTCCTTCTGGGAGTCACATACAACTATGTTGGCATGCTTGGTGGTGTTCCATAGCTCCTTTTTCTTTCTGTTCCTCAAACTGGATGATCTCAACCGACTAACTTTCATTTCTCTGATTCTTTATTCTGATAGCTCAAATAGTCTGTTGAATACCTCTAGAGAATTTTCCACTATAGTTATTGTATTTTCAACTCCATAATTTTTTTCTATAATTTATATCTCCTTATTGGTATTCCCTATTTAATAGACATACTTTCCATTTGTTCTTTAATTTCTTCAGATGTGGTTTCCTGAAACTCTTTAAATATATTTAAAATAGAAGGTTTAAAAATCTTTGTCTAGTACGTGTAGTGTCTGGGCTTTCTCAGTAACAGTTTCTACTGTGTATAGGACATACTTTTGTTCTTTGTATGTCTTATGATTTTTGTTGAAAACTGGACATTTTAAGTAATATAATGTTGCAATTCTAGAAATAAGTCTACTCCTCCTTGGCGTCCATTGTCATTGCTATTTACTGTTGCTGTTACCGTTTGTTTAGCGACTTTCCTGAACTAATATTGCAAAGTCTTTATTTTTCATCATAAGTGGAAAATGAGGTCTCTGCTCAGTTAGCTAGTGGTCAGCTAGTGACTGGACTGAGATGTCTTTAAATGCCTGGAACCAGTAAATCTCCCAACCTTTACCAAGAGGCTCTGTGTGCATCTAGGGACATGCCTTCAATTCTGAGGCAGGCAGTCCATCATTCTGGCTTAGCCTGTCCTTCTTGTGTTTGCAGAACCTGTGAGGAGTGAGAGTCAGAGTTCTCTTGGGTCTGTTAGGTCCGTTGTTGTTGGGTCTCTTCTATGAGCACAGGGCAGGCACACAGCTGCTGTGCTAAACAATCTGACAAACACCTCCAGGGAAGAGGCTGCTTGCCCTGAGTGAGTTCTGAGTGAAGAAAAAGTTCTCTATCGCTTCTCTGCCTTTGGCTAAGATCAAGTGAAGAAAACATTCTTTGAGTGGGGGCTTTTGGGGAATTGCGAGATAGGTCAAATAATGACAGTTCTCTGAGAATGCGGCTATTGGAGAGCCTCAAACCTGTTCTTTTCATTCTAGTGATTGCTGAACTGCTGGTTTCTATTTTGTTGTTGTTGTTGTGTTTTGTTTTGTTTTTTAAGATTTTTGTGGAAGTGAAGAATGAGTATTAGAATAGGACAAGTTAAAATACCACCCGGCTTTCTGTGCTTACCAAGACATGGCCGTTTTTCTTGAAGAAGTTCTCCACAAATTGTTGCACATCTTTAATGAATTTCCAGAGTTCTAAGAAAGTTGATTTTGAAAATTTCTGCCTGTGTTCTCATTGCTTTTATAGAGGAGCAGATTTTTGGATTTCCTTCCTTTTCCACATGTTTTGGTGTCCTTTTCATGGTGTCTTGTTGAACAAAAGATTTTAAGTTCAGTGTATCTTACTTTATCAATTTTTCCTTTATGATTTTGAGAAATCCCTCTCTACCATGAGATCATGGTCTAATATGTATCATAGTACCTCTTTTTCACCACACTCTTGGCTTTAATCTAATGATAGTGGGTAAATTGACATACCAACTCAAATAAGAGATTGCTGTAGCATTGATTAGTGGCAGGTGGTAAATTATCTTACCATAATTTATGTACCAAATTATCTTTTGAAATTATATATTTTTTTTTCTCTTCTAGCTCTACATATGAAAGCAGGCAACCAGAGTGTTCTTTAACATCATCTAATAAACATGTTTCAGTGGGCCAGAGGCCCTAGGAATATTCTTCCTGCTGGCCTAGTGTTTTGGTCATTTATCATAGCAATCATCTAAAAATGTAACTAAAGAATATAGTGCATCAAAAGTCTGGAACATTTGTTTCCCAAGATAATTTATATAAATTATAAAGGAGAAAGGGGAATAAAAGAGCGTGCTATGTTCTGCATTCTGCAGTCTTTATGTTTGTCTGTTGTAAGAATTCTGGCATACTTGTTTCTCTGCAATGTCTGTGTTTAGAGAGTAGAGGAAGCCAGCCTCTGGAAAGAAAAAAAATGTGATTGGATATCATATTATCAATCATTTTAAATACAATAAAATTTGCCACCCCATCACCCCAGTGAAGATGATAATGTTATATTATGTTATGTTGACCAAACTTGACTATGGGTGAAGCTTCTTTGTTGTTCCTAAAAAAAAAAAAAAAATAAAGAAAATAAAAAGCTGGAGATTCTTTTTTGAAACATATCTTTAAAATTATTTAATATCAGAAATCTAGAGGTGCCTTGGTGGTTCAGTCAGTCTTCCTTTGACTCAGGTCATGATCCCAGGGTCCTGAAATGGAACCCTGCATCGGGGTTCCTCCTCTGTGGGGAGTCTGCTTCTCCCTCCCCCTCTACCTGCTGTTCCCCTGCTTGTGTGCGTGCACTCTCTCTCCCTCACTATCTCTCTCTGTCAAAATAAATAATTAAAATATTAAAAAAAAGAATTCTAACTGTAGTGGGATTCAACAATTATAGAATTTTCTATAATATTTTAAAGTAGAAAATAAAAAAACAACAACATAAGCATTTGACTGGTCTGTGTCTCTTGGAAGCCTGAAAGTTGCTTATTTTTAAGTAACTATAAATCAGATTGAGGCTTGAAAGAGGGGGCATCCCTGATTTTTTTCAAACACCTATTTTATCTAAGCCCAGCCCCTTCGTTTTGCTGGTGAGGCAACAGAACCCAAGATGACACCTCTAGTCTATGAAAAGCCCAGAACTAAAACTAATTTCTGACTTCTTTTTTTTTTTTTTTAATTTCTGACTTCTGATGAGGAGTTATTCTTACCTTAGCCCTTCTTTCTTGATTATATCTCAAATAAACACATGACAGCTAATGGAAAACCACTTTTTAAATTTTTAAAAAATATTTTATTTATTTATTTATTTATTTGTCAGAGAGAGAGAGAGAGAACGAGAGAGAGCACAAGCAGGCAGAGGGGCAGGCAGAGGCAGAGGTGGAGAGAGAAGCAGGCTCCCTGCCGAGCAAGGAGCCCAATGAGGGACTCCATCCCAGGACTCTAGGATGATGACCTGAGCCGAAAGCAGTGGCTTTACCGACTGAGCCACTCAGGTGTCCAGGAAAACCACTTTTGCTCTCACTGGCGTTTAGGGATGTGTCCTTGAAGAATCTAGCATGAGGATTGCCTAGAGTGTGGACATGATTTTTCACCTTACTTCCCTGACTAAACTTAATGCCTTCTCTCTTTTTGTGTGCAGAACCATTCTTCTCTAATAGTGGGAGTTTAAATACCACAGTGCGCCGTAAGACTGAAAAGTGCTCATCAAAATGACCATAGAATTTATAACAAGATTGAGGGTCTAAGATCCAGAGAGCGAGATTAAAACCCAAGCAACAAAGCATCGTAGCAATGTTAAGAGACATACAATTGTGGACATTTTTGTTTTTCCTTAGGTGGACTTTAATTTTTTTCTGTAAAAGGAGACTGGATAGGTTGAGCTATGGCTTCTCGATATTATTTTTATCTTTATACCTCCATAGCAATTAAGGCATTCCACAATCACATTTATTAAAGTTTTACCTAACTTACATTCTACTAAAGCTTTCCAGGAAATAAGAGTGTATATATATATATATATATTTACACACACACACACACACACACACACACACACACATATAAAAGAAGGATAGCTGGCATGCAATATTATATTCATTTCAGGTATACAACATAGCGATTCAACAATTCTGTATATTACACTATGCTCACCGCGATGAGTAGTTACCAACTGTCACCACACGATGTTATTGCAATATGACTGACTATATCCAATGCTATACTTTTTGTCCCCGTGACTTATTTATTTTATAACTTGAAGTTTGTGCATCATAATCCCCCTCACCTCTTTCTCCCACTCCCCCAACCACCTCCCCTCTGGCAACCACCAGTTTGTTCTCTGTATTTATGACTCAATAACAGAAAATATTTTAAGGGAGACTCCTTCCTCAAGCACATGTGTAAGGATATGTGAACACTTGAGAAAAATCTCCTGTATAAAGTTTTAACAACCATATATCACAAGTAGAAAAAATACATATATATTTAAGTCCCAGAGGAAAATACCCACTATCCTGTTGCTGAAGGCATAAAACCAAACTCTTGTTTTACTTTTGTTTTTATTTTAAGAGAATATAGCCTTTCAGTGGTTTGATGGATTTTCATGAACCCAAACCAGCAAATACTTCCTGATGAGGGCCACCTGCTCACCCCTTCCCAAGAAGGATTTCTTGGGAGGTTCGCTGCATCCACCCTTCTGTTCATTATGTGGCTGTGTACTCAGGAACCCTGGTGGAGATTTTCCTCAGCTGGTACTTCCTGTTTTAATTGTCTGGGTCTTTTCCTTTACTAGCTTGGAAGCGTTTTATAAGCCTCTCCCAGGGTGGTCAAATGTGACTGTTTTTCCTAGTGGAGCACGCAGTCCCTGTGGAAGGAGGCCCTCCTTTGGCAGTTGCCTATTGCTAACCCTGGGTGAGAAAACTCTCACATGTGCTGTGTATGAATTCTTGCTTCATGCTCCTTAGCTAGGAATATTTTATAATTTCTGTGTCTCGCTCGCTCCAGCTTCTCTCTTCTTTTTATGCGTAATTTTCCATTTTACTGACTCAAGGGTTTTACTTCGGTGCATTATCAACAGCTAGTTTTTAAAATTTGCACTCTCCTTCAAGGTTCAACTTCAGCATGAGCCATTAAAAACTCATGTGATTTCCAGATGATGGAACAAAGAATAATTATTAAGATAAAGACTGGTGTATTTCCTTTTGTCTTGTGAAAACATAACAAATCATGCGCCTTCCTTTGCTGTAATTTCTAGGAAGTTTATGACTTTTTTTTCTTTTTCAAATACTTTATTCCAGAATTCTGGTATAATCATTATTTGTTTTATTTTTTAGCCATGATTCTTAACATTTTCTAGGGGCACAGACCTGTTTGAGAATTTAAAGAGGGTTGTGTTTTCCTAGAACAAAGCACATATGAACAGAAATTTTGCATTTAATTGAGGAACTTCTGACATTCTTCCATGGAATATTGGGTTTTATGTTCTCTTATTTTTCTGAATATGATTTTAATTAAATTAATTATAATTGTAATTTTTCCTATTGTGTAGGAAAATGTTATTCACTTTCTGAATTTACTAAAGGTAGTATTATAAACTCCTTCACATTTCTTTGTAACATAGCCAGAAATTTTGAAGGAGGCAAGTATTTGTTTGAAAGTAAAAAAAAAAAATTTTTAAAGAATGTATTTCAAAATTAAAGCTAGACAAACTGCTATGGGTCTATAAATTAATATAACCACTTGGAATATCAATTTGGCTTTATCTTACAAAGTCAAATTTTCACATACCTTCTGACCTGACAATTCTACTTTAGTTTTTAAACCTAAGAGAAAGAAAGTCCTTGCACTTGTACCAAGGTTATGTTTTATACACACACACACATACACACACACACACATAAGCATACATACACACACATACACATATATGTATAGACATAAAAATATGATTAGTGACTACCTAACCATTGCTCCTAGGCCAAAATCTGCTTTGTTAGTAGAATTGCTTTATTCTATGTGTCTCCCCAATAGATGGTAAGCTCAAGGACAAGACTTGTATCATATTCATATTTTACAACCCCATCAATAACTCGTACAGAGTTTTGGACATTGTAGATGCTTAACAGCTGCTGAATTGGTAAATATAATCCCTTGTGATACAAGGATACCTGCCCTAAGATGAGCAAATCTCAGAAATGTGGGATGCTAAAATCCCATGAATAAATGCGTTAATGTCGTGATGAAAAGCAGCTTTAAATATTGTAATAAAAGACACAAATTTAATGAGGCAGAGAGAAATGATTTCTTTCAAGAAGAGATCACTATATTTGGGGGGAAAGAAATTGTTCACATAGCCTCCTGGGTAGTCAGAAATCTTGAGACTCTGAGCAGGACTGAGTGCATCAGAAAGACCCTGGCTCCAGGAAAAAGAGAAACTGCTTAACTTCTCTGAAATAAGAGGGAATAGAATTTAAAAAGCTGAAGAAGACGTAAGGACAGTTTGCAAGTTGATGAAAGACTGTGGTACAGCTATGGTGGATCTATATCACTTCCTGGGTTTTTTCACAAAACCTAAAATTCCTAAAATTTTGTAGTGATTAGATTTCTAATGGAAACTGATAACAGAGTGGCTTTGACATGTCTGAGAAGGAACACAAATAGCCTTTGTGTTTATAATCCTCTTGCTTTATGTTCTAGGTTTTAATGTATATATGTACCATATATACACAGTTGATTCTCATTATGCAAGGATTCCATGTCCAAGTATGAGGAAAGAGAGATACTGAGGAACCATTACGTTTGGGAAGCTACAGGCTATGAACTCTTCACTGAAGGGTGATATTTCACTTGGGACTTGGGGGGAGATTAGAATTGTGCTTTACGTTGGCGATGCTTCATATTGTAATTGTGATGTTTTGGCATTGTTCCCTTACAGTCCCTCCCAAGCAGTGCCTGAGACACAGAGCTGGGTAAATTTGTTTATTTGGTTGGCGATTCCAGGAAGCAGGAATAAAGGAGTAGGGCAAGAGCAACAGGGGAAAGAGAAAAACTAAAATGAGAGCGTATTATTGAGGTTACCGCTGTAGGTAACAAGGGCTCGATTCTACCCGAACCACTGAGAAGTGGACAGAATAACCCTGAATTGTACTGGGTTATAGTAACTGGTAAGGAAATTAATCCCTAAGGAGGTTAAGTCTTTTGCTAAGGACCTCACAGTAAGTAGGACGGAAGTGAACTCAGTGACATTTTCCTGCCTCCAAACCCAACTCAATCTTCTATTCAAATCCTTCCAGGTAAGCCCTATGAATCAACTATCTCATCAACCTCTCATTCATATGCCACACTGGGAACTTTTCATTTTTCACAGAGTATGATAATGTGCATTTTCATCTGCTATATTTGTCTTTGTATTTTCTCTTCAGCTTCTTGAAATCAAGAACTATAATCTCATGACTTTCTATAACTTAAGATAAGGCAAGACACTATCTGGTGTTTGTAATATTCTGTATTTTTGTAGTATTTTTTGATAACGACCTTTTTTGCATTGAAGTACCATAGAAAGAATAAGATGGCATCTGCTATGAATGCAAAGTTGACATCTGATTCCTGACCTTTGAAGGTGACAGGTGGGCTTTACTGAAAAATAAACAATAGCAATGCAAATATGCAGACTTGTAGACAAATAATCTTGTGCAACAGATTTTTGGGGCAGTGAAATTTGAATTCAGAAATCCGACAGTGGGTAGAGAAGACTATGTTCAGAGGAGAGATATATAACAAACTTGGGGACATCCAGACACATTCCACCGGCCTGTTGTCATGCCCCTCAATGCAACAGTCTCTAACATGTCTCTAGTAAGTATGTTGAGAATAGTGCTGTCCAGCTGAAGTACAATGTGAGCCTACACATGAAATTAACATAAGTAATTTCAAATTTTTCTATTACCCACAAAAAAGTAAAAAGAGGGATGCCAGGGTGGCTCAGTCGGCTAAGCACCTGACTCTTGATTTCGGCTGAGGTCATCATATCAGAGTGTGAGATTGAGCCCCACATCGGGCTCTACACTGGGCATGGAGCCTACTTAAGATTCTCTCTCTCTGTCTTCCTCTGCTCCTTCCCCTACCCCTGCTCACCCATGTGCACACACATACATACTCTCTCTAAAAAAAAAAAGAGAAAAAGAAAAAGAAACGGGTAAAATTAATTTGAATAACATTTTATTTCACCCAATATATCTAAAACATTATCATTTTGGCTTGTAATGACTATCAAAATTATTAATGAGATATTTTACCTTTTTGTCACACTGAGTCTTTAAAATCTGTTATTTTATAATTTTGGCACATCTCAGTTCGGACAGCATGCTATAAGGGCTCAATAGCCACATGAAGCTAGTGGCTACCATTTGGACAATCTGGTTTCTAGACTGATTGCTACAGCTGATATTTCCTGTGCAGGTGTGTGTGTGTGTGTGTGTGTGTGTGTGTATGTGTGTGTTTCTAACTTTGGTTTTTACAGCACCTTCCCTATGGCCCCTCATTCTGTTTGATGATAAATCCCCAGTACATACATTGGCTATAATATGTAATGATATTCTAATGACATCATGTTTAATTTTCTGCCCAGAGTGGGTTCTCTGTGTTACTTTACTGAAAATTGGCTGCATGTGTCTATAAAGAAGTAAATGGGGTCTTTTGCATTCAAAACCAAGTACAAATTAACAAGTATCTTTTTACATAGAAAGATCTCAAAGAAATGGGCATGTTGTAAATCTTCTGAGAAACTATATTTTTATAAAAACTTTTTGTTCTTTAAAAATTGTTGAATGCTTGAAGACTTGTTTTTTTTCTTTGTTAATTTCAGGACCTAGACAGAGCATGTGAATCAGTGTGGACTTTCTTGTCCTTAATACCTTATTACAGAGTTGTGGTTGTATACTGGATAAGATTAGGGTTTTGGAAACAGATATGCTAGAGTTAAATCCTGGATCTTCACTAGTTGTATGACTTTGGGCATTTTCTTCTCTCTCTATGAACTTCAATTTCCTCACTTACAAAATTGAGGTAATCTTGCTGACTTTGACTCTAAAATTTCTCTTGAATCCAATTTTTTTTCCAGAATCTAACACACAACCTTAGTTAAGTAATTGCCCAATCATTTATGAATTATCTAAAAGTATGGTCTTAGCGTATAGGGTATACTGTAGGCGAGGGAGAAGAAGACCATTTCTTCCCCACCTACAACATATTCCTCCGTGGTAATCTGAGGAGTTTTTTGTTGTTGTTGTTTTTGTTTTTTTTTTTTAAATCAAACATGACCTTGTTTTTTACATTGGTTACTAATGACTTTTTGTTGAGATGGTCCACTGTTTCTATTGATGATGGATTTTCCCCTTAACCACCAGGAGGTGCTAATGATCTACACATCAGTTAACCCCCCCATTGGCTTTTCTTTGCTGTCATTTTCCTTTCCTCTTGATTACTGTTACCAGTCTCAAGAGAAATAAGATCATTTAACTCTCTAACTTTGACTAAAACGTTCTTTAAAAGAACTTAGAAACTATCCATTTGGCCTAACTAATTACAGAATACATAGTAGTACTACATCTTTATCAGATATTGGAAGAGGTCTAGATAGATGATTAGGACCAAAAATCACATTATTTCACTTGTCGGCTAGAAATGCACAATGGCCATTCATACACTACTAAGTTTTCCTCCTTTAGTCTTATTCTCTGCCTACTTAACTCACCCTTTCTCAGTTGGACACACATTCTTTATCCCTCCAAGCTTATCTGCCCTTCCCCCAACAAAGTTAGAATGTTTACCAAAATTATCCATGAATTCTTCCTTCATTATGTGCTTTCACTCTGATTTCTTTTATTGTAAATAATATCTATAGCTTACCATTTCATGTTCATTTTCTTCATATAAAGTCCAAATCAAATCTTACATTCATGAAACTCTCACTGAATTAATTCCTTTGACTATCACCCTACTATCAAACCCTTGTCACCCATCTCCAAAAACTCATTGTAAACTATTTTGATTCACTGATGTGGATGTTATGTTGCACTGTTCTGAAATATTTTCATACATCTGCATTGTCTCCCCAAATGAATGATAAATTCTTAAAAGGCACAGCAATCATTTTTTTTTCCCCTTCTCCATCCACCGTGTCCTTTTTTTGGTGATGTGAACAATGCCTTGGAGACTATTCCACTCCTCATAAGAACTTATTATTTAGGGAATAACTGAATGTATCATATCTAATAGTTTTGAGCACCCATTATTTCAGTCATGGGAAAATACAGGGTCTGCCCTTCCTTCCTCTCTCCCTTTATTTATTCCTTCCTCCTTTGGTCCTTCCACATTGTGCTAATGTCTTATGCTAATGAAAGAACATATGTTTCTTTTTATGTGGAGCTTGGGAAGAGAATCAGTAACAAGTAAGTGGCTAAGTAATTACCAAGAAGACAGATTTTACGAAAACAGAAAGACATGCCTGGTAGGTAGAAAAATGGTCCCCCAAAGACATCCACATCCTCATCTATGAATACTCTACCTTCCACGGAAAAATGAACTTCGCATGAGTACATTAAAGGATCTTGAGATCATCATGGATTATCTGAGTGGGCCCAATGTAATCACAACCCCCCCTTTTTTAAATTAACACATAATGTATTATTTGCTTTGGGGTACAAGTCTGTGAATCATCAGTCTTACACCATTCACAGCACTCACCATAACACATACCCTCCCTAATGTCCACCACCCAGCCACCCTATCCTCCTCCCCCAGCCCCCAGCAACCCTCAATTTGTTTCCTGAGGTTAAGAGTCTCTTATGGCTTGTCTCCCTCCCTAGTCCCATCTTGTTTCATTTTTTGTCCTCCCTATCACCCATGACCCCCCCTCCCTGCCTCTCAAATTCCTCATATCAGAGAGATCATATGATCATTGTCTTTCTCTGAGTGACTTATTTCGCTTAGCATAATACCCTCTAGTCCTATCCATGTCGTTGCAAATGGCAGGATTTCAGTTTTTGATGGCTTCATAGTATTCCATTGAGTATATATACACCACATCTTCTTTATCACAAGGCCCTTCTAAGAGGAAGGCAGGAGAGTCAGAGTAAGAAAAAAGGTGTGGATGACAGCTCAGAAACTGGAGTC
The DNA here is from genome assembly GCF_922984935.1 of Meles meles. Lineage (NCBI taxonomy): Eukaryota > Metazoa > Chordata > Mammalia > Carnivora > Mustelidae > Meles > Meles meles. Next base: position 18,862,296 of record NC_060066.1, on the reverse strand, counting down.
TCAGGCAGGCCCAAGACTTAAGAAATGCAGGCAGCCTCTGGAGGCTGGAGAAGGTAAGGAATGGATTCTTCTGTGGATGGAGGGGAAGCTGCATTCCTTCTGGGGAAATTCAACCAGTACCTGGATTTTAGACTAAAAACCCCTTTCAAGACTTCTAATCTCTAGAACTATAAGAAATAAATCTGTGTTGTCCTGGGTCACAAAATCTGTGGTGCCAGAGTAATAGGAAACTAATATAACATATAATTTATGGAAATTGATCTGTCTTATGAAAAAAATTCTATTCTCATTTTGACCTACTATTATCACTCTCCAGAGATTATAACAAATGCAGAAAATATAATACACTTACACACATGTATATATATTTTGTAAAATATGTATGACACAAATGATATCAGATCATTTGTAGTGATTCACAATTTTTTTTAGCTTCAGAATATATTGCGGACATTTTTTTTCCCATGTTGGTAACACATTGAGTTATCCTACTCCTTGTTTTTTTGTTTTTTTGGGGGTTTTTTTTTGACAGAGAGAGAGAGAGAGCAAGAGTGTAAGCAAGGGGGAGGGGCAAAGGGAGAGGGAGAAAGGGAATCTTAAGCAGGCTCCACACTTAGCTGGGCTCAGTCTCATGACCCTGAGATCATGACCTGAATGAACCAAAATCAAGAGTCAGACGCTTAACCGACTGAGACACCCAGGCTGTCTTATTCCTACTAAGAGTTGCATATTATTCCATAATATGGATACAACAAATCTTTACAAAACAATTTTCCTGTTGATGATCATTTAGGTTGCTTTCAATTTTTCAAATGATTAGCAAAATATATTTGCTCTTGAACATTTTGTGTCATTGGGAATTTGTGCAACTATAATCAAGGAAAAATGATTAGACATGGGATTTAGATGTTTGGATGTGCGAGATGGCAAGATTTATTAAGAGTTTAAGTGGTTTTGGACTGCGCCTGACTGGTTTTGATGAATTTCCTTTTCTTCTGGCTGGGAAATACAAAGAATAGTCAGAAAAAGTACAGCTTGGTGGCTAGCATGATCACAGTCCTGGGAGTGATGGCTGGACCAAATGCAGAGGGTAAACTTGGTCATCCCAAGATTTGATATGAATGGGCTATTTGATCAAACTACTCATACCGTGATATGTCAGACACTTCACTCAATATGTAATATGACCGATGCCATGTTACCATATATATGTTGTACATATAATACTATTAAACATCATCTATGATATTATCTCATTCTTATAATAAACCTATATTTTTTATTTATTTTTAAGATTTTATTTATTTATTTGTCAGAGAAAGAGAGCACAGCAGGGGGAGCAGCAGACAGAAGGAGAAGCAGGCTCCCTGCTTAGCAGGGAGCCCAATGTGGAACTTGATCCAAGGACCCTGAGATCATGACCTGAGCCGAAGGCAGACGCTTAACTGACTGAGCCACCCAGGTGTCCTTACAGAGATTTTAAAGATCAAAATGCTGCTCAGGAAAATACAGATAATTTCACCAACATTATATCTGGTGAAGTGGTACCGATGAAAGCTAAACCCAGGTTTGAATGACGCCTCAGCCCGTGCTCTCTGGGTCTTTCTTCAAGGATCCCAAATTGCTCTAAATTGGGGCTTCCCCACCAAATGACAATTAAGTTCTTTTTCAAAGTAGAACAAAATGTTGAAGACCTAGACATTGAAGACTTTTGATCTTGGGATTGTAGTGAGTACACATGTACATTCGTACTTTTGAAGCGTTCATAACAATTTTGTAATACATGTCACTCCCATTGACTTAACTTTCCTACAGTTTCCTTGTCTTTTGCACATTTCTTCCTCTTTTAGCTTCTTTTCTTTCTTTCTTTGCCTCCCTGCCTTCTTATTTCTCTCCCTATTATCAGCATATCTTTATTATTTTTACCAACCATATTTTATTATCAGTGAGTATCTAGTTGAGAATCAGATATGGCCTCTACTTCTTCCTTCTATTGGGGCATTAGCTATATAATTCTCAATTTTATAATGATCTATTTTATGATGAATTAAATTTTGTCAGATGATTCCTTGAAAATATCTGTAGAACTGTAATCTCTACCAAATAAATGTAACAAATACCATAGAGTAAAAAGTAGAATAAAGCCCATATATATAAAGAAAGCTAAGTGAATTTATTCTGCATCAAAAGCCTCTTCCTATATTTCAACTTTTTTTTTAAAAGATTTATTTATTTATCTTAGAATATGTGCACAGCAGGGAGGGCTAGAGGGCGAGGGAGAGAGGATCCCAAAGCAGACTCCACGTTGATCACGGAGCCTGATATAGGGCTCAGCATGGGCCTCGATCTCACGACCCTGTGACCAGGACTTGAACCGAAACGAAGAGTCAGACACACAACCAGCCGCACCACCCAGGCACCCCAACTCGTATTTCAACTTTTAAAAAAGATCTCAGAAAACAGTATGTTGCATACCACGGGATATGATGGACCCATGAAAAATGTATCTTTTTGTATAATCTTGTTTGCTGAAAATGGGCTGATCCTCAGCCCAGCAATTAGATGGGTCTTGTGAAATGCCAAATTTGTTTAACTAATTCGATAAACATGCTCCTTACAAACCATTCTCTCAAATAACTCTTCCTGCCTTCACACCACTTCCCCTCTATCACTTTTCTTTGTGTTGTGATTACAAAGGCCAGAATTATGGTTCCAAGCATATCTGGACTTAATCCCCCCTCTGACACTCATTGGATGGTCATCAGCCATTTACTAAGCCTCAGTTTCTACTTCAGTCACCAGGAAACTTTAACCTTGATTCTCTTAAACAGCCTAAGTTCCCAGCTATTAACAAGAAGGTTGAAAGAAATGTTTCTGTTTGTGGAAGTTGTTCTTAGCCATCTCTTGTGTAAAGCAGGTCTTTGAGTCTTGTCTGAAATATGGCCAGATAAATACTGTATTACTGCTCGCCATGTTTGGTCAAGTTCCACTCATGACTGTGTGCACATGGATGCTTTCCTTCTACCCACCCCCTCCTTCCCTGCTTTTGTACGAACAGGTGTATAAAGACTATAATGCAAAGAATCAGCTCATCACCTGTAATATTGATGTTTTCATTGGCACTCTTTATTAAATATACTTCATCTGCAAGATGGTCTTCCGGTAAAGAGTCAGGCTGGATACTTTTAGCAATCACCCTTTGAGACCAACCAGGCTGCAGTGGCACTTGACCTGCCCCCCCCACATTCTTTCACATCTCTTGAGGGTAGCATCTTTCTCTCAGGATGCAAACATTTGGAAGAAAAATTGAACATATGGTGCAGAAACCCCCTTCCCATACAAAAGTCCTATATTTGAGTTGTGGACATCTATATGAATATGTCAATAATTACAAGCCTCATTTATTATGAATCATTTCATAGATGTGGGCAGAGGAAAAATTTGAAGGTAACACAGAAGCATACGGAAAGCAGATGCTGAACAGTCAGAATTTCTGGGTCCTGATAAAAGCTTGGGAATTATGTACAGTGAACTATTCATGAACCTCGAATGAAGATAATAAGAGTGACAATCAGTGTTTATGGGGAGTTTAGTATGCACCGGATGGGGGCCACAGCACTCAAATGTATCTGATCCCCACCATGACTCTGGGAGATAGGCACACTCATCGCGACGTGCCCACTTTTGGGGTAGATAAATTGAGACTTGGTACTTTGGTAACAGTCACAAAGGAAGTGTTGCTGGGATTCATATGTGGACGCACTTAGTGGCTATGATATTGAATTCAAAAGGAAAGAATGAAAAAGTATGAAAGCCAGGAAGTTGAGAGAGTCAGAAGATAGAAGCCTGTCATGGTAACCTTCTAATCATTCTTCAAATGAGACCGGGTGTGAGGTGAAACATTTCTGAGACAGATGTGCAGTGCAGTGATGAGCACAAAGGCACTGTGGTTTAAGGAGAAGGATTTAACAGAGGAACTAGAATCTAATGACATGGAGAAACGGGCCACTCTTATAAATAATAGGATAGAACATGCACTGAAAACTCATACTCCAACCTCAGAAAGGGATGCTAGAGAACTGGGAGCTGGGGTGCGAATGAGAGGGAGACTCAGCAGTTTCATGGGAGGCAGACATATGGAGCCAGCTGCAGAAAGGAGGATGTCAATGATTCCAGTTGATTCCAGTGTGTATTAGAAAATCTTCACTCTTTTCCGTCAGGAGGGGACCACAGAGTCAGCTCTTGATTAAGCAGGAAGCAATGATATCTTTGGTAGATTATCCACATCTCTGGGGTACTTCATCTCTTTTATTACTTATTGTCTTTGCCCTTCTTCTAACAAAGGATCTGACCAAAAAGGGAAAATTCGAGCGGTGAGATAATAACTCTTTTGAAAGCACACGTAATTGTTAAGTGAAACTAGGACCCTTTGCCTCTTTATCTGTTCTGAGTGAAAGATAGGGATGCCGGGTAAGAGTTTCAAAGGTATGCATATAATACGATGCAGATTTATAAAATGAATAATAATGGACTTGGTAATAAGAAGAAGAAGAGGGAGAAGAAGAAAGAAGGAAAAGAAACAAAGTAACTTTTTTCAATCCTTTTAACATCTCTATATTCAAAATAAACTTCCTTAAGCCCCCCCTTAAAACATATTTTAAAACTTTTAACAACTTTAATATATCAAACCCAAGGTAATTGTTTCCTCCGCTTTGTAACACCTTCATTTTCCATAAATATTCTTCCAATGTAAAATTTGAATTCCCTACCAGAGCTCATTTTTCTCCCAAAAAGTATCTTTTAACTTCTCTTCCTCAAGAAGTTGTCTTTTTCCAATGATAAAATTACTTAATCTAGTTAACGCTTCAATGTCCTCATCTGTAAAATAGAAAAAAAAAGTATTACTTACCCCATAGAATCTCACCACTTTCAGTTAAATATACAGGAGCACAAATCAGAATGCTTGCCTATTTAGCATGTGTTTCCCATATGTTTTAGGATTAACGTAAGACTGGGAAAGCATAGTGGAAAACCAACTCAATAGATGCTACTTGCCTTTCTTCTTTTCTTTTCCTGGGATTAAATCTTTCACCTCTCCCTTTGTTTTAGGGAGCTGCGTAGTGGTGGTGGGGGGGTGTGGTAGGGTAGAATCAACTTGAAGGAGCAGCAAGAATAGAAGGGTAAGGTATGACACTCACCACCCAACCAGCCGGGAGGAAAGAGTTCCATTTCGCCAGCCTATAGATCAGAGCTTCTAAAAGTGTGGTTTTCCAAGGATTGCGGTTGATGCTTCACTTAGGGATGCCTGTAAAAAAGAAGTGTTAGCCCTCAAAATGATGTCTACTGCCCGCAGGACATCTCGCCCCTTGAAAAGAGAATCTGATTATCAGACTAAGCAGTTTCAGGGAAGTCACACACATGGAAGTGACTGCAAAAGGGAGATTGTCGAAGATTAAAGTAGATCCCAGAAGTATATTAGGAAAAGCTCTTGCTCTGTCCGAGAGAGAGGTACAACAGAGCCAGCTCATGGTTAGCCAGGGACTAGTGGTTTTCCCACAGCTGCGAAAACATCTCCATTTCCCCTGGCATGACAGGACACTTCTGACATCTCCTTGAATCTGTTTCTGTATCCATCAGTTAGCTTAGGCTGTGTAGTAAAAAACATTTCAGAATTTCAGGGCTTAAGATGGCAATCATGTATTCGGTGAATGATTTGAGTCCGTCATCGGGGCTATGCTCGCTGGGCTTGGCTGGGCTGACTCACATGCCTGACGTCCGTTATCTAAGTCATCTGGGAACTGGTTGGTCGTTGGGGGCCAAGGAGGGTGGTTCAGCTGGGATGACTTACTTGGTTTCTTAAAGTCTCCTACACCCCAGCAAGCAGAGCTGGACATGTTTACATGGTGGCTGAAGGCAAAAACATTTAGAAGGATCAGGGACTCTATTTCTTTACGGGACCCCAAAATAAGTTGTAATCACATACAACTTCCTGCCTATTTTGTGCCCGTAAAAATGAATCATTTGCCTTCTACTCCTAAATTAATTGTTACTCAGAACTACCGTAGATTTGAAAGGTATATGTTCCTGAATTCAACCCCAAGTTTACTCAGAAAAACCCCACAAAACGATGCAAGCACAGATCAGCACTGCCACAGCCTCCATGGCATACCTGGGCTGGTCACTATTTGCCCAGATAATTCTCCTTTGTGACATAGATAAATGATCAAGTATAAACTAAGTCAGAAGTGTCAACTGTATCGAAGGTTAACGCCTTCTTCAGATCCTCCAAAGGCCAGATTTAAACCTCTTGAACCAAAGATAACAGCTATGGTCTTGCCTTTAAGGCAGCTGGTGATTCTAACATTTGCCTTGACTGAATTGTGGAAGGATGTCTTCACCATGGAGGGCTGTAAGCTGGAAGGCACAAATCCGAGAGACTTCAGAAGCAGGGGAAGGAGCAGAAGAGATGACAAATGAGGGAGGAGAAGGTAGTGGGAGGAGAGAAAAGGAAAGGGTGAGAGAGAAAAATCAAAAAAAGGGAGGAAGGGAGAACAGGGAGGCCAGTACAGTTGTTATTCAATAGAAGGGGGAAAATGTAGACCAGTACATCTGGTCTTTGTCCTCAAGACTTTCTTGAACCTGCAATGTTTGAGTCCAAGCCAGAAGAGGTGGGCAGAGCCAAGACCAGGGGGAGACGTGTGTGGCTTTCACCTCAGGTAAAAAAATTTAAGGGACACAAAAACATCTCAAAAAAATGAAATAAATAATGTTTTAATGACAGGTTTTAAAAATATCAGACTTCACATGAGGAAATCTATGATGAAGAAAACACCAAAATTTCAAATAAAGAGAGGATCCGTATTACCAATCTTTCCTTCTGCTTCATGTTTCCAATATGGATCAGCACAGAACTACTTCACTGAAAAAAATTAATGTTTACTCATCATGATTTTGAAAATTATTTTTTATTTAAAAAACATCACGTGAAGCTATTATTTATCTTGATTATTGAGTTTTTTGTGCTCCCTCCAATTGTGTTTGTGAGGTAAGTGCCTCCCTCAGCAAACCTTAGGTCCAGCCCTGGCTGGGAGAGATGAAATAACATGATATTGCAGTGATTAAGAAGGAAAGTTTTGGATCTGGAGCACCTGGATTGAATCCCCCTTTCTTCCCCATGTTGTAGTTCTCTCTATTCAGGCTCACAGGCTTTGGCAAAACGCCTTAAACCTATACTCTCAGTTTTCCTGTCTTTGAAAAGGGGGTAAAAAAATGGTCTTTTCTTGGGGGATGGTGGGGATGAAACGGGTTTAATATATGAATAACAGTTAAACGAACAAACAGTCCCTGGGATGTAGCAAGTACTTGAAAAAGTGTTAGTGCTGAGGACTAGGAGGTATGTCTGTTCTGACTCTCCCTCTTTGAAATAAATATTGATAACTAGGCCCAAAAACTGTTTCCATGTGGGAGTAAATCAATAGAACAATAAAAGAGGAGGCACCTGGATGGCTCGGTCAGTTAAGCCTCTGCCTTAGGCTCAGGTCATGGTCCTGGGGTCCTGGAATGGGGGATCAAGTCCTCCTCTGGCTCCTGCTCATGGGGAGTCTGCTGCTCTCTCTCCCTCTGCCTGCCTCTCCCCCTGCTTGTGCTCTCTCTCTCTCTCTGACAAATAAATAAAATCTTAAACAACAAACAAGAAAGGATGGCACTCCTCTCCCACTGTTTGAGTAATAGGAGAAAACACCCAGTCAAAATGGAGCGCAGTGAAGTAAGAGGATGCTCTTGGAATTGATTTCTGCTGGAAGATCATGAACTGATCACAACTACACGGTGTACGTTGCTTTGGTGAGAATTTCCAGTGAGGTTTTGAATACAATGAGCTACATTTTAATACTTTATTTTATTTTTAATTTTTAATCATTTGTTTACGGATTATTTATTTATTTTTTATTTATTTATTTGAGAGAGAGAGAGAGAGCAAGCACACAGGGATGTAGATGTGGACAAGTGAGGGAGGGGCAGAGGGAAAAGGGAGCCCAAAGACATGTGGTTTGATCCCAGGACCCAGGGATCATGACCTGAGCCGAAGGCAGGCGCTTAACTGACTGAGCCACCCAGGTGCCCCTGAGCTACAGTTTTAAATGGGATTGAGGAAAAGGATAAGGATAAGGATAAGGGATAAGGAAAATTGATCATAAAAAAGTGGCTACAAAGGTACAAATAGACTTTGGAGAATGCTCAGACATCAAAAGCTATTATAAAAGTGTCTATGAAACACAACTTGTCACTTAACTGTATTTGCCCCCAGGGAACTTTAAAAATCCTTTTCTATGTTCTATTTTTATTCGGAAAAAGATTGTCACAATTTTTATATTTTCTATGAGAAACTATACCTTTCGTTTAAATATGGAAAAAGAGATCCAATGAAGAAGCAAAGTTCTCCTTGGACACCATTGAGAGTAGTAATAACAACTAACATTTATTACATGTTTCCTATGCAGAAGGTATGATGCCAACTGTCTACTTGCAAAAATTCATTATATAATTGGCCCCAAAAGCCTATAAAGGAGGTACTAATATTTTCTTTATTCTCAGATGTGGAATAGACAAAGAGAAGTTCAGTTCTTTGGCCTAGATCATATAGTAAGTGACTGACGTCGGATTCCAAGGCACACAGTCGAAATTCAGGGTCTGATTCCCAATTCTTTGTGATTTTTTTAAAAAAATATTTTATTTATTTGCAAGAGAGAGCATGAGCGAGGTGAAGAGCAGAGGGAGAAGCAGACTCCCCGAGCAACAGGGTTTGATCCCAGGACTCCGGGATCATGACCTGAGCCAAACGCAGATGCTTAACTGACTGAGCCACTCAGGTGCCCCTGATTCCTAAATCTTTTTTTTTTTTTTAAGATTTTATTTATTTATTCGACAGAGAGAGATCACAAGTAGATAGAGAGGCAGACAGAGAGAGAGAGAGGGAAGCAGGCTCCCTGCTGAGCAGAGAGCCCGATGCGGGACTTGATCCCAGGACACCGAGATCATGACCTGAGCCGAAGGCAGCGGCTTAACCCACTGAGCCACCCAGGCGCCCTCTGATTCCTAATTCTTAAAGCGTAGTTCTTTTTTTTTTTTTTTAAATATTTTATTTATTTGACAGAGAGAAATCACAACTAGGTAGAGAGGCAGGCAGAGAGAGAGGAGGAAGCAGGCTCCCCGCGGAGCAGAGAGCCCGATGCGGGGCTCGATCCCAGGACCCTGGGATCATGACCAGAGCCGAAGGCAGAGGCTTTAACCCACTGAGCCACCCAGGCGCCCCTGATTCCTAATTCTTAAGGCTAAAAGCTGTGCTGCGCAGTTCTCTAGAGCCTTGCTGTTCAAAGTGTGGCCCATAGGCCAATATCTCCAGAAACTGAAAGCTTCATAACATGCAGAATCTCAGGCACCAGCTTGGACCTGATGTACTAGAATCGGGATTTTAACAAGATCTTATGGGGATTCATGAAACACATGAAAATCTGAGAGGTTCTGCTATAGAGCAGGTCAGAACATTAATATTTTTGCACTAGATTGTGAAATGTCTCTACTGAGAGATAGCCATCTTTTTTGGAAAAGCTTTAAAGATGTGTTCAAATCTAATTCTCTGCTTCAAACCTTATCTTGTCAGGTTGATCATGTCATCGTGTCCTTAAATCCCTTCAGGGATCGTAATTCTTCACTCCATTTTTAAAGTGTTGCCTCAAGGTGGTCCTGTCTGGACTCCTAATGGGTCTCAGGAAAAGAGCCATGCTGGTGTGTTCTCTAAAGCTCAGAGTCCCAAAGAATGAGTAAGTCTGAAGCAACAAAAGCAGCAGTTACGCGGCAGACTTCTCCAGCAATGTGATCTTTTCCTCCTTAAGCAACTGTAACGAATATTTGCACAGCGCCTTTCAGTTTGCAATACCATTTTTACACCCATAGAGCAAAATATATATTTGGTTAACTAGAGGTTGAAATGCCTCGAGTTGGAATATTGACCGAGGATTACAGAATTTCTTAAGGGGCCTTGAAGTCCTAGATTTGCTTATGAATCCCTTCCCTGCCCTTGCCTAAACTGGCCGGGGATGAGCATCTTAAAGGGAATGCGCAAGGAGCGGTTTCACAAGGCAAAGGAAAGCAGGCTAAAATCAAAGACAGGAAAGTTCTATCTGCTGTTCAGAGAGCACAAATTTTATATTCATTGTGTAGGTTCCGCTTTCAGAGTTTAGAATCTTTGGTCAAAATTTCGACCGGCATGCACCCAGTCAGGATAGGCATGAAATAACATATGTCGGTACACTCAAAGAGGTAAGTAAATAATTTGCGCCAGATCTAGAGGGAATTCAGGGAATATATGCCAGACAAAGAGGACCAGGAGGAAATTTTCTGCCAGTTAGTGAGGCGACTTTCACAGATCTTAGGTAGGTCCTGCCTTCTATGGCGTAAATTGAAATTCATTTACTGGAAGTGAAGTTCATATTCACGAAGCCCATCCTGAATGGGTTTTACAAGACCAGAGGTTACTAGAATAAGACAAACCAACCTGCCCTGGGATCCTAATCCCATTTCTTATTAACTCCATGACCCTGGCAGGCAGCTTATGTTTCTAAATTTCCATTTCATCATCTGTAAAAATGGGGATCCTGAAGCATATATACCTCCCACATTTATTGGGAGCACCAAATAGAATTTAATACACCCTGGCTGGCATGCAGTGAGGCCTCTCTGGTTTCGAGCATCTACACGGGCAGATCCAAGGGCTACATAATAAGACAAAATACTAGCAGGGACCTTGGGCATTACTGACATAATCACACAAGCAGATGTACAATTGCTCTGAGGGCTTATAACACCTTACCAAAGATTTTGGTGGAATGTGGCTAGACAGTCTCAGATACTGTATACACAGCAGAGCACGCTGAAGATGGAGAAGCAACCCAGGGGAAAGGTGCAAGGAGGTGCATTGAACACGATACTCACACGTGAGTTCTAGCAATATCTTTTGTAGAAACTTGCCTTGTTTGTGAGTTAAGCATCTGAGCTATTATCACATAAGAAAAAAAAAAAGGAAACATAGGCTTTTGCCAAACACTTGTGCAATTTAAAGACCGGGTGTGTCTACTTATGACTGCATTTCAGATGTGTGGGGAGGGGTCAGTGACTGATCTCTGTTTCCTACCTCGCTCAAAGCAAGCACCATTTTTATTATGTCTGCTTTTTCTGGGGATGTAATCTGGTGGCTACCCTCTTTTTTTTTTTATTTTTATGATTTTTTTTTCCCAATAGAAATGAGGACAGGAAGATTGCCCTTCTGAACCTCCTCTCTGTCAAAGGGCTTCTAGGGATTTTCAGCATGTGGAGAAAGATCAGAAAGTCTCTGTGGAACTTCTGCCAAGCTGTTGAAGTCAGAGACTCTTCCCACACTCCCATGGGGCTCGTCAATTCTTATCAAGGATTCAGGGGTGGCAGAACAGTCTTTCCACTTCAGAAAGGGAAGCAAGTCAAATACGGGAAAACAAAACTAACACTGGGAAGCACAACGCTCCTCTCAAATGTCAACCCTTCTTCTCTGACTGTGGAAGAAGCTTAAGTCTTTATGAAAATGGGTGTTCGAGCCAGCAGTTCTCAGCTCGATGGGTGCTATAGAGGGGAATGCTTATTTCTGTGTCCACGTTGCCAAAGGCGGGTGGGTGGGAACCAAAAATTTGGAAGAATATGTTGGGTCAAATGTGCAAACCTTTTGACCTTCCTTAGTTCTGTCCTGAAAACCTCGTCCCATTCATTCAGCCTGTTAGGTCCCTGTGTAGCTAACAAAGCCCAACATCCTGGCTTGATACACTGAAGGCTCTTGGAGGGCTTACAAAGCATTTTGAAGAGTTAAATGTAAATGAATTAGGAACACATGGATTCAATTTCCCTGGAAATTCACATGTGCTTGGAAATGAAGGGGGGCAGTGTCTGGCCAAATGTGCTTTGATTTATCTGACCCCAAAATATATCCCTCCCCTCTCCCTTTCCTCCCCTCAAAATCATTCAAAACTTTGCTTAATGTCAAACTATGGCTGGGTTCTGGAGCCCCTTGAAACCTGGAGTGGTTTGAGTTCCTGGAGTTAAAAAGGGCATTCAGGGAGCCTTATTCCACCACCTCCTGCCCCCTAACTAAAGGATCTCACATGGTTTTCTTCTGTTTCACAGGGTTAAATTAAGGCGAGGATGTGATGATGTTAGTTCAATCACGAAGCTAACCACCCTACTGCAATCCACGGAAACCTTTGCTTCCTGCAGTGAACATTCCTATCCTCAGGACGTGATCCCACAAATCATTTCTGCCAGTAAAAACCAGGTGGGCTTTTTCGAGGAAACCACCACTTGGACAAAGGAATAGAATAATACAACCATCGTCATCATCATCACCATTTTTATCATCATACACCTAACGTGTTCGGTTAGAGAGTTTCAGAACAGCTTTTAAAATAATTATCACATTTAATAGCCATAACTGTCCCTTACAGGGAGTGCTAAAGATTGCTAAGAACCGCTTAGAATTGTTTAGAACCTCCTTAGAGCTGTCAGGTAGAGGGTTCCCTTAGTGGGGGACCGGGGAACTAGCCAGTAGAGTCTCGTAAGTTTGAGTCTCGTAAATTTTGACTAAGGATCCTTTAGACACAACTATTCTGGCTCCCTTCTGTCTTGGGAATTTCCGATAGAGAAGAGAAGGGAGACGGTCAACCTTTAATCTTAAAGTCTCATCACAGAATGGAATCAAGCTGTGGTTTGTCAGAGGCTAATGTTGACTGCGTAATTCTTCAGGTCATCAAGCAGCAGCTGGATAAAGCATCTATGCTTTTGGTCCCTTGTCACCATTAATTGATTTTACCTTGTCCTTTTGCTCCTTCTTAGGCCAGTTGGAGACCACTTCCTATTTAGGTTTTCTCCCCGCCCACCTGGCTAACATTGTTTTCTTGGTATCTTTGTAAAGTATTCCTTCTATAGGTGTGATTTTGTCCTGGGATGATGTTTGCATGTGATGACCACCAGAGGGAGCCACTTAATGACCTTCGTGATGAAGGAGGGCAGAGCAAGAAGAGAAGGGCAACTTCCGGCTGAGGCTTCAAGGGCACCCTGGGCTGTTCTCAGCTCTTCTTGCTGTGCCTCAGCCATACTCACTCCTTTTCCTGCCTTTTTTCCTCCTCTACCTAGATTCATGTTCCCAGCATGTTGAATGACTGGCTCCTCTGAGATTCCTTATCATTCTGGCTTAAATATCACCTTTTCAGAGAGGCTTTCCAGATCATTCTATGAGACGAAGGTCCCAGACTCCCCAAGTTTTTGCCTGGAACATATAATCCTGTTTATTGCCTTTATGACATATCAGTGAACCTATGTATTTACTTGCTTGTTTACTGTCTTTCTCTTCAGCTAGGACTGAAATCTCCTGCAGCTAGGAATAGCTTCTGACTTGGGCATCAGTTTCCCTATACCAAGGAAGAGCTTACATACAGTAGCTGATCAATAAATTCCTGAAGATTGGATTATTCTACTAGCAGTCCAGATGGAGGGTAGTATCCCTTTGGAGGACTATGAGGTCAGAAACCAGTCGCCATAGTGAGCAGTCAATATCCTGTTACTTTTTTTTTTAAAGACAGAGTACTTTATCCACCATTTTTACTCACATAAAGTAGCCATCAGATTCTAAGAAGCCAATATTTATAAAGGGACCACTCTTAGCCTTGTACACTGTGAGAAAGTTGGAGCTAGACATTTTCTATTCATGGCATCATCATTGAGGAGTGTGACAAGAGGGAAGTATGAGAACAATACCAACCTCAATGATGACAAATTCCTACTGGAAGGAATTGATCAAAAGTCCTATCAAACCTGCTTTTTATTGAGTTCTCTAGGAGTGTGTTAAGTATACATTTGGCTTGTTATTTAATTAGCAATTATTTCTACCCTACGTGAATACATAAACAGGGTCAAAGTTTTCAAAGATAAGTGAAAAATCCTATCTTTTCTCTTCGGGTACATAAAGAGATAAAAGAAACTAAAATCAAGAAAAATAAGAAAAATGACAGTTAGAAGATTATTTCACCATTCAAAATATATAACATAAATTTTTTGATACTGTGCTAAAGTTGGTCGTAAGTTTTGTTCTGGTTTCCCTAGCAGCCAGTGCAATGAGTAAAATATGATTTAGGATGTGATTTATAGGCAGGGCCAGCTACATAATTTGCTGGCTCCAGTGCAAAATGAAAATGTGGGGCCCCTTATTCAAAAAGCAGGAAAAATGCCATTAAATGTAATAAAACATGAAACTTTTTCCTTTCTTCCACACTCTCACTCTAGACCTGTCATGGTGTTTTTTATTTGTTATTTAATGGCTCGCTCCCTTGGGCATGGGAATACTGGCTGGTAAAGCAGACTCTCAACAGGCATGGCTTGTGTTCCCCCCACCACAGCCCCTTTCCTGCCCACCTGCTGCTGCATTCTCCTTCCTGCACCTACCAGACCTATATACTGTGACCTCTTTGAGGGCAAGGAAGCCAGTCTGCCCTTGCCACGGCCTGCTGCCACAACCCACCAAGAATAGGCAACCCCTAAAGAGTTTTCAATCATTTAAATGTGAGATGTGATCCATACCTGGATTGGATATTACTGAGAGGCTCAGCCCACCAAGCACATGGACCAAGCATCACAGCAGAGACCACCACTGCTATGTTCTGCCCTGAGACACCACAGGGTCAGCATCATTGGAGCTCTCCCCTCCCCATGGTCCATGCCTCTAAACAAACCCTCCCTGGGTGTGTAGCGCTCAGTGGCCTGAGAGAGAGAGGCCAGGCAGTGCCTGGGGTGCCATGTGACTGGGTAGATCAGCAGTGTCTGGATGGGCTTGGGAAGGAGGAGGTCCCCTGGGCCAGTCTACCCAAAACAACACAATGGGAAGCCAGGAGCCCATCCCAGGAGGCAGGAAGACAATGGGAGGGAGGTGGGGCTGCGCAGGACCAGGAGCTCTGAGCTTGGTGCCTGCTGCATTGTCCCAAGCTACAAAATGTACATTTACACATACAAAATATAAATTTAAAGATAAAATTATTAAAAATTCCAAATCAGCAAACAAAGAGCACTAAAATCAAAGCAAGGGAACTTTGCGAGTTTGGGGCCTAAAGGGAACAGCAGCAGGTACATGAAGTCGACCCCATTTATAGAGTCTGCAAGTTAAAAACAAAACAAAGCACCGTAGTTACTAGGAGAAACACATCTGACCTTGACACTGACAACTGAGAACTCAGAGGAATTTCTCATAGATGTCCATGCAAAGAAGACATTGTGTTATATATATAAGTGGCAATGTCCTTAGGAAGTCTCATTAATTCAATAAAACTACCATTCTTAAGTGCCTACGGTTAACCTTAAAAATAAAACTACCAGTGGGGCGCCTGGGTGGCTCAGTGGGTTAAAGCCTCTGCCTTCAGCTCAGCTCATGGGGATCGAGCCCCGCATAGGGCTCTCTGCTCAGCGGGGAGCTTGCTTTCCCCTCTCTCTCTGTCTGCCTCTCTGCCTACTTGTGATCTCTCTCTCTGTCAAATAAATAAATAAAATCTTTAAAAGAAAAAAAAAAGAACTACCAGTTATTGTACCAGCAAAAATGGGTTTATTAGGAAACAGCAGAGAACTGCAATTCAGGACAAGCAAGTGATGGCAAAACCATAGGCAAGTCTGGAGAACAAAAGGAAAGAAATGCTCTTTTATAGAGAAAAGGGGGATGTTGGGAAGACGGTTATAAACAAAAAGTCCACTGGAGTAAACTGGCAGTTCAGAGTATTCTGGCCTCCCATTGGCTGAGTTGTGACTGTCTCTCACTGGCTGGGCTGTTGCCGGGGGAGGAGGAAAACCTTTCTTCCTCCTGCTGGGTTAGTAAAGTAGCATCAGCCCACAAGGTAGATCTCTTTCTGTAGGATTTCTATTTGAGGGCAAGGGGTAGGGTATGAGAGCTCCCCCTGCTGGCGAGCCACGCCATTTGCAAATGAGGTTTCCTTATTTTCGCACTACCACGCGTCATCGTTTTACTTACTTTCCAGTAGTGAAGAACAGAAAATAAGTACATAAACAAACAAACCAAAAATCACCATTCCACAAGCTGTAAGAGATGCTGGACTCCCTTTCCAGACGTTAGCCATGCCTTTTCTTAATCCAGCACCTACCTAACCATCATCTCTTATCATCCCATCTTCTGCATTTCAGCTCAAAGTCTCCTCCTAGGGAAGGCTCTCCTATTCTCCCAACAAGACCAGGTGCCTTTTGCACTCTTCATATTCCCCTCTATTTTAACTTCATGGTACTGTTCACAGAGTCTGTAATTATGAATTTGTTTACATTGTCATTTGTTTATTGTCTGCTCACCCTTGGCAAAACTATAGGCTCGAAACAGCAGGGTATATTATGTTCTGCCCCCCCTTATACATCCCTCCCTAGTGGTTAGCACAATATTCCTAGCATTTGTGGAAGCTGTGTCTCTTTGCAATGGGCGGATTCCAGAACAAATATATTGAATATACACTTCGTGTCAGATATATTGTTGCATCCTGGGGATAAAATAATGAGTAAGACATGTGCTCCATGTCCTTGGAGAGGATTCTGTTCTTCTCCAGACTTACTTATCAAGTTTTGCCTGCAATCTCTTTGCTCTAATCATATATTTCACTTGTTGTTTCTTGAACATACTCCATTTCCTCTGCAATTCTTTTTATCAAAATATCTTCCTTCCAGATATTTCTTTTTATTCTTTTCTAATCTTTCAAAAGAGAGAGAGGGAATCCCAAGCAGGCTCCACACCCAGCACTGAGCCTGACAAAGGGTCTTGATTTCTCGATCCTGAGATCATGACCTGCGCCCAAATCAAGAGTCAGACACTTAGGCGACTAAGCCACCCAGGTACCCCTCCTTTCTATTTTTTAAACTTCAGATTGGCTTCCATGTCCTAGAAATTTCTAAGAGCCTCCCCCACCCCCAAATAAAGTCTTCTCTTCAGTAATTAGAGATTTTAATAGGGTACATTGTATCCTGTCTGACATCTATATTGGTCCCCCCCTTATCCACAGGGGTATGTTCCAAGACCCTCGGTGGGTGCCTGAGACCACAGATAGTACTGAAGCCTATATATATTATGTTTTTTTCCTATGCACACATAACTATGATAGTTTAATTTATGAATTAGGCACAGCAAGAGATTAACAACATTAACTCGTAATAAAATAGAACAGTTCTAACAATATACTACATATACAAGTTATGTGAATGTGGTCTCTCTCAAAGTATCTTACAGTACTGTACACATCCTTCTTCTTGCGAAGATGTGAGATAATTAAATGCCTGCATGGTGAGATGAAGGGAGGGGGATGACGTAGGCACTGTGACAGAGCCTTAGGCCACTACTGACCTTCTGATGATTTGATGGAGGCAGGATCATTTGCTTTTGGGCCACCATTGACTGGGGGTAACTGAAACCATGGAAAGCAAAACCATGGATAAAGTAGTTTCCCAGCCTCTCTTGCAGCTGGGTGTGGTTATGAGTAGGAGAGAGGGCTATAGCTTCCACATCAGGTACTTAAAAGGAAGTTGTTTGCTCACTACTTCAAATTTGTTTGCTCTTATAGTGATTTGGAATGTGAACAATTATGGCGGAAACCCCACTTCCACCATGCACGCAAAAACAAGTCTGCAGAGAAAGAAGATAAAGTTATTATTTGGTCTTCCTTGTCTCCTTATACAGAGTACTTTGTTTAAATTATATTATTTATCTTGAATGTCCTAAAGTCCTCTTTTATTTATGGATATGCTATCTTTATACAATTCACTCTCACACTAACTGCTGTCATTAATTATCCATTTTTAAAAATATGTAACAAATTGGACCAATGTCAGAATATCAAATTATATTTTGGGGGGAAAGGATGATGATCAATCAACTTGTAGTTGCCACTTGTAGTAAAAAATGGAATCATTTGAAATTATCCTGGAAATACAGTCTTACCTCTTTTTTAGCAGGAAATGGGGAGGAGGAATCTGAGGTATTTCTGAGGTCCTTCTGTAGCAGGAGAACTTGACCAGTAATGAATGAAAGCACTTTCCTGTATCACCCTGAAACAGCATGTCTTATCAGAATTACATCACGGAGGATGAGACAGAAAGCTTTATTGGTAAAATGGCAAGCCTTTGGAGAGTCTCTTTCTTCTCCCAACCTCTGAAGAAAGGTCTGACTAACTTTAAACACCAAAAGTAGCCTTTCTTCTGTATCATCTGCCATTAGTGACAGTAGACCATTGGGTATGATAATTTAAAATCCTTTATTCTTAGATTTGAACTTCACTTATTTCAAAGTAGGAAAATGATGGAGAGAGGGGAAAGCATCTTCGATTTTTTCCCCCAGAATTTTCAATCTGTCAATCTTATTTCATAAAATAATTATCAACTTCACCGTTCCAGAGTAGGACGACCAACAATAAATCTGTAATTGTTCCTGGACAGACTCCCTGGAGACAAAAGGCTGAAAAGTTGTTTATCAATACAACATAGTATAAGTTTTATTATTTTTATTTTTTTTAAGATTTTATTTATTTATTTGACAGAAATCACAAGTAGGCAGAGAGAGAGAGACAGAGGAGGAAGCAGGCTCTCTGCCGAGCAGAGAGCCCGACGTGGGGCTCGATCCCAGGACCCTGGGATCATGACCTGAGCTGAAGGCAGAGGCTTTAACCCACTGAGCCACCCAGGTGCCCCATAGTATAAGTTTTTAAAAGCAACATCATTTGAAAGAAATAAAAGTACAGAAATACTTTCAACTGAGAATCATTCCCCACTAGAAGAACTCTTCACCTATAGAGGCTCTATTGCAAGAAATTCTGCAACTCCTTCATTTTCAAAGTATCGCCTAGTCTTAAAAATTGACATTCCCTTTCGGTCTCGTGCTCCTCTCTCCTCTTCTCATACTCTTTTGACAAAACTTTGGCATTAACATCCCCTATAACTGACTCCTTTCTTTCAACTGGACTCTGATCTAAGTTCACCCTCCAAAAAGTAACTTATAAGACCCTGTGTGATCTATCCCCTGCCTGTCTTTTTGTTCATTCACAATCTACACTCCCAAGTACATCCAGGATTTCCATCTTGTGTTTCTTCCATGACAGTTTCTTAAAATATGCTCTTCTCTCCTCTGAAGGACCTAAAGACATCCTCACTCCCCACCCACGGCTTTGGCTACAATACCTTTTTTTGGCAAATTTTTATCTGTTCTCTACCCTTCTTTCTTGTCTCAGATCCTTTCTGTAAGTTCTATACCCTGACAGTTTTACCTGTATGGTCTCCTGTATGTTCAATCACAATCATTTCTTTACTGCCTGGGGCCCTATAAAGACCCTAAGTAACTTGACAGTTTGATTGATGTCAAACTACCTTTTTACTGCCAAAGCTTAAAATAGTGCCTTCATATATATAGTAGATGTTCAATAAGTGTTGAGTTTAGTAGGTGAAGAGCTAAAACAAAACCTGACATAATATTTTTACATTTCTCTAATTATAGACTTAATCCAGGTCGTTAGCAAATGTCAATCTGTGGAAGAAAAATTAGGATCAAGCCTATTACAGCCACGTACTTATCTTCCTCCTAGTTTCAAAGTTCTTTTAAAAGAGGAATTAGCAGTTCTTTAATACATCAGCACTATAATCCCCTTTCCAAAAATGCCAGAGGTCACCTGGAAATAGAATGGTGGAGCAAGGATTAAAATGTAAGAATAGGGGACTTTGGTTAACTGGATCACTGCGTCCGTGTCCTTGTTAAATATGCTTTGTGGACCATGACAAGAAAGCATGGTGGGGGGTCATGGGTTGAAGAGGTTAAGAAGGACAGAAAGTTTATTGATTGATAGTAATCAATTCATCTTCTACTATGCTTCTTTTCTTCTGATCGCCCCCCTTATAGCTCTTCAACCTGATAACCTTCATTAATGATGGACAAGAGTCACATGTCCCTAGATTTTGTGATGCTTATTTTTGTTGCATATACACTCTGTTCAGATCTCAAGATACTGGCAATCCCCATGTAAATAAAAAAAAAAAATCCCCAGAGTTTTTAAAAAGAGTGAAGAGAACTTTAAATTTTGTTAAAGAATAAAAGATGATATGAAATATCTAATTCTCCTTTGGAATTAACCGTTTGCCTCTGCCAAAGGAGATGTTTACCTACGGCCCATGAATTTCCCTTCCCCTTGTAGACTGAAGTCTCAGTCTATGAAATTTATTTCTTCCAAAATTATTTCTCGAGTTTATTGGTCTATCGTGGTGGACTGGTGATGAAATCTTGCATAGGTAAAGCCCAGGCTTGTGTCTTGGGGAATCTCAGTAGACTTCAGTTAAAGAAGAGAAGTGAACCAGAGGCATGAGCTCCTTATGCAACACACCCTGCTGGTAATCTAAGCTGAAACCTTGAGACATAGAGACAGAGAGAGTAGCTGCCTGATAACTATCTTTTATTTACACTGAGACTGGCCATAATTCTTGTTGGGTTCCTTGAAGTCCCCTGAATCATCAAATAGAGCTTCCATTTTCTTAAACTCTCTTGAGTGAGTGGTTATAAACAAAAAGCAAAAGAATGTAGAGTGCTTAACAGTCTTCTTATGTTCTGAGAGAAAAATTATGCACTTACTATGCCAGGGGCTGTGCTCGGAACTTTATGTTTTATATACATATCAAATAAATATTAAAGGTATATAATGTATTTCAAAACCTTCACTTATGAGATAGGCATTATTAAGTCAATTTAACAGGAAAAGGGACTGAAATTAAAAGATATTAAGTCACTTGTTCAGTGTCTTCTGTCTAGTCATTATGGGAGATTAATTCAAGTCTTTTTTTTTTAATCTCACAAAAATTTTGTGAAAGTTCTTACCACCACCGAAATGAGAAATTTTGCGGGAAATAAAAAGACAACAAAAAATATACTGAGAATGGAAGGAGTAGTGAATTTTTTAAAAATTAGCATTGAGAAAAATTAAGCCCATTGTTGCAGACATAAAACAGAACAAAACTGTGTGATTGGGGTTGGGGGTGGGGAGAAGATTACGAAGAGGAAGAGGAAAGATGGAGAAACAAGAATGGTCCCATAATGGAAACTTTTCTGAATCAAGTATTGAGGGGATTACCAAAGCTGAATTTTTAAAAATGTACTCTTTGAGAACAAATGGAATAAAAGTGTTTCACTCACTTAAATTAAGTAATAAAGCATAGTCAACAAAACCAACTAACTTCTACATCACTTCATTATACTTTATGAAGCAAAATAGGGTCCTTATCTGAATGATTTCAATATGTTCAATCCATAGTGGTTACCCTACCTAATTCCTTCATGTGATTAGCTTCCAAGCAATATTCTTAAGATGTTCCTGCCTTGCCTTTAACTTCCATGTACTTGGGGTGCCTGGTGGCTCAGTGGGTTAAATAAAACCTCTGCCTTCGGCTCAGGTCATGATCCCAGGGTTTTGGGATCAAGCCCCGCATCGGGCTCTCTGCTCTGTGGGGAGCCTGCTTCCTCTTCTCTCTCTCTCTGCCTGCCTCTCTGCCTACTTGTGATCTCTGTCTGTCAAGTAAATAAATAAAAATCTTAAAAAAACCATATATATATGTGTATATATATATATATATATATATATACACACACAAACAAAAAACAAACAAACAAAAACTTCCATGTACTTGCTTCAAGATCAGTGTTCACATCAGTGAAACTTAGCTTCACAGATGTCGTTTGATAATGTATTCACAAAAACACAGGAACTATGATTGTTTGTGCTTAGGAAACATGAGGTTTTGCAAAATTAAACAGTTTCGAATATTTTCCTTCATTATTAAGTTACGGAACTTCTCAATGTCCATTCTGAGTCTTCGTGTGCAAATCTTCTCAAATATTTTTGATCCCAGTTTCTTCTTTGAGATGAAAAGCTCATGGTACTCATGTCTGGTGAAACATATAATGGGACTCTGTTCTTGACCAAGATTCCATAAAACACAGGCCTGGGTATACCAGTTGGTCTTCAAACCTTGCCTAGCTATTTGCTGCTGCCTTTTCTGGTGCTATTTTTTAGCACAGATTTCCACTAGCAATTGCCACTAGATAGATAAATATGGCAAACATTATCCCTTCTCAAACATTACTAACTTGCTCTGTGAAAATCCCTCATTTCTCTCCCAAAAGACCAGAAATTTCAAAAGTAGCTTCTTTTCAGTGAAAGTTTGAGGATTCCTCTCTTAAAGTCAGCGAGGTGTAAAAGAAAGACTTGTATGTGAAATCTGTTAGCATCCAAGTTGGTAATGTTGTGACACCCAACTTGTTACTTAACATTTCTGAGGCTTAGCTTCCCTATCTGTTTGGGAAAATTATATCTAAATCATAGGACTATAGGAGGAATCTACAATGCAATGAAGGCTTTCATAATATATGTAGAAATCATAAGTGCAATAAAAACAATTCCCTCCTTTCTTACTCATTCTCCTGCGTATCTCAGGGTATTATGTCTTGCTGGACTGATCCTCCAGAAATCTGGATCACATCCAGAACACGGATTCCCCATTGGATAATGTCTGTCTTTGCAAATATAACCTTACCACATTGCATGTGGAAAAAGTACAATTAACTGGACAATGAAAACTAAATACAGAATTCAGACATTCAAAACAAGGTCTTTGTTCCCAAGGAACTTATATTAGAGTTGAAAACACTTTGATAAATTCACATATAAATAGTAGTTTGATAGCCCAAGGCAGTTCATGATACTCAAAGAAAGAATGGAAATAAAGAGAACGGGCTCTAAAACTTCATAGGAGGGAGAAAGTGAGGAGGTGGGACCTAAGTTGCAAATTCTTGAAAGGTTATGGTCTTCCCATGGAATCTGCCAGGGTCTTGAAGAGTTTGTGAGTGATGATGGAGACTGTTTTAACCCTAGTGTGCCCCTTCAGTGTGCACATTTTGGGTAATGGTTTCTGTCTCTAAAGTGTAGTGAGTTTCTAGTGGTCTGGATCTGAGTTCTTAGCGTGAATATTGTCATAGGTGACAGCTGGAGAGAGGAAGGCTACAAGGAACAGGGCAGAGAAACAATGCCCGAGATACCCCTAAGATTATAACTATATTCCAGACCCTCTACCAGGAAAGAAAGAACAGTGGCCTTTGAGATCCATGTCATTTATTTTTCTTCTTTATCTGGTTTCCCAAACATAGGAGACATAGGTAAGTTTATGGAGAAGAGTTTGACTACCCAGGAACTTGAATATTTCGTTTAAAATATGGCAAAAAAAGGGAAAACCTTGGAAAACAAGAACTAAAAGACTCAATGGAGTTTTAGAAGTCTCCTCAAAAATAAGTCATGCTAATTTAATAGAACAATATTATGCTTGTAAAGTTAAGAGCCATAACATATGGCAGTGAAAGCCGGATGCCAAAGGGTAAGGATGAAAGACCTGCCATTCACCAAGTCATCACTAGAGGGGGTAGTTGCACACAGATAGGGTTCACTTCTGAGCTAGGAGCTCAGCTT
The DNA here is from genome assembly GCF_922984935.1 of Meles meles. Classification (NCBI taxonomy): domain Eukaryota; kingdom Metazoa; phylum Chordata; class Mammalia; order Carnivora; family Mustelidae; genus Meles; species Meles meles. Next base: position 18,838,708 of record NC_060066.1, on the reverse strand, counting down.
CTACAGTGCAGATTTCCCACCTCCACCAGCGGGTCACAGCTTTCTGTTGCCATGGGAACCTCTAAACAAGGGGTAAATATGTCGACGATAGCCATAGACAATTTTATTTTTCATCCTTTTTTAATGCATGGCAGTCTCGGAGCACTCCATCTGCAGTCTGATGTTGTTCACTGGCCTGTTAAGTCTGGGCAGCACAAGCCATCCATTATTGCTAAATGGTATCACAGCCTGTAGCTCTGTTCACACACTGTGGTGCATTGTAAATGTTGCTGCTCTATGGAGAGAGAGAGAAAAAAAAAAAAACACCCTCTTTTCCCTCCCCCCCACCCCCATCCCAAGCTTGCTCCACCTTCCAAGTGCAGCTGAATCTTCAAATGTAGATAACTCCTGAGTCTGTCTGAATCAGGCTAGTAGACACTCACAATGAGTAAGCATGGAGAAAGCCAATTTAATCTGGGGCAAAGAACTGAAAAAGAAGTATTAGATTCATTTTTCAGGACTCTAGATGTTCAGTGTGGCCGGAATATAGTTTAAATAATTTGGCTTACTGAAATGAAGTTTGTGATAGAATTAAGGCTAACAGTTAAGGCCAAAACTGAACTTGTATAACAACAGTCCACTTTGTAGGAGGTAGCTCTAAGCCATTAGGAAGAGCCCCAGCCAAGGATGTAAATTAAGAAGAGAATGGGGCTGTGCTACTGGCAGCAAGTTACCTTATTATCTCTGCCTTGACTTCCATGGTTGTGTTCATTATTTACTATGTACTACTAGGTGTTATGTACTCTTCTGGATACAAGTATTAGTGGAAATGACCATGTACTTGAGATGCTCAAAAGTAAGGGGTCTTTTACCCTCTGAGAACTGGACCTGATCCAAGGACAAACTAAGGTTGCTATGGCAATAACACAGATTCCTAACTCACAGTTAACACCTCTCCTCTCCACTGGACCCCCTTCTCATACGAAGTGAGGGAAGGTCTCCCCTCACCCCAGAATGACTAGGAGAAGTGGGGCTTTAGATTGAACTCTTGAGGTCAGGAACTAACTCAGCTGGTTCACAGAAGTACCCTTTGTGGATCCGCTGGTATGTGGCACATAACAGACTTTCAACAAATTTGTGCTCACTAAATGAGAACCTAGAGGAATGGATGGACGGGTGGAATAATGAAATGGGTGAAGTCCTTCGAGGATTCTTGGTATACATGTTTAAAATGGAAAGATATTAAATACTCATTGTGTTGTAGAATGCCAAACCTAGATAAAAAATAAAAATAATCAACATTCAGTCTTTAATTTTAGCTTAATCTCCCAAGTTTTACCTTCCAGTGACCTAAGATTTCTTTGATCACTCGAAACTTTCTAAATGGAGTACTGAAATCATGGCACAAATATCCATCTTTAGGGTAGTAAAAATTCATGTGTAAATTATTAAGAAAAAGAAAAAAAATGAAATAATTGGCTGTCCAGTTTCTAGAAGGGGTGTCCTAAATTCTACATGTCATTCCTGTAGAGAATTGATGGCCTTTCCTTGAAACTTCCATTGCAATTTGGGTTCCTGGTACATGGGAAATTCCCATCTTAGTCTAAGATTTCCCAGAGAACACAAAACTAAGCAGGGTGGAAGGATCCTTGGGTTGTGGGCCATTATCATACAGCATTGGTAATGCTACTGTGAAAATGTTGGCCAGTGTCGGCTTCTTCCTAAAAGGGCCTCGGGGTGTCTACTTAACTGGAAACACACTCAGCAGTTATAGCCAAGAGGGGCGACCTTTCCCCAAATGATTCTTGTTTTGTGATTCAGTATGTGAGTCATTTGATTAATAACAACTTCCTTTCAGTCCCAGACACCCCTTGGGAAATTTGGATCTCTTCTGATTTGGAGAGGAATCCTCAGGTCAGATGCTAAGGCTTCAGGTTTGAGATGATCTATCAGGGAAATGGAGATGATGGAGAATTCCTGTAGCTTACCCAACTACAGAGAAACTGATAGTATCCTGGTAAGAAATCAGATTTTGGCATCAGAAGGTTGCCTGCCTAACGGATACTTTTGAAATGTTTGCAGAAGAATGTTGTGCTACTACACTGCTGAATAATGAGCATATGTAATTGTTCAGAGTGGAAAAACCCATTCATACATGTCACGGATCCCTCACCATCTACTCCACACCTTCCTTTTAAAATAGGAGCCATTGGATTGAAGTAGAATGGGTTCAGCACCAGTCCTAAAGGTGAGTCTTAAGTGCATAAGCTAATCCCACCCATTTTGGAACAACCAAGATTAAGTTAACCAGGACAAGATATTTTCCTTGTCCTAAGAAACCTAGATTGTACCCATCAGAGTGAAGCTAGCAAGTGTTCCACGGGTTAAGGAAAGATACTATTCCCCTCCCAACCCCCACCCGTGGGTACTGAAAAACATGTATGTAGTTCTAGAAACTGTAGACAGCCATACTGTAGCCAACTGGGAAGCTCAGCCTTAGGATGTGTTCACAAGAAGAAAAAGAAGCTGGAAAAAAGCTGGGTAACATCAACAAGCTCCTGGATGAAACCAAGACTTTCCTCTGCTATATTCTTTTTATATAAGCTGAAATATATCCTTTATTTTTAGGTTATTTTGAGTTAGGTTTTCTATTACTACTGACAAAATGAATGCTTACTGGTATAATCAATTAGTTGATCATTCAGTCATTTATTCTGTAAATATTGTCTACTAAGTCATAAAGACAGAGGTTAGTCTTTCCCTCCAGAATAGGGTAGACTGGGAAGACAGAGAGAGAAGTGAAAAATAATTATGTAGCATGGTGAATGTTAGATGCATACAAATAGATACAAGTCTAGTGGGAGCAAGGTGAAAGGAACCCTAAAATATACCTTGATGGGGGCAATCGGGGGAGTGTCTTGGGAGAGATGATGGCATTGAGGTAACTATTAGAGTGAGAGTTGGAAATAAGGTAAGTGCCAGTGCCAGTCCAGGAAGAGGGAAACACGCCTACAAAGAAATTTAGGGACAAGAAGCTATGGTTTATTTGAAATAGGTACACTACAAAAAGCAGGGTAGGGGAATGGCCACAGATGAGGATGGACAAATAGGGCTAGATTAAAAATCTTTCATTTAAGATAGAAAGCATTTTTGACATGGAGGATATTGGGAGATGGAGAGGAGAAGGAAGTTGAGGGAAATTGGAAGGGGAGGCGAACCATAAGAGACTATGGACTCTGAAAAACAACCTGAGGGTTTTGAAGGGTCGGGGGTGGGAGGTTGGGGGAACAGGTGGTGGGTAATAGGGAGGGCACGTATTGCATGGAGCACTGGGTGTTGTGCAAAAACAATGAATACTGTTACACTGAAAAAAATAAATTAATTAATTAAAGAAAAAAAAGATAGAAAGCATTTTTTTAAATTGTATGGAGAGCTATTAAAATTACTGACCAGAGTCTCCATTTTGAAGCCACGTTTGTTTTATGGGTTCTTGGTCTTCATATCATGGAAAGTAGTAAAGAATATGGGCTTTTGAGTAAAAGTCCCTGGTCTTAAATCCTGGTTCTGCTGTCTCCCAGTGCCTTGGTTTCCTCACCTGAAAAATGGGTACAATGGAGTTGTGGTGAGATTTAAAGAACTTCTTAGTGGCATGTCCAAGTGGTAGTCCATTTAAAGATAGATTAAAGGTATTATGCCCTCTCTCCCCAAATAATATATTTCCATATATTAAAGAGACAGTAAAAGGTAAAGATATAGTAAAAGGTGTTTAGCAGGAGACTCATAATAGCTCATGATTGTTCTATGAAGTAAGTAAACAAGGTGAGTTGTCCATGTAAGATTTTGTCTGAATGGAAAGTAACTTCAGTGTATGAGTGTGGCAGGCAGAGTTGATATTCAGTTGGTGTTTACACTGTTTGTTTACTATTCGTGTCTTTTGGTGAGGCATTCTTCTGATTAACAAGGGCTGAGCCATAACACATATGAAGTACTTTAAATCATACGTGTCTCTAAGATTCCCACTCTTTACTCTTAGAATTTACAGAAAAGAGTGATGTTGGTAGGCAGAAACAATGGGTTAAGTCAGTGCTAGCTGCGTCAGAACTGAGTTCCGGGGAATAAAAAGCAACAAATTCCAGATGAGGAGTTTGGAAGGAGACTGGGGTAGCCACCAGGCAGTGCTGTGGGGAGTGGGGTCTCAGCTGCCAAGGGACCAGGCAGACCTAGATGTGTGTCCCACCTGCTCTTTTTCTAACTATATGAATTTATACAAGTTATTTAACTTCCCGGACTCTCAGCTTAGATGGAGAATGAAGACAATGATTCTTACCACAAAGAGTTCCTGGGAAAATTAAAAGAGATCATTATCTAGTGTGGTATCTGGCATAAAGAGTAAATGCTAATGGTATCTGTTATTGTTATCGATCTCTGACAGGATGGGAAATTTAGTTACTTGATATATTAAAATCATTAGGCAAGGAATACTGATTACAGATACCTACTAAAATTTCCCTGTTGCTCAACAACTGGGGAAGTCTTAAAGAATTTGTAAGGAATATTTCCAGGATTGCTCATGCCATCTTAGGTATACTGTATTATTCAAGGGTCATCTATCACAATTCTAACAAACTGTTGAAGGGGATATATCACAATTTTAACAAACAGTTGAGATTAAACTTTGCCCAGATGGGAACAAACACTAATTCCAGTCCATTTCATTTTACTCTGTCATTCCATCCCCAGACCAGGCAAGGTGTCCTGTATGTACTACACGCTCGTGAATGTGTGTTGAATGCATGAAGACACGGGTAGACTACAACTTAAGATTAGTACCACAAGTCAAAAACTGCCTTTAAGATATAACTGTTCCTGAGATGGTTTGTTCTCATTTTAACTGCACTTAAATGATTTTCTCATTCAGTTGTGCCTTGTCATATGATTATTTTACTCTTGTTTTGTATCCCTGACCAAACTCCTTGAAATTCAACAGTGCCAGGTGGATAATTGATTCTCAGCAAATATCTCCTTGATATTGAAGTAATCTATGAAGTACCGTATTCAGTTTTAAGATGACTTGTCCTTCCATGGGTATATATATCAAGCACATATAACATCTCTTTACAGATGACACATGACACCTGCTCTGAGTTTCAGTGACTCATGGGTCTCAAGTGCTTTGCTTCTTGGACTGACATAAGCAGGGAGAGAAACTCAAGCAGTCGAGTCATACATGTCACACTTCTGATCATGGTAGTCACCTATTCTGAATCATTCTAGCTTTCATCGCTTCCCCATAGTGTGCCAGTGCCAGCAATGGGACAGTCATCCTGGCTTCCTAAGCAGGACCTAGCCCAGTATTTGCCTCCTGTGAATTGTACCCTCTGAATCATACAGAGCATCTTGCCTCTTTCAGTCTCCACTGATGGGGACTTCCTATGGAGTGTCAGCTATTATGAAATATATTATCAGGGCAAAGGGTGTGCCGAGATGTAGGGCTGTCAGAAAGTACGAAAGAAAGCACTCCACATGGCTGAAATGACATCTAGGGTCACATCTGAACCTCTACCATGTTCATGACCTTCCTCCTGGTATGTCCATTATAAAAAGCACCTTCCCCTAGAGATGTGATGAATGGAGAGGGTTCTACATCTTAATATGGCAGAATCTTATGAGTTGCTGACATTCAGTTCACAACAGATACCAGTTCCCAATAGTTAGTTAATGTAAGTTCTTGCAAAGGAAAATGGGATAAGCCAAAGCAGCTTGACCTTATGCCCCTGCTTGCTGACTCTCTTGTTTCATGGCCTTGCTTTTTGACTTTTCTTTTTAGATACTGCTTCTATCAATTTTGTTTCTTCTCAGAATAAATTCCTTTCTTGCTCTATCTTTGGGTAAGAAAGTGTCTGTTTTGGAAGTCCCACAAGCATATGAAAGCACAAACGCTTTCATGCACTTTTGGCCAACCAGAGAGTTTCCAGTATACAGCTACTTCAAAAGAGGTCTTGGACTCCCAAATGAGTTGCAAAGGAAGAGAGTATTACCCTGCATTTATTCATTAAGCAAATAAGTGGGTGGGCGCCTGGGTGGCTCAGTGGGTTAAGCCTCTGCCTTCGGCTCAGGTCGTGATCTCAGGGTCCTGGGATTGAGCCCCGCATTGGGCTCTCTGCTCAGCAGGGAACCTTTGCCTACTGTAATCTAATTCAACAAGACAGGTATTTTTTTTAATTTTTTTTTATGTTTCTTCATTTTCCATTCTGAGAACAGTATGTTTTCAGTTAATTTAAGTTATACACAAGGATTACCTAAAATAGCTTTAAAGATTATAAACCAGGAAAGATTGTGAGGCCTAATAGATTGTCTGTATCAATAAAACACATATGTTTTATTGAAATGAAATTGTCTTATCTTTTTCCTGTAAGTTCTTGCTTTCCTCATCACCATACATATTCCCACAGGTAGAATACTTTGTTATTACAAAATATATTTGACAGTATTAAGACAAAGAGGAATATCAGTAAAGAACTAAAAGGGATGAACAGTATATTCAGCATTTTTTTCAACATTACCAGTAGTTTTGAATCTCAAGTTTTATAGGTAGGAAGTATTGGGCTAGAATACTTTTTAACCATTAGTTTATCATAAATGGAAAGACTAGCTTGAGCAGAGAAAGCTGTGCCTTTAAATACTGTAAATTCTTTTTTTTTAAGATTTTTATTTATTTATTGGACAGAGAGAGATCACAAGTAGGCAGAGAGACAGGCAGAGAGTGAGAGGGAAGCAGGCTCCCTGCTGAGCAGAGTGCCCGATGCGGGACCCGATTCCAGGACCCTGAGATCATGACCTGAGCCGAAGGCAGCGGCTTAAACCACTGAGCCACCAAGGCGCCCAAATACTGTAAATTCTTCAGCAAATTTTATTTTTGTATGGAATTAGTCTTTAATGCATAAGAAAATTTCCGGGTATAGGGCAGGCCATGATAAGCAATGTAGAGTTGAACCGTGTTTTTTAGACCAGATGGTATCAGACTTTATTTTTCATGATGGTAGAAAGCATAGAGTTCAGTGTGCTTGCTGGAGCACTTGGATTATGTTTAGAGCAACTGTTCAAATCACTTTGGTGCGAAATCTTTTTTTTTTTAAAGATTTTTTTTATTTATTTGTTTGACAGACAGAGATCACAGGTAGGCAGAGAGGCAGGCAGAGAGAGAGGAAGGGAAGCAGTCTCCCTGCTGAGTAGGGCACCTGATGCGGGGCTCAATCCCAGGACCTGGGATCATGACCTGAGCCGAAGGCAGAGGCTTTGACCCACTGAGCCACCCAGGTGCCCCACTTTGGTGCAAAATCTTATTAGACACTGTCTTATAATCTGTTCCATTGAAACAGATTCTGAAATAGGGAGTTTTGTGCAAAAATTTATTGGGGAATGATCTTGGGAGATAAACCTGTAAGAAAGCGAATAAGGTAGGAATAAGCAGAGGGAAAATACTGACTTACAATGCATTTTTGAAACTAAGACTTCTGCTGACTCTATTGTAATCTCTGTAACTGGGATGACCCTTTAGGGGATCTCAAATTGAGGCAAGTTGGTAAAGCCTTTGTTTCCCTTCTTTACTCAGCATTCTTGCTTCATGCCAAGCCCTGGGAGAGGTCCTAAACTTGGAAGGGACTGAGAGCAATTTCCAATAAACATCACAACTGTGAGTGGCCAGTAGCCAACAGTACCACCTGAGGGATGGGGGTGGAGGATGGGCGCATTGACCTTGAAGAAGGGATTTGGAGCATTAGCTCCCAGAGCAGTAGCTCTCAAGTGTTTGGTACTCAGATAAGCAAAACCAACATCACATGGAAACTTGTTAGAAATGCAAACTTGCAAGATTTATCCAAGATTTACTGGTTCAGACATTTGGGGATGGGACAGAGCAACTTACGGTTTAACAGCCCTCCAGGTAAGGCTGATACACACGGAGGTTTTAGAACCACTGTACGGACATGTCCGCTCTAGGCGCCCAACAAGTTAGCATCAACAAATATATTTTGTTATCAGGTCAAAAATAGATCTTTCTGATAATAATGCACTGATTTCTGCCTCTGGTGACTGTGTTATTTCACAGAGTGGAAATTAGACACAATTTAAAGCTTCAGTCAGTTGCATTACTATGGTCAGTTACCTAAACATCGCAGAGTCAGGGAACTGCAGAATGCTAGTCTCTATCATGCTATGGGAGTCTAACCAAAGGAAATAGCTAAGAAGAGTGAGTGAAGATGACAGAGATGCAGACATCATCTGTGTCCTTTCTTGCATGGGATTGTGGAAGTTCAGCACTGTGAAAACCTCTGAGTTGCACTGGGATGAATTTAGATAGGTACCAAATGTCTGCCGTTTTGCTTTTGAGAAGAAAACAAATACAGTCTTCCTGTCCTTATACAAAATGTATACAAATGTTGATTGGCCATGAAGATAACACCAATAGCCAAGGAAAAAAAATACTGCCAAATGGTAAATGATATGGTATTTACAAAGTGTGGATTGTCTATAGACCATGAAAATCAGAACATATTTTTTAAATGAACAAAACAGGAAACTGAAGATGAAAGTACTTATTCATTAAATCTTGTTTCTAAGTTTGGTTACGAAGTTCATTGCAAAGCTGGCATCCTTGCTTCCAAATATGATTCAGAATGCCCATGTTTTAGAAGGCTCTGAGATTTTGCAAGCCCTCAGATACCACGTCTGTTTATCCAGTTTGGGTTTCCATTATCTACCTCTAAGAACTATTCAGGAAAAAAAAAAAGACCCAAGGGACAGAGACTCTGTTCAGCTTCTCTCCATCCCATCTTGATCATCATTTTGCCATTCGTATCGGTACTCACCTGCGTCTCTTACCGGCCTCACCTTCTTTGGAGTGGTGAATGTCTTGGCATACTCTCTTCTTTCTAAATAGTATTTGGAGTTCATTTACTTTGCCAACTATGGCTCAGCTATTGGCTGAGCTTCCAAAATCCACTTTTATTGTGTGAATGGGAGGCTTCAATAACTGGGAATACTTAATTAAATGCAATATATTTTTCCAATGTATTCTCCATGGAGCACTCATTTTTAATAGCAACTTATGCTCCTTTAGCTCTAGGACCACTGGTCTTGAATTTGCTAACAGGGAGAGTCATCACGGAGACACATTAACTCTGGTCAGTCCAAAGATGCTCTCCAGTGGCTCTTCACATCTGTTACTGTGTTTTGCAGCTTGGGTTCCCAGTTAGGTGGAGAAAATGAAAACACGCCCACTGCATGGAGACTCTGGGATAAACTTCAGTCTAAAGAACTCCCAGATCATTGTACAAAAGTCCCCTTGAAATGCTAAATTTCAGGATCCTTTACTAAGGAGAAAATTAATACCATTTCTGAGGTTGTTTTTCTCCCTGAGATTTTTAAATAAAAAGATTGACCTCCTCGTATACTGTAGAAGGACCTCCTAAAAGGCCAGTTGTTCATACTTACCTCAAGGAGAAGCTGTTTGAGTCTTCACTCCTCAGGTATCCCCTGTTCCACTGGCAGAAAGGAAACTACACTTTCCCTATTGCACATGTGAACAGAATAACGAATGATTATTTTAGAGTTCTTGTTAACATTTGTCCAATGCCAACAGTGAGCTGGACAGTCCAGGAAATAGTAAATGATAACCTCCCCCTTTTTTGATGAAGTAAAAATGGCCCAAGTTAAATAGTAAAGGAACACAGGTTAATTTCGTTTTGGTGACCTAAAAAAAATGCTTAGGAAAAAATTCAGCACGGTTTACATAAAAATTTGAGTAGAAAGATAGACTCATTCCCCTGATTATAATTTATGAATAGTTGTCTGTTTGTTCTGTGCTTGCTGTTAAGAGGAATGATATGCAAACAAAGTGTGCACTGCAATTTTTCCCTACATGGCATGGGGCGGGGTGGCTCAGTGACTGTAAGCACAGACTCATCTATGTCCTTTCTCCTATGCATTTTATTCTATGCCAGGCATGAGCCTAAATGCTTTCTATTTGTGCATTTGTTTGTTTTCTGTCTTTCTGTTTTGGCACTTTAAAATTAACATATAATGTGTTATTTGTTTCAGGGGTACAGGTCTGTGATTCATCAGGCTTACACAATTCACAGCACTCACCATAGCCCATACTCTCCCCATTGTCCATCACCAGCCACCCTATCCCTCCCGCCCCCATCTACTCCAGCAACCTTCAGTTTGTTTCCTGAGAATAAGTCTTTTACGGTTTGTCTCCCTCTCTGGTTTCATCTTGTTTCATTTTTCCCTCCCTTCCCCTATGGTCCTCTGTCTTGTTTCTCAAATTTCTCACATCAGAGAGATCATATGATAATTGTCTTTCTCTGACTGACTTACTTTGCTTAACATAATACCCTCTAGTTCCATCTATGTCATTGAAAATGGCAAGATTTCTGTTTTTTGATGGCTGCATAATATTCATTGTGTGTATATGTGTGTGTGTATATGTATATGTATGTAGGTATGTATGTATATATAGGTATATATAATATGTGTGTGTGTATATAATCACATCTTCTTTATTTGTTCATCTATTGATGGGCATCTAGTTAGTTTTTCATGGGTTTTTTTGTTGTTGTTTGTTTGTTTTTTATAAACTCCTTTTCCTATCCTCCTGAAGAAATAGGAGAATGGCAGTGAAAGGCTAGTGAAAGAGAAGGTTTTCCCTGACTGGATTTCTTCCAATCTGAATGAGATCAGGCGTCCTAAAGAATACCAGGCACATCCCTTTTCACCTGGCCTCTTAAACAGCTGAATTTGACTGTAACAGGAGTGAACGCTGGATCTGCTGGTGCATGTCTGCCTCCTGCAGCAGACTGGGAGAGTCTGGAGGGGAGGCCTCGCCTCTTCTTCGGCTTCTGAGGTAGGATCCAAGGAAACGGTTGCTGAATGGAACTGAAGAGCTGAATGAGGCAGGCTGTTGTCAGCTCCATTGTCGTACCTGTCTCCAGTCTGCTGCATACTCCAGCCGGAAAACCTGGGGATGGCTTTCAAAGATCTCTTTCCTCTGCTAGACCTTGCTAGTCGAGAGGTGTGTTTATGGGATCTAGAATGTGGATGATTAAAAAAAAAAAAAGGCCATCATTCCTGACTGCAAATGCCAAGAGATGCGTGGACAGAGAGCAGACTGAGGCGATGCGGTGGTGCTTTGGTGTGGCAGACAGCTGATACTGAGGCGAGGGCTCTCCTGAGGTTCCAGAAATTCATGGGATTTTCAGCAGACTCCTGGGGGCTCCATTAGCATCTGAGACCATCACCCATGTTTTCCACATGCCCTCCTTAATCCCCGCCTACCCCATCCCCCCACCTCTGTCCCTTCTGAAACCCTCAATTTGGTTCCCAGAATCCAGAGTCTTTCATAGTTTGTCTTCCTCTCTGATTTCTTCCCATTCAGTTTTCCCTCCCTTCCCCTGTGGCCCGCTGCACTATTCCTTATGTTCCACATATATGAGTGAAACCATATGATAATTGTCTTTCTCTGCTTATTTCACTTAGCATAATCCCCTCCAGTTCCATCCATGTTGATACTAATGGTGGGTATTCATCCTCTCTGATGGCTGAGTAATATTCCATTGTATATATGAATCACATCTTCTTTCTCCATCCATCTGTTGAAGGGCATCTCAGCTCCTTCCACAGTTTGGCTGTGTGGACATTGCTGCTATGAACATTGGGGCACATGTGCCCCTTCTTTTCACTACGTCTGTATCTTTGTATCCCTCAGTATATCTGACAGAGTTTTATTACTTAAACAAAACTCATTCATTGTATTTCACATCACTATACGTAGTACAGGAAATCAAAGCTTATGCAAATATTAGAGGGGCTAGGGAAGCTGCTGCCTGGATATCTGACACAGCTCTCAAGAAATGACCTTTTAGCCGGCCTTTTTAATTCTTCCTGAGAAAAAAACAAAACCTCAGTAATTCTTCCTGGATGCTGGTTGGCTGGGGAAGGTCTCATCACAGAGCAAAAAAGGACATTACATCAATTGTCAAAGATACTGCCCTGGACACCACCTGTGTGTTTGTTGGAAATGCAGAGCCTTGGGTAATTCAACAGGATCTTGAAGTGTGTGCATTAATGTTGAGAACCACTGCTGGGGGATTTTTTCAAAACAAGGATTACTACGTCCCACCCCCAGAGTTTCAGATTTAATTTGTCTAGGGTGTGGTGGAGGCATAAGGATATTTAAAAGCTCCTCTGGGATTCTACTGTGCAGCCAAGTTTGAGAGCGTCTAAGAAGAGCTCTTTTGGTATGGCTTGAATACCTGCAGGAGATTTGGCATTGCTAGTGACTTAATTGTAATGGAATTTATTTCCAGGTGCTTTTTATCCCAAATAGCTGCACTGAATCCAAGTCCTGTGTTCTTCTGTAATGACTGGGATGTTTGGGGGTTTGCCAGCATTTTATAGGGTTGCCTGGCTAAGCTAGCACTCCATTGTCTATTTCCTCCTGAACATTAAGCCAGCAATTCAGCAATTAGCTACAAATTAATAGATGGATGCTTTCTGGAGGTGTGGAGATAGCTTGTAGTCTCAAGAGCCAGTTTTTCTAAAGACATGGGGACAAGTTTCCTATCGCTGCTCTGAGAAAAGACCACAGACTTAGTGGCTTAAAACAACAAACTTGGGGGTGACTGGGTGGCTCAGTTAGTTAAGCGTCTGCCTTCGATTTAGGCCATAATCCCAGGGTCTGGGATCAAGCTCCATGGAGGGCTACCAGCTTGGGGGAAAGTCGACTTGTCCCTTTGCCCCCTCCCCCTGCTGATGTGTGCTATCTCTCATAAATAGATAGATAGATATAAAAATAAATAAATAAATCTAAAACAAAACAAACTTATTATCTTACAGTTTTAGAAATCAGAAGTCCAACATGAGTCTTACAAGTCTAACATCAAGTGTCAGAAGGGTTGCATTCCTTCTGAGGGCTCCAGCTGAGATTACATTTTTCAGCTTCTGGAGGCCATCAGCTCGCGTTCCTTCTGTCTACAGAAAGCATCATATTATAACCTCCACTTCCATGGTCACATATCCTTCTTCTGACTTTCACCCTCTTGTCTCCTTCTTAGAAAGATCCCATGATTCCATTTGACCCATCAAGATATCTTGGATGATCTTCCTATTTTAAGATCCTGAACTGAAAAGCTCCTTTTGCTACATAAGTTACCATATTTATGGGTCCTGGGGATTAGGATGTCAGCATCTTGAGGGAAAGGATTGCATTATTCTGTCTACCCCCCATGGCTAAATGTGTCAAGGGAATATTACAGTCCATATTGCTTTTTCTTTAAAGAAGGAGTAATTTATTAAAACAACAATCATTGCAATTTTATATATACGGCAAGATTTACATTAAGAGAATCACCAGATTTCCCTACAGTTTGGGTTTCTTACTACTGTTCTCAGTTTTCCTTTCACCACTTTGCAAGAACTTCTCTGTCCATTTCCAGCCCCTTGCTTTCTTGCGCAATACTTACTGCCTGAATCATTCATCCTCTAACAAAATTCAAGTTGTCTTCTCCCACAGGTGTTCTTTTGCCTTCATCTTTATTCTAGATCAGTGATTTTCAGTCATCGCTACACAAGAGAATCACCCAGCGAGCTCTGAAAAATTCCAGAATCTAGGCCACATCGAAGACCAATTAAATCAGAATCTTGGGAAGAAACCTCTATTTTTAAGCCTTCCAGGTTCTTTCAATGGGCATTTAAGTTTAAGAACCACTGCTCAGGAGGGCTGTTTGCTTTTTCCAGCTCCAGCCCTCCTCCTATTTTCTACCTCTCAGTGCCCCATGGAAAAAAGAAAATTGCATCACACCGTGCTCTGCAGAATAATCCCATGATGACATTTTCCAGATAGGCAGTAGCCAAAGCGGAAGTCATGAGTTGACCTAGCAGTACCCACAGCCTCTTAAAAACATAAGAGGTTGAGAAATGCCAACAAGATCTCCCTACTTGCTGTCCAGAGTCAATGGGGACTCCTCACAGGAAGACTGAGCTTTGCCCTGGGAATGTGCAGTCTTTCTTCTCTTCCACTCTCATAATACCCAAAGGCAACTTTGGAGGCAAGGAGCTCATAATTTCAGATCACAGTGGAGCTAGCTTTATGAGGAATGACCCTGTGTTCACTTCGCTGGAAAGGATTTTTCTCTCAATCTAGTCAAAGGCAGAGGCCAATCCCATTCATGCTTCATAGTTGACTCTCTACACAGGGTATTTTTAATTTTTATTTGTATTGTTTTTCCCTGGAATCAGGAGCATTGTGAATTTACAGGTAAAGCATGTTATGGCAAATTTGAAATAAACATTTCTGTTCTTAATTTTAATAATATTTGCTAATTTTACTGTTCTTACTCTGATAGTCATCCTGTTAAGCTCATTACATATGCTGCCAATTTCAGCATGCTTTATCCCCTTCCTGCTTAAATTGTCTCCATTAATAACACTTACTGACATCAAACATACTACATAATGATATTTATTTCACATATTATTTCTTGCCCTCAGGCTGAAGGAAAAATGAGAGTAGGAATTAACTTTTTTTTTTTTGTCACAACTCGTCCCCAGTATCTTAAATACAGCCTGTATATAATAGGTGTTGATAAATATTTGTTGAGTGAATGTATCTAATTTTATCCTCCGAAATAATTCTAGGAGAGAAGTACGTCATTAGGCCCATTTTACAGATGATAAAATTGATGCAGTAGAAGTTGAGTACCCAATGAGAAAGTGGCAAAGATGATTTCAACTCCAGGTAGTTTGACTCTCAATTTCATCCATTTGGTTATTACTCTGTAATGACTTTTTCTCAGCAGTTACGCTATTTAAAGCAATTCCATAAAAGCAACACTTCGGGGGAAACTACTCCTCACAGTTCACTGTGAGTGTGAACATCGCTTCTGATGGATCATAACTGGTTGTCTGTTGGCAGGTAATATCCCTCTTTGAGCTTTTAGCTTTTATGTGAAACAAGAACCACTGCCACAGAGATGTGGAGATGATCTTGTAGGAGATGATGCATTTCTCCTCTTTGTTTTAGTGAGCAAAATTTTTCACCACAGTGTAGCAGGAACTATAGCAATCTGGTTGGATACAGTTTGCCAGTGCTTTCCGGGACTTTGTGTTCTTCACGCATCACAGGTCCTTGGACAAAAGGAAGAATATATGAAATTTAAGAATGAGAAAGGTGTTTTAGGAGATACAAGTTTACTCATCATCATATTTGGAAACATTTTCATGGGAAAGTAAACTAGTGCCTTTTGGTCCCCAAAGAACTATCTCTATCTATTTTTGTTGTGAATTTAGACATCTGTGTAATTTTAGAGATGACTTATGACTTTGCTGAACATAACTTTGGAAAGAAAACTGACCAATGTTTACTGATAAAATTTTTAAAGCAGAATTTTAGAAATACATACTGTTGTATGGTTTTTGAATCTGCTAATTCATTTTTTGAAATGAGGATTTAGACATTATTGATTATTTGCTGGGAGATATGAAGTATGACATTGAACATCCTATTTTTTGAAAATTAAATTAATTTTTTTTGTGTGTTCCAAAATTCATTGTTTATGCACCACACCCAGTGCTCCATGCAATATGTGCCCTCTTTAATACCCATCACTAGGCTCACCCAACCCCCCACCTCCCTCCCCTCCAAAATCCTCAGTTTGTTTCTCAGAGTTCACAGTCTCCCATGCTTCATCTCCCCCTCTGATTTACCCCAACTCACTTCTCCTTTCAATCTCCCAATGTCCTCTGTGTTATTCCTTATGCTCCACAAGTAAGTGAAACCATATGATAATTGACTCTCTCTGCTTGACCTATTTCACTCAACATAATCTCCTCCAATCCTGTCCATGTTAATACAAAATTGGGTATTCATCCTTTCTGATGGAGGCATAATACTCCATTATATATATGGACCATATCTTCTTTATTCATTCATCTATTGAAAGGCATCTATTTTTTAAATAACAGCTTTACTGAGATATAATTCACATACCATAAAATTCTTCTTTTGAAGCATATCATTCATTGGTTTTTAAATATATTCATATAAGTGTATAACCATCACTGCCAACTAATTTCTGAATGTTTTCATCACCTGGAAAAGAAACCTTGATCCTTGCGCCTGGGTGGCTCAGTGGGTTAAAGCCTCTGCCTTTAGCTCAGGTCATGATCCCAGGGTCCCGGGATCGAGCCCCTCATCGGGCTCTCTGCTCAACAGGGAGCCTGCTTCCTCCTCTCTCTCTCTCTCTGCCTACTTGTAATCTCTGTCTGTCAAATAAATAAATAAAATCTTTAAAAAAAAAAGAAACCTTGATCCCATTAGTAGTCACTCCCTATTCTCCACCTGCCCAAACCCCTAGCAACTGCTAATCTACTTTGTGCCTCTATAGATTTTCATATTCTGGAGATTTCAAATAAATAGAATTGCACAATATGTGGTCTTTCTTCACTCACCACAATGTTTTCAAAGTTCGTCCATATTGTGACATGTATCAGTACTTCATTCCTCTTTATTGCTGTGTAATATCCCATTGTGTAAATGTACCGATTTTTAAAAATCCATTCATCAGTTGATGGAAATGTGTGGTTCCCCCCCCCCACATTTTGCTTATTATAAATAGTATATGAACACTTACCTGTAAGTTTTTGTGTAGAAAAGTATTTTCTATTATCTTGAGTGTATACTTAGGACTTAAATTCCTGGATTACATAGAAACTCTATGTTAAACAGTATTTTTCATTTTGGTAAAGTGGGCATTCTAAAAATTGAATCCAATAAGTCATTTGAGTGGCAAGATGAAGGGTAAGTCCCAAACTCAGACACTTTGTATTTATTATCCAATTTCATCTTCACAGTTGCTGTGAGAGAGACATTCATATTTCTATTCTACAGTAAGAAAAGTTGATCCTAGAGAGATTAGTCATGTGCCCATTGCCACACAGCTATCAATGGGAGAGCAGAGATTGGATCCAAGTCTTTGGGACTCAAATATTTCCACTGTTGTGTTGCTTATTATAAAGCAGCATAAACTGCTTTTTGCTTTTGGTGGTTTTTTTTTCCTGCTTCACTTTTATTTGTCTCCATTACACAAATTTGGAGATATTAGGCTTTGGACTTTTCAGGAATGTTTCCTTTATTAAAAAGAAATGTGAAGTCATGGTCTAGGCAGTCCATTGCTTTCATGCTTTATGTAATTGGGAATCCATGCCAGATAGTACACATTTCTGGGCAGCAAAAAACTGATAAATAATACATTTCAGTTGCTAACAAATAAAATATGCCAGTGTATAATGATTGCGTGTCAATATATAATAAACAATATGTACCAATTTGATTTTTGAAATAGAAATCTTGTTGTTAGAAGATAAAATTTAATTTGGACTTTACAAAGCTTTCTCTACGGCTTAGTGTTGTACTTTGATAGTCCCTCAAATTCTCCAAAATAAATGTTGACATTTACCATTTTTTTCCCACAAATGAAAATAGATGGCACACTGAAACAGTAAAAGCTATTTTTAATGATCTAGAAATAGCCTTCAGTTATGCTTACATTAAGAAAGTTTACTGATTTCCACACAGCATAAAGATTATTTTCTCTGACAGCAATCTCAGTATTCCACCTCATATTTATGCAGTGGAATCTCTCAAATAAATTGCATCTCTAATAATTTTTAAACACAATGAAAATGTTAAAACTGTGCTCAGTGACCAGGAAAAACCTTGACTTGGATCAGCCAACGTAACAATTAACAATATGCACTAATTTCATCACTTAGTACCATTCATTAAAATATTCCTGCAAATGACAAAATCATGTACATATATCACTGCATAAATAAGCGTATTAGCAAAATATTTTAAAACAATACAAAGGAACAAAGATAATGATTATGATAACTTATGGAGTTATACTTGAAGAATGGAATGGTACTTTTAGCAACTGTTTGCTAAAAAATTTCCAAGGCAACACAGTTGGTGGGAAATACTAAAACCACATTGAGAAAATGTATGGTTTGTCTTTCCTCTCTTAGAAATACCAATGCCATTTGCGACGACGTGGTTGGAACTAGAGGGTATCGTGCTTAGTGAAATAAGTCAGTCGGAGAAAGACAACTATCATATGATCACCCTGATATGAGGACGTGGAGATGCAACATGGGGGGTTAGGGGGATAGAAGAATAAATGAAACAAGATGGGATTGGGAGGGAGACAAACCATAAGTGACTCTTAATCTCACAAAACAAACTGAGGGTTTCTGGGGGGAGGGGGGGTTGGGAGAGGAGGAGGGGGTTAATGGACATTGGGGAGGGTATGTGCTGTGGAGAGTGCTGTGAAGTGTGTAAACCTGGAGATTCACAGACCTGTACCCCTGGGGATAAAAATAATTATATGTTTATAAAAAATAAGAAATAAAAAATTAAAAAAAAAAGAAATACCAATGAGAAGTAGATGGACTGAGAGTCGGGACCAATGAGAGGGATAAAGTAAAAAATAAATCATGGCTGATTTAGAGCCTAAAAAACCCATCCAACACTAATTACTTGACTATATTAAAACCATTCCTATACAAAGCCAGTTTCTTTAAATCTACTTTGTTCTAAAAAACCATTCTGGATTCCATAATTACTCATTCATTTTCTCATGTAACAAATTTTTATTGAGTGCCTACTTTGTACCAAGAACAGTGCTAATATTGATCAGTACAGACATAATCCCTGTCCTATGGGAGCTTGTTGTCTATTAGGAAAATTTGCACAAAGTGGGAAATTAACGGAGGGCAGAAGACTTCCTCCTCTTCTATGACTCTTGGAAAAGTATACCTTATATTTCAGATGCTGAAAGCTCTGCAAAAATTAACTGTCCCTCTACACAAGATTTTTGTTTTTCTGAATAACTATTTCTTCTTTCAAGTGGTAATTAAGTATAAATCATCTAATAAAGTATTCTAGAATAGTAAAGGAGCATTAAAATAATAATGAATTAGAATATATCTTTTATTTTTTTATTTTTTTAAAGATTTTATTTACTTATTTGACAGACAGAGATCACAAGTAGGCAGAGAGGCAGGCAGAGAGAGGAGGAAGCAGGCTCCCCGCTGAGCAGAGAGCCCGATGTGGGACTCGATCCCAGGACCCCGGAATCATGACCTGAGCCGAAGGCAGAGGCTTTAACCCACTGAGCCACCCAGGCGCCCCTAGAATATATCTTTTAAAAAGTGGCCCCTGTAAGGCTTGCTTATGAGATGTCTTCATTTGCAATCACAGAGGAAAAACCCCAACAAAATAACCAGGTCAAAAGGAACCAAAGCAGTAAATTGAAGGGCAATATCAGGAGCAGGTGATGGGAAGAATGCAGAGTCTAGAAGGGCAAGGAAGGAAGTAGAAGGGACAGGGTCTTCTATAATTTGTAGTTCTTATTACGGGCACTTCTACCCACTAAGAAGGACTTCCTAAGTCCATCACATAGGTGGATTTAACTATCTGCATTGTTCTCTTAGAGTCAAAGGACTTCTCGAGCATGCAAGAACCATAGAGATCTCCCCAATATCTATCTATCAAGGACAGTCCACTGATACAAATAGGAAATTAAGACACTAAAGAACATATTTTTTCTTATAATCTAATTATTTCATATTCTTCCTTTTGCATTTAAACTCTATAAGCGTAACTGGATCAAATGTCTATTTTATTATTAATTTGATGAAAACTTTGGCATTTATAAATTATTATCTGAAAGAACACCAGGGGATGTCTGGTTTCTTTCCTTGAGTAATTTTCCCTGCTTCCGTTTGACAGAGGTATATTTATCTCAGGTTTCTGCTTCTTGCCCTCTGCAATGAATGACATTTCTTTCAGACATTTCCATTTCCAGATGTGATAGTAGGTAGCTTCAATAACATAGAGAAAAATATCAAAGAAAAGAAAACCTCAGATTGGAGTGCTTTTTTTTAAAAAAATTGGAGTGTTTTTTTTTTACACTGGAGTTTTTTAAAACATGTATCTTTGCATAATTTTGGAAAAGCATCTCTTAGAGTCTTTTTCATATGTACACACGCATACACACATACTCTTAATTTAAAGGATGGTTTAAATTACATGTGCAAATAGCCTGCAGTGGATCCTTTTGATATGACATATCATGGGGGCTAAGAAGTGGCGGTGGGTCTCTGCTTTCAGTTATATAAACTGAAGAGCTATGAACATTTTCCTTGCTCAGTAGATATCATTTTTTAAGAATAAAAATTTCCCTGAGTTTTGGAAGTATTTTTCACCAGCCCAAAGTAGGCTTACCAAGTCAGGGGCAAATATAGGAAATACCCCCCAGCTTTTGTTTGTATTGCTCATAAGTCATTGATTCCTATTTTTTGGATAATGTCTTTGTAAGTCAAGTGTCTTCTTCCAGCTCTTTCCACAATGAAAATAATTTTGCTTCATAGGGCAGTGGCCAAGAAAACTAGCCCTGGAAGGAAGGGACGATGTATAATGAAGTACCGAATTTTCACTAAATTGTTGAAACACGAATTACCATAGCTTCTCTTAAAGCAAATCCCATCCAACACCTATATGGGATGATACGTGGTATGTGTGTGTGGTTGGGGGGGGAGCCTGGGGGGAGTCCCATGGTCAAATACATTTAGAAAACTCTGTGTCTTTTCTTAGAGAGAAGGGTGCCAAGATTTAGCAAATAAAAATAACTTATTTTTATAATTTATTACTCTCAGTTATGTTTAAATTTCAGGGAAAGAAATAACTTTTTTAATATAAGTATATTCCCTCCTAGTATTTGGGACATACTTATACTAAAAATTAATTGTTGTTTATCTGAAATTCAAATATAACTGGGCATCTTGTAGTTTGTCTGACAACCCTATTAACAAGTCACATGTTAGTATTTGAATTGGTTTTTTTTTGTTTTTTTTTGTTTTGTTTTGTTTTGTTTTGTTTTTAACCCTGATTTACCATCGAGGAATTGGTAGGGTTTCTGGGAAAATATAATAAGGGTAAGAGATGCTGAGAAAGACCTATGGGGGAACAATGGGTACTTTTGTTTCACTGGACCCCACAACAAGTATGAGGTAAAGCTAGGGGGGAAAAGGATAGAATGATCCAGCGGATATCTGTTTTTCTTATCTGACTAAGATCTGTATCTCTTTCTTTTCATAACAACAACAGTATTTCTTTGGGGAACCGTGCCACTCCCACTCTCAGGCCTTCTGAAGGGGTTGGGGCTGGTCCAATCCTAGTCTCCTAAATTGGGCAAGTGATTTAGGCCTGACCATCCAGTTTATTTCCTCCTGGCAACAGTGATTGATTCAGAAAAAGGCTACCAACAGCCTTGGACTTTTGTTGGCGAGGTTTTAAAAAAGCACTGCTACTCCTAGGGTTGCTATAGGATGAGGTCTGAGTCCAGCGGTGGTGGGAGCCATTTTTTCCCTCTTTTGGAGAGCCTTTCTGCAAATGGAGCAGAGCCAGGGGAAGGAGCAGGAGGAAATCCAGTGACATCACTGAAGCACTTGGATCGGGCTGTGGCTGAGACCAAAACTGAAATTAATAAGTTAACTCCTTCCTATCTTTCTTTCTTCTCTCTCCCTCTCTCCCTCTTTCCCTTCTCTCCTACTCTCTCTCCCTCTCTTTCCTTCCTTTCTTCTTGTTCTTCATTTCTTCTTCTTCTTCTTCTTCTTTTTTTTTTTTTTTTTTTTTTTGTCTTAAGTCATTTTGAGTTAGATGATCACTGGGAACCTGAAGACTCCTAATTACTACATAAAAAACGGTTTAGAGTTATATTATTGAAGGCATTTAATTTCAGGCTAAGGCTTTAGGATCTTAGTCTATCCTCAGTCATTGAGTACTTCTGAGCAAGGGAGAACTGGGATTAAACATTCGACCAAGGGAGCTAGCTAGCTAACTTGGAGAAGGATTAATGAGAGAAGGATTTAAGAAACGGATGCATCAGTTAGGAGACTATCAAAAAGTCTTTGGTGAGCAGGGATGGGACTGGCCTGGGGGGACTGGCTACGAGGTGGATACAGAAAGAGAACCAAAGTAAGAAAACTAACCAAATGATAGCAAGGCAAGGGGCATTTTATTATTTGATCTACAATGTTTATTACACTTCTAGGGCAATACAACTTTTTATTAGGGCAGATCTTGAATTTACTCCCCTAGAGATATAAAGAACATTTAAAAAATCATAATCTGGAATAGTTAAAGGGGCAGAATAGACCTCTTGTTGAAATTCAATGGAGTTTTGGGGCTCTATTGTTTGGTTATTATAAGATTATGATAGCTATTGCCAGAAGCTGAGAGCCTTCCTCTTTGGACTTAGGCCCTATTTATGTTTCTGAATAAACATCCATTTTTAAAAGCACAGTCATTAATAATTTGTCCATTTGTACATTTTCCCAAACCACCATGTTTCCCCAGTCTATGGGTTAACATGTATGGCAGTCACTGTTAAGCTTTTAATGGCCATTTATTTATTTCTGCAATATGTTCATTTGAATGTTTTCATTGACCATCCAGACATTTATTAGTCATTAGTTTACTATTACACAAATTTATGGAACTGTTAAATGCACCATCTTGGTGAGATGTCAGAGAAGAGTTATAGCTCAGAGGAGCACACTGTTTGGAATTTGTTAGAAGCTCATCCCAATACTATTAATTCTGTTTATTAGAGAACTGAACTGATTTAAGTAATCTCACACAGACATAAATATCTGGCTTGAAGAACATACTTCTCTTCAAATTGAGGGGCTATTGTTTGTGGAGGGAAAAAAAAAGGCTAGGAGGAAAATGGCTGCTAGTTATAGGAAGCCACTTAGAAAACAGACAAATAGTGAGTTAACTGAAAGTTTCAAAACATACAAGACTCTAGGTGTAATATCCTCATTTGGTTCTATGCTTCAGAACGGCCAGTGAAAGATCTTTCTGATCCTTTAGTAATAGTTCTTTCTTGGATGGGTTCTAGGGGCCCCTTTATACTGAAAATTCTTTGTTAGCATTGAACACATTTTTGAGCTCATTCCCTGATATCCCTGATTTAAAAAACTTGGTCTTTTGAAAGCAAGCAACAAGAAATGGAAGTTACAAATTTTTTAAGTGATTTGTATTCGAATCCTCTCTCTGACTCCTTCCTGCTGTGCAGCCTTAGATAAGTGCCTCAAACTTTCAGAACCTTAGAAATCCCATCTGTACAATGGGGATAAAAATAATATTCACACCATACGGGTATTGGGAAAACTGATATAATACATGTAAAACATTTAGACCAGGATCTGCCACAGTAAGGACTTAGTGGGACTATTTGGTGTTAGTATCATTATTATGCTCCTTATTTCTCCTTAACATTATCTTATCAGAGTGATGCCTTGGGTTGGTGATCTATGCACTGCTCTGAGTGATTTAATGCCTGATACCTACATAGCATCAAAAGATATCTCTCTATCCCCTAGTTAGAGCATGATAAGCCCTCAAATGAATTTCTGCTTTTACTCAGGAGTTAAGTTCAAGCTCCTGTTCTTACTTTAAACCCTAACATGGGCTTTCTCTGCTGAGATTCTGAATACTCTATCTTACGGCAGATTACATATTTAAATGGGGGTATCCCTTCCTGTCCACTCAGGGGCTCTAGGATAAACCTGGAATGTTCGCCAACTTTCCTTCTTGGTTGAGCTTCAGCCCTCACTACTGAGCAAGGACGCAGAATTGCTGCCTCCAGCAAATTCTTACCTCCCAGTGCCCTCCCAGTCACTGAAGAAAATCTCCCTGCAGTCTTTGCTAAAGGAAAAGATGCTGAGTCCTATTTCAAGAATGAGCTAAGAGTGCCTGAGTGGCTCAGTTAAGCATCTGACTCTTGATTTTTGTTCAGGTCATGATCTCAGGGTCCTGGGGTAAAGCCCAGCTTTGGGCTCTGGGTTCAGTGGGGAGTCTGTTTGAGGATTTTCTCCCACCCCTCCCACTGCTCACATTCTGTCTCAAATAAATAAATATTTTTAAAAATGAGATGACACCTTTAGATTATAACAGAACATCCAAAATATTTTAGGATGATGCAGAGAGATGGAAATAAAGAAATGATAGGAATGAAATGAGGCCATCAGCTGATGTTTAACATCTAGGAAATTGGGCCAAATGACCTTTAATTAGCATCTCAACATAATCAACTAAATATAGCCTGGACTTCCAGAATCTTATCCTGACAAGATACCACGTGTTGGGCGAAGCATGCATCAGTCCTCAGTTTTAATTCTGCATCAGAACTACCTGTGATTCTTTTGAACCATAACTGCCACCTCTAAAATCAATAGGCCTAGTAATTCTGGGATGGGATCTAAGAATGTGTTTGCATTTTGTTTTGAAATTTGCAGAGATCATTCTGATGCAGAGTTGGGACTGAGGTCTAGTTCATTATGAGGAAGTTGGTGGTTGTGGTGCTGACAGTTAATTACACACAAACTAGTCTGCACTGTTACAAAATGAGATTTAGGGGATGAGTGAACCAATGCACACCAATATGGAGAGTTTTCCAGCATGCCCTAAGAAAATCAGAATCCCTTTTTGAAGGGTTTCACTAAAACATTTACTCCTGTCCTTCAAATAGTGTGGCCATTTCCAAACCATGTAAAGTTTCATAGCTAAAATAATGTCGGTCCCTCCTCTCCCAGCAATGCTCATAAAGTCTGACAGGTAAAAATATAGCTGGGAGGAGAGAAAGTTCTAGAATAAAAGGGGTTTTGGTCATAAACTATGTTCATCATAAGCGACCTCAGGATCAAATATAAACTGTTTTAAGGATGAGTGTAACTGGACCAAAGTTTAAATACCATCTCTGAGGTTTCTCACCTACAAAATAGGGTTAATAACCTTTAGTTTTTAGGTATGCTACCAGGATACGAGAAAAAGCCTTTTGAGTATCTATTAACATAAAACTCTAATTATTATCTAGGAGTCATGAACATCAGTCACTTTGCTTTTAATAGGGAATAACTACTCTTATCATTAATACTAGGTAAAGATACTAAGCATAAACAGCTAGGTAAGGTGGTTTCCCCTATTTGCAAGACATATGTTCCAAGACCCCCAATGGATGCCTGAAATTATAGACAGTACCAATCTATAATTATACTTAAGTACATGTATATATATACACAATCCAATATATGTCCTGTTTATATATATACTCAGAATCTTATATATATGTGTGTGTGTGTGTGTGTATATATATAAAATACACACACACACACACACATATATACAATATCCAACACATGCTATATTTTTCCTCATACATACATACCTATGATAAAGTTTAATTCATAAATTAGACACAGTAAGAGATTAACACAATGAATAATAAAATAGAACAATTGTAACAACACACTGGGATAAAAGTTATGTGAATGTACTTTCTCTCTCTCCTTTCTGTGATGGTGTGAGATGACAAAATGCCTGTGTGGTAAGATGAAGTGAGGGGAATGCTGTAGGCCATGTGACACCAGCTACTACAGACCTTCTGACAATTATTCAGAAGGTGGGTCATCTGCTTCTGGACCACAGTTGACCTTGACCTCACATAACTGAAGCCACACAAAAGGAAAGCATGGATAAAAGGAGGGGGAGTTACTGTACCAGAAGAAAAGGTACCAGGTATTATTATTGGTGTTAGATAAAAGCGTGGGAGATAAGGTTATAGGATGCCCCCTACACCTGCCCAGAGAAATCTTCCGTGGTAGAATCTTTATTAACAAGGGCACTGCAGCATTCATTTTGATAACTGTTAACCCTAGTAATTATTTTTAACTTGGCCAGGAGCTCTGGACATATTGCAGATGTCACTTTTTAATGCCCCAACACTTATGTCTCGGTTTTTCATTTTACATATTAAAATCTCAACAGGCAAATAAAATAGGCATGTTAAAGACTTTCCCAGTAGAATAGACAAAGTGAACTTACCTTCTAGTTATGAACTCAAACCAAAAGGCATTTGAGAGTTAGGTGAACATTCCTTCTACATTTAACTTTCTGATACTCTGTTTAAGGATAAATAACCACATTAAATTGACCTTTCTGTTGTGTGTTTTACACAGTAAAGATACTACCTTCCATGGATTTTGGTGACCAACTCTTCCAGCTTGTTTGGAACTAAGGCAGGTTCCTGGAATGCTGGATTTTTCAGATTTAAAACCAAGACAATCCTGGGCAAACCATAACATTCTTATCATCCTATTAGTCACCCACATTTCTTTTTTACTTCGTGCACACTAAAGCCTCTCTCACAGATTGTAATGTAACAGACTCATAATTAGGAACTAACAACAACGTGCAAACTATTGTCCACGCTCTATCCCTCAACCCCGCCATATGCCCAGGCTGGGTTAGAAAGACAAGGAATGCCGCCAAATGAAAAAATCCCAGAAGTATTGCATTATCACTGACAACATCTGTACTTGAATATTCATGACAACTGCCACGTAATGCCCATACCCTCAAAGACACCGTTGTGTGGGGAAGTCCCTTGAAAACTATCAAGCACATATAAACATTCTATGTTATTTACATATCCCTGAAGAACAAAGGAACTTGTCTACTGTATTATAGGCTCATATATTTATATCTATATCACTATGTCTGATATATTTATATCTATATCACTATATGTGATATCACTAGATGTGTATCTATATCACTATAGATATTTAGCAAGTATCTATAGTGAATTGGGTGTTATTTACATCCAAAGTATATGACGATACAGAAATCATCTGTTTCCAATGTGACAGGACCCCGTTGTTTAAGAAAAGTTCTACCACGGACTTTGCTCTTCGCATCTACAAAGAAAAAAATTCACAGAGAAAGGATAGTTGGTTTCCTTTTATTAGCTGAAGTGAAAGTGAAAAAAGACATAACAAACCCCAAATGTTCCTGGTGCAGTGACGGGAGGGTTAATTTTATTACGGATTTCATAGCACTGGGAAGTGTCAATCGATTAAGAGAGTTTGCAGTCCTAAGTGTTTTAGCCAGCCACCATCTGTTTCACAGAAGTTTGTTAACACAGCTGGAAAAGACGGAGTTGCCAAAGCTTTCTTAAGCCTTTCAAGTCTCATCTTTTCTTCCTCACCACCCCCACCCCCAGTAAAAGAGCTAAAACAATTAGAATGCCTTCCCCCAAGAACTAAGTAGGGGAGAAAGACATGACCTCTTCTTTTCTTTCCCTTGCCATGGCTGGATATTATCTTTGTTTGGGGCACTATTAAAAATATAGGTACAATTGTAGCTTCTGGAAGTCCTCAATATGACTTTAGTTGCCTTTTTTTTTTTCTCTCTGAGTTATCTTATTGTGTTCAAGTGTACATCATCACAGTATTGCCAGAAGTCATACTCCCCACTGAGAACCTATCTCTGTGATTGGATCTTCCCAGCCCTGCCTCAGTTTCCAAGTCAGATCTCTGGCACATTCACTGGGGCTAAGCCACTCCTAGTCCCTAAATAGTCATGATCAAGAAAAACCACAATTCTGCTAATTCAAGTTCAGGGCTGAATTCATCACCCTTTAAAATTCCAATTAAGAACTTCCATACTCCCTAAACATTACTAAGAATGATAGTAAAAGGGCAGGGGCTGCTCACTGCCGGCCAGTGCGTTCCTGGCTGTGTTTAAAACAATTTGCTTGAACCGGGAAATCAGGCGGCCAAGGGTCATCATTCCTTGACTGTCCTTTAAGGCCAAGCCTAGTGCAAGTTCTCTGTTTATATATTCTTATTTGTGTGCTCACGATCACATTTTAACCCAGCTATTGCTTTACAGATGAAGAAATTGAAACTCAGAAAGTTCAAGTGAATCAGGAAAAGCCACAAAGCTAGCGAGCACCAGTCAAATCTAGACGGTTGCCAGATCTATTTCTTTCCCAGTGTCTCAACTTCTTGGCTGAAATGCAGGAGTTCCCACCTCGAAGGTTTTAAAGCCTTTTTACCTGTGATAAAGGGTATCAAACACAACTCTGTTTCAAACCTAAATAATTGTAGAATTGAATACTTGGACTGTCTTTCGGCTTCTCCATTTAGAACAATTGGATGAACGGATAACTGTCCTTTGGATACTCAAATTTTAATTTTCATCCATGTAAAAAGGATTTATTATGAGCCTCCTAATTGATGGCCAAGACATCCTACACTGAAATATCAGAGCTCAGGACAACGGACATGACCTCTGCCCTTAAAAAGCGTAAATGTTTTGTAAAATAACTCTCAAACTTTAGTGTCAATAAAAAATAGCTGGGGACAACCTCTTGTGATTATGATTCTAAAATTCTGGGATGGTGTCCAGGAGCCTGCCTTTTAATAAGTCTTTCCGGTATCTTTACATAGAGAGGGTCCTCAGAGCAATATTGAAGGAGAAACTTCAAACAGACCCCCAGATTACAAATTATAATTACAGAGAGTGTCAAGTATTCTGTAAGAACAGAACAAGATTCTATGAAAAAGGATGCAAGAGACATTGGATCAGACTGAACATCAGAAGAGGGAACTGATTTTCACCCAGGAAGGTTGGAATTAGCTAGATAGGGCCAGGAGCACAGGAGGAACGTGCACAGAACAAAGGAGGTCGTGGACTGCATATAGGCTTGTTCACATCCCTGAACGAGGCCACAGCTCCAGACCCTGATTTCAGCTCTTCGCAAAGGATTTTGAACAATAACCAAAAGAAAGATCACTTACTGTAATCTGCCAAGTTTAATCCATTCTCTCCATTTCGATGGGCGGGGGAAATTTTCCAATGACCACTTCCTATGAGAGGAGTTTGGCCGATCTTCAAACTTCTATTATGAAGAGTCTAAGAGGGCAGAAGCCCAGTGTTTAAGCACCCAGGTGTGGGCTGAGCTCTCAGAAGCTCAAACAAGTAATATTGTGTGGACCTCATGAATATGATCATTTTGCATGGCCTAGCGTGGCAGGGGGAGTTCTGTGCTCTGTGGAAGACCAGTCTCTACAATATAATCAGCTCCTCTGGGGCTCCAGCCAGGCTGTGTGACCACACAGTAGAGATGTTGTCAGAGGTCTCAGTTAGCTTTCTATGTGCACAGGCTTTGCACACCCCTAATACAGAGTTCATTGTGTCATGATGGCACTGTCCTGCTGAAAGCATCATTTGTACAGTGTAGAAATGATGGGCCTTCATAGCTCAGCTTTCGCCGTTGGTGGCTTTGGGATGCTCAGGACAGATTTTGATTTCTAGACGGTGGGTAGAACTAGGTAACTAGAATCACGTTATAAATTAGTAAATTCTCCCTCACCCCAAGGGGAGGAAACCCCACAAAATACCAACTCTTCTCCTCTCCTTTCCTTTCCTTCCCTTCCTTTTCTTTTCCGTCCCTTCCCTTTTCTTCCCTTCCTTCCCTTTCCCTCCTCGTCCCTCCCCTTCTCTCCTCTTCCATCCATCCATCCATCCATCCATCCATCCTTTCTTCCTTTCTTTCCCCTTTCTTCTTCCCCTCCTTCCTTCCTTCCTCCCCCCGTTCCTTCCTTCCTTTTTTCCTTCCTTCTTCACTTAAGGAAACATTAACAGAGCAAATGGAAAATGGAATCCCAGCTCAAGCTACCCTCACAATCTAATGAGCAAAACAGGTGTATAAACAACTCATTGCTTGAAAATGACATTAGTGTAATAATAAAATCATTATATCTCAAATTTAATAAGCATTTACTATATGATGGGCATGACTTAAAATGTTTTGTAGTCATATACACATTCAATTCGCACCTGAGTCCTGAAAGATAGTCACTATGTATATCCTCATTTTGCAGACCAGGAAACTGAGGTACAACAGGAAGAGATGGTTGGCTGAGTAAATGTTCAAACCCATGCAGTTTGATTCTAGATCCAGCACTCGATCTGCTTTGGCATTCTATTGTTCAAATCGAACAGAATATATTACAAACAGGGAGGAGGAAGTAGGTCATGGTACTGGAGATCAATGGATGCTTCAAAGAGTGGGTTTGAATCATTTGTGCATCCACCACTGAATTGAGATTGGGTGGGGGGATGTAAGGTGGTGTTATCAAGATGAATACCCTTCCTGGTTTCTTAGAACTTCTAGTAGAGCAGAGGAGACAAACTTGAAAAAACAAAACTTCTGTATCATATAAGTTCTAGGCCCCACAGCAGAAGACAATGTGGAAGAGAGACATTCTCCCACAATTCCTTTTCATTATGGAGGGAAATCTTTAAGCCCTCTCCTCCCCTCACCCCTGCACCCTTCACCCCTTCCCCTCCCTGCTGTCAGATTAAGGCTTCTCCTTAATTTCCACTGGCCAGGGTTGGGCCACATGACATTCACAAAACCAGTTATAGATCTAATCAACTGAATGAACCATGAGTGAATTGGAATGATCATGATTCTATTCAACTCTTGAGCAGGGAGAGGTACTCTCTCTCAGTACAAGGGAGAATAGCTATGCAATCAGTAAGGGCTTTCTGCCATCCAGGAAGAAGACATGGTCTAACGCTATTTGGTAATGAATGGGACTGTCACACTGACACTGGGATATGGGTAAAACCAGCTTATAAAGGGGTTAATGACCCAATGAAAAAATGGGCATTGGTGCTAAAAGTCACTGGGGAACTCCTGGATGATATTGAGGATTCCACTTATTTTATAGTTCACAGGAAAAAAGGATGAATGAAGGGCCATTGCTAAATGAAGGGAATAATAATTATAAAAATGGCAGTAAAATGTATCCTAACATGTATATGGTGCTGATCTTGTGCCATACACTGTTAAAGTTTTATACACATATATGTGTACACACACCTCTATATTCTCCCTCTTTATATAAATATAACGTATTTATAATACATGTGTTACTTTAGTTAATCCATGCCTTCCTATGAGCTAAGTAATATTATTATCCCATTTTACAGATCAACAAAACTAAGCACAATGAGGTTAAGCAACTTGCCTAAAGTCATATAGCATACACAGGGCAGAACATATATTAGAATGAAGTTGGCCATTATACTATGTGGTACCACTGAGAAATATGCCAATGCTTATTTTTAAATGATATATAAATAACCAAAGACTCCAGTCATCTAACAATCAAAGGCAAATTTACCTAATTCTTAACCTTAGACAAATTTCATTTATATGCTTTTATTAGGATTGCTCAGTACATTTGCTGAAAAAAGAAAAATATGTGAAGATTTTGTCTAAAATTAGGCTGTGACACTACATGTCAGAGCTCTTCCTTCCTTGACAATTCTTCCACCAAGGCTCGAGATTCAACACAGGTGAAAGAAAGGATGCTTTACTCCTGTTTTGGCTCTGTGTATGAGAGGAGGGCACATAGGCAGGGATAGTTTTAGAATGTGGGGAGATATTCTTAGTCTTAGACACACATCTGTAACCTGATGTTCTTATGGGGGAAGTTAAACAAGTAAACAACAGGTCTGTCATATTCTCTGCACAGTGCATGCCATCCTGTGGTCCTTCATGGTGTATTTTGGGCCCTAAGATACGTCATTAACTGACCCAGTCACCTGTCCCCACACAGTCAATATTTGAGACCTAAAATAGGCATTTAAGAGGATGAGAACATTACCCATCTACATTTTTTTAGGTTATGCAAAAGTGAATGCATATTTTTTGAAAAAGGAAATAATAAAGAGGAATGTAAACAGATGGTAATCATTTTTAAATTTCAAGTGGTGTGATTATGAACAATATGCTTTTTCAATATTTTACATTTTATCTAACATTGTGCTGCTATGTTGATACAGCAAAAATTGATTCACATTTGTAGAGATAGCTATTGGTTGGAGAGAATTTATAGATGACTCTTACCCTGTACTTGCTGTTTTCCAGGTGCTGTGCTTTAAATGTCTTATCTTATTTGAAAGAAATGATGTTGACATGACACAGCTACCCAGCATTTTATCTTCTGTTCTCGTATCCTTATTTAAAGCCTCCTTTCCCCTGTTCTACTGTCCTTCTCTAGACTTACCAGCGGTGCAAATACTTCCTCCTCTCTGTGCCTATTAGAAATATGTGATTGCAATTATATAAGAAAACCTAATTGTATTACTATATATTCCTACAATATATATTTGGAAGAAGAACCAGAGTCTAAATGCTAAAGAGGAGGAAAAAAATTATTAGTTGAATTTGAGGCAGCAGACATGAGCTGGTCCCAGATCTCATAATCAATGTCCCCAGCCAACTCTGATTACTTTGTCATTGGATATGAAATCTGGGATTGTCTATCCTAACCAGAAAATAGTCAGAAGGGGAAAAACCACACATGCCCCCCAACCCTGCTTTTTTTTTTCTCTTGCAACTGCTTCATAGATAGGCATGGGCCTCCAGATGAAAGCTAAATGGTAGCACATTGTTGGGAAAAGTGATAAAAATCCTCCAAAGTTTGTAATTAGTGACAAATGTTAAATAATGTAGAAACATCTCTGGTCAACAACAAGCCCATAGTTCAACATATTGGCATTAAGTCTGTACTAGTTGAAGGAGTGGGAATGGAAGGCATTAGACTAAAGCACTTGCAACCTATGAGAAAGAATATGGGATTTATGGATCATAAGTATATTTCCAGTTCTCAGATCTACTAGTTCTGTGTGATTAGAATCAAGTCAATGGTGAAGTCAATGCCTAGCACAGAATAAAATTTGTGGGAAAAAAAAAAGAATATCCTGGGGTATGATAGCAAATAATAGTAAAAAAGAATAACAAAATGTTTGTTACAGTATAACTTTAACTATGCAAATATATGCATATGATATATGTACATGGATATATATGTATGCATATATGTTAAAATATATGTGCATATCTATATGTATATATATTACCTGAATTGTATATTTCTCTAGACACAAGAATGCAAAAAAATTTACCAAACTATTCAGAGTGAGATTATGGCTAACTTTAATTTCTTTTTTTCTTTGTGCTTTTCTGTGGCTTCAAAATTTTTTGCTTTGAACAAAGCTTTTATAGTCAGAAGAAGAAAACAGAAATATATATACACACATAAATATATGAAAGAAGATTAAAAAAACTCTCACACACATATATACATATACACACACCTTAACTTTCATTATCCTTTGTTTCTCCCCTTTAACAATGATGAAAAGAATTATAGGTTATTTTGAAGGCTTAAATATATATACAAATACACAACACACTTCATAAAATTGTTACTATGAGAATGAGAATTTAACAGCTGTTTGGATACCAGGAATTGGGATTATACTTTGGGCTATTAATCAGCCCTGTAATTTCTGGATATTTTCCAAGCTTACCAGACTGTCCTTACTTTTTTAGATTCCTTCTTTCTCTCTTGGTTCTACTCAAGTAATAAAGGACAGTGAAGTCCATGATCCACCCACTCTGCTGGCACAATTTGAAATTCTGATGAGAAGTTAAAAACTCTTTAGGTTTGATTTAATTAGTAAGTTAAAAGGGTAAAAGTTAGACATTTGGTGAAAGAGCTCATATACCTCAACGTCATCTTGGAATTCACTGTGGGTTCATGGCCCCCACTACTCACCATATTTGGCAATGATGACCACTCATCACTTATTCTGCATTTTTGTGGCTACCCCCTGTTTTAGGATACTGGACCCAATTCCAACGTGTGTGTGTGTGTGTGTGTGTGTGTGTGTGTGTGTGTAGGCTTTTTCATATCAACGGGCAATTCTCATACACCAGTGAGGTGTTTGAGAATTCGATTTAATTCAGCTAAGTTCTGACACTAATTGGATAGATAGCATCAGATCCCTCTAAAGGCAAAGGGCTCAGTCCCCTGATTGCTGTCCTCTCTGAACTCCAGTCATAAGCCTGGGCTTTTTTGTGTTTCTGTTAGACTGGCCACAAATTGGAAGTTCCGATGACCCCCTCCTTGGATTTGATTAATTTCTTAGAATGGCTCACATTACTCAAGAAACTCATTTACTCACTAGATTACTGATTTATTACAATGGATATTAATGGATGTGAGACAACAGCTAGATGAAGAGACATGTAACACAGGGTTCAGAACAAAGGAACTTCTGTTCTTGTGGGCTTCTGGCCCAGCGTGGTGGTATGTGGAAGCATTCTGGTTCCCCAACATGGAGGCTCTCCAAAAACCTTCCTTTTTGGGTTTTTATGGAAGTTTCATTACACAGGCATGACTGATTAACTCAATGGCTGTGGGTTATTGATTCAACCTCTAGCCCTTCTCCCATTTCCAGAAATAAGGAAGTGGTACAGAAAGTTTCAACCCTCTCTTCCTGGTTGGTCCCCCTGGCAACCAGTCCCCATCAGTTAGGTGCTTTCCAAAAGTTACCTTCCATTAACATAAACCCAGTTATGGTGGAGAGGGTTGGTTTTGAATAGCAAGACACCCATTTCACCTTTCTGGCCCTGAAGTACTTGCAGGAACAGAGGACAAGGGATCAAATAGTATAACAAAAGATGCTTCCATTTCTCTTATCACTCAGGAAGTTCCAAGGGAGCTGTGAGCCAGGAACTGTGGTGAAAACCAAATACACATAAGAAATACAATTTAGTCATCTCAATGACCATATATACACTTCTTATAAGTTGCAATATCTCACTGCCCTTTCTCTGACCCTTAAAAATGATCAGCTAGAATTCTATTTTTTATATTAAAATTATTTTTGGTTTTCCTCTTCTTCCCTCCTCAGAGTCTATCTTCAGAGTCTATCCTATATACTAGCCTTAAATATCCTAAAGCATGGCTCTTACCATTTTGTGTTCGTGGTAGCTAGTGGCTTCCATTGCCATTAAAATAATAAGAATGGAACTAAGACATAACCAGTATATTTCAGAGTCCCAGTAAGAAACAGAACAAGAGACTTTAATGAAATGACTTCTTTTAAAGTCTGGACAACATTAGGGAAATAATGTCTTGTACCTCTTTCCATTTTCAAATCTCTGGCCAGTGCCTTCCATTGGCCAAGCTCAGCCAGGAGTCAGAGGGTACAGGACCACAGGTGATGTGGTCTACAGAAGTCAGCCTTCAGGTCACAGAACAAGGCAGAGAAAGGCCAGTATATCTGGAGGGTGGACTAGTGGAGGGTCCCTATCAAATAACTAGTGTATCTAGCATGATGTGCTAAAAAATTATGTTTTTATTTTTTCTAATGCCATCAGCATTCTTGAAAGTTATTATTATTATTTTTTTTTATTATTCATTTTATTTATTTTTTCAGCGTAACAGTATTCATTCTTTTTGCACAACACCCAGTGCTCCATGCAAAACGTGCCCTCCCCATTACCCACCACCTGTTCCCCCAACCTCCCACCCCTGACCCTTCAAAACCCTCAGGTTGCCCCAACCTCCCACCCCTGACCCTTCAAAACCCTCAGGTTGTTTTTCAGAGTCCATAGTCTCTTATGGTTCGCCTCCCCTCCCCAATGTCCATAGCCCGCTCCCCCTCTCCCAATCCCACTTCCCCCCAGCAACCCCCAGTTTGTTTTGTGAGATTAAGAGTCATTTATGGTTTGTCTCCCTCCCAATCAGTTTGAGAAACAGAGGTCCATATTGACCAAATAAATTGTATAGATTCCAGCCCCTGAAAACTGGCAAAGCCAGAATTCAAACTGAGATGTATCTGAGCTCAAAATCTGTTCTTGGGCGCCTGGGTGGCTCAGTGGGTTAAGCCACTGCCTTTGGCTCAGGTCATGATCCCAGAGTCCTGGGATCTGGTCCCGCATCGGGCTCCCTGCTCCATGGGGAGTCTGCTCCCTCTGACTGTCTTCCCTCTCATGCTCTCTCTCACTGTCTCTCTCTCAAATAAATAAATGAAATATTTTTTAAAAAATCTGTGTTCTTCATGAATAAAACTACGGCTTTTGGCCTGTGATTCAAGGGTTCAAGTGCCTTTCTAATGTCTTACTTGAATTCATGTGCTTAGCCAGGCTGAATCAGCATCACCTGAACAACATTATCACTTCCGATAGTAAGTCCTGCCTTTTCATTTCCAATGACCAAATATATTTGTATCCATCTCTTCAAGCCCAACTCAAATTATGCCCTATTTTTGAAACCTTCCCAGAGGGCACCAGCTGACAGGATTCCATCTTTCACCTAAATTCTTGAGGTAGAGGTATTCTGGTAATATTTTACCTGTTATCTGATATGTAAAAGGATCCAAGCCATTTTTAAAAACTTTTATTTATTTATTTGACAGAGATCACAAGTAGGCACAGAGGCAGGCAAAGAGAGAAAGGGGGAAGCAGACTCCCTGCTGAGCAGAGAGCCCGATGTGGAGCTCGATTCCAGGACCCTGAGACCATGACCTGAGCCGAAGGCAGAGGCTTAACTCACTGAGCCACCCAGGTGCCCCCCAAGCCATTTTTTCAATGAGTTGTAGAAGAATTAAGAAATTAGCTCTCAAGATCACTCTTAAAGTCTGTGACAAATAGAATAATGTGAAAGGAAATATGACACAATTTAGACTATATCTCAAATCAGGACATCTTTACACTTGTCAGTCAAAAATTTGTGAAGCTCTGTCCCTGTTTGGCTGACACTTTCTACATCTTATTATCTAAAAGTTGGGAATCACAGGTTCTTCACTGGGGGCTATTTGAATTGGTCTTCAGTTTTCCAGCCCTGTAAAGAATTTCTTTTGCCTTCTGTGATGAAGTGGCCGGGGATGTAAGGGTGAAATTCAGAATTTTTGAACGAGAAAATTCATTACTGCATTACAGATGAACCAACGCTTGACAATTGAAGACACCGGTTTTTCTTCCATATCCTTTGTTCTGCTTCAGACATTTACAAGGCAAGTAGACATCTTAGCATTCATTCAGTTCAACGGTGAAAAACCACCATTGTGGCATTTTTAGAGGCTAAGATGTTACTATTGTTCCACATAAGATCTGGGCATTTAAGAGTTTCTAAGTCCAGTCTCCAAGGTTCTTAGTCAACATAGCAGAAAGATTCTAAACCAATAATGAACTTTAGAGAGCTTTGAGAAATGCTCATTTAAAAGGTTTCATTTTTCAGGACAGATTTACTGCACCCTAATGATGGGAAAAAATTGCTGTGTCCTTCTGAACACTTCTAGTCTGACAAAATGATTTTTAAATTAAAGCCAGACACAAGATAACAATTTTTTTTCTTTCTGATTTTTTGCTTTTATTTTTATTACAAGGCAGATGGAAAACCTCATGGGCTAGGGCGCCTGGGTGGCTCAGTGGGTTAAGCCTCTGCCTTCGGCTCAGGTCATGATCTCAGGGTCTTGGGATCGAGCCCCACAGCGGGCTCTCTGCTCAGCAGGGAGCCTTCTTCCCCCATCTCTCTGCCTGCCTCTCTGCCTACTTGTAATCTCTCTCTCTGTCAAGTAAATAAAGATAATCTTGAAAGAAAGAGAGAGAGAAAGAAAGAAAAGAAAGAAAACCTCATGGACTTACAGAAAAAATTTAGAGAGGGCAATAAGTAAATATGTATCTAAGGAAATTTTATATATAGCATACAAGAAATTTAGTTTTCAGTGAAAATGGGTTTTGTGATATCATGGATTAATCTCTGCTTCATGCTAGTGTATCTAGGAATTAACTGACAACGGTAATAACAGTGATGATCACGACTTCTGTTTATGAAACGTCTACTGGGTTTCAGACCTTGTGTTAAATACTTACATGTATCTTCTACTTCAATCATAACATCTATCCAGCAATGTAAGCATTATTATTCCATTGTCCAGATGAAAACATGTGAGTCTCAAAAAGATTACACAGCTTGTTCAAGATTGCTTATTTTTTTAAGTGACAATATTTAAACCCAGGTCCCAGGTCTTTGTAACTAACAAACCCATGCTTCTAGGTCTCATGCATACTTTCTACTATGCCTATAAAGAATTGTGCTAGACACCATGGAGAATTCAAGACACATATTATTTCAAAAATATATTTATAAAAAATAAAAGATATAAATAATATGTTATATTCATATTATATATGTCTATATAAAAATATACATATTGCCTTACTATCACATATCATGTAATGAATTTGAGGAAACAAAAATAAATTTGCCAAAATAAGTAACTCAAAATGTGTTTATGGAAGGAATGGGTATATGGTATTTCCTCCTAAATTTTCTGATAGTTTATAAAGGACTAAACTCAATACAGACTAAAGAAACCAAGATGGTTCCATGAAGAAGGTAATTTTGAGCTGGCTTCTACTAGATGCATATGTCTGGAATAGGAACAAAAGGAGGGTTATTTGTTTGGGTGGGGGGCAGGCAGGAAGGGATAAGATAGAGCATGACATAATCATGGAATCAGGAGTAACAACTCTGGAGGAAGGAGGGAGGCGAGGAATACAGAGATGACTTTGACACTATTTATGCAGTAATAATAACAGCTGTCATTAAAGAAGTGTCAGATATTGTGCTAATTGTCATATATTCATTAATCTAATTTAAGTATTAAATAAGTCTAGGAGTTTGGTCTTAATTGTTTGCCCATCTTTACTAATGAGGAAAACTGGGTACGTGGAGGTAAAACTAACTGTTCAAAGTACACAGTAAGTGGGGCACCTGGGTGGCTCAGTTGGTTAAATATCTGACTCTTGATTTTGGCTCAAGCCATGATCTTAGGATCATGGAATCGAGTCCCATGTCATTGGGCTCTGTGCTACATGGGCAGTCTGCTTAAGATTCTTTCCCCCTGCCCCTCCCCACAATTTGCCTTCTTTCTCTCTAAAATCAATCAATCAATCTATCTATCTATCTTTTTAAAAAGTACACAATAAGTGATAAAGCTAGAGTGAAGCTGAAATCTTTTGACTTACAAACGTGGATTCTTAATCTAATACAATTTTTGTCAGGTTATCTGGGTAGTGATACTGCAATTTGTACTAGAAGGTGGTTATCAGTAATACTGAGTTTAAATTCAGTATAATATAGGTTGGAAGAAATAAAGGATATCTTATATTTCTTCTATTCAATAAACATTATTGAGTGCCTAAGTACAAGGCAGGGGACCAAGTGCTGTGGGAGGTTCAAGAAGATTGAAGGTCTCTGACCTCAAGGAGGTTCTAATCATTGTGGTAGGTAAGACATGTAGACTAATACATAGCATACAAAGTACTATATAATATGTATTTTCAAAGGGGCAGAAATGGGCAAGAAGAAAAACAGAGAAAAATAATTTCCAAATTAATCAGAGAAGACTTCATGGAAGTGGTGGAATTGGACATGTGTAGGATTCTTATAGGATAGAGGGAATCAGAGTTTATTACACAGGGATAAACCGGTGTGAACTCAGATATATGGAACAAGATTGCTCATATATGGTATTATTTAACTAGTGCACGAATACATACAGGGTTTTAATGGGAATGAAGTGGGAAGATGTGATGAGATCAATGCGGGGAGTTTTCATGTCAACATTATAGCCAGACTTGACTTTGCAGACCGTGAGGAGTTACTGAAAGGTAATGAGCTGAGAAAATAAACTCTTCAAATGAGGAGATATTCTGTCTTTTCAGTCCTTGCCTGCACATATTTGCTCTTGATAAATATTTGATGAAGGAATCTATGATCTGCTATCACATAGTAAGGCTATGTTTAGGAAGGCAGCAATGTATAAAATGAGTTATAAAGGGGAAAGACCGGAGTAAAGGAAACCAGTTAGAAGGCTGTTGTGTTCAAAGAGGAAAGCGAAACTGAGAGTTTCAGGGAGGCTCTGGCAGTGGGAATAAAATTCAAAAGAAGGATATGAGAGTCATCATTAATGTAGCACGGTCAACACCTGTTGACTCACAAGAGATAATGGGGAAAAATGAAAAAGGAGTTATATATGGAACCTAAATGTTGAGACTAATGAAGAAGAAAGACACTTAAAAATAGTCGATTCAGGAGTTGGAGTTGCTTTGTTCATATATTCAAAGAATATTTTTGAAGGACTACTGTGTACCAGGAATTTTTCTGAGATGTTTGCTATACACCAGACATGAACCAAACAAAATCCCTGCTCTCCTTGAGCTTAAATTATTTAACACGTGGAGAGAAGGTAGAACATGAAAAATAAGCAATCATTGCGATTTTTAAAATATTTAAATGTTATGAGAAAATAGAGCAATGGTAATGGGATTTGTGCAGTGGCAGAGAATAGTTGTCATTTTAAACAGGGAAGTGAGGGTAGGCATTGGGTTGAGCTGCTATTTGTGGGACAAACTGGACATGAGAGGTACTCATTGAGATCTGAGCCATTTGCTTTGAGGTACCAACAGATGGCGTATGGGTGGATAAGAAGAAAGAACATTTCTCTATCCTCTACCTGAAGACCAAAGGTAAAACTCTGGGGAACACCAACATCTAATGGCTGAAAGGTGCAGGAGTAGTTATGAAGGGACAAAGGAGAGAGCTTTATACTCATTTAGAGATGAATATACTCTACTATTTTATCTGATTTGAAACACCTCCCTGCTTAGAAGTCAGACCTGTGTATTTAAAGCTCTATTGAAAACTTTTCAATTTCTCCTTAAGAGGAAAAACTGTCTCACACGACGAGCCTTCTGTGAAACTTTTAATTCTCATTACATTGTATTTGTAAATACAATTTAGTATAAATGCTTCAATTTTGCTCTATTGTTCCTCACACCTACCATAGAACTTGGTACACAGAAGTGCACATCAGTTGAATAAAAATTAAGCTAATCGATGCCCTACCTTTAGAGAAGTGTATTGAAGATGAGGTTATTTAACTGTAGCAAAAACAGACTTGAGTGATGTGATATGGCAGCCTTGACTTAAGGGATCAATCCAGTGTGGATACCATCTGCTGATTCCAGGACCCAACTGACCTTCCCATACAGAGCAGAGTCCCCAGAAGGTCATGAGGGTTCATTCTCTTCCTCTGGGCTTTTGAAATCTATAACATCAAAGCCAGTGATTATCTATTTTCTTTCATTAAAGTAGATTCTAAAACATCTCATACATTGAAGACAATATTTCATATTGGACCAAACCTTTCTTGATGGAAGTGAAGTCTATTTCCCACTATTCTAACTGCATATTTGAATGTGTTAGAGATTCTGACCTTTAGGATACTTTTTGATGATTACTTTATCACATTGTTCTCAAAAGAAATCATCATTTGCTTCTACACTGCGGTTGATTAATTGCCACACTTTCAGGACAGATTTATTGACAATTGACTTACATCTTAATTTTTAAAATTTGATTTTCAAGAATTACATAAGTGGAGGAATGTAAACGTTAGATCTGGTTCCCCAGCATTGTTCACTCTTGGTTTTTTTGCAGGTGAGCCAACGATAGCTCTAGTGAAAGAATCTGGGTTCTATATTAAATGAAGAGAGGGGGAAAGTCTTCTGACTTTTTCCTGAGATTGGAAAGATTTCCCCAAATGTTTTCTCTATTCAGATAAGGGAGCCAAAGGCCAAGGATAGCAGCTTGTCTGGATTAGAAGGTTGACTGTTTTCACTCTTGTTGTGTTTTGTTCCTTAATGTAGACCAGGATGTCAGGGGTCTTCTGTGAGAGACACTGAGGATAGCAGAGACACAGGGTGGGGCCAAGGAAGAGCGACCCTGAGGTACATGTGGGGGCAGGGTGGGGGAGGGGATGGAAGCAGAGATCAAAGAACCAAGAGCTCCTCTGTCTTGCATAGCAGAAAGGCCTTTGGCAACTCTTTGATGTCCAGTGTGCCCTCTGCCCCCAGGCAGGAGAGTGTCTAGGGACTTGAGTGAGGGCAGATTTGGGCAGGGCCATTTTACAGGTCTGTGAAACAGACAGCATCTTTTAAGTAGCTTCTGAAAGAGACACACAGGAAAAAAAAATTATTCTAATTCCTGACCTACAGGAGCTTACACTCTAGTTCAGTAGATAAAACCTGAGCAACTTGCACTGAACTTCTTTTTCCTCTCTTTGGTCCATTCCTGGTGTTCTGTTTTTGGCATTCCGGAGCAGGTATGAATTCTCTACAATGATATGGTCATATGCTTCTTTTTTTTTTTTCCTTTCTGCAAACAAAACAATCAAGTCTCCCCTGCCCTCCGGATAGCATAGGTTTCAATAGGACAACTGACTACCAAACTAACTTTAAATTCAGAATTCTTAAAAAAACAATGCTGAGTTAGCAAAATAAGTCAATCAGAGAAAGACAATTATCATATGATCTCCCTGACATGGGGAAGTTGAGAGGCAACGTGGGGGGTTTGGGGGGTAGGAAGGGAATAAATGAAACAAGATGGGATCGGGAGGGAGACAAACCATAAGAGACTCTTAATCTCATGAAACAAACTGAGGGTTGCCAGGGGAGGGGGATAGGGAGAGGGTGGTTGGGTTATGGACATTGGGGAGGGTATGTGCTATGGTGAGTGCTGTGAAGTGTGTAAACCTGGCTATTCACAGACCTGTACCCCTGGGTCTAATAATAAATTATATGTTAATAAATAATTAGAAATTTTAAAAAAACAATGCTGAGAATATACACAGGACAGTATGAAACTCGTAACTGCAAAATGACATTTCAGGCAGCTGTGGGTTAAAAGGCAAGTCATTGGCGCCTGTTTTATAAAGTAAAAGAGGAATCTTGAGCATATGTAAGTATGAAAACTAAATAATAGATGGTCTTTTTAAAATCAATGTCCTTCATCCATGAAGTCTACTTCACATTGAGATTCCATCTAACACACATATGGCCCCGCAGAGAAGTTAAAAAGAAATCTCCCTCCCTCATTCAACCCAGGTCCGCCAGTCTGATTTTCTTTGTTCTGGCTTCCATGATTGGCACCTAGTGATTCTTCTACCTGCCAGGACTGGAAACATCTTCATTAACTAGGTAGTAAGGAAAGCAGAGAAGATGTGCAGGGGAAAATCATCTTAAACTACTAGTAGGTTTAGAAGGCTACAGAAATTACCTTACCTAACCTGCCTGGCATGTCATTGTTGCTCAACTCAGACCCTATTAGCAAGTTACAAGCTACTGGTCTTCAAGAGAATGCTAATCATTTGTCTCTGGATAAGGAACAAAAGGGAACCGTATTCTTTACAATGAAGTAATATTAAGTATCAGGACAATAAATATGTTGCAACCCATCCCCTTCCAAAAATGTTCCCACTATGGTCTCAGTCGTTTCCTGGATGTTTAAAAACAAGAAGCTTAATGTAAGAGAAAGGTCAGGTAAAAACAGTGGTTAATATTCCCTTGGTGTACTGCATCTCCACACCAGAAAATTGCATGTATATAATTAAAACAACTTTGATTTTGAATGACAGTTCGAGCCACCACTGAAATGTACTTTGAAGACAGTAAAAGAAACTTGATGATTCTAGTGTTCTACCAGTTTTCAGTCTTTGAAAGAAAATGCTGTTATTGTCTGTTTGTCAGCAGAGAGATGTCCACGGATAAAGGAGCTTCTAGCTAGCCTCCCCAATGTAGAAGGTAGCGTGTCAGCCTCATAATCTGAGGGTCCTGAGTTCAAACCTCAGAGGAGGCAGCTTAGCTTTTTGCCTTCTTTCTTCGTCAAAAGAAGAAAAAAAAAGAGAATTTTCAGAATAACCTCCTTTTAGTGATTTCACATTCCTCTTAGTAACTTCATTTTTTTTGGACTAATATTAGTTGAAAATAAAGAGGTGGGCCATGTCAAAAAACAGGCCGGTTGAAAGTTACAATTATATAACTGGATGCCAAAACTCATGTCAAATCATTCATCAAAGACATTGTTTCACATAGGAAGTGCTACATGGATTGAGATTATAATGAATTGGATATAAAACTAAAAATATTGGGCACCTGGGTGGCTCAGTGGCTTAAGCCTCTGCCTTAGGCTCAGGTCATAATCTCAGGGTCCTGGAATCGAGTCCCGCATCGGGCTCTCTGCTCAGCAGGGAGCCTGCTTCCTCCTCTCTCTCTCTCTCTCTCTCTGCCTACTTGTGATCTCTGTCTGTCAAATAAATAAATAAAATCTTTTAAAAAACTCTAAAAATATTATATAAGAGAATCTGGTTGTAA
This sequence comes from Meles meles, assembly GCF_922984935.1. NCBI lineage: Eukaryota > Metazoa > Chordata > Mammalia > Carnivora > Mustelidae > Meles > Meles meles. The sequence continues at coordinate 18,794,663 of NC_060066.1, read as the reverse complement.
GCTGAAGATAAATATGTAATCACATAATTATACATACATATTATACACACACACACACACATACAACATATTTAAGAAAAACCTATGGAAAAGAGTGTATTCCTTTTGATATCAAGAAGGGCGGTAGTGGTTAAGAAAGTGCGTGGGGGGTTAAATGGGGCGCTTTGAACCTTAGGGAACGTACACTGACCCAAAAAACCTTTGTGTATGTGTGTTAATGGGTGTATGAGGAGTGGGAGAGCAAGAAACCTGGGAAGGTTCAATATGCATTCAATTTCAAACTCAGAAACTGGGCCAAGAGGCCAAAATGCTTAGATATACATTAGGATTAGTACAAGCAATCAGTCTGGGGCTTTTAAGCAATGTAGCGGTCTTTAAAAAGGAACATTGGGCAATCTGTAAAAATAATCAAAGGGCTGTGGGAAGGCTTGCTTTTTATCCCAACACTTTCAGCCAATCACCAACCATCCCTTTTGCTCCAGTTACTGTGGATTGAAGAGAAACGAAGTGGGTTGAAGAGAAATGGAGTGTTCTGGAAAAATGTGGATAGAGTCTGAGCATAAGGAGATGAAATTAATTAATCTTTTTTTTTCTTTAAGTAAGTGGCTAAGACAGAGGTCCTTCTCAATAGTTTGGTACATAATTAAAGAGCCATCATCTTATGATATTGAATTAATAAAATAAAATAGAATTAAATCTTTAAAAACTTTATGTCAAGGAAGATCCAGGAACCAAGACAATAGTGTTAAGAGCAACTGATTAGAAAAAATAAATGTAGTATAGGATCCTCAAACTGTACCTTGGATTTACTATGAAAAATGGAATGTGGGGTCTGACTTCGAAGGCCAACAGAGAACAGATGCATCAAAGTCTGGGTTATATTACACTAATCTCTTAAGGGTCTTTTATCTAATCTCGCTCTGGCTATTGCTAAGTGCCAGAGATATGATTGCCACTATATAAATATCAGAGATTATCTGAACTTCTCAAGAGAAATCCATCTAATAGACATCAAAACCAGTCAGACATTGTGTGTCTTTGGTCTTTGTTTAGCAGAAACAGGCAAATCAAATCTTCCTTTAACAAAGGACCTGTAATTTACCAACTTCTAAATATTTTCATTTTTATTTTACCTTCCTGAACCTAAAATAGCATTTTTTGACATTAGATCCTCTAAAAGCCAAGAGCAGTGGAGAATATTTAGTTCATTAATTCCCGATTTAAATAGTCATACAAACTAACCCTAATCTATAGATCTGGTCATGAGGGGGAGAAAAGAAAATAAGCCAAGAAGTCACAATGTAGAGAAATGAGTATGCAGGTAAAATCATAGTGGTCTATAGTCTATCTTGAGACAGTAGACTATCCACATGCTTAAATACATCATCGGCTTTGCAGCTGCACACACATGGGTCTGAGGACCATATCTGCCATGGGATAGTGGTATGAGCCCTCCCAAGCTATTCATAACTTTGAGTCTCTAGGGTTCCTAAATCTGTAACATAAAGAAAATACAAACCTCACAGTGGTGAAAATGAGAGGAGTTCACTTACCTAAAGTGCTTGGCACAGTGCTTGACCTGCTAAACACTCAGTAGGGATCAGACACTTTGTTCCCGGTTCTTGTGACCAGTAAAACCAGTAAAAGACTGAGGAAAAGTGCAGAAAGTGGGCCTCTTGACAAAAAACGGGACCCTGGCTTACATCTCTAAGGAAAATCTAGGGGACAAAAATGCTGAATCAGACATATTAAGGATAACATAGTAGAGATTAGACCTTTTCTTTATCACCCTGAATCAGCTATCCGTTTCTCCCTTCCCCCCCCCCCGTTTCTCCTTTTAAGACATCTGCAGATGTAGATAGATATATGAATCTATTTTGATACAGTTCTCTTATGATAAAAGGTATTGGGGCGCCTGGGTGGCTCAGTGGGTTAAAGCCTCTGCCTTCAGCTCAGGTCATGATCCCAGGGTCCTGGAATCAAGCCGAATCCAGCTCTCTGCTCAGCAGGAAGCCTGCTTCCCCCTACCCCAATCTGCCTGCCTCTCTGCCTGCTTGTGATCCCTCTGTCAAATAAATAAATAAAATCTTTAAAAAAATTTTTTTTAAAGGTATTGATTCTCTTGTGATAAAATGTGCCATGTCTCTCTTCATCCTTTTATCTTGACGTCTAACAAAATGCATAAAAAATAGTAGTTACTTGTATTTGATCAACTCCATTCAGGCAAACACCAATTCATTATAATATTTTGTTAGTACCTTGCCTCATATGTACACACGTCTATCTTTCTCCACGCAATTGCCAACTACGGGGGCCGGGGGCAGGAATTGTTTTACTCACTTGTTCAGTACCTGCTTCAGTCAATGATCCCGGCTGCATTGCAAACCCTTCCTGTCCAATCCCTCACATGACAATTTTTCATCTCTTGGCTTTTCCCCTCTTTCTTACTAACATCTCTATTGAATAATAAGAGCAAAGTCTCAGTTTGTGACATTTTTTTTCTACTGTGGTTTCCTGGTACAGAGAAACAGTAACATCAAAAGGAAATCAGAATTGTGTGCAGGAACCCTAGTTTTTTGAATGCTTGTTTATTTCATCCAGGAGACAATAAACCAAATTCCTGTTTGAAAAGAATAATTATACACTTGTATTTTCTGAGAAACAATTTCCCAGAAATGGGGTGTTAGATCCAATGATATGCACACTTCTGTTATATAGCCAGATTTCTTTTCCAAAATTTACAGAAATTTCCAGACTCATCACTGTTCTTGAGAAATGGTATATGAAAGTATTGTTTTTCTTGTAATCTCATGAGCACTGGGCACTAACATGATCTTACGATTTTGCCATTCCGAAGGGTCAAAAGTTTTATTTTATTGTTGCTTTTATTTTCATTTCCCTGAATATCAATTCTCCTCGTGTTATATACATTGTTATTACTAATTTGAAGAACTACTTGTATCTTAACAAGATTAACCACTTTTGTGTGCATAGCAAATTTTTTCTTCCAGTCTGTAATTGTTCTTTTAATTTGAATAAGGTTCTTATTCAAAGGGTTTTTTTGTTTTATTATTTTATGATTTTATCCAGTATTTTATTTTTCCTTTATATATTGTTTCCATCTTCCTTACAAAGCTTCCCTATTCATAACTTACTTTTTTCTTTGAATACATTTATTTCTTCTCTATTGAATTTATATTTGTCTAGGGACACACAACGGGGGCTTCATTTATTTTCTTCCAATGATTACCTTAATATTAATTGCTGATAAATCCAAAACATCCCCACTGACTTGTAGACAAGTTGTTTCATTGACTAAGTCCTTCTTAGCAAGTGGATTATTTTCTGGCTTTTGAATTCAGTTCCTTGATATTAAGTTTCAGTAAACAATAAGTCCTCTCACCATGTCACCATTATTGTGTTTTAAGACTTTTAGACAATTCTGAGATGCCTGGGTGACTCAGTCAGTGAAGTGTCTGCCTTTGGCTCAGGTCATGATCCCAAGGTCCTGGGACTGAATCCTGCATTGGACTCCTTGTTTCGACGGGGTGTCTACTTCCACCTCTCCCTCTGCTCCTCATGCTCTCTCTCTGTCAAATAAATAAAATAGTTTACAAAAAAAGACTTTTAGACAATTCTTTCATGTTTTTCTCCCACATGGACTTCAGAATCATCTTATCAAATTCTAAAAATAATTGCAGCATGTTTTTTATTTTAAGAAGTTAGAAACGATATAAATGTCTATAAATAGGAAAACAGCCAAAAATTTAGTGCTTCCACATTATGGAATAGGAACAAATTATGGAATAAATTTGGATTACCTGAATTATGGAATACAATGTGGCTATCAAAAAGAAAGTCATAGACCAAATGTACACAGAAGTCAATACATACATATGCAAGAAGGGAGTCAGGTAAAATGAATATAGGAGATCAAAAGATAAACTATCTAATGTAATTCTTTACTTGAAAGAAAAACAAATCAATCCCTACATAAGTACATATGTACCTGAATGAGTAAACAGAAAACAAAAACAAAAACAAAAGCAACTGTGGAATGAAACAAAATTCTTAGTAAGGACTTTCAGGTATGTGGGCTTTTTTCCATGGAGACTAATAATTTTACATTAGTTGATTTAGATCCCCTCATTCAAGTATTACTTATGTAACTAAAACATTCAAATGCCTAAAATTAAATTAGAGAAATAGATTCTTTCTATATTCAAAAAAGTAAAGAATAAGAAACAACAGTTAAATCCCCTTTGACCTTCTTATATTTTTACACTTTACAGAATCTGTATTTGGTAGAGAAACACTCATCATGAGGTAATTTACACCACTGCCTCCCATAGCATGCAATCCACAGCTTGTTTCTTTTAGTCTGTGTACGAATCTCAAGTAGCATATAATTCTAGATCAAAGTATATTCAGGTATCTGGGGCACCTGGGTGGGTCAGTCGGTTAAGTGGCTGCCTTAGGCTCCGATCATGATCCCAGGGTCCTGGGATCGAGCCCCACATCCGGCTCCCTGTTCAGCAGAGAGCCTGCTTCTCCCTCTCCCTCTGCCTGCCGCTCTGCCTACTTGTGCTCTCTCTCCCTCTACCTCTTTCAAATAAATAAATAAATAAAATCTTAAAAAAAAAACAACCAAAGTGTATTCAGGTATCTTACAGACTGAGTTTCCCAATGTACAGATAAAGTATGTAAAATGTTAAATATATTGACCAAGTGTAACAAGCAATGTACCTAGACATAAATAAGCTTTATAAACAAAACTTTAGATGGGTATTCCTTGACTGGCTCTGCAAGTTACTAGGACTCACAATTTCAACATTTAAAATACTTACGGAGTTCTTTTTCTTAAGAACTTATAATGACCACAGAAGATTCTTTCTGCATGACTAAACTCTACACACAAATAAAGAAAACCATATATAGTAAGAGTTGCTATCTGTTAGCTGATGAACCAGATGAAGCAAATGGCTTTCTTCCTCTGAAGGAAATTGTTATAAAATTTAAAATAATTGACAATATATTTGCAGGTCAGGATCCTTTTTGAATTACTTTTGAGCAATCAGAATATCTGGAGAAACTGGATTTACTTTCTTCCACAGTAATTAATGAACATATCTGAGGATTATTTGGAAATCTCAAAATTTATTGCTAATGAAATCTAACATTGAAACTTTCCACTTCCTCCTTTGTTGTTAACTACTGGAAAATTAACTGTGTTATGTGACTGGATTCTCCATGGATAAGTGGCCTTCGGTCATTAGCAATAGTCTCCAATGCTATAAAAACTATAAACCTGACTCCAGCTAAGCAACTGGAAGCTGTCAATGACTTCAGAGCTGAGGTCTCCCCCCCACCACCCCCGGTCACCTCCCATTCTGGTCTCAGAAGTTCCTGTGCCTGGATGCAAACCAGGAGTTGTAGGAAGAGCTTATCAACCCCTGTGACAAGAAGGAGGCCGTATCAGCAAGACCTGACCTGATGAGACCACAAAAGGGTGGGACCCAGACTTTGTGATATGGGTGGCATTCCCATTATAGCAAGTGTCCCATTAGCTAAATAAAATATAGTGCCTTTTGGCTAAGAGCTAGTGGAATCTATACTTCTACTTTGGGCAAACATACATAGACCACATATGTGAAGACAGGAAGGAATGTAGGAAAGTGATGGTAGCTCCGGTTTTTGCTTATACACTCTGCAAATGGAGAACTCATTCCCTCCCTAACTGGCTCGGGCTGTGACTCTGGGATTCTATAGCTTGGCTTCCCCTCCCGTGTCTCAATTCCTTCACTCCACCTTCTGGGATCATTTTGAAGGCTCAAAGTTCCCTCAGTGGGCACCATGTCCAAGCTCAGCCCTCACTCCAGCCCAAGTCAAGAAGCATTTGCTCATTCTTTCATTTACTTGTAGCCATTCAGGATGTCGTAGAGGTCCTGAAAACTGGCGGTTCTATCCTGGTTATATAATCTTATGAGAGTTACTACACACCTTTGAGCTTCCCCTTGCTTATAGATAAAGACATCATGAAGCCACTGACCTCCAGAGTTTTAAGGATTGGTTAGGATCATTACTGTAAATATCTTAGCACAGGGTCTGGCACAGAGTAGGTGCCTGTCTAAGGTGGTGGGAATATTCAAATACTGAGACCAAGACTGAATTCTTCTACAGTTGGAAAAGGTGCAGTTCAGTGGGAGAACTATGTGGCTATTATGCACTAATGAGCTTTTTCACCAAATAAGTTTGGGAATGCTAAATTATGCCAAATTGAATTGATTTCTTTCCTCAAGAATGCTCTTAGACTTTAATAAGCTAATATGCAGGGCTACTTTCTAAGAAGAAGAAGAAGGCAGCATCTACCCAATTTTCTTTTCATACAAGAAATGATTTTACAGAGAAGCATCTTGAAAGATTATTGTTACCAGGAACCACAGTTTGGGAAATGATCACCTATTAGGTATGACATTTCAATGGCAAAAAAAGTGTCCAGGCCAGGGATGGGGTTTTAGCTTCTTAAACTCCTTTGTAATGTGTTTTGGGTGATTTAGCATTTTTTAAAAAATTTAATTTAGTTTAATTTTTGTGTGTGTGTGTTCCAAAATTCATTGTTTATGCACCACACCCAGTGCTCCATGCAATACGTGCCTCCTTAATACCTACCACTAGGATCACCCAACCCCCCACTCTCCTCCTCTCCAAAACCCTCAGTTTGTTTCTGAGTCCACAGTCTCTCATGGTTTGTCTCCTCCTCTGATTTCCCCCAATTCACTTCTCCTCTCCATCTCCCAGAGTCCTCCGTGTTATTCCTTATGCACCACAAGTTAGTGAAACCATATGATAATTGACTCTCTCTGCTTGACTTATTTCACTCAGCATAATCTCCTCCAGATTCCTTAAGAAATTAAAAAATAGAGCTTCCCTATGACCCTGCAATTGCACTACTGGGTATTTACCCCAAAGATACAGATGTAGTGAAAAGAAGGGCCATCTGTACCCCAATGTTCACAGCAGCAATGACCACAGTCACCAAACTGTGGAAAGAACCAAGATGCCCTTCAACGGACTAATGGATAAAGAAGATGTGGTCCGGGCGCCTGGGTGGCTCAGTGGGTTAAGCCGCTGCCTTCGGCTCAGGTCATGATCTCAGGGTCCTGGGATCGAGTCCCACATCGGGCTCTCTGCTCAGCAGCGAGCCTGCTTCCCTTCCTCTCTCTCTCTCTGCCTGCCTCTCTGTCTGCTTGTGATCTCTCTCTGTCAAGTAAATAAAAAAAAAAAAAAAAAAAAAAAAGAAGATGTGGTCCATATACACTATGGAATATTATGCCTCCATCAGAAAGGATGAATACCCAACTTTTGTACCAACATGATTTAGCATTTTTAATAATAATAATAATAACAGTAATAACAAAAATAATATTCTCTGAGAACAAAAAATTACATGGCCCTTATATTCCAGACCTTGTGCCAGTGCTTTACATATATTAACCCATGTAGATATTGCACTATTAAAATCTGTATACAAATATTTTATCGGTTTAAGAAAAATCTGCACCATAGGATGTCAGAGGATGTCCATCTAGCTCAACATGCGTATTTTTTTGAAGCTCATAATACTTGTAAATGGCAGAGTTGGGGCTAAGGTACATGCCTCCTAGCCTCTTGCACTGTTGTCCTCCGCAGTTTCCAGTCTTGATTCTGTGACACCACCTGGTCTTTTCTCCAGAGATCTAAATATTTAAAGTAGCAGGGAGAGGTCACTTTGCTCAGCTCTACTTTTCTACCATTATGAGGTCTTCTAAAATTCCACACTGTAATTTATTGTCTTTCCAACTTAATGATTTCAAAATAAATCCTACAAATTCAAACAGAATTCAGCTGTTCAAAATTTTCCTCTACTGAAAATCTCCCCAAAAGAATTTAAGACCATGTCTTTAGAAATGTTGCGAAAGAAAAATGACTGAGCAAAGAGACTTTACAAATATTTTTTGTTTCCTTCTAGTGTTCCTTTGAACTCTTGACTCCAGGGTCCTTGAGAAAGAAGCATATTACTGGAAATTAAAGATCTCTAATGAGACCAAATGGCAGATCAAGATTTCTCACCTCTCCAGCTCTGTGCTGGAGGGACCACCAAGGTGAGATGTGATTTTTGTCTCCGGAAACTGTGATCTTGGCCTTTCCGCAAGGACTGTCAACAAGGGTGCTAATGACTGCTTACTGATACAGGGAGAAACAGAGTGCATGCAGACCTGAGCTGAACTGACCGCTTCATTTCATTCAGAGCATTAAATCATCTGCTGCCAGCAGCTTTCATCTACTTATGGACAGGAGCCAGGTTGAACCAGTGACCCATGAGGCAAAATTATCAAGCATCCCACTACTAAGCCAGGCATCTGGGATCATATGGACTGGTTGCACCTCTTAGGTTATGCAACTCGCACATTTGACTGGATTTTTCCCCTGACTGTGGGCTCGGCATCCTCTTTCAGTATATTTTGTCCCTCTCCAAGGTAGGGGTCTACCACCAGAAACTAATGGTTTTGATCAGATGGTCCACAATGTAGTATATTATATAAATTTAGCACATTATCTTTCTTCTGCCCTTTGTCTACCACTAAGTTATTTACATGATGAGACAGAGAGGTAGAGAGACTTATTTCATGGAGATATGTGTAAGTCTCTTAGCTTGAATATCCACTAAAATCCTTAGAAACTGTCACTTTGTTTATACTCACAAGGTATTGCTTGTACCACCAAGACAATTAATTTCTCTTAACCCAGTTAATTCCATATTATACCTTTTGAAGGAGTGTAACATAAATTTGAGGTTTCTTCATGTAACCCAAATTACTTAGGAAACATTTTTGGTGACTTTTAATACTCATGACCTTTGGCAATGCTACTGGTGAAGGTCTAACGATCAAATATGTGGGGGAAATAAATACACCTATTGAAGCATTTGCCCATTTCTGTGGTGCAAATAGTCTGACCAGGGCCAGTTTCAAGCCACCTACATGAAATCACTAAAGGCAGAGTTGGGAAAAGATGGGTCGTAGCATACCAGTATACAGTATTCCCACAGGCAGACAGAATGGACACATAACCTTAAGAGCCTAATAGTAAAAAGTGGTAAAATAATCAGGAGCTGGAAATGTACTGATATAGTACAATAAAGTATATAGTATTAACAATAGTAATATTTTTAGTATTATTAGATTTTTAAAATTTTATTAATATTTTACCATTAATATTAATAGTATTACAAATGAAATGGATGACAAAGTACAAAATAAAGGTATAATTTTTAGGATAATTTATTTAACTGGATTATGTTTTACCTTTATTACTGACTATGTTTGACCACCAGCTCACAAAAATCCTGAAAGTTTAACAATTGGCCCTTGGAAGTTGGCCTGGTGGGGCTCCAGCACACACGCTATTGCTCCTGGGGAGGAAACAGGAACCATCAAGGTGACTTGGAAAGAGTGCTGCATTGACAGATGGCTGACCCAGGAAGTTAATAGTGGTTACAGGCAAAGGTTCAGGAAACTGGCTACCTGTGTCCAAACCCCACCTTCTCTTGTGGCCTTGGACTTGGACAAGTAGCTTAACCTCTCTGAATTTCAGTTTCCTTTAAGTTAAAAAGGGGATTATATGGGAACCTAACTTACATGCAGATTGTGGCTTTATATAAGATAATGTTTGCACAGTGGTTGTACATAGTAAGCAAACGATAAGATTATTAATACCAAGTTTCAGCTAGGCCAATAAATGCTGTGTGATCATGGGCAATTTATTTCCTCATCATTTATTCATATGTAAAACTTGGATTTAAATACAAAATGATTTACAAATGCTTTTTAATTCCCAAATACAGTGATTAAGAACTAGAGCTTTTAAGTCAGATAGACTAAATTCAGATTCTTTTTTTTTTTTTTTTTTTAGGTGCTTAATGACTAAGCCACCAGGCGCCCCACGCATATTGGTTTCTAAACATTCATTGTGCCTAAATTCAGATTCTGGTCCGCATTATACAAGTTGTGCAAATTTGGACAACTTAATTCATCTTTCTTACCCTTGATTTCTTCATCTGAAAGTCAGGAAGTCACACAAGAATTTGTTGCACAGAATTTTTTAAGGTTAAAATGAGGTATATCATAACAAGGTCTCAGCTCACTGTTTGGCACACTGTAGTTGCTCAATAAAGCTAAGCTGTTTTATTAACAGTAGTATTATTATTATAGTATATGATGGTATTAACAGTGGCAGTATTTTCAGTGTACCATATAGTATTAACATAGTATATAGTATTAATTACTATCTATTATAAATACATAGTAACAGTATTGGCATTATTATTGTCATTTATTAATAATATTATTTAATATTAACATTAATAATATCAGCATTATTAGTAAGGTGAGAACACAGACACAAACTTTTTTTTGTATATGATATACCTTCCAAGGGAAGGAAACATGTTCTATGACATCAAAATTAATATCAATAATAAAATACAAAATGTTAATAAAATAGGTGCTATTATTGGGCATTTTCTAGGCATCAACCATTATAGTAAGTGCTTCACATACAACTGAATTAACCTCTTTGAATCTTATTTTCATTATTTATGAAACAACTTCAATATCTATCATGTACAGTTATTGAGAAAATTGTATTATTACAACACATTCAACTCAGTGTGTAGAAAAATTAGGCATACAAAAAATGAAAGTGATAATAATTCTTACAATAGAATCTGCTTTATGGGTTGTGGGGCTATATTTAAACTTTTTTTGAAAAATGATTATCATATCGCTTAGTGCATTATATATTCTATTAATGGAAGGTACTATGTAATAAAAATGAAATAAAAATAAATGATGGACGTTTACCATGAATGTAAATGGACATTTTGCCATGAATATAAAAACATTTATGTTTACTCTCAACTTACCACTGAGAATGGTTTGGTGGGTCAGGATGGAGGTCAGAGAACAGTCCAGAATACAGAGCTCAAAAATGTTGCAAAGAAATACTGTTGTGTTTTAATCTCTTGCTACTGTGATGGAGACGATGGAATGTGAGAATCTTTTCTGGAAGGGGAGTGTCCAGTAGGGTTCCCGCAGCTGGAAAAGGGAACGTCGCCAACACTGGCTTATGAGGTGTAACAAGTGTAGGGTAGAGGTGTTAGGCTAGCATTGGCATGAGCTGGTGATGCTAATAATTATTCTTTCTAGTCTAGTGGTATTGAATTAGGACAGCTGTGTTCTTTGGAGGAATCTGCTGAAAGCTATTGATTTTTTGTCATTGTCACTTGCTTATTTGCTGATACCGTGTCTCTTGGAATTTTAGAACAATTTTTGCTTCTTCTGTAGTACCTCAATGTGTACTGTCAACTGTAGCTCTGTCTAAAACATTATCAAATTATTAATGATCTCCCTTTTCATGTTTTTGTGTTTATCCAGTGCACTTACTATGAATCATTTTAATAATTCCTTAAAATACCACCCCGAGTCAGTCCATATGGCCTTCTGATCTCATACTTAGTAATAAACACAAGGACATATGGTTATAAAATGAAGTGTTTCAGGATGCTCCAGTTCCTTATTCTGTTGCCCCTTAAAGGAACAGCGTGAGCTGATCCAGAAGGCCAGATAGTAAATAAGAGTTATCTCATCTTCTCGTTCGGCATTGGCTGCCACCTCCTTGGCGAATAATTACTTAGTAAACTCAGGCTGTCCCTTCCAGTGGTTTTATATAACACAAGGATAGCTTTTTAAAACACATTCAGAATTAATGCTACTCTTCTCTGAGATCAGAGAAGCCTAAATAGATCTGGTTCTATTGAGTGGTGTTGGGAAATCTGATTCTTGGTGAAGCATTTTTCTAGAACATCTGAGCTTAGTTCAAACCCAGGGTGGAGTTCTCAACCAAATCAGACATTGTGATTACATTCATAGAAATATAAACCCTAGGGACAGACCCAGAAAGATAAATAAAATTACCATATAAGGGACACACCCTTGTGCATATGCGAGTTGGTGGATATTGAGAAATATGAATATAAAATTTCAACAATTCTGGTCATTGAAATTGCCAAGTAGAATAATCAGGATATTCCATTTTGCTCATCAGACTTGAAAGGTAAAACAAATAATGCCCGATGCCCTTAAAATTGTAGTGAAAATGACTGCCCTTAAATATTGCACATGAGAAAGTAAACTCCTACCATCCTTTAAAAGAGTATATCAAAAGAGGAAAGAAACACCTCAAAATACATGTAATATATATTCTTTTTTTTAAGTTTTTTTTTATTATTATTCATTTGAGAGAGCACGAGCATGCATAAGCAGGGGGAGCAGGCTCCCCGCTGAGCGAGGAGCCAGACGTGGGGCTTGAGCCCAGGACACTGGGGTCGTGACCCAAGCCAAAGGCAGACCCTTAACAGACTGAGCCACCCAGACACCCCAAAATATATTTAATATATATTCTTTAATTTCTTATCTGTGACACTGTGCTCCGGAAATGTGCAGAAATACGTGATTGCAAAATTAATAATCCTGAAAAAATTTTAAACTTTCTGAAAATCCAACATAACTTACTAATAAAGGTTATGTTTTTGAGGGTATTTTTATGGTATATAAATTACTATAAGGGTGAAACAACAGAGTGAAAATTATGTAGGAGCTTTATGACTTCAGCTATATTCAAACCTGTGAAGAAAATATCTAAGAATGAAGTTATTTCTAGCTAATGGGAAAATGAGTCATTTTTATTGGAGTATTTCTTTACCATTCTCCATGGAGTATATAATCAGAAAAATGAATGTAATTTTTTAAAAAGGGTACTTAGAAAAAAAAAAGGGTACTTAGCACTCATCTGAAAAGGCAACCTGAAATATGTGTGGAGAGACACAGCAGAGAAAACTAAGAACTTAAAGGGCTATAAAATATTGGAGTAATTTGGGTTGACTTTTCCAGAATTGAAATCATTATTTTCTTTCATTAATTGCAAAACTGCTTTTAAAAAATACTTTCAGTTTCAAATACCCGGAGAGCTCAGTCTGAGGTACATTGAGTCTAAGGGGAAAAAATTTTTAATAAGAAGAAAAGATGTCATTTTTTTAAAAGGGTGGTTTCAAATGGGTTTGGCACAACTGAAAATGTGCCTTTGAAATGTGTTTAGTATTTCCAGACAAGGAGGAACTGTCACCTCACATTGCTTGTGAATCACTGCACATCTGGTCCTCCTGCCCTGGGACGAGGAATGCAGCAGGAAATGTAGACATTAAAAGACAATGGACATTGCTTTGCCATCAAACCTCAGATTTCTGTCTTCCTTCCTTTCTCCCTTCCTCCTTCCCTCCCTCCATACCCTCCTTCTTTCTTCCCTTCCTTCTTCTCTTCCTTCCTTCCTGCCATGTTTGGAAAAACAAAACAAAACAAAAACAAAAAAAACAGCAAATGTTGTTTCTCCACTCGTGGGAACGTAGCACTGCAGCCCGACATGGTATTACTCCGCATGCTCTGTTCAACCAGCCCGCCGTGGATGATGTTAGCCTTCCTTCCTACCCGTAGTATATCAAGTTGGTCAGGTGAACTCAGCTCACTAGCTTCATCTCAATTTCTCTGAAAGTTTTCTGACTTATTTGAGTGCTAAAACCTAGAACTGGGCACCTTCTTTGCAACTGAAATGCCATAATTTAGACCAACTAAACTTGAAAAAATAAAGAAATAAAGAGAAGGCTTAGAGCCGCAGTTTTATATCAGTAAAAATTAATTGGCTTAGTTAAGCTTTCAGGTTGCTGGTTTGTTTTTTCATTCTCTTAATGGTTATTTTATTTTATTTTATTTTATTTTATTTTATTTTATTTTATTTTGAGTAAAATGGTTCTCTCTCCAGGCTGGAAGGGTTCAGTACCACTCAGGAAATGGTATCTGTTGGCATAGGGAAGGGTAAGTGTGTTGGAGTGGAAAATTAGTTTTCCCTTTCTTTACAATCCTGCCTTTCTCTTTCCCTCCCTGCTGTTGTGGGTATCTTATACACAGAGTTTGTCTTTGCCCACCTATTTTGTATCTACTCATTTCAGAAACAATTATTTTCTTTTCTTGGGACTTTAAAGACGAAAGAACATAGCTTGTCTTGAAAACACAACAACATCCAATTTGACTTTCCCAATTACCATTTTTCCTTCTCTTCCTTCCTTTTTTCAATCACATACTAATGAACTACTATTATATGCCTTGCCAAAGAGCCGGATGGTAGGAATATAAGAAATAGGGAGGAAAATGATATAGCCATATTGTAATTTTAGTTCAGTGTAAAAAATGAGTTGGGAGAAAGATAAAATTGAATACAGAATGTCCATTCGGGATTCCTTTGTTAGAACTGAAGCAAGAGATGACCACAGTCTAAGCAATAGAGGTAGTATATATCATGGATAATTTAAAAAGTATTTAAAAGACAGACTCATGAGGACCTGGTAATTGATTGTAGGTGTTGGGGAAAGGAGAAAGAGCAGTCATGAAGACTGTGAAGGTTATGGCTTAAGCAACTGAAAGATTGATGGATGGCATTCATTGAAATTCAGAGAACAGATGAAAATGCAGTCTGCAGTGGGTGGGAATATGAGTTCAGTTTTGAGAATGTTGGGTATGAGATTTTGATCAGATATCCAAAAGGAGATACCTAATATGAAATTGAGAATAAAGGTCTGATGTTCATCACAGATATCTGGACTATAAACATATGGTTCAAAACCTAAACATGACTCAAGTCATGGAATATGTGAAAGGGATATATAGAATCACCCAAGGGGGAAAAAATAAATGGAGAGCCTAGGAGAGAATCCAGAGAAACACCAAAGAAAAAATTCATTTCAAGAAGACATTAGTGTTCAAGAGGTTGTTGATGACTTTGTCAAAGTCCGCTTCAGCAGTACAGTGGAAATAGGACCAGATGGTGAGACGTTGAGAACCAAGCAGCCTAAAACTGTAGAATCTCCATCGGTTGATTCATGTGCATTTTTGGAGAGATTTAATTATGATGCTTTGGGAGAAGGTGGCAAATGCCATTTGTACTTGACAACAAAAATATTCTCTTCAGTTACTGTTTGTAAAAATTAGGCCATTTTAATTCTTTATATTCTGATGATACAGACTGGTGAAGGGAACAGACAAGTTAAATAAGGATTTTACTGTGCTTCTCTGAGGCTCTTGGGTGGCTCAGTCAGTTGGGTATCTGCCTTCAGCTTAGATCATGGTCCTGAGGTCCTCAGCTCCCTGTTCAGAGAGGAGTCAGCTTTTCCCTTTCCCTCTAACCCTCCCCCCAGCTCCTGTTCTCTTTCTCTCTTATTACTCTCATGCTCTGTCTCTCTCAAATAAATAAATAAATAAATAAAATCTTAATAAAAGAATATTACTGTGCTTTTATGTGGCCATTTGCTAAATTTCACATTATATAAAATCATTTGTTTCAAAGAAAGGAAAAATGAATCTTTCTGTTGGGGATGAGGTAAGTGGTGTTCTCTAACTGAAATAAAATATTTAATTCCCTCTCTCTCTCTTTTTTTTAGAGAGAGAAATAGAGAGCGACTTTAGGAAAGAGGAGTGGAGGGGGGAGGAAGGGAAAGAATCCTAAGCAGGTTCCTTGCCCAGTACAGTGCCCAATGAGGGGATTGATCTCACAACCCTGAGAACTTGACCTGAGCCAAAATCAAGAGTCAGATGCTTAACTGACTGAGCCACTCAGGTGCTCCTAAAATGTTTAATTCTAAAGTAAAATGAAGGAATGCCAGGGTGGTTCAGTTGGTTAAGCATCTCCCTTAGGCTCAGGTCCTGGGATCAAATCCTTTATCAGGCTCCCTGCTTGTCCTTCTACCCGCTGCTCCCCCTGCTTGTGCCTCCCACCCCGACAAATAAATAAATCTTAAACAAATAAAGTACAATGAATAATGTGAGTTTACTCTGACAGAACAAATATAATCAGTCATTGGGAAATGACAAAGATTGGTAAACTAAGTAAAACACACAAATAGATCCCCACCTATAAATCTTAAGGAACATAGGGCTTCTTAAAGAATAATGAATATTCAGTGGTTATTTGTTCTTCTTCTTTGAATCATAAATATTAGAACAATATGGTTGAAGTAAATTACAGTATTTAGTTTTCCAAAGATGGCGTGGGAATATGTAGTTAAATGGAGAGTATGGCCAGCTGTTTCCTCAGGATAGAAATATCCCAGAAGTAATTTAAAAATGCTTCTACTTTTACACAGGAAGATTTGGGAGGCAAGCTCACTTTATGATTACTTTCGAAATTTCATGGATATTGAAATCGTTCCAGAATTGACTGTAAGGTTTCAAAGAGCAACATTTACATTCCTTATTGAATGTAGAATCTGTCATTCTTCAAAATATTAGGTTGATGATTCAGAAAGAGCACATAGTTCCCTTTCCTTGCTTATACAATGGGTTTTATCCAAAAATCTCGAAGTACTTTATACAAATTAACTCACAGTCCAATCCTTTTAATATTTTGAATGAAGATTAATGAGACTCCTATTCCACATATGGAAACACGGAGTTTCTGGAAACCTTGGATGAAGTGAATGAGACATGACATAGCTGCCAGCAAGTTTGCAGATGAGCCAAGAATAGCAAACAAGATTTCTACTTAACTGTTTTAGCCACCAGACACACAAAAAAATCGTAGATATTAAATAATTAAAACAACAGACTAAAACATGGTCTAGGAGCGGATTTTTTTTTTTTTTTTACTCCAGGTCTACCTGTGTGTGACTCTGAACAAATCTCTAGATTTTTATGGTCTTGGTGGTCATGTGGGATGAACTGATGTCTAAGACTTCTTCTAAAACTGATATTCTGATTCTCTGCAGACCTCACTCTGGAGAAGACCTCTTGCTTGAAAATAGAATGGTTGAAAATACTTCTGCAAATGGAACAGTGAGACGTTCTGTGCATCTCTTCATTCTTCTTCTTAGCAGTATTTACTGAATTCTGCTTCAGAATTAGCTCTTGTTTTCAAATCGCTGTTTCCATAACTTCTTTCCAATAAAATCAGTTACAAGCAAAGTCAGCTATGATATTCTCTAGATCATTACACAATCAGTCTCACTCTTTGTCTTTTTCTCCAGGCACAAAGCACGTAGGTACATAAAATGCAGGAGTAAATCACAGGAGTAAATTTACAGGAGTAAATTTACAGGAGTAAATTACTTAGGAGTAAATCACAGCTCTGCAATTTAATTGGGGTGTGACGTCGGAGAATCTCTTGAATGGAACTGAGTTCCAGTTTCTTCATCTCTGAAAGGGGGTAGATAACATACCACCATTTATAATAATAAACAGAGGCACCAGGGTCATTTCAGGATCTAACTCTTTTTTTTTTTTTTTCAGGATCTAACTCTTAATCTGGATGGCTCAGGTCATGGTCTCAGGGTCGTGGGATCCAGCACAGCATTTGGCTCTGCGCTCAGTACAGTGTCTGCTTGAAATTCTCTCTCCCTCTCCCTCTGCTCATACGTTCTTTCTTTCTCAAATACATAAATAAAATCTTTAAAAAATAATAATAATAAATAGTCTGTGGGGAATAAATGAATGGAAAGAATTTAGTGTATGTGCTACATGGTACATAGCCTTGCTTCTCTCTTTTCTTTTCTTTCTTTTTGAGAGATAACTACCCAGACTCCATTGTATGCCATCCTTTGTCATCACAAGCTGAAGTCCAGGAACTACATTTCCCAGAATTCATGGCCATCAAAATTCTGGTTTCAGTCCTTTCATGAGATACATAGATGTGAGATTTTGAAGGCAGAAAATTGATAGAAATTAATATAACTTCTTTCCCAGAGATAGGTGGTGTGTGAGCTTTACTAATAGACAAAGCTGAGGTTTTGCCAGTGGCCTCGATGATGTCCCCAAAGAATTAGCATTTCAATGCCACAAGTAGCACAGATCATTGACAGTGGTCTCCAGGAATTTCAGTAATATCCTAATTTCTTGCAAGAAAGCAATAGCTTGGCTTGAATTTCACTTATTCATATCTTTCAAAGGTTTTGTAAGCACCTAATTTTCAAATTAATTGCCTTCCACCTTGGGTGGTTTCTTGTCTAGTTTCTTATCTAATTTTTCTTGTCTAATTTCTGACTAAATTTTATGAGATTACTGAATAAGAAAGAAAATAATAATAATAACAATAATAACTGTTAACATTTAGATCTTTACTCAAATGATATCTTTTTAAAAGTGAGTGCTTCCTGACTATCTGAAATTTCAATCCTATTCCCATTTCCCTGCTCTTTGAAAATCTCCTTGGGACTTTTTTTCACTTTTAAAAAATAATAGTGATCTTATTTATTTTGTTTATCATATTTCCTTCTGGGAAATTTGGCTCACAAGGCTGTGTATTCTTGACCACTTGTCTCTCACCATTTAACCCTTCAGCCCTTAAAA
Organism: Meles meles; assembly: GCF_922984935.1. Taxonomy (NCBI): domain Eukaryota; kingdom Metazoa; phylum Chordata; class Mammalia; order Carnivora; family Mustelidae; genus Meles; species Meles meles. The sequence continues at coordinate 18,776,181 of NC_060066.1, read as the reverse complement.
AAAAATTATCTGGCATGTAGTAGGTTCTCAATAAAAATACTTGTTTGGGCACCTGAGTGGCTCAGTGGGTTAAGCTCTGACGGTTAGCATCTGTTTTTGGCTCAGGTCATGATCCAGGGATCCTGGGATCAAGTCTCATATCACATTGAGCTCTGTGCTCAGCAGGGAGTCTGCTTCTCCCTCTCCCCTTCCCTCTCCCATCATGCTCACACGCTCTCTCTCTCTCAAATAAATAAATAAAAATCTTTTAAAAAATACTGTTGACTTAATGAGTGGAATGCTTATTATGTACCAATTTTATTCTAAATGTCATATGTATATTATCTTACTTAATCTTTCTAAATAAACCTATCCAATGGCTATTACTATTATGCCTAATTTATAAGAGCAAAGACCTTGCCACCAAAGTGATGGAGCAAAGGTGTGAACTCAGACTGACTGCCAAACCTATACTGTTAACCACGATACCACATTGAATGAATACCTGCTCTTTTTTGGGCATGGGACTACGTCCTCCAAATTGTCTTGGAATTTCATAAGGATACCATGTGTTAGGTGTATTTATTCCACTTCTAAAATGAGAAAATTGAGCCTTAAAGAAATTAAGCAGTTTTTACAAGATGATACAACAACTTACTGACACAGCTCAAATCCTCTTGGGTCTGTCTGCCTTTAAAGCCTCACGGCTGGTCTTTGTCTCTAAGCGCTGACCCCTTGCCTTCTCCTCTCTTTCACAGCAAACTTTGGAGTGATTTTTCATCCGTCCATACAGGGATTGCTGGTCATTCCCAGGAAGTGGTGACCCCGACATGATCCTCTTGCAACGGACACCATATAGAACCTCCTGAAAATGATAAGTCTGTGCGCAGTAAGTTGGCATTGCCTCATGGCCAAGTTCGGGAAAATGTCAGGCTTGGATATTTTTACAGAATTAAAATTTCTCTAAGAACTCCAGATATGGGGAAGGCCTCTCTCTCAAACAGAGAAAATATATTAAGATTGTGAAGCAACTTTTAAAGGCTAATAGTGCTACTATAAATGAGAAACCATTCCTTAAGGTGAGCGGAGCCTCCGTAATAGAGTTCAGGGTTTGTTACAGGTTGTTCTTGAACAGACCCATGGTTCCCTGACCAGGGAGCTTTAGATTTAGAAGTATGGGAAAGAACTGGAAAGAACTTGAAATGTTGCCATAAACAAGGTAAAAAGATGTCCCTTGCCTTCCTTACTGTGTGGGGTCAAGTCAGGTCTGCCGTGTCCCCTTTACCCACTGAGGACACTTCAGATATCTTTAAAGAAAAAGAAGGGGAACCTAGGACTCCTTCGACTCCCCAGATTAGCTCTTTAACTTCTCAAGTTAGACCCAACAAAGAGGAAGAGCTCCCTCCTCCTGCTGACTAGGACATTCCACCACCTTTCTCCCCTTCACTCCCTATTTAATTGATCCTTATTGGGGGCTACATCTGGGAAGCAATTCTTACAGAGGACCATTTCCTAGGGAAGTTGACTGTAACAACTACATGGTTGGAATGTTGCTTAGACCATGATAGATTTCTACATTTATTGTTTTCCTTCAATGTCCTCTACTAACTACATAAGCTACAAAATTGGGTAATTTCTCCTTGTAAGACATCTAGTGTCTTCCATGGATTAAAAATGGTGGGTCCTTCAAAGCAAAGTAAAATAAGCTATGACCTTCATGGCACAACCTTCAAGGCACAGTATTTCAGTCCATACACTGGCATCCACTGTAGTCTAGAATGCAATGGGGACGCAGAAGGGAAGGCAGGCCTCTCTCCTACAGGGGCCTATACCAGGGGCGGTGGTCATAGCGATTTTGTTCAGGGGTGCCTCGGTTTGCTTTGATACCAGGAACCTCTGATATATCCCATGTGGGACACCCCCCGGAGCCCTTGGGGGGCCTTTTAACCCACTGGAAACAATTAAGATTGCAAAATTTAGGAAAGAACCGATCTGTAAGACTGCATGGCTTTAGTGGGATCTATCAGTTAGATCTCTGTAGTAGGAAAAGGTAAATGAACCTAGGGTACTCATTTCTCATACCTAGGCCTTCATTGCTCTATACCAGGACCCCAAATTAAGGGTTTGCCCAAACATGTTTGGCTAGTTAACTCCCTCCTGACATACTGGATGGATAATGATCTGAACAGGCCTCCTCTGAGTAAACCCAAGTTACTGGAGGAAACACATGCCATCCCAGACAAAGGGGACTCTTGACTCTCACTCTCTTTCACTGTTTTTAATAGATGTGGGGGCTTCTCCCTCACTCATGTTCTGGGTCAATGGCTATAATTGGAGCCAACTGTGGTTTGTGACTGAGCTTTGTGCTTAACTGATTCACAAATTTGCCATCTAAAGAATTCTGGCATTTAATAGTTCACAATTGGTTACTACTTAGTTTTCACAGGAAACTACGATTTCTAAGAATGCAAAATTCTGCTAAATGTACTTAAGATTGGTGGAAATAATGGAACTCTGTATGTAGACAAGTAGGAGATGTGATAAAGATAAGGAATGGAAATACATTTTTGTTGAAGGTGAAAGAAGGTAATTTTGCCTTAAATAAGATGGTTGTTTGGAAAGAGATGGCTTGGGACAAAATCTGAATGCAAAAGAAAATCGTAGAAAGTTTGCGAAGGAAAATCTTTGGAAAGGAATTTTAGGTGTTGTCAGTGTTGGGTCCCCCAATAATGGGTCCATGGTCAAAGGAGAGAGACTGATACAAAGCAAAGGTCAAGCAAAGCTTTATTTTGTGCGAAGCATCAAGAATAAAATTGACCGTCAAACAGACTGGTCGGGTCTGCCCCTTATAGAGAGGGTGACCCCTCCCTGCCTCACAGACTAACTTTTATAGAGCAAAGGCCATGTGGTTGGGCCTGGCCACACACAGGTGGCCAGTGAGATTGTAACACACAGAGAAAGCTGCACAGTCATGCTAGGTCACACACTGGTGGCCAATTGAACTATAATTCACCCCATAGTAGCTATTTGAACTAGCCTATCACCTTGGTGAGAATTGGCCCCCAAAAGGCGGGGCCCGCACTCCTTGGTAGCTAGGGAGACACTACTGCAGGCCCCACTGATTGGATGTCTCCAACTGACCCGACTCATCCCTGCATTCGGGCTGTTATCTCCACCTGACCTGACACACCCTTGTATTTGGGCTTTGTTACCAGGGACTGGTTTCCCAGACTTGCTTTTAAGTAAGTCGGGGGCGGGGGGGGGGGGGGGGGGGGGGGTGTCAATTTACGTTTTACTGCATAAACAACAAAATGGCAATTCCACCGAGGTGGGAGTGCCCTGGTTAAATAGGCCCTTATAGTCAGGAGAGACTAAGATTAAAATAAAGGGATTTGATAAGTATATTACAAGATTGTAAATCAGCTATCTCCAAAAAAACCAGTTTTGACTTTATCAAGTCTTTTGAGGATCCCTGATCTTATTCAGACATGTTCTTTAAACCTCTTTAAGGGTTTAACAAACTTCCCCAAGATTTAAGTCAGGAACAAAGTCTAGTTGAATAATTAGCTTGTTTGTTATGTTACCTTCTGGTATGAGGTCACCAATACTCGATATTCTGGCTATAGAAGTGTTTCATGCATCAGGGAAATAACTGAGTTTCCTTGTCAATAACATCATAAAGAATTCTCCTATCAGATTATTAACAATGTCCATTTCTAGGTTTTCATCATTTATAATTGTTCTTACTCTCTTAGAAAATGAGGTTCATCTTGAAGGAAACGGATAAAAGGACTTAGGACAAATCCAGGTTTTACATCTTTAAAAACCTAAAAAACGGAAATGGGTAAAAAATCCCAGAACTGGGCGCCTGGGTGGCTCAGTGGGTTAATGCCTCTGCCTTCGGCTCAGGTCATGATCTCAGGGTCCTGGGATCGAGTCCTGCATCAGGCTCTCTGCTCAGCCAGGAGCCTGCTTCCTCCTCTCTCTCTGCCTGCCTCTCTGCCTACTTGTGATTTCTCTCTGTCAAATAAATAAATAAAATCTTAAAAAAATAAAAAGAAAAGAAAAACTCCTAGAACTAACTAAAGCTGCTTTAATTCAAATTAAACAAGAATTAGTAACATGGGACTAAATGAACTAAAAGATTATTACAGTTTTCTGACTCTTACTTAAAACATTGCCGATTCTCTAATATTTGATCTTCCGGATTAAGGAAACTTCCTCTAAAGATAGCAGTGACTTACAGAAATGTGATAAAATACTCATTTGTAAACAAAGCATTTCTGTAAAACAGTACTTGGAGGCCCTCCATACTCGGTCTGGTGTCCAGAATATGACGATTTATGTGAACAACAAGCTGCTTGGTCACTTGGCAGGTGTTCCTGTTGTTACTAATGTGTTTCGGGGAGAGGTCCATCCATAGATGTAGGAGAACTTTCTATGGACCCTCAAGTCTTTGAACAACCTCTCTGTGCAAAATGGGCTTGGGAACCAATCCCTGGTCAGGGCTCTCCTCCGGGCTCTTTTGCCTCTTTTAAGCAGGGCCCCCAAGAACCCTTTATCGAATTTGTCAATGACTTACAGCAAGCTATTCAGAGACAAATCAGTCATAAACAGGCTATTATTGAGAAAGCACACTCTACCCTTAAACACATGGTACAAAGCAAAAAGGGGGAGATAAGGGTCCTATAGCAAAATTACAGAAAGCATTGCTTACTCTAAATCTTTATAATTTAAATTGTGATTTTTGAAACTCCTGCCAAAGAAAAACATTTTAAACTTCACTCCCCGCCAAAAATGGGAGCCCAAGTACTTTGGAAGAACCCAAATACAGGCAATCGGCAGGAACCAGTAGAACTCTTAAAGTGGGGGCAAGGTTACCCCCGCTGGAAACCTTAAACATGACCATGTCCTGGCACAGCCGGAATCCAGTCCCTCAGAGGCGTCACCTGAATCTAGAAGAAAAACAGCCACCCATCATGCACCTCTCTAGTACCCACAAGGCCAAATTCATGACCTGGGACACCTTCAAGGAGATGACCCAGAAAGCCGAGGACAGTCTACAATAGACCAGTAAACCGTCCTCTCCCGAAAACTTATTCTTGGCTATGGTCTCTGTTCCTAACCTCAGTCCTACCACGTGTGTGTTCTTGTCTGTCTTCTGCTGCTGCCTAGGTGCTTCCTGTCCTTTTGCTGGGTCTATGTTGTAAATCCCCTGCTCTGGAAACCCGTTACTTGGGCGGATGCCCCTTTTCCCATTTTCAACCATGCCACTATCCCTGTTAATCTTACCAGAGGTTGGGAAGCGTCCAAATCCATTAGATTTCTGAATCAGGCTTTATCTGGCAGTTGCCTCTCTCTCACTCAGCTCAGACGGCTGCCTTTGTGGGTCAGCGGGCTGTTAATGCCACGAGGGAAGTTCACCTTCAACAAATTATTGATCAAAAATTATTATTAGAACGGGGGCACCTGGGTGGCTCAGTGGTTTAAAGCCTCTGCCTTTGACTCAGGTCATGATCCCAGAGTCCTGGGATGGAGCCCTGCATCGGGCTCTCTGCTCAGCGGGGAGCCTGCTTCCTCCTCTCTGTCTCTGCCTGCTTCCCTGCCTACTTGTGATTTCTGTCAAATAAATAAATAAAAGCTTAAAACAAAAAAACAAACAAACAAAAACAACTATTAGGATGTCTTCAACTAGCTGAAGCTGCTGTTGAATATCTTGGGGAGAAACAGGAAGCCCTAGCCTGTCGGCAAGATAGGCTTGCGTGACGGGGCTCACAGGTCTATGTGTGTTTCCCCCACGCCCTGGAACCAGACCCTACGTGATTGGGAAAAGACAAAGAAACAAACTCAGGGATCACTCCAGGCTAATTTACCTCTTGACTTCAGCAGCTAAAGGATCAGATCCTGGCCTCACTGAGGCGGGGCGGGGGGGAAATCGTAAGCTTCATACAGAAGCTTCGCCATCTCTTTCCAACAATCTGCAGTGGCTTAACCCAGCCACATGGTTCTCTTCCCCAAAATGGGGAGTCTTCAGAGCTGCTATTGTAATAATCCTGTTTTTGTTCTCGTCATAGTCTGCAAAACTGGACTCAGAGCCCTGTCCACTGCCCGAGACGTGAGGCAGATCTGGATTGCCCAGTTGTCTCAAGAACTACTTGCTGTCGCTTTAAAGAAACAAAAAGGGGGAGATATTGGGGTTAATGGAGAGCAAGAAATCAGCCACAATACCTGGCTTGCTAAAATGTAACACAGATGCCACGGGGCAGGGAAGCAGGGGTGGCAAGGGAAAGTTTTGGAGAAGGGTGTAGGCCTTTGGAATGGCAAGGCCTGCGTGACCACTCTGCGGTAGGAATGCCACAGGGAGGTGACTTCCCCAAGGCTTTCCGAGCCCAAACAGCTGCCCTGTGATCTAAGAGATGCATGCATTGTCCCTTAAGCTATGTTTGCTACGTTTAGCAGAACTCCTAGAACACATCGATTAGCATTTGCTATCTTTCCCGTCAACAGATCCTCTCAGTTCCAGGAAGACCCCTTGTCACACATCCCATACTTGAGAAAGAGTGATAAGGATTTGTGATGATCCTGAAGGACCAATAAAAGTGGGACCAAAGAAGAGCAAAGGGTCCTCGTCTCTGAGCATTGACTTCCCTGCCTTACACTTTTCTTCACTTTCACAGGAGAAAAAAAAAAAAGTCTCAGGTATGCATCTTACCAAACTAGGAAACATTTTCAAAGATCATCAGAAGCTTTTCCTCTTAAGTTCAGATAAAACATATAAAGAAAAATTACATATACTGCCCAGGAGTAAAACCAGAGAAATATGTTTAAATCTGCATCTACTTTTATTAGAACAGACACATTTTAGTACAAGGGAGGTCTTCTTGTCAGATGTTAATATAATCTTGGTTATGGCATATTATTTTCATTAAGCAGTAACTGTTTCCAGGGTGTGAGCCTATTTAGCTTATAATAGGACACAGTGTAAATACCATGCCCCTAATTCCAAAGCTCAGCAAAAACAAAACAGCTGTCTAATATGAGGCATTTTTATAGGCTCAATGAACAGCTCACATTGTTATGGAAAGGCCAATTTTATGAAACCACACTTTAAGAAGCAAGTTGGGCCCTGCCTCTTCTCCTTTCCTTTGTTAGGCCAAAAAAGAAAGCTTAAGATGTAGACAGCATTCTCTCTTAAAATGTCTCTGGCTATGGATCAGTCTTTGGAAGAGACCCTGCCCTCCATTCAGTTAATCATTTAAACATAGGAGGGAGAGTTTAGCAAAACAGAAGGATGAGATGCTTGAAATAGACACTGTAATTCCCATTGTAGGGATGAGGGGCCTTCTTAGACAAAGCAGTGACAGCAGATGGATGTTTTTTATTGACTTAAGTCACCCAGTTGCACGAAAGAGGAGGATGTGATTGGGAAATGAGTTGTCCTTTCTCTCCACTTTTCCATCCCCTCCCAGGATTCCCACACTCCAGTCATTAGAATATGTGAGCTTGGAACTTCTTGAGGTTAAGAAACATTTTTTGGTCTTCATTAAATGCACTCATGCCTCGTTCCTCACTTTTATAGACCTAATCTAATGCATTTGGGTTTAGACCATCTCATGTGATGTTTCTGGGACTCTGTCATGATCATGTTTTTAGCTTGGCAATTATTTGAGTTGCAAGGATGAAAGGCCTTAGGTATCCAAGAAAACATTTCTTCTCTGTGTAATGATGCTGGTGTTGCATGTGGTCACGTCTTTGAGAGTTCTCATAAAATGGAAAATTGAAATGATTAGGAATATGAAGTATAGTTTAGTATCTGGATGTGTAGCAAGAATCCTAGACTGGGAATCAGCAGATCTAGATCCTGACCTTGGTTGTTTCACTAACTAAAACTGTAACCTCAGATAATTCACTTAACCTTCCTTGTCTTCTTCTATAAAAGATGGTAAGTGTATTATTTTATCTCATCACAAAAGAAAACACACAAAGGAAAAAAAGTCAAGATTTAGACAAACTGAAAAGCTTATTTAATAAGTCAGATTTTTATATAAATTCCCAGGACAATTTCTTTTTTCCTTCATTCCAGGTCAATGATGACTACATGAAGCCAAGGACAGGACTGTTTATCTAACTTAGTAAATATTAATAATAATAATAATAATAATAATAATATCTGAGCTTAATTATGAGGACAATTGAGTAAAATCTGAAGAGTTTGGGGTTTTGTAATCTACAAACTACAGACTGTTGTATTTTCATCTTCTTTAGAACTACAGGCAAGCTTGATGATGCATGGCCCAAATATTTACCTCTGGGAAATAAGAACTAAAATCTCTATTTGTTCTTACAAAAGACTAGCCATCATGACGAGGGATGGAACTTCACAGAACAGGGCAAAGTGGTACATAAGATATTCCCCCATTGGAAGAGAGTGTTAGCTAAAGCAGATTTTTGGGGTCCTGGAATTATATTAATGTTTTTTAAGTTGTAAAACCCTTCAAATCAACTGGATTTATAGGAGATGATGGTTTGGGAAACCTGACTAAACAAAAGCCTTAAAAAGCAAAAGATCTGTCCCTGACAGAGCTTTGACTTGTCTGTCCCTTACCTTGTTCTGCCACCCCCAAATGGCAGGTTTTAGTTCCAAGAAATACCTAAAGAAATAGATGGCAACAAAACAAGGACTGTACGGACTACACTTTCTGTAAATTGGCCTTTTTGAATTTGTCAAATAGCTTGGAACATGTCGATGGTGTGTAATGCTAAAATGCCTTGTCATGCTTTGGCATTAAGAATTATCCATGGTTCCCAACTGGTGATAATGACAGGGTGTGTTTGCACAATTTAGACTCTGGTGGAATACTTTCTTTGGAGGGAAACTTTGGGCAGTTTCCCAGGTTTGATTTTTTTTTTTTTAATCACTAAAATATGCTTTTGACTTGAGGTAAATTAATTTGTGTTATTTGTGCTGCAATTAAATGTGTCCAGATTGGCAATTATTTTCCTCTTTGAAAAAACATTCCTGTTTGTTTATTCTTTCTTTGTAGCTCAGAGGAAACCCAATCCACTTTGGAACAAGGCTCTTTAAGACATGGATGTAATTTAGTGATGAGAAGGATCCACATTATTCCCATGACCTTTTCCCACTTCCACCACCTCCCCTGTGCATTCATTTCATCGGAGGTGGAAATGTAAAACCATACAGTCATTTATGTGTTAGGGACCCCCAAAATAAGAAAGCTTGTGATAAACTCAAAATGAAGTCTAGAAATAAATAAGTAACTTGAATGGTTCAGATATCTCTATAACTTTACTTGCATTTGTTTTATTATTACATTATCAGAATAGCATTGCTTACACCAAAATATGCATGGGGATTAATTCAAGGAAATAATAACTGAGTGCAGTCGGGTTTGTTCTTAGCTTTTGTAGCTTCGTGGAAGAACGGAGTGGGAAGTGGGAGAGAGCATCTCCTAAGAGAGACTCCAGGGGCTTGACCATCGTATTTCTTATATTTTTGTTCAATTCTTACCTTTAATTTTAATTCGCACAATGAATTGACTTGAACAACTACAACATCTGAATTCTTCATGGATGTGTAATCTCAGGCCAATTTCTTATTAGATTGAAGTCACAGGTCTTTATGCAACATTTTTCCTACTATAAATGCTTTTCTGAGCCTATCTCTGCCACTGAATAGTAGACCTCAAATCCTCCATGCCCTCTGGATAGCAGTTTTATCATCAAGAAAGAGCAGGACAAAAAAAAAAAAAAAAAAGAAGAAGAAAGAAAGAAAGAGCAGGACAGGAGTAGCAGACTAATTCATCCTGATGTTTTTTTTTCCCAGCAACTGTTTCTATTCTTCAGATGAAATTTTACCTGGAAGCTCATTGAGGAAAATTAAATATTTTCTTAAAGTTGCATTGTTTTAAAGACACAGTGTCTCCCTAGCAGGTAGAAGTAGGGTGCTGAGACCAGGTCTCTGGATTACCCGGTTTAAGCAAAACAAAACAAAACTCCCAAAACTCCAGCAGAAATGTTAAAATTTTGACTATGGTATCTATAAATTATGTTCAAATATGTCAACAGATACTATGTAGGAAAACATATATATTATTTGTTTAGCTTGTAACCCCTATGCTTCTAGTATTTAATCCAGAATGTCCAGTCTGGAGATCATCAATGAATGTTCTAACCAAGGATGCACAGTCTAGAACTGGACCCTGGACCTCAGGAAGCTTATCCTCCCGAAGCAACGACTCAGTTCTGTTACTTGTATTTGGATCCATCACTGCTACCTTGATAATGACTATATTGGATGTCAGAAATGGGGCATTTATAGGCAAAAATAGATTGTTGACAAGAATGACTCATGTGAAAGTGAATTTGTATTACAGAAATGTAAATATTCAACATGTGTGTCTTGGCTAAAATATTTAGAAGACACTTTCTACACATGGATGAACAAAAGAACTCAAAGAGGGTTTGTAGCCTCCACCCTTGGAAAAGATGTCCTAATCTAAATCCCCAGAGATTCCTCTGTCCAGCCTTGGATTCTGGGGGATTCTGGTTGTTTGATTCAGCTGTAACGGTGACAATCCTGGCTCTGGAATGTTGTTATGTCTGCTTCTAGAATATTGCTCTGTCTGCCTCAAGTGAACTTTTCTTGCAATTGGTGAAAACAGTATCTAAAAGGACAGTAAGATAAGACACCCTCAAGCCAACAGAGTAAGTTGCATAAATAGTTGCTTGCGTTTTGGCTTTCTAAGTATCGTTTTGTATGCATTTTGCTTGTACACAGAACAGCATTTAGACTGAAATCTCATTTCATTATAACCAGTAGCAAGGGTATAGGTGAAGAAAATAGCTCTGACTCACCTCAGAGTTCATTGTCAGTCACTAGCAGAGACAAAATAGTTATTCATAACCAAGTTGTCTCAACTCCATTTACATTGTCCCTTATAGCTGGAAATGTCTTTGATTTGAAGAATAAGAGGATAATGGGAAAATATTTATATACCCCCTCAAATGATATTATTTACCTTTGACCCTGACTTAATCGTTGATGCCTGTGATTTTCCTGAAATAACTTGTTTTGGGGCCAAGAGAACTGTCAGAATCAGCTGACAGCTACTTTTGAAGCATTTAATAGATGCTCTTTACTCCAGAAGGAAAATATGTGATCTTTTTCTTTAACAACTTTAGTGACTTCTTGGTGAGATAAGATACATAGAAAAATTACTTGTAAAATATAAGGAGATATATAGTGAAGGAAAAAATGAATGATGCGGAAATAAATACAATAATAATTCAAAGAGAGAGAGAGACCTGTGACAATTGTGACGAAGAAAGATGAGTAGTGAAGCAGATCTACCGTCTGTGTGAGATTTAGACAGGGCTTAATACAGGCAGGAACTTACCCTAACGACCTCTGGGAACAAAGATAGTTTAGGTTGAACTTGTGAATTCCCCTGAAATGCAAGTTAAAGAACTCAGATTCTAAAGTATGTTTGGTAGATCTTTCTGCCATAAATCCCTTTTGTCCTGGGAGGGATGCAACCTGATACTTTTTGAGAGCACAGAAACCCTGCCCTGGCAAAGCATTCCTGGAAGGTGTATTACACTTCTGTGAGATTTAGTAGATGAGGAAGAAGAGTCTTCACACTCCAGAAGCTGACAGGAAGTTCGCCCCCTACTCCCACTCTTCAGGTAGTTGCTAGGAGATAAATTGCGGTCATTTTCCCAGGACAAAGGAAAGACTGAGATTTTGAAATTAACCTGGCCAGTGTTTTCCCAAGATAGGAAGGTAGCCCTGAAGTTAATGAAGGGTCAGAGGGCAGAACTCAACTCACAGGCATCCTCCCCTGACAGACACTGAAATTTCAAATGTTTGCGAGGCTCACCTGTCTCTCCTCCCTGTAACCCATCACCTTCTACCACCTCTCCCTAATCTCTGTTTTCCTACCTCATTAATCAGAAAAGTCTGATTCAACCAGAATTTGATGGGCAGGGTTGTAAATTCTGCCATGTTCCATTCAAATGTGCAAAGACAAAGTGACCTCTTTACTTCTCCATGATGAGTTTGATCTCCTTTGCGAGCTCCCACTTATTAAATAGACGACTTAGAGAGATAAATTTATCCCAGCTAGGTATTCTCACTCTGATTTAAAAATGTGAACGTTTTACTGCTTGGGTGGTCTCGGTAACACACAATACATCAGAGTTCTGGCACGTCTTCTCTTTCTCTCCAAGAAAACAGCTGAGATTATGGGAGGAGTTGTGATTTACATGGCGTCACAGCAAACTAACCCGGTTGTGCTCACTGGAACCTTTGGGAAGAGGATGCTGAAATGAGAGGAGTTCAAGGGACTGATTTCTAGTGACAGCTGAAAGGGGGAGGAAGCTGGACTGGAGAGGGAAAGCTTTCGGACTGCAGGTGTGGTACCCGTAGAAGGGAAGTAGGGAGGAAGTAGACCGGGTAGGAAGACCACATGCCAATCCCACAGCAAGTTCTCAGGGAGAGATGCACTGTTAGTGGGGTGTCATGGTGGGCAGAAATAGCCAGGCCTTGGTACCCCTGCTGTGTGCCGTCATGACCAAGGGCTAACCCAGAATAGAGTTCTCTTGTCTCAAAAGGCGATGATACTGACGCCCTTAAGGGAGTTGACAGCTGACTACACTCTTCTCTCCGGACAGATGACACTGACCAGGGGCAACTGGTGCCATTCCTGGGGGAGTCTGTCACTTTTCTTCCCCCGAGGCTGCCGTAACGTGGGGTCTTTTCTTCTCTGCCTTGATGAGGACTCACTGACCTTTCATGGAAACTCGGCCACAGCTTGATTTTCAGTACACTGTCATACGCATGGCAAGATTCCCAGGGAGCGCTTAAATAACTTCTGCACGCCCTCATTTGGGGCCCCAAGGGAATCCCTGACTATATGACACATAAAAATTGGCAGCAGCAGAGTTGCCATTTAAGACACTGAATGCCATGGCAAATAGGAATTTGAATTTTTTTTTAGCACAAGCCTCTCCCAACTAGTCATGGGACATTTACACCAACCAACCAACTAACCAACCAATGCACAAAAACAAAACAAAAAAACCAAACCCAAATTAATGAATGAAAATTCACTCATTGATCCAAAGCTCCAATAGCACCAGGAGCCCAACATTTCACATACCTCTGTTTCACATACATCGGATTCTCCCCTTACATAATCGCAGTGAATCAACTTGCCTAGTGTAGCTACCTCCAGGCTGGGAGAAGGTAGAAGATAGACTCTCAGGGTCCAAAAGGAAGTAGAGCTAAAACTCATCCCCTGCTGGCAAGACCCCCAACCTATCTAGCCTACTTTCTCTCTCTCCAATTTTGGCCTGCGCAAGGGAGCTTAGGATACACTTCTAATCACCTGATGCCCTTTGTTCTCTTCCCCTTCTACTTCCCACTGTATTGGGATCAGAAAGGGTGGGGTTTGGGCTCTCTACTTACCCCTCTAACTAGCACCATAATGTGGTGAGTGAACCTACATTTTTCTAGATTCAAAAGAAATTTTAAGAAGTGTTAGAAAGTCCTTTCTTGCTCAGCAAAGTCCAGTGATTACTACTTTTGTCATACTAAAGAGATTGAAAATATTAGGGTTCACTCACTTATTCATTTCATAAGTATTTATTAGATAAATACCATGTGCTAGGCACTCTTCTACTTGCTAAGACAGAGCAGTAAAGAACAACAACAACAAATGAAGTCATTTTTCTCATATAACCTAGAGTTTAGAGAATTTAAAACTCAAAGCTGATAAAGGACATTGTGGTCCAGACAATACCTGCCCTCCCCATTCCTCACGTAATTAACCTCATGGTTCCACTTTGGTGGTAGGTAACAAGAAAACAGAACATCATGTGGGGCTTGGGGCATCAAAAATAGAAATTTGATATTTGGGAATATATATTGTTTCAAAGAAACAATCTCTTTGGGGGTGCCTGGGTGGCTCAGTGGGTTAAGCCTCTGCCTTCAGCTTAGGTGATGATCTCAGGGTCCTGGGATTGAGTCCTGCATCGGGCTCTCTGCTCAGCAGGGAACCTGCTTCCCCCCTCTCTCTCCCTACCTCTCTGCCTCCTTGTGATCTCTGCCTGTCAAATAAATAAATAAAATCTTAAAAAAAAAAGAAAGAAACAAGCTCTTTATATGGAAGTTACCAAATCCTTTGTCTGCAAATAACAAACCCAAGTTATTATTTTAAAAGGGAGTTCTTATTTTAAAAGGTAGGAATAAGAAAGAATCATAAATAGAAGAAAACAGAGGATCCATAATACCTGAGGAAATAAAGCCTTTGATAATCGTATTAGATGGCACTCCATGTCACCGGGAACATAAATGCCAGGGTAGAATTTTCAGTGTGTTGCACTTGGCTTTGACTCAACTACCAACTGATCTACACAGTAACTTTTTGTTGATCACCTACAATGTGGTAAGGATGGTGCAAGGCTCTCGTGACATAATGATGTATGAGGCATGCTCTCTACCCTCAAAGAGCTCAAGCAGCAAGGAGGAAGACTTACAAAATTACCAAAATAATAAGAAATATAATGGAAATATGGAACAAGGTCACTCAGTAGCACTGGTTGCCCAGTGAATTCAGAGCAATCTTCATAGAGGTGGCAACAGTTATGTTCTAACGTGAGTTCAAAGCAGTTTTCTAGCTGATAGATCTGAGAGTGAATGGCATTCGGAACAGGAGGGTTGGACTTTGTATAGACAGAGGGGCCTGTAAGAAGCTCTGGAATTGCAAAGAGGTTATGATGAGGGCTCGTGTCTGAAACAGAAGAGAGGCCACTTAAGGAGTTCAGAATTTTCCAAAAGTACTGAAGCGCCAAACGCGAACTTTGAGCAGGGAGGTGATATAGATACGTATTTTAGAAAGATCACTCAGAGAATTGAGTAGTTCAGTTCTTCTCAAAGTTAGTGGGCATCTCAGTCACCTAGAGGGCTGTTTAAAACAGCTTGCTGGCTCCTACCTCCTGGATTTCTGGTTCCGCACATTTGGGAAGATCCATGATTTGTTCTTATATCATAAGTTCCCAGGGGATCCTGGTATTGCCATCTCAGGACGGTACCTCCAAACTGCTGAGTAGAGCTCAGAAAGAAGTCAGGCAGGACCAAGGACGGTGCCGTAACTAATATCATGTCTCTTTCTTATAAACAGTTGTTCCCTCAGGGCACCTGAGTGACTCAGTTAAGCGTCTGACTCTTATTTTGGCTTCAGGTCATGATCTCAAGGTCGCAAGATCGAGCCCCACATTCGGCTCTGTGCTGGGCATGGAGCCCGCTTAAGATTCTCTCTCTCTCCCTCTCCCTCTGTCTCTCCCCTTCCACCCTAGGTTGCATGCTCTCTCTCTCAAAAAAAAGATTTTTTTTTTTGCTCAATCCTCTCAACAACCTTTTAAAAAAGTTAATTTTTGCTCTTTCCCATCAGTGAACGTTCTTTAGGTTGTAGTCCATTTTCCAAAGAGATGCACTATCTACAGTCTCACAAGGCAGGGGAAAGAATGGGATAAACAAGGAAAAACATATTGTGGTTCAAAACAATTCTTTTAAAGTGAGGCATCTTCTGCTCTTTGTTTTGCTGCTATGGGGAAATGTCAGGCCTGAGCTGTGTCATCAAGGATGGCAGTGTGTACGATGGCTTTGGAGACAGACGATCATCTGTTCACGTGAAACCCTGAGCAGGTCACTAATCTGCATCCGGGTCAGCCTCCACGTCTGTGACATGTAACAGGGAACCTTGTCCCCTCAAACTCAGTGGGGCAGTAAAGGAGACCACATAAATTAAATGCAGATACAGACTAGGCTGCCAGATTATAATGACTCCTCTCCTCTTTAGGAAGAGGAAAATTAAAGAAAATTAATTAAAGGAAAATTAAAGTCTCTGTGCCTGTGTGTAAGCATGTGTACATACGTGGGCGCACGTGTGTGTGTGTGTGTGTGTGTGTGTGTGTGTACACACTAGAGGAGAAGAGAGACTGAAGCCAACAGACTAGAGGCAGGTTAATAATTCCATGTCATTTCTTTCTCTTTTTTTTTAAAGATTTTATTTATTTATTTGACAGAAAGCACAAGCAGGCAGAGAGGCAGACAGAGAAAGAGGAGGAAGCAGGCTCCCTGCTGAGCAGAGAGCCCGATGTGGGCCTCAATCCCAGGACCCTAAGATCATACCCTGAGCCGAAGGCAGAGGCTTTAACCCACTGAGCCACCCAGGCACCCCTCATTTCTCTTTTTTATGGATAATTTTACCCCATCTCCCCAATTCCTCTTGGGTGTCAGGGAAACTTATTTAGGTGATAGTTCTTTTTCCAAAGAAATGCATTATCTACATTCTTGGAGGTCAGGAAAATATGCAGAAAACCATATATAGAAATATAAATATATGTGTATATATATGTGTGTGTGCATGTATTTCCTTTGTTCTTTGTTTTCTTGCTTTTTGGTCCTATGAAGAGTGAGCACCAGATGGGAAAAAGCAGCAGCAGGGTTAAATTTTTTATTTTTTTTCCCCCTGCAATGGCCCTGAATTCCCTAAATGTTTTGACTTACCTCTTAGCTGTCTCAGGGTTAACTGTGCTTAAACCATGAAGTCAGAGAATGATGTCAGCCCCACCCCGCACAAGAACCCCCTGCGCACACTCACACCAGTCCTCTGCTCTCTGTCCCGGGAACCTGGAGGACTCTTTGTTCTTCTGGGTGGGTGGGCTCTTTGGAGGTCATTAAAGCCTTAATGACCTTCGCTTGCAGAGGACAGTAATGCTGTGCCTTGTCGTCAGGCCAGGACACTGCCTCCCTTGCTCCCTCTCTGCAAAGATGGTCCCAGTTCTGTGAGCCCAGAGTGCAAGGCTGCTCTTCGCATGACAAATCCAGGCGCACACGCTGTAGTTCAGCCCTGAGAGTGTGACTCTTGCCAAGGACATACCCCACACAAAGGCTTACTGGACTTTTTAATATTCCAATGCAGAACCTGACATATGAGCTGCAGTCAGTTTGCTTGATTGTCTCTGGATGTCATTAGTTGAGTCATTTTTAATCAGATAATGTCATGTATATTCTTATAAGAGACTCTGCCATTCAGGAACTCAGGAGCTGGTTTAAAAAGACAGCAAAAGTCAACCCGTTCTCTAAAGCAGCTGTGATGTGGTAGGAACCACCCTGGAATTGCCTTTCTAAAAAGCTGGTTCAGACCTACATCTGCCCAGTAACTGAGCTGAGTGAACTGGGCACTTTATGAGATCGCCTCATTTCCTCCTCGGGGAGAAGGGCACAGCGATGCTTCTGTACCATGGCAGACTCCTGCAGAGAATCGATGGGAATATGTATTATGTAATCTATTGTAGGTGATACATTCTGTATCCTATATGGTACACTATACGTTATAGAACCATTACATCATCCATCCTGTACTCTCAGACTCACCATGACCACCTAATCCCAGCCACAGTTTCCTCTTTTCTATTAGAAGTACAGTGACATTTATACCACAGTGAAGACTCAGTGAGAAAATATATATGAAATGACTTTGTAAACTATAAAATACATCTGAGTATGACTTATTACTATAATATAAGCATAATATAAAGTTATATATTCTGTTACACAATATATATGGTATATTATCATGTACTATGTATTATACATTAATATATGAAACATTAATATGTATATTATTTTAATATATGTTATTATGTATTTTATTATATTAGCATATAATAAGCATATAATATGCTATATATAATTTTATATATTAGGGTGTATTATTTATGTATAATTGCTTCTTATTTTTATTCAATATCATTATAAGCTAAGTGTTCCAGATGATCTGACCATGGGATGACGCAAAAATAATTTAAAAGTAGCTTTTAATAAAAGAAAATGTTTTCTTATTGAATATAGTGGACATACAACGCTGTGTTAGTTTCAGGTGTGCAACATTGTGATTAGCTATTTCTATACATTACACAATTCTCATCAGGATAAGTGCAGTTACCATCTGTCATCATACAGTGTTATGACAATATTATGGGCTGTTTTCCCAATGCTGTACTTTTTAACCCTGTAATTTATTCACTTTGTCACTGGAACTTTGTACCTCTTAATCCCCTTCACTTATTTTGCCCATCCCCCACTTCCCTGGCCACCACTAGTCTGTTCTTGAATAATTCCTATTACTCATAAAGTCAAGAAAACAGGTTAAAATTAATTAGCTCTAAAAAATTTTAATTCATGTGGACCTGCCTCTCGATTCCTCTTCAGCTTGAGGGAACTTTGAAGTTATCCCTTATACTTTACTTATTTTCATCGATGTGTGATTTGTGCTGTAAGTTCTATACTTGATGTTCGAGCATGTAAGCTCTTTCCGCCTCCTAGGCCATCTCTCCACCATGAAGGCACAATGTCAACAAGTGGCAGCAGGAGACTACAGAAACTTTGTCAGGGAAAGATCTATGCATTTTCTGATATTACTATTAAAAGAACATCTTTATGTCAATACTAACAGAAATTATTCAACGTTAAAACTGAACCTTACATAAGTTTCTACCATCCATCCATTTGCAGGAGCCATAAGAATAGGCACCATCTAAGACATTCTTTTCTACTTCATTTCAGCATCAAATTAATTATCAAGGTCAGTCAATTTTTCCATCGAGAAATGTACATAATCACCCGCTTCTATCACCCTCTTCTTTCAACCTCTGCTGTGACCACCTAACCCCCAGCCACTATTGTCTCCCCTCTGGTCTGCAGCATTGTCTGCTGAATGTTCTCCTCTCATCCACTCTGCTCTTAGTGCAGCGATTTTTTTAACTATAGACATGGGAGTATGTCAACCCTAACCTCCACTCCTTCCTTTCACTCTTCCCAATCTTCATAAAGGTTTCTCTTTATTCTTGGGGTAAAACCCCAAACTTTAATTCACTTTACTAACCTTCGAATTGGTCGCCCACCTATGTATGAGTGTCTCCTGCCCTTTGTTCTTCCTTTCTCTATCCTCACGTAATCCTTACTTTCCTTAATTGTTCCTACGTACCAAGGTCCCTTCCCTTCTGCCATCCTGTCTTTGCACATGCTTCTCCCTCTGCCTGGAATCTCCCTCATCCCAGACCCCTTAATATCTGGCTAATATCTATTTACCCTTCACATTGTCATGTACGTCACTCCCACTGGAAACTCTGTAAACACAAGTCCCCTTGTTAATGCACTACATAACTAATTTAGTAACTCTGGTCATGGCTGGATTTCATTTCATTAATTTCTGTCACCTCTAATTACAGACTAGCAGTTAGACTATTCCTACTTACCACAAATCTCCAACACAAAACAGAAGGTCTGATTGGGACACTCCTAGACAAGCCAGGATGAGTTTTTTACTCTAGCAGGCATGCATTCAAAATTGTGTTTAGAAATGAAGTTTGAGGATTTAAGTCCTTCAGTTCAATATGCAGTGTTTGTTACAAATGCTTAGTTACTAAGATCTTAAACCTGTCTGTTTTTCTTTCAAATTAACAGATGAAATATTTTCTTTCCAAAGTTAATTGCTTTGTGTCATGTTCATAAATTTTCCTTGCCTGAGTTTCAGTTTCCTAGTTGGTAAAATTCATTACAAAGTAACTTCTTAAATAAAATCTAGTATTTTTGAAGGAAAGAGTTCACACCGCAGTCCTGCCATTTACTATTTGACCTTGAGGAAAAAAACCTCAGTGTGTTCTTCCATCTATAGACCTAATCATTCCAAATTCACGGGATTATGATAGCAATCAGATACAATCAGGTATATTACTGATGGCTACCTGGGTGGGGATGGGGGGGAAATGGGTGAAAGAGGTGAATGGGATTAAGAGCACACTCGTCGCCATGAGCACTGAGTAATGAATAGAATTGTTGAATCACCACATCGTGTACATGAAACTAATATAATACTGGATGTTACCTATTTTGCAATTAACATAATTTTAAAAAATCTAAAATCCTACTTGCCATAGTGTAGAAGCCCCCTGCATTTAGGTGTCCCTCTTCAGTTAGGGAGTTCCTCAACTAGAAGTGTGAAAAGGACCCTCCATTTCCTGTGTTCATTTATGAGAGCCACGGCTGGCTTCTCTTTCTCACCCACTCTCAACCTGAAACCTCTGTGATTTGCAAAGAAGTCATTGTATGTCACTTCTCAGAGACCACTTTCAATGAAATCATATTTCTGTTCTCTCAGACATATCTCAAATGGTTTTGGGCTTTCTGGTGATTTTATTAGGAGCTGTTCGGTATTCATCTAAGACATGATAAGCAAGTCTGGGGCAGAAGGCCACGAGCCAGCTGCAGAGAGAGCAAGGCCGTCTCTGTTTCAGGTGAAAGCCCCGATGCTTTTGTTTCCAAGAGACTTCAAGGCAAGGTTGTGCGACAGTATTTATTTGGTTTATGGTAACCTCTCAGCTGTACTGCATCTGCTTTGCAGTAAAGGATGTGGGGCTCCCTTCTGGTAACGTGCTGCCTGCCGTAGACAACAGGCGTGTTTGTCCTTCTTGGCTTTGATCTTTCTCGCCTAGTATCTAAATGAAGGCTTTCTTGTGCCTTCAAAGCTAAGTGGCTTGTTTGGCTTCCAGTTACAAACAGCCGTGCTCCTCCTGCCACCGGGGCTCCCCAATCTTTGCTTCCATTCTGGCTCAGGGCCGTGGGAGGATCACAGGGAGCCAGGATAAAGTACAACCAGCATGTACCAATCAAGTGCAGTGAACAGAAAAGGGAACTGGTGCTTTCTGGGGAGGGCTCCCAGGAGGCAGTGTTGACCTGAAGGTAAGACCTGGGAGATGAGGTCTGGGGGTAGGCAGGGGGACAGGGGAAAAAGAGACCATAGGAAAAGTGACATGCTTAGAAGAATGTATACCACCGAAGTGAAGGACCCAGATGCCAGATTTGGGCAGCCTAGGCTGGAAACAATTATTAGCTGTGATGAATTCCCTAGGTTGCCAGGTCTGTTTTCTGGTCTAATGAAGGAAGGGCGATGATAGCAGCCATCTATCTCATCGTGAGTATTAGATACAAAATCACAAATGATGTGCTTAGTACACCTCTGGACGCAGAGCAAGGACTCAGTGAATACTACTTTCGGTTAGTAATAGGAGTGATGTGCATTTTTTATTATACTACTCAGTGTCCACATGAAATGGTCTCTCCCATTTCCTCTCTGGAGAAATGGTACTGACTCCTAAGGGCCCCATTCAGATGTCTACTTCTGAGCATATTCTCCAGTAGCCTTGTCATCTAGTCAGTATGGGCACTGGACCCTAGAGCTACACAGAGACTACTTTAGAGAATTATTTAGTCTTTTATGTCTTTAGTTCAGAATTTACAATTTGATTATAAGACTGGTAACAGCCTGAGTTGAATTAGTTGTTGGGTTATTTGGCTAGTCCGAGAGACTGTGAGATCCTTGAGGGTGGGTCCCTGGTGTCACCCACTCCTGTGTCCCACGCAGATGTAGACTTCGGCAAATGGACCGTGCTATTTCAGAACTCACTTGATTAGCACTCACAGCAGAGAGGCGAATGGAATATGCCTTAATCGTTTGCCTTCTGTGTTATTTCCCCCAGCAAGTTGGCCAAATTGGCCAAATCACAGCGATGATGAATCATTTTTCCTCCTCCTCCAGATGTTTTGCAATTTCACCTCATTACTGTTATATACTATACATCAGATGGACAAATAGATAGTATCCTGATTTGTTTCTACTTTCTTCCTAAATACAACCAAGTGACCTACTGACATTAAATATGGATTTTTATACTGGATTCTTTTTTACACAAAAAGATTTAAATAAAGCAAAATCTTATTATGTTTGTTTACATTTAATGCTTTCTTAATTGAGACAGGTGACATTAGAGAAGATATTAGAAAGAATGGAAAGACTTTAAATAATAAAGACATTAGAAAGACCTTAAAGTAATATCAGAAAGATATTAGAACGATCTAGAAAGATAATGGAACGATCAAGAAAGTAGGGAACAAAGAAAGGAAGGAAGAGAAGAAGGGAGAGAGGGAGGGAGGGAGGAAGGAGGGAAGAAAGAAAGGAAAAAAGGATTGAAAATAACTTTCCTCTTGCTTTCCAAAGCAAACTATGAGCTCAGGTTTTCCATATTTGTTTAATAAGTATTTGGGTATGATATAAATTACATGTCTTCATTCCCTGTATCAGTAGTTCTCATAAGTTTTTGTTCAGGACTCCTTTACATTCTTAAAAAAATTAAAGACACCAAAGATCTTCTATTTATGTGTGTTATATTTATTGATATTTACTGCATTCAAAGTTTTAAAGAGATTTTAAAGAATATTATCTATTAATTTATTTTAAATAGTAATAAATCCATTATATGGGAACACAAATAATCTACTTTTAATTAATAATTGCTGTTTTCCAAAATAAACAACAGCAACAAAAAAGTACAGTGAAGAGTAGCTCTGTTTTACATTTTTGTACATCTCTTTAATTCCAAGTTTAAAAGAAGAGAGTTGGATCCTCATATCTGTTTCCACAATCAGTCTGATACAATGTGTATTTTGTTAGGTGTATGAAAACAATCTGGTCCCACACAGATATATAGTTGGAAAAGGGAAGAGTATTTTCCTAGCCTGGTTAGATAATTGTGGATGTTCTTCTTTGATACTATTTCAAAATTCTACAGGTGTTATTTCCTTAACAATTAATTACAGTGTATAATCTAAAGTCAGATTAATGAACTTTTTATACTTGGTATACTCACATGACAATGTGAGGGAAATCATGTCTTGATAGAATAGTTTCGCCCTTGTGGATCTCATGAAAGTGTCCCAGAGATGCATATGTATGCCTAGACCACGTTTTAAATACCACTGCCATATGTCATCTTAAATTCTTATAATCTTTTCGTAGAAGACAAAAAATAAAAACAAAACAAACAAAAAACCCCCAGCATCACTGAGAAAATTATGCAAGAAACTTAGGTAACTTACCTAACCTTTGTCCAGTTAACTCAGGATAGAACCAAATTTGAATTCAGTCTTCCTCTCTTCTCTCTCCCATAGGACATATTCCTTCCCCAAAAGACGAAATTGAGGAAATACAAAATCATACACAATATGATTTTTCCCTAGGAACCATAATTGTCAAGAGATAAATTGGATATTATAGCTACTAAGCATCAAATTCTGGAAAGAACATGGCTGGTGTTTTAGCATTGCTATAAAGTCACACTGAGTGAGAAGATCTTCCAGTTTAATGAGAAACAAACTCCAAGGTGAAATTTAGGAAGGAACAGAAGAACCAGAGTAAGAATATGGAAGGAAAGCTTGGAAGAGGTCAAAGAATAAGTAATATAGTCCATAACGAAAGCTCCAAACATTCCAGGGCAGGGTAGGAGATTAATGTATTCAACCATGTCATAGTAAGACTGTCAGCTTCTCCTGCAGAACCCGGAGGAGATGGATGAGGAGATGACTGAATACCTGTCCTTTCTTGTCCCCCACTCCCCGACCGTGCCCCCATCAGTCCAATTCTTTATTCCAGGCCAATGAAACAGGGTTCCTTGTGATATTCAAACATTGGCATTATTATAGAGGACACGTATTGCATGGAGCACTGGGTGTGGTGCATAAACAATGAATTCTGTTACACTGAAAAGAAATTAAATTAAATAAAAAAAATAAACGTAGCTGGAAAAAACAAAAAAGAGAAAAAAGGAAATCAAAGAAAACATTTTTAAAGTACGAATATCCATAAAATGTGTTTAATACGGTATTGTGATACATGCAGGTATAACATCACCAAATTCTGTTTTAACCAGAAGATGGAAAAGGGACAGGCACTCACAATATACCTGTTACAGGTGGGTCATGCATGGTACCCTGCTCCATGCTTGAGATAAAGCAATAAAAAAGTCAATTAATCAGGTATTGATACCACGATGTCCCGTACCTCTCACTAACAGAAAAACTAGATTTACTGAGAATGTCTAAGAAATCTTAGACGAATCCCATCAAACCTATATGATAACCATAGAATTTTCAAAATTGGAAAACACTGTTAATGTTAAGGAATTAAACATTTTACATCTCACGACCTACATTTTATGTATCTGTTTCTTTTCAGGAAATTATCCAAGGTAAAACAAATAGTTTACAGGGTAAATCTAGGTAGGTTTCTATTTCTTATGCTACTTTAGCAAATACCAGAGCTGTGCTGCTATGTTAGAAATAAACTTAATAAGCCCAAAATAACTAGAATTCAGTTTGGTTTACAAAATTAGATTTGGTTAAAATTAAACTTTACTAAACCAAGTATAAATAGAAACATTTCTTTAAGCAATTTTAAGAACATTTTAATGTAAGGCACTGATAGGCTGAGGGAAGGAGAACGTCTTAGGTCAGTTTGAGATTCTAAAGACTTGCAAGAGTTTTACGATATTTTTTCTGTAATGACCAGAAGAAATAAAAGATGCTGTAAGTTTTATATTGTTAAATTTACTTCCATTTACATAGCAGCAATCCTTGATAAAACCTTTTCAAAAATTTATTTATTTATTTATTTATTTATTTATTTATTTATTTATTTGACAGAGAGAGATCACAAGTAGGTAGAGGGGCAGGCAGAGAGAGGGGGAAGCAGGCTCCCTGCTGAGCAGAGAGCTGGATGCAGGACTCCATCCCAGGGCCCTGAGATCATGACCTGAGCGGAAGGCAGAGGCTTAACCCACTGAGCCTCCCAGGCGCTCCTCAAAAAATTATTTAAAAGCATTGCTCGTAAAACAAAACAAAACATAGCATAATCAAAAAAGTGTTGCTAGTAACCAGATAATGTTAGTGATCAAACACATTAGTCTTTAAGTTTCCTATCAAGTGGGATTGTATCTACCTGTCCCAGGGCCTTGCAAAGTACCTGGAATATGGTATTGGAACAGTATTTGTTGAATATTTTCAAAGAATACATATAAAAAGGGGTACTGTCTTCATTATTCCTTTCACAAAATTTAGAAATTGATAAAAATATAAGCATATCTTGGTCTACCTTTACCCAGATCTTTACTGTCTGGGTGCCACCTGTAAATTGAGAGTATGGGTGGAGTTATTATAGGGTCAAGGAGGTGAGATCATGGATCAGACTGAGCCAGGAAAGGTACTGAGGGGGGTGGGGCGGTCCACTGGTGAAAATACAGAGCTGAGGAACAAAGAAGAAAGCCCTATCTAAGAAGATTCCTGGGTTTAGAAGGAAAAAAGGCAAGAGAAGAGGGAGAAGTGAGACAGTATCTGGAGAGAAATCACCTGTGAGTTCAGAAGGCAATGGAATAGGGAACACTTGGTAATTTGTACTGGGAAGATATAAATCTATGCATATGTGACCATGCAGTGTAAAAACCACGCAGTTTTTACACAGAAGTGTCTACTTTGAGGCACCTTCCCATTGGATGGGATCTGGTGGCAGAGGCAGTGAAAGGAGATACAAGTTTCCTGAATACACGCGAGGGAGGGACAGGCAGGACAGCAGAGGACAGAGCGTCTGCCACAAATGTGGAGTGATGAAGCAGGGGAACGTATGGAATTTTCTCTCTTTAGTAATCTTAGGAACCGTCCATGGCTGGTGGCAAGTAGCCCATTGGTCAGTTAGGAGCTATGGCTATTTCCAGGAGGGTCTTTTAATGAGACTGTGTCAGCTCAGTGGTCACTGTGAGCCCTTTAGCCTTGTTCAAGTTTTCATTGCTCAAGCTTGTTGCCTAAAAGCAGCCTCTACATACTTCTTCCAATGACTAGAAGAACTTCCAGTCACACTGAACCAAACCAGACCCCCACAGTTACCCTGTTTAGTGCTTTGATGGAAGAGGCTATTTCTGAGAGCAAGACACACCCTCTGCCTACCTGTGGGTCTAAGAATCATGTCATTTCTCCAACCACAGTTTAGTTTCTTCCACTCTCAGTGGATCCATGCAAGCTTCTGCTGGGAAACTCATTGGTATTCAAGAGCACAGGGTCTGTTCATCCAAACCCAGAATGCCTTCCACCATCTTAGATCTACCAATCCAGTTCTCTCCTCCATTCAGAGGATGGGGTCTATTTCATACCATTTCCATTTTAACATAACCCTGTATGTCCCCCTCTTCCCAAGCCTATAACACCTGAACCTGAAAAACACATAAGTCACACTTCCTTCACAAAAAGATATTTGGCATATCCATCCATCAATCAATGCACATATGCATGAATGAGTGAGTTCTTTTCAAAGTTAGGGTGAGAGGTAAAAAAGGTGACTTAAGTTATTTCAACATCTCTAACCTTAGCCTACACACATGAAGGTGCGTTGTAGCTTCAAGAGACATCATAATGAAATAATAGGGGAAAATAAAGTATAAGAAAATGCCAAGTTTTATTACGACTTACTGGTTAGAGCAAGCTATGAAGACAGAGTGCTTAGACTGGAGTACCGAGTACTTGCTCTACCATTGGTAAGTTATGTGAACGTGTTAAATATAAATAAATAGATACAAACCTCAGCTTATGAGGTTTGGGGACTATTATTTTATTTATTTTTTTTTTCAGCATAACAGTATTCATTGTTTTTGCACAACACCCAGTGCTCCATGCAATACGTGCCCTCCCTATTACCCACCACCTGTTCCCCCAACCTCCCACCCCCACCCCTTCAAAAACCTCAGGTTGTTTTTCAGAGGGGGACTATTATTTTAGAGCAATAGCTAGTGCATAGCATTTGCTCACTTGTTAAGCATTGTTAGGGACTAAAGAATATAAGACAGCCTCTGTTTTCTAGTAGAAAACAAGGTATTCGGAGAGGTGAGGCATATAAATTCAGTTACAGAGAAGTTACGTATCTGTCTAAAGGTACCAGGATGAAAACGAAGCCCAGTGCTGTCTAGTGCTTGCGTCTAGGGGGTATGTATTTGTTCTGACACTGTCTCTTTATTGGCTCTTCAATTTATTTTTTAAGTTTTCGTTTTTGGCCGTGACCATATCCTCTATTACATATCACATATCCATACCATCTCAACCACTTCAATCATGTCTGATCTCACGCAAAAATCACCTACTCTTATTTTCAGTGGGTCTGAGGCACAGGAAAACTGGTTAGATCTGACTTCAGCAAGATGGCTTGGCTGGCATTCATAGCCGACATCCAGAAAGAGAAGCAATTGTCCCCCTTTGGTGCCACAGTTTTAACAAACGTGAACCACTAGGTTGGACTTGAAAATGACTCGCTTCGAGAGAGCCAGGTTCAGCGCTCTTACCTCTAAGAAACAGACCACTGCATTCCGGGGCTGTGCCAGAAACTCATCTTTCCCCTCTAGGATATGACTTGAGGCTGGAGGTGTAGGGAGATTTCTGGCAGAGGGTAGAATACTCATGTCCATCTTGTCTCCCTCCATAAACCAAGTTTCTCAATCTACCAAAACATCAGGAAATGTGCTCATTTCAAGATCTGGATCATTTCAGCTCTGAATTGTGGGATTGGCATTCCTCTTGTGGATTTCAAAGCACACACTCACACCCACAACCTCCCCGCCCCGCCCCCACCACTAATGCAGACTTTAGGTTAAGACTTTTAAATGACAGGTCCCTATTTCTCCGTCTCCTGTATGTCCCTCCTACCTTCCCCTTCCCCCCAACTTTGGCCTCTTATTTGTTTACAAGCCTTGTATTTCAAGCCACTGAAAAACTCAGGTCTTTTTACTTGAAAAATGACTTTCCATTTGGGAAGGAAATTCGTAGGAGCAAAAAGGCTTAGCTGAACTAGTACTAAATATCTTTGTGTCCCAGTGACTGAGAGAACTGGCCCTTGGGCCATCCCTCGCATTATTCTCGGAATGCCATGACCTATATGTGAAAGTGAGAGGATGCTTGGGGATGGTTCTTGTCTTTGAAAAGCAATGCTCCAGGGACAAAGAGGCTCTTTTACTGGACAGTAATGTCGGCCACGGGGTGGGAGCCATAAACCAGGCCAGGCTGGGCAGTGTGCATGCTGACATTTTTCATTCCTGATATCCCACAAGTATTTCCAGCTTCAACAGAGCCTCTGTGCAGATGAAAAGGAACGTTTTTGTTTCTTGATTTTGTTATATTATGTTTGAAAATTCCTACCAGCCTCCCAATGACCCATTTGAAGACTGGCAAAACTATTTTTCACCACCTTTATATCCTCCCTTTTATAAGCAAAAAGAAACACGAATATCAGTGTTGTTTCCTGTAGGTAAATGAAATCCGTGCTTCAGCCTTCCCCAGACTGCCTCGCGTCTTTGTGCATGGGGCTTGGAAATCCCAGGAGCTATTGTTCAGCCCGGCCGGCCCACCAGCCAGCCTCAGTGATGTCCAAGTAAGCAGATTAGATCCCAGACATTAAAATTAAAGGAAAAAAAATTAAAAAATAAAAAGCAAGGACAACTTTTGTAACATGAATGACCTATTCTGAAAGAAAAAGAACAAGCCTTTTTGCACAAAGACAGATGGACTTGTGTGGGGGGCAAAACTGGCAAAGTCAGCAGGGGCCGGATGTATGGGATAGATGGACTGTCGATGACTTCAAGAAGCAGCTACAGGGCAGTTTTGTTTTTTTGTTTTTGTTTTTTTTTTTTGAATGGGAGAGGAATGTGGGATTATTCCATACCTTTGATAAGTTCACTCCTTATTTTGTTGTCTGTTGGCTTGTTTTTTCCATGTAGACAGTTTACAAGAATGTGTCCCCTTTGTTCTACACTGCCCCCATCCACCTTGTCACGCAACATATCTTCTTTGGTGGAAAACTCCATTTAGAGCCTCCTTCCCTCCCTCCCTTCCTTCTCTCCCTCTTCTCTTTTTCAAGTATTTTTGAATGTGTGTTATATGACAGGAACTGGGTTCCGTTCAAAGGAACAAAACCATCAAAAGTAATGACACAGTTTCTTCCCTTATAGTTTATAAGCTGGTTGGGAGAGGACATTAAATAGATAATTATGTACATAAATCCACCATTAAGCGGCTATGAAGCAAGATTGAGGGCATTATAGGAGTGTACACTGAAGACTTAACCTTTTCACAGGTGTCATTCCATTTTCCCTGAGGAATGGCATTGAAGCTATATAGAAAGGGTGAGAAAATACAATGAAGTATCACAAAATTTATGATGGGAGTCTGTTTAGGGTACCATGAAAGTGCAAAGGGGAATTCTACCTGGGAGAAGAGAACTATGGAGCTTTCTAGAGGAGGTTGTGTTTGAGCTGAATATTGAAACACTGAAAAAGCCCAAATAAAATCATATTCATTCTCACCCAGAAATCATATTGACTTTCATTCAACAGGTGCACGCTCCTTCCCTGCGTTTAGGTTGTCGTCACTTTGATGTCTGATCCTATGGACTTTGCCTGGTTTACACCAGTGAGTACCTCTTTCTTCATTTCATGAACTCATAGGAAGAGGAAGAAGTCACATCTGAACTCATTTCCTTTTTTTTTTTACGCACTTACAATAAAACACAGTAATCCTGACTATGTTTGAAAAATATCACAGGGAAATGGTGGTAACAAGAGTTGTTCAAGAGAATAGATTTATAGGTGAATTTTCCATTTTTTAGTTTGCTCCTCTATTCTTCAAATATACATGCTGATTTTTTAAAAAGATTTTATTTATTTGAAAGACAGAGATCACAAGTAGGCAGAGAGGCAGGCAGAGAGAGAGGAAGGGAAGCAGCCTCCCTGTCAAGCAGAGAGCCTGATTCGGGGCTCGATCCCAAGACCCTGGGATCATGACCTGAGCAGAAGGCAGAGGCTTTAACCCACTGAGCCATCCAGGCACCCCTATACATGCTGTTTTGAACCAAAGTTCAATCTTTAAAATGCTTAGTGTTTATAAACAGTGTCACTATCTAGGTTTTTCTATATTATTTTGGTTTGATACAAGTCATCCTAGACGCATTCCTCTTTAAAGCGAAGGTCTGATGAACAAATTTTCAATAGTTGAGGCTTCCTTTACCTATCTGTCCTCTGAAATTTGTCCTGCTCTGTTAAATTAAATCCCCAAAACAGCCTAAAATTCCCACCCCTCCACAAGCCATCTTAAACTCTTACTTTGTAGTGAGAGTATTAACTGAATGACAGTGTCAGCTAGGTGATAATGTTCCACAAATGGCCTTTCTCCCAGACTATGGTCTATTACTGTTTGGATTTTCATTTTTGCCTTCACTCATGTGATTTATAGCAATCTTTTTAAAAAAATGATCTGAGAGTTTTTATTTAAAACTATAAAATTAAGAGCACTTTGACTTAAATTTATGCTATAAAGATAATGTGTTATATTTTTAATAGTTAAAGTGATCAGGGAAAACAGCTTTCTCATTTTACAACCGGAATATATTTTCCCCCAACAGCTAAATTAAATCAGTTATTTCTCATTATTTTACCTCATCTGTGATATCAGCAGCAATACTCAGCATTTCCTCCGTATTGGTTGAGAATTAACTATATATAAGGGATTTATAACTTTTGTCATTGCTTTGCATTCATTAAGATGGTTGTAAGTTAGGACACCTAGGTGGATCAGTCAGTTGAGCATCCAGCTCTTGGTTTCAGTTCAGGTCATGATCTCAGTGTCACGAGTTCAAGCCTCGAGTCAGGCGCCCTGCTCAGTGCAGAGTCTGCTTGGGTTTCTCTTTTTCTCTCTCTCTCTGCCCCTCCTCTCACCCCAGCCCATGCTCTCCCTCTCTCTAAAACAACTAAATCTTTAAAAAGAAAAATATGGTTGTAAATTTCTTTTCTCCTTTAGTCTGTAATATAATAAATTACCTTGATTTATTTTCAAATAGTAAGTTACTGTAGCTTTCATTAATGAACATGATTTTGTTGTGATGTACCATCCATTTGTGTATCAGTGGATTTGATTTTTCTAAGATTTTGTTTAGGGGTTTTATGTCTATGTTCATGAGAGAGAAATTAGCTTATAATTTTTATCTCTTGTAATGTTAATTTAATATTCAATGGGAAATGTTCCTTCTTTTTTAAAATTATCTGGTATAAGTGTATAAGATTAATGTTGTCTTTTCCTTAAATATTTTGGAAAAATTCACCCCTGACATCATCTGAAACCATGAATGAATAAATTCAGCCCTGGAATGTACAATCATGAGTCACCCAGCAAGTTAACAGGAAAATTAACACAAGAACCCAGGTTTCTAGGTTTCCAGTTTGGTGCTGTGCTCACTCTTATTCTCACTTCAGTTGTGACTTTCATTATGCTATCTATAATCATCAAGATTTGTTCTGGAAAGTAGAAGTCCTTCTAGATATCTTTGAAAAATGTAATTCAGTACATGGCATTAGACTCCTAGAGCAGATGGTTAGAGCACTTTCAGGAATTCTGGAAGTCCAAGGATAGTGTGAAAGTGACCCCCAATGGTCTATTTCTTCTTGAAGCACTGGGGTAACAGATTCTTTAAAGGAAGCAGGGAGCCAGGGAACAAACCCCACGTTCACTGTCTGTCATGGACCAGTTGATTACTGATAGCTCCTACCCTAAAGTATGGCTTACTTCTCTTCTGCCATCCAGATCTCAAATGAATGCCTCCCATTGGCTAAGCTAATAGAATACTGCTGGCCAAAGGGACTGTTGAATAGGTTAGTCTTACCATGAGGTACAAGGAAGAGTGTAGGATATTTCTGAGCAACCACAATCAATATCTGGCATTAATTAGAGTTCAAATGAGTATCACACCCTTTTTTTCTTAATGTACTTTGCTAATGCACTTTGGAGATGAACAATAAGAGTAAATAGTCTTATTATATTGCTAACTATTTAATAAAAATGATTCCTCTTAAGCTCTTTCTTGTATTTACACATTTCACTCTGTAGATTTAGTATTTTTCAGCAAAGACCAGGTAGATGGTGGCATTACCGAATCACTCTCAAACACAGGTGTGTGTGCCTGGGTAGGCTGTTTGATCATCAGCCTGACATTTAAAGTACTTGCAAAACGTTTTTCTGTATAGCTGATAATTATCGAAAGGTGGTCCCTGAAGGTTTATCATATGGCTATACAAAGAGAACTGGGAATTTCAACACTTGAAAATCTCCGTGAAATGATTTCATTTATATAGGACAAAAGGTCTTGCCATGTAACCTGTATCAAAACAAACAATGTGGACAGAAATACAAGAGATTACTAAATTTCAGGAGTGAAAAATCTGGAAACAGTCTTGAAACTTCTTTCAGAGGGACAAGGTCTATAGCTACGTATAACAGTTAAAAATTTGCTTATGATTCAGTAGTCATGAACTTCCTAAAACGTATCTGGTCATAAAAACTTCTTTAACCCAGTTTAAAAAACCCTGATAAGAAGTAATGAAAGACAATGATCAAAGTAAACTGCAAATAAAATACTTAAACTTTTTTCCCCCTAAATATTTATTGTTCGATTTTTTGGAATAAATCTCTCAATTCTCTGTATTTTTTTTTATGTACCAAAACTATTTATAAGACAATTTCTCCAACCACAAGTAGTAGTGACTATTTGGGGACGCTCACTGTACCTTTTTATATTTGTTATTTGGTTTAATTCCCATGGCAAGCCTATTATTCGTCTCCTCGTGTAGATTAAAATACTGAATTTTTGGATAGTTTATGTAAATAACAAGTTTACACATCTTGTTGGTGTTGGTATAGCTATTCCTGAGCAGTCGCAACCCAAAGCCCATGTTCTTAACCATGATGTGGAATTGCTTCCCAGGGAAAGGTGGTGACATGAATAGATCTAAATTTAATAGAAAGAACACAGGGTTTGGAGTCATGTAAGCCTTGTTTTGATTCCAAATTAAGTGTATCTTGAGCTCACAAATTTTTATTTTATTTTACTATTTTATTTTATTTTGTTTATATTATTTTATCAGAGTAGGAACATAACATGAGTCTACCCTCTTAACATTTTAAGTATACTATACAGTATTGTTGACCATGGGAACAGTATTGGACAGCACGTCTCCAGAATTTATTCTTCTTGCTTAACTAAAACTTTATGCCCATTAGTTAATAGTCAATGAGCTCATGGTCTTTTTAATCTCCCTGATCTTCAAACAAGGAAAATAAGTTAGAAAATTATTTAGAAAATTATGGAACTCAGCACATCACAGTCAACTTAAATCTCAGTATTTAAACAATCCCTTCTCCTCCAATGCCTTTCCCAAATATGCCAAAAGGAGGTGAAACTTGAGGTGAGAGAAAATACTGACACTTTGTTTATATGGTTTTAAACCACACACATTATAATATCACAATTTACCTAACTGTGCTCTACAAACCATGAGAGTTTCTTGAAATATTTCTTGAACTACATTAACATTTTAAGAGGCCAAATAAATATAGGAAATTCTGTGTTCTATTTAACTCTTTTTGGAGGATCACAATACATATTAAAACATTAAATTCATTTCTGAGGATTCCCACAATAAAGAAACCGAGTTAACTTTTTAAACTTATTATATCAGGAATCAAAATTAAATTTATTTAAATAAAGAAAAGCAGTTAACATCTTACCTGTTACTCATGTTCTGCAGAAGATATTTTGGTAAATGATGCTTTACATACTTTATTTGGACTGTGTGTCAACTGCAGAATAACTAAAGTGACAGTTACTTCATTTATAAAATAGAAAAATTCAGAAATCTGCTTCATGGATATTTTAAGGGCTAACTAGGGAAAATTCATTATGAACAGTGGGTCCTCAGAAAAGACATACCCTATTATTGCTGCTTCTGAGTGATTTATAAGCAGTGCTTGGCTGGCTCAAGGAAAAGAATAAGGCTGAGCTTGTGTTTGTATCCACAGATGTATTTTGGTCACAGATTCCAATAACCCATCCAATATTGAATCACAAAAAGATGATTTTGTTTGGTTTCCGTCTAATTCCCCTGAGTCACAATGATATTTTCTAGGAAATAATAGGAATTTTATTCTTAGAGATAGCTTTAGCATCTTATAAATGTATTTTAAATTAGATCATATTTTAATTCTTAAATGTTGTTGACACAAATGTTTTATAATTTACAATTCTTGTTCTATTATTCTTAGCTGTGATTTCCTATGAAAAAAATTAAGGCTTTATAATATTACTTTTCTAGGAAATCCTTAAGTTTCTTTTAGAAATAAGCATTCCAAAACCATACTTCTTTAACTACATTGTAATTCTTGCCAAGAAATTCACTGTTAATCTAATTAATTAATTTGCATGATTTTTCATAAAATATTTGAATGCCTCATGTGCTCTAGGAACTGGAATAAATGTTGAAAATGGGGAACAGAATTAAGTTTTGTCTACTTTTATAAAGTCTACAACCTAATTGGGAGATAGATATTATGCATGATAGCAGATATAAATATAAAATGAAGACATTAATAAGAATATATATGGGGTGTGTTGTAAATTTATAACTTATAATTATAATTACCCAATTTATAATTGGGTAATGTGACTTATTCTGGGAGATCCACAAGATTTCCAAGAGGAGGTAATAACTAAGTTCAGAACCCCAAAATGAAAGATTATTAGATAAAGATAAGGTGAAGAGAAGTGCAGCTTGTGGGGACAGCATGTGCAAAGGCCCTGGGAAGGAAAGGAATATGGCATATTTTAGAGCTGTAAAAGTCCAGAGGATATATAATAGAGAGAGAGAGAGAAATCTTGATACAGTTGAAACTAGAGAAACAATAGAGACCAAACTATTCAGGGCTATACTGACCACATTAAGGATTGCGTTCTTTATCCCCCAAATAATGGGAAGGCATTGAAATATTTTAAGCATGATCATATTTGCATTCTGAAATTATCACTTTAGCTGCAATGTGGACAACAGACTGAAAAATCACATAAGTGGATATCAGTGAAGTACTACTGAGAGAAATGATGGTGTTGCAGATGGAAAGAAATGGAAGGACTCAAAACATATTTAGGATGTAAAGTCTAAATTTCCACTTGATAATGGAAAAGGATGGGAACACTGTGAAAGCAGATGTTGTCAAGTTTGACTTGAATGACTCCTCATATTATATTTTGAGGAAATAATAGTTTGTAAGAGTCTAAGTTGGTTTGATAAACTTCCAGACTTCTGGTAAATTAACAAAATGTAGCTACGCTGTATACTTAACTGGAAAGCTAGGTATGTGGTTCACTAAAAGGCCATGGTCATTACAGAAAAAAAAAACAACAACAACAAAAACTTGAGCTAACGTCTTTTTTTTTTTTAATCTTTTAATGACCCTTACATCAGTTTGATCCATTTTAAATTCAAGGTGGTGCTACTTATCTCATGGGTCTTTCTAACTATGAAATGAGATCCAGTATTAATTGCCTCCTATTAATGGTTTGAGGACATGTGATTGAAGTTGAAGACACAATAACCTGGAAAGCTAATTAAAAGTGAATGTTTCGGGGAGGGGGTAATAACAGTGAATGTTTTCGGGGATGGGGGTGATAAAAGTGAATGTTTCGGGGATGGGGGTAATGGGCATTAAGGAGGGCACATGATGTGATGAGCACTGGGTGTTATATACAACTGATGAATCATTGAGTACTACATCTGAAACTAATGATGTACTATGTGTTGGCTAATTGAATTTAAAGAAAAAAAAGGTGAATGATGTCTCCAGAGAACCACTCAATCATGCCCAGGAATCTGCATGATTAATTCTCTAAATGGCTCTTAAATGGATTAAAGTTTGAAATATACTCATTGAATGCAAGCTGAATAGATTTCTATTTCATTATTCATTTTTTACCCTGTGCTAAAAGTGATCATCTCCTCCTTAAGGAATACTCACACTTTATGTTGAGGTCTGACTGACTTGCAGTGTTTGGTACATATGTTTGGGTCATATATGAGGTTTTTGTTTGCTTGTTTGTTTTTGTTTTTTACAAAAAGCTTTAAAAAATGTCCTTAGTTCTCATGTGAATGATTTCTTAAACTATGTCTTATATTGGAAACAGATGTTTGTAAAAAAACCACTGCCTAAGGACATTTTAACACCTTGCATGATCCTTTCATTTCATTTGGGTTCTTTTTTTAAAAAATTGATTCAGCTTTTCATTTTATAGTGTATTTTGGTGAATATTCAACACTAAAAGTATGTAAATATGGTAAAATGTCATTCCCCAGCCTTTCTCCTTAGCTGAGTATAAGATGTGATATTAGAAAAGAGTTATGGCGGGCGCCTGGGTGGCTCAGTGGGTTAAGCCACTGCCTTCGGCTCAGGTCATGATCTCAGGGTCCTGGGATTGAGTCCCGCATTGGGTTCTCTGCTCGGCAGGGAGCCTGCTTCCCTCTCTCTCTCTCTGCCTACTTTTGATCTCTCTCTCTTGCTGTCAAATAAATTAAAAAAAAATCTTAAAAAAAAGAGTTATGGCTTGTTTGATATCTAATATACATTGATGAGATCAGGCAGAATTTATACCTCTGGCTTAAATAAATATGAACTATCAGCTCTTTTGGACAAGGCATGCAATATATTCTAGATTTAGCTGTAATGTAGTTGGAAAAATTAAAGGATTGTCTACAAAACAATCTACTGAAAAACTGCAGAATGTCAGTAATCAATAATTCACTGGATGAGCTTACAGCAAATTGAACACTGTGGAAGAAAAGCCCATGGAATTTAAAGAGACATAATAGGATTATACAAAACTAAAGAATAGAGAGAGAGATGATTTTTAAAAGCAGCAGAAATTGATAAAATAGGAAGTAAAAAAATAAAGAAAAAATTGAAAGACAAAAGTTACTTTTTTGAAAATATTAATAAAATTTCTTAAATCATAATAAATAAGGCATTAAAAATCAGAGACAATCCACGTATTTCCTTGGTTGGCAATGAAAGAGGAGACATCACCACAGATCCTATAGATATTAAAAGATAAGGGAATTGTATAAGAAACTTTATGCTGATCCATTTGAGAACTTAGATGAAATAAACAAATTCTTTGAAAAATACCACTAATCAAACTGCACAGTAAGAAATGGGAAATGTAAATAGTCCTATACCAAATTTTTAAAATTGAATTATTAAATAAAACCTCCTCCCCAAAGAAAACTTTCGTCCCAGGGAGTATAACTGTTTTTTTTTTTTTTTTTATCAAACACCTAAGGAGGATTAACACCAATTCTAGATAAATTATTTCAACAAATAGAGTACTGGGGAACAATTTTGAACTAATTTTATAAGTCCAGCAAAATTTGGATGGCCAAATCTGACAAGCATATTACAAGCAAGGAAAATTAAGACAAATATCTCCTGTGAACAGAGATGAAAATGTTCTTAACTAAATATTTAAAAATATAAAATGCAGCAATAATTTAAAAGGATAGTATATCACAGTTAAATTGGAATTATTCCAGGAATGCAAAGTTTGTTAAATATTTGAAATTCCATTAATGTAACTTGACTCTCAAATATATCAGATGACCATCTCAATGGATGAAGGAAAAGCATTTTTAAAACTCTTCTACCTATTATAAAATACCTGAGTAAAAAATGGCTATCAGACACATGAAAAAATGTTCATCATCACTAGCCATCAGGGAGATTCAAATTAAAACAACATTGAGATACCACCTAACACCAGTTAGAATGGCCAAAATTAGCAAGACAGGAAACAACGTGTGTTGGAGAGGATGTGGAGAAAGGGGAACCCTCTTCTACTGTTGGTGGGAATGCAAGTTAGTGCAGCCACTTTGGAGAACAGTGTGGAGATTCCTGAAGAAATTAAAAATAGAGCTTCCCTATGACCCTGCAATTGCACTGCTGGGTATTTACCCCAAAGATACAGATGTAGTGAAAAGAAGGGCCATTTGTACCCCAATGTTTATTGCAGCAATGGCTACGGTCGCCAAACTGTGGAAAGAACCAAGACGCCCTTCAACGGATGAATGGATAAGGAAGATGTGGTCCATATACACAATGGAGTATTATGCCTCCATCAGAAAGGACGAATACCCAACTTTTGTAGCAACATGGACGGGACTGGAAGAAATTATGCTGAGCGAAATAAGTCAAGCAGAGAGAGTCAAGTATCATATGGTCTCACTTATTTGTGGAGCGTAACAAATAACATGGAGGACATGGGGAGATGGAGAGGAGAGGGAGTTGAGGGAAACTGGAAGGGGAGATGAACCATGAGAGACTATGGACTCTGAAAAACAACCAGAGGGTTATGAAGGGGCAGCAGGGGGGTGGGGGGGAGTGGGAGGTTGAGGAACCAGGTGGTGGGTAATAGGGAGGGCACGTACTGCATGGAGCACTGGGTGTGATGCCAAAACAATGAACACTGTTATGCTGTAAATAAACAAATAAAAATAAATAAAAAAAAATACCTGAGTAAAGGTCAATAAAAACAAGCTTTATCAATCATATAAAGAGGATCTACAAAAAAAAAAATAAATACCTTAAGTTAATATCATACTTAATAGAGAAGAGATAGGATGGTTTCCCCTATAAGCCTGAAAAAAAGCAAGGCATCTATTTGCACTACTTCTAAACTATTCTATAGGTCCTAACCAGTGTAACAACACAAGAATAAGAAATAAAAGGCATATGGATTGAAAGACAGAATTACAACTGTCTTTGTTCACAGATGAAATGATTGTTGTGTGAAGAAAACCCTTAGAAATATACAAAAAAGGTAACAAACAAGCAAATTTATCAATATCACAGGTTACAAGGTAAATATACCCCAAAGTCAAATGTATGTCTATATAATAGCAGTAGCCAACAAATTTTTTTAAAATGCCATTCACAATTGCATCAAAAAGCATAAAATACTTAGAGATAAAATTTCAAGAATTTGTGCAAGATTAGAGTCCTGGAAACTATAAAAAAATGTTGAGAGAAATCTACAAAGACCTAAATAAATGAAGGAATGTACCATGCTTATGGATTGTGAGATTGTTACCTTTTGGACCCAAGTTAAAGCACACAAATCATAGACATTTAGAACTGCAAGACCAGAGAATCACCTCCTCATGCCTGGGAATGCAGGCTGCAGTATAGTAGAAAGGTAGTACTTGAAGTCAGAATTACTAGACTCAAGTTTAATAAATGCTCAAGTTGGCATTATTAGGAAATTCTGAGACAGGACTCTGCTCTAGGTCTTTCTTTTTTCTCTCTCCTCCTTTCTTAGGTCTCTACCTGTGGGCTTGTGGATAAGGAACTTAAACAATGTACCTTTTCAATAATTTTATCTGTAAAATTCAGAAAATAAGTAGCCTCACGGGATTATGCTGGGTATCAAATAGTAAACAATTAAGTAAATCCTTTATAAGTGCAGACATTAGGCATCATTGTCTTGTTACTGTCATTACTTTTACGTTGCTGGCCATATTTGTAGTAATACAATCTTCAGAGTAATTACTGATTGCGTATCAGTAAATGGATGCATTATTCGAGTTTATCTTTTGTTTCCTCAAGAAAAAACTCAAGAATTATCTTGATTCTTTTATTCATAACCTGTATGGAATCTCTTGGCAATCCTGTCAACAATGCTTCCAAAGTATATGCGAATTCCATCTTCCTCCATTTACAAAATTACCATGACCATATCTGCTCTGGATCACTGTTTAAGCTTCCCATATGATCTCTTCTTTATTCTCCTCAGGAATCCAGGCTTTAGTCACACTGCTCCTCTTGCCATTTTCCTAGCACACCAAGCATCTTTCTCACATTGCTCTCAGGCCAGTGTGTAGCTGACATACTGTTTTCAGGCAGGTCTACCCTAACATTTGTTGGGTTGAGGGTAACCCACAGACCTCATGTCTAAATGAGCTTGAACTAACAAGCTAACAAGAATATGTTATGTTATCTTATATCCTCCAAATATGTCCTTATAACACAGAAATTATATTGTACATAGGTAGAAAAATAGGGTTTATGTGATTGCAGGTCAGCAAAATATCAGATAATTGAATATAATGTCATTGTTATTGCATGTCTCAGTGTTCTGGTTGAAGGGCGGTGATTATTTAGATTAATAATAGAATAAAGGCATACCTATTTTATAAACTATTATATAATAATTCCATGAATCTAATTTTCTTGCCTTTACTTAGCAATATCATTCATTGTATTGTTGTACTCAGTGTGTTTGTACAATTTGGAATGAATTCACAATAATGATTAAAAGGACCAAAAGTAAAATTTAATTGATTTGAAGTATACCATATTTGAACATACTTAAAATAGATAATATTTGAATATGCTTTTGTCAGAGTTGTAAACATTTTAATATAAATATCAGCAATAATATATTATTTGTTATGTTTTTAAATGGTTATTTTTAACTAAAATCATTAAAATTAGAAAGATAAAAGGCAAATGATAATGTATGACTATTGTTTTGAAATAAAAATTATATAACATTTTAATATATTTCATATAAACATTTACATATCTAAATTTGGATGTTTTAAGTAAATATTAAATTTATTACATTAAATTTAATATATAATTATTAAATTTATTTAACATAAGTGAAATATATTTTAATTTAATAAAAATTTTTATATAGTAAATATTAAATTTATATATTTAAATAAATAGTAAATAATAAAATTATGATTTTTTCAATTCTAGAGTTTACAGACTATATCTCAATGTAAAGAATTTATGTAAGACATCATGTATATTACATTAGACATAGTACCATATTACCACACATAGGTAGACATATAGATACAGATGAAATAGATGTATATTTACATAGGCACAGATGTATGCATGTGTATAGGCATATACTGTAAATACTATCCTGATTTGGAAACACCTCCAGAAATAAAAAATTAAAAACAAATAGCAAGAAAATAGACCTATTGTTGTACTAAGAAATGATTCTTTCTATGAGAGAATCTATGCATTTAACTGAGAAGAATTTGCATTTTTTCTTACCTAATTAAGTCAGTTGCTCAAATTCTCCATGAACTCCAAAACAGTGTCCACTTCAACATCAGCAGTGGACAACGCCAAACTTCCACTGTATTTGTTTGGAGGACAAACGCAAAGAGAGTTGAAGCCTCTTCCAGGGACCTGAATCCCGTTAGTCACAAAGGTAGGTGTTTAAGGTCAAAGCCAATATTGTGCCTACAATAATGGATACAAAGTGACTCGTGTGTTTGCATGTGTGTGTTTTTTTTAAAATTTTATTTATTTACTTGATAGACAGAGATCACAAGTAGGCAGAGAGGCAGGCAGAGAGAGGAAGGGAAGCAGGCTCCCCGCTGAGCAGAGAGCCCGATGTGGGACTCCATCCCAGGACCTTGGGATCATGACCTGAGCTGAAGGCAGAAGCTTTAACCCACTGAGCCACCCAGGTGCCCCTGCATGTGTGTTTTAAACAAATGTGTGTGTGTGTGTGTGTGTGTGTGTGTGTGTGTGTCTATGTTGTGATATTCAGAGTGCTAAGGTACCAAGTCTTGATCCAAATTCCTACCACTGGACCATAATACCTTCCTTGGCTTCCAACATAACTGTAACTTCCTTTTCCTACTAATCACTTGCTATTATGTTTTATCTTCTTTCTAGTACTTCTCATGTTTTACCTTATTACCTTATACTTATTACCTTACACGATCTTATAGTTTTCCCTATTCATAATGGGGTGCCTCTCTATAAAACATAAGTTTAGGGAGGAATTTTTTTCTGTGTTGCTCCTCAAAGTAACTTTGATAAAACAGAGCTTTGCACACAGTAGGCTCTCAATAGTTATTAACTGAATGAAGAAATAAACTATACATTTATCTCTAACTTATTGTGCATCAGACACAACTATGCCTTTAAAATGAATCATGCTTTCCTCATGAATATGCTCTTCCCTTTATCCCAGTTTTGAAATGTCATTTCCCACAAATATAGTCTTTCATTCTTCTGAAACGGTCATTAGAATAAAACATGAAACAGGTCATTGTTCTTAGAAGTAAGGGAATATGAAATTATCAGAATATGCTATGGAGGACATTGTGTAATGTTTTCTGCATAGTATGTATAGTATACCACAAAATTTCCTCCTTAAAGATTAACTGGAATTTTTCTTTGTAAGCTCAAATGAGTAAAATGTAAAAGTTGTTAACTTCTTACTTTATTCTCCAAAAGTACAGCTTTTATTCTTCCAAAGTATAGTATTCCTTTTGTCTCCCTAAGAAATCACAAAATCTTCAAACAATACAACACACTTCAGTAAGAGAGACCAGTTTCCAAATCTCTGATCATTTGGACAAGAACAGGTCAAAATCTACCTTTGCATTTATCTACGAAAAACAGTTTGCTAAGCATGTAATACTGCCAAGATTATTTCAAACAAGAGGTTTTGAAAAACAACTGATTTCACATACTTAATAGTAATTTGTACAGCACGATAATATGCTAACTTCCAAGATGTTTGCCTTTTTTTCCAGTGCGTATCTGCTCAGGCCACATCTGGAAAATTTGTAATTAATCTCTGTTATTGTTTGTGTCTGAGAGTATTAACAAAGTTAAGTTAAGAAAGTACTGCCATACAACCTAAGCCATAAATTCAACTTTGCTGTTTACACACACATCGGCACTAGCACACACTCACAAAATAATTGTTTTCTTTGTGACAAATGATGGTTCATATCCTCAGATAATTTAACATTACAAGAGAAAATGTGTTATTTCCAGAAACAATGAGAGCTCAGCTTCTGAGAGATTTTTTTCTCCACTTTTTAAGTTCATTAGATAAGTAGAAAGGACCTGATTAAAAGAAGAGCTTTAATGTTTTAAATAGACAATATATTACACATATATACAGAAACACACACACATGCAGAATTTCTTTTTCATCAACCTAGCTAATAATACTTTTCATAAAATATTAACTGTGTTTTACAAGAAGAGACCCCATACTGAACCCCCCCCCCCCCATTTTTCTTTTTAAAACTTTATTTGAGAGACAGAGAAAGACAGAGACCGATGAGAGCATGAGCAGGGGAAGAACGAGGGAGAGGGACCAGCAGACTCCATAGTGAGTGCTGAGCACCACATGGGGCTTGATCCCACAACCCTGACACAATGACCTGAACTGAAACCAGGAGTTGGAAACTCAACCGACTGAGCCATCCAGGTGCCCAAAACCCCCCAAATTTAAAAACTGGTGAGATCCTGATACATAACGCTTGATTAAAATTATAACAAAAATGGACACATATCTATGATGAATATTTAATCATATTTATCAGTTAATCATGTGGCTTAATAAAGCTAGATTCGTAAACTCAGGAAGCACTCTTACATCTTTGTTCCTGCTGATGTTGGTGAAGTGCTATTGTACCACCCATTTCCATCTTCCTTTGTTTTAGACCCATTACCCCACTGCATACAGAAACCCATGCTTAGAGGAAATTCAAGCATGTAAGTTATTTACAACTTCTATCTTCCTGGCCCCCCATAGGCAAAGCATAGCAAAGAGGTCGAGTTTACTTTTGTTTCTCTATACTTCGTTTTGGATCTATCTCGTCAGATATTCACCAGACGTTTATTGAGAACATTACGTGGCAAATGCAATGTTAAGTGCTAAAGAAACAAAATTGACATCTTTTCTGATTTAAAAGAGCTCACATTATAGTGGGCTTAAAAATATGCAAACAGCATGTCAACTACACTTCGATAAAAAAACAAAAAGGGACTTATTTAAGTGTGTGTGTGTATGCAGACACACACATATATACACAAATAATAAATATTTAGCACAGAAATGTTTGATTAATGTATACATGCGAGGAAATGGCTGCCACTTTACCAAAATAAGTTTGCAAACTTTGTTCACTTGAATACCGTCTTCCTGATACTTGCTCTTTTTGCATATCTGACCCTCATGTATTTATTATTTTTCCATAGGCTGATCTATCATTTCTTCCTGATAATTGAAAAAGAAACATTTTTATAAGACTTGTATATAGAAACTTACATCTTTTGCCACAAAGGAAGCTCCTTAAAAACAAATGCAGTGTTGTACAGTTAGGCCAAATACTATCCCCAAATACTGTTACCCAGCCACCCAGAGAGAGACCGGCTCTCTCTACTTTAGAAAAAGAAAGGTAAGTGATATCCGAGACGTGCTATAGATTTCTGCAAGGGCTGGGCCACCTGGGTGGCTCAGTTGGTTAAGCGACTGCTTTTGGCTCAGGTCATGATCCTGGAGTCCTGGGATCAAATCCCGCATCAGGCTGCATGGTCAGCAGGGAGGCTGTTTCTCCCTCTGACCCTTTCCCTTCTCATGCTCTCGCTCTCTCTCCAGTAAATAATAAAATCTTAAGAAAAAAAAAAAAAAAGGAAAAGATTCCTGTCATTGGACTGGGACTTCTGCCTGATTTGATCAAAAGTTCGAGAGGCACTGAAAAGGGAGAGATTTTCTCACTACGTGATTCAACACTACCTTGGTTTTTGGTTTGTTCTCTGTTTTGCTTTTTTTTTTTTTTTTTTTTTTTGTCTCTCTTTTCTTTTCCCTGCCTTCCTGTAAGTCACCTGAACATTTTCTAGAATTTCATTC
Organism: Meles meles; assembly: GCF_922984935.1. NCBI lineage: Eukaryota > Metazoa > Chordata > Mammalia > Carnivora > Mustelidae > Meles > Meles meles. The sequence goes on along the minus strand of NC_060066.1, from coordinate 18,731,638 downwards.
TCAAAATAGTGTAACCTTCCTGTGGGTGCTCTGACGTTTCGTCACATTACATGCTATACAACGGATCACAGTCTGTGTCCTCATTTTACCGGTTTCTGTGAAGTATGGAAAGCGTAGCATGCTTTACTTCCCTTAACTCTCTCCCATTCATAAAATAATTTTCTTAAATATTTCCTCTGCAAACATTCAGAACCACATCAGGCAGTGGTATAATGTTTGCCTCAAATGGCATAATTTAGAAAACATGATTTAGGAATTCAGGAGGAAAAAAAAGTCTATTGTATTCACACATACTTTTGCTTACTGTGTTGCTTCTTCCTTCCAAGGTTTTTTGTTTTGTTTCTTTTTTGTTTTGTTCTGTTTTTAATTGTCAGAAAACAATGTTGCATATACCCCTTCCTTTCGTTATTCTTTTGGGGCCGGTCTGTTGGTGACGAAGTCCCTTACTTCCCATTCATCTGAGAATGTCTTGATTTCCCCTTCATTTCTGAAGGATATTTTCCCTGAATCTAGGATTCTTCAGCACTTGGAAAAATAGGGAGCCACATTTTCCTGACCTTTATGTTTTCTGATGAGCAACGGGCTATCGTTCTGATTTTTCCCCTGAAGAAAGGTGCCATTTTCTCTGGCTGTTTTTACTAGTCTTTGTGTTTGTTCAGAGGGTCTGTTATTATGTGTCTAGGAATGATTTCTTTGGGCCCATCCTGTTTGGAGCTTGTTTCTTGAGTCTATAGGTTTGTCTCGTGCCAAATTCAAAATTTTAGCCGTTATTTCGCTGAGTACTTTGTCAGCTGTGCTCTGTCAGTCTTTCCTTCTGAGATGTCAGTGACGCAAATACTGTATCTCTTTGTTGTAGTCCCAGAGGTCCCTGAGGCTCTGTTCATTTTCTTTTCACTCTGTTTTCTCTCTTTTGTTCAGATTGGGTGATTTCTATTGTTCTATCTTCTAGTTCCCCGATTCTTTTCCTCTGTCCTCTCTATTTGGTTGCTGAACCCACCCACTGACATTTTTATTTCAGTTATTGTATATTTAATTCTAATATTTACTTCGATTCTTCTTTATTTAATCTATTCCTTTGGATTTCAATTTTAGAAATTTATCTCAAGAATATTTATAATTGCTTGTTAAAGTGTTACGATGCTGCTTTCAAATCTTTGCCACATAATTCTAATATCTGTGTTCTCTCTAAATTGTCTTTTTTCAGTCAGCTTGAGATCCTCCTGGTTCTTAGTATGCTAAATAACTTTTCATTGAAATTCAGAAATTTTTATATTGTATTATGAGAGTCTGGATCTCTTTAAAGATTTATTTCTTTGAAAGAGAGAGAGTGAGAGAGAGAAAGAGAGCATAAGCAGGGGAAGGGGGAGAAACAGACTCCTTGCTGGGCAGGGAGTCCAATGTGGGCTCCATCCCAGGACATCTGGATCCTGACATGAGCTGAAGGCAGTCACTTAACTGACTGAGCCATCCAGGCGCTCCTCTGGATCTCCTTTTACCTGGTAAGTCATGATGTTGCCCCAACTGCAGAAAGTAGAACGCATGCCACATCGTTACTTCCTGGTGGAGTCAGAAACCCCAATTCCTCCCTCTGCCTCACACATAAGGAGGAGGATTCCTTATTACTGGTTGGGGTGTTAATTCTAGATACGCACGCAGACTCCACTGACACCTGCAGTATTGGGTGCCTTATTAACACTGAGTGATGGTGAAAGTCCTGACGGTTTACTAGCTTCATTTGACACCACGTTGATGGCTAAGCAAAGGCATACCTAATTAGTATGGGTGAGGGTGAAAGGTCAGGTTCCCTAGTAGTCACCGACACTATCTACTTAGCATCTCTACCACCACACAGGTGGAGGTGCTGGAATGCCTCATCACAGCCTCACGAGGGTAAAAGTCTAGGTGCTTCATTTTGCCTTTGCTGATGTGGGTGAAGGAAGAACCAGAGGATATTTTCTGTAGTGTTTGGCTAGTATAGAGGGATTATGGTCTTAAAGTTTTTTCTGTCTTGCTCATCTGCCTCTCTCCTGGTTCTTTGATTAAAGAGAGTAAGTCTTTTGGAGGAACTTTTGTGTGTGTCTGTATCCATGGACATTTCCAAGTTACAACTATTTTAGTCTGGTCAGGCTATCATGAAAGAACACCACAGCCTGGGTGGGTTTATAAACAACATAAACTTACCTCTCACCATTCTGGAGGCTGGGAAATCCAAGGTCAAAGTGCTAGCAGATAAGGTGTCTGATGAGACCCCCCTTCTGGGTTCATAGACGGCCATCTTCTCACTGTATCCTCACCTGTGGTAGGGATGGGGAGCTCTTGGGGTCTCTTTGATAAAGACCCTAATGCCATTGTGAGGGCTCTACCTTTTCAACCTTATCATTTCTCAAAGACTCCACCTCTTGATATCATCACATTGGGAGTGAAGATTTCACCATAGGGTTTTTGGAGGTCATAAACATTGTCTATAGTACCAGCTTCTTTGGTGCCAAGTGTAGGATCCATGAGGCAAAAAGAAGACCCAGGGAACTCACCATTGCGCCATTCCTTGGATATCAAGTCGCAAGTGGTTGTCATCTCTCCACCTCTCAGAATCTTCTTGTCTTTGTTTTATATAATGTCCAGGAATTTTAGCTATACTTAGTGAGATGAAGCACAAGTCCAATTCAATACTAGTGAACACCTTCCTGGATACCACTCAAAATTATTTCAAGTACCACTAGTACCTACATTGCAGCTTTGAATATACTCATCTGAACACTTTAATATTATTTACTCTCATCCATCATGTCTTTTAAAACAGTATATCATTTGGACCTGCTGTCCTTATTTGAACTGAATTTCTTTTTTTTTAATCATTTTTAAAGATTTTATTTATTCATTTGACAGAGAGAGAGATCACAAGTAGGCAGAGAGGCAGGCAGAGAGAGAGGAGGAAGCAGGCTCCCTGTTGAGCAAAGAGCCTGATGTGGGGCTCAATCCCAGGACCCTGAGATCATGAACTGAGCCAAAGGCAGAGGCTTAACCCACTGAGCCATCCAGGCGCCTCTGAACTGAATTTCTAAGCCTGTAGTATAATGTTGTGAAAAGAATACCAGATTACAGCCAAATAAGCTGCATTTGTGTTTCATTTCGACCATTTGCTAGCTGGGCAGTCTTGAAGAATTTATTCAACCACTCAATAGATTAGAGTCTTCTTTTGTGCAATGATTTTTTTTTCAATATTTCCCTCTTCACAGATTTTTTTTTTTTTTTTTTGGTGAGGTTAAAATGTAACAACGTGTATGGAGACATAATGTCCTTACAACATAATAGGCGTTTAACAAATATTTATGGAATCTGGTGTCTTTAGCTGCCACTTGCCCCTTAAATGAATGTGATTACTTTTACTGTCATTACTGAAAAGAAAGGTAAGAAGGTCTAAGTTAAAGGAGGGATGGACTAAATGGTAGAACTGAGTAAATTACACCATTTTGGTGGCTAGCACCCTCAGAAAAAGAAAAAAATGGAGGTAACCTTACTTGACTAGTTCTAGCAGTTGAATTTAGCTGATATGCTATAAAAACACAGCTTCACTGGCCTTAAACGTTGAAGGTTTATCTCTCACTGACTCCTGCCTCCATTTTCACAGCAGCTACCACACATTGCCAAGGAAGGCTGGGAGCATTAGCAATTGGTGTAGTAATTAAATGCTCTTTGCTCAGAAGTAACATCCATCATAAACAAATTTCATTGTGCAAAATTAGTCACATGACCTGGTCTCAGTAGGCATGGAATTTCATGCTTATCTCTGGCTAACCAGAGGAGGGGCACACATGTTGGTGGGCACCAACAGTGCCTATCACAAAGACTTTCCATACTGTGCCATAGTGAGGGATAAAAATGAATGATGTCTATGGGGCACCTGGCTGACTGTGTCAGCAAAGCATGTGACCCTTCATCTAGGGCTTGTGAGTTCAAGCCCCATGTTGGGGGTAGAGTTTATAAAAAATAAATGAATGATGTATATATTGCAGAGGTAGCAACTTACTCTCCCACTTTTTATGTTAAAAGAAACAGAACTTATTAGGTATGCAGTAGGTATTTACTTTAGGGGAGACAGAAATTCTCTTTGCTCCTGGAGGTGAATCCTGATTAATCTCCCAATCACAGCAATTATTTGTCTTGGCTAATAAATAGTGAAAGTCTCTTGCCACAGATGGCTAGAAAATATTCATGGCCTTTAAAAAACAACATGGGTTTTTTTTTAAATAAAATAAAATGAATCTGCAATATTTATTTAAAGTGACATAGCATTTATTTGACTTTAATGTATTATAAACTTAAAGCAAGTTAAATGTGTACTCATTTTTATACACCAACCTAGCAAAATATTATTACCATGAGTACTAAGACCTTACAAAGTACTTGTCAAAACAGCCTGCTTAGGAGTGAAGACTTCTATCTAGAATTAAAATGTTTAGAAAATATAGTAACTGGCTTTGGCAATTTAGTGTTTTCTAAAACATTGGAACCGTAACTAAATAAATACACTCTCCATCAGTGTGTTGAAAGTACTGATTTGCCCTCGGGCACACATGTTAAACCAGAGACTTCTTGCCCTTCTAAGCATGACTACATTTGTATTACTTGTAGTATATTAGACACTAGTAAATAAATTTTGATAATATTTTATATTCGTTCAGTCAATCCGGGATCCCCGTCACACATGGGTTTACTGGGAGGGGAAGAAGTCTCCAGGGGAGGATAGGCACATGCTGAGCCAGTCACTGTTGCATGCAGCCCTGGACATCTAAGGGCATCACAGACCTGATATTGCTCAATCTTGGGTGGCTGAATGCCACTTGTCCCTCTAAAAAGTTGGAGGACGCTGATGGCTCTTGGGTTGCATAACTAGTTAGCATGCCAGATTTCATTCTTTATTGAAATTAACCAGACAAATTGCTCCACCAACTAACGGTGATGCAACACCACCCTCTTCTTCCCTTCCTCCCTCCTGACTTGGTTGTATGATAATAAGAAACTAGAAGCTGTAGCATTCACTTTGAGATCTTGAGTGGACAAGCTGAGGACCAAGTCTTCCATGCTAAGAATGGCAAAGCACAAAGATATTAGCAACTTGGGTCCTTGGGGATTCTATGAAACTGCTGAATTAACTGACTCTACATATTGACCGTGTGGCTATGTGAGATCAGTTTCTTGAGTCACTTTCAGCTGAGTCTTCTCTTATTTGACAGGATTTAGGAAGATCTCATAAGTTACTATGCATATATAGAAAGAATTCTACAGACCATTGGCGACTTAGATGTAGAGAGACAAAGATATATCTAGATATTTAGTATCAAAAGGTTTTGAAATAATATATAGAGGTATATTGTTTTCTCAATCTTGCCTCAAATAATGAAAAGGAAATTGCAGTGACACCCTATCTCCCCCTCTTTAGGATTGCAGTAATTTCCTGTCCCCAAAGCTAAATAAACACTTTCACGGAAATAGATGGTGTTTAGTAAAGGAAAAGTCTACTGACAGTTCTGCCTTTATGAACTGTGTAAATCCAGAGAAGAAATTCTATCACAAAGGCTAGTTGTTGACTAATTAACAAGTGGTAACATCGCTGTGTGAAGCAAGGGGCGGGTTGTTTTATGCAGATCCCCAAGGCCTAAGTCTTCTGGCACGGCTAACTGGTGGTGCTCCTCCCTCAAACATTAGCTCTACCCCTTGGAAGGTTGATACTCCCAGTGGGTAAGCGTTGACGTACAGCCGGAATGGTGTGTGAGATCAGTAATGCACTTTTAATCATTTTGGAATTTAACTTGAAGCTAAAGCCTCAATTAAGGGGATTAAAGGTAACTCACACATGCCTTACTTAGTCATCTTTTCTTGCACTGCCCTAATATCAGCAGAATCATTCTCATGTCAGGCTCTCTAAAATTCCACTCAGAGGAGTGTTGATCAAATCTTTGGTTATTTATCAGACATTTATTGGGCAGAATGCTGGGTCCTTTAAATGAGACAGAGTTAAGGAGACCTGGGCCCAGCCTTTGGTGGTGGCGGGGGCCGGGTGGGGTTGGTTAGGTCACAGGCAGCCTGTCAAAAATATAGAGAGTAAGGGAAGATAATACAAGGTAATACAAGAAGAAAAATGACAAGGGTCTCAGGAGTGGAGAAAAAAAGAGGATGTTTCAAATCTAAGGGTGATCTACTTAGGGGAATTATGAAAAGTTTGTGCAGGCAGTGATCTTGGGACAGGTCATGAAGGAAAGACTCAATTTAAACATAAGGAGTCGCAGACATAGAGCATTTTAGCATCACAACACAAACTAAGAACAAGTGACTCACATTTGAACCCAGATGGGTTTGCAACCTGGCTTTGTTTTATTAAATGGACTCACTTTAAGAAATGAATTAATCATTATGAGTCTGTTTTTTTCATCTTAAAAATGGGGATAATAATATCTTATAGACTAATTGGAAGAATTAATTTCTATAGCCTATGCAAAGATATTGGTGTCTGACCTAGTTTTTATCTAAAATATATTAACTATTATTATGATGATTGGTACCAGTTTTCCTGAAGAGATGACATTTGAGATTTGTTCTTGAAGGAATTTTAACAAATGTAAATGTGGCATTATAAATGACTGAACAACATACCTGAAGCCCCAGAGAACTCAAAGTACAGGAGCCAGAGAGTGGTCTTTTAGAGAAGGGTGTACAATTCGGGAGAAATGAGAGAAATGAGAGAAATAGAGAGCCTTAATGCAGGTGTGACTCTAAGAATGGGGCCTGGGAACACCAAAGTTCCAGTCAAAACATCAACATACAGTTATGAGTTGGTTGTATCAGCCGTCTAGCACCATAGCATAAACAACGAGACAGAGTGTGTCAAGGTCAACAGTCTAACGGCAGATAGAAGAGAACAGTCAGAGTGGACCAACATCATTGGAGCAGCCTTGCTACTGTGATTTCACTTTCTGAGGAGCTCTAATACAGAAAGAAACTCAGAGAACAAACATTTATGTTAGCTGCTATGTTAGTACTGCAAATGACATGCATGCCAAGACTTTCTCCATCCACCACCTGTAGATCTATGCAAGTACACGTAGATGGTGTCACCAGGGGTTTGTTACAGCTGAGGTCTTGATGAACTTCATTAGAGACTCAGTACTTTCCTCTGTACAGCATGTGTGGCAGCCACTAGCACTAAGTTGGAGTTGAAACCTGCTTATCCCCCAGTTTCGGTCTTGCTAGCTTGTTGGACCTTGATTATACTGAGAACTGGCAAAAGTCAAGTTTTTGAACTGTGAAACTGAAGACCAGGCAGATAGATGTGGCAGAAGAGGAAGTCAGAGAAGTTTGAAGTTTGACTTCATTCACCACTGGGGGCTTTGAAGATGGTGATAAAGGGCCAGGAGCTAAAGAATGTATGTAGCTTCTTGAAGACAAGAATGAACCCCCTTGCCGGCAGTCAAAAAAAAAAAAAAAATGGGGACTTCAGTCCTACAACTACATGAAACTGAGTGCTTCCAACCCCCTAAATGGTTTTGAAGTGGGTTTACCTACAGACCTTCCAGAAAGTAGCAGAGTCCTGCTGATATCTCAGTATCAGTCTTGTGAGACTCTAGGCAGAGAATTAGCTGACCCTTCCTTGCTTTGCCCAGAATTTGACCTTCAGAAACTGAAATAATAAATTTACATTGTTTTAAGCCGCTAAGTGCATGGTAATTTCTTAAAATAGCAATAGAAAATTAATGTACTATTAATTGAAACTTTCTAGGAAATTTGTCCTAAGTCCCAAGCACCATGAGAAAATACCCCAACCCCAATACCTTCACACTAGGCCAAGAAAGCATTCACTGAACACTCAAATGGGCAGAAAATTTGAGTCACCTCCAGTACAGAGTAAGGATTAATGTACATGAAAGTTAGATTACTGAACTCGTGGGGCTGTGGAAGTCCCTTCTGTAACTGGAGCTCTATGGCATTTGAACACAGCTGCAACTTTCTAGTATTAAATTCCCAGTGTCAGTTCTGAAGGAATGGGAAGCAGGAAACAAAGGAAGTAGAAAACCTAATTAGTAAGATAAATTATGATAAGACCCACAGCAAGTTTGGGGCTCTGTATAGCTGTGGATGATAAGGATACAATGCATGAAACTACAGATAAGTCCCCATATTCATGATAATGATTATTTAACAGATGTTTCCCAGCCTGGGGATACAAGAGCATGGAGTGAGGGGTGGAGAGGGAAGAGCTAAGAATAAGAATTCTATGGCTCATTGCACTAGCTAGATGGCTAAGTTGCAAGACGTCCAGCTGGCTTCCTCTTCTTGACCCTCATCCATACTTCTAGCACTTTCTGCTCCTGCCAGATCACTAAGGGATAAAAACGAATAAACTTCACCTTGAAGCTGAGGTCGAATGCAGTAATGTCATGCACGCGTTCATTGCCTGGCCTGTGCAATGCTGTTATATCCTCACCATCATTATCATCAATCAGCCTGTACTGAGCACTTACCACATGCCAGGCACGTGGTCTACATTATCTCGTTTAATGCTAATGATAATACCCTATGAGGTAGGTACTATTATTATTCCATTTTGCAGATGAAGAAACTGAGGTTTAGAGAGGATAGATTACTTGCCCGACGTCTCAAACCAGGAATGACCATTGCCCCTAGAAGTCTGACTTCTTCATCTCATACCAAATTTCTTTATCATACCGAATTCTTTATCTCATACCAAATTTTCTCCTGGTAGAGGTGACTTGATTCCTCTAAAGTGGCACCCAAGGGCTGCTCTGCTTTTGACCTGATTAGCTCCAAGATGAGGATATGGCACAACTGTGAGGCAGGAGGTGGAAGGTGACTTGGGCTCCTCCGCTGGTGCTGAATCGGAAGTTGGGGGCAGGTGGTCCTGAGTACCAGCAGAGGGCCCAGAGCAAAAAGGTCTCAGAGGTTCCCAAGCCCTGGGCACCTCTCCAGATCTGCCTTCTAGCCTCTCTTCTGAACGTGGAGCTCCGTCCTGGAATCTCATTCTCTCTGCCTTTCCTCCTGCTCCTTGTCTACTCAGAGGGTCTCTCTGGATGCTGCCTGTAGCAGGACTCTTCACTCTAGAGGCTCTTTGATCAGACCCCTTCCTTCCACCAGTGCTTCACCCAGTCTAGCCCCCAGCACCTCGGACCCTGAATTTCTGTCTCTGTCTTTCAGGCACACAGCTTCATTGAGAAGGCAACGTCACACCCCTTGAATCCATCAAACATGGCTATCATCAAGCCATAACTTCTCATTGCCGTGATCCTGCTTCCCAACCTGGAACTTCGGATGCTTTTAATTTATTCTCAGTTGGATGCAGCTCCTGTTTCAAAACGAGTTCAGCTTCTCCTCCCCACTTTAGGTGTGTCTCTGGAAATGTATTCACTGGACTTTCATCTGCACCAACAGCCTGGATTTTTCTCCTCCCTTGTTCACACTTCCCTCACCCAGAAGGAGCGTTTTTCTTTCCTGTAGACATAGCGCCCATGCTGGTTGGAATTCCACTGCTCTCGGTCCACACCACAACACGTCCTTTTTAACCCAATCTGGACCTTTTAAAACAACCATTTGAAAAGTAATAAATACACATGGTAAAAAGTTAAAACAAGGCAAAAAGATATTTAATGAATAACATACTTCCTTCTCCATTTGGCCAAAGAAGCCACTATTGGCTCTTCTTGCTCTAGCTATCTAGAAATTTTTCATGCAGATACACAAACACAGGTTCACACTCGTGTGTGTATACATTTATACATATGCCAATATATTCTTTTGCTTATTTTAAATAAATGAATTATGTCATCATAATATACAATATATTATATTTTGTGGGGGCTATTCCTGTGGGAGATATTACCTCATCAGCATATGCATAAAACCTTACTTTATTTTATGGCGCACCTGAGGGGCTCAGTCAGTTAAGCATCTGCCTTCTGCTCAGGTCGTGATCCCAGGATCCTGGGATCGAGCCCCACCTCAGGCTCCATACTCAGCGGGGAGTCTGCTTCTCCCTCTTCCTCTGCAGCTCCCCCTGCTTGCTGTGCTCTTTCTCTTCTGTCAAATAAATAAATAAAATCTTTTTTTCAAACTTACTTCATTTTTTAACAGCTATATGTAAACATTATTTACCTATCCGTACTATAGTTTTTTCAGTGAATTCCATATTAACAGACATTTTAGTTGTTTCCTGTTATTTTTTGCTACCATAGCATTATTTTAAGGAACACATATGGATAGCATTATCATAATGAAAATATATGTCGATATGAATGTATAGGTTATATACATATGTCTCCATTTAGTCTACCAATTCCCACCCTTATCCCCTGTATATTATTATAAATTTATCTAATTTTATCTATCTCAGTCTATTTGTTTGTTTAATTTACTTATAAAGATTTTATTTATTTATTTGACAGAGACAGACACACAGAGAGAGGGAACACAAGCAGGGAGAGTGGGAGAGGGAGAAGCAGGCTTCCCGATGAGCAGGGAGCCCAACGGGCTCAATCCCAGGGCCCTGGGATCATGACCTGAGCTGAAGGCAGACACTTAACGACTGAGCCACCCAGACACCCCTCAGTTTATTTATTTATACTTTGCTTTCCCCCACCAACCTGTGATCTAAGCACAAGAACTTTATGTAGGTGTGTATGTATTTTGTTCACTCTTATATTCCTAACACCTAAATTAGTATCTGAAACAAAGGAAATACCCAGTCATTTTTTAAATAGATGACTCAGTGAAGAAAGGTGCCTTCTTGTATGTGATTTAATGTAGATATGTGGGACAAAGTCCTCAAAGTGGAGATGTGAGTTTAAGACATTTATTGGTATTGCCAGCTGTCCCCTAGAAGAGGTTGTAGCAATGTTTAGTCTGTCAAGAATTCTGAAGTCTTGTTTGCAGACATCTCCAATCAATTCTGGGCAATCAGTTCTGTACCTAAAATTATAAGGGCATGGCCTTTTTCCCTGCGCCACCACCCCTACTGAGCTCAGTCCCTTACCTCAACGATCTGTGCGTTTATGGACATCCCAAACCACACATCAGATCTCTGTCCACCACTTCCCCACAGACACCATCAGGTCTCACTTGGACCTTTGATCTTTGGTTGCTCAAACTTCTGTGGCAGTCACCTGAGGGCTACAGCCTCAGGGAAGATTGTCACACAGGAATCAGGCTCAACCCAGGCTTCCCCATTCCCGGAGCATGATCTAAAGGGATGTGTGTTGGCGGACACATCCCTTAGGTGTATCAGCACAGAGATGTCTTTTTCTAAAAAATAAATCCCTGAACACCATGTTTCCTTCCCTCATAGCTTCTAACAAGAAGCAAAACAGAAATGTCTATAGGAATGGAGAACTTTGGGAAAGATGGAAAAAATTGCTTTCCGGTGTCAACATTACCTATTGTATCTTTGAAGCAAGAAAATTCAGGAAAAACAAAAGGATTTAGTGTGAACATTGTAGATCATTAACATACGGGAATTCTAAACTCAAGAAGATGTGCAGACTGGAAATATAAAATGTTGTATAGTCCTCTCAGCTGAAGACTATAGTTTCAAAAAAGTTTTCTTGCAAAGAAATTGCTGTTAAAACTTCTGTGAGGGCACCTGGGTGGCTCAGTCAGTTAAGCGTCTCTTCAGTTCAGGTCATGATCCCAGGGTCCTGGGATTGAATCCCGTATGGGTCTCCGTGCTCGGCTGGGAGTTTGCTTCTCCCTCTCCCTCTGCTGCTTTCTCTCTGTGTCAAATAAATAAATAAAATCTTTAAAAAATAAAAATAAAATAAAACTTAGGTGATATTAAGTTATGATTAGGAAATATAGATATAAATGCAATTATCAAAGCACTTATAGTACATATTTTGTGTGCATATGAAATAAAAAGGATAAATTCAACAGATTACCTGATATGATTGTCAACGATATTTTGTATATCTTAAAATAGGAATACTGGACAATGTAAAATTACCTTCTCTTGCTTGGTAGAAACTTTTTTTTATTACCTTCCCCCACAGTTTTAATGTGATGACTGTAAATTTGCTCCACTTTATTGGAAAAAAATATTCAATCTAAGAAAGTACTTTCCCACTATCTATGGTAGGTGTCAATTTTTTTTCTTTTCCCAATCCATCCTTGACTGATATTTTTGTAAAATCAAATAAAGAATGAATCAGTAGAAATGTAAAATGAAAAGGCAGGTAAACACATAAGATGAAACAAAATAAAAGCAACACAAGAAACTGAAGGCATACGTTACAGCCATTTTTTACAATCAAATGAAAGAAACGTAACATTATTTCCAAACTACTGGACAAGTTGCTTACAGCTTGTTCTCCGTGTCTATCCTTCTCCAGCAGACAGATAACAAACCCTCAGGGAATGGCCCTGTCCACAGACCACAGGAGAGGACTCTCCTAAGGGCCCTATTTATTTTCTATGGCTGGAGTCCTTGTCCATATATTCAATTCATTTCAGACATTTTATGAAGTTTTGACTCATCCTTGAAACCCTATTTAAATCCTTTCTTTATTCCTCCTGGAAATTCAAAGTAACTTTTGACAGAAAAGGATTTGGAGGACCTGGATTTAATCCAGTGGCCAGGGCTGGGCCCGCAAATTCCTGTTAGCAATTTCACTTCTTTGCTGGGCCACAGTGCGCAGGACCCCATCCCTATAGGGCTCTCTCCACTCTGACTCCACTCCTCACTGCGGGCAGGCCCTCCAAGGCATTCCTAAGATTCGGGGTCCTTGTTTTATTAAATTTCCTTTATTTCTCCCAAAACACAATTGTGATGACCCCTACAGCCCCACTCCTTTTACCTCCATTTTTATTTCTCCGGTATCTTACTTCTGCTTTTGCAAAGGCTCCATAAGAGAAGCCATGAGTACATGATGAACACAAAACTCTCCTAGTTGAGGAAGATAGAAGCAGATGAAAAGACTTCTGCCAGAATCTCAAGTCAAGGTAGAGCTCATGGTCAAAGAAAATTCATTTTAGGCATAAAAATATTTTAGCTCAATTTACGGAAGACAGATCTTTAATGGACTATAACAAAAATCACATGCTTGAAGAACTTCCCTAAAGCTTTTGGTGTTGGCATCCGCTAAGACTAGGCATGTCTGTACTGACCGAAAGGGTCTTGGGTCTCATGCTATTTGCCCAAACATATTTTCTTATCTGTAGTTGAAAGTGAACTTTTAAGCTCTCTGCCACCATATACAACCAGCTGTGAGCTCTCCCTTGGAGAGATTCAATAGAAAGCCCTATGGCGGAATCGTGCCCCAGCTCGGAAACCAACAGGTGCCAACAATCTGTGTGATTTTAGCACCTCACTTAATTTGGGGCAACTGACTTGCCATTTGTTAAATAAAGACAATGACACCTGTCAGAGAAAGAGTGAGGATTGAAAGAGGTATTGCTGAAATTTAAAAGCCAAGTCACCTCTCTGCAATGAAACAGTCATTGCTAATGACCTAATGAGATTTTAATCTGAGCTTTTCATTGAACATATGCTGTCTGCCAGGCTTTGTTCTAAGCGCTTTATGGGAATTAACTCCCGTAAGTCTCACGACCGCACGATGAGGTATGTACTGTATTCTGCGTTTGAGCAAACCAAGGCACAGATGGATTAAATCACTTGCCCGGGAGCACATGGCTGGGAAGTCAGGGTGCCAGGATTTGAGCTAAAATCATTCCTGAGTTTACATCCTTAACATTCTGCTATACCTTGTCCTGGAGAGCGTGTGCTCTAATTAATATAGGCACCCAGATGTTGTTTTTCATTTTGACTGGCAAGTCCCAGTATTTTTACATATTGAATATTTTAAAAATCTATCCCTTGCTCTGAACTGATCATACTGCTTTTATTCAGGTCATGTACTCATACATCAATAAATGATTGTGAATAACATAATCTCAGGCATTTGCTAAATTCTGGGGTTATCAGAGTGAACCAGATTCATTTGTGGCCATAATCACACTTGTTGTCTCACAAGGAGAGAGAAAAAGAGATTATTTATGGTGATACTAGTTCCTTCTTATATTCTATGCCTCCAGATTTTGTGCTGCAGTGATTAAAATTGCTTCTAGTCTCTAGTCACTTATGCATGCCCTGTGTTTCATCATTCTATGCCTGCGTTCCATCTTTTCTCTCCTGGTTCGTACTACGTTTAAGAATCCTTTCCTTAGAAACCCTACCCAGACACAAGTTAAGATGATCTATGAACAAACCAAGTAAAGTGTTCATTCCTTGATCAAGTACTGTGTTTTTCCGGTTTGTTTGTTGTTGTTGTTGTTGTTGTTGTTTTCATCACTGAATAAAGATGCTGCTTAGTCTGTTTGGGCTGTTATAAGAAAATACCATACCATCCACTTAAATGAAAGAAATTTAGGGGGCACCAGGCTGGCTCCAATTTTAGAGTATGTGAATCTTGGTCTCCAGGTTGAGTTCAAGACCCATTTTGGGCATAGAGCTTACTTAAACAAACAAACAAACAAAAACAGTAAATGACAGAAATTTACTTCTCACAATTCTGGAGGCTGAGAAGTCCAAGATCAAGGCCCCAGAAGATTCGGTATCTGATGAGGATCCACTTCCTTGTTCATCCATGGCATTTTTTCACTGCGTTCTCACACAGTGGAAGAGGAGAGAAACTCTCTGGGGCTTCCTTTACGCGGAACCTAATCCCATTTATGAGGGCTCCACCCTGACAAACTGATCAGCTCTTGAAGGTCCTACTCCTTAATATCATCAGCCTAGGGGCTAGGAACATGTGATTTGGGGGGGCGGGGGGAACGCAAGCATTTCGCCCATAGGAGGCGCCAAGGGCAGTGTCCAGTACACCTTCAACATTCAGCACATGTGCACAGAAATGAACCAGACAGGTTCACATGTTCTACCCTCTCTCCCAAGTAGGTAGTCCCAGCCTTGTTTCCCTCCCACTTGTCTGTGGAAGAGGATATTTATAACTGTATCATAGTGTGTATAATCAATATTCTTTCCAACTACCATTCTCAGCACATGCCGAGTTCTTACTTCACCCTAAATTAAGCACCTGAACTCTGCAGATCTTGGAAAAGTCACAGCCCAGATATCTCCATCATCCACACATTTGAAGATGAGGAAAACAATTACTCACTTTCAGCAGGCATTGGGATTTTTTAAAAAAGTATCAAGATGATTCTGCAACAACATTGCATTCTTTTTTTTTTTTAACCTTGTAGATAGATTGGGAGGGGTTGAAGGTATAATACAGCACATAATAATTAAATTTTGTCATATTCTAGAACCAGACTTCACAGACACTATAGGTGTTGGATAAGCTGGTTCTATTAATTCCTTTACATAATCAGTACATATTCCCTTTGTTCAATGTATTGAGGGAAGGCCCAAGAACACCCAGCAAAGATCATGGCTGAAATGATTTCTACCGTTTCTACCACGATTTTCTACCAAAAATGGGGATAGAAATTATGAGTCAGAAACAACTTGAAATTACATTGTAAACTAAATAACCAACTTTCCAACCC
Source organism: Meles meles (assembly GCF_922984935.1). Taxonomy (NCBI): domain Eukaryota; kingdom Metazoa; phylum Chordata; class Mammalia; order Carnivora; family Mustelidae; genus Meles; species Meles meles. Next base: position 18,716,074 of record NC_060066.1, on the reverse strand, counting down.
ATCTGTCAAGTGTTCCCTTTATGGTCACACACCCATCAATGAGAAAATTGGCATTTACAACTTCTAATATAGAATTTCTAAGGATATTATTCTTTCTAAAATTGTTTATTGTTGCATATGAAATAAAAATTAATGTACTGAGCTTTTACATACATGAAAATACATTTAATATTTAAAGCTTAAGGGCAAGAAACATCATTGTGCTTTTCTGCCTTGGCCTGAGAAAATAGAAATTAAAAGTATCTGCAAGTTTTAGAAAAGTCTTATGGGAAAAGCCAATAAAAATCAAAGAATCAACAGAACTCTGTAGTACTATTGAAGTTAAAATTGTGAGCTATATACTCCTGGTTTAAGTCTGAAGCAGTAACTACCCTTCCGAATGTATGGAGAAGGGCATCATTCTACCCCAAATCAGTCACCTCAGTCCTTCTGTATCCTGCCATAAAATGCGCCACAAGCAAATAAGAGCTTATTTACTGCTGCATAAAACTTTGGCTGAACAGGCAAGGAAAGGAAGTCTGCTTTCGATTTCAACCATCTGGAAACATTACATCTCAAAGCTAAGATCTTTCCAATTTTCTTGAAGGATAAGAAGTGTGTCTTCTCCTTAACTCTACCCTCTATAGACCAGAGCAGATATCAGAGAAATGATGATCATCATAGGGAAATTAACCCATGTGAGTGTATTGGTCCTCCAGAACTTTCAAAAACTTGGAGAAAAATATTAATAATGGCCTTTTCAAATGTGAAATCCCCACACGTTTTAAATTAGAGAAATAATTTGCAAAGTCATCACTGCTGTGTTTTGTAATCCCTTGTAAATGCTGAACATAGTTCTTTTACATCTATTTACCCTCAAAATTACTTCCAAAATAAATAAGAATCACTTTTTCTCCAGAATATCGGGGTAAGGAGATGGGCCCTGAGTTTCTAGATCAGACCCCGAAGTATAGTTGGACACTCTGCAGGTTACTTAACGCCAGTGGAACTTCTGTTTCTCTCTATGCGTAATATTGACCACCCACCGAACCTGAAGACATAGAAACAGCTTCGGGCAGGAGTGTGCCAGTACTGAGGATGGTGGTGTCCCATAAATTCCAGGGAGGCAGTGTTGTCCGGTGCTGAAAGTTTCAGTGAACCACCAGGAGATCAAAGAGTTTTGTTTTCAATTCAGAGGCTAAATGACCCTCAAGACTGAATCTGCTCCTAGAGCCTCAAGCCTGCTCCCACAAGGTAGTGTCCAACCTCAATCACTACTCAACTGGGTTTCACACTCTTTTGTCTTGCTGATTTCAATTTTTTCTCTTATACTCTGAGCAATTATCCATTTTCTTTTTCCAACATATTTGAATTTATTTATCTATCTTTTTGGCTTGTAAAATGTGAAAATCGTTATAAGATCGCAGAGCTCTTCTCGGGAAAAGTTAATGGAAATGATAAACATGAGTAGCAGTAACTACCTGGAGTGTTCTCCAGACAGATGAAGTTCTTTTGCTATTTTCACCAAAATGAAATCAGGTTTCTTAATTCCTCCCTTCTATGGGTCTCCAATTTAGTCTGACCTTGAAGGAAAGGGTACTATATTTAATTCATGTCATTTTAATCATGAGTTAAGGCAAATAAAAAATTTTTAATTATTTAATTATTTATTTATTTATTTGACAGGCAGAGATCACAAGTAGGCAGAGAGGCAGGCAGAGAGAGAGAGAGGAGGAAGCAGGCTCCCTGCTGAGCAGAGAGCCCGATGCGGGGCTCCCTCATAGGACCCTGAGATCATGACCTGAGCCGAAGGCAGAGGCTTTAACCCACTGAGCCACCCAGGCGCCCCTAAGGCAAATAAAATTTTGCACTGAGAACTGGAAAATAAATTTTATTCAAGAGATAATGAATAGAGCTCATCCAATAAAATTTTTTAAAATAAACAGCAGTAAAGGTCTTCAAGGTAAAATAATCATATGAGTCACATCTAACTACAGTAAATTCGTAGAGGCAATACTCATTCATATTGTCTTTATTATGGCTAGGAACAATCCTACTCAAAATAAGAAGACCTTTGTACAGTGCTTAACAATTCTATTTATTATTTGATGATTTGAGGTTTTCATAATATTTGCTATTCTGGGGCATGATCTTTTTTTAAAAGCTCTGCAATGCTTACTCTTCCTAAGCCAAAATAATTAGGAATGTGGCTTTCATGATGATAGACATAATACACTTTCAGATTGTTTCTGCTTGGTGCTTCCCATTAGTTTCTTAGTATGTTGATTATTACTAAGTGTGTACTAGACACCATGTATGGACTCCCAGACATTGAACGGAGTATAGAATAAATACCTGTGACAATAGTCCCAGGTGGGTGTCAAAGTGCTTAAATGACCAGCAGCAGAGAGTGTGATTCCTTGCCAGGAGATTTAAGAGGCTGTGCTCACTTGGATCTGGTTGTGCTTTTTTTGGAGGGAACCATTGCATCTAATTTCCCTATTGAGAGAGGAAAAATATAGAAAAAAGACAGTGGAACTGTAGGACGCTTTTAGTTGACTTCCAGTAGTTCATATCTTAAAACAAAGTAGAGAGACGTATTTGATATTTAAAAAAGAAGGGAGAATAGAAAACAAAAGAGAAGACTTTAAAAGGCATAGAAATGAAAAAGTCCTTCGCAGAGAATCCTAGTACATAAATCAGGAATGTGCAAATTCAGTACTTAGTTATGGAAAATTTGCCATGTTTTTCTGTTTTGCAGACTCACTCCAATGAATGAATAGACACAGACCAGAAATACGAACTAGTCCCAGAGGTGACTGAAGCTGTAAAAATAAGTGGCAAGAGGAAAAAACAAAAAACAGAGAAACAAAAAACCAACTAGCTAAGAAACTAGCAAGACTCTAGTAAGTGTGACAGAAAAAGGCAAAGGCATGAGGTGTCCACATCCTTCCTGTGACAAATGGACTAGAGAAGCTGAAAAATACCACGAGCACCCTGAGGACTAAGGTCTGCAAAATGGAAAAGCAAAGGAAGGGGGGCAAAGGACAAAAAGAAGGAGAGCAGCCATCTGTGAGGTCCTCTGGATGGAGTCCAGATGAGAAGAACCAACGTGCCCCAGCTGACCGACCGATAGCACCATCTCCCAGATACATGAATGGAACCAGCTTGGATTCCAGCCAGTCAATCCGCTGTCATCTGATTGCAATGGCCCAAGAGAGTCCAGGTAAGGCCAGTAGAATCATCCTTCCACCCACGGAATTGTAGGGGAAAAAATAAATTGTTGTTCAGAAAACAGATCTATCTTTTTGAGTCTGTATATGCCAAAAGGGAGTATAAAGTCCATTTGAACCATGTTATTCGGCACATAATAAAAGCAATATTTTCCTTTTATTGTTTTGTTTTGTTTTACATCTGTAATCAGTCCTTTTGGCAAAAATATCTGTAAATTCCAAATAAGGTAATTTGTCACCAAAAACATTAATTTTGCTGTAATCCAGAAAGCAAAGCAGGTTGAATATCAAGGAGTGCACTAAGTGTCTTACAACAGTTGCTTTAAGCTGTGGAAATTCCGAAAATTCAGGTTCACTAAGGGGTTTCCAAACCAGGGCCTAAAGGAATCTGTCTTTCCATTAATCCCGGTGAAAGTTCTGAATTTCTTAATGGCATGATCTCCATGTTGTGAAAAGAACCAGCGATATGAAATAATGAACAAATGCTTTCATGATAGGAGCATGTTCTAACATAGGACACTGATTAATGGCCCTTTCCTTGGATCTTATATGAATCAAGTACATTCGAGAGATATGTGTGTGGTTTCTTTGCTGTTCATTTTGATTGTTGAGCTCTTTAAGTCAGCTTGAAGAATCATTATTTTCTTTGTGAAATGGAAATTATGGTTCTCATATTACACAAGAGTTTTGCCATGACAACATAATAGTCACAGAAAGAAACAAATCCAATCTTAAGCTACCATAAAATATTAAACCTCCTATTGCAGAACCCTCACAGTTGCAACAGGCAACAACAGCTGGAATGATAGTGGGGAGGGGAGATCTTCAAGACCGAGACTAGAAGACCAGGACTGGCCCCCAAAAATGCAAACCAAGGTTTTTACACAGTGATCACTAATAATCAGTTAGTTGTACCAGTTCAAACATAAAACACACACTTTTGGGGTGCCTGGGTGGCTCAATTGGTTAAGTGTCTGTCTTTGACTCAGGTCATGATCCGGGGAGTCCTGGGATCAAGCCCCATACTGGGCTCCTTGCTCAGTGGGGAGCCTGCTTTTCCCTCTGCCTGTTCTGTCTGTTCTGCCTGCTGCTCCCCGTGCTTGTGCTCGCGCTCTCTCTCTCTGACAACTAAATAAATAAAATTTTTTAAAGGGATAAACCCTTTTGGGGTGCGTGAGTGGCTCAGTGGGTTAAAGCCTCTGCCTTCGACTCAGGTCATGATCTCAAGGTCCTAGGATCGAGCCCCACATTGGGCTCTCTGCTCAGCAGGGAGCCTGCTTCCACCTCTCTCTCTCGGCCTGCCTCTCTGCCTACTTGTGATTTCTGTCTGTCATATAAATAAATAAAATCTTAAAAAAAAGAGAGAGAGAGATACACCCTTTTCTCCATCTTTTTATTTTTCATTTTAATATTTTTGCATCTTTTCCAGTGGCCCCTTCAGCGTATTTAATAGGCTCCCTCTTTTGTGTGTTGGTAGCTAGTAATGCCAGGTCTATAGAGGCAGGTCTTAAACATACAAACAAATAAACAAACACTACTATTCACTTTTTTTTTTTTTTTCAGAATTATCCTGGTCAAAACCCAAGCTAACTATTGCAACAAACAACTTTGGTTCAAGAAAGAATGAAATCACTCACCGTCATCAACAGCAATGCAGGATGCTGAACTTTCTCCCCCCAATATTAGAACAACCATGCCATTTGGCATCAGCGAACTGCACTCCTATTACCAACTTCCCTTTAACAGAGTTGGCTATAAACTCTTTTCTAGGTGTTGCTGCCATCGAGGATTTGTCTGCATATTCGAGGAGGAGAGCCAGGAAAAACAGTCATCTTTGCCCAAGAACATAAGTCTATCCAATAGTGGAATAAGCCAGGAATATCAAAATGAGCTTTGGAAATGAGCTTAAAGGTGATCCTTCCCTTGATCCTTCCCTTGATCTTTTCCGTGCATTTTCTTAAAGGTATTGAAAGCCGAACGCCTCTGAAGAAAGGTTTCTGCAAACAAGGCCAAGAACCCTAAAACCTCAAATCTATGTGGATGGGATCAGCTCTTCGTTCTAAATCTCTTACTCACTAGGAGCGAGTCAGCTAACTCCACTCTTTCGCACACACCCACGTCTTCTTGGAATAGAATAATATCTTGGGAGGGTTAAATAAGCAGCCAGAAACATCATAGCTAATGACTGGACTAACATAGAGAGGATTCGAATATATTAGAACATATTAGAATATATCCCATCCCTGACTCCCGATCTTCATGGGCAGGAGCCCATGTCTAGTCTCTATAGCGAGTTTCAACAAGTGTGAGATAAAGGACTGTCCCAAAGGAGCTTCATTTTCCTTCAATAAGATGAAAACATGCATCGATAAATAATAAAACATTGAAATGGTTCAAAAAGTGGTTGCAAAAGCATTTAATACCAACATTTCAGAGAAGGTTACAACTGTAAAAAGCACTTACCGTGTGTTCTAGAGATAATAAGTTGAACAGGCCAACTCCTAACTGGTTTTTCACTTTGGTAGAGCAGAGAAGAGCAGAGACAGTCGGAAACTGGACTGAGGAGAGTTTGAATGCCTCGCCTGGAGTCTGAGATCTAGGATCAGGGCCTTTTGCTACCTTGAAAAACCCACACTCTCCTCCCAACACCCTGTGTACATTTCCCATGATCTGTCTATGGTGGAGGTTTTCTCTGCATTTTGAAGTGATAGTTACTAACTGAATAAAAAGAGGGCAATGTTTTTAAAGGGCTCAGAAGCACATGGTCACTAACAAAAACGTATATTTGAATCTTGCCTTTTTAGAGCTAGTGCCCCCAGATTATTTTTTCCCCTGTTGGTGATTCATGGGCAGGGAAAGGGAGCACTTTTGCAAGTGAGGTGGTGGAATGCTCAAGTTAGAAAGAGCTTCCTGGGGTCCCTGGGTTACATCCACAAGGCTCCTTTGTGCATAACATCACCATCGAGGTCAGTAACTACTAGGTACACAAGTTCGAACAACACGTGGTGATTAACATCACATTTTCACTTGAGGTGTATTAAACTGACACAGAATAGTTATTTCCTTTTTAGAAACCAATCTTTAAGCTCAGGAACTTCTAATTTATCAACGGGGCTGCTGAGCCATATAGTCATTCCTTCCGATGCTTGTCTTTTTGTGATAAATTATTTTACCCATATATTTACTTTTCACCCTTCTATGAAGCCCCAAGCAACTTGGATGCAGTTTAAGTCAGTCACAGGATGCCCCGAAGTTTTCACACTGCCCTCCCAAATTTGTAAAATAAAAACTATGTTGATCATTTGGATGGAGAAAAGACATAGGAAGAAAAAGCTTCATTGTATCTATATTGTTTGAATTCTTTTGTTTTTCCTTTTAGTTAAAAATATGGTTACAGAGTGTACCTTTTTAATAAACAAAGGGCAGAAAGTGGAAATTAATTTTATACTACTCACTAGTGCTTATTTTAGATATATAAATAACAATTGGTGAACTGTTAGCTTATTAAGAGTGTCGCCTAATAGCTATGGGTTTGGCACATACTGTGTGGAACTTTCATAGAAATACTTCTACCAGATGTTTGATTTGCTTTTATTCCCATAGCCCGCAGTGAGGGATGGAGTAAGATACAATGTTATTAAACTAGCTTTTGCTTGAACACTACAGGTATAATTGAAATGGGGGAAATATCTTTCAGGACTTGAGTCTAAGAAAAGCTTGGTTTCCCTTGAGTAGCAAGTACGGATTTATTGCGGGCTCCCTGACTGATGTTGTTGACTTCTCTGCCTTGGCCATTGGGAGGTGCAGAGTTAACTTGAATCAATGTAATTGGTCAGGACCTTCCCAGATACGTTTATTTACAGCAAATTAACCCCTGGCTTCATTTGCTAGTCTTCTCTTTTATCCCATAAGGTTTTAATTTTTTTTTTTTAAAACATGACACCTACTGTTATGGATTGAATTGTGTCCTCTCAAAATTCGTATATTGACACCCTAACCATCAAAATTCATATGTGGACACCCTAACCATGTTGACACTTTAGAGGCTGGGTCATCTAAAGAAGTAATCAAGGGAAGTCATGAGGGTGGGATTCTAATCCCATAGGACTGGTGTCCTTCTAAGAAGAGGAAGTGAAACCCGGGAATGCTCTCTCTGTGCAAGTGCAGGTGAGCACCCCGTGAGAAGGCAAGCTTCTGCAAGCCTGGAAGAAATGTCTCTCCAGAAATTAACCTTGTGATGTATATATAATGGAATACTATGCAGCCATCAAAAGAAATGAAATCTTGCCATTTGCGACAATGTGCATGGAACTAGAGGGTATTATGCTTAGCGAAATAGGTCAATCGGAGAAAGACAACTATATATGATCTCCCTGATATGAGGAAGTGGAGATGCAGTGTGGGGGTTTTGGGAGTAGGAAAAGAATAAATGAAACACGATGGGATCGGGAGGGAGACAAACCATAAGAGACTCTTAATCTCAGAAAACAAACAGGGTTGCCAGGGGGAGAGGGGTAGGAAAGGATGGTAGGATTATGGATATTGGGGAGGGTATGTGCTATGGTGAGTGCTGTGAAGTGTGTAAACCTGGTGATTCACAAACCTGTACCGCTGGGGCTAATAATGCATTATATGTTTATAAAAAATAAATAAATAAAATAAAATACAAATGTAAAAAAAAAAAAAGAAATTAACCTTGCGGGCACCTTGATCTTGGACTTCCAGCCTCTAGAACTGTATGAAAATAAATTCCCATTGTTTAATTCACCCAATCTCTGGTATTCTGTTATGGAATCTGAAAGAGACTAAAATCCCTACCATATACATATATTTTTTTTAACCAGTCAAACAAACCTTCAAGGTAGAAAAGCAAAATTGCACAATGTAAGCCATGTAGCCATCCCTTCTTTCCCTGTCTCCTTAGAGATACTGGTCTGTTTCTATAACCCTCTCAGAGTGGTTACTGTGACTGTGGTGTACTTCAGGGACATTCACTTGTACCATTCCACCTAATGTGCAAAAGTACCCTCTCCCTTTAACCACATCTTCCTCTTTTTTATCTGTTGTGTGGGTCAAGGGGGACAGGGGGGATTTATTGGTCAAAAAATAAAATCTCATCCATGTTAACCCATTCTTATTCTTGTAAATGCTGCAGCCTTAGGTGTCAGTGGCTTTCTTGGCTCTCCCTCCCTGGCCTAATAAAAGCTGTTCCATAAGGGTCAGGAATAGACTCTTTTTTTTTTTTCCATTTTATTTATTTTTTCAGCGTAACAGTATTCATTGTTTTTGCACAACACCCAGTGCTCCATGCAAAACGTGTCCTCCCCATTACCCACCACCTGTTCCCCCAACCTCCCACCCCTGACCCTTCAAAACCCTCAGGTTGTTTTCCAGAGTCCATAGTCTCTTATGGTTCACCTCCAGGAATGGACTCTCTTTAGTGGTTTTCTGCTCCTGCTTACTTATATAGGAGCAAGGATGAGATGGTGAGAACATGCGCTTGGGGTTATGTCTGGTTATTTTATAGGGTACCTAAAATCAAACACATCTTGCCACTTCCTTCTGAAGCAACATAAATTCTCCCAAGTAATCCAGGGACATAAAAAAATCATATGCACTCTGCCATGAAAACCTTGTTGCTAATTCTTATGAATGAATAACCATGACCTTATTATGCCAGGAGAGCATTTGCCCCTTCTCTGCCTCGAGTTACATTAAACATAACAAAGATTTCTACATTGACTAATAATAGATGACATCCCCCAAAATGTCATCTCTCTAGTGAATCGTCAACTCCACTGACCAAGAGAGATGAGAGGAAACATACAGTTCCTCTTGCCATAATTATTGATACAAACTGAGTCATTCCTAAGAACTAAAGATGACAGACAGTTGCAAAATTGCTTTCATAGCCCTGTGATATCAACTTCCAACATTTCTAACACAAATTTTGTATCTAAGTAGCTTGCTATGTTAGGAGTGCTTGGTTGATTGGTTGTCATTTGTCTTAGCTGCTATAACAAAATACCATAGATTGGGTGAGTTAAACAATAAGCATTTATTTCTGGAGCCTGGGGACTTCAAGATCAAGGAGCTAGTAGATTCAGTGTGTCTGGTGAGAGCCCTCTTCCTGGTTTTGCAGACGGCTGCCTTCTTACTACGTCCTTACATGACAGAGAGCATCACCATCTCTCATGGCTCTTCTTAGAAGGGTACTAGTCCCATTCATGAGCTCTCCATCCTAACGACCTAATTACCTCCCAAAGGGCCCACTTCCAAATATTATCTCACTGGGGATGAGGGCTTACACCTAGGAATCTGGGGGAAACACAAATACTCAGACCATAGCACTGTTTTGAAAACATAATGAGGCAAAGCACTACTGTTGGAAGGCTTTCCTTGAAATTGAGAGGGAGCCATCACTTGCCCTGAACACTTTCATCTAGCTTTAGTTGTGTTGAAATGTTGGCCTTGCCTTTTTAAAAGAATATTTGAAACTCTCACAAACTGACCTAAAAGGTCGAACTTTTGATCAGATGATAGGGTGAGAACTTCTAGTGAGACGTGGCCAAAGTGCACTCAGTAGATGTTATTGTGACCAGAAAGTCCCAGAGAGCTTATAGCTGTCAACAGTTTCAAAGATTTCAAAGGCCAGTCTTCCTACTGCTTTTAATTCTAGACTTTTAAGAGCCACCAACTTTTCAAAATGGATACGTTCTGAAGCGAGCCCTCGGGCACTCTGTGAGCTTAGCAGCTCTTCTTGAAAGATGCATAGATGTTAAGAGCTAGAAATTTGACTCTTTGGCTTTGGTACCTGGAAAAGGACAAAATTTTCTATCAAACCGTGGGAAGAAGAAGCATGTGATCTTGATTTAACTCAGGAAAATGAGACCCAAGACCCTCATTTTTTCCTTGCAGCTAAGGTTCATTTCAATTTTACCTTAATCAGTTCAAGTAATAAACGAGTCTCTTGGATAAAAAACAGCTCTGATTCAATAAAATAAACCCCAATATGTGTGTGAGGGTGTGCATCCATATTTATGCATGTGTACATCTGTTCGTGAATGGATGTGGAGAGAAACATCTAGCTCCCAGATGAAAATTCACATTTACATTTTTAAAAAAATTTTTTCCGTGTAAAATTGAATTATTTCTTCTGTTTTTATTTCTCAGCCATAATGCTTTTTTATACACTACAGAACTTCAAGGATAGGAGTGTTTTAGAGCGTTCTCTCTTCAGCCGTGCATACCAACTGGTTTAATCCCTTGGTACTGACACTTTCTAGTTTATGAAATCATTACTCATATATGGCAACCTATATCAACTGCAATTGGGTGAAGATTAGAGGAGATGTATGGAAATATGATGCAACTAACATTCATTTTTTGTCTTTAGGACCTAGATATATGGATTAGATTCATGAAAATAACAAGTCTGAGGGTATCCTATTAGAACATAGGGCATAAATTAAATAGTTAAGTAGCTCATGATGACAATTTATTAACTAACCATGTATTTCAGGCGAAGTACCTCTAAATGGCTGTGATTGCTTCTTCATCAAGAAAAAACATCACGCAACCCAAATACATGTACACATTTGGAAATACATCCTATAGAGTACAAGATGTACAAAAATGGGCATTTAAAACTATTACATCAAGATGAAACAAAATTTTACAATTTTATCATGTTTAATAATAGTATAAAAACATTTTGCTGTCATTAAAATATTATTAGCAATTACATTAATCTGATTAGTACCGTCTCCCCTGCAGCAAGGCAGTGACTTTTCATTGGCTTCTCATAATAAATTTTACTTCTGGCTTATATTAGAGTCCAATGTCAGTATGCTTTCTGGGGTAATTTTCTCTCATGTGACTTCAGGCTGAGTTCATATTACAACACTGAAATATGCCTCCACAATCACTTTGGGAAAAGGGAAATAAGACCTAAAGGATTGCACTAGAAGTTTTAAGGGCCAGGCTCAGAAGTTAGTGCTCGACCCTTCAACTTCTATGTCTTTGGCTAGAATTCAGTCAAAGGACCTGATCTTACAGTGAGCAAGGCTGGGAAATGAAGTCTTTACCTGTGTCCAGAAAAAGAATGATGGATTGAACACCTAGCATTGTTTCTGTGATAACGGTATGCATTATTGTTACTATTAATGCAGTTGATTAATTTAGTAAGAGCAAAACAAATTAATAAGCTTAATATTTTATAAAACATTGGTTTAATACACCATATTACAGAAATCCAAAGATCTCGTTCTAAATTGAATTTATTTCATAACTGGCTTTCAGGGTTTGTAATTACTGAAAAAGTTACTTTATAAACATATATAGATTTGAATAGGAGAAGAGAATTTGAAAAGGGTGTTTTTGTTTTATGAGCCTTCAAACTCTTCTTGCCTGAAGAAGGACTGCATTTCTCGTTCTGACCCTGTTGTCTATCACATCCTGCAGGCGTTTCTCTGCAGCAAGCAAATAGCTGGTACTCTAATGATTTCAGCTTTTTGCTAATAAAGAATCTCAACAGTGGTCCCTAAGCGTTTATTTCACCTTGAGAGAAATTTTGAAAAATGCCTGCTTTCGTTCCAGATATCTCAAAGCTTTGTTAGAAAAATCAAAGGCCTACATCTTGCTAATGACGGTGTCATGCTGGTACTGACTTACAAACTCTCAGGGCACAACACGCCCTCAAGAGGAGCTTCAAAATTAATTGAAATGGATACAAATCCGTAGTTGGCATAGTCTCCCAAATAACTTTAAATATTCAGGTTAACATCTTATTTTTATTTCAAAGCACGGGGATTAAAAAGCCTGTTCTGGGAGAATGGGTTAGTCTCTTTGTCCATGTTGGATGCGGCTATGCATACCTTGTTCATAACAGCTTCAATTTCAATGTCTTAATAGGAATATTTTAAGCCACTTGTTCATTTCATTAGCATTAGATTTTTAAACATTTTGATATAATTTATACATTCACTTAAGCGGTAAAGGTAAACTACAAATATTGCAATATATAAAAAATATAAATTAAAAAAATATATATAAGAAAATGAAAGTTCCACAGCCAATCCCTCCACATTTTGAGACTTCCACTCTTCCCTCTGGGTATCTCCTGAGTAGTAGTTGACCATCTGTTAGGTGGCCTGAATAGGGCCTCCTTTTTCCATCTGTGTGTTAAATATTTGTAAAATAATTGACTTATGTTCACAAATAAATACAAGCAGAAGTTATTTTCTTCCTTCAACCTAATGGAACATCTTGGGCATTCCCCAAAGGCACATGCCCCACATTTGAAGCCACTCTTTAACCTAGAGATGATAAGAGTTTTTAGGATAGGTTCATCCTAAAAGTTTTAGATAAAACTGCATGTTTTTGCCTGCATGTTTTAGTTTTCTAGGTTACTATTATTTTCTTTTTATTGTTTATCATAATCTCTCAGTGCTTACATTTTCTAAAGTCTTAATCTGGCTCTGCCTATTAGTGTAGGTGAATTATTTTTATGTGAAAAGTTCAGGGGTGGGAGTGCAGGTGAGCATGGGGATTTCAGCATGGGCCAGCAAGGCTACTTCTGCCCACGTACCAAAATCAAGGTTGCTTCAGTTTTTGACTACCATCCACTGGCAAATTTATGTAAGAAACAGAAGATGCCCCATGTTTTAATGTGTACCCAGTTTGTCATTAAAAAATAAGAAGTAATTAAAGGCTTTCCTTTTCAACATTCCTCTGGCTATTCAGGTCCTTCTGGTTCCATACAAATTTTAGCGTTGTTTGTTCCAGCACTGTGAAAAATCTCGGTGGTATTTTGATAGGGATTGCACTGAACGTGTAGACAGACATTTTAACAATATTTGTTCTTCCCATCCATGAGCATGGAATGTTGTTCCATTTCTTTTTGTCTTCCTCAATTTCTTTCATAAGTGTTCTGTAGTTTTTAGGGTACAGATCCTTTACCTCTTTGGTTAGGTTTATTCCTAGGGTCTTATGGTTTGGAGGGCAATTTTAAATGGGATTAACTCCTTATTTTCTCCTTCTTCTGTCTCATTGTTAGTGTATAGAAATGCAACTGGCTTCTGTGCATTGATTTTATATCTTGCCACATTGCTGAATTCCTGTATGAGTTCTAGCAATTTTGGGGTGGCATCTTTTGAGTTTTCTACACAAAGTATCATGCCATCTATGAAGAGTGAGAGCTTGACTTCTTTGCCAATTTCAATGTTTTTTATTTCTTTTTGTTGTCTGATTGCTGGGGCCAGGACTTCTAGTACTGTGGTGAACAACAGTGGTGACGCTGGGCATTGCTCTCATGTTCCTGACCTTAGGGGAAAAGCTCTCAGATTTTCCCCACTGAGAATGATATTTGCTGTGGGCTTTTTGTATATGGCTTTTATGATATTGAGGTATATTCCCTCTATTCCTACACTGTGGAGAGTTTTCATCGAGAAAGGATGCTGTATTTTGTCAGATGTTTTTTCTGCATCTATTGAGAGGATCATATGGTTCTAGTCCTTTCTTTCACTAATGTGATCTTTCATGTTGATTGATTTGTGAATGTCGAACCATCCTTGCAGCCCAGGAATAAATCCCACTTGGTCATGGTGAATAATAGTTTTAATGTACCGTTGGATCCTATTGGCTAGTATCTTGGTGAGAATTTTGGCATCTATGTTCATCAGGGATAGTGGTCTGTAGTTTTTCTTTTTGGTGGGGTCTTTGTCTGATTTGGGATCAAGGTAATGCTGGCCTCATAGAACAAGTTTGGAAGTTTTCTTTGCATTTCTATTTTTTGAAACAGCTTCAGAAGATAAGTATTAGTTCTTTAAATGTTTGGTAGAACTTTCCTGGGAAGCCTTCCAGCCTTGGACTCCTGTTTGTGGGAGATTTTTGATTACTGCTTCAATTTCCTTGCTGGTTATGGGTCTGTACAGGTTTTCTATTTCTTCCTGTTTCAGTTTTGATAGTTTGTAAGTTTCTGGGAATGCAATCATTTCTTTGAGGTTGCTTAATTTGTTGGCATATAGTTGCTCATGATATGTTCTTAAAATTATTTGTATTTCTTTGGTGTTGGTTATAATCTCTCCTCTTTTACCCCAAAGATACAAATGTAATGATCCAAAGGGGCACATGTATCCCAATGTTTATAGCAGCCATGTCCATATTAGCCAAACTATGGAAAGAGCTGAGATGTCCATCGAAAGATGGGTAAAGAAGATATAGTGTGTGTGTGTGTGTGTGCATATATATATATATATGTGTGTGTGTGTGTGTGTATATATGTGTGTATATATATATGTGTGTGTGTATATATATATATATATATATGCACACACACACACACACACACACACACACACACACACACACACTGGAATATTACTCAGCCATCAGAAGGGATGAATACTTACCATTTGCATCAACATGAATGGAACTGGAGAGTATTATGCTGAGGGAATAAATCAAGCAGAGAAAGACAATTATCACATGGTTTCACTCATATGTGAAATAAAAGGAAAAGCACAGAGGATTGTAGAGGAAGGGGGGGAAAACTGAAAGGGAAGAAATCAGAGAGGGAGACAATCCATGAGAGACTTAACTGTAGGAAATGAGGGTTGCTAGAGGGGAAGCAGGTGGGGGCATGGGGCAAGTGGGTGATGGGCATTACGGAGGGCATGTGATGTGATGAGCAAAGGGTGTTATATGCACTGATGAATTACTGAACTCTACATCTGAAACTAATGATGTACTATACATTGGCTAATTGAATTTAATTAAAAAGTAAGTTTAAAAAAAGATGTAATTAGAATTCCAGGGTGACTCAGTCAATTAAGCATTGGACTTTTGATTTTAGCTCAAGTCAAGATCTCAGGTTCCCAGGATCCAGCCCTGCATCGGGCTATACCCTCAGCTCAGCTGGGAGTCTGCTTGAGACTCTTTCCCTTTGCCCCTTCCCTCTGCTCAAGCACCCTCTCTCTGTCAAATAAACAAATCTTTTTAAAAAAAAAGTGATTATAATTCATGTATATATGGAATTTCCTAAATTTTGTAGCAGATTTTACAATATTTTGGGTAAAGTGCTATTATAGCTACTAAACATACCAAACACATTGTGGTAATTAAGATAGGGCTCTGAAGTTGGAGTTTTCTGGGTTTGAATACTAGCCATGCTACTTAATACATGTACAGCTTTGACAATTTAATTAACGTCCTCAATTTTCTATCTCACAAGTTTATTTGAAGTATAAATAATACACAATCTTGTATGTAATGCTCAACAGACAATATATGTCCAATATGTAATTTTATTATTATACTAATAGATATTACTAATATCTATGACCACTGCCACTGGACAGTGTAGGGATAAATACGTACACATGTGTGGATGTATATATCCTTTGCAAAATTTAATTCTATTTTAAAATGTTTAAGTTTCTTGATTCATCCTTAGGCCACTAATACTAAAATCCTCTATCTAACTTTCATCATGACCATTCTCTCTTTTGTGCTATTTAAACTTAAGGGTAAGAGAATGGATGTCAGAATGTGGGTTTCAGTGAATCTATTAGAAGACTCTGATGTGCCTGGAGCATTTTATTTTTTAAGTACTATTGTTTATTTATGTATTTATATATTTGTTTTAATTTTTTATCATACTACCCCATTATTGTTGTTGTTGTTATTGATCTATTGATAAAGCATTTCTGGATTTCAGTGTGGAATACAAAAGTAAATGCAAGAACAACAAAAAATTGTCCTGTTTGTATCACAGTCTGGCCCCATGACTCAAGGTCAGTATTGAGGCCAACAAAGAAAAGAAAAATAAGCCAAGAACTGAATTCATATTTGGACTGTTGCATTCTGGGTGTGTCATGGGGCTTCACAACCTTTTAGGCTAGATTACTTACTCTGTTCTCATTTCCCCATGCTCCTTGTGTTTTTCAGGAAGAGCTTCCAATGGAAAAGGCACTGGTCCATACCAGCTGCAAGGAGTTTGTTTATAATGATCGATTTAAACGAGCAAACAGTAATTGAACACCTATCTTATGACAGAATTCCATGCTAAGTGGCACGACACAAAACAGGGAACCACATACTAGGTCTGCCTTTCAATGGTTCAAACTACAGTTGAAGAAAGAGGAAGAGGAGAGGCAGAGAGGGAGGGAAAGAAGGAGGAAGGGTAACAGGGAGGGATGTCCCTCAGGGCTTCCACAAAGATAAGCACTAAACAGAAGAACAAACAAATTGTAGTAGAAGAGGGGATATGAGCTAAATTATTTCAATAGTCCAAAGAAGATAGGAGTCCTTTCGTGAACCCACCTATAAACTAAATTTCCTACTTGATTTTGAAATTGTAGAGGGATATCCAGGTTTCCATTTTTTATTCCTTTTATATTAAAATTAAAATTATTTTTTTAATTCCCAAAGATGTGATGCTACAAGTGGAGACTGATTTTCCTTTCTGAGTTTATAGTATATCTCAGTGCTTTAAACAAACCTACCTCATTATATCCAGGGTATTAATAAAGCTAGAGTTCATCTAGTCTCCCCCAGCCCTTGGAACTTAAAGCAGGGAGGGGTAGCTACTAAGGGGTTCTTCTTGGCAACAAGTCAGAGTTATTTTGGGAAAGGATGGGTTAGGGACAGGTTCTAGCAATGGCTGCCCAGACAGAGTAGGCAGCAAGTCATTGAGATATGTGTGCTTACATTCCCAATGTACAGATGAGGAAACAGAGACGGGAGGTGCATTTCTCAGGTTCATGTGGCTAGAAAGCTCTAAACTGGGATTTGAACTCTGCTGATCTTAACCCCAAGAAGCCACTTCTTATTTCTACTCTATCATAAGCATCTCCATGCCATGATGACAATTCTCTCAATAGGAGAATGTCTTTTTGGACATTGAATTGCAAATAATTTTTATTCTATGTAAATTATGTTCTTAGAGGTGCTAATTTATTATGGATCAATTACTAGAAATGAGCAATAATAATGAGAAAGTGGAGCTAGGATTTCATCTGTTAGGAAGAGAGACATAGAATCTCCTAACTTAACAGAAGGCTTGAGCTCAGGTTCTCCCTCCTTCATTGATTGATGAAGTTCAGGGAGGATGATGAACCTACCCTAAGTTCTAACCGACCGTAGTTCTCAACTACCTTGTTGCGAAGCAGAGGTAAGAATCTGCATCTCCTGAGACCTCATTTAACCATCTGTCAACATGGATTCTTCTCTCAGTCGGTCTACTAGTTGTAGCAGCCATGTTAGAACTGGCAATATTTCAATCTTTCTTCAACCTTCTCTTGTCTGGCTAGGTGTATGCATCTGGGAGCTGGTAAGACTCTATTCTACAGAATCATCTTCCCCCTACATCTATGCTTGCTTAAGAGCATGGTGTGCATGCATGTATTTTACACTGTTTTCCAAGAAAACCATTTTATACTACACATCACTCCAGGATCTGATTGTTTTAGGTGAACACAGGGAAGCATAATACATTGCTTAAGAGCTAAGCATTTGGGACCCCATCAGGGTTTGAGTCCTGGGTCTGTCCCTCACTAGTGATCTGCCTTTAGGCAAATTATCATCTCTGTGCCTCAGATTTCTCATATCTAGGGCAAGGGGGAATAATGATATGTCACAGAATTATGGACATCAAAAGAGGTTGTATATGGAAATATACATTACATGTATTGGGAATTCATTCTTTTTTTGTTATTGATCACATTTATTTATTCTATTGATGGGCAGTTAAGCTGTTTCCAGCTTGGGGCTATAATAAGTAAAGTTGCTATGAACATTTTTTTTAAGATTTTATTTATTTATTTGACAGAGAGAGAGATCACAAGTAGGCAGAGAGGCAGGTAGAGAAGGAGGGGAAAGCAGGCTTCCCACTGAGCACAAGAGCTGATGTGGGGCTTGATCCCAGAACCCTGAGATCATGACCTGAGCTGAAGGAAGAGGCTTAACCCACTGAGCCACCCAGGCACCCCTGCTATGAACATTTTTGTACAAGTCTTCTTGTGAATATTTATTTTCATTTTTCTTGACTAACTATTTAGGAGTATAATGTCTGGGTTGCGGGGTAGATGTGTACTTTACACCAATAGAAAGAGCCAGATTTTCCCCCAAAGTGGTTGTACCACTTTATATTCCCACCAACAAGGTATGAGTGTCGAGTTGGCCTTGTTCATTTTCTCTATTACGTATGTTTTCTTTTCCACTGGTTTCTGCTATTGTCTTTATAACTTCATTCTTCTTATTTTGGGGTTACTCTTCCCGTTGTTTCCTACTTTCTTAAGGTGTAATCTTAGGTCTTCTGGTTGAATTCTTTTTTTCATTTTTACTAGAAGCATGTAAAGCTATCCATTTCATTCTGAGTACTGCTTTAGCTGTATCCCTCAAGTTTTGATACCTGTTTGCATCGTTGTGTTAAAACTATTTTCTCATTTCTCTTTTTAATAAACTGACATTCCAGAAAAGTTTTTTTAATTTTATTTTTAATTTAAAATTTTTTTTTATTTTTTCAGTGTTCCAAGATTCATCGTTTATATACTACACCCAGTGCTTCATGCAAATGACACTACACACATAGGGCTAATATTCAAGATCTATACAGAGCTCCTCAAACTCAATACCCAAAAAACAGATAATCATGTCAAAAAATGGGCAGAAGACATGAACAGACACTTCTACAATGAAGACATACAAATGGCTAGCAGACACATAAAAAAGTGTTCATCATCATTAGCCATCAGCGAAATTCAAATCAAAACCACATTGAGGGGCACCTGGGTGGCTCAGTGGGTTAAGCCTCTGCCTTTGGCTCAGGTCATGGTCTCAGGGTCCTGGGATCGAGCCCCACATCAGGGAGCCTGCTTCCTCCTCTCTCTCTGCCTGATGCTCTGCCTACTTGTGATCTCTCTCTCTCTGTCAAATGAATAAATAAAATATTAAAAAAAAAAACACCCACATTGAGATACCACCTTATGCCAGTTAGAATGCAAAGATTATCCAGAAAGATTTTTCACTTAGAAAAAAATTGAGAAGCTAATACAGAGAGTTCCCATGTACCCCACAGTTTGCTTCCCCATTATCAACATCTACATTAGTTGGTAAATTATGTATAATTAAGGAGCCATTTTGTACAGTTATTATTAGCTAAAGTCCAAACTTTATTCACATCTCCTTACTTTTTACATAGCACAGTTTTTCTGTTCTAGGACCCCAAAGGATATTACAATACATTTAGGGATCCTATTGGCTGTGACAGTTTCTCAGACTTTCCTTGTTTTGATAACCTTGACAGCTCTGAGAAAGACAGGTCCGTCATTTTATAGAATTTCTTTCAGCTGGGATTTGGCTGATATTTTCCTCGTAATTAGACTGGAGTTATATGTGATTTCTTTTTCCACTGTTGACTCTTCATAAATGTGCTTATGCTATCCACATGTTTGGGATTATTTCCTGGATGTATTATTATTAATAACTTCTAATTTCATTTCACGTGTAAAGAAAGCATGCTATTTTTTTTTTTAAATAGAGACTCGAAGGTCAAAGTGCATGGTACCATTTTTGAAGTATCATTTTGAAACATCTTTTTCTAGATCTTGGTTAGTATACCATGAACAAGTGAAAAAAGAACATGTATTTGACAGTTACTGAGTTTATTATTGTATAATTATCAGTTAGGGCCACAATTAATGTCGTTCATCTTATCTCTATCTTTTCCGATTCCTTTTTTTGTTCCGTTACTCTCTCAATGACTGATAAAGGAGTAATAAAACCTTTAAAAAATAAAACCTTTAAAAATTGTGATTATAGAATTGTCTATTCTCTTTTTCTTTCTGTCAGTATTGAAACTTTGGTATTAAATACACACATCTATAGTCTCTGATTAACTGACTTTGTTATCATTGTGCGATGTCTGTATTTTAATTTGGTGATACTCCTTGCCTTAAAATGTACCTGATATTAACATCAGATAAAAGAACTCTGCTTTCTTAAGCTTACTGTTTGCATGATATATTTATCTCCACTTACTTTCTTAATTCCTATTTGTGTCTTTTTATGTAAATTGTATCTCTGATAGAACAGACAGTATGTAGCTGCGGCTTACAATTGTATGCAGTGTGACAAGCCTTGCCTTTTAAGATGAAGAGTATTTTAAGATTTTACATGGCAGAACAATGGACCACAACAAAGCACAGAATTCCCAGCTTTTAATTTCAAAAGCCACAGGTTGGCTTTTTTCAGTGTTCAGGTTAAAGTTTCCATAAGCTGAATAAGGTAAATAGGAGGGCAACACACAGATGAATAGAGTTTAATATTTTGAGATGCTGTCAAGCTCACTGAGAGTTCAGCAACATTCGTCCCCAGGGCCAATAACATTTAGAGTGGTTGTGTTCCTGCAGGGAAACTTTCTGGGTTATCCACTTCTCCCTGTAGAACCTTGAGCAAATTTCTTTATCTCTCTGCCTTTAATTTTTCTTTTCTGGGAAAATCTCAAATTTCTTGGATTGTTGAATTCTTAGCTGAAATACTACTTTACTGGGGAGACCTGTCACCATCCCATGATCAGAAGTTCATCTTTAGGTTACTTTTCATAATATTATCTATCATGGTACTAATCATGATTTGCAACTATATTTATTGATGTGTTAACTTTTTAAATGTCTTGCTCTTCAAATAGGCTGTAATATACATAATGACACGTTTAATAAATATATTTATCTGTGTGTATGTATATATACACACACACACACATATAGTGCCTAGTCCAATGCCCTGACATACTAATAATCATCATTTGTTGTGTATTTATGATGTGACAGACATTTCTCTAGGTATTTATATGCAATTTTCATAGCAATCTTATGAGGCAGATATGACTATTTTTATGCTTATCTCACAAGTGAGAAAAGCAACATAGGACCCAAAACGCTAAGTAATTTGCCTCAAGTTAAAACTAGAAATGTAACATTCTGGGTCAACTATACTAAAATAATTTTTTTTTAATTAAAGAGATAAAAACTAGAATAAAGTATAGGCAATTTGGCTCAATAATGTTACCTGAACAAATTCTTAGGACTATTCTATGGTGATTCATAGGAATATGGAAAACACCCAGAGAGCATTTTAAAATGTATATTAAAAGTTTAAAAGCTAATAATTTGAGCTTGTGCTAAATAATTTACACAAAACCATCTCATTTAGTTCTGTGAGCAATGCCATGACATAGACGCTGTTGTAATCCTGTCTAATGATGTAATAGTAAGTGGCTAGACCCAAGTCACACGACTAATTTTTTTAAATGCTTATCTTTATCACTGAACTTCCCTCCAAAATTTTTGAGAGGATGGAACAAAGAGTGGATGTAAAACGCAGAGCAACTTCTGGTAGAGAATTCTCACAGGATAGTGTCATCCATAGTCTGCGCTTGTGGGGAGGTACCACCTCAGCTCCTCATGCCTCTTCATATGACAGTCTTTGCCATGAGACTTTGCAACTCTCTCCACTGAGTCAAAATCTGTTTAACCACACCTCGGTCTGAGCTTGCCTTCATGACCTGTTGTTTGTCCAATGAGACAATCAACAATATGACACAAATAAAGGCTTGAAAATCACTTTTTTATCGGGACTTTCTGCCTGCTGCTCTTGGGAATCCTGCAGCCATCACCATGTGAATAAATCTGGGCGAGGCTGTGGGATAATGAGAGACATGTGGCCTGTCACCCCACTGACACTGAACCAACAACCAGACTTGTGAGTAATGCCATCCTGACCACCCAGCCCCAGACGAGCTGCTAAGCGGGCCCAGACTGGAACAGCTCAGCCAACTCACAGAATTGTCAGGAACAATACATTTTGTTGTTTAAGCCAAAATGTATTGGGGTAATAGTTACACAGCAAAGATTAACTGACACAATTCCCACCTCTGGTCTACATGTTATGTACTCTTTGGGTATGCGCCACTAGACGCACGTTCCACGTAGTGTTTGTGATGCTGGAGAAGGAGTTGGTTACTGAAAATAAGATAAGCAGTTGAGATCAGTGTGCCCCATACTGTGCAATATCCTGATTCATTTTATGTAGAGTAACAGAAATATGAATTCAACGGTGGCTAAATGCGTTCTACCCTTAAGTACAAATAACCATGGTGTCGATGAAATATTTTTGGTGATTGTATTTACTAAGAAAGATATTATAAAGGATCTTTTTTTTTCTACTATCCAAACACACTAGCTGGCTTATGTTGCAAGACATCTTGGAAAGAGCATTGCTTAATTTTCATGCTAAACTTCTTCTGCAATGTTGGCCTCCATGGAGGAATGGATGTTAGGGATCACTTCTGCAATGTTTCCTTCAGATCATTTAGTCTAATCCTCTTCTAACCATAAGACATCTTCTATAAATGCAAATATTTGATGTTAATGTTACTTAAAACTACAGATAGAATCTATTTAATATACAGCAAACATTGCCAGGGTGATTGTCGTAAGCTCACAAATTCAAACATATGGTTGACTGTCATCAATCAAAAATAAATTGGATGTTTTTTATCAGAACACAAACAGGAATCCATTTAAAATATACAATACTTAATGAATTATAGAGTTCATATTTGTCATTGTATGGGAAAGCTCACTCAGACACGAGATGCCAGGGTTCCTCTTGGACAACTCAGGCCAGTCTTTTGTCTTGGGCCAAATAGCTTATGCTAGGCACATGGAAAGAACACAGGGTTCAGATTCCAAAAAATTCTGTTTGATTTTTAGCATTATAATTAAAAAGCCATGTTTTATGGGATAATTAGACTACTTAATATCTTCTCAAATAAACTTTCTTATCTCTAAAATAGCTTTTATTTATTGAATATTTACTATGTGCCAGGCACTGGACAATACGTGTTATATGGGATTATCTCATTAATTCTCACATAAACCGTAGGCGGTAGACTTTTCATTATTTTCATTTTACCTACAAGGAAATTAAAGTTTGGAGTTTAAATAATTTGTCTCAAGTGATAAAAACTGTTATTTTTAGAGCTGGGGTTCTAGACGGTTCTGACTCCAGAGCTCAAAGCTATGATTATTCTGCCATAATCATTTCCCACACCCCCAGCTACCTCCATCTCAGTTCTCTTGGGAATTTTGCTCCTTTTCAACATGAAAGCATTAAAATAAGGATAAAATGAGAATGCATATGTAAGAGTTTATGTACTTTCAAGCTTAGTGCTTTCAAGCACTATACATATTAATATTCATTCAACAAATAATTATAAGCAGCCACCATGGAAGTAACAATTGCCAGACTGGATTTCAACCAATCCAGTGTATGGATACAGAGAGTTACTCCAAGGAATACATGCTAAAAGTCAGAATTGTCCTCCATAACACCAATATCCAAAAGTTCATGATGTACCCCAAATATTTTTGTTGACGTAATAACTTGTTGATCGTCTGCAAACGTAAGTAAATATTTTTGAATTAGTATGTGTATCTTCATTCCCTACCTCTGGGGTAACAAGTTCCATATGTTTATTCTCAACTCAGTTGTCCTTTTGTTTGTTGCTTAAAGTCTCTCAGATTTCAAAGGATGTTTCTAGTATTCCGAGATCTCATGAATGAGTTACAGCAAACTTATTTAAATCCTTCGTGATTGTATAGATTTCAATTATATCTTACTTGGTCTTTGTTTTCCCATCTTCCCAATCTGAAGAGTCATAATATTTTTGAAACTCTTTTTAGAAACATTAGGTGTTGTCTATGTGATGCCAAACATCTGGCTGAAAATGGACTAAAGAAGGGAAACATTAGGATGCATTCACATATCCAGCTGTTTGGCATTAGGTAAGTAAGTTTCTAGCTCTCATTCAGATATGTAGAGGCAAGGACCCGATGGCCGTGTATCATCCTTCCTCTAAGGGTTACTGACTGGGGCAAGAAGGTCATAAGGTTTAGGAATGATAAATCAGGATGTCATGGTGTCAACACATCCAAGGAGGTGATTGAATTCAATTTCTGCTCGGTGGCTTTGAAACAATAAGATGATTTTCCTCTGGTGACTTGCAATGGCAGAGAACCGAAAATGAATTCCAAAAAGGAAGCCTCCAAGAGTGTTTAGTAACTAGATGGGAGCTTTGTTGCTGTTGTGGTGAGTTTTAAAGTTGGGACATCCTGTGGTTTGGGAGGGATTAGAAAAAGCGACCAGGAAGAACTATTAAGAAAATGTTCTTGAAAACCCTTTTCTCAAACAAGGCCACAATTGTGAAACTTGTATATAGTTGCAATACTTTCATAGTGTGCTGCACAAGACAACTTCCATGATAAATTACCTACAACATTTGGATAATGGAAGGAAAGGGCCATTTAATATTACATACAATGAGCAAAGTATTGCAGTTTCTAATTAAGTGCCTAAGTCTGTTGTACAATGAACTATTTGTTGAAGTTTTAAAATATAATTTGGAACCTTTGAGTAAATGACTTACGGCCATGTGGCAAAAAAACAGAGACATTTATGCTGGGACACATGGATTGCATTATCTTTTCTTAGGCTTGCTTGCTCTTCAACAGACTGGGTGAGACTACCTGGTATAGCCAGGAAAAAAAGAGTCCAGGTGATTTGGCAGGAAGGACCCTGCTCTACCTTAGCTGGCAGAAAGCCAAAGGTCATTCTGAAAGAAATCCTTAGATTGGCTGTTGTCTGGGAGGTGGTACCTTCTGATTTTGAAATTTTAGAGACATCAAGGACAAAGAAATCCCAGTAGGGCCCAGGGAACTGTGTAATAGTTTAAGAAGGGTTCCTTAGGTCATGTTGTGCAACAACCTGTTTCCTGAAATTTACCTTCAGAGAGAAATTGAAAACTTCCTTGTGCTTGGATATATAACTTAAGGACAAGAGAGCACATGCCAGCATGTTCATGCATATATTTTGATCCCTTTAATAGTCTTAAGTTACTTGAAGTTCCCATTTACTGGGATTTGGCCAGAAACAGTCTCAGTTCTCAGAAAAAAAGGTCTTAAAGAACCACCAAGAGGCTCAAGAAGCTTCTTGGACATCAGACATCTTTACAAACATTTTTGATGAGTCAAGTGTAAACAAGTGAGATAGTTAGAGGCCAATTTTTTCTTGACAAACATGAACTTAATAACAAGGGAATAAGAGATGGGAGGGAGAAAGAAAAGGTGGGAAGGTCTTGGGAAAACATGTTCTGAGCTTTGAGGATCACAAAGTGTCACACAAGGATTTCTTGATACATGAACATGACCAGAGCTGGATTCACTCAAACACTGTGAATGTTCTAGCAGGAAATCTGGTGATAATATTTGGTTCAGTTGCTATTTAGTATCTGCCCAAAGTGACTCTGATATAGAACTCTTCATGATGTCACAATTCTGCATAGTAATGATAGTACTATTTGGGGGTGCCCTTTTTTTTTGAGAATTAGAATACTCCCTTGCTTAGTAAATGTGAATATAATCACATCTAGAATTCAGGAAGTACAAGTAAGGATATCAGAAGAGACATCTTGTACAAGAGGATACTTAAAATGAGTTTTAAGGGATATAAAGAGTTTAGCTATTCGTAGAAATGTGGTCAAGTTTATAGGAAAAATGCTTCAGATACAATAAAAGCGAAAGGCATTTTCAGGAAACTACAAACTGTTTGGATTCCTGAATGTCAAATGGGAGGAGGTGGAAGGGGATGATATTGGAAAGGATATTAGGGCTCAGAGCATGACAATATTTTGAGGGTAATGATTAACTTTAGAGAGGTTATAATGAGGAGGAGGAATGGTCGCATTAAACCTGATGCTTAGCTGCAATGTGGAAAATGGATTACACAGAGCCAAGACTATAACTGGGTAAAAGATTTTTTTTTCATCAAAAGTAATGTTGCAGTACTTCTGGAAGGATCTTGAAAAGATCTCAAAAGTGGACATGGAAATAGGGATAGACGACAGGATGGAAGAGTAAATGAAGAGCATCCCTTTCTCTAGTTAAAATACTAAAAGCTAGCAAACTTGGAGAAGTCATGGATAGCCTTCCAATTAGCACAAACTCTGGAACACAGATTTTGGATTCGGAAGTCTAGGTTCAAATCCCACCTCCAATACTTACCAAATAGGTGAGCTTGGACAATTCACTTAATCTGTCTGTCCCTTAATTTCTCCATCTGTCTAATGGGAATAAAATAATCTAACTCAAAGGGTGGTTATATGAGGATTGAGTTAATACATGAAGCATATAAGGAGTGTCTGGCAAAGGGTAAGGATTGTACATTATGTACTATTAGTGCGATGCACAGGTATTGTGCCCAGCTCTTAATATCTATTTTCTTTTTTTTTTTTAAGATTTATTTATTTGACAGATAGAGATTACAAGTAGGCAGAGAGGCAGGCAGAGAGAGAGAGGAGGAGGAAGGAGGCTCCCCGCTAAGCAGAGAGCCTGATGCGGGGCTCGATCCCAGGACCCTGGGATCATGACCCGAGCTGAAGGCAGAGGCTTTAACCCGCTGAGCCACCCAGGCGCCCCAATATCTATTTTCTTGGTTAATCTTTAAAATAACCCCATGAAAAGGGCATTACCTTCTTATTTTTCAGATGAGGATACTGTGGCTCAGAGGGTTTACATAACTTTTCCATAGTCTCAGAGCCTGTAAGTGAAAAAGATTCAATGTAAGTCCAGAGCTCCATGCCCTTAACATTTTGTTATGACTTCAGTGAAAGTTCAAGCT
The DNA here is from genome assembly GCF_922984935.1 of Meles meles. Classification (NCBI taxonomy): domain Eukaryota; kingdom Metazoa; phylum Chordata; class Mammalia; order Carnivora; family Mustelidae; genus Meles; species Meles meles. Next base: position 18,689,123 of record NC_060066.1, on the reverse strand, counting down.
TCCTTTCCTCTGAAAAGGGAGAAACTCATGCATAATGTACAATATATGATGTCGTCTCTCCCCTTCATGTCCAGAAGAGAATGCTTGCAGCAGTATTCTTCGTGGGAGGTGGCGTGGTACTGCAGCAAGTAGGGAAGTTCAAATTTAGGACACCTGGTTTAAATATCAACTCCCTAGTTCATGATTATTGCTTTGAGAAATTTCTTCATCTGGGTGTGGTTGAAGATGGAAGATAATCGAGCTGGAGAAAGCCCTTTTTAGATGATAACATGCCAGATAAGCATTAGTCACTGATTGTCCCTTTAAAAGGAGTAAAATAATAGTCAGCCATGATCGTGACTCCTTTTCTCAACCACCAAAACCAGCCATAAATAAAAGTCATTCCTCTCCAATATCATTAATTCTACATCTTTAGAAAAAATATCTTTGTCACTTTCAATTGTACACAAACTTGACAAGGTAATTTACTGTTGCTTCTTCCTTCCTTCCAGTCATCACTACGTTAGCATGACTCAAACATTATTCTAAATCATCTAGAAGGAATGCTCCTTCTAGATGGGAGGAGAGAAGAGGAAGATCAACAGAGAGCAGCTCAGAACTTCCTAAACTAAGATCTTTTGTCCCCTGGGGATCCTAGAGCATATTCCCAATAGTCCATGAGATTTATTTTGACTTGGGAATTTCATATCAATGGCAATCTACAAATATGTACATAAACATATTTTTGACATCTGATGGCAACCTCACAACCAAGAATTGTCCCCATATTTAATAATGTTTTTGTTTTGAGTTTGTTGTACCCACGTCGTTCTACTTCATCCTGGACTAGAGTGAAAAAAAATGGAGGCAGAATTACTATGTAAATGGTGCATTTCTGCCAAGTGAAGGCCAAATGACATCATGTTATGGTTTCACAGTAGTTGGAACAGAGAACAGTGGTGGAAAAAATGACTGATCTCACAGCACACAGATGTATGGGCATGATGACCGCAAAAGAACTTGAACCTTAGCAGTGAGTACCAGGTTCCTTTGTGAGTGGTTTTAATTTCAAGAAAACAACAGCCATCACATTAAATAAATGTTACTAAATTGAATTTTACTGGGTTGCAACTTTTGTTTGCATTTAATTAGTAAATGTGTTTAAATTTTATAGTTTAAATGATTTATAGGCTCAAGAAGTTACATCCAGGTTTCAAATTGGAAATATTTTAGCAACATTATAACAAAAATAATCTAAATCAACATTGACATTAAACAGAACTTTTGTTTCTTTTGAAGGCGGTCTATCCATCACTCAAATTTGAGAAACACCAAAATAATGGGAAAGAATACAGGTTTTATATTAGATAGAATTGGGTTCAAGCCTCAGTTCTTCTGCTCCCTGGCCATGTCATCTTAGGTGACTTGCTTGACTTTTCTAAACCTTAGCTTCTTTCTTTCTAAAAGGTGTTCATTATAATAATCACAAATACAAATTCAGTTCTTCCTATGTGTCAGAAATGCTGAAAGTACTGAGCCTATATTAACTCTTACTGCTAAAACAGTCCTATGAAGTATAGGCCAATATTATTTGTTTTCACAGGCAAGGAAAATGGACATAGAAAAATCAAGCAATTTGTACAAAATCACATGATTATCAGAACATGGATCTAGGTCATCTGGCTCTAGAGCTGAAGCTAAACCAATTGTTACAGTGCCGTTAGAACAGCCACCATGGTTTCTTACAGAAATTTGTGTTACATATGGGGTCCCTGGGTAGTTCAGTGGGTTAAGCCTCTGACTTCAGCTCAGGTCATGATCTCAGGGTCCTGGGATCGAGCCCCACATCAGGCTTTCTGCTCAGCGGGGAGCCTGCCCCCCTGCCCCCCTCCCCCGCCTCTCTGCCTACTTGTGATCTCTCTCTGTCAAATAAATAAATAAAATCTTTTAAAAATTTGTGTTATATATATTCAGATGCATCTTTCCAGGATTAGTTTCTGAGCTCTCTCCTGACACAATCCAAGTTCCACGACTGTCCCTCCCCAAACTGGTAGAAGCACATTTGGGGAAAAGCTGGGAACAGTTCCAAAGACAATCTCTACTAGTGTCACAAGGAAGGCTAACTCACTCCTTCTCAATGTCTACTGCATGTCAGACACTGTGCCTAACAATTTACATGGTGACCTTATTCAAACAGGAAGCAACACATTTAACAAACTGATTTCATTTAAAAAGGAAACTTATTTAGTGCTGAGTAATATTCCATTTAATGTATATACCACATTCTTTAATGCCCTCATTCACAAATGGACATTTAGACTGATTCTGTGTCATGGCAAATATGAATAGTGCTGCAGCAAATATGAGAATTCAGATATCTCTCAAGATCCTGATATCCTATCCTTCAGATATACAGTCAGAAGTGAGATCGATAGACCATATGAAAAATCCTGCCATTTGCAGCTACATGGAGGAACATGGAGGTCATAAGGCTAAGTGAAATCTGCCAGACACAGAAAGACAAATACTATATGCTACCTCTTACATGGAAAATCTAAAATAGTCAAACTCACAGAAGCAGAGAGTAGAATGGTGGTAGCCAGGGGCTGTGAGGATGAGGAAGTGAAGAGATGTTGGTCAAAGAGTACAAAATTTCAGTTACGTGAGATGAATGAGTTCTGGAAATCTAATGCACAGCACGGTGTTATAGGTAACTATCCTATGCTTATATAGCTGACCCTTGAACAATGCGGGAGTCAGGGGCACCAACACTCACTCTTCTGCAATTGCAAATCTGTGTATAACTTTCGACTCCTAAAAAGCTCAACTATTAGTAACTTTCCATTACCTGGGAGCCTTACCAATGACATAAATAAAAGATTGACACATTTCATATATGTTATATGTATTAGACTGTATTCTTACAATAAAGTAAGCTAGACAAATGTTATTAAGAAAATCACAGTGGAGAGGAAAAATACACTTGCAATACTCCGTGTGTGTATTTTTTTTTTTTTTAAGTCTGCTTAGAGTGCCCCAGCAGATCAGAGACTGTGGAGCAGCTGGCCTGGCCCCAGGATTGTGATGTTCTGCTGCCTGGGGGCCTGGATCTTCAGCAGCAGGCACAAGCAGGCCCACAGAACAAAACCGTGGCTGGGAGGCATGTACATAGAGCAGCCCCTTATGTGGAGGTGTGCCCCTGGCCAGTGGCCAGTGGCCAGCAGCAGCCACTGACTTCCATGGCTACCTGGCCTCTGGAAGCCTCATGCTGGGAGGAGGGTCCTTGCCAGTCCAGGAAGGGCCCAAGGCCAGTGACCCTGGAACTCTGGGAATTCAGAGTTTCTCTTGGGATTGCTCACTGGACCACTCCATCCTGCACACAGAGTGACACGCAGCCCAGCCTGGTCTGGGCCCTGAAGGCTGCTAGAAGTTTTGGCTGGCCTCTGCGGATACTCAGAGGACAGCAGGTGAGATCTTTGATTCAATCCTGTGAAAACTTGGGCCGGCAGTTGTAAATAAATGTCTTGTGGCTTTTGCTGTCAACTCTGAAAGAAATCCACATATAAGTGAATCTGTAAAGTTCATACCCATGTTATTCAAAGGTCAACTGTATTTGTTTGTGTCTGTATATGTGTGTAAATATATATATATAGAGAGAGAGACAGAGACAGAGACCAAGAGAGACAGAGAAAGATTTATTTCTAGGGATTCCTCATGTCATTATGGAGACTGTTAAGTCCAGACCCAGACTAGCTGTTCATATATGTGAGTATAGTTTCAAGAGCCCAAGAACCAAGAAAGCCAATGCTTAAATTCTAGTCTGAGTATGAGTCCTAGTGTTAGCTTTTATTACTTGAATTATAAGACTCATATTCTCAGCTTGAACACAGTCAAGCAGAGAGAGAAAATGTTCTACTCAACATTTATTCTTCAATTCAGACCTGCAGTGAATTGGATGAGGTCCATCTGTTGGGGGAATAAAAATGACTCAAATGCTAATCTCCTCCAGAAACACCTTCACAAGCACACACAATAGAGTGTTTAAACAAATATCTGGGCGCTTCATGGCCCAGTTGAATGGACACATAGAAGTAGACAGCACAGTAATCTTTAAGATGGCTGATTCATGTGTTGATGAACTTCATTCATCATCATCCTAGTGGAATGAGTACATCATTCCACTAGGGAATCAACAGATATCTTACGGGCCTCCCTGTGCTGGGCACTACACTAAGCTGAATATTCAAAGAACTGAATATTCAAAATCTCATCCCGTCCCCAAGACTGCAAAATCTATTGGTCACATTGATAAATAACTATTTCATATGATATAATATAAAAATTGTCCTCAGAAAATATTCTATGATCCTTAATAATTGCAACATTTAGTGTTTTGTCAGTATGTTTTAAATATACAGGTTTTACACTTTATAAATGGGATCCAAGCTCAAGCCACATCTTCATATGGAAAGTCTTGAAATCCAAGGGTAAAAGCATCAGTTAATGTCTGTGAACTTTAGTTCTCTCCATTGGAGTTCCTCATAGGGTGTATTCCAGAAAGTATGGATCTTCAGTGATGCGCCACTGGGTATGTTCTGAGGAAGTAGAAATTGGAGGAGTGGGGATAAGATTCCTATTCAGCTTCTCTACAAGCATCTTTGACACAGTGGGAATGGGAGGTGAAAGCAGTACAGAAAGGATTCATTCAACCAGCCAACCAGTAAAATGAAAATCACCCCCTCATCTACAGGGTATTAAGCACCACAGGGATCACTCAAATCACATTTAGCAGTAAATTAGAATTAAAATCTAGTGTAAGGTGGGGAGGGGTTAGAGGCAAAGGATAAGATACACCACTTACCATGTCTTTCTCAAGAAGTGAACTTTTTTAAGGAGGGGAGCTCAGACTAATACTTTGTTTTATGTACCCTCACCCCTTCTCAGTTCTTAGCGTGACTGTTGGAAAGAAAAACTCTAGGGTTATGAAAAAGACATAGTTGAGAGGTAATTAGGTAAAGCAGACAAGAACTTGAGCTCTGGATTCAGACAGATACGAGCTAGAACCCAGTTTTGCTCTCAAGTAGCTGTAACACCTTGGGGAAGATATTTAATTCCCTGAGGTTAATTTCTTCATCCATAATATGGGAATTAAGGATCAGACCTAATTTTTAGGGATGATGCAAACATACATGTGGGAAAAACCTGGAGGGGACTGAACCAGAGAACGGCACTTGAGTAGTTAGCTTTTATTACTTGAATTAAACTAAGCCTAAATAGATGTCTTTCTTTTTGTAGTGATTGGCACAATGTAAACACTCTGAGAATTGCTAATTGCTAGTGATAATTGTTGGTAATGTAAAAATTATAACTGCATTTTAAAATTACACTATCATAATACAGAAAATTCATGAAGAAAGAAAGAGATGGAGAAAAACAAATTGACATTGTCAAATGAGACTTCAACCAAAATCTCTGGACGAGTCTGCTTTTTCCATCTTGAAAATGGCGGAATTTTACCACAGGTTTTCTACAGAGAAAAAAAGCTTACCTTGTCTCTACTTCATCACTCAACCTCACAAAACAGAAAACCAGATTATCCAGTGTGTCTCTTGTTCTTAGACCAAGAGTAGACATCCTCTTCCATGTGCTTGTGGGAAGGTTTGAGGTTTGCCTGGCTCCAAAGAGCTAATCCAAGGAAACATCTTCCATTCTTTACTGGGATATTAATCCAAAGAAAATTGGAGTCTGCTGTGGCTGAGCAGTTGGAAACATTTCCCAGAAATAGCTAGCATGTTACAATTCTGCATTAGCCCTTCTCCTTTTTAGAACTGTAAGGCTGCACTGAATTGGCATGCGTCGATGTCATCACTTATGGAGGGCTTTCTGTGTGCTAGGCTCTGGTAGGTGTTCTGTAAACATTATCTCATTTTCGTCTTAACAACAGGGCTGTGAAGTCAACACTAACACCCCAAATTTACATGTGAGAAACTTGAAACTCGAAGAGGTGATCCATAATGAGGAGTACCCCCCACTACCACATTATGGCGGACAGTCTTGTTAACTATTTGACTCGAGTGAGTTTGAAAGGACTTGGATTGCTGAGGAAAGCCAGGCTCATAGGCTCCTCACCTCTGGCCATGGTGTTAATCCAAGTCCTTCTCAACTCTGGGGTTAAGGCAGCAACAACCACAGTGGTGCTACTTGCTGAGTACGGGCTGGTTCTCTCCACAGAACAGGCTGAATAGACAGTTTGTTGACTGTGCCTTGGGCCAAGAAAACCTGCAAGCCACGTGCTCCAAAGAAAAGCCAGACTTCTCAGGAGAAGTTATCTTTTCCAGATTGTGCAAAACTTTGGAGAGTGAAGCTAGTCAGGTTAATGCAGTTGAGCGCAAAGGCAAAGTAGGAGGGGAAAGAAAGCAAAACTAATGAAGCTCAGCCTTTGATCTCTGCTAATCAAGGCATTTCATGAGGTACTTTATGATCATGTAGTACTCGGTTCCTAATGAAAATGGTTTAAGTATGATTTTACTGGAGAGATCTAAGAAGCAACCATTTAGGGAAGCCAGCCAGATATTAGGTAACTCAAGACCACTCAGGAAATCAAAACAAAGTTACAGCTCCATTAGCCAAGTGTAATGTTTTCGGAGGGAAGGCAAAGGGGCCCAGGTAGCCAGAAATTTTCCCTGCCTTCATTCTCCCCAGGGAAAATATCAAGTACATTGCACGTTCTGGGGCATCTTAATCCCTATTCTTAACCTGTATGCAAGCAGGGCTACAAGTCTTTACCACCTTTGCACACCAGCACTCAGCAGTTTACCTTATAATAATTTGCCTTTCCCCTCTTGGCAGAGTCTAACTTGCCAGATGGACACTTCATTGAGTGTACATGTTCTGGAAGGAAGGAAATGTCTCTCGGGATGTGTCTGATGGAATACAAAGATGTCCAGTGTATTACTCGACATTTCAATAGCACTTCATATTTGCAGAGGGCTTTATCATAATGTTTTATTAGTGATTGTATAAAACAGCCCAACGCTGGGAGATGGTGATGTTTTTGTCATACAAACAAAACTAAGACACATTCGGGCTAATTTGCTTCAGCCCACACAGCAAGGATTAGAAATTCCAGACTCAAAGGTACATGTTACCAGAGCCTCACTTGCTTTATGTTCTGTGAGGTTGTGGCCATGTGTATACAAGCTCAAACTGATGTTGAATACCAACTTTTAGTGATACTCTGAGTATCCTTGCTAAATATAAACTTTATATAAGGCCCAATAAATACATCGTAATGGAAAGACCATGAGAGTGGCTTGCCACTTTCTCCTTTATTTGCGTAATCTCACATTTTTCTTGTTCTCCCACTTGATCTACAGTGACATTTCTCCTCCTTTCTCCATTCCTGTCCCAACTGTGAACATCCCCGAGTGTCTGACTCCTGTGTTTCTGATCCCATTACTCTGTCCACCTTCAAATAACACCACAAAATTAATAAATCCCAAATTACCAAATTTTTCTCTCTCTTCCTAATTCCTTCTGTCTTTTATTCATTTGTTGATTCAACACATGTTTCTTTTATCTACCGCATCCTAGGGGCACATGACAAATGAATGGTTAAATATCAGACCTTCCTTTCATATAGGTCATGGGTGATCAAGAGAGCCACATAGAGAGAATTCCAGTATTCCATAACAAATGTTTTAATAATCTGGTATTAGTAGAGCAGAGAAACATTTTGCCTTACCTGAGACTGGCAAGTCAAGAAAGAAATCCTGGAGGAATAAATTTTTTCCCTAATTCTCAGTCCTAATTAATCACTCAATTGTTCATCTATTGGGTGATTTATTATTTAGCACTTACCCTATGCAAGCCCAGAAGGAGAACACAAAACATTACATAAACCACTTATCTGTGACCTCAAGGGTTTACTATATAGGCGGAAATAAGGGGTATTTCTACAAAACCAAAAGATATCCTCATCGTGTTAATATTTGTCTTCCTTTATTTATCTGATTGAACAAATTTTATCTCTCACCTTATTGCTTGTTTTTGGTTTTGTTTATTTTTGATCCTAGTGGGAAACTAGTTTTCAAAAAGATTAGATCCTTAACGGAAAACTTTGTGTTCACTAACTAGTTGCCATATAGCTGAGAAGAAATTGTATAGCCTCTTTGAACTTAACTTCTTTTTGTCCCAAATGGGATTTACTAATAGTATTAATACAATAAGAATGTTGTGATAATCAAATTGCAGGGATGCAATTTTAGAAAGTATTTTTTCAAACTGTGGCCTTCCCACCATGTGAGTATTGGTTAGATTATTTTTTAACCTTTATTTATTTATTTATTTATTTGAGAGAGAGAAGCATGAGCAGGAGGAGAGGCAGAGGGAGAGAAACAAATTCCCCACCGAGTGTGGAGCCCCACATGGGAAACCAACAGACGACCTGAAGATCATGACCTGAGCCAAAACCAAGAGTCAGGTGCTTAACTGACTAAGCCACCCAGGAGCCCCTGGTTAGATTATTTTTACATTTTAAGTATGGTAGATTTATCTTAAATGTTTAAATTATTTGCAAATACATGAATAAAAATGTTATCACATCTATTTCAAGTAAGATAGATTATAAGATGTTTAACAATCTTGAATCTATTTGCCTCATATGCTCCAAGTAATTCGTACAATGTTAGTAACTGTCAAGGTCACTGGGAATCAGAATTTTAATTTTATAGGAAAGATTCTAGAAATCATCAAGTGATAGCTCTCATTTTTGCAAAACGAGAGTTGGGACTTACAGTGGTTTAGTATCTTTCCTGGGGTCATAGAACTGATCAAATGTAGACATGAATGTGGAGCTCGTGCCTGCAGGTTTCTCATGCGTTGAACTGTACTTCTTCAATTGAGTCAGTTTCCTACTGGAGGCAAATTACTTAGGTCATATTAGGCCACGGAAAACAAGATCCCATCTGTGGGATATGTGATCCACTGGATTTTATTTCTCTGCTGTTCTGCTTTACTTAGCACCATGTTATACATGAGATGGAGAGGGAAACATGTTGGCACCAAGAATAATGGACTCCCAGAGGGCAGGCTTGGAAATTTGTCTCCTGTTATGAAGTCCCAGAAGCTCCGATCACTTACTCCTCAGGACTCCATCCCTTTCCATCTCCAAATCTCCAACCCACCACACACACACCGAAGATCCTCTGCATGGTCTCCTGAGAGATGGGAGAGCTAGGCATTTATTCAGCACCTCATTCCATATTGGTCAGGGGCTGGCACACAGGAAGACAATTCACTCACACCTCCACGTATGATGCCTGGTGGGTGCCACTGGGAGAGTTACACGCTAGTGTCAGGGAAGAATCCAGAACAGAAAATGAGAGATGGATGCTGCAACTGTAGCAGGTACACAACGCAAAAACTGAGCCGTCACTGAGGCCCCTGCTGCAGTGGGGCATGCCAAGAACTGATGAGGGCTAACACTGTGTCTCATATATTCTCCTGTGCAAATAATGACCTAGTACTTACTACGCATCATATATTCCTCCATACACACCCGAGCAGAGTTCTTAATATGCATCATACACTCTTTGGACTGCTTTCTACATATTAAAGTCATGTAATCCTCATGATAACTTAGAATGTAGGCGGCAGGACTATATCCATTTTGCAGATGACGAAACTGAGGCAGAGAGATTAATTAAGTTGCCCAGATTCACACATTACCAAGTGGTATCACTGGGAGTTCAACGTGGGCATTCTGGCTCCAAAGACCATGCTCGGGCTATAATGCTTCTGAGGTGAATACAGAAGAGAAATGTTTGATTTCTAAGTTGGTATAAAATGAGTAACGAAAAACATGCCTGAGTCACTCTAATGAATGTAAGAAAGTTTAATGTAATACTTCAGAGAACGAATTTTGGGGTCAGACAGGCATTAGTTCACTTTTTTTTTAAGATTTTATTTATTTATTTGACAGAGAGAGAGGTCACAAGTACACAGAGAGGCAGGCAGAGGGGGAAGGGGAAGCAGGCTCCCCACTGAGCAGAGAGCCCCAAGTGGGGCTCAATCCCAGAACCCTGAGATCATGACCTGAGCTGAAGGCAGAGGCCCAACCCACTGAGCCACCCAGGTGCCCCTGCATAAATTCACTTTATCATCCTTTCCCTGGCTACCTCACATAAACCACTTAACCTTTATACCTCAAATCTTGCCTCTGTATAAAGGACCATATTTATTTCATAGGATCGTTAGGAGAAGCAAGCAACTCTAAAATGCATAGTGTACTCAGTAAGTCCTTAAGAAATAGGACTTAAAGTGTATATTTTCGGGAATTTTTATTATGTCGTGTCTCTTCTGCTTTTGAAAGAAATGGGAATAAACAAAGCTTGGTGCTGGCAATATATGGCTCAGAAGGAGGCAGGCACATTATTTATTTATATACCTGCCTTTTAGTTGAAATTCCTCCAAAATATTTTTCCTGCCCTTGGCTAAGACAAAAACCAAACAATCCTAACACTGAACAGGACTGAGTTCTCTCTGAAGAACAACCCAGAGTCTGCAGCATGTATGGGGTCCTAGAGGGAGTGGATCTGAGTTAGAATCCCAGCTCCATGATTACTAACCTCCTGGGTAATTTTTTTGTTTCTTAATGTCAGTGAGCATTAGTTTTGTGTATTTGAATCAGATATAATAATAATGCTTATTTAACAGGTTGGCCTAATGATCAAATAATATGAAACAGATAAAGTAACTAACCCATACTACATTCCCAAGACCGTCTGGTAGGAAAGAAAATATGAGTCCAAATTCTGTCCAAGGGAAAAAAAATCCTTGCTTTGATTTTTTTCCACCCTTATTTTCCTCTTTATTCTCTATTGGTGTTTCTAGGGCCAGGGGGAGGTGCCTTCTGTGTATATTTAAGTTGGGCTTTGTTTGTTAGCCTAGTGAAATGGCTAAAGAAAACGAGGCTAGTCTGTGACAGAATGCGTAGGGTTGGAGTGGAAAGATTGGTAAATAATAAAGGAGCAATCCATGCAAATTTAATCGGGATGCAATTTTGGAAGAATCACTTTCAAAGCATGTAGTACATTGCATTTTAAGAACAGAGGGTGGGGGCGTCTGGGTGGCTCAGTGTGAGCCTCTGCCTTCGACTCAGGTCATGATCTCAGGGTCCTGGTATTGAGTCCCGGGTCAGGCTCTCTGCTTGGCGGGGAGCCTGCTTCCCACCCCAACCCCTCCCCTGCCTCTGCCTGCCTCTCTGCCTACTTGTGATCTCTGTCAAATAAATAAATAAAATCTTAAAAAGAAAAAAAAAAAAGAACAGAGGGTGGGCCAGAACCCAGTCTTATTGGTAGGTGGTAAGGGAATAGAAAAGAGAGGAGTTTGGGGGTAAGGGCTGTACTTAGTCTGTTTTCCAGAGATTCAGATGGGACACTTTTGGCCACTCCATTTCTTCTTGGGTACCGTACCTACAAAATTGGTTGAGCAGCAGTTCTTGTAGTTCTGAGATCTGAGAATGAGGGCTGGGTCATATATAAGACCGCTCATCTTCTGTTTAGGTCCTAGTTTCGTATTTGGCGAAAGCCAACATTGGACAGGTGCATAGTTGCCTCCCAGGAGGTGGTTGGATTCAGAGCATAGCATCTGGATTACAGCAAAGATCACATCACAGATATTGTGCATGAAATCTCCTAGCACTCATCATTATCCAAATCCATTTGGTACATGGTGTAGATTGGCTCTGGGATTTAGAAATGAAGTTGGCATTACTCAATTTCTCATGTAAATTTAGTGATAGTATATTAATAGACATAATATATATTTCATGGTTCAAGACAAAGGCCCGCTCCTCAATAATTTCTGGGGGGGGGGGGGGGGTGCCTGTGTGGCTCAGTGGATTAAGCCGCTGCCTTTGGCTCAGGTCATGATCTCAGGGTCCTGGGATCGAGCCCCGCATCGGGCTCTCTGCTCCGCAGGGAGCCTGCTTCCTCCTCTCTCTCTGCCTGCCTCTCTGCCTACTTGTGATCTCTCTCTCTGTCAAATAAATAAAATAAAATTAAAAAAAATAATAATAATTTCTGGGGAAGCACCCTTTCCCAGATGGGGAAAGTCTTATCCTTGCCAATAAACTTCTCGTGACTCGTGCTTTTCCATGGTAGTCGCCACCTTCCTCCAGACTGCACCCCTCATCTCTCATCCACACTAAGGTGCCCTGTCAATGATGTCACTGCTTTAGACTGGTACATCAGGCTGTTCATTGTTTGTGACTTCTGAGAAGTGTTGCTAACTGTATCAAGAGTACTATTTCCCAACTCACCCAATGTTGTGACATTCTGGAGATTCCAAAATGATGTTTTGCTGAAGACTCCCTAGGACTGGAAAAATCTTTTTCTTTTTTTAAATGCAGAAAGAGAGCAAATAACCTTCCCCTCTTACCCGGAGGCAGACGTACTCTAGGACACTATAAGGGGCCCTAGCAATGTGTTCCCATTGTTCTATATTTTATAATAGTCACAGCATATGTTTAAACTGCAATCAGTCAAGACTACTGTCTCTTTCTTCTACCCCTCTGTCATATTTAGCCCTGTGTCTAATGGTGTTGGAATGGCTAAGGGTATTTGGAGGATGCAGCTGAGGGAAAGTTGAATTGGAGGATTCTTTAGCTTGGATTTAGTATGTGGTTTATAGATATTTCTGTGTTACGATTAACATATTTCTAGCCACCCAGTATAGAAATGGCTTCTAGAAATACTTCTGCTGCCCCATCTGCTGGCACAGCATTGTGATATGGAGTTCCAGGCCAGATGATTTAATGTGATATTAATGGTTCGTCTGGCATGCAGAACTAGAATTATATGGCTAGAGGGAAAGAAGAAACAAGTTTGAAATGTAGGACCCAGGAGCCAATTCTGGAAGACTCTACCATTATTTTTTAAAATGCAAAATTGCAAGCAAAGGATTTGGGTTTCATCAAAGCCTAGAGAAAATGGAAGCCCTCCACTGTCAAAAACATACATGATGATGTAACATGGATAATTATAAATGCTCCATATGCTTTTTGTCTTGTACAGGTAAATCACCCACAGTGGAATTTATCATTAATTCTGTGTTTATAAGGGCATAATTCCAAAAGATACTACAAAGAACGAGTATGTTTATTACTAAAGTTACATGTTTTATGCATGCTATTGATAATAAAAAAGAAATTTTGATCAGTTATAATAGAGCCAAGGCTAAGCTATCTTTCTATTCTATTGCAAAAATCACAAAAATGTCCTATGACTAGGTGGTGATCAAGGAACACATAGCCAAGAAATGTAGAAAAAAGAATTACAGAAGTGTCAGGCAGTTAACAAAAATATCATTTTTGTGGCTCGTTGGGGAATGTTTATAGTGATTATCACTATACAGGTGATATATCACTATAAAGAGGTACGGGCACCACTGCACCTTCTGTCATCCAGTTCCAGGATGGCTGTGCCTTGATGGTGCCTCTGTGCAGTATGGTGAGCTCCCTTTAAACCATTCACTCAGCTCCCACTGCCCTGCTCCCTACTGTTTCCACCAACGTGCATGGGGTTGAGCCAGGAAATAGGAATCATTCTGATCTCTTCCAAACCCAATGACCTCATCGACTATCTCTAATGAGAATCACTGACCCCCCAGACCACATCCTTTCAGGCTGCTCCTGTCCCAGGCAATCAACACATAGATAACAGGGGAACCTGACTCCTCACACAGACATGTGGAAATCTCAGAACTGGCTTGTGCAGGACTCCTGCGACAGAGTGTAGTCTAACCGAGGTAACGAGAAGAAGAAACAACCATGTGGGTGTGAGCACCAAAGTCCTTAAAAATTTCCTAGGAACAAGTTTAGGGAAGCTGAGTCACTAACTTGATGATGGGCAAGAGAAATGGTCTTCTTTGAACAATAAATTGCACCACACCACTCTCTGGCCTAACGCCTTTCTGTAACTTTCCTTTGCATCTGAAATAAAACTGAAAGACCTGGCAATGGTCTTCAAAGTCCTTCATAATTTGCCCTTCCCTCCAAACTTTCTAACCACATCTGTTGTGACTTTGAGTTTTGTTCACCAAGCTCTGCCCATCTGACTTGTCCAGATTTCTACCTCTGTGCCTTCAAATATATACATCTTACCTTCTAGACATTCTTGTCCATGCTTTTCATCCAGTTTTAATTTTCTCATGCTTTGGGTCTTCACTTCTATGTCTCAAACTTCTCAAAAAAGACTTTCATGACCACTCTATCTAAATGAGATCCCATCCCTTACTTTCTGTCTGAGCACCAAACACTCAGTGTTTAGCACTTCTTGTAATTATTGATTACTCTATATACTTACTTGTATTTTTATCTGACTCATTCACCACACTAGAAATTTAAGGTACCTAGAAGGTTCTCCAGAGATATTTGCATATTACCTTCAAATGGCATTATAAATAGAGCCACGGGAACTGATAATGACGTATGTGATACTTTAAACATGTGTACAGTTTCAGATCACACTGCCTGTTGATAGATGGGTAGATGGATAAACAGACAGTCAGATAGATGATAGAGATGATAGACATGATAGATGACGGATAGATAGACAAATGGGTATGTGCTGAATTAATACACTGTACATGCATGAATGAGTGATTCCATAAACTGAAGATAAGGGTCAGGAACACAGTCAGGTGAATGGGCGAAGATAAGCATGTATGACCTAGGCCACAAAATTTAAGAAGACTCTCATCCTTGGTTCCTGAAAGGTTCTTATAATGTTTCATATGCTGATTCTACACTTCTGTGAAATTAATAGAGAGCCTCCTTAAATTTTCAGCTCTATCCCTTTCTCTTATCTCATCTTACTCTGAACCCCGGAGTAGTGACCTGGCAGAGACTTCAAACAGGGAGAGTTGTCTTCTGCTTGCCTTAACTGACTGTCATTTGGGGTGGGAACCCACCCCATGTTCATGACTGGCAGAGACGATTTCACTCCTTAGCCATGTTCTTGCTGGCACAGATCTTGATAACTCATGGCCTGGTGGTTCTCAATATTCATGTGCATGGTGAATCCTACAGGATGCTAATTTAAAAACGTGGATTACCATCTACCCCAAAAGTTCTGATTCAGTGATCCTCAGAGCACAGTTTGAAACTAACTGCTCTGGTCCTTCTTAATGTTGGCTGTGTGTCCTTCAATCAGCTCTATGTGAAAATACAACAGGAACTTGTGGCAGAGACATTGTTACAGGGTCACCAAACCCTGCTTTATTTTCTTTCTAGAAACACAAGCCACAACTCCCACCTACCTTGAAGTCAGGTGAAGCCATGGGACTGATTTCTGGGCAGGAGAGATAGATGTCACATCCGGGAGAGGTCCATAATAAAGGCCCAGGGGATCCTTTATGTTCTCTTCCTTCTGTCATTGACCATTCAGATGTAGAGCACACAGGGCCAATCTAAAGACACAGGAGATGAGAGGAACCACTGAATGGAAGGATCTCACATCTCTAACTGTGTAGAGCAGCTCCTCTGGATCCAACATGATCTGGTCTGTAATGTGAGTAAAAACTAAACATTTATTGTGCTAAGCCACCAAGATTGTGTGCTCAACAGTTAATGTCACCTTCCCTGACAAATGCGAAACTCAGTTTTCCCCTCTGATCAAGGTAAAAAAACAAACAAATGAAAAAACAAACAAAAAACGTGGTACTTGGCATTAACATGCTGAATTATTTTTAAAATTTTCCTTTGTATTCAGCATATTTAAATGTCCTGAAATTCATAGGAGATGACAAAGAAACACATTTTAGCTCCATATTGAAGATCAAGGCGTGGGCTCTAGAATCAGACTACTTGGGTCCTCATCCCAACTCCACCACTTACTAACTGATATTTGGGAAAAGATGTGTAATCTTTCTGAGCCATGGTTTCTCATTTATGAAATGAAAGGGATAATAGCATTCTATAACTGGTATGATAGTATGGTAACGATTATGACTATAATCATCATCCTCATCATCATTAGCATATAGTTAATGTGATAATTTTTATTTTTACTAACAATAATGTATAGAGTATATAATAATAATATAGTTATAAGATATAATGAACCTATTGTATTATTATACATCAATAATATTGATGTTTGTGTGTTATATATAAATATTAGTATAATATTTATATATAACAAAATATTACTATTAGTAATACATATTAGTAAATATACATTATTAGACTTAGTAAAATTGGAAATGTCTTACATGTATTTTTTTTCTTGATCATATTTTCAGTTTTGCAAATCCAGAGTTTTTAATCCCATGTACTGGATATTGATGTTATAATTCTAATTATGTTGAAAATACTCTTAATCCACAAGGTTGTTTGATAGCATTTTTTGTAAATAATTAGTGTCTCTTACTTTAGCAAATATGTGACCCTACTGAGACGCTGTGAGGAGTGAGGGTACCAGCCACTGTCCCATAGCTGCACAGGGATGTTTTATGTTGTTGGTTTCTACTTCATGAAGTTATGCCATGATCTGTTCCCCAGGCTTTTTGTATCTGATTAAAATAAATAAGAAAATGTCTGACTTTTGTGTTACTCCTGAGATATAAACAGATTTCAACAAGATGTCAAGTTAAATCCAACAAATGTGTACCCACAATCTTTGCCAATAGTATTCCAAGAGACACTGAAGTCTCTCTTATGAAAAATTTGACTCAGAGAAGTTTCATCTTTTAATAAATTAAAAGGAGAAAAAATGACTCATTTTACCTATCAGAGATAGGCAATCTATATGTTGATACATATTACATTAAAAATGTGTGTATGTAAAAAGTTATAATTTAAGAGTTGACAAGAACGGATTTCTTTTTAACTGCTTTATGGAAGTATAAATAACATCCACTAAACCACACATGTTTCAAATGTACCATCTGATATATGTTGACAAATGTCTGCACCCATGAGCTTATCATCACAATCAAGACGACAAATCTATTGATCATCTGCCAAAATTTCCTGTGACCTTTGAGAATCCCTCCCTCTTTCTTCCCTCTAGGAATCACTGATGTGCTTTTAGTCACTACAGATTAGTTGGCATTTTCTAGAATTTTATAGAAATGGAATTCTATAGTATGTACTCTCTGTTTGGCTTCTTTCTTGGCTTCCTTATTTGGAGATTTACCCATGTTGCTGCATACGTAAACAGTCCATTCATTTTTATAGTAGAGCACTATTACATTGTATACATCTACCACAATTTGTTTTCCCATTCACTCAATGGGCATTTGGATTGTTTCCAGGTTTGGGTTATTACAAAATAAACTGTTACATAAATTCATGTAAGTGTCTTTGTATGGACATATGCATGTTTTTTTGATTTTCTGATAAATTCCTAGGAATGGAACAGCAGGATCATGTGGGAGGTGTACAGTGAGTTTTTAAGAAACTGTCAAACTGTTTTCCAAAGTGGTTGTACCATTTTACATTCCCATACACAGTGCATATGATTTCAAGTTCTCCCATAGCCTCATTAGCACTTAGTATGGTCAGTGCTTTTATTTTAGCCATTCTAGTAGGTGTGCAGTGTTGTGTTTTAAATGTGCATTTCTCTAATAACTAATGTAGGTGAATGTCTTCACAGGTGCTTACTTCCATTTGAATATCTGTGGTAAAGTTCCTGTTCAATCCTTCTGCCCATTTGGGGGGGGGGTTTATTTAATGTAGGAGTTTCTTTAAAATCCTGGATATAGGGGGTGCCTGGGTGGCATGGTCCTTTGGGTGTCTGACTCTTGATTTTGGCTCAGGTCATGATCTCAGGGTTATGGGATCAAGGTCCACATTGGGTTGTGTGTTCAGCAGGGAGTCTGCTCATCCCTCTCCCTCCTCTTGCTTGTGCTCTCTCTCTCTTTACTTTTTTTTTTTTTAAAGATTTTATTTATTTATTTGACAGAGATCACAAGTAGGGAGAGAGGCAGGCAGAGAAAGAGAGAGAGGAGGAAGCAGGCTCCCCGCCAAGCAGAGAGCCCGATGCGGGGCTCGATCCCAGGACTCTGGGATCATGACTTGAGCCAAAGGCAGAGGCTTTAACCCACTGAGCCACCCAGGTGCCCCGTCTCTTTACTTTTTTTTAAACATCCTGGATATAGGTCCTTTTTGAGATATATGATTTGCAAATATTTTCTTCTAGTTTGTGGCTTTTCTTTCTCTTCTTCACAGTGGGGCAGAAGCGTTAACATCAGTCTTTTAAGAAAAGAGGACACTGGCCTTAAGTCAGTTGTTAACAAAATAAACTGTCAGTTGTGCTGCTAAAGCAGTCCGTGTTTATTCACATATGATTTCCACAAGGTTTGGTGGCACCTTGCTTACCTAATGGCCTTTGTGGCAGGGGTACCTTTTGTGTTTGACACTCCTCTCCTTCTCACTATCCAGTCTGCCTTACTTATCCTTCATACAGTTAATCATTGAACGCTACCAGAGCACTCTTTCAAACATGTAAATCCAGTTTCATCGCTGTTATAACTATCTCTGATCAAACGAGAAACAGCCAGGATTCTGAAGGCTCAAGCCCTTCACCACCTCCCAGAACGGTGTGACACTTCAGAATTTATAATACACAGAGCATGGGAATGTACATGTGACAACACACAGCACCCACAGACCTGCAAGAGAAACATACAAACCAGCACACGTGTCTCTGTAGAAGGAGACCTAAGAAACATGGGGTCTGCTTACCCCATAGACTGAATGAGAGGGCAGGCTTTCATGTACAAACAGGTTCAAACCCTGACTGGGCCACACTTTAATTCTGCAAATTAGGGTAAGTCATTTAGTATCTTTGTACCTCGATTTCCTATTCTAACTCAAAGAATGGGTATGAGATAATCTATCTAAAACTTACATAACATGAGATCAAATGATACTTTTTCATTGTTGCTATCTGTAAACAATAAAAGTATAACAGGAAAAAGTTGTTTGGATCAATAATTATACCTGATAACATTTATAGAGAGCTTTCCATGTGCTAGGGGTACATCACTCTTACTCCTATTTTACAGATGAGAAAACTGAGGGAGATAGATTAAGAAAAACAAAAAAAAACTTGCTCACATTGATTACATCTTGAACAAGGACTTTTCCCATAGGCCTTTTGAATGGGATGAAATCCCTCAAGTTATCTGATCTACCTATTGTCTGTCTGGTGAATTCTATGTCAGGGTTTCTCAGGACTATCAGTGTGGACATTCTGAGCCAGATAGTTCTTTGCTGTAGGAGGCGGTGCTGTCCTTGTGTTATGTACAGCACCATCCCTGGCTTCTAGTCACTGAATGTCAGTAGCACCTTAACCCCCCCCCCCCCAAAGTGTGATAACCAGAAATATCTGTGGGCTTTACTGAATGTCCCCAAGAAGATACCATCACCCCTGTCGAGAACCACTTCAATAAATGAAACAGCCACTCTGTAAGTAGATAGAGTTTGGGCCCATAGGTAAATGAGTTCATAGCACAACATCACCCTGGGCAGTTAATACAATCCCCAAATTGTGTGCCTGACTTGTGAGGTTGTCAGATTACAAAATGCTCAGGTAATGCAGGGGGGCCTGAACTTTGACTCCCACTTAAGGAGTGGAGTTTTGAAGGTGCTTGTCACTGTGATGCATTCCGGATCCTCCGTCACTGTCATCACAAGCTGGAACATGTCTTTGGGACACCTTCCTGGCTGGGGACATCCATAATGTTTCAAGCTGTTGTGTACAGGAGGCCAGTAAGTTCTATTCATGGGAAGAGAGCCCACCAGAGAGCTGGAAGTAGGTCCCTGGGTCTTGGTGGGAGTTTTTTGCCAAAGGAGTCAAAACTGTGGCTTCTCCTGGTCTCTGGGGTAGTAACATTTGCAAATATTACTAAAACATATTTTCCAGGGTCTAGAAGAAGATGAAAAGTGAGACATATGTCATTAAAAATTGCCAGTGGGTTCACTTGGCCCTTGTTGAATGGATTCTGTTCCATAGGCACATCCTGTTGGATTTGGTTTTTTTAACAAATGCATGTGGCCCCAAAGCCTGGGGAAGTTTATTCTCCATCATAAATTTGGTCCTTTGTAAAGGAAGAACTTGTGGGAACTGAAAATACAAGAAGCACATTCTAGTGGACTACAGTGGTCTGCTTCTTGGGGAATGGGGGTTAGAGTAAGTGAGGAAGATAAGGGTGTGGGTCCCACCAACTATTTGCTGAAGAAACTATTTTAATGCTAAAAAGGGCTTGGTGGTAATGGTAGGACTTGCTGTGTGAGCTTAAGAATGGCTTCTCTTCTGAAACTCATTCACTTCCCTTGTAACTTAAAAGAGTCTGACTAGACCACGTCTGACGTCCTGCTAATCAAAGAGTTATTGGCACTGGGGTGACTGGGTGGCTCAGTCGGTCAAGTGTCCAACTCTTGGTTTCGGCTCAGGTCATGACCTCAGGGTCGTGAGATGGAGCCCTGCATCTTGGCTCCCCACTCAGCATAGAATCGCTTGAGATTCTCTCTCTCTGTCCCTCCCTCCCATGCTCTCTCTCTCTGTCTCCCCAAAATAAATAAATAAAATATTTATTTTAAAAAAAGTTATTGTCAGTGCTATGGCTAAAACCTGGGTTTCCTGACTGGTCCTTCTCTTGGAAGAAAGTGGAATTCTCAGTAAATCATTGTCAGGAAAGAAGTTTCAGCTCTTACTTTTAAAGATCTCACAGATTTGTTCTTGGATACCATAATTCAAAGGAGGTGTCTTGAGAGCAAGTGAAATGGCTTTCTAGTTGTAACTGAGATATTTTCACAACTCACTCCTGAGAGCTTCAGAGGAGATATTTTTATATTCTCAGTGCTGAGGAGGGCTCCTTTTTGTTCAAGATAGTGATGGTTCCTTGCCCTTTTGGAACTTACAGCTTGGTAATTAAGAAAATACTGGACAACAAACTCCAGCTCCCATGTGAACCCTCTGAGCCAGAGAATGCAATTATTAGGGTTGAGAATATCTCCTTTTCTTGAATTAGAATTGTTTTTCTCTATTTTATTGTCCTCTCTTCCCCGAAAAGTAAGTTGGAAGTGAGAGGTGGTATGAAACAGAAGACAGTAACATAAGTCTTGAAATAAGCTAGGAGCACCTGGATGTTCATACAGTTAAGTGTCTGCCTTCAGCTCAGGTCACGATCCTGTTGTCCTGGGATTGAGTCCCGTGTCTGGCTCCCCACTCACCGGTGATTCTGCCTCTCCCTCCCCTTCTGGCCTTCCCTCGTCCCCTCTCCCTGCTCATGCTCTCTTGAGTAAATAAATAAATAAATAAATAATTTTTTTTAATGTTTAAAAAAATGTCTTGCAATAAACTATATTTCAATGCATTACCACCATGACTCTTGCTATCTGTATAATCCCGATCCTCCATTTTCTCATATGCAAAATAGGAACAGCATTTTGCTGGGCTCTTGTGAGAATCAGATGATTTCAAGCCAGTACCTGGCCTGTAAAATGGGTACTAAACAGATAGTCTCAGAACCACGGGACAAATGAAAAGTCAATAGCAAAATGGGCACTAAATATTTTAGGCAGGAGAAATGTTCACAAATATTGGAGAATATTCCAGGTTTGTGTAATTTGCAAAACCCAGGAAATAACTGTCTCCATAATGCCAAATACTTCAAAACTTAGAACTTTATGGAGAGCTAAATTTTAATGTTTCTTTGCAGATGTCTGGCATTGTACAGACATAACCGAAGAACAGTGCGAGTATTTGCTCTTATTATCCATGGTCTTTGTAATCGGTCATTGCACATCTTCTAAATTCTCTCAGACAATTGAGATAATGATGACCTGAAGCACCTGAGTCTACTCTGTTTTTCACGGACAGTTTTAGATCTGGCACAGGCTGGGAGGTATAAGAGGTATAAAATCTAACCCTGCACATTTCCAGGACTCCATTTAACATTCATTCCTTCAAAACAATTTATTGAATTCCTGCTATATGCCAAAAACAGTGCCAGTGGTGGAGAAAGCCTAGTCTTTGCCCTTAGAAGGGTGATTGCTAGGGGACAGAGTTATGAATTAAATAATCAAACAAGCAAACCCAAGAGTCCAGCTATGATAGGGTCTTTTATCAAGAAAGCTATGGGGCTATGAGCACACATCATAAGGACTGAACTTCCTGATGGCTTCTCTGAAAAAATAAGACTCACATCTGGGGAAAGGTAAAAGAAGATTGAGTCAAGTGGGAGGGAAGAAGATTCCAAGCAGAAGAAACAGGATGTGTTCAGACCCTGTGTTATGGGTGAGTATAGGAAGCATATAAAATGGAAGGAAATTTCTGTGGCTAGAGAGGCTCAGTGACAGGGAGACTGTGGCAGTAGGTCTGGACAGTGTCCAGTGACACTAGGTGGTGGCCAGTGTAATTCAGTCACATAGGACTGATTCAGTTTTAGCAGGAGCCAATGCCTCCCCACATCCCAACGAGCAATGGGAAGACACTGATGATGACTTTAAGGCAAAGGACATGACTGATCAGATTTATGCTGCGTGGAAAGGCTGCTCGAGCTCGAGCTGCTCGAGCGAGTGGGTGACGAATAGATTGTGGAGGGGGTCGAGTCGAGAACATGCAGAGAACCACTGAGAATCTACTGAAGTTTACACGGAAGAGAATCATAGCTCGGAAGGCTGTTCTGTTTGAGGTTGAGAAGGAAAATGCAAATATAGGAGAGATAGGGGAGATGTGAAATCCACAGGACATGCTGTGGACTGACCGTGACTGTGGGTGAAGTCAGAGAGGTTGAGGACGAGTCTTGGGCTTCTGGTTCCACAGCCAGATCTAGAGCAGACCCTCTGTCGCCACAAGGGTATGAGATAAGGAACAGGCTCAAGAGATTAGAAAATCATAAATTACATTTTGGATATAATAAGTTTAGGAAGTGTTTGAAGAAGATATTCATAAGGATTCTGGAGGGGCGCCTGGCTGGTTCAGTTAGTATAGTGTGTGACTCTCGATCTCCGGGTTCTGAGTTCGAGCTCCATGTTGGGTGTAGAGATTACATTAAAAAAAATACAATAACTGGAGATGAGACCAAGCAAAAGTAAAGGTTTCTTCTGTATCACTATACTGGAGAAAACGAACCATGGTACCAGTAGGAGGCATGTGGATGAGAAATGGGTACTGGTTCTAGCCAGCCAGCTCCACCTCTGGGAATGAGCAAGGAGCTGGGTGCTGAGCCTCATGAAGAGGCTTGGACGGTTTGGGCATTTTCCGGGACATCCACTCCCATTTCTTCTGTCATCCCTCCGGCTTTCTTCTGGAGTCGCAATTCTAGCTGCCTGTTCCCTGAGACTGTGTGTGCCTGGGGCACCAGGGGCAGGGCCGTGCGCAAGGAGAGCCAGGAAGAGCAACCCACTTTGCTCCAGAAAGGATGCCTCTGATTCGAAAGGTGTCCTTGCCATTCAGAACTCATCATGAAACACAGGGCTTTTTGACGGTAAGAGAGAAGTAAGATATAAGTGGCCTGCTGAAAGGAACATATGAGGAAGGGGGAGTCTAGGAAAGGTTATAATCCTTCCATATATAGGAAATGACTTCTTCCTGATGGGCGGAGAAAGAACAAACAGAAAAACATTATTTGAGAGTGCCATTTTTGACTGAAGTTAGAAACACATCACATCTAATTGCTAGATAAGCTCATTTCCCACTCACTCACATTCTGTTGTTACCGTATTAATTCTCCCACCCACTTGGCAAAAAAAAATTAAAGTGCATCAGTGTGATATCCTTCTCCCCACTACCACCACCTGTTTTTTCCTTCATGGAAAATATAAACTGTCCCTTTTAGCAAGGCTGGAGGATCTTCATCTGTTACCTGCCACTGAAACATGAAAAAAAGGTAGCTGGAAACAAAACATCTTATTTCCATCGTCCCTAAAATTTCCCTCTTTCTGTTTGATAAGCATTCACTTTGTTTGACTTGAATTAATACATCAACTGAACAGGGAGAAAATGCTGAAGCAAAGGAGAGATTCTTCCTTTAAAGGGTTTGCATGATACTTGAGATTGGCGTGCTTAACATCTTTTCCATCCTCCTTGGGTGTGTTTTCCAGGCTCAGAGGCTGCGAAGCTGGCTTCCAGATGTGATTTCATTTCTGCCAGTTGGGTGCAGTGATTGGCAGTGAAACTGAATTCCAAACGGGATTAAGTACGGAGAGAGGCGGCAGGATGCAAGACACTCGTTTCGCTTGTGCAATGGAGTAGACCCAGCATCGCTCTGGAGCTAATTCTAGAGGCGGTTACTTGTCTCTTCACAAAGAGTATGGTTATCCCAGAAGAAGGCACCATTTCCAATTCTGCAGCTCCTGCCTGGACTAGAGCTAGCCATCTCCTTGGCAAGTCAGTTCTGCGGTGTTATCCTAGAAGTCAGTGCTGGAGGCACAGCTTTTCCGGTCCTTTCAGGAATTTGAAAAATATCTTATTCTCTGTAGAGTAGAGCACAGTTATTGGCAGGTATACTCCGGGACCGGAATAGTCAGGTTATAATCCTGGTTTAACTAATCAGCAGCCCTCTTGCTTTGGGCCACTCTCTGAACTTCGGGGTTTTCATCTGAAAAATGGGGAAGTCACTTACTACCAGGGCTGTTGTGAGGACTCGGTGAGCATACATAACACACTCCATGCAGAGCCTGGGACAAAGGACGTACTCGATACATATTAGTTGTGACTGAGATTAAATCCTTTACTACTTACAACAGTGGAAATGTTACCTTCTTCCCGCATCTGAGTTCTGATTGATACAAAGTGATTCAAGTTTGTCATCAGTTGCACAACTCTGGATGAATTGCATTTTTAGTTACAAGGTTCATAGTCTCAAAGATGAACATGATTTTGATGGCCAATGAACTACATTTGAATACTTGCAAAATCTATTTCTCCAAGCCCTGAAGTACAGAAAATATTAAGGAAATAAGCAGTGAGAAAAAGAGGGTAAGTGCAGTATTCTGCAGGATTAATAAGGGAAGAAAATGTGGGGTTTCTTCCCTCATATATTTGGTCTTTTAAGTAGATACCCTCAATTTTCATGAAATCCACGTGAAAGTTATGATTTGCTCTTCTGCACCTACAACTGGAAACAGTATTTTGAAGTGCCACCGCTTCTTCCCTTTGTAAAATATTTGTTCATTTCTGCTTGGTACTGGCTGCCAGTTGCAGGAACCATTTAGAAGTGAAACAAGGGAGTTTATGTAAAGTTGCACCTAAAGATTACTCTGGGCCATTAAGAACTAAGAGTAAGAACAATACCCAACCACTCTGGAAAACAGCATGGAGGTTCCTCAAAATGTTGAAAATAGAACTACCCTATGACCCAGCAATTGCACTACTGGGTATTTACCCTAAAGATACAAACATAGTGATCCGAAGGGGCACGTGTACCCGAATGTTTATAGCAGCAATGTCTACAATAGCCAGACTATGGAAAGAACCTAGATGTCCATCAACAGATGAATGGATAAAGAAGATGTGGTATATATACACAATGGAATACTATGCAGCCATCAAAAGAAATGAAATCTTGCCATTTGCGACGACGTGGATGGAACTAGAGCGTATCATGCTTAGTGAAATAAGTCAATCGGAGAAAGACAACTATCATATGATCTCCCTGATATGAGGACATGGAGAAGCAACATGGGGGGGTAGGGGGATAGGAGAAGAATAAATGAAACAAGATGGGATTGGGAGGGAGACAAACCATAAATGACTCTTAATCTCACAAAACAAACTGGGGGTTGCTGGGGGGAGGTGGGATTGGGAGAGGGGGAGCAGGCTATGGACATTGGGGAGGGGAGGCGAACCATAAGAGACTATGGACTCTGAAAAACAACCTGAGGGTTTTGAAGGGTCAGGGGTGGGAGGTTGGGGGAACAGGTGGTGGGTAATGGGGAGGGCACGTTTTGCATGGAGCACTGGGTGTTGTGCAAAAAGAATGAATACTGTTACGCTGAAAAAATAAATAAAATGGAAAAAAAAAAAAAAAGAGTAAGAACAATAGACCAGCAACTGAAGTGACTTTACTTGCTTTTTTGAGAGGTGTTGTGCTCAATCAAGATCAGATAAAAAGGAAAAGAGTGAACAACATTAACAACTGTGCTTGCTGTTGGCTATTCTTACCATTTGCCAGGCCCTGTCCTCTGAACACTAACAAGATCCCTGTGAGGCAGTATTATTATTATCCCCACTTTACTGATGAGGAAACCAAAGCATAGAGAACTCATTTTTCCTTGTCCCATAGTTACAAGGGACAGAATCAGGACTGAACACAAAACATATGCTGTACCGAAGTCCACACATTTAATCCCTGCATCATACTGCCTTTGTTTTATTAGAATAGCCTTGCTAGGTTTTAATCTTTATTTATTTTTTTAAAGATTTTATTTATTTATTTCAGTGAGAGAGATAGAGAGAGCACCTGGGCAAGGGGACAGGGAGCAGGGGGAAAGGGAGAAGCAGACTCCCCACTGAGCAGGGAAACCCAAGATACTGGGCTCCATCCCAGGACCCTGAGATCATGACCTGAGCCAAAGTCAGACACTTAATACAGAAGCTTAACCCACTGAGCCAACCAGGCACCCCACCCGTTTTTCATCTTTAAATCTAAGATAGAGTTCTCAATATATAAGGACCCATACTCTTCCCATGCGAAGAGAAGGGACAGCCTAGAGATTAGGGGTAGGCAGCCACAAATCTCTTTTTAAACACAGCAGAAGCCAATTTCCTTGTTTATTTATTTTTTAAATTTTTAAAGATTTTATTTATTTATTTGACAGAGAGAGACACAGTGAAAGAAGGAACACAAACAGGGGGAGTGGGAGAAGGGGAACAGACTTCCCTTGAAGCAGTGAGCCCGATACGGGGCTCAATCCCAGAACCCTGGGAACATGACCTGAGCCAAAGGCAGACGCTTAATGATTAAGCTACCCAGGCATCCCTTCCTTGCTTAATTGTGTGTGAGATGTAGCAATTTATAATCTACAACATAACCAACCATCCACATACAGGTAAACTGCCCAGAGTGAAGAGTGAAATTACATCTGTCTTCTCACAAACCACGTGTCTTCTGAAAGGCTGCTCAAACTAATTACCACAGGTGAGACAAAAGAGCTTGAGTTTCTCAAAGTCTGATCTTCATATTTCCAACACATGGAAACATCCTGCTAGGTATTGATGCTTATTACCAGAAAAGATCCTATAATTTTTCGTCATTTGGCAAGTGTTCAGGTATTGCTAACCTTCAAGTTTTAGAAACAGAGCAGGCATTTTATCATGAAAATATATATGTGTATTAATATGAAATGGAAGGAAATTTCTACTAGTGTGTTGGGCTGCATTTATATAATCGTTATTTCTCTTTTCTTCCCTATCAGTGGAGACCTTAATTAGTTACTATGAAAAATATTTTTAAAATTCTCATTTTGCTTCTCAGTAGTAGATAAAGACTTTCTTTGAAAACACACACACACACCCTCACAGCCATCATCATACATTCTGACGGGGATATATTTCCAAAAACAACATTATATATAAAATTCAAAATAATACAAATACAAATATGTTCTGTATATTTATCTGAATCACTTGGTGTACTAATTTTAAATTACATAAATGTTCATCCTTTTTTCAAGGTAGGCCAATAAAATGAAGTTCTATTACTATCTACATTGCCTCACTGAAAACATTTTAAATCAAATTCATATCAAATATGGAAACAAACAAAAACAAAACAAAACAAAAGAAGAACTGCATCGATTTTCCAATGCCCTATGCATATCTATATTAAAGCCTACGTATAGAAACCAACCAGTTTATCAGGAAATAGATCAGTCTGCAGTTGGGTCAAAGGATACGGGTCCAATATGAAAGTACAGAAAATAACACTTCAAAAGCAACTTAAATATGCATGTATTCCAAGGAGAGTCTGTCCACTAGTGATTCAGACAGAGGTACCCATGAGCCATTTAGGCTTTAATTTGTGGCCAGAATTGACTTGGAACTGGTTGGAGCAGAATTTGTTTATCCAATGTATCTGGAGTCAGAGCCAGTGAGTCTCCTAGCTCTGAATACCCTTAAATGCCTATTCCCATTTGGACAGGATTGATAAGCCTATCTGCAGATAATTAGTCCCCACACGTGAGCTCCTGCATGCACTTTGGTTGGACCAAGCCATGTTCTGAAAAATGTCCTCCTCCACAATAGTATCTATATTTGGATTTCAGGCTTGTGAGGTTTTCTTCTCTCTCGAGGGTTTGAGGTAAATGTATACGTTGGCAAACGTGACTGTTGGCCTATCAAGCATGAGATGAATGAAGGACAACTGAACAATAGATCAAAAGCAAGTTACACTGCTCTGCGTTCCTAGGGAAGGATGGACGGGATGGGTCACAGTAAGACAATATAGGTTTCATTCAGGGAGGAGAATGGGGAAGAAGAACAGGATGGTAGGAAGGTAGCCAGCTAGCAGAAACCTACAGGAGCATGGGAAAACAGTCTGAGGGAATTAGCTGAGATAATGTTGAAGAAAGCAGTGAAAGGGATAAAACTTTTGTAGGGAGGGGGTGCCTGGGTGGCTCAGGTCATGATCCCAGGGTCCTGGGATCGAGCCCCGCATTGGGCTCTCTGCTCCGCAGGAAGCCTGCTTCCTCCTCTCTCTCTGCCTGCCTCTCTGCCTAGTTGTGATTTCTCTCTGTCAAATAAATAAAATATTAAAAAACAAAAAACAAAAAACTTTTGTAGGGAGAACCAAAGAGAATTACCGAATCCAGAATGGGGGGGGGTTGGGGGTCATGGTAATCTTCACGAACCCTTTAAGTGGTTTTTCAGACAATAATAGTTGTTCTTACCATTATGAGCTGAGGATTTTTCCTGATTTCAAAGGGAAGCCTGTCAGCTTTTACCCATTGAGGATGATAGCCACTGTGGGTTTTTCATGGACAGATTTTATGAAGTTGAGGAACGTTCCCTCTATCCCTATACTTTGAATTGTTTTAATCAGGAACAGATGCTATATCTTGTTAAATGCTTTTTCTGCATCAATTGAGAGGACCATGTGGTTCTTCTCTCTTCTCTTATTGATTTGTTCTATCACACTGATTGATTTGCAAATGTTGAACCATCCTTGCATCCCATGGATAAATCCCACCTGGTCATGGTGGATAATCTTTTTAATGTACTGTTGGATCCTATTAGCTAGGATCTTGTTGAGGATCTTGGCATCCATATTCATCAGGGATATTGGTCTGAAATTCTCCTTTTTGGTGGGGTCTTTGCCTGGTTTGGGGATCAGGTAATGGTGGTTTCATAGAAAGAGTCTGTAGGTTTTCCTTCTGTTTCTATCTTTTGAAAGAGCTTCAGGCAGATATGTATTATTTCTTCTTTGAGTTTTTGGTAGAATTCTCTAGGGAATCTGTCAGGTCCTGGCCTCTTGTTTTTTGGGAGGATTTTGATCACTGCTTCAGTCTCGTTACTAGATATTAGTCTATTCAGGTTGTCAGTTTCTTCCTAATTCAGTTTTGAAAGTTTATAGGTTTCTAGGAATGCATCCATTTTGTTTGGTTGCTTAACTTATTGGCATATAACTGTTGATAATAATTTCTGATGATTGTTTCTATTTCCTTAGTGTTAGTCATGATCTCCCCCTTTTCATTCATAATTTTATTAATTTGGGTCCTCTCTCTCTATTTTTTGACTACTTTGGCCAGTTGTTTATCAATCTTATTGATTCTTTCAAAAAACCAGCTTCTAGTTTCATTGGTATGTTCTACTGTATCTCTAGTTTCTATCTCACTGATCTCTGCTCTAATCTTGATTATTTCCCTTCTTGTATGTGGGGTTGGCTTAATTTGTTGTTGATTTTCCAGTTCTTTAAGGTGTAAAGAAAACTGGTGTATTCTGAATTTTTTAATTTTTTTGAGTGAGGCTTGGATGGCTATGTATTTCCCAATTAGGGCCGCCTTTGTCATATCCCATAGGTTTTGGACCCATGTGTCTTCATTCTCATTGGTTTCCATGAATTGTTTAAGTTCTTCTTTGATTTCCTGGTTGATCCAAATATTCTTAAGCAGGGTGGTTTTTAGCTTCCAAGTGGATCAGAAGAATAAACATTGTTAAAATGTCTATACAGTCTAGAGCAATCAATACTTTCGATGTCATCCTGATCAAAATTTCACCAGCATTTTTCAAAGAGCTGGAACAAATAATCCTAAAATTTGTGTGGAACCAGAAGAGACCCCGAATTGCTAAGAAAATATTGAAAAACAAAAACAAAACTGGCGGCATCACGTTACCCGATTTCAAGCTTTACTACAAAGCTGTGATCACCAAGACAGCGTGGTACTGGCACAAAAACAGACACATAGACCAGTGGAACAGAGTAGAGAGCCCAGATATGGACCCTCAACTCTATGGTCAAATAATCTTTGACAAAACAGGAAAAAATATACAGTGGAAAAAAGAAATTCTCTTCAGTAAATGGTGTTGGGAAAATTGGACAGCTATGTGTAGAAGAATGAAACTCAACCATTTTCTTACACCATACACAAAGATAAACTTGAAATGGATTAAAGACCTCAATGTGAGGCAGAAATCTATCAAAATCCTAGAGAAGAATATAGGAAGTAACCTCTTTGACATCGGCCACAGCAACTTCTTTCAAGACATGGCCCCAAAGGCAAAGGAAACAAAAGTGAAAATAAACTTTTGGGACTTCATCAAGATCAAAAGCTTCTGCACAGCAAAGGAAACAGTCAACAAAACAAAGAGGCAACCCATGGAATGGGTTCACAATTGACACTACATATTCACAAATGACACTACAGACAAAGAGCCGATATTCAAGATCTACAAAGAACTCCTCAAACACAACACTCAAAAAACAGATAATCACATCAAAAAATGGGCAGAAAACATGAGCAGACACTTCTCCAAAGAAGACATTCAAATGGCTAACAGACACATGAAAAATGTTCATCATCATTAGCCATCAGGGAGATTCAAATCAAAACCACATTGAGGTACTACCTTACACCAGTTAGAATGGCCAAAATTAACAGGACAGTAAAAAACAAGTGTTGGAGAGGATGTAAAGAAAGGGGAACCCTCTTACACTATTGGTGGGAATGCAAGTTGGTGCAGACACTTTGGAAAACAGTGTGGAGATTCCTTAAGAAATTAAAAATAGAGCTTCCCTATGATCCTGCAATTGTACTACTGGGTATTTACACCAAAGATACAGATGTAGTGAAAAAAAGGGTCATCAGTGCCCCAATGTTCATAGCAGCAATGGCCACAGTCACCAAACTGTGGAAAGAACCAAAATGTCCTTCAACAGATGAATGGATAAAGAAGATATGGTCCATATATACAATGGAGTATTGTGCCTTCATCAGAAAGGATGAATACCCAACTTTTGTATCAACACGTTTGGGACTGGAGGAGATTATGCTGAGTGAAATAAGTCAAGCAGAGAGTCAACTGTCATATGGTTTCACTTACTTGTGGAGCAGACGGAATAACACAGAAGACATTAGGAGATGGAGAGAAGTGAGTTGGGGGAAATTACAGGGGGAGACAAACCACGAGAGACTGAGGACTCTGAGAAACAAACTGAGAGTTTTGGAAGGGAAGGGGGTGGGGGTTGGGTGAGCCAGTGGTGGGTATTAAGGAGGGCATGTATTGCATGGAGCACTGGGTGTGGTGCATAAACAATGAATTATGGATCACTGAAAAAAAATTAAATTCAATTCAATTTTTAAAAAAGAGTTGGGGATTTTTCTTTTTTGGTTGAATCTTTTCGTTTTGCTCTGTTTTGCTCTCTTCCCTCCCAACTGATAATACTCAACTGATATTCAGAAACCCCAATATGTCTGCCTCTATGGTCTAATCGTTTGCAAAAATTGACTCAAGTCACAAGATTTGAACAATAGGTTTGAGATTTACAGTTATTCCATTTATCAGTATTAACGCCAGGATCAACTACATGAATATGCAAGCTACACAATTTTCACCAGACCCCACACTCAGAAGGCCCTTTCTTGAGGTATAATGCTCTCAGGGCACCATCTTGAAATTCTTAATAATTCACTCTTTAAATTGGAGTTTTATAGGTCAAGTTGGACAGGACAGTGGAGCATGAGGAAAGGGCCTAGAGCCTCGGCACCCAAGCAAACCACCTCTTGCTGCCTCCATCTCTGCCTTCCTGCCTACCTGGGTTAAGTTCTTAGTCACCTGCTCCGCTCCTCCCCTCAGCAATCACTGACAAGCTCCACTTCTGGGGGTCAGTGCAGCAAAGGGTGGGATCAGGTTCACACACTCTGTGTGCTGAGTAGTAGGGTAGGGGCCTGAGCGCCTGGGAGGGTCTGACTCACCCTCAAATGTCCCTGTGCTCAAGGGACCATGTGCTTAATTAGAAAATTAAAACTGCCATCAGAAAGAGAGAGAGAATGAAAACAAAAGACACAGGGAAAGCTTTTTACTGCTTTTTGTTTGTTTGTTTTTAAAGATTTTATTTATTTATTTGACAGACAGAGATCGCAAGTAGGCAGAGAGGCAGGCGGGGGAGGGGGAGAAGCAGGCTCCCTGCTGAGCAGAGAGCCCCGATGCAGGGGGCTCCATCCCAGGACCCTGGGATCATGGCCTGAGCCAAAGGCAGAGGCTTTAACCCACTGAGCCACCCAGGCGCCCCATTGTACTGCTTTTTGAACAAGGGGTTCTGCATTTTCATTTTGCACTGGGCCCCATAAATTAAGTATCTGCTTCCAACTAAAGATTCCTTTTTTTTTTTCAACTAGAAAGAAAAGTGATTGGTCCAGCACTATTCAAACATTGTTTAAAGGACAAGACTCATTTTTCAAGGAAACATTACGGGAATCACCCACACTTAAAAGAGATCAGAGAGAAGCTGCCTTTTCCTGCTGTCCCATGAAGTGCAAGGCTGCAATGATTCTGTTTCCTCACTCTCCCTCCTCCCACAGGAGAATGCCACCCAGTCGTGCAATCCTACAGCTCCAGAGCAGACCATCTGAAAATCAGTCAGCCATCCCATACACTTCATTGACAGAGGTGGAAACCCAGGCCCAGAAATGAATTAGCTTCTCCAGATGCACAAAATGTTTCATGGTCATATCCTGGTTAGTATCCAGATGACCTGATATCCAGGCCCATACTTTTCTTCTGTGTTGCCTCCCCTCAGATACTTCCTTGCAGTTTTTGGAGGAACAAGCCTGCCTTGGTGATGCTGAAGGATGCCCAAGATGGCATCCACCATGAGCATGTTGGTTGTGGCTGACCATGTGGGACACAAGTAGGGACACAAGTCCTACTTGTTCACCTAAATGTCCCCTCTCCCTCACTTCTGCTTTTTCACTCTGTATTTTCCATATGCTAGCCACTGAGCTAAGAGCTTTGCCAAGAATAATACCACCCTTACTTCCGTTGGTACCTCTCTAAGTCGTCAGAATCTGTGCTCCTTATTCTAGACACAGGGATACGGATCCCTAAAAGGGTTAAGTGAAGTCCATCCAACCACGGACGGCAGAGTTGAGATTTGAGCACAAATCTGGCTGTCTCCACACTCTTATGCACCCACCTCTCGGCAAGCCATCTCCTTTCCTGAAAAGAGGCAAAATCAGAACTAGTCACGCCTGTGCTCCTAGGGCTCTCCAACCTCTTTCAGCCAGGAACCTAAAGATCTGAGGACCTAATTGGCCTGTCTCTCTCCAATGGGGTAACAAGCATCACCCGCTGCAGGAGGTTGCCTGTGTTTAACATCTCCTAGTTTCCCAAGGACGAGATGGCACTAACTATGCATGGGAGCTCAGATAGAGTTGCTCAAGGTGCATATATCAGGAGTATATTCCAGAGGGAAACTAAATCATCAGTTCTAACCCCTGTGTGAGCTTCTGAGCCTGCAGCCCCCCTCCTGGGGCTTCAGAGTTGCCAGAGTCCACTGTTGCCTTGGGCCCTCTTCTAGCGGCTGCTCTTGGCGGGTTGACAAGTTTTACCAATGAGGGACAACTCTGTTGATGCTTCTTCTTTGGATCACCCATAACACGTCAGGAATTTGCTACAGCTGATGCCCTCAACCACTGGAGTCTGGACACAAAGTTTGTCCCCACACTAAGGAAAGGGGGTGGGAGGTTGACAGCGGTCATGTTTTATCAATATTGTTCTTTTTCTGCCTCAAAGGAGATGTTTGGGGTGCTTTGTTATTTGGGGGCTAAGTTCTCAACTTAATTAACACTGAAAATTTTCTTCCCAGACACACAAGGAAATTTGATGTTACTGCATTGCAAGATAAATACTATTTACAATATAATATCTGTAGGCAATAGAAGCGCTCAATATATGTGAAAGGCAGCTTGCTGATTTTAAAATTTACGTCAGATTCAGAAAACCATAACCGCCCTTTCCCTGAAAGTTTCAACAGAGCAATACAAAATAATAGTAGTATATTTTACATTAGATACATTCATGCATTTTAACCACAATATTTATTAAATATGTGCTATTTTCTAAACTTTGCACTAAGGGCAGAGGACACGGGAATGTATGGGCTCCATCCCCTCCCCCCAATATAACTGGACCAAGAACTGAAAGCCTTGTGGTTCAAATAGGTTCTGGGTACAGGAAAGGCAATAAGGAAAGAGTGGTTGGTAGTACTTGGGGTTGGTAAATGTGGGACTGGGAGAGACAGTTCAAGAAAGCTTCATAGACTAGAAAAGTACATAGCAGAAAAAGGAAAACACTAGGCAACATTCAACGAATTTATGTGTGGTGTTTTATTAGTTAACTACCTTATTTAATTGACATGATCTCATTTGGCTTTTGTGCTACACCAAGAGTTCTATAACAAAGGGATCATCTCTATTTTTACCTGCAAGATTGTTTTGGGGAACAGTCAAATAGAAGGTAAAATACAGAGCCAGGACCCCCTCCTCCGGTGTTTTTTTGGTTTTGTTTTTAATCTTAGTTACCTTCTCTTTCCATTATATAAGAGTGAGGGCAGGGCACAAGGCTGCTGGTTATTACTATAATACCACAATACCCAGTGCATAGTCTATCTCGATGACTCAGCGACACCCCAGCAAGAACACAGTAATTCATCAGAGCCACAATACAACTCTGTTGTCATAAAACTAAAGAAGCCCTTGGAATCGGGACATCATATTCAAATCACCACACTGTCACAAGCTAGCGGGATGACCAGGGGTAAATCACTTGGCCCGTTTGTAAGTTTCTTATCCTGTACAATCAGATAAAGTCACACCCAGGCCACAGAATTACTGCAAGGGAATGTTTCTGTTGGAAACACATACTTGATTTTAGTTGAATCTAAATTTCAATTCCCTCTACCACTCCTGCAGTCCATAGCAGCCAACCCCAGTAGCCTCTAACCCATCAAAGATGGTGGAGCTATGGAAAATTGGTGAGCCGTAGAGTGACAAGGTCAAAAATGTTTTCAAATTCATCTTTCTTCTTCATGTCACCTTTCCTTTAAACCTTTGTTCATCTCCTCTTAAAATTCTTTTTCAGAAAAGTTGACCCTCCCACGGGTGAGACCAAACCCTTACTTGAGTATTTTCCTCCATCTGTTCCACCTACTGAAAGGAGGTGGTGCAACATTTCACTGCAGGGGGATACGAACATCTGAGGCCATTGTGGTAATCAACTCGCAGCTGCAAGAAAGAGGCAGAAATGCAGAATCTCCCTTTATAGCCACAGTGAAAACCATATCCAGAAATAAAGTCAGAAGTTTTTTTTAGGTGACTTGTTTTCCTTAATGGGTCTACTTCTAATTATGCTGTGCACATTGGAGCAATGGCTCTGAACACGGGAATTTCTCTTAACATTCAAGTCTGGTGGGGTCATCAGAAATCAAGCGAACAAGGATCCGTAAGGCCAGGGAACTAATACCAGGCAGCAGCCAGGCCCATCAAGCCGGCATTTCAGCCAACGGGGCAGTTCCTTAGAAGGGGGTGGGGATGGCTTTGTAAATGTCAGGAGCAGCAGGGAGGGGAAACCAGATGACCTCAATGCCTGAGCAGTCCAAGCCCTGGCCATCGCTATGACTAATGATTTGATAAATGAAAAAATGTATGTCAGCTGACAGGTCACTACATAACCATTGTGTGTTTTCCTTTAAACCCTGAGAGCCAGAGAGGAGGTTCCTTCTGCTGTTTGCAACCAGAAATTGATGATTTGTTTTCTCACACGCGGACTTGGAAGCAGGGACCACATCACTGTTTTCCACATCATAAGCTGACCTCTCACGTGGCCAGGCAGGCGTTCCCAGCATAGCCTGCCTCCACCTCTGGCCTCTCCCGGGTATATTTCAGCTGTGATGGTTTTGAGTCATTTACATTATGGAAAGAAATAGAGAACAATTAAGTGTGACCACTTAGGATGTCTGAGATTCTATGGCATGCCGCATCAAATTTGAAAGCAAAAACGTATAATTTCAATGAAGTGATTTGTTAAAAGATTAGAAGGTGTAAAAGGTATCTTTTGAGGTGTTAGAAGAGACTTGACAGATGTAAATGATCGAATTGCATGTTTTTATAAGATTAATGCACTATAGATACCTGCAAACACTTCTTCTTCTTCTTTTTTTTTTTTTAACTCATCTTCCAGGAAAAGTAGGTTTCAAATAACTCACCCCTCTTTGAACAGAATCGCGTAACTATCAGCCGGTTACATCCATGAGTGGATCAGAGGCCAAAGCATGTCCCCAGTATCTTGGCACTGGACTAACAATGACCACATCTTAATGGCACTTTAAATCTACTTTCATTGCTTAAATGTCAAATGCCATTTTGTCACTCAAATCAGCAAAGTAGTGATAAAGGTGTTCCAATTCTGAGTCCAAATCTCTATCCACAATACAGATATAATGAATTCATGACTAATTTATTTCTAATCACAAATTTTATATGTGGTATCCAAACAAATACAAACCTTTCACTAGAAGTTGCCACGGAGGTCATGAAATATTTAGGCTTATAGCTTTGTTTTGCTTTCCTTTAGCACATAGAACTAGTGTCTTGATCGATAGCCCAAATTCAGAATATTCCTGTAGTCTAAAACAGAATTTCCTGCTGGGAAATTTGTTCAAGATAATTCCTTGTAAAATCTCACTAATCCAGGAGATTTGAGATCAAATTTGGATACTCATCCATTTTTAACCCTTCCCAAACCACTCTTACGGCACAGTTTTAGTTCCCTGAGTTAGGGTTTAGATTACAGTGTAGCGCTGGATTTTGTTTGAAGGCTATATAAATAAGGGATACCATTAAAGAATGAAGAGTGAAGAATGAAGAGAAAATCCAGTTTTGGCAAGGACTTGGAAGACAGGGCTGCTCTCACATTCCCTGTTACAAGCAGTAATTATTACAATCTTTCTGGAGGGCAATTTGGCAACAGGTATGAGAAGCCCTAAACATAGGCATTCCCTTCCATCCATTAGTTCTACTTCTAAGAATTTAATTCAAACAATGAATTAGACCAGTCTTCATAAAAGATGTGCATAAAAAGACTTCAACTCAGCATTCTTCATTCCAGTGAAAATGAGAAACGATCAAAATGCCCATTAATTAAAGATTGGTCAAATACATTATGGTACCTTCAGAAAAGGAAACAGTGTCGTTATGAAAGTAATGATATAAATCAGAATGAAATGATATTACAAGTGGTTTCAGTATTGTTAAGTAAAAAAGCAGGCTCCAGAGCAGTGTATTTTTGATTCTACTCTAGTAACTACAGCAGTAACTTTATGTGTGTGTGTGTGTGTGTGTGTGTTTGCTTATACATATCCATATGGATTTGCGTGTGTATACACACAAAGTCAGTATCAGTGTGAACAGAGTGTAAGTAGTAGGTACACAGGAGTGGTAGGAAAATGATGAGAAAGGTGACGATTACTTTTTAATTTCTATTTTTTTAATTTTCTTCTTTTTTTTTTTTGAAGATTTTTTATTTATTTATTTGACAGAGATCACAAGTAGGCAGAGAGGCAGGCAGAGAGAGAGGAAGGGAAGCAGGCTCCCCGCCAAGCAGAGAGACCAATGTGGGGCTCGATCCCAGGACCCTGGGATCATGACCTGAGCCGAAGGCAGAGGCTTTAACCCACTGAGCCACCCAGGCACCCTTATTTTTTAAATTTTCTAGTTAAATTTTTTTAACTCAGATTACTCATATCAAAATAAAACACGAAAGTAGAGTAGGCTAATTCAGTTGCTTGTACTTCCCTAAAGGAGAAACGAAACTGCTGCCCAGATAATTCATTGTCCAGACTAGTCTGGCTGATAAAGGACTCTTGAGGCTCTTTGAATAATTTATCCTAAGGAAGTTAGGTAGCTAATACAATATCAGATGATTTATCTAAAGTTATAGAGAATTTCTCAATAACAAATAACAAATTTTCCTTGTCTCTTCCAAGTTTCCTTTTATTTCAGAACATTCTGACCACTTTTTCTTTTTCTCTTTCTTTTTTTTTTTTTGGTCTCTGTCCTGGTGATTAGTTTGTCTTTATCTATTAGGAAAGAGACATGGATCCCCTCCTGCATAAGACAGAGCACAGCATTGCTCAGCACACATACACGGCCTCTTCATTTATGGTGACCCAGATTCTCTGGCTGTATATTTCATATGAAACCTCTTCTGTCCTCACAGTCTCTGCCTCAGACTGAGAAGGAGGAAGAATATTTAGGTTTCCAAAGTGCAGGAAGAATTTGGATAGAGTCCTCAGACAACTTACTCATGGGTTTTTTTTTTTTTTCCTCTTCCTGGTTTCTGGCTGAGATATGTGATGTTGGAACATTATAAATCCACATCCCAGTCTTTAAAAAAAAATGAGGAAATACCACTGTAAAGAAACAAATGCTCCTGAATTGGATGCCCTTCGAAATCTATCTAGCTATAAATAGTCTTTAGAAAAAGCAGTCTGGATGCTGAGAACAAATAAGTTGGCTGGGGTTACACTATTTGTATGTGGCACAGCCAGAATTTGACCCGAAATCCTCACACTCTTGGTCAGATTTGGAACGGGGTTGGGGGCTGAACTAGGGAGAAGAACGTTAAGAGAGTGAAAGGATGGTATATGAAATATTTGTTAAATATTTGTTAGAATTAGAGCCAGTAATTAATCTCTTCACTGACCAAGGTCTAAATGGAATAACAAATAAGAATAAGGCAATGGGATGGCAAAGATGGCCTTTATTTCTGGTAAAACTGATACAGGAGGCAGTTAATGTATCTGGGAAAGTGGACTTACCAAATCTGAGCCCAGAATGAGGGCAGGCATCCTCATCTAGATACAGAACATTCTGGAAAACCATAACTTCCTTGCCGGGAGCAGGCAGGGAACAAAAAGGAACCCTTGTTCTCTATAGGAAGGCTACCTCCAAGGAAAAGAAAAAGGGGGAAGTGAGCTGAGTATGCCCACTTCACTTTTCCTTAACTTACCAGTCAGGAATCGCTCCTCCTCTCCTACAGAGCAGTAGATAAAAAATCAAGAAAAGACCAGGAATGTTACACTAGGAGAGCTTTCTCCAAGTGGCAGGAAACATCAGAGGTGTGGAAGAATCTTTCCCATACAGCATCTGTGGTGTACAGTCTGATAATGTCAAGCACCAAATCGTGTTTTCTTTTTCAGTTATCCTGAATTTGATGGATTCCTTGCAAAAAAAAAATAAATAAATAAAGAGGATATGACAAATCAGGCGAGCTGGCTCTTCACGTTCCCCCTCCCTCCATCCCATCACTTCTTGTCCCTTTCTGCCCCAGATGAAGTATATATGACTCTGAGTTAGAGGAAGAAAACTTTATTTGTAAAGAAAGGAGATTTTTGGAAGATGAAATTCTCAGGTAGGAAGGCAGTGGAGGAGGACCTAACTGATGCCCTCTTCAGGTTGGAAGGACCCAACAAGGTAGAAGAGGCTAAGATTTTTCTCCACAGATTGAGTATGATGAAAGAGAGCCCAGCAGATGTGTCCTGGGACTCTAGGACATGAGAGAGGGTGAAAAAGAAAAGAAGGTAGCATGATCCATCTAGTAACAGCTCCAGTACCCACAACCCACCAAGTGAATAGAGAAGATTCAGAGTACCAGCTTGACAACAAGGTAAGCATGTACCCGTTGACAGTAGATCTTGGGTCAAAGGCCCTGGCACAAGGGCAGAAGAGGTGAGGAGATTATTGTCAGTTGGTTTCATAGCTGAAAAGTCTGAGGAGAATCAACAAGGTTGAAAATACTCTGTCAAAACCCAAATAGCCTCTCAGTGTAGCCAGGCAGAGCAATGGGATGAGTATCCTCATCCAGAGTGTAAAGTGCACAAGAGTAGAAATTAAATCCCACCTTCAGTATATCTGTGTATGGCCTCCCATGAGGAAATTTTCCCCTGCTTGCCCAAGAGACCCCCCTTCTCTTCCCCTCTGCTTTATTCTTGAGAATTTAGGACTGAGGTCAAGTGGAAAAAAAGGAATAGCTAAGGGAAAGCTTTGAACTGGACTGAACCCGAGGAAGCAATCTTGAATTTCTAAAAAAGCTCTGGATTGAACTAATACATCAAGAAAAGTTGTATCAGTTATTCTGTGAAGGACCAGAATTGGGGGCTCATGAGCTCAAGTAAGAAAAGTTCCTTTTTGTATATGTGGGTTTTATGAATTATTTTGACTGTGAGTCAGTATAACCACATCCATAATTTCGTGGTGCTATTGTGTTTTTTCTTTGAACCACTTCAACTTCAGGTGGGGGCCATTGAATAGAAAAATTATAATCTATCACATGCACTATAATTAACAGAGAAGCAGATTTTTACAGACCTGATTGTAAAGTGCTCCAAGGAAGGCAATTCTAAGTACTTCCATGTGAGACTATTTCTCAGTTGTTCTTTGGCCTTTGACCAAGACCCTCAAATGAGATAAATCCAAAATCACAGCTCTTGACAGCAGTAGCTGAGAAGTGGTTGTTTGGAGGATGTAATCTCTATGACAACTTTGTGTTTGAGAGAGTTCTTTTTAGATTACATCAATGATACAAATTTCCTTGGAGAATGACGTAATGGGTTTTAATACTCATTTTTTTTTTTTTTACTTTGCATAGATGGTGATGTAAAAGGCTGAACAAAACATGACAACCAGTCTTCTATCTACCATTCCTGTGTTGCATTGGTAACTTACAGCTGTGGTCTCTACATAATAATTAGAATGTTTATGGTTAACCATCATCATATAAATTATCTAGGTGTTCCATAATATGTGATCCAAGAATCTTAGAATCAGAGAGCTAGAGAAATTCACACATCTTTCCAGTCTCCTTCCCCCACTCCAGTTTCATAGATGATGAATCCAGGGTTTAAAAGAGTATTTGCTATTTGGTTAAGACGACTGAATTCACCTGTGGCAGAAAGAATTTAGGTCTTGGAAAAAGCCATTCTTGGCTTCTTGTACTTGCAAGTCATGTATTTCTATTTTGATTCAATGTCACAGAAAACATAACCTGTGAAGATGTGTTGTCAATCCAGAACCAGGCAGTAGAGCATAGAGGTCCAGAGCTTGGCCCCTGAGATTAGACTGCTTGGTTTCAAAACTTGACGTCACCATGTGTTAGCTGTGTGAGTGGATAAGTAGCTTAACCTCTATAGCCTAAATTCTTCATTTGTGTGATGGAAAAATTAATAAGGTCTATCTAATAGAACTCTTGTGAGGGTTGAATGGTTTAATGCATATATAGCATTTAGAACACAAGCCTACATAATAAGACTCAATAATGTCATCTCTTCATACATACGGGGACATTCACCCAAGGACTCACACACCAACATAAGCATGGTGAAGGGTTGAAAGGCCAACATTTTTTGTGTTTATGTTTGCAATTTGCTTGTATACAGATATAATATTTATAGGGATTGAGTGGAGATGTAACACTGATAAGAAAGACTAAGAATTCTGAGTAATTCAGCCCCTTAATTTTGGATATCACCCTTTGTTCTCTCAGATATTTTTAGCCCTTTTTTATCATTTCTAAAATTATAATGAAAAGGGAAAATTAAGAGCAGCTGATGGAATTCTGCTGGCTCCTTTACTGGCCACTCTGAAAATGTAGAAAAAGTGACCTCAATTCAAACACAAAACATCCCGTGGATATCCTAGAATCCCCTTTTCCCTGATTAGCCTTATTCTCCTACACTGTGTCTCTCAGCTGGGGAATTCCTATTTGCTAATCTCAATGTGTCCTCATTCGGGTGAATCCTGGGAACCCAGACATATCACGCAGCATCTGGGAAACATGGGAAACCCTTCAGTTTGCCTCCCCAGAGCTATCCAGGGATGAGAAACATCTGTTATCATCTTTTCAGCGACAGGGTATTTGATGGGCTTATTTTTCTGCTTTGCTTGGGATATTCTCAGCTCAGCAAAATATTTTCCATAAAGAAGTCATCACAAATAAGGTATGATAAACTTCTGAACTTGAGGTGTTATCAATCATAAAAATACTGTAAAACCTCCCAGCTATTCCCATTATTGAAAAAAATGTACTTACAATTTTCAAAAGATTTTTTAAAATAGAGATTTTCAAAAGATTGTGTTTGGGGCTCCTTGTAGAAGAGTGCCCAAGAAGCAAGCTATCTGTGAGGGTTGGTTTGAATATAACTGGAAGAAATTAAAGAAAAAATACAATGAAGCAGGTGCAAAGGGTGTTATAGTCATTGAGGCATTGATATAACTGTCTTAAGTCCCATAAAAGAGTAGCATTTGGCATGTCTCTATATAAATGAGGTTAAGTTCGCCAGA
The DNA here is from genome assembly GCF_922984935.1 of Meles meles. Taxonomy (NCBI): domain Eukaryota; kingdom Metazoa; phylum Chordata; class Mammalia; order Carnivora; family Mustelidae; genus Meles; species Meles meles. The sequence continues at coordinate 18,646,294 of NC_060066.1, read as the reverse complement.
AAAGTAAAGTGACGCTACTGGTAAGTTAAAAAAATCATATCCTATCAGAATTTCCCTGCATTCCATCCAAAACTTCTATGAAACTTTAGTAATAGGCTGATTCATCACATATAAATTCCATTCCAAAAAATAAAAAAGGAACTATAACTTTCCCACTATTGCTCTGTAGAAAAAGAAAGAGCAATACTGAAAAAATATTTGCTAGTTTCTCGTTCATAAAGAAACATGCCATTTTGCTTAGTGACTATTTCTCTCTCGGGCTCCGCCTCACTAAGGTAGAAGTATGATAATAAATGGAGTATCTACAATGATAAAACTGGACTATAAAATATTCTTTTCATAATTAAATGGCTTTGGTTACATGATACAAATGAATATAGAGGAGTCTGCCTGATTGAAAACAGTTATTCATCTGAGTTTCAAATTGCTCACCCATCTAAGCAGCTGACTTACAATAAGTTTAAGATTACAATTCCAATGGGTAGCTTTAAACCCTGATTAATTCATAGATCATAAGGTCTAGAATTTTTCTCCATATTGCCGTGAGGAGAGAACATGCTGGAAAACAAGTCTTTGGATGGAGTACTGGGAACATTTTTTTTTTTTAACTATTAAAATCTATTTACAAAAAAAAAAAATCTGTTTACAGATTCTTGCCTCATGTTGAGGTATTTTATCCATTTCGAGTTTATCTTTGGGTATGGTGTAAGAGAATGGTTGAGTTTCATTCTTCTACACATAGCTATCCAATTTTCCCAGCATCATTTATAGAATAAAATCTGTTTACAGTTTACAATGTCCCCTTTGGGCTGCACTTTAGTTAATAAAATGATAACCATCTTCTGTTTATATCTTAGAGATTCTTGTGGTTGTGGACCTTCAACTCTGGGACTAACCTTAACTCACAGAGACCCCTCCCAACCCCCACTCCATTTTTTCTTACCCACAAGGCTTTGTAATGATTCCACTTCCAGTTCAGGAATGGATGCCCTAGAAGTATTGCTTAGGAGTATGAACTGGTGGGTGTGAAAATGATAATATGGAAAGTTATTTGCTTAGCTGGTGACTATAAAAAAAAGTGCGCTAGTTAAACTTGTTAAGTAGAGATTAGGCTAGGCTGGTGCCCAAAGGAAAACAATCTGTAATAATATGAGCCACCTCACCTTCAAAGTAAGGAGTCCAAAAGATAGAAACTGTGAGGGAGACGTCCTACCCTGGGAACAATAATCAAGGTTTCTGACTATTGGTTCACATGAAGCAACTCCCCCAGTTGGGTGGATAAAACTTTTAGGTTTTATCCTAAAACCTAAAAGGAGCCCCCAGGGAGGAGTCTTACAGACCATTTTCCCCCACCAGCTATTGGCATCCCCCTGACATTTGCTCACCTGCCTGAAGAATTGACTAGAAAGCCCCTTGGACATGATGAGTCCTTCATGACAGAGAAGAGGGATGGTGGGTGAACTGAGAGAAGTCAGTGGCTCCATATTTGTTCAGTAACATGACAAGGGGTCCAGGAGAGTTTTTTGGTCCCTCTTCTGACCAGTTTCTCCACTTTCATTCTCCAGATGAAATAGAAATTGGAAGAGGAATAAAAATAAACACTTGACACGTCATGCCTATCTACCTTTGCTCTGTTTGTTGGCCAGGGTCAAAATTATTCACTACGAGCAAAGCGTTTTTTGGTATGTAATGTTATGTGAAAACAATTCAGGTTTTGATATTTAAACTAAAAAGACAATTTCGTTGTCAGTAATCAAGCATGGTGTTGATCAGTGTCTGCAAAAACACTGTCTAGAAAGGATGAGTGTCTTCTGAAATATTAGTAAGTTCTTCATTAAAGAAAATTCTGTGGTCTAATTAGTTTGGAAATCACAAGAAACAAAGTTAAGTGGATTGATTTTTCTGTAGAAATTCTCACAACGTTTAATACACTCTTGATTTGCTATCAGAGCTAATTAATTATCCCAGCTAGCAGTATTATCAGACAAAGAAAGAGAAGAGACAAGGGAGGGAAAAAAAATCATAATAAATTACTTTAGGGAGGCAACCAACCATATCTGCTGAAATGTAATCAGCATGCATTACGGTCCCCCTTTGGCCAGGAAAAAAGTGATAAATAATACTGCATTAAATATGTTGATCTTTTTTAATCTCCCAGTTAACATAGTTCGGGAAAGACACCAGGCACAACCCTGCTCTCAAATCTCACAGATCACTGTCATGTGTTTGTACAAATTACTTAACTTCTCAGAGCCTGAAACTTCTCAGCCATAAAAGTGAGCCAATGCCTAGCTCTTGAGTTATTGAGAAGGTTGCACGCAATTATGAATGCTCTGGCGGGTACAGAAGATCCATCGTTTCCTTCTTTCTCTCCCAGACCTTCACACTTTCCCCTGCCTCAATCAGCCATTTGAACATAAAGTGACTCACACAAGAATGAGGGTCACTCTCCTGCTACAGTGTTCCACTTCTCTGGGGGAACAGTGTCCAAGGGTGATTGTCCCGAAAATGTCTTCTGCTCTTCAGCCCATGTGTCCATTCAGTTAAGTGGTGAACACATCCCTATGAGGATCAGGCACTAGGGATAAAGATAGGCGTGCCTCGTTCCTTGACTGAGCTTACTGTCTGGCAGTGAAATGCATCATGAAACAAGCACTAGATCTGAGGTGAACGTTCAGGGTGCTCATTGTGCCCCTGGGAATGCGGGAGAAGGAGTAGAAGCGTAGTACAGCCCACTCTTCCTCTGACACACAGTGAAGGAACCCGCATAAGAACCACATCCATGGTGAAAAAGGAAGTCAAGACTGGAGTGAAGAAAAGAATGGGAAGAGCTGTGCCTTCAGGTTTTCTCACTTGACCTTCACAGCAACTCACAAAGGTGGTAAAGCAGAGTAAAGAATTTTTCCCAAGGGCAAAGAGCCAGATGCCAGTAGAGCCAAGGCCATTGTCCAGGATTTCTGAGATCTAGCCCAGACTCTTCACCATTGTATGTGTATGTAAGTGGCCACAAGTGGGATAAACCTAGAGGAACTTCCTTAAAATCTCCAACTAAGGATGACCCTGTTATTAGTTTCTTCAAATAACACTTCTTTAGAATTCTGTTGTTTTCCCTGCTGGCTTTGGCAACACATATACAGAATTCTGTTGTTTTCCTTCTCACTTCTCATGCTATTCCCAAAATTTCACTTTGTTCTTACTGATGTCATAACATATCTATGTGTATTTACACAAAGCCAAGGACAATGTCATTTCTCTTCATATATTTTCAGTACCTAGCTTATGTTGACTGATTAAAATTAATTAATTGAGGGACTCCTTGGTGGCTCAGTGGGTTAAAACCTCTGCCTTCGGCTTGGGTCATGATCCCAGGGTCCTGGGATAGAGCCCCACATCGTGCTCTCTGTTCTGCAGAAAGCCTGCTTAAAAAAGAAAAGAAAAGAATAATATTAATTAATTAATTAACTAACACTTTAACTGAGATTAGCTTACACTACTTTATATAAATAATTAGTAAAATCCTAGTTTTGTTTTCTTTTTTGAAGTTTTATTTATTTAAGTAATCTCTATACCCTACATGGGGCTGGAACTCATGACCCCAGGATCAAGAGTCACATATTCCTCTGGCTGAGCCAGCCAGGGCCCCCCCAAAACCTACTTTTAAAATTTTATTTATCAATTTATATTTTTTGTTTATTTTAAGATTTTATTTATTTATTTGGCACAGAGAGAGAGATCACAAGTAGGCAGAGAGAGAGGGAAGCAGGCTCCCCACTGAACAGAGAGCCCGATGCGGGGCTGGATCCCAGGACCCTGAGACCATGACCTGAGCTGAAGCACACAGGCTTGACCCTCTGAGCCACCCAGGTGCCCCCAAAACCTACTTTTAAATTTGATATTTTTGGGGAAATGTAGTAAGTTCTTGCTGAAATTATTTTGACCTTCAATTTTGCTACCATTCTGTCTGTCCACATAAATGACTAGAGCAGAGAAACCATGGTAGTAAGAGGAAAGGTCTCCTCTTTGAGTGATATGTTGGAGTCTAAAGAGTTTATAGTCTTTTTCTCACAAATGCCTTCTGGGAACAACATATTAAAGACCAACAGAAATTGCTTGATCTCCTCTCTCCCATTTCTGCACAAATGGTGAATCAGTTATCTTTTAATGCAGTAAAGATGATCAAGCTAAAAATCTTTTGGAAAAATTATCAAGACAAGTCAAATAGAACCCAACTCAAGCACATAGAGCCTCATTAATTTCAAATATCTTTTTGGAAATAACTTATTCTTCAAAAAAAGAAAAGGAGCATATTAGATACCAAGTTAGTCTTGAGCTTAAAATGGTCATGTTAATGTGGATTTAGGAATCTGTAGGAAGAGCTCTCTATTGATGATGAATGGGGACTGGGGGATATGTTTCAACAGGCTTCGTGATCCTATAGTTGTGTTTCAATTTTGAAGATTTGCAGTTCACCTTAGAATCTGGTGATTCTATTCACAGATGTTGTCCGGTCACTTAGCAAAAGATGAACAAACTAATTTTAACGCTAGAATTGTTTTAGTACTACCTTAAATGATGAACATTAACTACTCTCAACTAGAATTGGAAAATGGTTTGCCTGCTTATTCATGGGAAGCATCTTCTATGAATTCATTGAGATCTTCTTCATTTGGCTTAACAATCAAAATTTGGTTAAATAAATATTCTCACTAAAGAGCTAATGTACATAACACAAGTCAGGAAATAATGTGCCTTTGGGGGGCATTGGTGTAGCTCAGTTGGCTAAGTGTACTTAGCCAACTTGATTTGGCCAACCTTGATTTGGCTCAGATTACGATTTCGGAGTCCTGGGAAAAAGCCCCATGCCAGGCTCTACACTCAGCAGGGTCTGCTTGAGGATTCTCTCTCTCTCCCCCTCTCCCTCTGCCTGATTTGTGCTCTCTCTCTCCCTAAATAAATAAATAAGTAAAGTTCCTTTGAGTATAGCTTTTCTAGACTATTTTGACACAATTTTGATTTAAGTTGAGCATTGTCACCAAGGGTGGGAACGAAAATCTCTCCTTTACTCATCTTCCAAGGATGTTTATATGACTCCATTTGTCTGCCTCTAATTCCTTAGAGATAGAATTATATTATTGGGTTTCTTGAAGGGTGTTTCACATATTTATATGGTTAGTTTAATTTCACATTGCCCTTTCTGGACAGGACTATTTGTCTTGCCAAATGGAGAACCCACACAAAGGTCTCATGAACAAGTTTAAGAAAAAAAATTTTTTTACTTGAACAAGAGACACCACTTCTTACTCTAAAAAAATAAAGAAGAAATCAACCCTCTTAGTCTATAATGGTTATTAAGAAGTTCTGTTTGAATTATCTCAGTACAAACAAAAAACTTGCTCATCAACCAAATACCTTTCAATTACAAGGTTTTATTTATTGATTTACTTTATTATTATTTATTTTTGAAGTATAATTGACAGTGTTATATATTGATGTACTTCTTAAGTCAAAAGTGAGAATATTAAGACAAATCTACTATGAAGCTAGTGAAAACAAAAATATTTGATAATTAGGGATGCCAAAAACCTTTGAATAGGCAGGATACACAGACACTATTGCAGAATGATATGAAAGATAGGAAATTGTTTGGTAATTCTGGCACTGGGTCTTTCTTATCTCATGTGATTTTTCCATAGGCTTAAGATATACATAGAAGTCCGATAAAAGTCAGAGCCCCAGTAACAAAAGACTGAATTTCCAGAAAACTTGATAATGCACAGGCAAAATCACCCACTATTGAAGATCTGTTCTCCTTATCCAGACAAGACCAAAAGACACTATCCAGATGAGACCCAAACACACGCACACGTATTCTTCTCTCTTTTACTCACCATACAGATTGATAAAACTCACCTATGTCTGGATTTAAAGAAACATAAAAGCTCTTGGTTTCCAAAGGTTTCAGACAAATTCCAGCTCCCAGACAGTCTTGGCCACAATGACTCAAGAATACCCTTGGCCACTTCCTAATTTGTTTTTACTTTGAAATACATGCTTTGCCTCTCCTATTAAAATATAAGTCCTATGAGACCAAGGACTTGGTTGTGTTCTTTACTGTCTACACAGCACTTAGAACAATGCCAAGAACATGGTGGGTACTCAAGAAATATTTCTTAAATGAATGAGTGGTATCATTTGATTTTCACAGTCATCATGCAAAATAACCAGGAAAGCGAAATTCCTTGAAGCCAAGAGCAAGTTCTGTCCTTCTGTAGCACTGTCTCCAGCTCCCAGCACAGGACCTGGCCCATGAAAGTTGGGGCTAGAAACGATTTGTTGACTGGCTACTGCTACTGAGATTTTAGAGATGAAAAATCTGAATGTTGAAGTGCTAATTGATTGACACAAGGACCTAAAAGTACTGTTCTAGATTTAAAATACAGACTTTCTGTCTTGAAATTTGATGTTCTTTTTAACACCCTATTCCATATTCATCTCCCAAGTTACACTGTGTGCCTACAATGGATCAAGTACATGGGATGCCTGGGTGGCTCAGTCGGTTGAGCGGCTGCCTTGGGCTCAGGTAATTATCCCGGAGTCCTGAGATAGAGTCCCCGAATAGGGCTCCTTGCTCGGCGGGGAGCCTGCGTCTCCCTCTGCCTCTGCCTGTGCGCTTGCGCGCTCTCTCTCTGAAAATAAATAAATAAATAAAATCTTTAAAAAAAAAAACCCAACAGGGGCGCCTGGGTGTCTCAGTGGGTTAAAGCCTCTGCCTTTGGTGCAGGTCATGGTCCCAGGGTCCTGGGATCCAGCCTGACATCGGGCTCTCTGCTCAGCGGGGAGCCTGCTTCCTCATCTCTCTCTGCCTGCTTCTCTGCGTACTTATGATCTCTGTCTGTCAAATAAAATCTTAAAAAAAAAAAATGGATCAAGTACACTAGGAAATACAATGAAGAAAAACAAATTTAATTCGTGGACTCCAGACATTTACTATGCACCGAGGGAGTTAGACATTGGTTACATAGGCATACAAACCATGTAGAAGTCACTGTGATGTGATCTACAAAAGATAATGCTATGACCACAATAATAATTTTTGATATTATAGAAATAATAGTAACCCAACAGACACCTTATTTCCCTAGTAGAGCTTATAGGTCCATTACAGAGGCAATATTTTGGTGATATAAGCACTGTGCTTTGATTTATAAGACCTGGTCATAGTAACTTAATATAACCTGGGAAAAACACTCTGCTATGTAGGTATACTAACACATGCCTCAGCGTGAGGTACTGATATCATTGAGAAGTCTACCCTCTTGCCATGCTCATCTACCAGATTCTGGTAAGTGCCCGACTTTTTAAAAAGATTTTATTTATTTACTTGAGAGGGAGAAGGAGGGAGGGAGAGATAGAGCACACACAGGAGGAGCTGCAGAGGGAGAAGGAGAAGCAGACTTCCCCGCTGAGCAGGGAGCTAGACACGGGGCTCCATCCCAGGACCTTGGCATCATGACCTGAACCTAAGGCATATGCTTAACCAACTGAGCCGCCCAGGCACACACACCACCTCCCCTCCCCCCATTTTTTTTTTTTAATCTCCTTGGACTGAGCTTGAAATAGACTTGACCTCTTAAATACTATCATAGCACAATTCCCAGAAGGAGTAATGGGTTCTGCGGATGAAAGACCCTGATTTTAGTTCTGACTCTGCTCCTGATGAGAGGTTGCCCTAGTATAAGTCAGGGCCCGCTTAGGACCTCAGTTTCCTCCAGGCAAATCTGGATTAGGTCTAAGGGCTAATTCTCAAGAGGGTCCACTCCTGCTTACCACCACTGTTCTCCAGCACATACATACCTCCCCTCACACACACAAACTTTATAATCCTCTTCAAGAATCTACCTCTCCTATCGTTCTGTCAGCATCAGGTTACATGTCTATCATGGACTGGAGAGGGGAAAAAATAGAAAAGAGGAGCCTCAGGCACAAAAACTGATGTCATCCATTTACCCCTGCTAAGCTAGTGCCAGCTTTCCAGTTCCACAGACTCCCTGTAGCCTCTAACAAGTGCTCTTTGGGGGTAAGGGTGAAGGGTCTCTAAGTTCATTTAGCATTGTGTGCTAATAAGACTTCTCAGCATTAGTTCCTTGGATCAGGCTTTGTCCCTGAGCTGCATTCATAAACAAAGCTGTCTCAACATTAGAGGAAAATCTTATTAACTACAGAAGGCAAGGGCAAGCAGAGTCCTTTGCAAATAACTGCTAATAAACATGCAGGGCCAGGTGTGAAGTATGATTTACTTTCTCCCATGGTACAAAGCCTTACGATGCCTTGGCTGCCGATGGTCATCTTGGAAATGCGCCATTCTCCTCCAGGACATAGTTACGGTCCAGCATTCCAGGTGGGAGGCAGCAATTCCTTGGTTTTTATTCACCTCGAGAAGGAAAGTTCTGGGCCAAAATTAATAAAGGCAAAAGAGCATGAGGGGAAAAGGAGATACGTGACCAATGGAGAGAGAAATATCTTAATGATTGAAAGTCATCTGGCCTGAGGGCTTCACTGGCCTGGGAAAAACGTCCTCCTCAGCCGAAAGCAGAGCTCCTCCCCACGTTCAGCAATCTTTCTTCCATGGTTTGTGCTAGTCCGGACTTATTTATTTTTTTAAGATTTTATTTATTTATTTGACAGACAGAGATCACAAGTAGGCAGAGAGGCAAGCAGAGAGAGAGGGGGAAGCAGGCTCCCTGATGAGCAGAGAGCCTGATGTGGGGCTCGATCCCAGGACCCTGGGATCATGACCTGAGCCAAAGGCAGAGGCTTAACCCACTGAGCCACCCAGGCACCCCTCTAGTCCGGACTATTTGACTCTAGACAAGAGTGGCGTTATGCCAGGTCATAGAGGTAGCAAACTGGATGACATTATTCCATCTTCTGCCTAGCCGGCCCATCTTTTTTTTTTTAAACATTTTATATGCAGTTTCATGGGATTTTTTTTAAATTTAAAATTAATTAACATATTGTGTATTATTAGTTTCAGAGATAGAGTTTAATGATTCATCACTCGCACGTCACACCCAGTGCTCACTCCATCATGTGCCCGCCTTAATGCCCACCACCCAGTGACCCCACCCCCCCAGCCAGCCCCCCTCCAGCAACCCCCAGTTTGTTGCCAACGGTTAAGAGTTGTCTATGGTTTGTCTCCCTCTCTGATTTCATCTTATTTTATTTTTCCTTCCCTTCCCCTATGTTCATCTGTTCTGTTTCTTAAATTCCACATACAAGTGAAATCGTGCAATAATTGTCTTTCTCTGATTGACTTATTTTGCTCAGCATAATCCCCTCTAGTTCTATCTAGGTAGTTGCAAGTGGTAAGATCCATGTTGATAAATGAACCATGAAAAGAGGATTTTTCTTTAGGAGAAGAAAAGGAGAAGCTGGGCAAGAGGTATAAGAAAACTCTCTGTACTATCTTTGAAACTCTTAGGTGAATCAAAAATTATTTCAAGAGTAAACGTTAAAAAGAATCGAATTCCTGCCTTCTCTTTGCAACCTGATACAGTCCCATTTGTCTTGCAAAACCCAGCTCCTGTCCTGTCATAGGTAATGTCTTACCTAGCTTCTTCAAGAATTCCTGCTTTCTTCCTCAGTTTCCTTAACTGTTATGTATCACAAAGCCTGAAAGTTGTCATTTCCCTTAAACCCCTGATCCAGAACTCATTAGAAATTCTTTTGGATAAAAGACAAGTTATTTTAAAATGCAAGTTCAGGGGCACCTGTGTGGCTCAGTTGGTTAAGCATTTAACTCTTGGTTTCTGCTCGGGTCATGGGTGGTGAGATCTAGCCCCGTGCTGGGCTCACAGCTCAGTGCTCAATGCAGAGTCGGCTTGGGATTTCTTCCTTCTTCCTCTCCCTCCTCCTGCTTTTCCCACAAGTACTCTCTCTCTCTCTCAATCTCTCTCTAAAAATAAATAAATAATGTGAACGTGTAGTCCTTTAAGAAACGCAAATCTATTTGACAGGGTGAAAAGCTATCAACGGCTCCTGACCTAGGTTGATTTGCTTTGATGGGATTAGACTCTCCCCACTACCGCACTGAGAAAAATCAGGGTTTTGTTTATGTAGTACAGAAGTGAGGAAGGAGGAGGCTGCAGGCAAGCCGGAATCCCGTGGTCACCTGAAGGATGGAGCCGGACGGGTCCAGAAGGACACAGAAACAGGAAGAAAGGGCAGCGAGAGCCAGCACTTACAAACATGTCTAATGTGTTACCTTCCACAAGCCTCTGAGAATAAGTTCAGCTTTGAAGTGTTCCCTAGTTTGGGTTTCCCCAGAAAGGAAAGGTATTTCCCCGGAAATTGCTTGATTCCCCATCAAGCAATTTACATGGGAAGGGATTGCAAGATACACTCAGAGCGGGATAGGAAAGTAGACAGGAAAGACAGAGTGAGCGTTAGGAAGGCAGTTTCCCGTGCATGGAGCCGGAGTTTTGTCCCATTAGAGACCTCCAAGTGTCGATAATGTATGAGTCTCAGAGTTTTCCCACCCAGAAGATACTGGCGTCGGAGTATTTGATTTATATACTGCCTGCCTTGATCCATCATTGGCTGCCTGCCGGGTGTGTGTGTGTGTGTGTAGCAGGGGATGTTCTCTGGGACTCCTAGCCTACCTTGGAGCTGCCACTGAAAGCTCTTGGGCAGGGATAGCTGGCTTGCCCCCAAGAAGGAGGGGTTGTAGACGGGCACCAGAAACTTCTGCTACAGGGAAACCAATCAGCTCAATTCAAATTTCAATTTTTCTGCTTCCTAACTGGGGGAGCTTTGACAAGTTACACAGTCCCCTTTTCCTTGGGCCGTTGTGAAAATAAAGAGATGGATTGCATAACAGCATTTAACTCATAGTCTCTGACCTGGAAGGAACCCAAGAATTATTCTGCCCACACCTCTCCCCTCAGACCATACCCACTTTCCGTGGCACAGACCCGGAGCTACAGCCTCAGAGATCGTACTGGGGCATGGAAACCAAATACTCCTATGACTGCAGAATTCCATGCTGATAGAGGGGATGTCTCCCTTCCTTCAAAGGGGAATGAGGGTAGAGGAGGGAACAGAGTAGCAGACGGAAATGAACACCATGGCAGCTGAATGGCTCTTACACTGAATTTCTAAGGCCCACGTGAAGAAGCAGGAAAGTCTGTTTCCATAAGTACCTTTCTCATGGGGCCTCCCAGGGATCACCCCCGCATAAGGCCCCATTAGCCCCTCGACATATGTATTACATAATCCAGCCTGCGGGTTTGAGGCACCAAGATGTTTTTAACGAAGTGCATTTATGGTGCTTTGCCAAAAGCTCCTCATAGAAAAACTAATATCTTTTCCATTTCTTGGGTCCTTGGGGAAAGATAATATTATAAACCATTATCCAGAGATTCTTCTTAAGACTTTCACAGCTTGACAGCCCTTCCAGTTTCATATTCTTTTCCTTGAAGGTTGAGTTTCCATTGTTTACACACCAATGTTTTCTGAAGTCCCCTTTTCATCCCAAATCTAACAAAGTTAAATGGGAACCATACATTTTGGACAGGAACCTCCCATTGCTAAACCTGAAATTACTGCTACTGAATAAGCAGGGCCCTCAAATAACTGAAATTTGGTGAGCAGTGCTTTTGAGAGCAAAGAAGAAAATGTCAGTATATCACTCTACGAGGAGTTTTTTTTTTTTTTTTTTTTGAAGCAGGCTCTTACGGGGAATGGTCTGAGGTAAGTGACCCTCAGTTTCATGGTTCAACTGCCCTGTATGTCTATCTCTGGATGACCCAAAGAAAACCACACAGCTGCCATTTATGCTAATGGTAATGACCTGCCCGTGAAGACAAGGAAACCAATCCTTTCTAGTAACTTCAGTACTGAGAAAATGATACTGATTGGCTTCTCCTGTTCAGCTCTTAGACTGAGCAGAGCTTATCCCCCACAAGACAGGAGCAAGTGACGAGAGGAACATTCTAGAACTAATTATACCCAATTAGTTACAACATGTGGGCCATCTCTTCTCTGAGTGTTTTCACCCCAGCACCTTCCTTTCCATTTTCTTCGCCATCCTCACTTTCAAACTCTCACTGCCACAGCACTGGGGTATGTCCACGATACTTAGCTAGTTGCCCTGCCTCTGTGGATCCAGACCACAACCTGATTCCTTCAGTTCCTCATCTTCCCGCCCTTCCTCAGAAATCCGTAGCCTTCTCTCTTTTTCAGAGGAAAAAAATGGAGACTCCTAGAGCTGGGACCTTGCTCCCACCCTTAATGTGGACTACTTCCTTGCATAAATCTTCCCCCTTTTCAGGCTGGTGTCTTTAAAGTCTCTCAAACACAACTCATGATTTCCTCTTTCCACGTGTCTGGCATTTCTTCTTTGCTCTTATTCAAATATCACCCACTTATCAAAGGCTGACTAAAATCACACCTCCTCCATAAACCTCACTGAAGCATAAAGGCCCTGCTGAGAGGGAAAGAGAGAGGAGGGGGAGGGAGAGACAGAGAGAGACAGCCAGACAGAGAAAGAGGTACAGGTTCTAGAGACACAATAAAATGTTCTTGAATCTGGAGGGAGACAAACCATAAGAGACTCTTAATCTCACAAAACATAAGAGACTCTTAATCTCACAAAACAAACTGAGGGTTGCTGTGAAATGTATAAGCCTGATGATTCATAGACCTGTACCTCTCGGGCAAATAATACACTATATGTTAATAAAAATAATTTTTAAAATGCTCTTGAATCTAACTTTTGCAATTTACAAGTAATGAAAGTAAGTATCTTAACTTCTTTGAATCTCCTTTGTAGAGAGTCATGCATATTTTAGTGAGTGTTTGTTCGGAATAAGAAGATCAGATGCAAAAAATTCCCAAAAGAAAGGAATCAATTTATTTATTCAACTTTTTTTTTAAAGATTTTATTTGAGAGGGAGACAGGGAGAACACACATGATGGGAGGAGGGGCAGAGGGAGAAGGAGAAGGAGACTCCCCGCTGAGAAGGGAGTCCAGGGGATGCAGGGGCTCCATGAACTCAAGGTCATGACCTGAGTGGAAGGCAAATGTTTAACAGAGTGAGCCAACCAGGTGCCCCTTTATTCAACAATTTTCAATTCAATGCCTCTTAATTTTTAAGCACTGATGAAATGTGAGGCTACCACTAAATTTGTTTGTGTGATTTAGTTTCACTGAATACTCAGAAACTGAGTGAGACTACTGTAGTATTATTTAGCCACTGCACTCTTTGATATTTGCCAAAAAGAAATGAAGATACAAGTCCATACAAAGATTTTACCCAAATATACATAGTGGCTTTATTTATAATAATCCCAAGGTAGAAACAACCCAAATGTCCAAGAATAGGTGAATGGTATACCCATGCAATAAGATAGGAATTAGCAATAAAAAGGAATAAATTGTGGGTAGGAGGAACAATGTGGATGAATCAAATATTTGTGCTGAGATAATGAAGTCAGATCCCTCACCCCAAAAAGAGTGCCTATAATGATTCCATTCATGTAGAATTCTAGAAAATGAAAATGAATATAGAGTGATGAAAGGCAGGTGGTTGCTGGGGTTAGAGGTGATCAGGAGGAGGGGACAGTGACAGGAGAAACCATCTTCACAATGGAGGCAGACATGTCAATATGTATCAGATTACATACATTGCCTTTGCAGAAATTACTGTTTGTCATGTATAATCAATAAATCTGTTTTTAAAAAATTAAAAATAGCTGTATTACATATTTGGTGCAAATGGCCTGTGGAGCTATGCAAAGACAGAATACAGCCTTTTTGACAACATCTTCATAACCCCCAAATTTCTAGGACATTTTGTCTTTACTAGGTTGGATGGTAGGCACAGCAGGAGGAGAAAAGAATATGTCATCGAGGAGGAAGGATCTTCTTTCTCCTTTTGGAAATTTAGATGAGAATCCGCACGCTGGATGTTCAACATTCGGAAAAACTCTGGAAGATTAGAATTTTTTAAATTCATTCATGAATGAGCTTCATCATATATGGCCTTCAAAAGGCATTATTAAAATACTGAGAAAGTTAAATACTGTTCTCAGAGGAACTTAAATGCTATTCTCGTTTTTACTGTTGTTTGAGGGTGTATTTACAATCAGGAAAATGGACCTCCTAGCAGATCTTCTCTTTTCCTCATTCCTAAACACCGGGGCTCCAAATTCCAGAAAGGAAATCTTTCCACGAAGAGCAAGGAACGGAGTAGAATCCACAGAGAGGATTTTGGCTGACCCAAAAGAAGAACTTTTAAGTCAAAAATGTCACTAAGTGTTGTGAACTGCTTCAGTATGGAGTGAATTTCCTGTCCCTGATGGTATTTGAAATATGCTACATTCAGCAGGATAACATTGCAGGAGAGTGATGTCCTCGGGAGGCCTCAGAAGGAAGATGGAAACAGAAGATCTTCTCATTCTGCGGAGAGCTCCATCCCAAGGCAACGGCCTCCGCAATCACGTTGTAAAGTTGCAGGGGTAGAATTATAGTAGCATGGGACAGAGATTTTTGCCCCTTCTCCATAGTAAGGAAGAGGTCCCAGAAGATCTGTCATTCTCCTCCAGCCTACCACCAATTCCTAGGATATTTTCACCTCCCTCTCCATGGCAAGAGTGGATAATTTTAACACAGGAGAGACATTGTGCACATTGCTTCTCGTTGGCATTTAGGGAAACACATTTGTCATCTTTTCTCAAGTTGCAAAAGGGGGGAAATCCAGAGGGAGTTGGCTGGGCCAACAGAAGACAAGCCTGTCCAGGACACTTTCATGGATCTGTCTTTGGCTCGTCCTAGGCCAGAGGAAAGGGAGAAACGATTCTGTGAGTGCCCTCCTAACTATTCACATTTCCTTCTCCTTCTCCTCCTTCTTCTTTTTTTAGTATGCTCCGTTAGCCACTGTATAGCTCATCATTCGTTTTTGATGTAGTGTTCAGTGATTCATTAGTTATGCATGATTCCACTCACATTTTCCAAGGGCACACTTTTCCGGGAGAAGGAAATTGAATTCTCTGATAATCTGACACCTCGTCCCCTTCTCTTCCCTCCCCCATTCCCTGGCCATTCTCTGCCTTGGAGGAGATTTTTCTCCTCTGTAATAATAACTTCCAGGTGGGAAAGTTGACATGTTCAAGTCTGTTTCCTCTTCTCAATCCTCTACCATTGCTACCTACCCATTTGCCCACCCACCCTGAATCTTCCTTATCTGGGTTCCCCTAGTAAATAGAAGTATTGGCGCTATGATTTCAAATGGGAAGAAAAAAAGAGGAAGCATGAAAACACAGGGGGCTCTGAAAGAGAAGACAGTATCCACAGAAAGGCCTGCAAACGAATCTTATTTGCGAATAATGTCGTACACAGCCCTCAACTCTGGCTTGTGCTGAAGAAGGAATGAAGCTGCCAGTTCTGCCCCAAAGTGGCTCTTGTGACCTTGAGTAATTCCTTTCACCTGTCTGGGTCTCTGTGTAGTGTTGAGCTAGAGAGTTTCTTGAATAATGCAAATTTAAGACACGCATGTATGAGGGGAAAAAAAAAGAAAGAAAAGAGTAGACAATTGGGAGGGGACATTCAGCCACTCAGCAGCGGTGACATATTCTGTTTGTTTAGCAGGGTGGTGGGGAGGTTGAAATGTCATTGGCACAGAACTCCCCAGATTGTGAAAATTTACCAATGTCTCCTTTTCCGTGTATGAGGAAATGGCAAGGCATGGGGTGGGGGGGGCGGGGGAAGGGTCTGATAAAGACCCAAAGTAGAACATTATTAAGAAATTGCAGCTTCTATTGATGCTGGTAAAGCCTGAGGATCTCTTTGTAAGACTAACAATTCCAGGGTCACAGCTGTGTTTTAAATTATTTCTGAACCATCTGAGCCAAAGTTATGGTAATTGCTTTATGAGGTAAAACTTATCAGCCTCTCCCAGCCTTGTTTTTTATTAGCGATTAGAGGTTTCAATGTGAAAACTGTGAACTCTGGTTCTTTGGAGGTGGTGTTTCCCTCTGTATCACCCCCGGACATGTCAGTCTCATACAGAAACACACATGCATACAATTCCCGTGGGTCCGCACATGACAACGCACACTCACACACAATCCCGGATCAGATCGTTAGCCAGATTCAATCCTTAAATGTCATTGCCTTCATCATATCTCTACATTTGCTCTTTGCCTCATCCTAAGAAGAATGTTCAAGCTTCTCTCTCACCCTCAGTTTTACTGTTGGACTGCTTAGCCACACAAAAGTGTTCTTTGTCTAAGGGAATTGCACCCAAAATCCCACAAAAAAAAAAAAATCATCTACTCATCTTTGATCATTTGTTCCAAGAATGCCGAGCCTCTGAGTCTCTTCAAATCTGAGAAATAATATTTCTTTAAACAATTTTTTGAAAGCAGCCTCTGAAATCAAACTAAGGAAGAAGATGATGTAAGGCACGAGGGAAAAGAGAATGAAGTCTAGAAAAGGAAACAAAGATCTTTGCTCTCAGATCATGAAGATCACCAGAAAGGCAAGATTAAAAAGAAAGAAAGAGACACAAAATGTCACATAACAAACACAAAGTCTCACGAGCACAAAGGACGAACCACAGCCCTTAAGTGATGGATATCCAACCACAGAAAGTCTTGTAGATTTGGGTCTGTCTTGGCTCTAGTTGGGTCTCCTGTGATTTCTGCTCCATTTCCAGCCACACTTTCACTCCCACATCTTCTCACGGTCCGCAAGTCCCTTCCAGTCTTTCCTTGCCACTCCTCTCTCCCCATGATGTCCTCTCCCTCCTCCGGATGCTGCTGCCTTGAATACTCTTTACTTTCTTAAGTGCCCAGCAAATGTCCATTCAACTAATGCAAACATCTCTTCTGCGATGAAGCCTTCACTCACCTATGAAGTTTCAAGTCAATAACTTTTTTTCTCATTGTCCCCAGAGCACCTTGTGCCTGACCATCAATGCTGGCATTTCAATAGTTGATTATGATTGCCTATTTCCATGTAGCTACTCCCCAAAACTCTGTGCTTGCCTTTTTCCTGGGAATTTTCATTCACTCCAATCATGACCGCTTACGAACTGATGCTGACTCATAAACATGGAACTCTGGCCAAAGCCTCACTCCTGATTCCTTGGCGGCCCTAGGCAGATGCATGCTCACTGAACATTTCCACATGGGTAAGGTCGCCATTGGCCTTTCACTGTAGAACATGATCCTGTTTCTGTGTGTATTAGGAATTTATTTTATGTGTCTCCAGACTCCTACGCTTATGGAACACATATTTGTTACTTACGTGAGAGTTTGACATATAGTTAGGCACTCAAGACATATTTTTATTTTTCTAAGATTTTATTTATTTATTTGGAGAGAGAGTGAATGAGGAATTGAGAGAGAGAACATGAGTGAGGGGAGGGGCAGAGGGAGAGAGAGGTACTGACTCTCCTACTGAGCAGGGAGCCCAACATGGGGCTCTATCCCAGGACTCCGGGATCATGACCTGAGCTGGAGGCAGATGCTTAACTGACTGAGCCACCCAGGGGTCCACTCAACACATATTTTTAAAGTATTTATCCCAATGTGAACTTATTATCTTTCTTATAAAGTGTGTATCATCTCCTGAGCTCCCCACTTTGCTCAGTGATATAACCATTTATTCACTCACTCAAAACAGGGGTCATTTTAAATAACTCTCAGTCTTACTCTTAACGTCCGTTGGAGGATAAATGCTTCTCTTTTTTTTATGATTTTATTTATTTATTTGACAGATATCACAAATAGGCAGGGGGGAGGAGGAGACAGGCTCCCTACTGAACAGAGAGTCCAATGCGGGGCTTGATCCCAGGGCCCTGAGATCATGATCTAAGAGGAAGGCAAAGGCTTAACCCACTGAGCCACCCAGGTGCCCAGAGGATAAATGCTTCTTAACATTTCCTTACCTCTTTCCCTAATGACGGCTTCAGCTCAGACATTAATCATCCCGTGAAACATGGCCATTGTCCCAAAACTGCTCTCTTTGCCTACAGTCTTAACACTCTCCAGTCTTAACTCACTATGCTGCAGAGCGATATTTTTTGAACATTAAATGTTCTATTCATTTTTTTTAATCTCTTGTCTACCACAGTTTGAACCAATAGCAAGGGCTTTAGAAAAATGTAATGAGAAAGCATCAAATATTAGGAATAGGAAAAGGTAAATTGACAGGGCTTTCTGAAGGAGGTAAACACAAAGCTCAAAGGATATGAAAGGAGGAGCATGGAGGTAGGATATTACGTGTGGAGGATAAAAACCAGTGGATTTGTTTAGAAGAGACTAGTCTTCTTTAGGAACAATGGAATCAGGATATGGTCAAATAACCTATCTGGCCATGTCACCATGCTCTTTATAATTTTCCCCTGCTTTTCCAGTGCATAGTGAGGGATCCTAGAATCCCAGCCAACGCTTGGCCTGCAGGGCTTCTGCTCAGACATTGTATTTCACAATGGCAAATAAATCTTTCAGCCAAAGTAGGCGGCAACTTGTCTTTTGAAGATAGAATGAGACTGCTAAAACTTATCTAGCTGAACACATTTTCCTTATAGCTGTTGATTTTTGTTAGCTGTATAGAATGACTGTTTGCTTTGGCTAATTCTTAATTAATTTCCTCTGGAACACCTTTCATTTTAAAACCTCTTTTTGGACAAATATTCACTTATAAATACCAGTTGGTGGATTGTGCATTAAAAACACTGAAGTGCTAATAGATATATTGGAAGGATTGATGAATCTATCTGTGCATCAAACATCATATGATGAAATTGGTAGAAGGCTCTGACATATAAAATGCATTTTTTAAGTCAGATAGACACAGTTAAATGAATACACATTCATTTGAAAAGGATTGACTGCATAGCAGTTCCCCATCAGCATATTCTCTGGCAATCAACTGACCCTAAAATCATAAAACTATGGTGTTAATGTCATGGGGCAAGATCGCGATGTATGTTGGTATTATAAAGTGATTCTCAGACTCAAAAACATCAACTGTCAAAGAATTCCAAACGAAGGGCTGGAACCACATGGTTTCCCAGTTTCTGGTTCATTTATCTGCTATACTTACAAACTGTCTAACAATTTGTCTAACAAAAACCTAAACAAGTAATTGGCTAGCCACTAATTTCTTCTTCCTTCATTTTATCTGGCTGTCTCCCTCCTTATTTGCATCTCTGCCTTTTTTTTTTAAGATTTTATTTATTTATTTGACAAACAGAGATCACAAGTAGGCAGAGGCAGGCAGAGAGAGAGAGAGGGAGGGAGGCAGGCTCCCTGCTGAGCAGAGAGCCCAGTGCAGGGCTCGATCCCAGTGGGATCACGACCCGAGCCCAAGGCAGAGGTTTTAACCCACTGAGCCACCCAGGCACCCCTGGTTCTCTGCCTTTGTGTCCCTACTATCTCCACCCTTTGATATAAAATTGTCCAAGTCCTTGGTGACTGAGAACTCAGTGTTACATTCCATAGCTCATCCCATGCCTCATTCTGGAATCTCTTTCTTTCCCCCATCCTCACATTGGCTTCTCCTGAATGGTGCCCACATCAGTCAATGGTAAGCCTATCTGCTCAGTTGCTTTTCCTGAAAAACTTGGACTCATCTGACTCCTTTTCTTGACTCACCCATTCGTTGTTGTTCCAAATGAAACCCTAAAATCTGCTCACTTCTCACTTTTCCCACAGCCAACATGCTGGTGCCGACCCTTGCCTCTGGGTGGCTTCTGGATGGCGGCAGTGACCTCACAACCGCTCTCTCAGCCTCAATCCTTGCTCTCCTAAGGTTTGTCCTCTACCCAGAATCCCACTGGATCAATACTCTTCCATAACCCAGCTGTTCAGCACTGTATTTAATCATGCCCAGAGTAAAAGCCGAAACTCCTATATAGCCTACAGGACCCGACATCATTTGGTCATGTGACTTTCTTCCTTCGTCCCTTCCAGCAATCTCCCTTGTTCACTCTCCTCATTCAGCTGCACCAGCTTACTTGCGAGGTTGAACATGTCAAGAATGCCCCCTTCCAAAGGGCTGTTGTGTAGGGCCTATTTCCTCGGGCTTAAACACTCTTCCTTCATATATCTTCATGCTAATTCTTTGCGCCCTTCAAATCCTGGCTGATCTGTGTGAGCTCTACTATACCCACCCTTGCTACCTATGAATATTTTACCAGAGACTAACCTATAGGGATTTTATCAGAGCCTAACTGACCAAAGAGAACGGACAGGGCAAATTTTAACCCCTTTAGCCATTACCTAAGAAAAAAAGAAAGATTATTAGGCATTTGTGATATTTACAGCCCAGGGACATGGGCTCACCAAAAAACAGAAACCTAATAGCAGAACTCTAGCACGCTTCTCATTCCCCCTTTCCTTACTCCCACCTCAGTAGGGAGTCTGCGTCTCTCTCTCTCTCTCTTTCCCTCTGCCCCCCTACCCCGCTCTGTCTCATGCTCTCTCTGTCTCTGAAATAAATCAGTAAAATATTAAATTAAAATAAAATATAAATAATGAATACAAAGGAAATCCATATAAAATACATGGGTATTACACAACATGCTTCTAGAGAATACTAGAGTCAAAGAAGAACTCTCAAGAGAAATTCAAATTTATCTTGAACCAAAGGCAAATGAAAATACAACTTAACCAAATCTGTGAGATGCAGAGAGAGCAGAGCTTGGAGGGAAATTTTTAGCATCTATTTAAAAAGAAGATCTAAATTCAATAATTTAAACTTCCAGCTTGTGTAACTAGAAAAAGAGCAGGTTAAATCCAAAATAACAGAAATAAAAGAAAAGACATAATTAAAATTAGGACAAAATCCATGAAATTGTAAACAGGAAATCAATAAAGGTAACAACTGAAGGAAAAGTCGGTTCTTTGAAAAGATCAATAAAATCAATAGTAATTGTCAAATCATTATGTTGTATAGCTGAAACTAATATAATGCTATATGTCAGCTATATTTCAATTTAAAAAGTTTCTTTTTTTTTTTTTAATGGGCAAAAGACCTGAACAGGCAGACACTTCACCAAAGATCTAGAGATAGAAAGTAAACATATGAAAAGAGCAGCATTCCATTCTGCATTGAGGAATAGTCACAATTTCTACATATGCTGTTTGTGGAACTCTCAGAATGGATCACTTCTTCTATCATGGTATAATCACTATAAAATAGAAGATGATCAATGTAATGACTTTGCGGGGTAAAAGGAAGATTCTGCCAAGACGGCATGAAACTATGAAATGGACATCGAATTGCTGAGATCAGATGTTCCAGCAGCATACAAGGAAAAAACTTATTTAGAAGCTATAAGAGTTGTTGATTATAAATGATTCAAATTAGATCAGTGATTTTCACAGAACAAAAACACAATGTGTCAATCAGAGGAGGGGAGTGTCAGCCTAAGATGTTGGAGAAAGAAGCTTCCAAACAAAATCTTTGGAAGTATTTGTTCTGTAGTGTGACTCGGAAGGGAGTCTTGGCCTTCAGACTTGACATCACCAAACTGTAGGACCAGCACAAACTAATTTTGTATTGAGAAATAACATGCACACTGACTGGGAAACTTCCTGGGCGTGATACGGATCCAGGCACTACCTATCTCAGCAGAGTGGTGTTGCATCAGAGTTCCAACCCACTTAACATGCAGTTTTTTTTTAAATGTTTTTTATTTTTTGACAGAGAGAGAGACACAAGTAGGCAGAAAGGCAGGCAGAGAGAGTCGGAAGCAGGCTCCCTGCTGAGCAGAGAGCCCGATGCGGGGCTCAATCCCAGGACCCTGGGAACATGACCTGAGCCAAAGGCAGAGGCTTTAATCCACTGAGCCATCCAGGCGCCCAACATGCAGTTTTTATATATGAGCAATATAATTGCTGAAAATACCACATATAATTGCTGTTACAGTTAAGCAATTTGGCAAATGCTTAACAAAGAGTAATTTCTCAGTAGATGTTAACTGTGAATTTTATTTTTGACTGTTCAGGCTATGAATTTACTATACTGGCATATTCTTGCACAGTTCCACTTACTACCATCTCACGAGGCAACCTTGAAATGAGGGTCAAGACCATGCAATAATATTTTCATGTATTCGTATGTGTCTATGTGTTTATGTGTTTTCATATGTAGCCTCAGACCCATCAAACAGCAAGCTCAATAAAGGTTAAATTTTCATCAGTCTTCCCCAGTAAATCTGCCCTTGAGATGAGATTGTAAAAAATTAGTATTTTAATTACACATCTTTATCTTGTAAAATTGGTTTTAATAGCAAAAAAAGTGTGATAGTTTAGGGAACTGAGAAGGGTGAGGGTAAATGGTCCTGAAAAATTTGAGAGAATTAAAATAGTTAGTGGATATATATTCTCTACAGTGGAATTAAAATTAAAAAATAGTTATGGGGGGCGCCTGGGTGGCTCAGTGGATTGAATCGCTGCCTTCGGCTCAGGTCATGATCTCGGGGTCCTGGGATCGGGCCTCGCATCGGGCTCTCTGCTCCGCAGGGAGCCTGCTTCCTCCTCTCTCTCTGCCTGCCTCTCTGCCTACTTGTGATCTCTCTCTGTGTCAAATAAATAAATAAATAAAATCTTTAAAACAAAAACAAAACAAAACAAAAAAAATAGTTATGGAGATTCATCAACCAATATCTGTCTAAAGTCAAGAGAGTGGTCAAGAGAACATAGATAATTGTGTTTAGATTTTGTCTTTGCCTTATTTTAATGAACCTATAAATATCCATAATTATATCACAGGTTTATGCTGACATGAGACTTCATACTATTATTCTCATAAAAGGTGACATTCTGGGGGACCTGGGTGGCTCCATAGGTTAAGGGTCTGCCTTTAGCTCAGGTAACAATCCCGGGGGCCTGGGATCAAACCCCAAGTCAAGCTCTCTGCTCAACAGGCAGGGAGCCTTCTTCTCCCTCTCTCCTCTCCTTGTGCTCTCTGTCTCTCTCAAATAAATTTTAAAAATCTTAAAAAAAAGAGGTAAAATGTCTAAATAATCCTCTTTTGGAGGATTTTACTTCCCCAACTCCTATGTTTCTGGAGAATCTATCATATTATGACACTAAATTTTAGGGAATAGAAATGAAGGGAGCAATGATTCTGGAACCAGAAAAGTGTAATGGAAATGCCTTGGTGCTGGGAGTCAGGAGACCAAGTCCCAGTCTGGACTGGGCAGGAGCAAGTCACACACCTAAGGGTGGGTTCCATTTCATGTCTATAAAATATAAGGGTTTGAACTTCCATAAATCGATTTACGTTCTTACTTTCTGGGATTCCATTACTCGATTTAGTGAAGACTCTGAGAAAGGTATAACACTTAAATTCCCTGGGTTTTAATAGGCTCAAAGAGAAACAGGAACTTTCTTAGAGTTTTACGGTTGCTGTAACAAATTATCACAAATTTGGTGGCTTAAACCAATGCAAATTTCATCTCTTTTAGTTCTAGAGGGGAGAATTCCAAAATCCGTTTCAACAGACCAAAGTTAAGACACTGGCAGGGGAGGTTCTTTTTGAAGGTTCTAGGGGAGAATCAACTTCCTTGCTCAGTCCAGCTTCTAGAAGCTCCCTGAATTCCTCATGAATTCCTGACACATCTCTTCAGCTTCTTGCCGCCAATATCATCTCTTGCACTCCTGTACTCAAATCTCCCTCTGCTTCTCTCACATAAGGACCCTTGTGACTGCATTTAGGGCACCCCAGGATAATCCAGGATAATCTCTCCACCTCAAAAGGCTTCACTCAATCACATCAGCGCAATCTCTTTTTCCATATAAGGTACTATTCATAGGATCCAGGGATGAGGACTTCCATATCTTGGCGGGCTGCTATTCAGCCTATCACTAAAACCATCCCAAGAATCCAATAAATGAAGTCTTATTGGAGCCAGTGGAGAGGGAGAAGGGATAAGGGTTTATTGGCATCAGATTATGAAAGATTTTTAAAGTCAGTGGAATTTTAACCTGCCCATCGGGGAGAAAATGGACCTCTGGTAAAATCTAGTGCTAACAAGTGTATGGGAATATGGAAGACTTTCTTTTATGTTATTTTGGGGAGTATAAATAGCTACAATCTTTTTGGAGGGCCATTTATCAATATCTATCTAAAGTGTATAGTATTTGAACCAATCATCCCACTGTCTTAAATTTATGCTACCCATCTGCCAGGATGATTGCCTTTCTATTGAAAGACATTCACTATAAAGTTGCTTATAATAGGAAAATTTGGAGAGTCCAATAAACACATTGCTGGAGGGCTGCTTTAATCAATGTTGGTATGAACACACAAAAGAGTACTCTTTGGCTATTAAAATAAATGACATAATAAAAATATTTGTAAGATACATTGTTGCACAACTAAGTTAAGATGCACAGGGAAGTATATATCATGATCCATTTTGTGTAACAAGTATAGGTTATTCATAAATTAGAATGGGCAAGACTTTTTCCCCCAGAGTCATATATAAGAAACTATTAATAGAAATTTCCCTTGAGCAGAGGTACTCTGGGGAAGAAGACTGTGTTTCCTTTCTGCCTTATACTTTTTCTGTTTACTTAGAAGTTTCTAGCTATATGCCTATGTAGTACTGTTCTGAAAGGGCAGCGTCTGCTGCCAGTCTGCCAGAATTTGGATTGTGACATGAATAGGCCAGCTCTTCACCTGCCTGTGCCACAGTTTCCCCAACTGTAAATGGGGCTAATAATACTTCATCCTCAGGCTTGTTAAAAGGATTATGAGCAAATGCATCTACAGCACTTAATACGGTGCCTGCCACATTGCAGGTTCCTAAAACATTTATCTATGATTACGTGTTGCTTTTATTTACATGAAAGCAATAAATGCTAGCTAGGCAGTAAAATTATGGGATATGTTTGGGTCTTCTGAGTATTTTCTGGATGTTAATAAAAGTCTAATAAGTGCTATTAAAAAAATAGACTAAATCAGCATGGGTCAGGGAGGTTCAGGAAACCTTTAGAGGTATTTGAGCAGAGGAAGCCCAAAAGCAAGCAAGCACAAGGTGCACTAGAATATGGATAGCACGCACTTCGTCTTTCACAGTCAACAAAGCACTTTCAGGAATCACTTGACATTTTACGTTTAGAAGCATGCCCGGCCAAAAGCAGACAGATAAATCGGAAGGGAGATTGACAGCAAAGGAGCCAGAAGTAGAGGTACAGCACCTCAGCTATGAGATATCAGGAGTCTTGCCTGGGTGGTGGAAGCAGAGGAGACTAAATGGAGCTTGCGGAAATGGGGGAATTGGGAGCTGGTGATTAGTTGCATAAAGGTGATCCAAGAAAAGGAGTCAAGGATTTCCAGTGTGGGAATCCGTCAGAATGGTGGTACCAGCAATGCAGAGAGAGTTTGGTAACGCGGAGGAAGGTAGAAGCTAAGTGTCCGAGTCTCAGTGATGGGATGGCGATTAGTTTGAACAAACACTGTCATCGAGAGGTGATGTAATTAAAGAGAAATTCATAAAATACAAAAGCACATGAATCAAATAACAATTTAGAGTAAGAAATATTCTTTGTTATAAAACCCAACATCTTTTTTTTTTAATATACCTTAGTGTTGATTCGTTTGGTCCCATGTTTTGAACATTTCAGATTAAGATATCAGGGCGACCTGCTCTGTTATATGATCAGTAGTAATATGTCACCAAAGTCATTTAACTGCTTTGAGTCTCAATTTCCTGGTGCATACAATGGGGGGTAATAATACTATTGATTTATAGGGTGGTTATATTGAGGTAATATTTGCCAAGTGCTTGGAGGTGATTTAGACTAGACTAAATTTAAACGGAAGTGAGAATGGGTATGGGTTGAAAGTGTTTCTTCATGCTGCCTTCAGACCCTATGTAGAGTCCCCTACCAGACCAATCATCTAAATAGTCTGGATGAATTTGCTACATATTCCATTTCAGCTGTTGCTGTGAGGAGGGAAGCAAGATTTTGAATAATCAAGAATCACTGTATTCAGACAAAGTTCAGAGAAGAGCAGAGAGCCAGAGCTGCTCTCTCCTTTCCATGGTAGATGGGACAATGCAGCGTGGTCCTATTACCTAATTTGAACCTGACCCATGGGCTTCCTGGAAAGTAAGCGTCTTCATGTTAGATGGAAGTTTTCTCATCATGAGGCTTTCTGAGGAGGCCTTATGGTTAAGTGTGAGCACGTTGTATGCAGTTAGCCAGATGTTGGGCAGCTCAGAGACAGGGACGGTCCTCTGATCCCAGTCACTGGAATTTGGCAGTTTGATCTCCACCCAAAGTTATGGGAAAAGGAACTCAGCAAAACGCGAAGGAGATTTAAAAAGGGAGAGGAAGAGAGAGAGAATTTTTTTCTCCCTTTTTAAAAATCGATTAAATGTGATCTTTCCTACCCTTACTGCCATCTCCCACACACAAAATTCCGAGGAACATTCAGACACCAAAATCTGAGAAAGAACCAAAGACCATAAATCTCTCTTTGTCGGTGAGGAAATGACTAACTCCATTCTTGCTCATCCCTTCAACATGAGAAAGCCTAATAAAGCAATCCTGAGTGAACCCTGACACAGACGTTTGTGCACATACGTGTGTGCACATGAGTATGTACATACAAAACTGGGAGACTGTCCTAGTGCTTTCTGCATGTTCCATCTCTAATTCCAGTGTCCGAAGTGACAGAGTCGGTGACTTTCCTATACAGTTTCTGTAGTTTACGTAAATAGCCGTGTTCCCTGGCTCCTAGACTAATAGACACCCACATTTGTGATTTTGATGGCACATTTCTCTGCCTTGGGGAGTCAACTGTAAAGGTGTAGATGTCTGCATCAGACTGGCAGTGAACTTATGCACAAAAGTAATGCATCACTGTGATAGCAACAGTATCACGGGTGCCTGGGAATCGGGTGCCTGGGAATGAGACCAATTCTTTTATTGGAAAAGACCTCAGTTTTGTGTGTGACTTTGCCACTGTGTGATGTTGCCCGTCTTCTGATCTTATTGTGGCCTCAGTTTGCTCATCTGTAAAATAGGGTTCGCAATGACTATCTCATCAAGTTCTTCCCGGTGACTGGCTCCTCTCTCTTCACGTCGTTCCGTTTAATCCCTATCCAGAATTTAATATTTTCTAATATATATTCAAAACATTCTGTGTCAGTAAACAGATATGAGGCAAACTTTCTTCTTTCAAGGGTAGAGAGGGTAGATAGAAGATTACAGTCATAAGGGAATGTGCCAAAACACGGTTTAGGAAACACTCGGCATCACCCAATCAACAGTGATACCCTGAAAACATGTTTTTAGCAGATGTCAGTAGCTAGAATAATGAAATGCTATCAAAACCAAGAAAAATTTCATGTTCAAGTCAGATAGTGGTAAATGTGTATTTACACAAATCCCTATTTTTAAAAAGTCACATTTTTCATCAGCTCTTACCCAAAGTCAGAGTAGAACGCCACCCGCAGAGCTCCACTCAAGCCTTGAGTCTGCGAGGAGAATAGCCCATTGACCTCACAGCCACACTACTGGAGACATCCAAGGAGAGAGGAAAGAAGAGGGGAGAACAGCAGATTTTGGATTTCATAGTCTAGTTAAATAGGGCAATTATACCTTGTCCCTCCAGTGCTTCCAAGTTTTGGAAGTGGGAGGCAATTGTAAAAGGAAAGAGTCTCATTTGTTCCTGATGATGAAAGGGCACTCCTTTTCTCTCTCCCTTCTTATTAATGCCACATGGAGATCTATCAGTTCTTTTCTTACAGGAAGGAGAACTAAGGATGTGGATAATCATGAAAGTATGCCCTGTCTGTAGACTTTCTTTTTAAGTAAATGGAATTTTAAGATATAACTGTTTTCTTAAATGGAGCACTCATTATAGTTACTGAATGGAATGAATTGTTAAGTGCTAATAGACACTAGATTTTTTTAATTAATATTGAGCTTTTCATAAGTTAAATTTAAATAATCAACTCTCCTGTTCATGGAGAGAAGACCAGATGAGCATGGTGGGGGGGGGGGGCGGTGTTGTGGGGATAGCATTGTATGCCAAAACTTCTTAAAAAAAAAAAAAGTTTATTGGGGGTTCCTGGGTGGCTCAGTTAGTTAAGGATCCAACTCTTGATTTCAGCTTGGGGTCCTAAGATGGAGCCGCGTGCCTCAGGGCTTAAGATTCTCTTAAGATTATCTCTCTCCCTCTGCTCCCCTACTCAGGCTTGCTCTCGAGCACTCTCTGCCTCAAACAAAAACAAAAACAAAACAAACAAAAAACCAACAACAACAAAAACAAAACCAAAACCAGTTTATTAATATTTATTAAGTTCTTAGGTGTAATCCAGAGATTCATTTAAGTGTTTTATACGCACCTCATTTAATCTTTGCTTGAGATTTCTGAGGTAGATTCGAACACTCCTATTTGACCAACAAGCAAAGACACAAATTACACAGGTGGCAAGGGACAGAGTTGGAGTCTTAGCATGAAAAGTACCGTGGGGGATATTATTGATGGGGAATAGGGAAAACCGTGTTGGGGGAGGGGCAACCGAACATGAAAATCTTGCCCTGCGCATGGAGAAAGCATGGACTTTCTCTCTCTGATGACAATAAAACTCTGGTTGAACAGTGTTTCTCAGAATCCAGGCTTCTCAACCTCTACACTATCGACATTTTTTTTTTTAAATATTTTATTTATTTATTTGACAGAGAGCGATCACAACGAGGCAGAGAGGCAGGCAGAGAGAGAGAGAGAGGGAAGCAGGCTCCCTGCTGAGCAGAGAGCCCGGTGCAGGACTCTATCCCAGGACCCTGAGATCATGACCTGAGCCGAAGGCAGCGGCTTAACCCACTGAGCCACCCAGGCGCCCCTACACTATCGACATCTTGAGCCGGGTAATTCTTTGTTGCAGGGACTGTCCTGTGTATTGTAAAATGTTTACAGCATCCTTGGAAGTAGGAATACCCACACCAGAGCCGTGACAGCCAAAAATGTCTCCAGACAGTTCCAAATGTCTCGCCAGAGGCAACAATCACCTCTTTGAGAACCACTGCTTGAATCTACTCAAAATACTCACTTTGCTTTGGTATCTCTGCCTCCAAGCCTCATGTGCCTGGTAAAGAAAATGCTAAACTCTGAGAGTATTGAAATCATCTTTATTTCAGGCACATTTCATAAACAGGTCTAATTTTCAGAGTATTTAAATGAGTACCTTACTCTTAAATACACAGGCAAAGTATTTGAAATCCCATGTTACAAATAAGGACTTGGAAACCCAAATGGTCGAAAGAGTGCATCAAGTTGGTGGAACTCAAAACACCAAACAGCATTTGAATTTTACATTCCCAACCTCGTGAGCAGACCTGGGGCAACTCTCTGATTCTCTATCTTCATTTTCCCCACCTATTAAATGGAAGTTGTAAATCTTGTTCTGTCCCCTCACAAAGGTCTTGGATGGGTCACGTCAAAAGATGCATATACGAGGCACCTGGGTGGCTCAGTGGGTTAAGCCTCTGCCTTCAGCTCAGGTCATCTCAGGGTCCTGGGATCGAGCCCCGCATCAGGCTCTCTGCTCAGTGGGGAGCCTGCTTCCTCCTTTCTCTGCCTGCCTCTCTGCCTACTTGTGATCTCTGTCAAATAAATAAATAAAATCTTTACAAAAATAAATTTTAAAAAAAGGTACATCTACAAGTACAAAGTTGATTTGCCCCTGGTCACCCAGAAAAGTAAGGGTACAGCTGAGACTAAAAATATCACAACTAATATTCTCTTTCCTTAAAGTAAGTGTGAGAAATGTGTGGGCCTACTCCCCCGCCTGGGCAGATACTGCTAATTAATCACAGATCTGCTTCCTAGTGTGACCCCGGAGCTCAGCAGCACACTCCAAGCAACTCTAAACTAAAGGTCAGATTTTGAACTTGAAACTGGATCTATTGGTTATTTCTATTATTCAGCAATGCTGCCACTTCATTCCAAATCCTTCAGGAATCAGCTACTTTATACCTTATTTTTTTACATGAAATATTAATTTATGGGTGGTTATTCAGGTACTGTGGCAAGCAAGTCAGGTATAATCCACAAATCTGATGTTCTTCTCCGACCTTCCAAGGGTGAGCCTATGGTGAGTCCCATCTCCCGCCTCCTTTGGGAATCAGAGGTCAGAACATTAGTTCTCAGACTCTGGAGGACACCAAGTATCTGCAGAGCTTGTTGAAATGCAGATTGCTGGACACACCTTCAGAATTTCTGATGCAAATGAGCCTGGGATGAGTTGGAGAATTTGCATGTTTAACACACTCACCAATAATCTTCCCTACTTCTGGTCCAGGGACCACATTTTGAAAACCACTGCCCTAGAGAGAGAAAAGACAACCGTCTTAGAGCAAGTAGATTTCAGCTTGAGAAATCCTTCTGGTTTTTTCTAATTTCTGTAATCTTGGGGGAAATGGTAGGCCTTTCTGGCTCGAGGCTAGTGCTTTGTAAAGGGGCTAATGAAAACTGATCTGCTCACCTCAAAGAGTTTTTTGAAAGATTAAATTACACAGAGGATGTGGAGAGTCTTACACATGGAGAAAGCTCTAGCTGAATAAATGCTTGTTAGTGCTTTTGTTGTTATTTGGGGAAGGTAACCTTTTTAGCCTGGACAGGCAGAGATCACAAGTAAGCATAGAGAGAGAAGGGGGAAGAAGGCTCCCTGCTGAGCAGAGAGCCTGGCGTGGGGCTCCATCCCAGGGTTCTGGGATCGTGACCTGAGCCAAAGGCAGATGCTTTAACCCTCTGAGCCACTGAGGCGCCCCTAGCCTGGACTTTGAACCACCGGTTTATAGACCCACCTCCTTCTAGACGACTGACCAGTTTTCTCTCCTCTCCAAGGAGCTGTAGGAAGTGTGTCTCTACACAATATTCCCGCCTCTTTCTCAGGCTTAACCAGAGTCTACATGAAGGAAATGGTTTCAGAATGTTCTGGACGTTTGGCCCACCGCATTGTTCCCCTTTGCTGGTCTCCAGGGACTAAAGGAAATCTGTCCATCCGTGATGAAGGGGTGGAACCATCAGCCATTGGCAGTCACTCCTCAGAGATTTGCTGGTGACTCATGGCAGCAACTTGCCAGGAGGAAGGGGAGGAAATCATCTGGAAAACTCCCTCCCTCCATAAAACTGAAAACAAACATTCTGGGAAAGAGAGAAAAAAGTGAAAATAGTGGTGAAACGAAGTCAAGGTCCCCCTTAGGATCTCTGTCAGTTTCGGGTAAATTTTTTCTTTGGTAGCAGAAAAGACCCAGATCTTGACGTTCAGGTTCTTGGTCCAGACCCTGGTTGGGTTTGTGTCACTGGAGACATCACTTCTCGACTCTTACAGTCTAAGAGCTCCAGGGAGGCAAAGACCACCTCTGTCTTTTTCAGAGCTTTATCCACAGTGACAGATCAGTGACAAACATGGCTGCTCGATAAATATTCACTCAGTAAAACTCTCCGAGCCTCAGTCCCCTCGAAGTCAAAGGGGACTAAGAAGGCACAGGTCTCAGGGTTCCTATAGATAGCCAGTGAGCTGATGAGCAATGCCCAGAGCACAGGAGGCCCTCAGTAAGAGGAGGCTGCAGTTCATGGAAGCAGATACACCAGTAAACCATATTTTTTGTTCTTAATGTCCATTCATTGAACTTATAGGCATTAACTTGATTGAAATCTTTTGGGGACTCATGTCTTGATTATCTTTTAATAATCCTAGAAGGAGGGGCATGTGGGTGGCTCAGTTGGTTAAGCAACTGCCTTCCACCCAGGTCATGATCCTGGAGTCCCGGGATCGAGTCCCACATCGGGCTCCCTGCTCGGCAGGGAGTCTGCTTCTCCCACTGACCTGTCTCTTCTCATGCTCTCTCTCTCCTCATTCTCTCTCTTTCTCTCTCTCCCACAAATAAATAAATAAATAAATAAAATCTTTAAAAAAAAATCCTAGAAGGAAAAAAATTAACTCAAGTACAATACTGTTTTGACCCTGAGCTCAAGGCACAACTAACTCCCTAGTGTGATGAAAAGAAACATTTATTCTCAAGTCAGCTGTACCTTTCCATTTAATATAATTCTGTTAATTTTATGTTAATTGCATGGTTTTCAGAATCTTGCTTTTCTTTTCTTTTCTTTTTTTTTTGGGGGGGGGTCTTTTATTCCCAGGAGACAGTGTCCAGGGGAAGGATTAGAACAAAGATTAACCCAGAGCTTTGATAAGCTTCTTGTAAGCCCCCGAGAAACCAAATGTGGTCATTGAGTCCACGGTCCACTTAGAAAATGTATATGATTAATTCTTCACCCACCACCGTCTCTGAAGGGTCTGAAGGGTCAGAAATCACTTAAAAAGCCTTTAAATGGCTAGGAAAAAAAAAACCTGTTCTCCTCACAGGACTTACCTGGAAAGCCTGCACTTCTTTGTTCACTTAGAAGGACTGCGGGGAACTGTAACATTCTCTCTCAAACCAGATGCACCCATTCCTTCATTCACTCACTCACCTCCTCTTGTCCAGTTACTAGGATTAGAAGCCTGGTGACTTGATCTTCAGAATCCTTCACCATGCTGAAGGGCAAGCCCCAGAAAAGTCTATACTCATGAGTAAATTCAATCAGGTAGGATGCGGAATTTATCCTTTTCCCCTTTACTCTGGTCCCTCTCTAACAGGTCTGTTGCCTTTGCCTTCAGACGTAGGCATCCTCCTCTTCCCCCGTAGTCCCCAAGGTTCCAAAGTGCACGTTGCTCTTGCTTTCAGCGACTGGTTCCTTTCTACGTGGAGACCAAAGCCTGGCCCAGGGGCTTTCAAAGTTCTCTGTAAAACAGTATTTTGCAATTGTTCCTTCTAAGACTCTTCTCTGGAAAAACACATCTCTCTATGAACTAAGTGGTACCATCAGAAAGGCAGACACTGGGAGCCAGTCTTCTTAAAAGCTGACTTTCTTGATTCTCTTTTCTTGAGGTGACTTATCTTCTAGGACACTCCACTATGGACAACTCCAGAACTCATGCTTGAAACACCCTTTTCCGTTCCAAATTATATTTGCTATCTCAGCCTTGAGCCCCAGCTTTTGTCTTTTCAGCGTCTGTGGACCATCCCTTCTCCCCCCTCCAAACTTGTCAACTATATCAGTATTTCCATTGCCTGCTAATTCAGGCTTGATTCCTTTTAATGCCTAATTTCCCAGCCTGGATGGTCATTTCATAAGACCATAGTCATATTCCCTCCAAGTGGAATGGATTTGGGTCTGGTCCCAAATGGAGATAAAGCCGGACTTAAAATCGGCTGAACATCATTGAGATCTCTGTATCAAAGCACTGATAATAATAGGAAAGAAACATTGATAGTTTACTGCTGCCATGTCCTATGTGCTTTGTATTGCTTAACTCAGTTTTCCTTATAGAAATCCTATGAGGCCGGCACTATTATTATCCCCATTTTGCAGATGAGAAAACTGAGGTACATACAGCCAGCAAGTGGCACTGCGATGATCTGATTGAGGCCAGGCAATCTCCCTCCAGAGTCCACATTCTTCCTCAGTCCCAGGACTGCTCCAGAAAGGATGATGGGCTTTCTAAAGCTTAGCTCAATGAACTATCATAGCAACTCTATGAGTTAATTACTCTTGTCATTCTCATTTTAATTTGGGAAAACAAAGGTGTAGAAAAGTAAAGTCCTGCAATTTATTCAGCCTGGAAGTGGAACCAAAATTCATGTAGGAGTGATACCTGAGCCCTTGCCCTTAATTGCTGCTCTGTTTTATGTTCATCCGCAAACATCTCTCTCGTTAGCCCTGCCAGTGACACTTGACCGCAGTGTCGCTCAAACTGAAGTAACGGCTGGTATCACAAGACATAGAAAAAAAAGTATTTTGAACCCCAACATTGATTTAAATTACTCTGCTTTATAAATATATACAAATATAAAACTAGATACGTAATTTCTATGCTTCATTTCCTTTATGATTGCAAACCCAAAATTAGTTTACAAATCAAACAAGAATAAAACCAAAAATATAATTAAATATAATAGAATAATAAATCCAAAAATATAATTAAAATAAAAATATAATTATATAATGTATAATTATATACTCATATGTCATATATAATATGTTATATTATATATCATTTTATTAATCATTTAATTATTTAAATCAATTGAATTGAATTATTAATTTAATTAATAATCAATTCTTTATCATAAATAATATATAAATGCATGTTAATTGTGTGGTGATATTTATTATAATTACAATATAATTAATGTAATATTATATATTAATATGTAATTGTATGTAATACAATTAATACAATTAATACAAATTAATTAATTAATTAATTAATACAAATACAATTAATACAATTAATACAAATACCACCAACTGTCATTCCAGTGCAAGGTTTTGGTGGGTAAGTGTGACCTGAAACAACACTTGCAATGTGCCCGAGGGTGACGGTTGCTATGAAACACCCACTTGGAGCTCGCAGCTCCCAGCCAGCATCTATCCTGTGATGATGCTGTCTCCCGCTTGCTGTCTTTCTTCAAGTCCTGAGGAACTTCGGTCCATTCAGTGTCATTTGGTTTTCGTGCCCATAAAGACATTTGCATAGGAAGTTCATCTCTGTTCCTTCGTCACTAGGCCCCAGTAATGAAAATAGCTTAATTTGGTGTTGCTCTGTCCGTGACACAAGGCACAAACTCCCTCAGAGGGCAAAGACAAATTCGATCCATTAGTGAACTGTATTTGAAGGTCATCTAAAATGGAAATCTCTCCCTGCTGGAAACACTTAGGTACTTTCAAAAAACAAGAATAAAAAGGAAAAAAAAAACTTAAAATGCTATCTCAAAGTAGACCTGTAGAAAATACCCAATATACACTATTGTATAAGAGTGTACGTACAGGGGCGCCTGGGTGGCTCAGTGGGTTAAAGCCTCTGCCTTCAGCTCAGGTCATGATCCCAGAGTCCTGGAATCAAGCCCCACATCGGTCTCTCTGCTCAGCAGAGAGCCTACTTCCTCCTCTCTCTCTCTCTCTCTCTGCCTGCCTCTCTGCCTACTTGTGATCTCTGTCAAATAAATAGAATCTTTAAAAAAAAAAAGTGTATGTACACACACACACACACACACACACACTGCTCTTTATGGTGTACTAAATGCTAAGTTAAATTCAAGTTTCAGTGTAATGTTCAAATATCAGCTCTGGACAAAGGGAAATCCATTTTAAAATTAGAATCAGGGTGCACCTGGGTGGCTCAGTTGTTAAGCGTCTGCCTTTGGTTCAGGTCATGATCCTAGCTTCCTGGGATCAAGCCCTGCATCTCTCACTCCCCCAGTTTGTGTTCCCTCTCTTGCTATGTCTCTCTCTGTCAAATAAATAAATAAAATCTTTTTTAAAAAAGTTTTGAATCGGTTCCATAGGTAAGGAGACGGAATGCCTGTTAGTCCCATTACTAGCATGCTCTTAATGTGTAAGGCTTTGATTCAAAATGGAGTGGCATGTCCTGGCTTCTGAGTCAAGAGAGAAAGGGACATGGAAGGGAATCAGGTGGAGGTCAATCACGGAAGTCATTTTTTTTTTTCTTTTTGCCATGGGACATGGAAGAGAGCAGACTGACCAGGAGAAAAGGAGCTAATGTCATCCTCTGATCATGACCTTCTGTAACCACAGGAGCACTGAGGCTCCAGAATGGAACAGGTTGTGGGGTAATTGTACCCCTGGAACCAGGGGGCTGTGTATACCTTCCAGGAGGACTGAGAACCCTGTAGTTAGAAGGATTAACCTGTAGGAAGTCTTGATAAGGCTTCTGTTTTCAAAATAGAAAATGTCATTTCCATAGAGTTTGACCATTTGTGTATATTAATAGTCATGGCACTTTTTTTTTTTTAAAGATTTTATTTATTCGTGAGAGAGAGAGAAAGCACAAGCAGGGGTTAGGGACAGAGAGAGAAGCAGGCTCCTTGCTGAGCAAGGAGCAGGATTCAGGACTCGATTCTGAGACTCTGGGATAATGACCTGAGCCAAAGGCAGCTGCTTAACCAACTGAGCCACCCAGGGGGGCCGGCACTTTTAATAATAGCAATAAAGTAATATTTACTTGCATTTTCTACGATAATTTCATGACTAATATTTATTTGCATTTTTCTTTAAATAGATTATTTTATTTGGCCCTCTTGATGTCAACAACCACATGAGGTGGGCACAATTAAAGTACCCATTTTATAGGTAAGGAAATCTGGCCATGCAGAGGTTAAAGAACTTGCTCGAGGTTATACATCTATCAGATGTCAGAGCTAGGATTGGAGTCTAGGTCTCCACAATTTCTAAACCAGAGCTCTTAATCCCTAGCACCAAACTTCTTTCCAAAAAGCATTCCCCAGGTAATCAAATCCTAATAATATAATGCACCTTAGCAATTCGCTGTCAAGCCTGCTTATAATAGAGTTGACACACCTGAGACCCAGAGATATTAAATGAACTTCTCCAGGTTATACAATTAGAGGTAAAACCGGTTTCGCATTCCCAGCAACTTCTGCGACGTATATTATTATTTAATAGAAAAACTACTCACATTCTATGTTTTAGGTCTAATTTAATTCCCACAATTCTGTTTCCAGTAGGTAACATTTTATATATATATGAAGATTTTATTTATTTATTTGAGTACATGAGCAGAGGAAGGGGTAGAGGGAGAGGGAGAAGCAGGCTCCCCGCTGAGCAAGGAGCCAGACACAGGACTCCACCTCAGGACCCTGGGATCATGACCTGAACCAACGGCAGATGCTTAGCCGGCCGAGCCACCCAGGTACCCTGATAACTATTTAAATATTAATTTCATAGATGAGAAAATGGAGGCCTA
Organism: Meles meles; assembly: GCF_922984935.1. NCBI lineage: Eukaryota > Metazoa > Chordata > Mammalia > Carnivora > Mustelidae > Meles > Meles meles. The sequence continues at coordinate 18,609,419 of NC_060066.1, read as the reverse complement.
GAATTTGTTAGGCAAATTCTTAGTAATCTCAAAATTAATGGTTTTGAATTCTGTTAAAACAATCATAGTTGACAATAAAATGGAATTATCCCTGCCCTTTCTGTTAACTTCGGCCAAGCATTCATAAAGTGCAATGCTGGCTATCAAGCTAATTCAGCTTCCCGATGGGTTGTGTTCATATCTGAATGCCTTCTGGCTGGTTTCCAGTATTCCTGAGTCCGGTTACCTCTCGTCGCCATAATCCAACCGTCCCTGAAAGCATTTAGAGTGTAAGTTTATACCAGCAGAATACTTAGAAACTAGGGTAACAGACTATCTTGTTTCATCCAAGACTGAGAGGAAGGGAGCTCTCAGGACATGGAGTTTTTAGTGCTAAAACCATGAAAGGGTGGGGGAAACCAGGGTAAGTTAGTAACTTTATCAGGTAGTATAGCGGAGGTACATTAGAGTCTGGCTTGATAAACACATTCCAAGCATCATTCATTCATTCATTTCAAAAACATTTCTTTTCTTCTCTATGCCACACAACTGCAAAGTACAAGTGATCAGAGCAGGACAGAGAACCTCTGTCTTCAGCAACCACAGCATCTAGAAGATGGCCATAAGGCAAACTTATAATCAACTATAACCCCAGGCAGAATGATGAAAACAGCACTGGACGTCCAAACTCACGTTTGTGTCTCTATCTTGGCAACATGGTGATATGGATTCCACTTGGTAGCCACATGGTATGGTTGAAGTTCCTGAGAATCCGAACCCTCCGCCTGAAAAATATGACAAAGTCAATACAGTGAAGGCTACATTGCTAAGGGTGAGCCTAAGTTCTTAGTTGTTTCTAGGGGGATCCAACTTTTAATAGGAAATCTCAGCCTTTAACAGAAAAGCCATTCTTGTGGGGAAATCAATATTTAGAGATAGTTTCTTTTTTACATACATGCAAATGCCTCTTAATTGATTTGCTCAAGCATGGGCAGCTTCGTTGAACATGAACTGTTTTTTTCAGGTGAACCTGGGGGGGGGGTGAACGGGCCTTGGAAAACCTCCCATGGGTATTAGCTATGGAAGACCAGTAGTATATGGCAATCAAGCTATGAAAAGTAACTTTATTACCATTTTCCATGCTGTTGCAAGCTCTGTATGTCTGCTGGGAAAGACTAAGGAAACAAGTCAGTAGAAGCCTGATGTATCCATCCGCACCGTGGGCCATATCCACTTAACAATCCAACAGACCTTCAGGAATCATATCTAGTGACAAAGAAGGAAGCATTAGAGTGAAAGAAGGAAAAAGAGGAAAACTTGGAGAAGGTCACACTCGACTGGAGAATTGATGGCTCGGTAGTTAGTTGTTCACTCAGAGCGCAAGAGCAGAACTGTCATCTTGGCAAGTCCCGAGGTGAGCAGACGGCTACAGATGAGAAAGGTAAGAAAAGAAACAGTGATGGCCAAAGCAAAAAAGAGTTGGCCAGACAGAGGGGAAAGGGTGGGGACAAAAGCACAAAATGTTAACAGGTACTGGTTATTGAACTTGAACTCTGTGTCAGCCACGGCTGTGAGCTTTTCTTATATTATCCCACCAAAAGCCCTGACATCAACCCTGTGAAGCCAGAGCTGTCCCTGTTTGCAGATGAAAAGCAGACTGAGGGTGATTTGCCCGAGGCCATGCAGGTGCCTGGCATGGAGAGCTGTGCTTGGACCCCATCCCCTGGACTCGGCCAGTTCACTGTAATGTTTTTCTCTCTCTCTCTCTTTCTCTCTCTCTCTCTTCATGGCCACACTGGGGACGGCAGGGTCCCAGACTAGTGAAAAGAAAAGTCCCTTCCCCAATGTCATCCTTATTTTCCTACCTACCTGCAGATGGGGCTCTCTTTCTGGCCCCTGTGGAAATGCCCTTAAACAGCTGTGTCACACTGTGCTCAGAAATAAGGGGCCAGCCAGTTGGTAGGAGGCCACATGATCGGTCACAACATCCTGAAAGCCAGAATCTGTGCAGATGTTTTCTTCTAACATTGGCCCCCAAACTTCCCACATGACGCCCTCCTAGCCAAAGTCACCATTCATTCTTACTGCTCACAGACCGGCGACTCTAGTTTCCAACACCAAAAAGGGAAGCAGAGGAAGCGGGCTCGAGAGTCCGTTGGCCTTCAAAGCGCAGTGCCAAGGCATAAAGCAAACGAGTACATTTCAAAATGGAAAGCTCCCCCAACTGCGACTTGGGGAAAGTGCTCCAGGGGCCGGTGAGGCTGGCTGCTCGGCGGCTCGGCACAGCTGGACCTAATTGGGCTTGGGTCTGGGAAGCCTCTGGTTGCTCCTGGCCTCCTGGCACGCTGCTGAGAGGAGAAATCCAGCGAGACAAGAATATGACTCTGCATTCCATCGGAAGCAGCCCGGGATACACTCTCTGCTAGGGGACATGGAAACATTCTAACCTACAAAGAAAGGGGCTTTCCGTGGATTTCCCAATAATGCTCATTTATCTGAACAGGAAAGTAAGAAAAAGCCCCGGCCGTCAGACAGAAAGCAAGTTCTGTCCCCGGCACAGTGCAGGCTCTGTTCTGACTTCATTCTTATGGAAGAGACGCTCGTGACACATACTGTTTTTAATAACTGACTATTTGCTTCTCATTTGGGATGCGTAATCTACTCAATGAAATGGGCACTTAATAACCCTCTTTTTGAAACAGAACAATTGAGTTAGGGGCTAGTCACACATTTCTGTCTCTCACCCTGAACAAACATCCACGGAGTGAAAGAGGAAACTTTTCAGGGTTCTTCCAACATAGAAGGCTTTCTGCCTTTCTGCCTTTGCGTAAGATGGTCCCTTTGTCTCGAAAACGGCTTTCTCTCTCTTTCATTAACGCTTAAGAACCCTTCCGGATAGCAATGATGGCGGTGGTGTGTTGGTGTTGATGATGACTGGAATACAAGATTTGTGAGAGCGTAGTCTGTGGCGCACGTTCGAATTTGCACGGGCTGTTTCATTGATTTCTCAAAGATAAAGGGCTTTAAATAGCCCCCGTTTAATATGCAAGAAAACTCAGGCAGAGGAGGGTGGGTCTTTCAGGACACGTAGCAAAAACATTGCACTCCACATCAGCTAAAAAAATTGAAAAATCAGCACACAGCAAATGTGGAGAAGGAAACGCTCACACGCTGCTGGCGGGCGTGCAAATTAGTGAAACCACATGGGAAAGTTGTTTGGTTGCATTTACTCAAATTGACAATAAACATACAAGTAATTCCACTAAAAGGTATATAGACCACCCCCGCCCCTGCACCATTCTCACCAAAAGACAAATATATATTCCTCTACTAGAATTCATCTATGAGAATACTCCATCCCAGGGTATGTAGACTCAACTGAAATGCAAGCGTATGTTCACTAAGAGATTCATACAATAATGGTAATAATAGCACTATTTATAATAGTCCCAAATTTGAACTACTCAAATGTCTTCAACAGTAGAATAAATAAGATTGGGTATAATTACACAATTGGATCATAGAAAAGGGCACCTGGCTGGCGCTGTCAGTAAAGCCTGTGACTCCTCTTCTTGAGGGCGTGAGTTCGAGCCCCACATTAGGTGTAGAGATTTCTTTAAAATAAAATCTTTTAAAAAAGCAATATAGAAAGAAAGAAGCCTAACACAGGAAAGTATATACACAATGATTTCACTTACATAAAGTTCAAAAACAAAATGAAATGATCTATAGTGCTGGAGGTTAAGGGAGTGGTTTCCCTTGGAAGAGTAACTCTAATGGAAGCTTCTAGAATGCTGATTATTTCTCTGTTGAGAGAAATACAAATGAATAAAAATTTTTTAAAAATCTTTAAAAAAAAGGTGTTACACTGTTGTGATAGACAAGAATATCTATTCTCATTACCCTTAATCAACATAGTAATGGAGAAGTAGCCATCACAATAAAGCAGTAAAGAGAAATAAGAGCATACAAATTAGAAAGCAAGAAATAAAACTGTGCTTTTTGCAGAGGACATAATTATGTTTGTAGAAAAATCCCAAGACCTGTCCTCCTAAAATCCCCCAAACATTCCTATAACTAAGTGAGTTCAGTAAGGTTATAGGATATAAGATAAATGCAAAAATTAATCATAACAGCAAACCCATGGACATACATATTAAAAACACAATATCATTTGCAATTTCTCTAAGGAAGTTAAGATATTAAGGTATAAATCTAACAAAACATTTACAATTTCTGAAAAATATAAAATGTTGATGAAAGAAATGTTTTTAAAAGATTAAATGCCTGAAGAGCCATACCATGTTCGTTGACTGAAGTTCCATCACAGTAAAGATGTCATTTCTGAACTCGATCTGTAGTTTTCATACAAATTTTTATTAAAATCTGGCAAGGTTACTGGTAGACACAGAAAGATTAATCTAAAATTCATATGGAAAAACACAAAGACAAAAATAGCTTAAACAGTTTTGGAAAAAAAAGAATGAAGTAGGAAGGGGTCACAGCTACTTGATGTTAATCAGTAATCAAGACCATTGTGGTAAAGGCAGACGGATGGACACAGAGATCAATGGAACAAAATAGAAAACCCATCTCCATTTTATAGAGGAAAAAAATTAAGGTCCTAAGAGGCTAAGTATGTTTCCCAAAATTACATATTTTAAAGAACAGAGCCAGAATTTGAACTCAGACTTGAGTGTGTTATTCTGTACTTACTATGTAAGTCCATCACATAAGACTTCCTTTATTTTATGAATAAAAAAAGAAAGTTGGGGTGCCTGGGTGGCTCAGTCAGTTAAACGTCTGGCTCTTGACTTCAGCTCATGTCATGATCTCAGGGTCATAAGATGAGTCCCACATGGGGGTCCATGCTGAGCACGGAACCTGCTTAAGATTCTCTCTCTCCCCCTCCCCTTGCTTGTCCATCCCCACCCCTTCTCGCCCTTGAGCACCTGAGCACTCCCTCTCCCTTTCAAAAAAAAAAGTTAAAATAAAAAGTCTTTGGCAGAAATATGCTTGTGTGCTATGAGTTTCTTAACGCATTTATGAATAAATCCTAAACCAAATCATACGTCTGGTTGTGTTATACATTTGATTGTGTAACACTAAAAGAGATTGCAAATGTTAATTAACTACAATGGGCAATTATGCAATTAAGTTAATTAACATACTCATCATCTCACATATTCCCCCCCAACCCCATTGTTGTTGTTGTTGTTGTTTTACAGTGAGAATGCTTAAGATCTACTCTTTTAACTAAGAATATTCAGGTATGCAAGGTTGTAACATAAAGCACGGATTCTTTCTTTAAGTCCCTCCATAGTGTTTTCACAAGCTAACATTCTGAACCTCAGTTTCTCCATTCAAAACCAGGCAAGTATCTACTGTACAGAAAGTAGTTTGTGTCTTTTTTTTTAAGATTTTATTTATTTATTTGACAGAGATTATAAGTAGGCAGAGAGGCAGGCAGAGAGAGAGAGGAGGAAGCAGGCTCCCCGCTGAGCAGAGAGCCTGTTGCAGGGCTCCATCCCAGGACCCTGAGATCATGCCTGAGCCGAAGGCAGAGGCTTTAACCCACTGAGCCACCCAGGTCCCCCTAGTTTGTGTCTTTTAATCAAGCATGTTAACAGTCCAAAGTTATCTCTTACTGACAAATTAATTTCATCGCTTTGGCCAAGATGGGAACACGTTGATCACAGTAGCTTGTTGTGTCAGTATCCTAGAGCATGGACACATCACATCTCAAACGTCTGGCTCTTGTATGGCCTGCCCTGATTGAGATCATATATGCGTATTCACTGAGTCAGGGCATAGCTAAAGACACACTGTTACACTCCATACACTATGCTAAGAGCTAGGCTTACGAAGAAATGTAATAGGGTTTCCACTCAAGGACCTCCTGGTCTAGGGGGACCTCATAATTATAACAGAACATAGGGGCACCTTGGTGGCTCATTTGTTTAAGCGACTGTCTTCGGCTCAGGTCATATTCCCAGAGCCTCAGGATAGAGTCCCGCATCGGGCTCATTGCTCAGTGGGGAGTCTGCTTATATATTATATATATATGTATAGTGTGTATGTTTTGTGTATGTGGCTGTATGTTGAGAGGAAGCAGCAGAGGGAGAGGGAAAAGCAGATTTCCCGCTAGATCCCAGAACCCTGAGATCATGACCTGAGCCCAAGGCAGACACTTTACTGACTGAGCCACCCAGGCATCCCACAACATTTTCATATCTTAAAAATCTCCAAAATCAAGCCAACAAGTAAACACTTTGTGCCCTAAATACATTTCATTATCTATTGGGGTCCTCTTCTCTCCATGAACTTTCAGCCTTGTGTGAAGGATTTCCTTATGCAGGACAATAATAAATAAATAATGCAAAGTTAAGTGCAGCTTTGAATTAAAAATGATAGACACTCTAGAACAAGTCAGAGTTCAGAGTTACAAATATTTATGTTGTGCCGAGTACATGTCAGATAGTGTTCTAGAAGTCTGGAATACAGAATGAACAAGACAGATTCTCTGCCATTGTCAAGTTTACATTCCAGTGAGGGATATAATAAATAAAGAGATATGTAATAATTTATATATTGTGGAGTGCTATAAAGAAAAGTAATAAAGCAGGCAGGGACCATGTGATGGGACGAGGGCAAGCTATTTTAGATAGTGTGGTCAAGAAAGTCCTTTGAATAGAGATCTTTTCTGTGCATGCGACCTGCATCAGGGCAGAGAATGTCAAGGTAAAAGCAGCAGTCCATGCAGGCGTCCCCAAGAAAATGAGCCTTTTGTTGTGTGTGAGCCAGCGAGAGGGCCACTGTGGCCGGAAGGGAGTGGGAATGACAGATGGAATTAAGAAATGAAACTGCAGATGTAAACATGAGTGTGAGATGAAGGACCCCTTAGGCTATGAAAAGTACTTTGGATTTTATTTTAAGACGGATGAGAAGCAGTTGCTGCTTTCCATTCGGGAAGTGTCTTGATGTGACAATGACCACCCTGTGACTTTAGCTGCAAAGAGTTACTGTGAAGACCGCATGCTCACAGAATGCTGGCGTTTGTAATACTAATATTAATTCTATTTTGGGATGCCTGGGTGGCTCAGGGGGTTAAGCATCTGCCTTCAGCTCAGGTTATGATCCCAGGGTCCTGGGATTGAGTTCAGCCTCGGTCTCCCTGCTCAGTGGGGAATCTGCTTGTCCCTCTGCCTGCCGGTCCCCCCTGCTTGTGCTCTCTCTCTCGGACAAATAAATAAATAAAATCTTTTAAAAATACGCTAATTCGGGGGCGCCTGGGTGGCTCAGTGGGTTAAGGCCTCTGCCTTCGGCTCAGGTCGTGATCCCAGGGTCCTGGGATCGAGCCCCACATCGGGCTCTCTGCTCCGCAGGGAGCCTGCTTCCTCCTCTCTCTCTGCCTGCCTCTCTGCCTACTCGTGATCACTCTCTCTGTCAAATGAATAAATAAAATCTTTTTAAAAAAAATACACTAATTCTATTTCATAGAATCAAATGACTTTCCACATGACCAGTGGAAATGTCACTTTGCTGTCTGGTAGAAACGCCATCATGCAGCCATTAGAGTGGCGCGCTGTACAAATGAAATCCAGGAGAAAAAGAATTAAAATCCAATTGTTATTTTAGTAGCTCTGTGATATCATAGTGTTGAATTATTTGGGGACACCTGGGTGGCTCCGTCTGTTAAGATTCCCAGCATCTTGGGATCGAGTCCCCCGCCAGGTTCTCTGCTCAGCAGAGAATTTGCTTCTCCCTCCTCCTGCCCTTGCACTCTTGCTCACTCCCTATCTTCCTCTCTCCCTTTCAAATAAATAAAACCTTAAAAAAAAAAAAGAAAAGAAATCGAATTGACTTTTAGAGGACCATGAATATTAACTTATGTGCGCCTTTTTTTGTTATTTTATTTTTTTAAAAGATTTTACTTATTTCTTTGACAGACAGAGATCACAAGTAGGCAGAGAGACAGGCAGAGAGAGAGAAAGGGAAGCAGGCTCCCCGCCTAGCAGAGAGCCCGATGTGAGGCTTGATCCCAGGATCCTGGGATCATGCCCCAAGCTGAGGGCAGAGGCTTTAACCCACTGAGCCACCCAGGTGCCCCCTTATTTGTCATTTTAATGATTAAGGTAAAGTCCCCATCCAGGTATTCTGCTAAAGATCTTCGATGGTAAAAGGCCATTTTGGTCTTTTTTGATTTCCATCAAAGAGCTAAAACCCTTCGGAGAGGGAAAAACACTATCTCAGGGGGCATAGCCTTATTGCTACATGAAACATTGTAAACAAGATGGTGCCTCCCCCTCTCTGCACAGCCCATCCATCCCCCTCCAGCTGCTTCAATACATCATCTCCGCTTTCTGGGTCCTTCCAAAATGTATCCACTTCAATGATTTTTTTATCCTTTGAATTTCAAGTCGGGCATCGTAACTGTGATAATTTCTCCATATTACCTCAGAGACAATCGGTCTTTCTTACACACGCCCTACACCTTTTTTTGTAGTTCTGCCATCCCAACTAATTAACCAAATTCACTAACATTTGAGGATTTTTAAATTTGTTTTTAATTCTTTTTAGTTTTTTTTTTTAATAAAGTATAATTGACCCACCAGGCTACATTGGTTTAAGGTGTACAGTGTAATGATTAGACAAGTGTCTATGTTATGTGAGGAGCATTTATTGTATACTAGAAAAACATGTGGCATATTGTGTTATTTTTCTCCTATTACAAATATGAAACGTGAGACTGGAGAGCTGGTAAGTAGCTTATAGGGGGCCTGGACGTACTCAGTTGCAGGAAAAAAAAAAAAACAAAAACAATCTGAATCTCATCTAGCTTTGTGCTATTTGATGGTAACCCTTATTTAGATGCGCAGTTTCTAACGTGCGCAGTGGGGTGTCCTGAGATCCCTCCACAAATGTAGGGGCCCTCTACTGGATATTTTAGATTTTTAAAGGAAATACAGAGCTGTACTCTCTATCAGACACTGCAGGAATGTCTAGCTTCAGGTAATTCACAATTCTGTTAGATGACACTGCATTTTTTTCAATGCCTCATGAATTTACAATGCTGGCTTTCTTATGGTTGCTGCGATGAACACTGAGCAAAAAAAAAAAAAAAAAAGTCAGCATGCAACAGGAAATGAGGGTGATGGGGTCCAACCTGATTTCCAGTTTTGAAAAGTTGTGCCTGACAAGGGTCCGCATCTCGTCAGTGAGGAATTGTGGCTATTTAAGAATGAAATAAAAATATTGTTTTTTCTTTCAGTATGTGTGTGTGTGTGTGTGTGTGTGTATGTTTTCCAAAAGGCTTATAAATTAAGACACAAATACTTTTGTATTTCTTTTGGTCCAGGAATGCTGTGAAAAAAAAAAAAATGCTGAGACCCCAATGACACCATGAACGGAGAAGGTTGGGGAATTTCTGGCTGAGATAGCTGTCTCACCTACAGATGGTGATTTTCTTAAATGCAGGGTAAAATCAGATTGCAGGAAGTAGGCAGCAGAAGCAATCTTTTCCTTCTGGTCTGTCTCTCCTCTGTGAGAGCTGGAAAGCTTTTTGCTACAAGAAACAAATGATCCAACTCATCTTGTCTTAATTAATAAGGAGGAGTCAGGGAAGCATGCAATGGGGACCAGCTTGTGTCGTATATTTTCTTGTTTATCTCCTTGAAAGGAACACATCTCCTTGGCCCATATTTGTTAGCGAACGTCCGTAAATTGCATTGCCACCACCTTTGGGATAATCACATAGATGCTTGCTACAAAAGTAACTGAAAAATCCTAATAAAGAATATGGAGGGGCACCTGGGTGGCTCATGGGTTAAAGCCTCTGCCTTCAGCTCAGGTCATGATCCCAGGGTCCTGGGATCGAGCCCCGCATCGGGTTCTCTGCTCAGCAGGGAGCCTGCTTCCTCCTCTCTCTCTCTGCCTGCCTCTCTGCCTACTTGAAATCTCTGTCTGTCAAATAAATAAATAAAATCTTTAAAAAAAAAAAAGAATATGGAGAAAGTACATGAAAAGAAAGCTTTCGTGCCGTTCGTTTCTGGCTAAGTTCTCTGGGCGGCTACATCAAAAGTATCTCCTTTTGGGTACTCAGTCCCTATTCAGGAGGAACAAAAGGATTTATAATCTCCATTATAAAAATGGATTTATAATTTCATTGCAAGTGATTAGGAGAGAATCCAGCTCACCTGGGGTCAAAAGAGATCAGGGAAAGGTATCTCTAAATTCTTGTCCTTCAATCAAATATTCACTGACATTTCTAGATGAAAACTAGTGTTGCCCGATTTATCCAGTAAAAATTCAGGTGATTCAGTTTAATTTCAATTTCAGATAAACCCAAAGAATAACTTTTTGGTATAAGTATGTACCAAATATTGCAGACATATACTTAAAAATTACTCCTTATGTATCTAAAATTCAAACTGAAGTGGGTGTCATGTACTGAATCTAGGAACTCCTTTGAAAACAGAAATTCACTTCAAATATACTTGTTAATGTGAACAGCATTTAATTATTACCATTTTATAAGCTCCTAATGAAATAACGGACCTAAAACAGTGATTTTTGAAGTGTCATTCCCTGAGCAGAGACATCGCCAGCATCTTGGAAGCTGTTCAAAGGCAAATTCTGGCCATCCACCCCATACCTATACCTCAGAAATGCTGAGGGTAGGGCCCCAATATCTGCGTTTTATTTTTTTTTAAGATTTTATTTATTTGGGGCGCCTGGGTGGCTCAGTGGGTTGAAGCCTCTGCCTTCAGCTCGGGTCATCGTCCCGGGGTCGGGGGGATTGAGCCCCGGGTCGGACTCTTTGCTCAGCGGGGAGCCTGTTTCCCCCTCTCTCTCTCTGCCTGCCTCTCTACCTACTTGTGATCTCTGTCCATCAAATAAATAAATAAATATCTTTTTTTAAAAAAAAAGATTTTATCTATTTGCCAGAGAGAGAGCACAAATAGGAGCTGCAGGCAGAGGGAGAAGCAGCCTCCTCACTCAGGAGCCCAATGGAGGGCTCAATCCCAGGACCCTGGGATCATGACCTGAGCCAGAGGCAGATGCTTAACCCACTGAGCCACTCAGGCGTCCTGCAGAATCTGTCTTTTAATGAACTTTCCAGGTGATTCGGATCTGCCAAGTTATGGTAGGCAGAATAATCTTCCTCCAAAGATGTCCGTCTTAATCTCCAGAACCTTCAAACATCTGAGCTTAAATGGAAAGGGGGAATTAAGATTGCAGAGGGAATTTTGGTTACTAATGATCTAACGTTAGGGAGTGTGTCCGGTATTATCCAGGTGGGACCAGTGTAATTATGAGCAACTTTAAGAGAGTCATTCAGAGGACGACAGGACGTGGAAAGAGGGTAGTGAGAGATGCAACATCACGGCTTTGAAGATGGAGGAAGAGGGTTATGAGCCAAGGAATGTGGGTGGCCGCTAGCAGCTGGAAAAGGCAAGGCAACAAATGCTCCCCTAGAGCCTCCAGAAAAGAATGAAGCCCTGGTGACACCTGGGTTTTAATCCAGCGAGATTTGTTGGACTTTTAACCTAACAACTGTCCGATAATTTTTTTCCTTTTCAAGCCATTGTGTTTGTGGTCATTTGTCAACAGCCGTGGAAGAAAACTAACAGAGCACTGATCGCGAATGCCTGCTAAAGCCATTAGCTAAAAGACCGTGCTCCAATACCAGAACCGGACTTGGTTGGTAGTTAACATCAGACCCTTCTGTGGCTATTCATGTGTGTTATTTCTAACTTATTTTACTTATATGTACAGCATTTATGTCTTTTAAAGACAAGCATTTAATTATTTCTAGTGTCTACAGCTGTATGGAAACAACAAGCATCAGTATACTCTAGACTGAATGTTTGTGTCCTCTGCCCCCCACCCCCACACCCCATTCATATGCTGAAATCCTAACCAGTCCCCCCACGTGGCTCAGTGGGTTAAGCCTCTGCCTTCAGCTCAGGTCATGATCTCAGGGTCCTGGGATCGAGCCCCGCATCAGGCTCTCTGCTCAGTGGGGAGCCTGTTTCTCCCTCTCTCTCTGCCTGCCCTCTGCCTGCTTGTGATCGCTCTCTCTGTGTGTCAAATAAATAAATAAATAATGTTAAAAAAAAAAAAAAGAGGGGGAGAGAGAGAGAAAGAAAAAAGAAATCCTCACCCCAGATAGGATTGCATTAGGAGGTGGGGCCCCAGGGAGGTGAGGAAATCCTAAAAGTTGCATCCTCAGCAATGGGATTAGGACATTTATAGGGGAGGCCCCAGAGAGTTCCCCTGACTCACCCCCAATCCCCCCTCCCATGGGAGGACCGGGGAAGAACACAGCCGACTGGGAACAGGGAAGCAGGCTCTCTCACCAGATCCTGAGTCGGCTGCTGCCTTCCGCTTGGATTCCCTCGCCTTTAGAACTGTGAGAAACACATCCCTGGTGTTCCTAAGCCACCAGGTCCATGGCATTCTGTTCCCGCAGCCCCAGACTGACTGAGACAGGGTATATTTGAGAAATCAGAGATTCGACATAGTCTGAACTCCTCTACCTGCTGGGTTGAAATGATTTCTCAGACAAGTGTAGTATCCCTGTTTTTCCCCTTTCCCTTCTGAGCAGAGGGAATCTTCTCGCTGAGTTATTTTGGGAAGTAGCCCAGGGAAAACTTGGGAATAGGGAAAAGAGCTAAGGACATATGTCCCAGAGGCCTCCAAGCAGTCACAAAAGGAAATTTTTTATCATGACTTTACCACAGACAAAGAATGCATCAAGTTTTAACTGTTTCCCAAGAAAGAGTTCTCATTTTCTCCACGTACTCTGTTTGTACTTAAGCCTGTCTAAATCAGCATGAAGGCAGAACATTCATGTGAATGCTACCAGTTAACTAAAATTTGGAAAAATAAGCAATTTTGTTTCTTTTTATGTTTATTAAAAACATCATCTGTGGCCACGTAGAACCTCTGCCAACACTTCTGACTGACAAAGAATCTTTAAATTTTTGTTCATTATTGTCATAGCATTAATAGTAATCTACAGCTGTTAAAAAAAAATGACTTGCTGTGGAATATAGAACAATCGGTCTGTGTGAGTCACTTGAACCCTGTCCTCGACAACCTCTTAAGAAGAAACCTTTGCAGAGTTTCTTACTGGTGTGTTTAGCTGTCTTGTCCTAAGTCACAAGAGCCAACCAATCAATTTTCAGGACTTCTGCAAAACTGTTGCTTAACATGACAGTTACTGAAATTTGAATTCTATAAACTTACAATTTTAAAAATCATATTAAAAAGTTAATATGCTCAGGGCGCCTGGGTGGCTCAGTGGGTTAAAGTCTCTGCCTTTGGCTCAGGTCATGATCCCAGGGTCCTGGGATCGAGCCCCACATCGGGCTCTCTGCTCAGCAGGGATCCTGCTTCCTCCTCTCTCTCTGCCTGCCTCTCTGCCTACTTGTGATCTCTGTCTGTCAAATAAATAAATAAAATCTTTAAAAATAATAATAATAAATAAATAAAAAGTTAATATGCTCAAAATGCCTCACTTTCTTGTCGGTTTACTACATTTTACTATCATCTGTGCTCTGAGGTTATTCACATTATCATGTGTGTATGGTAAATACAGCCCATAATGACACACCGCTGGGTAGCTCTTCCCACCTCTGTGTTCAGTGAAGTCACTTTGGTAGCTTGGAGGAAGCCACAGTGGGTGTATTTACACAACAGAAATGAGCCAATGTTACAAATGATTTGTGATGACATCTATAAGCAGTTCAAATGAATCATTTGGAAGCAGCTGTATTATACGAGGCCATGATGTCCTGATTTCACATTCAAAATGGATCAGTCTTGACTGATATTGGGAATTATCCTAATTGGAAGAGGAGGTTAAAAAACAACACACAAATAACACAAGTCAGCATGTTCCTAAAATGATACGGGCTTTTTCAAAAATTAGAAAGCTGTATTCACTTTGGTTTCAAATCCAATCTTTCTTGTTTTCTTTCTCTCTCTCTCTTTTTAAGACCCACTTAAATTATTTTAGAGAGCAAGCATGTTGCATAGCCAGGGTAAAGGGACAGGGGGAGAGAGGGAGAGGGAGAAAGAGAAGCTCAAGCAGACTCCCCACTGAGCACAGAACCTGATGCGGGACTCAGTCTTACAACCCTGAGATCGTGACCTGAGTGGAAATCAAGTCAGATGCTGACCTGACTGAGTCACCCAGGTGCCCCCCAAATCCAATCTTCCTTTAATGGAGATTTTTTTTTGACTTGAAGGATCATAAGCTCTGAGAAGTAAAAGAGGAGAACTTAGGTACTCTAAGGCATTTCCCACCCTCTCCTGAACACTACAATCATTCTCCCTCAGATAGTCAATGCTTTGGTCCTGAATTTTGATAACACACTATTTGCATCTCAAAGAGCTATGACCTTTTTAATCTTTTTCAAGTGTTCATGTTTTAATGTATTTATCTTCCCTGTAACACTACGGATAAGTTAAGTAAATTCTACTAAACTATAAAGACACATCCCCACTGCATATTTTTTCAATATATTTTATGGTTTAAATACAAGGTTTACCATGGATTCTATGTTAATTACTATACTTTGAATCCAGTTTTTATCTGCCATCTTTCTAGTTTCTACAAAATTTTACAATAAAATTTCTACAAAATTTTAATAAATTGTTACATACAATTCACCTAAAATAGTTGCTAAATGTATTCAAATATTCAGCTTTCAGGGTCTCACTCCCTGAGACTCTGCTTCAGAAAGAGGAACCAGTTAACAGAAGCTACAAACGTCGGCATTCTTGTTAAAGTGGAGATTAAAAAAAATAATCTTCACTCCAGGAGTTGATAGAAAATACAACCAAGTCCACCATTGTCATGTTTATCTCGAGTTGGGAAGCTGGAGAACCAGAGAAAAAGGAATTTAACATCCTTTATTTATTCACTAGTTATGTATTTAACATGTAGTCTCTCACACTGGCTTCTAGGTGCTGGGATGACAATGTTGAACAAAAACCAAAAATCTCTGCATCACCAAGAATATTTAGAGAGAATACTAAAGATAAATTTGGAGATTAAAAACATGTGGAAATAAGAATATTATGTGTCCCGGGGCACCTGGGTGGCTTAGTCAGTTAAGCCTCTGCCTTTGGCTCAAGTCATGATCCTCGGGTCCTGGAATCGAACATCCCCATGTTGCTGGGGGCGGTGGGGGGGACTCTCTGCTCAGTGGGGAGTTTGCTTCTCCCTCTGCCCTCCCCTGTGCTCATACTCTAGCTCTCTCTCAAATAAATAAATAAAATCTTTTAAAAAAAAGAATATATATGTCTTAGGTGGTCGCTGGAGAGGTAACGGCTAGGATGTGGGGGCAGGGTTGAAGCTAAAGGGTTAGGAAGGAAGACATCAAGGGTGGAGGGCAACTGAAGAGAAATGAATCGGTGTACATACGTCATTGGAGCTATTCATGGCCCAGCAGAAGTTGAGATTCTCTGATACCCAGGCTTACTTCCTTGTCAGAAACTTGAGACAGACCAGGTGTTCCCGAAGGAGGACCTCCACATCTGGTCAGGCAGGCAGGACATGGCCCAGCTCCAGGTGGCTCTATGTGCCTCAGCATTTGACAACGGCACCTACGTTGTGCCCCGTGGCAGCTCTGCTCTGTGTCATGTTCCAAGAGCTCACCACGCCCAGCACTGGGAGATTCTGCTTTCACAGATTTATTCTCACCTAGATAATTTTTAAAATCTTGTCCAATGACATGGGAGCATGGGAGATCGTTTACATCCGGACCATAGAGATTCCTTTAGCTCCAACTTTCTACAGGGCTAAGTAATTCTGTAATTGTTACAGTTTTTAGAAAACCTGAGGCATTAGAAGAATAGAACAAATCCTATTTATTTTTCAGGGCTCAACTCAATTCTCACATCTCCCCAGCACCTTTTCCTCACCATCACTGCTTTCTCTAAACTCCTCTAACAATTACGCTCTGAACTCTCTGAGGCTTAGGTCAGAGCAAACAAGGTTCTCAGGAAAAGGGCTGTTGAGAATAAACAAGATGCTAGAGTAAGTCATAATGGAAAACTACAAAAATCAACAAAAGGTGTGGCCAGCTGTCCAAAGTATGCTTTCCTGGTGAGGATGGTGATCTTAGCCTTCCTTAGATAGGCTGTCACTATCAAGGGAGGTATATGGGAAGGGCAGAATACGTCCAGAAGAGAGAGGTTTTTCTACACGTGCTAGTCTACTCGGGGTTTCAGTTGACATCCCATCATAGCAAGATCATGGGAGAGTGGGGGTAGCCTGGAACAACATTGAGCTCTATAGGGAATGGCACTGGTGAGAGCCAGGCAGCTGGACTGAGACATGGCTGATTGGACTGGTCTCAGGGACAGCTGAAGTCTGCTGTGGAAATAGGAAAAATGGAAAGAGCGTGTGTGTGTATGCATGTGTCTAAGAGAGGGGCTTGGGGCAGACACCCACCTTCATGGATGCGGGCCGGCAATTCCTTGATGGGCTCTCAGGGACCAGACAATTTAGAAAACTGATGAAACCAGCAAAACTCATTTTGATTTACACTCACTGCTGTACAAAGTGTTACTGATGATTAGTCAACAGAGCAAGGAAGGCAGGAGCTGATGTTCTCTTTCAACCCTTTTATTTTCCAATTGTTTCATGTGGTTTAGCAAGAACATAATGAAGTGTTTACATATGCATATATACAGAATATGGAATATAAAACTATATATAATAAATACATTATATTTAGTACTCATATATTATACATATAAGGTAGATTATGCATATATTAATACAGTTGTAGGTACCTTGAAAGTGCTCGATAAATATCTGTTGAACATTGAACGGTGAAGTCCACAAATCATCAACTATTCTTTGATTTTTTCCATATTCAAATGGATTAATTTTCTACAAGTAACTGTTCACTGAAACCCCGATCTCTATATAATCCTGGGCTGCCTGGGTGGCTCAGTTGGCTAAGCGTCTGATGTCAGCTCAGGTTATCTAGTCCTGAGCCCAGGGGAAAGATCAACTGTTTTCTAGAACTAGTCTCAGTTCTATGGGGCAAGAAAGCAGTCACCCCAGAGGCTGTGCCCAAGGACAAGGTTTGCCATGGATCCTGGTAGTTAGAAAGCATTAGACCAGATGTCAGAATGAAACACACATTTCACAATGTTATGTGTATATCAAATCATCACCTTATACATCACCTTAAATATATATCATTTTATTTGTTAAATACACCTCAATAAACAAGCAAACAAACAAATAAATTGGAAAAATTGCAGATGTCAGGGACAGAAGAAAAAGGACTTCTTTAAAACAATACAACAGGGACGCCTGGGTGGCTCAGTTGGCCAAGTGCCTGCTCTCAGCTCAGGCCGTGATCCCAGGGTCCTTGCTCAGTGGGGAACCTGGTTCTCACTCCACCTTCTGCTCCCCATCTTCTGCTTGTCCTCTTGCTCTCTCTGACAAATAAATGAATAAAATCTTAAAAAAAAATTAAACAATAGAACAAATTAACAAGACTTATAACATCCCTGGGCCTCGTCACGGTCCTAATAAGTGAAGACTTCTGGCAGTCAGCAGACTCTTTAAAATTCCTTTCAAAAAAATCTTAGAAGTATCCCTCTCCTCTTATGCAGCTGCCTCTGAGCAAGCCAGCAGTCATCACACACACACACACACACACACACACACACACAAAAGCAGGTGCACACTCAAACACACACACATATACTCGTGAACACACACACTTAACCTGTCATAGACTAAGTGTGGCTCACAGGTCGGAGTTCGGGGAAGGAGGTGTCATTGTACTTCTCTGCTTGAAAAATCAGGTTTTATTTTGTCATTATAATATTTGTCATAAAATATTTCAGACTCATCAGGTTTAAAGTTATCCCTGGAATTTATACTTTTATTTTATTTTATTTTTTTTTAATTTATTTGACAGAGAGAGATCACAAGTAGACAGAGAGGCAGGGAGAGAGAGAGTGAGAGGGAAGCAGGCTCCCTGCTGAGCAGAGAGTCCGATGCGGAACTCGATCCCAGGACCCTGAGATCATGATCCGAGCCGAAGGCAGCGGCTTAAACCACTGAGCCACCCAGGCGCCCCTATACTTTTATTTTTAAAAAAGTCAAGAAATCATTTCCAAGCTCAGGTAAGACCTAGGTCCCTAAATCAATTTCACAGCCTCGGGAAAGGAGGGGCCGTTTCCATTCCTCCTGTGAATTGGTAGAGTCCAGCAAAGAGAACTTAAAGGAAGAGAGGCCTCACCGCACTCTAATTATTTGTGTTAGAGGAAAGAATTGATCCGATGACCTTACCATCAACCAGACAGAGAGGCCAGCAGGCAGAGACCTTTGTATGGAAGCACGTTAGCCTCATTAGATAAAGACAGGAAGTGACAGGAAATCAGAGAGTTTATTTTAACGATCCTATCCTGTCTTCCATCACACCGTAAACAGCCACCCCTGTGGCCGGCCAGGCGACACGGACACCGCTTTCCACAGCCTCGTGCGGCCACAGATGGGAGCCCCACACCAACCAGCCGCTAAGATAAGGAGGAAAGTGTGTCCATATGAGGTTTATTTATTTTATCAGAGGCTGCAACTGTCGGGGGAAGACTGTAAATGCCATGCACTTTATCCTGGACAGCCTGTCAACTTCAAAGCGGAGGTCTGAGGAGAAGAGTCTGGAAGGGTCTCCCCCACCTCCACGAAGCAAAGACTCCCCCCGCCACAGGTTAAGCTGAGCTTCTGCAGTGTGTCTGGGAAATGAAACATACACACCGTAGGCTATGATTTTGTTGGCAGGTAGGAGTTGTTAAGAAGAACGCTGCTGCTTGAGACGGTGAAGAGCTGCCAAGGCAGAAAACTCAGGGCACAGCGGACAAAAGCTGGAGTTTATGTTAACCCTTGGCCCGTGATATTCCTGGCCTTTTCGCATTACTCACTTCACGATATTTTAAGAAAGAGGACTGTGTTTTCTGACTGTAAATATGAGTGCAGCAGTTTGAACCAGGTTACACCAAATATTTTTCTAACTGAGGGAGACCAATGTAGAATTTAGATGCCAACAAGATGACTAAACAGCCATTTGTCTCATATTTACTCATTTAGGGCTGATGGGAGTGGAAAGAAACAGCTGGTGTGAGCTATTTCTATGGGAAGCAACAAGATACACCATGCCATAGGGGATTAATTTAACCCCAAGGTACGTTATTGTCCCAGGTCTTACAGAGCCCTCGCCCTCTGGAAGCTTCTTTGTCGATGTATATACACATACACAAAGAAGCTTTAACTGCTTTTCATGGGTGAGGTTTTTTTTTTTGGTCAGCACACTTTGCCTTTAAACCATAAAATACATCTGTGTGATAAGAAAGAAAAGAAGACTGCATTCAAAGTTAGAACTCCAGTCACTTTTAAAAGAGCAATGAAGAAGAAAAAGGAATTTAAAAACAAAACAAAACAAACCCAAAGTCATGTTGTGCTACATTCGCCCTTAATGGTCACAAGAACTGCCTTGTTTTTTGTTGTTTTTTTGTTTGTTTGTTTTGACTTTAAAGAAGTGCCCTGCTGGGGCACCTGGGTGGCTCAGTGGCTAAGCGTCTGCCTTCAGCGCAGGTCATGATCCCGGAGTCCTGGGATTGAGTCCCGGGTTGGGCTTCCAGCTCCACAGGAAGTCTGCTTCTCCCTCTGACCTTCTCCCCTCTCATGCTCTCTCTCACTGTCTCTCTCTCTCCAATAAATAATCTCTCAAATAAAGTCTTTAAAAAAAAAAAAAAGAAAGAAAGAAAGAAAAAAGAACTGCCCTGTCAAGAAAGCGCTGTCCTCAGTTTTCATGTGAGATGGAGAATGACTGAGTGGCCTCCACTTTTTTCCACGAGCAGTTGGTAACCGCCTCACAAAAGCCTCCCAAGGCCCGAAGGCTTGGGCACACTGACTTTTCCATGACTAACGCTTCCAGCACCGGGGCCAGCCGCGGGTCTCCCCGCCACTAGGGAAAGAGCCAGCCTGGATTCTCTGGAGGAAGGGCTTCCGGTAGTGCCACTTTGTATTTCCTTTACTAGTTGAGGAACTTTGATCCAGAAACGCAATTCTAAGGAAAGGTCTCCGTTCTTATGGAATTTTAGCGCCAAAAGCCATTTGGGGAGGCTTCAAAGTCAGTATCTTTTTTAAGGGGGATAGCCTCAAGATGGAGCAAATTGCCTGGCATTTAAACGCTCCATTGATGTTAACTAATTAATACCAATGGCCTTTTTTTCAGATCCCTGTAGCTTTCATTTCCAATACTGGTTCTCATTATTCAAGATTCTTGCCGTGGCCATGCAAGGGTATTGTGCAGGTACTGAGCGGAAGAGGTATTGGGTATCTGCTTTTTAAATTTTTTTCTTTGCCAAATCCCTGCTAGTTGTCTTATGTCACACTTGTTATGGTGGTGGTTCTGTTTGTTTGTGCTGTTTTGTGTTATCTGTTTTGTGTTATCTGTTTCTTTCTCCCAAAGACTACCCCGGGAAAAACATACTCGATGTCTTTTCTTAACGGCCGCATCCTGATGTCAGTCTCCTCCACTGCCAGGACTCACACACTCATTCACACACACACACACACACACACACACACACACACACATTCAGGACTCTTGTGAGGGACTGCTCTCTGGACTTCGGTCATCCTCAGGAATCTATTACCTGCCACATCCCCCAATAAGGAAAATTTACTCTTTTTAAGGCAACTCTTAAAAACTGCAGAAAATCTAATGTCTCCCCATCTTCACTCCCAACATGTCTTTCTTTTTTTTTTTTTTTTAATATTTTATTTATTTGACAGAGAGAAATCACAACTAGGCAGAGAGGCAGGCAGAGAGAGAGGAGGAAGCAGGCTCCCCGCGGAGCAGAGAGCCTAATGTGGGGCTCGATCCCAGGACCCTGAGATCATGACCTGAGCCGAAGGCAGAGGCTTTAACCCACTGAGCCACCCAGGCGCCCCCCAACATGTCTTTCATGACGACATTTCAGTCCTGTGCTTGGCTCTATTTTGTAGAAGGTTCTTTGATATCACTTTCATGGTACAACCTCAGGGAGAAATGAAATGTTTCGGCCAAGGTCTCTAATACAGTAGTTGCAGAAATCAGGTGAGCACCCAGGTCTTCTGACTTCCAGGTCCATGCAATTTTTTACTACATCAAACTGAAGGTCTTCAGTCCAGGAGACCTAACATTCTCAGAGGGAGAGGGGAAAAAAACAAAACAAAACAAAACAAAACAAAACAAAAAAACAAACAAGGCAATATGAACAACAATAATCACATTGTACAATGATTTCTCTAGAGTTATAAATGTCTACCATGTTACTCAATAAAATAAACTGGTGCCAAATCAAATAGCATGAGCTGTGCCCAAAGGAGATTGGAGGGTAACAACAGAAATGATGCAACCTCAGGCAAACCATAAAGCAATTGTGAGATTGATCAGAGGGCCAGGGAGATACGAGAATGGTGGTGACCCAAGATTTTCTGATGATAAAGAGCTTAATGAGAGCTTAGCATCTACAATGTCTCAAAAAAAAAAAAAAAATCCACTCCAACCACAAGGTATACCTGCTTTCCCACAAATAGCATCATTGCTTACATTGTAGCTGTTGTCCAAAATACCCTTCCCTTTCCATTGTCCAAGCTCTACCTTTCCCTCAAGATTACATTTTGCCCCATGAAAACTTCCCTGAGTCTTGGCCCACAGTTTTCCACCTTAGTCCTGAAACCTTAGTCTGTGCTTTGACCCCCCTGCTTAAAAATCATTTTTTTTCCAAAAAAATATTCTGTGTGTTGTTTTCCCCAGTTGGCTGGAAACCCCTATGCCTTCTAATCATTTGGGTTTTTTCCCAAACAGCTTAGTACAACTCAACACGTTTCCTTTTTTTTTTTTTTTTTTAAAGAGTGTATTTGAGATAGAGAGTAAATGGGAGAGAGAGGGATATAGAATCAGAAGCATACTTTGTGCTGCGCACAGAGCCTGACAGGGCGCTGGATCCCATAAGTGCAAGATCAAGTCCGGGGCTGAAACCTAGAGGCAGACACTTAAGCAACTGAGCCATCCAAGCGCCCCAATACATTTCTGATAATGACCTAATTCATGGGTCAGGGAGGAAAGTTACGTGGGAGTTACAGTAAGAAGTGTGGAGCATTCTGGATGTGTCTCAGAGGTGTGGGACCTGCATTTTTAGTTGGTCTCTCCTTGCATCCCGCACCCCTCCTTGTTGAAAGTCATCCATGGCCATGAGAGCTCTGCCTGAAATTCTTGAATGAACCAGGAACTTATTCTACCCTAAGGGCAAAGACTTACTATACATTCAGGTATACAGATGTCCATTAAAACTAGGGAGCAAAAATTATTTACAATTATAATATTTAATGAGCCTGAAATTGGAATACAGGGCCAGAGAATGGATTTTTTTTCCCCTAATTTTTAAATATATGCTTCAGTGAGGGTGCCTGGGTGGCTCAGTTGGTTCAGTGACTGCCTTTGGCTCAGGTCACGGTCCTGGAGTCTCAGGATCGAGTCTGGAATCGGGCTCGCTGCTCAGTGGGGAGTCTGCTTCTCCCTCTGATCCTCTCCCCTCTCATGCGCTCTCTCTCTCATTCTCTCTCTCAAATGAATAAATAAAATCTTTTTTAAAAATCTATGTTTTGGCAGGAATGCATGACCTTAAAAAAAAAATTCAGCTTTTAGAATGACCAGCATCTGGAGCACTGACAACACCAAAGTAAAGCGACAGTAAAAAGAGTAAAAAGATTAGTGGTTGTCAAGGTTGGAGGAGAATAATAAAAAGGCAGAACAAAGAGAATTTTTAAGGCAGTGAAAGTACTCCGCACGATGCCGTAATGATGAATGTACGTTCTCCTACATTTAACCAACCCGTAGAATGTACAACATGCAAAGCGAACGATATTTTGAACTACAGACTTGGGGTGATAATGAGGTGTCAAATGCTGGCAAAGACATGGAACAACATGAATCCTCATTCATTGTTGATGGAAATATGGAATGGTACAGTCACTTTGAAAGACATTTTGGAGGTTTCTTACAAATCCGAATATACTCTTATCATATAATCCAGCAATCAGACTCCTTGGTATTTACCCAAAGGAGTTGAAAACTTAGGTCTGTAGAAAAGCCTGCGCATCAATGTTTATAGCAGCTTTATTCATAATTGCCAAAACCTGAAATGCAAGCAAGGTATCCTTTAGTAGGTGATGGATAAATAAACTGTGGTACATCTGGACAATGGAATATTGTGCAGCCCTGAAAAAGAAATGAGCTACCAGGGCAGGGAAAGACTCAAATGTAACTTAACTGCATGTTACCAGGTAAAAGAAGCCATTGAAAATCTTTACACGTTGGGTGATTTCAATTAGATGACATTCTGGAAAAAGCAAAATTAGGGAAATGGTAAAAAGATTAGTGGTTGCCAGGGTTAGGAGGGAGAGGACTAAATAGGCAGAGAGGCAGAGAACAGAGGATTTGGGGGTCAGTGAAACTACTCTGCATGATTCTATAATGAGGGATACATGTTCTCACACATGTATTCAAACCCACAGAATGTGCAACAGGAAGAGGGAATTGTATGATGAACTATAGACTTGGACTGATAATGATATGTCAGTGTAGGTTCATGGATGGCAACAATGTATCACTCTGGCAGGGGATGTAGGAGGAAGGCTACCCATGTGTCAGGGGCAGGAGGTATATGGAACATCTTTACCTTTCCTTCAGTTTTGCTGTGAGCCTCAAACTTCTCCAAAATAATAATAAAAATAATAAAGTCTCAACTTTAAGGAAAGACACACAAAACATAAACATCAGTTAGGTTGATATGCCTGCTGAAGTATGTAGGGGGGGATCCACTGTTATCTACAGCTAATCTTGAAATGCACCAAATAAATAGGATTCTTCGATGAATAGGCGGACAGGTGTGTGACAGGTGTGCAAGAAAATCACAATGCTGATTATTGACCCTAAGAAGTAGGTTGATAGATGTTCCCTGTAAAAACCCAGCCTTTCAATATTTTTGAAAATATTTATAACAATGTTGAGGAAAAAATCTAATTATGATGTAAAAAGGCAATAAACATAGGCATTCTCTTATTTTACTCACTGATTAATCTAGAAGCAAAATATGGTCTTTCAATAAAGCCCATGCACGTGTGTGTGTGCACATATATGCACTAAGAGTCTGTAAAATTCCATGTGTTAGTAAAACCAACTAATATTGACTAGGTTCTAAAGATATCTTGATAAATCAGACTAAAATGTGTTCATCTCACCTATACCCTGCCTTCTCTATGCCTGGTGAAGCAAGTCCCTATCTACATGGGGCAGAGGGAACATTTTGAAATAGTAACTCATCTGAAACTTAAATAAAAATATTTGATGTGCAAAAAAAAGTTTAATTTCTTTCCTATTATAAATGTAACATATGCTATCTATAGAAGAAAACAGATGACATGGGAAAAGGAGAAAAAAATTTTAAAAATACATTTTTTACACTTTTTCGATGCATAAATTTTCTTATTTGCTTCACATAGTTAAACTTGTTTATTTTTAGTTTTATTTATTTCTCATTACAAGAACAATATATTGTCATTGTACTATTTTAGAGTACACAAAAAACACCAAGGACACAAAAACATCCACTCTGTCTCCATGACTCCCATGCAACCATTTGTAAATTTTTTATGAAAGGCTGAACAAAGTTATAAAAATTAAATCATGCAAGTCACACCTAAAAATTAATTGAAAAGAATTTTCCCACCTTCAGGTTTTTTTGGATCCAGCTGACCTAGAGTCAGGTACTCCTTCCCGAGAAATACATGTTCTCCCTCCTTGCTTTGTCCCTGGTCCCACGTCTTGTGGTCTTTCCAACCACAGGGAAGACGTCATTTCCTCCCTATTGCCTGGAACAATCTTCTTTTGACTGAATATCACCTCCCTTTAAAATAGTAGTTTAGGGGCACCCGGGTGGCTCAGTGGGTTGAGCCTCTGCCTTCAGTTCGGGTCATGATCTCGGGGTCCTGGGATCAAGCCACTTGTCGGGCTCTCTGCTCAGCGGGGAGCCTGCTTCCCCCCTCTCTCTCTGCTGGTCTCTCTGCCTGCTTGTGATCTCTCTCTCTCTGTCAAATATATAAATAAAATCTTAAAAAAATAAGTAAAATAAAATGGTTGTATAAGGGTGGCTCAGTGGGTAGTGTTTGACTCTTGATTTTGGCTCAGGCCAGGACATCAGAGTGATGAAATGGAACCTGGCATTGGGCTCTGCGCTAAGCATAGAGTATTTTAAGACTATCTCTCTCTCTCCCTCCCCCTTTGCCCTCCCCCACTGTCTCTCCGTCTCAAATAAATAAATAAATAATTAGTGGACCTGGATGAATGGATGGATAGATAAATATAAATAGACAGATAGATAGATAGAGAAAAGAAAAGAATAAAATATAAAATAAAATAAATCGTAGTTAATTGTGACCTGGACCTGGATGGAGCCTCTTAGGGAACATTCTGGAGATTCAGTGATTTCTCCTCTTGCCTCTGCAGGTGTGCCAACCCTGGGCAGAGGGGAGGCACAATCTCAGATCTGATATGTAAAAGCTGGGAAATCTGGGCTTTAGCCTTCTCATCCCTACACCAGGAATAATGAGAGTAGGCAGATGAAATTGTTGCAAAGGTGAAATGAGTCAGTACAATGCAATATTCTCAGGAGGGTGCCTGGCACACGGTAAATCCCAAATAAATGTTAGCTCACAGACAGGTTTGTCCTTGGCCTTCCAAGTAGATTTCTTCTTTTAGCCATTGTCCATGACTCCTTGCTATTTTTTAGTCATTAATGTAAAATGAGATGCTATTTTGAGATTTCTTTATGAAATGTAAGGGCTTGATCTTAGCATTTGTCTCCAGATTTTTTCCTGGAAAGAGGGACACCCTGACCCGCAATGGTAGGGACCTACACAGACCTGGGTCCTACTTTATCTTTGTAACCTTATCCCTTAAGCCTTGCTGGCCTGCCTGATAAATCCCATCGCTTCCTGCTCAGCCTGACTTTGCTTCCAGTAAACCAAATGTGCCCCCATCATAAACCCATCTCCAGCTTCCCCTGACAGCGCTCTCAAAGTGCTTTCTGGCAACATCACTAATTTCTGGATGTTTCTTTTTATTTTTAAAGTAGCAAATTTTAGAGCAAATGTTTCATTTAATGATGAACTACTAGAAGCATGCTATCACTTTTTATGTAATTTTGTGTAGCAGGTGTTGGCCAGCTCAACAAAAGAGTAAAAATAAATAAAATTATATGAATTAGAAAGATATAAAGTTCCAATTATCACATATAACATAATTACTGAAAACCCAAAGTAAACTACAAAATATAACTCCTGAGAGTTTAGAGATATTGCTGGGTATGAGATCAATTGCATGAATATATACCAGTAGAAAATTTAGAGAAACAAAAAAATAAATAAACAGAGTACTATTTGTGCAATGATTGGTAGACCAGAGAAACAACAGAATTAAAGGCCCAGAATCAGACCGACACATGCTATTTTTTAATAGGTGTTCCCTCTTTTTTTTATATGTCTTTTTCCCCCCCAGGTGGGCTGTAACGTCATTAGAGATAATATTTATTTCTTCTAAAGCACCTAACACAGAAGGACTGGCTGTTCTGCAAATTTTATTTTTGTCGGGGTTTTTTTAGCACCAAATTTATCTTTGGCAGAATATATGAGGATGTATATACTGGTAAGTTTGGGACATAAGTGAGGGAAGACATTTCCAAAAAAATTATAGTAAAGGTTAAAGTGTAAAAAATAGAAGGAAACCCAAAAAAACATAAGTATCATAAATTGTCTGACCTACAGAGTAAATCTACCACAGCTTTATTTAAAAAAATTCTATTTATTTATTTGAGAGTGATCAAAAGTGAGAGAGATCACAGAGGGAGGGGGAGAAACAGACTCACTGCTGAGCAAGGAGCCTGATGTGGGGCTCAATCCCAGGATCCCGAGATCACGAACTGAGCCAAAGGCAGATGCCTAACCAACTGAGCCACCAAGGGGCCCTACTGCTAGGCTTCTTCATGCCTATTTCTCTTGCTGCCATGCTAAGTCTGTGCCACAAGCAGCTGCTATGCTCTCACATCCCTGATGACACAATGCCTCCCTAGTCCTAAACATCGTGTCCTATCTGGGAATGCTTCTCAAGAGATCTAAATGAGGGCATTTTGGAAAATAAAAAACTGAATAAAGAAAATGAGATATCGATCATCCTACGTGTTTTTATTCTGCTTGAGAATATCCCCACTGTCCTTATAGGACAATCATAGAAGCTGTCACAATTTTACATTGCCCTGTAGGTTATCATGTGCTTATAAATGGTGTAAGTTATACCCAATAGGTTATTATACTTCCATCATTTCCCTCTTAGTCAATATGCAGATTCTTTCTGCCTTTCCTATTATACAGAATACCGTGACGCATGTGCTCATCAAAATTTCAACATTTCCTCAACACACATTCTGAGAAATACAATGACCAGGGTCAAGGTCGAGTGTTTATCTTCAGACACTTGATGAATATTGTTTTTTTCCAGACTGCCTTCAGAAAAAGCCCAAAGATTCTCCTAGCACAATATGCTGGTCACACTTTTCAGATGATTAAGTATTTTTTAATTTTTTCAAAGCTGATAGTTGAAAATTAGAAAATTATATGCACCCCATAAGCATATTTCTATATACATAAAAAACATATGCAATATGCTTATTGCAGCATCATTTGCAGTAGCCAAGATATGAAAGCAGCCCTAGTATCTATCAATAAGTGAATGGATAAAGAAGTGGTATTTGTGTATACATACATATATAATGGAATATTATTCATATATTACTCATATATATAGAATATCACGCACACACACACACACATATATATATAAATAACGGAATATTACTCAGCCCTAAAAAAGAATGAGATCTTGTCATTTGCAATATGGGTGGGAAGATGAGTGAAACAGATGAGAGGATTAAAAAAGAAAATGAGAAGATTATTGTTTTTATTTGCATTGATTGATAATGGTGGTAAATATATTCAAAAGTGTACTAGTCATATGCATTTCTATGAATTACTTCTTCAGGCATTTTAGCTATTTTCTATAATAATGTAGGTATTTTTTCCAATATAGCAAAGATATTCTTTACCTATGTTATTTGAATAAATATTTCCCACCATTACTTTTCATTTGCATCTACATTTCAGTTGTGTTTAGAATATGTTGTAATATATAAAATATATAATTTACACACATACACACAAAATGCACCCATCAGAAATGTACAGATTGGTGAGCTTTGGCCAATGTATAAATTTATGTAATCACCACCCTAAGTAAAGAGATTTGTTCCATCCTCACAAAATTTTTCTCAGCATCCTTTTGCAGGCAGTTCTTCTCTACCCCAGCCCTAGATACCACTGGTTTGCTTTCTGTTGCTCTAGATTGATTTCACCTTTTCCTGAATTTCATATAAATGGAATCCTATAGTATATGTGGTCCTTTCTTTCTTTCTTCTTTGGCTCAGTTTATTGCTTTTAAGTTTCATACATAATTATCAATATGATCAGTAGTTCATTCCTTTTTTCTTTTTCTTTTTTTTTTAAGATTTTATTTATTTATTTGACCAAGAGAGAGATCACAAGTAGGCAGAGAGGCAGAGAGAGAGAGAGGAGGAAGCAAGCTCCCCACTGAGCAGAGAGCCCAATGCGGGGCTTGATCCCAGGACCCTGGGATCATGACCTGAGCTGAAGTCAGAGGCTTTAACCCACTGAGCCACCCAGGCGTCCCAAAAGAGTGTTACAAAGCACTCTACTTTAAAATGCTAAATTTTATTATTCTCTATTTCATAAAGAATCTGTTACATTCTTTTTCAAGATTTTGTTTTAAATTTTCTTGGCTTCCTACATAAAATATATTTTAGACATGGGTCCTTCTTGTGAGTCTTCAGAATAATATACATCTTCCCTTTCTGTATATTTCTCATGTTCAAACTTGGGTTCTTTTGCTTGTTTTTTTGCTTTGTCTCATTTTAATTAATTTTGAAAGAAGGAGAGATGTACCCAGACATGCCAGCAAATCTCTGTGTGAATTACCCTTGGCTTCTCTCACTGCTCATTTGCTGTTAGTTCAATCTTATGTCCTGATTAATAGGTGAGGTGAACAGGGAGGGTAAGGGGGGGTAGTTTGATAGTTTTTATTTTGACCCCATTTCCAGTCATGAAGTCACCTGCTTTAACTCTGGTAACTTGAAATGGGATTGTGTCTAATGTCTAGTACCTGATTCTTTATCATTCTGCCTAAAATCCCTAGTATGTCATCTTACCAGATTCCCATTTCTGCATTGCCCCATTCCCTACCTAATTAACTTCCAAAATTTCTTTATTATGGAGACATAGCTCCCAGGATTCAATGCTTTATTGCTTTGTATAAAAGGAAGATAAGAATGATATAAGTCTATGGGCTTGTGTCTAGTACAAAAGTATGCAACAAGGATTGCGGGTACACAGGAATATGAAGAAAAACACTCTAACTCACTCCAAAACATGGAACTGGAAATTAGAGGAGCAACTGCATAATTTCTCTTTTTCCTCCTGTTCGAAACAGGCTTTGAATCCATGACAGTTTGACTACAAATTCAAGATCCCGACAGCAGACACTGCTTCTAGAAGCTGATCCATTTTTGTAAAAAAGAACCCAAAATTTTCCATCTCATTTATACTACCAGATAGACAAAAGATAAAGACATGTTCCTAGCCCTCGATGGTGCAAATGCGTACCTATAAAGTAACACAACTTGCATGGTAAATTCTAGAGTAGAGATAAGATAAAGGAATACATTTCTTAACATGATTATTAGATGATCCGTGGTCATGATACAATAAACTCTTCTTGGTACAGTCCACTATAAAGAGTGGGTATTTGGAGGGTGCCTGGGGGCTCAGTGGGTTAAGCTGCTGCCTTCAGCTCAGGTCATGATCTCAGGACACTGGGATCGAGCCCCACATTGGGGGTCTCTGCTCAGCAGGGAGCCTGCTTCCTCCTCTCTCTCTCTGCCTGCCTCTCTGCTTACTTGTGATCTCTGTCTGTCAAATAAATAAATAAAATCTTTAAAAAAAAAAAAAGAGTGGGTATTTGGGGTAAATAAGAGCTGCAGCACATTAGGTGTGGTCTGCTTCATGCGAGACAGCAGGAGGATCACTCCCTTTGGTCTGGACACTACAGCTCTGTTAATTCAGCCCCAGATCAAATTATCCTCTTGGCAGCCTCAACGCACTGGTGACTCATGTTGGGCTGGCAGTCAACTGAAATCGCTAATCCCTCTCACACGTGCAGCTGTTTAGCCACATCTCCCCCATCCTGGCCTGGTGGGTTGCTTCTCAGAGCCTGAGTGCTACGTTCTCATATTGCCCTAAACCATCTCATTTGCAAGGATGCACATTTCACACACGGCATAATCGTCATGACATAGGGATGAAACAAGCTTAAACTGCTATTCATTTGCCCTGTAAGCTTGAAAGTCTAAGTAAGTCAGAAAAAGACGCAAGAAATTAGGAAGAATGTTAGTGTCCCCCAACCTCGCATGTCTAATAAATCAACATTTTCATCTGTCCTTCTCCTGAATATAAAGATGATACAAATTCTCTGTCCCTGTATTTTCCCTGTAAAGTTCCCAGCTAAGGACCTTTGGGGAATTCTTCTTCTTCTTTTTTTTTAAATAAAAAAATTTATTTATTTGACAGAGAGAGAGAAAGATCACAAGTAGGCAGAGAGGCAGACAGAGAGAGAGGGAAGCAGGCTCCCTGCTGAGCAGAGAGCCAGATGCGGGGCTCGATCCCAGGACCCTGAGATCATGACCTGAGCTGAAGGCAGAAGCTTAACCCACTGAGCCACCCAGACACCCCCGCTTTGGGGAATTCTTGAACACAAGGCAGAGAGGTACTCTAGGCCCTCTAAGCTGGTCACCTACTCCAAATCAAATGTGATTCTAAATGTCTATGTGTCCCCCAGGAAAGATGCCTTCTTTCAAAATGAATAGGCCACACTAAGGGGGAACTCACCTTATCTGAGCTTCTGCTGTATTTACTCAGGTTTAAACTCTTTCTTTAAATATACTATTTATTTCATTGTCATGACAACCTTGTAAGTTACACATGACTCTCTTTGTTTTATGGCGACCGAGCTAGAGGTACACGGAGATAAGGATATTGTCCTTGTTTGCACTGAAAAAAATAAAGGAATCAGGGTATGACTGTCAAAGTGTCTGGATTTAAGGCTTAGTCTATTCAACAAACCATATAGATGTCTCTTGCCAATGCATAGAAAGCAGCCAACTCCAAGAGGGAGGGTCCGGGGTGGAAAAAATGAAAAGACACTCACTCTGAAGGGTAGATAAATGAGGTAGTATGCTTACTTTTGTCTTGGTTTCTATAGCAATGCCAAAGTCATAATAGACATTCAAGAAATCATTGAAAATTAATAAATAGCCAGGAAACGGTCAGGCATTTTCAGTTTGCTTATCAAACCAGTAACTTTGAATTAATCAGCAGAAATTTCTTAAGTTCTTACTGTATATTCAATACCTCTTGGGGTATCATGGGTATGTAATGATCTAAGACAATCTGATTTGAGTGAAACCCAATATACTTGACCAATGTTCTCCAACTTAATCAAGTAGCAAAAATCAGTATGATACTGATTGTTCATGCTACAACTGTTTAGAAATAGAGTACTTGAAAAGATTTGGGGGAACATATCTACAGCTCACATGATATAGTGCTCACATGATGTGAGCCTTGAAGGACAGATAGAAAATTAGTGCATTTTAGGAAAGGAACACATTATGAGGAAGGGAGCCAGAGGTACAGAATGGGGAAAAGGAGAAACAGAGGCATTGGAGTGACAGGAAATGATTGTAAGTTAAGGCAATGTTAGTTGCTGTAACAAACAGAAATGTATCATGCATCGAAGAGCTTACTGGGAGCTTTTTAGACCAGATCCAGAAGTGATACTCAACATATTAACACTCACATTCCATTGACCGGAACTCAAATATTCAATCACACTGAACTGCAAGGCAGAGTGGAGAGTGTTGTCTTTCTGTGTATACAGGAAGAAGAGGAAGTGGTTTTGGTGAATAACTAGCCAGTCTCTGCAATAGAAATGAACTAATTTGGCAAAAAAAAAAAAAAAAAAAAATCACATAGAGATTTGAGACCTGATCTCTGTGCTTGAGTTGTCTCAATTGTACAATGGAGCTAAAACCCTTGATGAAATACTCATAAGGTTGGCTTTTATGGGGACAAAATGAATAAGGAATATAAAATTGCACTGAAAACTCAATGGATTTCCTGATTTGGGGTTGACTTCACTTCTTAGATGCCAAGAAATTGTTATGCTGCTACAGTACATAAAGAAGATGGAGAATACAGCAATACCTTCAAGAATCAATGTAGCAAGGAGTTTGTACTGGGAAAAATAGGAATAATCTTTTTAGGACTACTCCCCATGATTCCAAGAATTTGCCAGCTATATGTTAGGTACTAGTTAAATATTTGTTGAGTTGATGAATAGGGCCTTATTTTCTTAGTACCCAGAAAATGTATATCAAGTTCATATTTGGAAAAGAGAATTCTTTTGTAAGACAGAACAGAGGATGAGAGAGAGGGAGAGGGAAAAAAAAAACAAGAAGACAAAATATAGAAGGATCAGCGATTGTTACTTTACTTTATGACTGTAGGTTTTGTATACACATTATAATATTTCATAATGATAACTAAATTAGGAGGGATGTATTATTATATTCATTTTGTAGAAAAGGGAACAAAAGTCTATAAAAATTATGTCAGTTGGACAAGTAAACATTGTTGATCATTGACAGAACTGGACTGAATCTGAATCAGATTCCAAATCCATGCTTTACCCCCAATCCTCAATACAGCTATTAATTACCAAGGTAAGGAAAAGACTGGAGAAATCTTCTTTATTTAAAAAAAAAATCGTGGGGCCCCTGGGTGGCTCAGTCATTTAAATGTCTGCCTTTGTCTCAGGTCATGATCTCAGGGTCCTGGGATGGAGTCCTGTATCAGGCTCCATGCTCAGTGGGGAGCTGGCTTCTCCATCTCCCTCTGCCACTCCCCCAGCTTGTGCTCTCTCTCTCAAAATAAAATCTTTTTTAAAAAATGTCTTATTCTCAGAGGAGAAAGTTGGAGAAAAAGGAGGAGCTGTTTCTTGCCCAGGGTCAGAGACCTTTAATGGCAGAGCCAGACCTAGAAAACTCAGATCCCCAATTTATGGTCCCACTACAAAAGTTTCAACTAGGGAACAGCTTTTTAAAACAGCATGTAGTGCTATAAAGTCATACTATGCTTGGCAATATACATCTAGAAATTTCCCCAGATTTATGCTTCCCACTGTGGGTTTTTGTGGCAGAATCATACCCCAAAGTAGAGCTGAATCAGTAAGTAGTACCTGAACTAGGTTTTACTGAGTGAGGTGAAGTGGGCACTGAGTAAAAAGAAGGGTCAGTTGTATAAGATCAGGATTTCTAACTGAGTTACAGAAGTGATCACCTTATATAGTGGAAAGGAACACAAGTGGAGAGTTAAGAGATCTGACTTTTCAAACCTGAGTGCCCCTGGCTACCTCTGTGACCCTAGCCCTCACATCCTCTATTTCAGTAGCTTGCTATACTTCATCTCTTTCACAATAATCCCATGAGCTGAGTACCTAACATTTTCAAAAACCAAGGCTCAGAGACATTGTGTTGATGAACATCTACATGTTAGAGATTAGGTTCCAGGGGTCTTGACTATCAGTCTTATACAAAACATTGTGCCAGGAGTACCAAGTGCAGTCCCCATCAGCATCACCTGAGACTATATTAGAAATGCCACTTATCGGCATCTCCCAGACTTCCTGAATCAGAATATTTGGGGCTGGGCCCTGGAATCTGTGTTTTAGCAAGCCTCCTATGTAGTTCTGATTTGAGAAGCACAGTGTCACTGTGATTTGGCATGGACATCATCACTTGTTAAATGCTACAGAGAAGGGAACCCAAGATATAAGACAGATGGAAAGGTAAAGTTCAGGAAAAAGAGGCACTGAATCAAGAGTGAGAAGATGGGATGATGATGCATGGAGTCCAGTAATTGCCTAGAATCAAACCCATTAGTTTTGGATTAATTTGAACTTTTTGTTTGGAAATAAGTATAAATTCTCAGGAAGTTGCAAGAATAGTACAGGCGAGTCCCATGAACACTTGGCTAAGTTTTCCCAATATTTATATTTTAGATAACTATAGAGAAATATGATTACCAGGAAGGTGATTTTGGTACAATGTGTGTAGTTAGTTCTATCTCGTATTTATCACATGTGTAAAACATGTAACCATCACTTATCACAAAGATCTTCTCAAGTTATACCCTCTTGCCATCCCATACACTTGTCAATCACCACTTTGGTCTCTGTTGCTATTATTTTACCATTTAAAGAATGTTATATAAATGTAATTATATAGCATATGACCTTTCAAAATGACTTTTCTTTTTCTCAGCATAATTCCTTTGAGATCGTTCCAAGTTGATATGTATATCAATTGATTATTCCTTCAATGCTGAATAATATGACTTAGAGTGAATGTACCAGATTTTTGTTCATTTACTCATTGAAGGACATTTGTGTTGTTTCTAGTTTGGGGCTATTATGAATAAATGTGCTATGAACATTCATGTACCAGTTTACACGTAGACATAATTTTTCCTTTCTTTGAAATAAATGTCCAAGAGTATAATTGTTTGATTGTATAACAGGTATATATTTAGTTTTAGTTGTTGATTTTTAGGAAAGTGCCAAATGATTTTCCAAAGTAACTCTGCAATTTTATGCTCTCAACAACTGTGTGTGAGATATCCAGTTTCTGTGCATCCTCATGAATATTCGGTATTGTCACTATTTGATTGTAGTTCTTAAGAGTGTGTAGTGGTATATCTCATAATGGTTTTAATGTCCTTAATGTCAAGTGATACTGAACAAATTTTTATGTGCTTATTTGCCATCTGAATATCATTTTTGGTGAAATGTATCTTTATCTATTCATGTCTTTCACCCATTTCCTACATGGATTGTTTGCTTTCTTACTGTTAAGTATTGCATGTTCTTTATATATGCTAAATACCAGTCCTTTGTCAGATATGAAATTTGCAAATAATTTCTCCCTCTCTGTAGTTTGTTCTGTCATTCTCTTAATAGGGCATTTCTCAAAGCAAAATTTTTACTTTTGATGAAACCCAATTTACCAATTTTCTTTTTAAGAATGGTGATTTTTAGTGTCATATCTAAAAAACTCTTTATCAAGCCTTAGGTCCCAAGGACTTTTTTTCCTATGTAATTTTATAAAAGCTTTAGAGTTTTATATTTTACATTTAAATCTATGATCCATTTGAACTTGATTATTTTTTTAAACTTTTTACTATGCATGAACTTTGAACATATAGATAAACAGAAATATAAACTCTGTAAACCTATAATCTAAATTTGAAATCATGTTATATAAAGGAAGGCAGGCAACAGGGCAATTGTCTTAATTGAAATTTACTTAAAAGATCTAACAGTCAAATGCAATGAATGGAAACTGAATAGATCATAGTTTGAATAGAACAACAATGAAATACATTTTGAGATAATTCGGAAAAGGTGAACATGAAGTAGAATGGTATTAGATAATATTGATACAATTATAGTAAGTTGTATTGGGTATAATAATAATCTTGTCATTAAACAAGAAAATGTTCTTACCTTTTAGAAATACATACTAGGGTTTAGAAATACATACTAGGGTATGTAGTGGTAAACTATCAAGATGTCTGATATTTCTTTTTATAATTTCAGCAAAAAAATCATGAAGTGAATATGGGAAAATGTTACCAGCTATTCATTGGTTCCCTAAAGGGACTGGAACAGCTGTTCTAACATCTTAGTCTTTGGAGTATGGGACAAAGGGAGTGTAATCAGATAAATTATGAAGCAGAATGTGGGACAGACTTGATTGAAAAGGAGAACATGGGGGTAATAGTGAAAATTCAACTAACTTAATTCAAACTAATGGATATTTACTAAGGAATTGAACATTTGTTTTCTACAAAGTACTGTTCAGCATTTTGGATGATTTGAAGGTTGATAACAGAGTCTCTCCTATCTAGAAAACAAAGTGATATCTTCAAAAAGTTACAAAGTGTTATAGGAAGGATGAGGGAAAATCTTCCAGGTAGAGGAAGTGGAGAAGTCAGGGAGTGAAGACATCCAGACAAAGATATCACTTAAGTAAATACATTCATGGGGCACCCGGGTGGCTCAGTCTGTTGTACATCTGACTCTTAGTTTCTGCTTAGGTCATGATCTCAGGGTCATGAGATTGAGCCCTACATTGGCCTCCCCACTCAGGAGGCAGTCTGCTTGAGATTCTATTCCTCACTCTCTCTCTCAAAAAAAAAAATAAATCTTTTAAAAAATGCATGCATTCCTTCATTCATTCACTGAATTCTTGTTAAACACTGTGGATGCAAGGTAAATAAATCAGGCAAAATCAATATGACTAATAAAATCCTGCATGATACCTAGCCCAGGGAAAACTTTTCTTCTATCTTAAATCAAGTTCATCTTTATTCTTAGAATGACCTGTGTATTCTTTTCCCAAGGCTGTTCTAACAAAGTAGCACAAGCTGAGCCCCTTAGAACAAGAGAAATGTATTCTCTTTCAGTTCTGAAGGCTAGAAGTCTGAAATCAAGTTGATGACAAAACCATGCTCTCTCTAATGGCAGGGGGAAAGAATGCTTCTTGCCTCCTTCTAGTTTCTCATGGTTGCTGACGCTACTTAGTAACTCTTTGCTTTATAGCCTGTGATCTCTGCCTCTCTTGTCACATGGCCATCTTCTCCCTGTGTCCCTCTTCTCTTTTTATAAGGCCACCAGGTGTACTGAACCAAGGACTCACTCTACTCCAGAATGGCATTTTCTTAATTTCATTACATCTACAATGGTCCTATTTCCAAATAACCTCATATTCTGGAGTATTGAGGGTTAAGAGTTCACTATAGCTTTGGGGGGAACACAATTCAACCCATAAGAAAACTGATTCTAAAAATAAATTACTTCCATAAAATGTATGCCTTGGGTTTGGCTAACTTAGAAATATGACAGCTTTGCCTCAGGAACAATTTCCTTTTCCCTTTTTCTTTTTTTTTTTTTAAGATTTTATTTATTTCTTAGAGAGAGAGCACAAGTTGGGGGAAGTCAAAGGGATAGCTTCTCCCCATCCTGAGCAGGGAGTCCGATGCAGGGTTCAATCCCAGGATCCCGGAATCATGACCTTAGCCCAAGGCAGACACTTATCTGTATGAGTCACTGAGTGCCCCAAGAAACAATTTTCTCAACCTACATTGAACTACCCAGTCTCTGAGATAAGGTCGAAAGTATTTAGTCCCTATATTTCTGTGATCAGTGTGTTCTTGTCCTAATTCACGTTATTTAATCATGAAAACATATGTTTAGGGTGTTAATGATGAACCCATCTTATATTCACAAACATAAGTTAAAGCTTTAAAGAGCAATCTTTCAGAATTTCATTTAACAATGGATTTGTACAACTGTTTAGTGCGAAGTCACCACCACACATAGGTTTCTTGGCAACTGAGCTATTTTTGCCTACAGAGAACTAAAGAGGAGCTGAAGAGTATTTAAAACAACAGATTCCCAACTGTTGGGAATTATGAGTCTGTGTCCTTGTTTAATATCTTTCTGGACAGCTGCCTCCTGCTTTAATGGCTCTGGAGTCCTGCTTTCCACTGACCATACACTTTCTGAATGGCCCGTGGCGGGGCTGGCGGAAGCCATCAGGCAGTGTAGACTTCACATCGACAAGATGCTCAATAAACGTTTGTCACGTGAAAGAACGCTGTGAAGAGTCAGGGATGATGCTTGCCTTGGGGATGCTGTAAGGTTTATTTCGGTTAGTTTCTACCTAGAGTGACTGATGTGCGCTACAGCAGCATGGCGCCGTGGTCAAGGATGAAACTGGCCCAGAGTTCGTGGGTGTGGGTGAGGTTTCGCAGCAGGATTCATAACCTCTTTCATGCCAGAATGACTTAATTGGTGAAATTGTAAAATAAGATCCACCCAACAAATCTGTGGTCGTGGTCACCTAGGGGAGAGCCTGATTTGGGGAAGGAGGGCAGAGAAATTCTTACTTTGACTCTTTTCCTTTCTTTCATCTTTCCCAGGGACAGTGGGAACACTTTTTGGGGGGGAAGGGGGTGGATTTTATTTTAAGATGGTAGGGCTTTCTTTCTAAAGAGGTGGGAGCTTCATTCCCTTTCCACCCGTTCAAGGGGATAAGAAACTCTACTGTCCTGGATTCCTGTCCTCAAGAAGGTGACACGTGGTTGAGGAGGATGGATATACGTTTTCTCAAACTTCATCATTGTTAGCATCGTCACGGTCCCATAACCGTCACGCTGCCGTCATCATTGTCAATAATCATTAGCGTTTATGAAGTGTCTACTATGGTCCAGACACTGCGCTGCAACCTGTTAATATAGGGCTCATTTCGTATCACCAGAACTCTTTGACTTACGTACTTTCCAGCAAAGCTGGAGAAGCAATGCAGCATAGCAAGTAGGTACCGTGTCACCAGAACTGAACTTGCTAGGTTTAAATCCCTGTCTGCTGTGTGTAAGTCTGCCTCCCACGGGGCCCTATTTAATCACTCAGTGCCCTGTTATTCTCAATAAACCAGGGGTGACAATGATGACAAGAGCACCTGCGTTGTAGGAATATTATGAAGATAACATGAGTTGGAAGCATATCGTGCTTTGAACATATTTCACAGGGTAAGAATTCAGCCAATGCTTGCTATTCTCATCTCTCTCTTTTAGATGGAGGAACAGACTCGGAGTTTAACCGACTAGACAGAGCTGATGCCATTTTTAAATAGTGGCCCTGAAATCTGACCACGGGTAATGCGATTCTGCCGCTCGCATTCAAAACCTCGACGCTCCGCAGCTAAATTGAGTTTAATCACGAAAAGCCCTTGGCCATCAGAGAGCTGGCACGGAGCCATGCAAACCTAAGGGCTGGGGACTGGCACAGCTGATCGAGGCTCACACCACATTCCCACAGGCTGGAGTAAAAGTGAAATATGGCTCTGTTTGGAGATTCCCATGACACCCTCCAAACAGGGTGGAGACACACCGGCTTAAAACCCTTCAAATCCTAGAGATTGAATTGTGGGAAAGGTCAGGAGCAGGGATATGGGAAACTCTCATTGGCCTTTTGAAGCCTGAAGTCGGCTGCAGTTTCAAGAGGGATGCACACAAAAATTCCTCTTTGCCTTCCCTTTCCTCTTGGGTTCCGTAGACGAAGCCCGAGGACAGCCTGTTCTGAGGGTAGATTGAGAGCAGAAGTTGGGACACCCAGGGTGGCTTAAGTTACTACACTGAATGTGGAACCCAGTCTCTCTATCAGAGCCAAGGCTTGGGCTGCCCGGCCCTGTAATTAGCAGGGCTGTTGAAATCCACAGATTTGTCAGGCAAGGCAATGCCCTAGGCACAAGGATCCCATCCCAGGCACTCACCTTCCAGTTCTTTCTCAGATGCATTTAGCCGCAGCTGTGACAGAGGTCTGACACTGAAGTCTGATGATACATAAAAGCACTGACTCCATATTTTATAAGAACAAGCACACAGTCTTTTCCTCTTCGCTATTTTTTGATTATAGGCAGTCTTGAGCCAAACTTTTCTGGACTTGGAGAGTGTTTTTTGTTTTGCTTTTTTTTTTTCCCCCTTCCTTCTCAAATCTGGCACCACAAGTACTACATGACAGAGTTGAATCAGAATCAGTCTTGGAAACTTCTACTTGGGGGGCCCAACCAGACCTAAATGAAAACCACCATCACCAACCCTAGGGGACCCTAAAGTTTGAGCACAAGCTTTGTCATGGGGGCTGGTTGCCAGGGACCTTCTTCTTTGTTACAAGGAGCTCGGGTAGTTACATGTTCCAGAATACCATGTTCTCTGCTAAACTTCCAAAAAGCTGTATGCAGGGCATATGGATCCTTTATTTATTTATTTTTTTTTAAATTTTTTTCTTTTCAAAAAAGAAGACAGAGAGCGAGGCATCTTTAAGAAAACTCTTTGTCAAAGCAGTGAGCTCTGAATAAATGAATCCCCTGTCTGCAGGAGGTAAGTCAGAAAGCGTTAGTCCTTTCCTCAGACCAGATCCCCATCTCTCTCCTGGACTTCCTTTACCCAGCTCAAAGACCAGACCGTTTGGCTTTTTATTCCGGGAACTGGTATGTTTGACCACTGCTTCTGGAGTTCTGACCCCTGACATAGAGCTCATCTTCAGAATGTACAAGTCATGACTCAGACCCACAGAACAGCCAGGCACACATTGACTTTAAGAATCTCAGTATGAAAAAGGGATTTTATAGGTTACCTCATTCATTCATTTGGCCTTTTGTTCCCAGTTCTCCATATAACTGATAAAGACCTCTGACTTCAAAACACACTTCACAAGCCCCTTTTCTCTTCTGAGCTTCAGCTTTTCTCTCTGAGGAAGATGGGCTTGACTATGTCCAATGTTTCTTTTGATCTGTAATTATGTTTCCGATTCATTTTTTAGTATCCCCCTTCTACAAAGCAGCTTCCTTAACCTCACAGAGGAAGTATTATAAATATAGAAACATAGCAGGCAAGGTCAAGTTCTTACAATTCCTGATTCCCCAACGAATGATCATTTACATAGGACTTTTTAAAATTTTAAGTATCGAAAATTGATTATAAAATCGTGAAACCCTAATCATTAATACTGGTGTTAATCAAGCAGTCTGTGACTCGAAGACCAAAGATCTCTGCCTTTCTCTTCCCCTCCTTTGAGTTCTGGTCCTTCCATTGCCATCTTCAGAATAACCCCATGAAGGAGTTGCATAGATGTCTGTGGTTTGCTGGACTCGTGGGTTTGTGGGGTAAGGGGATTTCTGTTACCTTTTGGAGAATTACCTCCTTTTTACTGTGTACAGAATTAATGGCCGTGGCTGTTGAAGAGTTCTGTCCAATCTTAGCCAAAGGGTAGTCATAGGACCTATCAGAATGGACCTGTGGACCAATCAGAATCTCCCTTGTGAGAATTTAAACAAAGACAGAACCTGGGCTAAAGCTCACTCCATGTGGGAGGTGAGCATGGGAAAGAGTAGGAATCAGGAGGAGAATTCTCCTTTAGTTATCTAGAACTGCTATGTACCTACCCTCTTCTTTACCGGGCTCTCTGATCTTTCTTCATTAGAAACTCCAGTACATTCCTTCTCTCCTCTGATTAGCCAGTCATGTACTATTGCATTCAAGAGAAGGATTAGTTAAAATTGAGAAAATGCAGCCTCATTGAATCTGTGTAACCTACCCAGGGTTACCCATGGGGAGGTATGAATGGCAGAGTAGGATTCTAATTCACACCTTTAGCCCAAACCAGTGTTTTTAACCATTCCAATCTTGGATTCTTTTAGATTCTCTAAGCTCCATATTGTTAGATAAACAGATGTCCTTTTTTCTTTTGGTAATTGGAGTAACATAAATGGACTCCGTTATTTTAACACCCTCCAAAAAATGTGTTTATTGAGATATGACTTGATGTAATGCTATTAGAATTTATGGGGGGGGAAAAGCAACAATGTAAGGAGGTTATGAGAAATTGGAGAGAGCATCAAACTTGAAGAAAGCAAAACTTTTTAAAATTAATTCTGCCTCATTACAGACTTTTTAAAAGTTTTTATACCACTGAGTCCCAATTTCTTCATCTATACAATAGGGTTATTATGGAAGATGAAAAAGTTGAACAGCAAATGTCATTATTCTGAGGGATATCTCTGTTGATGTCACTTAGCTTGATTTCTATTAATTAAGTTCAATAAAATACAAGTTTGGCCACATGGTGAACAAATTCTTTTTAAGTGAGACAATTTTCTCCTTAGATCTTGAAGTCGCCACTTACTCCCTCAACCATGTTTCTTGACATCTTCCTTACCAAAAAATGGAAGGGTATT
This sequence comes from Meles meles, assembly GCF_922984935.1. NCBI lineage: Eukaryota > Metazoa > Chordata > Mammalia > Carnivora > Mustelidae > Meles > Meles meles. The sequence goes on along the minus strand of NC_060066.1, from coordinate 18,567,251 downwards.
AATATTTAATTTATAGGCTTGTTTAGTGTTAATGAAATCATATCTTCAAAACTCTCACTTCGTAAGCACTCAACCAAAATGTACTTGTAATTGACTTAAAGGTCCTGTATTTTTTGCTAAACTAAGGTAAAATACTTTTGTTCACTCACTTGATCAATTATTATTCACTTCAGCAAATACAAAGTCTTCAGTTGATAAGCATTTCATGTTGGTAAGATATGTTTGCAAAGATGAGTAAGACATAGCCCTCCTCCTTGTGCATATCACAGTCTGTTAGAAAAAGAGAGAAACTTTTACATAACTAAATATAGTATATTAAGGGCATTATTACTGGAAAATATAAGTGCGGTATGGAAACAAAAGATGGAGTCACTGACTCTTGCTTTGTCACTATCCAAAGTCTTCACAGAGGAAGTTGTTACTTCATGTGGACCTTAAAGGATGACATAATAGATTGAGGGAACTAACCCAGGACTGGTGAACTAGTCTTGGATAAGGATCAGTTGAATTAAAGTGATTATCTATGATTAAAGTGATTATCCACTATTTTTACTGCAAATCTAAGTCTTCATCCAGCTGTACCATTCACACCTGTCAACTTAGTTTAGACAGGATAAAAATGAAAAGATTTTATCAGTGGGTTTAGAGTAAAAACAAAACAAACAAAACAACTGGTCCATATGTTCTCATTCATGATAGTAGAAAGAGAATGAGGTTATAGCTGGGGCCCATATCCATCTGACTCCAGAAGTTCAGCTGGACTAGATCAACTCTGAAAAAATATTTCAGTGTTTATATATGAATTCTCACCCAGTTATATTTCTGTAGACTGCCCATTATCTGGTCTATTAAGGAAATGACTCAGGCACAGAAAGGAAAGACAGATAATACCTATGGCATCATTGGATTTGTCCCTTGCCAGAGAGTATCATTCCAATGGAGATGCTTTCTTAACTGGACCTTGTCCAGCCTGGGTGTCTGTCCATGCAGTGAGATATCAGCTCTATATGCCCAGAAGTAATGTTCTGAACAGTTTGGAAAGTGGCCATCTAATGGGGGTCACAGCACATAAGCAGCCTCAGTCAAGGTCCCAGAAGGTCAATGGAAGCTTTCAGCCCTCTTTACGCTCTCTAATCTCTAGCTGTTTCTTCTGCTAAAAATATACTTATGGAAAACTATTACTAGTTCCAAATTGCCATCCAATGCCTAGATTCTTGGCAATGCTGGGTGGGACTTTCCCTGGGTGGAGCTGAAAATTAGGCAAGAGATAGCTGTGGTCATCAATGCACACAGAATTAGTGTATTTTCCTTACTAAAATTATCTTCTCCAGATACCCAGACATAAAAAAAAAAAAAGTTGCCAGCCATCAAAGACAGTAAAAAAATTTAAAACCCTGATTTGTGTGCTTAAATACACTTTCATGCAATATTGATTAAAACACAGATAAAAACAATTTTGGATCCACAGTCTATATATAACCATGTCACACAGTTTTAAGTATTTCCTTGGGTGTCCCTTGAGTAAGTTGATTTGTGGAAATGAATAGCAGAGAAGAGGAAAATCCCTTTTCAAAATTTGATTTTGGGTAGGCAGGTACAAGATTTACAAAAGTTGAACCTTTAGCCCCATTATTTTGGACCTGCATGCATTCAGTAATGTTCGTTGGGCACATTCTATCTAACAAGCACTGTTCTAGGCTCTGAAATCTAGACTATTCGCCCTACTCTCTGGGTTTTATTGATACTCCAGGTACGGAGAGAGACAACAGCCAAATAAACATAAATACGTATTATTGTTTCCACTAATGATAGATGTGTTGAGAAAAATCACAGGATACTGTGTTGGAAAGTGCCTGGGAATGGGGATGTCTCTTTAGAGAACTTGGTTATTAGAGATAAGGTCTCTCTGAGGAGGTGAACTACATAGCAAATAAATAGCAACAGGTAGTGATCCTGAAGTAGAAACAAGCTTGTCTTGGCTGAGGGGCAGAAGAGTGCCAGTGTGTAGTGTAATAAGGAAGAAAGATAGGAGTTTCACAGAGGTCATGAAAACAGAAGGCAAATCCTGTGGAACCTTGTGGAGCATGGTATCCCAAGAGAAGAAGACACTTAAAGGCTTCTATGCAGGTGAATGACATGATCTCACACTGATTATGCCACGGAAAAATGAAGAGGAGCAAGAGTGGAGGGAAGGACGGATGTCTGTGAAAACAGGGACAAGATGGTAGGCAATGTGGCTGGGTGGTCACAATAAGTACCCATGAGGACTTGGGGCCCCAATCTGACTTCTGCCATAGTACATATATAAATGTCTCCTAATGCTCAGAACTCATAACAGGAACTCAAATCTGAACGATTTTTCTGAATTTCCATTGGCCTTTCCCTTCTCTTATTTTTACTGAGCCTGTCAGCAGCTCTATGAGCTTTGTAACATTTACTTTGTCAGACACAAAATTATATTGAGTTAAGTGCTCTTCTCTAAGTCAGAACATACTAGAAAATTATAACAGCTTACTTGCTTTGTATCTAAAGGAAAAGAAGGCCCCCTATTCCTAGAAAAAAAAGTCTTCAGGATGTATTAGAAGCCACCAAAAAGGTGATTTAAAATGCATTTTTGAGGTACATTGAAGGACACAACTGGTGGAATTGGTGCCTTTTGCAAGACTGAAATCATGGCAGGTCCAGACTGCTGTCCCCTTCCATTTCACTGGTATCCGAAAAAATTTAACTCTTATACTTTCATAAGTAGAATGAATTGTGTACTGGACACATATGGGGGCATTGCTGTGATGGTCTTAGACTTCACGTTAAAGTCTAAAAACACATTACCTGTGAAAGCAGCATAAATGAGTTTTATACCTTACAACAGCTGTTGAGTTCCCCAGGCCTGGAGAAGCTAATGGTAGCTCATCATGTGATAGTGATTTGTACAATACATTATGAACCTGGGGCGGGGGGAGGAGTTAGGATAAAATGCATTTCTAAGAAGTAAAATTCCTCGGCATTTGAGTTAAATGTCTCAGCCCTTGGTCCAGAAATTGCTACAGAAAGAAATTTTAAGAAGGAAGGAACAAATGAAAGAAGACAGAGATGAAGACGAAAACGAAAACAAAGACGAAGACGAAGATGAAGGAGGAGAAGGAGAAAGGAACATAAATGAGGTTAGTTGCTTAGGAAGGAGGGGGAAAGAAAATAAAATTTTATTAAACTTCTATTATGTGGCAAATATCTTGCATAGGATCATTGCATAGGCTACCTTGATTGCACAGTAACTTTGAGATGTGGCATCTCCATTATTATTCAGACGAGGAAAATAAGGCTCAAAGAAGTGGGGTAATTTCCAGTTTAAATCAATCTCCAACCAAAGCCCAGATATAAAATAAATGAGACCTCTGAACTTGTTCTGGCCTTGTGCACTTCCAAAGTGGGTAGTATGGCAATGATTTGTTTGAGGGCAAGAACTTAGAAGATCCATTTTTGATAGGTTGTGAGATTTCTTCATGGTACTGAAAATTTCAGGTATTGTTGTAGACAACCCCGGGTGGTTTTTTATTTAAATTCTAAATATCAAAGACCCATAAACCTGAAAAGCTTATAATTTACAACTCTTTTTGAGGGGAATGGATTTAAGCACAGCCTCATCTGTCAGATTTAAGAGAGTAGCTGCCCAGAAATTGCTAATTTGAGGTTTTCTGCATTATAAAGCAGGCCAAAACATCTGGATAAAAGAGACTCAGATGCTAGCCTCAGGGTTTGTAGCCAGCTGTGCAACCTTGAGCTCGGTGCTAAAATCAACTGGTTTGCAGTTGATTCCTTTGAGATAAGGAGCCTTCGCTCTCCCTTTCTTTCTTTAGGTCTTGACTCATTCCAGCAAGGATTTGAGGCAGCTGAATTGGACTCCTGTGAACTTCAAAGTTCCTTTGTGCAGTGATGATACTGATAGTTTCATTTAAACAGCCCTTCAACTTTGATCCCAGAAATCCTTCTTCCTAGATTTTTATTTCCTTTAAACTTTCGTCAGTGTTCTTTGTGTTTTACTGGAAGAGACATACCACGTGTTGTCTACAAAAGTGGGATGTGTCCTTACATGACACAATCCCGCCTCCCTTCTTTCTGAGTGAACATGTACAATTGTGATCCTCTCCTGATCTAGTTAAAAAATGATTGTATTTGATTTTTCGACTCGACCACCCAACTCAACCCAAGATAAAAGACAACTTTTTCTTCAGTTTGTGAAACAGTTGGGCTTCTCAGTCAGTGCCCTTTATGATGCCAAGTTGTTTCAAAGGTTAGGTTCACCAAGTCTTTGCACATTTCCCCAACATACCGGGATTGAACTCCTGGTTGCCCTGAACAGCAGAGCTAAAACAAGTCACCTAGGTTTGCTGAAGCCAGAGTGGGGAGAGCTTTGTGACAGCAAATGGGCAAACTGAGCTCCTTGAGAGGAGCCTGTGTCTGTGGCTCAAAGGCCAAGTGGAAGGAACCTGAAGGCTCCTCCCCCCTTCACTCCTGTGGTCTCCGCACCTGGAGCTGATTACTCAAGAAATAAGGAGCTTAAGCGTTGCATGTTTTTCCTAGATTTGAGTGAAAACAATTCCAACTTGCGGTGTCAGGAATTATATACTAGTGTTACCTAAACTATATTCTGCAGGGTAACAATGTTAATCCAGATGTGACCTCACTTCCCTGTGGCACGGACACCCTAGTCGTCTAAGTGTAGAAATTTCTGTATGTGATCGGCCTTCCTTACAGATTCATAAAACATCATCAGCATGTTGAGGTTTCTGAAAATTTCTGCAGGAAAGAAAGCTGACTAAAGTAAAGGGCAAAGTGTGTGCAAGGGGGAGCAAAGCAATCTACTTTAGCAGGACTGCAAAAAGAGTAGGATTAAGGCCTGCCAAGAAAGGGTAGAAACAGATCCATCATTAGGCTTGAAGGCTCTTGAAGAGATTGAATGGTTTTATCTTGTTGACAATGAGATGAAATTAAACCTTTGTATTCAGAGTGAGGTCTTAGAAGGAGAATTGCAACAGAAATGTAGAGAATCCATTAGATGGAACAGAAATGAGGAACAGAGGTAGTTAGGAGCTCTGGTCACTATTCAGGCAAGAGATACAGATTGTCTTAACTTGGGTGAGAGAGGAATTTGAGAGTCATGGCAAGCAGGGAATCAAATAGTTTTTGCAACCCGCTGGTTACAGGGTATGTAAAAGAAGCTGAAGATGGTGTTTGGGCAACTGGAGGGAGACTTGGAGGGAATGGGATCAAAGCAGTCAAGTGCCTGGAAGAGCAAACTTGAACGAAATCATATTCGTTTATGTGACACTCAAATCCAAACCTCCATCATGTAGTTTGGTTCATGGTATTGTTAGCACCCCATTCAAAATTATCTACATGCTCTGTGCCCTATCAAATTGAAACATCTCATTCTAGTACTTCTCCCAGTACTTGGATTATGGGAGATACCCTTCAATTGTATTTTTTTTTTTAAGATTTTATTTTTAAGCAAACTCTATGCCCAATGTGGGGCTCGAACTTACAATGCCGAGATCTCTTGATCTCTTGATCACACGCTCTACCAACTGAGCCATCCAGGTGTCCCTCAAACATATTTTCTGTAGCTTAGTCTGCCCTCTTGGTTAAATACCAACCCCACCTTAATTAAACTTGTTAATTCTGTGAAAAGAATATATACCAAAATCATACCTTTATTACTTTACCCATATTTTCATCTGGAAAGTTCTTAGTTCCCGTAAAATCTGTACCTCCTTAAAGAATCACCCCAAAACCACACCACCTTGAAGGCTATCTTAACAGAGCTAATCATCCACTCCATTCCTTCCTTATATATCCCCATGCCATTCTTCACACCTTTATTATTCCATTTTGCACCAAATGTTTGTGTAATTATCATATCCCTCTTACTCAGTTATAAGCTCTTTGAGTCCACCTTTTGATTTCTTGCTCAAGACAGGTGTTCAGTAAGCTTCCTTAAAACCAGGTGTCTGTCAACACCCATATTGGAATAGCTCAAAAGGGAAATGCTAATATTTGACAGACAGTTGTCACAGAGACGATGCTTCGTCTGAGGAAAACAGAAGATACTAAATTAGAGCAATGCTTCTCAGATTCAGGGTGAGGAAGTCATCCAGGGGATTTCATTGAACAAGTTGTGGGGGCCACCCTGGAATTTTGATTCGGTGGGTCTGGAGCAGGGTCATGCCTTTGCATTTCTAACAAATGCCCAGGAGATGCTGGTGTTGCTGGACCATGAATGGCACACTGAATAATGACCTATTCAAAGGGTAAGTCTGACATCAGAACACCTGCCCCTAAGTTCCATCAGGATTTACTAGCTGTTTGAGCTCAAGGTACCAATTCTCTTTAAGCTTGTGATTTCTCACCCGTAAACAGCAATCATAGTGGAACCCCTTCTTCAGACTGATAGCCACTATATACAATGTGCTCCTGGCAGTCCCTGACACCTGGTAGGTGCACAAAAACTAGATGTTGGTTTGAGTATTTAATGGTATAAATAAGTCAGTTCAACAAGGGCCATTGAACGAGGGCCGTCCTGCCAAACCTTTACTCAGACAAACTTGGTATGGTTTAAAAATACTTAAATGACTAAAAAATATGAGAGATTTCATAACGCATGAAAATTACAATTTCAAATTTCGATGTCCGTAAAGGGTTATTGGAACAGGGACACATGCATTCATTCGTATAATGCCTGTGGACACTTTTTGTGCTGCAAAAGCAGAGTGAGTAGTCCCATGACTGACCACATGGCTAGGAAAGCCTACAACACACACTCACTGGCCCTTTCCATGAAGTTAGCCAACCTCTTAAAAAGCACCAAGTGACTTTACCAGTCAATTGGGATTAGAACCATCACTAGATCGCAATAATATTCAGTGGCTACTGTATGTGTATTCATAAACTGTTTATACATATACTGTTTATATAATTTATATGCTGCTTGTATATATGTATATAATTTATATGTCTATAGACAGATAATTTAACTGTACCCAAGTAACAAGGGAGCCTTAGGAACCAAATAAGAGAATTTGGAAATAAGATGAATTTGAGGGATGAGTGGCAAATTGGATTACCATGAAAGCTCCTCAAAACAGGAAATGCTATTAGACATCCCAAGCCACTTAAAAAAAAAAAAAGGCAATACTTACTGTCCTTTTTCTGATTATCAAAATAATACAGGATCATGGTATTTGGAAAATACAAAAATGTATAAGCATAAAAATTGGTGATATTCCCAATAATAGAGATAACCACATTTAGACATTTGTATTTTTACAAAATCAGGATGTTACTGTACAAAATGGTTATATATTTTTAATGTAACATTTGTCCAATTTCTCTTATCTTCTGAGAATATTTTAATGGGTAATAATGTCCCATTGTTTGGAAATGCCCAAATTCACTTAATTATTGCTCTCTATTGGTTTTGAAGTTACTTTAAGATGTTGCTATTATTTATAAATATTAAACAAACTTGATTATGACTTTTCTGGAAATGTATCCCCCCCAGACACTCTGATAAATTACTATAGTAAAACAGTTTGTCTAAATTTGAGCTGTTTCCAAGGGAAGTAGGTGGTTAAGATTAAAGACAAAGGTTATATGAATTGGGTCTTTCTCTGTATCTCCTGTTTTCCAGATTTCCAAACCACACCAATTTAGGGGATTTCTGCTTCATGATTAGTAATATTAAGTGACTTTTATTTTCTTTGACCGGCATGTTTGTTTTCTGCATACCCCATTCTTAAATCTATTCCACTACAAATCAGGAAAACAAAGCTTTTGTTTTGTTTGAAATGCCCGCTTCCCTTAGAAAAAAAGGCAATGTTCTTATCAAAAATATTTTATTTACAAAAAAAATCAATTATACTATACATCCTATACTGGAAATACATTGAATAATTGCTAAAATAAATACAGGCAATTAATTCAATCTCTTAAAAGAATGAGAGAATTTGACATTTGAAAGTTATCAAAGCTTAACTTAGAACATAAATAGTTAAAAAGGCGAACTCAAGGTTTAGTTTCATTTATTGGCATGCTGTGCTCTGTTTCCCACAAACTCTCCCATCCGTGAGTCTGAGTTGCAGAATGGTTATGTACCTTTTTGAAGTCCAAAGGTAGAACGTGCAGCTTTTTCTTAGGCAGAAAAGATGGAACAGGGTGTCTGCATGGAGGGGAAGCAGAATGGCAGAAGCAGGTGGTTGAACACTTCTCCACATTCACACTCCTCTTCGTCACATATTTTATGCAACGACTCATGCGTTTGTTTCTAACACAGGTCTACACAGCACCAGCTACAAGGCAAGATGGGTCACATCAAAAGTCAAACCAGGTAACTGAGGACCTTGGGAGTAGTGAAATTAGCTGGGTTAAGGGAACCTGGTTCATCCATTTTTTCATGTGCCAATTCTTGATACACTTCTTAAACCTGGGTATTATTTTGATTAGGTAAACGTATCTATGGAGGCCAGTAACAGGACAAATGGAGCAATTATCTGTACGAATTCAAAAAAAATATATATATCCTCCCTGGGAAGGAGAAGACGAGTTTAATGCGCCAATTTTGTAATCTATAAGCTTCTACACTTATCAATTGTAGCCAACTCACCCGTGTAAAAGTCCTAGTAACATGGAAAGTGAACTGGCAAGCTGAGAGACAGGTCAATGATGTTCAGTTTGTCGACACGATCTGATGAATTCAGGCCACAGAACAAGCGATGAACTGCATTGTACTTGTCCAAATAACAGGTAATTTCTTCCACTTTCCCTTTTACTCAGCCTGAGAAAACACTGCCAGAAGCTCCATATTTGCCTAGTGTTTTCTTTCAAGGACTAGCATTACCCCCCTTTTTAAAAATCTTATGAAAAATTGCACTTTTCTACCCCCTTTGGCCTTGATTTTCAATGATTTCCTTTTTTGTGTGTGCACATAAGTATGTATTTCTACTCCCAAAGTGTGAAGGCCTTTTCTAAAAGAAATGGAAAAAAAAAAGTTAAAATATTGAAAGTTTAAATATTTTTCACAGAAATAAACTATTCCATGTTAAAAGGTAGAGAGAGAGAGAAACATTTTATTCTTTCTATCATGAACAACGTTAGTCAACCACGCTTCACATTTTGGGTAGGTTTTTTTTTTTTAAGTATGCATTTTTTCAGAACTTATTTTAATAATAAAAAAGAACAGGTGTATTTTGGCAGAGAAGTAAAATATAGAATACGCAAAATTTGTTTTAAAAATCGGCATACAAAATTTTAAAACACAGTACAATTATATAAAAATACAGCACAGCCAACGGCCTTTGAAATTTCCTTTGGCATTTCATTTGGTAGAGTTAAACAGAAAATCCTTTCTTTAAAAAAAAAAATTAGCTATCGACACAGTCCATAAGTTAGGTTGTATACGTTGAAAGAACTTTTCCTTGAGTTTCCAAAATCCTTTTCTTCCATGATAACCCACATAAAGCATGGCTAGTGAGGTATATAGGGCAAACACTGTTAGGCAGATGTACGTAAGGAAAAAGTGCATAAACAAAGAATGCTTCCCATTTTCATAGAAATAACAGGTTAAATCTGAGTTTCTTCTCATTGATGTCTTGTTTCACTTTGGCTGAATCAAAATAAACCCATAGAGACATGTCTTAGTTCAAGTCCCAGCAGCAGTGATGTGTCTCCTTTGGTGGCATTATGGGATGCCACAATACTGTAACAGTCCCGAAAGGAACTAAGGTTTTGTGTGTGTCTGCATGTGTGACTGCAAACGTCAAACAACGTAAGATCATACATCAAGCACCATGTCATACTGTTGTCCCTTCTTCCTCCTGCCACATTTATTGATGAGAACCACATAAAGCGTCAAAAGCATGACCCAATAGCACGCATAGAGCAAGGTTCCAACAATGAGGACTGTCTGCTTGGATTCTGAGAATGGCTTTTTAGATTCCTTATAAATGGTGAAAATCACACCACCCAGGAGGATTGTAAACCACACCGATACTGGAATGAGTCCTATGAAATTGACAACAATGGTCTTCCTTCCAGACGTGCCCCACCCAGCTTTGTTTATCGTTGCGATTGCAAACATCTTGGCAGGAAGTAAACTTGACATGTATAACACTGAGTAGAGGGACATGAAGACCATGACAATATTTCCTCTAAGGCAGCTGGCAAAGGACGATTTTATGAGACCTACTAACTGGACAGTTAACAAGAAGAGGAGGATGTTCCAAATTTTACCCCGGTAGAAGAGCTGGATGACTGTAGCAATGAGAAAGAAAGGGAAGAATCCAGTGATCACGGCCTCGTAGGTCATCCACAAGTGATGTTTATGAAACCACATCGCGTTGTACAGCCACTCTCGAAAGTATGACTTGCTCCAACGGGTCTGCTGGTTTAACCATCTGAGATATTCTATCGGTGTCTCCGTAAGGCACTTGGATCGAGCTGTGTATTTTGTTGCATAGCCCAGGCTCAGCACTCGGTTCGTTAAATGCCGGTCATCACCAAAACTACACTGGCTGCCCATAAATTCCTGATTGTACCAGTCTTCCACAAATTCATGCAGCAAGGAGTTTCTGTACATCCCCAGAGGTCCACTAATGCACTGGACACACCCAAAATAAGACTGGCAGGCCCTTTCTATGTTAAAAGCCATCCAGTATCTCACACTGCTGAGGAAGGAGATCCAGGAATCGTACTTGTTTAAAATCTGCAAGGAAAAAAAAAAAGAAAACGAATAAATAAAACATAAGCCCCCACTAAAATACCAACAAAATCTGCATCATCGCGAGATTACTACCTAGAGTGAGGTTTGTTGTTTGATCCTTCTTTATTAGCATCCTTCTTATTTTTGACATGATTGTTTTTTTGTTTTCTCTGATTCTGTGTTACTGGATTAATCTGATAAATTGTGTGCCTGTGTTGGGACTCCTGGATGAGCAACAGTTTTCCTCCTACATGACCCTGTCCTCTTTTTTGCCCAGGGCTTTTGTTGTTGTTCTTGTTATGGTGTGATATTGAACGTGTTTTTTAATTATTATTTTTTTTTAAATAGACATATAATGTATTTTTATCCCCAGGGGTACAGGTCTGTGAATCGCCAGGTTTACACACTTCACAGCACTCACCATAGCTCATACCCTCCCCAATGTCCATAACCCCACCCCCCTCTCCCGACTGAACGTGTTTTTAGGCTCTAGTTCTCAGATCCTAAGTTTTCCCACTCTTTCCGACCATCTAAGATTTGAAGGTTTTTAAGCCCTATTCTCTCCTTCCTGGTTAATTTCCAACTCATTCAATTCCATTAATTTTCTTTCTCCTTCTTGCCCTCCTTTATGCAATGCCAGTGATTAAACTGTTTGTTCTGGCCTCTCCCCAAAACTTAAGTCCTGAAATAATGCTCTATGTAAAGGCTATTGAAAGTTATCAGCTTTTTCTTGGCAGTATTTCTAAATTCTTTCCTCCATCTCAGTTTTGCACGTTCTCATCTAGATTTTGCATGCTTCCTCTTTTATCACCAGGCTGTTTGTCTACTCCAGGCATTGTCTTTGCCTTCATTATCTCCGTGCACGTATAAAATGGGTTATATAGCAACACAATACCCAATTTTTTAAAAAAGATTTTATTTATTTATTTGAGAGAGACAGTGAAAGAGAGCATGAAGAGGGGAGAAGGTCAGAGGGAGAAGCAGACTCCCTGGGGAGCTGGGAGCACATTTGTGGGACTCAATCCAGGGATTCCGGGATCATGACGTGAGCCGAAGGCAGTTGCTTAACCAACTGAGCCACCCAGGCTCCCCACAATACCTAATTTTTAAAGTCAAGTTTCCGTGGGCTTCTCACCTTTTGCTAAAATTTCACCACGCATTTGCAAAGCACTCATTTTAATCTTCACATGTTATCACATATTCACATATATATGCATTTCCCATCCCATAGATTCCAAGTTGCCTTTATTAACATTGACTTATTTCTCCATTTTTAGCAAATAATGGGAAATAAATAATTTTAAGTGGGAAATAAGTCATAATCAGGAAACCCACTTATTTGTTCCTTTGCCTTTCTTACCAGTATAAATAAATCTAAGTTGCTATTTCTCTTCTCTTCTTTTGTGTTCCAATTTGAATTTTTAATCAACCATATATTAATCATCTTTTAAATACCGAGGTATAAATATAGAATCCATCCACAACACTTCCATTTTTTTACCTTCACAACTAATGACTTCCAACATCAGATTTTACCAGAACATTAGGTTACGGTTCAAGAAGATATGGAGATCATTACACATTTAAATTAATTATATATAATTTATCAGCCATACCTAACAAGGGTTACATTCCAGGGTTAAACAAAAAAAAAAAAACAAACAAAAAAAATTCTTTTTTTTTTTTTCCCAATGTAGAAAAGAAAAGAGACGGGTGCCCGGGTGGCTCAGTGGGTTAAGCCTCTGCTTTCAGCTCAGGTCATGATCTCAGGGTCCTGGGATCCAGCCTTGTATTGGGCTCTCTGCTCAGCAGGGAGTCCCCCCCCCCACCTGTCTCTCTGCCTGTGATCTCTGTCAAATAAATAAATAAAATCTTTTTTAAAAAAGACAAAAAGAAAAGAAAAGAGGCAATAAAGTGGGTCCAAGGCACATACTCATGTGTCTCTTATCTCCAAAGCAACATCTGGCAGAGAGTTTGGTGTGTAGTGAATATACATTCAAAGAATCAGTGCGTAAGAGTGTATCTAAAAGGGAGGCGTGCGGGAAGGGAGGCCATATGCACCTGGACATCTCCCCCGACACCTCCAACCATGGGGTCTTCTTCTAAAACTTTCACCATCTCCACAGAGGAGGCAGGGTCAAGCATGGTGTCGGAATCACAGACCTGCAAAGAAGAAAGTAGAAATGAGTTAAAGAAAAGGAAGAAGTATGAGTGTGGTCACTACCGTCCAAATGGGGCACACATGGTAGGCCTTCAGCTTGACTGTCACAGGGCCTCAATAAGCAAGTACGGCAGGGATGACTGTTTAGTCATGACCAATACAAACAGCAAGCTCAGTGCTGAAGGAAATGGCACAGCTGGAAGGAACAGCCGCAGAGCTAAGTGTGTCCTTCAGGCTAACCAGCTTGTCTGGGTTTACCACGGCTGTTCCTCATCTTGGCAATGAAAAGTCCTATGTCCCAGGTAACATCCCAGTTTTCCAGGACTTGGTAAACATCTTGGGTTGGTCACCAGAGGTCTTTTTTTATTGTTGTTGCTATTGTCTTAGATAAGCCCTTTATGCAACTTATCCCTCAGGTCTGAATGATGGTCAGAAAATCCTATGAAGACTATTGAAAGGGAGCATGTTTAACAATAATTTCCCTCCCTATTTTAATATGGTGACTAAAAGACAGGAAAGCAATTCTCTTACGTCTGGTTGTATACTTTTGAAGCAAGATGTCCATATGAGCTGGACTTAGCTGCTGATACAGCATCAGGAAGGGAACTAGCGTGATCTGCAGATCACCTTCTTATTCTAAAACATTAAGTATTCATCTCGCCCTTTGTACATAATGTAAATTATCATAAGCCATTCTACAAATGCTAATAGTTCTTCTTAAAAACAATCTTTCTATGGGTCCAAAAAAGTTAATTCTGAAACGAAACCAAACTACAGCTTCAAGAAAATTATTGGGGTTAGTCTCTACCAATGAACCTCTGAGAGCCTCTTCTGTTGGAGGTCCAAGGGGGCAGGGTTATAAATACTTTTCTTTCCAGCCTGATTTCTGAGCCTACTGGCAAATGAGACAGAAAAATGAGGGAGATGAGAGACCAAAATATTACCTGTATAATCCCAAAGCAAATACAGGGGACAGATAGAATTACCTGTGGAATAGCAGGCTTCGTAATTAGACTTTCCTGTATTAGACAGACCTATCAAGTCCAAGTAACATCTAAGTGGGGGTCAGCCTCTTCCTGCAGAGAAACTGCATTCCCTTCTAAAAGATGGAAGATGCCAGCTCCTTGGTGGTAGCCCACTCCCAGAAGAAAGGGGAAAGGAGGGGCCAGCAAACCCTTCTCCTATACTCACTAATCAGATGAAATTATTTGGGGAGGAAAGAGTGAGGCCGCTAAGAAAGGCTATTCCTCCCAGGTGGGTTACACCTGTGAACAGACCTTCTAACACATGATCAAAGAAAATCAGAAGTAGGAAAAGTGCTCCCAGCTCTCCATCCCTGATTAATACCAGTAAGACATAGTATTCTTTTCTGGACACTGCAGCAAAGCCTAGTAGATAAAAATTGATCAGAGTTGGCCTGTAATGAACCAGTTTCATTCACATCCCCATCCAAATGACAACATAACTGATAGGGACTGGAGTGTTATCAGCAATTCCCATTATTTTGCCATCAACTCTGACTACACTAGATGGACTTAATCGAGATTTAGTCTATGGAGCGCCTGGGTGGTTCAGTGGGTTAAGCCTCTGCGTTCAGCTCAGGTCATGATGTCAGGGTCCTGGGATGGCTTTCTGGTCAGCAGGAAGCCTGCTTCCCCCTCTTCCTCTGCCTGCCTCTCTGCTTACTTGTGATCTCTCTCTCTCTCTGGCAAATAAATAAATAAAAACTTTAGGGAAAAAAATTAGTCTATTTATTTGTATCAAAAGTAATTATTTTTTACAGTTCTCCATATTACTTCATTAAAATAATAGGGGTTTGATATACCAGTTTAAAAAAAAAACACTAAGAAGCATAAACTGAGTTTAAGGGGCCCCTCCCCCCCATATATAGTATGAGTCCCTCACATAAATAGCTATGGAATTTCAACATTTTATTTTTAAAAATTTTATTTATTCATCTGACAGAGAAAGAGACAGTAAAGAGGGAACACAAGCAGGGGGAGTGAAAAAGGGAGAAGCAGGCATCCTGCTGAGCAGGGAGCCCAATGCGGGGCTGATGGAGGGCTCAATCACGACCCTAGGCGAAGGCAAGTGCCTAACAACTGAGCCACCCAGGTGCCCTGGAAGTTCAACTTTTTTTTTTTTTTTTGGACAGATGGAGATCACAAGTGGGCAGAGAGGCAGATTGGAGGAAGCAGGCTCCCTGCAGAGCAGAGAGCCCGATGTGGAGCTCGATCCCAGGACCCTGGGATCATGACCTGAGCCGAAGGCAGAGGCTTTAACCCGCTGAGCCACCCAGGCGCCCCGAAGTTCAACATTTTAAAAACTGTGTCTGTCTCCATTTTACTAACATCTACATTTTTCTTGAAAAAATATTAATATATATTAATGAATGTAATGTTGGTGAAAAGAGCAATTTAAATGCATTATTGAAACCTGTAAATTAAAAGTATACAGGGCATTCGGTTGTAACCTTATAAACTCTCTGGATTAAACTAATCATAGTAATTCTGGGGTTAACATCTGATTTTTTTTTTTAAGATTTTATTTATTTATTTGACAGAGAGAGAGATCACAAGTAGGCAGAGAGGCAGGCAGAGAAAGAGGAGGAAGCAGGCTCCCTGCGGAGCAGAGAGCCCGATGCGGGGCTCGATCCCAGGACCCTGAGATCATGACCCGAGCCGAAGGCAGTGGCTTAATCCACTTTTTTATTTTATTTTACTGGTTTAGAAGCATTTATCTTCTAAATAAAAATCATTTATGTCGCTTCATTTTTCAGCATTCTATTTTGGTCCAGCATGATCTCACTTAGACAACAGCAAGGCATTAGTTTTTCACCGTAGAAAATAGGATTTTACTAATGCTTGGGTTCTTACGCTAGCCTCAAGCCTAAACAAAATTCTCCAGAAGTGACTTTTTGCCTCTCGTGTGCCTTGTCTATTCACCGGTTTGTAAATGGATGGCAGCAAGCTTGTCCGCCCATCATGAGGGGAGAAGCTGTGAAGGCAAGAGTTCAAACCACCTTCAGCATCCAGGATCCTGAGTCTGTGGCCACACCCACCTCTATTGACTCAGGCTGGGAAAGGTAAAACAGAAAGCTAAAATAAGCCTAAAAACAACAGGAAGGGGGCAATCTAGAATTAATGTTCAAGTAACTCCGCCTTGCAAGCACAGGCAAGCCAAGGGAACTGCCCCTTTGAAATGACTAACCGTGAACCAAATTTCTGAGATTCTGAATTATTTAAATGGGTCCTGTCCTTGCCAGTTTCCAACAGCGAAGCGCCAGCAGTTCTCTGAGAGAGACTGTTCTCATGGTGGGTTGAGCTATGTCAGAAGGAAAAGCTCCCACAAGTCTCCTGGGCAGGGATATGCATCAGCCAGATGAAAGTGCTTTAGAGAAACTCGGTTTCTGTGACTGGCTTCCAACTTGGAACCATACAGATTAGACACACGTGGCCCCTGGGTATGGGCGACGTCCAAAGCTGTGAGCATTCCGTATTTTTTTAAAAAAAGAAGAAAAAAAGAAGTAAGAAGTTCAAAATCTGGATTTCTGGATGCTCTTTGGTGACAGAATGCCAGCTGGAAAGCCATCATCTGGGACAGTCAGCATGTATGTTCATGGACCTACTAGGATGTATTCATTACGCTCTACAGAGTTTGACTTGAGCCCCTGAGTGTCTGTATAGTGGGAACAGGATTTCTAGTTGCCTCCCCACCAATTCTAACAAGTACGTAATTTCATAAATGTCGGCCATTTAGCTCTAGGATAGAGACTGTGAGGGACCTACACCAGCTGACATAGAGCTTGACCTCACCTGGGGACAAACTACAGGCCAGATTTGCCCACAGGAAAACAATTAGAGAACAAATCGAAACGTCTCTCTGTCCACACTTGAGTGTCTCCCTGTCACTGGTTTAAACCCCATGATCACGAGTCATAAGATTTCTCACTAGGAGATAGGAAATGAAGTGAAGTCAGCAAAATCTCACTAAAATGAGTAGGAAATGTCAAGACGAAGACACTTCCGGGAGGAACCAGCCACCTCAGTCTCAGCCACAGAATCATCAACTGAAGTGCCTAACACTGCTCTCTTCCTCCTTCCTCCTGCCCTTTCACAGTCAAGAGGGGGCAACCTCCCTTCTCCCCGGCCCCCCGGCACCCCCCCCTTCAACTCCCCACTCCCCACCCCCCAACCTTCTCCCGGTCTAAAACAGGGCTTCACAAACTAAGGTCTTCAGTCCAAGTCCAGCCTGACACCTGTTATGATATGACCCATGGAGTCATAGTGGTTTCTACCTTTTAAAATAACTGAAAAAAAAAATTTTAAAGTACTATTTTGTGGGACCTGCAAATTATGTGAAATTCAAATTTCAGTATCCGTAAGTACAGCTGTACTGGGACTCAAGCATATCCATTCATTGTCATAGCATCTATGGCTGCTTTCACATGAAAACAGCAAAGTGGAATAGTTGTAATAGAGACCATATGGCCCGCCAAGTCTAATAGTTCCTATCAGGCCTTTTACAAGCAAAGTTTGCCAACCCTGGGACTAAAATAATTGGTTGCAGGGGGAGGGTTCTCTTTCATAAAAAAAAAAAAAAAAGTTTAGATTAGGTATGTTCTAAACCCAATTTTAATTCTAGTGGATTTTTTTAAAACATTGCCCCCATCTTTATGTGTTGTAAGGAACAGGAAAGGCTTAAAAGGTGTAAAACATTAGGTAAGGTAGATTTTTTCCTGTGGCCAAGATTTGCCCATTATAAGGACAAATGCCTTCAGAGTCAAGAAGTCTTGGGGCCTGTATCTTGCAACTTCTGAGAACTTTAACAAGTCATTTACCATCTGAATGGTACTGGAGTGAGATTCTGCATATCAAAGTCCCTTGTAAACTGAAAAGGGCCTTAGAAAAGTACACCTTTAGCAAGAGCTAATAATCTTTACATTTTTGTGCTCCCTAAGTAAACCCATAACCTAAGGGATCATGACAATCCTTACCACAAATGGATGGCTCAGCAGAGAACCTCCAGAATGACCAGAGGAACTGATTACATATTGAGGATCTCTTATCTCAGGGAACAAAATCAATGTGTCTACAACTATCTGTAATTCAGTTACAAACTATTAGTTTATAGTCTATTACATACATTAGACTATAAGTTCATTCCAACTTATCTCACTGATCTTAAATTTAATCTAACAAAACTCTCCTTTAAAAATAGTTACCAATTCTACCAAATGCTGTTCAAATTCTAAGACCCAAGACTAAAATAAAATGTTAAGTCTCTGTTTCACTTTTTTCAATTAGCAATAATCGCGCCTCGGATAAACCTCATTGGCTACGATACTGCCACTGCGCAAAGCTCTGTTTCACTTTTTTAAACGTTTCACTTTTTTTTTTTTTTTACGTGTTTCCTCTCAGACCGCCTGGTGGATCTCCCCACCCCCACCTCCACCCCCACACCGCTTCAAAGGCCATTGAGAGCTACACAGATTAAAAGAAAATCTTAATTACTCTGGCTGCCTTCAATGAGTTAACAGGTTGAAAATAAATCAGGACCCCTTCTATTGCTACTGCCTTTATCCTTTGCCTACTTGAAAGGCTTGACCCTTCATCTTAACCTTGACCCAGGGAAACTATTTTTTTCTGTACTATGTGGAATTTACTCTTGGTCATGACCCTGCTACCAGCTTTCCTAACACAGCTTTACCATGAAGTAAATGGAGTCTCCCTCCTTTCCCCCTCCCTTCCCTGAGGACATTTCTCTAGCAAAAAGGAATAGGCCAGAACCACCACCAAAAATCACATATAGTTATTTACTAGCAAACACAAGGTGGTGCCCTCCTCCTTGAACTCTTACCAGTATAGTACCAGAAAAAACACACTACTGTAGAAGAGAAAGCACCATGCAAATACTGGAACCAAACAGATCGGTCTCAATCCACCACTCAAGAAGTTTATATAATAAACTTGGGACTAGTTTCTTGACCATGGTGCCCTCACCTCACCTTCCTAAGACTTCACCACTCAGATGAAAAATATGGACCATCCCATCCACCTAAAGTTTGTTGTGTTGGTAAGTTAATTCGGTAACGCATGTAAAGCACTTAATAATGGCTAGGTCATCGTAAATGCTCAATAAAAGGAAGACATAAAGTGATAAACCTAAAGTGACAAACCAGAAGTGACAAACCAAAAAAGAGGACCCAGCTAAGGACACCCATCCAATGAGAAGGGGTCTTTCATACCCTTACTGTGAGTACGTGAAGGCTCAGGGAGAGAGTAAACTGATGTCTACTCCAATACTCCTTAAGATGAAGTTAAGAAAACTGAATCCTGGGCAGGCAATGTAAAAGACTGGGTCACTTACTAGAGAAAAGAAATTAAAAAAAAAAAAAAAAAAGAGTAGTTTGCAGCTGATTAGTATTCATTCATAACCTTGAATGTACCCTTGGGGTGTAATGTGTGCAAGTTCATCCTTTCGCAAAGGATAGACCCTGGGCCTATTTATAAAAGTGTTTATATAGAAGTGTTTGTTGTATCTTGACTTCATGCCTCGTTGACATTGAACCTGCTGAATGTGGCACAATTTAACAGAGGAAAATACTCTTTGGTTTTTTAAGTACCTGAATGTATGGGACAGAATTTTATTTTTTAAGGGGCGCCTGGGTGGCTCAGTGGGTTAAGCCTGTCTTTGGCTTGGGTCATGATCTCAGGGTCCTGGGATCCAGCTCCTCCACATCAGGCTCTCTCTGCTCAGCGGGGAGCCTGCTTCCCCCTTTCTCTCTGCCTGCCTCTCTGCCTACTTGTGATCTCTCTATCTGTTAAATAAATAAATAAAATAAATAAAAAATAAAATAAAGAAAAATAATCTTTTGTGAGAGGGAGGAAGGATAAGGAAGATCACTTTCTTGTAAAAGAAAGATTTTCTTTTCAAGAAAGAAATCTTGGGGCGCCTGGGTGGCTCAGTGGGTTAAGCCGCTGCCTTCGGCTCAGGTCATGATCTCAGAGTCCTGGGATCGAGTCCCATATCGGGATCTCTGCTCAGCAGGGAGCCTGCTTCCCTCTCTCTCTCCCTCTGCCTACTTGTGATCTCTCTCTCGCTGTCAAATAAATAAATAAAATCTTTAAAAAAAAAAAAAAAAAAAAAAAAAGAAAGAAATCTTGATGTAAGATTTTCTTACATCAATTGAGATTATGGCAAGGGGCTCAAATCTCGTCAATGAACATCTAAGACAATCAAGAACATCTAAGACAATCATAGACATCTAAGCAATTTGGCCCTTCTCTATTGCTTTAAAAAAAAAAAAGGAAGATATATGCATTTCTTGGTACAATGAATTATCCAAACTATTGTAAAATTATTACTGACTTTGGTCAACCTAGAATCTCTTCAAAACATGAAGGTTAAAAAAAGGAGTCATTGGTCATTCTCTTTTCTTTTTAGGAAGGCTTACACAGAAGGTGCAAAAAAAAAAAAAAAAGGTGCCAAGCCAGCTGGGAACATGGGAAACCAAATGTTATCACCTCTAAGGCTTAAGCCATTGAAACACCCTTATTCCAAATGGTTGGAATTCTCATTCTAAAGAAGGAGTCAGGAAATCCCATTATGGTGCCACTTAACACAGGGTTTGCATTCAAGAATCCAAATTTGGGGCAAAGGGCAGAATAAAAATGAAAGTGAGGGGAAGCTGGCTGGCTCAGCCAGTAGAGTGTACGAATCTTGATCTCAGGGTTCTGAGTTTGAGCCCCATGTTGGGTACAGGGATTACTCAAAAATAAATCTTAAAAAAAGAGAGAATACAATAAAAATGACAAAATAAAAATGAAAGTGAAAAACAGGACAGTAACTGCTAAATGAAAAGCAAATTCTGGCAACCCCCTCCCCCCATTTTTTGGCTTTGTTTTTTGATTACACTCATGCAAAGTCTAGGTGTATTGCCAGAAAGAAATTAGAATGTCAGAGGAATTAAAATTATCCTGGAAAAATTAAAAAAAAAAAAAGAGAAGAAGAAGAAGGGGGCACCTGGGTGGCACAGTGGGTTAAAGCCTCTCTGCCTTCAGCTCAGGCCATGATCTCAGGGTTCTGGGATTGAGTCCTCCATCAGGCTCTCTGCACAGCAGGGAGCCTGCTTCCTCCCTCCCCCACCCCTGCCTGCCTACTTGTGCTCTCTCTGCCTCTGTCAAATAAATTAAAAAAAAAAAAAACCTTTAAAGAACAAGGAAAAGAAGGGGAAGAAGAAGAACCAACTATACTGAGCTAGAGCTCTGAGCTCGGAATGTATCTCGAAGATCATTTGTTCTACCATAGCAAGAAAACAAGAGTCAAGTCTAGAATTCAGATTGCCCCATTCCTATTTCAACATACTCTAATCTCAGACTTAGTAAGAACAATACAAGAAGACACAACATTCTCAACACTGGCCCTCGGAGTATTTGAATTCCTTAGGTTTCCCATAGAGAAGAGGAGCCAAGGAAATATGACATCGGGTGATTCTCCCAATCCTTGACAGTTACGTCCCACCAAGCTTCCACCAACACCGACTTAGAGAATACGAGGACAATTGCCTCTGGCACAAATATGGGGTTCAGTTCCTCTGAGCCTCTGGTTGCAAATTTTTGTCTATGGATCAATACCAAATCCTGTTTTATTTGCATTTCTGTTTAAATACATCTTAAAATGTGAATTTGAGTCATTAGCATTGAATTCAGGGCCGACAGCACTTTATCGACCTCTGAACCAAGCCCCGCAACAAATCTAGCTCCTCCGTGAGGCAGTCCCACTAGCCAGCACTCAGCACTACACTTGGGGGGCACTTTAAACAGCCGCATCACCCACAGAAGGCACAACAATGTGAGAAACATGATACGAAGCAGATTATGAAGCTCCTTGTTTATGCTGTGCTGTACCATGTACAGGACAGTTGAGAGCATGCTCTTCTTTGACCTCAGTTGGGAACATGCACATCAGGTGACTCAAATTGTATGCTGTTCTCCACGTCTGCAAATGATCCCCACGGCACTGCAAGTACTGATTTGGAGCTTACAAATACATTTTAGCGAGTGGGGTCATTTACAAATACAGACTCCATGAATAATGAAGGTCAGCTCTACAATTACGAATAATTCACTCTTACTTTTCTCCTGCTAACGGGGAACATGAATACCTAAGGATACTGTCAAGAGTAATTAATCAGGGAGCCTGGGTGGTTCGGTGGGTTACGCCTCTGCCTTCCGCTCAGGTCATGATTCCAGGGTCCTGGGATCGAGCCCCACATGGGGCTCTCTGCTCAGCAGGGAGCCTGCTTCCCTCTCTCTGCCTCTCTGCCTACTTGTGATCTCTCTCTCTGTCAAATAAATAGATAAAATCTTTTAAAAAAAGGTAAATTAATCATAAAATTGTCTCCTCTAATCTTCCCTGGTATAAAATGTTTATGCTTATTTTGTATTTTGTGCCTGCACAATCTCTAACACCACACAGCAGGGGATAATGACCAAGTTACCTTGGTCACATGGCTACTAATGGCCACTTAGGTTGGAATATCCACGTTCAGTAAAAAGACGTAAGAATAAAGAAATTACATAATCTAAGTATCAAAGTACACCAAAAAACCTTCTGACATTGTTAAGAAGTAATAAACAAACAAAAAAAAGGAACTACAATATAATCTGAAAACTATTTAGGGGAAAACTAGAAAGGTATATGCTGTCAAGAATCAAATTTGAGAATGTACAGGTCAAGTATTTGCTGCAGAGGATTTTAATTTTGCTCATTGTGCTTTTCCATATTTTTAAACACACCACCATGTGTTACTATAGTAAATTAAAAAGCTAAAGAAGTATTGTTTTGCAAAAGGAAGACAGACTTTGCCCTACCTTACTTAAGCCATACGAGACAGATCTGTCTCTCTGGAAAAAAAGAAAAGTTCTTTCTAGAAAACACTTTGATTCGAAATTCAGAAAATCTTCCCCATTCTCCTCTTTCATTTCTTATTTCCTTTTTTCCTCACTTCATTATTCATGTTTTCCTATATTCTTTATCTCTGAAAGCAGCCACTAGCATCCTAGGTGAATTTGCTACCACACTGGCTTTCTCCCAGGCTAAAGCTTCGCTCTCTGGATTCTAGGTCGGTGTTAATTATTTGAAAGGCTTTAGGCGGAGAAGACCAGACAGGAGAGCTGAGACAGGTGGAGGGACCAGGCAGCAGAGCCTTGCAGTGGTGGAGATTAGACGGAGCTGCCCCCGAGTGCACAGGCGCATATGCAGAAAGGTTCACTTTGAGACAGGAAGTGAAGTTCGGAACCTTTGCGACTGTAAACAAGGAAGAGAGAAGACGACCTTGACAGCATTCAGAAGCAGTACCTTTGATTTTCTCTTGTAGGAGGCAGGGCTGTGTGTTAATAGCTAAGGAGGAAGTTTGGGTAGGTGCCTGGGGGAGGCGGTGAAGGCATGAAATAATAGGTCATAAGCAGGACAACTACTCAAGGTCAAGTGGAAAGAGAGCTAACCAGTGCCCAAGACCCAGCTGCAACCAGAGGACACCAATCGTCTTGGCTGTGTCTGCACAGCTAAGCAGTGTCTTCAGCCAAGTTAGCAAGCCTGTGAGCCGATAGTCCTACGCCCGCCCCAACCCGGTCTTCTCTTGTGTGTGAGCACCTGAGCTTCACTCCTCCTTTCTGGAGCCAACCTGCTCTTCCCATTCAGTCACTTGTAATGCTTAGTAGCCAACCTCATTTAACCCCCTCTCCTGTGTCTTTCTGTGGCTTCTGCTTTGCAACGCTTGGACCCTGGGTCACTCAGAATGGATGGTGAGAATGTACTGGTCTGAACCATAGGACATTTCCATTTTTATAGGACACACACGGTTAAGTATCCCGGGAGGGTGAAGGGATGGCAACATGGAATCACCTGGATTCAGAATGTCAAAATGTTTTCTACCCTTGTTTGAGTGCTTAGAATGGGCTGAGAATTCCAGCAGGATTCAGGACCCAAGGAACAGCTGCTGCTCAGGTCAGTCTCTCTGGATGGAGGCCTCGGCCTGATGGAAGCTGATTAGGGCTCTAGCAAGGAGCCTACTCTAACATTTCATAGTTTGTGTTATTTTGTCCTGGTCAGGCACAGTGTCAAGTTGTCAAGGATACAAACAAACAGAATGAAGGGAGACGGGGATTTAGGAAGAACAGGCTTTAAAAAAAAAAAAGGAAAGAAAGAAAGAAAAAAAGAAAACGCTCACAATGACATCTTGATTAGAAATGACAAACATAGCAATAGTTTTAACTAGAATTAAAGGCAAAATATCAAAACATGCTTCCTCATTTTAGGACTTAGAGCTTTAGTCTTCAAACCCTCTATAAATTCCCCAGCCACCCCATCACTTCCTTTAAAAGGATTTTAGGAGCCCTGGCTGGCTCAAGGCAGTTAAGCATCTGCCTTCAGTCGGGTCATGATCCCAGGGTCCTGGGATCGAGCCCCATGTCTCGCTCCCCTCCTTCTCCCTCTATCCCTGCCTGCTGCTCCCCCTACTTGTGTACACTCTCTCTCTCTCTCTCTTTCTGCATCAAATAAATAAAACCCTAAAAATATTTATTAAAATAAGTAAATAAAAGGATAATTGCCCTCCTCTATCTGGGCCTGAAGTTGCATTATGAAAATACATAAAAAACTAAAAAGTACCTCAACTGTGACCATTACAGAAATTAGGAGATTAGGAGAAACTAGGGAATGAAACTCTATCAACCCCCCAGAATATAGTAATATGCAGACTGGTGTGAACTGGAAAAAAAAGAAAAAAAGTGCCTCAAAACTCTTTAGCTATTAACCAAAATTTACCCCATGGAATCCCAAACTCCTTATGACATTGGTTTATTCTATTATGCAGGAAACTGAGGCTTGGGGAGGTCCCACTCGAGGTCGTCCAGCTAGCATCAACCGATTCTGAAGGCAGTGTCCATTCCCAACCCATGACACAGAGCCTGTCATCCCATTGCCCATGACTTTGTGGCAATCAAGGCCCCTAAAGTGTATGACAGTTCTTCTGGAAAGTCGAATTTCACCTATTAGAGGACTAGAAGGGCGTCCCAATGGATTTTCTTAAATCAGAGATACATCTCCCTTTTCCATATCATCGTGGCCAAAAACCTAACAAAAGTATCTGCAAGACAGTTGCAACCAGCAAATTCACAGGGACCCTACCAACATTCTGAAGAAAGCTTCAGTGAGAACCAAGAGGGGAGAAACCCAAGGGCGAGCAGTCAGGGAATTAATGACAGACACAGCCTGTCTCATTTTCATGAGAGCAAACACCATCACAAATGCTTTCAAAGGTCAAGTGCAGTGAGTGAGGTAATGCTGTTTGGGGAGTGAAATAAACATTACTTTGGTTTTGCTCTGGGAAGGGTTTTTTTTTTTTTTTTTGGTCTGTTTGTTTTTCTCTCTTTCTTTCTTTTCCTTTTCTTTTCATCTCTCAGTTTTGATTCCTTACCCTTTTAAATCAAAATCGTTCTCACCACCCCCATTTTGTCCGGTCTCTGTGAAAAACGTTTTTATAGCCATCTCTCAAGCCTGCAGATTTTCTCAAGACCCTTCTGCTCGGCAGACACTATTTTCTTAGCAGGCTGGAGATTTTAAGACTGTGGAAAATGACGTTGGATTTGACTTGGCAGAACCAAGGGGGCAGAGAAGGTGAGGGAGGGAGGGAGAAGGAAGGAAGGGTCTCCTGTTCAAAATAATCTTGATTTCCAACCCGTAATACTGCGTACGTTAAGCATTTTCGTAGATAGTCTTAACAGTTACACAAGATTTTTTTTTTTTCCCCTCT
This sequence comes from Meles meles, assembly GCF_922984935.1. Taxonomy (NCBI): domain Eukaryota; kingdom Metazoa; phylum Chordata; class Mammalia; order Carnivora; family Mustelidae; genus Meles; species Meles meles. Next base: position 18,541,523 of record NC_060066.1, on the reverse strand, counting down.
CTTTCAAAATGTGCTTTCAACAGTCAGGCTGTTTTCAAATGAACTGAAAGAAGTACTGTGCTCAGAGAGACAAGGATGGGCTATATAGCACATGCCTGGAGAGATACAAAAGCTGCTTTATTGAAATGTATGTTTGCCCTGGCAGGAATTCGGAAACCCACCTGTACATAATCCACACTGCGTCCCAGAGCTCTGAAGGCCGTGTACATGACTTCTCTTTTTCCACCCCATTTTTGCATGATGCAAATACTTTTGTTGGACAGGACCAACTGGGTGACATGTTGCGAGCTTTCTTTATGCGACTCCTCCGTCTCACCAGGACCTTTCTCATGGAAGTTGTTCTTCCAGATGTAGGTGGCTGATTTGTCCCTGCCCATGACTTCACTGAAGATGTCCATCATATAGAGGTCATCTTCCGAGTTCCCGTCGATGACCATGACGACTTTAATCCCCGGGTAGGTTAGCCTCTTCACCGATTGCAAACATTTTCGTAAGTAGTCTGGATCTTCTTGATATGCAGCGATGCAAAGAGCGACACTTTTATTCAACTTAATGGGTGTTTCTAGGGATTTTTTCATTTTTCGGTGCTCCAAAAAGGCGAACAGGCTTTGGATGATGAGGTGGGACGCTAAAAAGGCACCGTACAGTCCAAAAGAGAAATAGTAATTATCTGTTTGGATAAATTGGTAGCCAACGATATAAGCAGCGGTGATTCCGAGGAGGAGAGACACTCCGAAAAGCGTGGTTCCAATTATTCTCAGGATACACAGAAACCTCTCACAATGCATCTGGAAGATAATCAAATGATACTCCTGGTTAACCACTCTTGTCCCTTGCTTGTTACAACCATGTCATCATGGGGAGTGTTGGGCTAGAAGCACCTGAGAGCTCCAAGCTCACTTTCTCCCTTAACCAGCTTCGTGACTTTCTATGCCTCAGTTTTCTCATCTGCAAAATAGGGATAAGGATGCCCTACTGGTAGACCCCAGAGGGCTGTTTCAAGAATCAGTTGAGATGATGGTGGCGAGGTACTACTGGAAACCATATGTGTCAAAAACATGTGAATGTGGAAGTATTATTTTTAGCATGTTAGATCTCTTACCTAAGGATACACTCTACATAGGAGGCCACAGCTAGGTGTAGAACCTAACTGTTCTAGAGAGCAAGGCATTCTTTCTTCCTATACCACAGGGCCCTCTACCCCCCAATACTGATTCAGTGAAAAATGCACTGGAGATTTTGCTCCTCTCCAATGCAAATCCCTCAGCTCACACCCTTCTCCACGCAGCCAGCTGAGTTTGGAGATCTGGATTCTAGTACTAACTCTTCCAACAATCAGCTGTGTGTGACCTTGAGTCACTTAACCTCTCTGAGCCTCAGGTTTTTTAATCCGTTACCTGAGGGAATTTAGACTCCAAATCTCTGTTGACATTAAAAGTTCTTTATGCCTGGGAATCCTGCACATATATCTCTCCAGTCCCTGTAATTCTGATTTGCACTCCTTTATTCACAAGTCTGTTTCCTCCAACCACCAGCACAAAAAATCCTGAGGATCAGAAATCTTACTGTAACACAGTCAGCACACAGTAAGTGTTTATAGAAACCATTCATAAATTAAGGAACAAACACCAACACACCGTAATATATTAGACTTGAAACACATTTCAGCTTTTAATGGTAGCCGGTTGTGTACTCCTCTCTACGGTTTGTATTATCTCCTAATAAGGCTTTGAACAACCAGAGTATAGGAGGGTATTTTTTTTTTTTTTTAATTTCCTTGAGTATCTCCAAAGCTGAACGTAGAAGAGTTACCTGGCAGACTTTTGTTATTTTGTTTGTCTTCTGGGGTTCTTGGACCCAACTCTAGTAATGTGACGGGAAGGAGGTTTCCCACACACCCAACAAACAATTCTCTGGGCAACAGTGGTTGGCCCACGATTTAACTCAATTCTGACACCATCCCCCACAACAGCATCAGACTCCACAGGTTAAGGATTCAGTCCCACAGGACTGCCCCCATCTCCACAACTTCGGAAACCAGTCCCAAACCCAGGGAGTGACCTGTACTTCCAACCTACCAGTTCTAAATCAGAGGGTCCCAAGACCCACCCACCTTGTGTTTGATTAGTTTGCAGAGCAGCTCACAGAGAACTCAGGAAACCAGTTTACTCACTAGATTCCTGGTTTATTTTACCAGGAGCAGCAGCCAGCAAAAAAGGTCTGAAGGAAGGGCACGGAACTTCCATGCCTCTCCAAGAGCACCACTCCCCCCAATCTCATTGTGTTCACCAGCCCAGAAGCCCTCTCAACTCTCCCCTTCTGCGTGTTTATGGAGGCTTCATTACACAGGCGTATCTGATTAAATCATTGGCCACTGGCAATTGAACTCAATCTCCAGTCCTTCTAGACTCCCCAGAGGTCTGGGGGTGGGACTGGATACTCCAATCCTCTAATCATATGGTTAGCTCTGCAGGCAACCAGTCCCCACCCTTACTTAGACTGTCTAAAAGTCACCCCATTGTCATGGGGCACCTGGGTGGCTCAGTGGGTTAAGCCTCTGCCTTCAGCTCAGGTCATGATCTCAGGGTCCTGGGATGGAGCCCTGCATGGGGCTCTCTGCTTGGCGGTAGTCTGCTTCCCCCTCCCTCTCAGCCTGCCTCTCTGCCTACTTGTGATCTCTCTTTCTCTATCAAATAAATAAAAGTCACCCCATTAACATAATAAAAGACACCTCTATCTGTCTCACTTCAAAATACCAAGGGTTTGGGACACCTGGGTGGCTCAGTGGGTTAAAGCTCCTGCCTTCGGCTCAGGTCATGATCTCAGGGTCCTGGGATCCAGCCCCATGATCTCAGGGTCCTGGAATCGAGCCCCGCATCAGGCTCCCTGCTGAGCCTGCTTCTCCCTCTCTCTGCCTTCCTCTCTGCCTACTTGTGATCTCTCTCTCTGTGTCAAATAAATAAATAAATAAAATCTTAAACAAAACAAAACAAGGGTTTTTTAGAAGCTCTGTGCCAGGAATAAGACGAAAACCAAATATGTATTTCTTATTATAAGCCATGATAACAATCCCCCACCCCAAAGTTTATGTCTTCCTCTTTCAATAATGAACTATAATGAAGGATGTCACTGGTGCTTATAAACACGGCGTCCCACCATTCACTCTGACTTCAGGGTTTTTGTCATATCTATATATAATTAATACTTGATCTTTTTCTTGAATTTGACCAGCTTTTGAAAGCTAAATAAATCTATTTTAAGTGGAAACTTAGGGTAAGCCGTTATCTCTGCAAAGTCTCTTTCTGATTTCCCATTCCACGTTGACTTCAAACTGAATGCCCACCCAGCACCTGGTATGATGATGGTTGTTACCCGTCGTGTGGCCAACACGTCTCCCAGATCCAAGAGGCATCATTCACAGTCCAGTGCCTGTCGTTACACACTGAGGTGGTCCTGAGTGGAAACACATTGTGGTTTGGGGAAACTTTGTGTGACTTCTCCATCAACTGTGTTTCCCCTCCTAAGCACAAGATGGCTTAGGGTGGCTGGCTCTGGTGTTCCAGCTTTCGGAACCCTGACATGGACCACTTCCGACAGGGACTTGAGGGCAGGTCTCCTGCCATCTCTCTTTTCCTTCCACAGGCTGGATGCTCATACCAACAAGGTCCCCGGGGTTTGCAGAGCCAGAGATCAAGGAATCTCGGTTTTTGAACTGCCACATGGAAGGGAGCCAGCCACCCATCAGGAAGACCTGCCTTGGATGCTCTGTTAGCAAGAATTAATTGCTGAGTTTTGTTTGTTTGCTTACCCACTACAAATTCTGAATTCACTTCACTCTAACTAATACAACCCAGGTAATGCAAAGCAGCCTGGAGACCAGGAGCTTGTGGACATGACTTTCTTCCGTTAAGAGGAGATTAATAGTATTTGTCAAGGCCCCTTCACAGAGCTGCAGTGAGGAGCCAAATCAAAACCAACCCTTATGAAAGGGCTTTAAAAAACCCAAAGCATGACAGTTTCAAGTATTGGCTAACAAGGAAGCTAAAACAACATACACAGATGCGTGTTCCCCTTCCGGCACTTAACGCAGGACATCAGAGGCTGATAAAGGTAATCCGGACACAATGGAAAATTCTCGGAGCTGGGGAGTGGCGAAACGGTGAGTTCCCAGTGGAAGGCAAGAGAGCACAGCATCCCTTGTTAATTAAAACAGCTGACAGGATGCTGAAAACTCCCACTGGGCACCTTAACCAATGCCTAAAGGTGAGCAGAGCCCCCGACTTGGAACTTGTCATGTCCAAGGTGCGAGTCATTCTCACAAGAGTGAAAAATTTCAAGGGGACTACAACGCTCTGCCAGGGAGAAGCTGAAGTGTGTGCTTCACTTGTGTTTAACATCGCCAGAGCCAGCAAAAGAACTGCCTGCCATTCTTTTCCATTATTCACAGTTTCCTTGCTTTTATCAGCACACGCGGACAAAGAGCGTTTGCAGAGCATCTGCTGGCCACAACTGAAATGGGAACACCCTCTTACATCAGAGCAGTCTCCAGAATGTCCCTTTGAAGCCTGGGAAAAGTTGCTAGTAAACCGCAGCAACACAGTTAAAAATCGAACCTTTCTATTTCTGCAATGTATTGTACTGCTGCCCGTGATGATACATGCAGCATGTCGGTCCGGGCCAGAGGGCACAAGGCACATTTCAGAGCCAGCTTTACTGAGATGCATTGATCTCCAGGAGGGACACACAGTGTGTGTTGCTTTATAATCCGCCCCCCCTCGCCGCCCCCCAGGGCAATTTCATAGATATGGGCACCATATGTGTGAGACTTTCTGAGTCTGAGACAATCCTCAATTCAGATACTCTGTTCCATAAGCAAAGTCTCCTTGTAAGACATACGGCTTTATTGTTAAATTGGAAAATATGGTTAGTTCCATCCTGGATCCTAAGAGTTTATTGCTACATGGAAAAAGGACTTAGAAATCACCTTCCATAAGCATTTAAAACATAAAACTTGGATTTCTTTTTTTTTTGCCCAAATCAAACTTTAATTGATTTTTAGGCTGCTATTAGACCTCATACCAGTTAATTCACTGAGTACTAGTCTTCACAGTAAATTCTAAGCTAAGCCGAGTGTTAACGAATATCTTGATGTACCATAAGGTAAGTTCCGCAAAGTCAACACATTTTTTTTTTTAATCTATTTTCACTAATGTACCCCAAGGGCATAAAAACACTGCCTGGCTTATGGGTGGTATTAAGTAAATATTTGCTGAGCGAATGGTTGTAACTTTACCCATCAATATTGTCCTTGGCATCATTGTTCTACCAGCTAACATTCCCCATTCACTCGGTTCCAGGCACCGGGGCAAGTCTTGTCTGTTTTGTTGAGTACCATGATCCTATTTAATCTTAACAGCTTTAAATGGTACATGTATTCTTAATCTCATGTTACAAGTAACATACACAAAGGACAAGGAAACCCAGGACTCTCAAGTACAGAAGTAACTTGTCAATGGTCCCAAAACCAGGGGTAGGACCCACGGGGTAGCATAATACCAGATTCAAGTATTCTCCGTAAATATTTGCTGAATAGATATGATTCATCATGATGCAACAGGCACCGTCCCTTTGTCTCTGGCTAATACAACATGCTGTGAAAAGAAATTTTAGCAATGAACCTCAAAAACTCTTTTCCTGCTATTATGGAAAAATGGGGAACTGACAGGGACAGATAAAAGATCAACCAACACTCCGGGAGGATTTCTGGGCTCCTATACTCTACTATGTGGATGCAGCCAAAAGTCACAGAAATTTGTTATCCCAAAGAAAGCTGGTGGTTGCATCCATTCATGTCTGCAACCCAAATCCTGCTTTCCCATGAGAAAGGCACTCCTGCATTCACTGTTCCATCTGTAGAGCAAAGAGCAGCTTTGCTGTTAGCTCCACAGGTCACTGGGTATCAGAACCTTTACCCCCCCCCCCTTGACCTGTTATTAACCAGAAAGTAACATGGGATGAGCGAGAATGACAGCTGCTCCCACAGCACTACCTCGGTGGCAAGAACTGTGTTCCCATAGCTTCACAAAGGGGTCCTTATGTGGAAGATGTGGGAGAAGAGGAAGTGAGTTCAAATGAGTCGTCAGCATCTGGGAAAGGCTACAGAGACAAGCGCCAAAGGATTCCTCTTCTGAGAGGTCTTAGCCTACCACTTCCTTCTAAAATGATTCCTCCCTCTCTTTACTCCGTGTCCCACTCCCCAGATTCTACTTGACTTTCTAACGAGCCCTGTGTACACTCTATGGCTACAGGGACTTGATCTGCCAACTGTGTGTTCTTGTACCCAAAACAGGGTCCGCCACATAGTAGGCATGCTGAGTAAATGAGTAAGTCCTTTTGGAGTCAGACGGTCAATGCAGAAATAAGAACAGGTCCCTCTGCTATCTTTGCTGCAGGGGCGATGGGTATATGTTGAACCCTTAAGGGTACCCCTCATCCAGCAGAATTTTTTTTTCTTTACTTTTGAATGATTTCTTGCCCACCTACCTAAATATAATGGTTTTAGGGAGTACCAGACCAGCTGTAGAAGCCCTTATGATAATGAAGTTAGAAAAGGGCAAATAGCCTTCTGAAAGCATTTCCAGAAATTCCAAGTTACAGTCTGAAGAACTTATGAATTCAGGAGTCAAGTCTGGGGCACAGGGCATACTGGTACTCTTACACTACTTACTGTCCGTTGACCCATATACTGTTTGGTGTTTAGTTCTAATGTGTGTGTTTGTGTGTGTGTGTGTGTACTTGTGTGCTGCACACATGCTTACACGTCTCTGGAACCAGACTGAACTGGGCCAGATTCAGGGCTCTTCCTTTTAATGGCATGGTACACACTGAACCAGTTACATAATACCTGACATCGTCAGTTCCTCCATCTAAGATAAAAGGGAATAATCATGTTGATTTCACAGATTTTTTAATTAAAAAAAAAAACACTGTTAAGCATATTAAAAAAAAAAAAATGACCAACAGAGCTCAGCTAACCTCGGCCACTTGTTGTCCTTCCGCTAACTACCCCATCAGCCAGACTCTCCTTCCCTCTGATCTACTGTTAGTTACTAAGGGGTAAGCATGACACAGTGAGCACAGCTGGACTGGGAAGAAATGCACTGAAGCCCAAATTCTGCCTCATATTAGCTCTCTGACCACCTGAGGGTTCCTGTGAATGAGCCATGTGTCCTTAGACAATCAATATCCCTGAACTTCACATTTTGGGGACAGGGTTGAAACTTTATTTTCCTATCACAACTGCCCATAGCAGAGTGTCTATGAGGATGAATGTATGTTGCAAAGGGGACGTGCTCTTCACCTGGGAAGAGTACAGAGAGTAAATTCCTTTTGGTATCTATCTACTCCCTGTCCCTTATTTCTTCATCTGCAAAATAGGAATGCAACTTTTTGTGGGCTTGCTGTATGCAGGCAAGGAATATATATATATATCCCAGCTTCTGTGGGATACTAATAGCTTTAATGTCCTAATGTAAAGAAAGAGTAACTTAAATCATAAAGTACACTGGTCCCTCTTCCTCATCATATTCCAAAACCCACGGAAGACTAGGTTGCTGTCTTTTTAATGTGTAGCCAATACCTACACATATAGAGCCCAAAAGGAGATCCATAAAGAGTATTTCTTTAGCGAATGCACTGCTCAAAATCACATCTCATAAACAGCTGAACTGGCTCTGGAACACAGGTTTTCTTAACCCCTAACTTGTTGTATTGCAGGGGGTGGGGGCGGCCAGGCCTGCAGTCATAGGTAGAATGATTAGAATAGTGGTTTGGGCCGCTGCCTTCGGCTCGGGTCATGGTCTCAGGGTCCTGGGATCGAGTCCCGCATCAGGCTCTCTGCTCGGCGGGGAGCCTGCTTCCCTCTCACTCTCTCTGCCTACTTGTGATCCCACTCTGTCAAGTAAATAAAATATTAAAAAAAAAAAAAGAATATTAACTTGGGCAGGAGATCCTAGCGAGGAGCGTGGAAACCTGCTTCTTTGTCATGTAAGAAGTACCCTGCTTTTCGCCATTTGCCTGCTAAGGGTGGGTTAGGAAGGCACAGTGAGCAAAGAAAAAGCATGGATTCCCAAATTTTCCTGTATATGCACATCACTTGGGGGGTCTGTACGAACTGCCCATGCGCGCCTTCCACAACATCCTGCGTTCACTGGTATGGACTGCTAAAAGCGCATCAGTAATTTTCAAATCTCCTTAAGTGACTCTAATTGCAACAAAGTTTGGCAATCACTGGGTTAAAGTCTAAGAAAAGTTCGATGATTTGTTTGCATCCATCCACATCCCTCCTGTACTGCCTCTGCCACTGTCCTCAACCAGAAATCGAGGAACAAGTGCCCAAATAGAGCCTCTCCACAGACTTCACATTATAGTACATTCCCCTCTGGGACGTATTAGAGCACATGACCCTCATCTTGTCCCCTTCTGACCTCCTCTCCCTCTCTGGCTTTGAAGTTGGCCTTTGTCTCTCCAGTCCCACTGCATTGATCCTAGCAGAGACCCTGGAGCCACACTTGCAAGGGTAGGCAACGGGCCTTTCAAAGGCCTTGTCACTCCAGCTGTTTCTGGATCCAGAGCTCCGGGTTTCAGATTTCTCTCCATCTGTACCATCAGTACTGATCGATCACTCCCAAGATGCTGGTTCTCCCAACTGCCCTATTGGTTCCTGAACTTCACCATCATAAACGTCATCCTGAAATTCAGCATGGCAAAGGGGAAAGTTTGCAGAAAGACTTGGCATGGAATCTTAGTTCTCTGTGTTCCTCCCCCACTGGCTCTTGGGCACGATCTTCACCAGTCAGAACCCCATGCAGCCCCAGGCACCACAAATGCCAAGTGTCCTCAGGAAATCTTTTCTCCTCTCTCTCAGCTGTGGTTTCTCCTCAACGCTAGCCCCCATGAAATCTGACTAGTCCAACTTCAGCATAGTCCAGTTCAGGGGCCTTATATTTAAGAATTATTGGATTTTTTTGTTGTTGTTGTTGTTTAAAAGTTTTGTTTACTTGAGAGTGTGAGAGAGAACATGAGAGGGGAGAAGGTCATAGCAGGAAGCAGATTCCCCATGGAGCTGGGAGCCCAATGCAGGACTCGATACCCGAACTCTGGGATCATGACCTGAGCCGAAGGCAGCCGCTTAGCCAACTGAGCCACCCAGGAACCCAAGAATTAGTGGGTTAAATTACATTCACACTCCTCTCTAAACACTGTGACTTTGACTGAGTTGCTTCATCATTCTGAGGCAAGGTTCCTTTGATTACAGAATCTTCTTTATGGGGGGTTGGGATTAGACATAATGTATATAAAGTATCTAATTCAGTGCCTGATCCATATTAGATGTAATAAATAGCAGCTATCATTTTACTTTTTTATGGGCCCCATTATATTTTGCCTTACACTATGGTTATTTATAAAGACTTCTCTGAGTGTATTTTTTGTATGACAAATTCTATTAAAATGCAAACTGCATCTTATTTGTTTTTTAAAACTTTGCAGTAAAAATTATGCATTTAAGAGGCATTCTTTTCTATTTTGTTATTTAAGTTAAAAAAAATATTTAAGATGGGCACCTGGGTGGCTCAGTCAGTTAAGTATCTGTCTGCCTTCAGGTCAGGTCATGATCCTGGGGTCCTGGGATTGAGCCCTCATCTGGCTCCCTACTCGGTGGGAAGCCTGCTTCTCCCTCTTCTACCCGCTGCTCCCTCTGCCTCTCCCCACAGCTTGTGCTCCTGCTCACTCATGCTCACTCTCTCCCCTAAATAAATAAATCTTAAAAAAAAATATTCAAGAGTGTAACCTCATTATATTTAATGTTGAGTCCTTTATCAGTAACATTTTCCTAGATTGTTGAGGGGGCACCTGGCTGGCTCAGCCAACAGAGCATGCAACTCTTGATCTCTGGGTCATGAGTTCAAGGCCCACCTTGGGACTAACTTGGAAAGACAGATTGTAGACAAGGCCATATATGTATATGTATATACACAGACATATATATATACACACAGACACACAAACTCTATACATCTGTATACACTGATGACATTCAAAATATACTTGAATAATTTAAGGTCTATGCACCTGGGTGATACTTATTCTATGCAGATCGCTCCTCGAGAGGAAAGGATTAAAACCAATTTAGGGCAGAAATGACTTTTCTGCAGGAGCTGTCTTCCCATTCAACTGTCATACCAGCTGCCACTGGCTTGGTCCTTGCAGCCTCCTGGGGGGACACAACCTGAGTGAATTTGAATTAAAACAAACACCAGAACCCAGAAAGAGATAGTGGAGTTTATGCTCTGTTCTCCAATTAACATTAATTAACTCAGCACTCCCACATTACACAAAAGTCAAGAAGCTAATAATTCAACAAACCACTTGTTCTTAGATTGAAAAAAATGTAACTGTGTAAGTCAAGCGGTAAAAGGCACAGCCTAGGGAAAACGGTCCATGGTACTGTATACTGTCGGATGATGAGGAGGGTTGGGTAGCTATACTGGGGGAGAGCATAGCATGAAGAACAAACTTGTTTCATCACTGTGTTAGACACCCGAGACTAATGTAACATTGTGTGTGAACCACACTTCAATTAAAAAAATGTAACACTGTAATATAACTTGGCCAAAGGGGTCCTACACATTATCCATAAGGGCTTTCCCCATAGTTCCTATAATAGGTAATAAATAAATTTGTGAGCAGATTGTGCCTAAAATTTCAAGAAAAAGAATTAAGGGCACCTCGGTAGCTCAGTTGGTTAAATGTCTGCCTTCCGCTCAGGTCATGATCTTAGGGTCCTATGACTGATTCCCACATGAGGCTCCGGCTCAGAGGGGAGTCTGCTTCTCTCTGTCCCTCTACCCCTCCCCCACCACAGCTCATGCTCGCCGCGCGCGCTCTCTCTCCCTCTGTGAGATCTTTTTTTAAAAAATGTTTTCAAAGAAAGCTGGTGGGGCACCTGGGGGGCTCAGTGGGTTAAAGCATCTGCCTTCGGCTCAGGTCATGATCTCAGGGTCCCGGGATCGAGCCCCGCATTGGGCTCTCTGCTCGGCAGGGAGCCTGCTTCCTCCCCACCCCTCTCTGCCTACTTGTGATCTCTCTGTCAAATAAACAAATAAAATCTTAAAAAAAAAAAATAAAAGAAAGCTGGTACGGAAACCATGTATAAAAGTGTTTACGAAATTCAAAACTATGAGGCGCTTCTATAAACCTAACAAGAACAGTTAGTTTCAATCTGACTTACTTTCTAGGAAGTTTCTTATTCATTTGTTGCTCAATTCCTCTGTTCCAGGAAGGCAGCTACTTCCTTTGCTTTGGAGGGTGACATTCAAATTTGAGGCTAATCACCAATTTAAGACCTTAAGTTATCAAAACTGCAGAACTTTCTCTGGTAAAGATTTAGCTCTAGGTAATAATACGTTTGCCAATGTATCTACAAGACATTTTCCCACTCTCCCACCTCAGGAAGTAACATTAAGAAAGAGTGAGTAGGAGTGTTCATATTCTAATTCCAATGCTATCATTGAAAAATGTTGACCTAGAATTCTGAATACTTGTTCCAAAACTGCAAACTCACACATGACATAATATAAATACTGTAACAGGTAACTTTAAAGAGTTAACCTTTTATTGAAAATGTAAAAGAGCCAAGGAGTGAAAAGACCTGCAATGAGCCATGATGGGTATTATAAATGCAGTAACAATCAATCAATAGTAAATAATAAAAATAAAAGTAAACATAAAAGGGCAGTACCTCAGTAGTTTGAGTAATCTTATTTAGCATCTAGAAAAACTCAGTGAAAATACAATGAATGAGTCAATTTGCACACATTGGAATGAAAAGAAAATGTTTAGAACTTAAGTGTTCTTTTCAATCCTAGTCTCAAGATTTAAAACCGTATCTACAATAGTTTAATGGGCATAAATATTTGTCCTAGCCAAACTTATATAAATACACCTTTTAATTTTAAGCCTTTCAACATTGAATGTGTCTGAATAGTGACCTTTTAAAAAGTTAAAGTCACCTTTCTAAAGAAAGGTAACTTATGATTTCTAAAAAATCATAATCCTGTTTAACGCTTTCCCAAAATACATTATCCTACCCCTTCACTGCAATGAAAAACTTGCGAAGAGGAGAAAAGCCTGAAATCTACCCCTCTCTTAATCGTCACTCTCACTTCCCCATCAAAGTCCAACTACCAATACCCTTTCTCTTTACTCCTAACCCGGAGCTGAAAGTCTATATATACTCAGGCTGCCAGTTCGGGGAAGCCCTTTGTAGCCAATCAGAGCTTCCCAATCTATTGCGTCACACCCCCCAGGGTGTGACGTCAAAGGCAATCCCAGGCCAACCACGTGGGTTGGGTGCAGCGGTTCTGGGCAGCTGCTCGGGAGACGCCCAGCTGCAACGGTCCCCAGGCGGGGGGAAGTGGCCAGGGAGGAGCCGCCAGGACTCCGACACGCACCTTCGGGGCGCACGGCTGTAGCTGGTCGCTCGCCGGGAGGCGCGCAGGGCCGCTGAGTCCGAGTACACCGCGAGGGCGTTGGGGGGGTGGGGGATGCAGGGAGAGGCGCTGGCACCTAAGCCGGTGTAACAGGACCCGGGTCTCGTAAACCCTCCTCCCCAGGCACCGCCTCTCCGCTCCCAGCCCCTCTTTCCAGCCTTAATTATTCTTTCAGCGCCGCTCCCCCTCAGCTGAGTCTCCCTGGCCGGAGGGAAGAGGCTCTGTCCCCATCCCATCCCGCCCGCACACAGACCCTCCTTTCAGACCCGCCCTCCCGCTCGCAGGGACCCACTTCGGAGCCCTCGCTCACGCTGGGCGGGAACCGGCGTGACGAATTCCGCCCAAGGTGTTGATTATGCATCACGACCCAACCTCTGGCTCGCCTCCCACTTCGCCCGGGCTCCCGCGGCGCCCCCCCCCCCCACGGCTCCCACCTCCCGGCCGGTCGCTGGGGACGGCACCCCCAGGCCCCCCACCCGCTCGGCCCCGCGCTGCAGCTGCGGAAAGAAGCGCCAGCGTGCTCGGTGCCACGTCGGAGTTGGCTCCCGGGACGTTGCAGCTGCCTGCGCCGCAGCGCGCGGTCCCCACGCATGCCCTGCCCCCGGGCGGCGGCGGGGAGAGGGACGCGCGCCCTCCTCCCTCAGGGATCCCTGAGTGCCACCGTCCGCGTCAGGGACCCCCGACCCGAGTAAGGCTTCCGGAGCCGGGCAGAGCCCGGGCAGACCCAGCCTGACACTTTCCTGGGGTCGGAGGAGAGCAAAGGAAGGGAAGCCCGGGAAAGTGGGAGTGGCCGAGCGAGGCCGGTAGCCGCGAGGAGGTGGCAAAGGACCCTCCTTCTCGGGGGTCCCGGCTCTCCGGAGCTGGGAGCCCGGATCGCTTTAACCCTTTGCTTTCCAAGTAAGAAGCGGGTTTCCCACTTGAAAGTAAAAGGCTCTGGGCTGTTCCAGGGTTTTCCTCCCCACGTACAGTGTGGGGAGGTTGGGGGGTGGGGGTTGGGAAGGGGGGGGGGGCTGTGCGGAATGCATTTTCCTTGCACAGTGGAAATTCTTGTTTCCCAACTTGGGAGCCCCTCTGCGGCTCCGGAAGATGAGGAGTGGAAAAGTACATCCCGGGACACGCAGTCTTTTCCCAGGCCGAGAGGTTACCTGTGTTCCCAGAAAGGCAACGGATTTCTGGCGAGCGCCGCAGGGATGAGAAAGGACAGGAATATATTGCCAAGCCTGACAGTGATCTGAAATAGCCCCTGATTTTCAGTCTGTTAGAAATTGGCAGACCTCAAACTTATCTGTCGAAAACCAGCTTTACAATTTTTTAACACTTACGTGGATAATTTCTTCCCTCTCCCTGGCCTATTCGGGGGGCCCTCCTGGTTCACCATATCGCGCCAGTGTAACGTACCTTGTTCGGCTCTTGGTCATAAAGTTGTCTTCAGCCTGTTTGTGTGGTCCCGGAGGGTTGGTGGCGGGCAGTTTCCAAAATTGAGGTAATAAGAGATCAGATGAATTTGAGACGACCGGCCAAAAAAAATAAAAAATTTAAAAACAACATTTAAAAAGGATGGGGGAGTCTTAAATGTTTGGTTCTCCCCCACTTTAAAAGGAAATATCACTACTATTCTTTTTAATATCTACGTTGCACTTCAGTCTAGTTCTTAAAAGAAAAATTTGTCCTTTAAAAATAAATTAACTTTATTTTATTTTACTTTATTTTTTGCTCCAGTTCCCCCTCCCCTGATATCGGAAAGTCTCTTTTCTTATTCGGATCAAGAAAAGCCCGGTGAAGACTCAGAAGAACCCAGAAAGCGCAGAATCAGGGGCAAGTCTTTGGCTGGGGCTGGTTCAAGTCCCTGGTTCAACGGGCTGCTGGAAGCCAGGACTGGGTAATTCTCTTCTCCTTCCTCGCAGTTGTTGCCGTTCTGCCTCCTCCAACTTAAGGGGGTCTTAACAAGGGAGCTGGTGGGTGTTTTAATAGGGCGGAGGAGGGAGTGGGGGTGAGGGGAGTGGAGAAGGGAGGTGCGGACTGGGGAACCCGGAGGGGAGGGAACTGGGAGCGCGGGCGGGCGGGCGGGCGGGAGGCGGGGAGGGGGAGAGGAAGAACGTGAAATTGGCCATTCAAAGCCCTCTCTGAGCTAGAGGCCGGTTCTAAACTCCAATGAATTCAATTAACTTGATTGCTAACGTGTGCAGAGAAATTCACTGCACAGATGCTGGTCACCACCTGATTCCTTCCTTCCCTCCAGCGGTGCAGCGGGGAGGTCGCGCTTTGCAGACATCCCAGAACTCCAGCGTGAGTTACAAGGATTCCCTCTTCGTGAAAGAACTCCCCACACTGTTCCGCTAATTCACTTTAAGGCCAAATGGTGCCCTTAGGCTAAGGAACAGCCAAGGGGAGAGATAGCTGGGAGGTGTGTGTATGTACACACACCTGGAAATCTGAAAGCCGTCTGCGACTCTAAGTAAAATCAGCTACAGGTCTACCGCACGTTAACCCTTTCTTCCCAGGAGCTCAAAAGTTTCTGGGCAGATGTCAAGTGTCAGAGCTTCCTTACACAGACGTTTCCGTATTGGATAACGGAAAAAGTGAAAACATGATCGTATTTTTTTTTTCCTAACTTGAACCCCTAATGTAAAAATACGCAAGCAGCACGCATTATAAACAAAGCATAAAATGAAAACCGTGCTCTGGAGACCTCGGAGGCAGCGCCATGAGAAAAAGCCATTTCCAAGAGAATGGCTTGAATGAATGGCTTTTGCTTCTTGCGAGCCTTCTATGAAGCTGACGAGTCAGAAGGTTTCCATTTGCTCCGAGGCGCTCTTTTCTCAATCTTTTTTTTTTTTTTTTTTTTTCCTCCAATGCCCTAAAGCTGGGAAGAGTTACTTTTCCCGGTTGATCTCCCCTTTATTTGTTTGGTCCTCGCCAACACGGCTCCTGATGACTTAAAATGGACAGTAGGTGGCACTGTTTAGGAAAAAATGGGAGTGAGTTTACAAAGGCACCGCTTTGGCCATTGACGGCTCCGCTGGAATTATTATAGGGGAACAAGAGATTTATTTCTTTTTTTCCCTTCTCTTCCAAGGTTTCTCTGAAGTGTGGACTTCTTTGGAACTCGGCTAGGCCTTAAAAAGTGGGTTTTTGCTCCTTATCACATATTTTGGATAATAATGAACAAGTCAAAACAGAAAAGTCGAGTGAAATTTGAAACGGTGCTTTTCAAGGAGTCGCGCAGGGTGTGGTGTTAGGGGATGTGCTTGGAGGTCAAGAATTTTATGGCAGTACCAGGTAGGCAGCCAACACAGTCCCCAGGGGCAGACCTGCAAAGTACCACGCATTTCCGCCAACACCTCCCCCCCCCCCCCCACCACACACATACCCCCACGAGGTTACACCTCTGGGAAGCATTACCCTGGCCTGATGACTTCACACTGCTCTGGGGAAACCCACTTACTAATTTTCCCCTACACACCCTCAAGGCTTCAGCCTTTGTTTGAACACTGCCTTAGGTGTGATTCAGCTCTTGAGGAACTGGCTTAAGTTTCCAGAGCTCAATTTCATCCCCTTAGATTCCTCTTTCTTGAATTTTAGTTGGATGGTAGCTTTTAAATGCTAAGTTGTAACTTAAAATATATTATCTAACTTACGCACTCGTGCATATACTATACATTAACCTTATTTAGGGGTAGGGTGAAAATCGTGGGTGTCAAATGTCTAGCTGTGGGTCCCCACAGGAGCACTTAACCTTGGCTCTGAATTTCCATGGTATTATGTGTAATGCAGGATTGCGGATTCTTGCTTAGTAACATTTAGCTGTCCCTGTGCTAATAGTTCCAGCAATGAGGGCATTTAGTGAAATGGGGTTTCTTTATTAAACAAACACAGTTGCTGTTTGTCCCCTTGTACTTGCAATTCATGGCCCATGAAGAAAAAGTAAAATGTTAAAAAAAAAAAAAAAGTAGAATGTTGCCTATGGATGACTATAAAAGCTCATTACACATCCATGCATTTCTGTGAGCTCCCCCACCTCAAGAGAACAGGAAAGAGGCCAGTGTAATTTAAAGCCAGACATGAAAGTTCTTGCGGGTAGATATTATATATACATACATACATATATATGTATATATTATATATATAAACATACATATATATGTTTACATATTTTATTTACATATATTTTAAATATATATGTATTTACTTACATACATATATATCTACATATATATGTGTGTGTGTGTGTGTGTGTATATATATATATATATATATATATATATATATGAATGATTTTCTTAGAGAGGATCCAGGATAAGAGACACCTGAAATTCAAACCCTATCTTTGACGTGGCATTGTGTGATGATGTGGAATCCATTTGTGTGATCCTGGAAGTGTACTCACCCTCAAGACCTGTATTTCCTAGTTGATAGATGAAGAAAATACCTGCTTTACACAGTTATGATGATACAGTTTCTTCAGTACTCATAGGAGATTAGCATAGGGCCCAACATCTACTCTGAGGTAATGTAAGCCATTGGGTAACCCAGTGGTTTTTCACAGAACCACCGTGTGTATTCAAAAAGCATTAGTAACCTTCTCCTGGCTTTCTATTCTTTATATTTTCTTGATAAGCATTCCCTGAGGTTTTGTCCCATGTTCATTTATTTGACCTACTTCAGCTTTCCGCTGTCCCCTCTCTGACTCTCTTGGACTGACCTATTCTATGTGCCTGTGGATATACCCAAACCTTCACATTTAACCAGAATTCCTTTCTGAGTCACAGGCCTGCATTATGGCCACCAGCCATCCAGTACTAATTTGCAAGCAAAAGGTTAGGGGACATGAGATCGAGTTTCACAAACAAGCTATGACACCAACTGATTGAACAACATTTGATAACCTAAATTTTAATTTCTATTTTAAACATGAGCCATTTGGATGGGTCATAAGATGACAGATGTTTCAGGTTTTGACATCCTAACTCCTACCTTATCCAACGTTTTCAACTCTACAAGACAATGTGGCAAAGAGCTTGGGAGGTAAGAGTTACTTCAGTTAAGGTAAGGTAGCAGTAAAGTGTTGCCCATCTCCTCGTTCCCACATCACAAAAGAAGTTCTCATCATCTGAGAGGCAGTTTCCAGAAAAAGGATTTAGTACCTTCACAATTCTATATATTCTAAGTGGTTCTCAAACTTGTTGGTGTCAAGGGCCTCTACATTCCTAAAAATTATTGAGGACTTCACAAAGTTGTTTGTATGGGTTATAGCCATTAATATTTACATTAGAAATAAAAGCTGACTGAAAAGTTTAAAAACATTTATTAGTTCATTTAAAACAATAACAAACACAATAGCCTGTCAGTAACACTTGCGTGAAATGTAACATTGTTTTCCATTTTTGCAAATCTCTACTAGCTGGCTTAATAGAAGACAGCAGGATTCTCACATTTTCTTTATCATCAGTTGTTTTGACTGAAATATTAAAAAAAACATTCTGGCTTCAAACAGGTATGTAATGGAAAAATGGAGAAGTATCTTCCTAGTCTTTTTAATAGGACAAGTTTGCTACTTGACAAACTAATTTTTTTTAAAGTAACTCTACCTTCAATATGGGGCTCAAACTCATGATTCTGAGAGTCGCTGAGCCAGCCAGTTGCCCCAACACAGTAATTTTATAAAGACAAGTTGGCAGTGTTGTATCTAAAACAACAGGAATGAACTGTGTGTACTCTGTTCCATTAAAATATCTTGGTTTATCTTAAACCTTAAACGCATCTTTACAACCACTCATGAATTTATATCCTGAATTGATTCTTTGGAAAATACCATTTCACTGAGTTATGCAGATTTTCCAGATGTTGATATATTACATTATTCCATGTACATGTGAGATGTAGCATTTCTCTAAACCCTAAGACTGTACCCCTGTGGGGATTAAAACACAACATTTTTTCAGCTTTACGAGAAATGGAACTCTGTGAGTCTGAGTTGTGCAAAGATGGAAGGAGATTGACCTGAAATTTTGTTTTCTAGATCCCTGTTTGGATTATGTGAAAGAGTTTCCAGTACTCGCATAGAAATTGGACTTCTTACTTTCAGTGTTAATTCCAGGCTAAACTCTTGAGGTTCTAGTATTAATTCAGACCACCTTTTGAAGAAGGTATGGTTATCTGCGCTAATGACTAAATTTGAAGATGTGGATAGAGGGAGATACAGAATCATCTATCAGACACCCAAGGTTTTAGAATGAACACATTGGAAGAGATCAAAATGCCTATTGATTCATTGATATAGAAGAGGATACTTTATTTCTTATTATAATTTTACCTTTTGGCTATCTCACCATATCAGAGTAGTAAATTATCAATTGTTGATGATTTTAGATTAGATACTGAATTATTAATAGAAGTATGCTTTAGGGATTACTCAAATGAAAGAAAAGGGATAAAAGTATCTCATCAGACACTATTTATAATTGTCTTCTAGCATTTCTTTCCACGGGTGAGGAAACTGGCTTTAAAATATTATATGACTGGGGCGCCTGGGTGGCAGAGCGCGTTAAGCCTCAGGTCATGATCCCAGGGTCCTGGAATGGAGCCCTGCATTGGGCTCTCTGCTCAGCAGGGAACATGCTTCCCCCCCATCTCTCTGCCTGCCTTTCCGCCTACTTGTGATCTCTGTCTGTCAAATAAATAAATAACATCTTTTAAAAAAATAAAATAATATATGACTTAGTCTACACTTTGAAAGGTGGCTACTCAACAAAGTACTTGAGATTAATGATTGTCAATTTGATTGACAACAAAATCGCCCAAATACAACCATCTGGATGATTTATGAAGGAAGGAAAGGAGGGAGGAAGGAAGAAATGAAGAGAAAAGAAAAAGGGAGGGAGAGGTAGGAAAAAGAAAAGAAAAGAAAAGAAAGAGGGGTGCCAGGCAGTCTCTGTCAGTAGAGCGCACAACTCCCAATCTCAGGGTTGTGACTTCCAGCCCCACATTACGTGTGGAGTTCACTTAATATATGTTTACATACACATTTTTTTTTTTTTTTTTTTTTTTTTTTTTTTTTTTTTTTTACATACACATTTTTTTTAATTAAAAGGAAAGCTTTCTATTTTGGAACTTCACCTTAAATCACTGAATATGGGGGAGCTTTACTTTCCTATTATTAGACTATTTAAATTTTAAAAATTACATCCAGACTCCTATGTATTTCAGATTAGAGGGGGAGCAAATTCTTTTCCACAGCCTAAAGGACACTTTTATCACTCGCATTTTTCTGACTCGGGTTACAGAAAAGGACAAAACTATTTAACCTCCTTGATGTAAATGCCAACGATTTCTGTCAACAGGGGTTTGTAATTTACATGACAAATCAATAAAAGCAGAAAGTGCCACACAAGGGGAAATCTGTGGTCTAATTGTCCTTTGATATTTTAGTAGCTTTTTTTTTTAAGAGGATGTAGGGTTTTGTTTTTTTCTTTTAAGATTTTATTCATTTATTTGACACAGAGAGCGAGATCACAAGTAGGTAAAGAGGCAGACAGGCGGGAGGGGGAAGCAGGCTCCCCTCTGAGCAGAGAGCCCCATGCAGGGCTCCATCCCAGGACCCGGAGATCATGACCTGAACCAAAGGCAGAGGCTTAACCCTCTGAGCCACCCAGGTGCCCCAATATTTTAGCAGTCTTAATCAGAATGACTAACGAGAAGATGTTACAATGTCTGTGTCCACAAGCAGTTGCTAAAAGTCTTAATTGTGGAATTAGAGTAAGTCGTCACAATATTTAAATTATCTGCCTTGGAGATTTCAACTTATTCCTGAAAAGATTAAAAAACTTCCCAGCCTTTAAAAAAAAAAATCTTTAAACGGATTTGCTCAATTTCTAGAAACTAATTTATTTCTTATTCTTTATTCTTATTTATTATAAACTAATTTATTTCTTACTAGTTAAAGTTTTCTAGGTAAGGGGACCCCTTTTTTTTGTAATAAAAAGAAAGGGATTTTGTTCCCAGAAAAGTGAATATTCACTTAAAATTTTTCATACTAGTTCAGGGGATTCCTAGAAGGGGAAGAAGGGGATTTTCAGTTCCTCTATGAACAGGTTTATAGAGGAACTGAAAATCCCCTTCTTCCAACGAAGTATTATTCAGTCTTTGGAAATACATTTTCCTTATTCATTGTAAACCACACCCTATATTTAAAAGTTGACAATGATGACAAAGGTGGAAAAAAACTAAGCAAACTTTCTTTTCTCTAATGATTCACACTCATATTCTTTTTAAATCATAAATTGCAGGGAGAGGACGTCTCAAGTTAAAGGAATCTTGGGCATTTGGGAGAAAGCACTTCCAAGGGAATAGGAACCTGGACATACAAAGGTTTTCAAGAATCCATCACATCTAGCCTTCCTCAGGCACTGACACCTGATTTTGTATCTTTAGGAAAACAACAACATCCCAAAAGTGATTGCAGACTTTCCTGATAAGAAGCCTGCCTTCCCATAGAGGTGCTGGAATCTTTGGGAGGAAAACCCCTGAACCCACTCAGTGAAGTGAGACTTCCTACCTTTCTCCAAGAGAGGTGTTAGCTCCAAGACCCAATTAGCCGAATTACCATCCCAATGGCACCTGAGGGCTGGTCCTGCTGCTATCAGGCCTAAACATACCATTAAGAGGTGTGACTCCACGCATGGAGTTAGTCACTTCCTGCCTGCAGTAGGTATCCGACAATTGGGGGATAAAACCCAGCCCCGGAGCTGCTACTCTGAAAAAAATCACGTTTTTCTGAATGATGCAAATGTTTTCACCCACGGAATTTTCTCTCTAGAGTTTTAAAGTTACGGCATTCAGCCTAGATCTTACGGTTTTGAGAACTTAGTAGGCCATGGTTCCATCTGTGTATTACCCTGAGACCGAGAATCAGGACACATTTTGATTCGGGTCCTGACTCACCTCTTGCAGATAGCACCTGGTGTTTGTTCGCACCGAATTTGTCAAGCTTCTAATTAGGCAATTTGGGAAGTAGACTTATTGTTTATTTTGAAAAGGCAGGTGTCTCCGAGAGTCTGACGTGACAAAAAATTTTAAAAACTCTCTGCACATGTGGTTAAGAGGGTGGCTTCCATGGCATTTAGTTGGCTGCTTTTAAAATATCTGTAGGGGGCGTCTGGGTGGCTCAGTGGGTTAAGCCGCTGCCTTGGGCTCAGGTCATGACTTCAGGGTTCTGGGATCAAGTCCCACATCGGGCTCTCTGCTCCGCGGGGAGCCTGCTTCCTCCTCTCTCTCTGCCTGCCTCTCTGCTTAGTTGTGATTTCTCTCTGTCAAATAAATAAATAAAATCTTTAAAATATCTGTAGGTTCCATATCCAAATCCCAGGCCTCCTTCATCCGAATCTATAGCAGCGAGTGCTGGGAATGTGCCTAATTTGGAAAACTGCAAAGGTGATGGCAAAAAGTATTGGCACCTTCTGACTCTCGAAAGCTTCTGCTTTAGAGATGTGGTTAGGTGGGGAGATCGTTTCCTGGGCTTTGTACACATAGCTCTTTAAGATTCAGATTTTTGTCTCTAACTCTCCTTGGATAACAAGAGTGAAAATGCCTCTTGCAGAATACAACTGAATTGTGAACTCCAAAGAATTTCTCTTTGAATGGCAGCATCTTGGCTTTCAAGAGGTTTATATCATCCGTATGTCGTCCACTTGCGTCTGAATCCAGTGATTTCTACCACAATCGAGGCAATTATCGAGTATCAAAGGGAGAGTTCTAACCTCACACTGCCTGTCTGGGGCAAAACTGTCTAGTCTAGGGCAAACTGCTTAATCGCTCTTGGCCTCAGTTTCCGTGTCAAACAGGCATAGTAGTAAAACTTTACCTCAGAAGTTCATGTGGGAAGTAAATAAAATTATCCATCTTAAGCTCTGATAAGTGCGCAGGCAATTTTTTTTAAGATTTTATTTATTTATTTGACAGATCACAAGCAGGCAGAGAGGCAGGCAGAGAGAGGAGGAAGCAAGCTCCCTGCTGAGCAGAGAGCCCAATGCAGGGCTTGATCCCAGGACCCTGAGATCATGACCTGAGCCGTAGGCAGAGGCTTAACCCACTGAGCCACCCAGGTGCCCCAGTGTGCAGGCAATTTTAACCATGATTATTGGTGTCACAGAAAAGAGTGTTTTGGTTTTGTTTTTTTTAAGATTTTATTTATTTATTTGACAGAGAGAAGATCACAAGTAGGCAGAGAGGCAGGCAGAGAGAGAGGAGGAAGCAGGCTCCCTGCGGAGCAGAGAGCCCGATGCCAGGCTCGATCCCAGGATCCCTGAGATCGAGATCATGACCTGAGCCGAAGGCAGCGGCTTAATCCACTGAGCCACCCAGGCGCCCCCGGAAAACAGTTTTAAGCTGAAAGACAAGTAGCCAAGAATTTGTCCCTTCATTGGTATGGAGATACCCTCCTAGTAGGCTTCCTGCTCCTGTATTATTTCTAGATTTGCTCAGAATTCAAAACATTTAAAAACTGGTCAAATCTTGGAAGATTTCAAAGCTGTAGATTTGGTTTTTAATTGCTGAAGAAAATCCTTTTAAGGGACTGAGAACCAGAAGGAAGTATGCAGTTCTTAAGGCATTTGCTAGGCAAGTATTAACCAAATCCACCTACATTATCTGAAGCCCCACATTTAAGAATTGAAAGCCAAATTTAAAATACTTCTGTGAAAGAATTGAATGTTCTTTTTCTCCCATGATATATTTACCAAAAGAAGCCAGTTCAGAGGGAGCATCTGGTTTTCAGCACACCCTTGCTTTACATCTATGTTTCCAGCGGAATGTTCTGTGGTGCTGAGGGGTCAAGTGACTTGCCCCAGGTCACACACACAACGAGTCAGTGATTCAGGCCTGATTGAATCAAGGATTTTTATCCCCCAGCTTCTGGTAAATTTCTTTGGTAGGAGTGTCCACAAATAAATGGTTAACTGAGACAAATATTTACACTTCTGTTTTTAGAGCAAAGAAAAAGGATACATTTGCTATTTTTTTGTGTCTTTATTAAATTTAAATTTCTAAATAAAATTAAAAAACATATTTCTAAATATAATAACTCAAACATGGCTTCCCAGCCATCTTCCAAATAACTAAATTTATGCTGTTTGACTATACTGAGTTGAAAGTATAGGAGAAGAGTTTGTCTTGGAAATTCTGGCCAATTTGGTCTAATTCGGTCTAACTCCTCCGTTTGTGAGTTTACTGTGATCATTGTTGCTGAGTATTCATTCCCCAAAAGTGTCTCATTATCTGCTATGGGCTATTGTAAAGTCTTGCCACTAACATTTGCAAGACAGCGCGAGGGTACTAAGGCAGGCTTACATGCCATAGGTCTGAATGCCTAATAGTTGTAGTCAAAGTGACTTCTTTTTTCCCACTATAGGCTGCATTCTCTAATGTGACGTGAACCGGAACCCATATGAGTTCATTCTTTGGTGAGTCAGAAACTGCCCTGGGTTGAGTCGTACAAAGAAAACTTCTATTTGCAGTAAATAAGGAGATCACAGAATGGCTTCCAAAGCCAAGGGTTCCCAAGAGAGGAGGAATGGGTTCCTTTTGTTCAGGGGGAGGATGAATATTTAGATAGGGAAGCCTTGTCCTTGCAGATAGAGGTGGCAGAAGGTTCGGAAGGCACCTTAGAAAAACGTGCCTATACCTACGTTCTTTATTATGTAAATGAGGCTGAGGCTTCTCCTTGGGTGGAGATTTTAGTATTATAATGAAGTAAAGGTAAGGGTGGATCATTCCAGAGGTCACTCCATGGTCCCTCTGTACAGGTGCTAGTCAGGTATAGCTCAGAAGGTGGGGGGGGGGGGGACACGCTGGAGGTCTTGTCGGGACAGTCCACCATCACCTGAGGGGGTTTCGGGTTTCATTTGCCTGAGTTCAGAGGTAGGTTGTCAAGATCTTAAGGAAAAAGGTAGAACAAGTGTTAGTGGCTACAAGCAGGCGGACAGTAAATGTCAGGTCCTGGAGACTATGTAGTGACAATGACCTTGAACTACACATCCAAGTGCATCCACAGTTCCCAACATCAGGCATCCCTGCATCATTCCTTTGACCCCTGCCCTTCTCCCTAAGGGAATGTGGTCTTGCCTGGAACAATCCTTTCTTTGCCTAATAATTTCTCACCCCAGCCTCTTCCCTATTTTTTTTTTAAGATTTTATTTATCTATTTGACAGAGAGAGGGATCTCAAGTAGGTAGATAGGCAGGCAGAGAGAGAGGGGGAAGCAGACTCCCTGCTGAGCAGAGAGACCTATGCAGGGCTCCATCCCAGGACCCTGAGATCATGACCTGAGCTGAAGGCAGAGGCTTAACCCACTGAGCCACCCAGGTGCCCCTTTATCCTGCTTTGTAGACCTCCCCAGAACTCCCCTCTGCTTGCTGGTGGGATGCTGCCCCATTTCACGAGTCACTTAATAAATCCGATTAGATCTTTAAATGTACTCACTGACTTTTTGTTTTTTAACACCAGTGGACTCATGGTAAACAAGTTTCCATCATGGCAACTTACTCTTTGTCCTTCCTGGCTACTTTTTCCGTCTCTACCTGGCTTGATACGCGTACTCATCCCTCTTTATCCCCTTAGGAGGCTCCAAGCTATTCTTTCCATCAGACATCCCTTACTAAGTCTCTAGTTGTGTGCTTCAACCAGTTTGGTTGTGAAGTCAAAGACTAGTCCAATACTGTTCACTTTCTTTCAGTTCTTTGAAAAGAGCTTCTTTTGTTTTTGTAGAAATTATGCTTATTTGTTGTAAACAAATCACACCACAACAGAGAGCATAAAGAAAATAAAAACCCAGAAATGTTGCCAGTTTTTTCATGTAGAATCATGGATTGAGGTATAGAAGTTGTATAGAGAGGAACGGTGATCTTTTGTGCCTTTTCTTTTCTATTGATAGAGATCTACATAGTCTATTTAAGTGACTAATTATTATTCTATGCTTTAGCATTACTTGAGAATTGATTTAACCAATCTCTCTTGTTCACTGTTTATTTATGCTCTGTTATCTATTATAAAATATATTATAAGACATGTTCTTCATTTTAAACAGTTCCAGTCATGTACAATTATCCCCTTGGATAAATTCTTAAAACTAGAGTTTCTATCCTGTCAAAGCAATTGTGCCATTCATTTTTGTATCTCTTAGAGCACCCGATGTGAAGCCTAAAAAATAATGGATATTAAATAAATATTGGCTACATACATAACTTCATTAGTAAATTGTGATTGGTTACTTAATATATCTATTTATGTAACTGACCTAATACAGTCCTGTAATTGGACGTTCTGGGAGGAACCATCTGGATTTATGCTACTTGTTTACATAGACGGGAATAAATGAAAGAAAAGAAAGGCAATAGTAAGGCTTAAAACCAAAAGAGCAACGTAACTTTGCTGATACACTTCATTACCTGTGGGCTGTTTTTTGGGTTTTTTTTTGTTTTTTTTTTTAGATTTATTTATTTATTTGGAGTTGGGGGGAGAACAGGCAAGCCAGGGGGAAGGGGGTGTAGGTTCAGGGGTAGGGAGAGCGAGAGAAGCAGACTCCTGCTCAGGGTTCCACCTCACGAACCTGAGATCATGACCTGAGCTGAAACCAAGAGTCAAACACGCAGCTGCCTGAGCCACCCAGGTGTCCCCATTACCTGTGTTTATTTGCTTTTCCTACCAATGCTATGAAAAGATTAAGCTGACCTCATTGCCTCTATTTTGCCGATGAAGAACGTGAATTCAGATAGAAGAAAGGATTTGCCCACAGTGACCTGACTTGCCCAACCGCTGTTTTCCCTCCAGTCTAGTGTTTTCTCAAATACACCACTTTGCCTTTTAACTAAATAATGGTTTTCCACCATTTTTGCAACTTAATGAAAAACAGGCACTGGCTTCTTAGAATCACTGTTTCTGTACAGGCGGTCTCTCTTTTTGCCAGTGGGGAAACACAAATTGGAAAACAACCTTCTGTATCTTCCATGGCCTCTAACATAAGCAGCTACACCTGAGGGCGACTCCTTTTTTTCAGTGGGTGAAGACTGCAAGTTTGTGGAAAATCTTGTCACTTGTTCAGATGAGGAAGCAATGTGTGCTGCCTAACTAGGAGTTTTTTTTTTTTTTTAAGATTTTTTAACTTATTTGACAGAGAGAGATCACAAGTAGGCAGAGAGGCAGGCAGAGAGAGAGGAGGAAGCAGGCTCCCTACAGAGCAGAGATGACCTGAGCCAAAGGCAGCGGCTTAATCCACTGAGCCACCCAGGTGCCCCCTAGGAGTTTATTTTTATTCACTTATTTGACAGAGAGAGAAAGAGAGAGAGACAGCGAGAGAGAGAGAGGAAACCCAAGAAGGGAGTGGGAGAGGGAGAAGCAGGCTTCCTGCCAAGCAGGGACCTGGATGAGGGACTCGATCCCAGGACTCTGGATCATGACCTGAGCTGAACGCAGAAGCTTAACGCCTGAGCCACCCAGGCGCACCGCCCCCCTCCCCCGCCCCAAACTAGTTTTTAAGTAAAAACATGTAATTCATTTTAGGCAGGGACAGATTCTGCCCTATTCTTTGACTAAATCCTAGCATCTAGCATACTGCCTGGTATGTGTTAGATCCTAAAAATATACATATTTATATAAAAGGAGGGAAGGAGCAAAGAAGAAAGGAAGTCTAATGCTGATATCTTCTACAAAATATTATTTTTTAACAATAACTGTCACTGGTTTATTTTTATTTTGATAGATGAAATTTTCATCATTCCCAGATATCCATAGTAACTGACCCAAGTAAGATTAGATCAGTCTTCAAAGGTTCTTTGTTCTTTTATCTCTCTCCAAATACTCCTATTTATATTTTGAAATATGGGGCTCTAATCTAAAAGACTAAGAGTTTTTATTTTGGGGGAAATGGTGACATTAGGATCAGTGGGGAAAAAATGATTGTGGTTTAAAAATGATTGTTTAAGCAAATCGGCATAAATCGTGCTTCTTCTGAATTTCACAAATATTCTTATTCATTGTAGAGACTAACACAAAAATGTTTTCTATTGCTATAAAAATAATATCAAGTTGAAATACATATAATTATATAATAAATAATATAAATTTGTATAACAATATAAACATAATATATAAAGAAATATGTACAGATATATAGAGATTTTTTTCTCCCCAACCACACACGTATCCACATTCTTTAACTAAACTGACTGTAGAGGGAGAACTTACTAGGCAGTCCCATTTCAAATACTCTAACCTTTATTCACTTAATGCATATCATACCGGTAGTTCATGCAAGTCTTGAGTCTAGGAGAAAAGTCGTGTCAGTACCTACAGCTGATAGAAATGACAGGCTCCGACAGGATAATAAGTAAACTCATTTGCATATATCAGTCCCCTGAGACTAAGTTATACTACAGTACAAAACACAACCCCAAATCACAAGAAACTTGTGAAAACCAAGGTTTATTTCCCTCTGTATTTGTGTCATTGACTGAGGCTCTGCTTCTTGGCTTTTTATTTTTGGTGTCTAGGCTGAGAGAAGTGCTCCTGCCTGGGACATTTAAAGGAAAAAGAGAAGGTGGCAGAGGAGGCTGGATTCTGGAAGCTTCTGCTCAGAAGTGCTTTTGCTCATAATTCATTGGTCTAGACAAGTCACATGGACAAAACTGACATCAGATGGGTGGAAAGTATAATTCTCCCACAGGGAGGGAGCCTCCCAAAGGACAGGACCTCTAGGGAGAGGAATGGCAACGTTTGGTGCAAGTATACTCCAGTGATCCCATCTGGTACATCCTCCCAGCTAGAGTTTACAAAGTCATCTTTTTGTCTGCTACTTCCCTCACTCAATGAACACTCAAGTTATTTTCATTTCATACATTTCCCTTCTAGACATTTCTCAGATCTAATCTCCCCTCTATAACTCACCTACCGGTCCTTTCCTTCAGGTTCTCAGTACTTACAAACAGGTCTTCCGATCATAGATGAATTCCATGTATAGCCACCAATGTGAAGCATGCAAAGTGCACAGATCTAAAATGTCATTTTTCTGGGGCACCTGGCTGGCCCTTGATCATGGAGTCATGAGTTCAGCCTCATACTGGGCATAGAGCTTACTTAAAAAAAATCAACTAGATTTAGTAAAAATTTTTTTAAAAAGTGTTATAAAAATAGGTCTTTTATTTTCACAAATAAAATTGTGTGACAAATAGAACATATGAAACTAGAGCTAAAAATAAATCCAATCATATTTTTAAAAGTCCAATTATAATGGCAATATAGTATACATAAGTGTATTAGATTTACTTGGATAAAAAGCCAGATTTCCATTTTGCCTATCACACACACACACACACACACACACACACACACACACACACCTCTACCACTTTTTTCCTGAAACAGACCTATTTTCAGTGACACCAAAAAAAGCCAACCCAATAAAGAAAGAAAGAAAACTAATAGAAATTTGGAAATGATGGATAATACACACCAAATGAAAGCCATAATAGCAATTTAATATCAGTTGCTACTTTATTCGATTTAGTAGTAAAATTGTAGCTACTTCTATATTCCCTATATTTTTTATTTATTGTGGCAATTAATAATATCCTTTTTGTCTCTTGGTCATACAAATTTGTAAATCAGTAGCAATAGTAAAATAAATTAGCAACTGGTGGGATTTTAAGAACATGCAAATGAATCTAAGTTAATATGTAAGAATTTTTTTCAAGATTTCTCTCATACTTATTTAGATATTTCTTCTTTTCTAAAGCAGGCGTGTAGAACTATAAATTTCCCTCTCAACACTGTTTTAACTACTCCCCACATGCTTTGATGTGCTGTATTTTTATTTTCATTCCATTTGGTATATTTTCTTATTTACTTTGGAAGTTCCTCTTTGACCCATGGATTATTTAAAAGTATGTGGTGATTTTCTTTCCTTTCTGTTATCAATTTCTAGTTTGATTCTACTGTGGCAGAAAAACACAGTCTGTGTGATTTCATTTCTTTTAAATGGCCCATGATACGATCCACCTAGCAATACTTTTTGTGGACGCTCGAATACGTTCCACTCTTGGTGAATGGAGTGTGAATGGTGTCGGCTGATGGTGTTGTTGAGTTATACTGTTTCTCTGACTTTCTGTCTGGTTCTCCCAGTTGTTGAGAGAGCAATATTGGAAGTTTCTGTGTGAATTTGTCGGTTTCCCCTTTCAATGCTATTATTCCTTCCTTCACAGATTTTGAAGCTCTGTTGTTCGATGCATGCACATTTAGAATTAATTTTTTTGTGTAGATTGACCTATTTATAATTAAAAATTTATTTTTATTTGCACTCAATTAACATGTAATGTACCATTGGTTTCAGAGGTAGATGTCAGTGATTCATCAGTCTTATATAATACCTAGTGCTCATTACATCACGTGCCCTCCTTAATGTTGGTCACTAGGATGCTCCATCCCCCCATGCATCTCCCCTCCAACAACCCAGGTTTGTTTCCTATGCTTAAGAGTCTCTTATGGTTTGTCTCCCTCTCTGATTTCCTCTGGTTTTATTTTTTCCTCTCTTCTTCTATGATCCTATCATTATGTAATATACCTCTTACTACATGGTAATTTTTATTGCTTTGAAATCTACTTTAGTTGATATCTATGCAGCTATTTCTGCTTTCTTTCCTTTTTTTTTTTTTTTTTTTTTTAAGTAATCTCTACCCAGTGTGGAGCTCATACACAATGCCAAAATCCAGAGTTGCGTGCTCCACCAACTGAGCCAGCCAGGTGTCCATGCTTTCTTTTACTATTTATAAGATTTATCTTTTTCCATCCATTTAATTTTAGCCTACCCATATCATTATATTAGAAGTAAGTTTCTTATACAGTTCATATACTTGCACCATGTTTTTTTTAACCTACTCTGCTTGTTTGCATCTTATAATTGATGTATTTAAACCATTTACATTTAACGTTATTATTGATATGGTGGAGCTAAAAGTCCACCATTTGAAATTTTTTTATCTTCCTGTTCTATTTTTCACTTCTGTCTTTTTTCCTTTCCTTCCTATGGATTGCTTAAACATTTTTTTTAATTCCATTTTGATTCATTTATAGTTCTTTCAGTTTATATCTTTTTGAAAAAGATTTTATTTATTTATTTGAGAGAGAGAGAGAGAGCACAAGCAGGAGGGGTGGCAGTCAGAGGGAGAGGGAGAAGCAGACACTCCACTGAGCAAGGAGCCTGATAGGGGCTTGGATCCCAGGACCGGAGGATCATGACCTGAGCTGAAAGCAGACGCTTAACCGACTAAGCCACCGGTGCCCTGGTTCATATCTATATACGGTTGTTGTAGATACTAGAATATATATATGTGTGTGTGTGTGTGTGTGTGTGTGTGTGTAATTTTATCACAGAATACTGGTGTTGAAATTTTATCAGCTTGAGTGAAATGTAAAAGCTTTACCTCTACTTTGTGTCCCTTTAACTTCCACATTTTATAATTGTCATAAACATTTCCTCTTCACAAATATTAAATCTTTTGTGATAGTCCCACAGGTTGCTAAGTCTCTGTTCTTTTTATTTTTTTCTGCCTATATTCCCTCTGTTTTCCAGAAACAGACTTTTCAAGGTCTTCTTTTGTTTGTCTTACATATAATTTCAGTGGTTTTTAGTTGTACATCATAGGAAAAATAAAGAAAAGTTTATCTACTTTATCTTTTTTAGAAGTAGAAGCTTACCCTATTTTGGCAGTTATTTTTGTGGTTACTTTAATAAATGATACATAAATTAACAGACCATTGTATATGTCAGGGGTAATAAATGGATCTATAAAAACTAACATTGTTTGAAATAATGGCCATCAAATTAGGTATGGATGAGAAGCTACTAAAAGTTTTGAAGGTTTCTGCATTGAGATCATGTTCCAAGTGTTTCTAGAGTTCTTGCTCTGCCTATGGAAACCAAAACTGAAATTATAGAAGTTGCATCACTGTTATGGCTCATAAAAGATAGATGGTATAGATGAGTTGACTTATGTTTCTTCTCTTCTCCAAAATGCCATAACTATACATCAAAAGACTGACAAATTAAGTGCATTTACATGCAAAGTTAAACTAAAATATAATATTTATTTAATTTTTTAATACTTCAACTTTTTAAATCTTGATTGGGAAGGAGAAGTGAGATAAGAATTCTCTATTTGCTGCTCAAATTTGATTTCCCACTTTAAATGTATCCCTTTCAATTAGCCGGACTGAAAAAGTGAAGTTGTCCCTTAGAAAATTTAGATTTGTCCTACAAGACCTAGATCATTCTTGCCTGAACGGTAAATGGCTTTTACAGGTAACTGAGAAAAATCCACCCAAAGAGCAATTTTAACTTAATATGAATGTATCTGTAACTTACCTTTTAAAGTTGTTCTTTTATGAGACGTGGTCCTTATGTTGCACAGGGGTGCACATACGCGTGCATGTATGCACACACACATGCACACACACGGAAATGCTTCATAAAACAAAGCTAGCTATATCCTTGCACCTGCAACTTCTGGGTGGTAATAACTTGAATTACATTGAAACCCATGTGATGGAGACGTTAACTTCTCTACTCTCTTTGGACAGTGGAACAGATGCTGTCTTAAACTTCAAAGGGCCTTGACGACTTTCTGAGTTTCATTAATGAACAACAACTTTTCACAGCTTGGCTTAAAAAAAAAAAAAATCTAACAAAACATACAAAGGAAAAAGACCAATGAGGAATCCATCAGTATTTTTCTTCTGAAATGTTTTTTAGGGATAGAGAGGAAGTCAAACTCAAAACATTGGATCTTTCCCAGGAAACTGGACTGTCCTGTATTTATTGCTTTTCAAATCTGACAGTTCATCCTGTGGCCTCACATCATGGTAAGGGACACAGTTGTATGAGGCGAAGATGGGCTTGGGGAGATAATTTATTTAAGAGTTGGATTAAAAAAAGAAAACCCAATTGGTGATAAATGTTTCAATTTTTTTTTTTTCTGTACTATCTTCTCTAATTCTGGCTGTTGAGGTTAGCACGGTTTGAAGACAGTCGACAAAGAAAAGAATACTGACTAAGTAGTTTTGACTATTCTGATAGAGTCTGTAGGTTCTGAAGAGAAGAAAGTAGGTTGATCACTGTTCTAACCAAAAAAATTAAGAAAATCTTCAACTCTTAGAAAAATTTTTTTTTTAAGATTTTATTTATTTATTTGACAGAGAGAGATCACAAGTAGATAGAGGGGCAGGCAGAGAGAGAGAGAGAGAGAGAGGGAAGCAGGCTCCCTGCTGAGCAAAGAGCCCGATGCGGGACTCGATCCCAGGACCCCGAGATCATGACCTGAGCCGAAGGCAGCGGCTTAACCCACTGAGCCACCCAGGCGCCCAAAATTTTAAATCTCTGTAACATTGACTGATATATTACAGGAGATTTTTTTTTAAATCAAGAGATAACTTCTTTGTTAGCTTTGTACACACAGTTAGAAATTTCTTCAAGAGAAGCGGATGAAAGTTTGAGTTCTAAGTTTACCAGACACAGATTGGAATACCAGCTCTACCATGTAATAGCTGTGTCATCTTGGGCAAGTAACTTAACATTTACAACCTTTTATTTTTGTAAAACTGATGTGGTGATAATGGCTTATAATCTTTTAACCAAAACCCAGAATCAGCTGTGAATTTAGAAGTAAAATATATAGTTTTTATGTATAAACTTCTTTAAAAAATATTTAATTTATTCGACACAGAGAGAGAGAGAGCACAAACAAAGGAAGAGGCAGAGGAAGAAGCAGTCTCCCTGCTGAACAGGAAACCCCTACAGGGGCTGGATTCCAGGACCCCAAGGTCATGACTGCCTGAGCCACTCAGGCAACCCTTTATGTATAAACTTTTATTGAGGAAGTGGTTCAATATAATTCAGATATTCATTAGACTCCTAGTTAAGCATTTTTTATGCACCATGAGTAATACAGAAATGGATGAAACTATCCTCACTGTCTAGGGGCTTAGGATTCTGTATAACAAATGCAGATGGACTAGAATGCATGATTAAGTTTCCTTATAGAGTCATAAAAGTCTCAGGAAACTCAGAGGGAGAAAAATGAATTCTGATGGAATGTGGTGATTCAAGAAAAATTATAAAAAGAGATTGTATTTGGACTTATTCTTCAATTTCAATTAACTTTTCATTAATTATTTTTACTCAAGTTCATTTTGTGTATGTGCGTGTGGTTTCCTTCCCTTTTGCAAAAACTGCTACACTACTCACTCACATGTCATTATAGATTTAAATCCTGTGTAAATAGCACTCAAGTATTTTTAGCAGCTAGATCCCACTTCAGTCTAAAACCCCAAACACCACAGTCAGCTGTTACAGGTGTTCCTTAATTAACTTTCATATTCCTAATAATGATACATGTTTTTCTTTTTGTAATGGCCTTGTGAACATAGCTTTATGAAGGTATGATTTATATATTATATACATTGATCTGTTTTATGTGCACAATGCAATTATTTTTTTTCATATTTTATTTTTCAGTAATGTCTACACCCAACATTGTGCTCGAATTTAAAACCCCGAGACGAGTAGTTGCATGCTCCACTGACTGAGCCAGCCAGGCGTACCCAAGTCAATGATTTTTTTTAAGGAAATTGACAGAATTGTACAACTGTCCTCACAATCCAGTTATAAAACATTTCCATCATCCTAGAAAGAAACAATTTAGAAGTTTTGAATAATAAAATGTAATGCAGTACAAACACTATATATTACTTAACAACCTAATAATGTATATTAACAGCCTCAGGGGATTTGAGACAGCACTCCATTGTAAAAAATATTAAATTTCTATAGTGAATCATACTCATGCTCACACTAAATGGAAGAAAGCCTACTCATAGCTTTATGTCAATTCAAGTCAGATTTTTGCCTCTAAAGCAGTTCACGTCTAGTCTTCCAATGATTAATGAAACACTTTCAGTTCATTTTGGAATTGCCGGAAAGGTACTGCAGACTGATAACACTCACCTTATAGGATCGCTGTGAGAAATAAAGAGAAAATGTAGTAAGGTGCTTAGCACAGCACAGAATACACAGTGAACTCAGTCTCTGTGCTTGTGTGGGTCGTTCATTCAAGCCCTCTGTTAGCACGTGATACCGCGTAAAATGCGCTGTTTGTGTGGCCGGAGACTTGGGTTCCTAGACCCCATGTTCTGTTAACTGGTGTGAGATGTTGGCTAAGGGTGGGAACGGACCTTTAATACTTCTGATGAGTTGGGCACAGCTCTTAGCGCTTTACATATGCCAACTAATAAATCTTTATATCAACCTTGTCTCATAGATATTATCATCTCCCACTTTACAGATAAGAAGCACCCAACGTTTCAAGAACTTGCCTAAAACCACAGAGCCAGCAAGCAGGGAAAGTGATAGTCAAACTGAGGCATTCCATCGCAAGAGCCCATCCCTTGAAACAACACGCTCTGTTTCCTAAATACCATGAAGAGTGCTAATACTCTCTGAGCTCTGCTTTTCTAATTTTTGAAATAAAGAGAAGTCGGGGTGGCTGGCTGGCTCAGGCAGTAGAGCACCTGACTTTTGATCTCAGGGTCATGAGTTCAAGCCCCATGTTGGACCTAGAGCTACTTTAAAAAATAAATTAATTAATTAAATGAAATAAGGGGAGAACAAAACTGCACGTTTTAATTTACATGATGTTACAATTACAAACTCAGAATTTGGGAGCCCCCAAAGAACTTTTTAGTTACATAGTCAAATTAGTATTTTATAGCTAAAGAAACAAAATTCTAGAGATTAAGCAACATACTCCGGGTCACATAATTAGTGACAGACTTAAAACCTAGTTCTCAGGTTCCTTAAGAGGCAATCCTTAGTGAATGCCAAACAACATGTGTAATAAGGATACATGTATTAATATAGTTAGACATGATACTCTAAACTGCATATTTACAGAACAAGTAGCACATTAATCTTTATTTTAATTTTGTTTTATTTTTAAAGATTTTATTTTTTATTTGACAGAGAAAGATACAGCAAGAGAGGAAACACAAGCAGGGGGAGTGGGAGAGGGAGAAGCAGGCTCTCCACTGAGCAGGGAGCCCAATGTGGGGTTTGATCACAGGACCCTGGGATCAGGACCTGAGCTGAAGGCAGAGGGTTTTTTTTTTTTTTTTAAGAGTGTATTTATTTACTTGACAGAGAGTGAGAAAGAACACAGAGTGGGAAGGAGAGGGGATCCCCGCTGAGCAGAGAGCCCTATGTAGGGCTTGATCCCAGGACCCTAAGATCCTGAACAGAACTGAAGGCTGACGCCTAACTGAGCGAGCCACCCAGGTGTCCCTTTTTTTTTTTTTTCATAAAAAAATTTTTTTAAGATTTTATTTATTTATTCGTGAGAGGGAGCACAAGCAGGTGGAGAGAAGAAGCAAGAGGGAGAAACAGATTCACTCCTGAGCAAGGAACCTGATGCGGAGCTCGATCCTAGGACCCTGGGATCATGACCTGGGCTGAAGATAGATGCTTAACTGACTGAGCCACCCAGGCACTACCCATCCCCCTGCTTTTTTTTAATTGTTGAAGTAATCTCTATACCCCACATGGAGCTTGAACTCAAAAACCGAAGATCAAGAAATGCACGCTCCTCCAAATGCGCCAGCCAGGCACCCCTTCCTAAGCTTTTCTTAATCATTAAGCATTTTCCTTTTAAGTATCCTTTTACAAAAAATGATTATGTTCTTAAAATCTCCTTTATAAAATGCTTTAAAAAAAAAAGTTTAAGCTCACATAAACTCAAACACATGTGAACAATACAGCTTTCTCGTCCTCCTGCTTATTTTCAAAACCAAACCTATGGATAAGGCTGGGGTCTCCCAGAAGACACTTTCACAATTTAAATTCATCCAAAGAGTTAGGGAATTCACACATGTTTCCAGTCCGCTTGTTGTTAGACCAGCCCTTGTGCTCAACGCGCCAGACTGATTCCTCCCAAAAGAAAAGTCTAGAAACTGCAAAACTGTGCTAATAAGGTGGGGAGGGTTCTTATTTACATGTCTCTACAGTATGGCTTTCAAATCCTTTCTAATCACCCTTAAGGCAGCCCCACCCCCCTGGATCCTGTTTGTTGTTTTAATTTCCCTTCTCAAGAAACCAAACTGACAGTCTAGTTCCCGTAAGAGGTAATTAGAGTAAACCATCCACAAGGACTTAAGAAGCTTCAGCCGCAAATGATTTCACAAACAGCAGTCAGTTCCAACTAATCCAATCTAATATGATCCCATCAAATGGAACAGAGGCTTGCCAGGTTCCCTACTCCGGGAGATAAAAAATGAAGTCAACCCTGTTGGCAGGAAGTTCACAATCTAATAGAGATAAGCCGTCGAAGCCAATCCGGCAAGTCCCTGCAGTGCCGGGAGGGAGGTGTGCGTGGGTTGCTGGGAGTAACGGAGGATGGGGAGCCCTGTGACCTGTAGCATTTGGAAAGAATGGGCTCAAGGGACCTGGAAGGCAGCTGGTCGGGGAAGCCATCAGCAGGTCTCTGCGTGCAGGTTCGTATGTTGAAAGGAGGATACAATGTCTAAAAGCTGGAAAGGAAGAGGCGTTCAAAATGGAATGAAGTACACCAACAAAGGTAATGTCATGGTAGCATGAAGGACACCCTGCGGGGACAGAGAACAATGTCATTTGGCTGGGGTGCCCTTTGATAAAAGAGTCAAAGGTCCCCAAGACCGTTAATCATCCTAACGCTCGATCTACAGGTTAAATAATATCAAATTACTTGTGGATTGCCAGTTATTTGATCTTCACGTGCTATTTTAATAGTTATTTCATTATAACTGTCA
The DNA here is from genome assembly GCF_922984935.1 of Meles meles. NCBI lineage: Eukaryota > Metazoa > Chordata > Mammalia > Carnivora > Mustelidae > Meles > Meles meles. Next base: position 18,504,099 of record NC_060066.1, on the reverse strand, counting down.
ATAAAGAGGTAAAATGTATTGAACACATAAAATGGGCATTTTGTATTTTATCCTCAACAGAACACAAAGGAGCTATCTCCAGTCTCCAGGTGAAGAAATGGAACAGACAAAGGTTAAGTGACTTGCCTCAAGTCCAAGGATAGCAAGAAAAGCTTAGGATTGCAAATTCAGTTTCTAGAGCCACAGGCCGACTCCCCACACAGACGGAGTGCCCACCGTATGCCGAACCGTTGTCTCAGCTCTGGAGTTAAGGGACTAAGGGACAACAGTCCTGCTCTCTGGGACCTCCTCTTGCTCATCAAAGGATTTCAACAGCTTCAATTAGATGGAGCAAAAAGCCAGGTATAAAAGACCCCTTGGGGCGCCTGGGTAGCTCAGTGGGTTGAGGCCTCTGCCTTCGGCTCCAGTCGTGGTCCCAGGGTCCTGGGATTGATCCCCACATCGGGCTCTCTGCTCAGCGGGGAGCCTGCTTCCACCTCTCTCTCTCTCCCTGCCTCCCTCTCTGCCTACTTGTGATCTCTGCCTGTCAAATAAAAAAATAAAAGGCCCCTTATTCCTTGCTACAGTTACATATAATTCTGCAGTTCAAAAGAAGGGGAGGCATAACCACTTGAGAGGAGAGTAGAAGAAAGGGGAAAAGATGTCTGTGTGCCAAGGACAGGTTTGCCTACCAGACCGGTAGGATTGTCCTCTTTACAATGGGACAGCCTGGGGATAAAGAATAAATACACAGATATGTTGGCAAGCCACATGTCTCCACATGCATTTGTCCGTGTAATTCCTACAGCCAACTTGTGAAATAGGTACAGTGATCCCATTTAATAAAAAAAGAAAACACGAGGATGGACCGGTAATTTGAGACCACATTGTATGAAATAATATAAAAAGTGTGGCATGACCTTTGCCTGCCTCTTCCCTACCTTACTTGGTAACCTCTTGGTTCAGACATTCTGCTGCAGATTAGAAATGAGTATTAGAAACCATGGCAACTGCAGAAGTATTCAGAACACAACAAATATATGTGGGACGGAAGTATATCCAAGGTCACGGCGTAATTTAGGAAAAGAAGGTTTGAGGGGCACCCCCTCCTGGGGTTCAGGGGCTTAAGTGGAGGTTTCTTATGAACTGCCAGGTGGAAAAGCTAAGGCTTTTAATAAACAGAATAAAAGTTTCTTGGCAGAAGTTGGCAACGAGTCACTTGACTCTTCGTAGAGATATGATTCAATAAGCTGGCCTCTCACCTTCAACTTGGGAATTTGTCTATTATTTAAAGACAGCAATAATAATAATTGCCATTTATTGAGCACAGACAGTGCCAAACACCATAATGGATCTTTTCCATACATTATCTGAAATCTTTTTGTTATCCCTGCAGGTGAGAATTATCTCTGTTTTATAGATGAAAAAACTGTGGCTCAGAGTTTAAGTAACTTGTTCAGGGGTGCCTGGGTGGCTCAGTTGTTAAGTATCTGCCTTGATCATGATCCTGGAACAGGGGCCGGGGGTGGGGGGTGTCCCTGCTCGGTGGGGAGCCTGCTTCTCCCTCTCCCACTCCCCCCTCTCTCACTGTGTCTCTGCCAAATAAATAAATAAAATCTTTTTTTAAAAAGTGAGTAACTTGTTCAGTTTACTACAGATTAATAGAGACAGGATTAAATTCAGACTCCTTCCATTAGGCCATCTTGAATTCATTAGAATTATTTGATTTTAGCATGGGAAACCAGTGGCCCACACTGAGCTGATGTAACTCCAGTCAAAAGCAAATAAATTAGTTATCATGCAGTCTGTCTTCTGCTGATGGTGGCCATAAATAACTGAGTTTACTGAGATGCTCAGATAGGTGTTAGATTCGTGAGCACATCATTATCCTGGGACTAGGTTTGAAATCACCGACCTCACCTCTCCAGGCCTTGGCTTCGCCATCTCGAACACAAGAGTATTGAATTTGAAGTCTAAGGTATGGGGCAGCTCTGTTATATTTTCACTCTTTGCTTCCCATCTTCCATTGTTCACAGGACCAAACATCTCAACCCATCAGGTGTTCTCGATTTTTGAGATTTCTGGAGACTTGGCTAAATCAAGGAGCATTTTCCTGTTTGCAAGGGTGGTTTTTCTCCTTTCTTCCTTGAGACTCTGCTTAAAGGGCTTCTCAGGCTCAAGAGTGAGATGCAAGTTCCTGGGTATCTTTATGCTCCCTAACTTCATGAGCTTATCAATTTGCCCTGTTTGACTACTGTCCTAAACAGTAAGTTGGATCTCATGGCTTTCTAGCTTCTTCACAAATCATCACATGTGAAAACCGGAAACACAACAGAGAAAATTATCTTTTTCCTAAGAGATAAGAAAAAGTTCTAAGAAGCTCATCTGCGGAAGGGCACGTAAGTGCACATCTTAGGGCTCCTCGGAAATCCGCATTCCAACATGACGTTCCGTATCTACTGGGCAGAATCTGACGCTGGGTGGTCTGCTTTCTCTCCTCCACACCTAACTGATAATGCACGGATGTCGAAGTTGAGACAATAGGCAGCCTGTCTGTATCAGGCTGTCTCAGAATTGGAAAGTGGGAAGAGACAATTCAGGGTCAAGAAATAATCTAAGTTCAAACTGGACCAGGTCTTCAGCCAGAACCAGGCTTACCCAGTGTCTAGACATGGCAGCCAAGTTTCCATCCGCTTTGCCATGATTAACACGTATGGAGACATGCATTTCTTAGTAACAGAATGTGAAACCAAACAGGAAGGTAACTAGCTGTGAGAGTTGAGGTTTCGTTTCTGGGTAAATCAGCAGTCATCTGACAGAGGCGTTCCTTCTATGTGTAATCTGAAACCAGCTTAGACAAATGAGACGGAGTAAGAGAAAATGTGTTAGCAGCTGCTTTTAAATTTCCTCCGGTCATCAGGATCTGTCTTCGTTTGGGTTTTAGACTCTTTAAGGTAGCAGTTGTCATGTTCAACTCTAGATAACCCCATAAATCCGGAAATCGCTAATGTGATTCATGTGGGAATCAGTTACGGTAATGATCTATGTCCAAATCTTGGTTTTTTAGTCATATCTATTCCAAGAGCTGTATTCTATGAAAGGATGGCAAGTCAAGGTTTCTGCAGCCTTGAGTCACTGCTCCTTACCTACATAAAGCCTATGATCTGGCCTGATTTTGAAGTTGGCCTGTTTGTCAGGCTCTTGGCCAAGTTTGGACCTCCAGGGCCGGAGTGATGGTGGGAGCTGGAGAAGGTGGAGAAGGTCTGCTCAATGAAATGAGTATAAAGTGAGAAGGCCTTTTAAGGGTTACAGAGTATAAATGTCCCAAAGAACTGTTTATATAAGTTGCCTTTGTGATATGAAGCCTGGGGTATTTTTGTGTGTGTGTGAATATTAAAGATAGTGAAAGTTCTAGCAAAACTGACATACCTCACCCTCTTCCTCTTCAAAAACTCCTTACCTTCATCTCAATTAACCAAAAATACAATTGAGGATCTGCTGTGTTAAAAGCTCCCCTATGGGGGTTACAAATAGGAAGACAGAAATGTACAGATGTCATTCTAAATCAGGGTAAGCCGGGAATGGTAGGGAAATCACTTCATCTTGGAATCTTGCTCTGACCTAAATGTAAGTTTCTGACCCTTCATCTGAACACCTGCAACAGACTGTCTTTGTGGCAAAGAATACCTATCACCAATCAATATCCTGTCCCCCTTCTTAATAACGGAACACCAGTGTTACTTGGGATAACAATGCACATATTAGAATAATCCACTTCCCACCCTCCTTTTGCAATGTGACGAGTGTCATAGATATGGCAAAGTAATTAATTTCTGGCCAATACAATGTGAGTGGAAGTACTGTGTGGGACTTCTAAGCTGCGTAAGGGATGCAGACTCAGCTGGAAGAAGTTCTCTTTTTATCCCTTCACCATCCTCCTTGAGCCAGCCTCGAACTTAGATGTTGCTGGCCATGTAGCCAAGAGCTAGCTATCTGGGACCAGAAGTGACCCCTAAGGATGGAAACCATGTAAGTTCTCTGAGAACTTTGGAGAGGTATTCTATCCAACCTGGACTATCCTCCTGCCAAGATGGATGGATGGATGGATTCATTCATTCATTCATTTTACATGAAAGAAATTTATATCTTTTAAAAGGTCTATTTGCTTTGTTCTTCAAGGAACACAAACCTAATTATAGCTCATATACCTGACATAAAACTTAACACACTGCATGTGATCACTTATTTCATTTTCTGATCTTTCACATATACAGACTTTAATCTGCTTAATGAGGGGCAACTGGGTGGCTCAATCGTTAAGGTCTGACTTTGGCTCAGGTTGTGATCCCAGTGTGCTGGGATGGAGCCCAGCATCTTCTCCCTCTCCCACTCCCCCATTGTGTTCCCTCTCTCTCTGTCTGTCTCTCTCTGTGTCAAATAAAATCTTAAAAAAAAAATCTGCTTAATGAAATAGACCTTATTTACTTAGTCCTCCTTGTAAAGATTTATGGGTTAAATTGAAAGATAAAAAAAGTGGGGCACCTGGGTGGCTCAGTGGGTTAAGCCTCTGCCTTCCACTCAGGTCATGACCTCATGACCTGGGATCGAGCCCCACTTTGGGCTCTCTGCTCAGCAGGGAGCCTGCTTCCCCACTCTCTCTCTCTGCCTGCCTCTCTGCCTACTAGTGATCTCACTCTCCGTCAAATAAATAATAAAATCTTTTTAAAAAGACAGAAAAATTAGATTGAGTAAATTTCTTAAGTTGAAAGTTGTACAGATCTATTGGAAATTGGAAATAGATCTGAGCACAACAGAAGCTAAGTATGACTTACAAGTATTTCTTCTGAGCTGCTGAAATGATGGTTCAGAGCAGGTTTGGGGAGAAGATCCAGCATTTGGTCCTGAACATACTAAGTTTCAGCTAGACATATAAATTTGGGAGTTGTCAGCAAATAATTGTGATTAAAGCCATAAAACTACAGGAGACTTTCCAGGAATGAATGCAGGGAGAACAGAAGCAATCACAGGATTCAGCCTAACGCAACGCATTCAACTGTTCGCAGTCTGTAAGATAAGGATGGTCAAAAAAAGAAAAAGAAACCAAGAATCATCACTGAGTTAAAAATGAAAACAAAAGTGGTTTGCTGGGAAGCTACATTAAGAAAAAATTTCAAGGAAAGGAGTATAATCAGAGCCAGAGACCGCTGAGAGGTCAAATAAGCTAAATGCATGTCATTGACCATGAGATGTAGTGGTGTGGCAAACACTGGATATTTGGATGACATGGTGGCAACTGTATGGTCCCACCAGAATGATTCTGAGGAAAAGCAAGAACGGAGGGAATTAAAGGCTACATTTTCAAGGAAGTTAATGTCTGAAGTCACGGGAAAATGGTACTGGAGGAGATTTCAGTGTCCTAGGACAATTTTTAAAAAATATTTATGTATTTGGGGTGCTGGGTGGCTCAGTGGGTTAAAGCCTCTGCCTTCGGCTCAGGTCATGATCCCAGTGTCCTAGGATCGAGTCCCACATCGGGCTCTCTGCTTAGCGGGGAGCCTGCTTCCCTTCCTCTCTCTCTGCCTGCCTCTCTGCCTACTTGTGATCTCTGTCTGTCAAATAAATAAATAAAATCTTTAAAAAAAAAATTATGTATTTGACAGAGAGAGAGAGAGCATAAGCAGAGGGAGAGAAGCAGGTTTCCCACTGAGCAAGGAGCCCAATGCAGGGCTTGACCCCAGGCTCTAGGATTATCACCTGAGCGGACGGAAGGCAGTCGCTTAACCTACTGAGCCACCCAGATGCACCCCTCCCCCAAGACAATTTTTTGTTATTGTTTTGTTTAGGTGGAAGAAATCCTGCATGTTTCCCAAGAGAGGCAATTACTGATAATTCTTGAGAGAGGGAAGAATTGATGAAACTTGCCTCCCAGTAGTCTTGTTGCTTTCACGGTTTGCCCCTTGTATTTGATTCTCTTATAAAAGAATTTATAGGAGCATGGGGAACTTTTTGCGCTTTTCCTTCCACGCAATTACACTGTAAACTCTTTGTGGCCCTGGCCCAGGGTTGAACTTTCGGCTCAGCTGGCAGTAGCTGATAGGTTGATTAGCATCATAAAGTGTTAATGATGATGGGAGGTTTAATGAGTCAGTAAGACCCAGGGGCTTCTGAGAAGCTGAAGCTCAGAGAGGTGTTGCCCTGTTCTTTGACACAAAGGGACTGCTCTCAGTGATGGGATTTGGGAAACTTTGGTAGCAAGTGATTAGGAGGCGGGGACAGGAATTCTTCCCACTGTTTACTGTACATTTTGCCTAAAAGAGCAACTGGAATAAATGCAGAATCTTCCCTGTGAAGTCCCAAGCTATCCATGACCACGCGGTGAGCAGACAGTCCCTTAGCACCACAAGGAGAGGCTGACCAAACCTACTTACACATGAAGAAAGCAATGGTTGGGTGGCTCAGTCTGTTAAGCATCTGCCTTTGGCTCAGGTCATGGTTTTGGGTTCCTGAAATCGAGCCCGATAGGGGGCTCCCAGCTCAGTGGGAGTCTGCTTCTCCCTCACCCAGCTCATGCTCTCTGTCAAATAAATAAAATTTTTTTTAAAATCAGAAAGAATGAAAAAGAAAAGGAAAGAAAGAAAGAGAAAGGAGGAAAAGGAAGGAAGGAAGGAAGGAAAGAAAGCAATGGTCACACACCTGTTCCCTATGATAATTTTCTTCCTAAACAAAGGCTCTTCAAGAACAACTTTCTCACTGACTCACAGTTGGAGAGGTAAGCTCCAGGCAGTCAGGAATGCCTTGCATTCACCATCACTCACAGAAGAGGTGGCCCTTGTAACAAGGCTCTCTCTCACTCTCTTCCAAAAGAAATTGTCTTCCTACAGGATCTCCATTTTTTGAGGACTGACTCATTCAGTCTAGAGATGACCCAGGTAGGGTCATGACGTAGTCACTTCCCTTTTCTTTCTCATCCATGCCCCTCCTGACAAATCAATCATCTTGAAACAGTCCTCCTTACACAGTAAAAGGACTGCTTGAGGCAAAGGGGGCAAACACTGATGAAGGGGAAAGTTGGAGATTTTTGTGAAAATCTACATATTTTATTTCTGCTGTAAACATGAAAGATTTTTTTCCCTGTGTAATTACTTCATGTAGGATAATGAACCGTATACTTTGAAGCTGCCTCAGACACCATTGCCCTTTCCAAGGTTTATTTAACACATTTTTCTTGAAGACGTAAGTTCAAGAGTTTATGGATTAAGGAATAAATATTTGCCTTCCTTTTCCCACTGCACTTGCCTCCGTGGAAGTGCTAGTAATTGCTCCTGCGAATGACTACAGTAATCAATCGTTCAGCCGAACTTCCTTCTTCTAATCCTGTGGCATTCATGCAATTTGCTGGCACACCTTCCAAAAGCATGCTGGAAAAATTACCCACTCACAAATTTCTAAACCAACACATTTCTAAATTTCCAGACAGTTTCCTCTTAAGTTTCCTGCAAAACACGTAACATCTAACACGTCATAACATTGACATTTAAAATATTGCTGCATCACTTTAAAACACATCTAGTAGAATTCAAGTTTGGGAATGATTTGATGGCTTACATTTAAATTTTTAAAACACCCTGGGGGACGGGGCACCTGGGGGGCTCAGTGGGTTAAGCCTCTGTCTTCGGCTCAGGTCATGATCTCAGGGTCCTGGGATGGAGCCCCACATCGGGCTCCCTGCTCAACAGGGAGCCTGCTTCCTCCTCTCTCTCTGCCTGCCTCTGCCTACTTGTGATTTTGTCTGTCAAATAAATAAATAAAATCTTTAAAACACTGTGGGCGGGGAACCTGGCTGGCTCAGTGAGTAGAGTGTACGACTCTTTGATCGGAGGATCTCAACTTCGAGTCCCACATTGGGACATAGAGCTTACTAAAAAAAAAAAAAAAAAAAAAAAAGAAATAAAATTTGAAGACATCTTTATTGATATATAATCCACATATTACATAAAGAGTTCTTTTAAAGTGTTCAGTTCATTGTTTTTAGCATGTTTACAGAGTTGTGTGGCATTCACCACAATATAAATTTAAAACAGTTCATCACCTCTAAAAGAAACTGTACCTGTTAGCGGTCTATCCTTCCTCCCCCATAATCTTCCTTTCCCTCATTCCTAGGTAGTCACTAATTTACTTTTTAAATATATAGTTTGCCCACACTGGACATTTCATACAAACAGATTCATATGATATGTGGCCTTTTGTAACCATATCCTTTTTTTTTTTTTTTAAGATATTATTTATTTATTTGACAGAGAGATCACAAGTAGGCAGAGAGGCAGGCAGAGAGAGGGGGGAAGCAGGCTCCCTGCTGATCAGAGAGCCTGATGTGGGGCTCCATTCCAAGAACCTGAGATCATGACCTGAGCAGAAGGCAGAGGCTTAACCCACTGAGCCACCCAGGCGCCCCCTAACTGTATCCTTTTAAGTAGTAATATTTTCTAGGTAATATGAGTATTTTCATTGTGCAATGATGTATTTTCAAGTGTAACATTTTCAAGGTTCATTCTTATTATATAGTATATCAATTATGTATGGTACTGATCTTCATCAGTTATCCATCATGTTACAACATGTATCAGTACCCGCATAAAAACAGACTCATAGACTAGTCAGAACAAAATCAAGAGCACAGACATAAACTCACACTTAAGTAATCCAACCGATTTTTGACAAGGGTGCAAAGACCACACAATGGGGATAGGACAGTCTGTTTGATCAATGGTGTTGGGAAAACTGGAGATCCACATGCGAAAGAATAAAACAGAACCCCTATCCTACACCATTCACAAAAATTAACTTGAAATGGTCCAAGGCCTTTAATGTAAGACCTGAAACCATAAAAAACTCTTAGACACAGGGTAGAAGATCCTTGCCATGAGTCTGGGCAAAGATTTCTTTAGATAAGACACCAAAAGCACAAGGAACAGAAACTAAAATAAACACGGACTACGTTAATCTAAACAGCTTCTGTACAGCAAAAGAAATAATCGGTAAAATGAAAATGCATCCTACAGAATGGGGAAAACATTTACAAAACATGTATCTGATAAGAGGTTAATGTCAAAAATGTATAAAGAGCTCATACCAGTTAATAGCAAAAAAGCAAATGATGTAATTAAAAAACAGGCAAAGGACGTGAATAGACATTTCCAAAAAGATATACAAGTGGCCAGTAGGTATATGAAAAGATGCTCAGTTATCACTCATTATCAGGGAAATGCAAATCAAAGCAGCAATGAGATACCATCTCCCATCTGTTAGGATGGCTAGTATCAAAAAGACAAGCGGTAACAGATGTTGGTGAGGAAGTGGAGAAAAGAGAACCCTTCCATACTGTTGATGGGAATGTAAAATTGGTAGCCATTTTGGGAAGCCATGGGAGAGTTCCTTAAAGGGCACAGGAGAGATGCGTAAGGCTACAAACTGCAACTGGTAAATAAATAAATTCTGAAGATCTGATGCACATGTCAATCTAAATAAAGAAGGAAACAGAGGCAAGTTTGAATGACCAGAAACTGAGTTAATTTTGGAATAGCAGAGGAATTGCAATTCATGCAGCAGCAAGCCATAGGAAGTCCATTGAGAGTTTGGGATGGATTATATCTATGGGCAAGGAGTGTGAGGAGGGGAAGTCCAGCCAAAGTCCAAGCAAGAAGTTTATTGGCTTGAGGAGGGGAGAGATTCTTGACAGATACTCATTGGTCAGGAGGTAAGTCTTGGTCTTGGGTAAATCAGGCATACATGGAAAATCAGTCTCTCAGTTTTAAAGCTTTGTCTTTAAAACTTTAAAGACATGAGGGTGCATGCATGAGATTGATTTTTCATTTCATATCCTCCAGTTCTATCTTAGGTTGAAATTCTTTCACACATAGCGTAGGGAATATAGTCAATAATTTTATATTATAAACTTCAATACTTCTTTCTTTTTTTTAAAGATTTTATTTATTTATTTGAGAGAGAGAGAGACAATGAGCGAGAGAACATGAGGGGTGGAGGGTCAGAAGGAGAAGCAGACTCCATGCTGAGCAGGGAGGCTGACATGGGACTTGCTCCCAGGACTGCAGGATCATGACCCCAGCCAAAGGCAGCTGCTTAACCAACTGAGCAATCCAGGTGCCTCAAACTTCAACATTTGTAAGGGATAAGACCTTAATTGTTCTCACTACCAAGAAAAATGATAATTATGTGATGTGATTAAGGAGTTAGCTGATGCTTTGGTGGTAAACATTTTGCAATATTATAAATATATCAAACCGATACTTTGTGCATCATAATCTTATACAATTTTATTAATCAAATATAAGCTAATTTTTAAAAATTTTAAAATAATTTTGGAGGGGCAAATAATACCCTCTCAAAAAAGGAGGCAATATCTCTCTTCAGGAAAGAAATGGGAAAAACTAACCCCCCCCCCCGCCCCCCCGCCTGCCTGTGACCTCCAGGTTTTTTTCTTCTTGTACTATTTCTCATATGAAAACAATATAATGGAAGATTTGGACTACCAAAAAATAATTTTCAGAATTCTAGCAAAATAGAATCATCTTTCTATTTCCTTCCAGCCAGTTTCTACATGTGTGCACATTTTTGTATCAATGAAACCACAGTGTACACACAATTTGAAAGTCTGCTGTTTTTAATTAATAATATATCATAAGAATTTTTCATGTAGTTACTCTAATATCATTTACAGCTGCAAAATATCCCATTGAGGATGTAACCTAATTTGATTAACCATCCCGCTATCCTCTGAAATTTACTCTACCCTTACTTTGGGGGTTATAAAAAGCAATATGGTGAACATCTGTGTGCATGTAAGTTCTTGCTTTCATTTGGATTATTACTTTAGGCTAGATTGATTTTTCAAATTAGTAGGATTAACTAGGATCAAAGGGCATGATCTGTTTTTTTTTTTTAAATGACCAATTTTTAAAGAATACATTTTTCCCCCTAAACTTTAGGGTCACAGAGAGATACGGATAGAGGGAAATTTTACGCACGCCTCATCTGTAAGATGGGAAAACAGAGGGCCAAAAAGGCAAATGGACTTGTTTAGTGTTAAACATTAAATAATGCAGTAGATTAAGATGGAAGTTATATAATAAGTAAAGTGACAAAACCAACGCCAGAACACATCTGAGCATCTTCAACAGCCTTAAAAAAAAAGTCCTTTTTAATCCTTTTAAAACGTAACCCCTGAGTTAAGCTGGTATTCAAAACATCTTGGCTTTTTTCCTGTCACCTTTACAGTAAGCATATTTTAGGCAAAATGTAAAGTATATTTAATTTTAGTATTTTAGCAAATTGGGGCTGGACAACAGACGAAAAGTGTAGACAAATGTAAGAGAAGACAAGAAAGGCCTTACTCTATACAGGACAAAAAAAACAAAACAAAACAACAAAACAAACAAACAAACTAAAAAAACACCTCTTAAAATTAAGGGATGCCTGAGTGGCTCGGTCAGTTGAGTGTCCAACTCTTGATTTTGGCTTGCATTTTGGCATCGAGTCCCACATCAGGCTCTGCAGTCAGTGTGGAGTCTGCTTGTCCCTCACCCTCTGTTCCACCTCACTCTCTCTCTCTCTCTTAAATAAATAAATAAAATCTTAAGAAAAAAAAAAGAAAATTTAGATCCTTGAAAATCACATAGGACATCAGCAGAAAAAGGATTTGTTGCTTCTCAGTTGCTGCAATGATCAAACACAATTTATGCACATAAGTCATACATGTTAATTCTTTTTTTTTTTTTAAATATTTTTTATTTATTTGACAGAGAGAAATCACAACTAGGCAGAGAGGCAGGCAGAGAGAGAGGAGGAAGCAGGCTCCCTGCAGAGCAGAGAGCCCGATGCGGGGCTCGATCCCAGGACTCTGGGATCATGACCTGAGCTGAAGGCAGAGGCTTTAACCCACTGAGCCACCCAGGCGCCCCTACATGTTAATTCTTGACACTTAATAATTGAGTGCACACACACGCACACATAATGCTTAACCTGAATTTACAACGAACTATTTTGCAGGATCAAAGTCCTTTCAAAACTCGGTGTAATTAGGAGGTATATTCATGACTTTTCAGAGAGTTGTCAAATAATGTTATCAATGTCATCAATATTACCTGAGATGCCATGGAACATAACCCAAGCTCTACAAGTAACTTTGTGTTAAGATTCTGGGGTGCCTGGGTGGCTCAGTTATTAAGCGACTGCCTTTGGCTCAGGTTATGATCCCAGGGTCCTGGTATTGAGCCTTGCATCGGGCTCCCAGCTCGAGGGGAAGCCTGCTTCTCCCTCTCTGAGTCCCTCTCCTTGTGTTCCCTCTCTTGCTGTCTCTCTCTCTCGGTCAAGTAACTAAATAAGAAGTTTAAAAAAAATTTTTTTTTAATTAAAAAAAAAGATTTGAGATGACACAAGCATGGCCCGATGATCTCTTAATCTGTAAAACACCAGAGCATGGTGACGGTCTGGCCTGACTACGACTATGTCTGAATAAAGCACTTTTCCTTTTGTGTTGTAAGGAAACTTCTAGTACGGGAACTCCTTTCTCTCCTTTCAGTTTATTTTAAAAATCACTTATTAATTTTCCCTCTGCTCAAAGTAAAAGTAATTCCAGAGTTTGCCTTTTTTTTTTTTTCTTTTGAGGAATAAGAGGTAACTTTCAGGCAGTTTCCTTAGTCATTCTAGGCAAGTTGCCAATGGAATATAGACTAAACAACACAGAGGATATTAATTTTACCTCACTATACAGGCACACAGCTAGTGATGCATAAAATCTTCATTCCAGAGCTGACAATAAAAGGGTTGTGTAATTGTCTAGAGTCCAACGTACTAACAGTTTTCTGAGGGAGTTGGAAGAAGATAAGAGAGTAGACCTTGGGGAATAATTTTAAAATGGCTAAATCATGATGGCAGAGAGAAACTTATACTTACATCAGTGGGGTGCAGAGAATTAATCTCGGAATATCTTTAATGCTGAATTTGAGAAGAGAAACTTCAAAATAAACCTTTAAAAAAAACATCTGTATTTCACAGTTATATTTGGTGTTTCCTGGTGGTAGAAGAGGCTGGGTAAAAGAGGATTTTGAAAAAGCAAACTTTTTGTTGAAATACAACATGCATACAAAACAATTCACAAATCAGGACTCCTGGATGGCTTGGTCGGTTGAGTGTCTGCCTTGGGCTCAGGTCATGATCCCAGGGTCCCCTGGGATTGAGCCCCACATTGGGCTCCGTGCTCAGCGGGAAGCCTACTTCTCCCTCTCCTTCTAATCCCCCTGCTTGTGCTCTCTCGATCTCTGACAAACAAATAAATAAAATCTCTTTAAAAAATTCACAAATCATAAATCTAGAGCTTGGATAAACGTTTACATGGGAATGCACCTTGAAAGCAACTCTCACGTGAAGAAACAGATCATCGACTCCCTCTGTGAAGACATACCCGTACCACCACGCAGTCAACACCCTCCCTCAGGTAAACCACGTTCCGACCCTTATCATTACATTAGTTTTGTGTATGTCCATTACATAAATGGACAATAAATACAGTGTACACTCTTTTATGATGGTCTCTTTTAAATTAGCATTTTATATTAAGTGTGGTTGTAGTACATTCTCATATTGTAGTACATAGTACTGTGTCAATATGCCTCTCCTCTTATCAATCTGTGAATATACCTTATCCATTCTACTATTAAGAACTATTCAGGGTAAAATGATGATGCGGATCAAGGAATGCGTGTGTCATCATGAGCACTGGGTAATGTGTGGAATTGTTGAATCATCATATTATACACCTGAAATTAACATTACACTGTATGTTAACTACCTGAAATTAAAACAAAACGTAAAAAAAAAAGAAGTATCTTATTTTACTATTTGAATACAACATATCATACATTTTGTATGTCATTGTTAATTTGTTAATTTAAAAATTGTTTGTTTAATTTGGTAATATTTTCTTTTGGACCTTTTTTTAATCAATATTCATTAGAGAGGTTGTTCTGTAATTTTTGTTTCTTGTAATTGGTCTTGCTGTGTTTGACAGAAAGATTTTTCTGGCTTTATAAAAATCATTAGGAAGTATTTCCTCTATTTCCATTACCTAGGAGATTTTTATTTTATTTTATTTTTTTATTTTCAAAGATTTTATTTTATTTATTTGACACAGAGAGAGAGAGAGAGAGAGATCACAAATAGGTAGAGAGGCAGGCAGAGAGAAAGGGAGAAGCAGGTTCCCCACTGAGCAGAGAGCTAGATGCGGGGCTTGATCCCAGGACCTTGAGACCATGACCTGAGCAGAAGGCAGAGGCTTAACCCACTGAGCTACCCAGGCACCCCACCTGGGAGATTTTTAAAATAACAGCATTATTTCTTCCTTAAATTTTTAGAAGACTCAGTTTAGCAAAGCCTGGAATATCGTTTTCTTATAAACCCTGAAAGGTCCTGGAAGTTTCTGTTCTCTCTTTGACAGGTGTTTGATTCAACCTTTCTGTTCCCCTGGCCTGTAACTTCAAAACTTAACAATGTCTTCAGGAAGAGGAAGGCTCTATATTTGATGTTGTTTTGTTCTATGATTTTGGCACTTCCATTATATGGAACTCCCCAAAACTGTCCTGGTTTCTTTGTCCCCCAGGAAGACCTTTCTCAGGACAAGCTCTAGTTTCTAGCCTGTAGTACATTCTAAGATCAGCAAAAGCGTCTAGGGAGAAGAGTAGATCTCCAGCTCACCTCCAAAAGGTTTCTTCCTCTCTGAATGCTTCTGCAGACCTCTGATATCTTCAAATATGTGAAATTGTCAGGTGGTTTTGGTGTTCTGGAGCATAAGTTGGCCTTGTATAAATTACTCCATCCTTTTCAGAAGAAGAAGCTAAAAGGAAGATTTTTAAAAAATCATTTTCTTTCATATTTGCTTTGTGCTAACTGATTATAAGAAATTCTAGTACCACCTAGGGCAGTTTACAGTCTGAAGTGGACAATTACACATCTAAAGAACATATAATTACAAATAATAGCGAATGCTAATTCAGCCACCTTTTAAAATAATTCCACTTAAATTGGTGTCAAGAACTTTTAAGTGTTTTTTTGTGTAACTATCCTAAAATACAGTGCTCTTTGGAACTGTTAAATATTTCTTTTCTTCCTTTCTTTTTCTCTCCCTCTCCTTCTTTCCTTTATTTTTTTTTAAGATTTATTTATTTATTTCAGAGAGAAGAAAAAAGACAACGTGGTTGGGAAGGCAGAGGGAGAGAGAGAGAGAGAATCTCAAGCAGACTCCCTGCTGAGTACAGAACCTGATGAGGGGCTTGATCTCAAGACCCTGAGATCATGACCTGAGCCAAAGTCAAGAGTTAGACATTCAGCCGACTGAGCTGCCCAGGCACCCCCAAATTTTCCTTTTTTCAGTTAAAAGTTATTTTTAAAAAGTCATCGGGGCACCTGGGTGGCTCAGTGGGTTAAGGCCTCTGCCTTCGGCTCAGGTCATGATCCCAGGGTCCTGGGATGGAGCCCCACATCGGGCTCTCCACTGAGCAGGGAGCCTGCTTCTTCCTCTCTCTCTCTGTCTGCCTCTCTGCGTACTGTGATCTGTCAAATAAATAAATAAATAAAATCTTTAAAAGAAAAAGTCATCTGCACAATGAGTAAAAAGCTGAACAAACGGAAAAGTCAACAACCTTTTTAAAGAAATGAAGTCACAGGGCAAACCATTGCCTCTAAATTGGAGACAGCAATAAGCAAATACAGTGAATCACAACCGACTTTAATATTATTAGAAATCTATGCAGGAATTAGTACAGGAATGGGAAACTTGCACTGTAAATGAAAAATTGCTGGAGGCTCAGTGTAGACAACTCTTAGAGATAACTCCAGGGACACTTAGTCATCAGAGAAGCCCCAGACTTTTGTGAGTTGTACCTCCAGAACTCTACCAGGTTCTCAGAGAAAACATCAAAGAAAAATCCTCCTTTGCTGCTGGCAGGGGAAAGGAAGAGGAAACATTCTGAAATATCTCAAAGCAGTCTGTCCTTCTTAACAAGGTCTGCCATTAGTAGAAATTATTTAGCCACAGCCTAATCTGCTGGGGTTTTAGCAAAGTCTAACTGAATTGGGGGAAGGAAATATGCAATTCCAGTTGGCTCTAGCCTTCCATGTGGATTGAGGGAAATGACAAAGTTTGGCATACTCTAGCCATCCCAAAAAGCATGTGTGAAGTCCACAGTCCAACAGTACTAGCCCATACAATTGAGACCTAATCATGAGACCACAGAATGTCCCTCGTCTCCCAACACCTTACCACCACATTAATAAAGGCTGATTTACAACAGTGTCTCTTACTCAGTACATTATGTCTAACTATAATGAAGAATTACAAGATATACTAAAATATAGAAAACACAGTTTGAAAAGAAAAAAGAAAGAGCACTTACCAGAACCAGACTCAGCAACGGCAACACTGTTGGAATGTCAGACTGGGAAATTCAAATAATTATGATTAATATGCAGAGGGTCTCAATAGATAAAGTTAATAGCATGCAAAATGATGGGTGATATAGGCAGGAAGGTGGAAATTCCAAGAAATAGAACCCAAATTAACAAAAAATGCTAGTGATCAAAAGCACTTAACAGAATTGAAGAGTGCCTTTCATGGGTTTATTAGCAGATGAAAAGGCTGAGGGAAAAAAAATCACTGAGCTTCAGGATATCTCTGTAGAGACCTCCAAAACTGAAAAGTAAAGAGAGAGAAGACAAATAAGTCAGAACACAGTATCCAAGAATGGCGAGACAACAAAGAGTGTAACAGACACATAAGGGGAATATCAGAAGGAGAAGAAAGATAGGAACAGAAGAAATATTTTGAAACAAAAATGACTGAAAATTTCCCCCGAATTAATATCAGACAGCAAACTATGGATCCAAGAAACTCAGAGAACATCAAGCATGATAAATGCCAAAAACAAATAAATAAACAAGCAACAAACAACCCACTATGCTTTGGTACATCATATTTAAATTATAGAAAATCAAAGACAATGAAAAAGTCCTGAAAAAAGTCAGAAGGGGAAAACGAAACTTACCAATAGAGGATCAAAGAAAATAATTACACCTGACAGCTCCTCAGAAACCATGCAAGTAAGAAAAGAGTAGAGTGAAATATTTAAAGTATTGGAAGAAACCCACACACACAAGCTAAATTTTGTACCCTCTGAAATTATCCTTCTAGGGTGAGGGAGAAATAATGACTTTCTCAGACAAACCAGTAGTCCTGCCTTAAAAGAAACACTACAAGAAGTTCTTTCAAGAGAAGGAAAATATTGTAGGTCAGAAATTTGGGTCTATGTAAGAAAGGAAGAACACTGAAGAAGGAAGAAGGTAAAATAAAAACTTTTATTTTTCTTATTCTTAGCAGATCTAACAAATAATAGTTTGTTCAAAATACCAACAATATATTTGATTGTATATTCTTATGTATCCATAATCTTATATGTATACATTCTTATCTATATAGTGTATATATGCTTATATATGTTTATATATAGTGAGTGAATGACAGCAGTGATACAAGAGAAAGAAGAGAAGAATTAAGATTGTTTGTAAAATTAAGGTCCTTGAGCTACTTGTGAGGCAATGTAGTGTACTCAGAAGTAGACTTCTATCAGTTATAAGTGTATATTGCAAACTTAGGAAAACCTCTAAAAAAAGAAGAAGGGGGGGAGGAGGAGGAGGAGGTAGAGAAAGAGGAGGGGGAGGAGGTTAAGGAGGAGGAGGAGGAGGACAAGAAGAAGTGTAACTGTTATGCTAAGAAAAGAGAAAAAACTCAGGGTGCCTGGGTGGCTCAGTTAGTTAAGCATCTGACTTTGGCTCAGGTCATGATCTCAGGGTCATGGGATTGAGTCCCACATCAGGCTCCTGGCTCAGTGGGGAGTCTGCTTCTCCCTCTGCCGATTGTTCCCCCTGATTGTGCTCTCTCTCTCTCTGTAACATAAATAAGTAAAATCTTTTTCAAATATAAAGTAAAAACAAAAACAGGGGTACCTGGCTGGCTCAGTTGGTCCAGCATCTGACTCATAATCTCAGGAACATGGTGAACTTGAGCACCACTTCAGGTATAGAAATTTCTTAATAATAATAAAAAGAAGAAGAAGAAGAAGAAACACAAAATGGCATAGATCAGCTGTGGTAGCATCCTGGGGAATCAGGGGGTGGGTGGCAGGAAGCACATTAGGCAAAAAAGAATGTGGAACACAAAAATAGGAACAACAAGGACAAAAAAAAAATAGAAAACAGTGACAAAAATGATACATATATATTTGAAAATAAAAGAGATCTAAAATGAATAATCTAAGTTTCCTTTAGGAAACTAGAAAAGGAAGAGCAAATTAAATCCAAAGTAAGCAGAAGAAAAATGAGAAGTAGAGAAGGAATCAGTGAAATTGAAATAGGGAAATCAAGAGAAAATCAATGAAAACAAAAGTTAGTTCTTTGAAAAGATCAATAAAATCAATAAGCCTCTAGGCAGGCTAACTAGAAAAAAGAGGACACAAGTTACTAATGTTAGAAATGAAAGAGGGGATATCACTACAGAACCTCTGGACATTAGAAGGATATGGTAAAGGAATACTATGAAAAACTCTACCCATCTGAAGCTTTTCCACTAAGATCAGGTAGTAGGCAAAGATGGCCCTTCCTACTACTTCTCTTCACCATCATACCGGAAGTTCTAGCTAATGCAATAAGACAAGAAAAAGAAATAAAATATATACAACTTGGAAGGAAGGAAGGAAGAAATAAAATATCTTTTTTAAACAAATTAACATGTAATGTATTATTTGCTTCAGGGGTGCTGGTCTGTGAATCATCAGTCTTACACAATTCACAGCACTCACTGTAGCACATACCCTCCCCAATGTCCATAACCCAGCCCTCTATCCCTACCTCCCTACCCCCAAGCAACCCTCAGTTTGTTTCATGAGATTAAGAGTTTCTTATACTTTGTCTCCCTCCCAATCCCATCTTGTGTCATTTTTTTCCCTCCCTACCTCTCACAACCCCCTACCCTGCCTCTCAAATTCTTCTATCAGAGAGATCATATGATAATTATCTTAAAAAAAGATTTTATATATTTATTTGACACAGAGAGAGATCACAAGTAGGCAGAGAGAAACGGGGAAGCAGGCTCCCCACTGAGCAGAGAGTCCAATGCGGGGCTCGATCCCAGGACCCCGAGACCACAACCTGAGCCAAGGCAGAGGCCTTAACCCACTTAGCCACCCAGGTGCCCCTAAAATATCTTTTTTAATGATGTGATTGTCTATGTGGAAAATCCAAATCAATGAAATCAAAGAAGAACTAAGCAAATGGGCAGATAATCCATGTTCATTGATAGATTTAATACATCAAGTTATAGTTTTTCTTAACCTGAAACCCTGAACCTACAATTATAAGATTTGGTGTCTGTGTATAATAATAATAAATGTAAACTCTATGAAGGCTGACACATTTTAAGTTTTTCAACACCCAGCAACTGTCATAGTGCCCATCACAGAGATCCATAAATATTGAATAAATGGCTGAATTTCTAGAAGCCATACATATATATATATAAGAAAATGTTATGCAACTGAAGATATATCTCTGAATTATATAGAATATGCTATTCAAGTTTGTTTGGGGAAATAGCCTTACTCATGATGTCAATGACAGAATAACATACACAGCAATAATATACCCCTTTGTGGCATTAGTATTCATAAATAAAGTGGTAGAAAGCCCAGATACTCTTCTAATTAATGATCTGGTTCTCAAAAAACAGCAACAGGAGGCACCTGGGTGGCTTGGTTGGTGGAACATTCAATTCTTAATCCCAGAGTCATGAATTCAAGCCTCACTCTGGATTTGGAGCCTACTTAAAAAAATAAATAAATAAATAAAGATATTAGATAATAACAGAAATATTCTAACCAGGAAGTGACATGAAATTACGTGTGTTCCAGGGGGGGCCTGGGTGGCTCAGTGGGTTAAAGCCTCTGCCTTTGGCTCAGGTCATGATCCCAGGGTCCTGGGATTGAGCCCCATATTGGCTTCTCTGCTCCACGGGGAGCCTGCTTCCTCCTCTCTCTCTGCCTGCCTCTCTGCCTAGTTGTGATTTCTCTCTGTTAAATAAATAAAATAAAAAAAAAAAAAAAGAAATTACATGTGTTCCAGAAAGATCAATCTGTCAGTCTTGTGAAAATTAAACAGCGGAGGAGTGGAGATTAAAAAGTGAGAGAGGTTGGGCTTACCTGG
The DNA here is from genome assembly GCF_922984935.1 of Meles meles. Lineage (NCBI taxonomy): Eukaryota > Metazoa > Chordata > Mammalia > Carnivora > Mustelidae > Meles > Meles meles. The sequence continues at coordinate 18,483,801 of NC_060066.1, read as the reverse complement.
GTGACTCAGTTGGTTAAGTGTCTGACTCTTGATTTTAGCTCAGGTCATGATCTCAGGATCCTGAGAATGAGTTCTTCTTTGGGCTCCATGCCCAGCTCAGAGTCTGCTTAAGATTCTCTCTCTCTTTCTTCCTCTGTCTCTCCCCCTGCTGAAGCACATGCACGTTCTCTCTCTCAAATAAATAAATAAATTCTGAAAAAGAAGAAAAAGACTTAAAATCTTAAAAAAAGGAAAGTGTAAGAGGTTACAGCTTGAACTATGGTGACAGTAGTAGGGCTTGAAAGATTTGATTGCTGTTGCTTTAACTTTTCTCTAGAAATTCTACAAAGCGTATGTGTGAATGAAAATATTAGAAAATACTTCTCTTCGCTAACATTATCTTTTTTCTTATTTATTAGCTTGAACTCAAAGGACACCAAACTTTATATGTGAGGGTCCTTCTAGAAAAATCTATCTAAAGTCCAGTCAAGCTGTAATTTAACAGATGCACTGTGGATGTACCTAATAAAACTTTTTATTACCAAGATTTTACACCATTTTACAAAGACCTGGTAGCCAATGTGTGAGTTCATTCTTTTGAATGTGCTTTTTAATCTCTTGATTGGGAATGGAGTGCTAAGTAATTCAGCTGTTTTTAACTGGTGAACAGAGAAGTCTAGACACACACAGGGAACAATGTTGCCCACCATACCTAGGAAATGCCAGTTGGCGGTAACAGGTATATTGAAAAGAAAAGGTGTCAATTTAAAAAGGAGAAAAATTTTGATGTGAAAATATCTTTGTTAGTGCTATTATTCTAATTCACCATATTTTTGTCTAAATTTGGCATGGATTGAACAGAGTTATGTAAGTTCTGAGCCTTAGTTTCATTGTCTGTGAAGGTTTTTATGAGATTAATTTTCCACCTAGGGAGTAAGCAGTGTCAAGAGCACAACCTTTGGATTTCAAGGACAGAATGCCCAGCTAAAATTCCAACTTGACCTCTAGTAGCTGTGTGACCTTGGGCAAGTTATTTGCTCTCTCTGTACTCAGTGCCCTCATCTGTCAAATAGGGATATTAATAGTACATATTTTATAAGGTTGTTAGAAGCTTAAACAAATTAATATTTACAGGACGCTCAGAATAGTGCCTGGTACATAGTAAGTGCTGTGTTAAGTGTTTACTAAATATATAACATTAAAAACGGAGAATAAAATAATTTGGTCCCAGTGAAAGCTTCTTTCTTTCTTTTTTTAACATTCCAAATGCTCCAAAAAAGAAAAACTTAAAAAAGTCTCCTCTGGATGAAATATAGTATATGATTTACGTCAGGTGGTGAGTGACCAGTGACAAAGGACATCTCTTTTTCGAACAGTTGTCTACATTTTCCTTTAAAATCTCTTCCAGGCATATCAATACCCATGTTTATTTTCATAGGCGTGTGACTTTGTGAATATGTCCATGTTTACATACATGAATAAAAGTTTTATGTAAAATGTTATCTCCAGTGATCTCCGATTACATTTTTGTAATTGTTATGATCCCTGGGAGGATGACGAGTTTCTGATGGACTGGTCAGCCAATACCACGACCAATGCTGGTCTCAGCTTCTTACTTTCTTGTTCTTTGATAGAACAAAACTGGGAAGGAAAAAAAGCAATAGTGCTCTGATCTAGTTCTGATCTATCTTGCTTTGCAAAAAGGGATAGTGTTTACGTTAAAGTATTTGGCAAGCGAGAATTAGATTTTTTTTTTTTTTTTTTGGAGGTCTGCTTTTAAGGCCAAATTTGTTCAGGGTGGGGCTGTGCTCTTGGCTTAGAAGCCGCATTCACCACCGGCCCTTAGCTGGAAAACACAAATGGTCGATTATGTATGCTGGGACCAGTTGCTGGACTGTCAAAGGCATGCAAAAAGAGAGGGTTCTCAGCAAACAACCTTTAAGATGCTGGCGGGCTGGCGGTGTCAAAGATCTCCATTCCACGGGAAGGACTTTATCCCAAAGCAAATCGTGCCTGACTTTTACATTGGAGGCACTCTGGTGACTATTTCATTTGGCAATCACGAGGGTGACTCTGTGTAATGAGAAGGAACCATCCTGGCAAGAGAATAGAAATGTCAGGAGTGTTTTCACTGCCGATGTAGCCCCCCCCCCCGCCACCCCCCCCCCCCCCCCCCCGCCAGGACTGGTAGGCAACTACAGGACTCTAGAACTTTCCTGAAGAGACGTCTGAGGGTTTTCAGTGCGATGTGATTTGATAGTTGGTGCTGACTGTTTTATGTTGGGGCTTTTCCTGACAGCTGAGGGAAGGGCGGGGGAAGGGCGGGAGTCCGAGACAGGTAGGTGGGCTGCATTTCCTCAACTGAAGACGCATTTTAAGCTTCCAAAATCAAGGTGGGCAATGAAATCGCTATTACGTTGAATACGTGTGTGCGTGTGCTTTTTTTTTTTTTTTTTTTTTTTTTTTTTTTTTTTTTTTTTTTGCAAAAACAGCTATTCGCTTTCACACCTCTTTCCTTCCATTGCCCGACTCTGGTCCTAGCAGCATCTCCCTCAACCGCCCCGGAAACGGCCTAAATGAATGGGGAGGTGGTTACAAGCGACGACCCACCCGCCGTGCTGCAAAGAGTTTCACCGCGGGGGGCGAGAGGCTGCCTCTTTGCCGTTCTTTTTACTTCTCTTCCCCTCGATCCCTCCCTCTGGGCAGGAGCTCTACCCCCTTCTTTCCTTCCTGGAGAGCGCGCTGTGATAATGATGTCTTCCGGCTGCTCGGTCGCTTTTCTTGGAGGACGTGTTGGGATCCACAAGATCTACTCAGTCCTTTTCTTGATGGTCCCTCTGTAGACGCGCGGAATCTTGCCAAAGTTGCACTGATAATAATTCACCATTTTCCAGCACCCACTTCAGCAAATAAAAAATTGTAGGGAAGCAACTAGCGCAATGGTTGTATTTACATATTACTCGACTGGAATCCACGAAGCCTATACTCCAAGTAACGCTTAATTCTGTGGGGAAGGGGAGCCGCTCCCACACTTAGATATTTGATATCTTGGCAATTAATTATTCTGCTCCTTTAATCTGTCTCTGCAACACTTTGCCAGAAGTTTTGTTATGGTTGGGGTGGTCTTGTTAATCATTCCTCTGCTCAGAGGTCCCTTCTCTGTACCTTCTTTTTCTATGTTAACATTTTTATTTTTTGCTAATTTTATTAATTTAATAATCACATTTTGAATTAAAATTTAAAATTTTAATTTTAAATAAATTAAAAATTAAGTTAAATAATTTTAAATAAAAACTATATATTTAAGCTGATATTGTTTATCTGGTTAATGATGACCACAGTCAAACTAATAAGCATACCGTCTCCTCACATAACAGTTATCTGTGTGTGTGTGATAAAAACACCAGAAATCCTCTCTTTCAGCAATTTCCAGAATTCAACCCAGTTTTGCTAACTCCAGTCACCAGCAGATCTCTAGACTTTTTCATCCTACAAAACTGCAGCTTTGAGCCCTTTGGCCAACACTTCGCACATCGACCGACCTCGGCTCTACTCTCTGCTTCTCTGTATTTGACTTCTGTAGATTCTCCGTATAAGTGAGATCATGAAATTCCTTTTCTTTCTGGGTCCCTTTACCTGTGTTTTCTATCTATAGCTTAAGTAATTCTACCAGCACACAGAAAATTCAGCCATTTCATTTGTAATTATGCAAACTCCCCCCCCCCCCCCATAGGGGATGGTGGATGAAAGACTAAAATTAGAACTGCCAAAAATAAAACTCTCAAGCCTGCACAGAGTTGTGTCTCTTCACTGTGTGAGGCTTAGGACAGGGTGTGCGGCCTGCAGGGAGGATTGTGACTGCAATTACTTTTTAAATTATCTTCCCAGGGATTAGGCTTTGGGAATCAGTGGAGATAAGAGCTTTGATGTTTCTTGTTTTTGTTTTCATTTTTTTCTTTTTTTTCCCTTTCTTTACAGAAAAAGCAATTTAGAGCTGCAGTAGGGATGGCCCTTCCAATCAAGGAGGTGGCTTCGGATGGCTGTATCGAATAAACCCATAATAATAAAAATGGTGCAAATAACATGGAGGACATGGGAAGATGGAAAGGAGAAGGGGGTTGAGGGAAATTTGAAGGGGAGGTGAACCCTGAGAGAGTATGGACTCTGAAAAACAACCTGAGGGTTTTGAAGGGGCGGGGGGTGGGAGGTTGGGGGAGCCAGGTGGTGGTTATTAAGGAGGACACGTATTGCATGGAGCACTGGGTGTGGTGCAAAAACAATGAATACCATTTCACTGAAAAATTTTTTAAAAATGGTGCAAATATAAATTATAAAAAGGGTGCATCAGTAAGCATGCAATGAATGTTTCGGAATCTTACATTGCTTGGGGTGATTTTGTGTCCCCAAATAATGAGTGTCCAGACTATGACCAAGAGACTTGGTCACAGAGAGACTTCTGCCCCAAGTTTGAGATGTTTTGACAGTTCACTTGGATCGTTGTTTCGGTTCAAAGGCCATTCGATCTGGTAGACTGCGGAATCAGGCCCCATCTGCATCCCAAGCTCTTAATTATCTGTCTGAACTTAGATAAGGTTTGAGTTTAGTTTTCTCTCTTGTAAATAGGAATAGTAGCGTTTGCTTCAGAGTGCTGTGGTGAGGTTTCAGTATATGCCAAGTATTAAATAACATGCCTTTTCCCTCTCTTTCCTTAGCTTATGGTCTTAAGAACTTACTTTCTTTTTTTTAAAGTAGAGCATTTTTCTTTCTTTTTTTTTTAATATTGTATTTATTTTCTTAGAGAGAAATGTGGGACGGAGAGAAAGAACATGAGCAAGGGGAGAGGCAGAGGGAGAAGCAGCCTCCCCGCTGAGCAGGGAGCCTGACATAGGGCTCGATCCCAGGACCCTGACCCAGTGCTCCATCCCAGGACCCTGTGCAAAAGGCAGCTGCCTAATCAACCGAGCCACCCAGGTGCCCCCAAAAGTAAAGCATATTTCTAAGGAAGGGCTATCATTTAGTTACTGATCACATCCTTTCAAAAACCCAAGAGTCATTTGATGGCTAATAACAGGAAAATAATTAGTAGCACAATGATGAGTAGTTCTGAATGGGTAAGCAGCAAATTAAACTTCCAGAATGCCCCCAAATGATGGGCATGACAAACAGCAGAGAGGTTGGAACAATGGATTCCAATAGGTGTATGCATCTTTTAGGACTACTGGTTATCTCTCGGGGAGGAAGGTGTTAGGATATTTTTTTTCTTATTTCTTGAAGCTGAATCTAGAGGAAACCTCCACGCTTGGGGAGTCAAGTTCCGCTGCGTGCTCTGGACCGATGGGTCTTTCTTTAGCTTGGAGCTACTTCAACACTGCCTCCTGGTGGTGCAGAGAAGAGATATTTTATAGACAAAAGGTGAAAGAGCTACTGGTTTGATTAAATGACACTAATTAATGAAGGTTCCAAAGGAGAACTAAATTCTGAAATCCAAAATGGGAACAGTATCAAATCAAGTTAACCTATGTTTCCTACTCTGGGCAGGAAACTGGGTTAGCACCATGATGGGTTAGATTTGAGAATCCTTTGATCAAATATGAGCAATGGGTGTTCCTTTGGCAGATGAGAGATGAAGAAGTCACAGATTGGTTGAATGAGGGAGATGGGGATTATTTCATTCTAAGTGTTTTTGGGAGGAACAGTGTTTTTTCCCTGTAGTCATTATAGTAAGCTGGTGAACACCCAGAGAATTCAGTTAAAGACTAGTACAATATTAGAGTTGAAAACATAGTAAGTGTCCTTTAAGCCCAGCTCCTGTACTGTATTGAGTACTATTCCCAAATCACACAGGCAATGAATGGTCGGTCTTAGAACCTGGAATAGTTGTTACTCACTGAGCCCTTATTAAGGGCCAGTTATATGCCGAAGAACAGAGGCACAGTGACAAAATACAAATATAGTCCTTGCCCTAAGGCAGCCGTTGGAGCACTGATAACCAGTTCCTCAGTGTTCTCCCATGAGGAGACTGTAAAAGGAATGAACTTCCAAGCTGATACTTGATTGTTTGTAGATACCATAAGTTCAGGCAGTAAAAGTCCTGGGAATTCAGATTCCTAGCATAGGCAGGACTCTGTCCCCACTTAATTTATAATTGTCAAGAGCAATGACGTCAAGCCTTGCAGCAGAGAAAAAAGAAATGAAGTCTTTAACATTAAAGTAATAATGGATGGATCTCATTTTCACTTTACTGATGTTTGTCTATAGAAGTCTGGGTGTGTCCAGGATATCTGGTCCCTGCAGAGGAAAGTGAGGACTTACTCATTGTAGCCAAGATGGAAGGAGTTTACCTGTCACTGCTTTAAGTCATTACCTCATACAGCGCTGTAATTGTCCAAGTATGAAATTCATGAAGTAGTTCAGAGCATATTTCATCATAATGATTAATGTGGTTAAATAATAGTAAATGGACTGTATCCTTCTCAATGGTGTGAGGAACTCCCAATGCATTTCAATATAGAGGCTCCAATTATCTCCAAAATCACTGATGATAGCTTTTAGACTTTTGTGTTTATCGAAGCAGAGAAAAACAATTGGTATGAGAATGCGAGTGTGTTTCATTGTCCCTCCCTCCCTCCCCCACCACTTCGCCAAAGCGAAACAATAGGGCTCAAAGGGTGTTCTCCTATAGTTTCGTATTCTAATATAATTTTTTTGGATGGTTGAGGGCACATGATTATCAAGTTCTCATTCTATAGACAATTTAAGGATATAAAGTTTTCATACATGTGTTATGAAAGCTCAAAACACATAGACCCTTCTTGTCTACCGTATAAAATTTCTTGCCAAGTTGTTTTGAACAAATCACCAATTTGCTTTGACAAGCCTTGACAGAAGTATCTTGTTGGCCCAAGTTGAAATGCCATCGGTGGTACTAAGCATTTATATACCCCAAACACAGTAGCGATTAATTTTACTATTTCACAAAATAATTGGCAAGTACGCTGATAAAGCATCATCACATTGTAGACATCACGGACCCAGTCATAGGGAGATTTGTGCCCAAGTAGAAGATTGTATGCATGTGGGGGTGGATAGGATACAGAGCAACCACATAATTATTGTGAAACTGTGGCATGAGATGGAAATCTTAGTTGTTAGAGACTTGAAGAGGAAATAGCTGTTTCAGGGCAGGACTATGACACAGGGCAGGACTGTGGCAGAAGGGAACGCCATCTCTGGGAGTGTGAATTTCAAATCCAAGCCAACCAGTCGCTAGTGATAGTAACATAGGGATACTCATCCCTCCATAGGACATAGGGGCCAGTAGACCTTCCTTAATCTTTATTAGGACGGCACACCTCCCTGCCACTCTCCTTGTTAGGGCTCTGCTAGGAAGGCTAGAGGGAAGAGGGGCAGGACCAGCAATTGGTTGTTTTCCAATGGTAGAGTCAAAAGTGGTGAGGGAAGAAAGGACTTAGTATAGAATCCAGGAAAATGGGTGTTTATGCATCTAAGAAAACTGGCCCTTGAACATCTGGAGATGAAATTAATCCTTAAACAAAATCTACAATTCCTGTGCAATAGAAAACAAGCAAATAGGCTAGGATTTGGAGCCACAATGTTGTGTTTGATTTCCCCCTCAACCTTGGACAAGGTACCTACCCTTACGGAGTCTTAATTTTTTTCCTCTGTAAAAAGCAGTGCACATTAAAAATGCAGAGTTATTACAGCAAATGAGAACATGCATGTGAAAGCATGTTGAGGATTGTAAATCCTGCAGAATGCCTCTCATTGTCTGTTTTCACCCATTCCTCCCTTTTGCAATTCCTTTTGCAATCCTTCTTCCTCTCTTTCTGACCAAAGAACACACGCTCCGCTACATTCAGAAGACAGTAGGTTAGACCAATGCCTTCTCCCCTCAGCTGAACCTTGGCAATAGGGGTTGGGAATATCTACTGGCTTTGAGCTCACAGAGGCAAAAGCTCTGCAGGACAGATGTCCTGGCCGAGTGACTCAGATTCTAGGCTCTTAGTTCTTGACTTCTAGTTCCTTGCCCTCAGAAGAATGAAGACAGTACCTGCCACAGAACTACTTCCCGAATGGGTGGAAAAATCCTTGAGAGGCTCTCCTTTTTATGAGAGGTTCTCTTCTGCCTGCCCATCCCATTAAGTTATCTGTCTTCTTCTAATTTTATAGTTTATTTGCAGATTTATTATTACACCAACTGGTTTCCCGTCTGTAGGCTCTCTGGAGTCTCTTCCACCATTCTGTACCTGTGGGAATGTGAAGAGGGAGGCTCTCTTATTTCAGGGGCAGGGAGGGCCCCCTGAGAATGATGCGCCGATTTCTTAGGGGAAGGGAAACAGACTTGTGTGATTTTTATAGAGAAAATGCGTCCAAAGTTGAAGAAGCAAGGGGCGGTGCAGAGGAGCTGGAGAGATAATTCTCTGATGAGAAGAGACCCATGACATCACAGAGGAGGGCTCCGCTTCGGTTTCATGGGCTGTCACTGCAGTGAGAGCCTCTGGCCTAATTCCACTCTTAGGCGGGGTCAAACAATTTAAAGCTTACGCCTGTCTGCAAGTCTTGCTGCTGAGAGCTTGGCAAAAGATGGAACACAAGGTATAAGCATCAGAATAAATTTATGGAGGGATCATTATTTGTTATTGTCTTTGTTTTACTAGTTGCTTTGGGATTCAGAGTTTTCCTCCATTCTAATGGTGATTTTAGGATACTGAGCTAAAAACATTCCGCTCCACTCTGAAACACAACATATTTTCCTTTCTTTCACAAATGATTATCAGGAGTTCATTCCGTGCTCCACACTGAGGAATTACTATGTCCATGCAGTCACTTCCCAGATCTCAGGCATCTTCACCACCCTGCTTCTCTGCATTTCTGCACTTTTGTTTCTGGGGAAGTTTTCTTAACATCAAGCCTGAGGCAAAAAGTTTGAAATAGGTTTTTTCTCCAGGGCTATCCTTTTCCTACAGTCAGGAAAGTAATTTTATTTTTTCCCCATCTGGATGGGATGGTGGGGACATTCAGCAAACAGAAATTAGTTTGGTTGGGTCAGTTCCCTTAATTTTGGGATCCTTGAGAGAAAACCCTCACTCAGTTATATTTTGTGGCATTGGGGGGAAAAATCATTGTTTATCACAGGTTATATATGAATATTTGATGTCAGTGTGTTTTTCTTAAAAGAGCTCAGGGCACTTTCATGCCCATGGTAAATTGGACAGTTGATATTATATTTTATTACTTTATAATTATCATACAATTCATAGTTATTATATCATTAAATTCTGGTTGCAAATATTCAACTAATGTCTTGTCTCCACTCCCGCTTTTGCCCCCAGCAACAGAAATCATTTATGAGGAGAGAATCAAAAAGCTAGTAATTTTTCCATTCACCCCCATATCAAATGTATTTATCAACATCACACATTAGCTTAGCTCAACGAAAAGAACTCGGATTGAGACTTCCCTCTTTTTCCATCTATACTGCCACTACTATAGCTCAAGTTCTCACCACCTCACGTGACATGATGGCCTCCCCCTGATCACTTTGCCCACATATTTCCTTTCCTTAACCTTGTCCTGCTTACCTGGATTCACCTTCCTGAAACTCAACTGTGATCAAGTTATTAACCTCAAATACCCTTTGTACTGACTATTGCCTCTTTTTAAAGAAAAATTATATTTTTATTAACATATAATGTATTATTAGCCCCAGGGGTACAGGTCTGTGAATCGCCAGGTTTACACATTTCACAGCACTCACCATAGCACACACCCTCCCCAATGTCCATAACCCCACTCCCCCTCTCCCAACCCCCCTCCCCCAGCAACCCTCAGTTTGTTTTGTGAGATTAAGAGTCTCTTATGGTTTGTCTCCCTCCTGATCCCATCTCATTTCATTTTTTCCTTCCCTACCCCCCAAACCCTTCCACTTTGCCTCTCAAATTCCTCATATCAGGGAGATCATATGATAATTGTCTTTCTCTGATTGACTTTTTTCGCTCAGCATAATACGCTCTAGTTCCATCCATGTCATCACAAATGGCAAGATTTCATTCCTTTTGATGACTGCATAGTATTCCATTATATATATGTGTGTGTGTGTGTGTGTGTGTGTGTGTGTGTGTATGTGTGTATATATATATATATATATATATATATATATATATATATATATATCTCACCTCTTCTTTATCCATTCATCTGTTGATGGACATCTAAGCTCTTTGGCTATAGTGGACATTGCTGCTATAAACATTTGGGTGCACATGCCCCTTCGGATCACTACATTTGTATCTTTTAGGGTAAATACCCAGTAGTGCAATTGCTGGGTCACAGGATAGCTCTACTTGCAAATTTTTGAGGAACCTCCATACTGTTTTCCAGAGTGGTTGCACCAGCTTGCATTCCCACCAACAGTGTATGAGGGTTCCCCTTTCTCTGCATCCTCGCCAGCATCTGTCATTTCCTGGCTTGTTAATTTTAGCCATGCTGGCTGGTGTGAAGTGGTATCTCATTGTGGTTTTGATTTGTATTTCCATGATGCCGAGTGAGGTAGAGCACTTTTTCATGTGTCTGTTGGCCATGTGGATGTCTTCTTTGCAGAAGTGTCTGTTCATGTCTTCTGCCCATTTCTTGATTGGATTATTTGTTCTTTGGGAGTTGAGTTTGATAAGTTCTTTTATTTTTATTTTTATTTATTTATTGGATAAGTTCTTTATAGATTTTGGATACTAGCCCTTTATCTGATATGTCATTTGCAAATATCTTCTCCCATTCTGTCAGTCATCTTTTGGTTTTGTTGACTGTTTCTTTTGCTGTGCAAAAGCTTTTGATCTTGATGAAGTCCCAATAGTTCATTTTTGCCCTTACTTCCCTTGCCTTTGGCGATGTTTCTAGGAAGAATTTGCTGTGGCTGAGGTCAAAGAGGTTGCTGTCTGTGTTCTCCTCAAGGATTTTGATGGATTCCTTTCTCACATTGAGGTCTTTCATCCATTTTGAGTTTCTTTTTGTGTGTGGTGTAAGGAAATGGTCCAGTTTCATTTTTCTGCATGTGGCTGTCCAATTTTCCCAACACCATTTGTTGAAGAGACTGTCTTTTTTCCATTGGACATTCTTTCCTACTTTCTGACTATTGCCTCTTAAATGAAAGTTCATGTCTTAACTGCACACACACTTACACAAAAGTAGGTCCAGGTTTTTATACCAGCACCTAAGTTGGCATAAGATAGACAATCAGTACTTGGTGACTGAAGGCATAAACATGGGGCTGGGGCACAGATCTGGGGACAAGGCTTGCCTGGGGGATGAGTCTTACACTTTTCTTGGTCAACGGGGGAGCAAACTTTAAAGAAAGGAGATTCCACTAATCTTTTTTTACACTATCTATCAACATTTGCAAAGTTTCCTTTAATCATCTTCATCATAATTTCACTAACATTAGGTCAATATACTTCCTTTGAATTTAGATGAAGCCATGCCATATACATAGAGTGGGCTTCAGGAACACAGGTTCTCCATCATTTCCCCTAAGCAATGTTTCTGTCCTCAGGACTTGATTTCTCTATCTGACTTATCTCTCACCATTTACTGGAAATGGAAAACAACTTGAGAAACATTGGGGTAGTTGATCCCTTTTAATTTGAAAACCATTTATTTCTGTGTTGGCTCACCCAAATACTATATTTATATCCTCTGTAGGTAGTAAGGTGCCAGGAAATTCCTTTTTGAATTACTGATGGCAGCATCTACCCAACTCAACCTTCTGCTCCAGAAAGATAGATGTCTATTGCCTGGAGTTGCTTTGGTGGTCTTCTCCAGAAGGCAGACTCCCTTAGGTGCATTTCTCCATCACTTCAGCTCATCTCTTCCAGGACTGTCTGTGTAGTATGTGTGGTAGTGAGTTGGGAGTGGGAAACATAGTTTCCCGGAGACTGTGAGAAAGCCTCCTTTAGAAGGTTGGGAAATTGGACCACTATGCAGGTAAATAAGTAAAGGAAGTGATCAAATTGTCTGAATTTTGATATTTTATTTTTTAAAAAAAATTTTAATTAATCTCTATGTTCACCTTAGGGTTTGAATCCATGACCTTGAACTCATGATCAAGAGACACATGCTCTACTGACTGAGCCAGCCAGGAACTCCTAAATTTTGAGATTTTATTTTGTTTATTTTATTTTAAATTTTTAAGCACTCTCTACATCCAACTTACAAGCCCAAAGTCAAGAGTTGCATGTCACCAACTGAGCCAACTGGTGCCCCTATCTACATTTTGAGATTTTTAAAGGCATATGCTTCTTAGGAAGCTAGCTATGAAACCCTGGAGAAGGAAAGGAGTCATCATTTTAGGTCCATGGGATTGTAGGTGTTTTATCAAGTCCTAAAGACTTGAATATAAACTTCCTAAGAGCCGAGACCCTGTCTGGGTTGTTGACCATTATACCTTCAGAACAAAACATAGTGCCTGGAACATGGTAGACACTTCATATCCAGGATACATGATACATATTTATTACATGAGTAAGTTAATGACCCAGCATGCCTGATTTGGCTTGCTCATTTAAAGGCACTTTGCATTTGAACACAAAATGCTGCAACCTTGCAAACCCATGGCCAGAGTACTCTAAAATGGATTTGGAATTTAAGAAATGGGTTCATTCCATAAAGTCCACAATGGTCGGCTCAGGAATCTGGGTCAGCAGGTGATGCTTTCTATGTGACTAACAATTTTTCAACCACAACTTCATATAATATGGAGAATCGTTAGCAGTTGAGGGCTGGTGGGGATGATATCTCTGGCTCTGTATGAGTGTAGAAACCTGCTTGATGCCTTCTTTTGAATCATACAAGTTCCTAGAGTTCTTCAGGAAATCCAGATAGAACCTCAAGAGGAAGATCTTGAACCGCTTCCTGCCAAAACAAAAACACAAACACCCAACCACACAAACAAAATATGCATGTTTTTATATTATTGCATAAAAAATTAAAAGAACTGTGACTGCACGTGTGCTGAGTTTGTGGAGCAGTTCTTTCCAAATGAGTAAATAGATAAACAAATGAGACCCTATTGGAAATGATGTATAAGTACAACACAGTGGATAGGTAGTGTCACTGCTTTCCAAGAGCTATTCTTCGAATCACTCCTTCACTCAAGCAGAAACATAGCACAGATTACACAAAAGTTTTTTAACAGAGGCCAAAACACCTACCACATACAATCGGCTTAAAAAATATGGTGACTTGTCAAGAACATTGGATTGGGCTCAAGCCACCTGGAGTCTCGATCTTGCAGGCAGCTCTGCCATGTGACTGTCATGCAGTCCTGGGCAAGTGACTTCATTCTCTGACCTTCTCTCCTCTCTCCTCTTGAAACTGATGAAGGTAGGTTAAATAAGTTTTTCCTTTCAAGACTCACAATTCTTTTATCTCCTGAATGAGACATTTTGTTAAATAGTTTCCTCCACCTTGGCTCTAAGAGTAACTTTTTAGAGGCTGTTCTTTAGGAAGAGAGAAACTGAAAAGATAAGATTAATGGTTATAAAACCAAAATTTTTTACAGGCTTTAAAAAGTAGGATTGTTCAGGGTCCTTTATTCATAGAGCAAAATCCAGTGATGAGCTCACCATTTCCTTTATAAATGGAGTACTTCTCGGTGTTTGTAAGTTAATTGGAACATTTTGCTTCGAATTGAATCCTGCCAAGAAGTTTTTCAAGAGCTTTTAACCAAAAAGTGATACTCTATCATTTGGTAAGAAAACCACAGGAAAAAAAATACGTCATGAAACCCTAATGAGTTTGAAAACTAGGGACATACCTTCACAAGTCATTTAGAGAATCTTCACCTCCTGGTCTTGTTGAAAGCTAGTACTTGAAGCCAAAGGGAGAAAACTGAGGAACAATAAGAAGGGAACAAGGGTGTGCATGATTTAAAAGGTCAAAAAAGGAGAACAAGAAAGTACTGTGATTGATAAGAATTTAGTTTCTGGAGAGGGGCCCACCTAGATTTGAACACTAGTCCTGCAAGTTCATGGCTTCATGAATGTCAGAGAGAAGAACTGAGGCAGGATTCTCTTGAATGAAATGTCAAGGTTGGACTACAGAGAGAGAAAAAGACATGTCCTGTTACCATCTCCTTAAATTCCTAAGACTAGTGTGAGCTTTAGAACCAAAGGAGAAACGCAATCCAACTTTGCAATCAGATGTTGGCCCAAAAGGTAGAGAAAATGGGGAAGAGAAATATAGCCTGTGGCAAGAATGGACTGTAGCCTAGCAGATGACTCGCCTAACTGGAGGTTCCCTTTGGAGACCAAGAACCATCCTGGGAACTTAAGGCTCTGTCTGGGTGGTCCCATTTCAATCAGGACAAACAATTTCTTTTATAGGGTTTTAGATGTTTATGGCATGAATTTCAAAATTTCAAAAGCTCAACATAGGCAGTCCATCATCTTAAAAGGAATGCTCGACTTTGAGTTCTAGTTAAAGAATTATGACAGACAAAATTACTTGAAAACACCTTCTAATAAAAAATCCTATAAGTGATGGATAAAATATAATGTAATTTTTCAAAAAAATAATGTCTACACCAAATTATTTTTTAATTACATTATATTTAAAAATTACATTATATTAAATTTTTTAAAATTACATTATATTATAAATTATATAAATGGGTCTCAAACTCAAAACACTGAGATGAAGAGTTGCATTCTCCATCCACTGAGCCAGCCAGGTGCCCCAAATACATTCCTTCTGAAAGTACAAGAATGTAAACTACACCCCCCAAGGCTTAAAAACAAAGCATAATTAAAAGCCAGGTTGTTGGGTATATAGACATTTACTAAGACTTCCCTAGAGGTTAGAATGATGAGGGTAACTAGTTGTTTGTTTTAATGGAAGTTTATGTACCATTAATATAAAATATTAGCTTCTGGTATACAGCATAGTGATTTAACAATTATATACATTATGAAATGCTTGCCACAATGAATGTATAGGATAACTACTTTTTGATATCTAACCAGGGACAAGAAAGAAAACTTAGAACATGTGCCTCACTGGGAGTTGGGACTGACATCCCTCATTTGGATCCAGAATCTGGGAAGTTCTACACCCAAAGCAAAAGAATGGAATAGTAGAAAACTCTACCTATCAGGTTAATAGCATAGAAATCTCTCTTCAACTGGGCTGTAGATAGGGGAAAAAAGTTTATACTGAGAATTTATACTGCAGGCTAATTCTTCCTGAGTTTTGATATTAGAAGCATTTGTTTCTACCACTGTAGAAAAAAACTGCAAAATCACTATAGAAAGACTTGCATTCATCCTATTTTGAAAATTTCCACAGATTAAACTCTGAGGACAATGAGCTCACAATCTAAAATTTCAAAACATGGGGGCGCCTGGGTGGCTCAGTGGGTTAAAGCCTCTGCCTTCGGCTCAGGTCATGATCCCAGAGTCCTGGGATTGAACCCCATATCAGACTCTGCTCATCAGGGAGCCTGCTTCCTCCTCTCTCTCTCTGCCTGCCTCTGTGCCTACTTGTGATCTCTGTCTGTCAAATAAATAAATAAAATCTTAAAAAAAAATCCTTTAAAAAATATAAAAAAAATTTTTTTTCAAAACATGTTAAGAAACAAACAACCAGGATAGAATCACCAGATCCAGAATTAGGCTACACTCCAACATAAGAACCTCAGATATAGAATTCTGACTGAGGGACAGCTGGGTGGCTCAGTTGGTTAAGTGCCTGACTCTTTTTTTTTTTTTTTTTAAGATTTTATTTGTTTATGAGAGAGAGAGAGTGAACTAGAGAGAGAAGGATGAGGGGAAGGAGCAGAGAGAGAGAGAGAGAAACAGACTCCCCACTGAGCAGGGACCTCAATGCAGGATTCAATCCTGGGACTCTAGGATCATGACCTTATCCAAAGGCAGACACTTAACCAACTGAGCTACCCAGATGCCCAAGTGTCTGACTCTTGATCTCAGTGCCAGTCATGGAGCCTACTTAAAAATAAAATAAAATAGAGAAAGAGAGAGAGAGAGAGAGAATTCCAACTAGAGATAACAAAAGCAATGTATTTCAATAACTGAAAATTCAAAAGGGAAAATTAAAAAAAAAAAAAGAAACCCAGAAAAATTGGACAGATTTTCATCTGTCAAGTGAGCTATCTAAAAAGAAAAAGATTGTTGACATAAATGTTTAATTAATAGTGTGACAGAGACATAATTTCACATACCTCCTTCTTTCATTCTCTCTTCTTTCTAATAGAGTTCTAGGGAACGTTTTTACATGTAAACAAACAAACAAAACAAACAAACAACAACAAAAACAAAAAGCAAAAACATTCTTAGCCTCCCATGTAAGTCTGGCTTTGTTACTAAATTTTGGCCAGTGAAATATGAGCAGAGCTTATTGGCTAATTTTCCAGGAACCATCCTGTGACTTTATTTCATTTTTTAAAAAGATTTATTTATTTTATTTGAAAGAGAGAGAAAGTGGGGGAGGAGGGACAGAGAGAGTCTTAAGCAGACTCCTCGCTGAGCATAGAGCCCAATGGGGGGTTTGATCTCAAAACCCGGAGTTCAGGACTTGAGCCAAAACCAAGAGTTAGATGCTTAACTGACTGAGCCATCCAGGTGTCCCTGTGCTGTGACTTTACGAAGGGAAGCCAAATGCTAAGATACTGTGACCTCACAGAACTGCCGTAACAGCACAAGAAAGCATCTTTCTGGATACCTTTTTATATGAGCGAGAATAAGCTATTGACCTTTTTTTTTCTTTTGGATTCTCTATTTCAAGCAGTTAATTATCATTATTCTAGATAAACTGAACAGCAGAACACAAACTGCTAAAAAGAGAACTGGTAAGCCAACAGATAGAAATGAGGACATTTTCTCAGGAGTGACAAGAGTGAAGGTCAGAACTTTGGAGGACAGAATGAGAAGGTTGTGTGTGTCTGTGTGTGTGTGTATATGTTACTGAAGATGAGTACACAGAGAGAGAGTTTTGGGAGCAGCAGAGGCATGTTAGTGTGTGGGGAAGAAATGTTTGAAAAGATGATGGCCCAGAGTTTCCTAGAACTTTGAGAGCTCAGCTTCAGAAAGTATGTCTCAAGCTTATACATACAAATAAATTTCTTGGTAAAACAATGGAACACTAACACAGATCTTGAAAGCAACCAGAAAGCAAAGACAGAGTGTCTTCAAGGGAACAAAGGTAGACATCAAAAGGCATGGGAGAATGGAATACACTTTTCAAAAAATATTGGTAGAAACAAGACAACCTACGATTCTATACCTAGCTAAAGCATCCTTTAAATTTGAGGGGGAAACTGAGACATTTTAAATTCTACGAATCCAAACAGTTTGGACCTCTAAATCCTGGAAGAACTGCTGATGGAAGCACGTCAGAAGAAAGCTGAACAGGTCGCCTGGGTGGCTCAGTTGGTTGGGTGACTGCCTTCGGCTCAGGTCATGATCCCAGACTTCCAGGACTGAGACCCGCATCGGGCTCCCAGCTCTTTGGGGAGTCTGCTTCTCTCTCTGACCTTCTCCTCGATCATGCTCTCTCTCACTGTCTCTCTCTCAAATAAATAAATAAAATCTTTAAAAAAAAAGTTTAAAAAAAATTTAAAAATTTAAAGGGAAGTAAATATGTAGAGTTTAAAATTTTTTTAAAAATTGACCTTTAAGATAATATGTCTGACCTGTGAGAACTACCATATATACAGAATTACAATAAGTGATAAAATGAGCATAGAGGGCAGGAAGTAGGAATGAGATTGGTAAACAGACACAAATGTCCTCAGGCTTTTCATTGGTATTTTCATCTGAATTGGTAAAAGTGCAATTCAAGGGAGAGTGTAAATAGAATACTTCTACCACTTCTAACTTTAGACAAAAAGAATAAAAAAAGGCATAATTGACTAAGAAGTTAATGGAAGGCCAATGGATCCCTTAAAGACTCCATCTCTGTGAAGCTGTAGAACACCTAAACCAGAACTGAAACCAGATCACCTCCCAAAGAACAGAAGTACGTCTGAGGGTAGAATTCTCAACAAGACAAGAAGCAAAAAGACTAATACTTCAAGTACTTGTTTAAGAAAGTCAAGTAAAAGGACAAAAAAGAACAGAGAACCAATGAGACCAATAGAAAACAAAGAGGATGATGGTAGATTTAAGTCATATGTCTGCAACTGTATTAAATAAAAATGCAGTTTGTCTTTTATAAAACAAAGGTAATAAAACAGACTTTTTAAAAATTTCAATCCTGCTTCTCAGAGACACAACTTAAATATAGGAACTCAGAAAAGCTGAAAGTGAAAGGATAAGAAACATATGCAAAGATTAATAAAAATAAAATCAGACCAGCTATATTGATGTCAACAAAGTAGACTTTATAGCACACATTAATGTTGGCAATGGAGATATTTCACGATGATAAAGAAGCCACTTGAATAGAAAGAATAATTCCAAAATTTCATGCACCTAATGTATAGCCTAAATCCTAGGAGAAACTGATAGAACAAAGGGAGAAATGAGACAATACACCTCACGGGATACCTGGGTGGCTCAGGGGATTAAACATCTGCGTTCTGCTCAGGTCATGATCCTGGGGTCCTGGGATCAAGTCCAGCACCATGTTCCCTGCTCAGAGGGGAGTCTGTTTCTCCTTCTGCCTGCTCGGCCTGCAGCTCCCCCTGCTTGTGCTTTCTTTCTCTCTCTTAAAAATAAAATGCTAAAAAAAAAAAAAAAAAAAGATTTCATAAATAATGTACATGCACAAGGACACAGATGGGAACAAGAAACACGAAGGAGACACACCTTCTCCATGCCCGCGAGAAGACTTTTCAGTTAAGGGCAAGGCTGAGCCACTCTGGAAGGTTAATTTCTAATTATCCAGGTGGAGAGAGCGGGGAAAGATATCCAAGTAAAAGGCACACTTGAGCAAATCCCCACGTGTCCTGTTGCTGAAGGACAAGAGGACAGTGCTTTTTTAAAAATCAGAAGCAAATCACTTCTCAGCCTTTTGGCTAAGATCAAGTGTAAAAATCAGAAGCAAAAGAGGAAGGTATTTCAAAGAACTCATCCCCTTGCCAGCCATCATCCTTCTCTTTTTTGTTTTTTTTTCCAGCCAGACTGTGGGCTCTCTGAGGAGAGACACACTGGCCTGTGCATTTCATAACAAGTTACCACCTTCTCCCAGTCTTTGGAATCACGATTTCTCTAGCGCCCAGCCCTGGGCCTGGCCAGTGTGTGCGGATTGAGTAAATGAGCTGGCAAGGAGCATCCCTCCCTGGGAATGATGTTTGCATCTGGGATCCCTGGGGTCCTTCCAACCCGGGACCCACCTGCCACCCCACCCAGACCCCAGCGTGCTGCTGTGTGGCCTCTCACAGCTGCTGTGTCCACCGGACCTCAGCTGTGCCTGCGTCATTGGGGTGGGGGGAGGAAAGCGAAGGGGGAGGGATGAAGGGATCCCCGTGTACCGTGCGCACACCGCCTTGTTTGTGATGGATTGTTAGCCCGAGCCCTCCCGGGGAAAGCCGACTGCTCAGCCAAAGCTGCCCTTCGCGTTTATGTTGTTGTGTTTTGTGGGAGGGCGGGACGTGGGGTGAAGGGTTCGGGGGGGGGGGGGGGGGGAGCTCTGCCTGCAGCCTGGAAGGACGCGCCCACAGGTTGCCGTGCTCCGTGCCTCGCTCCCCAAGCATCAAGGGAGGGGACCCGCGCTGTTCCTTTCAGCGCTGCCAGGTTCCTGAGCAATCGGGGAACACCCCCTCTCTTTGCCAAGTGGGCAGTGTTTCGGCATGGCCTGGCTAGGAAAGCTGCTGAGTCACTTGGGACTGAAGCGGAGCCTGCTGCTTGGGCTGGGGAAAGGGAGGAGAGCCCGGATGCAAGCAACGCAGACAAGTCTCCTGTCTGCAAACATTGAACCCCAAAGCACACTGATGAGCCTGTTTGCACCCCTGCACTCAGACACGGCTTCCCTGAGGGCCTGTGCCACCCCGAGACCCAGGTCCCAAGGGCTGTCAGAGTTGTTAGCAGGCCTGAAGAAGATACATTTAAAAGGGGGGGGGGGGGCTGTCTCTTCTCCTCCAAAGAACAACAACAACAAAACCCCAAAGCAAAAACCTTTAGATCTCAGTCCCAGGATGCTGCTATTTTTTTTTTTTATTCTTTTTCTTTTTAAGATTTTATTTATTTATTTGACAGACAGAGATCACAAGTAGGCAGAGAAGCAGGCAGAGAGAGAAGAAAGGAAGCAGGCTCCCTGCTGAGCAGACTGCCGATGTGGGGCTCTATCCCAGGACCCTGGGATCATGACCAAGCTGAAGGCAGAGGATTTAACCCACTGAGCCACCAGATCGGCACCCCGATATGTCTGCTATTTTAAAAATTTTGTTTTTAGGGGAGCCTCGGTGGCTCAGGTTAGGATTCCAGGGTTCTGGGATGGAGCCCCACATCGGGCTTCCTGCTCCATGGGGAGCCTGCTTCTCCCCCTCTCCCTCTCCCTCTGCCTACCCCTCCCCCTGCTTGTGTGCTCTCTCTCTCTCAAATAAATAAATAAAATCTTAAAAAAAATTTTTTTTGTTTTGTTTTAAAAAATGACTGTTGGAGTGCCTGGGTAGCAGAGTCAGTTAAGCGTTGAACTCTTCATTTGCACTCAGGTCACGATCTCAGGGCCTTGAGATCAAGCCCCAGAGTGGGCTCCCGCTTGGGGTGGAATCTGCTTCAGATCCTCTCTCCCTCTCCCTCCACTGCTCCCCACCCCCTTGCTGCTCACGTGCTCTCGCTCTCTCTCTCTCTCAAGTAAGTAAATAAGTAAGTCTTTTAAAAAATAATTGTTACTTAATTATATCACTAAAAGAAAAACCAGAGTAGGGGCGCCTGGGTGGCTCAGTGGGTTAAAGCCTTTGCCTTCAGCTCAGGTCATGAACTCAAGGTCATGGGACTGAACCCCACATCGGGCTCTCTGCTCTGCGGGGAGCCTGCTTCCCCTCTCTCTCTGCCTATCTCTGCCTACTTGTGATCTCTCTCTCTGTCAAATAAATAAAAATCTTAAAAAAATAAAAAAATAATAATAATAAAAAAGAAAAACCAGAGTAGATACATCAAGGCTAAAATAAAATTTTGAAAGTTCTGGAAGAAAAAGTTTTCTCCACAGGTAAGAAGAATGTAGATGGAACAATATGTTGCCTGGGATTTAACTTCAGGTGGGGGAAAAAGTACTGACAGGACATGAGGAACACAGGCCATGAAAAGGCAGTGACTTTCCTCTGTCCTTTACCCCTGCAGTGTTCTCTTCTGGGGGGGGGGGGGGGAATCTCTAAATTTCTGAATGAACCAGTCTCAAAGTATACGGTGCAAACGTTTGTGACGCTGCTTTTAAAAGCCTCTCAGGTTTCTCAGCCCGTTTATTCAGTGGACTAAATCTGGCCATCCTCCCCTCTGCTCCCCAAAGGGACACCCCTACATAGAGGCTGGTGGGAAAGCAGAAGAGAGACAAGGGGTAGGCGTATCTGAAGCCTTGGAAAGGATACTGAACTGGAAGAAGGAGGCTCTGATATCTGGGATCTGTTTCATGCTTTGACTCATTAACTCTGGGCATTTGCTTGTCGGGGGGGTTGATTTAATGATGTTGTGAGAACATCAGTTTGCAGAGAAAGTCTGTGTTTCCGATGACTCTGCCGAGGCCAGGGATGCCACTGTCTAGTACTGAGGACAAATGGGCATGGGCACTGTTAACAGTAGGGGTGGGGTGAGAGGGAAAACTGGCTGCTTTGCTGCTTGTCCCCTGGGTCCCTGGGGACCCATAGGGTGAGGTTGACTGTCCTGCCCTTAACAACTTCTCAGTGTAATCCAGCGACAGGTGGATCTGGAGCTGGTTTTGGGTGCAAAGTGACATGATGGGATTCTGAGTTTCACTAGACATGATTCTTGACCTCTGAGTGTTCTAAAGTGCAGAGAAACAGCCCTCCGCTGTTGGAAATCCGTGCATAGGGAAATCCTCTACAGCTGAAGGCAAGGCTGCTTGTGGATAAGATTACAAACTCCAAATCATGCAGCCTCGAGTTCAAGTTCCCGCTCTGGTAATTCTTAGCTCTGTGTGTCTGGGTTCCTGCTGCCTATGGTTGTGCAGGCTGTTCTCTGCCCCAGGGAGTCAGGCCCAGAAGTGAAGAGTGTCTGAAATCCAGCCTCTACCTTGCTCCGTAAGCCTAGTAGCCTGGCGCAAGAGCCGCTTCCCCTGGGGAGAAGAGATTTATTTCTCTCATTAGCGGAGAGACATCATTCACTTGCTAAACCATATGCCCTTGGGATCCACGCACTTGAAGGGACCTTTTTCTCTTTTGCAAAAAAGGCATCATATGACCCAATGAAGGGGTCAGGAGGGCCTTGTGAACTTCCATGGCTCTCAGTTTCCTTGTCTGGGAAGGGAACAGAATGAATCATACTTGGTGGGATTGTGCCCTGGTGCAGGTAAGCGAGGAGTCCGGGAAAGTGCTCCGTCCTCTTGGATAATAAGTGCTCAGTAAATAGCACTTTTATCATGATCCTCATAATCTCTAGTTTCGAGATTTGCTCTGAGGATGAGCTCTGTAAAAATCATGAAACAACAAGTGTGCATTCCACTAATGTTAGCAGGGTTTTTTTTGTTGTTGTTGTATTTTCTTTTTACTCTGTTTTCCACGAGGTGCTCAATGGTATCACGCTAAGGAGCAGAAACGATGGGTGAGATAAAAAATTTTTCTCCTTCTTTAAGATTCTATTTATTTATCTGAGAGAAAGCACACCTGTGGAGGGGGAGGGGTAGAGGGAGAAGCAGACTCACTGCTGAGCAGGGAGCCTGATGCAGGACTCGATCCCAGGACCCCTGTGATCATGACATGAGCAGAAATCAGGAGCCCAGGAGCCCCAAAGGGGCTCCTAGAGGGAGGTCCTTTCAGTCAGGGACTGGAATTTTCTTCAGGGTAGAGGTAGAATTTATGTTGGGTGCTTTATGCAGAGACGTTTGGGAAGGAGGAGGCATGAACTCAAGCCAGGACCTGAAACGGAAATTTTTCTCTCTACTCTCACTAGGTCTTAACCCATTAACTAAATATCTGGAAAAATCTCGAAGGGAGAAAAAAACAACCATACAACTGGAGCTTTTTTTTTTTTTTTTTTTTTTTTTAAATAGCAGTGGCTGGACATCTTTCAATGGAGGCGCCTTATCTCAGGAGCCACGGCAGGTCCTGGAGCCCCGATAAGGGCTCGCGAAGAAATGTGCCTGCGCTGTAGGCAGGCGGGTAGAGGAGCAACAGCTGCGCTTGAAGAGAGAAAATCTCCTCCACGCTTCTGCTGGTGGCATGTCAGCGAGAGGGGAGAGCCAATGGCAGCGACGCATGGATTTGTCACCATCGATTTCCATTCCACGAGCCCCGTTCTGTCTACAAGCCTGGCGGCTGCTTATTCCTTCAAAGACTGAGAGGCACGTTCTTGTTTCTGTTGCACGCTCCAAAGTCTGCTCCGTCTAAGACTGTAGACAGCAAAAGGATACAGTTCTCTTCTGGCTCTTTTAAGAGTAGTAGAAGCCTTGCAGCTTTCAAATCATCAAACGCAAACATGAAGACTCTTCTCTTTCCCATTTTTCTGTTTTTGTTTTGGGTCTAGAATCTAATTCTGCCTCTAACTGCCCGTGTGACCTTGGGCCAGTCACTTAATCTCTCCAAACTTTTTTTTTTCTTTCCGTTTATTGTTTAAATGATAGAACTTCCCTCATACCCTTTCTAAGGTAGATCTTTTCCCCTATTATTCTTTATGTCATTATCATTTTTTTTAAATTAATTTATTTATTTTTATTTGCTTTTTTACAGCATAACAGTGTTCATTGTTTTGGCATCACACCCAGTGCTCCATGCAGTACGTGCCTTCCCTATTACCCACCACCTGGTTCCTCAACCTCCCACCCCACCCCACCCCCTCCCGCCGCCCCTTCATAACCCTCTGGTTGTTTTTCAGAGTCCATAGTCTCTCATGGTTCATCTCCCCTTCCAGTTTCCCTCAACTCCCTCTCCTCTCCATCTCCCCATGTCCTCCATGTTATTTGTTATGCTCCACAAATAAGTGAGACCATATGATACTTGACTCTCTCTGCTTGACTTATTTCGCTCAGCATAATTTCTTCCAGTCCCGTCCATGTTGCTACAAAAGTTGGGTATTCGTCCTTTCTGATGGAGGCATAATACTCCATTGTGTATATGGACCACATCTTCCTTATCCATTCATCCGTTGAAGGGCATCTTGGTTCTTTCCACAGTTTGGCGACCCTAGCCATTGCTGCAATAAACATTGGGGTACAAATGGCCCTTCTTTTCACTACATCTGTATCTTTGGGGTAAATACCCAGCAGTGCAATTGCAGGGTCATAGGGAAGCTCTATTTTTAATTTCTTCAGGAATCTCCACACTGTTCTCCAAAGTGGCTGCACTAACTTGCATTCCCACCAACAGTGTAAGAGGGTTCCCCTTTCTCCACATCCTCTCCAGCACACGTTGTTTCCTGTCTTGCTAATTTTGGCCATTCTAACTGGTGTTAGGTGGTATCTCAATGTTGTTTTAATTTGAATCTCCCTGATGGCTAGTGATGATGAACATTTTTTCATGTGTCTGATAGCCATTTGTATGTCTTCGTTGGAGAAGTGTCTATTCATATCTTCTGCCCATTTTTTGATATGATTATCTGTTTTGTGTGTGTTGAGTTTGAGAAGTTCTTTGTAGATCCTGGATATCAACCTTTTGTCTGTACTGTCATTTACAAATATCTTCTCCCATTCCGTGGGTTGCCTCTTTGTTTTGTTGACTGTTTCCTTTGCTGTGCAGAAGCTTTTGATCTTGATGAAGTCCCAAAAGTTCATTTTTGCTTTTGTTTCCTTGGCCTTTGGAGACTTATCTTGAAAGAAGTTGCTGTGGCTGATATCGAAGAGGTTACTGCCTATGTTCTCCTCTAGGATTCTGATAGATTCCTGTCTCATGTTGAGGTCTTTTATCCATTTCGAGTTTATCTTTGTGAACGGTGTAAGAGAATGGTCGAGTTTCATTCTTCTACATATTGCTGTCCAGTTTTCCCAGCACCATTTATTGAAGAGACTGTCTTTTTTCCATTGAATATTTTTTCCTGTTTTGTCGAAGATTATTTGACCATAGAGTTGAGGGTCCATATCTGGGCTCTCCACTCTGTTCCACTGGTCTATGTGTCTGTTTTTATGCCAGTACCACGCTGTCTTGGTGATCACAGCTTTGTAGTAAAGCTTGAAATCGGGTAACGTGATGCCGCCAGTTTTGTTTTTGTTTTTCAACATTTCCTTAGCAATTCGGGGTCTCTTCTGACTCCATACAAATTTTAGGATTATTTGCTCCAGCTCTTTGAAAAATATCGGTGGAATTTTGATCGGAATGGCATTAAAAGTATAGATTGCTCTAGGCAGTATAGACATTTTAACAATGTTTATTCTTCCAATCCAAGAGCATGGAACAGTCTTCCATCTTTTTGTGTCTTCTTCAATTTCTTTCATGAGTGTTCTGTAGTTCCTCGAGTACAGGTCCTTTACTTCTTTGGTTAGGTTTATGCCCAGGTATCTTATGGTTCTTGGTGCTATAGTAAATGGAATCGATTCTCTAATTTCCCTTTCTGTATTTTCATTGTTAGTGTATAAGAAAGCCACTGATTTCTGTACATTGACTTTGTATCCTGCCACGTTACTGAATTGCTGTATGAGTTCTAGTAGTTTGGGGGTGGAGTCTTTGGGGTTTTCCATATAAAGAATCATGTCATCTGCGAAGAGAGAGAGTTTGACTTCTTCCTTGCCAATTTGGATACCTTTTATTTCTCTTTGTTGTCTGATTGCCGTTGCTAGAACTTCTAATACTATGTTGAACAAGAGTGGTGAGAGTGGGCATCCTTGTCGTGTTCCTGATCTCAACGGGAAGGCTGCAAGCTTTTTCCAATTGAGGATGATATTTGCTGTGGGTCTTTCATAGATAGATTTTATGAAGTTCAGGAATGTTCCCTCTATCCCTATACTTTGAAGCGTTTTCATCAGGAACGGATGCTGGATTTTGTCAAATGCTTTTTCTGCATCAATTGAGAGGACCATGTGGTTCTTCTCTCTTCTCTTATTGATGTGTTCTATCACACTGATTGATTTGCGAATGTTGAACCAACCTTGCAACCCAGGGATGAATCCCACCTGGTCATGGTGGATAATCTTTTTAATGTGCTGCTGGATCCTGTTTGCTAGGATCTTGTTGAGAATCTTTGCATCCATATTCATCAGTGATATTGGTCTGAAATTCTTTTTGGTAGGGTCTTTGCCTGGTTTGGGGATCAGGGTAATGCTGGCTTCATAAAAAGAGTCTGGAAGTTTTCCTTCTGCTTCAATTTTTTGGAACAGCTTCAGGAGAATTGGTGTTATTTCTTCTTTGAAAGTTTGGTAGAATTCCCCAGGGAATCCGTCAGGTCCTGGGCTCTTGTTTTTTGGGAGGTTTTTGATCACTGCTTCAATCTCATTACTAGATATCGGTCTATTCAGGCTGTCAATTTCTTCCTGGTTCAATTTTGGGAGTTTGTAGCTTTCCAGGAATGCATCCATTTCATCTAGGTTGCTTAGCTTATTGGCATATAACTGTTGGTAATAATTTCTGATGATTGTTTCTATTTCCTTGGTGTTAGTTGTGATCTCTCCCTTTTCATTCATAATTTTATTAATTTGGGCTTTCTCTCTTTTCTTTTGGATTAGTGTGGCCAATGGTTTATCGATCTTATTAATTCTTTCAAAAAACCAGCTTCTAGTTTCATTGATGCATTCTACTGTATCTCTCGTTTCTACCTCATTGATCTCTGCTCTAATCTTGATTATTTCCCTTCTTGCATGTGGAGTTGGTTTGATTTGTTGTTGATTCTCCAGTTCTTTAAGGTGTAGAGACAGCTGGTGTATTCTGGATTTTTCAATGTTTTTGAGGGAGGCTTGGATGGCTATGTATTTCCCCCTTAGAACCGCCTTTGCTGTATCCCATAGGTTTTGGACCGAGGTGTCTTCATTCTCATTGGTTTCCATGAATTGTTTAAGTTCATCTTTGATCTCCTGGTTGATCCAAGCATTCTTAAGCAAGGTGGTCTTTAGCTTCCAGGTGTTTGAGTTCCTTCTGAACTTTTCCTTGTGATTGAGTTCCAGTTTCAAAGCATTGTGATCGGAGAATATGCAGGGAATAATGTCAGTCTTTTGGTATCGGTTGAGTCCTGCTTTGTGACCCAGTATGTGGTCTATTCTGGAGAAGGTTCCATGTGCACTTGAGAAGAATGAGTATTCTGTTGTTTTAGGGTGGAATGTTCTGTATATGTCTATGAGGTCCATCTGGTCCAATGTTTCATTCAATGCTCTTATTTCTTTATTAATTTTCTGCTTCGATGATCTGTCTATTTCTGAGAGAGGCGTATTAAGATCTCCTACTATTATTGTATTCATATCAATATGGCTCTTTATCTTGATTAATAGTTTCTTACGTAATTGGGTGCTCCCATATTGGGGGCATAGATATTCACAATTGTTAGATCGTCTTGGCGGATAGTACCTTTAAGAATTATGTAGTGTCCTTCTGTATCTCTGACTACAGTCTTTAGTTTAAAATCTAATTTATCTGATATGAGAATTGCTACTCCGGCCTTCTTTTGAGGCCCATTGGCATGAAAGATGCTTCTCCATCCCTTCACTTTCAGTCTGGGTGTATCCTTAGGTTCAAAATGGGTCTCTTGTAGACAACATATGGATGGGTCCTGTCGTTTTATCCAATCTGCAACCCTGTGTCATTTTATGGGAGCATTTAGGCCATTCACATTGAGAGTGATTATTGAGAGATAGGTTTTTATTGACATCGTGTTGCCTTTGAAGTCTTTCTGTCTATAGATTGTTTCTATATTTCTGTTCAATGATATTCTTAGGATTTTTTCTCTTTTATAGGACCCCCCTTAATATTTCCTGCAGTGTCGGCTTGGTGGTTGCATAGTCTTTTAAGCCTTGCTGGTCTTGGAAACTCTTTATCTCTCCATCCATTTTAAATGTCAGTCTTGCTGGATAGAGTATTCTTGGTTGCATGTTCTTCTCATTTAGTACTCTGAATATATTTTGCCAGCCCTTCCTGGCTTTCCAGGTCTCTGTGGAAAGGTCTGACGTTATTCTAATGGGCTTTCCTCTGTATGTAAGAAGCTTCTTTGTCCTAGCTGCTTTTAAGAGGGTCTCTCTTGAAACATAATTCCCCATTTTAACTATAAGGTGCCGTGAGGACTTTCGAGAATCTAAAATCTTGGGAGGAGATCTTTCTGCCTCTAGTACATGAACATTGTTTCCATTCGTGAGATTGGGAAAATTTTCATAGACAACTTCTTCCACTATATCTTCTAGACTTCTTTCTTTTTCTTCCCCTTCAGGGATTCCAATAATTCTGACGTTGGAACGTTTCATGGCATCGTTTATTTCCCTGATTCTGTTTTCGTGGCTTCTGAGCTGTTTGTTCCAGGCTTCCTCCTGATCCTTTCTCTCTATCTGTTTGTCCTCCAGATCACTAATTCTATCTTCTGTCTCAGTTACCCTAGCTTTTAGAGAATTTAGATTGGACTAGAACTCATTGAGAGCATTTTGAACATCATCCCTGGTGGCTTTCAGTTCTGCCCTAATCAATTCTGTTTGGTCATCCATGGCTTTCTCCAACCTAGCTATTGCCTCGATAATTGTTAGTCTGAATTCTTTTTCTGACATATTGTCTATGTCGATAGCCATTAGTTCTGTTGCAGAAGGCCCATCCTCTGTATTTTTCTTCTGTTGGGTATTCCTCCTCCTAGTCATTTTGGTAAGAGATGACTGAACAGATGCAGCTGGACTTATCGATTGTGGTGCAGTCAATGTGCACCCTGGAACGCTTCTGTGCAATCAGGATTCCCCACCCAAATGAGAGAAAAAAGAAAAGAAAAAGAAATAGAGAAGAAGAAAGAAAAAAAAAGGGGAAAGAAAAAAGGAAGAAAAAAAAAAAGAGAGAGAGAGATAGGAAAAAAAGGGAAGATACAAGAGAAGGCTCAGCCCAAATGGGCCACAAGGTAAGATTTGTGGAGTATACAAACAAAAACAGACAGACAAAAAGAGTGATAAAAATATATGACAAGAGAAAAAAATATGTATATATAAGCAAAAAAAAAGGGAAAAACCTCCTCAGAAAGAACCCCAAGTATAAGATTTATATATTGTCAGGACAGACACAAATTCACAGAAACACTGACAGAAGGAAAAATTGGGAGAATGGTTATAGATTCTCAGTGTGGGTGAGGAAGGTTATTTTGATTCTTCCTGAAGGTATCTTGATGTTTTTGTTAAGGGACTCAACTTTCCTAAGTTACAGGGGGATTAGAAACTGGTTTGCCTATAGGGGTAGCATTGATTGGGGAAAGGGGGTTACCTTGAAGTTTAACTCTATATGTATAGTAGAAAATAAAAATTAAAAAAAGAATAAACTAGACTAAACTAAGTTAAAATTAAAAAAATAGAAAAACAAAAGAAAAACACGGGTGTATGTATCAAAAATTTCAGGTTAGAAGGTTATTAAAGAATTTGATGTACTGGACATCTCAGTGTGATGGTAAATAGGTTAAAAAATTATCTGTATGTATTAAAAAAAAAAGAACCAGAATATTGGTAAAGAGTTAAAAATAAAAGTTGTATTTATGAAGTAGTGGTGGTTGTTCTCTTGTAGTCTTTTTTTTTTTTTTTTCCTTCCTTCCTGGTTGGTTTTCTGGGGGAGGGGCCTGCCACGTGGGTTTTCAGACAATGATGTTCCCTGAGTTAGGTCCTCCCACTCCCCTCAAGGGGGTGAGCTCTTTTTTTTTCTCAGGAAACTGGTTTTTTTTTTTTCAGCCTTTTGTTCTCTGGGGGGTTTTATGTTCTTTCATCTGCTTTCTCTCGCCTTGACAGCTTTTGATGGTTTTTGGAGGTTTAGAGGAGAGCAAACAGCACCCCAACCTCCCTCTCAGAGAGAAGCCTCAGACTGTTTTGCAAAAGCTGCTGGCAGAGTTGGTTCTGGGTCACTGTCCCTGGGGATGCAGGAGCTCCTCGTTGTGCCCAAAACCAGGGCAGCTGTGGCTGTCTAGGCAGCTCCAGACCGCCAGAGAAGTTCTGAGCAGAGATCGCGCACTGAGATTTTCCCGCTGTCCCGGGCTGGGAATGTCTGGTTTTTCTGGCTGCCAGAGCTCCAGGCTAGCGCCTATGAGCACCTATCCCAAGGGAGGGTGTGGGACGCGCGCGTTTCAGGATTGCCGTCAGGCCAGGCTCCCAGCCCCTCACGGGAGACAGACCCCACTCGTTCTCAGGCGCGCTGGCATTCAGGTGCACTGGCGGCTCAGGGACGGAGACCTGATTTCTCCGCCGCACTCTCTCTGGCTCCGCGCCAGGGGAGGCTGTCCTGGGTCCGGGGACTTAGGTCCCTGACCCTAACCGCCCAGGTTCCCACTATTACCCCCCCCACCGCGATCCTTTGCTGTTTGTTTTTTGAGTGCTTTCAACCAGACTCCAAGTTAATGCTGGTCCCCAGACGCAGAGCACTCTCGTGTTGGGGTGTTACTTTCCAATCGGTCACCTCTGGTGGCTCCCTCCCCCTTTTGTTTATCTTCCGATATCAGTCCTATGCTCCCAGGCTGCTTTACCTGCCACTGGCGTCTTCTGCTCCAGTAGAGATCCCGACGTGTATAATTCTGATCTCAGGCTGATTTCATGGGTGGTCGGAGTTCTTTGGTAGGTAATCAGCTCACTTTAGGGTACAGGTTGAAATGGTGCCTCCTCCTACTTCCCCGCCATCTTGCTCCCCCGTCATTATCATTTTTATTTACCTTCTAGGACTTAGCAAAAGTTGCAACTAGCGTGTGTGTTTATTATTATTATATTGTTTAAAACGCTGCCTCACCTGTCTAGCAAAGTCTGCATCTATGTTCTACCCTATTTTTAAATTAACTTTTAAATTTTAATTCCGGTATAGTTAACATAGTGTTAGATTAGTTTCCTGTGTACAATATAGCGATTCGGCAATTCTGTACATGACTCAGTGTTTATCATAATAAATGTCCTGTTATCCCCATCACCGATTCCACGCCTCCACCCACTCACCTCCTTTGGGGTATCAGTTTGTTATCTATAGTTAAGAGTCCATTGCTTGGTTGATCTCTCTCTCTCTCTCTCTTTTTTTTTTTTGAATTTTATTTATTTATTTCTCAGAGTGAGCACAGGTAGACAGAGTGGCAGGCAGAGGCAGAGGGAGAAGCAGGCTCCCCACTGAGCAAGGAGCCCGATGCGGGACTCGATCCCAGGACGCTGGGATCATGATCTGAGCCGAAGGCAGCCGCTTAACCCACTGAGCCACGCAGGCGTCCCATCTCTCTCTCTTTTTTAATCTTTATTTGTTTTGTTTCTTAAATTTTATATATGATTCAAATCATATGGTATTTGTCTTTATCTGGCTGACTTATTTCATTTAGCATAACAGCCTCTCGTCCATCCATGTTTTTGCAAATTACTCCGTACAAGATTATCTTGTAACATACAAGATGGAGTCTTAGTGCACAGGAAGTGCAGCGATGTAATGAGCTGATCACGTTCGTTAAGTATGTGGACCTTTTTGGTGAGGGGAAGGGTAAGCTATTACATAAATTTCAGTCATTATCATAGTCTTTATTTGCCACTGAATATTTATGTTCAGTCATTTTTCCCACTAGTTCACTCTTGGGTTACAGGTAAAGTCAGGAGAAAAATGTCCTGAATCATGTCACTAACCACTTAGACTGTAAAAATCTAGGACCATTTTTAACCCAGAACTATTTTGTATGCTTTAAAGGATGTCACTTCTGCCCTAAGGTCCTTTTTTTCTGCTGTCAGCCACTTAATTCTGCCCTGAGACATGAGCTTATTTGGTTAAGGTCTTCTATCTCACATGTAGGTAACATAGGATAGAGAGAACTCATTCACACATGACCAATCATTAACAATGTTCCTTAGGATAAGGAGCACTGCTGTTCACGGAAGCCACGAGCAGAGATCTGGTGGAAGGGAATCACACAGACACATAGCCATGTCTTTATAAATAAGCGATGCATTCTGGCATGAGGCTATGTTATTCTGTGTATAGAGAAGAATTATGTTGGAGGGAAACAGAGTCTGCAGAGGGAGAGAGTTCAGCTACCACCAAAACTGTCTCACTGTTACATGAGTCAGTTTGAAGCTATGGGATATATCTTCATTTTGGAGAGATTTTTCTTTTCCTTATTTTAAAATTTTACAGCTGGGTAACGAAAGGGTCTTTTAAGTTTTGATTCCTGCCTCCTCAATGGAAAAATAGCCTGCCTTTCACCGTCTGCATCTTGAAAAGCAGATAGCTATTTGCCACTTTAAATTCGTAACATTTCTGGGGTGCCTGGGTGCCTCAGTCGTTAAGTGTCTGCCTTCAGCTCAGGTCATGATCCCAGGGTCCCAGGATCAAGCCCCGGGCTCTCTGCTCAGCAGGAAGCCTGCTTCTCCCTCTCCCACTCCCCATGCTTGTGTTTCCTCTCTCTCTGTATCTCTCTGTCAAATAAACAAATAAATACTTTAAAAAAATTCATAACATTTCCACTTGCAAGATTTTTTTTTTAAAGATTTTATTTATTTATTTGACAGAGAGAGAGATCACAAGCAGAGAGGCAGACAGAGAGAGAGAGGGGGAAGCAGGCTCCCCGCTGAGCAGAGAGCCCGATGCGGGACTCGATCCCAGGACCCTGAGATCATGACCTGAGCCGAAGGCAGAGGCTTTAACCCCCTGAGCCACCCAGGCACCCTCCACTTGCAAGATTAATAACAACAATGAGAGTCTTGGAGTTCCATCTCAGACACAACATCTCGTGCTATATAATGGAAATCAAATATAGTCGCAGCCTATCAGATGTTTGCAAATAGTGGTAACACCAGAAACTACAAAGAATAGCTTCAATTTATTACATCCTTGCAATATTTCAGCCATTATGGTGGGTGTTTGCAAGCGTATATGTTGCTTTTTTTTTTTAAAGATTTCATTTATTTATTTGACAGACAGAGATCACAAGTAGGCAGAGAGGCAGGCAGAGAGAGAGGGGGAAGCAGGCTCCCCACCGAGCAGAGACCCTGATGTGGGGCTCGATCCCAGGACCCTGAGATCATGACCTGAGGCAAAGGCAAAGAAAGGCTTTATCCCCCTGAGCCACCCAGGTGCCCCGCGTATATGTTTTTTAATCCTTCTTCATAAGTTATTCTTGAAGACTGAGTCAGATAATACCCCATAGAACACTATTTCTAAACAGACACTGAAACCCCAAATCTAGTTTACCAAAATCCATTCTCTCTTCCTCCAGTAGCAGAGTTGTAGCTGGACTCCTCCTTACCTGCTTAAGAAAAACATTTTCGTTCTGTACCGACTCTTTTTCTCTGCCTCCTAACAAAAGAGATGAAGCTGGCTCTAGCAAACTTCAAAGCTTTATCTTTTTATTTATTTATTTATTTATTTTTTAAATATTTCATTTATTTTTATTTTTTTAAAGATTTTATTTATTTATTTGAGAGGCAGAGATCACAAGCAGGCAGAGGGGCAGGCAGAGAGAGAGGAGGAAGCAGGCTCCCCGTGGAGCAGAGAGCCCGATGCGGGGCTCGATCCCAGGACCCTGGGATCATGACCTGAGCTGAAGGCAGAGGCTTTAACCCACTGAGCCACCCAGGCGCCCCCGAAGCTTTGTCTTAAGAATGACATCATAGCTCTCATCCTCAGTCTCCGAGCGACCATCAGGAGGAGAGCCTTGGACTCTCATATGAGTGAGCAAGAAAGTTCTTTTCTCTTTTGAACCACTGAATTTTATTTTATTTTATTTTATTTATTTATTTTTTAAAAGATTTTTATTTATTTATTTGACACAGAGAGAGAAATCACAAGTAGGTGGAAAGGCAGACAGAGAGGGGGTGGGGAAGCGGACTCCCTGCTGAGCAGAGAGCCTAATGCAGGGCTCGATCCCAGGACCCTGAGATCATGACCTGAGCCGAAGGCAGAGGCTTAACCCACTGAGCCAGCCAGGTGCCCGGAACCACTGAGTTTTAGAGAGTCTTTTCAAAATTGCAGTTATCATTCCTCTAATATGAACATTAAAGAAAGTTCCTGGAATATAGAAATCATTGAATAATTGCGAGTTATCATGATTTTATTACTAGGAGTAATTGTCTTCCCAACAACCCTGTTTTTAAGAACAATTACAGTAGGCAATACACTGAACACTGGAAAACGATGTGCAATATGAGACAATAATTTCTAGTGAATGAAAGAATAAAGTTCCGTGGAGGAGATGAACATTTCCCTTGTTATTTTAATTACTGATTTGAATTCTCTCTTATTTTTAATAATTACATTTTTTCCCTGTTCTGCAAATCGTTATGATAATGGGAAGCTGAAAATAGCAAATGCCCTTAAAAGTAGAGGGATTTGCAATGAAACGTGTCTGAGGAGGGAAGCTTTTAATTCCAGATTTTAACCTTCCCCGCAGAGGAAGGGTCCCGTAAATCTTAATTCTAAGGGGATAGGAGAAGAAACACTGGCTTGCGTTTCTTCTAAATCCTTGTGGCGAGTGTTGGGCCATCTCAAGAAAAGATGCGAAAGCTTCTGATCATTGTGTGTGTGGGTTAGAGCCAGGAAATGGAGGAAGAGTTCTGTATTCCATCTGTAAAATGTGGACTGCTCTGGGGCGCCTGGGTGGCTCAGTGGGTTAAAGCCTCTGCCTTCTGCTCAGGTCATGATCTCAGGGTTCTGGGATCGAGCCCTTCATCCGGGCTCTCTGCTCCGTGGGGAGCCTGTTTCCTCCTCTCTGCCTGCCTCTCTGCCTACTTGTGATCTCTATCTCTGTCAAATAAATAAATAAAATCTTTTAAAAAAAAATGTGGACTGCTCTGTCTATACTTCAGTGAGTACTCTCAGATCCTATCAGCTTTCCTCATCATGCCACCCCAAAATGGTCAAGGCCAAAGCTAAGACTTAAAAAGGAGAGGAAATAATTGATTGGAAACCCTCCATAAGGAATAATTGGGTCATGGCCTTTCTGAGCAGGCCTCCCTTTGTCTGGTTCCCCCTTTCTCTACAATGGTACCACCTCGGATCGTTCCAACAAGCTCTCCATATACAGAAAATCTGCATCTCATTTCTGCTGAAATATGTTTTCAATTTAGGATTTGAGTTTCCAGATTGACTTGTGAACATCTAAAGGACTCAATGTCACCGTGACATAATGTTCCCCAAAGGCCAGTTGGCCGTCAGCAAAGAAATGGGCAGTGATTAGCTAGCTGTCAGTGGTCAAAGGTGCTGAAGGGACCACAGAAAGCAACGTGGGAAAACTGAGAAGGAAAGAGGGGGAGACCCGAGGTGTTGTGGGGGAGGGGAAACGGCACAAGGGCAACTTTATAAGCTAAAAGGATTGTTAGGAGATGAAATATGAAGGACTCGATGGGCAAAAATGGAAATTTTGCAGATAATTTGGACCGTGTTTAAAGGACCATGTTAAATAGAAAAAGATCTTAAGAAACAGGTTTTCAAACCAAGGGATAGGAACCAGAACAAAAAGGAAAGGTAATCTACATCTGAAGGTATTAGAGTCACACCAAGGCCAGGGGGAATGCCTCTAAAAATCATGATAATAAATATTTAAAAGCAGTAATGCCAACGACCACGGCTACCATCGCTGAAGATCTGTTTACACGCCACTCATTTGGCCAGCTTTTAGCTTAGATCCTCTCGAATGATCATTTGAGGGAGTATCACTCCCCTGCTTTAGAGGAGAAAACATAAAAATCAACAAGTCTAAAATGTTGTAACTTCGCTCTGCTTCTGCTGTATTCTCTCCTCCCTAAAACAATGATTTGACCGAGACGAGTTTAACTGCATTTGTTTGAAAGGTGAAAAGGAATCCCAACTGTGTAACTCAGGACATGCAGAGAGGGGAGGAGGGAGCCAGGCTGTTAAATTTATTTTGTGAATGATGAAGATGATATTAATGGGATGTGTTTAATTTATTAATGTATATAGGAATCCCCCCTCCCCTCACATACCGACCCTGGGAACCACTTCATTTTTCCTCGTCGGCCCCTCTCTGACCCCCGATCTGGCTGTCCATAAAGCAGTCATTCCCCGTACCTCCAAGGAGATGCTCTGATTGATTCATTGATTTTAGGGACAGCTGTGTCCAAAATCTGTCTCTTACATAACTGAGAATTGAGAAAAGAGTTCATTTTTTGTGCTATGAGAAAGTGGCCTGGAGGAAGACAATCCTTTTCCAGTATTTGACTTGATTTTGTTCTGTGAGAAAAGAAAACTCAGTAAAGCTTTTTTGTTCAATACTTGTGTATCCAGCACTGTATGTATACACCATACACACACATAACAGAATCTTTCTTTCTTTCTTTCTTTCTTTCTTCCTTTCTTTCTTTTTCTCTTTCTTTCTTTCTTTCTTTCTCTCTCTCTCTCTTCCTTCCTTCCTCCCGCCCTCCCTCTTTCTTTCTTCCTTTTCTTCTCTTCTTTCTTTCTTTCCCATTAAAAGCCCCCTCAAGGAGCCACTCTTGGAAAAATTAGAAAGTTACAAAGTTTACATAGGTGCCCTCATGATCCCCTTTAAAGTCTTTTTTTCTCTTGTCCTTCTAGCCCCCCAGCCCTATTCCATTTCATGCTGATTTGAGTTTATTGAGAGTGAGTTTGTATTTAAATACGAATGAGATAGAGTTGGACAGAAAGTTTGAACCCAAGGACAAGTAGTTCTGGAATTATATTGAATACTGTTTCTTAGTAGTTGTGTGACTTCAGTTTTAACATATCTGAGGTTTTTTTTTTTTTAAGATTTATTTATTTATTTGACAGAGATCTCAAGTAGGCAGAGAGGCAGGCAGAGAGGCAGGCAGAGAGAGAGAGAGAGGAGGAAGCAGGCTCCCAGCTGAGCAGAGAGCCCAATGCAGGACTCCATCCCAGGACCCTGGGATCATGACCTGAGCTAAAGGCAGAGGCTTTAACCCACTGAGCCACCCAGGTGCCCCGAACATCTCTGAGTTTTGTCTTAGCTGTAAACATGGGAATAATAAAGCTTTCCTTTCCTAGTCCTTAAATAGATCTTATGTGAACAGGCTTAGCTTTTTCACAAGTAGCAACTTCTCAATAAATAGTACTTTACATTTTGGAGTCTTAAGAAAATCTTTAAGAGTCCAAGAATGTAAGCTATAATGGTGGAGTAGTGCTCTGTGGGGAGTGTATCTGTGGAGGAATTTTCTTTTCTTTCTTTTTCTTTTTTTTGGGGGAATTTGAATTCAATTTTTTAAAAGATTTTATTTATGTATTTGACAGAGAGAGAGAGAGCACAAGCAGGGGGAGTGGGGGAGGAAGCAGTCTCCTGCCTAAAATGGTTAGTGACCCTTCACTATTGACTTTCTACTTGTCCCATGGTTCTGAGACGGTTGGTTTAATAACATTTTATAGGCCAGGTATTGGCTTTAGCTCAGACTCTCACAACAGCCCCAGCAAAATGCTGTTCCTATTTTGCAGATGAGAAAATTGAGGCTCAAGTTTATACAGATAGCAAGAGTGATGGTAGTATTACCATATAGTTTATTCCAAGACTTTTTAAAAAACATTTTTTAGAAGATTTTATTTATTTAGCTGAGAGAGAGAGAGAGAGAGAGAGCGAGCAAGTGAGCACAAGTAGGGGGAGGGGCAAATTGAGAGGGACAAGCAGACTCCCCACTGAGCAGGGAGCCTGACACAAGGCTGGATCCCAGGACCTTGAGATCATGACCTGAGCCAAAGGCAGACACTTAACCACTGAGCCACCCAGGCACCCCTGGAATTTGAATTCTTAATCAGAACTAATTCTTACTTCCCTTCTGCCCAATAATCCTTTCTTCAAGTTAGTAACATAGCCCTTGCCATGCTGTAGGAACTAATTGTTAACATACATCGCCCACTGTTAGGTTATCCATTTCCTGAAAGTTGGGATTATGCCTTTTTTATCCTTTGAGGCTCTATAGGACCGACCTATATTATTTGATACTTACTTCTTGTAGTCTGTGTGTGAATTGACTTGATGCCTCCCGCTATTCTGAGATGTTGCAGAAGCCAGCTTTTAGCCCAGGTCCATGGCTAACTTGGCTTTTTGAGACTTGCAATGAATTCACTTTTCTAAAGTATTCTGATGTCTTCCTCTTTCTTACAATTAGAGTGCTTTTCTAATTAAAAATGACAGTGGCACCTGGGTGGCTCAGTCGGTTAAATCTGACTCTTGGTTTCCACTCAGGTGGTGATCTCATGGATCATGCGATTGTACCCCATGTTGGGGGAGGGGGGTCGTCTGCACTCAGCGGGAAGTCTGCTTAAGATTCTTGTCCTCTGCCCCTCCCCCTACTCATACACACATGCTCACTTTCTCTCTCACTCTCTCTCTCTCTCTCAAATAAATAAATATTTATTATTATTATTTTTTAATGACCAATTCCTGCCCTGGGCTGGACAGACAGGATACCTGAGACCTATATGAGATGCAGCTCATAGAACAGTGATTTTATCAACCTATCTGTGAGTTATTATGTTTCAATTATTGACACAAATGATTATTTCCCCCAAGGAATTCCCTGGAACAAGGGATGGAAAAGTGAATGCTTTCTCACCATTGCTCAGAACTTTCAGTTCAGGTTTCAGATTTTCGTTCAGCCTTTGGCAACAGAAAGGAACACAGACAACACAACCAACACCCAAATAACAGAAAACTGGTTGAGTCAATCCTCAGCTTATGTCTGTTGGGATGATTACCTTGGGGAGTGATAAATATCACCCAATTCCTATTCTCCTGTCTGGGATTTTAGCTTCAGTAATTCCATTCTCTGCATCTCAAATCTGCTTACTCAAGCTGACTTGGAAAAAAAAAAGAAAGAAAGAAAGAAAGAAAGAAAGAAAGAAAGAAAGAAAGAAAGGATCCTTTCAGTGAACCAATGAGTTCATTTGGTCTATCTGCTTCCTTTGCTTTCTCAGTCTTCACATGCAGATATGGAAGTTTTAATAGCCAAGATGTGAAAAATATCTTTAACTTGGAAATTCTGACCAGAAGATACACTAGAGAAATCATATTCTGCCTAACGATTTTTTTTTTTTACAGATTTTATTTATTTATTTGAAAGAGAGAGAGAGAGAGAGAGCCCAGAGCATGAGTGGGAAGGAGAGGGAGAAGCAGGCTCCCCACTGAGCAGGGAGCCCCTTGTGGGCTGAATCCCAGGACCCTGGGATCATGACCGAAGCTGAAGGCAGACACCGACTGAGACACCCAGGCACCCATCTGCCTAACAAATTTTCTAACTAAAAGGTTGTCCTGCAATGTGTTCAGTGTGGACACATAAACTTTTTCCTAATGAGTCGTCCTTATGTGAAATAACTGAGTATTTAATATTGCAGATAATTTTTTGTGCTCAGTCTCATTATACAAGCTTTATAGTACTGAAGAGCATTGGCGATACTTTTAAGAAGTTATCTCTTCCAAACTCTAATAGCAATCCCTGCCCATTACGACCTTGAAGTGAACACGGTGAAATGTTGAGTCTGAGTTTGGTGGGTGTCAGGCAATCCATATGTACTCTATAATAGCATGACTTTCAGAAGTTTCCTTCCTTTTTTATCCTCTCTTCCCACCCGCCTATTCCAATCAACTCTACTCCATAGAGAAAACTTTCTGCCCTTTCAAAATTAAAAGCTACTCCTATTCTTTTGACTCTGGACCTCTCTGGATGACCAAGTTTCGTTAACGTCTCTGAACTGGGTCCCTTCTGAGGAAGTTCTTTAGAGGTCAAAGGCTAATGGTATCAAACCTAGGGCTGTCTGGTTTACTGTAAGGATGTTTGTTAAGATCTAGATCTCAGATAAGAGATAAGAGTGGAGTTGCTGGAAAAGGAAATGGTTTCCAATACAGCACAGCAATGCCTAGATGGAAACCAAGAGCAGGAGAGCCACTGAACACATGTTAAGTTGTAGTTGTTTTTCCTTAAAACTGTTAGATTGCCAAATACCATCATTCATGAGAACCAAATCTTGAATTATAGGTAAAAATAAAACTCACCTCCAGATCTACATGATTAAGCTGAACAGCAAATCAGAGCGCTCAGAAGGAGCTATGAAGCAAAACAAATGAGTTTCCAGTTCCCTGAGTTTAAACCCATACTCCCTGGATTTGGAGGTCAAAGCTCACCACTCAAGGTGACACCTCATATTTTATTTAAGCACATTTCTTCTAAGGAGCTGAAAGCACCTGGCAGACATGAACTCTTTTGTGCAGTCAAAGAAAAGACAGATATCACCAAGCGAGGAACTACAAAGATCCCAGTCCCTTGGTCCATTCAGTTTAAAAATATTGATTTTATCTTCACATTACTTTGTTTCTTTTGTACACTTTCAAGGCGATCTATCACTTTAGCCAGGGGCCTGGTTTACAGAAGACAGCTTTATCTTACAAGGGACCTCAGAGTTTCCTCAGGGTCACTACAAAGGCTCTGTGCATGAGATTGTGTTCTGCTAATATTTGTTCTCATTGTCCCCCTAAATTTTACTTTCACTGATCTAGGACAATCTTGATAATGTCCAACTGTCAACAGAGGAGAAAACATTCAGAAGAACACGGAGAAGAATTCCAATATGGCCGAAAAATGAGGAAAAGTGTTTACGGTGATACTGCAGTTCATCTTCTTCATGTTACTGATGAGGAAACTAAAATCCAGAGAGTTCCAAATTCTTTATTCTCAGGAGGAAAAAGAAAAGAAAGGAAAGACTCTGTGTTTATGGTGCAACTGTCCTTTGGCATTCCAACCTTAGAGGAAGTCCTGGGTAGGGCAGTAGCTAGTCTGGGAATGCCTGCAGTTCTGGAACCACCTTGCATCGTCAGCATGGTCCTGGGTGACCTGCGCCTCAGTACCTTAAACCACGGCCACGACTTCCAGCTCTTAATGATGAGAGTAGTCTGGTGTTCCTCCCTTGGATCCTCTGACTATATATTTTGTTCTGAATTAGGTATGGCCTTAAAGCCCAAGGCTCATGTGGAGTCGGTGATTCATGTCTGCCTGGCTTTTTCACACATCACCTCACCTCAGTTGTTACACTGGCTGCATTATTTTTTTTTAAGGCTTCCAGGTACTCTTTGGGCACATCATGGAGGAAAGGCCAGAAAGTATTTGTTGCTGTGGAGAGCAGGTCATCCTTGACCCAGCTCAACTGGTTCCTGGGATCCCAAGGGCAGACCACAACATTCTTCTGTAT
This sequence comes from Meles meles, assembly GCF_922984935.1. Lineage (NCBI taxonomy): Eukaryota > Metazoa > Chordata > Mammalia > Carnivora > Mustelidae > Meles > Meles meles. The sequence goes on along the minus strand of NC_060066.1, from coordinate 18,442,439 downwards.
CTAGCCATCTTTCAGAAACAGCGTGAGTTCATTTCCTCCATGAAGCCCTACCTGACCTCCGTAAGCTGCTTCTGAGCCATTATGGCTCCACCCACATTGCTTAGTCGACACTGGCTCTTGGGCTGCTTATTTTTGGCATGTGTCTTTTGCACCTGCCTTATCTCCTCAAAGACTCTGTGAAGCCTATAAAGAAGGGAACTATGTCTCTTGCATCACCGTCTGTGTCTACTCTGATGCTGGACATGAAAGTAGATGCTTATGGTAGTAGATTAAATTTTTTCTCTGCTTCAAAGGCTGTAGTTGCAAGGAAAAAACTTCCTCCTCAGTTTTGTCCTCTTACTCAGTTCCTCCCCACCCACTGTGACAACGGTTGCTTGAGTGTGACTAATACTAGAGTAACTTTACACTGGTTTACTCATGTACCTTGAAGTTTCATTCTCAAAATCATACTGTGAGAGAAATGCTATTATCCTTAGCTTTTAAACGAGAAGGTAGAGGGTCACAGGGGGGTAAATAACTTGCCTGGAGCCATACTGGCAGCAAACGGGAGAGTAGGCAGCCAAGACAGGATGTAGAGTTCCATATTGAGAGAGCTTTCCCCGGTCCTTGATGTCTCCTTGTCCTCCCTAAGATAATGTGACAGCGTTGCATTATGAAAAATGCTCCGTGAAAAATGCTGTGATTAAACCCAAGTGTAGATAGGACACAATCATAAAGGAGATGTCATTTCTATTGGCTACTAGTGTTTTATTTTCAGGAATTTTCACCCTTAGTTATTCTCTTGTCTGGAGACACTCAGGGTTTCTCAGTGTCCTCATGCTCTCACCATCCTTTCTCATCCCTCCTACCGCACGTTCCCACAGCCCTTAAACTCACTGACATTGGAGTGCAGGTGATTGCCAAAGTGCATTTCTTCTTCTGCAGTCACCTGTAATTCTCAGGTGGAGAACGTTACAGAGAAAGATGGTTTTGGACTGACTCAGACATATCGTGGAGAACGCAGCGGTGTCCAAAAGCATCCCCTGCCTCATATTTTCCCCTCACACAGAGCCACAAGATAAAAATAAAGATTTGGGAGGAGAACATTGACGCTGAGGCAGATTTCCAAAATCAGATCCTGGTTTTCTAGGTCTCTTGATCATTCTGCTGCAGCAGTAGTCTGCGCAAAAATGTGTCGTGGTAAAACCTACAGTCTGGGCGTAAACCACGTTAGTGTCCCCAAGTGGGCCTAATCCAAAGTCCAGATGCTCCCCTCAGAGCAGCTCTATGGTAACAGCGAAACAAACAGGTGCAGGACAGGTGCCGTGGGATAAAGACTGCCTTGGCTAGGAAGCTTCGAGGGGTATGGAAAGATCCAGAGGAAAATAACAGCTCCTGCCATGCCAGTCTTCCATATTTTCCCCTATTAAGCCATTTTACTTAGGACTAAAAGTAAAGTTAATCCAGCAAGGCTTTCTGGTTGAGAATTGTAGTCAACTCCAGAAAATCTTTTGTTAGTTTTTTATTCGATTACTCAACTTAGATTACTTTTCCTCACTCATCATTTCCCCCCAAATTCATCTGCTTTATATAATTTGATTGCCTCCACAGCATTTACTCCGTTCCTTATAGGCTCACAGGGATCGGGATCAGGACAGGATTAATCCGCTCCTACCTTCAGGCTTTGGTTCTTATCAACGTGACCTTGCACATGTCCACTGCTCCCTACTAAAACTATTCATTCATAGATAAGTGTGTAACCCAGGCTTCTTTCAGTTTCTGTCTAAGTCCAATGGTCCCTTGACTTTGGTTCGTTGGTTATGGTAGAGAATCAGCATCTTTTTCTGGACAGTGTGCAGATATAAGGGCTAAGATGGCTATAGATATTTTGCTATAATAAAAAGTGTCAATCTGGAAACAAAGTCTATAAGAAGTCTATAAGAAGAATAGCGAAGAAGAGGTAATTTTAGAACAGTGGAACTAGAGTAGAGCCTGGATCAAACTACACTTGTAGCTATAATTGGTCTTTTTATTAAAAAAAAAGTCTTTATTTTTTAAATCTATTTATCAGATTTTTCTATTTCTTATTACAAAACTAATGCTAAACGATAAGCCATATATCATAATATATTGATAATTCTACCTCAAAGGCATATATATGTACATACATATATATGTGTGTGTGTGTGTGTTTGTGTGTGTGTGTTTCCTTTAAGATAAATCTTATATACAGGCAAATGCACTGATTTTGACTATACATTTGGACAATGAGTATTCACTCATATAAATAACATTTAAATCAAGATCAAAATAGATTAGAAGAATGGCTGCAAACTCTTAGAATCCCAAGATGGTCATATGAATGAACCTGAGCTATCCTGCTGGATGATAGGAGGACACCTGGAGAGGAACCAAGGAAACCTAGCTTGGAGCTGGCAAACAACCAGACACATGAAAGGGCCCTTCCTACAGGATCCAAATCATACAGAGCAGTATGTACGAAAGATATGTAAGATCAGCTGAGCTTGTCCAGAGGACAAAAATCATACAGCTGAGAGAAAAAAATCATGAGCTAAATAAAGCGAATTTTGCTTCAGGTTATGAGGGTTTGCAGTGGTTTGTTGCACAGTGAAAACGAACTGGTGGAAAAGTATAGAACATTCCCCTTACCTTGAGAAGTTTCGTCATGCCCCTTTTCTGTCGAGTCTTACCTCACCATAAGCTACTCTTCTGATTTCTGTCCCTATTATTTATGTCTGTCTTAGACTTCATAGAAACAAATTCACGTATACTTCTTTATGTCTGACTTCTCTTACTCAATATGTTTTTTGAAATCTTAATTTTTGTGTATTTTTTCCTTTCATTGCTGAGTAATGAATGCGTCATTGTGTGACTGTATGATAATTTGTTCATCCATTCCTCTTGATAAACTTTTGGGTTGTTTTCACTTATTCAATTCTGTCTCTTAATCAAGCAAACTTTTTTTGTTTGTTTTTTGATTTTTTTTCTTGTTGTTGTTTTGTTGTTGTTGTTGTTATATTGCCTGCTTGGTTGCAAGCAGCTACTAAAATTAACTATTAGAACCTCCTTCTGGATTTATTTTAGCAACTCCCTAGCAACTGGTTTCTTTGTAGGGACATTACTCTTTCAATCAGAACAGTAAATCATACAAATAGTAAGTGGTTTTAATATCTAAGTCTTAGTCAGACTTTCAGTCCATTTTTCTTTCCACACCATAATCCGAACAGGAGGAACATAATCCTGATAACAGAGTAAGCGAGAAGGAAGAGGGGCACTGAGATCTTTTTTGTATGTTGTCTAATCTGTTAATGCTTGAAAAATCTCTATTTTACTGGGCCATCGTTTTTACTTCTTCCCTATGACACTCTAAAGTTACTGTTCCCAGAGAACTTTGTAATTCAAGCCTTGGTGGTTGTTTCAAACTAAAAAAATATTTTCTCTTTTTGTTGTGAGCATTTATTAGTTAATTTCTAAAATACATACTGTTCAGATTCTTTACCTTCTTACCGCTTCCAGTTGCTTTGTTCTAGAGAGAATACTTTATGCATAAAAAGCTTAGCCTGGTGCTAAACCCCTGGTTGGGCCTTGATCAATGGTATTTTTGCTTTCTTTTCCCTTCTGCTGAATGCAAAGGCAGAGTTAAGGACCAGAGGGCGTGTTCATAGGACGTGTAATTGGTGGGAATAAAAGTATTTCTCACTAGGCTCAGGTTGAAGAAGAAATGCCTCCAACCACAGCTGGCAAACCAGTTGGCCAATTCTGCAAAAGGTAGATGAATAGAGCTTATTTACAGTAAAACAAAAGGCTTAGACTTAACAACCCACAAGCAATTTTAGGGTGTTATGAATTCTTACTCATTTTCTTTGCCTATGAATCGTCATCCTAAGGCATGCCAGTTTGATGAAAAAATTCTACATGGATGGTAAGAAAATAAGAATATACTGATAATCAAATTTCTTGGGGAATAATAGCATATTTATGTTGTTTTAGGGTTATTACACTCTGTCACTTTTTTAATAAAAGATTTTATTTATTTATTTGACAGAGAGAGACACAGAGAGAGCATAAGCAAGGAGAGATGGAGAAGCAGGCTTCCCACTGAGCAGGGAGCCTGATGTGGGACTTGATCCCAGGACCCCAGGATCATGACCTGAGCCGAAGACAGATGCTTAATGACTGAGCCACCAAGGAGCCCAGTTTTTGAGGGACTAAGATATTTCCTGCCCTGTACCTCCACATATTCTTCATAGGCAGAAATGGAAATTCTATCTTAGTGTTTGATTTTTTTCAACCATCTAGAGAATAAACATTATCTCTCCACTGATGAAAATAAAAGAGATTTCAGGATTTACTATAATGGATCTTAAATGAGTACAAATACGGAACAGATCTGGGTGTTCCCAGATGCCTGGGTCTAGTGGCACCCTGGCATGCCTTTCCCTCTTAAACCTGCCTGCAGACTAGCCTCATGACCTGGTTAACCCTAATGTGATGGCATGGGGACTGGGAAGACTCATTTGAGACCACTCTCTCAGGCCTTTGATTTTAATGGAATTAACCCTGTTTTGTTTTGGGGTGTGTGTGTGTGTGTGTGTGTATGTGTGTATGTGAGTGAGTCCTTGAGCAACATCACAGTGGGAATTTGAAATGAAAAATGGAGAGAAACCAGAGCATCTCTCTAATTGGCTGTGTTATGCCACCAATGGAACACAAATAAGGTGAATGGGCAAAGGAAGATGAACTATAAACAACATTTGAGGAAGAGCCTTCATCTTGAAGAGACACTCCTTCGTGTTTGCTGCTAAGACTAAATGATTTTTTATATGCGTAGGAATTCTTTTCTTTGTGCAAAATGAAATATGTTGAAGTGTGTTTATGTCACAGAAGAATGATCAAAGGAAATATGTCTTCTCTCGAATTAATAAAAGAATTCATAATACATTTTAATGAAAAGTAGACCTGTTCTTTTTTTTTTAAAGATTTTTTATTTATCTATTTGACAGAGAGGGATCACAAGTAGGCAGAGAGGCAGGCAGAGAGAGTGAGAAGGAAGCAGGCTCCCTGCTGAGCAGAGAGCCCGATGCGGGACTCGATCCCAGGACCCCGAGATCATGACCTGAGCCGAAGGCAGTGGCTTAAACCACTGAGCCACCCAGGTGCCCAAAAGTAGACATGTTCTTAATTAATATCTCCTTATAGAGCTGCTAGACTAAATGATACTATCCATTCACTCAATCAGTCATATGGCTGAAGCCCACAATGTTCTGAAAGCTCATGACTGGGAGGCTTTTGTCTAGGTGTCTCCATGTCCCTGCTCCTATCAGATGAGCTGAATGTTTACCAATTGTCAAGCATGGTGGCTCCCACACTTGTGTATGCCAACCCTTTAGAGCCATTATGTAATTTAATTAAACATCAATAAAACCAATTAAATATGAGTGTGGAAGAAGAGATTGTTTCTAAGAAAAATAAGCTCTGTGCTTTGCAAAGCATGGATGGTCTACACCATTAAAAAATGGTGTAGCATATAGATAGACAAGACAACCATAAAAAAAGTGCAGGGCAAACTGTAAGTCTAGAATGTCTCTGTACTTAGGTTGTTTTGCAAGTGTCTTTCTGCAGATTCTGCTCCAACTTGAAAGCGAATGTAGAAATCTCACAAATACATTGTGGTGTGCTCTTCATAAGAGAAATGATGCGGATTTCAAATCAGTGAACCTGTGTTCAAAGAAATGTCTTGGCCTTACATCAAAAGTTTGACTAATTTTAGGGGCTCCTGGGTGGCTCCATGGGTTAAATGGCTGCCTTCAGCTCAGGTCATGATCTCAGAATCCTGCTCAGCAGGAAGTCTGCTTCTCTCTCTCCTGCCCCTACCCTCTGTTTGTGCTCTCTCTCTCCCCCTCTCAAATAAACACATAAAATCTTAAAAAAAAAAAAAGTTTGGCTAATTTTAAAAAGTTTTGTTAGATTAAATACTTATGTATTTACGTATTTAATATTTACATATTTATGTATTTAATATTTTTATTTACATAAATATCTACATATTTAATATTTATGTATTAAATATTTGTGTATTTATATATTTACCATTACTCTTTTTTATTGTTCTTTTCTTTTTTTTCCATTTTATTTTATTGTTCTTTTCTTTAACTGACCTTTTGATTCATAGGCTTATTATACATTTTAAGATGAGTCTTCTACAGTGTAGTGTTTTTCTTTCTTTTTTCAATCCTAACATCAATGCTATGAGGAATATAGGACAAAATTATTATAATCTAGATGTAAATTGGAGTCTCTTTGCTCAGAAATCTAGTTAAAATTTGTCCTCAGCCCTACCATCTATAATCTATTAAAAATTCAAAGGTGTTCATCTTATTTCTTACAATTAATAGCTTCTCTTTGCAGCCTCTGTTTGAAGCCCTAAATTCACAGGTATTCCTGGTATGATAACCACTTTTCATTCATTATCCTGGAAAAGTTGAGGGGCCTAAATAAAATATGGAAGCAAAGACGTTAGCCCAGAACCTGGCACTCATTCAAGGGTAGTAGTTGATGCTATTAAGATTTTTGTTGTTTTTAATCACGACAAAACTTTGCAAAATGGCATCTTTCCCATTTTGTTAAAATCCAAGACTCGGAAAAATTAAATTTTTTCCCCTCTGGGTGGCACAAAAGTAAGCAAGACCAGGATTTTAATGTAGGCCAATTCCTCTTCCAAGCCTGAGGCCACTGTGTATCTGTGATGTATTGAAGGAAACCAAGCCTTCCTTGAGCACATCCAGAACCAATCCAAGGTAGGGGGGAATGTGATTCCTGCCTTCTTTCCAACACGAAAAGGATAAGTGTTTTTGTATTCCCACCTCAATGGACTGGTTTTTTTTCTAGCCACCATGCCTCTGCTGAGATTTCTTATTTCTTTTTTTCTTTTGTTCAATACCTCCTCCTCTTCAGTCTATTTTCCATTGTGGAAATCCTCCATTCTTTGTGGATTCATGTAACTTATCCGAATCTTCTTGCTAAAAAAACCATTTTATCATTATTGATAGTGAGAATAGCCGTAATAATACATAACATTTGTTAACATTTCTCCTGTAGTAGGCAATACGTTAAGTGGAATATTTGACGCACAGGGTACCCATGAAGTCGGCATACAGATGAGTGTATTAAGGATTAGAAATGTTAAAGAAATCCCAAGGTCATCCAACTATTAAGTAACAGCTTTTTTTTTTTTTTAAGATTTTGTTTATTTATTTGACAGAGAGAGATCACAAGTAGACAGAGAGGCAGGCAGAGAGAGAGAGAGGGAAGCAGGCTCGCCGCCGAGCAGAGAGCCCGATGCGGGACTCGATCCCAGGACCCTGAGATCATGACCTGAGCCGAAGGCAGTGGCTTAACCCACTGAGCCACCCAGGCGCCCTAAGTAAGAGCTTTGATTGGAATGTTGATATCCCCTTCAAATTCATATGTTGAAAACTTAATGCTCAATGAGATCGTATTAAGAAGTGGGGCTTTGGGGATGTGATTAGAATATAGGGCAGAACCCTCATGGATGAGATTAGTGCTTCCATAAAAAAATCTTTCTCTGCCATGTGAAGATACAACAAGAAGTTGGCAGTCTGCCACAGGGAAGAAGAGGGCTTCCATGAGAATCTACCTATGCTGGTTGGTACCCTAATCTTGAACTTCCTGCTTTCAGAACTGTGACAAATAAATTTCTGGTTTTAATAAGCCACTGAATGTCTGGCATTTTGTTGTAGCAGTCAGAGCTGACTGAAACATGAACAAAGTGGGGTTGAACCCAGGAATTCTGACTCTGGAGTCTAGATTCTTACCCACTACATTCCCTTTGGTGAATGGATGTATTAAATGTATTCAACATTTACTCATAGGAAGCCTGGAGCAATTTATCTTTCTCTAGGGTTGGTAAATCTGTTAAAGCCAGGATACGGGTTTTACCTGGAGTTGAAACCTTTCCATGAAGCAGAAGAAATCATTTCTGAGCCACCAGACCCACAGAGGTTTGATTATGAAACAAAGATGTTTTCAGCATGAAAACAGAAACATGAAAATGATAACGAAATTGTTGTTCAACTTTGAAAGAAAACTGTCCTCGGTGAGAACATCACTTAGACTTCAGGGATGGAAGAAAGTCAAAGGAAAGCTAGAGTGAAATAAATCTCAATGGATTTTCCCTTCCTTCCTTCCTTGTGTTCCCCACCCTATCCCAAATTTGTCATATATACATACACTTATTAAATACTTAAATCACAGAAAATTATTTTTGCTCACGTCTGTCTTTACAAGTTAGTATTTCCTTTTGGTCTATCTGATTTTTTGTTTTAAAAATAATGGAACAAATACATGTAAAGGAATTACTATAAATCAGTTTCATACAAATCCAAGATAAAGGAAAACATGTAAATTACTGTACTAATTAGAACTTGCAGTGCTCTTCAGTCATATAAAAGATCTTTGTGAAGTATTTCTACTCTCTTTGTTTTCTACATTGTATGAGTAGACACTTAACCACAAATGTAGAAATTTGGAGAATTGTTTAATAATGCCTCATAAAAATGCCTGCCAATCTCTATTGAGTAACTGGTGGATGGATATTTAACAACTTGAAGTGTTAACATATTTTGACATCCAATATTTTATCTGGCACGAAAATGAATTCTTTGTCACTGCTACTAATTCTCTTCTTTTCTATTTAGCAGTCATAAGAATGTGGTTTCGTTATTATTTTGATATTTAGGATTAGATATTTAATGAAAAGTTCATAAAACTGTATAAATATTAAACTTTGGACAAGGAACACATGACAGATAAACTAAAAAATTGAATGTAAGTATAGATTGCAAACCCAAGTATCCCGAGTGTGTACTATAATGCCTGGCACATAGTTGATGCTCAGTAATCATGTCAAAATCAAAGGAAATTAACAAAAAGAGTAGCAATAAACTGTATTTGAAAGAGTCCAAGGTGAGATCTCACCTTGAGTATTTTGTCAAAGTGTGTGATAGTGTATGCATTTGAATCACCATTCTCTTACACATGTTAATTGTGCGAGTAAATAATTGGGTCTCATTGGGAAATTGCTCTGGTCCTCATTTTATCTTCACTATAAAGTGGGGCTTGTCATAATACTTCTCCATAGAGCTGTTGGGATATGCTCCAATGGCTTGCACATAGTCAACAATACATAGATGCTAACCTATTTAATTTCATACTATTGCTATTTTCCTGTTTGATATATATTTCTATCTTTTGAACATGAAACATTTTGAAAACTCAAGGTAAGCCATGTTTTGAAGAGATATCTACTCCATGCAATGAATTTTTTGAAGGTGCTTAGCTCTAAATAATAATGGAAACTTAGCTAGACTTTTGTGTTCTTATGCTTGCATTTTTAAAATAGATTTTTCTGGCTTCATTTGCTTTCATTTTAAAAAATTTCCTTCTCAGCCCCAATTAATTATTTCTTCTTTTGTGACACCCAAAGTTTTTATTTTTAAATTTTTATTATTTTTTAAAGATTTTATTTATTTATTTGATTGAGAGAGAGAGAGAAAGAGCACAAGCAGGGGGAGCAGCAGGCAGAGGGAGAAGCAGGCTCCCCACTGAGCAAGGAGCCTGATGCAGGACTCAATCCCAGGACCCTGGGATCATGACCTAAGCCAAGGCAGACACCTAACTGACTGAGCCACCCAGGTGTCCCCGTGAGTTGTTGTTGCTGTTGTTGTTGTTATTGTTTTTAAAGGAACCAACCCTCTTGCAACCTCAGCATGTACATTTCAGGTAAGAATCCATCCTGCCTCACAATAGGCTTCCTTTCTCTGTGACTGCTGTGTTTGTTTCATATCTGTGACTAGGGACTAACTAACTAGAATTAAGAACAATCATTGAGACTATTTGGGAGGTCCTGGAAGGAGCAACATGCATACTTTTTTTTTTTCCTGCTTTTATCGAAATTGGAAAAAAAATATGATTCCAGAGATATTAGAGACACCTGGAAGTAAAAGATGAGGGTGAGAAACTGAGTCTTAGTCTTATATTTGAGCCCCTGGAGTCCCAGGTTTACAAACAGGTGAGACATAAATTATTAAGTTCTCTTTCCTTAAGTGAAGGTAATAATTTTTCTGTCACTTGGAACCGAGAGAAAGTAAAGTGATAATTTACTCAGAATTGGGTTACCATTACTCTTTTTTATTTTATCAGTGTCCTTGTCTCTCCCCAACAATCCTCAAAACACCCCACTAATTTGCTACTATTAATTGGCTCTAGGTTTAGAAATGAAAACCTATTTGTTCATATTTTATCCTAACATAAATCAATAGGCTCTGATGAGTTTTGACACAGTTTTGTGACATGTGTATTTAATTTCTTTGAAGCATTCTATTTTTTCAAAACTTTTTCCAGAATCTTGGCTTTACTTTAGATCATTCATGCTTCTTGATCATAACATATTGCTGTAGGATGCCTGTAGAGCCTAGCAGCGAATCTCAGACTTATCACTGAGGAGTGCTGTATATCCGAAAAACTGACCTACTATTTCGTCCTATCAGTTTCTTATTTTGCAGAGTGGGGATAAGAATACCTCACTTGGTTGAAATGAGGAGTATAAGCAAAGCTCTTAGAACAAAACATGGCATATGATGGCTGCATATCAAATCTGCTACCCCCTTTTAAATTAATCTCTAAGTTGATAGGATATTTCCAACTATTCAAATGATGATTATTGACCCAAGTATTCTGTTCATAGACTTTTTTTTTCCCCTCTTCAATGTTTATTTTAGGCTATTTCATTTTCTTCTTTTATGTCACCGGAGAGAGTCAGAAAGACAGGAGAAAATGTAAATAAGTATTACTTTTTGTTGCCTAGTTGGTATCAGACATGTCAAAAAAAAGCTAAAGCTTTCGTTCTGATGGGACTTCAGGGTTTGGACTTTCAGTAGCATATTTCTTTGTTCTTGTGTGTCCTCTATATTTAAAAGTTTATTTTCTGCAAATGCAATGTTCTTAGAAGAGCATTTTACCAGACATTTAAATTCACTGAGGCAATCCTGGTTTCATATCCATTTAAACACCCCTATAATTTCAGAGGAGTTATTATATATTTCTCAGCATTCTAATTGTTTAAATGTGCCTTAAATGCATATGCTTTTCTTGTTGGTCTTCCTGTCCCACCGCCTCTCTAATTCGTCCTGCCTTCCCCACATGGAAGACAGCTAAGAAACCTGCTCAGATTTCCTTTCTTCAACCTCCCTGCTGCCAGCTTCCCTACTCCCCTGTATCCCAGAGGAATCCAAGAGACTGCTCAAATTTCCTTTATGGGGGATGTGTCCCACCTGGCTTCTTCCTCTCCTGTTGGGGAACAGGTGGTTACTTTTGTTCTGTCAGTGCTCCCTATCCCTGGCTGTCAGAATTCATTCCCAGTAGAAATGTAGACATTTGAGTTTCTTCCAGACTTCAATGGGTAAATTGCCAATTTCCATTTTATGAAAATAATTTTCTTTTGATGGAATAATCTTGTTCCTAAGCCATTCCATTAAGCCAAAAAACTGGATTTTAGTCATACTTAAAGGCTGAATTAGTCATTGATCTGTTTGTTGCCTCTTTTAAAAATTTCTTTCAAAAGGTCTCCACGCATGTGGATCATATCAAATTAACCAATGAGCAATGAAATCAGAATTCTGGCAGCCCCATGTTTTAGCCATGTTGTATCGTGGATTTCAGCATCCTTCTCTTTACCATTGTTTTTGGGTTGGAAAAAGCAAATAAATCAGAATATTTAAGGATAGAACATAGGATTATATACTTAAAAAATATTCAGCCCAGGTGACAGTAAATGTTTGTTAGATATGGGACCAATGGACAAAGCAATATCTTAGCAATGGAAAATGACAATGTTTAATACGTGGACAGAGGAAGGGACGAAGAAAGGAATGCCCCCACCCCCATGCAAAAAGAGGAAATGAAGCCTGAAGGACAACATGATCAAAATGACAAATGATCTCACCAACAAACACCAGGTAGGAATTTTTGACAGCAGTCTCAGGAATGTGAGAAATGACACATTATTTTGTTTAAAGATTGATCAAACTGGATTTTACTCTGAGCTCTCATCATGTCAATCTGCCCAAAACTTCAGTCTCTGTTATAACTGGGAATTATGCCCTTCCCCTTCCTCAAGAATTATGCAAAGCTTCATGTGATCTGATACAGAGTAGAATATTCTGGAAGGCCCTTCCTTTCTTGGTCCTTGTGGGTCATCATTAATGGGTTCTCCATTTTAGTCCTCATAGTAAATGAGTATCAGAAAGCACTCTGGCTCCCTTGCACTTTTGGGCATTGGATTCTTGGCTTTGCAAGGAAGTCCTATGCCTAAAGTGCACCAAGCCCCTCTCTGAGGGTAAGCTGCCTCAGAAAGCCTCAGTAATGGACCAGGACTCGGAGCCACCGCTCAGTTTCTGCTGACATCTCTTCTTTCACAACCTCAGGTAATCTCCCTGTCCTTACTCTCTGATCGTTTGTGGTTCTGCTCATTGATCGGCAATCCCTTGTCGTCTATTACCCTCAAGATGTGGTATGGATTCCATGTTCAAATAAGATTAAAACAGCTTTCATCAACCTTTTCATTATTAGGGTAAGAGGAGCTTTGGGGAAACAAAGGACAGAGTGGTGTAATGGGAATAACGTTAGTTTGAGAGCTATACATAGAGGGGCTTAAAATTGAAAATGGTCATATGGATGGCGCATGTCTGAGTATAATTCTCTAATTTCTGTAGTTGAGACAGTAATATTCATCTGCTCTAGAGGTAACATTGCCACAAAGGTAATGTGTGTAATACACTTGGCCTAGAACCAGTGCTCTCTCATTATTACATACCTGATGGTTGGCATGAGACTGGGTGGACCACTATGAACAAAGAGTGAACTTACAGCCTTTAGATGATACCCTCAACCAAGAGAGCTCTGTGTTTTTGAGTGTAGGAGTCCAATTTCCCCTCTTCATGAGATATTATTTTTCTGTTCTTTCATTCAACAAATGTCTATTACTTAAGATAAAACATATCCATTGCTATATTCTATGATTTTAATAATATAAGCTAATACAACCTGTCACAGAGTTTATATTGAGGCACATGTATGTTGGGGGATGGCAGCCAATTACAATGAAGTGTGTTGGCTGCTGAGACAGATGTTGTAAAGGGGACCTTGTATGCACACCGACAGCAGACCAAACGTAAGTGAGGGAGAGAAGAGATATTTAGACAAAGAGATCCCCACCTTCTACTTTATTAATTCATGGGCTATTTGTTATTTACCTTTCTTTTAAAGGCAAAATGTCCCACCGTTACTTGGGTCATGCTTTAGAACACGAATGCTTTTCCCAAAGTTCTATTCCTTTAATTTACATTTAATTTAATTTACATTTAGTTGCATCAGGTTAAAAAAACAAAAACAAACAAACAAAAAAAACCCCAAAAGATTCTGCTATCCATGTTGATAGCATCTCACACCCTTCCTTCTCTTAACTTGTCTATTAAAAAAATTAAAGAAGTAATTTTTTCTTCTTTTTTCTTGTTTAAATTGGGTATATTGTGTATATTTATTTATATTGTTTATATATAATATTGTTTATATTGGCTATATTTTCTTGGAGTATTAAGTATTTAAAACAGAAAAAAACCCAAATGTGTTCCTGTTAATTAAGAGCTTCTCAAATGTTCTCTGACCTCTCCTCATGATTCTTACCTAATACTCTAGAAATCCCCCTACAGAACCCTAGTTTAGCTAGGATAGAGTAAGACAGGTCTAGGAAGACACCAGACTTTCTACAAGATAATTACGGTGAAGAAATGATCCTGAATTTGCCATACCTGAAATTCAGGAGTTTGGTTAAGATGACGCTTCAAATTATTTTTTGTGGTAAGAGTTTACAGATAAATGGGGGTGCCTGGGTGGCTCAGTGATTGGATGTCTGCCTTTGGCTCAGGTCATGATACCAGGGTCCTGGAATCGAGTCCCACATCTGGCTCCCTGCTCGGCGGGAAGCCTGTTTCTCTCTCTCCCACTCCCCCTGCTTGTGTTCCCCCTCTCACTTTGTCTCTGTGTCAAACAAATAAATAAAATCTTTAAAAAAAAAAGTTTACAGATAAATGATGCTTTATTGAGATCTAAACACCTTTTGTTCAGAACAGTTTGTCTTGTGTGTCAGTGATGTTTTTCAGGTCACGAAGATTCCAAGCCTGCCAATGTCACTGGAAAACGATATAAAACATTTCCCAACAGAATATGAAGAAAGGGTGTGATGGCATGGTCTTGCCAGTCTTACTCTTAGGGAAGAGCATGGAAACTCTGTGTTTCTTCTTGCTGGTCTTTCAAAATTCAAAGTCTCTCGTTTCATATATAGGGATTTGAAAAGGTCAGTATTCGGTAAGAGGAAAAAGATTTGGCCATATTTTATGCAACTCGCGGGTGAAAGAGAGCGCAAGAAAGAAATTTTCCAAGTGGTTGCACGGATGAGATATTATTGTGTGGTGTACACCTTGCAGCTGGTAGTAATCACGCTTCAACATCACACAGTTATTTTCCGGTATCAAATGTGAACACATGTGAGCCTTTCCTTTCAAGGACACTTTTTATTCATGTTCTTGAACATAGGTTATCATTGTGATCCTAACCCACTTTTATTAGAGTCTGTTTTTAATCAAATGAAAGGTCTTTTACTGGAGAATATTTCTTGTGGGTAAAAAAGTAAACCTACTGAAAAATGAATAACAGAACTTCTTTAATAATTCATTTAATTTTCCTTCCTTTTGAAAACATGGCTTTGGTAATGTATGTATAGAGGCTGCTTATTCACAAGCACTATACTTATCTGTTTACAGTAACACAGAGTTTGCAGCTCTAAAAAGCAGTTCTCTTGGAGAAGACTATTGTTTATCTTAATTTAAAATGACATTAACGAGTATCAAGGTAAAGGGTATTTTGGCCTCACTTCCATTTATTTTTCACAATATTAAAAAGCAGGTCTTTAAGATCTACTTCGGTATGATGTCAAAATGGTCCTTCAGAGACACATTTATGTCCTAATCCCTGGAATCTGTGAATATCACCAGATATGGCAAGAAGAGTGAATGTTTCCTTGAGCGGTAAAAGATGTGATTACGTTAAGAATCCCAAGAGGAAGTGTTTTGGCTGGATTATCCAGCAAACCCTAATGGCCATCACTAGAGTCTTTATCAGAATGAGGTAGAGGGGATCAGAGATCTACAGAGGAGAAGGTGATATAAACATGGAGCAGAGAGATGCAGCCACAAGCCAAGGAAAGCTGACAGCCAACAGAAGCTGAAAGGGACCAGGAATGGATTCTTCCCCAAGGTCCCTGGAGGAAGTTCAGGCCTGCCAAACTCCCGATTTCAGGCTTCTGGCCTCCACAGTTGTGAGAGGATAAATTTCTTCTATTCTGAAATACCAAGTCTGTGCTCATTGTTAGAGCACTCACAGGGAACAATTATCGTTATGTTTAAAAAAGTAAGAAATGAAGCTACCAAGGAAAGTTTAAATTCTTATTGCATATGAAATGCAAAAGCACCCCCAGCCTCTGTGAATTGTTGATTGGTTTTTATTTTTAGGGCTTTCTATAGGTTAAATTCATCCTTAATCCATTTCCCCCCACCCCATGGTGCATTTTTTTTTCCCTTGTTGCATTTTTCTTGAAACATTTCTTCATTTCTTCTGATTGTGGCCCTCCATGAGGTACAAGTCTGATTGACTTGGATAAATCTGGGCCAGTGGTTAAAATTCAAAGTTGCTCTTGTCATCTGAGCTGCTGGATTTTCTCTTTCTCTGTTTTCATTCATCATATGTATGTTTATGCCTCAGTGAAAATATTAAGTCTGCAGGATTCATGATTAATTAATAAGTTAGTTGTGTTCCTGGCCTTCATGGAGTATGCAGACCAGTGAAAGGGTAAAACAAAAAGAAAATTTCGAAACATTGAGAAAATGTTTATTTACTCTACATGAACGCTGTGTTGTTCTGATCAAGTTTTGGAATAGCCATTGTTTTATGGGATTCTTTCAAAAGGCTTAACAAAGAGGATATTGATTTGAATCCATGCATAACAACATCTCTGTGTGTGTGTGTGTGTGTGTGTGTATCTATACACAAACATGATTTTTAACTTTTTTTTGTTCTTTCACTGAAAAGACAAAGAAATCTGATTATAATAGTATGAATCCACAACATTTCTAGTGCTCTGGCATTAAATGTGCTGCAATTATACAATATGGAGACAGAAATTAAAATTCTATTGCCTCACGCCAAACTTACCAAGTCTACCTGTACCACCCAGAGCAACAGGGTGAGGGGAAAGGGATGCCTTAGAATTTACTTCTCGCCTTAAGTTTCAAGTACTAGCATCCTTTCTCTGTGATATTATTCCTAACGTGGAATGTGTAGGAGAAAATTTTAATTTACTGTTTCATTACCAGGCTGTCAACAAACACACATTAGCCATTTGTCAAGGGTTGGAAAATAAAGTGAAATCAAGTGCAGAGCCTGACAAAGAAAGCTTCGTGAAGAAGATGGATATTAAAACAGACTCCTTTCTTTGTAGAGCATCTTATGAAATCACATGAGCCATAAGAAATAGCCAATATTTAATTATTTTTGACCTACAAAAACAGCATATTTTTCAGTAGAATAATTAATGGAGATCTGGCAACTCACAGGTGAACTGATTTGGACTTAGAGTAGTGTGCCAAATCTGGGAAATTTATTCAGGCCGGCTTTCAGTTTGTTTCAATCATATTCACTAGAAATGAGCAGTTTTAGTTTTTCCTCCTAGAGATGTATAGACTAAATTGCATTTTCACAAACACCTCTGAGAAATACTCAATTTCTATTAGGCTGCCATTTTAGCAAAAGAAGACATCCTTCTCATTTAGTTAAGTTCCTTAAGACTCTAGACCAGAGACTGACAGACTTTTTTTCTGTAAAAAATTAGACAGTAAATATTTCAGGTTTACAGGTCATATGGTCTCTGTGGTGATGAGTCAACTTTTCCGTTGTAGTGCAGCTAAGCCATAGATACTAGGAAAGTGAATAAGTATAGCTGCGTTCCAAGAAAGCTTCATTTATTCACACTGAAATTTCAATAGAAATATTTTGATATTTTTGATGATTTTTCTTTGGATAATTTTTCAATTGTTCAAAAAGGCAGAGTCCAGTCTTGGTTAATGGGCCTTATAGGATCTTGCAGAAGGTCATCATTAGCTGATGGGCTGTGGTTTGTCCACTCTTGTTGTGGAAGCACGCTTGCCAAAATGTTTAGGAAACTCTTTGTGATATTCGTTGGGGTCCATGAAGCGTCAGGTTCAATGGAAGAGCCAAGAGAATCCTTCAAGTTTAAATTTCCCAGAATCCTACAATTTTAAATTTCTACCTGGGAAGGCTGCCACAACTTCCATTATTCTAATATTCTGGAAGTTCTGTTCTCAGAAGGAAGATGCCCTTTATTCTCCAGAAGATATTCTCAGCAGTACTGTACACTAACTTACTGGAAAAAAGGTAACAAAATCAGAGAAGAAACTAAACCAAGGGAAATTTCATTTCCTCTCTAGCAGAGAAATACCAGGCAGTGTCAGGTTTTCCTCCTCCATTCATCAACACCTGTTCCAGATGAAGGTAGCACTTTGAGGGTCAAATAGAACAGAGCACTGGGCATCCCCATTGAGATCCAAGGACTTCCTCATGAGCCGGTTTCCTCATTTTGGAAGCCCTAAAAGAGATTAACTTGCTTCTTTCTTTTCTTCTGTCGTTTTAACTATTAATATCTACTGAATGATCTTTCATTTTGCCAGCTATAATCACAAACAGCCACAAGGTTGGACAGTTTGTGCCCCTAACTTACAAAGGTTTCATTGAGTGATTGATTTCATGTCTGAAAAAAAAAAGAGATTACCTACAAGGTGTAAGTAATTGGGTGTGAGCAATCCCTCTTTTTCAGGAAAATGAGCACTTCATTCTGAGCTGGAGGTTGGCCAACTCAACAGCGATCTGAGGCCACTTTTTTCATCCTCTCCTTCCTAACTGCTCTTTCCACACGAGATAACTAAAGTTTTCTCTTTCATCCCTGTCTAAAAATCAAGCCATTTGCAAATCTATGCTGCTTTGAAGGTCCTGGTTAGGAAAAGAAGGGAATAGTGTTATTTCATCCTACCTCAAACAGAATAAGGTGATTTCAGTTACCAAAGACCTCTAATGCACAGCTGAATTTTTTTTCCTTAATATGGAAAAACTCCAGGCAGAAATTACTGGCTTGAAAATAGTTAAAAATTATAAAATCCATTCTTAGTTAATGGGCCATAAAAAAAATGCAGGAGATCATAATTAGCCCATGGGCTATAGTTTACTGATCTCTGCTCTATTACATGTAAAGTTCTTTGCTTTTTGCCACAGTGGTGGGTTGTAGAGCTATGATGCCCGGTTTGATTCAAAAAAATTTGGGACGCCTGGGTGGCTCAATGGGTTAAAGCCTCTGCCTTCGGCTCAGGTCATGATCTCAGGGTCCTGGGATCGAGCCCCGCATCGGGCTCTCTGCTCCGCAGGGAGCCTGCTTCCTCCTCTCTCTCTGCCTGCCTCTCTGCCTACTTGTGATCTCTGTCTGTCAAATAAATAAATAAAAATCTAAAAAAAAAAATTCTTTACCTCCCTGTGCCTCAGTATTCTCATCTGTAGAATGAGGAAGTAGCAGGTTGTTCTGAGAGCAAATGAATGGATTCATGTTCTTTGTATGGTTTGCTTCGTTTAGTTATTATTGTTCCAAATATCAATATCTCTATTACCCAAATTCTACTCACTGAGTACATCCCCCTGGGAAGGTAAGGATATTAGCCCTTGGAAAACCAGCTTTTGCTTAACTCTTGTTGCTTTTCTACTCAAATCCTGTATTCTAGTCACAGAGATGATTAACCTTGATCCCAAAAGGCTACAAATTCCCACTTCTGTTCCTTTATATATACATTGTTCCATCAGTTTAGAAACCCATATCTCTTTCCCCAACCTGCCTAAAAACCAAATTTCTAGATGCTTAGATAGTTTCTCTTTGAGGAAGGCATCCCAGCCTTCACTATCCACTCCTCATGCTAAGCCTGAGGTCTCTGGGCTATAGGCAGACCTTTTCTTGAGCGCTCGCATGGCACGATCCATTGATCTGTTCCCAAGGGTTCCATACTGGTACCTCTTCACAGCAAAGGGCTGGTTTTCTTTAGCTTGAATCCCTTAGCTTAACATTAGGTCAGAAGTAAGAAATGAACCTTATGAGCATAACTGAACAGTCAAAAAAGATTTAAAATGACAGATCGAATTAGAGCTGTAGAGAACACTTGGAGAGGCTTTCTTTTTTCTGCTTAGTCTTAGAGACTTAATCGTGAGCACAAGAACTATGACAGCCAGAAGAAGGTTGGCAGTACACCACGTTCTGGCCTTACAACCTGTTCAAGATTCCTGTATTTGCTTCGATTCTAGACGCACTACATGTGGTCCTGTTCTTTCTCCTAGTACAACATTCAGTTATGTCCCATGCTCATGTTTGTGTCACAAGACACTCAATAAGAGCTGAGGAAATGTAGGCAGAAGATGCCCCCCGCCCCAGGGACAACCACTTTTTGGAACGCCTCAATCATTTTATCAGGAGACAGCCAAGAGATAGCAAGAGTAACAGATGAGGTGAAACGAAGAAAACATGGAACCAGCAACCCCATACTTGTTCCTAGAACACAGACAAGCCAAATTTTCAATGTGTGCTTGCATGAAAGTAGGAAGATCTGTGTATTATAATGAAGCATACATTGGACCAAGGGTCATAAAACTGGGGTCTTGTCCTGGCACGGACCTCTTCCCAGTTGTTCCAAGTGTGTCTCATCCTTTACCTCCCAATTTTTGCATTTGTGCAGCAGAGTTGGTTACCCTAAGCTCGGATATACTTTCCCAACCTAAATCCTGTGTTTCTACCCTGCCTCTCTGGGACACTGTTCAGCTTGGGAAGTTGTGGAGGAGTGATTTTTGGGGGAGAACACCAGCAAACAGGATTGCTTCTAGTTTTAAAAAGCCCATGATAGGGGCACCTGGGTGGCTCAGTGGGTTAAGCCCCTGCCTTTGGCTCAGGTCATGATCCCAGGGTCCTGGGATTGAGCCCTGAATCAGGCTCTCTGCTCAGCAGGGAGCCTGCTTCCCCCTTTCTCTCTGCCTGCCTCTCTGCCTACTTGTGATCTCTCTCTCTGTCAAATAAATATACAAATAAAATATTAAAAAGAAAGAAAAAAAAACCCATGAGAAACATAAAGAAGGCTCTGGAAGCTAGCTAGGCAGTCTTCAGAACATTCTCCAAAATTTTCACTTGCATATGTTTCATTCCTTACACAATTACAGGATGGGATCTATAGTAATCAGAAGAAAGTCCCCTAGACCTTATTTCAGGCTCTTTTGGGACAACTCATTCATTGTGGATTAGATCACGGTGCTTCTGTAACTGGAAGACTGCTACAAAGTAGTTGTCAAGGACAGTTTATATAGTGACAAGCCACTGGTGGGATTCAGATCCAGAAAATGGGCTCAAATGAGTTGAATTGATGTTTCCCATCTTCTGATTGAGATCATCTTTCTTATGCTGAATACATTGTTCCTTGCTCTCCACCCCTTAATCCTGGGTCCCAGAAGCCTAGGTGTGGTGGGAAGAGTTTTCATAAATTAAAGGAGATGACATTTGTGTGTCTATTCAATTGAAAATATCTTTTCTAATTAGTCTCTTTCTTCTTTTAATTAAGGGATGCTCTTCCTTCCCTTTCTCTGAATTTATACTTTCTGTTTCCTTCCAGAGTCCCACTGTGCTTCATGTATCTGGCTCTCCTAGAAGCAACCATTACATCTACCCCTACCTTCCCCGTCCCCCACGGCCCCTCCTCCCCCCTGACCCAGACACCCATCAAGTTCCCAGCTCTGAACTCTGAAGAAGTTCATGAAGTTCTTTCATGAACCTTCTCTGGACTCTGCTATATGAGTAATCCAGATGAGGTTAAATTGTCAATAACAGGTAAGAGCATAAGGCTTCCATCACATTTCTTAAATATTAACAGCATTTTAATGAGAATAAATCATAGCTATAATCTGTGGGGTAGTATTTGCTAATATGCATTGATAGTTCCATATTCTGCCTTCGATAAACTTGGCCCCTATGTTCTGTCCTGTGATTTGTGGCCTTCATTCTTCTGGAGTTCCATCTACCTTCGTAGACATTTACTTCCACACCAGGGAAGACATTTTTCCTGAAAAGAAGTATATCATGTAAGATTACTTATAGTGATACCAGTTAGCCAAAGACAAGATCTTAAATTCATCTGCACCTCATCCTTACTTTCTCTGCTCTTACTCCTCGATTTCTGCAATTTCTTGGCATTGTGTTTTACGAAAACATTCCTTTTACTGAATGTGTTGAGAGGGATGAAGAGTCACTCCAATTGCACTCCTGATATTGTCAAGGAATAAATTGTCCCTACACCCTCATTTCTCCACTCTGTGATCATTAAAATTATTAACAAATGTCAGTGGAGAGCACCCTCATTCTGTTGGACAGAATCTGAGCAGTAAACAAAAATTAGACTTACTGCATTTTGAGGACTCAAACTTATTTTGAAGCTTCCTAAATGAATTAATTTGTACAGGATTTTTCTTTTTAAAAACTTACTATGTCCCCTTCACCCTAAATGGTATCAAACTTACTACTCTTCTGGGTAAAAGGAGATAAGATTTCAAGCTCCAATTTATTCTTAAAAGATTTGAATCACTAGACAGATAGTAAAGGAATTGATTCAAGTGTACTTGGCAGAAAAGAAAGGCTTTGTAACCCACCTCCCCCATGTGGTTGCCGTTGCGAAACCACTGAAGGAATGAATGGGAGGGTGCCTCTCCTTGGGATGAGACACCATCATGGTGACGTCTGGATTGGATTAACTATTCCAACCGAATGTTCACTCCCTCACTGAAGCAGAAGCAAGGGCATGGTCAGATTGTAAACACTTAGCACAGAAGAAATGTCCAGAGAAACTCTAGGGTCCCTAGCCAGCCTTTGAGAATTCACTATCAGGCCCCACAGGATTGATCGGCAAAGTGGGGAAGTATATCTAAGTTTCCTCATTGAGTTGAGTCCTCTTCCTCTTGCTGGCTGACTCTTGCAGAAAGAAAGAAAAAAAAATGTGTAACAACAGCAAAGGGACCACACCCTGACATTTTATTTCACTAGGATTTCATAGCCAACTTGGGACTGGTGAAAAATAAAATTTCAAGTCAAGTTACATTCTGGGTCGTTTTGTGGCAGTTTGTTCTTATGTGGCAAATAAATAATAGGGATGTGAGAAGCAACATGTCTGTTGTTTCTGATTTTTAAGACAACACATACAAAATAAACCAACATTTTTGGTCAGCATGAACTTTGTCAGGGTCAATTACTTTTGTCTCCCAGGGGAGGCTTAAATAACACGTTCACAGCTAGACCTTTAGCCTTTGGTACAGACTGTCAGGATTTCCTTAGCCTTTGAGAAAATACACGTTTCTCTATCATTCTACCTTATTTTCCTTAACATATTGATGGGTCTCGGTAATTTCTGTGTAGGCTCCAGACAGCACGTTAAAACACGTTTAAGTGGTGTATATATATAAATTCTTCACTCTAATTGATAATCTAAAAGATAATTCCCATTTACACTCTCCTTGGTCTGGTTTAAATAAAAATGATAACTAACGTCATATTCATTTGTACATATATTCTCTAGCATTCATTAATTCAGTGTCTGCTATGAGCTCAAAATATTGTAGACACCAGGGTTATCATGGCGAAATTTAAATTCTAGTACACAGAAGCTTGAAGTGGTGATGTGAGGTAGACAACCCATTTATATCCGGTGATCAAGGAAGACCTCTCTGAGAGCCAAATGACAAGAATCAGAGTCCTGGGAAGAACATTCTTACTGTAACAAATAACTTAAAGCAGAAGTGGACTTGACATATTGAAAGAACTGAAAGAAGACCATTGGTTGGGAGTACGTTGGAGAAGGGGAGGGGCAGTGACATGAAGGCAGAAACAGGGGCCAGGTCACTTAGACCCTTGTGTGGATAGTGATATGGGGTTTGAATTTATCCTGAAAAGCCACTGGAGGGTTTTCAATTCATAAATAAAAATTCAGTGTTCCCATCATCATGAAGATATTATTCCCAGGGGCGCCTGGGTGGCTCAGTGGGTTAAAGCTTCTGCCTTCGGCTCAGGTCATGATCCTAGGGTCCTGGGATCGAGCCCCACATCAGGCTCTCTGCTCAGCAGGGAGCCTGCTTCCCCCCCCCCCCCCACTCTCCTGCCTTCTTCCCTGCCTACTTATGATCTCTCTCTCTCTGTCAAATAAATAAATAAAATCTTTAAAAAAAAAAAAAAGATGTTACTCCTATCTACATAGAAAGGAACAGATTGAATATGTAAGTAAGGTTCATGACTTCGAGCTAAAACTTTAAAATAGAAGAAAAGAGCCTGTTTTTATGCTTATACCTAAGTACTGAATGAAAGGAAAACAATTAGGGAAAATTGATTCATGGGAATTAGAGCACATAAATGATTACCCTTCGTGGAACCAGAGTGATGTTATAGAATTGCAAGTCACAACGTCAAAAAACAACAACCAACCATACTAAGACAAGGCTGCCAATGACAGAGCGACTTTCCTGAAATGACAAGATTCATGGTCATCTAGAATGTTCCGCATTTTCCTGGTATTGGGCCAAATAATTGGTCACTTTGATTGAATGACCTCTACAGAGCAAGCCAAGTATCTGTCCCTGAGTCAAAGACAAATGGTTGGATGGAAAAAGAAAAATTCAGCTCAATGTACAGACATTTCATCAATGGGACACCAATCAAGCAGATACTGTGAAATAAGCAGTATTTACTCTGCAACTGTCACGGAGTTGAAGACGCTAGAACAGGAAATATTTTAAGATTTTATTTATTTAGTTGACAGAGAGAAACACAGCTAGAGAGGAAACGCAAGCAGGGGGCGTGGGAGAGGGAGAAGCAGGCTTCCAGCCCAGCAGAGAACAGGAAAATTTGTAAATTAAGAGCCTTGTATAAAGAGTGGAGTAAGCTGTGGGAGGTTCAGCTACAAAGTGGTCTTGCTTCTGATTCCTCTTAAAATTTATCAGATTTTTAAGATCGAAATGTTTCCTGTTCAGTAGTACTTTGGCCTGCATTCACATTGCCATTATCATCATCCATTTCATTACTAATACGAGAAGTCTGTGACAGTGTGTAGTAAATGACACACAGGCAGTAAATGTTAACTTCCCTCCTTTGTTGTGTAAGCGTATCGTTTGGTTAATTTGGAAAGCTATTGAGCGTGATGTACACAGATTGGCCTAAACTTGTATTTTAGCACTTTAATTCAGTAGGACTAACTCTGCACTCTTTGGTAACTGCCTGTTCACAAGCTACCCACTGTCCACATGCTGTATTTGCCAGCCTGAAATTTGCTTCTTCTGTTATTTTTTGTTTTGTTTTTGTTTTTTAGAGAGAGAAAGAGTATGTGTGCATATGGGAAGGTGGGGGAGGAAAGGGAGACGAAGAGAGAGAGAATCTTAAGCAGACTCCATACCCTGCACAGAGCCTGACTTGGAGCTCAGTCTCATGACCCTGAGATCATGACCTGAGCTGAAATCAAGAGAGATTAGGAGAGACTAAGAGAGCTTAATGGACTGAGTCACTCAGGTGCCCCGAAATTTGCTCCTTCTGTTTTTCTTTTGAATTGAGTCCTCAATCCAAGTTTTCTCATTATCTGTGGCTTATTTGTGAGCAAAACTTGAATTTATTCATTTATGACTTATTTTCTAATTTCTTGGAGGAATGACTTTCAAGACAAATATAACTATGTAGAAGATGAAACCAATGTTATCAGACATTAATACAGTAAAAACGAATGAAGAGTTCTTCCTACTGTTTCCTGTGCAGAAAATTGATATGTTTTTATGTCTTAACTTAGCTGATTTCTACTCCTCTTTTATTTTTTGGCTTTTTTAAAAGATTTTATTTATTTATTTGAGAGGCAGAGATCACAAGCAGGCAGAGAGGCAGGCAGAGAGAGAGGAGGAAGCAGGCTCCCTGCTGATCAGAGAGCCCGATGCGGAGCTGGATCCCAGGAACCTGGGATCATGACCTGAGCTGAAGGCAGAGGCTTTAACCCACTGAGCCACCCAGGCACCTCTGATTTCTATTTCTTATCTAGTTTGTTATTCCAAGTCATACATAAAAACTTTGACTCCTTTTACTGAATAATGTTGGTCTCAATTATAAAGAAATTGCTTCAGTTCTCAAGTTCACTTTTCTAATTTGAAAAAATCTAATATATGAACAAACATATTCTTAAAAATATCTGTTGGTCTCTAGCATAGTGGGTCTTAGCCACAGGGCCATGAATTCTTCAAGATCGAACTACTAAATTTCTATGACTTGATGTGTTTATTTTTGGTGTAAATAAGACCATATCCCGTTAGAGCAATACTTGTTAGATGTAACGCAGAACTGAAATGAAATGGTAGATCACATTTTTATTAGATTGTGCAATAATTTGGGCTCATGAGCATATAAGAGAGTACAATCTGCCAAATTGACACAAATTTCACTCAACTTGGGAAGCATATTGAACAGTGATCAAGTGAACAAATGAATACTTTTATAGATATTGGGTCTTTTTGTTGATTTTCAACTCTAAATTCCTTTATGTATGCCACTCAAATCCCAGTATTTGAAAACAATCCAGGAACACACCAGAAGCATGGTCCTTTGCTCTATCATTATACCTTAAGTGACCTACCAAAACTTTGCTATTTAACTCAGAGGAACAGGTAGCAACATAGTGTTTCTTTGAAGTTAGTTACTTCATCACTTGAATAAATAATTTTATGAAAATACCACAATATTATAGTTAAGTGCAGACCTGTTACATTTATTAAGGACTTAGAGTCATTTTTCTGATGCATTTCTAAGTATATGGTCACATATTCTTGGAAGAGTGACTTATACTTTCTTCTGTACACATAGACTATACCCAAAGATATAATCAAAAGTGATCCTTATTTCTGTGCTCTTCCTTTTGCCTAGATACTGATCTTCAATAACCTTATATCTAGTTTATTTGAAAAGATACAGATTCTACCAATTCCATGATATCATTTCTTTCTCTTAAAATAAAACATCTACATTCCCACCAGGCCAAAAAAGTTTTCTCTTTATTATATTTATCTGCTGGGAGAATGGATTTCCTAACCTAATTTTCAGGTAATGATTAGTTTTTTCAATAGCAAAAGCACTGGCCCAAATGGTCACTATTTATAGAGCATCTTTGTACAAGACTATTTGAAAGTCTCTTACCTACATCCTCTCAGCACTTATAATACATATCTCCCCTCTACCTTACATAGGAGGGATCTTTGCTACAAGAGGGGAAGTGGACTTAGCTGAGGTCAGAAAGTTGGTAAATGGGGAGGTGGGTGAGGGATGAGTTAATGAGTGATGGGCATTAAAGAAAGCACTTGTTATGATCAGTACTAGGTGTTATATAGAAGTGATGAATGACTACATTCTACTCCTGAAACCAATATTACACTATATGTTAGCTAACTAGAATTTAAATAAAATCTGGGAAAAAAAAAAGAAAGTTGGTAAAGGGAATTGGAATCAAGGTCTATCTGACTTTATAGTCTATACTCTTTGTAGTATAGATACAGTATGTAATATATGGCTTACCTGTTACCTAATATGAATAGATCACAGAGAATTATCTATTGTGTGTGTGAGCTCCAGCTCCTCCTTTCTTGGATTATGGGATAATATTTGATTCTGCCAAGTAGACTCAAATTATACATTTTAGGAAAGACAGTTGACTCTGCCATGAGTCTCTTCCAGTTATAAATTTTGTAATAAATAGACCAAGAAAAATTTATCAACATGTAATTCCATGTTGAAGGTTGTTATATTTTGCCCAAATATATCATTTAAGTATATTTTAAGTATATTTCTTTTTTTTTAACTTATCATCTATTTGTCACATATTCTGGCCAACAGAATCTTCAAAAGAAATATTTGAAGCATATTTTGTTTGATTTTCTTCCATCTCAAGCATTTTATGTATTGTGGAATAAGCAACCATTCTACACTTTTTATCTAAAGTCAAAACGGAAATCCTCCCTTAAATTTGATTGATTAGATCTGTTTCATACACGATTCTATATATTTCTGAAATCAAACAAAAATAACTTGTGTTAGCTAATTTCCCTTAGTGTACATACAGAAACCATAATTTACAACATACACTTACTCAAGAAAGTTAAAACGATTAACTATATAAAATATAATTATTTAGTCAAAGTAAAAATTAAATATACAATCATTCTAGTAAAATATATAGATAAAATATATAGTTACTCCAGTATGAATTTAAGAAGTTCTCTAGTGAGAAATAAAAAAATTTAAAAAGTTAAATTTGAAATCTAAGTCTAGTGCTTTTCTCAGGGAGGCTTCTTATTCCATCTACTGCTAAATTTGTCCTTTTATCTATGTTGGAGGTTAAAGTAAAAAATTTAAATATTTTCTATTTTTTAAGCTTAGAGTCTTCTAGTGCTAATATATAACCCTTGGTTTATCTCTATGGCTGAATGTCAGCTTTGTACAAACAATTCCTGCAGGACATGGTCTTTTGTCTTTAGTTACTCAATATTTGGAGAAGAGTACTTCTGTTCATCTTCTAATAACAGGCCCAGTCAAGCCACTTGGCATTATCATGGCTTTGAGTCTAAAGTGACCAGTTCCAAGCAGCTGCATAGATTATTCTCTCTTTCCTAAGGAAATAAATAATGACATTATTTAAATAAAATTTTTCTAGATACAGAGAGTTATTTTTAGGTGACATAGACACATTTTTTCTTGGCTAATTATAAAAACAACTAAAAAGAGAACAAATAAATTTATGGCAAATCCTACCATTTCTATTGATGGTAGGATTTATAAAAGAATTTTTAAATGAGAATTTTTTTGTTTCTCTAGGTGATAAATAGCATACACTCATGGCCCTTAGCCAAGCTAAGGATGCATTTATGTAAAAAATAAGACAAGAATCACCGTGAACTCCCCTTCTAGGTCTTGTCTTATGTCACAGCCTTTTTCTCTAGAGGGCCCACTGTGTTTCAGTTTTGGGTTCAGAACTTCTTCAAAAATAGAATGAAGATTATTCCAACTCATTGTCAATTTCTCTCCAGACTTCTAACTAGAGTACATTGTAATACAAAAGAAAATCAATGAACACATGGTTCTAATAACGAAAAACCTAAAAGACATCATATGAGAGCAAGAACATATATGAATATCTCATTTTGCTAATTAACCAGGTTTCAGGTTTCAGAAAGATTCACTATTATGTCTTTAAATGTAGGTTTAGAGCACTACATTGACCTGTTCAAAAAAAGTAACAAGATCAGATTTTTTAAAAAGTAATTTTGAAACTTTAGGAACTTTTAGAAGATAATTTAGGGGAAAAAAATAAAAAGAAAGCAATCATAATATAATTAAATAATTCTAGTGTAAAATGCAATAGTCTACTAGGAAATTGTGAAAAGTTTCCTAGTTGACACAGAATGATGTTCATAATATACTGTGAATAAAAGAAGATAAATTACTGAAAAGTACGTTTTGTGTGAATGCCACTCCTTCAATGTCCCAGACTAAAATCTTGAAATCCTCCTTGACTCTTCTTCATCTCACGCTCTGCTTCCAATTCTTCAGGACATCTTTTTGGTTCTACTTTCAGAATGTGACACCATCTCTCCTATGTCATAGGCTCACAGGAGCCTCTCCCCTTGCTTACCTGTGCCTCCTTTCAGTCTGTTCTCAACATAGCAGAGCAATTTTTTTTTTTTTAGATTTTATTTATTTATTTGACAGTGAGAGAGGAAACACAAACAGGGGGAGTGGGAGAGGAAGAAGCAGGCTTCCTGCCAAGCAGGGAGCCTGATGCAGGGCTCCATCCCCGGACTGTGGGATCATGACCTGAGCTGAAGGCAGCCAATTAACTGACTGAGCCACCCAGGCACACCCAGAGTAATTTTTTTTTTACAACGTAAGTCATATCATACTTCCTGTGTCATTCAAACCCTCCAGAAGCTCCCACCTCATGCCCAAGGAAGCCAAACACCTTACAGTGGGGTAACAGAATTTCTGTGATCTGGCTTCCTATCACTCACCTCCCTGTCCTCATCTCCTGCTCCTCTGCCCCTTACTCATGCCTCTTCTGATCCATTAGTATCCATGCTAGTTTCCATACCAGGCTTTCCACCCTAAGGCTTTCTCATGCCCCTGGAATGACTTCCTCCAGAATTTCCCATGGCGGATGTGCTTTCTTAAGTCTTTTCTCAAGTGTCGTCTTCTCAATGAGACCTACTCCAACCACTTTGTTTAAAATTGTAAACCACATTCCCAGCTTCATCTCTAGCACTCTCCAGTCCCCTTACCCTTTTCTCCCTGTTCTGTTTATTCGTTTTGTGGTAAGTTTTTGCATTTCCTAATATACTATTCGCTGTTTATTATAGTTATTATTTATTGTTTGTTTCGCTCTAAAAAAAGTAAGAGGATGGTTCTCTGTTCCCTTTACTCCTATATTCCAAGTATCTACAACAGTGCCCGGCATATAGAATGTACTTAATAAATATTTGTGGAAAAAAGTTGTTTTTAAAAAATAATATAGAACCTAGTCTTGAGGAATGCATATCAACTGTTAGTGAAGATTATGACTGAAAAATATGGACAGTAGGTAGAATTTTTACCCTTTACCTTCCATATACCTTAATGTTAGAATTTTTTTTTAACAGCACCACTTTTATAATAAAAATCCATATCTAGAAACAAAAAGGGGAAAAAGTCATCCTTTAATCTACTAACACATTCAGTTCTGATTTTTCCTCTTCAACAAAATGGACTTGAAATCAAATTTGGATTAAATTACCTTTGCAGGGGCACCTAGGAGGCTCAGTCAGTTAAGTGTCTGCCTTCAGCTCAGGTCATGATCTCAGGGTCCTGGGACTGAGCCCCACATCAGGCTTCTTGCTCAGCAGGGAGCCTGCTTCCCCCTCTGTCTTTTCCACGTACTCTGTGTGCCTTTCTCTCTTTCTCTCTCTCTCTTGCAAAAATAAACAAATAAAATCCTTTTAAAAAATAAAAAATAAATAAAAATTAAATACCTTTACAAGTTACATCCTTTTGGGAACTTGATTCTCATATACTGTTCTAAATTTCCTTTAATTATGAAGAAAAGATTCTTAATGTATGTGTAACTATGAGTTAGACAGGGTAGTTAAAATTCAGACTGGAATTTTTGTTAAAATTCAGACTGGAATTTTTAGTGTCGCCCACCATTAAGACTGCATTTACTCATAATTTCTGATGACACTATACTTCAGAAGAAGTAGAAAAAACCCACAAAATGGTACTTCAATGTGGTATGACTTGAAAGACCGGGAGGTCTGTGTGGACACAGATATGTGATAGTCACGTATGTATCTCTTTTTTAAAATTAAAAAAAAATTTTTTTTCTATGTGTAAAGCCCATCAGACTGTGGGTATTATCCATGATTCTTTTCCTAAAAGAATCTGCCTTAAATGTAGGGATAGAAAATTAATAAATTAAAGATTCTGTAAGGGTCAACCTTTGGCAAAGTATGTTTCTCTTGGTGGGTCGTAGTCATAGTATCTCAAATAAGTGGAAATAAGAAATTTTCTGCAAGACTACTGTTAAGATTTACCGCCTTTTCCAGGAAGATGAACACTGAAAAGTAACAGAACTACATTTCATTCTGATCAAATGGGAAACTGTTTTCGAGCACGGTCTTGAAACAATGGCTCAAAAAGAGATGAATTGTACAGGGTAAGGAGACGATGTTATAGGGAATTTAAAAGGGAGAGTGGAGTGGCAGAGAGGGAGAGGTGGGTGGGAGGGGCTGTGAAAGGACAGTCATGGCTGTCCCGAGCTGCTGGAAGGACCCAAAGCACATCTTGTATTCTGCCCCTACCGATAGCCGACAGAACTGCACCTTTTCACGCAATCCGTTCACTTAACAAAATTTCATTGAGCACGTACAGTGTAACAAGCACTGTGGTTGGCCGAAGAGTACATTGGTAGAAGATTAGGACCCAGCGCGTGCCTTTGAAAGGGACTGCATTGGAAATTCAATGAGGTCAAGTGTCTGTTGCTTCCTGCCCCAGAGCAGCCCTTGTCAAGCTCACTTGGAGCTTTTCTTTCATTTCCTGAAGGGACTCGGCCAGTCCCCAAGCTGCCAGGAGCATACAGCAGTTTACACAATCTGACTCCGGGCTGCTGGAGCAGCTCACGTGCCCAGCTGCTTGGACGATGACATGGAAGGCAGCTGTGCAAGCCCACAGGCTTTGCCTGGCCACCCAGGAGCTCTCCCCGGAGGGGAGAAGCCGGAGCTACAGCCCACCTGGCTACTACCGGACACTGAGAGGTCAAGCCGGGAAGGGCCTGGAGTCTGCAAACCAGCGCCTTCACTGCTGAACAGTGCAGAAGAGAGTTTTTTTTTGGGTGGGGGGCATCCTGGGGCCCAAATAAACTGTGTTCCATCCTTGCTTTCCATGGTTTGGCATTGGGAGGAGAGTAAGAGGTGGGTTCTGGCAAAT
The DNA here is from genome assembly GCF_922984935.1 of Meles meles. Taxonomy (NCBI): domain Eukaryota; kingdom Metazoa; phylum Chordata; class Mammalia; order Carnivora; family Mustelidae; genus Meles; species Meles meles. The sequence goes on along the minus strand of NC_060066.1, from coordinate 18,410,653 downwards.
ATAAAGCTTAATTCAAGCAGAATGATAGCTGTAGCTTAACATCTGTGTGACTCTGAGTGAGGTACTTCACTTCTCTGGAGTTCAGTGGCGTCATCTATAAAGTAGGCAGAATAATAAAACCAACCTCAAGGTTATCATGAAGCGTGAAAGAGGAAATATATGTCAAGTAATGACTGTATTTCCTAGAATGTAGTAAAGGTCAATGTTCTTGACCTGCTTGACACTTGTTGTTATTATCTTTTTGAAAAATTTTATTTTTTTCTAATTTTTAAAAAAAGATTTTATTTATTTGAGAGAGAGAGAGAGAGAGAGCTGGTGTGGGACTTGATCCCAAGATCCTGGGATCATGACCTGAGCCAAAGGCAGATGCTTAACTGACTGAGACCCTCAGACTCCCTTAACTTTTTTTTTTTTTTTTTTTTGCCAGTTTCTAGACCTACTTTCCTCATCCTCCTGATTTGTCCTCATATTTGTGAAGCAACTCTTTCTTGCCATTTTATAGGACCCTGAAGATTATGAAGGTGGGACGGATACTGCTCCTTCACTCTAAGAGCTCTGAAAACTTCAAGTAAGGAGGACGTCACCCAACACTCATGTGCTCCCACTGAACCTTTGCAAACTTACCCGTAGCTAAATATTATTGCCAGTTCATAGGTTAGGAACCTGAGCCCAGAGCTCAGCTAGTATGTGGTGAAACAGTGCACAGTACAGTTTTCCAAGCCAGAAAGACCTAGAATAAAATCCCAGCTGTCCTATCAGTATTACGTTACCCAGCGTGACCTTTTGAGGAACTCAAAGCTACTCACTATTTTACTGTACAATGGGAATAATAGCTAGTCCATTGGGGTTTTCTGAAGATTAAATGGAATCAAATACCCAGTATTAAACCCAGTTTCCAACACACCAATGGCACTAAGTAACATGATGATTATGTTGTGAAAATTGACATTTGAATGTAGGTCTGTCTGACTCCAAAACTCTAAAACATACTCTCTTATTATAATAAGTTACAAGGAAATGAGCTAATGGAACACTTACTTAAAGAAAAGCTTTAAAAGTCAGTTTTACGTAGGAGTTCTTTCTGCAATTTAAGTGTGTGTGTGTGTGTGTGTGTGTAACACTCCCCTGTAACTATTCTACAGTGTGTTTTTGCTTTTTAAACTCAACTTTCAATTTTGACAAGGGGGAACAGAGATGTCTGCATTCTCCAGGTTGGTGGAACACTGCTCCACAGGCCATCAAGAAAACCCGGGCAAAAGCTAGACCCCACTGTAGGTTCCTCCTCGCTGTAGGAGGACCAAGGAGAGGATCAGTAGAGGGGAAGCAACATCCATTAAGTAACCGACACGGAAGTTGCTAACAACACATCCACTGACATTCCGTGGCCTCTGTCAGCTGCCAAGCAGGCTGAGTAACATAATTTCTAGCTAGACAGTCATAGGCCCAGATACAACACTTATCTATGCAGGACAGTTTGAGAAGAGAGAAAAAGTAATTATGAATGGGGAAATGTAATCCTGATTCTAAGTCCCAGATAATTTATCATGCACCATCATGGAATTTGGTTGGCTTTCCTTTTATATGTGATTGAATGAGTTGACTGTCAAGGTTACAGACTTGGCAATTTGTGATGTCTTTGGGGGTACCATTTTAAGACCCAGCTTAAATAGAATCCTCTGGAACGCGTCTTTTACTATTGCAGATACAACTATTTTGCCTCTCCTCTATTTTTATCCGTCATTAATGTTTTATTTCATAAGATATTTATATGCCTATCTCCCTTCCTAGACGATCTTCTTCATAGAGGTAAGAAGTACTGTCTTATATATCTTTATATCTCAAGGGCCAAGCAATGAATCTGCATCATTTAGAAGATTAATATTGAATCCATGAATAAATGAGCTGAAATATATAACATATAAATATGTTTACATACACATTTATATAAAACTATGTAATATATATATTTTTTCAGTGGTGGTTGAGTTGACCATCTATTGAGTATATTTTATGGGATGTTGTTAGATGATGATGATGAGTGATGACAGAAAAACAGATTACCTCCCCCCACAAGCATTTTAAATATACTCAAATTTATTTATTCCCATCCTAGATATATTCTTGATTCTCTGAGGTATATAAAAGCACTAAGTTATTTAAAAAGCAAATAGCAGTGCCTGGGCAACTTCAAGGTCAAGATACATAGTTGTTTATGATAGAAAATGTTTAATAAAAGGCACTTCCTCTCTTGGATCTCTGCTGCATTTGTCTTCATTCCCAGCTGAATCTTCCAAAAGGTTTGCAATTCAAGTAAAGTTTACAGGAAGCTTCTTACCTTCCTGAAGCAGTTTATGAGAACTTAAAAGAGGTTTCTCCCCACTCCCAACAAAATAAGCTTGTCTGTTGATTTATTGCACTTTCCTCTCTTTTCCCGAAATCTCAATCTCTTAAACACACACACACACACACACACACACACACAGCTTTGCCTGTTTTTAATTTTCATTTCCTTGGCAAGCTGTATTGCTTTTTCTTTCCTTTCATTTTTCAGAAATGCTCTCCCGCACTCCCCCTCCCCCTCCAGTCACCACTGGTTTGAGCTTCTTTGTCCCAAAGTTCTGCCTTTGTTTCCTCAGCTACAGTGCAATGAAATGTCTTTCTCTAAACGTTCTGACCCCAAACCAAACGATTTTCAGGATGAGCTCTCATGTTCCTCTTGTGTAGTATCATATTATAGATGTAGGGAAATTGATACATTGCAACTTGTTTGTAATAACTTGCATGTTTAACAAATACAGCCAAGAGTACTTAGAATGTCTTTAACGGTTTCAGAGGGGACATATAGAGCACATAAAACCTGTTGGCTGTTTGTAAATCTAGCAAAATTCTTAGATTCGGTGAATGCTACTTATATCTATCTTAAAGTAAACTTAGCCATATTTATTCTTAACTAAACTACTTTCCCATCCAATATATGCCATTCAGCAAATAACCTTCCCCAAATGAGACCGCTACATCGATAAAGTTTGGCAAAATGTTCTGTGTGTCTATATAGCACATCTACATTTTGCTATGTGTGTGTACCCAGACATCAGATGTGTCTGAACTTTCAGCTGTTTATTGTCCCTTATTACCTGTTTATCTGTTACGGGAACCTGAAAGTGTTCTGTACAACATAGATGCTTGATAACTGTTTGTTGAATAAAAATCATTTTTTTTACTCCCTAAATCGAGCATCTGCTCTGTGCCCAGCATTATATCAAGTACAGCAAACAGAAGTGAATGAAGCACAGCCTCTACTCTCAAGGTGTCCACAGTCCAATTGAGAAGAGAGAGACAATTGGAATCATTGTGATAAATTGCCTGACAAGTGTACTAAAGGAAACATCTCCTACACTTAATCGCAGTAGGCGCGCATCTAGATTGGGGTAGTAAATGTTTAAAAAGGCAAATAGTAGTTTTTCAGGCAAAGAAAACGAGGATAGAGTTGCAGATAAAACACATATCTGGGAGCCTAAACACTGTACAAAAATGCAAACAATGTATTTTTCAAAAGTCATTAAAAATTATTATAAATATTAAATAACCAGACCCTTGTGATAATTGCTGTTTACTTTACTGAAGGGACTGGCGTGTTGAAGGTGGTGTGATTCACTGGGTCGCAAATTAATGCCCGGGGTGACGCCATAGTTTTTACTGCAGAAATAAAGACTTTGGTGCTTCTGATAGCCCTCAGAAGCTGTGCCCTTCCAGCAGCTGGCTTGTGAACGTCCAGAATTCACATGGTGTCATACTACAGAATGAAGACGCTTATAAAAATCTGTGCCTGGTTATGTCCCTGTATGCAAAGGCTACGGACACCGAAGTCAGACAATCCCAGCAAAGATAATGAGCATTTATCAAGGGAGAAAGTGTGGGGAAGTATTTCAAAGTCTTTGAGATCCAGGGTCCTCCAAGTTGAGAGAAGGTCAAGAGTAATTGCTTAGCATGAGGATTACATGAGATTAAACTATCTCTGTCAGAGTTCTTCAGAGAAACAGAGCCAATAGAATGTGTGTGTGTGTGTGTGTGTATATATATATATACACACACGAAGAGATTTATTTTAAGAGATTGGCTCCCATGACCACAGAGGCTAATGAGTTCCCACATCAGCAGGGTGAATTCACAAGGTGAAGACCCAGGGAAGCTGGTGGTATAGTCCATTCTAAATCAGAAGGCCTGAGAGCCAGAAAAACCAGTGGTGTGGTTCCAATTCAAATCCTGGTCATATGAGACCAAAGAAGACCCAATGTTTCAATTCAAATCTGAAGGTAGGAAAAATTGATTGAAAAAATTGAAGTCCTTCTGGACTTCTCTCCTTCTCGGGGAGAATCACCCATTTTGCTCTGTTCAGGCCTTCAACTCGCTGGATAGGCCCAGCCATAATAGTCAGGGGAGATCTGTTTTGCTCAGCCTACAGATTTAAATGTTAATCTCCTCCAAAAACACACTCAGTCAAACACCCAGAATAATGTTTGACCAAGTATCTGGGCATCCCGGGGCCCGATAAAGTTGGCATGTAAAATTAACCATCACAATATCTAAAGCTCCTTGCACAATGAATGAAATAGGTTCTCATAAAAGTTTTAAATAAATGAAGGAATAAATGAAACTATGTTAAAAATGAGGACAAATGGCTTTCTTCATCATTGTTTGATAGGGAACAGGAAAAAATTGGCACCATATAATTGTTTCTGGAGAAGCTAAAGGTCACTTTGGGAGAATGAGATAGAAGAGCGAGGAGGAACCGATCTCGGGAATTTACTATAAAATACAGAGTATTGACATAGTTTTCACAGGAGTGAATATGGCACACAATCAACCATAGCAAACCACAGAACGAGAAAAATCAGCTTGTGGCCAACCCAAAGGACAACTTTCTAACCACAAGCTGGGATGCCTGATGAGCCATAATTCTAGTGGTAATCCAACATGGAAATGAAAGGAAAAATCGTGTGCTTGATGTTGTATCTATCAGTGGACTCTATATCCAACAACTCCTCTAAGACAACAGATAAAGGCAATGAAACCACAAAGGATGGTTATGACTTAATTTTTCCCACAGAAATAAATGAACTCCTAATGGAGTGGACTCCTAATGGGAAAGAAGCTATAGATATGAACGTGGCCTGGGGTATGTCTTTCAACAGATCCTAGCGTTTGGACTTGAATATATCTGAGTACTTTACACTTACTCAGCGGCTGTTAGTGCCAAGCGTTCAGCTGCCAGCTATCACTTATGCTGCATTCATATAAAACCACGGTAAGACATATGCAGGTATCCATCTAACAAATGAGGATCCTGGACCTTCCATTAACCTTGGGAAGGTTAATGTCATCACATATCTGGAGAACCCTGGGTCTGGGATTTCAGCTCAAGTCCTCTAATTCCAAAGTCAGACTATTTAATAATCTTGGGTGTTCTTTTTTTTTTTAATTTTTTTAAGGATTTTATTTATTTATTTGACAGAGAGAAATCACAAGTAGGCAGAGAGGCAGGCAGAGAGAGAGAGGAGGAAGCAGGCTCCCTGCCAAGCAGAGAGCCCGATGTGGGACTCCATCCCATGACCCTGAGATCATGACCTGAGCCAAAGGCAGGGGCCCAACCCACTGAACCACCCAGGCGCCCTAATCTTGGGTATTCTTAATGACTGACCCTTTTGCTCTTGCATGAAGCATGAGAAATTAAAATTATATTTTAGAAATTCTTTGAAGATTGTATAAGTTTATATAAGCGACAAGAAATCTGGCCTCCTAGAGACTTGGGTAGAATTAAATTTGTCAATATTTTACCATTTGAATGTACCGCAAAATAGAAAAGTCTTGCATAAAGAAAGTAACAGTATGCCCAGCTGTACCATCTATCATGGCGAGAGGGAAAATTTAGTATTTGTTCAGTCATGGCAGGAAGAGATGAAAAATAACTATATCCTTATGATGTCTTTAAGGTTCACCGTTAAAGTTATGCTACATGTGTATGGCAGTACTCTTTGGTGGCGAAGAACATGGCCTTTGAGTACCATTCTAGAACAAGGAAGACTAAAGAGACATGAAAACTAAATCTTTAGATCCTGGATTGAGGAAATATGTCCACAAAGACTATTACTGGAATAATTGTTTTCAACAAAAATAAAAGTCAGTAAGTTTTAACAACTGACGAGCCTTGGCAAACGGTATATTCTTGCAAAATCCTCACTCTTGCAATTTTTCTATGAGTTTAAATTTTACCAAAACAAAAATTTGGGAGATAAAAGCAAAAATAAAATAAAGTAAAATACCTCCTTTCCAAAAAATAGCATGGGTTTTGTAGCTGGATAGACTTGGTTTGGATATCAGCTCTGCCATTCACTATTAGATACAGGGCTTTGATAGGGGTATTCAATCCTTCCAAGCTTCAATAATTTCATCAATAAAATAGAATAAAAGAAACTAATCATGAAAGCATGCTGAGAAAATTAAATAAAATATTTTATGTAACATGCTTAGTAGAATTCAGTATATACTAAAAGTAAAACATTTTATGATAATTATTGTAACGATTACAAGTTCTTTGATGAGTTTAATTTGCCTGTATTGTCAGAGCAATTGCTGTAATCTGGTCCCCCTCCCCCGTCCCCGACACCCCCCCCCCTCTCCGCCCCCAAGGGATTCCTGTCTCAGAATTACTGCAAAAAGATTTTGCTGCATCTGGTCTTCTTAAAACATCAACTTTGATCTCAGAGACTGTCAAGGTATATTATATATCACGTTTTAGATAATTGTATATCTCTTTGGGAAAAGCCACTGGGTTATTTTTATAAGGCTAATAATAAAAACTTCTAGAAAGAGTGAACAACCCTGTTTTACAGATTCCAGTCTTTTCCCTAGCAGTGTTTTGTCAAAACAAGGTCTTTTCCCACAGGAAAATCTGTCAGAAAACCCAGCCTCTCCCCAGCTACTGTTTAATACCATTTTCCTTTCAGCGGGGCCACCAAATAAACCAGAAAACCTACTGTTAACAGAAGATTATAATTGTCTAAGAAATATCCTTGGTGCAAAGAATAGCATTTAACTGTTTGTAATAAAATTACCTTAAGTAATAGTAATAATAAATAGCTGACAGTCCTTTAGACAATTTAAAGTTACTGTGTGATTGCATTTGTGTAATATTCTTTAAATGACAAAATTATAAAGATGGAGAAGAGATCAGTGGTTACCAGGGCTCAGTGCCAGATGGAGGTGGGGTGGGGGAGGGGGACCTAGGTGCATTGTTTATTAAAGGTCAACTTTATTAAAGGTCAACATGAGGGATCCTTGTGGTCATGGTAATGGCATTCTTCTGCATCTTGAGCATGGTGGTAGATACATGAACCCACGCCTGTGAGTGTAGGCAAAACTCATACAATCTAAATAAATTTGGTGAATTTATCAACATCAATTTTCTGATTGTGATATCGTGCTACAGTTTTGCAAGGTGTTACCATTGGAGGTAAAGAGTATTTTGGATCTCTTTGCGTTATTTGTTTCAACTGCATGTGACTTCATGATTTTCTTAAAATAAAAAAGTTTAATTGGGAAAATACTGCTTAACATCTTTTATCTACCTTGATGTGGATGGTAACCTTTTGAGGGACAGGAGAGATATTTTCCTAGGCCGTTTACATACATTTTAATAACACTTTGATCTCTGACTTCCAGATAGAATTTTCAGCTTTTTAAAAGGCCAGCAGATTAAAAAAAAAAAAAAAAAGGCCAGCAGTTAATACAGAACTCCTGACTCCGGCATCCTGAGATAAACAAGTTAGGCAAACGTGGTTGTATTATCTGTCATTTGATAAATGAGGAAAAACTTCTCCAGGAAGAATAGGAGTAGCTTGAGTGAGTCCAGCATCCTGAGCACGCCCAGGGGGAAAATGAAGTCATTGTTATCTGATGTGACACCTAGAGCAGCCTGACTCACAAGCCCGCCACCACCAACGAAGACAGTCCATAAAGAGAGTCTGGGATCAATTAAGGAAAAGTGAACTTCTAACCTATGGGAACTGTCACGGGTGAGTCCTGGCCTAGCTGATCTCTGAGTTTCCCGAGGTTAATCACAGCACTCCACAGCTGACAAGGACCTCCCCTCTTTCCCTACCTTCATTGACTAAACTTGTGCCCTCTGAAACCCGGAGGGGAGAAAGTTCCCTTTCTCCTTATTTCCAGAGGGGTTGATAGGGGTGGTGGGGAAGAGCCAAGGATCGTCTTGCCCAAGAATAAACCTCCCTTACCTGGAGCAGGAGCTGCCATGTAGTAGGTGCTCAATGTATTTGTAACAAATATTAATTTGAAATTAACTTTAAGAGGAGTTCTAGCTCACAGCTCCTATCTATACACTAGAAAAAAAAATCACTTGTCTATCTGTGAAATGCTATGCATCAGACATCATCTTTACATATGTAATTATTAATCATTCCTTTCAAGTATTTTATACAATAGTTGATATTTTTAACATCCATTTAATTGATGAGGCCATGGAGGCATAGGAAGATTGAATAACTTCCGGGTCACACAGCTACTCAGTGGCGAAGCTCGATGTAAGTAGAGCCAGAACATTCCCAGTCCCTGTGGTTAGACCACCAGCTCGTCTCACTCCTGATAATTTATGGGGATTCATTAGGCAGAAGTATGTATTCAAAAGTGAAGGCATCCATTTTGGTTTAGAACTTAACCAAAGTTCTCACATAAAATTTCTAAAAACACTCCAATGGGCTTTAAGGGTTTATAACACTCCTATAAAGTGAAAGATATCAACTTTATTTTATTAAATGAGAAAATGACATCCATGAGGTTAAGAGGCTTATAATGATAACCCATTTAGTAAGTGTTGAACTCTGTCTCCTGAGTTTTATCTTCCAAACCAGAATCTTGGGATTACCGTGTGCTGTTCATACTTACATTTCAGGGTCAACCTACCTTCCACGAGAATTTTAATTAAGTCTTAAGGCCGGACTCTGACTAATTAGGCTCATTGAGCTTGTTGAGATACAATATTTGTAATAATATCTGCACTTTCCATCTTGGTTGGTTGATGTGAAGAAGAGATGAGATAATGCAATGAAAAGTCTTTGTCAGCAGTAAACTTGTAGGCACATTTAAACTGCCACTATGGTTATTACTTTTCAGAATTATTTTTAATTCTAGGAAACTATGGCAAATGGGGATCTTGTTGGATTATAATTTGGGGGTATTATACACTTAAGTCTGAATTCATTCATTCATTTGTTCAGCAGGTGGGCTTTGGGTTCCGAGTATCTATGAGTTGCATTATACAAGACCCTGTAGAAAATGCAAAGTTGTAGTGCCTTGCATAAATATTATCTGTCAAATCGTAGGGTACAGAAACCATGTCTTACCATTACTCTGTCCCACCCCCATGTCTAACCATAGACAGCACCCAATAAATGTAGAATGAAGGCTCAGTCTTTTTCCTTTAGAAGTTAATGATACAGAAAGATCATGATACAGAAAATAGATACCTAGAGTCAAAACAGACGTGTAGCTATATCCTTAAAGAATTGAACGAATAGAAACTTTGTAGGATTATAATTGTCCAGTTGAGTCTGTTAAAGAGGTGGGAATTACCCTAGATGATGAACATGATATCCTTGGCTAGTCAGGAATTATTTAGAAGAGCGATTTTCGAACTTAGTTGTATCAATGGACCTCTCTGTCCAGAGATTCCATTCTGATTCTTTGGACCAGCCTGAGGACAGAGAAACTGTGTTTTTCAGAAGTACTGCAGGCAATTTTTATGGTCAGGTAAGTTTGAGGAACACTGACGAAGAAAGATGACAGCTTTTAAGTTGGGTAAAATCCCTGAAAAAAGATGAGAAAGAAGGCTTAGAGAATTATGATGATAGTAGCATCTTCCCTCCCTCCCATTCAGCAACAGTAATCTTCCAGAAACTGGCAACATTCGGCAAAGAATCTTTCAAAATGTATGTAGGTTTAAGGATGTAGGTTAGTACTAGCACTCATGATCTGTTGGGTTTGACTTGGTCATTAATTTTTTTTTTAAAGATTTTATTTATTTATTTGACAGAGAGAGAGATCACAAGTAGGCAGAGAGGCAGGCAGAGAGAGAGGAGGAAGCAGGCTCCCTGCGGAGCAGAGAGCCCGATGTGGGGCTCGATCCCAGGACCCTGAGATCATGACCTGAGCCGAAGGCAGTGGCTTAATCCACTGAGCCACCCAGGCACCCCGACTTGGTCATTAATTAATACTTCATGCAAGTGATTATAAACTTCTGACAGTGCTCACGCTTACCACCAGCCATGTCTTCTGCCCCAAATACACACACACACACACACACACACACACGCACACGTACACCCAAACTAACAGTGTGCCAGGCTGTAGATATTCAAAGTCTTAAGGATGTCACAGTCTCTGTGAAGGAAGACAATTAAATCAATGCTGTCACTCCAAGTACTCTATAGGGTTATGTAGAGAAATCTGGGGCTTCACAATCTAATACTAATGCATGGCCTTATAAAATCATTTAGCCGTGGTTTTAACCACATCAGACCAGAAGAACAAATGGATCTAAGAACTAGAAAATTCTATGCAGTGAATGTTTTTAAAACTGCTAACAGGAAGAGGTTATCTCCAAACAAACTGGAATGTTGTCTCTCAATGTAACAGGTGTTACTTTATCCCCTCTCTACTGTAAACACTGGATTTCTTGGCATCTTGGAAAATAACCACCAATTCTCTGTAGTCAGAAATGTATTCTCTAGAGCTGTTTTTCCAATAACATTTATTTTAACAATAATATGCTTAGTCTGCTGTGAAAATACAACCTCACTGATTAGTCAGCCAGCCCAGTCAAACATTGTTTGGGGTTATAATTGTAGCTATTTAATTGTTGAACAATCTCATAATAGCGGCAAAAGAAGCCGGCTTTGTTTACGCGCAGCAATTTAAAACTTGTTTTCCTCTCTTCAACCTTTTTCCTCTTTAAAAGAGAACTTGGGGTAAGTCTAGCCTGAAGCCCCAGAGTACAATTAAGCCCCCTGCAAAAACGAATCAGGGCTAGGAGGCTCCCTTTTGGTTAAAGTAAGGAGCTGTTGCCATGATTTGTTTTAATTTGATAAACAGAGAGAGCTGTTCGTTCTGAGACCTCTTCCCCCGACTCAGAAAGGGGGTGTTTTGGTACAGCTGTGGGGAATTACTCACAAGAGGTTTAAACAGTGGAAAAAGAAAACCTCCTCTTTTCTTTTTGGACCCACCCAGCCCACCAAGGTTTACAGACATAGCCAATGGAAAGATAGATTAGAGCTCACTGAAAACTCCCCTTGGAAAACGGAGACCCAGACTCCATGAGGAGAGTTACCAGATGGGAAGAAGGGCTGGAGTTCTCAGTGGCAGGGGGATGGCAAGGCGGCATCCTTGGGAGAGGCTTTGTTCAGAGACAGCCTGTAGATTAGATACCAATGTAGACACAGCCATAGGGATGGGGGTTGTAGACAAATGTCTGGTGGAGTGAAAATATTGCACTATGGTTCCCGCAGGGCCATTAAACTCCCTCTTGGCAAATTGCACAAAATTTAGATTTTCTTATATCCTTATTTTGTACAAATGTTAGATAAAGGATAGAAAGGTCTCTTTCAAATTTTCCCTCAATCATCTCTTTCTATGCATTCTATTTAATCACTCTGATCTGTGCAAAACGGAAGAAGATAATTTAACTAACTGAGGAATTTGGTTAAAATACCTCAGAGTAATTTGCTCAGCAACACCTTGAAATGAGTGGTTAAAATTTTAATAAGTCAATCACTAGCGATGCTATCATTTTTTTCAAATTAAAAACATCAAGGGTTAGTCTTTGTGGGTTATTCTTTTTTTTTGTTATTAATGTATAATGTATTATTTTTTCAGGGGTACAAGTCTGTGATTCATCAGACTTACACAATTCACAGCACTCATCATAGCACCTACCCTCCCAGTGTCCATCACCCAGCCACCCCATCCCTGCCACCCCCCTCCCCTCCAGCAACTCTCAGTTCGTTTCCTGAGATTAAGAGTCTCTTATGGTTTATCTCCCTCTCTGGTTTTGTCTTGTTTCGCTTTTTCCTCCCTTCCCCTATGATCCTCTATCTTGTTTCTCAAACCCCTCACATCAGTGAGGAGATCATATGAGAATTGTCTTTCTCTCATTGACTTATTTCGCTTAGCATAATACCCTCTAGTTCCACCCCGATTTGTGGGTTATTCTTAAAGGTAGTGAGTGTTGACCCACTTGCTAAGACCTATAGGGAAAGATTATATAATGTTATGAGCAGGATGAATTTTGAGCTCTAAAAATATGCAGTATATGCTTTTTCTATTACTTTTCGGTCTCAGGACTTTGAGAAGTGAGTCATGAAGTAAGAGTTCTCAGACTATCTAATGAATAATAAACATATTATTTTGAAAGTATAGAATCAAATTGTAATGTTTTGTAGCTTACATTTTAGCTACTATAGTTTAAAAAGAAAGAAAAGAGAAAAATAGAACATTTCATGCTTGTTTCTCAGACTGGAATTCACAAAATAATATCTAACATAATATCTTTACGCAGAACTGTAATGGCTATATATTTCCGGAAAAAAAGCATTTACAGAAAACTTTCCTACACGCATGGCCTAGTTAAATTGAGCTTTGTTAGGGGATGCCTGGGTGGCTCAGTTGGTTAAGCCTCTGCCTTTGGCTCAGGTCATGATCCCAGGGTCCTGGGATTGAGTCCCACATCGGGCTCCTTGCTCAGTGGAGAGCCTGCTTCTCTCTCTGTCTATGCATGCCACTCTGCCTGCTTGTGCTCTCTAGCTCTCTCTGACAAATAAATAAATAAAATCTTTAAAAATAAATAAATAGAGCTTTGTTAAATCTTCCTTGAACTATTGAATACAGCAGTAATAAATGGCATAAGTCAGAACTCCTTAAAATATTAATATGCCTGCTTTAAATAATTTTTCCAAATTGTTGTGAAGATGTGAAAGTAAGGATAAGATTCTTAATTTGTCTCAGTATCTCTGCCTCATTAGACTCTTAAAATATTCTTTTTTTTTAATGATTTTATTTATTTATTTGACAGACAGAGATCACAGTAGGCAGAGAGGCAGGCAGAGAGAGAGAGGGAGAAGCAGGCTCCCCACAGAGCAGAGAGCCCGATGTAGGGCTTGATCCCAGGACCCTGGGATCATGACCTGAGCTGAAGGCAGAGGCTTTAACCAACTGAGCCATCCAGGTGCCCCTAAAATATCCTTTAAAAAAAATTTTTTTTTGTTCATTTACTTTTTTTTCTTTTTACATTTTTAAAATTTCTTTTCAGCGTAACAGTATTCATTGTTTTTGTTTTGTTTTGTTTTTGAAAACCTTACACTCAACGTGGGGCTTGAACTCACGACCCCAAGATCAAAAACTGCAGGCTCTACTGACTAAGTCAGCCAGACACCCCAGGAATCAAAATACTCTTAAAAAATCCTCTATGTCTCACTTGCTTGTTTTTGTAGCATGACAAGAAAAGATGTTCAAAATCAATAATTCTAAATTAATTTCATTCACCATTTCTAAATTTATTTTGAATATTACGCCCAAATATGGTGATCCAATTTATTAATGGTAAACTTAGGCACTAGGTCACATACACATGCTTTGCCATTTTCACCTCTAAAATGCTACAAAACGAAGATTGTTACACTGAATAGCTTTCTTGTTTGAAAATGTCTTTCATGATGAACCTGGATTTTTTTCTTTTGAGATCTAACTTCCAAGAATATCATTATGCCTATTTCACAGGGATTGGTTTTCTTCCTTAGACTGTATGCAGTTGTTAAGCAGAGATAAACTAAAATCAAACATAATCAACAATAATAATGGTAGAAACCCCATAAACTAGTTAGGATTTTCCAGTTTTTTGTTTATAATGATAACAAACACTTTATTCATTTAATTCCTTTTTTTAAAGGAAAAGATATCATGCATTGATTAGCGTGTCTGATATTATTGGGGAAACCCAAAAGTCATCATTACCATGAGATCATTCCAAAGAAAATGTTTGGTTTATGTGAATTAGCCAGTAGTTGGAGCAGAGGAATGCACCTTCAGTTTTCTATAAAAAAACCAAAACCTTAACTTTCAGTTTTTGGGGAGTCTTTTGCAGTAAGAACTGAATGATTTCAAGACACTATTCTTCCTTTCCTCTACTCTTAGCTTTCTTTCTTCTTCCTTTCATGATAAACTTGCTTTTATATTTTTAAATGTCATGATTAAATTTATTTTATTTTATTTTATTTTTTAAAATTTTTTATTGTCTACATTTCTTTTTGGTGTACCAGAATTCATTGTTTATGCACCACACCCAGTGCTCCATGCAATACGTGCCCTCCTTAATACCCACCACCAGGCTCACCCAACGATTAAATTTATTTTTATTCCTCTTCCTAAAACATGATATCTTATTTATTTTATTTTATTTTTTTTTATTTCACCGTTGTATCTCTACAGTGTTGTAAGGTGGTCTACCCTATCTGGTACATACCAGCTGCCCATGAATACTCGTTGGGTGAAAATGAATAAATCAAGTCATGCAAACGAATCACAGAAAATGTGAAAAATATCCCCCACCCTCCAGAAGAAGGATCTAGAAGAAGAAAAGCCAGATGTTTGACATGCTGAACCTTCCACCAGTTTCTCAATATCTGTGCAAAACCTGCCCTTGGGTTTGTGAGTGCCCCGAAGCCATTTTTAATCTAGTTGTGTCCCTCTTTGAAGTCCTCTGAGGAGCTGGGCAGAGCTAGAAAGGGTAACAGAAGCAATCCAGATAGAGGTAGCCTTTAAAACATAATTACCCTGGACTCCATGGGCTTAAAAAAGAAATGTCCATTCATGGCTAGAAAATGAACATTATTTATCCAAAGGTTGCAGCTGTTACATTCTCTTGAGAAAACACGAAGGCCTCTCCATGCCAGGTTTTTCTCATTGCCTAACTTCAATGATTCAGAGATAAAAATCCCAAAATAGGCATTTATAAAGGCAAGGGTGAGAGGAAGAAAGGACTCAGAACTGGGGTTGGTACTCACGGCGGCTTGTTCTCAAACTACAAACCCATAAGCTATTTTTCTTCTAATTTTGCCAGTTTGCCTAGAGGACAGTCCTGTGCCAGCCAAAACAGTCAAAGGCATTTCCCTACAATATATTCTTCTCTGTCTACACGGGTGGTGATTTCCGAAAAACAGAACAACGGAAGCCCTGAATCGAATAAGGAAACCACAAAACGTAAGCCCTCAGATTAAAAAGAAGAAAACAAAAAAGAAAGAGGAGAAAATGTTATTTTCCCAGGAAAGTCCACATTTCTGCAGACTCAGTTTTCAAAGTGGATTTTCTTTGAATAGGGCTTGGATTTGCCAACTGGCTATTAGGATATAATACACCACTCACGATTCTCCAGGAAAGGATCTGAAGTTTGTTGTAATCTCCCCACTTTCCCAGAGATGGGTAGAGCCAAGAGAAAGGGGTGAAGACAAGTGGGCAAAAGATTGTGGGAGCAGAAGAAAACACGCTGGATCCTATCCAGTCATCTTCAAAGGATAACCTCTTCCAAACAGAGCAAACCTTCAGGGTGAGATTATGCAAAGCCCCTGCCTTCCAGCACCCCTGAAAACCTGCCACCCCCTCCATTCAGATTTGAGGATTAAGAAAACTAGGGGAATGAAAGCATCCATTTAGCTCTGGTCCACGTCAAGAATTGTTCTGGGCTGGATCCTATGGCTTTATTGGTGGTGTGATCATCTCCTTTGCCTTTTTTTTTTTTTTTTTAATGGAGGAAAGGAGGGGGGGAGCATCTGCCTTATTTGATAGTTCTGTGTTTATTTTTTCAACAGGGATGCTTAATTGTGTAACTCCTGACTTAGTTTGTCCTCCCAAATGATAGAAATCAGAGATGGAAAAGACCTATTAGGTCATTTTATTCTAACTCCTGCCAGCGAGAATTTTGCCTCTAATATGCAGGATGAACGTCCACCCCTTCCCTTGGGAGATTAGCTTCGACAATCCAATTAGCCCATGCTGCCAACACATTTTCCCTGACATTCAATTTGCAATTAATCTCATTGTTTTTCTTAATTCCATTCTCACAAATTAAGTATTTACTTTCTCTTACTGTTTTCAAATTTTACTCCCCCGGTAAGTCCATTTCCTTATTTCTCCCCAAACACACTCATTCGTCTCACTTATTTTTTTTTTTTTTCCTAGAATCTTTCGTTCACTTGCTCACGTTTGTTATTCTTTGCACAGCTCTGGATATCTTTGATACGGAGATAATGAAGGCTTTTATTTTCCCAACTTGGCACATCTCATTAAAAAGCATGTATGCTGTGGAAGTAAACAGAGCATCCAGACACTTCCATTTTTTTCATAAAAGGCAGCCTTCCTCAATATGCTGCTCCTATTTTCCAGAAGTTTCTGGAAGGGCAGTTAGTGGCTTGGGATATGTCAGCAATTTCTAATGTCTCAGCCTTTCATTGTGTGTGTGTGTGTATGTGTGTGTGTGTGTGTGATGTTTTCTGCAGTGGAAACCCTGGCTCCGATGACCAACTGGGATAAGGCAGGCAGAGATAAGAAGGAGGAGGAGAGAACTCAGGCACTGAGGAAGCTCAGCCACCCACCAGGAAACCCAGTCCCTGAGGAGAGAGACCCTTTCCAGGCTGTGGTGAACCACTGTGGGCCAAAGCTGCCCACCGCATGCATGTGGTAGACCTTTCCATTAGGGAGGCTTTGCCCTACTGGGATTTATGTCCTTATTGCTTAAGGAACTGGCTTTGCTCCTGCTTTTCCCCGTCCCCCTCTTCTGATCCTCTGGCCTTCTTGTGGCCAGCAGATTGCATTCGCCTGTCCAGTTGACCATATAAATGCATTCTCCTCCTCATGACCTCTTTCTTCTCCATCTGCCGGTCTAAGGGAGGAGCCCCTGTTTCTTGATCCTGCCCTCTGACTAAGTTCTCTCTTGCTCTCCTCCCTTTCTTGATGAGCCAGTACAGACACCTGCCCCAACTCCACTTTTTCTCTACGTCTTCAATTATTTGGTGGTCAGGACCATCTGTCCACTCAAACGTGCCTCCAGCTTGCTCACAAACATAAGGAAAAAGTTCTTAGAGAGGTCTCAAAGGCCCCGGGGAACTCCTGGCAGGCACCATAGCCCAATGCCGTGCCATCTGTCTTCTCTCACTCTGCCCCAGCCATGTTGGCTTGTCCTTAGTTCTTTTCCTGCGCTAACACGGACGTCTTTTCCACTTAGGGATCATCCTGTTATTCCTTCTACGTGCCGCACGCATCATGCCACAGCTTACATGGGACTTAGAGAGATCATCCCTAAGTACCTTCACCTGGACTGAGTTAGGTCCCACTGTTGTACTTCTAGCCCTATTTGTGTTGATAGCACTTTTCCCGAATGGTGAACATATTTTTACTTAATTGTTAAGTTATTTGACATTTGTGAAACTCGATGATACGTGAAGACAGGCCCATGATTATTGTTGATTTCTGTTTGTGCCTAGAATGCCATGGGCGCTCCGTTATTTCAACCATGTTGCTTCAACCATGGCGGCAAAAAGTAGGGAGTGGAATAAAAATTGGCCAAGTCAATCAGCCCTGTATTGATAACCAATTAATTGTTGTAATTTATATCATTCTGTTATTTTTCTTCAGACTTTTAAACATATGGTTTGGCTTACATGAGAAAGTGGCATTGTGCAAATCTAGGTCAGATATTGTGTCAGTGAATTTTTTTAAAATTTTAGGTAAGAGAGAGAAAATTGTACTTTTTTTTTTTTTACTTAAAAAGGACTTTTTGGAGAAAATAGGGGGCTTGTGTAATTAATGAAAAAATGGAGGATTATGCGTGGTGCACAGATAGAAATTAAACGAGCATCGATCTAGGCAGTAGGAACAATGCTTTCATGATGTTTGTTGTCACTATACCATTGCTCCTAGACACTGTTGGAATTCCTAGCCACTGTCTTAGGCTTCCACTGGAGGACACTACGTTAGCTATCATGAGTGAGGTTCAGCCCATCCATTTGTTTGCAACTGTCTCAGGCTTCAAAGCCCAGGACTAAAATGCTGCTTGGCCAAGTCCTGATCAGGGAACCAAGCCCTGTGTTCTGGATCAAAGGATGCCCCACCCTCTGCACAGGCATTTTGAGATAGAGAACCTCTCATCATCTCCAACTCATCATGCAATGAGTTATTTCCCCCAAAAAAGGACGAGAGGTGAATAATGGACATTTGTCCAACAACAGACCTACCAAACCAGCCAACAGAGAAACCAACAAGCAGCTGCTAAACCTTAGTTATATGCTCAGGATAGGCTGTTCCTAATGCTTTAGGCATTGATCTTGCTTCATGATCATCTCCTATGTTGCTCTCCATATTATTAATTCCCAGTTTTGTGGGGGTTTTTTTGAATCTGCATTTCTAAAATCTCTGAGATATTAGGTTGATAATTTTGAGGATTTTATTTATTTATTGAGAGAGGAGAGAGAGCACAAGCAGGGAAGAGGGAGAAGCAAGCTCCTTGCCAAGAAAGTAGCCCAACCGGGGTTTGATCCCGGGGCTCTGGGATCAGGACCTGAGCTGAAGGCAGCTGTTTAACCAGCTGAGCCACCCAAGCGCCCCTATGCTGGTAACTTTGAATTATTCTGCAGGTTCCTTTGACAGCACAGGTTGTTGTAATATTGTCTTAGACTAGGTTCCCTGGGAGCTAAATCAGAGACCCTAATTCTATTTATTTATTTATTTGAGAGAGAGAGAGAGAATGAGAGAGAGAGAGAGAGAGAGCATGAGAAGGGGGAGGGTCAGAGTCAGAGCAGATTCTCCGCAGAGCAGGGTGGCCTGATGTGGGACTCGATCCTGGGACTCCAGGATCAGGACCTGAGCAGAAGGCAGTTGCTTAACCAAATGAGCCACCTAGGTGCTGCTCAGAGATCCTAATTCTTGAAGAGGAGATGTATTGGCAGAAAAGCCCATGAAGAATGGAGTGAAGCAGGACAGAGAAAGGGAACGTGTTGACCAAGAAAGTGGTCTCAGATAAAATCTAACCTTGGCTTGGTCCATAGTGGAAAGTCTTTGAATCCTTAGTCACTTAGCTGTGCTGTCCTGCTGGAGGCAAGGGGATCACCCTTTGGAAACCCGACCAGTCAGTTATTTGCCTTGAGCTGCCCCCAGGGGTGGGCATAACTCTTCAGCTGGAACAGCTGACTGTTGGGGGGCTCACTCTCCAGAAAAAGGGGAATTTGCGAGCTATCAGCAGGTGAACCTCAGAGAAGACGGGATTGGGATATGCCCGCAAATGAAAGGTGGTGGCGGAAGTGGGGGGTGGGTCTGAGAAAGACACCACAGTATGTACTCTAGGTCTCTTCTATCTAGCCTCTGTTGGGCTGATCAGTTTATTGTTTGTGTTTTCAAACACATCAGCCAAAAAAGAACATTATAGAACTTACAACCCTTGCACTTTTCTTTTTCGACTTTGTCAAGGTGTAAAAATGGCTGTGGCAACATTGTGCCAAACTTCTGGATCAATCAGACATGGTTAAAACACCTGAACATTTTGCCTAAACGACCCCAAACCTATGGACACTTTGAAGAACACAGATCAAGAATAAACTGATGATTTTATTTTGTCATCCAGCTCTTGAGTGTTATTTTAAGGCATGAGTATGATGAGTAAGAACTGTGGTGCCTTTCTGCATCGACTCAATTAGTCCTTGCATAGAAGCCCTGAAATACTGGAATTGAGATTTATTATTCAGGAAAAAAAAAAAAAGAAATCTACGATGGTACTATTATTAATAATAACAACCTCAAAGTTTTCTTTTAAGTCCTCATCCTACATTAACTCATTTAATTGACCAAAAATACTCTGAAAATCTCAACATTATTTACTATCCCGATGTAACCCTTGGACGCACATACACGTTCATAACTTCATTAAGGGCACACAGCTAGCAAGTGACAAAGCTGGAATGATTTTTTTCATTACTGCTGGGTGTGTCAAAATGACTTCAGCATTTCCCAACAGATTGCAGTTCATTTTGACTCTGAATCAGAGGGTCGATAACGGAGTCCTTTGTAAATGTCTCACTTTCAACTCTATGCATTGGAATCTCAAAGGGAAGCAACCCTCTACCCTTTTGAGATGAAGATGACCTACCACCGACAAAGGAAGCTCTAACCTAGGAGCAGTGGATAGTGCACTGAACCTACTGAGGGTCCCTCTCTGCTCACCATCGTGAACAAAGCAGAGTGTCCCATAGACCAAAATTAAGCTAATTAATTGGTCAATCCAGGAAATGAATATTAATCTTGTGAATATTAGTAGCTATCATTTTTGAGAACTTAGCTGATATTATACCAGATACTCTAAATGATGAACAAGCTATTTTACTACTTAGTTTTGGTTTGACTTACACCTTCTCCTCCTTGTTTTGGTCCAAGATCACATTTTCCATATCACAGTTTTGGAAACATCACTGAAACCGGGCCGATTGTATGACGGATTCCATTCACCAGACAACAGCTGAGTGGTCCAAAAATGAGCATGTGACATAGGTGGGAACATATCAACTTTCATCCCCAGGATTTTTCTAACTGAAGCTGGTTGAAGAGAATTTCTTTTTTATTCATTAAATTTCTGAGACTGTAAGCTCGTGGCTGGCTATAGTTTTGTGTTTAACCCTGCGAGCATGGTTAGCTTGAAAGAACACAACTCCTTGTAAAAAGAGGCAAATACAGAAGGCAGAATAATAATTGAATGGTTTGACTCCACAGATTCCATTATGGCATTTTGTTTGTTTTGTTTTGTTTCTGTGGTTTGATTAACTGAAATAATTTTTTCTTGTCTTACTTACACTTCCTGCATCTTGCAATCCAAGTGTTGTGCATGATACACTTATATTATTACTGACTTATACAGAGACCTCCTGAATTAGGTATTATTATTGTTATTTTACAAATATGAAAAATCAAGGCCCAGGGAACTGATGTCATTGACCCAAGGTTGCACAATTAGCCAATAAGTTACAGATGTTGGAGTCTAAATTTTCACACTTCAAAAACAGTAGTTAGATGCTAGAACTTTTAAAGAGAACCTTTAATAATAATAATAGAAAAACATAATTGTTTGTCAAACCCAAGAGATCCTGACATGAACAACAATGTGGATTTTACACATGGGACAATGTGTATATTTTAACTGTTGTTGGTTGGTTGGTTGTTTCATCCAGGATTTTTCGCTAGTTATTCCTTCACTCAAAATGATTAGTGTTAGTACAAAATTCAGGAAATGGAATAAAATGAAGTAATTATGAACATTTTAAGATTTTTGAAAGAAATTTTTTGCCAAGCATGTAATACCGTACAATTTTGGATTTGGAGCAAATAAACAAAAATACTAAGTGAAATGCATCCTTTCTCATAGTGTTGTTTGCAGATCAGAAAGACTAGGAAAATTTGTGGTTATCCACTGATTTTAATGATGTAGTTAGTAAAAAATATATGTTTTCCAACTATGAAACACCTCACATGCTTTGTTGTGTGACAAAACTGTCTGATAGATATTTTTCATTCTTTTATCATATCTAGAAATGAAGAAACCAATTTTTGGGAATTATAAGATGAGAAATAAGAGAGTCTGTTTCATGATGACTTCACACAAATAGAATAAGAATTTCTTAATATATTTTATCTTCCATTTGTGTCATTTATTAAAGTTTGTCCGAAGAGACTTTATGAATACTCAAAGACTGGGTCTAAGTTTCACTGTCTCTGAAATGCCCTCAGGTATGAGGTTTCAAGAGTTAGGGATGCTTGAAGAACTAGAAAATCAGGGAAATGTGGAGTGGGGAAATTCCAGTCCATTTCTGATCTCTTTGACTTACTTTGTAGTTGATATTTCTCCCATTCATTTTTACTACATTCACTGTTGAGCACATAATACACGCCAGATTTCCGGCCAAACATATGGCGTATGAAGATAACAGAACAGGAGTGACATGTGTCAATGTGAGGAAGTAATTTTTAAAATTTAAGGTAGCTTCCACAACCATCTCTGTACGTGCAGAGACACATAGTTGTGCATCTTGATGGTACCACTCTTTGTACTCTGATTGTTCCAGAGTGGCCTTTTGGTTATGTGAACAAATGACCATGTATAATGGGGGCTTCAGGATGTCTGTAAAAGGACGGTTTGTTTGTGGGTCATAGAGTTAAGCTGAAACTGTCTCTGTGGTCCAGTGTCAGAGAAACTTCTCATGGTGGATGAGATGGGGCTCCTCGATTAAAAAGACACCACGATGTGGAGGGAACCCCTCATGAAGCAAGGGCTATGTGTCCTAGTGGCCTAAATTCAATATGAGGCCAAGGGCAGAGAAGCAAGGTTATTCCCAGCACAGTGTGTGATTGCGTTTTGAGGAAATTATGAGTGAGTATGATGGAAAAGAGTGCCCATGAGAAAGTTCTAGGACAATAACTACAACATGGTGTCTGTGGACAAACATCCATTAGACTGGACAGAATTCATCCTTGGTATCTACATCATGGGGCAGTAAAGAGATCAGGGATGTTAGTGAACGGATTGGCGTTTTTTGGTGTTTTTTATAGTTGTTGTTATTTCCTCTCTGCTTAGGGGACTGGTTGTCTTTGTACAGAGCAGACTATACCGTCCCAGACTTTCATGTAATTTGGAGGATAAGGATGGATGAAGGATGGAAGCCTCAAGAAGAAGAGACGAGGCATCCTACCATTAATGGCAGTGTGACCAATGATTTGCTAAAAGTGAAATAAAATAGGAAAGATGATGGATGGAGCTAGAGAGTATAACATTAAGCAAAATAAGTCAGAGAAAGACAAATACCATATGGTTTCACTCATAGGTGGAATTTAAGAAACAAAACAAATGAACAAAGGGCAAAGAGAGAGAGAAAGACAAACCAAGAAATAGACTCTTACCTCTAGAGAACACAGGATGGCTACCAGAGAAGAGGTGGTGGTGGTGGGAGTGAGGCTTAAATATGAGATGGGTGGGGGGGCGCCTGGGTGGCTCAGTGGGTTAAATATGAGATGGGATCAAGGAGTGTTCCTGTTGTGATGAGCACCAGGTGACATGTGGAAGTGTTGAATCAAGTACATTGTACGCCTGAAACTAGTATTACATTGTAATGTTAACTCACTGGAATTAAAAACAAAAAAATAAAACAAAAATAAGTAAAAAATCGGGGTGAGGACAACCACAAACTAATAAAATTAGGTTTTACTAGAAACATGTAAATGTCTGTTTATGTGGTTTAGCAGTTAGCTTTCACTTTGCAGCACTACGGGAACAATTTCCAAATCTCAGCGGATTAGAGCAATTAAGTTTTAGGTCTCACATTCCATTGTCAGCGCAGGTCAGCTACAATTCTCCTTCAGTCTCTGGCTCAGCACCAGGTATCTTGTTCATTCTGAGATACAGGCTGAAGGAGCAGTTCCTATCAGGGCGATGGTGATCACACAACAATTCTTAATGTTTCTACTTATGTCCCACACAAGTCACTTCCACACACAATTCATTTATTGGACCAAAAAAGTTCAGTATGTTCAGTATGTTCTTACCATGGAGAGTCTATGTAGGTCTCCAGAGAAGGGGATGCATAATCTTAAGAGAAAGGCAGCAAATAATAGAACTATGGTATAGCCTTCCGCATGTGGTTCAAGAGAAACAAATATGACCTTATCTCCATGGTACAGATGGATGACCTCAGAACCCTCAAGCATGGGGCGCCTGGGTGGCTCAGTGGGTTAAGCTGCTGCCTTCGGCTCAGGTCATGATCTCGGGGTCTGGGATCAAGTCCCGCATCTGGCTCTCTGTTCAGCAGGGAGCCTGCTTCCCTCTCTCTCTCTCTCTCTCTGCCTGCCTATCTACTTGTGATCTCTCTCTGTCAAATAAATAAATAAAAATCTTTAAAAAAATTTAAAAAAAATTTAAAAAAAAAAAAAGAACCCTCATGCATGAACCATCTGAT
Source organism: Meles meles (assembly GCF_922984935.1). Classification (NCBI taxonomy): domain Eukaryota; kingdom Metazoa; phylum Chordata; class Mammalia; order Carnivora; family Mustelidae; genus Meles; species Meles meles. The sequence goes on along the minus strand of NC_060066.1, from coordinate 18,386,555 downwards.
GATGGTCCTCCTAGACATTCCAGATCTCCACTTGCGGCTGCCAGTGTCCACAGGGGTAAAAGAGAATGGCTATCAGTGTGCTTGACAATGAAGATGAGGGTTAATGGAATGAGGATTCTTTACCACTGATGGATAATAGTGATTCACAAAGGAAATACTGTGGGTTATCTTCTCTTTAGTCCATCAACACCAATCATTCCAACCAGATGATTGTTTAGAATATTGCCCATAAAGGGACATAAAAAAATTCATTGCTGTGTCCCCAACACCTAGCAAAGTACTTGGTACATTGTTCTTAGTGAACACATTTTTGTTAAAATATATTGAATTGTTCTTAACTCTGACTATCAAAGAAATAAGGACTGTAGAAATTCAGTAACTGACTTAAATGAGTATTTTATGTTTGGTGAATAAACAAATAGAGTGGATGGAGATAAAATAACCTTAATTAAGCTACATTTGTTCTGATCATCTAGGTAGATATTCTCCTTGTATTTGTCAACATTTCAGAGAGTAGTAGCATTATCCAAAGCTGTGACAATCATGAAGAAAAGGTGCCAAGGCTTTGAAAATCTCTAAATACTCAAAAAAACTTAGCAAAAATTTTTCTTTACAAAATGCTCATATGGGAAAAAATTAAGAGTTCTTTATACTGTTAATAATTATATATATAATTATATATTACATATAATGATTATATATATAATAATTACATATAACCATTAGCAAAAATGTTAAATTCCATTCCTTTCAAATCATATTTCCATTAAAATAGCCTCATAATCCAAGTAAATTAGTTTTTTACCTTTTGCTAATATTTAATCACTCACTGAATAAGAGGTTTTTTGCATTGGATAGCGTATTTGCTAAAATACTTTCACAAATGTATTTTTTCTAATTTTGGAAAGAGCATTTGTGAACACGTTAGATATTCTAGCTACAATCACCTTTGACACATTATCTTTAATTTATGTAATACTTCTACTTTTCTTCTAAGAAAATCTGGTTAAATCCTTCTCATTTACTCTTTGCGTCTGTAGATACTTTGCTTGATTTTTCTTGCGTATTTACTGTCAGAGTCATTTGAGTCTCTTTTTTTACATAGAAAATGATATTTCCCCAACTCCAACAGACCTGTGGTATTAGAAATGAGACTGGAGGAAATAACACATACAGAAGTAAAGAACTGTGGCTCAGGGAGAGACTAGCAAAGTGACTCATGCTTGTACATCTGCCTCCCTTCTGACTCACAACTGCTTCACAGGACACCTCATTGAAATTTGTACCCCAATAAAATACCCATTACTTCATGACATATGAGTTACTAGGCAAGAATTGTAATATTTGATGTTCATTCTAGCCAAAGCTGCCTGCTATATAATTATCTTGAAAAATCACTAATAGTGTGATATTTTTCCTAAAGAACTTGTAGAGAAGACTTTAACATGAATTTACTCTCTCTCTCTCTCTCTCACACACACACACACACACACACACACACACACAAAGCTATGGATCACATGAACTCTAATAGTCACCTGCTTATTTATTCATTTATCACTAATTATCCTTCAGACCTTTAGAATTAGCACCAGATCCTAAAATTCCCACTGAGACGTGCAACTAGGGAATGCCTGAAGATTTGAAACTCCTCCATAGAGCACTTCTCTGTGTCTGGGCTAAAGGAAAGGTATTTCTTCCCAACCTCACAAAAATCTCATCCCAGAAGTTTCTTTTCAAATGCCCAACCTGCCCTCATTATACCTCCTCTGGCCTTTTTAATAGTCTAATTGAGACCCCTGATTCTTTGCAAACAGGACCCAGTCTAATTGCTTTCCTCCTCATGTCTTCCTGCCAAGTGTGTTTAATACATCATTTGGTATTTCACTGACAATAGGAAAAGATTCAACCTTGTACCATTCATCTCAGGATATTTAACACACCTCTTTTGTCCTCATGTATCTTAAGCCAAGGACCTTGAAGTCTAGTCAGAGCAGTGGGAAAGGTAGGTTGGTATTAAGTTCTAAAGGAGAAACTAGTCTGCAGTTGGGTTTGAACATAAACTTAGGCTTGTAGGTTTAAGCTTCTGGGAGGCTTCCAGGAGAAGGGAGTAAAATAGGGCTGCCTAGACAAGGAACCCAAGAGCTAGACTGTGATAGTGAGACTTATTTGGACAGTTGAGTTTATTTGGACATGATTGACTTCTCAACAACCTTTTCCTTCCTCCTGACCACAGACTGACTCCTAGTTGCTTGTTTTGTGGGCCCAAGATACTGATGTGTGCTATCTTCTTTCTTTGTACTATCTTGCCTTGAGCTGGATGACCTGAACCAGTGACACTTTACCTTTGCCCTCTCTGAAAATTGTAATTTCATCTATGGGACAGGCATTTTATGCTTTGTGATTGTCCCGAGTTCTCCAGAAGCTGGGGAGACCCAGGGAAAAGAGTATACAGACTGCTCAGGCAATGAGGCATCATAAGGCAGCAGCCTTCCTCTGTTTTAAATGGTAGGATTCCCAGAGAAAAGCATCAGATATGAACTAAATATTGGTGGGATGGGTAGATTGAAGAAGAAAGTGTGAATGAGATAAGGTTCCATAAGGAGAACTCAGTAATCTTAGATATGGAGATGAGCTGTTGATGTTGGAGATGTTGGCTGCAGGAAAAGGGTTAACAGTAAGGCGAGAGGTCTGCACTCCAGAGAGACAGTCTGGGATCTTAGCCTAAAAATTATTATTCTGGAATGTCGTCAATGTGAATGCAGTATCTTTATGTGTCTGTGCTGATGGTGTTTACAGAGTAGAATCATATCATCTTCTATTGGCAATTATCTCAGAATCCATCTGGTTCAATTTCTGATCAATGCAGAAATCACCCTCCCCCCCCACCCCCAAGGGAACCTTAAGACACTCTCCTTCCTCTCTTCTTCAACATCTCTAGTGACCAACAACTTTTTGGGGTTCCATTTCTCATCTCAGGCTATGCTTGGTGTGAAAATGGTCTTTTTAATGTTGTACTAAAAATGACACCTTGGAAATCATCAGCTGCCCTTGAGAAGGCTCTCTGTTTCAGTCTTGCTGATTCCAAAGCTGAAGTTTTGCAACTTTGATTTTTGTATTTTATGTCTTTTATCCTCAAGCTAAATGATGTGATGAGAAAGCTGGACCATCATTATAGATCTCGAAGTTGTAATACCTTAAAAGGAACCAAAATCAAAACTTTGGTTCATTTGCTTTATATCAATTACAGCAAGTAATGGGACCAGCTTACCAGTCTTCTCCACCAGCCTGTAGCCCCAGAACGAGGACATATATATTTTAAAGTTCCAGTTTCACAGGACTGTGGTTGTATTTGATTATAGTCGCCATACGTTGCTCGTCGATAAGTCATGGTTATTGATTTGTTTATAATTTTATGAAAGAAAGCAGGAAAGATGACTTTATGTCCTGTTCAGTTTGAGATTGGGTTCTTTAGAATACTGGGAAGTTCTGGGTGACAGGTGTGGCAGTTCTGTCTATGCAGATGGTTTGAATATTCAGAAGCTCCCTACACTTCAGAACAAAACAGCCTTTAGCCTTAAACAACAGCAACAACAACAACAACAACAAGGACAGCAACTGTTCTTTCTTTTAACCAGAGATCAACTACTGAGCATCTTTGGAAGTGAACCTTTTTTTGGTAACTTGCAGGCTGAAAACAATTTGTATTTTCCTTTCCAGACTGTTTGGCATCAGCCCTCCAGATGCTCTGTATTGATTACTAGAACGTATCTGGGAGAATCCTGGCTGTGTCCAGCCCATCGTCACCAATCCTCTGTAGGTTTGCTCTGAGAGTTTCCATGTGGGCTCCAGGGAAGGGCTGGATTGTCAAAGGATCGTAAATATGAGCCTTGGGTGGGGCCCAAGTCTTCCAGATGTGACTCGTTTCATATTTTCAATGTGAATTTAGGGACCTACCCTCCTTTCTGACGGAGATCACAAGTGTCTTTGGTCCCACCGCCTCTCCAGAAAAATGTGGTCATTTGAGTGGGAATGTCTGCAAACAGCTCTGTGGTCCTGCCCTATGGCTAATAGGCATGACACGTTCCCTTCTCTCTGGTTACCCGGGCTTCTGCGCCATGCTGGATCACTGAATCTTTTAATATCAAGGATTTGGCTCCGTCTTTACCTATCTTTTTATGAGAATAAATGAGAGACTTTGAATGGTAGAAAGTTATCAGAGGAAATAAATGATCAAGTGAGTCAATGTGTGTCTGACCAGAGCTTCCTCTTTCTGTTGGCTTCCCTTGCGTCTGACATGCTCAGGATTACTAGTGGTAGGAAGTAGTTCAAACCAAATTCCTGTGGTCACTCTTTCCATTTTCAAGCAATGGGTCACTCACTGTTCATGGCGATTAGCCAGGCATTTCGCTTCTCTTTCTATGTCACTTAAGTGTAGTCCTTTTAAGGCACATTTTCTACCCAGAAGGAAAAACAGACAAAATATAAAGGAATCTTTGGCCACTTGCTAATTGCTGTGGTACTAAATTAGTGGGGGACTTGGTGGAATGAGGGGAAAAGTTACTAGGTGTCAGTAGAATTCTACCTAGTCCTTTGTACAACTAGCTTTATTTCCTTCAAAATATGGTGTATTAAAACTCCAAAAAAATAGGGCACTTATGAGTGGAAACAGTAGATAAACTGATCTCTTCTTCACATATTTCATGTGAAATATTGTAAATATTTTGAAGCATTTTAGTGTATTCAGTTTTTGGATCCAAAGGAATAAATCTGACTTTACTTTTTTTTTTTTTCAGTATTTAAATTTATTTATTTTTTCAGCGTAACAGTATTCATTGTTTTTGCACAACACCCAGTGCTCCATGCAATACGTGCCCTCCCTATTACCCACCACCTGTTCCCCCAACCTCCCACCCCCGACCCTTCAAAATCCTCTGGTTGTTTTTCAGAGTCCATAGTCTCTTATGGTTCACCTCCCCTTCCAATTTTTTTTTTTTAATAAACATATAATGTATTTTTATCCCCAGGGGTACAGGTCTGTCTGACTTTACTTTTAACAAGCTTTTAATATATACCTCGCAATGACAATATACTTTTTCAAAGCCTATAAGCTAGTTTCAACTATACTTCCATTGCTTAAGAAACAGAGCTCCTCTTTTTGTACAAGTCAGTAGATTTCATCTTTTCTCCTAATCAAACCCACCAGAAGTGTATCGTGCACTACCCCCTCCTTCCTCCACCAGCCTGTGGGTCATTATGGCCGTGAGTCTCCAATGGAAGTGGCAGCAAAGCAGACACCCCTTCGAAGGATGTGTCAGAAGCGTTTGTGTTGGAGTTGGGAAAGATGTTCATTGCCATATTTTGTATGATCTAGAATGTTCGGAGATGATCAAAATGTTCATTACTAAGGATGTGACTAAGCAAATTACAGGACATCTACATAATTCTGTAGATTATTTGTACTACTTTTCTACCACTGAAATGAGGCTTATAAAGGTGCTTTCATTGTTACAAAAATAAGGCTAATAATATAAGGCAGGGTATAGAAATCGATATAAAATAAAGAAACTTTCATATTGTCAGTCTGATTGTCCCCTAGATAAACACAAAAGAATGGGAATAAAACTGGAAAGAAATGTGCCAGAAATGTTAACAGTAATTCCTTGTGTTCACTGGGATTATAGATGGCTTTCCACTTCTTTGTGCTTTGCTTTGTCTAATTATCTGCCATGGGCTGCCATTGTTTTGATAGTGGAATAACACTAAAAATGGAATAAAACAAAACAAAAGAGTGCTTGAGGCAGAATGGGAGTTCACAAATTCTGTCTAAGTTAAAAAGCTAGATATTGGGAGTTCTTTCCCCACTTTGAGTAAACTGGGCCATTCACCAATAACAGGCATCCTTGAGCCCTTATAGCTTCTTGAATTGTTTCCACCACTCCTTTCTATTAAGCTTCTCCTTCAAAGTCAAGTAGGCAAAGCTCTGCTTTCAGTTCAATTTACTTTCATTCCTATATATGAGAAGAGCTCTCTTGCTGGAAGGAGGTTTTCCGAAGTCTATGGGTGTCCTTCATGTTCTCACAGTCTCATCTTGAGCTGCTTTTTAGACACTGCCCATTCATTGCATGGGGCAGAATACTTAAAGATGGCTTTGTCTCCTTGTTCCCATTGGTTGGCAGATGCCTCTGAAAAAAGACAGAAAAGCCCATCCACTCTTGGACCGTCAGCTAGCCATTCATGTATTGAAGTCACTGGAGGCTGATGTAATGATAGCAACCATTCATGTTGGCAGACAAGAGAACTCTGTATGTAGTACAGAAGACTGGGGTGATTTTAACTGGCCATTCCTCACATGGAATCATTGTTGTAGGGCTCTGATTGGCTGGGCATCGACAGATTTTGAAGGGGGTGCGAGGTGGTCTGAGCTAGCACAATGCTTTCAGAGGGTGTCTCCTTCCTCCTTCAGTCTGATAAGTAAAACTTCAGTTTCTAATTGCATTGGCCTTTGGAAATAAGTAGTCAGAATATGTGGGATATTATGAAAATCAGTCATAAGAAAAAATTTGTCAAGTTGTTGATGAACCATTATGGTATTTTTTAAAGCCCTGAGGTTAATACCCCCAAACTTGTCTTTTTCCCATATAAAATTAAAACCAACATTAAAGAAAAGGCTACTGGCAAAAATGTGAGTCCTGGGCACTGTTTTGTGCCTCAGGATTAAAGGCATACAATGTGGTGATTAAAAACATGCTGACTCTAGAAATTTGGAGCTTAATTAATGAGTTAATGATGGGAATAGAGCTTTTTTTCTTTAGAATTTAAAATTCCAATTATAAGCATTTGTGGTTTTGGAAGTTCATCACAAAGGATCTCAAATAGGTTGTTATTGAATGACTGATTTATAATAACACTTGGTATCTGATGGCTGCCCAAAGAGGTGACAGGAACCTGGGGTTTCATGAATATTTCTATGGAAGAGCTTGTAGGCAGACACTGTTTTTTGTTTTTTGTTTTTTAAGATAATTTTCCAGAGTTTCATTTAGCAAATCTGTCATCAACCAAGTACAAAGGAGATTTGAATACTTATTAGACAATGCACTCAGCATGAGCCAAAGCATGAATGGTCTCAGGCAGTACCTGTCTGAGAAATTCTCTCAAAGATAGGGACTTTTTAAAAAAATTTTAATTCCAAAACAGTTAACATATAGTGTTATATTAGTTTTAGATCTACAATACAGTGATCCAGCAATTCCATACATCACCCACTGCTCATCATAACAAGTGCACTCCTTAATACCCATTGTCTATTTCACTCATCCCCCCACCATCTCCCCTCTGGTCACCATCAGTTTGTTCTCTACAGTTACAAGTCTGTTTCTTGGTGTCTCTTTCTTTTTTCTTTCCTCATTTGCTTTGTTTCTTAAATTCTACATATGAGTAAAATCATATGGAATTTGTCTTTCTTTGACAGACTTATTTCACTTAGCCTTATACTCTCTAGCTCCATCCATGTCATTGTAAATGGCAAGATTTCATTCTTCTCATGGCTGCGCAGTTATCTATTGGGTATATACACCACATCTTCCTTATCCATTCGTCTGCAGATGGAATGCTTGAGCTGCTTCCATAATTTAGCTATTATAAATACTGCTATAAACATAGGGCTACATGTATCCCTTTGAATTAGTGTTTTTGTATTTTTTGCATAAATACTCAGTAGTGTGATTACTAGATTGTAGGGTAGTTCTATTTTTAACTTTTTGAGGAACAACCATACTGTTTTCCACTGTGGCTATATCATTGGCATTCCCACCAGCAGTGCACAAAGGTTCTTTTTTTCACATCCTCGCCAACACTTTTTTCTCATGTTTTTTATTTTAGCCATTCTAACAGATGTGAGGTGAGATTTCATTATAGTTTTTTTTTTTGTTTGTTTTGTTTTGTTTTGCATTTCTCTGATGATGAGTGATGACGAACATCCTTTCATGTTCTCTTGGTCATTGGATGTCTTACAGGTGGGGAAATTTCAACATAAATTGCCCAGATATTTTCTTTTTTTTTTTTTAAAGATTTTATTTATTTATTTGACAGAGAGAGAGAGAGAGATCACAAGTAGGCAGAGAGATAGGCAGAGAGAGGGAGGAACAGGCTCCCTGCTGAGCAGAGAGCCTGATGTGGGGCTTGATCCCAGGACCTGAAGACCATGACCTGAGCAGAAGGCAGAGGCTTAACCCACTGAGCCACCCAGGCACCCCAGATATTTTCTAATCTCTATTTGGTAGGCAGTACCTAAACTGAATTAGGACACAATTTTTTGAGATTATGTTGATATTTAAAGCTTCACTAATCTGTGTTCTTTTCTCTTCCTGAGAGTTGATTTTGTTGCCTTGCCTAAATGAAGTTGATGGTGGGGGTAGCGAATAACCAGGGTTGACTTAAATAACTGGGAAGTCACTTCATCTGCTTCTGCCTTCAAGTGACCTTTGGATTTTGATTTCAATCTTTCTGTGTAAGAAGGAGCAATGGAGGCAGTTAAAACAAAAGCTGTTAAAAAAAAACAGTTGAAGATAAAAAAGAGAAAGAAAACGGTGATCATTTCCCATTCATTCTTGAAATATATATGCAGAGTTGGGGGGGGGCTCTATGTCAGGAACTCTGCTGGGTGCTTGGTTATTGCATGTATTCAACAAAGCCTGTTACTGCCCCCAGAATGTTTCCAATCCAGCAACACAGATGAACATTCAGATATAAATACAATGATCTAATTACAGTTTGGATAAGACACAGTACCATGAGGTACATAGTTGTACGTCAGTCAGGATGCCTTTTAGCTGAAAATGACAGAGACCCCATTCAAACTGGTTTAAAGGATAAAAGAAAATTCTTTGATTTACAAACCTAGAAAATCTAAAGGCAGACTGGCTGAATCCAGGAGCTCAGATTACATGGCTGGAGCTTAACCTGTATTCATCCTCTGCTGTGATTACCTCATGGAGAAGATCTGAAACTCTCCTTCCCCCACACTAATGCCCCAGTTCATATTCTCGCAATTCTGAAGCCCAGCAGAAAGAGGACTTCTTTGTTTCCCACACTTCCAAAATAGAGAATTAAGAATCATTGGTTCTGATTAGCCAAACCTCGGTCAAACACTCATACTTCAAAGTATGAATAGGGTCAGCCTTATCTCATCACTATAGGCTAAGAGTAAGACTATATTTTTCACCAAAGAAAATCAAGACAATGTTACCAGAAATGGGGGAAATGGTCATTGCACAGGAAAACCATAACAGCTGTCACCACACAGAGGACTCAGACACATCAGTTGGGATTTTCTGCCTGCTAATAATAAAAAAAAAATCTAAGAAATCTTTGCTAATTGTACCTCAGATAAGGCTGATAAAAGAAGGGGACTACTATTTTGGGCTGAAATATTAGTCATGAAGGAAGATCTGGTGATGAGAGAATTGTGACCATTTCCCTTCGGGAAGAATCTCCCACCTCATTGTTTATTATTTCTCTAGTATCCATGGTGTCAGGCATTGTACAAAGCTCCTAGATAGGATGAAAAGTGAAGTTAGAGTCAGATGTGCTATGGACCCTAGATAATTCGATTTTAAATTCCTCAGGGAAAAATTAAGAAGCAAATGACTCCAAGGAGAAGTATGTCTCTAGAAGAATGGGTGGTAAGTAAAAAAAAAGAAAGTAAGTTTCAGACTATCCAGTGCAAAGAAGCTTAGGATTAATGAACCCCCAATTTTTTTTTTCCATTTTATTTATTTTTTCAGCGTAACAGTATTCATTCTTTTTGCACAACACCCAGTGCCAAATTTTATTTAAAATTTAAAAAATGAGACTTCACAAGGAAACATATGATGAGGTCAAATCTGTCGTTAAGAGAACTGCAGAAAAGACAGAAGTCCCTAACTTGTGCAGTTAGTCACATGTTCTCAGATACAGACTCTCTGAGGTTTACCATTCACCTTTAGCTTACCTTTAATTCAGTTACCTTCCAGTTCAGGTATCAGTTATGACTAAAGCAAGTATATCATCTACAATGACATCACCATTTACAGGTTGTGATCCCTAGAAATAAAATCTGATGCATGCTTGTTGGTCTTTCCTTAATATCCTTTTCTGCCATTCAGGCTCAAATTCCAAGCATCAGTGAAGATGAGCCTGTGTAACATCCTGATCTTAAAAAATTGGCCAAATCTATAATCCATAATCCTGAGCATCTGCCCAATTTCCCTCCTCTCAATTTCTGCCTTGTTTCTAGCTCTTTCTAAATCTAAACCATGTTCCAAATTCTAGCTGCCTCCCTGAGTAGAATCCTATCTCTTTAATTCACGACAGATAAATATACAAAATGGGTTTGTGTCTGGGAATGGATTTCCCAAAATGATATGGGTGGTAGACAGACTATGCTTTCCCCACCCCAAATGGCCAAAGATCTCCATGCCTTCATCTCCAGAAACTGTGACTATCTTGCTTTACATGGTGAAAGGAGCTGTGTGGAGCTCTCTCACCTTCAGGGAGAAAGAGTATCCTGGATTACACCAGTGCATACAGTCTAATCACATGAGCCCTTAGAAGCAGAGAAGTTTCTCTGGTTTGAGCAAGAAAGATGCGGCAGAAGAGGAAGGTTGAAGAGATGCAGAAGATGGGGAAATCAGAGAGATTTCAAGTGTGAGAAGGCACCATTGCTGTCTCTAAGTTATAGGGGCTCACCTGCAGACTGAAGAGAGGCTTCTAGGAGCAAAAACTGAGCTTCCCTCACTTACCAGTGAGCATGGAAATGGTACCTCAGTCTTACAACAGTGAGAAACTGGATTCTGCTGGCAACACACAGGAGCTTGGAGGCAGGTTCTTCCTAGGGCTCCCTAACTGAAGTGAAGCAGACTGTCACTTTGATTTTAGTCTTGTGAAACCCAGAACAAAGAGATCAGCCAGGCAGACTTGGACTTCTGATTTACAGATCTATGAAGTAATAAATTTATGTTGCTTTAAGCACTAAATTAGTAACAAAAATTTTTTTTTTGGCAGCAGCAGCAGTAGAAAATTAATACAATACAACTTCTAGATAAAGAGGAAAAGTATGAATTAGAAGTAGGTGAAATCATGGCTGTCAAAGGAACAGGTTAATTTCAAATGGAAAAGTTTTCTAGTGATGCTCTGTATGGTTCTGACTTTAGTCCTGTCTTGTTAAAAAAATGAGTAATTGTCCATTAAGGTCCAAGGTCCAAGTCAGTATCTAAGGTCAAAGTCAGTATCTAAGTTACAGGCATAGTTTGTGATGAGATAAAGAGACAATGAAAAGTAATAAGTGGAAGATATAAAACTTGCCACATGAGTAATCATCAATCCTACTGGTATATGCCTAGTCTTTGGGTTATAAATAAATCTTTTATGATTTGAAGACAAGTCTCAATTTTTGGAAGGTTCTCTTTAATGTCAAACCTCATCAGATGTGTTGGGGGAAAAGTTGGAAATAAGAATTGTTATAAATTAAATAGAAATAAAGCAATTGACAGATTTTAACATTCTTGTTAGCTGTCTTGGTTCCAAAGAAGTGACCTTCTATGACGTTTTATGTGTCCTTATGATATGGTAGATGGCTCCCTCGTCTGTACTGAGAAGGATTACATGAATAGAATCTCACGATTTTACAAGCAGTTGTACCCCAGGATGAGCATGAAATAAGCTTGCCAGAAAAAAAAAAAAAAAAAGATTTGTTTGAACCACTCTCACAGGCACTAGACATTTCTAACTGCGAAGGATGTTTATATTCACGTTGGGCTATTTCCAAGGTTTTATTTGAGCTATCTCTTTTGGACATAGGCCTTCTCCTAGAGAAAGGTATCTCTTTCCTCTTTAAGAAGGAATAAAAATTCTTGCAATTTGGAGAGAAGAAAACCACCAGTGAGACTTCCTGCATTTTTAATGATGCATCACAGTCTTCAGCCAACCACCATATCAAGGACCGGAGATGAAGAGAGTGTGTCATGTCTAAGATAAATCAACGGGTAATATTAGCTTCTGGGGAATAACAACCAAAACACGTCCAAATTTTGAAAGTCAAAAAGCTCAGCTACTAAGCTCAAGAGATTTTTTGGATATGTAGATAATACCAAAGGAGATGGAAAATTTGGAGTTTATTTGGAGTATCCTTGATCTGATAGAGATTTCCTCAAGAGATTATGACTATGAAGGCATACAGGCAGGCTTTTCTCTTTTAAGACTGTTGACAAATGCTCTTCCTCACAGACCAAACATCTAGAAGAAGCTACTCAAGGTGTGACCCATTATCTAATCCTCTGGAAATTCATTTTTTTCCATACAAAGTTATCTTTTAAATCTTATGTACTCGGGGCACCTGGGTGGCTCAGTGGGTTAAAGTTTCTGCCTTCAGCTCAGGTCATGATCCCGGGGTCCTGGGATTGAGCCCCCCGCCCCAGCTCTCTACCGACTTGTGATCTCTTGTCTGTCAAATAAATAAATAAAATCTTTAAAAAAAAGAAAAGTAAATAAATCTTATGTACTCAAATTTATCAGACTTCTCTTTAGGGGAATCTAGATTTTGGTCATAATAGACCATTTTTTAGTTCCCTGATTATAAAGGAAGCCATCCACATACTACTTGAGTGTTTATGTAGCTTTTAGTTTTGCATTCAAATATCTAAACCATTTTGAATTTATTCTGTTATATGGTATGAGAAATAGATACAATTTTAAGTTTGTACTTATGGGTAGCCAGTTATCTCCCTGGTTTTTATAAGTTTTATTTTTCCTTATTGCTTTGAAATATCCTCTTTATCACATACTAAATTTCCGTATGTATTTTTTTTCATTCTGGATTTTACATTCCGTTCATTGGCCTCCTTCTTTATTTGTGTACCAATATCGTACGTTTTGTGGAATAAAAAGGCTTTATGCTATGTTTTAATGATCTATAAAGATCAGCACTCTTCCCGCATCTTTTCTTATTTTTAAGAGTTTCCTAGCTAATTTCACTTTTTTTCCCCCTTTTAATTCTTTCCACTGAATGTAACAGTCAATTTGTCTTGCTCTAGGGAGACAGGGGAGAGCATTATCATTGGGATCACATTACATTAAACAATTAACACAGGGAGAACTGACATCTTTATTATACTGAGTCATCCTGACCAAAAATATGGAATGTTTTCCCATTTATTCAATTTAGCTCTATGTTTTTAAGTGTCTGTGTGTAGGTGTTCTACTCTTCTTTTGAAGTTCAGGCATGTGTCCTATTTCAATTCATTTCATTCTGCTTTTGGAAAATTAAGTTTGCTTCTCCATTAAGTCCTTCATCTGATTATGTTTGCATATTTGTAAGTTATTTCTTTTGGCCCATTTTGTACCATACTCTGCTAAATTGTCTTGTTTATGATAGCTATTAGATTACATTTTTAAGGTTTTTCCAGGTTTATAATTTTATAATCCATAAGCAAGAATTGCTTTACCCGTCCTTTGGCCTCTATTTGTTTTTTAGACTCTAAGCACATTAGCTAATTCCCCCAATACAATTTTATATAATAGAGGAGATCATGGGCATTTTTGGTTTGTTCCATGGTGTCCTGTGCTCTCACATCATGCGGTGAAATGTTGTTTTTCATTCCAACATAGCTTTGGAGACAGCGTAGTGAAACTGAGGCACACCACCTTTGGAGTCAACCAGCAATGTCTTTGAATGATGCTTTTATCGTTTCCTGGCTGTGTGACTGTAGGCAAAGAGCTTAACCTGTATGAGTTTTAGTTTTTCCACCATAAAATAAGAATGGTCGCTTATATCTCGTTTGCTGTTATGAACATTAATTGCAATGATCAATGTAATGACCGACGTGCGGTAAGACTCAAAAATGTTGGCTCATTTTACTTCTTTTTTTCTGTCACCTGAGGATGCCTTGCACATACAATAAGTAGAAGACCCTAGACAAAAGAAACTGCAGCGCTCACAGTCACTGAGAATGGAATACGGGGCAAGTGGAGATCAAACAACCTCCGCTGAAATTTCTGGGGAGCGGGGAGACCATTGCCTCAAGCCTCCAGCATGTGTATCCAGTTTAAAAGCTTAGCTGGCTCTCTGTGCAGCGCCCTCTGGTGGTAAGGATATGTTGCTGTAGTTTTGAAAGCCTGGATCATGAAGCACAATGTTAATAAAAATAGCCAATATTTAGTTATCGCTTGCCGTGTTTCAGGCCCTTTGTCAAATAATTTACATGTATTCTCTGACTTAACTCTAACAGAATCCCATGGAGATACGCATATGTTTGCTCTGTCTACAAAGGAGGACATTGATACTTACAGAGGTTAATTAACTTAACCCAGATCACATAGCTAATTACTGGGGATGCTGGGATTCTGTATCAGATATGTTTCCTTCTTATCTGCTGTATCTACACTTGTAGTTATCTACACTTGTATAGAATACGAACAAAACATTGACTTAGAGATCACCCAGTGCTCACCCATATTTGACAAATAAACGAAAGCCCAGAAGGAGAAATGCAATGTTAGCTACTGAAAAATCTGAGCTGAATTCCTGGGTCCCCGGACTCCAGTTTTTGTTCTTCTGTTTGCACAAAAGCTGCCTGGCCTTATTTGATTTACTTTGCCTCTCCTGTGATTGATTGACATTTCCCCAGGATAGTAAGACAGCCCTACCTATCCTTATAAGAAAAAAAAAAAGGGGGGGGGGTTGGTGGTGGATAACCTCTACCAAATTTGACAACTCATTAACTACACTTTATTAAAAAGATTTAATTGCTTGCCTTATATCCTGTTTTCAGCTTTCTTCTTCAGTAGCAAATATCAATTAGATTCCAATAACAAAGAGTCTTACTGCAGTTGACAAATAATCCTTTTTAGGTGAATTGCCCTCAGTGACTCTCCACAGGCAAAATTTACAATTCTTTCAGCCACAATTCTTTGCTGCTGTTTCCTCTAACATCGGATGTGACAGGCCTGCCAGGACAAGAAACAGGCTTGCCCTCTGAGGGCATTTTCCCATATAATGAGGTAGCCCTTGCAGAAATCACTCTGCCGGTAGTGACAGGCCACTCTAACTCCTGAGGGCTGACCATACAGCGGCCTATAATTTACCCAGCTGACCAGCATCAGCGCGGGACCAATTTCCTAGGACGCTGTTCTGGTTTCGCCGAGAAGTTGTTGCCAAGAGAACAGCAAAACTAGACCCTTCACCCAAAGTCTCAGGGAAATAATTTTACCTCATCTTGAGGCAGCCTTTTGTCATAACCAGAGCATGTAAAAACACCGTGTGCTTCTCAGAAGGCACCGGCTTCCTCCAGCCATGGTGTATGTTAACGTAGAATCTGATTCACCCACCGGTCAGGATATGGTCGAAATGACTCAAGCTCTAAGCCAACTAGATAACTGTCAAATTCTTTTCCAAGCCCTGGGGTATGTGCTTCCTTGATTTAATCATAAGTTTCCCATTAGTGACCATTGCTCTCAATTTGCTCTGAGCAATAATGTGCTGTAGCTACAGAACCAAAAATTAGACTCCAAAATTTTGACTCCAAAAATTAGAAAAGCAACAAATCAGTGCCATCAGAAGGGTGAAAGAACGTAAGCCACAGATGACCACTGGTGTCGGTGTATGAACTATGTGTCTTATAATTTTGAGGTTAGGTCAAGGACGGTAGTAGAGATCATAGTTCCAGGGAACTTACCTGCATGATTATTAGCCAGACCACATGAGATTCAGGGTGGTATTAGAGACTCAATATCTTGTGCACAAAAGGTATGGGAAAATAATTTAGATGATTTCTAATATCGCTTTCAATTCCAGCCTTCTATGAGTATAGAAATGACTTTGAGGAGATCATCCATTGATCCCTAAGTGAACAAAGGTAATAAGAAAACCCACACTAGATTAACAGCTCAGATATCTGTGGTTATCTTATGCTTATCCTATTCTATGTGCATATAAATTTTGCTTGGATTATATATATAATTTATTTAAATCTATCTATCTATATATTTTTTTAAAGATTTTATTTATTATTTATTTGACAGACAGAGATCACAAGTAGGCAGAGAGGCAGGCAGGTGGTGGGGAGAAGGGAAGCAGGCTCCCCGCCGAGCAGAGAGCCCAATGTGGGACTCGATCCCAGGACTCTGGGATCATGACCTGAGCCGAAGGCAGAGGCTCCAACCCATTGAGCCACCCAGGCGCCCTTATATATACATATTTTTAAAAGATTTTATTTATTTATTTGACAGACAGAGTTTACAAGTAGGCAGAGAGGCGGGCAGAGAGAGAGGAAGGGAAGCAGGCTCACTGCCGAGCAGACAGCCCAATGCGGGGCTCCATCCCAGGACCCTGGGATCATGACCTGAGCCAAAGGCAGAGGCTTTAACCCACTGAGCCACCCAGGTGCCCCAAATCTATATTTTTTGAGAGACCTAATTATGGTATATGAAGAATAGTGGAATCCGCCAAAAGTAGTCATCAATGAAGAGAAGATACAAAGATTATGTAATGAGTCTTCAAGTATAGAAAGGTATAAAAGTCTGCCATGTCCGTGAGATCCAACTTGTTTTACATGACGCTAATAGATACGAGTTAGAAGAAAAAATAATGTCGATGTCACAAACATGTTGCCAGGTTGCTGGGAGAGAGAATAGTCTACCTCCCACAGGATATTAAATAGGGAATTCAAGTATCTTCCCCCTTGCCATCTTGTAATTTCGTCATTCTACGAATCCAGTCCTACAATCTCATTTATGAAGTAGGATGGGTAAGTCCTTCTGAGGCCAACCCAATCGGTTCAGAAGAGTTCATTACTCTTCAAGGATATGTACAAGCCAAACAGATTGGTTATGGTCCTATCTTTGGTAGTTTGTAAACCCTCCTCTAGCTATTCCGCATTGCAAAGAAAGCAATTTCTCCCAAGAAAGTCCCCCTTGCAATTAAGTTCCACAGAACATGGGGCTTCACAGCCTGCGATCTTTAATTCACTCCTCCTGGGTAGAGTCAAACTTCATCATGCCGCTAAGTGAAGGGATACCTACCACAGTCAGGAAACTAACTGGGAAAGTATATCTGTCAGAACCTCTAGCCACCCAGAAGGAGCTCCAAGAATCTTAATCCTTAGTGAACCATGAAACTCTGGGGCAGGCCGCTTACAGCTGGGGATTTGTTTGCCTATGCAAATTCCCCCATAAATCTCCTCATCCTCAGCTCAAAGGCTAAGGTGAAGGCCAAGGTGCTGGTTCAGCACTATCCTTGGGTCACAAGGGCTCAGGATTTATGAGCCCAAACTGGCGCAGATTGGTTCAGTCCTTCATTAAGTTAGGTACTTGAATTCCCATTTTCCAGATGAAGAAACCATGATCTGAAATATAATAGACTACTTTCCTCCTGCCATCTGGTGCTCTATTTCTTCTCCAACCGACCTGCCGAGATCAGTGACTTCAATTCCTGTTAATGTCTCAGAAGCTCATGATGGTGGGAAGCACAGTGACATTAGGTCAGCGGCTAACCCATCATTGCCTCCGGTCACTGACTGTGTAGTTATGTATGGCAGTTGCTAAACAGTCAAAAGCATTCCTCCACCCACGTCATCATGTCTGCGTTTCCTTGGTGAGGAGTCACAACATGTGTTTCCTGACAAAATGCTTTCTGTTTTAAGAGAACTTAACGGTTTCTCTCTGCTGGCTCTGAGTAATAATAATGTTACAAGGCCAGCCGAAGGGATAAGTGATTTGAGCAGGGCTGGGTGTAGTCCAGGGCAAGGAAGAGAAGGAGAGAGAGAAAATGCAGAAGACACTTAACTATAAATCCCAATGGTAACCTACAGATCTAAATGTGTCTGGATGTGAATACGAATTTATGGGTGGATTTGGAATTGGAAGATTCGCGTTCTCTCTGTCTCTGAGACACACACACTTGTTCCACAGGCTTGAGGACACATTCGCCCTCCTGGAGGCTGAGTCTACTTGGGGGGAGGAAATGGATAATATCCCGTGTCCCCCAACACACACACGGTGCATGTGAAGAGACTGCTTTAAACGAGATAGCATGTGGAAAAGTCCTTCTGAAAATGATGACGTAACATAGGCATAAAGAAAATTATGTGTGCAAGGCTGATGTTGAGGTAGCACTGATACCCGCTTACAAGGAACCACCTAAGGGTCACCCTGGGCGCTGGCCCCACCTCCACCGAGGCCCTCCGGGGTTCCAACCTTTACCCCATCGTTTTCTAGTCATGTGGCACAGAACGATTTATGGAAGTTCCCCAAGGCTCATTTTCACCTTTGGTAATGGAGACAACAGTCCCTTCTGGATCTCTGTCCCAGGGTTTTTTGCAAGCCAAGGGATGGAAAACTAAAGGCTTTGAAACTTGAAACGTATATAATGCCCACGGTTAAAGAAATCTTATTGTTACGGAGCCTTAGTCTCCCAGGAAAGGCACTGGACCTCCTGGTCTTCCGGTTGGGGAACTGTGTATTGTGTTGCACAGAACACAGGGTGTGGTGATTAAGAGAAGGCCCCCAGGGACACACTGCTTGCCTGTGCTCTCTGATCCTACCATCTGCCAGAAGCGTGAACTTAGGTAAACATTTTACTACTCTTAGTAAACATTTACTGCTATATGCCTCCGTTCCTCCGTCTATTACATTAAGATAAAAATGTGAACTCCTAGGGCGATTTTAAAGATTAGCTGAGCTAATATGTATAAAAAGTTTAGAGGCGCGCTCAGCACATGGAAAATACTCTCTAAGTGCTAGCTACTGCTTCCCTGGCTCAGCCCAGTGTAGACCCCTTTCTCAGGATCAGCCTGCAAAAAAGATTTATCTCTGGGACGAAGGCAGGGAAAGGCAGGTTCATATTTATCTCTTAGTCTGTCTGCCAGAATTTGCCTCCTCTGTGGACTCAGCTTGGTCCCAGAGATACAGAAGCTTATTGGTGCAGATTTCCCTAAGTCAGATTGGCTGTTCTCAATTCTTGGGTTCTTTTCTTAGTTTGTGGCCTTTTGGGATCCGTTAAGGTTGTAGGTCTTTTCTTCATGATTTCACTACTTGGTGAAAATGCGAACCATCAAGTATGAGACCGAACTCAGCTACACGTATCGACACCTACTGGCAAAGAGCAGAAAGTCCTGCAACTTCTTGTGAAAGGTCAATGGAATCCCAGTTCTCTGTTGTTGTAGGTGCGCTAGCAGCATCTTTAAAATAAAAGGGTCACCTGAGGCAAGTGTGACCATATTCTCATTAGGATATGGCCAAATGTCTGGCCGGGGCCCCATGAATTGTCCAAGCCAGACGATGGACAGAATTTCTCAGAAATTAAGTTTATGTTTCTATTCCTACAGGAATAGACATTTGGCTGAACAGACTCCTCACATATTACCTTTGCTAAAGAAGAGAGTGTCTATGGTATTTCTATCCAATCCACATCAACCCCATTAATGTTGCTAATCCTCATTTCTCATATCCATTACACTCTGGTTTCACCAATTAAAACTCCCTTTTAACAATTACGAAGTTAATATAATCTTTGGTCCTGAATAGAGATGAAAAAGTTGACGCCTTTGTGGTAGCTGCCTCTTAGGTAGATCGAAAGTCTAGGGTGTAAATTCCCAAATCAATTTAGTAATCTACCCTAGAGTAGAAATTAGCAATTAACATCCACACATATACACACACTCACACACACATGTCATTTAGGTTGAAGCAATTTCCTAAAATAAATTACAGGGACATGTGGATGGTTCAGTCTGTTAAGTGTCTGCCTTCAGCTCAGGTCATGATCCCAACGTCCTGGAATCGAGTCCCGCATCAGGCTCCTTGCTCAATGAGGAGTCTGCTTCTCCCTCTGCCTGCTGCTCCCCCTGCTTGTGCTCTCTTTCTCTCTGCTGAATAAATAAATAAAATCTTTTTAAAAGTCTTAAAATCTTTAAAAACAGTGAATTACAGACCATAGATCAATTATGTGGAACAGCTGATATATTTTGGGGATGGTAGTGCATTTCAGTCATTCTGTCTAAGAATTTCTCAAAAAGGTTCTGAAGTTTTGGACTAATCATCATCAATGAGACACTGTAATAGATTCAAACTTAGACGATTTCCTCTAACTCAAGAATTGAGATCATTGTTTTATTTACTTATTTTTAAGATTTTATTTATTTATTCAACACACACACACACACACACACACACACACACACACACACACAGATTACAAGAAGGGGGAGTGGCAGAGGGAATGAAGGAAGTAGGCTCCCAGCTGAGCAGAGATCCCAATGCGGGATTCCACCCCAGGACCCTGTGATAATGACCTGATCCAAAGGCAGATGCTTAACCCCCTGAGCCACCCAGGTGCCCTGAAATCATTGTCCTTTAGGCACCATTAGCTTTATCTAGACGTTTGCTCATATAAACCCGATAACTTCTCACTTTCTTAAGCTTTGTCTTCATTGGTCCTTCTTTCTTGAATGCCCCTTTCCACTTATTCAACATGATGATCTTCATCTATACTTTTAATACATAATTCAAACCTTCCCTTTGACAAAAATTCTCAGATTTTTCCAACATAAAACTCTCATTTCATATGATACTTACCATGCTAACTTCTGATTTAATTGTGTATTTGTTTCTACTAGACTATAGATTCTTGAGGGCAGTAAATATGTCTGTTCTATCTCTATGATCATCACAGTAAATATACTGCCTTTGATCATCATGGCATCATATACTGCCTTTTCTTACGATCAGTAACTACTTATGGACAGGACTCATTTTCAGTGAGTCATAGAAAGAAGACCTGAATTACTGGACTACTATCTTCCCACTTCTCAAATGTGTGACATTGTGAAACCCACTAGCTTTTTATCTGTAAAATGTAAATAATTATACTAAACTGGCTTATTTCAGGTTGTTTCAAGAATCAAATAAAAATGAAGATATGGATACGAGGAATTTGAGAGTCAGGGCAGGAGGGTCGTGGGGCGAAGGGAGGGGAAAAAATGAAACAAGATGGGACTGGGGAGGGAGAAAAACCGTCAGAGACTCTTAATCTCAGGAAACAAACTGAGGTCTGCTGGGGGTGGGAGGGGAGAGATAGGGTGGCTGGTTTATGAAATGATGATTCACAGACCTGTACCCGTGAAGTAAATAATACATTATATGTTAATTTAAAAAATGAAGATATGAAAACCCTTCATTCATTCTGAAAATAAGATATTACTGATTCACCTATTTAGAGGATTCTCCACTTCATAGGAGAATAGCCTCAAATCAAAGGCTATTTAGTAAACCATCACCATTTTACAGATGAAAACAATGAGGTCCAAGAAAGAGAACTGACTTTGGTGAAATCTACCATGCAGATTCCATGACTCCCCATCCAATGTTACGTCTCCTACATTTTCCTCTATTGATCTAACATTTTCAAAACTTTTTGGCATCCAGTGAGACCCCCAGATGTTTCTAAGTGGTCAACTAGACATTTTGTTTGTGTTCAATTTTAAGAAAAACATGTTTCCTTCAAATAAATCACAAAAGGTGGGATATTTTGATAGCTTACTTTCCATATTAGTTTGAAAGTGAAAGCAATAACATAAAGGCTTCAACATTTCTTTCCTCTTTCTAATATCAATGTTTAGTTCTCACAGATCTCCACTGGTTTTCTTGGGGAACTTTTTCCAGATCCTTGCCATCCCATTGGGTGAAGTCATAGTTTAGGACTCAAAGAAAGGCAGCCCTTCCTCACAGGGTCTTTGTGAAACAAAATGATGCGTATAGTAATTTTAGCAAGTATGCTGTTTGACACAACAATTTAATCAATCGCCAAGTGAAGATTTGGGACTGGTGGCTGTCCTCCCTCTCCAGTGGTTTTGATTTGAATCCAGTGTTCACCATTCACCAGGGTTGTGCTTAGGCAAGGTAACTGCCCATTTCTCATTTTCCTCAACATGAAATTAAAATTGAGAAAACAGGATCTACTACTGTTGTCTTGCGGACATATGCCCAGTTTCTAATACAGTTCAAGCTGTGCAGTAGGGCTTTCATGAATAGCAACTGCTTTTCAAGTGCCGTATTTTTGCGAGGGTCTCTTATCGCTATGTCTGTACATCTGCCCGCTGTGAACGGGAGACAGGATTTGAGCTCCCACAGGTATTGCTGTATCTGGACAAAGCAGGACCACGTTGACATGCTTAATAAATGTTTGGTGAATCGGGGGATGAAAAAGCAGCAGAGAGGCCTCAGAAGAGAGGCCTTATCTAACTCCTAGCCTGGACTTCACATCTGAAATACATCCGTCCAATGTGGCTTTTCATGATGATAGTCTAGAGATTGAGGCCATCCAAAATGTGAGCCTCTTTCTCCATTTTTTTTTCCCATTTGCAATGTTTTTATATAGATATTTTCTAATCTTAAATAAGCAGCCACATGAGACATGATGACCATAAAATAAACCAACATATGCCTTGATGAACGAGGAGGAGTTAGAACTCTTGTCTGAACTGGGTTGGAAATGGTAGTGGTGCTGTGGGTGTTATGAACTGATTCACGCAATTCTTTTTTTTTTTTTTTAAGATTTTATTTATTTACTTGAGAGAGAGAGAAGAGGGAGAGGGAGAAGCAGACTCCCTACTGACCAGGGAGCCTGATGCAGGGCTCCATCCCAGAACGCTGGGATCATGACCTGTGCCAAAGGCAGATGCTTAACCAACTGAGCCGTCCAGGTGTCTCTGATTCACACAATTCTTCTTTTTGCACATCTTAATGATGTCCATCAGTCTTCCTTCCATTTCCTGATGCGCTGAGTGACTCTCTTCTGTCAGCCAGTTTGATCCTGAAGTATCAGCTTAACTCACCTAAAACTACAGGGCTCAGTATACTCTGCTCACAGCTAGAGATGAAACCATCCTCCCATGCCAGTCACACTATTAATCATTCTGGATGGAGATGACAATGATTGTATTGATAATTCTAAGGTCTAACCACTCATGGCCTCACCTAAAATAAATAACACCTATCTCTTTTCCATAGCAAAGTTTTCATAGCTTTTATGCCAATTCTCTCATATAATACTGTGAAGGAGATAGAAGAGGTATTATTATGTCATTTTTTGAAAGATTTTATTTATTTATTTGACACAGAGAGAGAGAGATCACAAGTAGGCAAAGAGGCGGGCAGAGAGAGAGGGAGAAGCAGGTTCCCCACTGAGCAGAAAGCCTGATGCGGGGCTCGATCCCAGGACCCTGAGATCATGACTTGAGCCACAGGCAGAGGCTTAACCCACTGAGCCACCCAGTCACCCCTTATTATGTCATTATTTAAGACATAAAGAACTAAAGTTCATGCTGGTATTACCATTTCAGAGTGGGAAACTATGGTCTCAGTAAAACTTGGCCCTACTTTCATCTTTGGAATGAATCTGTTGTTTGATAGTAGGCCACTTGTGCTCTTTAAGTCTTGATTAGCTCCCCTATAAAGTGATTTTACGCTTAGGAGCTGTCTTGGTTTCTTTTCAGATCTAAGATCCCCCAGATTCTTAACATCATTAAGGACAAAGAATATGGTGGCAGAACTAGAACCTGGGTCCTTGGAGTCCTAACCTAGTCTCTTTATAGACAGCTGTCAACGGCCACCATGAAGACAGTCCTGGGTATGTCCTTTATGCCGGGGGTTTCCCCGTCTGAATGCTCAGATTCACCTGGCTTTGTTAAAAATGCAAACTGCCTCAAAGATTCAGATTCAGAGGGTCTTTTTATTTTCAGCCTGTTTTGGGACTCTTCAAATTCTATTTTCTTTTTTTTCTCTAGGAAGTCTTATATCTAACTCACAATTGTTGTCTTTCTCCCATTGAAGGCCAAGTCTTAGGATAGAGAAAATTGGGTGAATGAGCATGATATTTAAGACCCCAGAGCCATGTCTAGAGGGGGAATGATACTGAATCATCTCCCCCAAGAATATCTTTCAGCAGGAATAAATTAATTTAATTAGCTGCTACCAAACAATTGAATTTCCGACAATGACATTTCATCTCCTCATTTCTCCCACAGAGAGAATGTGAAGGGTGGCCCCATGGTTCCTGCTGTTAAGTAGGACCTAAGTGGAAAAGAAGAGGGACCTTTGTTTCTGAGCTGATAATCAGCTAAAAGAAAAAGAAAAAAAGCACTTGACAAAGTCTAGAAGGGATCTCAGTTGGAGTTTTTATGAGGCGCAAAAATGTT
Source organism: Meles meles (assembly GCF_922984935.1). Classification (NCBI taxonomy): domain Eukaryota; kingdom Metazoa; phylum Chordata; class Mammalia; order Carnivora; family Mustelidae; genus Meles; species Meles meles. Next base: position 18,362,328 of record NC_060066.1, on the reverse strand, counting down.
CTGTTTCTAGGTCTTTATAGGTTACATACAATAATAAGAAAAGCTTGAGAAAATGAGAGCAATCAAAGCCAATCACATTACAGTTTAAATGTGAGTCAAATTCTTTCATATATTTAAAATTAAATGCTCATGTACCCTTTTTAAAATTATATTTTCACAATATAGGCTAAAAGTCCCAAATAGCACAAGTCTCAAAGTACTTTCTGGCTTGGCCACACACAGAAAGGAAGTCAACAATATCCAGTGACAGTGACCTTTGGGTCACCAGGAAGTAGCAACACACAGTAGAGGAGAGTCACGCACATTAGGTTTGAATCCTTATTCTGCCTCCACTATGAATGCGCCTCCGGGCAGAATCACTAGCCACATGAGTTGTGGTGTTGGGTACGCCTCCTAATGAGCTCCCTGCTTTTGTTGTTGCCCTTCAGTCTCTCCCGGCATAGCAGCCAAAGAGATCAGCCAAAATGCAAGCCAGATCCTGCCACACTGTGGCATGACCTCCCATCTCCCTCAGAGTCAAAACCAAAGTTCTTACACTGGCATGATCTGAGGTCCTCCACTGTTTCTCTTATAACCTCATCTTGTACCTCCCCTTCTTCACGCTGCTCCAACCGTGCGTGCTGGTCTCCACAGCATCCCTAAACGTGCCAGGAGCCCTCCCCTCCCCGAGATTTACAACTGCTGTTATTTCCTCCGAGATCGTTCTTCGCTTGGATAGCTACGGGGGCCCACGTCTTCTGTCCTTCAGGTCTTTACCCAAACGTGGCTTTCTTGGTGAAACATTGCTCAAACAGTCTATTAAAAATCACAACCTTGGGGCGCCTGGGTGGCTCTGTGGGTTAAGCTGCTGCCTTTGGCTCAGGTCATGATCTCAGGGTCCCGGGATCGAGTCCCGCATCGGGCTCTCTGCTCAGCAGGGAGCCTGCTTCCCCCTCTCTCTCTGCGCCTGCCTCTCTGCCTCCTTGTGATCTCTCTCTGTCAAATAAATAAATAAAATCTTTAAAAAAAATCACAACCTTTCCCCAAGACATGCTTTATCTCATTCCATGCTGACTTTTTCTCCTTTCACCATGTCGCAAGCTGTGTATTACTTATGTCATTTACTGTCTGTCTCTCTTCAGTAGAAGCAGGCTTCATCAGGAGAGGACAGATCAATTCTTAGTATCAATTCTTAGTATCTAGAATTAATGCCCAGCACATGGTAAACATTCAGTAAATATTTAATGAATGAATGTGGGAGACAGGGACTGTAGTAGAGACATTAGGATTCTTTAAGATTCATTTCCTCATCTGTGCAATGGAAATAACACCTCCTGGCATAGCCCAATAGCATCCTAGGTACATAAACCATCGCGAATTTCTTCTTTACATCAAGGCTCATATAAAATTAATTTTTATCATCTGTATCCCAAAGATAGCATTAACAATAAATTAGTTCCTATAACACCAGCATTCCATCCAATTCTGCAGTCCTTTTATCAAGATTTCATTTCACAAATTCGTTTGACAAACAGTTTATTTCTGATCGGTTCATGCGCTTCTACAGAGTGGATGCCCAATAAATATTAGTTTCCTTTTTTTCCCCTTCTCCTTCATTTTTATGTACATGAACACTATCTCAACCAATAGCTCCTTGTAAAGATGCTTTGCTTATCTTGGTAAAAAGCTGAAATGCCACAATTCACAAATACTAAGCAGAGACTCCATCAATGTTGGTTTAAATACATATAAACGATCAGGACCTCACTGACATTTTTCTCCTTCCAGAAATGCATATTGTTAGGATTGCTTAGCTAGTTGTTCCCAGACATGAGCTATTTTCAGGACAAGCATGGACCTAGCTAGAACAGCCAGGATTTTGCCTTGGGTTGCTTATATCCCCTAGAGGCAGTGAACAAAGGGCTCAGCGGGCCCTTACCAGGGGCTGCTGTTAGGATTCCGCCGTCCACAGGGATCTTCCGCTGACCACATGCACGCTTCGGTTTATTTATCTAAGCACTCCTCCTGCAGGGCTAGACCAGAGGAAAGGGGAGGGTGCTGCCAGATGTGTTAAGGAAGGCAAGTGCCTGGAAAGCCTTGGATAGAGTTTCAGCTAGCAATTATAAAATGCTAAGTATAATCTGGGGCACTCTAGTTTCCCTTCCCAGACCACAGAGCCCTAGGGGAAAAGCTACTATAACAAATAAAGGTGCCCTCTTAGCACAAGGGGGGAGTAGTCCCAGATTTTCAGAGAATTTTTTCTTCGAGAATCCAAACTCGATTTGAGTCATGTTTGTGTGTGTGTGTTCCCTACATAACAATGGGTGATGAAAATAAAATGGTTTATAAGTAAAATCCCAGGTTTGAGGCCTCAGTGATATTATCCACACTGCGCAGTCTGCGGTCCTCTTTCCTTTAAACCCAACAGGGAAATCGTATCACGTTGGCTATAAACTTCTTTCCTAGGCTGTAATGAGGTTAAAAGCCCAGACAGAGCAGATACAAAAGGCAGCCCTCAGGGGAGGAAATCTTCAAGGCAATATTAATATACAGAGAAGTAATTGTCTGGATGACACAAAGATATCAGGTATTGTGAAATAGGTAACTATTACAGAAAAAACCATCTCCTTGAGATATGTGCAATTAAAAATGAAGAACTAAAGACAGGTGAAAATATTGGTAATACAATACTAGAAAAGAATAGCATCTTTTTTTTCTTTTATAGAGATTGAGAGAGAGAGAGCACACCTTGGGGGGCAGAGGGAGAGGGCGAGAGAATCCTAAGCAAGCTCCACACCCAGCGCAGAGCTTGGTGGGCTCAATTCCATGACCCTGAGATCTTGATCTGAACTGAAAACAAGAGTCAGATGCTTAATTGACTGAGCCACCCAGACGCCCTAAGAGTCAGCATTTTTTTTAAGATTATTTATTTATTTGACAGACAGAGATCACAAGTAGGCAGAGAGGCAGGCAGAGAGAGGAGGAAGCAGGCTCCCCGCTGAGCAGAGAGCCGGATGCGGGACTCCATCCCAGGACCCTGGGATCATGACCTGAGCCGAAGGCAGAGGCTTAACCCACTGAGCCACCCAGGCGCCCACAAGAGTCAGCATTTTTTGAATGTCTATTTACTATATGGCTGACCCTGAATGAGCCATCCTGCTTAATTATCTCAACTAATCACACAGTAGTCTTTTATGGTAGTTATGGTCCCATTTTACAGCTGATGAAACTGAAAACACAGAGGACAAGTGACTTGCCCAAGATAATACAGGTACATCTTAGGAAACTGACAAGCTAGATTTGTCTGCCTCCAAAGTGCACGGTCTATGTCCTATGTTACACAGACTTACTAGTTAACAAACCTGAACTTTGAACCATGTAAAACCAGGAGACGGATAATTCTCTGAAGTTTGGTGCAAGAAAAAAGTGCATTTCAAATGACTAACAAAATGCTAGTAAGTGTGAAATAAAATGAGATTTCTTTACTAATGACTGTGATATTACTAAAATACCTTTTTGAGACTTAAGGTTTGGGAATAAATGACATAGACTCATTTCCCCTTGCTCCTCCTTGCTAAGTACAATTAAAAACACCTGGAAATGAAGCATTGGGCAACCACAGAACTCGTAAGGTAGTAAAAGAAGGTGGGTTGACCGGAGACCCCAGGACTTGAGGAAAAGCTCAGTGGTCTGATGTCTCCCGATTTTCCACCTGGTGGAGGAAGGTGGAACATGCCTGGTATCCCAGTGCTTTACCCATTCAGAGATGGTGACTCAAGTAGGTATTTTCCTCTCCTAACACCAACAGACCGAGCAAGAGCCCTCGCAGTACTTGCCAGCCTGGAGAGCAGGCCAAGGGAAATGGTATCTCAACTCCCAGATGACAGCCTACTAGCTGCCTTCCTCACCCATTGATAGCCCCAGCAGGGACCAAGCAGGAGCCTCACCAGCAGCCAGCAGCTTGGAGAAGAGCTTCCCACCAACACTGGCCCAGAGTCCTCTTTCCATTCCCACATGAGCAGTACCAGGTCCAAGGAAGTACATTCTATCCCCATAGGTAACACCAGCAGAAATCAAGCCAGACCCCAGATGTCGTGTAGACGAGAGCTCTTCAAGAGCTCTGAAAACCAGAATGGCCCTGGGACCATGGCCTGCTGAAACAGGCACGTGCTTGTGTGCTCAACTTAAACACAGCTAGTGCCTGCTAAAATAGAAGCTTTAAATAGGGTCCAGAGTCTCCTAACATAATATCCAAAATGTCCAGGAGACAATTAAAACTCACTCCCCTTCTACCCAGAAACAGAAAAGTCACCACTTGAATGAGAAAAAAACATCAAGAGATGGCTAATTATTTGACAAGGATTTTAAAGTAACCATCATAAAAGTACTTCAGTGCGTAATTTCAAATACCCTTGGGGGAAAAAAGGAGGAAAAAATTAAAAAATCTCTCCAAAGAAATAGGAGATATTAAAAAACAAAACAAAACTAAATGGAAATTACAGACCTGAAAAATACAGTAAGTTAAAAAATCTCACCGACTGAGCTTGAGAGTAACATGAATATAACAAAAAAAAGAATCAGTGAATCTGAAGATAGACAATTACAAATTATTATCCAATCTGAACAACGGAGAAAAAACAGAATAATAAAAAATAATGAATAGAGTCTCAGGGGTCTATGGGACAATAACAAAGATCTGATATCCATACCACCAGTGTTCCAGAAGAAAGAGGAGGAAGAATGTGGGGCTAAAAATTTATTTAAAGAAGTAATGACTGAAAACTTCCCAAATTTGGTATCAAGATACAAGATTACAGATTCAAAAATGCTGAGCTAACTACAAATAGAATAGACCCTAAGAATTTCTTGCCAAGGCTCATCATAATCAAACTTCTGAAAACTAAAGGCATAGAAAAATCTCGAAAGTAGCCAGAGAAAAATGACTCTTCCTATAGGGGAACCCTAATTTGAATCCACAAATTTATTTTTTCATCTGCAACTATCGTGGCCAGAATCAAGTGGCACACTTGAAAATAATTGTCAACCGAATCCGACATTCAGTGAGAATATACTTTAAATATATGCAGAGGGGAAAAAATTTTCCAGATTTTTTCTGGACAGAACAAAGGACAGAACAAAGAAATGGATAAAAATAGGGATAAATATAATAAACTTTGTCCTCATGAGCTTTTTATATCCTATTTAATAGTTACAGCAAAAATTGTAATGTGAAATGGTGCTCAATGCACACATTATACATAGTTAGGACAATTATGTTTCTTGAATGGAGAAGGGAAAAAGACGAACACAGAATTAAGTTTTCACTACACTGGAAATGGTAAAATGTCAACACTAATAGACTGTTATAAAGTATGTATGTACATGGTAATACCAAAAGCATTAACTAAGAAAACTGTACAAAGTGATATATCTAAAAATACTAAATAAATCAAAGTGGTATTCCAAATAATGATCTTGTAACTCACAGGAAGTCAATTAAGGAGATGCAGAAGAATGAGAAACAGAAAACAAATAGACAACAGAAAATAAACAGAGAGACGTAAGCCCTAACATTTTAATAATTACTTTAAACGCAAGGGATCTAAATGTACTGATAAAAAGAGCTTGGCAAAGTGGAGAAACAAAACAAAATAAAACAATATAAACCATGATCCAACGGTTATGAATTGATGTTTGTTTCCCAGACAAAATTCATATGTTGAATCTCCACCCTGCAAAGTGCATAGTATTAAGGGGCGAGGCCTTTGGGAGAGACTTAGGTTTAGATAAAACCTTTTTTTCCTTAAGATTTTATTTATTTATTTATTTAAGAGAGAAAGATAGGGAGAGCAAGCACGAATGAGAGTGGGGTGTGGGGAGTGGGAGAAGTAAGCTCCCCACTGAGCAGGGAGCCCTATGATATGAGGCTGGATGCCAGGCTCGATCCCAGGACCCCAGGAACATGAGCTGAGCTGAAGGCGGATGCTTAACTGACTGAGCCCCCCAGGGGCCCCTAGATGAAGTCTTCAAGGTGGAGTTCCATCATGAGATTCGTGAACTTACAGAAGAAGAGACACTAAGGCTTCTTCTCTCTATCGTGTGAGCATATGAGGATACAGTGAGAAGGCGGCCACGTGCGAGCCAAAAAGTGAGTCATCAAGAACTGAAGAATCAAGAATCAAGAATCAAGAATTGAATCTGTGTACACCTTGAGCTTGCATTTCCCAGACTCTAGAACTCTGAGAAATAAATGTCTGTCTCTTTGGGCCACTTGTAGAGTATCTTTGTTATAGCCATCTGGCCAACTACTCTGTGTCCATAAGGAATCCATTTCAAATATAGCATGGGACATTTAGAATTAAAAGGATGGAAAAAGATACATTATGCAAATGTTATTAAAAACAGTTGGAGTGACTATATTAGATAAAATAGAATGTAGAACAAAACAATTACAAGAGACGTTGCACAATGATACATTTTAGTTCTTGACTTCAAGCAAGGAATCTTCCAGTATTTATAGTGACAATATGTATTAAATGAAATACATAGAACCTTTGTTTTGTAATACTCCAGGGAAGTACACAGTTTATCATGTAGCTTTTCATACAACCTAGAGACTTTCACTACTATTAATATCATTTTTTTCCTGGTTATTTAATTAATGCAAAAACAACCAAAAAAAATCTGGCCAAATTGATAAATAACCCAAAGGCCTAGAGACTCAACAGTCTAAGGTATGTTAAACATAAATAAAGCCTATATGGCAGGAGGGAAATTCTTCGGATGGAAAGTAAGAGATGAGTTTAGAGAGACAGCCAGAGGGCCAGACCATAGAGGGGCTTACAGGCCATCGCAAGGAGATGGGCTCTTTATTCTAAAGGCAATGGGTGGGAGAATTCTGAATGTAGTTGTGATATATAGGATCAGTTTAGTGATCCATAACTGTTGGGAAGAAAGAGAATGTGAATATAGTTTAGAGAATGTTGAGACTGAGATAAATGTGGAACATTCAGGTAGAGGTGCCCAGTTATGCAAAGCAGGTCTAGAGCAAAAAAAAAAGACTGTTGGAATTACAGACGCGAGAGTCATCAGCTTAGAGCTGTTATCCAGGGGAACTGAAAAAAGACCAAAGAAGTCTCTTGGAAGGGACTAAAACATCAAGAAGAAAACCCTAGATAACACCAATATAGAAAGTGAAGGAAAGAGAGAACCAGAAGGAAGTCACCAATTGCCTACTTTTTACATCTGATTTTATTTCCAGACCCAGAATCTGTCCCCTTACCCTGTGTTATTGTATCTTTCCCAAACCTGAGGAAATGGATTGAGAAATCCTTTGGCCTTCGCAGTACTTTATTTAATGCAGGTTTTTAAATCACTTTATCATATAAAAAGTGGCCTTGGGGAAGAGAGGGGACTAGAATTTAAAACATATGAGATTGTTTTGTTTGCATCAGTGTGTGCTGAAGAAAGCAAACTACCCACGGGCCATTTAATCTGGATTTCTGTACTCCCGCACGTGTGTCTGATGGCAGTCGTTCCAGAGTTAACACAAAATCAACCAAAGAAAAGATACGTGTTAACAGCCCCCCTTCATCTCATATCTTGTTTTCAAATCATTGCCTCTCGCTTGAGGTTATGACAAGAAAGATCATCCTCCTCCTTCTCTCTGTTTCTATGTGTTTATCTCTTCTTTAACATAATGACCATGATTTTAAACTAGGAAGCACTACTTCATGGGGGAAAAAAAAAAGGAAGACCTAAAGTTTGGAGCAAAAAAAAGTGCAAAGATAAAGGAAGTAAGAGCAATAGCTAAAAGTGTTCTTGTTTTATGAGTAAATTAGTATATTTAGTGAGCAAATTTTTAATTTGAAGTTTCTCTTAAAAAGACTCTGACTTGAATATCTCTTTAGTACACATACTGCCAATACTATCTTCTAACCTGAATGAGAAGAGATACGGCTTAAAGATAAGTATGGGCGTAGCAAGAGAGACCCTTGACTTTGGCAGGAGCAAGGTGACTGACTCAGTGGGTCAGAGCCCAGCATGAGGAGTGCATAGAACCTGCAAGAAACTGGGGCACCTGGGTTGTTCAGTAGGTGAAGGCTTTGCCTTTGGCTCAAGTCATGATTCAGGCATCCTGGGATTGAGCCCTGGGGAGCCTGCTTCTCCCTCTCCTTCTTCCATTCCCCCTGCTTGTGCTCTCTCTCTCTCTCAAATAAAGTCTTAAAAAAAAAAAAAAAACCTGCAAGGAACCTGAGGCAGATATCCTGCCACAGGGATGCACACGTCAGGCCCCAGACCACCTGACTCTTACCTCCTGCCACAGATTACTTCTCTGGATGAATTTGATCCTAGAACAGTTGTTAGGTTATTCCTTTTCGTAATGTCTTAAAATTGAAGGCAGGAAATTTTAAAGTCCTTTACAATAAAACCAAGAGAGGTGACAAGACACAAATCAGAAGGCTCAAATAGTAGGCTGGCCCCTATCTGTGGGGAGGGTGTACTAGAAAAGTTTTGGATTCCAGCTCTAACTGCGTGGTCCTTGACCTGAAGTCCCCTTTAATCATTTCAATCCTATGAAACAATTTGCACCCTGTGAAGATTTCAGAGCATTCACTTAGTAAAGCACCTGGTACAGAGAAAGTGGGCGGAAATGTTTATAATGATTGTTTATCTCACAGGTTTAGCCATCTCTTTAAAAATCAAGAACAGCTTTACGTTTCCAAATCTGACCAACAGAATCTCATCAGAAAGTTTTGCAATCTGAACATCTGATTAAGAGGAGAAGAAAGGGGGAGGTGGACGGGGGAGGGGGTAACTGGGGGATGGGCATGCAGGAGGGTGCCTGATGTAATGAGCACAGGGTGTCCCGTGTAACTGATGAATCACTAAACTCTACCTCTGAAACTCATAAGACACTATGTTAATTATTTGATTTTAAATTAAAAAAATAGGAGAAGAAAGCACCGTGGTCTGGGAGTCCTGGGTTTACACTACTTATGCAATCAACTTGGACAGAATCCCTCCCTACTCTGGCCTCCACTCTCATCAGTTATAAAATCTGTTTATTTGCAAATGGCGTTTGGTTGCCTTGGTTACCACACATTCAAGAGCGGTTCAGCTTGGCCACGGTCATTAGAGTAGTAGTAGTGGTAATAATAATAGTGCTTATCACATGCCAGGCACTATTCTAAGCTCTTTGTTCCTATTCGGGGAACACATCAACTGCAGGTAATAAGTACTATTTTTTTTTTTAAAGATTTTATTTATTTATTTGACAGATAGAGATCACAAGCAGGCAGAGAGAGAGAGAGAGAGGAGGAAACAGGCTTCCCGCCGAGCAGAGAGCCCGATGTGGGGCTTGATCCCAGGACCTGGGTGGCTCAGTGGAATAAGTACTATTTTTTAAAAAGATTTTATTTATTTGATAGAGAGATCACAAGTAAGCAGAGAGGCAGGCAGAGGGGTAGGGGGAAGCAGGCTCCCTGCTGAGCAGAGAGCCCGATTCGGGGCTTGATCACAGGACCCTGGGATCACAACCCGAGCCAAAAGCAGAGGCTTAATCCACTGAGCCACCCAGGCACCTGGTAATAAGTACTATTATTACTGTTCTCACGTCTTACAGGAAAGGAACCGGGGCACAGAGAGGTTAAGTGACTGTCTTGGTGTCACCAGCCATGGTAAATTGCAAAAGGAAGGTCCACGTGCAGGTGCTCTGGAACCACCTTCTAGATCCCGAACCCCCACGAATACTGCATGTTATGGCACCCACACACTTGGCCATTTTCACTACTGCTGCCATTTTTGAAGAGGAAATTAGGACTTTTAAGACTTTTAAGTCTTCATGGGTGGAAAAGAAGAGGGCACACAGTGGTGACCTAGAACTGGAGACTTCTCCAGTTGGCCAAGCATGAAGGCTCTCACACCTTTTGGGGACTCTGGTGGTCTGGAGCAGCTCCAAAGTTTACGCCCATGAAGCAAATGGACAAAAAAGGAGTCTGGTTTGATACTGAGGGCATGCTAATTGTGCACGGAGCTTTCTTGCATATTTTGCATTTTATTCCCCACCCCAGTCCTCTCTGTGCTCTAATGCATACAACTAGAATTTTCTTCCTGATTCAGCTTGTGCACGGCTCAGTCACGTTGCGCTGTGACAGAATTAAGCAGCAAATACCTTGATGACATCTTTTCCCTGTACGTTGTTCCCTTTTAATTTTCACTTAATTTTTAAAACTTTCTCTTAATTCTTAAATACCAGATTTTGCCCCAAACAGACTGAAGAGAATAAACAGTAAAAAGAAGGGAAGAAGCATACGGTTGGGGCAATAATTCCTCCTTGGTTTAAAAGTCTGAACTCATTTCCTGGATCTGATACCAAATCCTGCCAGGACAGAACAGGAAAGTGTATCAAAGGGGAAGAAAGTGTGTGGCCAGAGGGGGAGGCAAGGAAGTAATCCTTACCTGCTTAAAAAAAAAAAAAAAAAAAAATGTTTTAGGAGCACCTTTAGAAAAATGTTTTAGCCTGTTAAGTGTCATGGGCCTTAGGCTCAGATCATGAACCTGGGGTCCTGGGATATGGAGCCTGCACTGGGCTGGCTGCTCAGCAGGGAGCCTGCTTCTCCCTCTCCCCTTGCCCCTCCCTCCACTTGTGCTCTCTCTCTTGCTCACTCTCTCAAATAAATAAATCTTTTTTAACAAAAGAAACTGCTTAAAAGTTGTTTTAAATAATTTTTTAAAAAACCATGTTACATGCTGTCTGAGAAATGGAAACTCTACAGTAAACAGCACAGGCCTTCATTTTTGCTTCCTGATTCATGCATTTCTGATTATGGGGTATCCAACATTGCCTTTTCAGAATCTCATCTCCCCCACGTGGCTTATGTGCCCAAGGATTATTATGTCCGTATCAGCATATGAAATCTTTCATGCTCATTATTTCATAATGGAGTTGTTGAAAACACAAGAGAAATTGTAACACTTTTAACTAAACGGAAAACTCATTGCACTAGAAATGCATGAATCAGAGGAGTTCAGTCTGCCTTGGCGTTGTCTCCGGTGCCCCACTTCACAGGGTTTTTTTCTTATCAGTGACCCCAGTGACTACTGGGTTTATCATCCTAGATAATGAATGTAACCAAAATTCGGAGTTCAGAAATTAATGCTTGAACGGTACAGCGGTATGTGTGTGTGTGTGTATGCGTGTACATGTGTGTATGTGTGTTTGCATGTTATCTGCATATATGTGTGTGCGTATATATTAAAGATATATATGTCTTTAATTTGTAACTATTTCCAAATCCAAGTTCCTTGACTTGGGTTTATAATTCTTGAAAACTGGGAGTAGTTTACCTTTCCCAGTAATCCCTAAACACACAAGTTAGTACTTCAAGTGTGCAAATCCAGGTTACTCAATTTTCTACTAAGGTTGAAGGCAGGTGTTGAAACCTTCACTTCAGATTATGGGAGGTGGCCAAGGCAAGATGAAAGATTGGACTATTGGACTAGCATTGCCTTTCATTTTAAATTTACTGTAACACATTACTCACTAGGTGGGCCAAGTTTCCATTGTGATATGCCAGAATCAAGAAGCACCCGTGGCAGAACTTCTCAAGATAAGCCATCTCCCGTGTCTGCAGACAGGATCTCTACCTACCCGCCCCAAGCCCCACCTGCCCCAGGCCATTGGACCCTCCTGCCTTTAAAAGGATCCATTGGCTTCGAAAATACTCATTAGAATCAAGTCTGTACTATTCAGTGTGGTTTATAAGGTTCCTGCCTGTCCTAACTTTTTCCTCTCCCTCTAGGTGAAGCTACCTGCCCAAGAAACTGCAGACACATGGACTTTTTCTTCTTCTTCTTTTTAAAAAAGATTTCATTTTATTTATTTGACAGAGAGAGAGAGGGGCAGTGAGAGAGGAACACAAGCAGGGGGAGTGGAAGAGAGAGACGCAGGCCTCCCGCTAAACAGGGAACCTGATGCAGGGCATGGATCCCAGGACTTTGGGATCATGCCTGAGCTGAAGGCAGACGCTTAACTACTGAGCCACCCAGGTGCCCTGGACTTTCTTTTTGTTCCTCCAATCTTCAAAACTATTTCTCATATTAGGGCTTTTGATCATCTTTTCCTCCTCTTTGGCGTATTCCGACCCCACTCCCCACCTAAAGCTCGTCTCTGCCTAGTTAATGCCTCTCTCAGCCTATGAGGTAACTACTACTCCCCTGGCTTCAGGAGAAGCCCAAAGAAAAATCCTTAAAGCCCAAAAAAGGAGCAGCCTGTGACTGAACTCAGTTCTCTGTGATTTCTTGCGCCTTTCCTTTCTCCCGCCATGACACTATCTCCCTTTCCAATACTCATATTCAAAAGCCTGAAATGATGAGTTTTTTGGTGTGTATTCAGGCTGTTAAGAATTTAATTTTAAAGCATGATAATTTTAAAACATGATACATATTACTTTTGTGTTACCCTGACCTGCTACAGACTCATTGTCTGAATGCTAGCTAAGTCCCCATGATGGTTTGGCATGGTTTGGTCTCTTTTCCCTTGACCATCGAGCTTACACTGCTCTCTCCCCCTCTCTCAAGGCTCTCCTCTTTGGCTCATGTCATGCCTAGCAATATCTTTTGAATCTCAGTACAGTATTATTAACTCTTACATCGTTATTATTTTTGAATATGTATCTCCGATTCCTTCAAGTAGTCTAAGTTCCTCAAGTTTAAGGGAAAATATTGTACACTATCCTTTGTGCACACATTACAGCATATAAAGTTCTTCACTACCACAGTTTTTCGAGAAGGCAAGATGGTTGTTCTACAGGTGAGGAAATGGAGATCAGAGACAAATTTGACTTGTCTACCACACCGTAATCCAAAAGCAGTCTGTGGATTTCTCATTGAACTTCTTTTGTTTCAATTTTCCCAATACACCAAGCTGTCTTTTACACAGTGCCTACCACAGGGATCTCACATAAAATAGATACTAATTATTTGTGGATTGATTGTAGATTTTAAAAGAAATTAAAAAAAAAAAAGGAGCATCAGAACCAATCTGCATGACAAGCATTTGCATGGAAAGTAAATAAATGAATTCACTGCCTGGATTCTTCCAAAATGTCCATGTTTCCTGTTGAGGAAACGAATCATTTTGGCTGAATTGATCTATGTTTTTCCCTTTTTTCTAGAATATTTATGGTTTGAAGCACGGAATACAGCTCAAATCTTGCAAAAACTGGAGAGCACATGTATGAGTTAAAGTAATGTTTACAAGTGTCCATTTTTTCAGGACCTCACATGCCTGGGATTGTTGTAACGGGAGTAGTAAAGAGCTCTCCTTGGCCGTCGGCTCACGGTGAAGGCGGCGTGTGGTGTCTGTCTGGGAAGTCAGGAACATGTGGTGGCTCAGGATCTTGGGCAAAAGAGGGTAACAATAATAGTCATTTTTCATTTTCTAGTCCTTGGGGTCTAGAGGACTTGGGGGAATTTAACAAAATATACACAAAGCCCAATTCTGAAAACAAAGCCACACATCCCCCAGCCTCAACAAAGCAGGGCCTCTGGGAAAATAATAATAAACCCTTTCCTTCCTTTGCCACCAACAGTTACAAACCATCAGCAGTGACACTGGGAACAAAGAAGTCAGAGGTTATGGGAAGGGGAAAGGGCGAAAGGAGAGAGAAAACCAAGAAGAAAATGAAGGTACTTGATGTTTCTAGAAACTGCTTCTAGATGCAGGTAGAACACAAATTTACATAAAATACCAGCCACTTCAGTGGCTCCCCTCCTCACACACACATACCATATACACACGGCCCCGTCACCAATTAAACGAAAATACCTCAAAGGGAGGCTCGTCGTCATATAAGAGGAGGAAACTGACTTAAGGTCCCAGGTAGAAATATTAGACTCGCTTATTAAGTGATGTAATACATCTTAATAATTGAAAGACGCTTGCAATGTGTTACTTTAAAAATCAGATAATAACTGATACATTTTGTTCTATTTTTGATACAAATGTGGATATATATATATGTGCAACAATGCATGTTAGGAATGCATTAAAATATGAATAATTGTTTTTCCCTTTTTTGATGGGGAGAATATGGACATTTTTAAATTCCATTCTTTAATTCTGTTTCAGGATCATCTGATTTTGATATTTATCTGCAATGACCATTTATTGCTTCTGTCATAAAAACAAATGTTTATTAAACATTTCAAAATATCAGTCATTAATGGCAAGCCACACTCACACACAAATCCAAAGAGACAAACTTGGGCATGATCGCTGTTTGGGAATTTGATGAACTGGGGGTGAGATGAAGTGGGGGCTTTGAGATTCATGGCTGAAGAAGAGTTTCTACTCTGAAGAAAGGGTTCTTTGCCGGGTGTTTCCATGTTTCTCCCCCGGATGTCCAACTCCATCTCCTCTAACAGTTACTGTCAAAGACTGGTACCAGATATACCAGATGTCAGCTGGGCAGTTTACTTACTCTCTCTCTCTCTGCCTGTATTACCCCGACTGAAAAATGGAGCAGATAATAATAATACCTTATTGAAAATATAATATGATATAGAATACAATATAAAAATATAATACCTTATTAAAAAAACCATATTGAGCTTGTTGAGTTTTTTTTTTTTTTCCAAGATTTTATTTATTTTAGAGAGAGAGAGAGGAGAGAGCATGAGCAGAGGTGAAGGGTAGAAGCAGAGGGAGGAGGAGACTCCTCGCCGAGCAGGGAGCCCTCCAGGGTTCCATCCCAGGATCCTGAGATCATGACCTGAGCTGAAGGCAGAAGATTAACTAAGCCACCCAGGCACCCCAAGTTTGCCGAGTATTAGATAGGACAGTCCATGTGAAATGCTCGGCACAGGGTCTGACAACACATAGCCTGTGTAAGTTTCTCTTCCTAAAACGAAGTTCTCCCTCCCTTTATCCCTTTGAGATAAAGACACGCACACCTGCTTTTTGGCCTCCTATCTGAATGCATACACTAAACCCCTATTCTTAATCTCATATGCCCTTCAGCTGTGACTCTAATTCTGCCTCTTTTCTTGAAAAGGAGACTCTACTTCCTTTTAGGCCACTGTCTAACCTTTTCCCGTCCAGTTTCCCTCCCTTACACTCAACAGAAAATGGTTTGATTAAGTTACTGTGTGTCTTCCCAATCTTTTTCATAAGCTTTCTTCATACTCACTAACCTCATTTTATTCTATGACAGATAACACACAGAAGCCACTCACTATGGTTCATGGAAGGTGTGTGGTGCACACTTTCCCACTTTCCTTGAGGTACATGCAGCCTGATTCATAAAAACCTCAGAAATTCAGCTCATCCAAGAATGGAGGTCCCTCGGGACAAGCAAATTCAGGATTGCTGAAAAAAGCTACATGGTTTCATCGGTTGGAAATAAATGTCAGCAGTGACTATCCTGAGTTCAAGTATCTTAATTCTTCTATTCCATTTTCTCAGGAAAATAGACTAGAGATATTGGTCAGATTCTATAGGCCACTGGTAAGTTACTGTGTGTCTTCCCAATCTTTTTTATAAGCTTTCTCATCCTGTTTGACAGACATCTCAGAAGCAATTGTTATAGACAAATACTGTCCCCCCCGGCTTTTATTACTATTATTATTTTCTTTTTTAAACACACTGTCTTCTTTTGGTTTCCAGAGGATACATTCTGGATTTTCCTCCAGGCTTCACTTGAAAGTAGGGACAACTGTAATTGACTAACAAGACTACTGTGTCTCTCTACATCTTGTGATAGGATAGAAGCCTGGAAGTGGGAAGCTCCTAAGAGAGAATTTTAAAACTCTAAAGTAAACACTAAATTAGCCTAAAAAAACTAGTAACATATTGTAACTTAAGAGGATATAATATACATCCAGATCAAAACAAATGTTGGGCTTAATTTAGAGCACGAAATCAACCATAATAACCCAGCTTGCTAAAAGGTAACAGAGGCCGCTGGGGTCCAGGGAAGGTTTCGGAGAAGAGCGGAGACCTTTGGAAGGCTGAGGCCTGGGTGATCACCTGCTGGGAACCGCCAGCAATCCCCGTACCAAGGGGATGAAAGACTGCTCCAGACTTTGCGGTGAAAAGGGAAAGCAAGGGTGTCAACGCTTAGAGACAAGGACACTTTGCTCTTCTTTGCTCCAGCTGGGACCGGTCCTTTAGGATCCTCACAAATCCTTGTCACTGTTTCTCAAGCACGTGATGTGTGACAAGGGGTCTTCCTGGAACTGGGAGGATCTGTTTACAGGAAAGAAACGAAATGCTGGAGTTCTGCTAAACATAGCCTAAGGGACAATGCAAACATCTCTTGGAGGAAGGGGCTGCTGTTGGGGCTGAGAAAGCTTCGGGAAGGCAACCCTCTGGGGAGGCAACCCTCTGGGGCACTCCTACCACAGAGGAGTCACGCAGGCCTGGCCATTCCAAAGGCCTAGGCCTTTCTTGGAAACCTTCCTTCACACCCTCCCCCCCACACCCCCGTGGCCTCTGTGTTACATTTTTAGCAAGCCAGGTATTAGGGCTGATTTTCCGCTCTCCATTAACCCCAACATCTCCCCCTTTTTGTTTCTTTAAAGCGGCAGCAAGTGGTTCTTGAGACAGTTGGATGGTACAGATCTGCCTCACGTCTCGGGCAGTGGACAGGGCTCTGAGTCCAATTTTGCAGACTATGACGAGAACAAAAACAGGATTATTGCAATAGCAGCTCCGAAGACTGCCCATTTTGGGGAAGAGAACCACGTGGCTGGGTTAAGCCACTGTGGATTGTTGGAAAGAGATGGCGAAGCTTCTGTATGAAGCTTACGATTTCCCCCCCGCCCCGCCTCAGTGAGGCCAGGATCTGATCGTTTAGCTGCTGAAGTCAAGAGGTAAATTAGCCTGGAGTGATCCCTGAGTTTGTTTCTTTGTCTTTTCCCAATCATGTAGGGTCTGGTTCCAGGGCGTGGGGGAAACACACATGGACCTGTGAACCCTGTCACACAAGCCTATCTTGCCGACAGGCTAGGGCTTCCTGTTTCTCCCCAAGATATTCAACAACAGTTTCCATTAGTTGAAGATGTCCTAATAGTTTTTTTTTTAAAGATTTTATTTATTTATTTGACAGATCACAGTAGGCAGAGAGGCAGGCAGAGAGAGAGGAGGAAGCAGGCTCCCCGCTGAGCAGAGAGCCCGATGCAGGGCTCTATCCTAGGACCCTGCGATCATGACCTGAGCTGAAGGCAGAGGCTTTACCCACTGAGCCACCCAGGCACCCCTGTCCTAATAATTTTTGATCGATAATTTGTTGAAGGTGAGTTTCCCTTGTGGCATTAACAGCCCACTGACCCACAAAGGCCGCCATCTGAGCCGAGGGAGAGAGAGAGACAATTGCCAGATAAAGCCTGATTCAGAAAGCTAATGGATTCGGATGCTTCCCAACCTCGGCTAAGATTAACAGGGATAATGGCATGGTTGAAAATGGGAAAAAGGGCATCCGCCCAAGTAACAGGTTTCCAGAGCGGGGGATTTACAACATAGACCCAATAAAAGGACGCAGTGAAGGTCGGGGTAAGAGAAATGAGTACCCTAGGCTCGTTGACCTTTTCCTACTGCGGAGATCTAACGGAAAGAACCTGCTGAGGCCATGCAGTGTTACAGATCGGTTCTTTCCTAAATTTTGCAATCGGAATTGTTCCCAGTGGGGTAACAGGCAACCCAAGGGCCCCAGGGGGGTATCCCACATGGGATATGTCAGAGGTTCCTGGTGTCAAAGCGACCTGAGGCATCTGGGGTTAATGTAGAACAGGAAATCAGCCATAATACCTGGCTTGCTAAAATGTGACCCAGAGGCCTCAGTGGGGGCATTGGGGCAAGGGAAGGTTTGGGAGAAGAGTGTGGGCCTTTGGAAGCCCATATCTGCACGACCGCTCTGCCACTGGAATGCCGTGTGGAATTACCTTCCGGAAGTTTTCTAAGCCCAAACAGTTGCCCTGTGATGTAAGAGATGCATGCATTGTCCCTTAGGCTATGTTTAGCAGAACTCCTAGAACATGCAGGTTAGCATTTCCCATCTTTCCTGTAAACAGATCCTCCCAGTTTCAGTAAGACCCCTTGTCACACGTCATGTGCTTGGGAAATAGTGGTAAGGATTTTGTGATTATCGTGAAGGACCAATAAAAGTTGGAGCAAAGAAAAGCCAATGGTCCTCACCCCTGAGCACTGACCCTCTTGCCTTCTCCTCTCTTTCACGGCAAAGTTTGGAGCAGTCTTTCATCTGTCGGTACAGGCATTGCTGGCCATTCCTGGCAAACAAAAATGCCTACAATTTCATAAAATCTCAGGGGTTCAGGAAGTGTTGAGGATTCTCTAAATAGTTAGAGAACTCAAAGGATGTAAGAAATTTCTAGAGTTACGTAGTAGAGTTATATGGAGCAAACTGATCGAGGACTTTCTGACAGAAAAAGTTGAGGATCTACATTGAGGCTTTACAAGGCACACTGAGATATTCTTCTGGGAAGTATCAGATATGGGGACTGCAGGATTCTGCAGCTGCTGAAGTTTTCTTGTTGAAAAATAAGTAATAAATGATACCTACTGTCTTTCCTTTTAATAAAATTTCCTTCTGATGCATTGTGACTAGGGGCCATCCAAGGGGACAGACTTTCCCAGGTTGCTGTGTCACAGTCTAGTCAAATGGGCGATGTTATCGCCATGAAGTAAAAAATCAAAACAAAAAACAAAACGCTTTGTGACAAGGACTTCTCAAATACTAAGGAGGGGGCCGAGGTGTGGTTTGGACGACACAGATGAGAGGAAATGAGACACGTGAGTTTCAAAGGAAGTCCAAGTACAAACAGTACTTCCGTCTACATTTTTAAACATGGAACCTACCGTTCAGGTACTTCACAGGACTCTCATCTTTGCTTTCTTTGCTTGCCAGCCTCGCTCTTTCCTGCTGCAGGCAGATTTGTCCTTGTGGCAGGGCGCCTGGCTACTGGCCTCTTCATTTCAGCAGCCCTAGTGGAAAGCCAGGACATAATTAATTTCACCAGCATCTATGTTACTCTCGGAGAAGGAGAATTACCAGCCCAGAATAAGCCCGTTCTCCTTGCTTTGGAACAATTGCTGTCACCAGGTACCTCCAATCCTATATAACTGGGCTGAGCCAGGGACATGAATGCAGAGAAGAAAATGGGGCATAAAAATCATCAGCTACCATAGACTGCTATAGTCTACATGATCCCAAGAATTATGTATGAAGAACAGACCAGAAACTAGAGAGAACAAGACTTTAGCACAATACTGTGTTCAACATCTTTAAAAAAATAGTAGAGGGGCACCTGGGTGGCTCAGTGGGTTAAGCCACTGCCTTCAGCTCAGGTCATGATCTCAGGGTCCTGGGATTGAGCCCTGCATTGGGTTCTCTGCTCGGCAGGAAGCCTGCTTCCCTCTCTCTCTCACTGTCTGTCTCTCTGTCTACTTGTGATCTCTCTCTGTCAAATAAATAAATAACAAATATTTTTAAAAAATAGTAGAAACTGTATAAAGGTATTGAATAGAAGGTATTGTATAGAAACAGTATAAAGGTAAGTGGTGAGTTCTTAATCTCTAAAGATATTCAGAGGCCAGAAGATACATTCCTAGTAATGTTTGAGGAATATTTTTCGATTGCATTTGCTCGAGCTTCATGAGCTATGGAGAAGGCACTCAGGGTTTGCAAGAGACACAGATTCAAACAGAGCATTTCTACTTGATCTCTTTCACATGCTAGACTTCCTTATTTATATGGTTTTAGAAGTGGTTTTATCAACAAGTGAAATGTACTCTAGTAACTGGGGTAGGTATTCCTTAAATAGCAGATTAGACTTTGAGATTTCCTATAACCCTGCACATGAAAAGAGATCAAGAAGGAGCATCCAAGTTCATTTCAGTGATAGAGTGCTATGATTTTACAATTCTTTTGAAGTAAGGTGCTTCAGCCATGGGGCACTCGAAAATACTAACGCAAGTTTGTGAGTTTCAAAGTCTAGCTAGGATTGAAAGATCAACAAATTCGTCTTCTGGAGGCTTCCATGTTGGATTCCCATGAAGCTAGTTCAGGCGTGCTCCCTTAATAAGTGGCATTCGGTGTTTCTTTCACATGTTCTGGCCCCACATTCTGGGTCTACTCCAAGTCAAGCTGTTAAATTTAAACCATTTTTTTAAAAAAGGCAAGGGAAAGGTGGCCTATTCTTGCTTATTTCCAAAACATCATTCATTATCATCTCATCTGGGGAAGTGTGCAGAACATGGCCCGGGGCTATGCATTTTGCAGATGGAGACAGTGCATTAACTTGACTGACTCTCACAGGTAGTGAGATCTCTGACGAGTTAAGTTTACTGACCCCTTTTATGATTGAAACAGTTTGGATTTTAGAGTTAGGGAAAGAAGTGTGAGGATGGAAAGGGGGGAGATGATTCAGCTAGCAGGTAGATCTGGAAATGCTGAAATTTCATATTCTCAGGGATGGCAGAAACAGGAGACCAGTTCCTTTCATTGATCCAAAGAATTTGGATTTATCAAGGGTCTTCTCTGTATCAGACCCTCTGCTAGGTGCTGGGGTACAAACACAAAATGGGCTTATGTTTCCCGTAAATCATCTAGTGGGAGAGACAGGGTAAAAAGAAATGGTGATTGACATGTTCAAACATTTTGTGGGGAGGTCATGGGGCAATTTCTATAGTCAAGGAGCTTGAAACATACAAATATACAAATATATTTATTTGTGCTAGTAAATGTCTTTACTATTTCTAAAAGGAAGCTGTAGGATTGTATGACAAAGGTACTATAAACAGAATCTTCTGCCAGAATGGAAAGCAGACTTTTTTCTCCAGGAAGGTCTGCGGGAAATTCTCAGAAGCAGCAACATGAACAGGATTTTGCTGCCTCATTTAAAACTGATTCTAATAGTAGGAATTTCTTATACTCTGCTGGCTCGGTGTGGATGGTTTTTGTTATTTTTCAGCAGCTGAGTCAGTAGTATCTCCCATTTCACACCGATTCTGCTCATTCCTGGACTCGGGGA
This sequence comes from Meles meles, assembly GCF_922984935.1. Taxonomy (NCBI): domain Eukaryota; kingdom Metazoa; phylum Chordata; class Mammalia; order Carnivora; family Mustelidae; genus Meles; species Meles meles. The sequence continues at coordinate 18,341,295 of NC_060066.1, read as the reverse complement.
TCAATGGGGCATTTTTAAAATGGCATTGTGAATTTTTTTTTAAGATTTTATTTGAGGGATGCCTGGGTGGCCCAGTCGGCTAAGCATCTGCCTTCACCTCAGGTCATGATCCCAGGGTCCCAGAATCGAGCCCCATGTGGGATCCCTGCTCAGCGGGGTGTGTGCTTCTCCCTCTCCCTCTGATGCTCCCCCTGCTTGTGCACTCTCTCTTCAAATAAATAAATAAACAAAATCTTCACCAAAAAAAAAAAAAAAAGATTTTACTTATTTGAGAGAGAGCAAGAGTGAGAGAGCTCACTGAGGCACCCAGGCTCCCCGAAAATGGCTGTGAATTATTCACATGTCTGTTAAGACTGCTGCCAGGCATCTTGATGACTTTTCTCAAGTGCAGTGCTTTTGAGCTCTTCCAGAGGGCACCGGGATTGGCTTTTTAGGGATAGGGGTGTGTGTGTGTGTGTGTGTGTGTGTGTGTGTGTGTGTGTGTGTGTTGGAAAGAGTAGTTATGGTGGTTAGGAGCTAAAAGTATGTATATTAAAAACAGAGCTTTCCCCTTATTCATTAAATTTAGAATATTAACTATATGCCAGGTACTATGCAAGTCACTTGAAAATATGAAGAGAAAGGGGCTCAGTGTGTTAAAGCCTCAGTTAAAGCTGAGTGGGTGGCTCAGTGGGTTAAAGCCGCTGCCTTCGGCTCAGGTCATGGTCTCAAGGGTCCTGGGATCGAGTCCCGCATCGGGCTCTCTGCTTAGCAGGGAGCCTGCTTTCTTCTCTCTCTCTGCCTGCCTCTCTGCCTACTTGTGATCTTTCTCTGTCAAATAAATAAATAAAATCTTAAAAAAAAAGAAAATATGAAGAGGAATAAAATAACCCTCCATTTCTAATAACAAGTAGCTCTTTTTAATCTTTCTGTTTCTTTATGTGTGTGTCTATGTATTTATGTAAATACATATACATACATATATACGATATATGTATACATGTACACATATATACATACATAAACACACATACATATGTACAATATGTATATTTGATTTTGAATTATGTGTGTGTATATGTAGATGCAGATATATGTCTATATATGTATGCGTGTGTAATTGCACACACAAGCATGCACACACACACAACTTTTCCCCTCCTCTATCACCATTCCTCTAAGTTGTGACAAGGCAATTTTGACCCAACTTGACCCAAAGATAGCTTCCATGGCGTGGTGGTAAATTTGGTCTCTTGAATTTAAAAAAAGTCCTTTTTTTCTAGTACTTGCTGGTTTCCACAGTGGAACTAATTTCTACCATAGTTAATTTCCAGCTTCCATCGATATCACTGAACAGAGAGCGAGGACAGGCTACGGCTGGCTCCCGCGTGCCACTAGATGGCCCCGCCCAGAACCGAGACTTAGAACCAAGAGGGAAGGAGGACGCCACCTAAAACAATGATGTCACAACCTAGGAAAGAAACTGGAACTAAAATTATGACCCTAAGTGCCAGAGACATACGAAAATACATTTAAAAAGAACAAATAGAACTTTTGACTTCCCTAGCTAAAATACCATTACTTAATGATGATCTTAGGCTAAAGTCCAGAACCTTTCCCAAGGTCTGTAAGTGTCCACATTGTCCTTCTTTCTTACTGCACGCCCTTGGCTTCTTGTCGTTTTATAAAAGTGGCATCTGCTCTTTTCGGCCACAAGCCCGAGTAGGATCTGCTCCCCGCCCTCAGCATAGCCAACAACCCGTACTTGTTTTTGAGTCTCGGATATAGTGTCCCTTCCTTAGGGTGGATTTCTGAGCCCGTCTCTCTCCATTAGCTCATGAAAACTGTTACACGGGTACACTGTTCTCTCTCACAGGATACCCCAACCTTTCCTATTAGCACTTTCAGCAACTCTAGTAAAGCGATTTGTCACGAGCCTGTCTGTCTCCCCTGTCAAGCGGAAGCTGGCAGGGACCGGGTCTGCTTGTTTACTGCCAAGTGCCCAGCGCTGGGCACAGTGCTTCTAAGGCCTCCGAATCCGTTAATAATTGATCGGAACGGGGCAATTGGTGCAAAAGCAGGAATTTGTGAGAGTCTCAAAATGACCAGTAGAGATCCTCAAACAATTTTAAACAATTCCCTTCCATTCCAGCTTTTCCCTTAAAAGAAAGAGCTTTATTTGCATATTTTGCCACAGAGTTTAGGGGAAGGGAAGATTCCAAATCTCCCATGGTCGTGTTGGCTCTTTGTTATTACATTAATAAGTAAAGCAACTGATACAAAGAACTCAAGTATTCTTTAGGAGCGGAGCTGTGACTAGTACCTATTTTACTTTTAAATTATTTTCGCTTTTAAAACTCCCATCCTCTAGTCCCACAGTGGTTTGCCCAGTGGTATCACCTTTCCTTATGCATTCTGCCCACGCTTGTCTCATCGAATCAATCAGCTTGCTAAAAAGAGGTCTTAGCCGCTTGAAAACTGTTCAGCAAACCTCCTCTTGCTTCTCCACATCAAGGAAGAGGTGCGTCTCGCTGCAGGGGTGCTGCTGGAGGTCGTCCGGCTGTGGAGGCTGGGGAGGCTGGGGAAGCCTTGAAAGTACAGTAGGTCCTTTGAAAGTTCCTAAAGGCTTTTAGGGAAACCCGAGTCTCGCGCCCTCCGCTCAAGGTCCTCAGGCAGTTTTCATGGCTGAAGGTCAAAACAAGGAAATACAGAATTCTCCAGGCAGAACATCAAGAGGGTTTTGAGTTTCACCCGCGCACTCGAGAACCATCTCCCTCAGCCCATGTGGATTTCCACACACTTTCAGCGGAACACCGTCAGAGGCACACCGAAATATTTTTTCTATTAACCTCTTCCTCTTCTGCCCTTGTGATTTGACATTTTCTTCCTAGGTTGATTTTCTCCTAGAGCTTAGAACTGGGATTTTGAATTTCTAGCGCTGAGTGTCCCGACACCGTTTTCGCATTGCCTCAGCTTTGTTTCCGAGCCATCGCCTGTGTCCCCAGCTACAGGTGGGGTGTAGTTCTTCAGGCCACGTGCCGTCCTCTGTCCCTCTCCGTATTTACAGCTTCTTCAGTCCCCTTCCTACGCCTGTCATCTCACTCACCCCTGCATCACTGGCCGAGAGGCGAGCCTTCATTTCCGGAGCTGGGAGTATGGTTTCTATTAGAAAGCTCTGTTTTTCCCCCTGGTCATCACATACTGGCTCTCGGGATCCCTGTCCACTTTTCATTACTGTCATCCTCTGGCCACAGTTTGCCTTGTTAAAACAAAATGATCTCATCGTCTCTTTAATGACTTGACCTCATTTCTTCCCCTGAACCGTATTACATTATGGGTGACATTATTTACGTTTTCCTTTTTGCCCTCGTGACATGCTTCAGGCTGTCCATTTTCCCATGTGCGGGGTCAGAAAGCACAGGCCATGTGTTAGCACAACCTAAGTTGATTCTTTCTTTCAAAAGGACCCCTTCCAGGGTGCCACAGATGCCCTCAGACCTACATATACTGAAGTCACAGAGATAATGTTGCCAAGGATATCAACCAGGTAGGAAAACCTTCGATTTGGAATCAAATTCTTATTTTCAGCTTAGAAAGAAAAATAAATGGTTGAATCATCTCTTCAGGAAAAGGAAGGAGGAAGAGACTGAAAAAGGGTAGGTTTAGGGCAATAGAAAGAAAAATCTGGAGACAGGAATCTTGCTTTCGTAACCCCATCTTGGGTCCATGCTTGAGTGATTTCTTCAGTCCTGAAGGTCATGTTTTGTTCCGTTTATCATTAAAAAAAAAAAAATGGATCTAATAATACTTGTCCTCTTTGCCACAGAATTAATCAAAAAGTCTTGAGCTCTCAAAAAGGTTTGGAATCAGCAAGACAGAAACGGTAGAGGGTAGTGTTTAAGAGCAGGAGCTTCTGAGTCATACTTAATTGCTAAAGTTTAGGTCTTGGTCTTGAACGAGTTATTCAACATCTATCAACCTCAATATCTTTATCTAGAAAATGGGATAACAGAAGTTTTCACTTCACAGATTTCTTATAAGTGATAAACACAATAATTACACTAAAGTCCTTAAAAGAGTGCTTCATAGAATGTGCTTAATAAAAACATGGGGTGTTGTTACTATTAACAGGTATATAAGGTATATCCTTTGATATACCATCTAATATCTCTACGACTTCTAAAAGCAATCTCAGAGAATGGAATTGCATGGCATTACATTTGTAATAAAAACATGTAATAAAAACATGGGGTGTTGTTACTATTAACAGGTATATAAGGTATATCCTTTGATATACCATCTATTATCTCTATGACTTCTAAATCAATCTCAGAGAATGGAATTGCATGGCATTACATTTGTAATAAAAACATGTAATAAAAACATGGGGTGTTGTTACTATTAACAGGTATATAAGGTATATCCTTTGATATACCATCTATTATCTCTATGACTTCTAAATCAATCTCAGAGAATGGAATTGCATGGCATTACATTTGTAATAAAAACATGTAATAAAAACATGGGGTGTTGTTACTATTAACAGGTATATAAGGTATATCCTTTGATATACCATCTATTATCTCTATGACTTCTAAATCAATCTCAGAGAATGGAATTGCATGGAATTACATTTGTTTATAAATTTTACTTCCCTCAACCTGACTTTGGATTCCTTAGAACAGATAGAATGTCTTTACTTTCTTTCCTTAGCACCAACCACAGGGCCTGAGACAGAAACTTAGTAACTGATGTGCGCACTTTGAAAGAAGACAGGTGATGGGCCATCTGGGTGGCTCAGTCAAAGCATCTGCCTTCGGCTCAGGTCATGATCCCAGAGTCCTGGGATGGAGCCCCACAGCATTGGGCTCCCCACTCTCCTTCTCTCTCTGCCCCTCTCCTGTTTGTGCGTGCTCTCTCTTTCTCCAGTAAACAAATAAAATCTTTAAAAAAATAAATAAAAGGAGATAGTTGACAACATCAGTGTCTCTGCATCTGAGCCTCTTCCAGCATAACTGCTGGACAATTTCAGGTCCTCTCTTTCATTTGCCTGAATCCAAACATAACTCGTGTTACGTACGCTCTGTGTCACGGGATGGGTCTTCCTTCCTACTCTTAGGAGGTTCTGTTGGTTACTTTTCTCGCACTCCTTATTTTTTCTGTAAAGCCCAATAAAAACCTTAACAACAAAAGTCATACAAAGTCACTCTAAGGTCCTAATTCAAATGTAAAAAAAAAAATTAGTGAAACTTATTCCATCTTTTCTTCTTATTAGCAAATAGTGTTGATATTCTAGTATGTACTTCCCCAAATTTTTCTTTGCGGAAACTTTTATATACCTATCACACACAGTTTGTTGTTTTGTTTTAAAAACATTATACTATAAATATTATTAGTCTTGCCTTTTCTACTGGTATTGATAAATAATTTCATGAAAACACACAATTTGAAGAATATCATCTACATCTGGGCAACTGAGTTACTTTCTTTTAGTTCCACATTTCAAATAAATATTTATACATTGCTGTCTCTTGATTCAGCAAGCTTAAATATTGACTATTTATATTCTACTAAAAAAAGACAAGTTTTTAATTCTCCTCCTTTTTTTCATGCCATTTTACCTATATATATATATTTTTTTGAAGAACTGATTAAATTTTGTATTCCATACTTTTCTTACTAAGACTATATAAACATTTGTTTTTCATTGCTGAACCAAGTAGTTCTTAGGGTTACATTTTTTTCCCCCTTGAACAGCTGCCCAAAATCCTTCTCCTGGATTTGTTATTGCATAATTTTTTCATCCTGTGGACATTTAGCTAGATCTTCCAACATCTAAAATAAGCTCTATAAAGTGTCTCTCAATCGAAGTTCTTACAGAGTTCAAATCAGCTACATAATCTACGAGTTCCATTTTTCCTAGAGGTATCTTCTGGAGTCCTCTTTTATCTGTTCCAATCTGGATTTGGTTTTGTCTATGCCTGCCATACTGCTGTTGTTCTGGGAATTCCCCCCAGTATCCTAGGAAGTGCTTTCACTTTTCATCTGTTTTGGGTTGCCTGTTTCTAGGAGCTCATGTGTTTGTTTGTTTCTTGATTGACTTGCTTATGTTGGGACATTTTCTTGAGAAAGAGTTCAAGGATATTTCACTCTTTGAAATTACTTCTCTTAGTTAGTAATTTGAATGGGTCTAGAAGTCTAGGTGGAGATTTATTTTTGATCAGAATTTTGTAAGTATCAGTCATTACCTTTCAGCTTCCATTATCATTCATTTGATGCTCTTTGTGTACAAGATTCTTTGTATGTTAATCCCAGACCCTTTGTGTGTGATAAGGTTTTATTTATTTCCTCTCTGAAAGCTTTTGGAATCTCTTCTTTAATCTTGTTTTTCTTAAGTTCCCAACCGTTCATCTTGGACTGTGCCTTTTAAATTTTTATTTTGGTTTAAATTTCGTGGGCTCTTCCAATTTGGAGAATCATGGCCTTCAGTTATGTTTTATTTTTAACTTATTCATTAATTTTTTCTACGCTATATTCTAGGCATTTTTTTTTGATGTTTATTAGTCATACTTTAGTACTTCACAGATTGATCTTCTAATATATTCATTTTTTCTCTGTATTATCTAGCTCTACTTTTTTGGTCCTATTTCTGGTTATTTTCTTGGTTATTTATGTCAATCTTCCTACTGACTTAAAAAAAAGTCTATCATATATTTTTCTTCAGGAATTAATTTTTATTAGAGTCCCTCTTATAGCATTTTTTTCTTATTTCACTGATAGAATATCTTTTTCTGTTGTTGAGATATGACCTATCATATAAAAATAATTCTGAGTTCTATTTTTGTTGTTCTTATTGTCTTTATAGTTCATGGTAAAAAGTTTCCTCCAAAATTTTGTGATCTTTGAGCTTTTAAAAAGCAAAGAATTCTTTTTGAGCCTTCGGAAAAAAGAAACTCAGTGAGTCAGCAAAGCTTAGTTAGAAGGCTATCAAGTGGATGGTTAGCATTTTTCAAAGGACTTATCTCAATTTTCAGAATTTATAGGCCTTTTCTGTGGGGCAGTTTAGCATCTCAAGAGAAAGACATGAGCCTCTTGAGAATAAGACAGAGGGAAAGGACTGAGGTCCTTCCTTTCAGGCTCTGTCCCCTGACTTTGTCCTCCATGAAATGATTTCCATCCGGACCATTAACTTTTATCCTTTTCTGAGCTTATTTCCTCATGTCTCCAGAATACTTTCCCCTAGTATCCAAAAATAGAGTGTTCCCATGGAACCTTTGGTAAGCTGAAATGGCCAAAAGCAAAGAAGCAATTGCCATTTTGTAAAAGCAAAAACCCACTGAGCACTCCCTTCAGTTAGCAGAAACAGGTACTGATGTAAGTCTTTTAAAAAAGCAAAGTGGTATAAAACAAACCTTTGGATAGTGGGGGAACCTTTGTATCTCTTCTCCTGTAGAGAGAGACAAGGGGTAGTCATTTATCTGCATAGGATAGGGATGAAAATTACCCTTTCCTAGACTTCCAAACAAGCTACATGCTCTGGCCCAGCCTCTTTACCACCACCTGCTTCTGCCTACTGCCTTGGTCTCTGAAGTTTGAGTGGGCTTTGTGGGGGCAGTCATCCCACTTCTCATTGGTATCCTATTCCACTCTCACTTTATCTGCTCTGCGTTATTTCCCATTCACCCTTTCAAATTCTGCTGAATCATACCTTGCAATTCAGTTACCGATACTTTAGTGTCATTAACAACTAAAGATGTCCTCTCTTCTGTTCTCTTTGTAAACTTAGGGAAGAAGAGGGCAAGAACATTTTTGGTAATTTTAACTCTACTTTAACTGGTTGAGTTAAGGTAGGGTCATTAGTTTGAGCATTTTTAATTAGAACTTGATGGCTTTAATGACTTAATTTCATAACTGATGTTACAATTCTCTTTTTTCTTTTTTAAGTTTTAGTTGGTTGATTTCCTCACTACTTTCTCATGTCACCTTTGCTGGCAAATAAGAAAATAAATAAACAAATAAATAGCACAAAGTTCATGAGCAATACAGTATGGCCATGAAGCAATAAAAAATAACTTGAAATAACACTATTTTTTTTTCATATTTTGCAACACTGAAGTTTGCTAAGACTTTCTCTTACTACAGGATTTTTACTGTTTCACACCACATTATTATAAATAAATTAATGGCATAAGATACTTAATAAAATAGGAAAACACACAATCATAACACTAAAAGTAATAGATATAAACTTAAAAAACATAAAACTAGAGATAAGAACCCCTCCCTCCCACACCTACAATGACATTTCTATGATGTATATTCCATTGTAGTCACATATATTAATTTTCACATGCATTTTGTTCAGTGCTTCTGTGTATGACCAATGATTCAGTGGATTTTACATTTTAGTTGTTATTAAGAGAAGGATTTCAGAGATAAAAGGCTGAATAAATAAGATACTCCACACCCCACCTCCATCCTTGCCTTGTTCAGTTTCATGTTACTACTAAGTTATTCATACATATCTTCTAAATAACTTTTTTAAAGAAGATTTTATGTATTTATTTATTTGAGAGAGAGATCACAAGTAGGCAGAGAGGCAGGCAGAGAAAGAAGGGGAAGCAGGCTCCTTGCTGAGCAGAGAGCCCGATGTGGGGCTTGATCCAAGGATCCTGAGATGATGACCTGAGCCAAAGGCAGAGACTTAACCCACTGAGCCACCCAGGCGCCCCTAAGTAACATTTTCTGTTCAAAATGAATTCCCTATCCATCTGGAGGTAATCCCTGAGTATTAGGAGGCCTCTCTAGTAACCTTATCTACTTGAGACTATTTATTTTTTGGCTTGACCTTGGGTTCCAACCATGTGTAGCTACACTCACTCCCAAGTGACTTACAAATGTGTCCACCAAATGATACCTTAATTTCTAGGCTGAGATACTGAAACTATCTGATGGTCAGTTTTTAAGGCCTTTCTCAGGCTGTTGATGACTTACTGATAAAGCTGTGCCACTAAGGACATATAACCAAGCAACCAATGCAAAAATCTCCCGGATGAGCTTTGATAGAGAGCATGCACTGGGATTTGGATTTTGTAACTTCACTTCAGGCTCTGTCACTTTCTGGTTAACTGATCTTGGGAAAAATCATCTCTTTGAGGTGATTCTCATAACCATCAAGACCTAGAGATTTTTCAAATAAGTGTCCAGTGCTTAGGAGGTACTCAGAAAATTATAGTGCTGGCTACTATTACTTTTAGGTATAGCAGAGAACTTCCATAGGGATATCTGTGTGAAGAATAGAAGTAATTCCAAAAGGACTTCTGACCTAAATACTCCTTCCAAGGACTCCCTCAGTGCTGAAATACCTAAGGAACACAATTTGTCATATGTATCAGCAACTGACAACTCAAGATATGACAGTGATACTATATGATGGTTCTATGAACACTGTAGAAAGCATCCTCAGATCCTTTCTGTTTGAAGCTGAGATATAAATAACTTTAATGGAACTAGAGGCATGAGTTAGGGGGCACAATATTCCTGATGCACATAATCTGTTTGGCTATTAATATATTCAGTATATTATTGTGAGCAGTTAAATTTTTTCCAAAAGTTACTGATCTGGATAATTATCTAACAAGATACCTCTAAGTGCAATGAAAGAACCAGACATCGAGAAGTCTGATTTTCTAAGGGAAAAGTGGATGGAAAACATGGAACACAAAATAGGCATGTTGAGGTGAGGCTCCTTGAACAAGACGAAGACATTATGTTTCTGGGTGGGGAAGGAGGATTCTTATAGAGTTGGGGGTATATATCAGAATTGAGATGGGGCATTTTTCAACATCAATTTAGTTTAAATTTTCATTGGCGAGTTCTCTAGCCAAGTCCACTTTCTTATGACTCATATGGATCACTTGGAAAAAAATCAACTCTATATTGAACATCTTTCCCCCAGTATCTGGGATTACACTATAAAATTTCTCCTGTGAGCCAACTCTCCTATGTCACTTTGTTGAATACATTTTTTAGACCTCTCTGTAGCAAGGAGAGAATGTTTTAATAGATCCCCCCCCCCCCCCCAATCTGGGTTGGCCCTAGAAATAAAGCCTATGCTCCTTGGAGTGATGATGAGCCTTAGGTGAGATTTGCTCATAGCCACAGCAGAGCTTCTTGGAGGAATCTCACTGTGTCATCCTTGCTTATGTCTTCTGCCAAAAAAGGACTTTCTTTAAGTTCTGGCTTCAATAGCTCTCACATCTTGAACTCTCCTATCAAGTCCTATTGATTATTGCTGCACTGCTCAAAGATGTTTTTCATTTGTCTCTAAACCTTGATTTCAGCCCAAGTGTTTGGATGACTCAGAATCTTAGTTTAATGATAATAAATACCTTTTTGCAGTTTGGAAGAGGGAATGCTTGAATTTATATGGGCGCATACTTAACCTAAGGTTTCCTTTATTTATTTATTTTTTCCCATGCACTTTTGGTAAAATTTTTCAATACAGATATTTGGGAAACAAAACAAATAAAAAAATACAACTATGTCATCTCTGCATTGCTGTCAAAGTAAATTTCCTTTTATTGTTTCTACTGCTTCATATCATGTTCAAATTAAGTGAATTTATAAGCTCATTTTAATAGTAGACTTACACCTGCTTTGTAGGGTTTCTTATAATAAAGAATAGCATAATTAAACAAGAAAAGAAGAAAAGTGTTACAGGGAATCAAACCTGGGTAAGGTACTTGTTTTAGCACCTTGGAGTGATAGAATTGCTTTTGAAGAAAACAAGAAGTTTAGAAAGATGCTCCTTAAAGTATAAGGCAGATTTTAGTGGTATATGCAATATCAGAGGGCATTCTAGACATAGGAAAGTATCAACGAAGGTAGGCAAGGTAGGGAAATAATCCAATCCCTTCAGAGATATTGGTGAAAATATTCATTATAATTTGTAGACAATAGTAATAGCAGCAGTGAAAATTGCTATTTAAGTACTATCATTTCCTGAGTACCTATTATGCATAGTCTTTTATATATTTTAATCTCATGTGACTCTTATTATAACAGCATTTTAGATAAGCCATATTATTTTTTAATTTGCAAATAAGAAAACAACCTCTCTTTTTTTTTAAGATTTTTATTTATTTATTTGACAGACAGATCACAAGTAGGCAGAGAGGCAGGCAGCGAGAGATAGAGAGAGAGAGGGCAGGGGGAGGAAGCAGTCTTCCTGCCGAGCAGAGAGTCCGACATGGGGCTCAATCCCAGTACCCCAAGATCATGACCTGAGCCGAAGGCAGAGGCCTTAACCCTCTGAGCCACCCATGCGCCCTGAAAACTGAACCTCTCTTAAGTAACTTGCTAAACTAAGTGGTAAAAATGAATTTCAACTGAACCAAAAATATCTTGTATTTTCACAACATCATGAGTTTGGGGAATTAAACGTGATCTTGCTGCTGGGGAATCATCAGAATGATGCATAATCTGGAGCCCCTTGCCTACTATATTATAGAGACAGGATTAAAAAGAGAGAGAGAGAGAGAAAGAAAGAAAGATAGGATTTTGAAAAGTTGGGGCTTATCACAAAGAAAGATGTTTGGTATATAGTGAACAAGAAAAATGGATCTCTTCCATTGAAGCCCATTAAGGAAACAGAAATTCAGATTCAGGAGGCACAGAGGGTCCCCAACAAAATCAGCCCAAGGAGGTCCACACCAAGACACGTAGTAATTAAAATGGCAAAAATGAGTGATAAAGAGAGATTTTTAAAAGCAGTGGAAAATAAAACAGTTACGTCCAAGGGAAACCCCACAAGCCTATCAGCTGATTTTTCAGCAGAAACTTTGTAGGTCTGAAGAAAGTAGCATGATATATTCAAAGTGCTTAAAGAAAAGAAATTGCAACCAAGAATATCCAACAAGGATATCATTTGGAATAGAAGGAGAGATAAAGACTTTGCCAAATGAATAAAAGTTAAAGGAATTTACCATCCCAAAACCAGCCTTACAAGAAACGTTAAAGGGGATTCTTTGAGTGGAAAGTAAAGACCATAAGCAGGAGTAAGACAAGTAGGAAGCACAAAAGCAGTAAAAGTAAGTAGATCTATAAAATTTAGTAAAGGGATTCACAAAATGAAAGGATGTAAATTCTGACACCGTATACCTAAAACATGACAGGGAGAAGAGTAAAAATTTAGTGCTTTCAGAATGGTTTCAAACTTAACGTAAACTGTTGTATGCATAATATGTTATATGCAAACCTACTGGTAACCACAAATCAAAAATTGGTAGTGATATGCAAAAAATAAGAAGAAAGGCTTCCAAGTACATCACTAAAGAAAGCTAGCAAATCGTGAGAGAAGAGAGAAAGAGAAGAAAGGAATGGAGAAGAACTCTAACATAACCATAAAACAAGTAACAAGATGTCAATACATACCCACCAATAGTTACTTTGAATGTAAATGGACTAAATACTCCAGTAAAAAGACTGTAATCTACAAAAGATTCATTTCAAACCTAGACACATGGAGATTGAATGTGAAGGGATGGAAAAGCATTTATTATGCAAATGGAAGTGAAAAGAAAGTCAGGGTAGCAATACTTATATCAGACAAAGTAGAGTTTAAAACAAAGACTGTAACAAGAGATAAAGCAGGACACTACATAATCTTAAAGAGAACAATCTAACAAGAAGGTATTACAATTGTAAATATGCTCACAATGTGGGAGCACCCAAATGCACAAAACAGCTATTACCAAGCATAAAGGAAGAAATAGATTGTAATACAATTACAGTATTACAATAACAAGCAGAGGACTTTAACACCCTACTTATATCAATGGACAGATTATCCAAACAGAAAATCAATAAGGAAACAGTGGCTTTGAATGACATGTTGGACCAGATGGATTAACAGATATATTCAGAACATCTCATCCTAAAACAGTGGAACATGTGTGTTTTCTTTTTTTTTTTTTTTAAAGATTTTATTTATTTATTTGACAGAGAGAGAGATCACAAGTAGGCAGACAGGCAGGCAGAGAGAGAGGAGGAAGCAGGCTTCCGGTGGAGCAGAGAGCCCAATGTGGGGCTCGATCCCAGGACCCTGAGATCATGACCTGAGCCGAAGGCAGCGGCTTAATCCACTGAGCCACCCATGCGCCCCACATGTGTGTGTTTTCAAGTGCACATGGAACAGCTTCCAGAATGGTTCACATGTTAAGGCACAAAACAAGTCTCAACAAATTCAAGAAGACTGAAGTCATAGCATGCTTCTTCACTAACCACACTATGAAACTAGAAATCAATCATAAGAAAAAATCTGGAAAGGATACAAATATATGGAGGTTAAATAACATGCTACTAAACAATGAATGGGCCAACCAGGAAATCAGAGGAAATAAAAAAAGACATAGAGACAAATGAAAATGAAAACACTAAGGTTCAAAATCTTTGGGATGCAGCAAAAGCTGTTCTAAGAGGGATGTTTATAGCAATACAGGAGTACCTCAAAGAGCAAGAAAAATCCAAGATATAACAACATAATCACACCTAAAGGAGCTAGAAAAAGAACAAACGAAACCCAACAGTAGAAGAAAAGAAATAATAAAAATTAGAATAGAAATAAATGAAGTAGAAACTAAAAAAATTATAGAGCTGATTGATGAAACGAGGAGCTGGTTCTTTGAAAAGATCAACAAAATTAATAAAGTTTTGGCCAGATTAATCCAAAAAAAGGACTCAAATAAACAAAATCAGAAATGAAAGAAAAGAAATAATAACCAGTACCACCCAACACTACAGAAACACAAGGGTTATACAAGAATATTATAAAAAAAATTTTATGCCAACAAAATGCACAACTTGGAAGAAATGGATAAATTCCTACAAACATAACTTCCTAAAACGGAATCAGAAAGAAATAGAAAATTTGAACAAACCAATTACCAGCAATGTAATTGAATCAGTAATCAAAAAACTCCCAACAAATAGGGGTGCCTGGGTGGCTCAGTGGGTTAAGCCTCTGCCTTTGGCTCAGGTCATGATCTCAGGGTTCTGGGATGAGGACTCTCTGCTCAGTAGGAAGTCTGCTTTCCACCTCTATCTCTGCCTGCCTCTCTGCCTACTTGTGATCTCTCTCTCTGTCAAATAAATAAATAAAATCTTTAAAAAAAAATACAAACTCCCAACTATAAGGACCTATTTTATATTTTTATTTTAGCTAGAGGCTTCCATTGAGGTTAAACAATAACTTTGTTGTTTAACGCTTAAACTGTCCCTGCTCCCCTTCCCAAGGGACTTACTTAAAAACAAGTCCGGGAAACCAGCCTCAGGTAACAAAGCTCAAACAAAAGGGTGGGTCAGGCCAGGTGGAGACGTAATCAGTGGGGGCGCATACTGTCTCCTAGCTACCAAGGTGATGGGCTAGTTCCCATGGCTACTGTGGGGTGAATTGTAATTCAATTAGCCACCTGTGTGTGGCCAGGCCCAACCACATGGCCTTTGCTCTATAAAAGTTAGTTTGGAAAGCAGGGAGGGGTCATCCTCTCTGTAAGGGGCAACGATCTCGTTCTGATTCTTGATGCTTGGCGTGAAATAAAGCTTTGCTTGACCCTCACTTTGTATCAGTCTCGCTCCTTTAATCATGGACCCATTGTTGGGGCATAACACCAACAAACAAAAGTCCAGGACCACATAGCTTTACAGGTGAATTCTACCAAACAGGTAAAAAAGAATTAATAGCTATTCTTCTCAAACTATTCAAAAAAATTAAAAAAAATAGAAAAGGAAGGAAAACTTCCAAATTCTTCCCATGAGGCCAGCATTACCCTGATACCCAAACCAGATAAAGACACTATGAAAAAAGACAACTATAAGTCCAATATCTTTGATGTATATAGATGCAAAAATTCTCAACAAAATATTAGCAACTGAATCCAACAATACACTAAAAAAAATCATTCACATGATCAAGTGGGATTTATCCCTCAAATAGCCAACGACCCCAATTTTGCTGCCTCAAAAGTAGAGATTAATTGCCTTTACATGTCACTAATGACTTGCATTACTTCATGATATGGTTTCATTATAGTACAATATGCTTATTACTCTTCAAACAAAAATGCTATTTCTCTTCTTAAAATCTGTAACTCCGTACTTCATTCCTCCCCCAGACATTGCCTTTTCTGCCAGGTGCACTCCTATTCATTCTTTCAAACTTAGTTCAGATTTCCTCTTTGAAATTGTCTCAAATAGTTTCTGACATTTATTTAATCAATCTAATAGGCAGAGTTAAATATTTGTATTTTAACACTATTTATATTCTACTAAAACCAGGTGTTTTTTCCTTTGTCCCCTACTAGAATACATGTTTCTGCAGGGCAGAAATAGTTGTCTTTTGTATCTTTAGCCCCTGAGTGAATGACAGTCAGTAAAGTATTTTTAAAGTTTATATTAAATAAAGATTAAGTTTATAAGCCAATCAAAACAATGTTTCATTTGTTTGTTGATAAAGTTGTTTCTTAAGGATTAAGGTGAAGCCAAGTCCTTTTCTATTTTCATTTATGGACAATCAATATAAAATAATGTTTTGCTTTAAGCCCATAAAATATTTTGCAAAATGAATCACCAAGGTCTTAAAAATTTATCATTGCATTTCTATACACTCGTAATGAAGTAACAGAAAGAGAAATTAAAAAAACAATTCCATTGACAATTGCACCAAAAATAATAAAATACCAAGGAATAAAATTAACCATGGAGGTGAAAGACATGTACTCTGAAAACTGTAAAGCACTGAGAGAGGAAATTGAGACTAAGATACACATATCTACCCTAAATTCAGAGTGCCAAAGACCACTACTGATTTCCTATTGGAACCCATTAAGGCTATATTGTAGAGAAAATAAATCAAGCTTTGGTTGGAGAGAGGGAGAGGCTGGCAAGATACTCCTAGGCTAAAAACAACCCTTTTGTATACATCCCTTTAGATTTTCCCTAAAGATGGGTGCAAAGTCGCAGACTCCATATCAGAAAAAGAAAAAAGGAAGCAATTGCACAGATTAGGAAGTTAACAGGTCCCCAAGGCTGACCCTTTGTAATATTTTAACTTTTCTCTCTCTCCTTTTTTAGATCATTGACAAGTCACACTTCTCCTATGGCGTCAAATAATCTGTTCTTCCACATTTAAGGCTTGGTGTATCTTGAATCTCTATTTTAGAACAAGGCAAAATAAATAAAAATATATTTGTGTCTTTCTTTATAGACACATAAATTGATCATGAAGAATATTCCAACAGACATTTGAAAATAATTATCTCTGGAGGATATAATTATGGAAAACTTTGATGGGTTGGCTTTTATTTTACGCTTTTTAAATTTTTGGTATTGTTTGAATTTTTTTAAAAAATAAGAATGTTTGACTCTTTTATTTAACCAGAGTATGGATTTAAGCTATTTTTAACTTCCGAATATCACAAAAGATTATTTGTCTCAGTATCATGTATAGAAAATGTGAGGAAACTTTCCCATAAACTGGTCTGAGCTTATCTTGAGTGATTTATTTTTACTTAATCCTGAGTACCATATTTTAGAGGTGAGATGAACACCAAAAAAGAAAGTTTATATTAATGGTTGACTATGGGAACCAAGGCTGCCACATAGGGATTGTGTTGATTGAGAAGGGACATGCTAAAATCTGATGAGGGCAGAGTCTCCCACAGTGTTTTGTAGCTAGCTATGGAAGCAAGCAAGCAAGAGATTTCTAAAATTTGCTGATGTTTAAATGATGGAAATTAATTCAAATTATTTAAAATCAGTGTGTAGGCTTAAAGCTTATGCCACCGGCTGCCTGAATGTAATCTCTGATCAAAGAAGAAAGTGGTCATGGTAAGAAAGGCTCTAGAAACTAGTTCATAAGTAGAATAGCTAAAAGCACCAGAGAGTTTTCCTCCTATAGAATTCAGAAGAAAAACTTTAAAATGACTAGAGAGGTACAAAAATGACGGGGCTCTCTTGTCAATTTTGTTTTCAGAAGCTTGATGACAACATTAAGGATAAGAGATAAGTGCAAGGATCCCTGCACTGTGTGGTATGATTCATTATCTCTAAGATCTTTCCAAATATTGTTTGAGTCTTCATCTGAGCCATAAAGGAAGGATACAATATTGCTTTAGTTGCTTTGTCTTTCAGGAAGTCAATGCAAATTGAGACCATGGACCATCAAAGTCACAATGTGTGATTTTTTTTTTTAATGACCTTTTTTTAAAAAGCCTGTTGGATTTCTAGGCTCCCCACTAGAAAGCCCGAATACATATATATCTTATTAGCAGGTAAATAAGACTGTAAAATGTAAGTTTTATCTGAATCTTTTTACATTTCTCATTTGAATAAAAATTTTAAATGTATGGTTGTGTTCAGATATGATTTAAAGCTTTGGAACCCTGATGTTAATTGTGTGGGTGTTGGTTTGTTTGGTTGTTTTTTGTTTGTTTGTTTGTTTTCATTTTTACACCACATCAAGAAATTTATTTCTTTGTTCAAAGTGTTTAACTTTAAATTAAAACAACATACTGGAAGCCAAGAGACTCTTTGGTGAAGTTTTACTATTAAGTGCTTATGATACACCAGGGGCTGGGGTGGGGCCATTTCATCCTTGGAACACCTGTATGATGAAAATACTTATTCCATATTGTTCCTGTGGAAAGAGAGGCACAGAGAAGTTAGGCAACTTCTTCAAGGTCAGAAAGCTGGTAAATGGTGCGAGTTGGAATTTGAACCCAAGCGATCTTGCTCTAGTCTGCATCCTTGACCCCTATGCTATGGTGCCTATCAAGTCTTAGATTCATTTTGATTTGCAGTAGAAGATGACATTGAAGTCTAGTAAATTTCTTCCTCATCTCAATATTTTAAGTAATTTCTAATAAGAGCCAAACTCTTAACACCTAGCTGGTAGCTTAGAAATACTTACTGAGTAATGAATTAATGAATTAATATGCAAATAGTTGGTGAGCTCCATATTGTGCACACATATACACACACACATACATTTTTGCATTCTTCATTTTGCTTAAAATAGTTTTGACCATGAAGTTGATGCATGGTGTTAAAATAACAAACAAGGCATTGTAGAGTACAAGTTCTCCTGTAATACTTTTCTAATCGAGTCATCAAGGATTGCTGGCAGATGGTATAGTGGATATTAATTAATTGATATTCCTTTCCCCAGTGTACCTTTTCTCCTCTCCCCTACTCAACAGGCTCTATTTTCTATAGGAAGATAAGAGGTCCTAATAGGTACAAAAGGGAAACTGGGACCTCACTTTCAGGTCCAAGAGTGAGGTATATGACCTACACTGAGGAAGTCATTTATTTGAGCACAGTGATTGCTTTGGAGTTTGGGGAGAAAAGGAGACACATATTCTAATGAGAATAAATTACTAGACATCTGTTAGAATGTTAGGACAAAGCCTTCTCACTCAATCGGTAAGGTAGTATGTATAAGAAGAAACCAAATCTCGGGTGCCTGGGTGGCTCAGTTGGTTAAGTGGCTGCCTTCAGCTCAGGTCATGATCCTAGCGTCCTGGGATCGAGTCCCACATCGGGCTCTCTGCTCAGTGCATGTACCACAATATTCATAGCAGGGAGCCTGCTTCACCCTCTGCCTCTGCCTGTGCACTCGCTCTCTCTCTCTCTCTGACTAATAAATAAAATCTTAAAAAAAAAAAAAAGAAGAAACTAAATCTGCTCCAACTCTCGAAGACAAACCAGGGAAGAAGTCAATACATGGATTTGAGAAAATAAGAGAAGCTTGGAGCCAGAGTCCTAATGACAACACAAACATCTGAATCAGCCTACACCTTATGTCTAATCTATGTTGGATTTTTTAATTGCATGAAACAAGAAATTCTCTATTTAAAAATTTTCTTTTAGCTTTTATTATAAAATATACCAAACGTTAAGAGAATAATTTCACTACTGTTTATAGCCCAGACCTAACTTTAACACTTTGCCCTATTTGCTTCAGAACTTTTAAAGAAATAATAAAAATAATGGTCAAGTTCAGGCCCAGTTGAAACCATGTGTATATACGTTCCCAATCTAATTCCCTTTACTTATCAAATCTTAAGATTTTTTATTATTTTTTATTATGTTAGTCACCATACAGTATGTAATTAGTTTTTGATGTAGTGTTCCATGATTCATTGTTTCCCTATAACACCCAGGGCTCCAGCCAATATGTGCCCTCCTTAATGCTCATCACCAGGCTAACACAGCCCCCCTCTAAAACCCTCAGTTTGTTTTCTGGGGTCCTTAGTCTTTCATGGTTCATCTCCCCCTCCAATTCCCCCACCTTCGCTTTTCCCTTCCTTCTCCTAATGTTCTCTATGCTATTCCTTATGTTCCACAAATAAGTGAAACCATATGATAATTGACTTTCTTTGCTTGACTTATTTCACTTAGCATAATCTCTTTCAGTCCCATGCACATAGATGCAAAAGTTGGGTATTCATCCTTTCTGATGACTGAGTAATATTCCATTGTATATATGGACCACATGTTCTTTACACATTCGTCTGTTAAAGGGCATCTTGGCTCTTTCCACAGTTTTGCTATTGTGGACATTGCTGCTATGAATATTGTGGTAGATGCAGCCCTTCTTTTCACTACATCTGTATCTTTGGTGTAAATACACAGTAGTGCAATTGCTTGGTCGTAGGGTAGCTTTATTTTTAATTTTTTGAGGAACCTCCACACTGTTTTCCAAAGTGGCTGTATCAACTTGCTTTCCCATCAACAGTGTAAGAGGGTTCCTTTTCTCCACATCCTCTCCAACACTTGTTGTTTCTTGCCTTGTCAATTTGTGCCATTCCAACGGGTGTAAGGTGGTATCTCAATGTGGTTTTGATTTGAATTTCCCTGATGGCTAATGATGATGAACATTTTTTCATGTGTCTGTTAGTCATTTGTATGTCTTCTTTTGAGAAGTGTCCATGTCTTCTGCCCATTTTGGACTTGATTATTTGTTTTTTGGGTGTTGAGTTTGAGAAGTTCTTTATAGATCTTGAATATCAGTCCTTTGTCTGTAGTGTTACTTGCAAATATCTTCTCCCATTCCGTGGGTTGCCTCTTTGTTTTGTTGACTGTTTTCATTGCTGTGCAGAAGCTTTTGATCTTGATGAAGTCCCAAAAGTTCATTTTTGCTTTTGTTGCCCTTACCTTTGGAGACATGTCTTGAAAGAAGCTGCTGTGGCTGATGTGCAAGAGGCTACTGCTATGTTCTCCTCTAGGATTTTGATGGATTCCTGTCTTACATTGAAGTCTTTCATCCATTTTGAGGATAACTTTGTGTATGGTGTAAGAGAATGGTTGAGTTTCATTCTTTTGTATATAGCTGTCCAATTTTCCCAGCACCATTTAATTGATTTACTCTTGAACAAGGAAAAGTTCTTAGCCTACATTAAGTACAAAATAAACTCCCCTTCTTCCTTGATATTGCTTTCAAAATCTGACTTCTACTTAAAAAAAGAATGAAACAATCATTTTCTCAGAGTTGTTTCAAAAAAGTAAGAAAACTATATAATCAGGTTGGTTCTATAGAAATAGACTTCATATGGTTCTTTTTCCTACCCTTTTCTCTTCACTTAATACACCAGTATAATCTCAACTCTTTAGCCTGTATGAAGTCTTCACTCCTCCAAGAATCCTTTACAGGCTATCTGGGTTCAGTGATGAGCACATAGCTGAAATTTTTCAACACTTGGTGACTTTGACTTTCATTCGACTGCCAGCTTTAAATAACATTCTGGTATCTCATTATCTTTTAATTTTATTTTAATTTATCTTTAATTTAATTTTTATTTAACTTATCTTTAATTTAATTCTCCATTGTTATATTGATAGTTTTCAATTTTTCCTTAAGTATATTTTGCGTGTTTTGAGGAAAAGCTTTGTAATCTCATAATTCTTCGTAATCCTCTACTGGGGCTTTCCCACAGCAGGTGCTCAATAAATGCTTCTTGATTATCTATCAATAAGTGAAACATTCCCAAAGGGGTTGAAACTCAAGATTTAGTGCATGGTCATTAAGGAGCCATGGTGTTAACTGATGAATTGTGGAGTGACTTCATGCTGTGTAACATGAAGAAAAATATCTTCAACTAAGACAGCAGTTTACCCAACACCCATACTATGCTAATCAAGCTGTTCTCAATTCCCCTTCTGTGAGCTCCTGAACATATGGAGATAGTTAAACTGCTAGCACAGGGCAAGAAGAAACACAGCCACTGAGCCATGCAATAGCCAAAAATCCCACAACTCTCAGTGCAGCAACTGACAATGACCCAACTTATCACGTATGTTTGTATGAGGAACAGCTTACCAGTAATTTTTTCTGCTTGTGATTGTCATGGTATCAATGTGTGTGTGTGTGTGTGTGTGTGTGTGTGTGTGTGTGTGCAGAAGTATTGGGGGATATAGAAGCAATATAGCACAGCAGGAGGCACTGTGATGTAAAAATCAGAATAAGACATATAAGGATTTAAAATGCGGGTCATATGATTTACTTGCATTTTGTAACCTGGGAAAAATTACCAAAATTGTTTGAACATCAACTTTCTTGTCTGGAAAATGGGTTTAAAAATATTCAGCTCCTAAGATTATTTTTAAAGAGTAGAAAAGATACATTGCATGGAAACTGTGTCGGCTAGTACACTGGATAGTTTACGATAACTAATATTTGAATTTTTATTAATTGTATTGGATAGGGAAAATAAAAACCAAGAGAATACAAATATTAAGGGAGAGGTGTTTACTAATAAAAAGTTGCATGGGAGAATTGCTCTTGCTGTGGGTGAAGAACTCCTTCAGCCAAGGTTGAGTCTGGTTAGATTAAAAAACATTATGAAAACCTTTTTACAAACCATAAGTGACTCTTAATCTCACAAAACAAACTGGGGGTTGCTGGGGGGAGGTTGGATTGGGAGAGGGGGAGGGGCCTTATGAACATTGGGGAGGGTATGTGCTATGGTGAGTGCTGTGAAGTGTGTAAACCTGGCGATTCACAGACCTGTACCCCTGGGGATAAAAATACATTATATGTTTATAAAAAAAATAAGAAATAAAAAAGAATCAAGGGGTGGAATAAAAAAAATTAAAAAAAAAACCTTTTTCTAATTGCTTTTTGAAGCAATTGGATTTGCGACTACAATTCTTTGTTTTGCTAACTGCAAGGGAAAGCTACCATGGATGAAAGCAAAGAATATGCCTCTATTTCTGCCTTCTTGGACTTGGGAGTCTCTGAAGCTTTCCCATTCATTCATTCACTCACCCATGTATTCAAGAAACATTTGGGCCCTTCCATCAATACATAGATGTGAAAGGCATTGCAGTTTGACCTACCTGTAGTCCTTTTGGTCTAAATGAATTCAAATGGTCTAAATGAATTTAAATGAATTCAAAGTTCAGCCTGATGCTCAGTACATAGTAGGAATTTATCACATAATTGTTGAGTGAATAGACGATTTTGTAAGAACAGATGTCTGCTGAGACAAGTAAATAAATGGGTGCTGTGTCACAAGTCTGTGTGACTATGCTGGAGATTTCCATGGATATCTAGCATGGTGCTGTTACAAGATGTATAACAGTAATTCACATTGATTTACCTCTTTTCAATTCGTGTACTATTATACATTCTTTTTTCCCTTGGATCTGTCACCTCACTTTCTATTTTATAGTGGATACAAGGCTTAGAAACAAAAAGCATGTACAGAATAGGTTATGAAGAAATCCCAGCGTGGATGGTACATGGTGAAGGAGAAGAGGACACTTGGCTTTGGGACTCAGTTTCTTCACTGAGTTACTATGTGAATTTCACAGAGTGTCTTCTATTCTGTGGGCTTTATGTCTGCGATCTGAATGAGGAAATGAGGTTAGATCAACTCTAAGGCTTTTATCAGCTTTTAACATTTTCAGTGACATTGAAATTCAAAGAATAGAAATATTGGAAAAGGCAGCCTCATATTGAGCAAAAAGCCAGGCAGACATGGTTCAGAGTCTAGCTGTTGTGACAGCTGTGTGACTTGGGGGTCAGTGGTTTAGAGAAAACTTAGAGCAAGACTTGGTGTAGTAGAGTCTGGGCTTAGGTGGGGTTCAGACCCCACTTTTGCCATTGTGTAACCCTGTGAATTGGGACAATTTATTTAACATCTTTTCACTTCCTTTACCTCAAATTTAAAGATCCACTTAAGCCATAAGCTTGGGGCAAATATTTAAAAAAAATGAATATTTGGGAAGCTGAGCAATATTTGAACATATATATATATATATATATATATATATACACACACACACACTTCATATATGTGAATATATACATATGTAAGAGCTAGCAGTTATACTATGTAAGTATATATATGTCTGTGGGTATGGTTTTGTACATTATGTATATTTGGTGAGGATAATAATGCACACACGGTCAATATGTTGTTTTTTGGTAGGGTTTTTTCAAAGAGTGTCTAGGCACTTGCTCATAATCATGGACCTATTTAAATGAGAGCTAAACATACATTAGAGAAGAGCCTGGCAACTTTATGTGTCCCTGTTGTTTTTAGGGATTGGTGTAATTACAGAAGGCTTTACAGAGAGATGACCAGCACTGGAATGCGGAGGACTGTTAAGATTCATAATACCATTCTCACTAGATATATAGCATATTCTTTTCTTGAAAGCAAACTGTATGTGGTAGACACTGTTCCAGGAATGGAATGAATAGGAGACACCAAATATCCACCCTTGTTTAGAATATATTCCAGAAAAAGACATTGCCAACATAAAAATAAATAGTTTTGGTAGCAAAAATTTCTATAAGGTAAGTGAAGCAACGCTAGGGACTCATGACTGTTGGGAGAGGGGATGAAATGAGATTTAGAAAACTGTCAGAGATAAAATATATAGAAACGGAAGACTCTTTTGAGTATTGCTTACAGGGAAGATGTTCTTAACACAGTAGTACAAAATTGAATAATACATGTTCCTTTGACTTATATTATTTTATAACCATTTTCCTTTGCCATTTAGCCTGAATCTTAAATGCCTGTGGTCTCCTCATCCACAAGCTGTTTCTCTGTTTCAGATTCTCTGATAGGAGGGCAACCCAAAATAGAGTGAATCCACACGGGATTGGGTCTACCCTGCATCAGACAAGGGGGCATATGGCAATTTTTATTTGAATCAATAGTTTATTTTAGGTTTATATGGGCAGAGCCATGGATGCTTAAACACTTTTAGTTTTACACTTCCTGCCAGAATTTGGAAGTTTCAGGTAGGGTGCCTGGTTCAGGACTTTGGGTGGGTGTGGTTTAATACATCCATCTTTCCTTCTCTCTGTCTTTGACCATGTGAACATTAGCACAAGAAAGTCTTGTGAGTCTTGGGAGGGGAACTGGAACAGTTGGCAAATGAAGCCAGGAGGTGAGCTTTGATGCTGTGCCTATCCCACCTTGCTCCTCAAGCAACTTGAGATGGGGTGCACGTGAATGCTGTGGAGACACACCGTCAAAGCGTAAGTGATGCACGGAAGCCGAAGTACACTCAAACCAAAACAGCTACAGAACATCTGGCACCAGCTTTGCACTTTCTTTTAATTCTTTTAAGATCGGGGGTATGGGAAAAGGAACACAGAGCTATTTAGAAGTCCTCATGATAGGGATATGGAGTCTCTATGGAGACGGGGTGGGGGGAACAGCAGCTGCTTTTTATGGAGGAATGAATGAGAACTCATTTTCCTAAGAATTTCTGTGTGCTAGACATCGCACACTCTGACAAGCTTTATCTCAAAACAAAACTGAACAATGTTACTACTTAAATTCAAACAACACTTTTCCATGTACAAAGATCCTATGTTGTTCCTCATTGTCATTGTAACAAATCTCTTTTTTAGATATATAGTGGTTTAAAACGTGAGCTCTGGGTCAGGATTGGTGGAGTCTAATCCTAACTTCACTACTTTTTTGACATTTGATTTTGATGAATGTCTTTCCCTCTGTGCCACGTGTTTCCATTTCTAAAATAAGAATGAAGATAGTATTGACTAACCTGGAAGGATTCAGCAAGTACTATAATAAGTGTAAAGCACTGAAACTAGGTCAGTGGCTGGCACGTAGCAAGTATGCAGTAAATGCCAGCTGGTATTATTACTTTGATATTACAGTCCAGGAAAAGGTAGCTTGGAAAATTAAGTGTCTTATCCATGAACATACAGATAACAGTGGTAGTATTTGACATTCGACCCTGATTCATTCTTTTTTTTTTTTTAAGATGTTATTTATTTATTTGTCAGAGAGAGAGAGAGAGCACAAGCAGGCAGAGTGGTAGGCAGAGGCAGAGAGATAAGCAGGCTCCCCGCTGAGCAAGGAGCCCCATGTGGGGCTCCATCCCAGGACCCTGGGATCATGACTTGAGCTGAAGGCAGTGACTTAACCAACTGAGCCACCCAGGTGTCCTTCACTCTCTCTCTCTCTTTTTTTTAAATTCACATTGCATTTAATGCCCTGTGATTAACATGGAGGAGAAAGATGAAAGACCTAGTGCTTGCTCTTAAGACAATTTCTGGTCTCTTCTTCCTTGGAGTAGGAGTGAACCCATGTCATAAGAAGCTATAGGGGAAAAAAAGGGTGTTGGCCTGTATCTTAGCATTTAGTAGTAGCCTTTACCCAAGAAATTCAGAAAGTATTCACTGAATACATTCAAAAGTATTTAGTGACTTTTTCAAAAGATTTTCAAAAAGTTTATGCTGAGTGATGAATAAAATAGCATTAGGTGATAGGCTTTGATTTTGTGAACTAGCAAATTCCAAAATATCTCATCATAGTGGGATAAAGAATGATAATAGTATCCTGGTTATTTTTGCAAACTGGAGGTCCTTGACTAGATTAGCAAGTGGAGGGGCTAGTTTGGAATGGTACTCCCCACAAAGTTTATTTTCTATAAATAATTCTCCTGTGGGTTAGAAACATGCTGATTGCCAATTAATATCCTTAGCCTTGGAACAAGAGTCAAGTTTGGGACTCACAGACTTAATTGAGTTTTACCTTTGTAAAAGGACGGAGCTGCAAGAGCTTAGAATTTTCCCCTTCCGGCCAAATGCAAATTCTCTGTGTGCAACAATGACATCACCTCCTTCTCCCTCTTTCTCCTCCTTTTTTCTCCAGCTCTGAATCCTTCTGTACCTTCTCCTCTTCCTCCCCTTCTTCTCCTTCTCTCCCTCATCCTCCTCTTCCTCTCTCCCCATTCTTTTCCTCCTTCTTTTTACAACTCATATTATCTCCATGGGTGCTCAAAGGTCTTGGAGATAAAGGATTTTGCTATTCCTTTATCCTGAGGGCAGAATTCATATGCAAGTACTCAGATAACATTCCCATTTGTATGGATTTATTTCACAAGAGAAAGAGGTTTACCTAACTTTTAGTCATTGTTAACAATTCAGCTCAGATTTCGGCTATCCCAGAAAGCCACTCCGGAAGACACCCTTCAGTGAAGTACCTTCTTCCCCATTCTTCACAGAGAAGTGTGTGGTGAGGTAAACACAGTATCCAAATCCCACCTCTACGAGTTCAAATCATGGATTTCCCCCTTTTGTCAAGATACTTAACCTCTCTGGCCTCAGGTTATTTATCTAAAAAGTAACCAGTGAATGACAACAATGATAGTAGAATAGTTCCCTCAGAGGAGATGTATGTATTCAAGATGCTCAACAGATATAAATATATTCTTTTATTATGTATACCATACTGATGTTTATGTAGTCAGTTATA
Source organism: Meles meles (assembly GCF_922984935.1). Taxonomy (NCBI): domain Eukaryota; kingdom Metazoa; phylum Chordata; class Mammalia; order Carnivora; family Mustelidae; genus Meles; species Meles meles. The sequence continues at coordinate 18,314,506 of NC_060066.1, read as the reverse complement.
TAACCGTAGCACTTTCTTAAGTTAGAGCTTTTAGAGCAGTGCTGGCCAACTGAACTATAATGTGAGCCTAAAATTAGGGTTTTATATAAAATATTAATTTTTCTAGTCACCACATTTTAAAAAGTAAAAGAAATAGGTCAATTAATTTAATAGGACAGCTTAATAACACAATAGACCCAACACGTTATTTCAAAAAGTAATCAAGATAAACAATATGAACAATTAACATTTAATTCTAGAAATTAAATTAAATTCTAGAAATTAGATTGTTCTAGAAATCCAGTGTCCATTATACTTTCAGCACATTTCAGTATGGACATGCCATGTTTCAAATGCTCAGTGGTCACAGGTGCCTAGTGGTTACTGTATTACACACGCAGTACCTACCATGTGTACACGTGTATGTAAACACAGGTCTAGAGGACAGGGAGCATTCCACTCCATTCCTTTGTACTGCCAGTGCAGAGAAAGAGGTCCTCCAGAATAGGAGTACTTAAATACATATTTTTAATAATATATTAAAATAATAAAACATAAGAATAAAACATTTTGTAAATATTAGGGATATGAATATATTTAAATAAGGAAATGTACTACTTTGTGACTGACATATTAACTTAACATCTCCGTTGACAGAAATGAGCATTCTGGTGCAGATATAACATTTTCCAGTAGAGGGCAGAGATCTAACCTGTAACTAGACAGTGACTGCTTAATGGTACACGATAGGTTTTTTCAGTTTGGTAGAACCATTCATACCTAAACTTTAGAAAGGGAAAACCAAAGTGATTTCTCACGAGCAAATGCTGCCATTGCATTGATGACCCAAACAACTTTGTCCGTGGATATACAGGAGAGGAATAGAGCAGTATTTCTTTCTCTTTCTGGTTTAAGTTGTCTTGATAAATGTCTAATTATTTAATAAAGGGACTTCTTTATGTAAGGTTTATAAACCCCAAAAGGATAGCAGTTCACATAGGAAGTTGATAAGTCAGCCCACATCCTTTTTTTAGGGATCATTTTTTAAAGAGATCATTTCATTTGTTGTTCTTAAACTCCATAAATATTTTGACATAAACCTTCTTGTCAGTGCCTCTGTATTGGCAAAGAATTTCTCAATCTCACTGCTTCCTCCAATTTCTTCCCTCTTTTTATTGTTCTTTGGCATTCTTTGTAAAAGTGCACAGAGGAAAGTGAAAAATACATGGGATTCATATTTTAAAGTTCCAAGACTTTTCTTGAACAAGCATGCCAGAACTCATGCATTCACATGAGTGTTGGCTTCCAATGTAGTCCCTTTAGAAAACATTTTATTTATTCTTATAATATTGCTCTAATATTGCTAATCTAATCTAATATTGCTCTGTGATTCTTTTTTTTTTTAAGATTTTATTTATTTATTTGACAGAGATCACAAGTAGGCAGAGAGGCAGGCAGAGAGAATGAGAGGGAAGCAGGCTCTCCGCTGAGCAGAGAGCCCGATGCGTGACTCGATCCCAGGACCCTGAGATCATGACCTGAGCAAAAGGCAGTGGCTTAACCCACTGAGCCACCCAGGTGCCCTGCTCTGTGATTCTTAATGGCACTGATTTCAGACAGATTTTAAGCAACTCCAAAATACCAGTGATTTCATGAACACAGTTTGTCTTCTTTTTGAAATACTGCATTATTTTATTAACAACACACATTCATTCACAACACTAGAGTGTGTATAACTTTGCCTACTTTCAAAATAATATTCACCTATAAATAAAATGACTTTTCAAGGGTATAAAGGTAGTTCCTAAAAGATGGTGAGAAATGGTAGTATTAGAATAAACCTTTAGTCTCCCAAAGGAACTATTCTGAATACATCTTGCTTACATTTCATGAGTCACTATACAAAATTTAGACTCACCTTTAACTTCTAGTTACAGGAAGAGGCTCTGAAGATAACTGTATTTGCAACTCGATACTGTCTCTGACAAAACCTATGAAAATTATGACACAGACAATGCAATAAACCATAATATCTTGTACATCATTAGCACACAATTTTTACATTGCTCATAATAGTAGACCTTGCTAGACTGTAAGGTCTTACGGCAAGACTGAGTTCACCTCAATCTAGTTTGAAATCCTTTCCAGCCTGACTCAGTAAAGATGGTCTATATTTACCTCTATCCATTCTACTTTCTACCCAAGCTAGAGCTTATTTTCTGTGTATTTCTTGCTCAACTCAGTTCAAAATCCATTGATTGAACAGTCACTCTGACAGTGGGGACTCCAAACATGAATCTGATACTGTCCTTGACGACATGAGCTTAAACTTGGTTAGGGAACCAGGCACTCAAATGGTTCATTTTAATTTCTCATAGTCAGTGTTATGGTGGAGGGGTGCAGTAGTTTTGATTATTATTGATTATATATGCGCTAAAGGGCAAGTACTGATAACAGGAGGTGTCTGGATGGAGTTTAGCTCTTGGCTGGGTCCTTACAGAGAAGTGGGGCATGTAACAGATCTTAGTCACCAAGGAGAAAGGAACTCATGTGATTTCCCAGAGTTTTCTCACTTTGGATTGATGTGCATTTTTGAAAAAGCCTTGTGTCTCTGAAAATTGCTCTGTCTCCCAGTCCCAAGTTCTTTTGAACAGTTTAAATTGCCAAGTAATTCCATATTTTATTCATTGAACACTCTGTCTGAGTCTTCTTCTTTCCCCCTCATCCTACCACACATGGTTCTGTTTACCTCATTTACATGCCTGGATCCTATGTTCATCTAGTGCACAAAGATTCTTACAAATGAACAATGACCCCTGTAGACCTTTAACCTTTATAGACTAGATACATCAGTATACAAATGGCATTCTCTGTATGGGGAAAGAATATTAAAATCGTTTTCTGGCTGTTTGGGTATGAGTGTATCCCTCAAACCCAGAGATACAAATAGTCCTCTCTCTATACATACTTTGGCTCTCTCTGTACATGCTTTGGCTAAAGCCAAAAATGACCAAAAGAAATTCCAAATATTACAAGTGTTCCTTGTGAGACATTAAAACACATCTAATTCAGGGCACATGGGAGCTCAGTTGGTTGAGCGCTGGGCTCTTGATTTCCAGTCAGGTCATGATCTCAAGATCCTGGGATTGAGCCCCATATTGGGCTCTGTGCTAAGCAGGGAGTCCTTGAGGATTTCTCTCCCTCTCCGCCTCCCCCACTCATGCTCACTCGCTCTCTCAAATAAATAAATCTTTTAAAAAATAAAGATAAAATGGCTTCCAAAGAAACGTACCTAATTCATAACTTCAGCAACGTACACAACACCTGAGACTCACTTATGAACCTCCTGACAACATCTATACTCAATATGTCTTTTTCCAGTAACAGCAACTTTTATTCTACCTCCCACTCTGGCTGTTCTCCCCCACCCCCTACATGGTATATAGACTGACTTAACCTTCCATCTACTGTCCTGCTCTTTCTCCAGCCTTCTCTGCTTTTACTCTGACACAGCATGCACCATAAAAGCATAAGAGTTTGCCTGACCAAGATCGAATCTTCTGGCTTAAGAAGAGGGTTTGTGGGTTAGCAATAAGAGAAACCTCTTCTGAGGACTAGCATAGTCAAAAAGTTTGCAAATACTCCCATATTATTAATTTATTTCTTTATATGTGCATATTTATAGCTCTTGCACACAATAGATGAAACATTTTCTTAATCCAAAGTAAACTGAATCTAAGTTCTTCAAGCAAACCGTTGATTTCATGGTGGTTTTACATTAATAAACTCAGTGTAACTAGGTCTTATACTTTATTTACAGGTCCCATTGCCATAAATTGATGTCCAAAGGCTTAGAATCTTGTTTTTATTAAAATTAAAATCTGATGTTCTAGGAATGGGAGTTGTTAGATGTGGCTTTGCCCCCAACAATGCTTTCCAAATAATCTGTTGCAAATGTTGAAACAGGGTACCAGGGAGTAGTGTTCTGTAAGATTTGGGGCAATACAGATCTGTGTCTGAATAACAGAACAGGACAATGACATCTACTGCTGGCTCCTACAGTCTTTAAGCTTCCTGATCTTCAGAAAGGGCTCTGGCTGTGTTTCAAGTTAGAAAGATCCAGAAGGAAGAAAAACAAGTCTTCTTGTTGGCTTGAACTTTGGTTTGTTTTCTAGGAAATGTGTTGTGTTATTTCATATTTTGCTTCATTTCTTTTCTGTATTTCCAAAACAATTATACTAGAGTTTAAACCACAATTTGAGGGTAATCTTGTGCTTATTTCTTTTATGTGTATCACGTCTGTGTCCCTTATGGCTTCTATGATACAGAGAAAGAACTTTGTCTCCCTCTTGTTTAGTAGTGATCCTAGATACACAGTGACTCTTCAGAAAATGTACAAAGATGGAAAATTCTGAGGGAAGTAAACTAGAATGAATTGAGGGCTTCCCGTATTCCAGGTATTGTGCTAGATGTTTCAGTTCTTTTTTTTTTTTTTAAGATTATTTATTTATTTATTTGACAGAGATCACAGTAGGCAGAGAGGCAGGCAGAGAGAGAGGAGGAAGCAGGCTCCCTGCTGAGCAGAGAGCCCGATGCGGTGCGCCATCCCAGGACCCTGGGATCATGACCTGAGCTGAAGGCAGAGGCTTTAACCCACTGAGCCACTCAGGTGCCCCTAGATGTTCCAGTTCTTTACTTACATTGTTCTTTACTGAAACCTTGCAACAATGCAGTGTGATCCTTTTATTCTTATTTTTCGAAATGAAGGTCTTCATACTCAGAGAGGTTATTTTTTATTTGCCTGCTATTCTACCACTAGTAAGTAGCGCATTTGAGATTTCTACATTTTTTTTTCTGCTTTACTTTTAATTTCATAAAATACTTTGTCCATGTTGTTGTGTTTATGAAAACATCTATTTACTTAAAAAATGTTGGAATCAGTTGAGCACAGATATGAACTTTTTTTTTTCAATCACTGTACTCACACCTGCTGTGTCGTTTTCCCCCTCTTTGCCTCTGATGGGGTCTCAGGCAGTCACAGCTGGCCAACCTCATCTTCTGTTTCAGATGAAACTCTGAAGTTCCAAATTTCTTCATCTCCCAGGTCAGACTGACCTTCAACCTCCACGGTTGAACAGGGGAAAAGGAAATCTGCTCTGTGCTTCCTTGCCCAGCCCTCTGCTCTTCTGCTCTTCCTGTCCTCCTTCAACCCCAGAGATGCTCCTGAATTCTCCAGGTTTGGGAAAGTGAAAATGGATGAAAGGAATGGATTGGTTTTGTTCTGCCTTAACTATTAAATGCCTTCTGTGAGATAGATGCCAAAGATTCAGATGTCAGTGAAGGCTGCAATATGGAATAGTTTGTTAGTTGGTTTTATTGTAAAGAAAGACCTCATTAATGTGGCTTTTTATTTAGAAAAGTCTGGAAAGTGAATGTGAGATGACCCAATGGAGAAATGAATTATAGCAGTAAGAGAGGAAAGCAATGAAGGAGAATTTCAATGGAGAAGACATTCAGAAAATTAGAATTGGTGAAAACACTCAAGTGAACTGAAAACAAAAAAAGATTTATGAGATCTGTGTCAGCATACTGATACAAATAAAATGGAGAAGACATGTGAAGTCAATTCTGGGTTGACAAAAGCGATAAAGGAGATACAGGCTGAAAGACCATCTGTCTTTCATTTCCCAAGTACATGTTCATTGAAATTCTCATTCACAACGTATGATGATTTGATGCAGCGTTCTGTAATTGCTCAGACTCTATAAAGAGTTCTGGAATCGAGAAACAATAGGCAAACTCACAATGGGGCTTGTGTGTTGAAGGGTAAGGAAGGAATATAAAGAAAAATAATGAATACGTGCTTTCATTTAGAAAAAATACAATAAGTTTAACAAACCTATGGGAATCTTGTTTGTGAAGAGAGTTTCCCTCTTTCCCATCACATTGAAGTTTAGGTAACAAATCCTCTGAGAGCATCATCCTGTCAATTGCTTATTGTGTTGTGGCTTATTGTATGGTCTACTTGCCTGTTGGAATCAATGAAAACTTTTATCTCTGATCATATTTATTCAAAAATTACTCTTGAGTGGCTTCAGGTTTCACTGTAAGTGTTTGCAGGAATATCAGCAGTATTTTTCTAGTAATTTTAAAGCATATTTTGAAATATTATATTTTTTCTCTTTTATTGGCGGTGGGGGGGAAGGGCAGAGGGAAAGGAAGAGAGTGAATTTTAATCAGGTTCCACATCCAGTGCTGAACCTGACATGGGGCTCAATCTCACAACCCCAAGATCATGACATGAGCTGATATCAAGAGTCAGGCACTTAACTGAACCACCCAGGTACTCGTGAAATATTATATATCTTAAAAGCTCTTTATAACAGACTGTCTGTTTAGGTACCTGAGCCTATGGTGGCAGAAAAGATTACAAACTACAGTGGGATTATATTGCATTGATCTTATTTTTTAAACTATCCAGATTGGAATATATCATAATTTTTGGATTATCAATCCTCAGTCTTAGTTAAGTCTCAATAACAATCATCATCATCATCATCATCATCATCATCATCATCATCAGAATCCATTGACTTTTTCTCTAGTAGTGCAAATAGGATATCAGTTGCCTAAAACATGAAATACTCATTTGGAGACATTCTTTCTCTCTCTCTCTCACTCTCTCTGTCTCTTCCACACCCACTCCCCCCACATACACTCTTACACAAGTTCACATACACACTCCACTGTCCACATCTCTATAATTGCTAGATAGGGATTGTCTTCTCCCACAATATAACAATCTTTAGGAAATGTCCTAAATAAGAAAGTCTTTCCAAAGTCATATATTTGAAAACAATTATACATTCTCAATGCTGGTCCAGTAACAAAGTTAAGTCACAAAGTGGGGCAGTAGGGATGTGCTGGTCCTGATAAGGGAGGAAGGGGATCTATACCGAAAGAGTTGCAGAACCCAGCCAGCATGCACTGGCAGGAGCTGGGAGAGGATGATAGGAGTAGATTCTGATGATGTTTAATTAAGGGATGGGAATATAAGGTTGAATAAGGTAAAGTTTATCAATTTAAGAACATTTTCCTGATATGCAGAATTTAACACCATAGCAAAAATAACAGGAAATATCTTCTGATGACTCCTAGAATGGAGAGAACTATGGCCAGAATTGCTGTGCCAGATGAGGGAAGATGGTATTAATAGTCTCCAAGATGTGGACATGCTTAAGTGGATATTCCACGAAAGGCTAGAGAACTCACCAGAGGACTATGTTCTGTGGGAAGGCAAAGAGGATACACCACTTACAATAAAAATGCACTGATGAGGGGGGACACCAAAATAATTTAGAAGTTCAATGGTAACCCTGGATTAATAACAGGTGATGCTGTTTTAGAACTGGGTTCTTTAATACAGGATAGTTGATAAACCCCAAAACAATAGAGGCCAGATGGTTTTGCTTATCTGTCAGAAGCCAGGTAGACAATATCAGATGGATGGGAGGGGATGTCTGACTCTGAAGGGTTATAAAGATAGTGAATAGAATAGAATAGAATAGACTAGAATAGAAGAATAGAATAGAATACAAGAATAGAAGAAGAGAATAGAATACAAGAATAGAATAGAATAGAATAGAATAGAATAGAATAGAATAGAATAGAATAGAATACAGTCACCCATAAAGGGGTGACCAACAAGGTTACTACTCAATATAAGCAATCATAAGAGAACAGAGAGGGATGATCAGAATAAAGGCAACAGCCCTAATAAAAACTGAGGCCCTTTGTCCAGTTTTTGGAACTGGTCTGTTTTTGGACTCAAAACCAAATGACTGAAAGAGAAATTGGATCTATTACTACAGAAGGATTTGGTGAACTCAAGTCTTGACTTAATTCTCATGCTGTTCTCTGGTGTTTAGCGTTCTCCCTGGCCCTAGATTATGCCTTCTGGAAGGTTCTTACCTGTCGGTTATTCTCCCTGATGACACTGGAAGACGGTGCTGGGATCACATCCTAATTGAGCAAAGCCCAAAGTAACCAAGTTAAGTCACTGTGAGGCAGTAGGGATGTGCTGGTCCCGATAAGGCAGGAAGGGGATTCTATACCAAATTTCCAGTTGGTGCAAGCATGGAGCTTGAAAGTTGATTTAAGTATTCACACATTTTAAAATTTTTACTCTAAGCTCTTTTTCAGGGGCAATATAATGCCTATGAAAGTTTATAGTAACTTTCCATTTGTTTACAAATTTATATGCTAGTAACTGTACTGATGCCCTTTTTTCTTTTTTCCTTATTATTTTATTTGTTCTCAAATCTGCTATCTTTTCTTCCCTTTCCTTATGATTCTCTTTAAAATTAATAATGGGGGCACCTGGGTGGCTCAGTGGGTTAAAGCCTCTGCCTTCAGCTCAGGTCATGATCCCAGGGTCCTGGGATCGAGCCCCATATCTGGTTCTCTGCTCAGCAGGGAGCCTGCTTCCTCCTCTCTCTCCATCTGCCTCTCTGCCTACTTGTGATCTCTGTCTGTCAAACAAATAAATAAAATCTTTAAAAAAAATAATAAAATAAAATTAATAATGGCTATTTTGAAGTTCCTTGAAATAATATGCTTTGGTAGAAAGGCCCATCGCTAAGCTTTTCTTCGTCTCAGGATTGAATGTTAATGAGACCTTTTTATTCTAATCCTTTTATAGGCTTATATCTGGTCACTCCCGGTATGGTAGATAGAAAAATGTTCCCTCCTCCTCAAAGATGTCTGTGTCCCAGAAACTATAAATATGTTATGTGATATAGCAAAATAGACTTTGCAAATGTGATTAAATTAAGAACTTGAGATGGAAAGATTGTCCTGGATTATCCAGGATATTTCATTGTGCCCAATGAAACTACAGGGGTCCTTATAAGAAGGAGGCATCAGAATCAGGGTCAGAGATTTGCCATCAGAAGCAAAAGTTGAAATGATACGAGGATAGGGCATATGGGCAGCCCCTAAGTGCTAAAAAATTGAGGGTCTTTTAGCCTACTACTACTTCTTTATTTATTTATTTATTTATTTATTTATTTGACAGAGAGAGATCACAAGTAGATAGAGAGGCAGGCAGAGAGAGAGAGAGAGAGAGGGAAGCAGGCTCCCCGGTGAGCAGAGAGCCCGATATGGGACTCGATCCCAGGACCCCGAGACCATGACCCGAGCCGAAGGCAGCGGCCTAACCCACTGAGCCACCCAGGCGCCCCTAGCCTACTACTACTTCTTAACCCTTTGGCCTGGCAATGACATATCACCGTTCATTTATATTCAATGGGCAATACTAGTCACATGCCACCCAGGGAAGTAAGAACAGGCTAAGGGTTGTAGAACCATGGCCAGAAAGAAGAATGAATAGATTTTGCTGAACACATAGAAGTTCCTGTCACAGTCAGATGAGGTCTTCTTCCAGAAGTGGTTTTCATGCTGCACTCTGAATCTCAGTAGGAAACAACCAGGTTAATAGGAAGTAGACTGCTTGATATTAATGAAGCACTTAATAAATATAAATTAAATAAATGCATGGATGGAAAAGAAGACACTGGACAGAAATGAGCATAGCAGTTTAAGAAACAGAAGATCCTGATCGGTGAAATAAAGTGAATAGGTAAAAAGTGTTTGATGGTGAGGATAAAATACAGGCAGGGGCCAAATCATGCTCAATTTTTGTAGATTCTGTTGGTTTTTAAGTTAGTTATATGTGTGATGAGTTTCACAGAAGGATGGTAAGGGTGGGAGGATACCAGTGATTTGCATGATTGAAAGCTCCTTACCCTAGGGTGTGAAACAATGAACGGACATAGGTACAACAAAACAAGACAAATTTGAGATTTTGTCATAGTGTTTCTGGTAGGAAAAGTGGTAATTACTTTTCGATTTAAAGAAACCAAGATGAGGGACGCCTGGATGGCTCAGTGGGCTAAAGCCTCTGCCTTTGGCTCGGGTCATGATCCCAGAGTCCTGGGATCGAGCCCTGCATTGGGCTTTCTGTTCTGCAGGGAGCCTGCTTCCTACTCTCTCTCTGTCTGCCTCTCTGCCTACTTGTGATCTCTGTCAAATAAATAAATAAAATCTTAAAAAAAAAAAAAAGGAAACCAAGATGAAATTTGTGATATGTTTAGGAATTTTTTTCTCCCATTGGAGCCATTATCTCCCCCAGTTTGAAATCATACACAAAGGCATGTGCACGCGCACACACACACACACACACACACACACCCCACAGAACTTTCTTTTCGTTACCATTGATTAAAAAATTACTTAATATTTTTGGTCCAAAGGAACACCTGCTAATGGAAACATAAACGTGGAAAATGTACATTAAATTTAAACACAGAAGGGTAGAGTGACTTTAGGTAGACTGGGCACCTATACGTGAGCTGACTGAATTATAATGTATTGAGAAGAATTCCAAGACAAATTTGAGGCAGAAAGAGCGCCATGACCGACCCTTTCTGTCAACTATGGGCACAGAGAAAAAGGAGAGGTGACCTATGTGCCATATGTATTAACATTCTAGGCAAAAAGTCGTTATTTCCTCTCTGCCTCCATTTTCAGATCTTTCTTTGGACTGGGGAAAAGCGGGAAAGCACAAGAAAGAGAAGGAACATGCCAAGAGGGGCCACTCAGGCACTTGCCGCAGCTGTCTCACAACAGGGAATTATAAAGGAAATATTAGCATAAGAGGGATACAGTATATGTCTCGTGATTGCAAAACCATACTGAATTCCCTGTTCATTTAAATCATGTTTCACATCTGGTCCATATGTGTAATTGGGAATCTCAGAACTGCATTTTCATGAAGGAAGATAAAGATGCCAAATGCTTTGCAGAGACGATTTATTTGTTTGTGAGTAATACGCATGGAAATGTGACAAAGGGAAAGCTGTGCCTGGAACTGGGATGTAGCACTAATAAGTGAGAGAAATACTTCCTTTGTAAGGAGGTATATAAGCAATTGAAAACTTTTACTCAATTAAGCATCAATTAATAACCGGAGACTGAAACAAAGCACAGATGACATAAAATCCATCTAGAATCTTCCGGAAACCTTTCTTGAGACCTCCCCCCACCCCCCAAAAAAGGCATGAGAGAAAGCAGAAATTGAAAATCTGAATTACTCAAAACATCTTGCTCAAATTCAGGAGACTCCTTAATTCAATGCATAACTTAATTGAATCTACATGATGCCAAAGCATCCAGATTGCTGGATAATTAGAGATGAGGATAAGGAATAACTGATGAATGGTGGAATTTTTGACTTGTCATCCGGATGTTCTGACCCAATAATGAACGAATATTTTATTGCAGATGATAGTAATTTGGCTTCAACATATTACATAAAAACCATCAACAAGATTACTATTGTATACAACAAATATATACTTTTATAGCCTACCACTCATCCTTATAATTGTCAACAGTTCCGACATCTCTCCCTATGAGCATTTTGCTATTTTCATTGTTTCCTTGTTTTGAGCAGGCAGGTGAAGGAAGACCATCCTCTTACTCAGTGGCCCTAGGGTATGCGTGTGAGTGTCCCAGAAGGGTCACGGGCTCTTGTAATGTGCTTCTCGCCAAAAATATCTCTAGCTCTGGCCAAATTGCTTGTTCTCATTGAACCTCAGTTTTCTTCTCTTATAAAGGCATTAGAATTAATAACCATAACAGGCATACTCTAACTGAGTATAATAGGAGAAACTGAACTAATAGGAAGTTGGCCAGAAATAGGTTTATTTTTCTTACATAATAAATAGTCTGGAGGTGAGCAGTCCAACATAGGGCTAATGACTCCATGACATCCTCACCAATGAAGGCTTCTTCCCTATTTGTGCTCCGCTACTCCTAGCTGCTTGCTTTTCGCTTCATGATCATACAATGGCAGACAGTATTAGTTCCAGACATTGGGTATACACCCAAGGTAGCAGCCAGAAGACAAATGGTGCTGCTGGCTGTGCTGGCTTCTTACATTAGGAATACATAATTAAAAAAAATAAAGACTTATTAGGCGTTGTCTCATGTATCGGTAACCAGAAATATGTAATATGGCCACCTCCGGCTGAAAAAGGGAAGGTAAAAGCAAATATAGCCCTGGATACATTTTCACTCACAACCCAAAGAGTTCTGTTAGCAAGGAGAAACTGGAGAATGACCAGTTCCTAGGCATCTGTCTCTCCCAGGGATTCCAAAGGCCCCTTGGAGATTCTAAACTCTGTGATGCAAAGTTAGGATGGATAAGGTTCAGGGAAATTGCCTAGCTGATGTTAGGAAATCTTTGTCCAGTTCTTGTCACTATTTGGTGGGTTGCCCGTAACTGAGAAGAACCCTTTGGATCTTCCCATTTATGATTACAAAATTTAACTTCTACCAACACAAATTGCATGATTAAAAGAAGTAACTTAAAACAAGAAGTACGAGGATTGTTTCTAGGTTTTTGGAAAGATTATCACATTACTTCTAGGATTCATGGGCTTTGTGAGAAAATTCCTGCACAACTTTCAATTAAATTAACAGTTGTCAGGATGTTGCCTTTTTAATATGGTAGCCAGATGTATCATTTTAGTCTGATTGTACTCACTCTTTTTCTGCCTTTCTGAAAATGGATATAAATCTGGGTTTTTACTTTGCCAAATTCCTGTGTGTGTTCTGTGTATGTGTGTGTGTGGTGTCTGATGGCTGAAGATAAAATCACATTGCCATGGGATTCTGAAAGATGAGCACACAGAAACAAAACTTCGCTAGAGTTTTGGAAGGGTTCCAATATCTTTCCAGCTATTCTCCTCTGCTGAATTACTAGACTCAAAGAAGCTCACACTGATACAGGGACATTTAGGGCATTCATCCATTCACTCAGCAAATATTTATGTAACTCTTACATATGCTGCATGACAGGCACTATTCTAGGCTATGGGGGTAACAGTAAGGAAAAAGCGGGAACAAATTCTTCTCTTCATGACATTTATATTTCAGTGAAGACACAGCAGTGGAAAGTAATGTACATTCCATTCTGCTGGAGCAATGGGAGAGGAAGTCATTAGGTGGGGTGGGGTGGGGTGCCATTTAAGATAGGGCATTCAGCAAAGGCATTTCCCTGACTTTTGAACTAAGGACCAATGTTCTCTTCCTCTGTTTAATCCCAATTTCTTAACTCATTCTTCCATAAAACTCCTTTATATGAGCTTTCTAACCCCCTACAGATCATTAAGTAATTCATCATTTTCCTCCAGAATTCTCAGTGTACACACTGGGGCAAAGAAATTTTGTGAAAGTTGATATATATTCACCTTGAAGGACCCGCTTTAGGAAAAAAAAAAATTACAATTAGAAAATTAGATATGAAAGCAAATACTTATTTATACTAGGGAAAAACAGTAAATTAGAAGAATTTTAAAAGCTGACAAATTCCCCAAGCATCACAAAATCCAGAAAAGTAACAATATTTTTAGTAATTTATTGATCAATTCACTCTATAGTCATTTCCTCTTTATTTGGGCTACATGGTGAATAATTTGACATAACTGGACAACTTTGTAAAATAATTTCTATAAAGAAAATGAGAAAGATAATTTATCCTTGCCTCTGGCATGACAGACTGATTTTTTTAAATGTATATTCAGACTGCATGGGTCATGTAAGCTCTCACAAAATATATTCTATTCTCACTTTTTATTATAGATTGTACTGGACATATTAAAAGAATCTTATCATGAACACTGAAGAAGTAGAAACAGAGTGGAGAACTTTTATATGACTAGTTAACACTTGTTTATGTTAACACATAAACATTATCTATGGTAATATTATCTAACTAACATTAGTGTTAGCAGTCCAACTTCTGACCTTGCACATCTATGTCAGAACAAGCCAATCCCATATGGGACAACTAGCAAGAAATAGACTTGTAAGTCATGTTTCAAAAATCACATAATTCTATTCTATTAATCCAACACAGTTTCCCATTAATCATATCTCACAAATGCCTATTGCCATTCCCATGTCCCCTTGATATAAGGGGAATTGAAGTAAGGGGAAAAGGCAGTAAGAGTCTACTGATCTTATGATTTTTCCTTGGACAGAGCCTTTCTATATTGTTTATTTCAGATAGCAGAAGGTGATGGCTCCATTCCTTCAGAGACAGAGAAAGCTCTGACAGAACTTAGAATTTCTGGTTTAAAATTTATAGGGGTTCAGGATGCCTGGGGGGCGTTGAGCCTCTAACTCTTAATTTCAGCTTTAGGTCATGATCTCAGGGTTGTGGATCCAGCCCCATGTCAGGCTCCACACTCAGCCAGGAGTCTTCTTCTCCTCCCTTGCCCTCTGCCCTTCTGTGTGCAGTATGGTAGGTCTCTCTCTTGCTCTCTAAAAATAAATTAACAAGCCTTTAAAAATAAAATAAAATAAAATAAAATAAAATAATAAAATAAAATAAAATTAAATTAAATTTGTAGGGGCTCCATTTGACTCAATGATATTCCATGTCGCCCCCTGGTGAAAAGATGAGCATTGCATTCATTCCATCCAGATTCTTGGGCCCTAATATTTGAATGGAAATAAGTCAACATATCAATAAAGCAAATTTCTCTCCATTTATCTCTAAGTTAGAATGTTTTGGATTTTGAAAAACAGAAATTCCAAACCAACTGGCTTAAAAGTCTAAAGAATTTTATTGGAACATATATCTGACAAGGCAGGACACAATGGAGCATGGTTTACACCAACTCCAGTCAGTAACTCTCTTGACTCTACCCTTTTGTGTATGTGGCTTCAATTTCAGTCAATTTCCTTCATGGTAGTAAAATTGCAGAAGCTTCCAGACTTATATCCACAAATTGTATAATCTCAGGGAAGAGAGAGCTTCTGTCTCATATCTAGAGAAATGTTCTGAACGAATTTTCATAGGCCTGTGATGGGCCAATTCCCTAACTGATACTTGAGGAAAAGGTAGATTACAAATTCCTCAGCGGGACCAGGCTGTTTATGTCTGAGCCTCTCCCAATCTGGCTTCACAAAAGCAATGACTGGGATGGAATCTGAAGGTGCAAACACCAGCTCCCACCCATTTATAGAGCATCGCCCAACTGACAAAGTACTTTCACGTACTATATACGTACCACTTCTTTTTTTTTTTTTAATATTTATTTATTTGACAGAGAGAGATCACGAGTAAGCAGAGAGGCAGGCAGAGAGAGAGGAAGAAACAGGCTCCCCGCTGAGCAGAGAGCCTGATGTGGGGCTCGATCCCAGGACCCTGAGATCATGACCTGAGCTGAAGGCAGAGGCTTAACCCACTGAGCCACCCAGGTGCCCCCCATACAACTTCTTTGAGGCAACTTTTCTATATGCAATTAAAAAGCTGCAAACTTAGACACTATAA
Source organism: Meles meles (assembly GCF_922984935.1). Classification (NCBI taxonomy): domain Eukaryota; kingdom Metazoa; phylum Chordata; class Mammalia; order Carnivora; family Mustelidae; genus Meles; species Meles meles. The sequence goes on along the minus strand of NC_060066.1, from coordinate 18,299,121 downwards.
TTTCCCATAACTATTTGGGTCCCTTCATGGAACATTTAAAATGTTTTCCAGTTACATCAGCTTGAACAATGGACCAGAAGAGAATATGAAATGGGTTAAAAGAAGAATCAGGAAATTTGGGCAAAGCCTTGGTTGTAGCTCTAGCTGTTTGTCTTATTCTGCTCAAGTCATACAGCTTGCCTGTGTCTCTCTTTCACCATCTTAAAATCAGAAGTAAGAAGATGCACCATGAAGTTTCTAAGTTTCTAAAACTGGAGATACATACATAACAAGATTGACTTCCTTTTATGGGAATGCAGAGTGTGATTGAGAAGGGAGGGAATCAGAAAATAAAAGAAAGGTGATAGGGGTGCCTGCATGGCTCAGTTGGTTGGGCATCCAACCCACTCTTGTTTTTGGCTCAGGTCATGATCTCATGGTTGTGAGATCAAGCCCCACGTCAGGCTCCGTGCTCAGTGAAAAGTCTGCTTGAGAGTCTGCTCCCTCACCCTCTGCCCCTCCCCCCTGCTTGTGCCCTCACTCTCTCTCTTGCAATAAATAAATAAAATCTTCTTTAAAAAGGATGATGTATAGACCAGATTAAAAAACCCTTATGTATAACCTCCATCCTCTTCCTGTTACAGAGGCCCAGGCCGGTAGACCCTATCAATACAGATTACCTAGCTCAGAACTGGATCTCAGAAAGCTTCACCCAGAGAGTTGCTGTGCCTGTAGCTAAAAAGTGAGAGCAAAACTGTATCCATAGAGATTGTTGAGGATTAAAATATGAAGAAAAATGTTAAAATATGTCAAAATTACAAAGGCTTAGCAACTCCCCATTTCCTGCTCTCCCCAGGCCCTGGCAACACCATTCTTTTCTTTGCTTCTATGAATTTGACTCTCTTAGATACCTCATATGAGTGGACACACACAGTATTTATCTTTCTGTGACAGACTTGTTTTCACCTAGCACAACACCCTTAAGATTCATCTATGTCATCACATGTTACAGGATTTCTTTCCTTTTTTTTTTTTTTTTTAATTTTTTTTTTCTTATTTATTTGACAGACAGAGAGAGATCCCAAGTAGACAAAGAGGCAGGCAGAGAGAGAGAGGGAAACAGGCTCCCCATGGAGCAGAGAGCCCGATGCGGGACTGGATCCCAGGACCCTGAGATCATGACCTGAGCCGATAGCAGAGGCTTTAACCCACTGAGCCACCCAGGCACCCCTCTTTCCTTTTTTAAAGCTGCATGCTATTCCACTGATATACAACGTTGTACCTGTAGACAGCAATTCTGTATTGTCCACTTGTACACTTAAAACTGTTGAGAGGGCAGATATTACAGTGAGCATTTTTACAAAAATATGTTTTTTAAAGGAAAAAATCTCAAGGGCTTAAAGCTGGATACATAGACAATATTAAAGAAAAATGGACGTGCACAAATGGGAGATCCAAGAGACTAGGAAGGGCAGATGCAGCGGCCTTTTGAATGGGCATTTCAAATCCATTTGGACATGGTATTGCTTTTGTAAATGATAAAATTAGAGTCAGTATTTAATTGGAACATTTTAATATTTTGAACCATATTCAGTTTTCAATAGCACATCTTTCAAGAGGTTTGCAAAGGAATTTTCTACTGAATTCAGAAAGGAAATTCATTTATGTTGACCTTATAATAAGCATGCCTCCCACAAGATAGGGTAAAAAGGCAATAATCATTTGTATAATTTTTAGACATTATATTAGAGAAAAATATTTGTTGAGTGGTATGCACAGGGTTGAATCTTTGATATTTCTGCTTATGATAGGAATGCAGTAGGAAAAGTAGTTGTAATTTTGGGAATTTTAAAGAGGCTTTGCCCACACATTAGAAGCTTTTTTTTTTTTTTTAAAGATCTTATTTATTTGACAGAGAGAGAAATCACAAGTAGACAGAGAGGCAGGAAGAGGGGGAGGGGGAAGTAGGCTCCCCACTGAGCAGAGAACCCAATGTGGGACTCGACCCCAGGACCCTGAGATCATGACCCGAGCCGAAGACAGAGGCCCAAACCACTGAGCCACCCAGGCGCCCCAGGAAGCCTTTTTAAAAGTGTGAAAGCCAGTCAGTCACTAAATATTTTGTAATTTTCCTTTTAGTTAAAAGTTTTGCTGAATCATCCACATTTTTCCCCAAATTTCAGGTTTTTTAAAATATTTTTTTTTTTTAATTTTAAAGAGAACCTTCTGAATCATACATTAAGAGAGAGGTAACATATTTTGCTGGATTTGTACTACTAGCCTGTAGTCTAGTCTATAGAGTGAAAATTTTAGATTTAGATATTTGGTTTCTACTTCTCTGGTTGGTAGGGAACTGATCCATTAGCAACTTCCATGTTTTTTACCAGTTACCTGCATAGCTGCAAAACATGAGAATGCTGGATTTTCTTCTAACATACTATAATTCAATGAGGTAACTCATATATAATAACTTAGGGTTCTGTGCATTTGTATTGGCAATTGTGGAGGATGGAAAGTTAAGTCCAAGTGTGTGGACCTCCAGGCTTCTGGAGGCAAGACGCGGTGGTAGGGAGACTGACCTACCAAAGAAGTATACACACATAGGAATAGGATTATCTGTTATTTGCAAAATTACATAAAGAAAATATTTTATATTTGGTAAATGAATGAAAGGTATTGCTTTCATAATGAAGATTAAAGGAAAAAATTACAAAGATGTTTGAGAATTACTGAGTAGTCTGTTAAAACCACTGTAGGTTAATAGGCTCAAAAATCAAATATTCTATACAAGTTCCTGGTAGCCCTTCCTCCATGTCACTATAGGCATTCCTCTGTCATGTGCCTTGGCATGGACGGTTTATTTCTTTATTCGACATCTCTCTCCCACCATTTCAGCAAGTTGTACTGGATGAAAGCTGTTGGACAAGAGAGCCATTAATCTCCTAAAGAAAACAAGTGCCCACTCACCCCACAGCATACCGGAAAACAGCCAAACTGTGGAGTGAGAAAACTCTGAGTCAATATCACAAATCCACAATCACAATTTTATTGCACTACCTTAGATAAGTTACTGTTTGTAAATTTGTAATTTAATATTAAAATAAGTTTGATGACTAAATTGAAGGTAACATGAGAAAACTATGGGAAAAGAGGTATGTGGGAGATCCATTTTCTTTGAAGTTTAAAAAAGCATTGCTGTGTTATTAGTAATAACGATAGTACTAGTATTATTACAGTAATGGAATAGGAATAATAGGAAGAGTAATAATGATAATTATTGTTCTCCATTGTTGAAGTCACCCTTGGCAACAGCTATTTTGGAATCCAAAAATCACAAGAATAAGCCAGTTAATTATGAAAATATGAAGTAAATACACATTCTTTTCTCTTGAGGAAGCCCTCGAGCAGCAAAATACTCTACAATCAGGTGCTTCAATGTGAAATGTTAAATATTCTCTTTAGGAATATAATCTGGTGCATTAATGTAGCAGAACCAGACAGAGTTACAACTTTTTCCTAACTCTTATTTTTTTAATTGTCAAATACTCATTTTTGTTTGCTTTTGGGAGGTGTGTATGTGCGTGTGTGTGTGTGTGTGTGTAAGAGACAAATTCAGGACTGGTCTTTCCTTCACAGTAGAATGTCGGAGGGCTCCAGGAACCAAACTCCTGGGCCTCACACATATTTAAGATCAAATTGCCCACTCTTTGAGATGTATAGCAGGGGCTTTCTCAACTGGTTGCAAGATCCATAAGTACAAAGACCAGGTTTGTTCTTGTTTGATTTTGTTGTTATTATTTGTAGTCATGGACTACTGCTATCTAGTGCAATGCCTGGTACTGGAAATTATTATACCTGTTGAATAAATAGATAACATAATTTCAAATGAGTGAATATCCACCAAAGCGTTCACCTTGAGTAAACAGATGTTGTCATCTGCATCCATCCAGAGGGCAGAACTGATTTGTTCCTGAGCTTATGGAAGGAAGTTCTACCATATTTGGGGCTAGGAGGAAGTTAAATCTGGACCCTAAGGAATAGAAATGAAAAGTGGCTGTTATTACTGGGAATTAGCTTACCTTCAGCTCATAGAAGTAACAGGGCTTGGGAAGGGACTGTGAGGGTGAATTTGGTCCTTATTTCTTAAGAGTGTTCATTTGTAGTAGCAAAGTGTTCAGCCAATTAATTATTAGTCTGTTTTATATGTGTATGAAATCAGATAACTATATAGTTATATATAGTATATATATACATATATATGGTTACAGAATTATCTATGCTTTGAAGCAATCACCTTAAGATTTTTTAAAATGTGATAACCTTGAACTAGTAACAATTAGCATGAAGGCATCAGATTTTATGTGATTTTTGGAAAGTTAGCTCAAAGAAGGATGACCAGCTGGAGAGACAAGTGAGATACAGGAAAAAGTTGCCGAGCACATACATGATTTCGAGGGGAAATATCAGACACCACTCCAGGAAAGGAGCCTGGTAGAACCAGGAAAGATAAAGGTTTATATTAGTGGAAATCTAGGTAGGTGTGAAACAGAAATGTTACCTTCTTTCTTTTTTTTTTAAAGGATTTTACTTGTTTATTTGACAGAGAGAGAGATCGCAAGTAGGCAGAGAGGCAGGCAGAGAGAGAGGGGGAAGCAGGCTCCCCACCGAGCAGAGAGCCTAATGCGGGGCTTGATCCCAGGACCCTGAGATCATGACCCGAGCCGAAGGCAGAGACTTAACCCACTGAGCCACCCAGGCGTCCCAGAAATGTTACCTTATTTTTAAACAAAGGTTGGTAAGATCTGAGGGTACACCCGTGACATACATGGACAACACCCCTAGAAAAACAGTGTCTGGCATGTAGCAGGTCCTCCTACATTGGTCATCATTGCCACTATTATTATGTCTGTACATATTACTCTGATTGGTGTTGTTATTTTTTAACTATTACTCTGATTCACCTTGTGTCCAGCCAAATAATACATATAAAAGCACTTACTCAATATCCTGCACTTCTGCAGTTGTGAACTAAAACTTGGCAACACCGACAGTAAAAAATGTAAATTCATCCTTTCCGATAAGATATGTGTTCTGAAAAGATCTCATCAACAAAGAAATAAGGCATATAATAAAAGAGAAATTTATTTACTATTACAAGCTAGGGAAGCTCATTCTTTTTTACTTAGCGCTCTGAGTCATGACTAATTCTGGAAAGAAGTGGTCATGGGCTCCCAGAGAGAACTCATCTTGTCTCCAGTTGTGGCTAAGTCAAAAATCAAAAGATTTATCATATTAGTTTTGCAGTCCACAGAAACCCAAAGTTGAATGGACACTTTAAGAGTGAGGAATGAGAAGCAGGACATGGATTTCAGGTCTTACTGGTTTGCCAAAGCAAACAAATGTCATTTTACTCCTCCTCCTCCCCCCAACCCTCCTCCTCCTTCTTTTTTAACGGAGACATAAACAAATGTAAGGAAGCTGTTATTGCTGCAAAGGGATCCAGATAGTGAAAATCCATGGAAAAATGAGGCATCTTTCTCAAGGTCCATAAATTTCCGATTCCTTCCCCAAGAGCTGAGAACAAGTGTGGTTCTTCAATGTGCAGGGTGTTCTAATTAGGAAATGAGCTAAAAATTTCCTTTCGAGTAGCCCTCTGTGTTGCTGACTAAAGCAGAAATGTTCAGAGAGGCCAAATCTGTGTTCATGTGCGATGTGAAATGGCAACACAGGAGACAATATTTTGGCCAATAAATTCAGGCCAAACCAATTTTTTTGTATGAATTATGCAAAGAGAATATAAATCTTCTGTTCTCCTTATATGTCAAGCCAGCATTCCTTGAAAAAAAAAATTTTATAGCTTTCTTTTGGATCATAGACTTGTCAATGAGAAGGCAGGAGGGGACTTTAGAGATATAAAGCTTAATATCTTTTCTCTCTGAAGATGTAATTAAAGGCTTTTTAAGTGGGGTGTTTTTTTTTTTTGAAGTTTTGTTTATGCTTCTTATCATCCTAGTATAAAAGGGGAAAATGGATTGACTTTTTTTTTTTAAGATTTTATTTATTTATTTGACAGACAGAGATCACAAGTAGGCACAGAGGCAGGCAGAGAGAGAGAGAAGCAGGCTCCCCGCTGAGCAGGGAGCCCGATGCAGGACTCGAAGCAGGGCTTGATGCAGGGCTCCATGCGGGGCTCGATCCCAGAACCCCGAGATCATGACCTAAGTCAAAGGCAGAGGCTTTAACCCACTGAGCCACCCAGGCACCCCATGGATTGAGTTTCTTAAGGAATGTTTTAAGAACTGCAAACACAAAAACTGGAAGCTTATTTTATAAGTTTCCAAATGGAAAATGTATTGTTCTCTGGTTACCTAACAGGTGCTCATCATAAATGCTTACTATAAGCTAAAGAAAATAACTTGTATGGAACTGGAAATGGAAAAAGTGAACTGTAGTTAAGCAGCAGGAAAAAATGTAAAGGTAACCAAGTTAGAAATTTGTGTAAGCAATTGGAAGGAAATAGTGAGCTTCTCCTTCTGATTTTATAAGTAAGAACTGAAACAGGAAGGGTTTATTTAAGTAGTTAGTATGTGGAAAGTACATAATTCATAAATAAGAGGCTAATGCAGACATCAAAAAATAAAAATGTTGCTTACAATAGGGTAAAGAGAGAAAAATGAGAATACATTATTAATTTATTTATTCAGTCATCAAATATAACTTAGCACGCACTAGTATTTAAAATTGCCCTAGGTTCTAAGAGGGGAAAAAAAAAACAGTATGCCCAAATGAAAAAAAAATAACATTTATAATTAATATCTAGGGAAAAATAAGCTTTCATTGACTCTTTCGCATCTACCCAGGACCCCAACAGTGAAAAGAAAATCTGATGAACATGAGAAGATGTGTTGTATAAAGGCAGTCTGCCCTTCTTTTTCAAATTGGTGACATTTTGGGATATATTTTATGTGCAGTTTTTAGGGTCCTGTGATTCCAGGGATCTCAGAAGAATTAATAGATCAAAACTGGACGAGATGCAAAGGACAAATGCAGTTTTCTCTTGGTCTAATGTATTCAAAGTATGCTATTGGGGATCTTTGACCTATTTCTGTCAATTCAGAGAACACAAGTATCATACAAGAAAACACACTATTATGTAGTCTTCATAGCTACCCAAATATACTCCACATTACCTTATGGTTTCAGGATTCTTGATCTTCTTCTACTTTCTACTGTAGTGTTGATTTTATTGTTACCAGATGTTTGGCCCCATGCCTTGGGTTACCCAGGTTCACTGGCCCAACAAACAAAACAAAATTGGAATCATACTGAGTACATACGTTTGATGAAATCATGATATGTAAGAGAAATGAGAAGGATAGTGCCAAAGGGGGAAAAATTGAAGTGCTGTCTTATGAGGGTAGAAACACAAATGCCAAGAACCTTCAAGAAGAAACTCCACATTCTAAAGAAAGCTTTAATGTGTGAGCAAATTCCAGTGGCTACCAGGACAAACTGTACTTTTATATGATTCACAAGGCTTTGTTTTAAGGGGCTGGGAGAGGGATCGACTGTGCAAGCAATGAAATGCACATTCTCTTCACGTCCAAAAACCCATTGCAGTAATCTTTGTCACAGCTTGTCCACATGAAATTAGATTTTTAATACATTTTTATATTTACATTAGATTGATCTTGGCAGATGGTTTTTAGTAAATCCCAACATTCAGTAAATCATGCTGAACAACTTACCTTAGAGCATAGAGTCTGCTGTTGCTCAAATAAACAACAGCTGTGTGTTTGGTAATTTAAGAAAAGAATTTTCAGACAGTCCAATTGAAATTGATCACCCGGCTTGCCATCTTTTCTGGATTCTACATGCTAGCCCTACTGAGTGCTCTTCAGTTAGCCTCTTGGATTCCTACCTCCTGAAGGAGGACAGATCAGAGACATCAGGGACATATGTAGGGTAATGGAAGGCAGCTATGCTCACCACTATACCACCAATGCTATGTAGGGTAATGGAAAAGAAATGTGTCACTTGGAGCCAGAAAACAATAGACAGAGGAAGAGCTCTGCCATTTCCAAGCTATGTGACTTTGGAAAACCACTACCTCTCTGAGCTCCAGTTCTGATATTTTATCTATGAAAAAGGGATTAGTAATATACTCCTTGTCTATCTAATAAGGGAGGTGTGATGACTGAATGAGAACATGTGTGGAAAAGCTTTGTAAGTGAGAAAGGGCCTCACTATTGCAAACTATTTACAATGTGTGAAAATAATATTTAAATCTGAAACTTGAAATTGTGAACATTTGACAGGGTGCTATTAATATGTCAATAAATATTTTGGAGATATTTGAACACATCCTGTCTCATGTGCTTCAATTTATTTTTGATTCCATTTGATTTGAGAGAACCTTGACTACTTGTTGTTATAATGCCCATGTAATTGTATATTCAGAATATATGAGGGGCTAACGGCAAGTGTTAAGCTACTCCATGTTTCCACTGAGATGAATTTCTGGCAAATACAGTTTATAACAAAAGCCTTTGACTTCCCAATTACAGCGACCATTTTCTTAGCCAAAACATGGAAAGGTGTTTAATCGTGTATGTGTGTGTGTGGCAAAATAAATAAATAAATAAATAAATAACATTAAATATCTCCTCTTAACCATTTTTAAGTATATGATTCAGTAGTGTGAAGTATAGTCACATTGTGCAGCAAATCCCTATAAATTTTACATCTTATAAAACTGAAACTGTATGTTGTTCATTAAACACTAATTTTCCTTCTCGTCTCCCCACATCCTTGTTTCTAAGATTCTAACTACTTTAGATACTTAATATGTGTGGAATCATATAGTATTTGCCCACTTGTGACTAGGTTATTTTGTTTAGCATCATGTCCTTAAGGTCCATCTATATTGTAACATGGGACAGGGTTCCTTCTTTTTTAAAGTGACATAATATACCACTGTACATTCCACATGCTCTTTATCCATCTGTCAAAGAACGCTTGGTTTGGTTTCCTTCTATCTCTTGCCTATTGGAATAATGCTGTGGTGAACATTGGCGTGTAAAACTCTCTTTGAGATCCTGCTTTCAGTTCATTTGAATACATGTTGACAAGTAGGGTTGTTGGATCATATGCTAATTCTATTTTTAATTTTTTGAGTAACCTCCATGATGTTCCCTATAAAGGCTACACCATTTCATATTCTCACTAACAGTGTACAAGGGTGACCGTTTCTCCACATCCTTGCCAACACTTGTTATTTTCTGTTTTTTTGAGAGTGGCCATCCTAATGGATATAAGGTGATGTCTCATTTTGGTTTTGAATTGCATTTCTTTTGCAATTAGTAATGTTGAACATCTATTCATATGCTTGCTGGTCATTTGTATATCTTCTTTGGATAACTGTCTAGTTAAGCCCTTTGCTCATTTTTTAAATTGAGTTATTTGCTTTTTGGTTTTTTTTTGTTTGGGTGGTTTTGGGAGGGGTTTTGTTTTTACTTTTGCTTTTGTTTTTTTGTTTGTTTTTGCTATTGAGTTGTACAAGTGCCTTATACATTTCATGATATTAATTCATTATCAAATATAAGATATGCACATATTTTTTCCCATTCCATAGATTGGCTTTTCACTTTATTGGTTGTTTCCTTTGGTGTACAGGTGTTTCTGAATTTAAGATTATTAAAATATCCATACTTTGGGTACTATATATAGATTCAATGCAATCCGTATCAAAATCTCAATGGATTCTTTGCAGAAATAGAAAAATATTATCCTAAAATTCATACGGTATCTCAAAGGACCCTGAATAGCAAAAACAATCTTGAAAGAGAACAAAGTTGAAAGCCTCACACTTCCTGATTTCAAAACATATTATACTGTAATCAAGATGGTGTGGTTTTGGCATAAAGACAGATATATAAACCAATGGCACAGAATAGAGAGTCCATAAATAAACTCTTACATATATGGCCAAATGACTTTCGACAGGGTGACACAATGGTGAAAGCATGGTCTCTTCGACAAATGGAGTTGAAAAAACTGGAATATTTACATGCAAAAGAATGAAGTTGGACCTTTATACCCTACACAAAAGTTAACCCCAAATGCATTAAAACCCTAAGTATAAGACCCAAAACTATAAAACCCTGAAGAAAACAGGCTAAACATTAGACATTCGATTTGGCAATGGTTTCTTGGAAATGACACCAAGAGTACAGGCAACAAAAGCAAAAACAGATAAATGGCATATCAAACTAATCCACATTTTAAACTAACAAAAGTACAGGGTAATGAAAATTATGGTATGAAACCTCATAATATGTCAAATAACCACAGTAGAAACACTCTAAATCACATAGGGGCCTGTTGGCAAAGCATTGGGGAAAATGTTGGCATTGGCTAAGTGAAGTCAGAAGGGGTGGACGTGGCCGGAACCCATGCGTGATGGTTTAGAGACCCGAGACCATATGACTCAAGTAAGGAGGTTTAAGTAATCTGGTTTGGCCGGAGCAAAGCATACATGTAAGTGAAAGAGATTGCAACCTGCCTTATTTTCTAGGGGATGTCATATCGAGTTCCCATACATTATCTTACAATTCATTATGGCCCGAAGTAAGTACAATTATTCTTGCTCAATTCCTCTCTATCTTCATTTATGACCGATAATATAAAATCTTTATTCATTTCAACATTTCGTGAGTGCTTCTTATATAGGAGAGGGCTAGGACTGCACTAAGATATAAATCTTCTAAAATTCATATTCCCTGAATGCCTCTTCATGTTCTTAAATCTAGTTCACTCATAGATTTATTGAGTTTCTGGTATCTATCAGGCCACAAGAAAGGCACTGGGAGTACAAAGAGGAATAAATTTAAGTTCTTTTCATTTGTATCCATAGGTTCTACTTACAACGTTTTATCTTTTCTCTGAGTCAGGTCCAGATTATTCACGAACATCCTAGAATATACAGCTCGGTCCTAGATGTAATGCTCTTCTCAGTGTCTGACAAATGGAATTTGTCAGATACTTGCTTGTGTTGGATTCAATAGACACTGAGTGACCTTACACATGAGACACTGATGTACACTAGACAAGTGAAGGTAAGGAAGGCGCCACCTCTCCCCTTGGAATATGAAAGGACAAAATGAAGGCATAGGAATATCTAGCACTTATCTTCCCAGAAACATCATTTTAAACAACTATCTGCATGTGGAAACACCTTCAGGAGAGCCAAGGATCCCAAATAAGAGAGGATAGCATCTGAGCGAAGCCCAGGAGGGTAGGAATGATGGATTCTGACTCCTCCCATCACCGCTCCCCCAAGCCCAGGCAGTCCAGGGAAGGACTTTCTTCCACTGGGAGAAGGAAAGTGGAGTGAGCACCTGATTTTATCATGGATCCCAGAGCCAGGCTGCTCAGCACCAGGCTGACCCCTGCAGCCCTACTGGCTCCTGCAGACTCCTGCAAAACCAGGCTCCCTTCACCCAGTACTTGCTGGCTCTGGTAGTGCCAGGCAGCTCTTGGGACCCCAGGCATCATCCTTGCTACCACATTCCCAGTGGCTTCTGCAAACCCAGGCCCCTAGTTCACCCTCGCTCCTGCTGTCTCCAGGGGACCCAGGCAATTCTAACAGCCCAGGCAGCTCCTGTGGCACCAAGCTCCTAGCTGGCTCCTGTGAATCCAGGCTCTCCAGCAGTGACTACCAACTCCAGGGGTCCCAGGAGGATCCTACAGCTCCAAGTGACTTCCTAGTTCCAGGCTCCCAGAGGACCCTCATGAACAAAGACTCCTAAGCCACCAGGACACTGGCTAGCTACCTCCAGGGGCCTCAGGAGGCTGGGAAGGCCCCAGTCAGCTTCCATGGCATGAGGCCCCCAGAGGCTTACACATACTCAGGCTACTGACCATCCTAGTACCAGTTGGGCCCCAGTCCCAGGGCCGCGTCTATGATGACAAGCTCCCAATCAGCCCCCACAAACCCAGGTTCCCAGCCAGGCCCACCCCTAGGCCAAATACCATGGATACAGGTTTTTAATGCATCCCCAGTATCAGGCTTGCCCCACGGACCTAGATTTCAGACTGGCTCCTGCAGACCCAGGATCCCACCTACTTCACTACCAGGTGAACCTTGTGGTCACAGCCTAGAGGTTGTTTCCCAGAGACACAGGTTTCCAGCCATCCCAGCACAAGACTGGCCCTGCACGTGCAACATCCGGTTGGCCCCTGATGCCTCAAGTCACAGGCCTCACTTCCCTCATTTGTAAAAGAAAGATAGTACAGAACATTCTTCTCTCAGATAATCTGGTTGTACAACCAGCTACGATACATAAGATTTCTGAGTGGTGCCTGGCACTGGTACGTATGTGTTCAATAAATGTTGGCTGTTACCATTAATTTGTCCTAAGTATGAACCATGTTTTCTTTTTCCTTTTCAAGTGTAAAGGCTTGCAAATGCAGGAGTGTGATTTATAAAGAAATACATTTCATCTTTGTTTTTATTGCTGTCAGATGTAACAGCTCACCCCATTTTCCTTATAAGAATAATAAACTCTTTTGCTCCAGAGTGTGAAATTCCTTGGCCCAAAGATAAGAGTAACAGAACTTGGTACAATATGTGAATGATGGAATTCATTGTGAACCATATCATTTGAGAGGAGAATATTTGGGCCATGGATGTACACTGATGCACTTTACTTAGAGGAGACAGGAGCGGCACATTCCCTGAATGAAAAAGATGCATGATCACACAGGAGACATTAACTCAGATCACGTGACACAAGAATACCTAGGGGGACCAAACAGTTAGGAACTGGGCCTTGGACTCTGGCCCAGGGGCAGGGGGAAAGTGGGTTCCACGGGTAGCATAGAAGTTGTACTCTAATCCTCAAGCAGAATACATAAGGTTGGACACCATTTCTGTATGACTAGAATGGATAGAAAACTATAGGCTCTTTTCCCCCAAATGATCTACATTGCAAAAACATCAGCATTGATGTGTTTTGCTGGGAATCATAGAGAGCATTTGGATCTCCAATGCATAGATGAACTACAATTTCCTGCCAAACTTGAGAAAGATTTATTTTGATAAGGCAAAATAAGGTGATTATTTTTATCTGATAATCATAGAGCATAAATATACCCATTATATTTAACAACCCGAGAAAAATACTGTATTGAGCCCATGCCAATGTTATGTTATCCAGCATTGCCCTGCCTCTCTTTGTGGGTCTGCTCTTTATTGTGGTGATGGAGATGAGTGGAAATGAAACTAGTAACATCAAATATTCTTTCCACAAACACCAAAAACAAAGAGGCAATAAATTGGAACCATGTTGGGCCTAAGGTCATGTTTACTTAGAATGAAGGGAGCCCTGGAGGATGAGAAAAGACCCCCCATTTGGATGAGCAACTCAAAAATTAAATGGTCACATTAAAAAAAGAAAAAAAAGGAAAAAAAACGACAACACTAGCAACACATGGTCATTTTGCATCGGGGAAGTTTACCAGCCAGGCTGACTCAGAATTCTAGAGATGACACAGGGTACTTAATGCACAGGTGGGAGACTGTGTTGCTGAGTACCAGAATGTCAAGAAGGTGGCATGAGTTTGAAACCCAATTCTGTCATTTACTTGTTGCATATCTTTGGGTAAAATATTTTACTATTTGGCTCTCATTTTTTTTTTATGGTAAAACCTGGGATAATCATGGTCAATTGGGCAGAAATATTGTAAGAGTTATATTATTGCAAGAGTTAATTCACATATGAGAGTCCCTCACTCTGTACATGGCACATTTTAGGAACTTAATTTAGTTTAGTTTAGTTGAGTTGAGAGTCTTCCAATCAGGACTAATTTTTTTAAAATGTTGGTAAAACATCTGGCTGTTCTGGTGTTTTCTAGACATGTTGGATTGACTCTTACTCTCTAGCCAGATGTTGGATGTTTTACAGACACACTAGGATTATGTGTTTAACTACAAAAGGACAGCCAATAACGCATTGTCCAAACAGATACGCATGCAGAGAGAAAAATAACAAATTGGCCTAAAGCATTTTAGAAGCCCTGAATCTCTTTCTTATACATTTTGTGAAGTGTTCCAGGAATTTTAATTTATGGAGAAGCTGAAGAGCATGAGTTTGATTTTAAGTGTTGCTTGTGTAACATTCGATTTACTAAAAGAGCAACAAGGCAGGGGGGACAATCCCGAAAAGGACAAGGTGGAGCTACCAAGTGCTTGTTGTGCATTTTAGACTCATGATTGGAAAGAAAAAAAAGTATTAGCAGAAACTTACCAAAAAGATTGTTACTAGTATTGGGATGTTGGCTTGACAGAAGTCATTCAACAGCTGGGAGAGAAATACAAATAGCGTCATACAAGTAAAATGTCATTTTACTTTTTCATGTCTCCTTTCTTTTTCCTGCTCCAGACTTAGAAGACTAGGGAAATGGGATGTGGAGAGTATAAAAGGCCAGGGAAGAAGCTAGTCACATCCCACATTTCCACAGCAGGTGACGGAGCTTGGATCAGACACATACTGGAAATAAAGGTGGCGGGTGGTCCAGGAGGGTGTGAGGAAGGAGAACAAGAGGGAGAAAGAAAGGGAAAGAATAAACTAAACAACACACTGAATTATAATGACTAGATCACAGTTTAATACTAATATATTCCTTTTCTAACTCATAAAATGGAGCTTATATAATAACACAAAATGCCCCAAATTTATTACATTTTCCTGATATTCTGAACAGTGACAGGGATTAGTTAGGTGGGAAGGGCTATGGTGAAGAAAAATAGAACTTGGGCTGATTAAGCCTCATTAAGACTTGTAACATCAACATGTCTTTTACAAATATATTCCAGAAAATTTCTAAGAAAACTCCAACTATGTTCACGATTATTCCCAAAGAACTCACATCTGCTCTCAACAACTTTGGCACACAAACACCTCTCTCTACTATGACATCGATTGGTACAAACTCAATGGCATCTATAATATTTTTTGTAGTGAGCCGAAGCTGGCTCACACTAGCTTGCAAAAACCAATTGTTACATATTCAGAAATTTTGCAAGCCAGTAGTTAAATTTAGTAAAAATTAGATTATGCTATGTATAAGCTTAAAATCAAATAAGTTATATCAAAAACAAAGGTAGTAAACACTCAAAACTCATCACTTTCTACTTATTGTTACACATATCACTACCATCCACGCTTAAGTTTATTTATGAGTACTGTTTATATGCTAGAAGTACTGCCTAACACAGTGCGACTGTGCATCTCTTTCCAATTCCATGTTCAATGGCATCATGTTGGTAGCTTGACATAAACGAGACTATTTACACCACAGAAATTAGCACATGCTATAAATCAGATTCCTTCATTTTCTGTTTTGTTTTGTTTGTTCATTCTTTCCTGGAGAGCCATTTTTAAAATCTTTACCAGTACACCACTGTGATCCCTTTTTTTTTTTTTTAAAGATTTTATTTATTTATTTGACAGAAAGACTGATCACAAGTAGGCAGAGAGGCAGGCAGAGAGAAAGGAGGAAGCAGGCTCCCTGTGGAACAGAGAGCCCAATGCGGGGCTCGATCCCAGGACCCTGAGATCATGACCTGAGTCGAAGGCAGTGGCTCAATCCACTGAGTCACCCAGGCGCCCCTGGTGATCCCTTTTAAGATTTCTTCAGTACCTCCGTATTAGTTTAAGAATTGCCTTCTTATTTTGTTCATTAGAAATCCTTACACTTCTTTCCATTCCAACATAGTAGGTCTCAACATTCCCTCCAAGAAATAGGTAAATATTCAGAAATTGTACATCCGTGAGGAAGTGTTATGAACTAGTAATGTGCTATTCTAAAAATATGTTTGAATGGTTCTTAAAGGAAAAACTCTTTTAATAAGAAAAGGATCGCTAGCCTGTGAAACTTCTTTTTGAAACAAAAAAAATATTTAATGCTAAAGATGTTTGTTATAATTTACCTTGTGAAAAGAGAGTAGGATATGTATGTCTTTACATATATCTCATTTTTTACATCACTGTCAAATGAATTAAAGCCAAATATAATTGGACTATCTTTAGAAAATGAGTATCAGGAAAAAAATAAGTAGCAGGAAAAAAATCTAATGACATATTCAAAGTGCTGAAAAAAACTATCAATCTAGAATTCTACTCGCAGTATTATTTTTATATCTATATCTATCTAAGAATACATAGTCATAGTTCACTTCTTTTCATTTTTAATTGCATAAAACAAAATATATATACAGAATTTTGCTTAGTTTATTTTATACATAATGTAATATATATGAATACAAGAGCATAAAGGATGGAAGAGTAAATGGAACTATATTTTTCGGGGTTCTTAGTACTGGTAGTAATTCATTATAATAAGTATAATTTAATTATGATAATCTAAAGATGATCACTATAATTCTTAGAGCAACTTCTAGAAATAAATTCAGACATAGGTATAAATCCAGTAGAGGAAATGAAATAGAATACAAAAATATCTCTTCAGTACAAAACATAGCAAAGGAAGAACAAAAGAAATAAATTTCTGAGACGAATAGGAAAGACATAGCAAATGGCAGACTTAAATCCACCAATTTCAGTAATTACTTCAAATTTAAATAGTTCAAGTACTCCAATCAAAAGCAGAGACTGACAATAAATTTAAAAGAAGACAGTTATATACATCCTAAAAAAATTCACTTCAAGTACAAATGCACAAATAATTTGAAGATAAAAGAATGATAAAATGCAAACAAAAATATCAGAAGGCCAGAGTGGCTATACTGATATCAAATTATATAGCCCTCAAGACAGATTTGTTTATTTTGAAGTTAAATCAGAACATTCATAATGATAAAAATGATCAATACATCAGGGAGATGTAGCAATTATAAAGATGTATGCACTGAAAAAACAGAGTTTCAAAATATGTGAAGCAAAAACTGACAGATAAAGTGGGAGAAAGACAGGTACCTTGTTAGAAGAAGAATGAGATTAGAAATTATGTGATAAGGAGGTAGGTATAGAGGAGCGGGTGCTAATGGGAATGTAAGGGTCACATCAGGACTTCTGTGCTACTGTCACTTTCACAGTGAACATGACTTGATAATGAACCTTGAAAGTCATTCATTTGTTCATGCATTCATTTAGCAAATATTTATTGAGCATTTGTGTGTGGGACAATAAGTTTAGGGTGATTATACAGTAGGAAATAAAATAGACCCAATCCCTGCCAAAATAGAATTTGGTGTTTTTTTTTGTAGGAAGCTGATTTATATAGTGATTTTTCTTCAGAAAGAGAAATTCAAGTTGTCCTAACCAAAAGAGAGGAAAAATGGAGAGATCGACCTAGGCTGGATGAGACCCTAAGGAATTACAAGTAGAAAATACCGAATTACATATGCCAGAGGACAGGAAGCAGGATAAAAATAAGTGAAACATAATCTTGCTTAGTGAAGAAATGACAATAGTATCAAGAAGACATCTGACAGGGTGCCTGGGTGGCTCAATTGGTTAAGTGACTGCCTTCAGCTCAGGTCATGATCCCAGAGTCCTGGGATCGAGCCCCGCATCAGGCTCCTTGTTCCATGGGGAGTCTGCTTCTCTGCTCTCATGCTCTCTCTCTCAAATAAATAAAATCTTTTACAAAATAAAAAAATAAAAAATAAAAAAAGAAGACTTGTGACAGGACTATGGAACTTTAAGTGATTTGTGCAATATGAATTCTTAAGTGGTTATAAAGCAGAATAGAATGAAAAAAAGAAAAGAAATAGATACATATAAATATGAATATGTAATATTCATGATAAGTAAGTAAATAAATAAATAAATCTAAATAAAATAGGTATGTTTCATAAATAGGCAAAGTTTTGAGAACGGCTTGGAAGAAGTGATTGAAGGCAAGAAGGCAAGTGTGGTTAGGTTTAAGGAAGAATATCAGAAAGCAAGGCCAAATGTAATTTGGGTAGAGCCCTCCCAAGGGGCAATGGTAGCAGATATGCTCTGTAGTGTTGAACACAACAGAAAGTATTGAGAAATGGGGATGGAGGAGAAGGGGCTAGGAAAGAATGCTGATGAATGTTTGAAAACCACATTTTAAATGGAAGATGGGAATGTGAACAAAAGAATAATCCAAATAAAAATGATTTGGGAGAAAAATTATCCTTGCAGCTGTGTCACAGATTTGGAAATGGATTACCATATCAATACAAGTTGATCAATGCCTCTTACTTCAGCCCTACTTAGCTGTAAGATTAAACACATGCCATTATGTTCCCAAACGTGTGGGTCTAGATCAAACACACTTAAGTCAGGAAGAGGAATAATTACTCAATCTCTTTAGAATATTAGACACCTACATCATAGCAAGTTAGAAAGTCTGAGTTGAGCATATTTTCCATTAACTTTAAGAAATGAGGAAATCGAGTCCCTGAAAGAAATGAGTCATTTAAAACTACATGTTGATTCTGGGGCTCAGCCCAGGACAAGGTTAAGCTTTCAGATTCTAGTTTAAAGCATTGGAATGGCCAAATTCCTCTAACTAAGCTGAAGTGACACCACTGACTATTGCATATTGAATGCCCATATTGTGGTGGCCACTGGGTAGATTGACAAAGAGAAGTTCGACAGGCTGTTAGAATATCTAATGACTGACTAACCACTAAAAGAGATTCAAGGAAAACAATGTCAAATACTCAGAAATACATAATTTGGACAATATTTAAAAGGCGCATTGTGGGCACATCTTACAGAACCAAAATGGCAGCTCATCAAAAGCATACTTATTTGGGCTTTAGCCATTGAGACAAATCTAGATTCCAAAGGCAGTTACTCTAAACACATATGGTTTTTTGTTTGGGGGTTGGATTTTTTTTTTTTTTCATGTTTCGAACTCTCTCTGCCTTCTGATTAGTTATCAAAAGTAGTCTCGGGTGGTTGGGTTACGGACATTGGGGAAGGTATGTGATATGGTGAGTGCTGTGAAATGTGCAAGCCTGACGATTCACAGACCTGCACCCCTGGGGAAAATAATATGTTATATGTTAATAAAAATAATTAATAGAAAAAAGAAAAGACAAAAAAAAAAGTAGTCTCCATCAGCAAAATCAAGGGTGCAAATATAGCCTTACATATAGGAAAACACCAGAATCATGTTTTCCAGGTTATTTAGTAATAGTGAAGGCAAAGACTATTTCTGTTTTACCAACAGTAATTAGTGCTTCAGCAGAATTCATGATTTCTGCTAAGAAAGTGACTTAATAATCATAATAATCTGAAAGCCTGGCAGAGACTTAGGTATTGATAGAAAGCATTTGCTCTTGATGTTTATGAAGATTTCAAAGGGTCTTTGAAATCATTGTGCAAGGATTTTATATGTATTTGAAACCAAAAAAACAAAAATGAAAACAAAACAGAAAATTGGGCATTATGAAGAGCACTTCATTGTTGAAAAGAGTGAGTTTTATTTTATTTTATTTTACTTTCACCACAAATGCATTTTCTTGTTTCTTTCATTAAATTTTTAAATTTTAATTCAAGTATAGTTAACATGCAGTGTTCTATTAGTTTCAGGTGTATAATATACTTATTCAGCAATTCTATACACCATTTCTCAGTGCTCATCTAAGTGTATTCTTAATCCCTGTATTCCTAATCCCAGTCACCTATTTTACCCACACCCCCACACACCTCCCCTCTAACACACTTTATTTTAAATGAGTACCCTCAGTTAAAGTTATTTGTTCTTTTTCAACAAGAACATTTTTTAATTGAAGCATACTTCAGAATACATGGTTCTAAAAGATATATAGAAAACATTCCAGCTAAGAAAATAGAATACACATTTTCTTCAAGTACACACAGAAGAATCCTATGGTTATTTCACATAAAAAGGGACATAACAAATATTAAAATTTAAGAAGATTGAAATCATGCCAAGTATATTTTATAATTACAATGGCACAAAATTAAAGATCAACAGTAAAATAAAGCTAGAAAATCTACAGTTGTAAATATTAAATAACAGACTACTACACAAGCAATGGGCCAAATAAGAAATCAAACATCAAATCAAAATATGCCTCAAAACAAAAGAAAGGAAGGGAAGAGAAGGAAGAGAGGGAGGAAAGAAGGAAGAAAGGATTAAAGGAAGGAAGGAAGAAAAAGAAGAAAGAAAGAAAGAAAGAAAGAAAGAAAGAAAGAAAGAAAGAAAGAGAAAGAAAGAAAGAAAGAAAGAGACTATTCCAAATCCTACGGGATGCAGCAAAAGCAGTTGTCAGAGTAAGATTCATGCTATAAATACTTGTATTAAGAAAGAAGTTCAAATAAACATTATACCACAAGGAACTAGAAAAAGAAAAAAAAAACTTAGCTGAAATTTGGGAAGAAAATAACAAAGAAAAATTACAAATAAATAAGATAGAGACCAGAATAAACAATAACATAGCATTAAAAGCAATGGCCAAAAAAATGAAGAAAATTGGTAATGCTTTAACTACAAAAACTAAGAAAAAAAAGAGAGAAGACTCAAAAACCAAAATGAGAAATGGAAAACAGTACAACACATAACTACAGAAATAAACAGTGTTCTAACACATTATTATAAACAATTATATACTAACAAATCAGATAACTTAGAAAAATAATTCCTAAAAATGCAGTTTACCAAGATTGAATCATGAATTTTTTTTATTTTATATTTTTTAAAAATATTTTTAAAGTTTATTTGTCAGAGAGAAGAGAGAGAGAGAGCACAGGCAGGGAGAGTGGCAGACAGAGGGGGAAGCAGGCTCCCCACTGAGCAAGGAGCCCAATTTGGGACTCGAGCCCAGGACCCTGGGGTTATGACCTGAGCTGAAGTCAGACACTTAACCTACTGAGCTATTCAGGCAACCTGAATCATCAATCTTGAATCCAAGAAATAGGAAATCTTCTTAGACCAATAATAAGAATGAAAATTGAATTAGGAATCAAAAATCTCCCAGCATAGAGGAGCCCAAGACCACATGGTTTCATTGGTGAATTGTACCAAACATTTAGCAAAATAATTAAAGACAGTCTTTATTCAAAATCTTACAAATAATGGAATAGAATGAACATATTCAAAATCATTCTGTGATTTTATTTTACTTTCACCACAAATGATTTTCTTTTCTTTTTTCATTAAGTTTTAAAATTTTAGTTCAAGTATAGCTAACATACAGTGTTATATTAGTTTCAGTCCAGTACTGTCCAGTACTACCCTGACCCTAAAGCAGGATAAAAACAATACAGGAACGAAAAAAGTCTATTTTGTCTGATATCAGTATTGCTATTCTGATTTTCCTTTGACATCTGTTTGAGTGATAAATGTTTCTCCAACACCTCACTTTCAATCTGTAGGTGTCTAAAATGAGTCTCTTGTAGGCAGCATATGGATGGGTCTTATTTTTTTATTTCATTATGATACCTTATGTCTTTTGATTGGAGCATTTAGTCCACTTACATTCAAAGCAGTTATCAATAGATATGTGTTTACTGTCATGTTATTGCTTGTTTTGGCATCGTTTCTGGAGATTTTCTCTGATCCTTTCTTGTCTTTGTCACTTTTGGTCTCTCCTTTGCACTCAGAGAGTCCCCTTTAATATTTCTTGCAGGGCTGGTTTAGTGGTCATGAGCTCCTTTAGCTATTGTTTCTCTTGGAAACTCTTTATCTCTCCTATTCTGAATGAGAGTCTTGCTGAATAGAGTGTACTTGGCTGCAGATTTTTCCCATTCAGCACTTCAAATGTATCATGTCACTTCCTCCTGACTTGCCAAGTTTCTGTTGAGAAATCTCCAGCTGGCTTTACAGGTTTTCCCTTATAAGTTAAGGACTTCTTTTGTCTTGCTGCTTTCAAGATTTTTTAAATTACTATATTTTGCAAAATGAATTACAGTATATTCTGGTGTTGGCCTGCTTTTGTTGATTTTTATGGGAGTTCTCTGTGCCGCCTGCATCTACATGTTGGTTTCCTTCCCCAGATAAGGGAACTTTTCTGTTATTATTTCTTGAAATAATTTTTCTGCCCCCTTTTCTCTCTCTTCTTCTCTGGGACTCCTAAAATACAAATGTTATAATGTTTGATGGAGTCACTGAATTTCCTGCCTATTCTCCTGTTGCATAATTCTTTTTATTTTTTTGTTCAGCTTCATTATTTTCCATTATTTTATCTTCTATGTCACTAATTTGTTCCTCTGCTTCTTCCAGCCTGCTGTACATTGCATGAAGCCTGTATCCAGTCTCATTTATTGTATTCTTCATCTCTGATTGATTCTTTTATAACTCTTTTATCTCTGTTGTTAGGATCTCACTGATATCTTCTCAAACCCAGTGAGTATCCTTATGATTGTTGCTTTAAATTCTCCATCAGGCATGTTACTTATATCTGTTTTGCTTAGATCTCTAGCCATGGCCTTATCTTGTTCTTTCCTTTGGAATAAATTCCTCTCTCTTGGAACCTTGTCTAAATCTCTGCCTTCTTCTCTGTGTTAGAAAAGCTAGCTATGTCTCCTGCTCCTAGAGGTAATGGCCTTATGAAGACAAGGTCTTGTATTGCCCAGGACCTGACACTTCAGGGAGTGTCTCCAGTATGTGCTGCATACACTCTCCTATTGTGTTTTGGCTGCTCTTCTTCTTATTGTTTTCAGGCCAGTCTTCTGCAGAGGTTCTCCTTGTAGGCAGTGGGCAATGTCTGGTCCCTGGTCTGACTGTGGTGAATTTTAACTAAGTGTGCTCTGGTCTCCTTGTGAAATGTGACCTGACACCAACTCCACCAGAACCGAAGCCTTGAAGAACTCCGGTCCCCTCCACGTGGTACAGACAGAGGTTTGTGCCAGTCTTTCTTGGGTAGGAGCCTGCCACACTAGGACTGAGGCATGGCTGACTGAGAAGGGCATTGCTGCCAGAGTACAGGGTAGTGGAGCTTGGTGTAAGCAACTTAGGCAACCAGTGTCTGCCATCTCTGTCAAGCATATCTCTCAGGGAAGTGCTCACAGAGTTGTGAATAATCTCCTTATTGTGTGCCCCAGGCACTTTTCAAATCACACCTTCCACACTGTCTGCCCTCGGGTTGTTTACCTGCTTTCTCTCCAGCAACAGCACAATGCCATCCAGTCTGGGCTCTATCCCAGTCAAACCCACTGACCTTTGAAACTCCAAGCTTTAAGTTCTGCTCATTGTAAGAACTCCTGAAATTCAGCCTCTCTCATTTTCCAAGCCAACAGCTTTGGAGAAATGTTCTCCTTATGCAGTCCCTTGTATGTTCCTCTCTCTCACACTCTCTCTCCCTTCTCTGCAACCATGGGTCCCTCCCCTCCACAGCACTCTCAATCCATTTCTCCTCTAAACCACAACTCCACACTTCCTATTCTTCAATGTGTCCTCTTCTCGCCCTTTAGTGGAGGAGTTTGTTATGTCAATCCTCAGACCAATTTCTGAGGTATTTAGGATGATTTGATAGTTATGTGGTTGTGTTCATGAGACGAGTCAAACCTAGGGTCCTCCTACTCAGTTACCATCTTGGGGCCCAAAGAGCAAGAGTTTTAAACTGAGGATATTTTTCTTGACTTGATAACCCCAACAAGAAGTATTCACAATTCCACTTTAAGCGCCTTAAAGGAAAGGACTGGAAGTGGTCAACAAATGTACAGCTGACCTTTGAACAACATGGGAATTAAGGGCATTGACACCCTGCACAGTCCCAAATATGTGTATAAATTTTGACTCCCCCAAAACTTTACTAATAGCCTAGTACTAACCAGAATCTTTACTGACAACAGTTGATTAACATATATTTTGTATTTTATATATATTACATACTGTATTCTTACAACAAAGTAAGCTAGAGAAAAGAAAATGTTATTAAGAAAATCATAAGGAGAAGAAAACACATTTATAGCATTGTATTATAAAAAAATCTGTGTCTACAAAAAATCTGTGTGTAAGTGGACCCGCAAAACTCAAACCCACATCGTTCAATGATCAACAGTATATTTGGGTCTACTCTGTGTTTATTTGAGGGCCTATAACAAACTAAAACAAATTTGATATGGTCTGTGTCTTTGGGAGTTTACAGCCAAAAGAAAATTATGGACTCCTAAAAAGATACTTTGAATAAAATATGAACATGGGGATAATAGGGGTTTGCTGGGGTTGTCAATGAAACACAGAGGACAGCCCAGAGAAGTTAGGGAAGATTTCCTTGGAAAGCTATGTGTTAGCAAAATCTTGTTAATTTTTCCTCACTTGTTTTTATATGTGTGAAATAAAGTAAGTTAAAATGAAATCATCACATCAGTCTGTGTTTAGAATAGGAGAGAATCTTAAAAATCATATATTATCCCAATCCAGGGAGGTTTAATTCATGATTCCAAGAGACTCAGTGACAATGGCCAAAACAAATGGAGGTTCCAAGTACAGTTTCACAGATTCCAGAGGTTAACCAGGATAATTGCCTAGTAATGTACTTTGTTTGAATAAGTTTCCTTATTATTCCCTATTATTATATTACTATCACGAAACACCAGTGAAGCTAGCAAGGAAAGAATAATTTTTCCCTCAACAGGGATGCTTCAAAATTTTACTAGGACACTTTGCTTTTTTTTTTTTTTTTTAAATTAACATATAATGTATTATTAGCCCCAGGGGTACAGGTCTGTGAATCACCAGGTTTGCACACGTCACAGCACTCACCATAGCACATACCTTCCCCAGTGTCCATACCCCAACGACCCTCTCCCTCCCCGCCTCTCCCCGGCAACCCTCAGTTTGTTTTGAGATTAAGAGTCTCTTATGTTTTGTCTCCATCCCAATCCCATCTTGTTTCATTTTCTCCTTCCTTACCCCCCCAACCCCCCATGTTGCCTCTCAACTTCCTCATATCAGGGAGATCATATGATAATTGTCTTTCTCTGGTTGACTTATTTCGCTAAGCATGATACCCTCTAGTTTCATCCACGTTATCGCAAATGGTAAGATTTCATTTCTTTTGATGGCCGCATAGTATTCCATTGTGTGTGTGTGTGTGTGTGTGTGTGTGTGTGTGTGTGTGTGTGTTTGCTTATTTTTAAAAAGTAGGAGTGTCTCTTCTGTCCCCTCAAGACCATCTCTGTCTGTAGCCCACAAAACTGATTTTATTCAACATCATTTAAATGAGTGCCAATTAAACTCTCCCAAATCTATTAGTCAACAAATAATTCTTTGGCATAGAAAACCTTTCCTCAAGTGATCTTTAATCTGGGTAGGAAGGAGAGCTTTTCATATTAGCTCAGAATCAATTAAAAATTGAAATACATAGATATTTTCAGTCTATTAGTTTTCAGGGGATTATACAAATGTGCTTGGTACTTACATTCCAGAACGTACTTGCTATCTGCCTCCTCTTTATGGGAATAAAGGATTCCTTCCAACTCAAATGTGCAGTGACAACAGTTTGGTAAGAAGATGTGCGTTTAAGCACACAAGCACCCTACTTTGATGTTAAAGCTACCTTTTTAGGTTTTCAGCTAGTTTTGGACTTTGGAAATAATCAAAGAAAAAATCATTTTTAGTATGTTATATTAGTTTCACATTGTTGCTGTAATGAATTACCAAAAATGTAATGGCTTAAAGCAATACAAATTTATTCCACATTCTGGAAGTCAGAAATCTGAAATGAGTCTTACAGGGCTAAAATCAAGGTGTCATTAGACTGTTTCTTTTGGAGGCTCCAGAAGAGAATAAGTTCCTTTGCCTTTTCCAACTCCCAGCCTACATTCTTTGGCTCATGGTCTTTCTACACTGCAAACTCTCCTTCAACTGTCACATCTCTATCTCTGTCCCTCCTGCCTTCCTCTTGTATGGATACTTGTGATTACACTGTGTTCACCCAGATAATCTGGGATAATTTCCCCATCTCGATATCCTTAAATTAACCACATTTATAAAGTCTTTTCTGGCCACATTGTAAGATAAAACGCAGATTTGGGGGGTTAGAATGTGGCCTTCTTTGGGAGTCCATTATTTAGACTATCATACCCATCCATAACAAAGTCAGAAAAAAAAAGAAAACAAAATAATTTTCAAGAAAGCAATACCTTTCAAAGCAATAGCTATAAGAGAATATCTTGTTTCTTTTTTTCTCAAAAAAAGAGGCAAAGACACGAGTATCTTTATAACCAACACAATATGAACATAATAGAAATTAAATGCAAGATTTTAAGTTCCTTCCAGAAAGTAAATGAACGTTTGCCAAGTAAGTCATAGTTTCTGATTTCTAGTGTGGTCAAGGATAAACAAAATGTCATTCTGCTGTATGAGGAAACTATTTAATATGTACATAGGGAAAAACTCATTTAGAAACACATTATCTGCCAAAATAAAATCGTGATTTTAGCTTACCAACCTGAAATTACACAGAAATTCCAAAAGTAATTTAAAATCATAAGCTGGGAGGGATTAGAGGCAACATAATCTCCTAAATGTGCTAGACAGATGCTTATTTGTGCCAGAGGTCAATGTTTAATTATTCTCTGTGTGTCATCAGCTGAGCCAGACAAAGGGAGGATGTGTGGAAAGAAAAATGGAAGAGAAGAAGAAGATCAGATATTAAGATACACACAAGAAAAAAAGAGGAAAATCAAATACATGAGAAGATGCACTATAAGAAATCAAAGAGGAAGAAAACCAAAACAACCTGCCAGTCATTTTCTGCACGGGCAATTCCTGAGTGTGGAAAAACGAGTAAGACACTGAACTTGGTCGAGCATTCTACCATGCATGTGACACAAATCCTGCATCACTTAATTTAATTCCTTTGGAAATCCGGTGGAGGAGACGCACCTATAGTCATGTTATAGATAAGAATCCCAGAGAGCAATATATTGATGGGGTGACAGTCACGTGGCAAACTTGGCAGCAGAGAGAAAATTCTAAATTGGGCCCTTTGCACCTTCTTTCACACACTATTTCCTGCTGTCTTAAATTTTCTGGGGGGAGGGGCGCACGGGGAACCTTCTGTGTTACACTTCTTTTACATTAGAAGATACAAAGAAGACACAGTCTTTTTCTCAAGGTAACGGAAGTGAATTTTTGTGATTGCTATTAGACATGATATTGTGATGGATAGAGAGGGTACCTTATATGTGTAAAAAGCTGACTCTTTCGCTTATATTCTCAAAACAAAACAAAAACTATTCAATAATACAACAAATAGAGAATCTCTACAAAATGCCAGACTCTGTTCTAGGAGTTAAGAAATCCAGTGATGAACCCAGCATGAAATTCCCATCCATGGGGGGGCTCACTGTTTAAGTGGGGAGCAAAGACATTGATTATGTTAACATTGATAATAAGGAGGGATAATTATTACGATAAGACAAGTTTGAGTTGTAGTGGCTACTCAGAGCAAGGGCAATGAGCTTGGTTTCTAGAGAATCAGAGATGGCTTCCCAAAGAAATGGCATTTGGACTGAGATTCAAAAGATAGTGTGTTAGCTAGGAGTAAAGGTGAAAGTTGATTAAGGGATATTATCTAGTTAATGTCCATATTTCAAGCATTCTTAGCTCAATGCCTGAAACATTTAGGTTGAAAATGAGGAATACCGTTCATGGTGGCAGTTATAAGGGTACGTCATTACAAGCCAGATGCTGAAGCTTGAAGAGGGGAAGTGCCGAGTTCTTTCTCCTGACCTTGTATAACAGAGCTGGGGAGAACTGGCTATAAGAAACTCTGGGAAAGGGGTGCCTGGGTGGCTCAGTGGGTTAAGGCCTCTTTGGCTCAGGTCATGGTCTTGAGCCATGGTCCCAGGGTCCTGGGATCCAGTCCCGCAGCAGCATCAGGCTCTCTGCTGGGTGGGGAACCTGCTTTCCCCTGTCTCTCTGCCTGCCTCTCTGCCTACTTGTGATCTCTGTCTGTCAAATAAATAAATAAAATCTTTAAAAAAAAAAAAAGAAAGAAACTCTGGGGAAAAAATTTCTTAATGTTTTTAGTAGCATAAAGGAACTGTGAACTTTGAGACCCTCTAGACCTTAAACTCCATGAAACATATTTTATTTTGTTTTTATTTGCAGTGCATTCCCAGCAAGAAGCTGAGGACTTCACTAACGTTACCATGGTCTTCTCACAGTGTTGTCCAGCTGAACGCTTTGCAATGACGGAAATGTTCTGTACATCTGTGCTATTCAACATGGTGTCCAGCATAGGTGGCTACTGAGCCTTTGAAAAGTGGCCAGTGTTGGGGCGCCTGGGTGGCTCAGTGGGTTAAAGCCTCTGCCTTCGGCTCAGGTCATGATCCCAGGGTCCTGGGATCGAGCCCCACATCGCTTCCTCCTCTCTCTCTCTCTCTGCCTGCCTCTCTGCCTACTTGTGATCTCTGTCTGTCAAATAAATAAATAAAATCTTTAAAAAAAAAAAAAAGAAAAGTGGCCAGTGTGAGAAGCTGAATTTTTATTTTTATTCAGTTTTAAGAAATTTAAACAAAAATAGTCTATTGAGCAGCGCAGATCTACATCCACATCCCCCCAGGGGATGATAGAACATATCATTTCTAAGAAGAGGCTTTGGTTAAAAACATAAAAGTGTCCAGATGAGTTCATAGTTTTATTGTTAACATATATGTGGTTGAGATCAAGAGAACTATATTGCGTCCTCACTGTAGATTTTAAGGTGTTGGAGTCAAGGACCGAGTATTATCTGGGAGACAAAACGTAGGAGTCTTGTGGTAACTTAAGAAGACTGACACATATCTCTAAGTGTGGGACGTCGAGTCATCTTGGATTAAACTCCACGCGGACCCTCTACTTAGTATCCATACATTTATGGCAAGTCTTTCCATTTCTTTGTCAGTGCCCTCACCTGAAAGATGGGACCAGTAATGACCACAAAACCCAGCATGTGTTATTTGACTAGTTCAGTATCTGTCATGTGTTACGCACATAAGAGAAAGGAGTCGATTATCCTTTCCAGAAGTATTTAACTCATTTGGAAGGAGAATGAGTTGAACTCTGGGCCGCATTTCACACTGACGATTCATTTATGGGTACTTTCTGACAAGTCAATGAAACGCAAATAGGAGTGATTATTAAGATATAGACTGTGAGGAAAGACCAAGACCACTGGTTAATTTCACACTCTCCGGAAGAGCCAGCATGAACAATAACTGCCTTTATCTATTACAAATCATGACTGGAGTTAAGCGGCTGCTAATCCCTGGAACCATTCAGACTTTCCAGAGGGGATGGGAGAAGAAAGGAAGAAAGAGCAAACCCACAGGGCTCTAGGTAAATCTTTGCAACTGTTTACAAGACAAAAAGGAACTTCTCTATAGAAACCAAATATAAACAGCATATGTTATTAAACTCAAAACACATGAAAGAATAAAAGAAAGTCACATATATTTTCTCAATGTGACAGAGTCTGAGGCAAGCTTTGGGGGAAGTTGAAGAAGGCCACAAAAAAGGCCTTAGCTTCTTTCAAACATCATTAAAATATGCCCCCCTCCCCCTGCAAAAGGGCTTTTGTCTCTTTAATATGGATGCCACTCAGAAGCCCATGAATACATTACTTTCTGAGAGCAGACATCCATTGTCACATGGTAGAAAGTAACTATAGATGCATCATGTAAATTTATAATTGGATAATGAAGGTCTTTCCTGCTGAACCCCTTGAAACAGATGGGGATTGTTCCCTGAACTTACTTTTCATTTGAAAGGTTTCATTACAATTTCTTCACAGAGGGGAGCAAGTATCATTTATTTTACAGTTAGTTTTTACAAAAACAAGTCTGTCATCCTCTATATCTGCTTTTTACTGTTGTGTAATGAATTGTCACAAATTTAGGGGTCTAAAACATGCCCACTGATTAGCTCACAGTTCCGTAGGATTCTCTGGTATCTTGCAGAGCTGAGGCCAGGATGTTGGCTGACTGTATTCTCATCTGGGGTGTGGGGTCCTCCTCCAATTGTATTCCTGTTGTTGACAGAATTCAGCCAACAGCTCTGTAGCTAGGAGACTTGAGTCTATTCCCTTCCTGACTGTCAGCTTCAGGCCTCTCTGTTTTTTGTTTTTTTGTTTTCTCTCTCAGTTTTTTTTTTCTTTTTTTTTATTTCTTTTTTTTATTTCATTTTTTTATGAACATATAATGTATTTTTATCCCCAGGGGTACAGGTCTGTGAATCGCCAGGTTTCTCTCTCAGTTTTTTAAAGTCACTCACATTCTTTCTCTTGTTGCACGCTCTCTCTCCTCATACCAGCACGGTGAGGCAAATTCTTCTCAAGTTTTGAATCCCTCTGATTCTCATCCCACCACCAGTCAGAGAAAATTCTCTGGTTTTAAAGCGGCTTGTATGATTAGATTAGACCCACCCCCATCTTCAGGTCAGCTCTGCTATATAACATATCATACACCCCAGAAAGAGATCTCATCCTATTTATAGATCCAAGGGATGAAGGCTTTACATCTGGGGGGGCCATTCCTGGAATTCCCTACCACGCTCTGTATGGTACCCACAGGATGTCTTCTCTTTCATGCAAGTAATATCAGGAGCATTAAAATACTTTCCATTTTTTTGCTCTTCTATTTAAATAAGTATTGCTAATGTAACCCATTTTCTGGTACCACACCACTCCCAGAAAAGGGAAGATTGGTTTTTTCTGGGCTTGTTCCTCTAATTCTGAGTATATTCATTTAATAAAAATGTATTGAGTCACACGAGGGGCTAAGACACATGTTGGTTTCTCCGGATAGCAACACAAAGAAGAGGTCTGCTGCGCATCAAGAAGTTGTATGTTAGTGCAGGGAATGAATATGCAAACCACTGTGATAAATGACAAAATGTGGTAAGTGTCGTGCTGAAGGTCTGTGTGAAGAGCCACCCACTGCAGCCCTTAGTCAGTTAACAGCACCTCTGATGTGATAGGATGTAAAATGCACATATCTTGGAGAACCACGGAAGACATTCACCACCGACCAGCTTTTCAAACTTGGGATATTTGCTTAGCCTTTTTGAGTCTTGAGTTATTTAGATATTTCGTGGAAATAACCAGAGATACCTCTTGTGTTTGTTGGAAGATTATAAGTAAACCAATATGAAAGCACAAAGTGTATCTTAGCATTTATATGTCTGTTTCTCTTTTAGAGGAAGTCTTCATAGCCTCTACCTCAGTACCAACCCCAGAAGTTCAGGCAGGAAGTGAGCCAAACCAATAGCTTTTTTTTTCAGGCTCCTGATGGTCAAGGGAAGATCTACCCCAGAAACTGTCCTACCACTTGGCCCCTCAGGCTTCCATTTGCGGTATTTTGGCTAAAATTTAATGAAAGGTGCTCTACAAGTTGGTTTGCATATAGGTATGGAACAGTAAATACTTATATTGTTTTGTCCTTCAGAAGCTTTTGGATTACTCACATAATAACCACCTAGTATGTGATGACAATTAAGTTGAAATAATAATCCACCAATGAACAACACAGATCTCCAAAAAATGCTAACAACAGGCGGTCAGTTCTTGTATGTCAGCTATCTCTCTAGAACTTCTATTTGCACTCCCGATTGGCTTATTAGATTTTTTTCTTTGTGGGTAGAGAAAAAGAGGTGTTTCACACATGTTTAAATGACTGCAGATTCTAAATGAGTTGGGGCCTGAATCAATGAGATATTCATCAGTGTACATGTTCTTTCAAGTATTTTTCACTTGGGTTCATTGGGAAATGGCAGAATTCATTCCATGGAAACAGGTTCTGCGTTAGGCTTAATTCTGAGAATTACGAATTTCCTGTGTTTATAGTAAACATTGGGAATTCGAGACAACTGGGCTCTTTGTCAATCTCATAATGAGTGACTTTGAAAAGGTGAACAGATCCAAATGTAAGATAAGGCCAGGATCATGTGTCGAAGATTTAACTGTAACAGTTATTAACAGCCACAGTGGGAAGCTCACAGTAATTTGTTGGTTGTGGATTTAAAGACAACCTCAGTTAGGGAAAAAAATCTAAGATTTCAATGTTTCTTCTTTCATCCTTAATCAAATTTTAAAAACAACAGAATTTTAAAGCAGCATATACCTAATTCATGAATTCCACTCTTAGTCTTCAAGGATCCCTGCAACTTCATAGTGATCGTACTTATCTCTTTTGTTCTACTTAAGAGTTGTTCTGTAACAGTTTAATAAAGACAAGTTGAAGATAGGAGTGTTCCCATCATTTTTATTACTTAAAGAAGAATAGAAATCTGCCCTTCATCTTTCCATAGAGGAGGTTAGACATCTATCTATTTATCTATTATATATTAAACAGATCTATATATTAAACAGATATATAATATATTTACATATATAATTATATTTCATATATGTGTGTGTATATATGTGTGTGTGTGTGTGTATATATATATATACATATAAAATAAAATGAACTTTAAAATATATCTAACTCCCTCAGAAATTTGTCCCAGATTATAGTAACACTTGGGTATAGCCACTCTCTGTTATCAGACATTGAATATATCATTTGTGGTTTATATAGGTCAAGAGCTTCGTCCTTCTTTTGTGTAATTTCATGATTATAACCATTTCACTGATACGCACAACATTTTTCCATAAATACTAGTACTAGTAAGTACAAATGTATAATGGTAAAAAATGTAAAATATCTTAGGAAGACAGTGCATCATATAAAAAAATGCAATAGGTATTTTATCTGTGATACAATTATTTAGCAATGCTGCAGAGTTTTTTATACAAACTCTATAGGCAGTATATTTCCTCATTCATAAAGTGTGCAGCGATTGAGTTTTCTAATAAATTTCACATGAATTGCAATTACATGTTTAAATAATTTTCCTTTTCAGAAAAAAATGTCACAACAGGACTCTTTGTCCTAAAACTGCAATCAGCTCCTGGTTTTTTAAACAATACCTCATAGTTTTATTTTCTATACTCCAGAAAAATATAATCTATAATTATTCACAAAACAGTTACAACAATCCTTTAATTATTATTAAATCTCCATTTTAGAGCTTAGGCATGAAAGAGGTGTGATTGTGACATGTCTGTTCTGTATTTCTGCCTCCTCTCTTCCCTGATCGCCAGCTAATTCACAGCAATATCTAAGTTGCTAAGCTACTCATAAATTAAGGTCCCAGACTTTTCAAAATTTAAGACCACACATATACACACTGCACACAAATCTGATTTTAGTTTCTTGGAGAAAGTGGTTTTTAGGCAGTTTTCAAAGTTTATATTCATGTTAAGATGGATGAAACATCCATCCACTAAAACTCTGAACTTGATAAGTTGTCATATATTGCTGTGAATTTGTGTACATGTTCCAATTTGAATTCTTAATTTTTAAATTTTATTTGAATTTTTACTTCCCACCTTTCAGTGACTCAGAGACACTGATGATCAAGAACTACATTAACAAGAGTAAGAACATCGGTCAGGAAGTGCGTATTATTCTTGGAAATGAAATGACCAGAAGAGACCCTTTGTCAAAGCTCCTGTGTCTTCACAGGGCCCTTTTGTTACCACAGGACAGGAGATGAATTTTGTAGTTTCGAAAATGTGTGGGAGGTGGGCTCATTGACTCCAGAAACAGGGGTAGGAATGGGAAAGAAAGAATCTCTTCATCCTCGAGGGTCAGGAATTTTGTCGATCCAGGTTGGGACTAGTTCATGAGAAGCTTTAAAGATAAGAGCAGGAAGAAATGGGCTTATTTTTAGTGGGTAACTCTCCTCGGAGCAAAAGAATTCCCCAGCTGGGTTAGGTGGAATAGTGGTTTGTTCTATAGATGGAGAACTTGGGGAACTTTTATTTTTAAATATTTGTGATTTGTATGATATTTATGAAATGAGTTACCATATTCTTGAACCAATTATATCCGCTTTCTTACCCAGCTTGTAGTGATTGAGCGTTGTGGGGGAGGGGCTGCAACTGTGTCTCTCTTAACTCAGCCCAACTTCCCATTACTTATTTTTGAAAATGCCCTATGGACTCCCTAGTCATCAAATATTATTGAAACCCCATGTAAAATAACCAGAACATTTGTATTGAGTTTCCATATGGATTATGCAGAGGTTTCCAAAATAATGCAAAATATAATTGGCTTGCTGGGTCGGCACGATGTGAATGTAAGATTAAAACAAACCAACACAAACTAACCGTTTTTTTCACAAGATTATAAACCTAGTGCACACCTGGTTTTGTCAATTAGGCCACTAATAAAAAAGAGATATGGGGGCGCCTGGGTGGCTCAGTGGGTTAAGCCTCTGCCTTCAGCTCAGGTCATGATCCCAGGGTGCTGGGATCGAGCCCCGCATCGGGCTCTCTGCTCAGTGGGGAGCCTGCTTCCTCTCTCTCTCTGCCGGTCTCTCTGCTTACTTGTGATCTCTGTCTGTCAAATATTAAAAGAAAAAAAAAGAGAGAGAGAGAGATGGAACCAAAAGCCCAAAGAATGGATCTTCATTAAAAAGGCAATGTTCACTGAGCAAGTGGAGAGATGACGGTCAGCAAAACACTTGTGAAACAACACAGTGTGATGAGGAAGGCCTTGCCTGGGGTCAGACAGACTGGGGCCTCAGAACGGCTCCGCCCTTGACCAGCCATACCCCTGACAAATTAGTTGTCCTTTCCAAGCCCCACTGTTATTTTTTTCCATATATAAAACAGTAATAATGGCAATTTTCATCCATTTATATTCATTTTCACCCATTTACAACATTGTGTTGAGTGCCTCTTATGAGCTACACCCTCTTTGGGTGCCAGGAAAATAGCAAC
The DNA here is from genome assembly GCF_922984935.1 of Meles meles. Classification (NCBI taxonomy): domain Eukaryota; kingdom Metazoa; phylum Chordata; class Mammalia; order Carnivora; family Mustelidae; genus Meles; species Meles meles. The sequence goes on along the minus strand of NC_060066.1, from coordinate 18,264,347 downwards.
GAAGACTATAAACATGACTGTCCTTGTGAAACTTACCTTTTCGTGGGGGGTGAAGAAAAGATTAAAAAAATGATTAAGTAAATGGATAGTGCCGTGAAAGATGAACAAGAGTAAGATGGGGAGTGCTATAGGTAAAGAGATTGTAGGTTGTGTGGTCACAAAGAGACTTACTATTATAGTGATGTTTGAGCTACTTTTTTTTTTTTTTAAGATTTTATTTATTTGACAGAGAGAGAGGTCACAAGTAGGCAGAGAGACAGGCAGAGAGAGGAGGAAGCAGGTTCCCCACTGAGCAGAGAGCCCGATGCGGGGCTCCATCCCAGGACCCTGAGATCATGACCTGAGCCGAAGGCAGAATCTTTAACACACTGAGCCACCCAGGTGCCCCTTGAGCTACCATTTTAAAGATGAGGGAGTGAATAGACCTTACCTGGGTGAAGAGATTCGAGCGAAAGAGAATGTGGATCCATGTTTTTGGCCACCGTGTTGCTCTTCTCCAAAATAAGAACACTTAGCTCTCACGGGCAACGTCCCGTTAGGATCAGCGCCTCAGTGAACCTGGATTCAAGGTTGACTTTCCGGTAGGGGATGAAGTTGGGGGTTCTGTCTGTGCAAGACAGTGTGCTGGAATTAGGCGAAAAATTCATGGCATGTGACCAATATTCATCTCATGCCTCATGTTAGAGAAATAGTGTATAATACTGTTTCAGAAATGGAAAAATGGGATTTGAATTCTTTGATTGGCATTTCTCCTAATGGATAAATCAGTCATGAGAACAGGAAAAAGAAGAAGAAGTGTAGTAATGTTATTCTAAGTGACTATTTAAAATTAAAAGAATCACAAAAACTGGACTCTGATGATACTTTTTCCAGATTTTTTTCTTTTCGATCTCTGTGTGTGTGTATATTTTTTTCCATAAAAATTCATGCTAAGAAAGAACACATTCTAGAAAGTCTAGTTTAGTTTATGTTGAATATTAAGCCAATTATTAAATATGCCTACATGATCAAGTCATATTTCCATTTTTTACCTCCATTTTTGATATGTAGAGAAAGCTTATAAATTATAAATTATCCTCTGCCTTACTTATAAGTATCCAATAAACTAATCTGACTATTTCTCCACTGGTTATTTAATGGGAAACTTCTGGGAACCATTTTGTAAAACAAATCAGTCTCAATTCCTCTGAATGCTTATATATTTACATAGGGCTTTTTTCTAGTATGGGGAACCCCCATTTCTCCAGCAGGAAGGACAACTCAGAGCTCCAGGAAATAAAAGCTAGTCATTTTCTTCCTTTTCTCGCTGTCTCCTGCCCAGGCTAATCTCGTGTGGCCGGGAGAGGAGCTGAACTGAAACACCCATTAGAAGGCCCGGTATACATCACTGGGGAAGTGAGTGAGGGCTGATCTGTGGACTGCTTTGTTTTGCCATGGTCACAGCCACTCTGCTGACATGGAGAGGGCAGACAGGCAGCCCAAATTGACCGTGACCTTGGGAACACAGAGGAAGGCTGCTCCACCTCTCCATCACACATGAATCTGCAGCTGACCTTTGTATATAAGTGTTGAAAGCTTGTGCTTTATGGAATTCACAGATGTCATTCCCGAATTCCCAGCAAATTCACTCGCTTTAACAGGTGAGCTCTATGGCAGGGGAAATTAAGGCATTAGCATACTATATCATTACCCTAACAAAATCTTCTCAATATAGCTCTAAGATTTAAGAATAGCATTCATGCATGATTCTTGTAACTTGGAGCTATAAATAAGCAAAAACTGGAGTAATATCTTAAAGATCAGGCTAACAAAGGGGATGAGGCTTTCCCGTGGTGGCTCCTTTAGGACCCAGAGGTAGAATGGATGGATGCTACTACTAAATATACAAATCTATTTATATAAGTAATCCTTATTGCCTCTTTTAAAAAATTTTTATTTATTTATTTGAAAGAGAGAGAGAGAAAGCACTAGTAGTGGGAAAGGCAGAAGGAGAAGCAGGCTCCCCACTTAGCAGGGAACCCGATGCGGGGATAAATTCCAGGACCTTGGGATCACAACCCAAGCCAAAGACAGTTGCCCAATTGACTGAGCCACCCAGGCTACCCTGCTTATTGCCTCTTTAGTAGTACTAGTATTAGAGTTTGGTCTAGTCTAAGGTCTTAGAAATATGTATTATTTTCCCTCCTAAATGATATATGTATAATAAAAAGTTAGAAACCAAGCCATAATCCTGAATCTATTCATTGCTCTCCCTCAGCTCATCCTGAACATGGCCTTCCAAGGAAAAACTGAAGATAATTATGCAGACAATTATGTTGGTCCTCAGCAACCTCTAGTATCATCCTTCCCCTTCATATCCTGTTGGTGTTTATACATATGCTTTTGCGCTTTGTGATGTGTTGTCTAGTGAGAGGAATTTGCAAACCATTCATGAAATTTAGTCAAAGCCATGTTAAAAATGTAACCAGTACCAGGAATACTGATTTCAGAAAATATGTGGGAACCATAAAAGAGAGAGCACAGAGAAAATGGTAGGTGTCCATGTTTCTTTGCCTCTCTGTGTATTTAAAAGGAACAAGTATTTTCCTGGAGTGACAACAGAAGAAAGATCATTTTTCAATTATGTTATTAATTTTGCATCATAATTCTACTCATCACTTGGCTTTGTTTGTATGCATATGTGTGTGTGTTTTCTCTTTTGAAAGCAAGGAGAAAGAGTTGGAAACAGTAACACTGCCCAGGAAGGGGCAAAAGAAAAAAAAAAAAAAAGGAGTAGGTGATGCTTGGGTTGATCTAAAAGATGATGCTTCTAGTTGGATTAAAATGGGGAAAGAAAAGCGAGGCAGAAAGAATAGAGTTTGCAAAGGCACAAACAGGGACATTCTGGCCTTGCTTTGAAAAACCATGTTAAGTTGAGCCTCAAGGCATGGCTTTTAGCTTGGCAGTGATGAGAGGAATAACTTTCCATCCTAATTTGAGTTCCACCAAAAGAAGATTTTGAGGCAAGGATAGTAGTGCACAGCACTGAGTTGGCAAGAGATCCCAGGAAACTCATTTGAGGAAATATGGGAGTAAATAGGGAAGGGGAAGAAACGACAATCAGGTGAGTTATGTAGACATTTATCACTGTGGACAATTGGAACTCAATCCTGCGAGGATTGAATTGGGAAGAGTATATAGAATATAGTTCAGAGTTTATCAAGACATAAGCACTCTGGGGCATTAATTAACTAATCAGTTTGTCATCATTGGAAAAAAGCACTAGCTCTGGTATGTGTGCCTTGTTACAGTTGAAGAAAATCTAAAATCATGTCCATGACCTGCAGAGCTCTATGTGATCTGTGTGGCCCTTCTTGCCTGTCTGGCCTCATGTCAACTTAGACCAATTGGAACTCATTCTGGTCTGGCCATGCTGTTCTCCATCCTTTTCCTTCAACATGGCAAAGTCCTCAGGGATCTGGATGTTCACTTCACCATCCTAGACATCTCCTCCCTATGTTTCTGCTCGTCTAACTTTTTCATTTTATTTATATCTCTATTTAGAGCTCACTTTATCTGAGATGTTTCCTAACCTTCTGTTTTGAGATGCCACCATGCTTCCACTTTATCTCCTTAGACTTCCTCATGGTTGGTTCACTTTTTGTTTACAGATTCATCCCTAGGGCCTGGTACATAAAAGCTGCTCAATAAACATATATCAGATGAATAAATGACTTTGGGTCCTAAGCTGGACTTTTTTTTTTTTTTTTTTGTCCATCATATCTGAATACTTTTCCACTTCTCAAAACTGGTTTTAATTTTGTGATTGCAACATGAAAGATGCCAGACAGTTTCCCTACAGATAAAATTTAAAGGAAAAAAAGATCTTACATGGATTCCAAAGATTATGGAATTTATTCTTATGGAGAAAAACCAGCAATTATTTGTGCATGATTGTCCTATCTGCAAGGGGAAAAGTTGTTTTCATTAGGGAGATAGAAATTTATAGGAAAGGGCATGAGGTTGCATTTATGTGAGGACTAGTGATGGACATAGTGATCCTTTTCTGTGTGCTTATTTTGTTTGCTTTACTTTGTTTTGGTTTGATTCAGAATGCAAGGGTTTCCATCTCACCGTCACGTAGTATGTAAGGTTATCCTGACTCCTAATGAGGGCAGGGCAAGGTATTAGTTTCACTTGGGTTCAAGTTCTTGCCTTAAGGCAAGGATTTGACAGCACTTATTAACTGAACAATCTTCTGAATCACTATGATTCATTTGGTGTTTTATTTGCCTGTTTATTTACATGAGCACAATAAGAGCTGCTGATTAACACACAAAGAACTTCTTAGTGTGTGGTTAATAAAATAGTCCTAAATTATATTAAAGACTTTTTTAAAAAAAAGAGCTTTATGTGGAGATTTTATATATCCTCTGGGGTTATAATTTCAACTTTTGTGTGCCAGAAATATCTAATTGCCTTTATTAGCTTGCTTATAGATAGCACGAACCAATAAATAATGTTTACTTCTCTGGGTTTGGTCTGGCCTGCCTATCACTGCAGAAACATCTTTTTTTTTTTTTTTCCTTTTAATTCTGAGATCCCCTAGCTTGTCTCTGCTCCTGGCTTGCCAAAAGGAGACTTTTTTTTTTTTTTAGTTTTTTGTAAAGCTGAGATCCCTTGCGTCGTAGACCAGATAATGGGCCAGTGACCATGGAAGACTTTTTAGGTACAAATTCTCACTTTTTATTATATTATCCAGAATTTCTAAAATAAACACGTTACTCCTGGGACAAAGGGAAAATAATATATATATATATATATATATATATATATATATATATATATACACAAAGTAAAGGTGTAGGAATGATATTTCCCCCTGTGGGCACATTGAGAGAGAATAGCTACCATCCATTGAAAAGTCACGCAAAAGGAATTTGGCAAACCAAAGACATAAGGAAAAACATGTTCTCGTAAGAACTCCAATTAAATGATAAATATGGTCTCTTGAAGTAGTATGGTTTCAATGAGGTGGGTCTGATTATTGATTAAAAGAGTAATCTTAAATGTTTTCTTAAATATCAAGCCAATACCCCAAGGTATCTTCAGTTTCTCCTTCATCCGTGTGCCAAGCCCATGGCATACTCCTCCTGGAGGTTAAGGGCTGAGTTGTTTGACTTTTCGCAATCACAGAGTTCTGCAAGAAGGGATGGCTTTCTCATTTACTTATCCTCACAGCCTTTGTGTAATCACTTGTACACAATAGGGATGCAATTAGTGTTTGTTAAGAACCATGTAAAATAAATTTATTGAGTGACATTTTCCTCGTTGAAGATATTTTAAAAGACGATAACTGATATTTTATGAAAAATAAATATCTAGTAGAATAATTTAGATAATGGGAATATACATGATTTAGCTCCCAAATATCCATTTTTGTTTTCATTTCAAACATTTTTTTTAAGAAAAGGAACATAAAAATGATAGATTGCTGCATGCCTCATCTTTCCTGATTCTCAGAAATTTTAATTCAACTTCCAGTCATTTTCTCAACTATACTCCTCTTTTTGGATGGGAAAGTATCCACTTTCTGTTTTCTTAATGGTGATATTAGGTTTTCTTTCTCTGGTTCTTCAAGAAAATGGTTCACATTGATTTCAAATAGTAATCAAGTCTGGTCCAGAAGGTAATGGGCAACTACAGATCTTTCTAATTTTGAGAGTCTGAGATGGGAATCTATTCAAGTATTCAGCTTCAGTTCTATGAGCAGAGTGTGTGGATAACCATTCGGGCAACTTGGGATGACCTTGGAAACTCTCTGCAAATCCCGTCTACAACCCAAACCCTGAAACTGGCCCTTCTGCCCACAGAGACCTCTCCAGCAAGCTGGAGTCAGATAGCGTCAGCTTTAGCCTCCAGTGTCCTACCAGATACCGGTCCATCAAACATAACTTCCTGCAATCGAGACTGTCATTACTGTCCCCCAAGTGCCAAGCTATCTCCCCGGACAAATGGCCCAAATGACTGTGAGAAAAATCAGACCTAAGACTTCTAGTAAATCAAGGCAGCTAGCCTCTTCCACAGCGTGCCCAGGAGCCACATGCACTAGTTCTTAACCCAGAAGAAAGAGGCAGGTTGATGAACGTCAGTTACACTAATCAAAACCCCAGTGAAGATGAACCCTTGTCCATTTGGAATCAGAAAGGCAGTGCTCCCCTTGGCAGCACATACCCTAAAATTGGCATCACAGAGGTATTTATATCTGAGGAATCAACCACTGGAGTAACCCAGGGGCTCTCAGAGACCCCTGGGGTATATTTCTTTGTGTTCAAAGAGATGATAATCCACTGCTTTTATAGTCTTTTCTTGGGCATCTTTCTTAGCATATCACCTAAAAATTCTTCCATTCATGCTTCATATTCAGTTCTGACAGAAGTCTGACAAGGACTTTTGTCCATCAGACCAGCTTGTGCCTTCCTGTGTTGGACTCTCTTCCAGGGGAGTAAAATAAAACACCGCAAATAGCAAACCACAACTACTCAACCCAAAGAATAATTTTTTTTTTCCTTCCTTACCCTCTCATTAAATAGTTCCTTCTCCTTCAGAGGAAGTGCTCACCACCACTCCCTGATGCCCCCATGTATTTCCAAGGATTGCAAGGATTGCACTGGTTTAAGAATTATCAACAGGAGAGAAGCCAGAGCTATTGAAAAGAAGTGTAGGAAACTCCACGCAACATTGATCAAGCAGGCATGATCTTTTATCAGTAGCTGCCTTGAAAGAGAGTCATTGCAGGTGGTGCATTTTTGGGTAAGCATCCAGATTTCCTTACTTTTGGTATTCTAGAGGCATCCTGTTCTTCTGTTATTGAAAATCCTATAAAAATGAAAGTTTCCAGGCAGAAAAGCCAACGTTTCCTTGTAAAATGATTTACTTCCAGGCCCTGACACTTATTTACTATGTGGTTAATTTGTACTTGATGGCGGTCCAGTGAGGTTACAGCTAATGTGTTATATTTTCTCCAGTTGGTCACTGAATCAGAAAAGAAAAGTGCAACTTAGTAGCAGACTGCAAGTCATAGAGGAAGGTCATCTTTTTTTGCTTATCCTAGCAGAGGCAAAAGTCAAGATGATTCCTTCCAGTTAGAGACTGTGTTTGTTTGCTTGCGTTTTGGAGTTAGTAAGTATTGCAAATGCCTCTTTTTCTTCCCTGCCATAAACTCAGTGAGGGAAAGAACAATGACGTTTTACTATTATAATACCAACACCAGGGACAATACTTACAAATAAGAGATGCTCCATAAATATGTTGAAGGAAAGAATTCACGAGCCAGCAAAACCATTTCGTAAATGCTCATTAGAGCACTGTGGTGAAATCAAGTAGACTTGACCTAGAAATCAAACAGGTTCAAGGCACAATCCCTCCCATTTTCATTATCTATCCTTTCCAAAATCTTTTTTTTTTAAGATTTTATTTCTTCATTTGAGAGAGACAGACAGACAGACAGACAGGCAGAGAGAGTACAAGCAGGGGGAAAGAGGGAGAGGAAGAAGCAGGCTCCCCACTGAGCTGGGAGCCCGAATGGGGCACCATCCCAGGATCCCGGAATCATGACCTGAGCAGAAGGTAGACTCTTGACTATCGAGCCACCCAGGTGCCCAGATCTTTTCCTAAATCTTGAAAGTTCTAAGCCTCAATTTCCCTAGCTAAAGAATGAACGGAAATCAGTCTGACCAGCCCTTCGAAGACTCGTGAGCTTCTCTGAAGACAATGAAGACGAAGGCACGGTGAGTTATAAGCTGCTGTATGAATATATGTTCAGACATGGCGTGCCACCCTGACATCAATCAGGGAAATAAATAGATGTTGGAAGAAACATTTGATAAGCCACTTGAAGTGTTGAGTGAGAGCGTTGAGCACTCCTACACCAAGAGCCATGCTCTCCTTTAAAATAATGCTGAATGAAGCTTTCTTCTAAGAAGAAGTTCTCCACTTACTTGCAGACTTTTGAATCTGGAGAGGGACAGAAGTATGGAGCCAGAGGCGCTTTGCCTGGAGCACAGAGGATGACTCCCTCAAACCCAACAGTTTTCCCTGAAAATTAAAGACACAAAATTTATTTCTTTAAATTAAGGATTTGAGATGATGTCTGCCTATCAAAGACAAAAAAGTAGAAGTCTGCCTGGGATGTATACCTACTGTCCTTCCAGCCTCCTGTATAATCATGTCAGAGTCTTATTGGACTACATCAGACCTGAAGAAACTCAGGTATCATGAAGTCAGAATATACTATATTAATGTAGGAGGGACCAAGCTCAATCTTATTGGCCAAAAAGTTAATCTCACATGGCAATGTTGGGACAGACCTAGAGTTAAGAACCTCCTCAATGTACCAAATGTTTTACAAGTGATTGTATTTTAAGTATTGATTCAAAATCACTGAACAGGTCAGTTATTTGGAGCAGAGTTTCCATTCTCTCTCTCTCGAAATGGATGGACTCCATTCCAACCAAGAAGATGAAAACTGGTAACAGCTTGCTAATGGATGTCAGAATCTTAGCTCATTTTATTCAAGTGTTCTTTCATTTATTCCTTAACTCATCAAACATGTATTAGATGCCTAGATTGTCCAAGCATCTGGAGTTGCATAGGGAATTATAGTAAATACAAACAAACATTGTGTGTATGTGTGATCTGAAATGTTTACTAGTTGTGGTATGGGAGAAGAAACATACCATTAAAATAAAACATTTGGCTCTTGGGCTAATTTCCAAGGTATTTGAAAAAAAAAAAAAAAAAAGAATGTCCATTTTGTGTGTTCCCTCTTCATGACTGGGTTGGATCAGGAATACAAAGCCACCAGAGATTTGACTACAGTATTTCATTTCTCTTCTACAAGTTAATTAGAATACTGACATTCAAATTCTGCCTACTCTCACCTTGATGCTTTTGCAAGATTACCTGAAAACTTATAAAAGAGTTTGAAATAAACTCCCCTGTTCATTAGTGAATTCAACAAACATTTATAACACCTATCCTGTGCTAGGCACAGGGAACAAGAATGGGGGAGAAAACACAAATAAAGAACTCCAAAAGAGCTCATTATTTGAAAATAAGCTGCTGTTGAATGAAGAGCTTACAATTCTGTGTGATAGTATAACTGTATCATTTCATACAGTTTTCATACTACAGAAGAGGCACAGTGTGGGGAAGGGCGAGGTTGATTGGACCTAGGTGTTCAGAGGTTTTCTGGAGAATGTTAAGTTTAAGTTATATCTGGAAGGAAGGATGGGGTGAAGGTAGGGACAGACATGTCAGAAGGAAGGACCAACATTCACCGAGGAAGAGACACCTGCAACAAAATGTGTGCCTGGGAAATATAACCAATTCATGACTGCTGGAGCAAAACATGCTGAACAGTCCTTATGATAAAGTTGTTTTTCAGGTATTTCGACCTTGAGTATGACAATCTTTCTGATGCATTAGTTGAAAGCTGCATGGAGTCTTCCACATTCTCTGGCTATCCTTCAGACTATGGTACCTTTGTGGTCATATAGTTATGATATGGTTAAACCCAACAATGTCCTTGTGAAAATGGTCAACTGTTTGTAGAATTGACGACATGAGGGCAAAGATAAAATTGGAAGACCGCTTTGAAATACTTGTCTATGGGCACAGAAAGATTTGTCCAAGATCTCTATCCCTCTTTGCCATCTCCTTCCTAGCAACTTTTTATTTTCTAAAAGGCTTTTTCATCCATTCCCTGCCCCTCCCCTCCCCTTTACCCTCCCCCTTCTCCCTCCTTCTCTTCCTCCTCTCCTTCTTCTTCCCCCTCCTCCTCCTCCCCTCTCCCTTCTCCTCCTCCCCTCCCCCTTCTCCTCCTCCTTCTTCTCCTTCCCCCACGCCCCCTTCCTTTATGACCCTCTATGTTTATGACTACATACCAAACCTGGCCTTTCATCTGTAAAGCCATTTTAAATCTATGCTTCCAGAATTCTTTAGAACTTACTGTGGAGAATCCTCGGGGATGATTGAGTCAGTGACATTGTAGGCTTACTGTCTTCACAGGTCTTTGACAGAGTCGTATAGATCTACTATTTAAATTGGGGCCTTGGGCAAGATTTCGTTTGAAAAAAGAGTGCTTATGCCTCTTTAAGTTTTAAAATTTCTCCCCTTCTAGTTTAATTCTCATCTTTTGAGGACAAATGGAAGTAAACAGAGGAGCAGTGACAGTATCGACACCATACAGCTACCCAGACGGAACTACACTCAGACATGGGTCTTCTATTCTCAGATGTTCATCCCACAGGTTATTCTAGGCAAAGAGTCTCCTCGACCGCCTTGCCCCTTATAGCAGAAGACATCCCTGTCTGGAAGCTGTCATGACAAAGAGGGTCACCATGTGCTCCATATTTCCCCTCAACTTAATTATCTCCTAACCTCCTCTTTTTTTTTTTTTAAGATTTTATTTATTTATTTGACAGAGAGATCACAAGTAGGCAGAGAGGCAGGCAGAGAGAGATGGGGAAGCAGGCTCCCTGCCGAGCAGAGAGCCTGATGTGGGGCTTGACCCCAGGACCCTGAGATCACAACCTGAGCTGAAGGCAGAGGCTTTAACCCACTGAGCCACCCAGGCGCCCCTCCTAACCTCCTTTTGGCTTCAGTCAGAACCCCTCTGTCCGCAACTTTCCATACCGAATTCAATTTGAACCATTTAGTACATTTATTATGCTTAGCCTGGGAAACACAAGGTTAAAGGTGTATGTGTTGTCTTTGAAATGGAGTTTCTCATGACTTCTCTGGGGATGGGAGACATAGGCCTGTGTACACCCAACTCCTTCTGTGAAACCAGTCTACATGAGAGGCACGTTGTTATGGGTTTAATTGTGTCCCTATAAAGGTATGTTGAAGTCCCAACTCCCAATACCTCAGAAAATGACTTTATTAGTCAATGAGGTGGTTGTTGATATGACTTGTTAAGTTAAATGGGGTCAGACTGGAGTGGGTTTGGGCCCTCATCCCACATGACATGCCCTTGTAAGAAGATGGCCGTGTGGAGACACAAGGAGAGACAGAGCACACCATGTGAAGAGGGAGAGACTGGAGTGATGGATTCACAGCCCAAAGAACACCAAGGACTGCCAGCCATTATTAAAGCCTAGGAAAAAGGGATGGAACAGAGTCTCCCTCAGAACACTCAGAAAGAACTAAACCTGATTTTAGCTCTCTGATGTTGACTTCTAGCTTCCAGAACTATGAAACAGTAAACTATTGTCTTAGGCTGCCCAGTCTGTGGTACTTTGTTAGGACAGCCCTGGGAAACTGAGACAGAAGCATAACATCCACAGGTGAACGGCCATTTTCAACTCGGCTGTGTGTCTGGCACACTGCTGGGAGTAGATGACATTTTATTTGAGTGCTCACAGGTAAGTTGAAGTTGTTCAGAGGGGGAAGGGGAAGGTGGGCATTCACAACAAGGAAGAAAAAGCAGAAACAAAGGACAGGATATGGAAAGATCTTTTGACGTTTCAGCAATGCTGAGTAGGCCTGTACAGCCAGCCTGGGACATGAGGTGCTTTGGGTAAAGACTCTTGCAATGTCCTTTTGCAACAAGAGAGTTCACTTAAAAAAAAGGAAAAAAATCTTCAAGTTTTGAAATCACTGTGTGTTTTTGTCTGTGTGTGTGTGCGTGTGTGTGCGTGTTTAAATATGTATCAATCCCCAGATGGTTTTTCTTTCTTTCTTTTAATTTCTTTTTAATTATGGCAGCTATTCTCCAAACATGTTTTTGTTTATCTCAAACTAAGTATACAGTTTCAACATATGGAGCATATTTTGTTTTACTTCAGTTTATCTTAAGAAATCAGCTTTCCTAACTCTTGTTGGCAGTGGACCCAAATGATTTCTTACTTTTTATTTCCTTCTTTACTTTCTCCTCTTCCTTCTTATCTTTCAGTTATGACGGTCTCTCTCTCCCTCCCTCTTTCTTTCCCTTCCTCCTCCTTCCTTCTTTCTTTCCTTCCTTCCTAACTTCCTCCCTTCCTTCCTTCTATTCTTCCTTCCTTCATCCCTCCTCCCCTTCCTCCCTCCGTCCCCCCCTTTCTCCCTCCCTCTCCCCCTTCTTCCCTCTCCTCCTTCTTTCCTCCCTCCCTTCTCTTCTTTTTCCTTCTGGAACATTATAACAGATTTTCCATGTGGTTGTACCGGCTCATTTAGTGGCAGGAACCAACTGTTCCTTGGCTTGTGCACATTTAGCCAGCCTAGAAAATACACACACTGGAAATAATGGGAATAAACAAGTCAGGAGTAATATTTGCTCTTTCATTTATAGTACCATGAACCTGGTATTCAAGTCTGTTCATAATCTGGGCCCAAACTTTTTTATCAGCCTTGTTTTGCATGATGCTTTTCCAAAACTTGGTGTATTTGGCTGCCTTACACTTTCTCTCATTAGAAAGCTCATTTTCGTCTTCTCAGCCTCCTGCATTCCACTGACCCTTCAAACTCCAGTACAGATGTCCCTCGCTTTCACGCATTTTATGATGCTCCTTGGCAGAATTAATCATATTCTCCTCCTAGAGCTTTGTACACGCCTCTATCTTTGCTTTATTTTGATTGGTATTTACTTCCACATCTATCTCCTCCAATACTCTGAGATCAAAAGTGGCTTCTCATTGTTCTAAACTCTTCAGTCCAACAGAGCAGTGGCACAGAGTGAGCGTACCATAAATTCTAACTGGGGACCCGCCCGAGTGCAGAGAGATCGCAATCCTTCTACAAGGAGTGAAAAGCTTGTCTTTTATATCCTTGCAACTCCTAAAATCATTTGCGTCCTTGGCAGTTTGCAGAGTGCTGGGCACCTGAGGCAGAAAGCCACCTGGAAGGCTGAGTATGAGACTATAGGGCAGCTTATGGTTTCTCGGTACGTATATCTGCATAGCAGAAACTGGACGTCAAGCAGACTTTAAATGTAGCATAGACACGCAGTGATACATTTGTGAGTATTTCTGCGGTGACGCTAGACAAAAGTGTTGACCACTTAAGCCAACTCTGAAAACTGGAATCAGTTGCGCTATTGCTGAGATGGCTTCTGAGGATAAGTGTGCTGGCCGTGACGTATGAGGTCTGCCGGAAGCATGAAAGGAGTAAGGCATGTGTGGTGCCTACTTAGCGCGTCTGTTCTCCCCTAAAACAAAGCCAGTGTCTTTGGTCTTAAGACCTCCAGCACATTACTTGACACATTGAATATGATCTACGCAGGGCTGCTAAGTGAATGAATGAATGAATGAAGATTGTCTAATCTGACACATAGCAAAAATGCAAAATTGCCAGTTTCATAGGCACAGCTCTGTAATTCTTGCACTCCTCTATAATTATGAAGCCTTTTCAATGACCTTATGATATCAGAAATGTTAAAAATTATATTTCATGACCCCTAATTTCAGCAACTTAATTCCAGTATCAAAGACCTTATAAATGCCCCCCCCCCCCACCTTCTTTTTTTTCTGTCCTCCAAGCCCTGCTCAATGGATATCGGTGCACTGAGTAGAGTTAGTGGTCCACAAGCTAAGCTTAGGTTCAAACCATGTTATTTACAATGACTGTGGTTCCCTCTCTTCTCTGACCACCTTTTTTCTTTTTCTTTTTTTTTTTTTAAGAGAGAACATGCAGTGGTGAGGGGCAGAGATTGAGGGAGAGATTCTTAAGCAGCTTTCCCCTGTAACACAGAGCCCAGCGTGGGACTCAATCCGACGAGGCTGAGCCGAAATCCGGAGTCCGGCGCTTAACCAACTGAGCCACCCATGCACTCCTGATCACCTCTTTCTAACAAGGGGCTTGGAAGTAGTGGTAATATAACATGGGAGAAAAATGCAGAGAGGATGAAATGGATGAGGTGGGTTGTGAAGTCAGGGAGGAAGGCAGACCACAGGTGGACGTGGGGTGGAGGAGGAAGACCAGAGGGCCAGTTGTGCAGTATGGGGACCCACGGGCACCAAGGCTCAGCCTCACCACCCAGTGCCTCTGGACTTAACTGTGTTCCTCCGTGATGTCCTCACCTTCACTCCTTATGGGCAGATCGAACAGCTTCGTGTGCTATTATACTAAGAGAACTCTACATCTGTCTGGCACTTTCCACGGGAAAGTCACAGCCCTGAAGCTTGCCTTAGTGTATGTTTGTGCCACATCGGGACTATGGGACTTTGTAACCAAGGAGAAATCCTACTGGCTTCTGTCCATCCTCATTAGAAAGATGGTGCGTGAAGGAACCTAGATTGCAGATGAGAATTACAGAATGTCAAATGCTACAGACACGTGTCTGCATTACTGTCTTTATATGGTCCTTGTGGTAGGATATTACCTCTCAGCTGAGGAAACTCCATCTCAGGCCCCAAACCAGAGCCTGAAAAAGCACACAGTTCCTCAGTGGCTGAGTTCTAGAACCCAGCTTCGTGGCTTTCACTCCCGTCTGTTCTCGTTTTTGCTTCCCCCACCCTCTTCTCCAGAAGCCAGGTTGTCTCTGCTAGAAAGTGGGTGAGTTTTTGTTTTTGTTTTGTTTTCATTACAATAGCAAAACCTCACTTATTATATTATTATTTAAGGACCTTGTTCCATTTTTCATTTAAACTTGCAGTTAAACAATCGAAATAAGGAATTTATTTCTATACTTGGAAGGGAATTTTCTAGTCGAACATCTCCCAGATCTGGATGCTGAGGTTCTGAGCGTTTGATAAATTGCCTACCTGCTGACTTACGAACTATAGCGGGGAGTGGGGGGATCCCCTTGCTGACGCATGTCTCCTGGCCCAGGGCTGCCTTTCGTGGAGAGCCGGGTTGATTGAGAGATAACATCTTTCCAAGCAACATTAAATATTTCAAGCAGTACCTGTCAATGGACTCCTAAACCAGCCGTGCCGTCAAGTCAGGGGTCTTCAGAGATTTTCCACACGCATGTGGAACTTGGATCCAGCAGGCAATTTTTCTCGGGTGTCCAGAGTGAAAGAAAATAGTTTTGATGAGGAAGGAGCTGGGTCCCCATCCCCAGCCCGTGCTATGGAGAGGGGGAGTGGTCCAGTCCTCCTTAGGGAGCAAACACGGAAGGAAGGTAGGTAGGACAGCCACATGGGAATTGGTTATAGTTCACCACAAGACCACCCAGCTACCAACCCATCAGTCACCAGCTGACAGGTTTTCCTCCCCTTTTTCCTCTGTTTTGCAGTGAGGAAAATCTTCCTCTGTTCTCTGTCCTGGGAGACATCCTGGGTTTCTCTGGCTCTTTCCCTCTTCAGCTAAGAAGCACACACACGTATGATGAATCAAACTATGAATGCATATTGTCAGTCAGAGGATGGCTTCTTTAGAAACAGCCAGGGGCTGCATATTTAATGCACGGAAGCACATTTTCACCCCAGGAGTTAAGCTAACTTCTGTTGAGAATTGTTTCCAACTCTGTCAATGAGGGAACAGAAGCTTCTCCGAAAACCCCAATTTCATGCCATGAAAAGATTGCACTCTATGCTAAGACTTTAAGAATGGTTTGGGTAGGGGGGGAAATGTTACAGACTTTTAACACAGGAAACCAACGAAACTCCCACAAATCTTCACAGTCACATAGTGATTTCTAATTTACAAAGCACTTTCCGCTGGCTGGCCTTGTCTGTCTTTGACTTTTAACCACAGAACAACCGCACTGGTTAGGAGTCTGTCATGGAAATCTACCCCCCTACTCTCCGTCCAGTTCCACTGACAACCCTTGGGCCCTTGAAAAAGCCATGATCCTCTCGTCCCCCACATCTGTTCCCACTGTTTTCCTCTGTCAGCACTTCCCAAGGGAGTCCTGCCCTCTCTGTCTCCTTGTAAGGAGAAAGTTCCTCTTACCCTTGAGTTGTGAGCTCAAAGTAAATTTTTCAGCGAAGTCTTCCCTGACCATCCCTGCTCTTTTGTCATCCGAACACTCCTTTGTCTTTCTTTCTTTTTTTTTTTTCCTTTGTCTTTCTAGAGGCTACGTGTCATTTCTATGTTTCGCTTACTATTTTATCCATAGTACGTGTTTAGCATAGAACAGCCCCGTAAGTAGTGGAGAAGGAAGTGAATGATCACCATTCACCTCCTTTTTCAGCTGAGAAATTTGAATCTAAAAGCAACATACCGGGGCACCTGGGTGGCTCAGTGGGTTAAAGCCTCTGCCTTCGGCTCAGGTCATGATCCCAGGGTCCTGGGATCAAGCCCCATGTTGGGCTCTCTGCTCAGCAGGGAGCCTGCTTCTCCTCCACTCTCTCTCTGCCTCTCTGCCTACTTGTGATCTCTGTCTGTCAAATGAATAAAAAAATTCTTAAAAAAAATAAAATTAAAAAAATAAAAGCAAAATACCTAATAAAACCAAACATACTAATAAGAGTTTGGGGAGTCAGACTTGAAATTTCAAATTTCAGCATTGCCATGCTCTCACTTGGGTGTTTATTTCTTTGAGTCTCTGGTTCTCCTTTCTTTTATTTGTTAAATTCAAATAATAGAAACTAAGAGGGTAGTTGTTAAGTTCTACAAGAGAAAAGTTATATATATATATATATAGTGCTTCTGGACTCAATATACTCTGAATAAACTCATTCATATCTTTTAAGTCTGTTAGCTGGACTCCTGATTCCACTCTACTAAATTATTTCTATCTTGCTCAAAGACTTCGGTATCTCTTCCGAGACATGGAAAATCTGAAGCTAAAGGAAAGCGAGTGCTAATGCAATTATTTTTCTCTTTCTCCTTTAGCTCATAATATAGTGACAGAAGAGATTGTGATGAGACTTTTTGAGGCATAGAAACAGTAAAACTAATATTTATTTAGTTTCTTTACCATCTTCTTAAATGTCTGGTATCATGTTTGCTGCTTTCTCATTTATTCCAATTAACAAGAACTGTTTAAAATATAGACCCAAGGTTGAGATGCAAATGTTCTGGAGAAAATGAAATGAAAGATCTCTCGTGATGAAACCAGCCCGAACTCATAATGCTTGTACTGATGGATTTGCTAACGGATGGAGCTGTGGAAACAGCCAAGATGGTAGTGCAGTCGTCTGAAAAGGAGGAAGAAAGAAAGAAGAAAAGGGAGAAAGAAAGAAAGGAAGGAAGGAGAGGAAAAAGAAAAAAGAAGAAGAAAAGAACTAGAAGAAAGAATAAACATCAAGTATCAAGGGATAGTTCACCCCAGTTTCTCGACAACCTTGTGTTTTATCTGCCAGGCCACCTGGGGTGCACGATAATATTATTATGTCCTATGTGTAATTTATATCCTCTGCATAGTATTCCTAAACTATTATAGGCAGAACACAGACCCAGGGTATGTATATAAATTATAGAACTGTAATAACAAGGGAATATAAAAGTACTATTCTTCAAGCATTCTATTTCAGGCTAAAGATGAGAGAAAGATATTGGAAAATCCACACATATAGGACTTAATATAAATTATTTAATTCATCTAACTTTAAAACTGCTTTAAAATAGCTACATCAGAGGCAATACTTACATGTATTTAAACCTAGCTAGAAAGAGCTGATGGAGAACATTGACGTGGATAGCAAGATGTTTGTGTATGAGAATAGGCAAGGGAATTGTAGTGAAAAAGACCTGGCTTCCCATTCTAGTTTTGCCCTTCATTGTATGATGTCTGGGACATTAAGGTTAGGAAGTGAAATGTGGGGATAGTAATGCCTACATCATAGGACAGATATGATTAAATAAGATTGAGAATAATTTGAGTAACATCCATATACTAACATCTGTAAGATAGTTGATTCCATAAACTGTTTCCCCCCCTAAAAGCATTTGTTCTGGGGCGCCTGGGTGGCTCAGTGGTTTAAAGCCTCTGCCTTCGGCTCCAGTCATGATCCCAGAGTCCTGGGATCAAGCCCCACATCAGGCTCTCTGCTCAGCAGGGAGTCTGCTTCCCCCGTCCCCCCTCTGCCTGCCTCTCTGCCTACTTGTGATCTCTGTCTGTCAAATAAATAAATAAAATCTTTAAAAAAAAATAAAAGCATTTGTTCTTTCTGACTCTGATTTTCTTTGGACTTTCTTGTTTTTTAAACAGGAGAGAAAGGATAAAGTATCTTTGATTGCTAAATGGTGTACACTTCCCATGCTACTAGAAACTGGAAAGTAAGTTTGTTTTGTTTACTGGGGTGGTGCTACGCTCATCTACTCTACACCTGATTCCTTCCTCCTCATCTACCTTTACCTCAGCTACTTTAAGGAAAAAAAAAATGAAAAGGAGTGAGGCCAAGATCTCCTTATTCTAAAGGGGACCAAAGGTCAAACACATACATTCGAGCACGCTGGTGATCTTCAGGAAGGAAAAGGATTCAAGCCTTTTTTACTCTGCATATGTGGACTGTATTGTATTGGCTGAAACCTCTATTACAATATTAAATAGAAGTGGTAAGACTGAGTATCCTTGTCTTGTTCCTGACATTTGGGGGAAAGCATCTGGGTTTTTCACCATTAAAATATGGTATGAACTGCATGATTTTCATAAATGCCCAGAAATATTCTGGAGCTTTGTAGTGAAATGTGGTTAGGTTATATGAAAATAATTTGTTTCTCTGAGTCTTCCTTTTAAGGCTTGTTTGGCCAGAATAGGCAGTCATTAATGTAGGGTTAATTTTCCCCATTATGGCAGCATAATTATTCTGAGTATACTACTCAATGCCCAGTTCTTATGAGACTTTCTGCTTTGACTGGTTGGAACAGGTGCTATTAATAGTACTATGTAACCTATGGGTATTGTTCCTCCTAATTCTTTCAATATTTGGATGGGGGGTACTTTTCTCATGTGCATGTGCTGATTGGTTTCCAGTGGGTACGCAAAGAAGACTCTTCACTAATCTCTAAGATTTTCTTTCTATTAAGCTTTCTCCTCTTTGGTATTTTGCCCGGTGGACCCTTGCTATCTTGTCTTCCCAGGACTTCCTCTTTCTTTTCCTCAGCTCACGGAGACAGCAAAGCTCTGCCTGGGCTCCCTCTTCCTGCACTATAGTCTGGAAACTCTCTCCAAGCAATAATCTGAGGCGATCATAAGATTAATCACGTTTGTCTCCCATGTTTTTGGTTGTCATTGGGCTTTAATACATGATGCCCAATATACTGAGAACTGTAGTTTCACATATTTTGACCAGTTTTCTATTTTTTTTCCCCGGTGTTAAGGTAAATGATGTCTCTTTTATTCCATTTCTCTAGAAGTAGAAGTCATAAATCAGATCTAGCTTTTGGTTCCAGGTCTGTATTTTACTTAGTTGGAAAAGTCAGTAACCTCAGTAGATACTTTACTGGTCCACATGGAGATTAAATATCAGTTTACTTTCAAAACTTTAATTTTTTTTTTTTTTTCAAATCAGATGTAGCATTTGTGTGAATGACTAGAACCAATTGGCAGGCAAATAATAATACAGTACTCTGTCATGATTCAGTATAGTTATTCTTTCTTCCTTTCTTCAGAAAATGTTCAACCACCTAGGAAAATCATTTGAAAACTGAAAAAAATTATACTATGCAAATGATTTAATTTGAAATTAAATTTTAAGTCTATACTCATTTTGTTTTTTTGTCTTTATTTTCCTGGAGGGAAATCAGAGCATCCTAGAGTGACAAGCAAGGACATAGAAAACTCTTTTTGCCGACTGCATGTCAAGTTCTATTTCCTATAGTTACTGCCCTTCATGTGAACATTTTTAATTATCAAATGTATAAAGTAATGATAAAAATCAAACTGAAAGCCTGGATGTCTCAGTTGGAATAGCATGTGACTCTTGATCTCGGGGTCATGAGTTTGAGCCCCATGCTAGGTGTAGAGATTACTTAAATAATTTTAAAAAATGAAACTGAAAGATTTTGAAAGTTTGCAAAGAAATAGAGTGGTAATTCACCGTTTAATTACCCTAATACGTTCTATTGAACTTTGAATTCAAATTTCACATGACTCATGTAATGCAGTCCTATTAATTATCTTCAAATTTGAAGACTGCATGACCTACAGATCTTTCATGTTCTTATCTTTTTTGCCCTTGGCATTTGAGCCTTCTGTTTCTTGCACCCACAAAGTTACCTCCTACAGCAAAGCCTACATACACATTATTTCTTCTGCTGGAATTTTTTTTTCCATGATTATTATACAGCTGGCTTCTTTTCAACATTCACGTTTCAACTCAGATATTACCTTCCTAAGAAGTCTTTCTTGTCTATGCTGGTTAATGTGGGCTTACCCATTGTGGTAGTGGTCGGAATTTTAAGAGGACCCACAATTACCTATAACTTTGTATAATCTACTGTCTTTGAGTATGCATGAGTCCTGTGAATATGTTGGGATAGCACCATCATCATTATGCTATGTTATCTGGCACAAGGAAGTATACAGATATAATTGTGTTCCTAATAAGTTGACTAGAAATTAATCTAAAGGGCACTTATCTGGAGTGGCCCTGAGCTAATCAGGCAGGCCCTTTGACAGCAGATATTCTTCTGTTTATGTGGAAGAAGCAATCATTTTGTGAGAACCTATGGTGGAAGCCACATAACATGGACCTGAGGGCAGCCTCAAGATGCTGATATTACTTCCCGCCAACAACCAACTAGGAAACAAGGACCTTCGTCCTACAATTGCAAGGAACTGAATTCTGCCATCAACATGAATGAGCTTGGAAGACTACCCTGAGCACCACAGGAGAATGTAACTTCAGTTCACACTCTGATAGCGGCCTGAGGAAACCTTGAGCAGATGTCTCCATTAATGCATGCCCAGACTCCTGACCTAGGAAAACTGTGAGTTGATAAATTGCGCTGCTTTAAATTGCTAAATTCTTGGCAATCTCTTATGCAGAAATAGAGAATGAATACACTCCAGACCACTCTCTATCACACTGTTTTGTTTTATATTCTTCATGGCCTAAAACTCTTTGAAATTATCTCATATGTATTTCTTGTTTATTTCGGTTATCTACCCCTAGAATATACATTCTACTAGAAAAGCAGTTTTGGTTGTCATTCTGCCAGGTTGATTTTGGCTATATTGGCTATTTGGGAGGTAGATTGGAGAGAACTAGAAATCTGTTTTTGTTTTGCTGTTGAAAAAAAGAGAGAGAAGCTAATATAAACTGTATAATATTGACATTTTCTCAGTGGGACAAAATAATCTTTCTTTGGTATTCTTCAGTTTAGTAAATAATTAAATATGAAAGAAAGACTAAAAAATTCTTGAAAATTGAGAGAAGCACCAAGCCAAAATTTCACATAAAACAGAGGCATGCAGCTCTGTTATTTTTCAAATAATACAATTGTTATGGAAGCCGTGCAATATTTCAGCACAGAATTTTATTTTGCATAATGAATTTTTTTTCTTTCTTCTTCTTCTTCTTTTTTTTTTTTTTTTTTTTTTTGGATTTCAGCCTCTGTAGTTATTGTGACCACGTGTGGTGCCGATGCCAGAACATTCCTCCCTTGTGTGTTTCATGCCCAATATGATCCTCATATTCAGGGCTTCCAGAAGATTCTGTCTGTTTTGTGAATTCTTGCTATTGTTATCCTGAAAAGGTAATCAGCAGCTGCTTGTGCCAAAGAGGAGGGAGAGAAGGAGCTACATCATTGTCCTTTGTTCTCTTACAGGAAGAACTGAACTATGGCGCACTCTTTACTTTTTATTGAACTAGCAAGCAAAAAATATATTGTTTGTTGTTTTTAATCAACATATTTTCAGGTATCTATTCCCTTGAGTAAAAATTCTTCAAGCCTTTGTGGTCTCTTATACTCATGTTCGAAGTTTTAGAGCTAAGCAAATGTTGCATTCCTTATCACCTTGAATTCAAATGTATTGCAACATCCGGGCTATGTTCTTCCTGACTGCCTAATGTTTGCAGCTATTAGCAACTATAAACATCTGTAATAAGCAAGCTCACCCTCAAATCATAGATCTTTACAATGTCACCAATTATTTTGGATTAGCTTATGTCTCTTCAGCTAGTCAACCTGTTCATGAAAGCTCTAAATCCCAAACCCTCATTTAAACCAGTTTCAATAATATCATCTGAATCCATCCCAAGATTTCAAATCCTGGCAAACAGTTTCAGACATATGTGTGGAAGTATTAATCAGTATCTCTTTCATACAAGTTAAAGGATTCTAGAAATTATCCTCTTCAAAAGAAATATGTTTCCCACTGATCCTCATTGGCACCTAAAATTTTACCATCTAATAAAAAAAAATTGGCTCAAGATTTACTGCTTACAAAATGATGGAGTTAATACACAAAAACCTATAATATATTGCGTTTTTGTTCCCTGAAACCCAAATCCAGTTTAATCTGATAGGCAGAAAAGCATATTGGGAAGGGAGTCCTGGTTTAAGTCTTGCCTCTATCTTTTATTAGCACAATCTTGAAAGCTTCTGGGCCAGCATATCCTTAAATGTTAAAATCAAATAAAACAATTCTTATCTTACTAGACTACCATAACTATATCAGATACCGTAAGACAAAGACTAAAACCAAACACAGTTATTAGTCGCTATTATTGTTGTTATCTTGGGTGACCTGCTAAGTTCTAGGTGCAGGTCCCTCGAGATATACGAAAGTGGGATGGGTTTATTTTATGTGTCTTCCAGGACAAAACTACGAATCGAATAAGGAAACTCTAGGAAGAAACAAAGTTCACTTCATTCCAAAGAAAGGAAAAAATAAATTACTATCTATCTGTGAAAATTAATACAGGGAAACGTCACTAAAATAGAGTTGGGGGGGGCCAGAAAGGAGAATGCTCTTGTCTTACAATCTGTTGTTATTTACAGACCTCAGCTGGAGGAGACATACCTTGTAAATTGATACTACTTGATGGCCCCAGCTAGAGCAAGAAAGGTTTTCTCCCCTGGCAGCAGCCCAGTGGATGGATGAGAGACTGTCACAACTCAGCTAAAGAAAAGCCAGTGTACTTCAAACTCTCACTTTAGTCCAATGGCTTTTTTGTTTATAACAGCCCTTCCAAACTCCTCCTTTCCCTTATAAAAGAGTGTCGCTCTCCTTTGTTCTCAGGCCTGCCTGTGGTTTTGCCATAGCTTGCTTATCCCTCTGACTACAATTCTCTGCTATTCCTGAATAAACATTTTGCTGGTAAAATAACCGACAATTTTATTTTTAAGGTTAACAAATCATGTTAGTATTGTTGTTACTATTATTTATTGACTGACTACTTCCTATAGGCAAGATAGCATGCTAATTGCTTTCATGTATTGTGTCATTAAATCTTCACAACCCCATAGTTTTTCCTATTTTATGGCAAAACATACTGACCAAGGTCAAAAAAGAGCTATAGAGCTATGATTTGACCTCAGATCTGTGAGATTACAGAGAGGATAACAGATGGGACCTATAGGATGGACGACTTGTAAGTACATGTAATTCTCAATTAGACTTTGTAGAACTTCATTTAAATTGCTAAAGATTTATTCAAGTACATAGAATCTGGATTAGTTATTGTGGAGGTCTTACATGATACTGTGACATTTATTTCACATGGACATTTGGAGAACTTTGAGGATGTCAAGTAACACAGTTGTAAAATTTGAGAGTATTTTGGAATATTATGATTTGTAATATGAAATATATAGTTAGTCTTTGTCCCCTTTTCTGGCACAGAGCTGCCCAAACCCTTGTAATTTCCTAGGTGGTGGGAGAAATAAAGTGTCTTTTGTTACGTTAATGAGGTGGCTTTGGGAAGGCACCTAAGGATGGGGTTGGTGCCAGTGGGTTCTGACCATGTGATTAGAGGGTTGGAACTTTTAGTCCCACCCCACTGACCTCCAGAAAGGGGAGGGGTGCTGGAGATTGAATCAATTGCCATTGGCCAATGATAAAATCAATCACACCTGTGTAATGAAGCCTCCAGTAAAAACCCAAAAGGAGGAGGTTCAGAGAGCTTGAACTGGTGAACACATGGAGATGGAAGAGAATAGTGTGCCTAGAAAAAGGCATGGTAGCTCTGTGCCTCTTTCCACATACCTTGCTCTATACATCTCTTCCATCTGGCTGTTCTGAGTTTCTTCCTTTTATAATAAACTGGTATAATAAGTGAACTGTTTCTCTGAATTCTGTGAGCCACTCCAGCAAATTAATCCAACCTAAGGGGGGTGGCAAGGTCTTCTAGGACTGAACCCTCAGTCTGTAGAATCTGATGCCATGTGGGTAGTGTCAGAGTTGAATTGAATTCTCAGACATGTTGCTGGTATCTGAGAATTGCTTGTTGGAGGTATTGGAAAACTCCTTCCCCTAAGTTGGAGTTGGGTCTCAGACATCAAAAGAATTTGCAAAATTGAAAACAGTAAGAGAGGGACTTAGTCGTGGATTACAAGATGACCACAACATCACAAATAGTTATGAACCCTTGTTCAATAACATCTAAAGCATCCCATGAGGTTAGTTAAAATGACGTAGAAAGGTATGAATGACTTTACAGGAATTATACCCATAATAAGCCTCTGATAGCTGCTGACGGTAGTGGTGATGACTAAGCAATTTAAACCAACATGACATGACCCAATAAAACTAAATGCATTTATTTGCCAATTTATGTATCTATCTAATCGTCATCTCAGGGTACAGCAATCCTATATGAATGGCAAAGACTGGGGCTGATTCTGTCGAAGAAGTATTTTAGTTAACCATCACTCAAACTTTATCCAAAGAGGACAAGATATCATCCAAAAAGTCTCTTTTCATTTGTTATTCAAATTTGACCTGCCCAGTTTTGGCTAATAAGTTTAAACTTGAGTGAGACAGCTTGGGTACTTTTCTTAGCGGATCTCGTAAGGTTTTGCACACCAGAGTAGATTGGGCAACTGTCTGAGATGTATGGCTTTCAGGACACTGACATGAACTCATGTCCTGCAGAAGGCTCTCCAGTCCTCTTAAATGGTGACACTGGGATTATATCAATGGAACTTTGATTTTTAGGTCAAGATGCTAATTCTAGTAAAGACAGATGGGCTGGATTGTTCTTCTGGTTACAAACAGAGATTTCATTGTGAGTTTCTGTTCCTTTTCTAAAGAAGAGTTTTGATAAGAAAAAATTAAGAAATTAGGACTTTCAGAATGTGGGTATAGGTTGCAAAAGAGGCATTTAATAGAAAGAGGATACTTGAATCAGATAGCAATCTATTCAATTTAAGGATTCAGTAGAGCTAAAAATCCCTGAATTTTAACATTGCTTTGAGCTAGATAACAATCTAACAAATGAAAATTTTCATACCTTTAAAATAAGTATCAATACATACTTCATTGAATTTGTGGAGATCAAATGAGATAGTTTATAAAAATTTTCTTCTACAAATGTTGTTTATCCTACCTTAACAAAAATAATTTATTTTCTTCTTAAATTCGCTGGAGTCTCAGAAATTATCTTTGTGGGTCTTATATTCTTTTTTATTATTCTTTTAAACTTTAATAAGATTATTGATTTTATATTTATCATTTTTATGGATGTGTCTATCATGTTCTCAATGTTAGAATTATTTTTATTGCTATCATTTAATTACTAAACATTTTTTGGTTCTACTACTACGTATTATTGCAGTCGTATGTGAGTTTAGGAAATGTGAGAACAGCACCTCAAACAACTGATGTTTTGAAAAAATATGTTTTAGTTTGATGGTTGGGTATTGATTATAAGTGAGTAATCCCTTGAAAGTTTACATTTGATACTTAACAAAAAATGAGTCTAACATGTGTTGTTCTCCCAGTATGACTTTTTTTGGCATGATCTGTGAAAATTTATGAAGTCATGCAATTTTAGATAAATCTGAAAGACACTTGGGGAAACATTAATGTAACCCCTCAATTTATAGTTGAAGGGACTAAGGCCCCATATTTATATGATATTGCCTATTACCCAAGTTGCAAGATAGAATATGTAGTATGATGTGTACTTACATACAAATAACCATATATAATAATCAGGGACAATATGCAACCTCTCAGTTGACCACAAGTCTGTCATCGGGAGCACTCTTCCCCACTTCTCTCTTGCACTCTTAAACAATAAACCCCTCCTTATTTAAAATTTCTGCTCAGTTGCTTTTCCTTAGAGAAGCTGTCCCTATGTATGTCTAATACACACTTCCTTACTTGGTTGAATGGAATGGAATGTATATAGAATGTTTTTAGTATTCATTTTCACACTTAAAAAATATTGTGGTAAGATCACTTACCTGGAAATCTACCCTCTTAGCAAATACATAGGTGTACAATATATTATTGTTTACTGCAGGTATAATGTTGTACAGCAGATCCCCAGAGCTTAATCATTTTGCTTCATTGAAACACTATGCCCATTGATTATAACTTCACCTTTGTATGTATTATTCTCTCATTAACATATGTATTATCCTAACCCGTGGGTTCCAATACCACAGTGGCACTCACTGCCAGATGTTTCTCACCATGGAATTCCCCATGCTGAACACAAATATTGACTCATTATATATGCTCAAATATTTATTGAATTAACAAGCAAAATGTAACCCAATTCTATTTTGAAAATAATCCTTTAAAAATCCAGAATTTTGAGGGAGAGTTTTCTGACTACGTTTGTTATCCTAGTGGTCTTTAGAATCATGTCAGTGCCCAGTTTATTCCTAATTATAGATATTTCTGGAAAAATTCTTAGATACCTCTCCTGCCTGTATCATAGATCAACTCTGTGTGTGTGTGTGTGTGTGTGTGTGTGTTGAGAGAGAAATAAAGATGAAGGGAGGGAAAGAGATGGAGAGAAGTAAAGCATTAAGAAGCAGAGATCAACTTGTTACAAAGAAGGGGACAAGTTCAATAAAAGAGAAAATGAGTAACTTTTGTAGTGAAACCCTAATATTAAAGACATTAAAATGTAAAGTATGGGGATTATGTGGAGGAAAATAATTTTTCCTCTCACTGTATGAATCTATATCTTTTATGATAGAAGATGTGATAATACCACTTTTCTAAATACAAAACAACAGTAACAACTGTATTTGACTATAGTAACAACTATATTTAAAGTTTATTCTGAGGTATGTCCACTCTGTGAACATCTCTATTCTTATTAGCCCCATTTCAAAACCATAAAGTGAGGTTAATAATAATAACTTGTATACTACTTACTATATATTCAGTTACTCCTGCCAAAGCATATATGTGTATTAACTTATTCACAAAAAAACTTACGATGTAGGTATACTTCTTTTCATTATTGTGAATAGAAACTGAGTATTTTTTTATTAATTTAAAAAATTTTTTTAATAAACATATAATGTATTTTTATCCCCAGGGGTACAGATCTGTGAATCGCCAGGTTTAGAAACTGAGTATTTTTTTTTAAGATTTTATTTATTTATTTGACAGAGAGAGAGAGAGAGAGAGCGCACTAGAAAGGGAATACAAGCAGAGAGGGGAGAGTGAGAGAGGGAGAAGCGTCTTCCCACTGAGCAGGAAACCTGATGCAGGGCTCATCCCAAGACCCTGGGATCATGACCTTAGCTGAAGGGAGATGCTTAACTGACTTAGCCACTCAGGTGCCCTGGAACCGAGTCTTAAGTAAACTTACTGTAATGTCAGAAAATGACTTGGTTGCTCATCCTGCATTTCCTCTCTTCCTCCTTCCCACTTACTGGGAAATGCAGAACGGGATCAACAGTTGAATCAGCCTCCTTGAATCCCAAAATACCAGCCACATTTTGAGGATGGCAGAGCCACTGCACAAGCCTGGATCCTTGGATGACCTTGTGGAGTAGAATGATTTACCTACATTTGACCACCCGCCTAATTTTGGGTTGTTACATCTGAGGGAAAGAAATGTTTATCTTATTTAAGCCACTGTAATTGGTAGTAAATTTATCACAGGACATTACCCTGTGCTCTAACAACAACCAACCAACCAAACAAACATGCCTTCTACCCAGTACTTTGGGGATAGGTAGAAAGTTCTTGAACCAGGTAGAACAGAACTAAAGTTTCAGAGAAAAGAAAACCCTCATGAGCAATATCATGGTCTCGTCACAATAGCAAAATTATGGCTTCTCATTTCTGCAAAGAAGAGATATATACTCTATTAAATGTGCCATATCTCAGAATGTCAATGTTGCAAGGCAATATATCTACTATCGTCATCATGTGAACAGATCCATCTGCCGAGATAGATTAAAATGGACTAACTTCTTGAGCCTGACGTGTAAAAACAATGCCAATTTTTGAATTTACAGTAAGAAATCACTGTCACACAATCAGAGATAGTCAAGTTCATGTAACCAATTTATTTTCTTCATGTAGTCAAGATGAATGGGATGCCAAATTATAATCAGAAGCTACTGCACAGTTTCATGAGAACTGGATATACTTAAAGCCTCTATAATCAGCCCCTTGAGTCTCTGTAGGCAGATGTACACAGGAAGCCAAATCTTAATCAGAGGTTGCTTCACGACCATGGAATCAGATGTGAGGAGTTTGATGATTCAGACGTCACATGGTGCAACTTACAACCATGATTCTCTTGGCAGTGAGAACAGATATGCTCTTGCACATCTTTAGCTAAGACCACTCTCATAATGGTAAGCCATTTCCATCTGTGTTTCCAGATTTGGAGCGGCTTTATCGTGAGGATCAGAAAAACTCTAAGTCAAAACAAAGGCTAAGGGTTCTATCCACTTTTACCCTATTTGTTTCCACTTCGTGTGTGTGCCTCATTTTCCTGTGATTCCTCTTCTGATCTACTTATTCTTTTTTTAGCTCTGTGCCTACATTGCTTTGAACTAACTTGACCTACTTTTGTGGAAAATTAGTTGATTTACTGCTTAGTTTTCAACAGGCAATCTTGTGTCAAACATCTCTGCATTGTGAGGGCCCATAATTAGAGCTCTCAGTAACAATAGAAGAAACTTTTTCCAAAGTTACCTTTTAAGGTCAAGTACTATAGATTATCAAAATTTTATCACTTCTTTTCTCTCCTCTGAAATTGAACTTGGTTTTTAGCTTCTTATGGTATTCAACCATGTATTGCTCTTTGTAATTTGGTCATTTTTATACCTTGATACTTTGTGCTTCAGTTTGCACTTAGGGAAGTGGCTATTTGTGATTCATCATTGTGGTCATTTCAAGACTCAGGACAATGTCTTACAAAGATAGGCTCAATCAGCATTTGAATAATTGATTCAATAAAGAAGTTAATGACAACATTGAGGTGAAAAGAGAGCTAAGGTCTTTTTTGTTCATAGCTAGTGCGATCTGGCTAACACCCTGATAATGTTTCTTAGTCAATACACATCCCTTTACATAAAATATTTTATATTCCTCAGAAGATAGTAACTTCATGTGATTATACATTACATCATCATATGCTAACATTACCACCATGATAATGACCTAAAAGGTGTGGTTAAAATATGCATTATTTCGATTATTGTCCTCAAATGTTTTGAGGTACCGGTAGTAGTTGCTCTTCTTTTCAGAGCTGGAAACCAAGGCATAGAAAGAAGTCACTCATGGTCCTCTGTTATTTCTGAAATCAAATTTTGTACATGATGAGATGACATAGCCTATGCTCCTAACTCCGTGCCAGCCTGCCTCCTGGGTTCTCATGGATTATCTCGTTTCCTCTCCTCACTCGCAGATATGAGGTAGATAATGAGATAAAAAGGATGACGGCAGTCTCCCATAGTTATGACTTAAGTAAAGGGTTTGGTGATTTGTGTGGGTAGGGAGGTATCATAGATTGTTGGGTAGTTCTTCTGTTTAGTCTTTATTTATTTATTTATTTTTAAAAGATTTTTATTTATTTATTTGACAGACAGAGATCACAAGCAGGCAGAGAGGCAGTGAAGCAGGTTCCCTGCTGAGCAGAGAGCCCGATGTGGTGCTCGATCCCAGGACCCTGGGAGGCTCTAACCCACTGAGCCACCCGGGTGCCCCTCTGTTTAGTCTTTATGTCATATTCTTCTACCTCTGCTCTGTCTGCCCTTTGTTATTCTGCTCTCTGTTCCTTCTTGTAAAATATCAGCATCTCCCATGGCTCAGTCTTCCATCACGTCTTCTACTTAACACAACTGTCTTTGTCTCACTTGCCTGGCTTGTCTCTCTGTTCACCATCTTTGGATTTATTGGCTCCTTGCTAGGCGCACACACACACACACACACACACACCCATTTTCCATTTAGTCTCAGCTCAAATTGGGTTTTTCCCAGGAAGCTCTTTCTGACCCTTCCCTGCCATATGATCTCTCAGCATTTTCTTTTTCACAACACTTATTTCAGTGTAATGTAAGGTAAGGTAACTATTTATTTGTTTACAGGTGAAAGAGATGCTGGTTCCCTGGCAGTGCACAAGTCCTCTGGAATAATGGCGTCATAATTTTCTCTAATATTTAAATACAAATGGGTTGACTGTTCACTCCACACACATGGAAGTCCAGACTATTCCAAATATTTTGGGAATTAATAGGGAACTTAAATTTCTCTCAATCATTTCTGTGTACAAATCCCTATGACAGTGGCATGCAAGTTATCTACTTCTTGCTACGTGCAACTTTGAACACGTTTTTAACACCTCCTTTCTCCCCATAGGATATGACCCCTAGTCTTTTCCTGAACAGAGCACAAGTATTTCAAACTTGCCTGAAAAGTTGGGGGTGCTGATAGTGGTGGTGGCGGTGGGTGGAGTGGTTTCACATTCTAGCACAGCAAATTAATAGTACTCTTGGAATCGTCTATTAGAAACACTCAGTGAGCATTACAAAAATCCCGTTTGGGTCTCACCCAACCAATGAAATCAGATGTTCTGGTGGTGGACCATCATCCTGTGTTTTTATTGTTGTTTTAATTTACGTGTTATTTTAATACACAGCTGGGTTTGAGAATCACTGAATTAAAGTCCATTAAATTACTCTAAGGACCTGAGTTTTTCATAGTGAGAAAGTTCATCAAGATATTTTTGTAAATAAACATAGTCTCTTCACCAGACAAATACCCCCTTCCCCTGACTTTCTGGCTTTAATAAAAAGCATTCTTTCCACCATACTAGGTAGATTTATTATTTCATTTCTATTTTTTTGCTAGATTCTAAGCTCCATGAAGACGGGATTAAAATAATTGTCCTGTCATTATGGTTTCCCAGGGAGAAAAAAATCCCATGGTGCCTAAGACATATTAGTTACCCAATAAACATTTGTTGAATGAGTCAAAGAATTCACAGTTTCAGAAAATTTGTAACAGAAAGATTATTTATCTGTTTGAAAATTAATGTGGAAAGAATTAAAAAAAGATATTTAACTACCGATATTATATTAGTAGCTAATATTTTTATTAGAAGAATAATTCCTTAGAAGTTTAGAAACACAAATTTGCATTATGAGTAACTTTGATTTCTCATAAAATTATCATGCTAGCTTTCTAAATTTAATTGCAGGCAAAGAATTGGAGAGGAAATAAGCTGCCTTTAATCTTCCAGTCTTTCAGACACTGGCTCTAAAAGTGACTGGAATAAGAAAAAGAATTTCAGACAATGGGGGATTTTATCAAATGTATTTTCCCAACAGGAAACAGGGCAAAGAGATCTGCAGACTTCAGCAGGAAGCCTCGAGCAAAGATTTGCTGCCATATGAGAGCTGAGAAGTAGGACAGTGGGCTAACCCCTGTCTGATATTTGTATGGGTGTTCTTAAAAGTGGGGGAGGGGAATGGATTTTTTCCACAGCTGAATTCCAGATGTATCCAAAGGAACACATTTTATGCTCACTGATGTCAACTGTCTCCTAACTCCTTCACTAATTATTACAGATTGGGCATTGTAAACCCATGTCAATTCAGGCAACAATTCTCAATGTTTTTGGTGTATGGTGCCAGTCTGATCTCTGTTTCGTAGCTTAATAATAACAGCAGCAATAAAAAATAGTGTCATGTAATGAGCACGTACTGTTTGGCATGTCTTTGCATACGTTATCTATTGTAACATTACAGCTAACCCCGGCAATTACCACCGACATTTTACAGACAAAACCAAGGGCCAGAAAGAGTAAAGAGGTTGCTGGTGTTCAGAGTTAATGAACAGTTCAATAGCTTCTCAGACTGAGGGTTTCTTTGTAGCAGTGTCTCCTGCCAAACCTACAAAAGAAATCCTTAAAGAATGAAGATTGAGATTAAATGTGAACATGTTAATTTCAGTTCCTCTTTCCAGTCCCTGGGTCAGCATAATGACCAAATAACAGCTCTATTCAGACCAACCTTTGGACGACTGAGCTCTCCAGTTAGCTAATTGATGAGCCCACAAATAAGTGTATTGTCAGTTTGGTCTTTTAGAGTCAAAACATATGATTTATTAAAAACACATCCATGGTTTTGTTGGTGTCAGTGTTGTAGTTGAGTACAATTATTAAACAAATTGAAGCTCTTGTGACTTCTATATCTTACTTGGTCTATGTTAAGGTACTTCAGGGATTTAATGGTTAAAAAAAAATGTATTTATCTTGTCCAGCCAAAAACGTGCTTCCTAACCTACTATCTAAGAAAGGTTTCAGACATACGAGGCAGGGAAATGGCCAATTCAAGCCTTCTTCCAGATGTTTGTGTTTTGAGACAGCCAATGCTATTTGCCAGCTGGAATGTAATTGGATTTGGGAAAGGATAATTTCCACCATGAAACTTGAATAACTCATTATTTTAGCCTTCAAGACAAGAACCCTGGTAGAGATCTAATCCCAAAATTCTAAAAGAGAAAAGAAAAAACAAAAACAAAAACCAAACAACCTTCTCCTAAGAGGAAGCCATAGGAGCTGTAGGACACTGGAGGTTTGATTTCTCAAAGACAGTGATTCTGAAGGATCAATCAGTGAGACACAGAAAAAGCCTCAAACTATGATGTACTCAAACAGTGATGGACAATTGTTATTTTCATACCATCATGTTCACAGTATGAGTCTCTGCTTGACTGCTAGTCTTTGCTCACACTACTTCCTCAAACCAGAGCATGTTCAGTCTAACTTTCAGGATTGACTTGGATCAAGTCCTCAGGGATCTTCTAACTCAAGACAGAACCAATGTAACTAGTATTCTAGGACTCAGCCTCAAGCACTAATTGTGTAC
Source organism: Meles meles (assembly GCF_922984935.1). Taxonomy (NCBI): domain Eukaryota; kingdom Metazoa; phylum Chordata; class Mammalia; order Carnivora; family Mustelidae; genus Meles; species Meles meles. The sequence continues at coordinate 18,231,245 of NC_060066.1, read as the reverse complement.
CCAGTTCAACCCTATTTCTGAGATGTGGACCACATTTGTACCTCCTATTTGGTAACCAGATTGCTGTTTTGTTCCTTGTACTTTGCTTTTTTTTTTTTTTTAAAGATTTTATTTATTTGACAGATAGAGATCACAAGTAGGCAGAGAGGCAGGCAGAGAGAGAGAGAGAGAGGGAAGCAGGCTCCCTGATGAGCAGAGAGCCCAGTGTGGGGCTTGATCCCAGGACCCTGGGATCATGAACTGAGCTGAAGGCAGAGGCTTTAACCCACTGAGCCACCCAGGTGCCCCTACTTTGCTTTTTTTTTTTTATTTGGGGTCCCCTGCCTCTAAAACTAGGATCCAGAATTATTCTTTTCAAGCCAGTTGCTAGAAACTAACATTCTGGCCTTGACTCCTTGCCTTTATGCTTGTGCATAAATGCACTTTATTATGCTATGCCTTTATGCACTTTGACTCAATTGCAGAGTTTTGCTGATACTTATCCACTACCTAGATGTCTTGCTCTGAATTCCCATCCCCTCAGTAAGCCTCTATATCTACGCCATCTAACTCCTATCTCATAATAAATGCTTCTGGAATACCATTTGGCATTAATTTTTTTTATTTTTTTTTTTGCATTTGGGGTTATATGGATAGACTGAACTTCCTTCTGGTACCCGTGGTTGCTTGCTCACTCATGTCTCCCAGAGAATTTCTGTTTGCCCCATTTCATTGCATCACTAAACTTTGTGCAGACCTATGACACACAGAATCCCATAAATCCTAGCTGCTGAATATGAACACAAATATCCCATTCTGGTCAGTGTGTGGGATTGCATAACCCCACATGCCATATAGCACTGCTGGCACATTTTCTTGCAGGAACAATTCCTCTTCCTGGAAATAATCACAACCAGAAGTATTAAATTTTGCAACACCCTGGGAAACCACTTGAATTATTCTGGGAGAGTGAGGAAGATATCAAGTGTCAGTTCTGGAGTCAACTTTTGTTAGAATAAGAAAACTGTGTTTGTGCTATCTTGATCACAAAAATTTCTCCCCGAATATTTTGGAAAAAAAAATACATGTGCTTATATTGCTTTATATATTTAGGTGCACACTGCTAAATTCCCCACTTCAAATTGTGAGTATATCTGAGCAATGGAGGTGCTTTTCCAGAGGTCTTTAAAATTAAGATATGTTCTCATTATTTGGGATTCAGCTCAAAAGCAGAAAGTCTACTCAAATTTCTGGCTCCATATCAAACCCTGAATCTTTAGACTGCATTTTGTGGTGTCCATTTTGGTTGCTTGAGGTCTATTTTATATACTCATTTATCACTAAAATTGTAAGAATTATAAATAAGTAAATATATGTATATAGAGACCCATGTATGTATGCACAAGTGTATATTCACATGACATTTTACAAAATGCACCGGCATGTGATGTTTCATTAAAAATCTCAATGTACATTGTAAATGAAATATTACCACCATTTTACAGACACTGAAGCAGTACTTTTTTATTTTTTTGAGAGGGAGAGAGAGAGAGAGAAATTATGAGCTGAGGGAGGGGCCCAGGGGGAGGAAGAGAGCAGAGCAAACTCTGTGCTGAGCACAGAGCCCAATATGGCACTCAATTTCACAACACTAAAATCATGACCTGAGCTGAAACCAAGAGTGGGTTGCTCAACCAGCTGAGCATCCCAGTGCCCCAGAGGCAGAAATCTCAAATGAGTTGATTAAAACCTCTAGCAAAACCATGAGCTGAATTTAGGTCCTGTGGTCCCAAATCTCCTACTGTTTCATCAGGTTTCACTGAAGAAGCTCACTGCCTTAGTCATCACCCCTCCCTGTGCTGGTACCAGGATAGAGTATGCTCTTCTTTGGTATGTATGCCAAAAAAGGAAGACACGCATCACAATTTCAACAAAGCATACAGCCTGGTAAGTTGTAATATTTTATGTCACCTACCCTTGAGAAAAAATTACTGACTCCCTAGATAACCTAGAATGGAAAATTGTATCATTTCCTCTTAACCTAGAATGGGAGAGCAAAGGAGCAAAATCATCAAGACCTGTCCTTGGAAATCAAGGATTTATATTTTGTTCCTATATTCATTTAGCCAAACAATACATTTTGATTAATGTAATGTACTAAGTATTAGTCACCATGATAGAAATTGAGAATACAAAGATTGAAAGGCAGTGCCTATTCTGAAGCTGTTCACAGTTTTGTGGGAAGCTGTAAATGGTTTTATTATAAGTATACAGAAGATTATGCCAACTTAGGGAGGAAGACTCCACTCTACTTTTGAAAACCTAAAAAGTCTTATTGAGTAAAAAGTCACTTAAAGAAGACAAAGGAGAAAAACATACAGCTGCTAAGTGAGGAATTCAGATTGAAGTAAGCCCATATAGTAAGGCTTAAAATCATGAAATTATAAAGCATATTCTGGAACTAATGTATTTTGGAGAAAGAAGGGTTTTCATGAGTCTGGAGGTTAGCGTGGGATCATTCCAAGAAGAATCACGGATGTGACTCTGGGATTTTTCTACCCATTCCATAGGCAGTGGGGTATACTCCCAGGTTTATACATGGAAGCATAGAAGGAGATCCTGAAATCTCCTGGCCACCTCCCTGAATTGGATTTCCCTCAAAAGCAGAGCCTGAGACAAACATTTTGCTGCAAGCAAAATTTGGGATGCAAACTCAGGAATCAAGGTGAGGAATGGGTAGGGGAGTTAGGGAAAGGAAAAAAGCCAGCAGCGGATGTCAGAATGAGCAGTTTCTCACTGTGATATCTTTTTTTTTTTTTTAATATTTTATTTATTTGACAGAGAGAAATCACGACTAGGCAGAGAGGCAGGCAGAGAGAGAGGAGGAAGCAGGCTCCCTGCGGAGCAGAGAGCCTGATGTGGGGCTCGATCCCAGGACCCTGGGATCATGACCCGAGCCGAAGGCAGAGGCTTTAACCCACTGAGCCACCCAGGTGCCCCTCTCACTGTGATATCTTGGGCTCAGTTCAGCTTCTGATTCACTAGGAGATGCAGAGCACACCATATTGCCACCCTGCTGACTAGAAGGAATCCAAGATATTTGTCCCCACACTCTGCTCTTCACCTGTTGAGGATAAATCCTGGGGCATTAACTCCCCAGAACTTCTGGCCTAACCTACACCAGAGCATTCCGATGTGAAAAAGTCTTTAGGTGGAGAGATGAATACTAGCTCCTAGAGGAGGCTTAAGTTGGCTTAGTTTGGTAGGATTACGAAGAAAATCATGTGGGTTATTTTTGTTTGTTTGCTTTTTGCTTTTTAAATTTTTTAAATTTTATTTATTATTATTATTTTTTCCCTGGTCCTACAAAGTGTGAAACCAGCCTATTCAATTTGGGAGGCATCAGGGGAGACCCCCTTGAGGGGGCTGTGAATTTTAAGTCATTAGGGTTTTCTTTCTCGTCATCTCCTTCCATGAGCCTGCCTCCATGGTAAATCTGAAACATGCCGGGGCTGTATGGCCCATGATAGAATCTCACTGCCCGCTGAGAGGGTTGGCTTTTAAAAGCGGGGGTATCCTAATTGCAGTCAACAGGCTTCCTTTGAATGCCTGTGGGGCTTGGGAAAGCAAACTGTGTGGTTGTTATTTGTCCTCCCTGGGATATACAGTATCAAGAAACAAGGCCTACCTTCCATCTCTTTTGTTGCTCCAGATTGCAAATGACATCCTTGTGTGGGATGCATTAAGATCCTTTGTGTCTGGGTATCAGCCGGAGGCCTGCTCAGTGTACACCCTGGCAGCTCTCATTATGAGGAATAATAAGCAACATGTTTCCTTAAGATTTGTTATCTTTTCTCACTCAGCCCCAGCCAATGCGTCTGCTGGGCATTTTCTGGGACCGGCTTTGCTACAGCAATGGAGAAGGCAAGATAGCAGAGCGGCATTTGTTATGAGATCCCAGCTGTAAGCCTGACATCTGCTGAGTATTCTGTAACCTTCTTTGAACATAATTAAACACAATCACTAGCCTCCCCCTTGGCCTCCCACCGCAGACCCCATTAAGAAAGGAGAAGAATCTGACATCAAACCTACGTGGAAAATGCTGAACAATGAGACTAATTCAACCTCAATTCATCCAGCCGTTTTTGCTGAAGAATCATTTGAGTCATTAGAGCCCTAAAATTTGCTCTACTTTTCTTTCTTTCTCTTTCTTCTTCCTTCCTTCCGTTCTTCCTTCCTTCTTTCCTTTTCTCCTTCTCTCCCTCTTTACCCACCTTTTTTTTCTCTTTTCCTTTCTTTCATTTTTGTGAGAGGAGAAATCCTTACAGTATTTTTTTCCCTCTCTTTCTTACACCCTTGCCTTAAACAAATATTTATTCTGTCCATTCTGATACCCATGCAAGATAGACATCTGCCCTTCTGCGTTTAAAGTTCTCATTTAAAACAAGTTCAGAAACACAGAAGCGTGGTTAGTGGGAAAGTCCCTGGCTGTGGAGTCAGAATTACCTGGGTGTAAATTCTCCTCAACTATTTGTTATCATTTTACCCCCACGGGGCCTCCTTTCCTTACAGATAAAGTGATGAACGCTCGTTTTTAACCTCACCAGGCTGTTGTGATGGAGAAACAAGTTAATAAACTCCAGCACATAATGCAGTGCATTATAGCTTTCTTTTGTTCTATTTGCCTCAGATTGTCCTTTGAAAAGGGTGAGACACTCCCTGAGTACTAAATAAATACGTATTGAAACAGTGAATATAGGGCGGTGTGTGGCCAGATGAATATACTGCCATACTCACAAAAACAAACATTTCAGAGTCAGAGGGGACTTCTACTCCACACAGACGGGAAAACAACTTGAAGCAATATACCTCAAGTCATACAGCTAGTTGGGGATGGAGGGCTGGCGGACACCCGAGTCTTGTGGCTTCACTTCAAGGCTTCTTCCTCTTCATTCTCTGGAGTCGATGTGAGAATGTGGGCACCCAGTCCAAGCGGAGTGGAGGCTGTGCTACTCTGTCCCAAACTCTCCCACACCAGGATGTCTCTACTACTATACGTTTTCCTTTTAAAAAGTGTTTGCGACACCGTCATTCACATTTTTGTGATAGAGAACACCGCTTGCTCACAGAGCTGTCGCCCTCTTCCTCTTCTGAAAAAGCCTTCATGCCGCCTAGAAGCTGAAAGTGATCACTGCTTCCTTTTCTACCCTCTTCTGAAACTAAAATATGGGGATGAGATTAACATAGGCTGGTGGTACAGAAGGGGACATGTTCTGTTATTTACAATTTACAAATCGTCAGAAAAGGTAATTGAAAACAAGAAAACCCATACTACGTTTGTTTGCATGTTTTTGCATATATACACATCTATGTGCGCTCACATACACACACAGATACGTGGCCACTGCTAAGTAATATTTTGAAGACTCTTCCGTATAGTATTACTAATTTCCCATACAATTAAAGATTCTCCTACCCACATTATTTTTTGGCTCCACAATGGTCTAACTTGCGACTACATGAAGGTTTTTTAAGTCACTCCCTATTGTTGAGCATTTAGCTGATTTCCAACATTCTATAATATAAATAGCATTTTCATGACCATCCGTGAAACTAGAGTTGTCTTTTTTCCCCTACAGCATATGAGTTTTCTCAAAACACTGCATTTGTAATGACATTACTAAAGAACCTGCAAATAGCAAGTCACTTTCATGTAGTTTTCCATTCTCCAAAGTATTATTATATTTAATATCTTTTTTACTCTTACAGGGATCTTTTGAAGATGATTGGATAGCTGTTATTACCTCTATTTTCTTCAGATGAAGAAACTGAGGATGACACTGGGTTTGACTGGCTAAGCTAGTATATGGCATGTCATGAGAGGTTTCGTTTAACTCAAAAGTCTAGTACCTTACATCTTTCTTTTCTTCCTATCTCCCTGCCTGTGTTCTTGCCCCATTCCAGCCCCATTTTATGGACAAAAGAAGTCATTACCTCTGTCCTTGAGGACACTGGAGGAGAAGGGCGGGTAAATTGATATTTACATTATCTTGTGAAAAATGCAGTCCTGATACAATGAAGGTGTGGCTCTTAATTCAAACAGGACTGCTATGAAGAGCTTCCTAGGAAAGGTAAAATTTAAGAGGAGAGAGTTCGTAAGTTCATAATTCTCACTAAGGAGTTTAAAGTTCCCTCTAGCCAATTATATTCTCGCTTTATCACCACTCCTTTGAAATTACAGTATTACATCCCAATAAGGCAGAGTTCCTCCTTGTTTTTGGCCACCAACCCTTATCCTCACCCTAAACTCCTTGGCCATATCCATCTTCCTCCATTGTGTATACAATCTGTAGTCTTAACGAGCGATTACCCCACTTAAAATAATGTTCCAAAACTTCTGTCCCTCTAAATCCTATCATCACATGGAACCCAACTCAAGGTTTACGTTCTTACATGAAACCAGGATCAAGTCCCTATGTCTGTGCTGAGAAATGCAGCATTCTCAGAGCATCTTAGAGAAGACTTCATTCTGTACAATTTTCCATTCTCTTATGACAATTAGATACTAGATTGCCTACTAGAATCAGTTATTGGGACTTGGACCAGGGTTACTAAGATATTTGGGTATGATCACCGTCATGAGCTAGTGCGATGATAGCGTTCTCAGAAATGACTTCTAGATGTGTGTCCTTTTTCTTCCCTCTCACATGTTTCTGTCTTTGTAGATTTCTGAGGAATGTGAGTATTAAACTATAATGGTCTTACATGTTAATTTCTTAATCTTCTCAGAAGCTTAGAATAGCTTCACAACTGAGACAAAATATCAGAAGGCTAAAGAGATGTCACTCGGGGAGGAGACTGAAAGCGCGGGAGGATGGAAAAATGCCCTTCAGATATACAACAAAGAGGCAGCCTGAGAAGGTGTTGATTGACAAAGAAGTCCACTCAATGGGGTTTGCCTTTGGAAGCCACTTCCCTCGATTCTCAGATTTTTCTGATAATGCTTGACAACACTGTTGCTGTTGGAAATGGTACTTAGCTTTATGTCAATAGACTTCACTGTAATTAAAATCAATCAGAGCATTCAGGGGATTTGGGGAACTTTACCATCTTGGCATGAGATCAGTGCACTAGAGAAAAGGCATTTTGGTTGATAGCTGAGCCATACTCCTAGAAATATCACTCAAGAACTCAGCATTTTTGGCACCAAAAGCAAAAATACTTAAATATATTGCTAAGGGCAATTTCCATAAACTGAATCTGAGTTACCACATCATTATGGAGGGCTCAAAGACAGGCAAGTTATGCAGTCCATTAATGGCTAAGATGATAGGTATAAATTAAAAAAGCAGCTCCAGAATGATTTTGTATTCTGGACGCCTGACTGTCCACACAGAGAAATACATTTAACTTTGTAATAAATATTTTATTAGCTATCTCTTGTTGCATAACAAATTGCCACAAATTTAAAAAAAAAATTAGAACAGGGGCGCCTGGGTGGCTCAGTGGATTAAAGACTCTGCCTTCAGCTCAGGTCATGATCCCAGGGTCCTGGGATCGAGCCCCACATCGGGCTGTCTGCTCAGCGGGGAGCCTGCTTCCCCCTCTCTTTCTGCCTGCCTCTCTGCCTACTTGTGATCTCTGTCTGTCAAATAAATAAATAAAATCTTTAAAAAAAATTAGAACAATGCACAGTTTTTATTCCCATGTTTCTGTCGATCAGGAGTCTTACTGGGTTTTCTGAAAGGCTATACTCAAGGTGTCAGTTGGACTGCATTCTCACTGGGAGGAGAGTCTACTGGCTGATGAGTCTACTTCCTACCCCTATGTAAAGAAGTTCATGTAGGTTTTTGGCAGAATTTATTTCCTTGTTGAAGGATGGATGACCTCAGCTTCTTGCCCAATATCAGTTCAAGGCTGTCCACAGGTCATAAGGGTTACCTACCATTCCTTGACATGTGGGTTTTTCCAACATGGCCCTTTAATTTGTCAAGATAGCAAGAAGAATCTCTGGTGTAAGCTGATTAGCAAGGTAGAATATTTTAACACAATCTTGAGAGTGATGTCAGATGCATCCCCTCTGCCATATTTTATTGATTAAAAGCAAATCACAGGTCCCTCCCACACACAATGAGAGGAGACTGCTCAAAGCTGTAACTACCAGGAGGCAGGGATCTTGGCTATATGTTAGATCTGTATGTCACTGTAAGGAATAAAAACCTCCTCGTTGCAGCATGGCTAGGTGGCTCAGTGTGTTAAGCGTCCGACTCTTGATTGCAGCTCAGGTCATGATCCCATGGTTTTAAGATTGAGCCCTGTTGTTGGTCTTACGCTGGGAGTAAAGCCGGCTTGAGAATCTCTCTCGTCTCCTCGCCCTTTCCCCCTTCCCCCATCCTCTCTCTAAACAAAATAAAACAAATGCATAAACAATGAATTTTGGAACACTGAAAAGAAATAAAATAAATGAAAAAAAAAAAAAGCCCTCATAGTTTCATATGGATACACTGAGCTCTAAACCCAGGAGCAGTCTTTAACCCTACACCTTTCCTCTCTGGACTCCTACTACAGTTCCCTAATCGTCACTTAGCCCCGAATTTTACCCCTAAAATTCATCCTCCAGAGAATAAGGTTCATTTAAAATCCGGTTAACATGTCACAGACCTGCTGGTTCCTCCTCCCTCCAGTCTTGCCCCTCCCCAGGTTAAATTCGGAATGAGTGGAACTACTGAACGGGTACAATGTCTCCTCAGTTTTATTTCTAGCATTTTTAGCTCTGCCTCTTATCACACTTCTTGTAGTTCCCTACACACAGTATGCTACTTCTCTCAGCATTTGCCTATGGTCACCAATTTCCCTCCAATAATTTCTCCCCTTCCCCCGGCACTTCCTTCATCTGGAAAATTCTAACTTGTGCTAAAAGAAATTTCTGTCTGCACCTCCTGTGAGAAGGATTCTCTATGATTTCTTAGCAGAACATGTCAAATCACTTGATGCTCTACATACCTCAAGAACTTAGTACTAACCCACTATATTATATTGATCTTTTGATTATTCTCTCTCTCCCATTTGGCTCTGCACTAAGGGAAAGGTTATGATTTTCTCCCTTTCAAAGTTCCTGATATTTAGCATTATACAATGTCATTTGAATAAATGGATAAATTAACAAGATAGCTCTGTCAGTAAACATATAATTGTCAATTTTTGCTTCAAGATTTTTTTGGAATGCACATTCTTCCTTAGATGTCAATGTGTTGTGACTTCAGTAATAGTATCTGTTTCTACTTTATTGGGTGTTTGAATTTCACCTTTGTTTTAGAAAAATTCCTAAAAGCTTATGAACATTAGATTTTTGAGCTATAAGTTGCAAATATTCCCCCTTTATCATTTAATTTTGCCTACTACCCATTTGGCCAAGTTTTTAAAATTTTATGAAGGCAAATATTTTCTTTTGTGTGTTTCCGTGATGTTATCTTCTCTGGCCGACATAGAAAATTAAATTGCTCATGCACCAAAGTGGAAGAGGGTATTTACTTCTTTTCTAGCTAACACTTATACATAACATAATCAGAATAACTACAGAATATGTTGCTTGCATTAAAGTACATCTCACGCTGTCTCAGACACATCAGGTATCTGATAAATAGGAGTTGTGACCCACTATTATTTGCATTGTAGCCTCACAACACTTATACCTACAAACACAAACTAATATAGAAACACAAACTCATCCATTCATATATTCCTAATTCAGAAACTAAATATGTTTAGGGTTTTTCTGAAATAATTATATTTTGTTTTCTTTTTTAACATGAATGGCTTAAAATAAAAATTATTTATTATGCCTCACCAGTGAATGAGTTGTAAGGTTTGCTGGGTGGCTCCCTTGCTAGGGTTACCTGAGGTCATACAGGTGACCACAGTCATCTGGTTGTCTACCTGGAGCTGGAGACTCCCACAAGCCATGTCTGGTGATGAATGCAGACTGTTGACTGGCCTCTCTCTCCACATGGTCTCAGTGTTCTAAGGAGACAAGTACAGAAGCTAAAGGCCTCCGGAGACCCTTCTCAGAAATCATATGAAATCATCCCCATTATAGTCCACTGGTCAAAGCATATCACAAGGCCAGATCAAAGTCAAGGAATGGGAAACAGACTTTTTGTTGGAAGGGCCTGCAAAGAATTGAGGCCCGTTTTAATCCCCCAAATTTTTATACCTGTACACGAGGCCAAGTTCTAATGGGGTTCTACTTGGTCATTTGAGCAAGTATTGGAATCCCAAAGGAACTTAAATACAGCCCTGAGCAAGTCAAGGGAACTTTAAGGAGAGAATATTCTCCTGTTCATTAATCATTGTGAAAATATTACATTGTGTTAGGTGCACCCCACACATAACAGGGAACACTTGAAAATCTCCTTAGCTTTTATATCCCAGCAACCTGGTTTTCTTTTAAACTCCTGACTTTGCTTTACGAATAGGTATGTGTATGTTCGTATATGTAGAAATACATAAACATATGTATTATTTACATATAAGCATGCTGTTATTCACAAACTGTATATAAATATACTTCCATAGTGAAAAATATTTTAAAGTTTCAGTCCAACTTCTTTATGATGATTACATAAGAGAGGAAAGTAATTTATGTAAATATCGCCTGAAAGCCTTTCAAAAATTCCCTATAGCACATTTTTGGCTTCTCCCATCATTTGTTGGTATAGTGTGTGTGATAAAGACCACACAAGATTTCTAATCGTATATATATTTTTAAATCACGCACACAAAAACATGAAATAAAAGGCAAGGTTGGAAACATTTTCCCAAAAGGTCACTTGAAGTGATTTTTCACTCTGGGGTAGATTATAGCAAAATCATGAAGGACTTCTTTGGGTAAAACCAGCACAGATCAGTATAAGAAGGCTTTGAAATTTGTGATTCATTTTTTGGGAACTTCAGCATGTGTCTTGCTAACCCTTTACAGTTTCAATTGACCCAGGTCCTGTGTCTGTCTTATTTCAACTTCCTGGGTCCCTAAGCCTAACTTTGAAATACTTTGATCTGCCTTTACTTTCTTTTTTAGGAGGCAGGTAAGCAATCCTATTAGGCCAGAGATAATCATAAGTTACAATGAAATCCAGAACGATGCTAACAGGAGATTAAAGAAGAACAGAGACAATTTTTGTAATACATTCATAAGGATTAAAAAGACATGGATAGAGAGTTTAAAAGAATAATGGCATAAGCAAATCAATGAATTTTGAGTTGTATGTATCACCAAATATATATACATGCATATATCATACATGAACACATGTGAACATGATACATACATATGTATGAACACACACACACACACACACACACACACATCCCAGATGGTTGTAGAGATTTGCCCTGTGTCTAGGGCTGCAGTTGGCAAACTGGCCTGTGTTGCAAATCCCACTCACCCCCTGCTTTTGTCCATGTTTTATTGGAGCACTCTCACTTGTTAGTATATTTTCTGTGACTGCTTTGGCTCTACAATGGCAGAACTGAGTCCTCATGACAGAGACCATGTGGTCTGCACAACCTCAAAAATTCCCGCTTTCCTCTTCACAGAGAAGTCTGCTGAGCCCTGCTCTAGGGCCTCAGTTTCCCTCTAGCTAAATCAATGGGAACAAAAAGGAGCAAATGAAGGCGGGAGACATTTGGGGTTTATTGGGAATCATATTTTCATCAGAGTACTGTCAGAAGTTTTGGGTTTGAATTTTGGACTCTGGACAAGCTATTGAAAGTCAGATTCTTCCCTTTCCAAAGTCCCTGCTACCAAGAATGAAAGTGGATTATCGTTCCCTTGAACAGCTTTGGGAATTGTAAATCTGCAGTGTAGATGTGAATTACTATTAATCAGAGTAATCGTTTAGTACCGTTGACCAATGTACTTTTTACCTCGTTAGCCTTCTATAAACTTTGTAGAATTGCAGGAATAAGGTATGCCTATGATCTGTGTCACTTTGCAAGAAGATCCCTTGGTAGGATCTGGGAATGTATTAACTAAAAATGAAGAAAATCCAAATTAGGTGTTAGCTTTCATCAATAATAACCAATCAGCAGTGGTTCATTTGTTGTTGCAAATGTACCATCGTTGGGGTCAGTGTTAACAACGAGAAAATGGTGTAGAGTTTATGTGAACTCTGTCTGATCTTCACAACTCTTCTGTAAATTGGAGACTATTCTAAAACAAAAAGCATCTTAAAAAATATTATCTTGACAAGAATTCCTAGGGACTCATACATTTTCTCAATAATCAAGCCTTCAATAATAACCAGGGCTTTCAGGGTCCTGTCAAGGCTTAAGACAAAATGTTTCATTTGCTGTTCACGTATCAGTTTTATTAACTCATGAACGCATCAATCCATCCAAATGAATGTTGCTGAATGGCTGCCTTATAAAAGATCTAACTCCAAACACCATGCTAGACACAGGAGATATGTTGGTGAATAGCTCATAGAGTTTAATCAGATTTTACCTTTTCTCGTTAATTGAAAACAAAACCAAAAAAAGTCCTTGGGTCATTCTGAATTGGACTTGTTTCTCTTTTACCGTCATTACTATAAAATATTGCAAGAGTAAAATCCTCAGTTTTTAAAGGGTATAACAATTGAGTTCAGGCATCTCTGAAACAGGGGTATTTCTTATATTTCCTTCTTGCCACAAGGAATGGATATAAATCTCAACTTGGCCATGTTGGCTCAAAAGCAGAACACAGAGATCATTGTTAAGAGATGAAGATGTAATGCACAAGGAGAGAGAGAGAGAGAGCAGAACAGTACAGCAGGCACAACTCAGTACAATTCCCTGGTGATAAGCCACTGCCAGCAGACTTGTTGCTGAATGTATTGAAGACAGAGAGAACCTTCTTAAATTCAGCGAATTTTAAACAAAGACCCCAGCGTAGTTATAGATAATGAAGACTGAAGTTTGACTGCAAGCTAGGAATTGTGTATTTTCCTCAATCTCTGAGACGTGCTCTGATACATAAGAACATCCCTGGCAGTGCAGAAACAAGGCAGAAAGAAATGCAGTAGAATGCGCTAAGTGGATAAGAATGTTTCAATTCTTAGGGCTCAGAAATTGGAAGTTGTTGTTCCTATACATCATTTAGAGTTTGTTTGGGGAACACACACAAACACACATAAGATGAACCTTCTGCTCGACTTTATAAAATTCTCAAACCATAGTGTGAAGTTCAATCAGTCTAAAGTAAGAAAGGCTCTCCAGGAAATATTCTGTATACATACACGCTCGTTGGAATGGATCTGACAGTTTTCAAGGCTGTTGTTGAGGTGTGCCAGAGAATGTACTCTGTGGTCCTGCTTGTGTTCTCGGCACAGTCTGGAATGACTATTTCCATTTAAATGAGGAAACTAGTCCATATGAGTAAATCAAACTGTCAAATATAATATGGCAAATTAGCACTGGATCTAGATTCAAACCCACCTTCCTAACAAGTATGACAGAGGTTCTGATTATCCGGGTAGGCAAAATTAATTATGATCCCCCTCTCCCCTAGAAAAGGCCACTTTAGGGGTGCCTGGGTGGCTCAGTGGGTTAAAGCCTCTATCTTCAGCTTAGGTCATGATCTCAGGGTCCTAGGATCAAGCCCCTCGTCTGGTTCTCTGCTCAGCAGGGAGCCTGCTTCCTCCTCTCTCCCTCTCTGCCTGCCTCTCTGCCTACTTGTGATCTCTGTCTGTCAAATAAATAAATAAAATCTTAAAAAAAAAAAAAAAGAAAAGGCCACTTCAGCCAGAACTGTATGGGTGTGGTATACTGAACAGAAAATGCATATATTCGCACCAGTGAAACTGTTCATGATGAGCTGGTTAGAAATAGTAGAGTAGAGAGTCTGATTATTTGCCACAGTTTCTCGTGAAACACTAATATTTTCAACCCAGAATGCACAGGGTAGATTTGAATGGGATGACTAGGTGGCTGAACCAAAACAAACAAACAAACAAAAAACACCTTCCTTGAGAGGTGGCAGACACAACTGAGTTAGCAGAGTGGTGTTGGTGTCATCCGGTAGGAGACTGATTGATCAGTCGATCGACTGATGTCTCTAGTCAATATATATCTATATATCTATATCTATATTTATATATAATCCATAACCTCTATATAATATAATCTATACTCTGTATATATAATATAATCTATAATCTATACATATATATATTTTTATTATTTCTTTTCAGCATAACAGAATTCATTGTTTTTCACCACACTCAGTGCTCCATGCAATACGTGCCCTCCTTAATACCCACCACCTGGCTCCCCCAACTTCCCACCCCCCCGCCCCTTCAAAACCCTCAGATTGTTTCTCAGAGTCCATAGTCTCTCATGGTTCACCTCCCCTTCCAATTTCCCTCAACTCCCATCTCCTCTCCATCTCCCTATGTCCTCCATGTTATTTGTTATGCTCCACAAATAAGTGAAACCATATGATAATTGACTCTCTCTGCTTGACTTATTTCGCTCAGCATAATCTCTTCCAGTCGCGTCCATGGTGCTACAAAAGTTGGGTATTCATCCTTGCTGATGGAGGCATAATACTCCATTGTGTATATGTACCACATCTTCCTTATCAATTCATCTGTTGAAGGGCATCTTGGTTCTTTCCACAGTTTGGTGACCGTGGCCGTTGCTGCTATAAACATTGGGGTACAGATGGCCCTTCTTTTCACTACATCTGTATCTTTGGGGTAAATACCCAGTAGTGCAATTGCAGGGTCATAGGGAAGCTCTATTTTTAATTTCTTGAGGAATCTCCACACTGTTCTCCAAAGTGGCTGCACCAACTCGCATTCCCACCAACAGTGTAAGAGGGTTCCCCTTTCCCCACATCCTCTCCAACACACGTTGTTTCCTGTCTTGCTAATTTTGGCCATTCTAACTGGTGTCAGATGGTATCTCAATGTGGTTTTAATTTGAATCTCCCTGATGGCTAGTGATGATGAACATTTTTTCATGTGTCTGATAGCCATTTGTATGTCTTCATTGGAGAAGTGTCTGTTTGTATCTTCTGCCCATTTTTTGATATAATTATCTGTTTTGTGTGTGTTGAGTTTGAGAAGTTCTTTATAGATCCTGGATATCAATCTTTAGTCTGTACTGTCATTTGCAAATATCTTCTCCCATTTCGTGGGTTGCCTTTTTGTTTTGTTGACTGTTTCCTTTGCTGTGCAGAAGCTTTTGACCTTGATGAAGTCCCAAAAGTTCATTTTCGCTTTTGTTTCCTTTGCCTCTGGAGACATATCTTGAAAGAAGTTGCTGTGGCTGATATCGAAGAGGTTACTGCCTATGTTCTCCTCTAGGATTCTGATGGATTCCTGTCTCATGTTGAGGTCTTTTATCCATTTCGATTTTATCTTTGTGTACGGTGTAAGAGAATGGTCGAGCTTCATTCTTCTACATATAGCTGTCCAATTTTCCCAGCACCATTTATTGAAGGGACTGTCTTTTTTCCACTGTGTATTTTTTCCTGTTTTGTCAAAGATTATTTGACCACAGAGTTGAGGGTCCATATCTGGGCTCTCTACTCTGTTCCACTGGTCTATGTGTCTGTTTTTTTATATTTATTTTTTTTATTTTTCTCTGAGAATAAATTAACTGACAACAAATAAATAAAAACAGACACATCTGTGTTTCTATTTTCTGAGAAATGCCTGTTTTTTGTCTCTTTTTATTTTACTTTCATTTCTTTCCTTTTAGTAAATAGGAACTCTTTTTATATTCTGGACATGAACTCTTTGTCCATTAAATGTGTTAAAAAATATCTTTGTCCTGTATGTGACTTATCTTTTTCACTCTCTTCGTGGTATCTTTCAATGATTAAGCATTTATGTTTTTAATTTTATTGTGGTTACGTTTATCAGGCTGCCCCCTTATGTTTTATATTTTTAATGTTCACTATAACTTATTAAAATACACATTAGGGGGCTGATTCTGGCTGGTGGGACTGCGTTCTTCTATTGTGTAGGTCATATTTATACCACTGAAGCACCCTTCAGCTCAGCCTTCAAGTTTTTCTTTCAGTTCAGTGCTTCTCAAAAGTTGTCTGCTTTTCCCCACTTTCCTGTCTGAAACTTCTTTGTAGGCCATTGCCATCACTAATTGAAAATTACTCTAAATACCCCCAAAGTCTAAAGAATCACTGTGTGTTGGTTTAAATATCAGCTTCTTTTCACCAACTTTACCTCACATCCAGTACACTTCCTGAAAGGTCAGGAACTTTAGGATTCTCTTTCCTTGTCAACTGATCATCATCTGAAATCATGGCAATCAGGCTCTGTGAGTACCTTCATTTCATCTGGGCAGGAATACTGTATTTAAAAAAAAGAAAGAAAGGTTTTCTTTCTAATCCCACCCAGAGATACGGTCCTTTTTGTAGCCAGATCCACATCAAGATGAATCATTTGCTCTGATTTTTAAACACACTTGAATGAATTGTTTATCTTAAAAATGGTACAATTAAAGATCTTTTCAGGTTTCTATTCAGCCATGCAATGTGGCTCTTGGCCCAGGCTTGTTCCTAACCACAAGATCTCCCACCAAACAATAGAAGCACAGAAATATTTGTGAGCCTTATAAAAGATGCGGATAATCTTCTAAATATTTTTTCCTTTGTTATGAAGTGAAAAGCAATATTCTGGAAAAAAATTTTGGATTGCAATTTAGAAGATGTGTCTTGTAACCTTAACTCTCACGGTAGAATCACTCCCTGTGGCTCAGTTTCCACATCTGCCAAATGAGGGTATAGAACTAACAGTTTCAAAATCTTTTGTTGTTGTTGTTAAACAATTCTTTTTTTTTTAAGATTTTGTTTATTTATTTAACAGACAGAGATCACAAGCAGGCAGAGAGGCAGAGAGAGAGGGAGAAGCAGGCTCCCTGCTGAGCAGAGAGCCCAATGTGGGGCTGGATCCCAGGACCCTGAGATCAGGACTGGGCTGAAGGCAGAGGCTTAACCCACTGAGCCACCCAGGGGCCCTTGTTGTTGTTTTTATTTAAAATATATATTCACCATTTGAACATTGCTTCTGGAAGTAAAGGTTCCATATTTTCAAATGGTAAACCAGAATATGTCCTCTTTATTGGTTAAGAAGATTTATTGCTGGAAGAGGGGCAGTAAAGCCCTTCAAACCCCTGATACTTTGAGATAGGGTTGGAAGCAGTTCACCAGGTTGACTAAACATAACTGGACATAGTATCTTATTCCAGACACTGACCTCATTTACCACTGTGGAAGGAAACGAACTTAATTCTGTCCAGCTGTATTTTCCAGCCATATTTTCATTGTCAGTGAGCTCAGACAAAGCCCAGTATTATTTTCAATATAAGATGGCCTTGATTATATATTGGTACCCCAAATTTCAGATTCACTCCCAAAGAAGAAAGCATTTTCATTAAAACATGTTTGATTTTAGACCTTTTCAATAATTCTTTTTCTTTCCTCCCTCCCCCACAGGCATATAAAACTGATTCTGAAATACAAGACAAAAAGGTAATTCTAAAGTTCTTTTTGAATGTGGAAAGTATAGTGTGAATTCACATGTGAATGCTCACTAAGGGATATGTCAATATCTGCTCTAGTCATTCATCTAAAAGTTTTTATTAAAGATGATTTATGAGAAATGTGTCAGGCTAACTCTTGTCCCAGTTCTCATGAAACCACTAGGAGAAAGACTATAGAATAGTTTTAGAAGGCATTATTGCTCAATCTAGAGATGTCTAAGAAATATAACTTCATTGTGTATCTATCACTTAATATTTGTTTCTAAGTCACCACTCTGCTGGAGGGAAATGGCCTCAGTTCTCCTGAGGGTTTTATGTCTCTAGAGTTATGCCAGTGATTGTGGGTCATTGTGGGATCTCCACTGTGGTCTTCAGTCTTGGTCTAGGTGGCCTTAGGATCACCATTGTCTGAGTTTTGTGGCCCCTTTGGGTCTTAGAGTTTTCTCTGTTTCTTCTCTGCTACGTTTGGGGCCAAGTCATATTTGTTAGAATTTCTATTGTTCTAGCTATCCTGTAGAACCATCTCTTTCATTGGGTCTTTTTTGTTTCCCCAGCAGAGCTGCCAGGAAGTGGTGCTCTGACTTCTCTTCCTCCCATACTTCTCTTTTCTTCACACAAAGCCTGAGTGGTAGGTAGGTAGGGTGGCTGGAATTTCTAATCTTGGATAAATTTTTCTCACTTCCTGCTTCCAGTAAGACACCTGTCCTCTGAAGAGATTATATTTAAAACAGATCTAAAGAAAAGAACTGAACAGGAAGAAATCAGAGAAGGAGACAAACCATGAGAGACTCTTGACTCTGGGAAACAAATTGAGGGTTACAGAAGGGAGTGGGCACAGGGGAATGGGGCACATGTGATGTGATGAGCACTGGGTGTTGTACGCAACTAATGAATCATAAAACACTTCATCAAAAACTAATGATATACTACTAAAAAGAGAAAGTTGCATTCTACACAATAAAATAAAATGAAACATTTCTGAAGAAAGACAAGAATCTGGTCATTGAGAATGAGAGAAAAGCATTTTCAAGTAGATTCAGCAAAGTTTGGTTGTGTTTGAAGAACAATTCTAAATATATTACTTCAACTATTCTCTGAAATAACTCCATGAGATAAACACTTCTGATTTTATCAATAAAAATTAAAGTCCATATTGTAAAGTAATGCCCAAAAGCCTTCAGCTAATACATACAAAAATAACTATTTTGATTGTGATACCTCATGAGACTGAAAAGAAGATGTGAGATGGGATAAACCAGGGCACCTGTCCTTGGAGAAGAGGAAGAGATTCCCTGAGAATAGATATATAAGTGAGTCCTGAAGAATGAAGAAGCAGTTGAATGAAAAGTCAAAAGAAAAGCTTCAGGTTATGAGGACCTTATCTGTGAAAAGCCTTATAGGACAAAAAGGTGAAATGTTTGATGAATCAAACAAAGACTAGAGTTCTAACATTGAACATGAAGATGGCAGTGCCCCAAAGTGAGCATAAAGAAGGGAACAGAGATGCTCCCTAGCCTTAAGAATCAGGATGAGGGTTTGCAACTTCAGATTACCTTATGGTTACTTTATTATATGATTCTAATGTCACCATGAGAAAAAAAAAAAGAGGTTGAAAAAGAAGAAGGCCCGTATTATTTTCCTATTGCTTTGTGACAAATTCTCACAAACCTAGTGACTTAAAACAATACAAATTTATCTTACAGTTTTTGAGATCAGAAGTCCAAAATTGTGTCTTATGGGATTAAAATCAAGGTGTCTGCAAGACTGCCTTCCTTTTGGAGGCTCCAGCAGGGAGTCCATTCTTTGCTCTTCCCTGCCTCTAAAGGCTGCTTGCACTCCCTGGCTCATGACCCCCTTCCAGTAATGACATCACTCTCTGAGTCCATCCTCCTGTTGTCTCCTTCTCTGACTCCAAGCCAGTTCCCCCTCTTTTATAAGGACTCTTGTGATTGCATTTGGCCCACCCAAGTAACCCAGAATAACCTCTCCACTTTAAGGTCTTTAACCTCATCAGATCTGCAAAGTCCCTTTTACCACGAAAGGTAACATTCACAGATCCAGGATTATTAGCCCACAAACATCTTTGGGGAGCCATTAAAATGTCTAAATAGTTACAAAGATTTTAGAAACATTAAGGGTGAATATGTTTCTTTGTACTTCTTACAGAACCAAATAGATTATATTGTGTTGGTATAATATTAAACAGTAAACAAATGGAAACCAGAACAATATTTAGTGGTAAAGAAATGGACTAGAATAGATAAAAATGAACTAGACCCTATTTTATAGAACAATTAACTAAAGTATAAAGAAAATATAAAAATTAAAATGGGTTCAATAACTTGAGGACTAATTAGGGGCATTCATTTTTTTTTCTCCTACAAATAATACTATCCAGAGAGATGTGATAGTATCAGATGAGAGATATCTACTCCTTTATGAAAGAAAGAATCCATATAGAAGAATGACAACTGATTTACCAGATGTGTTGGATATCTTCCCTTTGCCCTTGCAGATCTACTTTCTGCCTTTTCCCACTCTGATCTCTGTCCCAGAAATCTGATCTCCATGGACTACATTGAAGGCTGTCCTTGCTCCCTGACTTCTGGTTGAGCTAATACAATAGGGAGCCTCAGAAAGGCATTTTTAGAGTTAAGGAATCTATTCTTTTCTCTGAGGTTTCTGGAGACAAATTCATCCCTGTGTCAAAGGCAATTGTCCCTAAAACCCTCTCTCCTATTTGTTCCTCCTCATTACTCTCTTCCTCCACTCCATGGGGTCTCCCCTGTTTGTTGTGGCTCCCTACACTCTGCTCACTGCTTTGTTAATTTTATTAAAGCTTCTTCAGATCATCTTATTTTGTAAAAATCCGTTTCTTGCTGGGGCTCTCACTGATGCAGTACGCCAGAGAGAACCATGCAACCAAAAACATATGTAAAGAAAATGGTGTGAAAGAAGAGGCAATACATGGTAAAGAGTGCAGGAAGGGCTCACATCTTGGAAACAGAAGATAAAATGGAAAGTGGAAATACTGAATGTGAGCAGAAACAGGGGTATCAGGCAAAAGTTCACACTCGAGAAAAGTCAAGCCTATTCCTCATGTCCTCAAACAGGATTCCAGCAGGCAGGCTACTACTTTCCATTCAGAAGTGATTTGCATGTAAGGAAATATGAAGCAAAATTTAAAAAAAAAAATTCCAGATATTTAAGTACCCATAAGATTTATTTAACATGTACCTGTTCTAGGTAAGGTACTCTAGGATGTGCTTCAGCAAAATGAGGGAAGAGGAAATAAAAAATAATCAAAGAAGACAGAGGATCTGTGTAAGAGTGGGAGGAGTAAAAAGATGTCCCAAGATGACATCTGTATCACTATCTCAGAAAGCATCTGGTTCATAGTGGAGCAAAAGAATGGAAATCTTCAAGAAATGAAAGATAGTTGTTTATGAGCTCTTTTAGTCTTATCTGGAAGATTCCTTTTTGTTTCTATTTTAAAATAAATAAGAATAGACCACTATATGTTAAGATATTGATTTGTCATGATGGTGACAAATTATTTTCCCAATGTGTTGTGGACATTAATGCTTTCATTATTATCTTGTGGTGTAGAAGTTTGAAGTTTGTATTTAGTTAAACACTTGAAATACTTCTGTGACTTCTTCTATCACATTTCTACACAGAAATTTTTCTGCTATAAAGTCTAGCCATATATAGTCATATAATTTCTCTTTCTAAATTAGACTTCACCCTTTCATTTTATAGATATTATTTTGGTTTGCAATAGAAAGGGGGATGATTTTGTTGAGTAGTTTTTGAAAATAATCTCCATTACCAACCATTCCCCTTTTTTACTGGTATTATTTTTTATAAGATTACATAGTGGAATTCAACACATATATAATAAGTGCAGAAGTCATAAATGTTGCTTTTTCATACTATATGCACACTTAGAGTAGAAAAACATCATGATTAATAGCCCCAAAGCCCCTGTCATGCTTCTTCCCTCCCACCATTGCCCTGATATCGACAAACACAACTATTATATTGAATTCTAACATTATACATTAGTTTTGCCCATTTTTGAGCTTTACATAAATGAAATAACAAAACATCACAAATTATGTCTAGATCTGTTTACTCAACACTCTATGCATTCTTTGATATCCAAACATTTGGGCATTTTCTAGTTATCTTTTTGTTGTTGCTTTTGAGCTTAATTCCTTAAAACTCTGAAAATCTTTCCAAAAAAAGGAACACTATTATTCAAATTCTTCCTTTCCCATCTGACAAGCAGCACAGTTGCTGAGGCGGGTAACTCTTCCTTCAGCACCATGTTTGGCCACCATGCGATGTTTAGGCATTAGGAGAGAAGAGTATTGTCCTTGTACGTGCAATGGTGACTATCTTTTCTGAATCTGGCCAGTGGAATCCATGGTCCTCTAAGGTATACTCTAAAGACAAACTCTGACCGGTATAGAGAGGAAAGCAGTGGCAGCTTCTGTGAATCTGTGCTTCAATCCAGCATAACTCCTCCTTCAATGACAAAAACAGTCATAGGACATTTGCAACACCAGAAAATGCTTGAGGTGTCTGTGTCTGCCTGGCAGAATCATGAAGTACAAGTTTAAAGCCCAATTAGCTTTGTCATTTTTAATGCACCCTTGAATGTATGGTAAGATATTTCATTACTCCAGATAACTTGTGATTCTTTTCATGAAATTCTTACAAGCTCTAAATAATATATTTTGAATAGATTCATAAAAAGTCATCCCTTAAAAGTGAGTGCCAGTTTTGGAAATAGATCTGAAGTGCCTCATATAAAGAGAGGTGAATGGTGTGGATAATACATTTGACTCCAAAAATAATGTGAAATTACAAAATCAGGGGACAGGGTTGTGTCAGTGATAACTATCTTAGTCCATCAGGTTGCCACCACAAAAATGTCCTAGATTGTGTGACTCAAACAACAGATGTTTATTTCTCACAGTTCTGGAAGCTGGGAAATTCTTGATCAAAGCACCAGCTGACTTGATTCCTGGCCAGAGCCCTCTTCCCAGTATGCAGATAGACTCTTTGCTCTGTCCTCACAGGGCAGACAGAGAAATTATCTCTCTCATGGCTCTTCTTATAAGGGCACTAATTCCAAAAATGAAGCCATCCTCATGACCAAATTGCCTCCTATAAGGCCCACCTCCCAATGCCATCACATTGGGTATCAGGGTTTCAACACACGAATAGTGGGAGGACATAAACATTTACTCCATAGCAATAACCAGCTCTGAAGGCAGTTGATGGAACAAGAGCTCAGCTATCTTAAGAGAAATGATATGACACTTCTGCCCAAATCTGGTCTTATTCTAGTTTTCATCATCTTAATAAATGGCATACTGTATTTGGCAATAAGTCATAAATTACAATTTTTATTAAAAATGTCTGTGTTTGGCTACCAGTATATTTTCAAGCTTCCTAACATATGTCCTCCATGATGAATGAGATCTAATGTCTTATGTTCCCAGTTGTCATATAATAAGAATTAATAACTCTTCACTGAGTAGAAAACTAAATAAGGTGTTTTTGGTCACACGAATGCCCAGTGTTTCTTTTCTTTTTTTTTTTTTTTTTCCCATTTGCTATGGGTGTCAGGGCAGCCTCAATCCACACAACATTCTGGTCCTGCTATTATGCCCCTTCCCCAAAGCTTCTCTCAACTGTGTTTCTGCTTTGGATCTGTCATATGGACTGAATGGCTACTTCCATGAAAGTTTCAGGGAGCTTTAAACTGATACCAATGTTGAAATATGAAACATCTAATGAAATGAAGAGTTTCAGCACTCAGACACAGAACAACTATTCTGGCTATCTATTAACATTTAACAATCAACCATAGAGCTCCGTGGCTTAATACAGCAACTTAGCATTATCTTTCATGATGCTGGAGGTTTGGACACTAAGCTGTGTATTCCTCATTTGGTATTTTTCATACACTTACAGTGAGGTTGCAGATGGGGCTGGAGTTATATGGAGGCTTCTTCACACACATGTCTGGAGTCTGAGCCAGCGTGGCTAGCACAGCTTGGTACTGCATCTCTATATATAGCCTGTCCCCATTTCTAGCACAATGGTCGCAGGGCTCCAAGAAAGAATGTTCCAAGGAAGCGAAAGCTTCCAATATTTATGGAGTTGGCCTGGAAACTGGCCTAGTGCCACGTTTACAATATCCTATTTGTTACTGCAGTCACCGATCTCACCCAGATTCAGAGTGGGAGGAGTTTCATTACAATTGAATTTTCATTGGTTCCATCAAAAAACAAGGACAGGGGCGCCTGGGTGGCTCAGTGGGTTAAAGCCTCTGCCTTTCGCTCAGGTCATGATCCTAGGGTCCTGGGATCGAGCCCCGCATTGGGCTCTCTGCTTGGCAGGGAGCCTGCTTCCTCCTCTCTCTCTCTCTATGCCTGCCTCTCTCCCTACTTGTGATCTCTATCTGTCAAATAAATAAATAAAATCTTTTAAAAAAAAAAACAAGGACAATGGTTACTCATCACGTGGAGTGTGGAGCACTGTTGAGAAAAGGGCAGAGGCTGACAGTTCCTGATAAGATTAAGTATTTGTATTTCAATTTGAAAATAACACCTAAGAAATCAGTGTTTCAGTAGATAAATTCACAAAATCTGAAGGATATATACTCAAACCTTTGAATTATAAACACAATAGACATTTAAATAAGTCTATACACAAGCCTTAATTCAAAATCTGACTTCTGGAGTCTGTTTGCTTTTAACAAGTTAATTTAAGGTTAATTTAAGAAGGTTAATTTTTCAGAAATCCAAACTTGGCTGATGGATGGTGGAAGAAATAAAATATAGTGCTTAATTTGACCAGGGTCACTTATCAAATAATCCCAAACAACAACAACAACAAAAAAAAAAACCTGTATTCTTGAGTTATATTTCAACCAATATAAGGAAACCTTCTACAGTCACAACCAAACAGACATGGCACATATGGGAAGACTGAGAAATGGCTAAAATGTTGACCCATGGCAGTCAATCTCTCCAGTAGACACAAAAATGTGAAATTATGAAATAAGATATGATAGAAGAGATCTTTTGAGCCATTGGCAGTGATTGAAACATTTTGTTGGTTGGCAATTAATTATAGCAGGGAAGTTCCAACCTCCTCACTGCCAAGCAGCTCATGTAATCTAAGAATCAACTTGGCACCTATGAGCTAAACTTACTATTGAGAAGGGGATGTCTTACAATAAACCTTGACATCAGACCTGGAAGTTCTCCCCAGTGTCAGCCATCTAGTCCACATTTCTCTGTGTGACAAAATTATTTGGAGATCCTGGTGAAATATAGACTCTTATTTAGTGAATCTGGGCTAAGTGAAGACATGTTGCATTTCTAACAAGCTCCCAGTTATTGCTGATGTGGCCAATCTGTGGACCATCTTTTGAGTAGCAGGACTCATGCCAACATATCATTTTAGTGAATGCTTGTAACTATAAGTAAACTTGAGATGAAATTTTTTATGATTCAAAAGTCCATGAAGTGAGACAGCAAGTCTCAGTATGGAAATTAAATAAATTTCGTATGAAGTTCAAGAATTCTAAAGCAGATAGAGACCTTACAAATTGTTTAATAAATTAACTGAAAATAAGGAAGACGACCCAGCCAATGAGTACTAAGTAATAGGTGTGCAATGTATTTGTGTTCTAGACTGTCTCTGGTTAACCAAGATGGCTACATACCTCAAAAAGGGATTATCAAATTGTATGAGAAGATCATACAATTGATGACATCCATGACAGGTTTCCACAGAGCTCATCATAAATGTAGTGACAAAAATGTAGAATCACTACCATGATAGGTTTATAACATTCTAGCATATTGCATTCTGATTACAAAGAGCTTGCTTGTGTCAGTACTATGATAAAGATCTCACTTAAGAAAAGAATATCACATATCCACTGTTACTTGTTTTGGCAAGCCACCCATACAGCTATTAGAGAAGAAAATTTAGCATGAGATAACAAGTCTCCACCCATGCACATCTGTCAGATTCTTTCTCATACACACCCTTTCTGGTGGGTTGACTATAACATAGCCTCAAGCTCTATCACTCTGCTCTTAATTAGGTGGGAAAATTGACTAACATGTAAGAGAAATTGTAAGATTTAATATTGTGCGGTGTGCGTGTGTGTGCTTACATACCTATCTATGTATTTATTTGTATCTTTCTAAATTCCTATCTATGGATAAACAAGACCTTTTTTTAAGAAGGCTCTGGAATTTGATTTTGATCACAGCCTAAAGAAGTGAGTGGGAGAATTTCAGCACCAAATTAGGGAAAAGGGATTGTTTTCAAAGGAATTTCATAGAATTGGTTGTTTGGTTGAGTCTGTTTTTCCCAGAAAGGGCCTGGGGAAATAAAGTCCTAGCAACTCAAGTCTCTCCAGAATGATCCTCAGCTTTGGTCACCTGAAAAGGATTTGGTAGTCGGACTATGATTTCAAAATGCAGAAAAGGGGATTTGCTTCCAGATACTTCCTCTCTTACTACTAATGCTAACCTTTCATGTCACATTAAGACACAAATTCCAAATGCCAACAGCCCTGTTGATTGTTGACTTATTTGCCTTCAAACATTCAGTTTCACTTCGTATTTCTGAATTTATTGAGGAGTATAATGTGCCCACTACCTGTACTGGCTACCATGGAATAAGAGTAACTAAGACATGCTCTTGGCCTAGGTTCTCTAAAAGCAAAGCTCAGGGCAAGGATGAAAGCACAGACACACACTTGGGGGCCAGGCGCAAGTTCAACCAACAGGCATTTAAAAAATAGATGTGAAGCAAGAAAAGCTGAGAAACAATTCGTTGAGTTACTCTGCTGGTCACTTTCTCAGTCAGTCTCAAAGAGAAACCATTGGGTGCTGTGAGGATGGTTTTCTAGTACATATCCCTTTCTCTGGAGAGCCCCATAGAGAACCACATCTCAGAGTAGTTCATAGAAAGGAGAGGAGGATGAAGGTATCAGCCTGATCCCTCCCATCTCCTGCTTCTGCTGGTCAGGGTTTATCTCTGGGAGTCTGATCAGACGCCCAGTTCACATCATCTGCTTCCCTATGACCACTCAGTAAGGCAGATCCCATGTTCCCTTTTCATCCAGCTCTGAAGAAGGAGGGCATGTGGCATGAATAGAGTTCAGCCTGAGGCTTCAAATCAGACTCCAAGCAGGTGATTCAGGAAGCTCAGTTAGGGTGTGGAATAAGTGGTATCAGTGTGTTCTGGGAGGCAGGTGATATTTTGGAAAAATGAAGCAGTCGAAAATATCTGAAGTAGAGCAAAAGGCTTCTGCGTAACAGTCAGCTCTTCACTGCATCATGTCTTATGTCTTCCAGAATATCTGGCTTCTCTACTACATAATGAGGCATCCATTTTGTTTTTTTCTTTCCTGAGAAAACGAAGACACTTTCACTCCTTTCCAAAAATGATAATTAAAAGCCCAGTCAGATATAGAGGCTCTCTCAATATGTTAGTTAGCTAGATGTCATGTCTTGGAAGTCTAAGGTGACAAGGTGTCTAAGGTGTTTGCTAGTTATCTATAGGGATAAATCAATCTAGGAATCAAGATGCAGTTTAAGAGATTGTCTGGAATCCAGTGACAGAAGGCTGTATGAACACTGTGGCAATGAAATGACACTGAAGTCCTATGAACCCCACATTGTTCATTCTCATGTAAAATGGGGATATATGAGCAATTGGCCATGTGGTAGGGTTCACACTGACCATGAAATACTAGTGTTTGAATACTTAAAGTCATGACAGATATTCAAGAGACTACTAACATAGTTACTAAATCATCTGCGCTGGGTTTTCCTCTCACTGACTCTCAGCTGTCTCAGTATCTGAGAAAAACCCCTGACTTGTTCTATGAGGGCATTGCTTGGGAAAAGTGGGATTAATGGGATGTTATTGCTTATGTTCAAAATTTCCATACTGTGGAGGCCCTATCACTTCAACTACACAGGTGACTTATTCTCCTAAATGGGGAAGTCATTTGTGCCATCTCAGTTCTGGATGAAGGTAGAGTTCTCAAATGTGAAACTGGCTCTAAGAATGCTATGCTATGCAGTAGGCAACAGGCAGGAAAATAGGGAAATGCTGAGGTATTTAAATGTTCTGGAAAGTATCCTTTGTCCTGAGGAATTAGCCTCTGTCACGTGGAAGATGACAAGGACTTACAAGGCAGCAATAGATCCAGATTGAAGATGACATGACAGAGATTCAAGTTAAGGTAATTATATTTATAGAACTGTTTGGCTTGTCTTGACTATAGTTATTTTCTCTTCCAATGCTGTCCTAACAAAAATAAGGAAGTTCAGTTACAAAAATTGGTACACAAAGATAGAAGAAAAACTATACTGGGTTAGATAAATTATAGAGATATACACATCTTTCCTGCTTCTCTCCACTGCTGATCTCTTCAATATAGGGTAAAGTTTACTCTACTAAGGGGGTAAGTAGCTCTCAATGTGGTGTCTGGAAGATAGTGGGAATCAGAAGCCCAGTGGAAGTTCTTTCTTTTCCCTTCTAAATAGAAAGACATGCCTTACAGCACCAACACTAGACTTTTACAAGAATTTATCTCAAAAAGGCAGTAAAGATATTTGTTTTGGGCCTTAGCCATTGATGAAAACATAATTACCTCACCAGATAAACCATTGTATACTTGCCAGGAAGTCATATAAAGGATGGCAGTCGAAGAGTAATGACAGATGAGTCTTATGTTTTCCTCTACATATAGCAGAGTTGGACAGATATCTATTGATGGAGGTCCAGAGGTTGGGAAGTTCTGGTCAGGGCAGCCTGATGTAAAATTGTGAAATCATGATTCCACTTCATATGCTTGTTACGTTTTTTGAAATCCACAGAACACTCATGCAATTTCATCCGAAGTTCAGCACAGCCTGCCATTACTCCCATTTTTCAGATGAATGAACCGAGGCTCAGGATGGGCAACTGACTTACCAAAGTCATGTAAACTCTTACAGATAGAACCAGAACAAGCATCTAAGCAGTGTGTGTAATCAAATGTGTAATAGATATTTTTATAATAGTAACTGGGTGAAGAACAAGAGATGAGACGAAAATCTTAGACAGCAACGTAATATATACATCTTGCTAATATACCTTTAGAGGCTCACAAGGGGCACACATCCCAAGCACTCTTTCCCCATTAACTAGGAACTATGTAACATATGTAAAGAAAATAAAGGAGCACAAAAGATTTACAATGGAAGTCTAAGTACTGGCATCATATGTAGTAGAAAACCTCGCCTATGGTAGATTAGAGATACTAGTTCACCACATTGTCCTCTGGTCCTATCCCCCATTCATAAGGGAGGGAGGGAGAGAGTTGGGAAAGTAGGCTGTCTTCAGATTCCCTTTTTACTTGTACACTGCACACTGTACAAATCTGTACTGCATGAGCTGTGAGGGATTACGGTGGGGAAGTGAGAAAGGGATTATGTCCATGTTCTGCCACAGCAAGTTCTGTTGTTGTCTGCCTTCTGTTGGGTCTTTGCCAAAATCCAAGCTGTGCTGATGTGTTGACATATCAGATGCCCAGAAAGCTTTTCCGAACACCTAGATGAGGAGATTGAAAGCATAGCAGAGGAACAAGAATCTGTTCATGAATTAGGTTTGATCCAGTGCCTGGCCATGGCAGTATTTCACAGAAAACACCTTGATGTCATGCAGAAGAAGCGTTAAAGAGCCCTTGGCTCTGGCTCAAACCCAACAGCAAGGAATGCAAATGTTTTGTGAGTAGTTGGAGTAGATAATATCTTTCCAGTAGGAAAAAAGAAGAAAAAATTCAAAACACTTGGTAGATTTAGCACCCACAGAGACTCAGAAAACCATGTGCTGTCGACCAGACAATTCCAAAAGAGACCCTCACTCTGGCAGGGACTAAAGTCGGTGGTATCTTGTTCCTCCCATGCAAGTTCCTCACCTGTTTCTGGGAAATGAGTTCACCAAGTATACTTATCTTGTTGAGTTGGGGTTAACTAAATGGCATGTTTAATTTGATTTTAAAGAAAATCATACTTGAAACTTAGCTTCAAAAATATGGAAAGTAATAGTTGTAAAAAGCCACCAACTAGTTTATTAAGTAAGGAATTAGGGGCTCAGAAGTGTCCAAGACTATTCCGAAGGTCTAGACCATTAGCAACAGAGCTAATGATAGCAGAAGTTTTATGTATAGACTGTTAATTATGCACCGCACATGGTGAAGCGGTTCACACAGTGTTCTCTTAAAATTTCATCTACAAATAAAGAATATGAGAATTGGAAAAGTAAAATGATTTGCCTAAATGAATTTCAACCCTAAGACAGGATATGAGCCCACCATACTTGGCTCAGCCTATGCTCTAGTTAGTTGGAATTCCAGAGTATTTTAATTTGTTCACTGATCCAAGGTGGCAGAGCTGGAGAGCTATGGTCTCTTGAACAACTGGTCATGGGGCATATACAATGTAGCCTACCTGTTTGTCCTATTCTCTCTCTTCCCCTCTCTCACATTCTTTCTTTCTCTCATATTCCCTCCCTCTCTTTCTCTTCCCACCACTTGCAGTCATCCTCAAACCAGCTTGCCTGGATAATGATTAAGTTAAAAAACAAAAAAGACATATTCCAGGTAGTAATTATATATTTTCAAACTGCTTCAGTATTTCATTTCATTTGGAACTCTTCTAATTTTTTAAAGATAATCTAAGATTATTAAGCACAATAAAGTATCTTCCATTTTAGACTCCTTCATTATGCTTGCTTCTGGATCATTCTCTGAAAGCATAGCCTGTATTGCATAAACTCCTCTTCTAGAGAAGACTTCCATGCTTTTCCCTTCCCTCTAATTTAGTTTGTTACTGTAAGCTGGGGTTTTAGGACTCTCCATTATATAATATACTCATCTGCCTTCTCATCCTAAGCTCCTAGTGCCCTGAGAATGGAGCATGTACCAGGCTCTCTGAACTTTACTTTTCAGGTTTGTATACCTCTGATCCCCAAGCCTTGGATTATTCTCTTTCCTTTCAATATAGTCATAAGCACTTCTTTCCCTACCTCTTCCAACACCAATGGAAGCCCCAAACATCTCTCAAATGACATCACAAATACCATTTCCCCAAAACAGGATTTGCCTTCTTCCTTCTATAAATTCCCATAGCACTTTTTTTTTTTTTTTTGGTTAATTACCATAAGCCAGGTTCCCCAGAAGCAGACTCTAGAGATTTGCATGAAGGCATTTTTTTTCTTTCATAATTAAGATTTTATTGGTTGGAAAATGGGGGATGCTTCATGAATTCACATGCCAGTCTTGTGTAGGGGCCACACTGATCTTCTCCATGTAGTTCCAACTTTAGTATATGTGCTGCCCAAGGCATTTTGTTGGGGAAGCAAGGTTGTGCAAAGAAGTGCAAAGCTATCTCTGAGGCCACAGCCAACCTGTTGGGGAGCTCTGGAGCTGTGAGCAAGGGTCAGGGCCTATACCTCCCTCTGTCCACCAGTCATTGGCTGTGAGGACCTTGGGCAAGGAGCATATAGGGAATACCAAGCTATGAACTGTCAGCTTTCCATACTACTAGGGGATGAAGACTTCCATCTAAAAAGGACAGAAGGCAGGGATAGAAATATGAGTGATACACCGCAGTAGCCACTTCATCATTCTAGAAGGAACCTGGCGTCCTTTGCTTTGTAGGTCATGACCAGAAACTAAAATTAGTATTTCCTAAGTATTTTCTGAATTCCTTGTAGCTGTTAGTACTGTGCCCAAGAGATGCTGGCCAAATAATTTGCTGAGATAATTTATCCTGTGCTCTCCAACAGAATTTTCACTTTAAAGGTATGTTAATGAGGTATGTCAGACACATTCCATCTCCATTTTCTAGAGGAGAAAAGTGAGGCATTGACTGATCACTGGAGTTGGTCAATAGCACAATTCATTTAAGAGTTTCGTTTTTTAAGGTTTTATTTATTTATTTTTGAGAGAGAGTGGGAGAAAAAGAGAGAGAGAGAGAGATGCACAGCGGGAGAGGGAGAAGCAGACTCCCCACTAAGCAGAGAGTAAGAAGCAGGGCTTGATCCCAGGACCTTGAGATCATGATCTGAGTCAAAAGCAGACACTTAACCCACTGAGCCACGCAGGTGCCCCCATTTAAAAGTTTCACTGAGAAAACCTAGGTCTCAGGACTCTCAGGCTGATTGTCTTTGGAAAAAAAAAATGTGCTCAATTAACCAAATACAAATAGTAGCTCAAAAAAGGGCTACAGTTGGGTCAAGAGTTAATAACCTTGCTCCCTAAACCCCTTTTCAAAAATTCCTGCTTCTGGACCTCCCTAAGGTGCCTCAACTTGATAAGTTATTAGACTTCCTTTTGGCACGTTTTCATGTGCAAAGAGCCAGAGCTTTCAACTGAGATTTAAAACAACTTTGGCTCATTGCCCAGGGCTCATACTGTGGAAAGAGCAGAAAGCATCCTCCAAGAATCTTTAAAACAGTCACTATGAGGCAGATGACCTGAAGTGTAATCCCCTGAAATCATTTTTCAGGATATGTGCCACAGTCATAAAAACAGGTGAAGTCATAAAAAAGCCCAGTTTAAGATAACAATGTCCCCTTCCCATTCTCATCCTTGTTCCTAGTCCCACCCCCATAAGTACTCTATTACCCTCACCTACCCCAAATCATAGCTTTAGCAGAGAAAATCACCTATAATGTAGCCTATTTCTAGGAAAACATCAATCCCAGCCATATGCATGAATCTGTTTCTGTTGCATGGATATGATCTGGTACTCAGCAGGATTTCTTGTTTACTGCCACTGCTAAGAACTCCAGAAGATTGAGGCAAGAGCAGGCCTGCTTCAAGTACCTAAAAAATCAAGATCTGGGCATCATCACCTTGGCTAGTTACTTCTTTTTCTTTGGATTCTTGACATATGGAAAGAGATCTGTATATAGAGATCACATGTAAGTACTTGTGCCTGGCTATATACATTGAGTTGTTAATCTTCCATTCAATGTCAAATCAATTGTCCTTCAATGTAGTTCTTTTGGTCATTACTCCTTCTCAAGGGCCATCAAACATCCCTGTGCGTAATGCCAAATCCTGAGCCTAGATCTACTAGCCCTCCACAATGTCCAACTCCGTTGCCATCTCTTCTTTGAAGACATTTGGTGCCCCACTGCTTAGCCCAAAGTGTGGTTCACATCATTTTCTGCCTTGTATTATTCGTGTTCACATCTCCTCCTGTCTCTATTAATTAGTAAGTTAGGACAAGGGCAAAAACCAGATGTCAACCATTATTCTCTTCCAACCATAATTGGCACAATACACTGGGATAAAGTCAATGTTCAACAAAGAATTGAAAAAGCAGTAGGTGTGTCTTCCAATGGTCACTGCAGTATATATAAAACAAATTTGGGAAATACTTCAAACATTTCTGTTACCTTTTTATTAAAGTTTACCATATGTAATATGGAAATAACTACTAAGTATATATGTTGAAAATTTGTCAAAAATGATTAAAGGCATATAGTCATCTCTAAGACTATAGAGACAACCACATCCCTTGCCTCACAGTCAACTCATAAAGGAATCACTATAATATCTACCATGTTAAACCGCTTTTCATCTCTTTATATGAATTGAATAGTGTGGTGTGAATTCCTGTGTGTCTATTTTTTATATTATTTTGGGGTTTTTTGCTCATTGTTATGATTATAGATTTATTCACTTGATTGTTCCATAGCCCTCGTTCATTTATTTCACTGTTAACTGATATCCCATTGTATGAATTTGTAGCAATTCATTGATGATAATGGACATTTGGGCTCTTCCTAGTTTTTGGAAATTATGAATAAAGCTCCCTGAACATTTGTGTATGTGTCTTCTGGTGCAGTGTGCATGCATTCTGTTACATATTTAGCAAGAATGAAAATAGCCATTCACTGAACTTTAGTTGATATTACTGTACAGTTTTTAAAGTGATTTTACCAATTTGAACTACATTCAACATTGTATGAGAGATCCTATTGCTTTATTTCTTCACCTGCACTTGACATTGTCACATATTTAAAATTTTAGTCATTCAGGTGAGCATATAGGGGTTAGTATGGTTTTAACTTGCATTTCCCTGATGATAAATAATGACAAGAACAGCACATTTTCTAATGCTTTCTGGCCACCTGTGAAATAAGTCCTTTGACATGTTTAAATTGTATTGTTGTACTTGTCTTATAATTTGTGATATTTTTAATATCCAGTTATTTTTTGGATACAGTTTCTTTGCCAGATCTATGATTACAAATCACCACACTGCAGTTTGCATGATAGCTCTCTTAATGGTATGCTTTGATTCAAAAAATTATCAATTTTCATCAAATCTAATGCATCAGTCTTTCACTTTATGGTTAGTGATTGTGCACGTGTGCATTAGTGTGTACTTGTTTAAGAAATCTTTACCAAATTGGGCACCTGGGTGGCTCAGTGGGTTAAAGCCTCTGCCTTTGGCTCAGGTCATGATCTCAGGTCCCTGGGATCGAGCCCCACATCAGGCTCTCTGCTCAGCAGGGAGACTGCTTCCCCCTCTCTCTCTCTGCCTGCCTCTCTGCTTACTTGTGATCTCTGCCTGTAAATAAATAAATAGAATCTTAAAAAAAAAAAAAAGAAAGAAATCTTTGTCAAACTTAGATCATGAAGGTTTTCCTTCATATTTTCTTTAGAAGTTTGTAACTTTATCTTTCAATTTTAGGTCTCAGGTACATATGGGATAAATTTTGGTGCATGGTAGGAGGAAGGTGTCAAATTAATTTTTATAGAATATACAATTAATCTCAAGGCATTTATCTAAAAGATCACATTTTCCCCCATGGCACTGCCATAATACTTTGATATAAATCAATGACAATTTATGCGTGGGTCTAAAATTGGATATTCTATTAGGTTCCATTGGTCTATATTTCTATTTTTGTGCACTAATCATAATTTTTAATTACTGCTTTATTATCTTATTTTCAAATCTGTTAGTTCATGCCTCTCAACATGGTTCATCTTTTAGATTTTCTTTGATACTTTTAGTCATTTAGAAATATAGTTATTTCTATATGTATCTTAGAATTTAGCTTGCCACTTTCTACAACAAATTGCCATATATGATTTATAATTAGAGTTTTATTGATTCTATACATCAATTTAGGAAGAATTGACATCTTTAAAATATTAAATCTTCAAACATAAATCTGGTATATATTTTCACTTATTAGGTCTTTAAAAAATTTCTCCATAATACCTTACAATTTTTAATGTAGAAGAATGAATGAGTTTATTCTAAGACACTCAATGTTTTTGGTGCTATCATAAAAGTAATGTTTTCTAATGCTTAATTTGACTTGTTCATTACTAATAATTTGAAGTAATAATTGAATTTTACATATCACTTCACATCCAACAATGCTCTTTTCAGTTATTAGATGTGTGTTTTTATCTATAGAATCATTTTGCATGTTTAACATACACAATTACATTGTGCATGAATAATGAATTATATTTCTTTTTAATTCTTATACCTTTCATTTATTCTTCTTGCTCTGCTATATATGAAATGTTATAAAAATACTAGTAGATGCTATATCACTGGATATCCATATCTCTTACCAGACTTCAGTATGTATCTTTAATATTTGATAATCAAAAAAGATTTAGAGGTTTTTGTGGATAGCTATATTTTAACAGATAATTAAGGAAAATTCTATGTCTATTTCATCAAGGATTAATCATTGGTGATGAATTTTATTAAAGGCTTTTTATGAATCTTTTGAGGTTTTCATAAGGTTTTTATCTTTTATTCTGTTATATTATGATTTATTTTCAAATATTAAACCAGCATTTTATTCCTGAAATAAACTGAGTGTGATTATAACAAAGTATTATTTTTCTGTATTTCTGGATTCAACTTTCTAATATGTTCTTTAGATTTTCTTGTGTGCATGTTCATGAGAGATTTTGGCCTATACTTGCTTTATCTTTTTTGCATGGTTTTTGTCAGGTTTTGTGTTAAGGTCATATTGGACCCATAAAATAAATTTACAAATGTTTCTTATTTTTCTGTTCTCTGGAAGAGTTTGTTTAAGATTGTTTTCTTTTCTTTAAATATTTAGGAGAATTCACCAATGAAGACATTTGATCCTTTAAGTTTATTTGTGGAAATGTTTTCAATTAAGAATTCAGAAATTTTGTGCATATTTTCTATTTCTCCCTATGTTTGCTTCAAGTAAGCTCAGTTTTCATTTAAATGATCAAATGTATTATGATGAAACTTTCTCAATATCTTCTTATTTTCTTAATCTGTGATATATGTAGTGACATGTTCTCTTTCATTTTAAAACTACATAACCTTATTTTTACCATAGTTTTGGGTTTACAACAAAATTGAGCAGAAAAGATGTGGAGTTCCAAATACCGCTTGTTGTCACATGAATATGACCTCTTCCACCAATGTCCTGAGCAAGAGCAGTACATTTATTACAGTCCGTGAATTTACACTGAACATCATTATTATTCAAAACATGTAAATTACATAAAAGGTCATCCTAGGTCATATACATTCTATTCGTTACCACTGATCTATAATGACATGTATTGACCATTGTAGTATGATGCAGAAGAGCTTCCTCTGTGCTCTACTTATCGCTCCCTCCTGTAGTACTCTTGACAGCCACTAATCTGTTTGTTTTTTAATTTTTTATTTCAGTTCAATTTAATTAACATATACTGTATTATTAGTTTCAGGGATAGAATTTAGTGACTGATCAGTTGCATATAACACCCAGTGCTCATTACATCAAGTGCACTCCTTAATGCCCATCACCCATCATCCTCCCATAAAAACAGAAAGGAAGACAAACCATAAGAGATTCCTTTATTTTATTTTATTTTTAAAAGATTTTATTTATTTGTTAGAGAGAGAGAGAGACCATAAGCTGGGGGAGAGCAGGAAGAGGGAGAAGCAGGCTCCCTGCTGAGCAAGGAGCCCAATGTGGTACTCGATCCCAGGACTGCAGGATCATGACCTGAGCCAAAAGCAGACTCTCAACCATCTGAGCCACCCAGGCACCCCAAGAGATTATTTTTTTTAAATTTCTTTAATTTTTTATTAACATATAATGTATTATTAGCCCCAGGCTACAAGTCTGTGATTCTCCAGGTTTACACACATCACAGCACTCATCATAGCACACACCATCCGCAATGTCCATAACCCAACCACCCTCTCCCTACCCCCCTCCACCCAGCAACCCTCAGTTTGTTTTGTGAGATTAAGAGTCTCTTGTGGTTTGTCTCCCTCCCGATACCATCTTGTTTCATTTTTTCCTTCCCTACTCCTCAAACCCCCCATGTTGCCTCTCAACTTCCTCAAATCAGTGAGATCATATGGTAATTATCTTTCTCTGATCGACTTATTTTGCTTAGCATAATACCCTCTAGTTCCATCCATGTCATCGCAAATGGCAAGATTTCATTTCTTTTGATGGCTGCATAGTATTCCATTGTGTATATGTACTACATCTTCTTTATCCATTCATCTGTTGATGGACATCTAGGTTCTTTCCATAGTTTGGCTATTGTAGACATTGCTGCTATAAACATTCGGGTTCACGTGCCTCTTCAGATCACTACGTTTGTATCTTTAGGGTAAATACCCAGTAGTGCAATTGCTGGGTCATAGGGTAATTCTATTTTCAAGATTTTGAGGAACATCCATGCTGTTCTCCAGAGTGGTTGCACCAGCTTGCATTCCCACCAACATTGTAGAGGGTTCCCCTTTCTCCACATCCCTGCCAGCATCTGTCATTTCCTGACTTGTTAATTTTAGCCATTCTAACTGGTGTGAGGTGATATCTCATTGTAGTTTTGATTTGTATTTCCCTGATGCCGAGTGATGTGGAGCACTTTTTCATGTGTCTGTTGGCCATCTGGATGTCTTCTTTGCAGAAATGTCTGTTCATGTCCTCTGCCCATTTCTTGATTAGATTGTTTGTTCTTTGGGTGTTGAGTTTACTAATTTCTTTATAGATTTTGGACACTAGCCCTTTATCTGATATGTCGTTTGCAAATATCTTCTTCTATTCTGTCAGTTGTCTTTTGGTTTTGTTAACTGTTTCCTTTGCTGTACAAAAGCTTTGGATCTTGATGAAGTCCCAATAGTTCACTTTTGCCCTTGCTTCCCTTACCTTGGCGATGTTTCTAGAAAGAAGTTGCTGTGGCTGAGGTCAAAGACATTGCTGCCTGTGTTCTCCTCAAGGATTTTGATGGATTTCTTTCTCACATGAGGTCCTTCATCCATTTTGAGTCTCTTTTTGTATGTGATGTAAGGAAATGGTCCAGTTTTATTCTTCTGCATGTGGCTGCCCAATTTTCCCAACACAATTTGTTGAAGAGACGTTCTTTTTTCCATTGGGCATTCTTTCCTGCTTTGTCGAAGATTAGTTGACGAGTTAAGGGTCTATTTCTGGACTTTCTATTCTGTTCCATTGATCTATGTGTCTGTTTTTGTGCCAGTACCATACTGTCTTGAAGATGACAGCTTTGT
Organism: Meles meles; assembly: GCF_922984935.1. NCBI lineage: Eukaryota > Metazoa > Chordata > Mammalia > Carnivora > Mustelidae > Meles > Meles meles. Next base: position 18,193,065 of record NC_060066.1, on the reverse strand, counting down.
AATAGAGCTTGAAGTCTGGAACTGTGATGCCACCAACTTTGGCTTTCTTTTTCAGCATTCCTCTGGCTATTCGAGGTCTTTTCTGGTTCCATATAAATTTAGGATTATTTGTTCCATTTCTTTGAAAAAAATGGATGAGATTTTGATAGGAATCGCATTGAATGTGTAGATTGCTTTAGGTAGAACAGACATTTTCACAATATTTGTTCTTCCAATCCATAAGCGTGGAACATTTTTCCATTTCTTTCTGTCTTCCTCAATTTCTTTCATTAGTGCTTTATAGTTTTATGAGTACAGATTCATTGCCTCTTTGCTTAAGTTTATTCCTACGTATCTTAGGCTTTTGGGTGAAATTGTAAGTGGGATTGACTCCTTAATTTCTCTTTCTTCTGTCTTGTTGTTGGTGTACAGAAATGCAACTGATTTCTGTGCATTGATTTTATATCCTGACACTTTACTGAATTCCTGTACAAGTTCTAGCACTTTTGGAGTGGAGTTTTTGGGTTTTCCACATAAAGTATCATATCATCTGCAAGGAGTGAGAATTTGACTTCTTCTTTGCCAATTCAGATGCCTTTTATTTCTTTTTGTTGTCTAATTAATGAGGATAGGACTTCTAGTACTATGTTGAATAGCAGTGATGATAATGGACATCCCTGCTGTGTTCCTGACCTTAGCAGAAAAGCTCTCAGTTTTTCTCCATTGAGAATGATATTCGTGGTGGGTTTTTCATAGATGGCTTTGATAATATTGAGGTATGTGACCTCTATCCCTACACTTTGAAGAGTTTTGATCAGGAAGGGATGCTGTACTTTGTCAAATGGTTTTTCAGCATCTATTGAGAGTATCATATGGTTCTTGTTCTTTCTTTTATTAATGTATTGTATCACATTGATTGATTTTCAGATGTTGAACCAAACTTGCAGCCCTGGAATAAATCCCACTTGGTCGTGGTGAATAATCCTTTTAATGTACTGTTGGATGCTATTGGCTAGTATTTTGGTGAGAATTTTTGCGTCTGTGTTCATCAAGGATACTGGTCTGTAATTCTCCTTTTTGATGGGGTCTTTGTCTGGTTTGGGGATCAAGGTAATTCTGGCCTCATAAAATGAGTTTGGAAGTTTTCCTTCCATTTCTATTTTTTGGAACAGTTTCAGGAGAATAGGTATTAATTCTTCTTTAAATGTTTGGTAGAATTCCCCTGGGAAGCTGTCTGGCCCAGGGCTCTTGTTTGTTGGAAGATTTTTGATGACTGTTTCAATCTCCATACTGATTATGGGTCTGTTCAGGTTTTCTATTTCTTCCTGGTTCAGTTGTGGTACTTTATATCTCTCTACAAATTCATCTATTTCTTCCAGATTGTCAAATTTGCTGGAGTATAGTTGCTCATAGTATGTTCTTATAATTGTTTGTATTTCTTTGGCATTGGTTGTGATCTCTCCTCTTTCATTCATAATTTTATTTATTTGGGTCCTTTCTCTTTTCTTTTTGATTTAAGTCTGGCAGGGGTTTATCAGTCTTATTAATTCTTTCAAGGAACCAGCTCCTAGTTTCGTAGATTTGTTCTATTGTTTTTTTGGTTTCTATTTCATCGATTTCTGCTCGATCTTTATGATTTCTCTTCTCTTGCTGGGTTTAGGCTTTCTTTGCTGTTCTTTCTCTAGCTCCTTTAGGTGTGGGGTTAGGTTGTGTATTTGAGACCTTCCTTATTTCTCTTGAGAAAGGCTTGTATCACTGTATATTTTTCCTCTCAGGACTGCCTTTGCTGTGTCCCACAGATTTTGAACCGTTGCTTTTTCTTTTTTTTTTTTCCTTTTATTTATTTATTTATTTGACAGAGAGATATCACAAGTAGGCAGAGAGGCAGGCAGAGAGAGAGGAGGAAGCAGGCTCCCCTCAAGCAGAGAGCCCGATGTGCGGCTCGATCCCAGGACCCTGGGATCATGACCTGAGCTGAAGGCAGCCAATTAACGACTGAGCCACTCAGGTGCCCCAAACTGTTGTTTTTTCATTATCATTTGTTTCCATGATTTTTTTTCAATTCTTCTTTAATTTCCTATTTGACCTATTCATTCTTTAGAAGGATGCTCTTTAGCCTCCATGTATATGGGTTCTTTCCAAATTTCTTCTTGTGATTGAATTCTAGCTTCAGAGCATTATGGTCTGAAAATATGCAGGGGATGATCCCAATCTCTTGGTACCAGTTGAGATCTGATTTGTGACCCAGGATGTGATCTATTCAGGAGAATGTTCCATGTGCACTAGAGAAGCATGTGTATTCTCTTGCTTTGGGATGGAATGTTCTGAATATATTCGTGATGTCCACCTTGTCCGTGACATTTAAGGCCTTTATTTCCTTGTTGATCTTTTGCTTGGATGATTTGTCCATTTCAATGAGGGGGGTGTTAAAGTCCCCTACTATTATTGTATTCTTGTCAATGTGTTCTTTGATTTTATTACTAACTGGTTTATATAGTTGGCTGCACCCATGTTAGGGGCATAGATATTTAAAATTTTTAGGTCTCTTTGTTGGACAGGTCCTTTGAGTATGATATAGTGTCCTTCCTCATCTCTTATTATAGTCTTTGGCTTAAAACCTAATTGATATGATATAAGGATTGCCACCCCAGCTTTCTTTTGATGTCCATTAGAATGGTAAGTTATTTTCCACTCCCTCACTTTAAATCTGGAGGTGTCTTTGGGTCTAAAATGAGTTTCTTGTAGACAGCATATTAATGGGTTTTGGTTTTTTTATCCATTCTGGTCCCTGTGTCTTTTGATTGGGGCATTTAGCCCATTTACATTCAGGGTAGCTATTGAGAGATATTAATTTAGTGCCATTGTATTGCTTGTAAGATGACTGTTACTGTATATTGTCTCTGATCCTTTCTGGTCCATTAATTTTAGGCTCTCTTTTTGCTTAGAGGATCTCTTTCAATATTTCCTGTAGAGCTGGTTTGGTGTTTACAAATTCTCTTAGTTTATGTTTGTCCTGGAAGCTTTTTATCTCTCCTTCTATTTTCAATGATAGCCTAGCTGGATATAGTATTCTTGGCTGCATGTTTTTCTCATTTAGTGATCTGAATATATCATGCCAGTTCTTTCTGACCTGCCAGGTCTCTGTGGATAAGTCTGTTGCCAATCTAATATTTTTACCATTGTATGTTACAGACTTCTTGTCCCGGGCTGCTTTCAGGATTTTCCCTTTATCACTAAGATTAGTAAGTTTTACTATCAGATGACAGGGTGTGGACCTATTCTTATTGATTTTGAGGGGTGTTCTCTGTGCTTCCTGGATTTTGATGCTTGTTCCCTTTGCCATATTAGGGAAATTCTCTACAATAATTCATTCCAATATACCTTCTGCTCCCCTCTCTCTTTCTCTTCTTCTGGAATCCCAATTATTCTAATGTTGTTTCATCTTATGGTATCACTTATCTCTTGAATTCTCCCCTCGTGGTCCATTAGTTGTTTGTCTCTCTTTTGCTCAGCTTCTTTATTCCCTGTCATTTGGTCTTTTATATCACTAATTCTCTCTTCTGCCTCATTTATCTTAGCAGTAGGAGCCTCCATTTTTTATTGCACCTCATTAATAGCTTTTTTAATTTCAGCTTGGTTAGATTTTGGTTATTTTATTTCTTCAGAAAGGGCCTTTATTTCTCCAGGCAGAGTTTCTCTAATATCTTCCATGTCTTTTTTGAGCTCAGCTAGCACCTTGAGAATCATCATTCTGAACTCTAGATCTGACTTATTACCATCGTCCGTATTGATTAGGTCCCTAGCCCTCAGAACTGCCTCTTGTTCTGTTTTTTTTTCTTTTTCTTTTTTTGTTGAGTTTTTCTGCCTTGTCATTTTATCCAGATAAGAATATATGAAGGAGAGAATAAAATACTTTCAGAAAGTGGTTGATTTTCTGTTTCTAGAATTGCTACTCTTCTCTTTAGTCTCCTGTTAGATTTGTACATGTCCAGAATGGTTTGATAAACTCTCTAGCTGATCTCCTCCTACCTGATGTCATCTCCGCCTGCTACTCCTCTGCCATCTTGACTCCATCTTTGTCTCCCCAAGAGATTCTTAACAAACTGAAGGTTGTTGGAGGGGAGGTGGGTGTTTGTTTTTGACAGCCACTCATCTTTCTTAATGTTTCTGTAGTTTTACCTTTTCCAGTATCATACAATATGTAGTCTTTTCAGATTGACTTCTTTTACTTAAAGAGTAGGCACTTAAGTTTCTTCCAGGTGATTTTATGACTTGATAGCTCATTTCTTTTTAGCAGTGAACAAAACTGCATAATTGGCATACCACAGTTCATTTATCTATTCACTTACTGACTAAGGACTAAGGACTTCTTGGTTGCTTCCAAATCCTGGTAATTATAAATACAGCTGCTATAAACATCTGTGCGCAGGTTTTTGTGTGGACCTGTTTTCAGTTCAGGTGGGGATAAAGAGCAAGGAATGTGATTGCTGGATTGTATGATAAGAGCTTATTGAGTTTCATTAGAAACTGTCAAATTATTTCCAAAGTGCCTGTACCATTTTGAATTCCTACTAGCAATGATGTTCTACACCTTTAACTGTATTTAGTGTTGTTAGTATTCTGGATTTCAGGCATTCTAATAGGTATGTAGCAGTGTTTCATTGTCATTTGAACTTGCATTTCCCTGATGACATATGAAGCGGAGTATCTTTTCATATGCATATTTACCATCTGGGTATCTTTTCTAATGAGGTTTCCATTGAGGTCTTTGGCACATTTTAAAATCAGGTTTGATTTCTTGTTGTGTTTTTTTTTTGTTTTTTTTTCCCATTTTATTTATTTTTTCAGCGTAACAGTATTCATTCTTTTTGCACAACACCCAGTGCTCCATGCAAAACGTGCCCTCCCCATTACCCACCACCTGTCCCCCCAACCTCCCACCCCTGACCCTTCAAAACCCTCAGGTTGCCCCAACCTCCCACCCCTGACCCTTCAAAACCCTCAGGTTGTTTTTCAGAGTCCATAGTCTCTTATGGTTCGCCTCCCCTCCCCAATGTCCATAGCCCGCTCCCCCTCTCCCAATCCCACCTCCCCCCAGCAACCCCCAGTTTGTTTTGTGAGATTAAGAGTCATTTATGGTTTGTCTCCCTCCCAATCCCATCTTGTTTCATTTATTCTTCTCCTATCCCCCTACCCCCCCATGTTGCTTCTCCATGTCCTCATATCAGGGAGATCATATGATAGTTGTCTATTGTTGTGTTTTAAGAGTTCTTTGTAAATTTTTAGGTGACAGTCCTTTATCAGATGTATCTACTGTAAATGTTTTCTTCTAGTCTGTGGCTTTTCTTCTTGCTCTATTGACAGCATCTTTGACAGAGTAGGAGTTCTTTAAGTTTGGCTAATGCATTCTTATTTTTTTCCCTTTATCATTTCGTTGAATAAGACCAAAAGCAATCCAATTCACAGACTGAGTAATTGTTTCTTGAAGAAAAGACTTTTTTTTTTCTTCAATTAATATATTGTTACTTAGTGCCAACTTATTTTCTGGACACTTAGTACTAACAGCACAACAATGAATAAATCCAGCTTCTACTATCATATAATTAAATACATAATTGTTGTGGAGTGAGGAGAGATGGGCATGTAATTAACCAACTAAAATCATAAAATAAGGCAGACCAAAAAAAGGTAGAATAAGCAACTAAAATCTTCAGGGAATAGAAAAAAGATTATTATAATTATAATCAAAATCATCATTGCCATCATCATCCTCTTTATGTTTTTATTGTGTTTTTCAATGATGTTCATGGGAAAATTAACGTGTCCCTGGCCCCCTGCTAAGTGATGGTATGTGTATGAAGACTTGTATGGCTTCCAAGTTACTAGCTGCATTATTAGAACTTTTGGTAAATAACATGTAGGATGTATAAATAGTGTTAAATAAAGAACAAACTGGGAGAAAATGTAAAATCTTTAAAGATCTCTGTGGAACTAAACTTTAACTGTGTTCTACAAGATCTGAAGGGCTGGGGGAAGGAAGGGTAAGCTTTAGGTATTCTTAACAGAGAGAAGAGCATCACATTTTTTGCAAGTTGCAATGTATCTTTCACTTACTTTAACTTTTTTCACTTGGCCTACTTTCAAAAATACAGCCTCTGAGATCAGTTTGGAAGAGATACCATTATTCCCTCTCTAACAGATGAAGAAATAGCGAACTGAGTATCAGTAACGGTATATGACATAACCAAGTTTCCATAAGTCAGTTAGCAGAGACTTGACCTTGTCTATACTTAGGACTATTGCCAGAACCTCCATGAAAGGCAGGAAAAGAAGCTTTGGTGAGAAAGTTTGCAAGAACAAAGTATTTAAAGGTGTTGAAACCCTGTAAGCAAATCTGAAATTAACAGTGATAACAGTTGCTCCCTGTTTATGGGGGATGCGTGCCAAAGCCCACAGTGGGTACCTGAAATCATGGATGGAACCAAACCCTACACAGACTATGTTTTTTCCTATGCACACATACCTATGATGATGTTTAATTTATTTTAATTAGGCACAGTAAGAGATTAACAATGATAATCCACAATATACTGTAATAAAAGTTATGTGAGTGTGGACTCTCTCTCTCAAAACATCTTGTTGCCCCATACTTATCCTTCTTGTGATGATGTCAGATGATAAAATGCACAGGTGATGAGATGAAGTGAGGGGGATGCTGTAGGCACTATGACTTAGCATTAGGCTACTACTCACCTTCTTATGAGAGGTCAGATGGAGGACCATCTTTTTCCAAACCAGGGTTGAGTAAGGGTCACTGAAACCACAATTAAGAGGGAAGTACCATAAATAGAATGGTGAAGGTAATATCAGAGAGTGTGATGTGATTTCAGAAAACTTGGTTTGGCTGAGTCTGTCATTTGGGGTTTTAGCACCTTAAGATCACTACACTCTCTACTCCTCAGTTTCCTCCTTTGTGGAATAGTGAAAAATACCAATACTATCAGCATCACCAAAAACTCCCCCCAAAACCCATGGATCATTCTGAGGATAAAATGAAATAACATAGCAAGAACACTTCAAAATTATAAAAAGTGTCATTCAATCCTGAATTAATTTTATAATAATTGTCATGTCTCTCAAACTTGCCCAGATTTTTATACTTTTAAGAAGAGTTATTGCTTGTTTCTATATTATAAGATGTTTGGTTTTATCATGTATCACTTCATGTCTCTTTGTTTATTCTGTATTGAATGAATACACGTGTCCATGGGTGTAGACTGCTAGGGTAATGAATCTGGTGCCTGAAGAATTATGATTTTAGGTGGGGAGCATGAAGCAAATGTATGGACATAAGTCTATGTTTCCTCATAACATCCTAAATCATAAATACTGTGATGATGAAAAGTTAGCAGACAAATTGCATACAGTCTGGACCGAGTTATAATGCAAAAATTATTTCTCTCTAGAGTTACTGGAATTTTGCAATACAATGAGCTCCAATATTCTATTGCTATTACCATTAAAAAGTAAAGTTAATAAGGCTAATGCTCAAATAATGGATTTGCATGAACTCATTTCATTAGAAGTAGTCCTGTCGACAAAGTACATTAAAATAATACTCAATAAGAACTTCAAATAAATGGAAACCTAAATTAATAAAAAAAGTTCTTCGTATTTTCTATTTTATGGAGTAGAAGAAGTAGGAAGGAAAGAAAGAAAAGAAGAAGGAGACCAAAAAAAAAAAAAATGGGGAAAGAAGGAAGAAAGAAAATGTTACCTTTTATGGAGGGTCCATGATGATAATCTGAGAGTGGATGGGCTCAAATATTTGGCATGTCCGAAGCAATAATACAAACTCCAAGTACATTCTTTTGATTCATTCAATGACTGTTAAGAATGATGATTTATAGGAACTAGTACAGAATCTCAGGATGGTACAAAAAGAAGGAGGGTGCCATGGTTGGGCACACACATTATAAAAAATACTTTCTACTCATTAGATCATTTAAACCTTATAACGAAAGTTATTATTAAACCTATTGTGCAGATGAGGAAATGGGACTCTAGGAGATTAGACTGTTTGTCCAAGGTATGGAAATATTCAAATGCACCCAGTTCTCCTTAATTTGAACCCTTGTTTGTTTGTTGATATCATACTGAACTAACAAAGGAAAACACATGAAACATATTAAGTTAAAATGGAAAGGAGTTTGTGATTTTTCACCTTTAGTATGAAGCCATTGGAAAACTTCAAATAAAAGAGTGAACTTCTTCAATTACTAATATTAGCCAGAATAGTATTCAGGAATAGGTCTTCCATTTTATAGAACATGACATAGCTATTAATATGTGTAATGGGGCTAAATGAACTGAAAGGGGAAGATGAGAGATGTGAGGATGTCTTCAAATATTTTTTTCAGTAAGTATGGAATTCTATCCATCCGAGGGGCTGAAATTGTGGACAGTGTCACCAAAGAGTGAGCACGCAGGGCAGGGACACATGAAAACATTTCTCAGAAAAAACACCATTTCTTCCTTTTCAGTTGAGACAATGTTTTGTTTCTGTTTATGAATCATAGAAACTACGAACGAACAAGCTGTATTGGGTCATCTAATCTAATCTAAACCCCCAGGGAGGGCATGAGCTGCAGTTCATTCAATTCCCTTCCAGTTTCATGTGGACACTCCAGTGTGGGTTTTTGCCATATGCTCTGGCCAAGGTTCTGTGCTCCAAGTCAGTATCACAGGAGTGTTGCCGTGACATTGGAAAGAAAAGGAAAAAGAACCTCCAACAAAAACATTTGTTGAGGGGCATGATTAAAAGAGGTTAACCTTATACAAATATGTGAAAATTGAACACGTGTAAGAGGAACTGTATTTCTCAATGTTGAAACAAGTAGGGTTTAATAATTTCCATTAACCAAAGATAAAAAGGTAATCCTTCTTCCATTCCTAAGTGCAAGTGTACTGTCTTGTATTTGTCAAAGATTGTGAGATTAATGAGTGTTTTAAGTTTCTTGATTTTTAAGAAAATTTGTTTTTTTTAAAAAAACATATAAATAGTATCCTAAACACTTTAAGCTTGCAAGACATTCATAGTCATGTGTAAAAGGGGACATAGATCCATATTTTGAATTTTGTTGAATGTTTACTATGTGACAAGACATTATGTTAAATATATTACATAAATTTTCTTCATCACTGCTCATTAGACACTGTGATATATTTTATCCTTTTTCCAGATAAATAACAAACAATCAAAAACTGAACTTTACCAAGGCTAACCAGCTCGTTTGATTTCATTACTGTGTGACAAAGTGGAGTTCTGAGGTCATATTGGTCAGTCGGATTCCAAAACTCTGAACCATTATCTTTTATTTTGCATTCCCACCACATCTAGCAATACACTGAACAATTACCAGGTATTCAACAATTTTTTTTAAAGACTGTATTTATTTACTTATTTGAGAGAAAGCGAGAGAGAGAGCATGAGCATGAGCAGGGGGAGGGGCAGAGAGAGAGGGAGAAAGAGAATCTTAAACCAACTCACCACTGAGCGCAGAGCTGACATGGGGATCAATCCGATGACTCCAAGATCATGACCTGAGCCGAGACCAAAAGTCCAACATTTAACCAACTGAGCCATCCAGTTGCCTCTAAAGAATTTTTTTAATAGACTATCCTTTTAGATAGAGAAGAGCAGGGATTAATACTGGATTTCATGAGCATAGGGAACTTGTTTCTGTCCAGAAATATGTGAAGACTGTAGATTGCAGTTTTCAGAACATGAGACTTGATTTATACACCTGCTGTGTTGACCTTTCGCATGCTATATAACACTTTTGTGTCTGCCTCAGTTTTCCCATATCAAAAATGAGGGATTTTACCTTCATTCACAAGGTTTTTGTGAGGAATTAAATGAGTGGATATAGAAAGGCAGATAACATACTGTCCAGCATAAAATTAAATAATAATTCACATATTATTATTATTATGTGTTTATGATTATACTAATAGCTCCATTAAGGTTTTCATTGTTCAAATATTTATTATTTATGTTATACTAGATTTATGTATTTTAACCTATTAATATTAATGATCACTGTCATTAATAGGATCTGAAATCTCTCCATTGTATACCTTCAGATGTTAAATCTCTTTAGTTTTGTATGATTTGTTAATTGAATGGAAATATCTCTGAGAGGTATATTAATTAGTCCTTATTTGCAATCTAATTGTGAGTTAGTATGTCCAATTGTGTCCTTCCATGTGGTCTGGAGAAGGATCTGGACAGATGAATCTAGTGGCCCACATGGTTGGCCTGCAGAACACGCAACAGGAAACAGTGGCTACACTTGGAGTGATAGGTGCCCAGGACAAACAGGCCCTTCTCACAGTTTAGTCTCTGCATTCCCTGGAGTGGCTGGTATTTAATATGTGGGATGGTTTGTCTTCTCAGAAGTGAAAACATAACTTGTATTCATCCTCTCCAAATGTGAGATATTTTGGATTTTTTACTTCTAAGTTCAGACAGTTATTTAAGTAAGTCAGCTGACATGAAAATGCTTTTGCAGTTGGAATTCTATAATTAAGTGTTGTATACACTTTTCAATATTATTTGAAAAATGGGCAAAGTTCTTTTTATTAAAAATAAAGCTGTATTTAATATTAGTACTTAAAACTTATACTTATGATGGAATATTAAGAAAACACATTAAATAGAAAAAAGAAAAAGATCACTCAAGGCACCAATATTCAAAGACAGACAAACTTAACCTTTCTTATGTTTATTTTAGTATTTTATTTATTTAAATATTAACATTTGTTCTATTCTTTTGCTTTGTTATTTTTATATGCATATGATAATTTGGTAACTGCTTTTCACATAGTTAAATATCACACGTATTTTCCTTATTATTACATGGTATTAAAACATTTTTAATGCCTGCATAAATCAGTTCAGTAGATCTGGTTTCTGTATTTTATTTAATCATTTTCCTAAATGAAGCACATTTATTTTATATATCATTTACATATTATTTTGATTTATTGTACCTATAAATAATACTATTCTGAACATTTTGTGTGTAAACAAATGCATTTTTTGTTGTGCCAGACCCAGAGTTTGGCCCTATGGGATCAACACTGAATAAGTCATGACCCAGCCTGTGAGGACCTTAGAATCCATTAGGAAAGATTAACAAATCAGTAAAAGGCATTTCTTTGCATGGCTCAGTAAGAACTTTGATCTCATGTTCAAAAGTTGCTTTGGAAGCAAAAAAGGAAGAGAAGCTGTTTCAGGCAGGGGCTAGGGACAACTATCTGGATCAGGAAATACTTGAACTGATATTGAAAGTTGAATTGAAGGGCATCTGGGTGGCTCAGTCAGTTAAGTGTCTGCCTTCAGCTCAGGTTATGATCCCAGGACCCTGGGATTGAGACCCACATCGGGCTCCCTGCTCAGTGGGGAGTCTGCTTTTCCCTTTCCCTCTGCCCCTCCCCTCAGCTTATGCTCTCTCTCTCTCTTACTCTCCCTCAAATAAACAAAATCTTAAAAAGAAAAGAGAGAGAGAGAAAGTTGAATTGAATTTAACTGGGTAAAATGGTGGGTACAGAAGTATTTCTTTTTGGGGTCCCTGAGTAGCTCAGTGGGTTAAGTCTCTGCCCTCATTCAGCTCAGGTCATGATCTCAGGGTCCAAGATCAGAGAGCATTGGGCTCTCTGTTCAGTGGGGAGCCTGCTTCCCCCCATCTCTCTCTGCCTGCCTCTCTGCCTGCTTATGATTTCTATCTCTCTGTCAAATAAATAATTTAAAAAAGAATTTCTTTTCAAGAGGAAAAGAGCTTGTGCAAATATGTGCAATTTCTGAGGAATATTGACTAGTCCAATATGACAAGAGGAAAAAGCTAGTATTCGATAAGATATCCTATTTGCCAGGTGCTGGGTTAACTACTTTACAACTATTAGCTTATTTAGCCCTGACAGCATCTTTCTGTAGTAGATATTCTTATTATCCCCAATTTCAGATGAGAAAACAGAGGCTAAATGAAATTCTGTACTTGTTCAAACACACACAATGGATTTGCAAGGGGTGCTGGGTTTGACTCACACAATCTGATTCCAGACACCAGTCTCAACTGTCAACTTATTTAAGTGGTTGGAGATGATACTATGAATACTTCAAACATTAAACAGCATCCCAAAAACAAAAAGAAAAGTTTAAAGATTTTCAGTAATATAGTAGTATCACTAGATTTTTTAGTTTACAAATATCATTAGACAATTATAAACTATACATTGGAGCATGTAAAAAAAATGAAGGAGTCCTAGATTAAGGAAATGTTTAAGAAATGTCTAGAAGAAAGTTTTAAAAAGTAGGATAAAATATGCTGGGCATTGTTACAGATTGCAATAGTTACAGATAAGCAATTCCTATAATGGACGTGTTTGTTCATAGGATGCACATATTTTTAAAAGTCTTGGGTATATTTTCAGAGGCGGGTGTGTGTGCACACCTGTGCACTAATTATTAAACTGTTTTTTCTCAGTCAAAATTTCTTCTTAACCTGGTTTGTGATGCTGGGTCTCTTTCTCCGTAAGCCATGTGTCTCATTTGCCAGCTGGATTTCGGTTAGATATTTCACCCTGGCAGAAATATTTGGTTCTAGTTTTCAACATTTTTTGGTGCACTGACTCCCAGAACCAGGCAGTTACTCTTGGAAGTACCAGGACCAAACAGTTCATCCATTGTCTTGAAGTCTGAGCGTCAGCTCTGGAGGACTCCTCAACAAGCTTCTAGATTTTCAATGCCCCAACCTCTTTAGTCTGTCTACAACTCTAGGAAGCATCTTACATCTTTTAGTTCCTTATCTCTGTGTTACGGAAGTGTCTCGTTTTGACATTTTCCATCCTCCAACTTCTTATATTTTATGTGATAAAGTAACTGGTGTGGGTTCGTTCTATCATCCTGGCCAGATCCTGATGGGTACTTTTTTTTTTTTTTCTGATGGGTACTTTTTAACAGGATGATGACAATTCCTGGTTCTAGCCGTATATTTCTGCATTAATTAAACAAATGCTTATCAGAACAAGTGAAATAGTTTAGAGGATATTTTGAGGGAAACAAATACTTTTAAGAATTCATAGCGCTTTCTGTATTTTCTACTAGTCAATACTCAATAATTAAATATCTATTAATTAAGTATCTTCATCAATCTATTCGCTAGGAAACATTGCCCCATTCTGTGGCTTTATACTGTGATTTGTCGATTTTGACTTCATTCATTGGGCCCTTAAATTTGTGTACAAATCGTCCAGATTTACAAATCCACTTAGTTGTTTAATTTATTAATGTTCAAAAATATTTGCAAAATAAGGGTTGTTTGATTTGGGATTTCTAATATTACATTTGTCTTTGTAGAAAATTTAAAGGATAAAAAATGTTTAACATCTTAATATTGTAACAGATTCTGAAATGATATTAAAGTGACTGGATAAATTTAAATGAAACAGAAAACTAGGAGAAGTATTAATAATTTCCTATTTATTTAAATACTTAAACCATTTCCAGGAAAATTTAAGTTGAATAGCAGAGAAAGCAATCATGGATACCACAGAACAGAAAAACATAACCACAGAAGGCTTAAAAAGGAGTTAAACAATTTTTTCCCCATTTTAGCATTTCTATAACTGGTAAGTGAATTATACTTTCTATATTCATTTAACCTAGGATTTCTTCTTTTATTTTTCCTCAGGAAATATTACTAAATCGCTGGTACATTTTAGCATTTCAAGATATCTTAAATTAAATGAAATGTGATAAATGTGAATATGTATACATATATACATATATCATCATTTACCAATCATTTTTGTATATATTTTATTTTACTTTTTTGAGATGGATTATACTTCTTGTATATATTTTTAATTTTGACTGCCTCTTCTTATCAGTTTGACTGATTAATTGCACAGCATGTTACCTTTTTTTCTATGTAGGTATTCTTCAGTAAAAACCTAACCCAACTCAGGAAAAGAGAGAAGAAACCAAAACGATAAAAAACAATGTTAAGAGAGGGATGTAATTTGGAGGTATGTACATTTGTAACTTTCCATGAATCCGATTTTCTCTACGTGTATTTTCCCTTTCCAGTCATTAGGGACTAAGTTCCTTCACTTGATCGTGCTGAGTGAATTCACATTTAAAGAACTGAAGAATTTCTGATGGAAAGTAAGGAATGAGCTAAAAATGAGTATACACCAATTTTCTAATATCTCCTTCCTTTCCTTTAATGATTTACAGATTTTTACATACATCGTGGGATGCATGCTCCCCACTTTGGAAATTACAGCATTGCAAAGACCATGAAAGGATTAGTATAATGACTTTTTAAAAAAAATTTTTGACTTTTGTATTCACATTAAGATTTTGAGTTACTTATTAATAAACTGTGTTTTTCCCCCCTAGAACTGATATGGAGGAAATTTTGAAAATTGGCATGTTGTGAAGGATTTAAAAAGAATACAAAATGATCTCCGCTTTCTTGAAGGCTAAAATCTACTGAAACAAATTGATGTGAATGCCTTATGGTGTGAAAAAGTCTTAATAGAATACAGGAGGAATGGAAGAAAAAATAGCTTGCTGTAAGTGAATACCTTCACTTTCTAGGAGAAAGTCATTCTTCCTAGAGGCTCAGAACAGATTTCAAAAACGGTCACATTTTCCCACAATATTACCAACCCAGTTTAGTTCAATCCGTACATGACTGCAAGTTGTTAGCAGTATATCCCAGGATGCTCTTTGTCAGACCTATGAGGTTTCAGTATTCTAGAATAATTTACAAGAAACCAAAATATGGCAGGATCACAGAATATTGTTAATTTTATGGATGCCATAATCTCTTAGATGAACCCTGTGGAAACAGGGAAATGGGTAGAATTAACCCAAGAGTATTTTTATATAAAGGAGAGAAAGTCCTTCTTCTCCATTGCAATATTTCACATACTCACCTCAATTTTAGGCTAAGGCATAATATGCAAAGTTAGCTCTGGATCAAAAAGATTTTTTAGGGATGCCTGGGTGGCTCAGCTGGTTGAGTATCTGACTCTTCATTTTGGTTCAGGTCAGCATCTTGGCTCAATTCAGGATCTCAGGGTAGTGAGACGGAGACCCGCATTGGGCTCTGCACTCAGCATGGAGTCTGCTTGATATTCTCCCTCTCCTTCTCTCTCTGCCCCTCCCTAACTGCTTGC
This sequence comes from Meles meles, assembly GCF_922984935.1. Classification (NCBI taxonomy): domain Eukaryota; kingdom Metazoa; phylum Chordata; class Mammalia; order Carnivora; family Mustelidae; genus Meles; species Meles meles. The sequence goes on along the minus strand of NC_060066.1, from coordinate 18,177,834 downwards.
ACGTGCTCTCTTTCTCTCTCTTTTTCTAGAAAATTAAATAAAAAAAATAATTTTTTTAAGTGATTCTGAATTCATACCATGGGGTTAATTATTAAGCTCCATCTAAACATTTCACTATAGAAGGAAATGGACATTTTTATGTATTTAATAAGAGCATGGGAAATGTCAATTTAATTAGACACATATTAGGGGCGCCTGGGTGGCTCAGTGGATTAGGCCGCTGCCTTCGGCTCAGGTCATGATCTCAGGGTCCTGGGATCGAGCCCCACATCGGGCTCTCTGCTCCGCAGGGAGCCTGCTTCCTCCCTCTCTCTGCCTGTCTCTCTGCCTGCCTCTCTGCCTACTTGTGATCTCTCTCTCTGTCAAATGAATAAATAAAATCTTTAAAAAAAATTAATTAGACAAATATTATAGAATCCATAATATGCACACAACTCTGATTGTAACTATGAAAAAAGACCCAAAGCTTTTACCTAAGAAGCTTAGAACTGACCCTAAGCACCCTGAGATGCTTAGCATTGAGAGATCAGGTCTGCCCGTCTTTGTCTACATTCCCGGGAAAAGCCGGTCTGGATCTTCTATTTTAACTGTTTTGTAAAGTAAGTTGTGCTATTTAAGTACCTGCTGTACTTACAGACTTGCTGTGTCCTAGAAGAATACCACAGAAGAGGGAGTATGGGGAAATTGAGTCAAGAGAAGACAGCCGAGTAAAGATGTAATTGAGACCTAAACAAAATTACAGTTATCCCAAGGTTTAACTCTTCTGATTTTTTAAAATATTTTATTTATTTATTTGAGAGAGATAAAGAGGGCATGCATGCACGCGTGTCCCTGAGAGAGAGAGACAGAGACGGAGACAGAGACCAAGAAGGAGCGAGCATAAGCAGGGGTGAGGGGGAGAGGGAGAGGGAGAAGCAGACTCCCCACTGAGCAGGGAGCCTAATGCAGGACTCAGTCCCAGGACCCTGGGATCATGACTTGAACTGAAGGCACACACTTAACCAACCAAGCCACCCAGGTGCCCTAACTCTTCTGATTTTTAAAAAAAGTTTTCCTATTGTTTTTCACCTTTTTTCTGTATTCTTGTAGCAATGCTCAGTTTATTGTGAACTCATTCTTGACAATTAACAGCTTTACACTTGGGCATTGTGAAATGACTTGCTCCGGTGACCACCCCTACTTTCCTTACAAAATTAGTCTTAAACTGTTCATTTAACTTGTCTTTTGTGATATGATTTTTCTCCTCTCAACTCCTGCCTGTACTCAATTCAATGGAGGAGGGTCTGAGGGTCTCACATTCTCTTGTCTGCAAGAGAGTGAGATGCACTCGGCTTGCATCAGTCAGAGGAGAGATTATCAATTGGCTGGTTGCTTCTAGGTCATTTTCAAATTGAAATAAGAAATAACCCTTACAAGTAAATATGAAAGCTTCTTCAGTACAAGGTCACTACTCTCAGTATTTAAAATTTGCCTCTCCAAGCACATCTGTCTGGCTTTCCTCACAGATCCTATCCCTTTAGTGCTAATGAGAACCTCATGCCTTCCAGTCTGAAAACAGGATTTGGAACTGTTTCCCCCTTGTTAATGTAAAGCATGTCATTCTGGGCCCTACGCAGTATTATTTGCTTTTCTTACTGTTGAGTCTTGCCTGTAGGCGGTTTTGTATCATCCAGAAGGTTTCATATCTTAGCATCGTGTTGATTCTTAATTCCCTGGTCTCAGAATCCAATGAGATATATTTGGTTTACTAAGAAACTAAGCCTCTTTTCATATCCTGGTGAGATCTGCAAGAGACGGAGGTGAGATTTAAGAGAATAAAAGTCCTTTTGGGAAGGCCTATCTTTTCCTTGGTCTTACAAAGATTCTGTTTGGTAAGTGATTAAAGCTGGTCTGGGCAGGCAGCAAACACCAGAGTAGATTTATAGCATCTAAAACAATACCTTCAAAGATCTTCTCCCAGAAAGCATGGCCTAGAGGCATCCTTTCGATTGATCTACGGCTCTAAGGAATTGCTCCAGAAGCAAACAAAGACCAATTATGCTGCTTTACTAAGAGACTTTGACATTTTATGGTTTTCTATGAAAAATCCTGAACAGGAGTAAATAGGAATCCTATAGGCCTTCTTTGTCGGAATTGCAGGCATGCTTTGCCTCTCTGCAAAGCCAGCTGCTTTACTCTTGTGACCTTACCCAGAGCATTGTCTCCCCACTATACTGGGTCAGTAGTCATTCCCCACATGAACTCCTATTCTGGGGAGAAAAGCAAGGGAAATAATATATGACCCCATTTTGGAGGTGATAACTTACTCTTCATCAAATATCAAGAAAGGTAAGAAAAGGAAAGATGTCATTTTTCAGTAATCTTTTAAGTTTTTGATATTTTAGGACTTAGCATAAAATATTTTTTACTAATTCCCTATAAAATTTTGAAATTTCTTCCAGAAAGAGGTGCAATTTTTGAGGTGTTCTGAGTTTTTCAGAATACTCTTATCACTGAGGAAAATTCCGTATTCATCACTGTCTTCCTACAGTATTGTTCTCTGCTTCACCCTCCAGAATGGGATCTCTATTAGAATAAAAAGCATTTTATTTATTTGGTATTGACTATGGCCCCTAATGGACTATGAACCAGGTAAATAGCAAGTTCAATAAATGCTGGTTCGATTGAAAAATCCTTGTTCAATTGTTGATTTCTTTTTATGATTGAACAAAAGCAACCTCATTTCTTCCTATGCAAATGAAGAGTCTAATTCAATACTCTGTTCAAGTCACCTGTCTAACTAGAAATTAGACTCATGGTCATATACTTTATTTCTAGTATCTGTGTTATACCTGTTTTTTCCACACCAAATTATGGTTTTCTGGAGGGCAGGACCCATGTCTAATTCAACTTTGTGTTCCCAGCATTGTAGATGTCCACATAATGCTTGTTGAATGCTTGCAGAACGATTCCATAGGATAAAACCAAGGTTCTTACACAGGGATTAAATTTCTGATTTACCCATTACCCATTACCCTAAAACTACATAATAGGCAGGCATAGTAACAGAAATTAAGTGATAGTCTGTTAATCGGTATCTCATACAAAATAGGTGTCATCACAAATCTATATTTTCCATCCTACAATCGGCTATCCTTCACCTAAACTCAAGTTTGAAGTGTTTCAAAATTAAAATACGCTTTGATTAAGTACCAGGAAGGCTCAGCAGCATGAAAAGCACATGGAGCAAGCAAAGAGAAAGGCAGAAAAAACATTGCCAGTGGTTGAATTTTTTCGTAGTTGCTCATTGCCTCAACTGCTCTGTCATGAGAAAGATCATTCATTTCGTAATAAAGAAGTTGTTATATATCAAGTAATTACACGGTGCCTGCTGAAATGCTCAGCATTTACATGGACACTTTCGTGTAATTCTTATCTTAAACTTACTAGGTAAGTACTATGATAAGGCCTATTTTTTAAGAGCACATTCTTGTGAATTTTATAACCTCTGTTTTAAAAAGACACAAAATAGAAGCTTTGAGTATTTAAGAACCTTGCCCATTGCATAGCAAAAAGCAGGTTGGAATTGGACCACTTTTAATTTTCAGACATCATAGTGAAAGCTCTTAAGTACTATGCCATACGGCCTACCCTTAGGTTTTGTTGTTGAAAGAGCTAAAGCTTGTACTGTACTGTGTGACATCAACAAGCAGAAGTAGGGCCAGTGCCTGAAAACCAGAGAAGGAAGACTACGACTTCAAAGAAAGAAAGCTATATCCAAAGACTAGAACTATCCAGACTAGTCTCTTTTTGTAGCATCATGCCTGATGCACTGTAGGTAGTCAATAAAAGTTTGATGACATGGCAGTAGGCTGCCTCCAGACACAATGAGACCAGTCACTCTAACTCTTTCAATAGAAGCTGAACGAAATCTTTTGGAAAATATTGAGGAGGTAGGCCTTGTTTCGTAAGATTTGATTATGTGATCTCTAAGTGCTTTCCAAATCTGTGATCTAATTAGTTTATAATTCAATGATAATCTAGCTGTATTAGAAATAAAATAATAGGGGAGGGAGGGAGATGGGGGAAAGGGAGAAAGGGAAGGCTGTGGAACAGGGAGGGCCGGCAGAGAGAATGAGAATTGCAGAAACTAATACTCAATTATTTCTAGTGCCTGGTATTTAATAGCCTAAATTCTTATCTGCTCAACTTGTTTGAATCATTTTACCTCAAAGGGAGGTAGCAGGGGATATATCCCCAATCTACAGAAGAGGTTGAGGCGATGATGGAAATGATCCAGCCTCCCATGATCTCCCAAATGGGTTATAATTAGCTTCTCTACAAACCCCCTTCTCCCTATTGCCACATGCCATGCAATGAAAACCAGCGCACAGACTTCTAACCTCTCAGGGCCAGATTTCCCCATCCTCATGTAAAAGACCATTCTCCTGGTAGAGTTCTCTGAAAGTTTCAGAGTTTAGAAACCGAGTGAACTGTCAGCAAAGTTTCTCAAATAGGGTTGAGGTTATATTCAATAAGCCAACCATTTGAACAACTGAGAATCAGTGCTCACTTTGCTACTCTTTTGCCAAAATGTGTAACATCTACCAGCTTATGTGCTGATCAAGGTCAACATTTATTGGGAGTTTAGGGGATCTTCTTCCAACAGAAGAGGGTCTAGACTATTTCAATAAAATGAATTAAGCTGGCTCGTTTACCACAGATTATAAAATACAATATTTTTTCTTGCCTAGCCAACTTATTGGCTGCTTTTCTTGTTTTGTTTTGATTAAACTTTTTTTTTTTAAACAAGGGAAAAATCTCTTTGATTTAGATTTTTGGCAAGAGTTATCATTCCCTCTAACTTGGGTCTAACTCCAAGGATCTCCCAACTCATTAGCATAGGATGTCACTTCCCCTTAACTGTTATCTTTGTTGTTAGTCAACTGTGGATATCTTGATCATGATGGATTTCTTTGTGGCCCTGAGTTGATCAAAATTCTAATTGCTGAGCGATTCAGGAAGTGAGGTCTTTTTTTTTTTTTTTTTTTAAGATTTTATTTATTTATTTGACAGAGACACAGTGAAAGAAGGAACAAAAGCAGGGAGAATGAGAGAGGGAGAAGGGGGCTTCCTGCTGAGCAGGCAGCCCAATGTGGGGGATCGATCCCAGGACTCTAGGATCATGACCTGAGCAGAAGGCAGACATTTAACGACTGAGCGCCCTGGGAAGGGAGGTCCACTGACTAGCAAGATGCATGATGTCGATATGAATTTTTCCCAACCCTGGGGAGGTTAGTTCCCCACAAGACAATTATAAATATGAAATGAGCTCAGAACCAAAGGTCAGAAAATAATAAAGAATTCAGTGTTCGGATAGCATATGCACAGTGGTATGGAAAAAATAAAATTCTAGAGTAGTTTTAGAGCTAACATATAAAACTGAACTTCTACCAATAGTTACTGAGCGGCTATCATTGGCAGAGTGCTGAAGTAGATGCTGTAATATGACACCCAGATCTGCCCTTAGTATGGGGGCACTCATTGCCTAGCTTCTGTGAACACAGGTGGCTGAAAATTTCAGCTGACTCCTCTGGGAATTGCCTCAGTTAAAAGAAGCTTTCTTGTTTGAGTGTGTAGCCTTCCAACGAACCAGCCTATAGCCAATGAATGGTCCATTTAAGTACATGGCCTGGTTCATTTGCTTCCAAGTGGGAAAACGCTGAAGCGCTTGCTCATCTCTAGACCTCCCTGTGGGATGAGTGAGGTCTCCATGACAATTGTTTGTCACAGTCCATTTTCCCCCTCTTGTGCAGTCTTGTTTTTCTACTCATTTAGAGATCTTGTTGCGAAGAATACTGCCTAATAATCTTCTGCTTTTAAATCTCCAACTCAGAGTTGTTTCCCGAGAAACTTAGTCTACGAGAACTATTCCTCTTAGTACCGAATAGTGATGTTTGGTTCAGTCTGTGGATACTTACTGTGTCCTCTGCTTACTTAATGAGATGAAGAATATAGAATGATAAGTCACTAACTGTATTATAAAAAGAAGACTATCCCTTCCCCTGTAAAGCATCTTTGGTTGTCCCTTTTTATTTTTTCATTTCATTTTATTTATTTCTTTTTGGTGTTCCAGAATTCATTGTTTATGCACCACACCCAGTGCTCTTTGCAATACGTGCCCTCCATAATACCTACCACCAGGCTCATCCAACCCCCCACTCCCCTTCCCTCCAGTTTGTTTCTCAGAGTCCACAGTCTCTCATGTTGTCCCTTGTCTTTGCTTCCATGTGCAAACTTCTACTTTGATTGTATCATATTACATTATATAATTGTGTAATGTTGTAAGTCTCTTGCAAAAGGTTTTGGGTATGATAGGGACAAGATTTCACCTTGTTTACCTTTATATCACAGCCATGCTGTCTGCAATATGGCAGGTGCTAAGTAATTTGTATTGATTTGAGAAATTAATGAACAAAAGTCAGTAACATAATTTGGAAGTTTGATACAAAAAGTATGGCTATGGAATGATAAAAATTCAGAAAAGAGGTAGAATTTGTTTGGCCTCAAAGAAATTTAGTAGATTTGGGGCATATGAGTATTTCAAACTAAGAAAGCAACATTGATTGTTCAAAGGAAATAGTGACTCAGTCATAAATTTGTAGTTAAAATAACAAACCAACTTAAGGAACAAGACTCATTAACTGAAATGCAATGGTTTATTTTTTGACACCACCTCAATTGTACCACATGAGGGCTTGAAACCAGGAACTCTAATATTAGAGACCACAGGTGTTCCAAATATCTCCTCAGAAAATAAGCTCCCAGATGGAGAGATTGTATCTAGAAAGAACATTGTCTACTCATTATTCTGTTTCTGTGCAAACCTTTACCTGTAGGTCACCCTGACCTCTCCTTTCAAGAACTAAAAAGAGACTACATGAAGCTGTGAGAACAAGAAAAGAGATAATTGTCCCAGCAGCGGCCAAATATCAATTCCCAGTTTAATCTGGAGATCAACAGGGGTGGTAGGAGACACTTCAGAAATAGAGCCTTCCCTATGACCCCAAAGATACAGATGTAGTGAAAAGAAGGGCCATTTGTACCCCAATGTTTATAGCATCAATGGCCATGGTAGCCAAACTGTGGAGAGAACAAAGATGCCCTTCAACGGACGAATGGATAAGGAAGATGTGGTACATATACACAATGGAGAATTAGGCCTCCATCAGAAAGGATGAATACTCAACTTTCGTAGCAACATGGATGGGACTGGAAGAGATTATGCTTAGTGAAATAAGTCAAGCAGAGAGAGTCAAGTATCATATGGTTTCACTTATTTGTGGAGCATAACAAAGAACATGGAGGACATGGGGAGATGGAGAGGAGAAGGGAGTTGAGGGAAATTGGAAGGGGAGATGAACCATGATAGACTATGGACTCTGAAAAACAATCTGAGGGTTTTGAAGGGGCAGGGGGTGGGAGGTTGAGGGAACAGGTGGTGGGTATTATGGAGGGCACGTATTTCATGGAGCACTGGGTGTGGTGCATAAACAATGAATTCTGTTACACTGAAAAGAAATAAATAAAATAAATCACACACATACACACACACACACACACACACACACACACACACACACAAAGAAATAGAGCCTGAGTAAGCCTATGAATGGAGCAGAGGGGTGGATATGACAGGTCAGCAACCTTAGGAGGTATTTGCTAAGGCACAAACCTCCTAGTGGATTAGAAGAATTTCCATTCTAAATAGTGGGAATTGTTATCAAATTCAACAATTTGTTTTGTCAAATTTTATAATCCAGGGTGCGTGTTTGTGCATGTGTATGAGGGTGACAAATTAGATTAAATAATTGCGTTTTGGCAGTAGACTTCTGTTTAAGATTATATTTATATTAAACTAACATTACAACCATGCTGAGTTCCTCCAAGGCATTCTGTGCGAGGGAGGAGAAGTGGTATTAAATAGAGAACCTCGCTTTGCAAAATCACCTTGTCCAGGGTTAAGAGCCGCCCCATATAATCCTCAGAATGGGCAGATTCCCAAACAAGCAGCATCGTGCCCAAACCCAGTGGTAAAACAGTGAAATATATAATTTTTATCTTCGAAAACTCATGGAATAACATGAGTTTCAGTGACAAGAGGTGTGGGGAGCAGTGATACAGGGAACAGTACAACATGCCAAGCACAGTGACAGAGGAAAAAGCCAACTGCTCTGGGGGCCCCTCTCCCTGGAGGCGGCAAAAATGTCTCAATATAGGAGGTGCTATCTCATCGGGTTTCAGTAATGAGTTGTGTTGGCCGGATGGAGATGGGGAAAGGAAATTTCAGCAAATGGAACCATAGGTGCAAAGCCAGAGTATCATGAAATGTCATAAAAGTTTTAGTAATGGGGAAAAAAATTCAGTAGCCAAAGCAAAATATGTTTGTTTTTTGAGGAGGTGAGGGAAGGAAGCAGGTAGAAGAGTGAGATAAGAAGAATTTTGAGCAAAATTTGAAGGGAATAAAGGGTTTGCTATTTTACCAAGGCACTCTGGATGATGTTTTTTTAGTTTTTTTTTAAGTTTTGAAGTTTTTTTTAGTTTTAGTTTTTTTAGAATCTTCTCTATATGCCACAATATCTGGTACGTTGTTAGCCTAAAGCAGTTGATCAGCAAATACAAAGGGAACAACCCACAGCAGTAAAGCTTTCGAATGGAGAATCACTAGTTAGGTGATTTGTACATACACTATATTTTTATCTTTTGCTGCAATGCCTGTTTAAACGTTTCAAAGCCCCTCCCCCACTATGTCTAACCACAAACTTAAACTTGTACAGTTTTCCAGTCATCTGCAATCAGATGTCTGCTGCACACAACCAGTTTAACAGAACGACATCAGAACAGCTAATGTTTACTGATTGCTGCTTAGCAACTGAGCACTGTTTTGTTTTTTTTTTAATTTATTTTTATATTTGACAGACAGAGATCACAAGTAGGCAGAGAGCAGGGGGTGGGGGGAAGCAGGCTCCCCACTGAGCAGAGAGCCCGATACGGGGCTCAATCCCAGGAGCCTGGTATCATGACCTGAGCTGAAGGCAGAGGCTTTAATCCACTGAGCCACCCAGATGGCCCACTATCTTACTACTCACACTGGTCCTGTGAGCCAGGTAATACCATTAACCTCATCTCACGGATGGGGAAACTGAGTTATGGAGAAATACATCCAGCTGTATCTACCCAGCTAAGCAAGTCGTAGAGCTGGAACTTAGAAGTCACAAAGACTGACTCCCAGTTTTTTGCACTAAATCAGCATCCTAGTGCATCCACAGGCAAATCATTCTATTTCTGAAACGTACCAATATCATTCCTGTCTCTCTACTTTAACTCTTGTTTCCCTGACGGTGAGAGTCAGGACATCTCTCTGCCTCTCTTTCGTCATCTACTCCTAAGGAGACTGCTCTAATATTTCTAATATTTCATCCATATAGGTTTTGTATTATCTTAAACCTTCTGAACTATACTATGCTTAATTAATACACTCATGTATTGCTTATGTATGTTCTACTAATATTTGGTAGGCTTATCTCTCTGGAAATATATCCTTCCTTCCTTCACTCTATAGCACCGAGGCCTGTACTGAACCCATTTTCAACGCTCTGTACAGAGTTAAGAAGTAGTAGATTCCCAGAGTGCAATTTTAAGAATTCTGGATCCTTTATCAAATAGCAACCTAGTGGGATGTTTACAACCAACACACACTAAAACTCTGACACACTGAAAGTCCTTTGTCCTCTGTATGTGCAGGTTTCCATGGTGGCAACTATGGGCACAACAGTGGATGAATTGAGGAAGGCATTTGCAAGAGAGGGTTATAATTTAGTGTGATCAAATGCCACCTACAACAGAGTGATACAAGTTTACATGAGAGTGAACAGAAAAATCAGTATGTTTGGAGAGTTTGTATCTTTTCCGATATCCATTCTAACTTGAAGGATGGGCAGGCTGAAGATGAATAACAAAAAGGAAGGCGTCAGAGTGAGCAAGGTACACATACCATCTCTAGAATCAGTTTTCCAATGTTATTTAGCAGCATTGTCTCAGGTTTACTTTCTCTCTTGGCTCCCATGGTAAAGGTCTGAATTTCATAACTGCAATATCACTGCATCCAGCGTGCCTGTCAAAATTCCCTTTGGTAGCAATTAACATTTATTTTATGAGACTTTCTTCTATTGGGGAAAATTTTGGCAGGAATAAGTCTCAGAAGTGAATGGGGGCAAAAATAAAAAAATTCAACTCAGAGTTGAACAAACAATTAAAATCTATGAAACTGTAAATCAAACTAAACTATGGTGAAGATTTGCTCCAGAAGCTTCCATTCCTTCCATATCTGCTGTTTTTAATCTAGACTCCAGGCCAAGACAGAAGGGGGTCTTTGCTACCCTTACTCATGGATTACTCCAAGTGAAGTGACAAACACACAGAATAAAAATTCAGGGTCTGCTCTGTAACAAGGCTGACATGCGGTTAATCAGATTTAATGTAGATTTTAGAAAAAAGTATATACAACCTGCTCAAAAATAACAAATGAACATATGTCAAGAATCAAACAAAAACCAGAATTATAGAAGAGAAAACTTTAGAGATTCTCTCTTAAGCAAATTTATGATGAAGAGGATTAAGTTAGAAAAAACACTAGTCTGGTGTGCTTTCAAAGGCAATTGTAGTTGAGCCCAGAGCCAAGTTCCTCCACTTGCCTACTGTACACTCAGCTCTATCAGTGACATTTTGTTACTTAAATAGAGTTAAAGAACACATAGGGGCATAGGTTTATTGAAGAAAAGTTAAAGGCTGATCTTCATGGTTAGAAGTCACTGGGGATTAGAATGGGAGTGTGAATGAACAAAAAATTTAGAAAATGGCCTGTGGGCCTGTCACTTTGCATCATGTCTTGGTTTGATCACTTCCTGTTGGTTATCCACTCTTAGGTCCCCTTCCCTCCAAGCATTTTTCTGCTCTTTTGTGCTCCTAAACCATTTCTGTCCACATCTCGTACAACATAATTGAGATCACATAGAAATCAAGTAGGGATGATGTGAAACTCGGTTGAGAAAAAAAAAATTGTATGTGACACGAGTCAAAAAAAAAAAAAATCAGCACTAAGACAAGGATTCAATCCTAAAACTCACTGAGTCAGATTCTTCGAGAATAGATGTTGCTTCCTGGAGAAGATGTTTTGCTTATGGTGATATGCACTGCCAATTCCTTTACGCCATCAGATGTGGTCTGCCTTACCAATAAGTCATCTGACTCTCAGGTCAAAGAATTATTCTCATTCCATGCCTCTAGGTCTTAATTTATGATACTTTACTCTGCCCATCTCGATGACCCTTCCTGGTATTTCGTATTCTATGCTTTTGCAAAAGCTCATCTGTTACCAGAGTACACTGCTTCCCCTGGAAATCTGCATCCACTCTAGTTTCATCAGTCTTTCTCCTGAACTTCCAAAGTACAACATTTCATATAGAAGCTATTTATTTGTGTGCTGTAGACATGTCACACTCTAGTGCATCATCTATGAGTTTCTCTTCAAAGAATATGAAATATTTTTTAAGTTCATATAATAACATACATAGGATAATAGAAACTAATGTATGAGAATACAGACATGAAAATACTAAGCAAATTTGTGATATATGATTATTAGTGTATTTAAAAATAAGAACCAGCAATTACTATAATTTCAGTGGTATGGTGATGTAAATAAAGTTTTGAAACATCTGTAGCACTGAGGTATGAAATGAAAAACTAGAAGTCCAGTGACAATTCATAAGAGTGTTCCTAAAACCACTATGTGTGTGTGTGTTTCCTACATTCATAACGGAAGGAAATGCTAAGTTCCCATTAGAGCCGAGTGCAAATTTCTGAATTCTACCAGGTTGAGAATGCCCAATTTATTACTTAAAGAAATCCCTTATTATCTGCCTTATTAATGCAACTAGCTGGTGTAATCAGGGCTATACTTCCTTCAGAGAATGGACTAGTTCTTAGTTCTTTCTAGTAGTTGAATAAGTAGTTACTGAAATAATGAAATCAAACAACTTATGCATAGCTAAAATGTGTCAAGCCAACCACGAGCATTTCCAGAGTTAGTTGATTCTGTGGTCATTTGACATATTTTCTATTTTGCTTTGTAATATACTTGTTTGTATTCCTGTCTCTTCCAGTAAATTTTGAGTTCTTGAGGGTGGACTCTGCATCAAGTTATCTGTGGTTAGGTAATGAAAGCTTAAATAAAGTGACCATAAGAGTACATCTGTGGAATAGGTTAAAATAATATAATGAGAAGGAAGAATTGATATATTTCCAAGTGAGTAAGAAGAGCCAAAGTTTGATGCAAGATTTTGGACTAGAGATTCTTGGAAAGTTAATACAAATAGGAAAGCTAAAGTACAATGAGTGTGGTGGGGTTCACACTTAATTTTCTTCCATTTCTTTTTATAATGAAATCACTGCCTTTCTCATTTAGAATACAACACAATCTGTAATTGTCTGCAATATGATAGAATAGAAATATTTCTGAGGATATTGTGGGAAGGGAATGTAATAAGTCAGATAATTATCCTTATGGAAGAAACCAAGAGTAAGATAAAGGAAGACCAAAGACAAATTGTAGAAGGAGTTACTGGAGAGCAGAAATGGGATTATGATAACGTGGTAATATTTAAGTCTTATGGAGACAAAAGTTTCAAGAAAAATTAAAGCCGAGAAATTTCACTGAATTGAATAATTGGAAGAAGACTGATAGAAGTGCAGCTTTATTAGAGATCTGAAAATGTTGAAGAAAACATAGGGAACAGAAGCAGTAAATATAGAACTTTTTACCAGTAACCGGAAATAGCAGATTTGTAGGAGTGGCAGAGTCATGAAAATCTTTCAGTTTTGCTTTTATTTTTGTTTTTAAGATTTTACTTATTTATTTGAGAGAGAGAGAGAGAGCATAAACAGGGGAAAGGGCAGAGGGAGAGGGAGAAGCCGTCTCCCCGTTGAGCAAGGAGCCAGATACAGCTGGATCCCAGGACCCTGAGATCATGACCCCAGCCAAAGACAGACGCTTGACCCCCTGAATCACCTAGGCACCACTTGCTTTTCTGACAAGCCTTTGGAGAAGGGGTGGAGATGAGGGAAGATACAAACAAAAGATGAGCTAATTGACCAAGATGAGATAATTGAAAGTCTCTGAAGGGATAGGAAGGAGGCAAATTTAGAGGCAAATCGAGGAATGAATTTTAAAAAGGAACATTGAGAAATATATTTCTCTGAGTCAAAAAAGAAAGACTAAAAAAATATGTAAAATTAGAGAGAATTTGAGGTTGTAAGTTGGTGGATGAAGAGACCCAAGCTCGACTGTTTGAATGTATTAGTGAAGGGATAATGTGTAAATGGAAGGGAGGAAATGTACTGCTGTCCTTAGCTGAAAGCTAAGTTGGAGGGGTCAACCTGGATACTCTCCTCCACAGAAATCCCCGAGGCCATAGAAGACAGGCTGGCATGCAGTTCCCCAGCTAGGGTAAGTAGCCAAGGACAAAAGAACAGGACTGGCAGTGAAAGGGACCCTACATGTAGAGGACGTACTTCAAAAGCAGAATATTCTAAGTGGCAAGCAATTGGTACAGGCATATGGGGCAGTTAAATCAAGTTTGCCTATTTCTCAGTTAAACATAAAGTCAAAGAGTTAATGGGTATAAACTTTTTGGGATTTGGTGTTAATTCCATTTGAACAAACGGAGGGATAGGGTGATGGAAAAGAGTTTTCTTTTGGATTTGGCATGCAGAAGCCAAGATTTACACATGCCCCATATGAAATCCAGCTTTTAAAACGCTGAGACCCGTTGGACTTCAATAGGATTCTAACACATACGTGTAGAACAATTCTAATTCCATCCGGTTGTTCGTTTCTTGTCTTGCATTATGCAGTGCTGACAGAGCAGCCACATTTCCCAAGAGCTCCGCTTTCTTCAATGCAGATGTTTTTCCAGTTGTGATTTTAAAAAACTGAATGTTGCAGATTTACCCACTGTTTACTTTTCATGCTGTGACTAATTCAAACTATGGCCAAAGGTTGACCTGGTGTCTAAGAGAAAGGGTCACACATCTGCCTTGTTCTTCTGTCCATGGAGAACCCAGGACTCAGGAAGGCATCCCTACAAACACTAGATTCTCTCCTGTAGCTAACCAAGTACCAACTGAGACACATTTGTGAACATGTCTATTTTTTTATTTTCATTATTCCTGACCTATGCATCATTCTCTTCCCTTAGAGGAAAATGCATTCTCTTAGATATGCACTTGCTGTAAATTTTGTTTTCCTGGGTGTCAGCCTTCTCAGACTGAAAGAATAATTCTAATGTATTTATGATCATGCTCTTTACATGTAAACAGAGGCTTCCTCTTCTTCTATTTTTTTTTCTTTTTTTTCTGACACCTATTTGGGTCAAGCAGGTGTATCTCTGATCTCTTTACAGAATGCAGGCTAGACGTTTGAATATAAAATGCTAGGAGTTATTAACATTCATTCAGATTACTGTTTTTAGAAAAGCATAGATGATAGAATGGGTAAAGGAAATTAAAGGGAAACAAATGCAGACCAGATGTTGGATGGCAAGTTTCCACTCTGAGAATAATAAATGCAGGCACTGGGCTGCCAGATGAGGTTAAAGAGCATAGATACCAACTTAATTTAATAGAGAAATAGATGTTCTCTTTGGAAAGGCTGGCCAATTGAGACAAATAATGAGTGTATGAAACTGAGTTTTCTTTTCCTCTCTATCCCTGCCCCTCATTTGTGTGTGTGTGTATATGTGTGTGCATGTGTGTGTGTATGTGTAAAAGTACATATGAATAGAAAGGATCAGCATTCATAGTGACTCTAACTTACCAGAGCTTTACACATGAAAACACTGTAGTAAAGAAGGTCTAATATCCCTATGGTTTTATTTCCCTGGGGGTCTTTTCAAGGAGCGGGGTATGGCTCAAGAGTCCCAGAGGGAAGGAAGAAGATGAGATAAAGGAGGAAACTATACATAATTCACAGAAGCACTTGGGTTCAAGCAATATTCTTCTGAGCTGTGTGTCCAGCAAGTGTTTAATTCAAGCTTGGAGATTCTCTGTGTGGTCGGGTTCTAGATGAGTAAACATGGGTGCAGAGACGCTCTATGATCTGATAAAGGTCAGAGTGCTAAGTGGCAGATGAGAATTCTGATCACCCTGCCCAGCATCCATAGTAACACAAGCTCAATGTCTTATTCCTTTTCCCCATATTTGCTATATAGTTGGTATCAGCACTGTGTTAGTTTCAAATATCTGCTGAAAAAATTACCATAAACTTAGTGGCTTAAAGCAGCATGTATTTATTGTCTTTGAGTTCTCTACATTTAAAGTCTGATATGGGTCTCATTGGCCTGAAACTAAGGTGACGGCCAAGCTGTCTTTCTTATGGAGACTCTAGGGGATAACAGGTTTCCTTGTGTTTTGTTTTTTGTTTTCATCTTCACTGGGCCACCCATACTCATTGGCCTTTGGCCACCTTCCTCCATCTTCAAAGCCAGCAATGTTAAACCTCTCTCACATTTAGTTTTTCTTCACGTTCCCCTCTGATTCTACTTACCTGTCTTGCACTTCCACTTCCAAGAACAGCTCTGATTACATTAGGTTCACCTGAGTAATCCAGGATACTCTCCCCTTCTCAAGGTCCTTAGCTGAATCACATTTGCAAAATTCTTTTTGCCATGGAAGGCAACATAGTGACAGGTTCCAATGATCGGGATTTGGGTACCGTAGGACATTATTCTGTCTACCACAAACATACAGCCTCTCAATCCTCCAATGAGCCTTCTCCACCACCCCATCTAAATGTTTCCAGGGTTCATCTTGCTGTTTGTGTCTTTTCTTCTTTCTTAGTTCTGCCAACTGAATCCCCTCCTTATCCTTATGTTCCAGAATAGATCCATGGTTAAGAATGATTTCTCCTAATTGATTCTCTCTATGGCCTATGAGAATGAATAGTGTCACTCAAGGAGAGAAGCATACAGAATGATTTCCTTTCTTTAGATAGGTCATAACATGGACAAAATACATGGACAACATTGATGCAACAGTGTGGGAAAACAGACTATAAGATGGAGTTTAATGTGTAGATATTTATTCAAGAGTTGTAATTAACCTCTGAGGCAGAGATGGGAAGGAAACAGAAGTGGGCTAAGGGAGAAGTTGAGCAGAGAAGCAGGTCTCAAAATGGCCTTGGACAACCCAGTGGGGCCCTCCAGAACTGGAAGGATTCTTCAGGTATGTCTTGAGGTAGGCTGGAAAACTGGGCATTGACCTCTGCATTGACTGATTTCTGAATAAATGTTGTCTCTCTTCACAGCTGAGGGAAGCCCTTTCCTGAAAGAGGGTCTGAGTGGCCCATCACTGGGCACGTAATTCCCTTCTTTCCTAATGGCCTCCTGTTTTCTCCTTTGTTTTCTTCTCCTTTTATTTGTCACTTCACTGTTTTCCTTCAACTCTTACTGTTTTACCTTCAACAGTTGTGCCTTTCGAGTTTGCTGAGCATGAATACTGAATCTGTTCATTTTGCAGAAGACACAAAACAGCTTTCATGGCTTACCCAGTACACCCTTCCTCTGGATATTATATGAAAGTATAAAATCACATCATAGGAGGAAGCCATGGCCAAGAGCACATTTAGTATGGTTTATGGCTCTCCCACAAGTATTTGGGGTTTGGAAGATTCTCGTGTTTTAATCTCTTGGATTTTCCTTTGCTGTTCTTATCACGATATGGAATTTTCTCCATATTTTATTCATTTTTTTTCCTTTATCATGATATCCTTCTGCATTTCTCTGTCCTCCCAAAGACAATCATTTTAGTATGTGTAATTGAGTAGAGTTTTATGGAGGTTTTCGCTCTGTTTCAAAAATAGAGTGCTGTTTTGTGCACCACTTGGCTAATTCTCTCAGATAACCAAATAAAACTTCAGTTCTTCCGCTGGTGTTGCCACGTCTTTCCCAGCTCCAACAACCAGCACTTCATCACACAAAGTTAGGAATCAGACATCGTAACTCTATGCCTTTTATGTTTTTTTGCCTTCAACTGTTTTTAATATCCCCTTGCTAACTTCTCAGTTCAGTCTGCACTAATTCTCTAACTATTCAACTGTAGCAACCTCTATCAACTTTCAGGTTCTGCCTGCTCTTTCCTCCAATCATTTCCACTCCATAATCTATCAAAAGGACAACCATCCTGTTCCACAGAGCTAAGCATGCTTGAAATCTTGACTAGTTCTTCACTGGCAATTTTATTTCCACAAAATATGTGATCTTGTAAAATATATTAGTCTATACTACCCAAACAGATCTTTGGTTGTCTGGTTTCCATGTCTTTGTCTATGTGATCCTCTTTGCTTTATGTGTTTTCCCTGAATCTCTGGTATATGAAAGCTTCTTCTTCAGAATTTTTCTTCATAATTCCTCCTCTCTAAATCCTGCCCTCATTTCATTTCTCTCCCAGATGCTCATTTTCTCTCTCTCTCTCTTTCTCTCTCTCTCATATTTATGCGTGTTTGCTTTTACTCATGGTCTTGTGTAGCCCAACACACAGTCTCCCTTGTATCATATCAGCCAATCCAATCAGAATATAAACACCATGTAGACAAGGACTCAATACCTTATACAGTACACTCTCCACAGCATCTTATACAGGACTCTGGGAATATTAGATGTTGCATAAATTACTGTTGAGCTGTATTTGAAATGTAAACACTCCTTGGTAAGCAGAGCGTAAGTTCTAGAGCTGTCCAATCACTATGCCATACACCTGAATCCAATGTAATATTGCATGTCAACTCTACTTCAGTAAAAAAATAAAGTGTACTCTTGCTGATTACATGAGCTAAATTTAAAAGAAATTGGAAATTGTGAAATAAAGAGTCATTAAATATTCAGAAAATCACCAGAGAAAATTCTACAGCTAGAGTATCCATCCTCAGAGGCCATATTCAGGAACTACTGAGTTCTTTTCTAAGACTCACTCATTATTTTTACAGCTGGGAAAGTCTTGAGAAAATGTTCTAGTTTGAGAGATCACCTTTTTCACAGGCTGATGCCAAGCTAAAATAAATTCCATGAAAAAAGAAATATTCTAAAGCGAACCAGGAAATAGCAAACAGAAAATACCCTTTTATTTATCCTTGTGAGTTTATTTTCTTAGCATTGGTCTTTTTCATTTCCTCTAGTTCAGTGTCTTTCGTTAGGAAAAAAATAGGCACAAATTACATAGCTCACTCTCTATAGATGCCCATTTTTCTTATGTTGCAGACACTGTAGTGAGATCATTTATTACAAACTCTTTGCTACAGAAAATCTTTCTTCTCCATTCTTATCCCAGTCAAAATTAGGACATCCCCCTACTTCCTTACACAACAGTATCAGTTGATGTCCCATGGTCATATTTTCTTATAGAGTAGTAGTTGGTGGCATAAATAGTATTTAGCTTGATGATTAGGGAAAAAAAAAACAGATGAAACTATGGACAATGTACTATATTGGTATAGCTTACATAAACTATAAAACAGATTTGCAAAACTCTATTCTGGAAAATACACATTCTGCTTCTACAATCTAATAGCAAACACGGAATGCTATCTCCTTAGTAATTCACTATACTCATTAGCATTTAAGGTTCTGAGAAATCCTACATAAAGGAGACCTATTAAAATATTTTCTCTGGAAGTGTTTTATTTTTGCCTTATCTAGCTCCCCTCTTTTAAAAAAAATAGATAATTAATTAGCATTTATAAGATATTTGAGATCTGCAGATCTGCAAATTAGACTTAGCTAGAAATGACAAGAATATCATAGTGTTTGGAAAAGATTGAAGTTTGTTTCTTTTTCTTGAGAAAACAAGTCTAAAAGTAGGCATTATATAGCTATTATGATGGCTCCAACGTGCTGTTGGAGACATAAGCTCCTATTTCTCTACTCCACCATTATAATATGTGGTTTTCCTCTTCATGGTCATTTCAGAGTAAAAACTGGTTGTTGGTTGTCTGATGCCTAAACTGATGCTAGAACCCAGAAAAAAGGAGAAATAATAAGATGACAAAGCCAAGATAAAATCTTTTGAAGAGATCTTTCTAGACTTACCATTACTACTTACATTACTTTGCTGCTTAGTCACATGGTTACACATAGTTTCAAAGGAGGAAGGAAATACAGTCTTTAATCCTAGGTTGATGTATTCCCACGGAAAACAAAACTTCCACTACTCAGGAGAAAGACCAGTTTAGGTGCATGGTGGGAAATCTTGTCAATAATTACTGTAAATCTACAGTGTTGAAATAAATCACCATTGGGTTAATTGGCCCTAGTTTTCTGGCATTCCTTTATTCCTGTCTTCTGGTTTCTTGCCATGGTGATTCTAGGTTGAACCATTTGAATTGCTTTGGCCATTAGAATAATTACTGACTTGCCATAAGTAGAGACATAAAAAATACTTGTGAGTGTCCATTTCCCTTTTGGAATCCCTGCCACACCATGAGTACAATCCCAGAAAAAACTCTTGGAAAAAGAGAGACCATGTGGTACAAGGTCTTGTCATCTCCTTTGAAGATAACCTGGAAGAGTTAACCCCTCTCTGACTGACATAAATGCATGAGCAAGTCCAGCTGAGATCACCCACACCTGGCTCACATGGGCAGAACCACTCTGCTAACTCACAGACTTAGAAGAATTCATAAATGGATGTTGTTTTAAGTCACTAAGTTTTCAGATGGTTTGTTACGTGGCACAACTAATTGTAGCTAACTGATAGAAACAGCTGTATATGTTAATTCTTTCTGCCAAAGTAGTTGAGGTGTGATTAAGTTAACTATTAAAATAACAACCTACCCAGGATATGTTTGAAAAGCTGAGAAATGGTGGAATTTATAGCAAAAGCAAGGACAACTTTGAGGTAATGGGTCTTTGCTGTTGTCAACCAACTTCCTCCCCATCCCTCCTCATATTCAGTGAGTGCCCCTCTGTACTTGCTGCTCAATGCTATTTTTAAGCAAGGCTTCCATCTCCATGAATGATCTACAAAAGTTGTGCCCATTCTACAATATTTATTTGAATTTTACCTAACCCTGTTTAGTCCTCCTACAGTCCTCCACTCAGGTTGGAGCTAACTGATTAATGGAATAAAATACTCTCTGGTGTAATGCTAAGAAACTGTGGATTATTTATACTTGATCATGTAGTATAACATTTAGGCAGTGATTTCTAAACTATAATACATTCCAGAATTGCCCATATAGTAAAATAATATATAAACTATATTATATATAATGTACAACACATACTAAAATATTATATATAGATATAGGATACCTCTATAGATATATATTTTCCTGAATCTTAATACAATGACTATTTCTAAGTGTTTACATTTGAAAAACCCACAGGGAATTATGAGGAACACAAGATTGAGAAACATTGCCCAAAGGGATATTAATCAGGACTGACATTTCTATTGTGGTATGACAAAAATTGAAGAATGGGACATGTTAGTGTACTTTAAAGCACTCCAAAAACAGATGCTCATTGAATATACATAATAGATCATGTCTTGCTACCTGAAAGTTGGAAATAACGCAAACTTATTTCTTTAAAGATTATTCTTTATATGTGATCTTTTTAAACCTTGACAATGGTTGATATTAGGATGCTTTTAATTTCAAGTAAATCCATGCACCAGTGGCTGAAACAAATAAGGGATTGCTTTTTTATGTCTCTCTCTTCAAATTACAAGTCATCTGGAGAGAGCTAGCTGCTGGCAATTGTTCAACAGCTCGGTTACATCAGGGTGACTCTGAGATCTTCCCAGCTTTACTTGTGTCCAAGGTGAATGTTGTAAATTTAGTCATCATACCCATGGATTTTAAGGCAGAAGGAAGAAGTAGCTCCAGTGTACTCTCTAAAGCAAACAGTCGTCAAGAAGCCTCTGCTTCTGTTTCATTTGTCTAATGTTGAAAAGGAATCAAGGAAGGCTTGATAAAAAGGAAGGCTGGGGAGTTCCTACAAACCCCCAAGGTGGTGTAAAGGTTGAAATACCTAAAGGAAATAAAGTGCTCTGCAGACGGCCTAATACATAGTAGGCCTGCCAAAAGAGGTGTTATAAAACCAAAATAAGAACAACAGCAACGAAACCCCAAAAAACAAAAAACTATGCTCAGAATTTTCAATTCCATGATAGCAGTATCTTTCATTGTATCATCATGAAAATTAAATGATACAATTTCAGAAAAAAAATTATTGAGCTCTTATCAGGGGTCAGATACTCTTGGCTTTGGGGACAAGTTAGAGTAGTACAGACATAATTTCTCTATTCACAGAGCTCACTCTAACTGGGGAAGCTGATCAGAAATAAATAGCTTCAAGAATTGATAAATCAATGAAGAAGACAGAAGTAGGTTAAGTTGTAAAAAGAGATTTGTGTTTGCTAGAAGGAGTGGGAGGCAACAATGGTTAAGGAAGTTCTCTCTGAGGCAGAGGTAGACCAGATTATTAGAAAGTAGTAATAAAGTAGTAAACACTTCAAACAAAAGGTTTAGCTAGGAAAGGAGGCTTGGATTTTGTACATGAAAATAAACTGAAGCAAGCATAGCTGAAAATCTTTTCATAGAATGAAGAGTAAAGAAAAATCATGTAAGCCAACTTAGGCAAACCCTGGTTACTATTTAGGGCCTTATATTTGGGTAAAATATAATGGGACACCATTGGTTGATATTTTAATCAGTGAAGTGTATGATTTAAGGAATGCTTTTACAAAGATAACCATGGCTTCCATTTAGAAGATAGAGCAAAGGAATGCAGTATTAGAGGCAGGGAGACTAGTAAGAAGGTTCTGTGCTGTTCTAGTTGAGAAATAGAAATGGCCCAGATTGTAGAAGTGGCAACAAAGATAAGTGATTGGATTCAGGGTCTATTTTGAAGGTATGTTATCCTCCTGGGTCTTCTGATTTGTTTGATGTACAATATGAAAGTAATAGATGATTTCAAGATGACTTCTAGAATTTAAGACAAAACAAAGAGAGTGAAATAGAGTGTCATTTACTGGGATTAGTGAAAATATGTAGGAAGAGTCATTTGGGGGCATGTGGAGAAAAACAGCTCTGTTCTTGCCAATATAATTTTGACATGCTTATTGTACTCCCCAAAGCAAACACAAAATAGAGCATATGCCTTTATGACTATGCAGCTCAGGAGACACTTTTAGATTGGAGATATAAATTGAAGGTTACTAGTTTTTATATATTATTTGAGGACATACAGTATCCAAGGGGAAAATGAAACTAGAGAAGAAAATATGGCAGAAGACAGAGGCTGGAACATGGCCAAATTTATTAAGGAAGTCAAAGAATAAGACATAAAAAAAGATCATGAGACGGGCTATACAGTGAGACAGAAAAATTGGGGGTCATGGAAACTAAGAAAGGAAACTATTTTTAGAGCAAAGGAATTATCTCTTCAACTCTTAAATGAGTCTGAGAATCTTAGTATGATGAAGACAGAATACTGACCATGGGTTCTGATGATACTGGGTTCACTAGCAGCCTGCCTGAGAGACATTTTAGTGAGAGGCTGGAATTAAAAGACCAACTGGAGTGGTCTGAAAAGGGACTGAGTGTCAAGGAAGAGGGATTGGAAGAGTAGGTGGTATTTTGAAAAAGCTTAGTGTTGAAGCATATTGGGGAACTGGCAACCTAACTAAAGGAATCAGGTGGTCAAAATTTCTTTGCATGTCCATTTCGTTTGTTGGCTTGCTTGTCGGTTTGTTTTGACAGGACTGCTAAGGCATGCCTTTCCGCCCACAGGAATGACTAGGAAGAAAGTAACTGATGACACAATAGAATGAAGGAAAAACTGGTGTACTGGTAAAGGTGTCTTCACAAGACAATTTCAAGGTAAACACAGAATTATAACCAATCTTTCCAGACCAGTACTTGTTTATTCCACATAGCACAGTGAAATGATAACATAATTTGGATTTCAGGATATGGTACAACCATTAAGATTCGCTTAGTTCTATGAGGCTCCACAATTAATCATCTGCAGCTGATGAAGACGAAAACTTTGCCCTAAAAGAAGTTGAAAAGATGGGCGCATGGGTGGTTCAGTCGGTTGAGCAACTGCTTTCGGCTCAGGTCATGATCCTGGAGTCCCGGGATCGAGTCCCACTTCAGGCTCCCTGCTTGATAGGGAATCGGCTTCTCCTGCTGATCTCTCTCTCATTCTCTCCCTCTCTCTCTCTCTCTCTCTCAAATAATAGATAAATAAAATCTTGAAAAAAAAAGTTGAAAAGCATTTTTGAAAAGTGTTGTGCTTCAGCTACTTCTTCCAAAGAAAACTGACAGAACTTACAGAGAAAAAAACACAATAGAAGGTGTGACATGCTCTCCACTTCTCAGACAACTGTAGCAGGGCGCAAAAGGGAAAAGAAGTGTGTGACTGAAATTGTCTTATCCATTAGTAAAAGACCAGGACTCCGCAACTCTAGAAATGTGGGCAAGGAGTCACAGCTGAGACAGGCTCTTCCTGAGCTCTATAGTGTAAAACTCATGATGAGGACACAAAGGAGGTCAACCACAGTGAATCCCACAAAAGTAAAATTAAAAAGGTGTGAACTGTGTGTGTAAACACATGAAAAGGAAAGTATAAAGCATTTTTCCAGTGACAGTAATAGAACCGTCTCAAATGAGTTACGTGTGCAGTAACGTCAATGACGTGAGGAGAGGAGTCGTCTGAGTGTTGGTCCAGGCATTTCCTCAATTTGAATAGTTAATACACAAAATATCCCGTGCAGTTGTCATGGTGCAAAGGGACATCAGTTGACTTCTGGAATATCTCTATTGCCAAATCAATGAGCCACGTCACAGATGCTATTCAGAATGCTTGCTCTGATGGCTGCCCTGCAGTTTCTACTCAAAGACACCTAAGTGGACTCCCCATACACAGTGACAAGATACTAAAAGAATATTTGGGGAGTGATGTGAAAATGAATTCTGAAACTTCTCATCACACCAGTTTGGTTGCTACTTTTATATTCTCAGGCACACAAAGAAGGTTTCCTGGGAGTCATCTCTGTTCAGTGTCTGCATTTCACAACATTTATTGGATTTACGCATGCTCTTGACTCCCCCTACCCCCACATGCTTGCACATGTGGACTTAGACTCAGGACATTTCAGGGAGATAGATAGGATGGTCAGATTCATCTGCATTTTTGAAGCCAGAAGCTTCTTTAGAACAGGATATACTTAAACCATAGCCAAAGAAATCTCCACAAATGACCTGTGGAGGACCTGTGGTTTCAGTTGGAACTACCTACATCTGGTCACATCTGAACTCCCTAAAAGCATGTTCTTTGGAAAAATGACCTCAAGTATTGGGGATCTGGAACTGCAGCCAAACATTCTTACATAACCAGATATACTGACCTGGCAGAGATGTTACAGGAAGGGGGCAAAAAGTAAATCCACACAGCAGCTACACAACTTATATACTTTGCAAGATTATACATTCCTCTACAAGAAACTGGGAAGTAAGAGTTACTTTAAATTATCCTCAAAGGTCATACTTTATTAAAACTAAATGGACTGTTAAATTTACAAGTATTTTCCTCCTATACAATAATTAAAAGTTGCTGCTTCTGCTTCTAAAAAAAAAAAAGGGTGGGTGGCGGGGAAGAAAAGAGAATATAAATTTCCAAAAGATTTTGCCTTCCTTCAGGTATTTTGTGGTACCTTTCGTTCTGGGCTTTTACTGTAGTGATCATAAATAAAATCAATTTCTGATGATTTTTCTTCAAAGTTTTACTTTTTTCTTATCAAGTATCATTAGTTACGATTTTCATTTTCTTTCATATGAATAAGAGAAATTTTGAAAGAAATTTTTGACATTTGGAAAGAAGATTTGGAAGGAAACAAAACCCGAATACAGAGAAACATCTACTGTCTATGTCTTCTTCTTGGAAGTTAGGATTTAAACAAATTGATCCGTAGATATATAGCTTGAGAATCTCAGCTTTGTTTTTAAGCATCCTGCATGTTTTAGTCCGTAAGAGTGAGGTACCAGAAGCAGAGTCAAAGTGCACATTTTGCTGTCTAAGTCTTTACCTCAGAAAAAAATAACTGATTCCCTGTCCTCGTTTGCCACACAGTTTGTGTGCATTTATGTGTGTTTTTAAATATAGAGCCCAATTGTGACATATTTGTTTTCTTTTGTGTTCTCCCAACTGGCTGAAAATTAGCCAGATGAATAATCTGGCGTCAGTTTTCTGGTCCCTTCGCTGAAGCCTGGTATTAGCTGTTGAGCTCATTTAACTCTCTCCTCTACTCTGGCTTCAAGCTCTCTGTGTAGAAATGCACCTGAGCACCATATCCTACTTAGTTGCCTAAAAGAAAAACTTTTGCACAGCAAAATTTCATTTGTCAAAGAATACACCTAAATGCTATCATTTCTGATAAAAGGGCCAGTTGGAATCCTTCAAGAACCGTGCAGTATTTTTCTGGCAGCAATTACCCTTGACAAATGTACGCCAATGCTCCATGCGGGATGGAGAGTCCCATGGAAAAGGGAGTAGCTCCAAAAATCCTAACAGTACCATGTGGTCTGGCCAATTCATGAACTAAAGCTTTCCAAACTGCATAGAAATGCATTACTTCAAAGCACATCCACAGTTGTTATATTATTTTCACATTAGCCTTATAGGATAAGGGTAAAGCAGACAATTAACATTCCATTTTATAGACAGAGAGATGAATGTGTAGCGAAACTAAACTCCCATTGTCATTTTTCTTATTTCTCCTGAGGTCACCAGTGTTCTCTTGGAAGTTTATCTATTCATTACTTTTTAATAGAATCCACTGAGCTATTACTAGGATTCATCCTTTTCCCTCCGTTTCTGGTGTCAGTATTCTGACCACCAATTCTTCCCACATGCCATGATTATTTCCATAACATTCTAGATTTCTCCCTAGCTATGTTCTCTTCTCCTTTTAGGTTGTGTTCAGAAGTGACACGATTATAAAAGATGGGCTAAGTTAAGAAAAAAAAAAAGTTCCAGAGAAGGAACATCAGCTTGGAGAGTTCTGAAGGAACTACAAGATGTTTAGTGTCCCTGGAGATTGTAATAGGTTGTGTAAGATGAGGCCAAGAGATAAAGTGGGAGCAGGTTATAGCGACATTTATATTCCATGTCAAGGAAGGTTTAAGCTGAAAGCAAGGGCATTTTGAGAGCTCTATGTGCAAAAATTGCATAATCAATTGCTTGCAAAATCATCCACACTCATGCTATAAAATGAAGACAATATATTAGTACATAGGGAAACCGTACAGTTTAGGATGAATTAATCTGGAAGCCTGTTTAGTAATCTGGCCAAGTGATTATGGTATTCTGTATTAAAGTGCTGGCAGTGGGGTGAGTAAAGGTAGACTGCTTTAAAAATATAGAGGAAATAGACTTAAAACACATGGTTGACAAGTGGAAGCAGAAGTAGCCTATTAAAAAACTCAAAAAAAATTCATAAACTCTCACTTATGAACTGATTTTTAATGCTGCTTTTCCCTGAATAGCTAACAACAAGAGTAAGTTCCAAGTTGGAAATGATAACCTGAAATGATTGGGTATATTCAGATGGGGATGTCTCATGGACAGTTTAATGTACATGATTGAGGGTCAGGAAAGATATACACTTAGGTGTCATCTGTGTGAATGGAGCGGCTGTTGAATGAATACACATCTCGTTACGTGTTACATGCAGGATGTTAAAAAGGGTGCTGTTTATTTCATCTGCCTTCTCTACTTTGGGCACCAGTTTTGGGTCAAATACATAAAATAATTCTTTATCCAAAGTGGGTAACTTTAATTTTAATAAAACAATTAAAAAGGTGGTAAAAGCATAAAAAATAAATACACATAGTCATGTACTTACTATGAACAAGACACTATTCTAAATCACTTGCTCTTTTTGCCGCATAATCTACTTAGAAACTCAACAGTAGTCCCCATTTTACAGTCGCTCAAAGACATAAAATAAAGGACCCTCATTTCCTTAGAAGTCCAGGAATAGAGCCAAATTATGTATACCGTTTCTTGAAACAACATGGTTAACTCTGTTAACTAAAGTCTCTATTTTATTTTACATTAGGTTACACTACATAACCTCATGTAATGAATGGCACAGTTAAATGTAAACATAGACACATAGAGACACAGGTACCCAAAGGAATCTATGATTCATAGACACCCAAATTCAATGTATTTCAGTCCCTCTTTCTGAGAAACACATAGCAGGAAAAGCCATCCACCTGCTCCCAAGCACCCCTGAACAGTGATCCAGTAAAAGCCTGACCTGGTGGCATATGAAAAGTTAATTCTCTAACAGCCAACAAGGTTTAGAAAAAGCTTAGGTTAACTCCCGTGATTTCCCATCTACATCCCATTTTTAAGGTAATTCTATTTGAATGGCCTTTTCAAAATTGAAATTCTATATTCCTGTGCTATTTCCTCACCTGGCTTGTTTAGTTGGATCCTCACAGTTCTTGATCTAATTCCCCTTATCTAGTCCCATTTGATAAATTGGCATTTTGCCCTCACTTCCACTAGGCTGAATTATTCTTTGCACGGCTGAGTTTTCTGTGTTTTTTGGTGCATTTTCTTTTGTCTCCAGGCTTCTCCTTTGCTTCTCTGCTCTGAGATCCAGTCCTCAGTCTCCCTGCTTTGCTCTGTCATGCAAGTCTGAGAGTGGCAAACTGCATTTCTGGATGGTTTTAACTAGTAAATGGAAGTGTTAGCAGTACTGGGAGAAAGGGACAATCTAGAGTATAACTTCCCTTCATTTGGCTCTGGGCACTGATTTCAGGGGTGGCTGTGTCTCCTTCATGATTCTAGATTTTACTCGATGGGCTGCTGGCTTCTGGCCTCTGTTCTCTCTACCTCCTTTAATTCTCCAACCCAGCAAGTGTTTAGGTTGTTCATCTCTGCTTTGTTAATCTCTGGTTTGTTTCACAGTCTTCTGATTGGCTTTTCAGCCTCCAACACTTTTATAGCTATTTTGCTACATGCAATGTCTTCCATTGAACTACCAGGTATGAACCTTGTTTTCTTAATTAGTCCCAGATCAGTATACCTTTCCGTCTACTTCTAGCTGAGAATCTTCCAGCTGAATTTGAACTGAATCAGGACAAGATAATGATAATCCAAAAGTAAGTATTTTCCCTATGATCTGTCCTTGATTTTTTT
This sequence comes from Meles meles, assembly GCF_922984935.1. NCBI lineage: Eukaryota > Metazoa > Chordata > Mammalia > Carnivora > Mustelidae > Meles > Meles meles. The sequence goes on along the minus strand of NC_060066.1, from coordinate 18,149,518 downwards.
TTTCCATCACACTCTCTTTGGTATTCCTTAGTTTATTCTTTCTATTCCTTTCTTTTTAACTATTTTCTTAGGTTTTCCTCACTACCTCAGAAGCTTTCGCGCATTTATTACTTATTTGCTTGTTCATTTGTTGTCATATCCCATGCTCTTCCATATTGGGATTATTACTTTTTAAATACCATTTCTAACACGTGTTTGCTAAGATTTTTTAGGCTTTCTTACAAAAAGGTTAAAATTTAGACTTTGTATATTCATTTTTTCATAGTAGGTGTCAATTTTATCTCAAGCTCAAATATGTTTAATGTGGAAAATACAACTCTTGCTTCCATAGCATTCCCTATGAAATTGTTAGCTACAGCTGTCAGCAAATACTCAAGAATCCAAGAGTGGCTTTTAGATTTCTGCTGAAAGGGTGGCCTTTATTAACCTCCTTGGCTTTTGTCAAGAAGAGATGTAGTTCCAATGAGTCTTGATTCGTCATACTTGCACAGAGTCATACACACGCACACTACAAAGAAACAGCAAAACAATTTTTTTCTACTTTTCCTTTTGCATTATTAATCACTGTCTCCGCCTGGTGTTTATTTAACCACTTTGGGCATATCTACATACGAGTTATAGAAATATGTATCACATCCTATCTTTTATGGAATTTTTTTCTTTCTTTCCTAATAAATAATGAACTTCTTTTTTTTAAGATTTTTATATATTTGTTTGACAGACAGAGATCACAAGTAGGCAGTGAGGCAGGCAAAGAGATAGAGAGGAGGAAGCAGGCTCCCCGCTGAGCAGAGAGCCCAATGCGGGGTTCAATCTCAGGACCCTGAGATCATGACCTGAGCAGAAGGCAGAGGCTTTAACCCACTGAGCCACCCAGGCACCCTAATAATGAACTTCTTGAATAACTTAATCCCATTTGACAGTCTGACAATCCTTCTGTAAGATTTGCATATAGTAAATGTGTGATGATTGTTAGCTAAATAGACCTACACATAAAAACACTGAAATGTAAAAATGTTTAAAAATCAGAAATAATTTCTTCTCACTTTGGAATACTGTTAGTTATTCTTCTTCTTTTTTTAAAATCCATCCTCAGTAGATAGTGCTATTAGGGCTCTAAAAGTAACAAATACTTTCATAATATTCTGCTTGAAAAATGTGTGACCTAGATTCCATCAGATTATGATGAAAATACCTTCCAGTGTAAAATCTGACACATCGGCAAGAGATAAACAAATGGATGCTGGTTGAAGAAACGAATTGCAAATCCCTGAGACGAAGTCTCACTTGTTTTTATAATTTCCATTTTATTCATATTTTTATCCCTTAGAACTCTTGGAACCAGGTAGTTTGTCAATATGGCTTTACAAACTGAATGAATAAGATACTTTTAGAAGTGGATTCTCATCTACTTTGATTGTTTCAGCGTCTGACTCCAAATTTTATTGGTGGAAGAATGGAAAATATTATACCATTGCCTAGGAAGTGTTATGTGGATCCTGTCCTTGGGTAGCGTAATTTACGGCATGACTTTTATCACGTCATGAATAGATGGCTCGCGATGACCCCTGTCCTTGGCACACAGGTAAGGGCCTAGTACATCCCACAGTTACACGCCTCTTATATATAGTTTATTGTGAGCATTTGAAAGCAGAAATGTCATCCCGTTCATCTTTGTGCTTTGAAGATTCAAGTCCCATCGCACTGTACCACTGGTACCCTGTCCCTCTGGACATTTATAAGAGTTGTAGGAATATAATTGATAAATAATAAATGTTCACTAAAGGAATAATTTAATGAAATAATAGATTCATGCAATTGCCCTGAAAAGCAGGGGAATGAAGCAGCCAGCAGTACTTCCAGGAAGCAACTGAGAAACACCCTTTGGCATTCACCATTCAATCCATCTTAACATCAGCCTTGAATCTTAAGAAATAAAATTTAAGGCCAAGTAAGCATAGCTCAAGCCAACTACTTTTTCATTTCTCAGACCACTGGTTGCCTCACTAAACCTCTCACTTTGCTGAATATGTGAAATCAATTATTATTATAGGATACAAGAGGCAGAAATTTTTTGGAAAATTGTTTTGATTATTAATAAAAGATGACAATGTCAAGCATGAGTTACCACCATAAAACTCTGGTTAGCATTATTTGAATTCAGTAAAACAAAGACAGAGGTAGATTTGTCAGATTACATCTCTGTGTCTCCCATGCATTGTAAACAATATACCCAAACCAGTGCAATGTTCTTAATAGTCGCTTTCTTCCAATAGGGGAACACGTCAAGATCTTATAAAAATATCTGACTTTCAGGTACCCACAGATCCTAAGGGAGTCACCCTAGATCTAACCTCCCACTCACCTTTGTAAACTTCACTGTCATTTCATTTCTCTGATTTCTATCCAGTTTCTTGGTCTCTGATTTCGTCCTTCAGACCAGAAGCCTTTGAAGCACTGGGCAGACTATCAGTCCTTGGACTATGTGACAACCTTGGATACTGCCTTAAAGATTTTCCTGATTATATTTCCAGTTTGAGAATTACCATACCTCTACTTTTATTTTGGTGCCCATCTCTGGCCCTTTAGAAGCTCAAACTTCAGCCAACAAAGGCCCAGGGCCCTTTTCTTCCCCAGGAGGAATTTTCAGACAAGCAGATGAATCATCTCATTCTTCCATAAACAGTGAGCTGTGTTCTTTTCCTCACCCCCTTTCCCCATTTAAAAACTCTTTGCTTGTATACTTCATTAGTCTAGTTCTTAACTTATAGCTCAAGACTATCGCAACCATCAGCTCAGGAAGCTACCCCATACTAACCAATGTGTAGCTGAGCATTTCAAGCATACATTGACTATGCCACTCATTTGCCCCTTATCTCCTCTTGCCTCATATTTGAATAATCTTTTTTTTAAGATTTTATTTATTTATTTGACAGAGAGAGAGATCACAAGTAGGCAGAGAGGCAGGCAGAAAGAGAGGGGGAAGCAGGCTCCCCGCTGAGCAGAGAGCCTGATGTGGGGCTTGATCCCAGGACCCTGAGATCACAACCTGAGCCGAAGGCAGAGGCTTAACCCACTGAGCCACCCAGGTGCCTCTTGAATAATCTTTTAAGATATAAATACACTTAACAGTAACTGTGAATAATTATGATTATTTTAGAGGGTTCTTGGGGAGTTACAGAATTCTTGGTATCTCTCACTATACTTGCAAATTGCTTTGCACAAAAGTAAAGTATAGAATGATATACAAATGAATATTGAAATGTTTAGCTATTTTTGACCAATTATTCTTAATATTATAAATCATACTATCACTTACTACCTTGTGAAATACTTTATTAGTTGTGTATCTAGAAAAGTTGGACAATTCAGCTTTACCATTCCTGTATAATTATAATCATTTTTTAAATGTTCAATAATTTAAATAAATTGTTCTTATGTACAATTAATTCTTGATTTGATCTACGGCATAAGTTCTTGCCCAGGTGCTTGGGAAGTTGACTTTGACATGGAGATTTGGATTGCAGGAGGTTAATAGGGGAATAAACGAGGGAATAGCATGTGCTGGTATGAGAAACAAAAGATTGGGAGAAAAGGTTGAACTCCAGTGCAAGTGAAAATGAGGGCTTCGTGATCCATGGGGTGGGAATGACTATTCACAGATATTCTGAGTTGAAGCATAGGAACCACTGAAACCCAGCATCAACCAGCCACTGAGAAGAGAGCTCTGAGGGTGGAAATATACAATCAAGTGAGGTGCAGTCTTGGGCTGAGTACATGACAGGGAGAGGCCCTTCACTTTCCTCTAACAGCCCTATATGAAGATCATGATTTGGGAGTTATACTAAAATCTAAATCCTATCTCTATCATTTTCTATGTTTTCTAAGGCCATTTATTATAAATTACTTCCTTAATCTGAAAAAAGTAATTAAAATGTAGAATTTTTGAGGTTTAAGAACTCTGTAAAATAAGCAAGATCATATTAAATGTTTAGTGTCCAGGAGACACTCAAAAGTGCTATTTGTGTTTACTTGTTTGTAACTATTTTTAAATCTTCTCTTTCTAGTTAGATTAGTAGTCTCTTAAAGTCAGGGACTGTTTGGGGCGCCTGGGTGGTTCAGTGGGTTAAAGCCTTTGCCTTCAGCTCAGGTCATGATGTGGGATCGAGCTCCACATCAGGCTCTCTGCTCAGTGGGGAGCCTGCTTCCCTTCCTCTCTCTCTGCCTGCCTCTCTGCCTACTTGTGATCTCTGTCTGTCAAATAAATAAATAAAATCTTAAAAAAAAAAAAGTCAGGGATTTTTTTTTTTTTTTTCTATTTCTACGGTGAGAGCCGCAATCTCCAGCACAGATGTATGGAGAATAAGGTACTGAGGGTGGTTTGAATTCTCAGAGAAGGTGATGAAGACCATCATCACTGGCTGGGTAAATAATCAAAGTTCAGAGGAGATCAAGAATGTTGGGATATCGCTATGCTCCTTAATCACCTACATACTGCTTTCTTTTATCCTTTCTCTGTTCCGTAGGATAAGAAATCAAACATGAATCCTATTGATTTAGACCAAAGATCAACAGCATTTTATTCACTATAAATTGCTTTTTTTGGAGGGTCACCTATTGCCATCCTGATAACCTAAAATTAAATGTTTCTTTAAAATTGCCTAAATTCCAAACCATAAGTCAAACAAAATTGTTGACTGCTTTAGGAAGGGTTTCATGAAATTAAGAGAAGGCAGGAATACATTGTTTTCAAGGAATTTGTCATTTAAGATGAATGCAGCTATGTTTTACAGACTAGATTGTTGAACTGGGAGTCAAAGTATTTCGGTTCAAATTCCACTTCTGCTTTTGAATAAAAAGCAAGTTGCTGAACTGCCTTAACTGCCAACTTTATTATCCATAAATTGGAGCTAATTCACCTCAAAAGGCCTTTGCATACACGAATGAGATAATAAATGTGAAAGCACTTTGTAATCACTAATATACTATACAAATAAAAGTCATTGTTATTATGAAGACTCAAAGCCAACTTTAGAAAGAATATGTTATTTGTTGGTCAGTGGAAATGACCCCTGGAGACCTCCTTCCCCAAGTCAAGGAACACTCTTCTAAGATGTAATACTACCTGTCATTTCACCATGTGCACTACATTGCTTTATGTTAAGTAAGCCTTCTCGGATTTCCATTTAAAATGGCAATACCTCCTAAAGAGTAATAATTAAAGTCACAGCTCCGAGTGAATAGGTCTCAAGGACCTTCCGTTAAATGCCTGGCACCTGAGCAACATTTACACGTGTCCTCTCTTCTACTCTTTCTGACGAGGGCAGCAAAATTTAACACGTGAGTCTTAGATGACTTGAAAAGAGGTAATGGGGGAAAAAGAAACAACCTAGAAACTGGAGAATATGTTGGAGAGAGGTCAAAAAGAACAAGAGTCTACTTTTCCAATTGTCCAGGGTGAAACTTGTAAATAGCAGACAGAGATTTATTGCCCTGGTGATTATTACCAGTCTGTATTTTTTAATTACTGAAGTATAAATTGACATATAATTGCATGTATTTAAGTGGACAGTTTGATGAATTGGGGACCATGTAGTTGTGCATGAAACCATCACCACAACCAAGAAAATGAACAAAGCCCTCAACCCTGCGCCCATTGCAAATGTCGTTGCTCCTGTTTCTCTCACTCCCCCTTCCCTGGCCTACTGTCTATCACTCTGTAGCACTTTAAATTTCTTAGGATTTTATGAAAATGGAATCATATGGTATGTATCTTTCTAAAAATCTGGTTCCTTTCACTCTGCAGTTATTTTGAGGTTGATAAAGTTACAACATGTATGGAGTTCATTCTTCTTTATTGCTGAATAGTATTCTATTGTATGACTACCAGTTTGTTCTTTCACATGTTGGTGGATGTTTAGATGATGCCAGTGTGTAACTCTTATGAATAAGGCTGCTATGAACACAAACATACAGGTCTTTGTATAGACACTTGCTTTCATTTATCAGGTAACTATCTAGGACAAGATGGCTGAACTATATGTCAAGTATACATTTAATTTTGTAAGCACTGTTTTCCAAAGTGGTTGGACAATTTGGCTTGACCACCAGCAGTTCATTGGTGTTCCAATTCCTCCATATTTCTCCAATACTTGGTATGATCAGTGTTTTTTTAGTTTAACCATTGTAATAGGTATGTAGTATCAAAACACTCTGGTTTTGATTTACATTTCATTAGTGATTAATGATATTAAGCATGATTTCATGTGCTTATATGCCAACTATGTAAATCTTTGGTAAAATGACTGTTTGAATTTTTGCCTTGTTGTGTTTTGTATCATCGAACTTCAAAAGTTCTTTATTTTGAATACAAGTCTATTATCAATTAAATGCTTCAAAGATATTTTCTCCAGTCTGTGACTTATCTTCTCCTTCTCTTTATAGACTTTTTTTTTCATTTTATTTATTTTTTCAGTGTAACAGTATTCATTCTTTATGCACAACTCTTTATAGACTTTTGAATCTATTTCTGGACTCTCTTCTGTTCATTAATCTGTTTCTCTATCTTTACACCAATACTGCATTTTGATTACTATAGCTTTAATTTTGTTTCATTTCTTTTCTTTCTTTCTTTCTTTTTTCAAACTATAGTTTTAAAATAAGTCTGGAAATCAGGTAATATTAGTCCTCCAACATTTTCCCTTCTTTCACAGTTGTTATGGCTATGTTGTCCTTCATGAGTGTTTTAAATCAGCTTGTTCAACAACAGAGTGGGGAGGAGGAGGGAGAGAATTCTGGTGGAAATTTGGTTTTGGTTTCTTTGAATATTTAGATTGATTTGGGGGAGAAGTAACATAATGTTGAAACTTCTAATCCAACTTTATCTCTATTTCTGAGCAATAAGTAAGGAGTGTACTTTGGTTTAGTTTGTTTCTTTTGCTTAAGGTTCATTGAGTTTTTATACCTGTGAGTTAATAACTTTCCGTCAAATTTGGACAATTTGTAGATATTATTCCTTAAATATATTTCTCCTCCCTTCTTCTTCGAGGGCTCCAATTTCATGTATATTAAATCATTTGAAATTATCTTATAACTTGCTGGTGATTTATCCATTTTATATTATTCTTTTTTTCTGTCTGTTATTCATTATGGATAGTTTCCATCGTGTCCTCAAGTTCACTTGTCTGCTGCTGCAATGTCTAGTCCACACTTATTCCCAACTAGTGTAGTTTTCATCTCATAAATTTTAATTTTTATCAGTAGAATTTCAACTTTTTTTTATCTTCCATACACCTACTTAATCTTTGAACATATGGAATAGGGTTATACTAACATTGTAATGTCCTTATCTGTTAATTCTAACATCTGTGTCTATACTGGGTCACTTCATTTGCTTGCTTTTATTCCACATTACAGGGTGTATTTTCCTGCTTCTTTGTAGGTCTGGTTTTTGGTTTTTGTTTTTATTTTGTTTTATTTTTTTTAATTGACATATAATGTATTATTTGCCCAAAGAGTACAGGTCTGTGAATCATCAGTCTTACACATTTCACAGCACTCACCATAGCACATACCTCCCCAGTGTCCATAACCCAGCCGCCCTATCCCTCCCCCACCCCCAGGAACCCTCAGTTATTTTTGTTTTTAAATGTATGTCAGATTTTGTGAATTTTACCTAGCTTGGTGTTGGATTTTTTTGTCTTTTCTTTTCTTTTGCCTTCCTTGTTACATTTTGTAATTTTTCAGTTTTGTTCTGAGATGCAGTTAAGATACCTGGAAATAGTGTGATATTTTCAGATTTTGCTATTAAGATTTGTTAGGGGTATAAGATTTTTAAAAGCAGTTTTCAGTCTAGGGCTTAATATTCCTTATTACCAAGGCATGGTCCTTCTGTGTATTTTATTCGATATCCTGTGAATCACAATGTTTTCCCAATCTGGTTGATAGGAGAAGGCACTCTACCTGGATCTGTCTGAGCTTTGGTTACCTTTACCTCTAATTCTTTCAGATGGGTTTCTCCCTCCCTGCAGGTTGTTTCCTCATGCATGTTCAGAATAGTCAAAAGACATCCTCTCTAGTTCTTTTGAGTTCTCTTCGCATGCAGCTCCCTTCTGTCTGGAACTCTGCCACAGGAACTCCAGTTGCCTTAGATTTTCAAGACTCTTACCTCCATTACCTCATCTCAGAGAGTTCAATGTATTCTGCCTGGATGTGCCTACTGCAATCTGGAAATTCTCTCAAGGCAGTATACTGTGGTAATCTTAGGGTTCACCCCATTTCTTTTTCTCTCTCAGAGTTCACTCTCTTCGGTGATTGAAGTCAGATGTCTTGCAAACATTTTATAAATATTTCATTGTTTTTTGGAGGGGTTAATCTGTTTTCTGTTGCTTCCATTTATTTTGAAGCAAAAGTCTATAGACAGTATTAATTAGGTAACTAATTACAGCAAACAAACCCCAGCATCTTTTTTAAAAATTAGAAATTACTTTTTTGGTATACATCCAGTATAGTTCTTGCCCCAAGTAGATGGTACTTCTTAATGTGGTAACTGAGGGATCCAGGTTCTTTCCACAGAATGGCTCTAGCATGACCTACATCCAGGAGTATTTTGAATTCAGTTGGTAGGCAGGAAGAGTGAGCACAAAGAGGATATATTATTTCTTAATTACTTGGATCTGGAAGTGATTCTGCTTTTGCTCACTTCTTATTGATAGAGACTTTAAGGTCCCATCTGCAGGTAATGTGGACAAAGGAATGTAGTTCCTACATGAACAACCACTTCCCATGAGCAACTTTATACGATGGGAGGATTTGGGGTAGAGAATAATATGACTATAATACACGGTCTCTTAATTTTTCAAAACACTGACATTTTATAAAGTCTTTGGCACACATATTTTGTCCTGCCAGTGTTATTTGAAGTATATGTCATTCATGTATTTATCATCCCCAATGACCGGTTATAGGAAATGAGGCTCTGAAACCTTAAATTCCCTTAACTGGTAAGTGGCTTTATCTGTGATGAAAGCATTGCCTTCTGATTCCAGTTCAGGCACTGTTCCCTCATGTGATGCCATTTTCAGTGGATCCTGGGGAATTCAACTAGATTTAATTGTTTATACTGAAACCAACGCCTTCCCTCCCCGAAAAAACATTTAAGATTGGTTTGCATAAAAGTTATAAGAAAATTAAAACCATACAATTATCATATGATTTGTTTCTACTTGTTCTTGACTGATTTGGAAAAGAAAATAATTGAACAAAGTATATATATTGATTTTAGGTGCTATAAAGTTTTTTGAAAGTTCTTAAAATGTTGGGGCCATATTACTTATGTCTACTTTCTTAATACTTAGCACAGTGCTTAGGGAAAACAGTCAATTTATTTTTGTTTGAACAGTTACTATTAGGACTAAGATTGGGTCAGAGGAAAAAGCACATTTAGAGAAAATTAAGCATTTGCTCCTGGAATTGAATGGGAAAACTACATTTTTTTTTCTTTAATAAATTTTGAGCAAAATAATTTCTAATCACTTTATGTTCAAGTTTCTACTCTCGAATAGATAGCTTGGATATAGACATCAAAAATTGAACTTAATGAATAATTATTCAACCAGTTAAGGATCCATGGTCCTATAAATGCTCTAAGAGGATATAGCTGAATGAGAAACTAACAACCTCTGGCTGGTCCAGAAGTTTTCTTTGGGGGCTTTTAGTCACTTGGCAGACATGCCATTTGAGTACTCAACTTTCCTCTGCCTTGGATGCCTTCTTCTCCAGTTTAATAGTGTAGTTCCCACTCTACTAGAGAGAAATACAGCTCAAAAACAACCCTGTAACCAAAGCAATATCAAGGTGCCCATCCAAGTTCTCAAGTGAGAGTAAGATGTATCAGCATGTCACCATGCTAGGATTTAGGGACAGCTGCACAATATATTTCATAACAACAAACAGACTCATCAACTGCCAAGATAATTTAATTGTTAAAGCAGTCAAAATGCATCAGCTTGAACTTAATTCAGCCTAAATAATATGTTCTCTCTCAACAGCGCAAAAGGCAGAAAGACGAAGCCCTAAATTATTACATGCTGTACAGAAGACAAGGTGTTTTTATTTGTCCCATTAATCTTGTGATTCTCTACAGTCTTCGAGCCATTCTTAAACACGTGTAATTTTAAGTAATTCACACTTTCCCTTTCTATTATTCTATACAATTTGGATTCCTTTTTCAATTAGTATTCATTGCCTCTGATTCCATAGGAAAATGTGGCTCAGAAATGAAATTAGGCTTCTCGTTAAGATGGAATAACAAGCAATGGATTTACTTTGCTATCTGAAACAAGAAAACATCCTCAACAAATACAGGAAACAAAAGTTTAGAAGACACTGGGAATCAAAAAACAAAGGATGGTGATCCCTGAGAGATGGGAACCAAATGAGCTGAGCCGGATGATTGCCCCAGGCTTCTACCTTGAGAGAATCTTCAGGTTTCAGAGCAGGGAGCAGCAACCCAGTCAGAGCCCAGAGAAATCCCAGAGCTGAAGAGATGGCTCTAGTCCAGGAAGAACAAAGTGCTAGAATTTGCAGAGCAGAGCACTAAAAGGATGATCGCTGCACAGAACACTCTGGAGCTTCTATAGCATTGGTGATAAAGATAAACTCCTGAAACAGAAAAGGGAGTGTAGAAATAGACTCATGCATTTGAATAACTGATTTTTGAAAAGTACAAAGGTTTGATTAAGAGATTAGTCTTTTCAACAAATGTTTCACAAATAACTAAGTAACCATATGCCAAATTAGTAACATTGACCCATATGTTGCTACATATACAACAATTAACTCAAAATAAATTACAATACTAATTTTAAAATTTGAAATGACAAAACTTCCAGAATAAAACACAGGAGAAATTCCTTATGACCTTAGGTTGAATAAAGATAACTATAGATATGATTATCTATTTAAAAAAAGAGAGAGAGATGAATTGGGAAATCATTAAAAGTGCTTGCTCTTTAAAAGACACTGTTAAGAGAATGAAGAGACTAACCACAGACAAGGAAAAAATATGCCCAAATCAAATACCTGATAAATGGCTTATATCAAGAAATCCTAAAACTCAATATGGAAACAAGTCCATAAAAAATGAGCAAAAGGTTATGAACAGACCCGTCACCAAAGATAGCAATTTAGCATGTGAAAAGCTGCTCACTATCATGGGCCATTAGAAGGAAGTGAATTAGGGGTGCACGGGAGGCTCAGTCAGTTAAGCATCGGCCTTTGACTCAGTTATGATCCCATGGTCCTGGGATTAAGCCCCAAACCAGGTTCTCTGCTCAGCAGGAGCCTGCTTCTCCCTCTCCCTCCCTGTCCCACCCTCTTCCTCCCTTTTTCTCCTGCTCCCCATGCTTGTACTCTCTTTCTCTCTGACAAATAAATAAATAAGATATTTTTTAAAAATGGGTCATCATTAAACATGTATTATCATGATAAAAATGTAAAAGACAGGAAAAAACAAAGTTGTGGACAGGAATGTGAATTAACTGAAATTGCATAAACACTGATGGAAATGTGAAATGTAAACTATTTTGGAAATCCATTTGGTTCTTTGTTTTTGTTTTTGTTTTTAAAGTTTTATTCCTTTGTTTGAGAGAGAGAGAGTAGGAGTGGTGGGGAGGAGCAGAGGGAGACTCCCAGCTGAGCAGGGAACCAGAAACTGGGCTTGGTGATCTCAGGACCTCAAGATCACGACCTGAGCCGAAGGCAGATGCCCAACCGACTGAGCCACTCGGGCACCCCTTTTGGCAGTTTCTTAAAATGTAAGTAAGTGTGTACTTATTACATAGTACAGTCCTTCATTTTATGTATTTACTCAAGAGAAATGAAAGCAAATGCCCATACAACAACTTGTATATGAATATTTATGGCAGTCTTATTTTTAATAGCCTGAAACTGGAAACTCCAATGCTCATCAACAGATGAATGTGGAAAGTGGTATATCCACACAATGGAATACTACTCAGCAGTAACAAGGAATAAACTACTGATACATATAAACACATTGCAAAAAGTCCAATGATGCTCAAAGAAGCTGGAGGGTAAAAAAGAGTTCATACTGTATAATTTTGTTTTTAAAAATTCTAGATAATGTGAAATAATATATAATAACCAAAAGCAGATAGGTGTTTGTCTGGGGATGGCAGATGGAGATGGAGCTGTGAGGAGAGGCAATAGGAAAACATTACAAAGAGGCATAAATTTTGGGGGTGATGGTTATACTCTTTGTTTCAATTATGGTGGTTTTACATGAATATTATGTCTATGTCAACATAAAAAATTATTCACTTCAAGTGGGTAATGGGGAGGGCACGTTTTGCATGGAGCACTGGGTGTTGTGCAAAAACAATGAATACTGTTATGCTGAAAAAATAAATAAAATGGAAAAAAAATTATTCACTTCAAATATGTGCAATTTATCGTATGTCAGTTATACTGCAAGAAAGGTGTTTAAAAAAAAGAAATGCCCATTTTTTCCATTAAATCAACAGACATTTACTAAGCCATTACTATGTGCTATGAACTAGGTAAGATATCAGTGATAGACAGAAATGGTCCGCTCTCACGGAGGTTCTGCTCTCAGGGACAATGCAGATTCTAAGTAGTTATCGCAGCACAGTGTGATCAATGTTATTCTATGACTGAGTACAAGTTGTTCAAAGGACACAGATGTAACTACTATAGGCCCTGCTGTCAATGCCCTGTCCTCATCCCTGAGGTCAGTAAATGCTCTGGGTCATATACGTTTGCTGCTCAGGTGGATGTCTACCTCAAGCACCTGCATTTTTCTGCCTGAGGATTTTTCGTGGTTGCAGGGACACGGCCAATTAGCCTAGGGCACAGGCCTGAAGTTCCAAGGGATAAACCACCCAAGGAAAACACTAAAAAAAATAAGCCATGAGAATTGTTTTAGGAATTCTCCAGCTTCCTTGTCACTCTGTGGAATGACTCCAAGCTGGGCTCCATGTGGCTCTCGGACAAGCCCAGGGCTTGAGACCTATTTACACATGCTGGTAAACTGTCCGTTAATGGGTCACTTACAGACTCCTCCCTTCCTGCCTTCACATCTTTCCCCCTTATTGCGGTCTCTGAAATCACCTTTGCTGAGCAATCCAGGTACATAAATCTTTGTTTGGGGGTCTAATTTTGGAAAAACCCAAATGAAAGAATTTAGTCATTCACACACACACACACACACACACACACACACACACACACACACAATACCTTGTCTGCTATGTGGAAAGTGGTTTGTAGGGAAAAGACCCACTATTATGCAGATAGTTAAGTGACTGACAGAGATAAATCTCTTTTCTTTATACCACACAGATTCCCTGGGACAATACCACTAGAACCTACATTGACTAAACTGAGACACCAGTGGGCTGGGGTAGAGGCAATGTTTGAGTTTAGGAATAAATAAGCCCACTCTTTTTCTTTCTTCTGCCACTAACTAGCTGGGACATCCTAGGCAAGATAATTGTGGTCTCTGGGCATCAGCTTCTCCCTCAGTAGAATTAGGATACTGTTCTGGATACTCCCTAAATACTATCTCTGTTCTAACACCTTATAATCCTACAATTCTACCAACTAATAAAGGATTTTTTAAAAAAACTCTTGGGTAGGGGCTTTGGAGAGATATTTGGTTCAAAAATCATATTAGGCAGGGTTGGTTGGACAGTGTGCTTATAACCTGTCACGTCTGAAATAGAATTCCTAATTTTAGGTTGCAGTTTATTTGCAGTAAAGAGAGATAACTAAGATTACAGAAAGACAGAATAAAAAAAATGCTTTGATTCAAGCTTAAGTTCTGTCACTGTGTAGCTGGCATGTAGCAAATCTCCTAATATTTTTGTGCATAGTTTCCTAAAATTTTTTAAAAGATTTTATTTATTTATTTGACAGAGGGAGACACAGCGAGAGAGGGAACACAAGCATGGGGAATGGGAGAGGGAGAAGCAGGCTTTCTGCCAAGCAGGGAGCCCGAGGCAGGGCTCCATCCCAGGATCCCAGGACCACGACCTGAGCTAAAGGCAGACACTTAATGACTGAGCCACCCAGGAACCCCATTTCCTAAAATTATTAATGGGACAAGATGGGATTAGGAGGGAGACAAACCATAAGTGACTCTTAATCTCACAAAACAAACTGAGAGTTGCTGGGGGGAGGGAGGGTTGGGAGAAGGGGAGTGGGGTTATGGACATTGGGGAGGGTATGTGCTATGATGAGCGCTGTGAAGTGTGTAAACCCGGGGATTCACAGACCTGTACCCCTGGGGATAAAAATACATTATATGTTTATTAAAAATAAAAAATAAATGAATAATTTAAAAAATTATTAATGGGAATAATAATAATATCTATTTCTCAGGATTGTTGTAACAATCAAAGATTGGCTATAATTGATAACCACTAATGAATTTTATATACATGCACTTATGTTAAAATGTGCACATTAATGACTTTGACTCTGATTAATTTTCGTTTCATGGAAAAATTAGCAAAGATGAAATATAATATGTAGTGAAATGATAAGGTTTGGCTTAGAAAGCTAACATAATGCGAATACAAGTCTTTTACTCTGGGAATCCCACTCCCCATGTTTGAAAATATAGGTTAAAATTCAAGGTGTATAGGCATTTTGGTAAGAATGGAACATTTCAGTCCCACCATTCTTCCATAAGGAACAAGTCTCACTTTTGGGTTTAGGTCTGGATCTCTCAATAATTTTTGTAGAGACAAAGAGAGGAAGAGATTAACAAAAACCTATAAAAACTACATGGTAGAGATATGGCTTAATTTTTACTTAATTCTCATAAAGCCTCTGTGAGGTGACTGATATTATGTATTTTGCAGGTAATGAAACTGAGGAGGTAAGAGGGAAAATATTTTTTTCAGGATCACAGATCCAGAGGATAAATTCAAACACAGATCTGCTTGGTCCTTGCCAGTAATTCACCCAGCTTCTGATTAAGGTAGAGCATTTTATTTTATTTTTTTTATTTTATTTTATTTTTTTAAAGGTCTTATTTATTTTTTTGACAGAAAGAGAGAGCACAAGCAGGCAGAGGGAGCATCAGGGAGAGGAAGAAGCAGGCTCCCCCTAAGCAGAGTTCAGCTTGAGGCTCAATCCCAGGACGCTGGGATTATGACCTGAACTGAAAGCAGTTTAACTGACCGAGTCAGCCAGGCATCCCAAGGTAGAACATTTTAGAGGAATGAAACTATGTCTGAAAAATGAACAGACATCATAACTATATGTGAAGAGAACCTCTGAAAATATTTCTTTTTAGGGTCTCCTAAAAAATCATCCTGAGCTTCAAACACAGGTCCTTTCTGATTCTACTCTGATTTAGTAGCGAAACAGAGTCAGAGAGGAGCAATCCTCCAGAGAAGGGAGTAAGTCACTGAACAGGCCAAGGCACATTTCCCCTGTCCTGGTCACAGAGCCTCAGGCAGGTATCTCTTTTTTTTCTGCCCAGTGGACAATGACTTCAAAGGGGAAATGAGGTTCCTAACACTACTGGATTCAAAAGATTCTTTAACATTTAGAAACATTTAGAAACATTTAACATTTAACATTGAACATTTAGAAATCCACTGTTCATACTTGAACCTGTTATTGAATGCAAAAATTTACTTGGTCTCTTTGTGATTTTACAGTTCTATAATTAGCAAACATATTAGACATAATCGAGATACACAGAAATTTAATTATGAACTCTGTAGCTTGCAGTGACTTCCATAGAATAGCCAAAGTATTCCTACCGTGCCATACACGTTTTGTTCTTGGTTTCTCTTTAGACTTTCTTGGGCATAACTAAAATTTTGAAAATATTTAAGACTATAGAAAAAAAAGGAGGGGGAATGGTCTCTTAGAAGAAGGCACATCAGGGATGCCTGCGTGGCTCAGTCAGTTAAGCATCTGCCTTTGGCTCACGTCATGATCCTGTGATCTTGGGATTGAGTCCCGCATTGGGCTCCTTGCTCACTGGGGATCCTGCTTCTCCTTCTGCCTTCTGCTCCCCCTGCTTTGTGCTCTCTCTCTCTCCCTGACAAATAAATAATAAATAAAGTCTTTAAAAAAAAAAAAAGGTGGCACATCAGATCATATCTCTGGTCATTATAATGCTCCATTTGGTGCCTGGAATTCCTTCAATTCATGCATGCATTCTTTCACTTTTTAAATGAATATTAATTAATGGCACTTGCTACGTTCCCAGCAGAGTTCCAGGGCCCGCGATGCCATTTCAAATGGAGTGATAAGGCCAGGTATCAATCGGAGAGTGACATTGGAGCAAATATCTTCAAGGAAGTAAGGAAGAGAGTCATGCAGGTACGTGTGTGTGTGTGTGTGTGTGTGTGTTAGAGGTCAGGAGAGCATTGCAGAAAAGGTAAGTAGCAAGTATAAAGGCCCGAGTGTGAAGTATGATTGCATGGTTTGAGGAGTAGTACTAAGATCAAACATGGTTGGAATGGATTGAGCAAGTAGTAGGGTAGTAAGAAATACACTTAGGTTAACAGGGGCCAGATCATATAAGGCTTGTGAGATAGTGTAAGGGCTTTGGATTTTATCTTAAGCAATAAGGAGAGACTCATTGTAAAGATTTAGCTAAATTTTAGATTACTTAAGCTGCTCTCTTGAGATTAGACTGTGGCTGGGTCGGAGGGAAAGGGCAAAAAAAAAAAAAATGGGCTTCTTAGG
Source organism: Meles meles (assembly GCF_922984935.1). Classification (NCBI taxonomy): domain Eukaryota; kingdom Metazoa; phylum Chordata; class Mammalia; order Carnivora; family Mustelidae; genus Meles; species Meles meles. The sequence goes on along the minus strand of NC_060066.1, from coordinate 18,132,760 downwards.
CAGTGTTTGCAGTAATTTAGATGAGATAGAATGATGATGTGGCCAGAGTAGAAGCCTTTATAATGGTAGGAAAGTAGCTAGATTATGTCTTTTTTTTGAATGCAGACTTAGGAGGTACTAATAATAGATGGGATGTGAGATGTTGGAGAAAGACAAGTTATGACAACATGACTCCAAGTTTTGTGGAAGGATGGACTTAACCATAGATTACAATGAGGAAAAGAGTGGGAGAGTACTTTTTGGTGGGGTAGGAATAGGAGAGGAAATCAGAAGTTTGATTTAGTACAAGATTCTATGAGATGTATATGTGGAGATATTGAGTACATATATTGAGTATGTAATTCTAAGTGTAGGAGAGAGGTCCTGGATGGAAATATACATTTAGAAGCTATCAATAAGTAGATAATTAAAGATACAAATTTGATGAGATCATCAAGAAAGTGAGTGAAGAAAGAGAAGTTAAGAAGTGTAAGTAAATGCCTTAGAGCACTCAACTATTAAACATTTTAGGAGGGGAGAAGGGAAAAGCACTGAAGACTGAATGGGGTCTGATGCTGTAGAAGGAAACAAGGCAAGTGTGATGTCTTGGACACTACAGGAAGAGAGTTTTAGGGAGAAAGGGGTAGTCAACTGTGTTAGGTGGTTTTGGTAGGTCAAACAGATGTGAGAATTGAGAACTGAGTTCAGCAAAGAGGAGGCCATTGGTCACAATGACAAGCATAGTTTTTTTTTCTGATGGAGTGAAAAAGGCAAAATTCCATGTGGAGTGGCGGACTTAGGAGACAAAAGGCCATGAGGAGCTGGAAACAGCCAGTCCAGATAATCCTTTCATGGAACTTTGTTTTAAGGAGACTAGGAAACTGGGGTGATAACTAGCATGGAGAAAGTGAAATCAAGAGAATTTCCTTTGTAAAAAAAAAAAAAAATCAGAAAAATATCAGTGTTTGTACTGATAGGATTAATCCAGTAGGTAGGAAAAAATGATGATACAATGCAAAGAGGGTGGTGGTTAGAAAAGACGTTCCTAGTAAGTAAAAGAGAATAGAAGCTAGCTCAGAGAGGAAGAGGTTAGCTCTAAGGAGGAACACAGGCAGCTTACTGACTATAAAATGGGAGAAAGCAGAGTATGTAGGTATCAATGTAAGAAAGTGGGTATATATCAAAATAGAAGTTTATAGAAATTCTATTCTGAATGATTCTATGAGAGGCAGTGGTGTTTTACGCCCAGTTTTGCCTCACAAAGGTAGAGTTCAACAGTTGTGCAGAGACCAAATGTTGTGACAGAGACCCCCCCAAAGCCTAAAATATTTACCATGTGGTCAGGAAAAGCTAACCAAAGAGTTGGGAGTTTCTAAGTTCCAGTGTAGTCATGTGTTAAATTTTAGAAAGCATCTACTATACACTATGTTCTTTGCAAGGTACTGGGACAGAAAGAGCTACTGGCATTATCTCCCATTATTTTCCCTGCTTGTGATGCCTGGTTATTTTCCTCAACACACCATTGAAGCAGCCACGGCTTCAATGCCTTGTCATTTATCAATTAATTTCATTGGTAAGACCTTAAATGGTATGTGCACCAGAGAGTCTCTATCTTACTTGTTCTCAGCCAATTTTGAACATATTAACACATACACAGGTAGACTGGGTGGACCCAATTCTGTAGGTGACCCTACAGTCACCCTTCCATCATCTTTATACGGCAAGTTTCAACTCCTATTTCAAGAAACCAGAGATAATCACAGATGACTTACAGATCACTGCCTTGGGAGTCTGGAAGGCATTCACCAAAATGAAATAATAGAAGAGGTGTTGGGTCCATAGGAAGAACTTAGAAATAGTGATTTGGGCCAGAAAGAAATGCAATTTTAAGAATCATTAGCATATAGATGATAGTCGAATCTTTGGGAATAGGAAAAAAAAAAAAAGAGAAACCTATGGGTTATTGAAGGAAGTTAAAAATAACCAGAAGACAATAGAATAGTGCAAGTCAATTCGATTCAACTAACTTATTTTCTCCCATTCTCACTATTTGCCAGGATAAACGTAGAATTTGAGCTAAGTAATAGACGCAAATTAAAGAGTCTATTAAATTAAAGATGGATAAGGCTGAAAACCAACCCCAACCTTCTATATTACTTGGCAAAAAAAAAAAAAAAAAAAAGTGTAAGGTGGTACTTCATGAATGGATTTACAAAATATACTGCATTTAACCATATTTTTAAAAAAGATGTATTTGCATAGCAGGGAGGAACAGAATCCCGAGCAGACTCTGCACTGAATGAAGAGCCCAGTGTGGAGCTTGATCTCAGGATCCTGAGGTCATAACCTGAGACCAAACCAAGAGTCAGACTCTTAAGCAACTTCACTACCCAGGCGCCCCTGTGCTGAACTGTATTTTGATACATTTCTATCACTATAAATTACTGAGTGCCTTGTCATTATATTTACATAGCCAAGCCACCCAAGCAATATTTTCACACAACATTTATTTTTTTGCAATTTTTACAAAATTTGTTCAAAATATCATGTGCCTTATCTGAATGCACTACTTTGGAGGTTATTCAAAAATGGCATCCTGGTTTCCTTCAGGCCACTTTTCACATTAGAACATGTCAAGAATGGCTCGATTTGTGGAATGATGGCCTGAATTTTTCTTAAGTTTACAACTTTCCCACTTTTTTTTTGTTTTTAGCCTTAAAATATTGTTTCCCATGATGGCAGAATCAAAGCAATGGTGCCCTGTGTAAATCCTTCCATCTTCTTGTTTCAATCTATAATGAGTAATAAAACTGTCAACTTCCTAATTCTTCCTCTGCTCACCTCTCTTTATGAGCCTGAAGTTGATTTATAAAAAGGGAAGCTGTTAGGTGCACTGTTGGTGGGCTGGGTTCTCAGAAGTATACAATTTCACAGAGAAAGCAGACTTTGGGTGTTTAAAGAAACACCCAAAGTACTTTTTTTTCTTTTAAGTACTTCTTTCTAACAAAGGCAAGAAAAGCAGCTAACCATTTGGCCGATTTGATTAAAACATTACAAATCACACGGCACTGATTAAAAAAAATGTATAATATAAAATAATTGAAACTAAAAAATAAGTGTTTGACTAAATGTATTTTTTAAGCAAAGGTTTTTCTAACATATATAAATGTTTTTATAATATATTACTTTGGCCTTAGTTTCTCAGTTGCAGTATGACAAGCATTTTGCAAAATGCTATCCCTCTCTAAAGTGATATTCGTCTAGACCAGGGCTTCTCAATCTTGGAACTATTGACATTTGGGGCCAGAAATGTGTGTAAGAGTCTGTCCTGTGTATCTCAGGATGTTTGACAGCATCCCTGTCTTTTCCTCATGAGATGTTAGGAGTGTCTCCCAAGTCAAAACAAGCAAAAATGTTTCCAGACATTGTCAAATGTTCTGGAGAGGAGCAGGGAGGAGGATGAGAACAAACAGTATAAATTAAACAAAACCAATTTTATTTAATGATACTTATTGGAGGAAGAATTTGATGAACAGGTTTTGGAGTTTTGGCTTGTTTTACTTTCAGTCTCTGTCCCTCCCTACTTGCCTGTCTCCCTCCTTCTTCCTTTCTCTCTTCCTTCTCTTCTGTTCCCCATCCTTTTCTTCTTCTTTGCTTTAATGGGTAAACTCTTATTCCACAAAACCTTTACATGGAAAGCCAATGCGTAAACTTTTACATGAAAGTCCAAGTTTAGAAGTCTAACTGATGAGCTACACTTACAGTGTATTTATCATGATTTTTATTTTCTGTATTTTATGATTATGATGATCTTAAAAAGCTTGCTGGCCTGGGAGAGATGACTCCTCCCACAGTTAAAACTTTTCTTAATTAAGGTCTTGACTGAGAAAACTTACCTCATAGACAAACCAACCAATCTGAGTACCTAGCCCCAACCACCTCCTTGTCTAACTTCACACACTAACCCAGCACCGTTTTACCCTCTGTTCTATGTACCGGTCAACCTGAGATCACCCCTAGAGCCCAAAGCCTGATGGAATTATTGAAACTAGTCAGTCCCAAACTGTGTTCTCTGCCCTGCCTTGCCTTTTCCCATGGGATCCCCAGTAAGGGTTCTGACTCAGAATCTGCCCTCTCTCCTGTTTTCTGCCACCTGACCCAAACTTGGGGTGGCCAAGTGTGGCATGGGCCCCTCGTGGGACAGGTGAATAAAATGAACTTCTTGCCTCCAAGGCCCATTTTCATTTCTTCCTATGACCACACCAACTTTACCATAAAAGTCAATATCTATCAAAAATAAATATCTATTTACTTTTCCTCAGAAGTTCAACATGTAAAATTTGATATGGAAGGCTAATGTGTAAATGTCTGATGGGGGACTGCTTTCTTTGAATGATGTGGTCCTAAGACTGATTATATTAATCATGCTTTTTAAATTTTCTGTACCTTACAATAATTATGAGTTATAACCAACAGTTTTGTTCTTAGAACACTTACCCCCTTGATTTTGCCTTATCTTCCAACTATCCAGTCAGTGATCACTGAACAGGTACTGTGTATAGCTTGGTTTCTTAAACCTCACGAATGATCTAAGGTATGTATAATCAACCCAAAATTAGAGAAGTGGTTGATTGCCCAAATTCAGTTGTTATTTTTTTCCCATTGAATATACTTTCTTAACTTGAATCTTAAATAAGAAGGAGCTACTCTACCAGTCTTATGCTGTATACACTATGTTCACCAACATTAAAGAATAAATGCTGTAAACCTAAAACTAAGGTAATGTTGTGTGTCAACTACACTCAAATTTAAAAAAAAATTGAAACTTAAAATGTTTAAAAAGACTGCTGTCCTTTAGTTTAGGGATTAGCTTCCTTTAATTTATGGATTAGCTTCAACCTTATGCATTTAAGTTGCCTTAGTTTGCTTCCCCACAACTGACTGCCTTCAAACCAAAGTGGAGACGTAATTGTGTCACCTTTGCTAGATAACTCCCATTATTTATCATATACAAAGTAAGCTCCTTAAAGTAGCATAAGATACAGCTTTTGCCTCCCTCTCCACATCCGTAAGTCACTCCAACAACATCTAACAGTTCATAACTTTTTCTGTGTCTAATTCCCACCTTCTATACAAGCGTTTCTGACCTAAGTACACATGCATCTCTATTTGGAAGACACCCTTCCTATTAGCTAATTCCTTTTTTATATTTTACAGTGCAATTTATGGATGGTCAACCTTGGCAAAAATAATCCTTAATCTTAACTCCAGGTTATATAACCTTCTATTCTTAATACACTTACAAAAACCCCTTTTCTCTATCATTATTCTTAATATATAGTGATATAATGATCTGTTTTGATATGTATCTCCTCTATTATCTGATACATTTCTTGAGAACAAGATTGTGACATTAATTTTGTTATATCAATGCATTGAATAGAACTAGGAATATAGGAAGCATTATATAAGTCTTTGTTGGATACATGGATTTTTTCTGAGTAACCTCGACTTACAACTAGGTTAAATTTTTATAGTGATAGTTTTTTAAAAAGCTCTTTTAAAAATAGGACAGTCTCCCTGCCTTGCCTAGAAAGCAGTATTGACTGCAAATCTCAAGACGAGAAGGTGTGGAGAGATGCACAGAAATCTATCACCTTTTTTGAAAAGCAATTATATGACACATTTTTTCCCTTACTTATTGCCACAGGCAGGATCATCTATCTTTGAGGATAAAGGCTGGCATATGATATTTCAGGGAAATTTAATAATAATCAAAAATAGAACATGACTCATCGAGCCTTTAAGTGGAAGGAAAAATAGTATCAAGTTGCAGTTTCCAATGTAGATAAATATATAAGCCACCCGGAAGGCATATGTGTTTTAAACTTTGAAATTAAAGTAAACGAGTAGAGGGAGGGGAGTCAGAAGTGAGAGAGTCGAATGGTTTATAGAAAGTATAGATTTAAGTCATCTTGTTGAAGTAAATTGTATTCTTATAAGACCTAAAATGATGAGGGCTTTAGAAGCTAAATGCTTAGGTTGTCCTTAAACAAGAGCAGTGGTTAGAAGAAAAAATCTTTTGCACAGGTTTCAAGGTGGTGGTTGTTTGATGACAGGAATGTCCTGGTCCAGCCTCTTTGACCTTTACAAAACCTCAACAACTTCTCAGCCCATGCTCTCATTCCCTAAAACTCTAATTATTTGTCTTTCCTTTCCAGTGTGGTTGGAGGGCTACTGGAAACTCAAAGGAAAATCATGTCCTACTTTAACCAGTAAACTTCTTTCTTTGACCGTGGAAACAAAATCTCAAATCTCACTTGACTACACCTGTGAATTGAGGTTGACATATCATTCATCAGGGATCAATTTAAATGATTTATTCTCAGAAGGCATCTTTAGGCTAAGATCACAAAAGCTCTGCACGTCACAGTATCCAACAGTGACGTAATTGGTGAACAATTATAAAATGAGTCACTAGGATCCTCTACCTTTGCAAAAGCATTTCTCTTCCTTGAAGTAAAAATTAATTCCTGAACTTTCCCAGCTGGTCATATTTGAACTTAATTGAAGGACACCTCTGCTGTGATGATGTGGGAACGTTGGCGCTAACAGTTCCTAAAAGCCTACTGAAATGTCAGTCATTGCATCATTATTGTGATACTGTGAGGTAGAATTTGTAAACCCATTTTATAGATAAAAGGAGGAAGTATCAGTACCGTCCTGTGACTGCATTCTCCTACTTCTTAGAATAGTCTACACAGCCAGCTACAATAAAAGAAGAGTTAAAGGTCAGAGGACAGCAAGTCCCTTTGGTTTGGAATACTCAGCAAGGGATGTCCAGTGCACATGGTGAGCTAGAGAGGCTCAGAAAATTCATTCACAAACCCAAGGATGATAAGGACATATATAATACCTTTAAATCTAGGCCAGTTTGAACATAAAATCTCTGTTCTTTTCTTTCTTTTTTTTTTAAAGATTTTATTATTTATTTGACATAGACAGAGATCACAAGTAGGCAGAGAGAGAGAGAGAGAGAGAGAGAGAGAAGGAAGCAGGCTCCTGCGAGCATTGAACCCGATGTAGGGCTCGATCCCAGGACCCTGAGATCATGACCTGAGCAGAAGGCAGAGGCTTTAACCCACTGAGCCACCCAGGCGCCCCAAATCTCTGTTCTTTTCCGCTCCATCATCTTGAATTCGTTTCAGACTCTCCAAAGCGCATTCACACTTGCTTTATGTGATCCCCACTGCACAGATGTATGGCCCATTGTTTATACTCTGTCTTCCCAAATCTGGCTCAACATTTTCTACTTTCCTTGTGATTCTAATTACATTTTACATGCTGACTACATTTTTTTTTAATTTAATGTCCCCCAATTGTCTTCTTTGCTAGTTACATGAAAGTACAATCACTGGTTCAGCTTTCTGCTCCAAAACCATTTCATGGAAGATGTTTTAGAAGGAAAAGCAGCTGCCTTTTTCCCTTTAAGGGTTTTTGAAATCTCAGGGAGAAGCAGAACATAAATATCTAACCCATAGGAGGAAATTATTTGTGTATATACACATACAAATTAATAACATGGATTTTGGAATTTTAGATTATTGGGATTCAGGGTAAATTTGAAGGTGTTCTGGGATGATATTAAAATGGAAAACTTAAAACAAAAAGTGATGCCTTGCCAGCTGTCTCTTGAAAGTATATGGACTTTTCTTTAGCAGCACACAATAAAAAATATTGTGAGATGCTCTTGCAGTAGCAGGATGGGGATGACGAGACACTTCTGGGCTCAGTGTCACTAGTGAATCCGATTAAGACTAAGTTAAGAATCCAAATGTTTCCCAAGGGTTTAAGCTCCAGTTCTGATGTCTTCTTTGATTTCTAGACTTAACACATTCAAGCTGCCTACAAGACAAGGAGATTTCATTTTTTCGAAGGAAATGAGAACTCAGCATGTTTGGGTTGTAACATCTCTTGCTCCTTTCCACACGGTGAAACTCCCTGTATCCCAGGGTTCCTCATGTTGGTGAAGGAGCAACCACCACTGTAGTTGAAAAAGCCAAAAAGCCAGGAGCAAAAGTTAATACTTTACTCTCCCATATTCTCTCTATATGACTCAGTTTGCTACTGTGCTTCCATTTCTTTCTCCCAATTATGCTTCCCAATTCAAGTTACAACCAGAGCTTGCACAGAATCCTGAAGTCTCCTTCCAGCTCTCCCTCCTGTAGTCACACATGCCTTCCTCTAGGATGTTACAGTGTGTCAACAGATGTGTGTGTGTGTGTGTGTGTGTGTGTGTGTGTGTACACGCATGTTTTTCTTTTGAAAGTTAAATTAAGTTAACCTTGAAATATCTCTTCGGAAAACACTTTAGGTCCCTCTTCACCTAAAAACCACTGAACATACTGCTGCCTATGTTCCAGCAGCCTTCCCCTGGGAATCCCTGCACTTTTTCATATCTCGCTGTAATTATTGCTTGCTTTGGTCTATCATCACCTCCTAAAGAAACTCTTCTCAACTCCCTACATCAAATCAAGTTATTTCTAGGATGAACTGGAACAAATAACAACAATGACAACAATAACAAAACCAGAAGTAGATGGCTAGGAGAGCTGTGTTCAGAGCTTACATTTGATTTAATGTTTTTGGTCTTTAGAACAGTTTGGGAAGAAAAATCTATAGACCTTCTTCCTAGAAAGAAGAGAAATATTCACAGACACGAAAATTTGCACAAGGTTATATAAAATGCTTCCTGAAGACACCATGTATTTTGTAAGCCCAAGTTAAAAATTCTGATGATTTTTCAGATGTTGGGGTTAAAACACATTTTCACAATTCCTACCACAGAAACTCAGATTAAAGAGATCTAGAATATACTTCGGTAATGGCCAGTGGGGTTTTTTTTGCCTTTGTTTTTTAAACACATACATGTTCCCAGGACTGGTAACCTTCACGCCATTGTGAGAAATGATACTAGAAAAATCATCTGATAGCTGAAATCCAAATGAAGATACATTCGTTGAAAATCTTCTGGTTATTAGATAGTTTCTGGGGATAAAAATGCCCAAGATGATGACGATGGCTGACAGTACTGTTTTGCTTATTTGAAAATTGCTGAGAGTAGATCTTAAAAATTCTCATCACCAGGATAGACAATTGGAACTGAATGAGGTGATGGACTTTTTGTTTATTTGTTTGTTTATTTTGAGGTAATGGATGTGAACTAAACCTATCGTGGTAATCCTTTCATAATACATATGCAAAGGTGAATAGTATGTTGTATACTTCAAACTTATACAGTATTATATGTCAATCACACCTCAATTAGCTGGAAACAAATATTCTGGATCAGGAAAAGAGGAGACCAATGCACTTAAGATGTCATTAATTTGCCAGGTCATATGAATTTGTGTGCAGACCTACAAGCCACAACCTGTACACAGCAGAAAATATTGCTTTGCAATACTTTGAAGTATTGTCAGACTTCTCTCTTTCCTTCTGTACATCTTCACTGTATACCATCATGGGTTTGCCCTGATGTAGTCGTTACCGCAAGCCGGTATTCTGGGTTCAATACACCTTCAACTCTAATCAGTAACCTGTTCTCTTGGTGCTCTGGCATGTTTTATTTAAACTCCAGAAAAGGTATTATTGGCAAGACATTAGATTCAGCTACTGGAACTCTTACAGAATATGAATTTCAAAGCCGTCCTATCTGCCAGACATTGTTACATCAGCTTCCGGTTTCCGATTGAGACATTCAGATTGAAACAAGGAAGCAAATTTACAGATCCTGAGAAAGTGAGTTGGTGGGATCTAATGCTGAAATTCTTGAGTCACTGAGTTATGTAATCATTGCCTTTCTGTGTAACCACTGCCCTCACCACCACATGGGCACTGGTAGCTTTTTTAGAGCAAGCTATACCCTAGTTCCAAATTTAGAACACCCAGTGAATTCCAACAGCTTAGAGTAGACCTGCTACATCGTAGGTTTTTCCATACATTAAAAGAACCAATATGTGCAGACACTGAACACACAGTTCAGTGAAGGAATCTAGAAAATGAAGATTTTTTTTCCCTGCTGTCTACCTCTACCCTCTTGCTTAGACGTGTGGAAATAGTGTGGTTTGAGGGTTGTACACTAATATCTGATCACAGTCTGGCTGGGAAATCTTGGGAAATCATTTCAGTTGTCTGTGATTTTACTTATCGTAAAATTTCCTACAGAAGTCTGACTAATTGGAAATGTCCTGTTATCCTTGAACTCAGCCAAGGAGAATGGCAATATAAAGCAGACAGATATACTGAAAAGACACTGCCATGGCCTGTCATGACTTCTGTACACCTTTAACTCATTTTCCTGTGACTTCAAACCCAGTGGCTGCAGGCCTGTATGAAGAGCTTTGAGTTCAAAATTGTGACCCATCCTCCCACAGATCACTGTAATATCTCTATACAATCATTCAGTAAAGATCACTTCTAGTCACCATATTCTGCCTACTCAGGCTAGAAAATAGCTGGCATATTTTAGAAGATTTTTTGTAAAGTAAAAAAAAAAAATTAAGTGCTTGGTCATCCCTTACTTACAGTTATTGGGTCCACCAACTGTGAATTAGGTCATCTTTTGTCTTCAGCAACTTGATACATATTTGTCCTCACACTGATTTCTCTTCATATTTGTATCCTCTCTTAGAGGAGTTTCCTCTTCTCTCCTTTGATTCCCACACGCCACCCATTTTCTCTTCTGTACCCAGTACTACTCTCACTTCTCTTATTTGATGGCTCCCATTGCACTGCCTCATTCCACTCCACCTTGAAATATGCACACATAACTCCTCTACTGAAGAAACGACAACAACCATTACAAAAAAAGAAACTTCCTGCTCTCCTGCTTTTTTAAAGTTTGGCTTAGGTTTTTGCTTTCTTTCACCACCATTGTACACAAACTCTTACATCTAATCTCATCTTTTGTTTTTTCATCATTTATTTTGCTCTTTTAAACTCCGTGCTCAAATTTCGTGGCAAAACAGCATAGCGATTAAAAGCATAAATTCTGGTGCCAGATCGTTGGGTTTACATCCTCAGTTCTTTATAGTTGAATGATATGGGGCACTGGATATAAAATCTTAATGCTTTACTTTTTGCATCTGTAAAACAGGGATTTAATACACATACCTCAAAGAGTAATTATGGGATTGACTTAAAAACAGATAACACAATTAGAAGTGTACTTGTCACACCACAGGCACCCAACAGTTGTTAATATCTTCATCATCATCATCATCATCACCACCATTATAACCCTTCTCCCAATTCCACTGAAGCGGCATTATCAGTAACACTTGGGTTAATTCTAACTTTTAAAACTAATAGATTTTCATCAATCTTTCTTCTTCCTGATTTATATTCACAAAATGTGGCCCTGTTGACCATTTGTGTCAAAAAGATTCCAGTGTAGAAACAAATCACTCTACATATTTCAAGCATTATGGGATTGAATACTGGGAATTACTTACAAAATTGTTTGATGGTGTGGAGGAGTAGAAGTCAGAAAGGACACCAGTGTACTACTGAATCCAAGAGCATGTTGTCATTGATATGAATCAGAGGTCAGGATGCTACTCCAGCCATTGCCATTTTCATCACTACATGTCCCATTCCACTCTTGAAGCTGGGGTCTAACTACTGGAATCCAAATCCTATGACTAAACTGTTTCTAACAAATCACACTTCACCCTATTGCTTGGTAACAGAAATGGCAGCAGGAAGGAAATCTATATCGTCTTCAAATTCTAGACAAAGGAGCTTGGGGCATGTAGTTTTTAGCCTCTTTTTTTTTTTCTTTTGTTTTGTCCTGAAACTTCTGTCCTCATGACTTCAACTGTCACTTGTGGACAGCTAACTACCCAAACCCTACTCACAGCTCTGACCTCCCTTCTCTAATTTCAAATATGTAACTCCAAGAAATATTGGAAATTTCCAATGTATATTACACCATAGCCTCAAACTCAGTGTATGTATAGTACAACTAAACAAAAACAAAACCAAAAACGAAACCAAAAAACAAAAAAACAAACCACCAACAACAAAAAACTCAATCCAACTCTCTCTCTGCATGATTTTAATTAGTGATACATTTTTCTCCCAAGTGCTCAGGTGCAAACTCTGTGTTTCTCACACCTCAGATTTCTCCTACTCTTCTTTGGTACCTAGTTAAATGATAGGAAATCTAAAAGAATGAAAAGACTGCATGCTCTTCAAATTATCTTCCTTGCATATCAAATCTCTTATTTTGGCTTTTCTTGGAAACGGTCAGTAACAGCTATAATTTATGTTCCTTATCACAGCGTGATATTACAGTGAATTTCTTTAGTTCTGAATCACAGTGGATTTTTATATTTAACCACATATAATTGGGAATGTTGACATCCCACAATGGAAATTGAGGAATCTAACAAAGAGACTTACTGGATGGAGAAATTGTTACAGTATATGATATAATTTACTGGCTAGGAATTAGATAAAATCAGACAGATACAAATTTTATCTTTGATGCTTACTAGATGTTTGACCTCGGGAAAACAGCTTCAAATCATTAACCCCAAGTTTACTTAAAATAGAGGCGAAAATGGTACTCACATCATAAAGAGGTCATTACAAAGATTAAATGTGATCATGCTACAATAAAGCGTTTATATATTACAAGGCTGTAATCATCAAGACAGTATGGTACTGGCACAAAAACACATGATCAATGAACAGAATAGAGAATCCAGAAATGGACTTTCAACTCCATGATCAACTAATCTTTGACAAAGCAGTTAAGAATGTCCAATGGAAAAAGGACAGTCTCTTCAACAAATGATGCTGGGAAAATTAGACAGCCACATGTAGAAGAATGAAACTGGACTGTTTTCTTACACCATACACAAAGATAAACTCAAAATGGATGAAAGATCTAAATGTGAGACAGGAATCCATCAAAATTAGAGAGAACACAGGTAGCAACCTCTTCAACCTCAGCAGCAACAACTTCTTGCTAGACACGTCTCCAAAGGCAAGGGAAACAAAAGAAAAAATGAACTATTGGGACTTCATCAATATAAAAAGCTTATGCAAAGCAAAGGAAACAGTCAACAAAACTAAAGGCAACCTACAGAATAGGAGAAGATTTTTTTTTAAGATTTTTTTTTAATTTATTTGACAGAGAGAGATCACAAGTAGGCAGAGAGGCAGGCAGAGAGAGAGGAAGGAAGCAGGCTCCCTACTGAGCAGAGAGCCCGATGCAGGGCTCAATCCCAGGACCCTGAGATCATAACCTGAGCCCCAGGCAGCGGCTTAAACACTGAGCCATCCAGGAGCCCCTAGGAGAAGATATTTGCAAATGACATATAAGATAAAGGGCTAGTATCCAAGATCTATAAAGAACTTAACAGTTAACTCAACACCCAAAAAACAAATAATCCAGACAAGAAACTGGCAGAAGATACGAACAGACATTTCTCCAAAAAGACATACAAATGGCCAACAGACACATGAATAAATGTTCCACGTCACTTGCCATCAGAGAAATAGAAATCAAAACCACAATGAGATATCACCTCACAGCTGTCATAATGGCTAAAATTTACAAGTCAGGAAACAATAGATGTTGGTGAGGATGAGGAGAAAGGGGAACCCTCTTATACTGTTGGTCAAAATGCAAGCTGGTACAACCATTCTGAAAAACAGTATGGAGGTTCCTCAAGATGTTAAAAATAAAGCTACCCTATGACCTATGCAATTGCACTCCTAGGTATTTACCCCCAATATACAAATGTAATGATTTGAAGGGGCACATACATCCCCATGTTTATAGCACCAATGTCCACAATAGCCAAACTATGGAAAAAGCTGAGTTGTCCATCAAAAGATGAATGAATAAAGGAGATGTGGTGTATATACACCACATCTCATGTATATATATATATATATACATATATATATATATATATAAAATGAAATATTACTCAGTCATCAGAAAGAATGACTACTTACCATTTACATCAATGTGGATGAACTGGAAGGTGTTATGCTGAATGAAATAAGTCAATAAGAGAAAGAATTATCATATAGCTTCACTCATATGTGGAATATAAGAAAAAGTGTAGAGGACTATAGGAGAAAGGAAGGAAAACTGAATGGCAACTCATCAGAGAGGGAGGTAAACCATGAGAGACTTTTAACTACAGGAAACAAACTGAGGGGTTGCTGGAAGGGAGGTGGGGGGGGGTGGGGTAATTGGGTGATAGGCATTAAAGAGTGCATGTGATATGATGACCATTGGGTGTTATATGCAACTGATGAATTATTGAACTCTTACATCTGAAACTAATGATGTAATGTAAGTTGGCTAACTGAATTTAAATAAAAAAATAAAGTGCTTAATATGGTGGTAGTAGTAGTCTCCAGACAAAAACAAACAATGAATTTTGATTAACTTATTTGTTTGTTTCAAATTTTTATTTAAATTCTAGTTATTGGTTTAAGGAGTAGAATTTAGTGATTTATATTGGTTTAAGGAGTAGAATTTAGTGATTTACCACTTCCATACAATACCCAGTCTTCATCACAATTGCCCTCTTTAATGCCTATCACCCATGTAAGCTTTCTCCCAGCCACTACCCCTCCATCAACTCTCAGTTTAACCTCTATAGTTAAAGCTCTCTTATGGTTTACTTCTCCTTTTCTCTTTTTTTTCCCCCTTCCCCTATGCTCATCTGTTTTGTTTCTTAAATTCCACATATGAGTGAAATCATATGGTCTTTGTCTTTCTCTGACTTATTTCACTTTGCATAATATACTCTAACTCCATCCATGTCATTGCAAATGGCAAGATATCACTCTTTTTGATGGCCAGGTAATTTTCAATTGTGTAGATACACTACATCTTCTTTATCCATTCATCAGTCGATGGACATTTAGATTCTTTCCATAATTTAGCTATTGTTGATAATTACTGCTACAAACATTAGGGTGCCTGTGCCCCTTTGAATCAGTATTTTTGTATCCTGAGGGTAAATACCTAGTAGTATAATTGCTGGGTCATAGTGTAGTTCAATTTTTAACTTTTAGAGGAAACTTCATACTTTTTTGCATTCCTACCAACAGTGTAAGAGGATTCAGTTCCCCTTCCTCCACATCCTTGCCAACATCTGTTGTTTCCTGTGTTGTTAACTTTAGCCATTCTGACAGGTGTGAGGTGGTATCTCATTGTGGTTTTGGTTCTTATTTCCCTGATGATGAATTATGTTGAGCATCTCTTCCTGTGTTTGTTAACCATCTTTATGTCTTCTTTGGAAAAATGCCTTTTCATGCCTTCTGCCCATTTCTTTTTCTTTCTTTTTTTTTTTTTTTTTTGACAGACAGAGATCACAAGTAGACGGAGAAGCAGGCAAAGAGTGAGGAGGAAGCAGGCTCACCGCCCAGCAGAGAGCCCAATGTGGGGCTCGATCCCAGGACCTGGGATCATGACCTGACCTGAAGACAGAGGCTTTAACCCACTGAGCCACCCAGGCGCCCCCCTTCTGCCCATTTCTTAACTGGATTATTTATTTTTTGGTGTTCAGTTTGGTTAACATTAATGTTATCATTGCTGATATTGATGCCATCCTCCCTTCTTTTGAATATGTTTTAGGATTATGCCGCAATTGGCATAATTTGATATTCGTTATTAAACTTTATAGATTCACAGCTATATAAGTGACTGGAACCACTTCAGCCACTGGGGTGTAATTCAGTGTCAAATACTAGGGTTTCATGTAGGTAGCAGATGCACTATGTTGCATAGATTGAAGATAAGAAGAAATATGTAGATCTGGCTCAAATCCCCACAATCAATTTATAAATCTTTAAAGTGATTACCTTTGTTTGTAAGGGGTAGGGGACCAGGTGCTAATCAGAATTTGAAAACCATTAGCCTGAGTCATCAGTAAAAAACATTCTCTTCTACTATACATAATGGTAGACTATGTTGATGTTTACCAATAAAATGTGAGATTTTTTTTTTACTTAACAACACACTATAAATAAGTTAAACGAACAATGTAAGAAGAGTCTTAAAATACTAAATAAAATGTTAGGTTCTTACTTATGCCTCTATTTCTCCATTTCAATTGTGGCTTTGATTATATGTTGAAATAAGACTGAAACCCCACTATAATATTTATTATAAATCACCAGGGATTATGCAGTTTGGGTCACAAATTGTCTTACAAACACAATGCAATTGATAAGATAAGGAGTTCCCTGAAACTCTATACATGGAATTGGCTTAATAATAATAATAAAAAAATCCTTCAATACATGAATGAAGGCATTCATTTATTAATTAACTACTTAATGGATTTTAGCTTAATTTGCCATTAAAATTTTCTCCTCCAATTTTCAATTCTGAAATTAAAAAAAAAAAAAACTTTATTTTTCACATTAGATACCAAATAACTAAACTCTGTTAAATGCGGACAAGTTTTTTCCCTGCCTAAATCAGCAGCTTTTAGAACCATTTTTATTACCAGCTGCTTGATGTACCCACAGCATATAGTTACCAAGCAAATTTGAGAGGCCACAAAAGAATAGGGTTGAAGAAATGAGAACATCATAGGGAGGAGGAAGTTGTCATCAAGGCATGAGCACACGTTGTTCCTCACCACACTGAGCACACCAGTGCACAGAGCACACCTGGGACATCCCCACCGTAGACCCATTTCTGGCTTCATCTAGAAGAACCAACAAGTTCATAGTCTCTGCTTCTTCATGGCAGAAAGAGACTTGCTGAAAACTGATATCATCTGGGCTTGTCTCCCTTCAAGGCATAAAACACAACATCCAAAAAAGTCAAACATGTTCTCTCCACAGTGACGAGGGTGGTGGTGGGGAAGCTCTGCCTGCTTGGCCCAGAGAGCTCTTTAACAGGAAGGCAGTAGTTCTGCAAGGCGAGGGAGCTGGGGAAATGTTCTGAAAGCCACACCTCTGCCTTTTGGCATTTAAATAAACTGAAAACATTCTTTGGGGACTGGGTTTTGTAAAACTTCTGTGCTCATGGTGAAGCACACAAATTCTAACAGAAGGTCTGTCACAGAGCTAGAGCTTAGGAAGGAAACTGCAAAAGAACATTCTGTTGTTGTTTTTAATTATGTTCAGTTAGCCACTGTATAGTACATGATTAGTCCTTGATGCAAGAGAACATTCTTAAAGAAAATCCAGTGTTCTCAAGAGATGGTAGCCCACTTGGGACAGATGATGAAGGCTACGTTGGAAACACAGACATTGCCATTATGGAGTCTACAGTAAAGTAGGAAGGTAAAATGTACAGAAATACAGCCTTGGTAGAGACAGTAGTACAAACTAAAAGAAAGATACAGATAAATTGTTCATGGGATCAAAGAATGGAAGAACAGTTATTTTCATTTGGGAGAAATTACCAAAAACTTTATAGACGATGTGCAACCTATGAATAGTACACAGTGAAACAAAGTTGGAGTATTAGAAAAAGCCTGGAAAATAAGTCTGACGCCTTCCCATCTTAAGGAAAACAATTGTGTGTCATGTTATTCTACCTTTATTGAATTAAAAGTAATTAGAATCCATTCAGCTAAAATACCCTATTGGAATTTTAAATGGGATTGTATTACATTTATAAATTAACTTTGAGAGAATGGATATCTTACAAATATTTAGTCTTAGTCTACAGGCTTATCTCACTGAATTAACCCACTTTTTTCTCTATTTGACCAAGAGAAATACGTTGGATTTTTTTTCCTCATATAATATCCATTTCCATTGTTCCATCATGCACTTTGTTTTGTCTTGGTAAGTGTTTGGATTTCTTGTCATTAAAATATTATTGGGATTGGAGTGTGGGATAAGATCATGGAATGACCCTGTCCAAAAATAATGTCTACCTCTGGGGTGAGTGTAATAAAGACTATGTGGCCTCAAGATAGAAGATGTGTTTTCCAGGGAGATTCACTTTTGTTGTGTGTTTTTTTAACCTCTGTCACCCTCATCTTTCTACACACACTGTGCCTTCTAAAGTGTGAAAACAAAAAGCTAAGACTCCTTGATTTAAAGCGGATAAAGGGATGAATTCATGTTGAGAAATGTATGCCCCACTGAGAGAACATGTTTCTACCCATCTCACAGGGGCACAACATTTGAGACTAGCCATTTCTGTGGGAAATAGCAATTATAATCATTTTTTTAAATTTCAACTAACATATGCTTAAGAGATAATTTTTTTGGAACCAATAAACTATGTCTGAATTTAGTCATCAACACCAAAGCAGTATGGTCTCTAGAAAAAGAGTTAAGGGGTCATCTCCCTAATGCTTAAGTGTTGAATTAACATGCATATATATTCTTACAGGAGATTATTAACTGTTTCATGGTCACTTAAGAAAAAGATATATGTAGTTTTGGATTCAGTTTGAGGGAATTTATTGAAACCTAGATATCTGTCCTTGGACCAAGGGTCAATGGATGCCAGGTCAGGACGCTATGATCTATCTTATTTAAGTTTCTCTTCCTTTTTTTTTTTTTATTATGTTCAGTTAGTCACTGTATACTAATTAGTTTTTGATGTAGTGTTCAATGATTCATTAATTAAGTATAACACCCAGTGCTCATCACAACATGTGCCCTCCTCACTACCCATTAAGATTACCTTTAAAAGTATTAGCTGCAATGTTCATATGGTAGAGGTAAGACCAACCCTAGTGTGGGATGATCACATTTGTTGAATACTGGAGAGGGTCTGGAGATCAACAGTATCTATAATTGAAACTCAAAAGGTAGTGTTCTGTCAAAGTTTCCCCTAAAAAGAAAGAAAAATCTTTTAAACAAATTATTTATGCTTTATTCATATGCTTTGCAAATGAGCATTTATAAAACAAGAACTTTTGTCAAACCAGCTATTTTATATCACGTGTTCAAAACCTGTTTAATCACATAAGGGGCTCTAAACAAAGGTAATCTTAACTGAAAATAATAAAAATTTTATTCTACAAATTCAACAATGTTCTTCATTATATTCATCATCATCTCTTAATCAAATAGAAGCTAGTCTCAATGTATAGCTGCTTTAAAAGTACATGATGTAAATTATTTTTGTTAACATAAAAATCCATTTGTTTTATGTAGAGATTTCAGATCAACTTTAAATAATTATGGTTACAATCAATACTATACTTCTAAGCAAAAATGACGACATGCCCTAGTGATAAGTGACAGGGGGAATTGTTGGGGCAGAAAATAGAGCTTCTGGGAACAAGCAGCATTGAAAGAGAGATTTGGCTGAAAGCTATGGTATCTTATATGGGGTAAGACCAATGCTCAGAGAATCACTTTCAAGTCTTGCTCTCACAACCCTAAGGTCAGAGGAACATTATTGGAAACATTTCTTTGGTGTACAGGCCAATTTTCTTCACATCCTATCAACGTGCTCTAGCATGGTGATGAGGCTAGAAAATTTTGAGGCTGAAACCTAGAAATCTTGATAATGAGGAACCCCAGTATTTCTGTCCCAGAAAATACTGAAAGTCCTGGAGGAATAACCATCCAAACCCAATGAAAGAAACTAAGCTCTCACCCAAAACTTTGATCAAATCACAGGAGAAAAAAAATCAATGGAATAAAATTAATGCTGGCTCTCACTTACGGCCAATGCCCAATTTGCACTGAGGATAGGGCCAATATGAACACACACACACACACACACACACACACACACACACACCCCAAAGCAATGAATAACACCACAGGCAAATCCAGGTTTTGTGTGGCCTGACACTTATAAAATTTGTAAGTCCCTCCTTTAGAAAATTAATTTTAAATACCATACTTTGTGAAATTTACAACCAAACCTACAGTGCTATGGCTCCTGCAAGAATCTTGGGAAAAGCCCATGCAAGTTACAGGACTTCTTTGCCTTCATAGTAACTACCTTTGAGATAGTTATAGAATGGAGAAAGCAATATATGAGTTTAATATCTACTCCATACAACTGTTACAAAGATTGTATGTAAAATTATATCACCTACAGTATTACCATACATTTCAATAAATTTTCATTTGCTTCTCCCACACTTCCTTTTCTATTTTACACAGATATCAACACTTGCTTTCAAAAATAACAACACAATAGGAAGGCTCTGACATAGTTCCATAAAGGGAAAGAGTGTAACATTTTCATATAGGTGTTTTGAAATAGTATATATTTTGGTATGATTATTTAAAAGTTGGCATTCTCCAGCGGGCTAGGGATTTGACATGTTTTTAAAAAGCACTTAAACTATGATAGATTGGTTGATGACTACTATTTCACACCTTGTTCCTAGAGAAGCAGACTCCAAGATGGAGATTAGCATGCAGAAACTTTATTGGGGAATGAATGCACACAGGATTCAGCCTGGGAGAGGAAAGGTAGCAAACTGGGCAGAGGGAGAGGTTGGGCAATGATGAAATCACACTGATGGCCTCAGTCAAAGCCATAAGGGTTCTAAAGATGGAATTATATTGCTAATCCATCTGAACTGGGTGAGGAAGCAGTGTTTTATATCCCTACATCAAGCCATCATGATACACAGGCTGCCTCTGGGAAGTAGACAGGACCTTGATTAAGTCAGCACAACTTCCAGAGAAGAGCTAAGAGATTAAAGTTGTCATTCAGTTAGTCTGCCAGCATCTGGGGGAATGGGTCCTTTAATCCTGCAAGAGGGAGCCAGGACATGTGGCCCATGATCCACTATAATTTACTCCTTCACCATGCAGCTCCCGCTCTTCAAAAAAGTTCTAGAGTAGCTCCTCCAGGATATTGGCTGGTCACTTGATGGAGGAAATGTATAAAATTAAGTTTAATAGTGCCAACTGCATCTTTCCTCTCCCCATAAATTTCATTGTTCCGCTGATGCTGATATTGTGATGCTCATTCTCTTCTTCCTCATCTATCAATTCTAAATTCACCTTCCCCTCGACCAGCACCTATACAGGTCTAGGTGGCTTACCTAGGTGTGACAGAGATCTTTACTCCTGAAACATATCATCCTCTAGTCATCATGCCATCATCAGGCTATCATTACTGCCCTCCTTCATTTGTCATAAAAACTGGCCAGGGGAATAATAAGAGACATTGAAATGGATCATTTCTATGTCAAACATCTCTCTCCTTGCTAGGATGGTGACTTAGCTTCTTGTGTGCAATTCACATACAGTAAGGAGTCCCAAAACACACAGGCAGCAGCTACACCTTAAATATAAACAGGACTTTTGCTGTTTAACCTAGTAGAACCAAGGAACCAAGAACAAGGAACCAAGACCTCCAAACCCAGAAAGCCCACATTTGTGAATATGGAAAGCACAAACTACTCCTTAAGCAAGTCGTGAGAATGATGATAATTGAGTCCATTCCTATTTCACACCTTGGTTCCTGGATCTTTGCACTGTACATCTTGGGGTCTTAGAACTATATAAAGTTTAGTGTATTTACTGAATTCAGGAAGGTGGCTCTTAATCTTCACAAATCATTACTTTTCATACCTCATCTGTACCTTCAACAGATCATTCTATCCACCATCCTCAGTCAATAACTTAGTGATATAGATGGGAACATTGGATCTCATTGTCATATGCTCATTACCTCTCTTTTTTTGTTGTAAAATGGATTCTATAGTCTGTTACAATAATTTGTGGGAATCCTATGTGAGTGGTTCAAATATTTTGCAAGCCCTGAAATAATGTACATTTAAGCTCTGAGGGTATCAAAGGTAAACTAAGGGTAGGAAAGGCAACTTAACATCTAGAATATGTACCTATTCCAGACAATGGAAGAAATTATTCTTCCTTCTATAGTGGAAGAGACCTACTGTAGGCAACCTGCCCTCAAATGTGTGATTTGTCTCTTGAAAAGATGATACAATGCTGGAGACCCTGCTGTGGTCTCTGCTGCTGACAGTTTGGATATTTGCTAAGAACAACAAGTAGATCAACTTTTTGTGAATGAGAGCTCATGTTTGGGGGCATATGCATAGCCTCCATCCCTGCCCATATAGCTATTCCTTTCATATGCCCAGTCAATGTGGTCATATGTGGTCCATGACAGAAGATGGAAGTTTTAGTAATCAATAGATTCAGTCATTTTATCTAGTTGGTTGTTTCTGCTTAATAGTACTTGCTCTCTGGTGGCATTACCTTGTGCCACAAAGACCTCCATATACTGTGACTACCCCCATGGATACATCCAAAAGCCTATACTCTGAACCTCCTTTCCCTTGATCTTCCAATTATTTTCCTCCCAGGACCCTTGACAAACTGGCCAAGATATGTGCCATCACCCGTGAGTGTACACGTACACTAACTAAGGGTCATTTCTCTAACCACGAAAAGTGGGTAACCAAGCACACCTCTCAAAGCTCTGTACATCAAGATGATTTAGGCTTACTACTTTTTTTATTTTTAAAGATCACTCATTATTGGGAACTTTAATCTATGAGTAAGTCAATATTGTAGTTTTTCTCCTCTGTCAGCTGGCAATAAGGATCATCCCCATCTGGCCACAGATAACAGCTGACGTATAGGTATTGGTATAATAATAGTGTTGGGTGCCATAGGGGATCTGGGCCATCAGTTATGCAGCTAATCACTACCTTCCAGCCTTGTTTATGCCCAGTCCGCAATTTACCACTTCAACCTTAATTTGTATTGATTCTGAATTTGTTTGAATTTAGAATTTTGCAGGTCTGACAGAACTCAGCTCTTGAGTGCTATTCTAGCACTTGCTCAGGAATTAATATTAATGTTAATATCAGGGAATAATACACCTTAAGGGATTTTTTTAGAAGCTATGTAATCTCAGACTACAGATAGCTTTGCTCCAGAAAAATAGGGATCTATATTGTGATTTTTCCATCTGGGTGTTCTTATTTTGTTTTGTTTTTACCAATACAGATATATTGGACCCTACAGCATTTGCTAGAATGATGCCACTCTATGTTGGACATGATACTGGGCCCCTTTTCTGCTCTGGATCCCATTTAATCTTTAAAGAGTAGTTAACCATATATACTTTCAAGGTGCTTCAGTGTCCTGCTTCTTGGGGAACTAGACTATTCATATTTCATAGATTTCAAATATGAAAATTGGTTCATGTCTGGAAAATAAAAAGGAATCATGACATTGTGCCAGAGGCAGGTTTTAATTTCATAATCATCCATCCATGATATCTTTTGGTTATTTAGATTAAAGGCTGGCCATGTTGAAGGCACATTCAGCTTGTCCCTAAGGATCCCATCATCCTGTGAGTCAAGAACAGCAATGGTGACTTTGCTGTTGACTACAATAATTGCATCTTCTTTCTAATGTTTAATTACTATCACAAACTCACTTTATCCTAAAGATCTCATCCTTCTCATTGTTATGAGTGAGGCCAGTTCTGTATTGGTATCAATTACTATCACCCCTCTCCTGCAGAGCAGAGCCAACACTGAATTTTTTCAGGAAAAGAAGGTACCCTCTTACCAATAAATTACTTAGTTGCTTTGGTTAACATTATTCCACAGGTGTTCCTGAAGAATCTAGTAATCTGGAAGTTTAGTAATTCTTACACAAGATATACACTCCAACATGTCTACTCAGGCTCTTTAGTCATTTATTCCATCATTTCCCATGGCAATTCTGAAATTGCCACTTGGTTCACCGTAAGTTATTTTCTCCAAACATTTAAGATCCAACCTAACAATATGTAAACCCCATCTCAGAAGTTTTTGCTAGGAATTAAATAGAATTGTTCTCATATTATTACCAGTCTTCCTTATCAAGTTTTGTATTCTTCCCCTCTTTCTGGTATCCTCAAAACCCAAGCCTGAATGTACTCTCTAAGTTCCCAATGTGGTATGGCTAGTTCCTGAGGATCCTTTAGACATACTTCTTTATATCCTTGGTAGGCCTAGCACTTTTCTGGACAAGTTATCTTGTGACTTAACCTTAATTTTTGGCCTAGTAGCCAGAAATGAGAGGTGGCAGACTTTCCTGGAGATGGCTCATATTTTTTTGCAAAAAGGTGCTGCCTGCATCATCTTCATGCAAAGATCAGGAGTGATTATCTCTAACAGGGAGGAGCTGACCATGTTTGCCTGCCCAGAATATTTAAGAAAGAGTACCAAGTCCTACTAAGTCTTTCAGAAAACAAAGGAGAAGGAAACACTTCTTTACTCATCACATAAAGCCAAAGACATCACAAGAAATGGAAACCATAGCTCAGTATCACCCATAAACACAGACACACACAGGTCCATTAATCTATAAGTATAATAAGACATTGCTGAGGGAGATTGCAGCCAAAAGCCTGAATATGTTATAATTTTGTGACATATGCAATTGATGAATTATTGAACGCTACATCTGAAACTAACGATGTACTGTATGTTGGCTACTTGAATTTAAATAAAAATGAAATAAAATTCTATTACCTATGGGGGGGAGCAAGTAAACCCAGACTTTCAGCCATTAGAATCCTGAATCTTATGAGGATTTCAACAATGTTTTATATATTTTATAAAATACATATTTTACAAAATATAGTATTTCATAATATTTTATAATGGGACCAATACGTGTTTTCCCTTAAAGAACTCAGGGCAAAACTGAGCTTAACCTGAATTTGCTGAAATAAAAATGTTATTCCTAAGTAGAAAAATAATGTTTGTGAGTTAGAATATTAAAACCATACAAATCTAAAGAAAATGTACCATCACTGTCCTATGTACTCTCACTTATTTTATATGTTTCAGTAAATTTTCCATACAATTTTATGCTTTGTGCTATTCTAATGAGAATAACGATCATAAAGTCATTCCTGTCTTGACACTGAATTTAAAACAGAACTATCAAGAAATTATATATATAAATGTATATATATACATAACTATATATAAAATAGTTAAAATTCTACTCAGATATAGGAAGAACAAACTTTAGGATTTGCCAATCAAAAGTTTTAGGTTTTTTTCCTTGGGGGGGCTACATGTCTCATTTAGATCTCAGCTAAAACTTTTAAACTAATGAATATAAATTCAAAATCTGTCATTTCTCACACATACCATGTTATTCCCTGGTATGTTCCTGAAACCGCAGGTGCCTTTGCCTGCCTATCTTTCCTACTTGCCTCTGGCATCAAATTTGCAAATAAGATCAGCTGGGCTTCAGTTCCAATTTTGACAGTTGGTTATAGTGAGACTTGGGTCTTTCTCTTGGTTTCTGAGTCTTATTTTCCTCTGGAATTTACACTTTCCAGGGCCAGCCTCAGGCTAAGAGATAATGAGTCCTTTCTTGTAGGATAGAAATTTGGTATTCCAGGCAGAATTTCCGTTAATGAATTCTACTGCTCCAATGGGGAAGTGCTCTAGAGAACATATACTTTGTGACAAAATTCTTAACCACTTTGGTCTGATATAGTTTACTTTTCTTTGTATATATTTTTCTTTAATGAATTCTACTGCTCCAATGGGGAAGTGCTCTAGAGAACATATACTTTGTGACAAAATTCTTAACCACTTTGGTCTGATATAGTTTACTTTTCTTTGTATATATTTTTCTTTATCACTGCACACATATTTTTTCATTTCTTTTGCACACTTACACATTCTGCTAATGGTTATTCTTACCTATATTACAATCAGCTGGTATTCTTGCAATTACCTAATGTCCAACATAATCCTCTTCTATAGGTCCATTCTTGCTTTTCTTGCTTTTCCTAATCTCTCCTTTATGTTACTGAATACTCTACCATTTGCTTTACTTTCCTAAAGTTTATTCTCCTTTGTCATTTTTTAATTAAATTTGTTTCAGCTCACTGTTTGCCTTTCTCAAGAAATCCACCATGAATTCACCTTTTCTTCCTGGTTTTTCCAAACATCTTTTTGGAATAAATATGGCATATGAGAGAGATGTCATTATCCTCAGTTTATATCAACTACATATTAAATCATGAAGAACCATATTTAAGAAAACTTCAAATAAAAGTCAAAGAAGGTACAATTATTAGAAATAAAATTGTCTTGCTTAAAAAAAAACTTCCAAAAATATACCAGCCCATATTTCTCAAACTGATTTTACAATGATAGCCTGTGTGTACACATACATGTATGTTGTGAGTGGTGCAAATAACATGTCTTAGAAGGAATGGACATAACTCTTATTGCTGTATTATCTATTCTGTAGGTTTTATATTAAACCAACTGAACAATTAATTTATATACATGATTGTCAGAAAGAACTCTTAATTACATATTTTGCAATGATAAAATTCACTCAAACTACATTAGCAAAAATATTTGTATATGTTTATGTTTGTGTATCTCCCTCTGTATTAAGAAAAGGTGCACACTCTCAGTGCCTTTGTCTTTCTTTGGTTACCTCTGCCTCGTGTGCTCTTTGTTACAACTTCTTTGTTTTTAAATTTTTAAATTTGGCTCCCTTTCTATAAATCCAGTTTTCTCTTTCACATGTTCTTTGCTGAACTTGACATTCTACATCTCCCTCACTCACATGTTTTCCCCCAAAGTCACACTGTTGATAGAGACTAATTAAAACTAGTGTGTCTCGATTCTATACTCCCAGGGCAGAATTTAATTAATTTAATTAATCCTGAGGAGACTGTGAACTAAAATCTTTTCAAAACAGGTCTCCCAAGCTTACATGCAACCATTAATGGCTCTCCTTGAAGGTAATCCTCTGATTACTGGCTATATTAGTAGCAGCTGATCAGCATACCCTTTACCAATGTCATAGATGTGAATTTTTGATATTTACCATGAATAGGAATGTGAAATTTAGGCTCTATTAGGTGGCAATTGTTAGGAATTATAGTTATGCTAAGGTAGCCTCATAGGTGTCCTCTCTGGGACACCCCTATGTAGCAGAAACAGTTGCTCCTGCCATATTGGTACTGCTGTGCATGCTCAGAAGCATGCACATTCCTACCTGGAAGAAGATGGAAAGAGTTTCCCATGAGACCCATTCACTGCTGAGATATACTCCAGCACTCTTTCCTTTCTGCTCATCTGTGTTAGCTACTGAGAGAAGTGGCATTTCTGGGGGCTTCCCTGTTGCTAGTGAGTACCCCTTAAAGTCCAACATATGAAGTCTGAGTATAGACTTCTGGCAATGACGGAGACTCTTTGCTTAGATTATGCATCCACAACTCATCGGATTAGTAATAGCCGGAGGGACAACATCAATTTCTGCACACAACAACCCTTCTGAAGGGCTAGGCTTCTGTAAGTATAGAAGTCACGTGCAGAAAAGGGGGGTATGGACAAGGAAGACAACCCAAAAAAATGTGTTGATTATAAACACAAATTGAATACTAAATCATGGCTCTTTCATGTACTGAAAATAAATCCCTAGCAGAAATGTTAAGATGTTAAGAACTCAACAGCATATAAAATATTGGGTCCAAATGGCAGTGGACCTCTGTTAAGCTTGACCTTTTCCCAAAGTACTCCAAAGAGTTGGCTCAGAAAGATATAACTTTCCCAGACATCCTTCAACCATACTAAATTCAAACTTTAAAAATGCATATATTTATTTCCAATTGAAGTATTTTACCTTTCAATCACAAGTGTCCTTTCCAATATATTTATGGTCCTCCACTAAATTCTAGGCACTGTGGTGGGAGGAGGGGATATAGCAGTGAAAAAAAAATGAGAGTAAAATATCATTTTCCCACATCCAAAGGACAAAAATTTAGATGCTAAATTTTCCCCAGGGGTTTGGGATCACAAATTGAACTACTGGTGCAGCATAAATTTTGGCAATAAAATTGGTAAACAACGTGGCCAAAGTCAGTGTAAATCAGTATTCACAAACCCTGAACCCCAGTGATAATACTCCTGCCTCAAAGACACAAGTCTTCAAAGGGAAATGGATAAATATGTTCACCATGGCATTAGATGTGTAGTGTGGAATTATAAGCAAACTAGAATTGTATTAGTAGGCAAATGTGAGTGGCTGGATACCAGCTGTATATACAGTGATAAATCTAAAAACTATAATACTGAGTGAAAAACAACTAAGAAATGTGTATCACAATAATACCCATGCATATGAAAAGTTATAGATATAAAATACCCAAAATTATCATACATGTATATGTATACATACAAATGTATGCTCATACATTATATTTAAATGATATATGCATGCATGTACACATATAAAAATTTGAGTAGTTGTTTCTTAGGAGGAAATGGTACTAAGGATTAGGAATAAAGTAGGGAAACCAATCTAAACTAAAGCAAACCAAACCAAAACAAAAGGGTGTCCTCAGACAGATCAGAAACACCAGAAGCATGGTGGACTTTCTGTACCAGCGCACCTGTGTATCTTCTCCTCTCCCCCACTCAACACCCCAAAGAAATTTTTTTAAGTGAGAAAAATGGCATAATCATGACCTTCCTGGAATTCTCATTCTAGCAAAATAAATTCATTGACATTGGGGGGTTAGAAAACGAATGTCACACTGTCAGTATAAAGCTTACCCATCCTGCCTGAAATGTGTTAGTCAAGAAACCAAAACTAGAAGAATTAGGCATATCAGTGTGTCCTGTATTTGTAACTTTTTTTTTTGTAGGGTGAGAGATATTATTTCCTACACACAGCTCTCTTGAGCATATTTCCTGCTCTCCTTCCTTCTTTTTCTTCGTATTCTCTTCAACTACTCCTCACGTGGTGGGGTTCTTGCACCACCTGACCTCAGACACACCATTTACTCATGGTCCCAGGAGCACTTGGATAGGCATACTTGGAAGCAACTTGGTTTATTTGGTTTTATAACAAGACAGAGAAGTTTTTATTGACAAACAAATGTAATGTAGAACTGTTCTGTGGCCTGTCAAGGCGTGCCCCTCGGTGAGGTGCCCAGGCACTCTTCTTTGTACCCTCATACTTTAATTATCCTCCACTATATTGTACTGTAGAGATTCGCTAAGAGCCTCATGAATGCTTAAATATCTGGTAAAAATGGCCCAGACTTCAGTTTCAGCTTCTGAGACACCTGAAGCATCTTCTCACGAATTCCACAGTTCTTCATGCTTCTTTCAGCTTCCCTGTTCTTGCACCCTTGCTTTCTGTCTTGGATGAGTCCCAGGTCAATGACGGGCAGACATGGCCTCTTCAGAAAGCAGACTTGGCTTTTTACTAGTTCAGCAGCTTTACTGTGTATTTCAGGATTACCTGTCTAAGATCACATTAATAGCCCCTCAATGTTTTGCTGACCCTCAATTTACCCTTTTCCAAAATCCAAGCTCCTGAAGCCTAGCTTTCACATTCTCCATTCAACCACCCCTTTCAAACCTCATCCCTGTCACCCCATTCAAACCTTATCTCTTTCTTCAAATTGCTTCTCTCATACTATGATATGGTCAATGTGGTCAACAAAAATTGCTTTTATCTTACAATAACTGTAATTATTTACTAGCCTGCTGATCCTCTGCATTACACTGGGCACACTCAGGGAGCAGAGATCTTCATATTCATCTCTGTAACCCCAACCCAAAATAAAAGGCATCCATAAAGAGTTTGTTGTATTAATAAATGTATTAGTTAATGAATAGGATGGTGATTGCCAAAATAAAAAGGAAACCAAGAAAGTTAAATATTTCTTTTTTTTTTAAAGCTTTTATTTATTTATTTGACAGATAGAGATCACAAGTAGGCAGAGAGGTAGGCAGAAAGGGGGAAGCAGGCTCCCAGCTGAGCAGAGAGCCTGATGTGGGGCTCGATCCCAGGACCCTGAGATCATGACCTGAGCTGAAGGCAGAGGCTTTAACCCTCTGAGCCACCCAGGCGCCCCCAGTTAAATATTTCTAACATGAGCCATTATAGCCAGAGATTTTCAAAAAGTCTCTGGATTAAATTGAAAACAATACTATAAATGAAAGGAAAGGAAAGGTGTTTCAGTGATCTATAAAAAGCAGTTTGATGAAGTACAAAGGGAAATGCAGTGGTCCCCAATGAACCCTGCTGTATTTACATCCCTGTGTAATCTCCTCCCCTGGAATCTCGACTGGCCATTTGATTCTCTGTGGAGAAATGGAATGGAATGGAATTGATAAGGCATGAGATTTCTGGGACTAGGTCCTATGATGCCTTGCAACTTAAACTGGATCTCTTAGAACACATGATTTGGGGAAAACTACCACAATGTAAGAAGTCTGACTACCCTGAGACTACCATGATCTGGAGAAATCCAACATGCAGAGGCCATCTGAAGAGAAAAATGAATGACTATGCCCCAGATCATTCCAACTGAAGTGCCAGACCAAGGTGCCAGTCCAAGAAGGCAGTATCTTGGACAGACAACCCAGTACAGACTTCACATGACTCAGCCTCAGTTGTGGATAGAGGCAGATTCTCTTGCATCAGAGTGTTAGTCATCGTGAAACAGTATTATATTTGGACAATAAAACCTCTGATAAACTTCCCAATTTTTAACTTGTATGTGAATGAATTTCTTTCTCTGCCACATATATTATTCAGCTTTTTTCATTTTTGGTCTAGATCATTTCTTAGGAGATTCTCATCTCTAAAATTAATTGATTTTTTTGGCCTTATAATATTGTGCTATCCTTAGCTCCTAAATTAAAATGCATTACAGAGTCCTATTTCAGTAAGATGTATTCTCAAATTCAGTTCTATTCTCAGTAGTCACCTATTAGCTAGGTCTTTTATAACAAATTGTAAATCCCTCTTCATTAAAAACATCTTTATCATACTTCCAAAGCCTACGAAATAAAAATACAGCTAGGAAAAATTATTTTATATGAAAAGGATTTAAAAATCAATTTTTGCAAGTATACCCTTTTTTTTTTTTAAACAAAGAGACTCTTAAACATAGAGAACAGACTGGTGGTTGCCGGAAGGGAGGTGGGAAAATAGGTGAAGGGGATGAACACTTACCGTGATGAGCACTGAATATAGAACTCTTGAATCACTATATTGTACACCTGAAACTAATGTAACGCCATATGTTAATTATACTGGAATTAAATTTTTTTAAAATCAATTTACACACATAATAAAACATCTGAAATAATGAAGTTTGGGAAATTATTGATAAACTTAAAATTTGAGTTCAGTGTTTGTCAGAATCTACTTTCTGTTATAGCTGTTTGCTGGGGGTTTTTTGTTGTTTTTTTGTTTTGTTTTGTTTTGTTTTTTGTTTTTTTAGCTTTAGAGAAACTGAATCATTTCAGCCATTGCTCAGTTTGGGATCTTGAGGTGGTCATGGTTCAGTTTTCTAGTCAGTAACCTGAATATGCAAGACTCTGGATTCAGATAAAAGTTATCTGGATTTATTAGGCAAATTTCATTATCATTAAGTAATTTCCTCATAACCCATTTCATAGTACACTTACACATTTTTTTCCTCCTAAAATGAAGTGTAGGAAAAAAAAGAAATTCTGTTGATTTGGGAGTCTAGTTATTTCAGTAAATATTACTGTAGTGTGATAAGGCTTCTTGGCTAAATATACTACGACCAAAACAACAAAACAGGAAACAACAAAAGGATATGCAGGCATTTGTACAACCCTGTTTTACAATGTGATGGGACTTCGACCCATATCTTGTATTTCCATCTATTATTGATTTCCAAAGCAGCAGTCTCCTGCTATTCATTAATTCTGCTAGATACATGTGTTCTATGTACTCTAATACTGGCTTGAGTCCCTAATATTTGGATTTATGTTTTGGAGGCAGCTTCTTATAAGCGCAGTATCAAAAACAATGTTGTGCCCACTAATATCTACCCTATATTGTGCTTCCTTTATATGGCACTCAGTTTGGAAAGAAATAATAACATTTTTAAAATACTGTTTAAAAAATATAACATTAATATCTGTTCCTTCATTTTTTTCTCTCACAGTCCTTGGGGCTAGCGTTTAGTCTAAGCAATTTCTCTAAGCTTTCAAAGCCAATCGCTAGCAT
Organism: Meles meles; assembly: GCF_922984935.1. Lineage (NCBI taxonomy): Eukaryota > Metazoa > Chordata > Mammalia > Carnivora > Mustelidae > Meles > Meles meles. The sequence continues at coordinate 18,100,762 of NC_060066.1, read as the reverse complement.
ATTGGGAACTTTTCTTCTAAGTACCATGCCCTATCCAAAGGAATCCTTTCTAGCCAAGAATTCCTAAAGAAAGATTCCCTGACACATCTCCACTAGGGAAATTGCACTTTAATGGCCTATCAGACTGAAATGTTCAAGAGAATTTGCTTCTTGTTGATCTTGTTGGGGTGTGTGTGTGTGTGTGCATGCATGTGTATATAATTTAAAATTTTCATTCAAACAGCAACGTATGCCTCTTACTACTGTCTTCTTTTCTACTTTCCATTTGCATTTTAGTTTCTGCATTCCCTTTCTCTCCATTCATGGACTTTCCCCTAGCTTATCCAGAATCACAGCACCTCTCTTATCAGTAAGGCAGCTTTTTCTAAGAAGGTGAGCTCGTGCTTCTTCCTAGATACTGAAAACAGCTCAGTGTGACAGTAAGACCATGTCTACTCTAAATGCTCTACCAATTCCACCACCTGCCACATTTCTTCCTACGAGTCCTTTGGGAAAGGAGGGTCCTTTCTTTATAATCACAAGGTGACTGAGTCTTAGACTATAACAGACCCCATAAAGAGATGCATGCATTCTCTGACTCTCACATGCTGGGTTAGTTATTCCTCCCTTGGGTTCCTGGAGCACTTTCTACTTACATCCATTATATTTTATTTGTCATGTTGCATCCAAATGTATTTTTTTAATCTACTCATTAAATGTATATTAACATATACCAGTATAAAAACAGAAAAATATCCCTGTTCTCAAACAGCTTCTAATCTATCAGGAAAAAAAGAGACACGCCACATATCATGTGTTTTTGATAGAACATTAAGAATCATGATCCTCTCTAAAAAAGCAAGCTTTAGCCCCACGTGGGAATCAAGAGAAAGTTCCCCAGAAACAAATAAGAAATGTAATGAAGCTACAATCATGAACTTCTTTATAGCACCTCACAAAGATTCTTTTATCCTTCCTTTAAACAATCTTGTCAAAAGTTTGTTTTTTGGTTTTTTGGTTTTTTACTATATCCACATAGTAGAAAATAAATGAAGACGCTTAAGAAAGGTAAAGAAACATATGGTGAACCCGAAAACTATTTTCAAAATCAAATATCCAAAACTCAAACTTTAAAGTGAACTTCCAAAAAAAAAAAAAAAAAAAACATTGGTGTGGGCTATGTTGCCTCATATATGAGTAATCCAGTAGAATGGGTGATTTCCTTCCTACATTAAATATACAGTCATTGTCTTCTTACTACCTTCCTAAGGAATGGGGAAATCAATTCAGTAATTTTCTCCTTTCCTCACTCCAGCACCCCACCTCACTCTACCTCTTACTACACAAATCCTAGGAAAAAAGCAAAGTCCACCTAAATGTTAGCATTTTCATTAGGGTAGGCTTCTATGTGAGATAAAATAGAAGAAAAGATTGTGACAGTCATGGAATTGAACACTCTTAAATAACCAACTGTCCCCTCTACAGCCCCGTTCCTGCTCACCCCATAGTGGAGGGGAGAAGGCAGCATTAGTCTAAATGGAAACCAGGTACTAGGGGTAAACGAAGTGAGAAACTTACCCTGGGAGGTCTTCTAGGTGAATCAGCCAGTTCCTCAGATAAATTACAGATTTTATTTAAAAACAACAACAACAACAGACTTTTTAAACTTGAGGAATGTGGGTTCCATCGTAAAATCTAACTCACTCATATATCTTATTGTTATAACCATTTTAAAAATCCTGTCACCACTAACATCATCAGTCTCCAGAGGGCCCCACTGTTTCCATGTTTCTTGCCTCACTATCCATTTCATCACTCAGTAAAAAGTGACTTCTTGTCTACACTGTCATTCTGTCTCATGACCTTGATTAGGAACATTACCATAAAGTAAAATTGGTCATCAGTGTAGACCTTCTTTTTTTTTTTCTTATTATGAGATTATACATGTTAATTAGAGAAAATTTAGATAAAAATATAATAATGGAATCAGAACAAGCCATAATAAAATTACCCATATTATTAATGAGAAATACCACTCATAAATATTTTGTCCGACAAACAGACGCCTACTGATTTCCATCATGGGATTATGGAGAAGGTTCTGGTTACAACCTATCAAGGAATTTTGTTTCCTTCTCCTTCCCTGAATCAAATATCCATAGGAGTCCAATGATGGCTTAAGTAATATTTTATTGAGTGTACAATTAATTACAGGACGTTAGGAGAAGAAAATTAGAAATTAAGCCTCTCACCCAATGATCTTATTATCTTATATCTCAACAAGTTAAAAGGCTTATTGCCTAAATCCTTAGAGAACGTCCACTGGGGCACTTTCTTGGTCTTCACTTCTCATGCCCACGGTTTTCCACTAATACTTTATTTGGAATCTTTGTACTACATCCTCTTCTGGATGTGCCACATCTTCTTCCAGAAAAATAATTCCCTACTTACTGTCCATTTTTCAGGTTTTCAATCTTAAGAACGTTTGGAATTGTCTGAAAGCCAGCGAATTCTTCTGCCCAGTTTCTGCTGGTTTTAGGATGAATGAGGTGATGTTGTGTCTAAGGTCTTCACCCACTAGGGGAGAGTCAGTGGGAAATTTCCATTCTGTCAAGTGTTTCTCATTTTCCTACGGTTTCTGAAATCCTATACCTTACATTGTCTTGTGAAATCTACTCATCTAACTAACATGACATTTATCACATTTACTTAATGCAATCTAATCCTTCTTTTTGCGGGGGGGGGCAAAGTAATGACTCTGACCCAAGGAAACATTTTCATCATCTCTCCCCCCACCCTGCCCCACCACACATGCTACTCAAGGTGAATTCATAAAACTTTCTTATTTTAACTGGAATCAGTTTTCATAATTCCTATGGGTTTTTTTTGATAGTCTGAGAAATTTTAGTTTACTTGTTATTTTCTCCTTTATAAATATTTGTTATGACCATCATTTGGTTGCCACTTCATTACTTAACCAACTGTTAAGTTCTCAACATTTGAGAGTATCTCTCTTGCTCTTATTCTAAACAATGCTATTATCACTCTACTAGTAGTTAAATATTTTAAAACTATCTTCAGTTTTGGCCTTTGAACAGTGCTTTCAAAGTGGAATTCTCCATCAGACTATGAACTTTGTAAGAATATTATCCATACGGCCAAATTTGCTTGCTGACAGATTACATCAATTTTCATTCTAACAGTCATGTTTCTAAGTTTTTGTTTTTGGAAAACATTGAACGTCTTTCCTTGTTAAAAATATTTGTCCACTTGGTAAGCAAAAATAGCCTCTAAGTGTTATGATAAATCATGCATTTATAAATAAAATGATGAGGGTGGGTTTGGAGAAAAGAAAATTAAAATAGGAATCAAGTAATGAATGTAATACATATTGTGTGACTAATAGGAGTAGAAGCATGCATTTTAATACTGATTGTTTTTTAAATCCAGAGTCCAGAGCTTAATTCTTTTTCAAACACCCTGTTTTTCTCAAATCTGCTGTTTTAATCTATAGAAACATTTTATTGTTGCTATTTTTTAAATTCTAGTATGCAAAACTCTACATTTCTATACTTTTAATACATTACAATGTATGTTTTCAGCTGTGCTACCTTTGTTTGGTGGATGATTTTGTTCTTATTTCAAAATAAGGAGGAGGACATTGGGGCCCCTAAAAGTTCAGTGACTCCACCACAATCGCATATCTAGGAAGTGCCAGATCCCAGGCTGTATAGGAAAAGAAGAGAATCAGTGCTTCTTTTTGCTCTACCTCCTGGGAAGTTCCCACATTAACACTGGCTCAGTGAGTAATGAATAGATTCTTTCAGAAATAGAGTTGTCACAGTCTGATCTAAGTTAGCAAGCTTTCATTTTGCGTAGACAAAGAAAACAAAATGTTAGGCTGGCTTCTCAGCCTGAGGGCCTCAGAGAGAAGGAAGCTGTCTAGAGCAGGGATCCTTTCAGCTACACTGAGCATGAATTAGCCGACTAGAAATACATGGTCTGCATGAATATGGGCACATCCGGATTGTTATTTACCCTCGCTGGAGGGCAGGTAATCCGATGCGACCACAGACTCTGTAGACTTTCACAGGCAGAGAAGAAGAATGTGGATTTGGATCCTCTATTTGTATAGCACCTTTAAGGCGAGACAGTCTCAAGACTTTGGGAACCAACAGTCAAAACTACGGGGAAGTCGTGAAACACTAGCTGTCCATCAGTAAATATGCAGGAGACCCCGGACAACAAAAGTCCCCTCTATCCTTTGCAGTGAAGAGGAGAAATCATGAAGCAAGGCTCATAAATAACTACCTATATTTGATTTAGGGGACAGAAGCTCCTGGAAATTATATTTAAGACCTGAGGGCTATAATTTAGTGTTTTGAAATCTATTTGAAGAGAAAAATCTCCAAGGTGGTTCAGTCACATCCAGGATCCTTTTAGTATTTTGGGGTTACAACCAGCCCCTCTCCTCGGTGTTTTATACAAACATGATTGCATCTGATTTATGCTGAGCACAAGCAGTAAGTACTGTTGTTCACATTTCAGAGGAGAGTAATAGGAACTTAGTACAGTTGAAACAAATAATTGACAAATACCATTACTTTCTAATCAAGGTGGATCCTGGCAAAAGGGAAGACATTTTGTTGCAGGGTACACCTTGGGTTTGCATATAAGAAGGGGAACCCAGTAGTGGTTGCCAGGGGCTGGAGGGCAAATGGGCAGCTGTTGTTCAATGGGTATAGTTTCAATTATGCAAGATGAATAAGTCCTAGAGACTTGCTGTATAACGCAGCACCTGTAGTTAACAATACTGTATCATGTACTTCAAAATGTGTTAACAGAGTAGATCTCATGGTAAGTGTTTTTACCACAAAAATAATCAGTAAGTCAGGGATTATGAGGAAACTTTGGAAGGTACTGGATTTGTCTAGCCCCTTGATTTTGGTGATGGTGTTATGGGTATGTTGGTATGTTACAAAGAAAAATGAAAAAGAATAAATAACAAAAGATGAACAAGGAGGAGAAAGAGGATTCTGGGAACCATCTGTGAAAATGTTCCTCTGACAGGCTGGTTGAAGGTCCTTTTAAGCATAAGGGACAAGTAATCTGTAGAAAACTCAGGTTTTTAGTAGGAAGTTATATCTGAACTGAGCTGTAAACAGTGAGTAATGTGGAACTGATGGAACTCACTTCTTGGTAGACCAGTTAGATATTTCTTAAGTCTTGGTAAGACCAGATCTCAATCTGCCTACATAAATGAAAGACAGTAAAGTGTGTTCTGGGAGTGGTTTTAGATCATACATTTTCAAAACTTACGGTTTAGTGCTAGTGTTTTGTTTGTATAGTGGAACATTATTTTTTTTGTGGGAACTTTGTAATGATGACAATGAAAAAAAAGAAGAAAAATGAGGAGGAGGAAGAACAGGAGATATCATTGCATTTTATCATGGACAATTTTGGCTTTGCAGCCATGATTTAAAATTACCATCTTTAACTCCCCCAACAATAAGATATCATCAAAGAAAATTGGCTGTCAAATTACTTCACAAATTAAACTGCAGCGTAACATATCTCTCTGGGAACTAAAGAAATGAGAGACCTAATTTTTTATGACATTAGAGATCATTTCATCAAACTTTCTCATTTTACGTATAATGAAACTAGTGCTGAGAGGGTTTAAATGTCAGCTGCCAAATTCCACAGTGGATTTGCAACAAAGTCTTATTGAAAAATAATAAATGTATTCTAGGGAGATATAGTGGTAAAATACAATAAGAAATGAATTCTGAGAAACAAAATTTGCAAGCATGTCTGCTTCTATTCTCTGATAGTTTTCTGTGAACCATGGTATCTTTACCAGTTATAAACGGTCATGTATTTACATAGTGCTTTGCTTATTCTCCCTTATTTTTCTATCTGTTCTCCAAAGTAATTTGGAATACAGCTTACATGCTGTACCCTTTCATCGCTTTCCCATCTCTGACCAATGAACCTCAGTCACTCATAAAATTTAGGAAAACCTGCTCTAAAAGCAATAGTGTGGAGCCTATTGGATCTTCTAAGTCATTGAATGTTAGTTGAGATAAAGGATATGGAAAACTCAGGTTGTTTGTTGGATTTCTTGAATGTGGTGCCACATGACTGAAAAACAGTAGTTAAAATACATTTCAATGCTAAAGTATTTGTAAAAACTTTTCTCTCTTAAGTTGACTATCGCCCAAGGTATTACCTGACGACTGAAGTAAATGCCAAGCAGCCAAAAATGTCCAAAGACTTTTTCACATAAACTTGGTCAGCTTCTCTTTTAGGTTATTTTAGAAATATATACATATGCTGAGAAATACTGCATTGTGTGTGTGTATGTACGTTACATCTTCTTTATCCATTCTGTCAGTGGACATCTGGGCTCTTTCCATATTCTGGCTATTGTGGACACTGGGTGTTATATGCAACTGATGAATCATTAAATTATACCCATTGAGCTAATAATACTGTATATATTAACTAAATTGAATTTAAATAAAGAAATTTAAAAATTAAAAAAAAGAAATGCGTGTGTATAAATATGTTCACTAAGGAAAATGAAGAGATCCAGTGTTTAGTTTTGTTTCAATGGCCCAGAACGAGGCAAGATTTTTAAATTTTTACATGCCTTGCCTTATTTAATTATTATATTGATTTTGGGGGAGCATTTTTATTTTACAAATGTGGAAACTGAAGCTCAGAGACAAAATCACCTTAACATAGGTCATACAGATTCCTTTAACGTCTAAAAATAAATGTCTTTACCTTTGTGGCCTACATGATTCTAAATAAATCTGGTAGTAACTTAGGTCCCCTACCTCTCTCATACCAGTCTTCACTTTTACTTTTATATTTTAATTGCACTGCTTTCCACATATCGAGAGATTTCCCTGCCTTGTGTCTCTTCTCTCGCCTCCCCTCTTCATATAGCACACTTCTTCCTTAGGTTCAGTTCAGAAAGCCTCTTCTGAACTTCTCACCTTAAAATGGGTTGAAGGAGCAAACCTCCCAGGGTCCCTCCCTCTTCAGGAGCTTTGTGCTGTAATTTTGCTATCCTTCAATAAACCTCAGTTTGCTGTCCACCAAAATAAATAAATAAATAAATAAATAAATAAATAAATAAAACAAAATAATAAAGTAAAATAAAATAGGTTGGAAAAGTTTTTTACTCTCTCGGTAATACATAATTACACATTTTTCTTTTATTTTCCTATCTCTGTGAAGGTAGAAATCTTAGAATAATACCTAGAATGCACTACATGAATAAAAAATGTGAAGAAATGAACACACTTAAAAATGGAAAATTTAATAAAAGGAATTGAAACCAAGTGTGTTTCACAATGCCCTTGCTCACCGTGCCTTCACCCTGTTTTATTTGTTATATGCCATCCTCCAGCTAACCTGCACCTATATGTAGGCTCACTGAAATATCTCCTTTCTCTGAACTCTGTGTCCTTCAACTTATAATGAATTGAGGAGACTCACTGGTCAATAGTTCATGGGTTGGTAATGTATTCCCCAACCTAATTGTACCTGCACAAGCCATGGTTTGCATCTACCATTGTGTTAGGTGATATTTCACCTGTGACACCTTCGTGTATCACTGACGGTACTAGACAGAGGATCCAATGAAACTATGAGAGGGCCAGGAAATAGAAACCCACCATCTGTCCAGAAAGGAGGAGAAGCAGACACATTTGTGAACACAAGTCAGGACTCTATAGGAAGAAAGGAAGACAAAATAAAAGAAGAGAGGGAAGGAAGAAAAGCAAAACAAAGAAAAGAGCTACATGAGTGAAAACAGTAACATTGTAACTAAGGATTACACTTGTGACAGCTCTTTGGACATGTCAACTTGGTTGAGTCCCCAGTTATTCAGTCAAACACTAATATACGTGATGCTGAGAAGAGATTTTTTTAAAAGTGTAATTAAAGCCCTTAATTATCTGCTTTTAAGTAAGGGATGTGGACCTTAAAAATAAAAATTGCCAGTTATTTTACCAGCACAAAGAGTTTATTCAGAAATAGCAGAAGAATTGCAATTTGGGACAATGCAAACTATGGCTAAGCCATAGGCAAGTTCCAAGAACAAAAGAAAGGAGGGTTCTTTACACAGAAAAGTTTGGGGGGGCGGGTGGGAGAAGTTTTGAACAGAAGTCCAGTCCACTGGAGGAAACTGGAAGTTTGAGGAGTAGTAATTTCTCATTGGCTGGTAGATGGCAGAATCTCATTGGCTGGGCTATTGCTAAGGCAGGAAATCTTTCTTCCTCCTGCTAGGGGAATAAGCCTCTTTCTGCTGCGGAATATAAAATAAGCAGAATAAGTAGTACATGCAAGAGAGCTCCCCTCAGGGATTCTGGACTCCATTTTCAATGAGGTTTCCCTTTATTAATTTTCAGAGGAGATTTTCCTGGAAATTCTGGATGGGTCTGACTTAATCAATTGGAAGTCTTAAATGCAGGGCTGAGGTTTCTCCTAATGATGACGTAAGAAAATTGATTCGGTTATAACCTGTTGAATAAAATAAAATTCCTGCTTTTAACTAGGAAGGCGCTTTGAACAACATCTAAAATAGGCAAAAATTTCCACATTCAGTTAAAATCACTGAATGATTCTTAGCTACAAAAGGTAGATATTAATTGAATATTTGATCACAGTATTTTATGAAATAGGTCAAGTACAGTACCATTAAAAAATAGTGAAAAGCAAAGACTACAAATTAGATAGGAAGGTGTGAGAACTACTCAGGGAAGCTGAGAAAATGTTTCTTCTCCCATTTTCTTAAAAAGCAAAAGGAAAGCAAAACCAAAAACAAACAAAAAGCAACTTTTTCTCAGGGTTGTTCAATAAAGTAGTAGAGATAAATTACCAAAGTTCCCACTTCCCACCATCTCCCTTGTAGAAATTTGGCTTTGAGAGACTTTAAACCTAGGAGCTGCCAAATTTTGATTCATTCATCTTGGCAACTGCCATGGAGACAGGCTTCTAAGATGGCAAACCCTACTGTTTTAACTGAAATAGACTGTTGTGTATAAAAAATACACCTGAGTCCTTCGGTGCCCCTTTCCCAGGGATGTTATTATGATGGGGTCCAAAATGTTCCAAGACTTCTGAAACTCTACTGCATTTCAGTGCCATAATGCCACTGCATTTCATAATGCCATGAGAAGGACAAAACGAATATGTGCTTGGGGAGAGAGAAAAGATGAAGGGCCAAGTCAGGAAGAACTTGAAATAAAAGGACATCAGAATGTGGCAAATTCTCCTTTCTGTGAGCATCACATTGGAGAAACATGGCCAAATTAACCCCAGAGCCCCCACGCTCCCTGCTTCTGAGCAGCGTTCTACAATGTGCTTTGCTCAGGGACATCAGCTGAATGTACATTCTGAGGTCCTGGCAGCCCTGTTCATTTAGAACAGGTCCAAAAATCACAACTCTGTGGGCCCTGAGCTGTATGTAGAAGCAAGTTGGTTATACAAGGCAAATGGAGAAAGGAAACAGGTCTTGCTTCAAGAGAAAGCCAGCTTCTCACAGGCCACGGTAACGTTGCTTTGTCACCAACCCTTGCTGGAATGAGAGCCTGGATAAGTCAGGGTCATAGAAAGAAAAGGTATGAGAGGAACCTGAACCGGAGGGCAGATAATTTCCTCACCAACTTAGACCAGTTTGAATCTGACTTCTGGAAAAGGAGGTAGCTACAAAAGTACGGATAGACTCTTTGGTAGAAGATTACAAAAAAACTTACCTGCCTTAACTTACCACCTACTTTTTGATAGACATTTGCCAAAATAAGGGGTCTGCAAACTATGACCCATAGATCAAATTTGGTCCATAGTGCATTTTTCTAAATAGTGTTTTACTGGACTACAACCACACTCGTTTGTTTATATATTATGGTTGTTTTCTTGTTACAGCAGCAGAGTTGAGAATGCTTTGCAAAACATAAACATGGAAAATATTTTCTGGCCCCAGGCCTAAATGTTAAGGCCATGCAGAAAAATAAAACATGGCCCTTTTTCGTCCACAAAAATGCAATAAATGGAAAAAGGTTATTATAAAATAAGCTGTTACATGTGAAGAAAAAGATATCCACACCATGCTATCGGAACAAAGAAGATAAATATTTAAGTCAGCCAGAGTGTTCAAAAAACCCTTCCTAGAGGAAATAATTCCCAGTCTTAGTTTAAAGGAGAAAGGAGTGTTATTTGGGTATTGAGCATTATGGTAAAAGATATACAGTATGTTAAACAAAGACGAAAATAAGTGGATGTGATTATTGTGGCCTAGAAACACTATAATAATAATAATAATAATTCTTAATAATAAAGTAGTTAAATATGTAAAGGTCAGAAACAGACTGGGGACATGGACAGATCAGGGACTGTCTACACGAAGGAGTCTGGACTATATCCTGTAAAATGTGAGGCCACCAAAAGCATGATTGGATTTATGTTTTTCTCTAGCTAAATCTGGTTTAGAAAAAAACAACAGATTCAAGGAAAATAGAAAGGTCAATACTACTGTCCAGGTGAAAGAGAAGTCAAGCTTAGCCAGAGGTAATTAGGAAAGACAAGGGGGAAGAGACTATAAAAAACATTTAGGTAAAATCAGCAGGCATTGATATTTAGGTATTGATATTAGGGGGAGGAAGAAGGAAAGAGCATGTCTAAGGATAAACCCAGGATTTTTGTGTTTGAGTGACCCAATAGGTGGCCACATTCAAAATACTGCCTTAGGGGTGCCTGGGTGGCTCAGTTCTTAAGCGTCTGCATTTGGCTCAGGTCATGATCCCAGAGTCCTGGGATCAAGCCCCACATCAGGCAGACGCCCTGCTCAGCTGGGAGCCTGCTTCTCCCTCTCCCATTCCCCCTGCTGTGTTTCCTCTCTCACTGTGTCTCTCTCTCTCTGTCAAACAAATAAATAAATAAAATCTTAAAAAAAAATACTACCTTAAACTTTTCCAACACTGAATATTTAACTGCTTTTCATTTCAATTATTTCCTGATTAAATATTTTATAATTACATAAAAACTGTAGAGAAACAAGCAATAAACAGCCTTTCTTAAACCATTTATCTGCCTATCTACTTCATGCCCTTCCTGAACGCATCCTCCACCTTAACCTCTAATAAAATTGTATCTTAAATTTTAAACTGATTGTTCACATGTGAGTCTTCTTACATTTACTGTAAATGTATATATTCCTAAATAATAGCTAATATGGTTATACATGCTCTTAAACTTCACATAATTGGAAACATTATATGCATACTCCCACAAGTTGCTTTATTCCTTCTAATATATGTGTTTGAGATTTAGCAGGGCTTAACTACATGGATCTATTTTATTCCTTGTTCTTTTAAAGTTTTACTCAGTATTCCATTGGATGCCTATCCCACATTTTTATATGTTCTTTTGTCAGAAAGCTATTCCATTTTTCCCACTATAAACAATATTGTTATGAATTTTCTTGTGGACTTTAGGAGAACATTACAGTCTATTACTGGGTGAAGGTGGGTGTGAATAACCACATTTACTAAATACTGTTAAATTGCTTTCTAATGCCATTATATAATTCAAAACCAAATCAACAATGTGTAAATGTTCTGGATATGCCACAACCTTGCCAAGATTTGTATTGTCAGGTTTATTAAATTTTTCTCATATGATTATCATTAAAAAATCTTATTTTGATTGTAACATGCATTTCTCTAAGCATAAGCACAGTTAAGATGCTTTTTGTATGTCTATTAAATGATCTGGATTTCCTCTTCTGGAATGGTCCACACATCTACATTCCCCACTTCTCTATTTTTTGTCTTTTAATTACTGATTTGTAGGAATTTGCTGTATACACATGGGAGACTATTGTCAGTTTTTGAAAAAGAAAGAGAGAAGACAGAAGGAATTTAAGATCCACAGAAATGGACATTTTTTCTATGTATTCACTGATATATCTAGAATATCTAGAAAAGTAGTTGATAAATAGTAAATGTTCAGTAAATATCTTTTGAGTGACAAAATGTTTTTACCTAATTTGTGGCTTAACTTTTACATTTTTGAGATTTCTTTGGATGAAGGGCAGTTTATAACATTATTAACTTTAGCAAAGTATATAATATTAATCATATCCTATAATTAATATTAATAATTAGTAATTAATGGAAATGAAAAATATTAATGTAGGTGTTCCCATTCAGCCAATGTTATTTTTCATGTGTTGATTTGAGGAAAACAAACTTCTTTCCATCCTTGACTCCTTCATGCAAATTACATATGGAAAAAATGAAAGTAGAAAAGTCTCATCTAAGTCTTAAAATCCCCAGCCCAGGAATACTCCCACACATATATATAGACTTTGAACATGCCACTTCAAAGGAGAGTTCAAGGATGGTGTTTGCAATTAATGAAGCTGAAATCACTGGTAACACACAGAGCAAAAAATAACATTAGACTGACTCACATCTTACACAGAGGAACAGAACAATATATGAAAGGCAACCACACCAGCCATTTGTAACAATAAAGAAGGACATTTTTATGACTTGAAGAGGAGCAATATCATTTGGAATGACACTAAAAGTACTAGCCATTTAGTCTATTGCTAAATCATATTAAACTTAAGAATGTTTAAAGACATCTTTAAAATAGCAATGATTGAAAAAGATACATCACAAAGTGGGAGAAAATAGTTGCAACTGTAGACTTCTATAGAAACAGAAGAGTCAAAAAGTTTTTCTTTTTGCCTTTGTGCTAACTGCCTAGAAGGATTTAGCTGGAGAACCTGTTCCAGGAAGGAAGTTATCACCATAATTAAGCATAGTATAATATGAACTAAGTATGGTAGACAGGAACCTAGCAAGGCCTGTTTGATCAAAGTCCTCTATGTCCCATTGTTTCTGGATGGCCCAGTAAACATCTGTTTATCAAACATTTACTCTTTCTATTCTTTCTAAGAATTGCCTTCCTTTCTTTTGTAGCTCCAGACCTCTAGCCCCTTCTTTTCACTCTAGAATAACATATATACCTCAATTTACCTGTTTTTGGAATCTTTCATGTTTATGTGATTCCCCATATGTATGTAATTAAATCCAATTTTCTCCTGTTAATCTGTCTCATGTCAATTTAATTCTTAGACCAGCCAGAAGAATCTTGAAGGGTAAAGTAAATTTATTCCTCCCCAACACAATATTAGTAACCAACAAATACTAGTATCCAAAATATGAAAAAATAATTTCTGCAAAATAAACTAGAAAAAGACTGACAATGCAACAGAAAAATAGCATTTACAAAGATTAAATTTGAATGGTTATTAAATAAATGAAAAAACGTTCAATCTTGTTATTATTAAGAAGAGGAAGTAAATTTAGACCACAATGGGATAGCACTATCTATTCAGTATATGGGTGGCCAGTTTGAAAACAATACCAAATGTTGACAAAGATTCAGAGCAAGAAAAAGACTCTTGAGTCCTGATGGGTATATAATGTGATAAGACCATTTTGAAGTTCAGCTTTATCTAATAAATTTAATATACATACTATATGATCCACATTTCCAACACTGGAAACAAAAACAAAAACATCTCCTCATTTGCAGCATATTACATGCATAGGAGTGTTCATAGCAGCACTGTTTATTATACATAAAACTGGAATAAGCCCAAATATCCACCAAAAAAGAATGGATCAGTAAGTCATTGTGTATACTTAGCAATGAAAATAAGTGAACGATAGGTAACGACAATGATTAATCTTAAAATACGAATACAAGTATATATTTTAAGTGATGAGCAAAATGTAAGACCCAAAAGATAGATATATAATACATAATGCAATTTATATGAAGTCCAAATGTCATCTTTTCCTTGAATAAATATGGTAATTCCAGTTCATTTAGGTTTTCTTAATTCTTTTATATATTATTTTCTATATAAAGATTTTGCAGTTATTAGGGTATTTTTTTAAACATATATATTATCCTTTGAAATGCCATCATTTAAAAAATGACATTTATTTATTATTTTCTTGTTTTGTAAGAATTAATTTGATTTTTTAACATTGCATTTATAGACAGCAATCATTTTTCACTAGTTCTAATTATTTTTAATGTATTTAATTTTTATTAGTAGAAATTCATCTCTTTGTAAATAATAGTTGTCTGATTTCTTCGTTTCTAATCCCTTTCTTTTATGTATCTAGATCTCTTGTCTGTTTAACATATCAGAACTTTTAAAATGATGGAAAATTAATGGGGTGATAATAAGCATTTTGATCTTTTCCTAACTAAAATTCATCTATTTTTCAAATCTCTATATTTAGAAGTGTTAACCTTCAGCAATGTTATATGTGAAAAATAAACTATATTTCTCATGTCTTATTTTTATTTGTTCAATTATTAACAACTTTGAGTAAAATTTCAGGTGTTTATCAATTTCTTGTGTTATCTTTTATGAGTTGCCTGTTTTTCTCCCTGGTCAATTCTTTTTTTTTTTTTTTTTTCAAGATTTTATTTATTTATTTGACAGAGAGATCACAAATAGGCAGAGGCAGGCAGAGAGAGAGAGAGAGAAGCAAGCTCCCCGCTGAGCAGAGAGCCTGATGCGGCACTCGATCCCAGGACACTGGGATCATGACCTGAGCCAAAGGCAGTGGCTTAACCCACTGAGCCATCCAGGTGCCCCCTGGTCAATTCTTTTTCTTCAGAATTACTTATTTTAAACCCACTTAATTTTGTTTGTCTGTTTGTTTTGTCTACAAACGCTGTGGCATCATACATGATAGATATTGATGATACAGTGATGTGTCATACAAATGTGATTCATAATTTTATGGAGATTACAGTCTAATGCTAACACCCTACATTTGGGGAATTAGCAGTATCAATCATATATTTGTTATAAATAATTTTCTCAACATGTCTTTTGTGTATTTTATGTCTTGCCCTTGCATCCTTTTACTCCTTTCCCTGTTCCCTCCTTCCTTCTTTCCTGTCATTATTTCCTTCCTTCTCTTCCTCAACCCTTCTTCCCTCTTATTTCACTTATTCCCACTTTGGTCCCTTATTTCACTTATTCTCTCTCTAACCTTCTCCAACTCTTTCTAGCTTCTATTACTTCCAATAGCTACCATTATTTTTCCCTTTTGGCCTTTCAGCCATATGTGTTTATATATAAATGGAATTTATCAATATTTTTCTATAATAATTCTGAGTTTTAAATTATTCTTAGAAAAATCTATGATAAAATTTGATTATCAAGCATTAATATTTTATGGTAATGGCTGTAATTAACAATGGTTATACTGGAATTTATATCTGGAATTTAGTTGTATTGTTTCCAAATGACTATCCAACCCTTTATAACATTAGTATTGTGTAACTCATTTTTTCTGCTTTATACTGGAATTCTGCTTTCAATTTTCCTATCTCTTTGGTTATAATGCTTATATTCACATTGTTTTATTGATTTTACATGGTTCTCCTTGTGCCAGTACCTTACATTTAACTATTACTCAAGTTCTGAAATATGTCTTAATACCTGGCAGGGCTCCTTTGCTTTCATTACTCAATTTTCAACTCTTCATTTTTTAAATTTCATATTTGTTTTTATATACACCCCTTAGAATAATAATATTACCAAATAACTCAAAATGCCATGCTGCAGTGACTTTACTTTTTATTTATGGGTAAACATGGAGTAAACTGACATCTTTACAAACTTGCATTTTTCTAAACAATAACAAATACACCAGGGGTTTTATTTTCTAGCAATACAGATGATTAGATGTTCAAAAAATTTTCTAGGTATAAAATACCTACAACTGTTCAATGGATAATTTAAAGATATACGGTTGGTTTGGTAAAGAAAACGAATATTTTCAGAAAAAATGCAAGAATGCCCAAGTTTAGATAGACAAACAATTGTTAAAGCTTGTATTTGTCCTGGGTATTTTGGATTGTCCCTGGTAGCTTAGCACAGTTGGTTTATGTGGATTACCACTCCAGAGCTAAGAGATAAAGCCTTTTAAAGCCTGTGCAAATGAGATGCCTATCTGATCAGAGACCTCTGCATAAAACTTGAACCCTGAGAAAGACAACCCACAGTGAATGAACCAGGGGAAAAAAAAAATGTATCGAGGCATGTGGAGAGTGGAAGGAATAGAAAGGCAAAATTTCCCCTTGGGGATTCCCAACCACAAGTCTGATCTCATGCCTGTGTGGGGAGAGAATTCACTCTCCTTTCACAACCTAAAAATATGGCAAGCAGATCATTTAGATTAAAAAGACCCCAGATAGGAATGCCTCTATGATTCTAGAGACACAAACACAAACTGTCCCCGGGGAAATGAACTAACTAACTAAATAAAACTAAAGCCAGAATTTAAAGGTCAAGTTTCAAGGATTATTAACTCACAATGAACACATATGAAATAAGCAGACAGGACCAAGATCAAGCATTAATATTTAATACCAGAATCAGAGACAGAAGCACTGCTGATGTTGGAAGTATGAGAAACAGCACATGAAATAACTGATTTTAACATATTTAAAAATTTATACAGGGTACCTAATCAATCCAGAGATTATTAATAATAGTCTTTTGAAAACAACTAAAAATTGCAAGACAGTTTAAAAGCACAAAAGAATTAAATTTGAAAATTTAATAGCCAGTTTAAATATCGAGTTAGACAAAGTCAAAAAGAGAGTGAAGCAATTTGAAGACAGAGTCAGGAAATAATGCAGCAGAGAAGGACTAAGTGATACAAACTATGGAAGAAATACTGAGCCACATAATAAAATAATAAGTATTTTTAAAACATCTGTCTCCTTAGGATTCCAGAGAAGCCAGAACAATTAGATTGAGGACAACCCTGAAGTAAAATTGAAAATTTTCCACTTCTGCAGAAAGACAGGAATTGTTATATTCAGGAAGCTCCAATACTCTTAACATTGGAAATCAAATAATATGACGTTAGAGAGGAACCAAAAAAGCAACCAACACTTAAAAATAAATAGTTTACTTACCAAGAATGAGACAGATGATTTTGCAACAATAAAAAGAGAAACCTTTAAAAGTGGAAAAATATCTATAATGTGAGAGAAGAAAACAATTCTCAGGACACCTTCCAAGAGCAAATTAAAGATTCAGACATACAAAAGTTGGAAAGATTTACTAAAAAAAATTTATTAAAATATACTCAAGGAAGAAGAAAAATGCCAGAATAAAGAGGAGATTTTAAAAAGGAAGAATAATAGAAAAACATATGGCTAAGTCAAGAAAAATTATTAAACAAAACAGGCATAAATAAAATAAATGCCTAATTTTTGGACTTAGAGTTTACAAGATGGAACTCAGTAACTGAGTTGCAACAGCATTTTATTCAGGAGAAAATAAAGCCCACGTGAAAGTATTTTAATATCCCTGTATTGTTTGGAAGAACAAAGAGCTGTTTTGTTCAACTATATATAAATTTTGTTAAGCCAAATATTAAGGATCGGTAGTACCAGTGTGGAAAGAGCATGTAAACTTCAAGCTAATGAAGAGAAAAAAAATAATGAAACGGGAAAGAATAATACTATATCTAAGGAAAACGAGCATTAATTATACAACAAGGAGATATATCTTTCTCCAGTATTTCCATGGGGCTCTGTCCCTGGCAGACAAACTGTCTCTTGCTTTGCTCTATTTCCTTTGCCTTTTCAGTCTAAATTGGGGCCTGCCAGGTGAGCCAGCCAGACCCCACCAGCGGAGCCAGTTCGCTCATGAGTTTGAGTTTCCTTCCAGCTCTCCTGTTCAGCTCTTGGATGAAGCTTAAATCACTAATACCTAAATCACTTGGGGTGGGTGTCACAAAGTGTAAGATACAGAGAAGCCTGGAAATGTAAAATCTTTTTACCTTTTTTTTTTTGAAATATAAAGATCCAACCACAGAATGAGTCTTACTGTAAAAACTGACAAAATCGCCCATGGAGAAATGACACCTGGATTTATTAGGTGGGTAATATATCAAAAAGGTTCAGAGCACCACCATGCACAGAGCAACTCTTCAGGTAGGGCCATTTGGCAAGGACCATCTGTGCCTGAATGTGATGAGGAGCCATGTCTTGATGGCAGAATAAGGTCCCCTGCTGGGCTGCATGGACTTTTGTGTCATCCATAAGCAAGAAGAAAAAGAAACAAACTCCATAGAAACCCGTTAAAACTCAAGCTTAGTTTCTCAAGTTTGTTTATTTTCTTGTTCCTGTTGGCTTTTAATATAATATAATCATCCAAGAATTTTTGCACCAAATTATCTTTGTTTTTGCTATTTCCTATGCAGATTTCTGACCAGTTGGCTTCTCCAAGAACAGGTTCTGAAATCCAATCTTTATTTCCTTGACTGTTTACCTTGTTGTTTTAGCCCTACTGTTCAGCTCTGGTCTGTCCAGCCCTAGTGTTTGTGCTATCAGTAAAGTGGTGGAGAGTTCTGGAGATAGAGCCAAAATGCTTGCGTTTGAGATCTGACCTTTGCAATATCCTAGCTGTGTGTTTAACATTTGGGCAAACACTGAATCTCTGAAATATCCATTTTCTCATAAGAACAATAGAGAGAAATAATCTGAAGCAGAAAAACAAGCAGAAAGAGGAAAACAGTTATAAACATGCAGTTCACAAAAGAAAAACTGCAAATACTCCAACATATAAATTAGAAAGAGATTAATTCTTTTAGAGATGCAGCTTTTTACTAGAAATGATAGATATTGGTAATATCTTGTATAGGGATGTGAGGGAACAAGAACTCCAATAAATTTTCATGTAGAATGAAAAATAATTCTAGCTTTTTGAAAATAATATCTCTCCAAAGAGTTATTTTTAAAATGTACTTTATAGAAATATTTACATATGTATAATACAGACATAACAGGATGTTGATTGACTATCTCATTATATTCATAAAAATTTGAGAATATCCTAGATCCATCAATATAATAATATAATAATAATTAACATAATCATGCTATATATTATGAACATAATATTTTCCTACTATACTGTGAAATGGAAAATCAGGTCATAGAACAATATGTAGGTACAGTACATGCAACATATAAAAACAATATGTAATAAGCACAGTTTATATTTAGTCATTCTCAGTGGTGTGGTTAATTTTTTTAGAATTGAAATACAACCATAATGGTTGGTAAACTCTGCAGGTCAAAGAACAGTTGGGTGTTGACTCAGTTATTTAAGTCAATGATTCCCAAACTTCCACTGATCAGAAAATTTCACAAACTAAATACTGACAAAGACTTGCCAAATTTTATTTTGCTGAATTAAGCCATTAAGACATCAATCATGTAATTTCACCATCAATTTCTTCAAGAAAATATTTCAACACCAAAAGAGTAAAACAAAACTTACCTTGGAATAAAGAAAAAACTCTTATAGCTGAAAAAAATTGACTTTCAGAAAAAATTGACAATTTTATTCTAGTTTTTTCTGTTCTCATACAAAATTTGGTTATAGATCCTATCATTTGTGAAATAATGACTTAGATATTTCCTTTTTATTTGTGTCTATTCCAACAAACAGAAAGAGAGAGAAGCATTTGTGCAGCTGAAGAAAAGTAAGCTGAAATTCACACGTCCACTGAGTTAGAAACATAAGCAACATGTGAATGAGAAGATGAGTTTTAATTTTTAATCTCAAAATCAAAACTTGCCTTGCCAATAATCCATGTCAGTAATTCCCAACTCATGCTGTCAACTGGAATTACCTACACAGCTTTAAGAGAAATGTGATACATTAATTCCATCTCTAGAGATTCTGATTCTATTGGTCTGGTGTGGGGCCAAGCTTAGGTATTTAAGAATCCTCCTGTGATTCTAGTGAGCAGCTAGCATTGAGTCACTGATCAAACTTTTTAAAATAGACGTAATGAAAAACAATCAATCAATAGAGTGAATTGTAAGCATTCACTTTGATATATATGCTCGAAAAACAAACAAAATAAACAGAAAACAATAAAAACATGAGTTTTTCAGAAATCGTATCCAAACATCTTATTTTGTCCCAGTAAACCAGGGATCAGATCATTTAAATGACTAAGAGTCACAGAGCTACATGAAATCATTGGTATCAATGTCAGATCTATACATAAACTTTACCTTACTTTGAAGATGGTATTTCTTCTAAATATTATGATTATACAGGTAATTTTAATCATATAATTAAATATAAAGGTAATTATAAATATCATGATTTCTTGAAATTGATGCAGTATCTCACATACTAATTTTAAGGTGAAAATATAAGGGCTCCTTTTCAAAAAGTAGTACTTATTTCTCATGGAAGAAATGTAGTAATATAGGTCAGGGATATGTTTCGTGAATGGTTAGAATTTTGAGACAAATACAAAACCTGATAAAACCAAAGTGCAGCTGAGAACTGATTCTCTCTTTGCACAAAACACTTGAATTGATTTTTAGGGTGGTTTTTTTAAAATGTGATACTGTAAGTTCTACCTCTATTAGTATCATACAACAGTCAAAAATACAGATTCATTGTCTGGAAGAGATCTATAAAAGTGTCTTTGTTACCACTGCCTTCATGTTTCTTATTCGCACCAAAATTTAAGAACCATTGTTCAAGGTCTGAATCAGGTGGTCCCAGAGCAGACTTTGAAAACCACAGTTCTGTTTATTTTGAAAACCACAGTTCTGTTTATGATACGGCCTTCTTTAATTTACCGATTGTGTTCACATGGGGGGTTGGATGAAATATGGAGTATAAGACAACATTTCTGAGCAGGATTTTAATAAGCCCCTGCCACCTGATTCATATTGAGGCCTCCCAGGTCGCTTCCACAAAGTCACTAGTACTGAGTAGGGAGATGAAAAGAAGAAAACACCATCCTCTAATCTTTTCTAGACTTTCAGACTCCTGCCACCCAGAACTCCACCTATCCTGCCAATGTAGAGATTAACAAGCTTTACTGATACACAATTCTCATTCTCCTATGGCTTTTAAATTCTTATTTGGGCTTGATGCTTGAGTACCTGTTCTTTAATCTGTAGCTGCTGAACCTGTATGTGGATAGATAGTAAGGAATTTCTAACGTTGCAAGACTGTTGTAGAAATAGCTATACTGGAGGTGGGAAAATATTACTCCAAGAAGACATACAATTGTTACAATGGAAAGATCAAGCCCCATTTGATTGCAATTTGTTTAGAATTGGTGGAATACCTTTTTATCTATAATCATTTTTGACAGATAAAGAATAAGTGTTCAGAAGAACATATGAATGTTCAGAACAAATTAGTTTCCTTTTTTTTTTCCACAGTGAAAGCAACTGTGTCTCATATTAATTCCCAAACCAATTTTTTTACTCTAACCAAGTGAATATCTACTAGGTTTCAAAATATCTAATTTTTATCCATATTTTTAATATTTTCTGTCTTCTTAAATTTGACTTGCTTAGAGCTTATTCTTCCATACTGCCGCCTTCACTGTGTTTTTTTCACCTAAACTGAGAGACTGACGTTCGTGTTTCCTGGAAGGAGAAATCTACAGGAAGAACTCTGATAAAAGGACATCTCACACACTTCTGTTAAGAGAATCAGAAATAATGATGTAGTGCGTGTAGGAGATTCTACCACAGGCAAACAGAATTGAATATAAACTGGTATTTTATTTCTGGAAATGAACTTAGTAATATATGTTATAAGATTTATAACTACCTATACCCTTTATATTAGTGAGTTCACTTTTTTAAAAGTTGACATTAAAGAAATAGTCAGAGGCTATCGACATTATAATTGTAAGGATGTTCATTCAAAATGGTATTTTAATAGAAAGCTATTGAAAACATCTAAATATTCAGCATCAAAAACATCTATATAAATTATGGTTCATTTATTTTAAAGATATTTAACTTGTAAAATTATGGTTTTAGTAACATTTAACCAATTGATAACTGCTCTCCACTTAATATAAATAAATATGAGATAGAAAATTATAAGTCTAATTTATTCTAATCTTTGAAAAGTATGTATATCCCTGATACTGTTCTGGACTCTGGGAAATACAGCAAAAACCCAAATGAACAATTCTACTTTTAGGTCATTTATATAAGTCTCAAGTTTACATATGTTATTTGTCAACAATAATTCAATAAAATTGGAAAATATAAAAGAAAATCCACTGTGTCTGAGTTACAGACATGTAAAAGCCACTATAAAAGAAATTATACATACATATAGACATATATACAGTTAAAAGATTGTAAGGGAAACACAACAAAGTATCTCTAAATTGTGATAATTAAGATAATTTATAATGTATATATAAACAGATAATTTATATTTTTTATGTACAAAATGCATATGTACTTGATGTCTAACCATTTTATTTTAGGCCCCAAATAATTAAAAGTAAAAAAGCAAACTGACTTTATAGTACAGTGAGGAAAAATGCCTTTCGTATTCCTATCCTCAGACCAAACACACTCCCATAATCAACTTTGTTAATGCACAACTCAATACCCAGACGTAAATCAGCTACTTCTTTTAAGGCAGTGTTTCAGGTGTCAAATGTGTTCAAAGGAGAGATGGGTTAAGGAGAAGTCTTAAGCTAAAGAAGAGGAGATGGAACAGAATGGGTCCTGAAGCCTCTCATTGAAAGAAGGGGTGACCTTAATGGAGCCAAGAACTTAACATTAAAAACAGTGTTAAAAAAAAAAAAAAAAAAAGGAAAGGAAAGGAAAAAAGGGGGGGGGGGCGGAAAATAGGGTTGAAGCCCTTTAAATTCTAATCTCTTTCTGAGATGCAATAGTGCTAATTAGCTGAAGAAGCAGAAAGAGTATAAAATCTGTAGGAGGAGACTTTAGCCTGTATGCACAGAAGCCGATTTTGTATTCCCAGTGACACAAGGGTTAGTCTTAAACCTACTAATTCTCAGCCACCTCTACCTCCCTTTTCATGTCCCTGGTATCTTGTAGTATGTAAACTGAAACATTGTTTACATCAATTCCAGGCTTCCTCTTGAATATTTACCATAACTAATGGATCACCAAATCTCTAAAACATTCTCATTCCAGCCTTTCCTTATCTAATTCTGCTGTTAGTCGCATGGGCTAAGATTCTTGGGCTTGGCTTTAGGTGTTATCCTGATATACATTCCCTACTGCTAAGTTCGTCACAAACCATCTTTCTAAAGGGCAGTTTCTTTATATCATTTGATATATATTTGATATATAAAGTTTCTTTATATCATTTGATAGCTTACTATTTGATAGCATACTGTTTCTTGCAAACTTTTTAGCGTTAGGTTTATAAATGACAAGTGCTTCTTGCTTAGTGCAGTAACTAGCATCCAGTAAGTGCTCAACAATTATCAACCCTTTTTTATACCAAATTATTCCAGACCTGTTATATTACACTGATTATGGTCATTTCTATTCATTGAGAAAATGAGTAATGAGAAAATAAAAGTAAAATTCTGTCATGAATCTGCATTAATCCTGGAAGCACTTACATACATTTGAAAAACAGTAAAATAGGTATGTGTATATAACATAGTTCATGGATGATGCCTGGTGCATCTGTGAACTCTGTGCTCACCCTCTACCTCCATTCCACTCTACAGTCCAAACAAAAGAATCATTAGTTGTAGAGTAGCGCCATCATTTCTTAACATGTTATCATAACCTCTACCCAATTATGCCATAATCTTCCACTTCCTCTCTATCCCCATTTCCTTCCCATAATATCTAATCTCAAGGTGGTCATGATTTGCCCGTGGTCATGATTTGCCTTTTTTCCCCCTTCATCTAAGATCTCACTGAATTTATGCTTTATGGAGCTCATCACATTACAGATTTATCATGTCTTTATTTATATGTTTTTCTTTACTGTAGAGTCCACTAGGGCAGGATTATACTTTTTGTAATTCCAAAAATAACCTAGGATCACTTCCTAACCCATTTAGTATTTGGGCTACATCGCTGTTTCTTATACAGAAATTTTCAGACTCAGACAGCCTGCGGAGGTACCTGGGTGGCTCAGTCGGTTGTGTCTAACTCTTGATTTTCGCTCAGGTTATGATCTCCAGGTGGTGGGACTAAGCCCTATGACATTGGACTCTTTGCTCAGTGGGGAGTCTGGTTGAAATTCTCCCTCTCCATCTGTCCCTCCGCCCATGCACTCTCTCTCTCTCAAATAAATAAATCTTAAAAAATATATATACAGCCTCTGCAGGGCACCTGGGTTGTTCAGTCAGTTAGGTGTCTGACTTCAGTATAGGTCATGATCCCAGGGCCCTAGGATTGAGCTCCATGTCAGGCTCCCTGTTCAGCAGGAAGTCTGCTTTTCCCTCTCCCTCTGCCCCTGCCCCAGTTCATACTCTCTCTCTTGCTCACTCTTTCTCTTAAATAAATAAATAAATAAATAAATATAATATTTTAAAAAATATATATATATATATATACATACACACACACAGAGCCTGTGGAAAAATTATTCAAGCAAATATTAGAAAGAAGACTTTAAATGTTTTCAATTTAGAATTTAAATGTTTTCAATTGTATTTCTCACCTGGAACTCTGATTTCCTCTAGATGTTCGAAAAGTAACTGTTTAATTTCATGACTAGAATATACACTTGGTGATATATGAAAATATATTCAAGAGCCAACTTGGATTTGTTTATCAATATCTGTGTCCAATATAACTTGCTATGATGCTTATGAGAGTTTTGCTCTTTGCCAAAATTGTGCATTGCCCTGATCCTTTAGTTGGAAGCAAATGATTACTGAGAAAATCACGTCTCTGATAAGATTCAGAAATAAAATGTACTGAATAATTTATCGCTTTAGTTCCTATTTATTCTTCATTATAAAATAACCACACATGATTTGACATGTTTATATAACATAATTAACAGCACCTGCCCTAAGAGGTTTTGCACAGCAGAGCCTTCCATGGATCTTAATATAGCTGTGCACAGTATGAACTCCATGTATTGAATATCCCCATGGAAAAAAAGACAAAGACTGACAATACATTTGAAGCATAATTTCCCTCCAGAGTTTGTGGGGAGTCAACAGAAAAGTCATCAGAAAAATATCTATACTTTGAAATCACTGATGGGGATATATTCATCCATCATTAAGTAAATTGTTACTCTAAGAAAATAATGCACAGATGAATATATTAAACATCTTTGAGCAAAGCACTGAGAGGAATCTACAGAAAGGAGGAGAATACAAATGGTCAGAACCAGTAAGAGAAGTAGTCTCTGACTTTGTGGGAATTTCAGGCTGTTGGTAATGCAGTACCAACTATCTTCACTCCCCCACTTCTCATGTATTCTTCAGTAGCTGATATCCAGCTTTGGTCCCTATTTGACAATAGACACTGCTACTTGCCTACTTTAATGTCTGTCCTGCTCCTCTTTTCAATAATACCAGAACTTTAATCTTTATCTGGCTTATCCTTCGAGGGATAAAAAAAGACTATATTCCTAGGAATGTTTGGGGACAGGAATCATTAGAGAGCCTTTACAATTTCATATATTTTCTTTCAGGAGTGGCTGACCTATAGATAAGGTACACAACCAACTTTGTGACTTGATATGAAGGACACCTCTGAAATGGCACCCTTGCCTAAAATTCCCTTTCTGCTTTCCAGACATTTTGTCACAGTGACTGAAATGTCACCACTATTGATACATTCCATGGACTGTAAAATGCATACTCCTTGTTCAAGTTCAAATAAATATGAGCTTGTTATTTTTAACTTTAACCAGGAATAATGTACCATCTCTTATTAGTAGAAGAAATAAATCTAATCGATACAATGGAAGAAAATTCAAGATATCTAAGCATTCCTAACCCCACTGAACAAATTTAAAAAATAAGCTCAAAACATAGTTATAACTGTATTTCCTGAATTGGAAATAGAAGAACTTTGCTTGGGCATTTGCTAAGGAAAAAAATCTAAAATTGGAATAAAATGATATTATTTTCCTAAAATAAAATCATTCTCTGCATATCCTTTGGGAAATGGAGGTATTAACAGCAACAATGAGGAAGAATGAAGAATGAAGAATTTTAGCCTGAGAATCTAGAACCTTATGAAGGAAAGGCTATTGAAAAACCTGCTCTTGGTATAATCTTTTAGAATAGGTGAATAAGCTCTCTGTCAGAGTTGTAGAGTGAAAGTGCTTTCTATTTTAGAGGAAGAATTTCTTATAGCTTACATATTTATAGAAGGTCTTAGCAAAGATATATTATGCTGATAATTTTAGGGTCTGAAGAATATATTCATGAATTTAATAAGATCCACTGAAATGAGGATAAGACTTCTACTTGAAAGAATGAGTGATGAGTAGAAGATGATATATAATTATGAGCTAAATGCACTGCTTTCAGGCAAATACAAGATTAAGTCAAGCCAGACTCCCATCCTCAAGGATTTAGACTTGCTTAACTCAGAATATATTCAGGATATATGTTTTGTTGTTGTTGTTGTTGTTGTTGTTGTTGTTGTTGTTGTTTCCCATCTAATTTACCTCTCTCATGCTCTTTTGAAGTTTCTGGCAGATATATCCAACCCTTATTTTCTTTAGTAATGTACACTTCACCCTCAATAATATCGATGTTCATGTTTTTCTCTGGCAGAAAATAGTTACCTGAGAATCACAGAATCTACGATGGGAACAAGCCTAGGAGCACATTTGCACTTCTGTATCTGAAGCCCATAAAAAACAGTCAACATGAATTGTTTTGAAAGTCTGAAGAAAACTATGGACCCCCTTGTTCTGAAAAATCACACGTGTCTCAATATGAATGTGTATAGATACATAACATACACACATATATACACATATCACATACATACCACACACATATACACACACTACACATACATTTACACACACTACACACACCTCACATACATGGCACATGTACCACACACACACACCACACATACTGCTCTCACACACACACATACACATGTAAATGCACACACCCATTTGATACAACTACTTAGTTGACAAATTTCCTGAAACCTTTCTATAACTTCCTTGGATTCCCAGATTCCAAGAATACAATTCTAATATTAAGGATTTTACATCTTCTCAAAGTCTTCCACTACTATTTTATGCCTGACTAGTCTTAATAAGCTATTCTTCTTATTTCTGCAATTTTACTCTTATATTTTAAAATCCATAATTGCCCCTTAGAAACAGAACTTGATTTTCCCTGCCTATTGAAAAATCTAGCTTTGTCTTGATGTTGTTGCTACAATTTCCTTTTTAACTTTTAGATTTTCTTTTTGATTTGGCAACTATGGCACAGTAATAACTGCTATAGTTCATGATTTTTAATACATTAATTTTAAAGAAAAACTGTCAACCATATTAATTAGAGAAATTAGAGAAATTTCATATTAATTAGAGAAAGAGCAAATTTTAAAGAGACAATCGATTATTAACTTCTGGAGTTTGCTAAGTGAAGCAAGCAATATATCGCAAGGGAATGATCAGAGGACAGAGAATCAGGAAATCAAATCCTTATTCTTAATTCTACTGCCATACACTAGCCAAGTCTGTCTAGAAACTCTAAAGAGTCTGAAAGATTTTCTTACTTCTTTTCTTTCTTCTTTCTCTTCCTTCTTTCATTTTTTTTTCCTTTTTTCAGCCTATGGTAGTAGACTTTAAATATAATAGTATAGGAAAGTTCAAAATGTAAAGTGAAAGTGGCATTTTATTAGTATAATCCTATTTTGCATGTACTGAAAATCACCATCTTACAACACTGATCTCATTAATATAAATATTGAAATACAGAATTATGGAAAGTGTTATTCACTCTTAGAAGTGGTGTCCCTTGAATAAAAGGATAGCAGATTTTCCGAAGCACATGAATGACATAAACAGGAATGTTCAATTTGTTAAGCCTTTTGTATCACGGTAAGAAAGTGAAAGCTCAGATAGATGGGAATCCCAAATCTGAAGCCAGGCTCTACATTTGTAAGTCACATGACCTGGGACAAGTTATTTAAACTTCCTAATTCTTTGTTTGGTCTTTCAAATGAAGAAAATACTACTACCTTTCTAGCATAATGTGAACATCAAACAAATGTTAAAAGGGATCAACTCAGTGTTTAACACATAATAGGCAAAACCAAACACTTCCTTTCCCCTTTGAAACGGTCACTTCTATTTTCTAGGTTTAAATTTCACAAAATGTGAAAGAAAGATTTTATACTACACTAAATCATCCAGTCAAACAAGCTCAGACTTCTTAAACTAGTCAACTCTACAGCTAATTTGGGCTCCTATACCTGGCCTGGCCTGCTGATATGTGCTACTTCCTTTAGCACACCAACATCATGAGAGACACAGAACAAATCAAGTTCCCATGCACTTTATCAGTGTCTCTAAGTGGCAGGAAGAACTGCAGAAACTGATACTAAAAACTAGACAAAGCTTTGGTTTCTTTAAATATCTTGGTAAAGGAAGAATTCAGGGCAGAATCAGCACACAGCACTTTCCATGAATTTCCATTTCTCCATCGTTATTTCAACAACATTCCAAAGCACACAGCATTATTTACTATCAGAACTCAGCTCCCTTTGGTTGGAGTGTTTCCGGGACTAATTTATCTTATGCTGAAAATTCATTTTGAGCATCAACCTTTGTCAACCATGATTCAGAGATCAGGCTGCCCTTTAGAGATTCCACAAAGAATAGTTGCCCAATACTGGAAACTAGAGAGATCATTTAGCTCTTAAGATATGGTGAAAATTCCTGTGGTTTGAAAACCAAGGCTTTCATGTGGCTTCAGGATGCCCATTGTTTGCTAATTCTTTTGGGAACTCTGTATGACTCACTGCCTGGTAGGACAGTTCAAGCCCTCAACGAATAATTGGTACATAATAGTCGAATGAATCTAAGTATCATTGTTGTGTGCCTGGTATCAAGGTGAGAAACAGACTTAGTGTGAATACAGAATAGGATGGGAAAGATTATGGCAAGATTTAAAACTTCATTGGAATACAGTACAAGTAGAACCCAGAACCAATTTGTCATTAGCAGAACTGCTCTGGACTTTAGGCTAAGTATTGAAGGTGTACCACCCAAATCAAGTCTCTAAGAAAATACTGACATCCTAGATAAATTAGAGGTAGAAAATGAGAGAGATGAAGCAGAGGAAAATTAACAGTAGAAACTTAGTGTTTGCCTGCCCTTGGGAAAATCACCCCTTTGAAATACAAATTAATAAACTATCAATTTATTTCTAATCTATAAAGTAAACTTGACAGATGACCTGTGAGTTGATTCTGCTTAGTCATTTTGCTCAACTTCACTTTATTTTAGGTCTCGACTGTGTCAATGACTTAGAAATCATTCCTTTTACCTGAAAAATTACCTTCTTTTATATTTTGTAGCTATGTGGAACAACACTGACAATGCATTGTAGTAGAAAGGGGTAGATTTGTAATCAGAAGACATTATTCCCAGCTTGGCCATTGGCATGTGCATCCTGTGGCTGGTACACGCTAGTTGTCCCATGTGGAGAAAAGGTCAACCCTCCAGAAACTAATTCATCAAAACATCATTTTTTAAAAAATCTAACTTGACAAATGGACCAATCTACCGAAGTCTTCTTTGATGATGATTATTAACATCTTCATAGACATGAAATCTTATGAAAAGTGTTCTTGAATATATTCAGTCAATATCAACTTGTAAAAAACATTTTAAAAGGGCTGTTCAACTTGCCAAAGAAGGTTACTGGATGACTTAGTTTTTCTCTTAAATTCTATTTTCTTGTAATTATAACTTAAATCTCATGTGATATGCGATGCCATTCTTTATTGATTTCTTCTTAATCTTTTTAACGGTGCCTCCAATTTTTCTAACATTTTACCATTTTTAGGGATTCTTTCCGAACTTTGTTGATTGAAAAATTTTCCATATTTCCATATTTATGTACAAATAAGAACTTGTTCACTTTATTTAGAAAATTTGCAATGCTTAATACCAATCTAGTTGGTTTTAACTGTGTTTGAAGATTTTCACAAGGGGTTGTTAGGCTAGTTTTTATTTTAATATCATGACAGTTAATTAGGAAACATTCACTGGTCTCTGCCAGCAACTTGATTCAGAATCTTAAAAACTGGTACAGAGCAAGAGGCCCCTCTGCTGGCAGAAAGACAGGCAGGAGATTTAGTGTAAAACCCTGCCTAGCTCCCTGATATGAGGACATGGAGAAGCAACATGGGGGGGGTAGGGGGATAGGAGAAGAATAAATGAAACAAGATGGGATTGGGAGGGAGACAAACCATAAATGACTCTTAATCTCACAAAACAAACTGGGGGTTGCTGGGGGGAGGTGGGATTGGGAGAGGGGGAGCGGGCTATGGACATTGGGGAGGGGAGGCGAACCATAAGAGACTATGGACTCTGAAAAACAACCTGAGGGTTTTGAAGGGTCAGGGGTGGGAGGTTGGGGGAACAGGTGGTGGGTAATGGGGAGGGCACGTTTTGCATGGAGCACTGGGTGTTGTGCAAAAAGAATGAATACTGTTACGCTGAAAAAAATAAAATGGAAAAATAAAAAAATTAAAAAAAAAGAAATGCAGAAAAAAAAAAAAAAAAAAAAAAAACCCTGCCTAGCTTGCTAACCCCAGAGCAGGGCAGAAGAGGCGAGCAGCAGAATGGGGTATGAAGGTGCTAAGGTCCTCAAGTTAGAGCTCCAGAACTTTCACTTTAGCCTTACCAATTTATCCCACCTGAATTGCTGTGGACTTTAAAAGTTAATTAAAGTTTAGATTTGGATAAACTTGGTGAATTAAGTGAACTGGTTGTTTGGCTAAATGATCCTTTGGGCAATGGACTTCTCAGCAAATCAGTGTCAGAATATTCATTTTAATCACAACATAAAGGACTATAATTTTAAAATTTTAGGACTCATTTCAGCACCCCTTTAAGGGTATATTTGATAAAGTAGTAATTTCATTGCCTTCCTCATTAACTCACTTAATGCATTCAGTATCTATTTCCTAACTATCATGTGCCAAGTATTATTTTGGGTGATGGAATACATTTTGTTAAGAAGTTCACAAATTCAATATTGTGGGTTATATGACAAACCTATATAAAATACAGAAAGATCAAAAAGGATGGTATTGGTTAATTCCACTGTTGCCAGTAGACGTGGGAATTACAAGGCGTGAGATGGCGTTCAGGAAGTTTCATAGAAAAGGTAACTTTTGACATGATTTTTGCAATGAGGTTAGAAAAGTGGGCTCAAGAGGAAAGTGCACCAAGGTTAAAGGAGTACACAACACACAGTCAGTATGATGAAAGGCCAAGTGCGGGGATGATGTGGTGAGACCATGGACTACAGGGAAGGGAGTAGCCCAATTAGGAAGACTCATGAGTGACTATGCAAGGGTTTAGTGGGGGAGAAAACTAATCAACCATTTTGATGATGGAATGCAATTTTTTCAGAACTGTGGTAGATGACTGGAGTGGGCTGAGGCAAGATCTTAGGCAGAGAACTATAAGAGGACTATTGCAATAGTCATCAGGGATGAGTTAATGCAGTGGCTTTCGTGTTGCTATATGCAGACTGATGAGAGATTTAGGAGGACAAAGATGGCTTATAACATGGTTTAATATCACAAGGAAAGGAATTCTAATTTGGATATGTTGATTATAAAGTTCTGGGATATATTGATATATAAATATATCAATGGATATATATGGATATATAAAGTCCATGGACTATCCATTGGTTAGTGGCCTGGCTGCAGAATTGTCTCAGACTTCTTAACACATCAGCTGTGAGTACCAAACATAATTACACTCTTTGAAGAGACAAACTTATATTCATTCTTGCTTCTCATCTACTCTTGATAAGGAAAAGAGAGGCAGATCCTGGCCGGTAGATCAATATTAGAAATACGAAGGAAGTTTCTTATATTATGGTAATAGAAGGGAAGAAGTTTAAGAGCTCAATTCAGTGGCCTGTGAACCCTCTAAGTTAATAGGACATATTATGTGTAATTAAAAGAGAATTTTTACTCCCGCAGCAGATCCCAAGACACTCAAAACTGCTCCCAACAGATGAAACCAGTGTGTTGAGCAGGACTCACCTTTTTCTCAAGCAAACTGTAGTCATGGTTTCTTCAGTCACTAGGTATGTTGAGCTGGGTCTTGGTCTATCCCATTCTAAACACCTCTAATTCTACATACACTCCTGCATCACCAAAACCAGTCAGATCACTATTTTAGAGTTCTACTAGTTTTGTCAGTAGTCTAGTGACCTTCTACAGGAAGACTTATTAACCTAGTGAGAGCAGAGTATACTATGTGCATATGATGCTATCAACAAAAAGACACTAAACTAATTACTCAATAAAGATGGAGGTTTTATTTATCACTCATGTAACAGCACAAAACCAGCCAGGGCTCCATGGGGTCAAGCAACTCTGCTCAGTTGTCCAGGGTTCCAAATTAATTCTATCTGTGTTGCTCCATTCCTCCTTAGGTTTTGGGCCTTGTCTGAGTAATTGGAGTTGCCAGCTTATCTATACATGTTAACATTACAGCATTATGCAACATAAAAGTAAGCCTGTGGGGAGTTATTTAAGAAGACCAAGAAGTAGTACACATCACTTTAGAAATGTGTAATATGTGGTACATATAGAAATGTTTTCTATATAGTATACATGTGTATACATAACTATATATAGGTGTATATGTGGGTTTGTGCAATTTTGTAACTACAAGTGAAACTATAAAGCTAATAAGCTCATCTATAGAGTGAAAAGAGGAGATAACACACATTAAAAAAAAAAAAAAAAGGACTAAATTCTCCAAAGAGAAACCTGAGGCAAGACTAAGAAGAAATGAAGTAGGAAAAAAATTATGGTTCATGTAAATTGAAAGAAAAGAAGTTTTGAGAAATTCTAGATGCCACACTGAAGCCAAGCAAAATGAGAACTGAAAACGATCTGCTAGATTAGCCAACTAAGTGATTATTAGATATCTTGGTCAATATCAAGTGGGGCACGGAACCATAAAAACAAAAAAACTGTTTTCTTGAAGACTGAAGATAAGATGACTACATAGACCAAGCATACGTAGGGAGATCTGCAGACTGAATAAAGTTTAAGTGAAAAAACTGAGTTAAATACACAAAGATGTGGTGGCTTTATATTTGATTTGTAGTTTAAAGAACCATAACAGATTTATCTTGCTAGGTTGTAGTGCACTTTGGCACAGATTTATAGAATACCTACACCATATATATATATATATATATATATAGATAGATAGATATAAAATACATATATGCATGTACTATGTCTAATGTATATAATAAATAATATATAATGTATATAATACATACATATATGATACACACTATACTATGGCACAGAATTATACAATCTGATAATAATATTGTAATAACCAAATATTATATGGGAGAAAGGATTTGGAGAAATTTTCTGGCGAATTTAGTTCTTTCCTCATACCTAATCTAGGTAGAAACAATTTTGCCTCAAAAATGCCCCATTTTGCCTTCCTAGGTCATGACTATCCTATGAAGAGTGAGTTAACATAGTTAATACAAGGGAAACTTTTATGGGGTCCAGCTTCAAAGTCAAAGAAAGAGATAATATAATAGAAGGATAGAGGCATAAAGTTTCAAGGAAGGTTTTTTTTTTCCCCTTAATTATCATTACTTTAGAATGAGAGCATGCTTATTCCCTAAGAAGAAAGAGCCAGTAGAGACTGAGAATCTGGGAGAAATAAAGTGAGAAAGGAAGGAGGGAAGAGGAGAGAGAACCAAAAAAGAATCAGTGTTTAAAGGAAATTCTTGGAGTGCTGAGTTGAAAAGGATAGATGAAAGGTTTGACAGCTAAAAAAAAAAAAGGGATGAGAAAGTTCCTTCTCTAGAATGAGATGGATTTCCACACACAAGAAAATCTCACCATTCATCTTGACTCTTTCCTTCACAGGTAAGAAAGCAGATACCCAGACAGATGCAGCAACCACCAGGTAATCTGAAATAAGGCCTTTTTAGCCTTTCTTTTTTTTTTTCTGTGCTTTACATATTTTTAATAATTTTGTGATTTTTCATTGAGTTCTTTTCAGGTCCTCCTTCCCCTATTTAAACTTTCGTTTAAAAAAACTGAGTCAATCATGAGTTTCTAAGGGAACTAATTGAATAAAATGCTATGGGACTATAAGACTATGTTCTGTTTAGCCTACCTCTTGGTCACTTTTTTCCTTTATTAATTTTTCTCTTTTATAACTTATTACACTTTTTAATCAGACATGACCTATCTCTAAGCCTCTAAATCTCTCTCTGTTATCAGATAACATCTCGACAGTGCTCAGGCTGCGACGCTCTGCATGATGCCCACTGCAGCGTCCAAGTTAAATACCCAAGTAATTATCACTCTCATCAAAATAGTGGAAAAAGAAACAATGTTCTCTGCATGGCCAAATCAATTCCTTGCTTTTAAATACAATGAAAGATAATTTTCTCCCTTTTCCAGAACAGAAATTCTAGCCCTGCTTAATTGAACCCCATCCCAGTGACTCAGTTTTTTATGGGCTTGCTCACCAGTTCTCTGTTTCAGACCTCGGTGACTGAGGAACAACACTCACCATTTACTTCACCCCACGGGACTTCTTGGTAAATATCGGCAGCAGCAGATGCGAGCTATTGGGATCCAACCCAGATTCTGCTTTTCCAGATCACTGCCTATAAAAACTTGACTGTCGTGGAGAAAGTAGAGCTCTGTTATGTTTTTTTTTTTTTTTTAAATGGATAAAGATAAAACCGTTGTAAAAGGGAAGGGTATGGACTACAAAATAGACTCTTCTAGTCAAAATTGTTATACTGTCCAATGCCACTAAAATGTCATCATTTTAGATTTGCAACTGCTTTCAATAAGCATCTACCATTTTTATAATGTTTGGCTTCCATCTCTCAGCCATGAGGTGGGGTTGACTTCATGTGCAGTCAGCTGGACTATTATTCTTGGGGATTCTAGGTAGGACCTTTGCATTATGTGATTTTTGCCTGAAGGAGCCCTCATAAGGACTTCAACAAATAGCCCAGAGAAATATGCAATCTTTTCTACCATTTCTTAGCCACCCTGAAAGCCCTTCAATACAGAGGAGCCTGCTGTACCTTTCTGCCCCAGCTGGACTAGGCTCAGCCTACACCTTTATATATCCATATACAGTTCCACATCTATAAGCCCTTGGAACTATTTCTTCAGTTCATGGACTTTCATTGATTATTCAGTTAACACTGTAAAAAGAGAAGAGGATAAAGAGGGAAATTAATGTATCTAAAATCTAACTAACCAAAAATAACTATTATAAAAATTGTAGTGTCTTTTTCTTCTTTTCCTCTCTTTCATACTTGAATAAGAGATAATATGTGTATATTATAGGATGTACATGCAGTTCAGGGTGGTGTGGCAAGAATTTGGGGATATGGGTAGGAACCACATACTTTTAAACTTTTCTTTCTCTAAGACATAACAAAAAGCTTCACGAAAAAGGGATATCTCTTACCTTTTAGTAAAGCTCACAAATCCAAATGAAAAAGAACACTTTCAGCCCTTGATCCATACTGGCAAAGTGCTTGAGAATATTGAAAAAGTATTGAGAACATTTGAATGCCAAAGAAGTAAAACTGATAAGCAATATAAATAGACCACATGCACATACATATACAAACACACAGAATTCATAAGATTAAAAAGATAGCCACTCATCATCCACCAACAAAATGCAAATAAATAAAACCTGATACTTGGTATATAAAATACATAACATACATGATACTAAAGCAAATATATGTATGCACATATTTGTGTATGTGTGTGCTATTTATGCTCTTTATCAATCTTATCTTTTTGACATAAAAATGATTATATACAGCTTTGAAACAGATGAAATGTCTTTCTAGCTTCCTTATTTTTTGCTCAGGCCACCCTCATTTCTACTCTCCTGCATCCCCTACCACTTTTACAAAGGAATTTTTGGCCTCCATGTTGACTTGTGGACTTTGCTTATAAGGTCCCTTCTAAAACACATCATGATTCAGGCCTTTTTTTCTTTCAATTTGTTCCATAGACTATCTGCACCTGAATCGCCCATTATGGGCTTGAATGACACCAGTACTTAGAAACAGAGCAAGAGAAAGGCCACCGCATTCTTTGAATCTCTAAATCCAACCAGTCCTGAAAATTTCTCTTCTTCTGAACTTGCAAGATAAAAGATCTAATAAATCTTATTTTAGTTAGCCTGAGTTGGAGTTTTATTAATTTTTATATATATTGTTAATTATTTGATTTGAAAGTTGAGGCCAGGATTACAGTGTGGAAAGTAATATACTACAAAACAAGGAAATGATTGAGATAAAATGAACTGGAGATGCTTTGAGGGGGAAGAGGGAGTCCATTTCTGGTTACACATTAGGAAAAGAGATAGTTAAACTTCTATCTGGATTTCAGTCTAGATGCATACCAGAAACAGAACTTGAAACATACGGAACTTGACAGAAAAATATCAGATTTGTGGATATATTAGTTGTTTCTTATTGTCTTCAGTAGACTCCCCATAGAAAGGAACAAACTTCCATCTGAGGTAACCTGTCTGACATGAGAAAGAATATTATTACATAAAGTTCTTTTCTTTTTTTAAAGAGAGACCTTCTACCTGATGCCAACAATATGAGGGCATGCATCAAATAATCCTCTGGTTTCCAGGAGTAAAACAAAGAAAACAAAATATTTTGCAATGAGCAATTAGTCAACAAGGACAGCGGGGATTGATTTTTGGACCCAGGAGTACTTATAAAAATTTGTCATGTTGTTTCTTTTTACTCCACCCCTCCGTCATCTCCTGCTCTTGACTCCAGTGCAGAGGTAATAATTGCTTCCTTTTTATGGGAGGCACCTTACGACAGGGAAACACTGAGCTATACTTCATCAGCCATGCCAATACTTTACACAGTCTCTAGGTAGAAAAGACAATGGATGTCATTTCTCTGGGGGCTAAAAGAAAGGATAGAAATGACGGAAGACTATCACGTAGAAAAAGAAACAAGTGCATGATCCAGATTCAACAATTATGGATTTACAACATTTCTATAAGTCAATTCTAATCCATGGTGCTTATTATAACAAAACTGACTAGCTGCTTAACAGGGTGCTACATTTCTTTCTGAGAAACTCCAATGTTATACAAAAAAACTGAGATTTTTTTACTGCATAATCTAGCCAATTACAATGAATGGCTTCCTGTCCCTTATTAAGTTCACTTAAAACGCCCTGAGTTATGTCATCGGTAGTCAAAGAAAAATACAGTTATCTTAGGAAGCATTTCTGTATGTTGCCAGATTCTTAAAACCAAGGAATTAGCTCTATTATCAAAGAAGAGATTATTCTTTAGCCTAGGCAAGAAGCAAGTGAAATCTATACACCAACTTAGTTATTTACTTACTACCTACTGTTTATTTATTGTGTGCATGTGTGTGCACACTTGTGCATGTGTACACACCCGTCCGTGGAGATTCAATGGTGTTCTCTCTGGACCTCTATATTATGGAAGTTTTCTCAGCAGCTGTATGTTTTACTGTGGGGTGCAGAATGATAGAGCCACATCTGACCTAATAGAGGCAGGCCTCAAAATCCTTTACTTTAAGCTGGAAGCAGATACTGAATGTGATTATAGACTGTCTCCTCAGAGAAGGGTAAGAGTAATATGGTGGGTGGGTGTGCGCACACACGTGCATTCATGTTTTCAGCCTGCTGGTCTATCCTACAGATTTCAGATTTGCCATTCCCCATAACAGCATGAGCCAATTCGTTGAAGTCTCTCTGTAAATGCATATATATAAAAGTATACATAATCATGGGGCGCCTGGGTGGCTCAGTGGTTTAAGCCTCTGCCTTCGGCTCAGGTCATGATCTCAGGGTCCTGGGATCGAGCCCCTCATCGGGCTCTCTGCTCAGTGGGGAGCCTGTTTCTCCCTCTCTCTCTGCCTGCCTCTCTGCCTGCTTGTGACCTCTCTGTCAAAAAAAAAAAAAAAAATATACATAATCATAAGTACATAGACTTACATATGTAAGTATACGCATATGTATACACACATATACAAGTTACATATACACAGCTGAGTACAAACACTTTATAAAACAACTTGTAGTGTTTTTTTTTTGTTTTTACAATTTGATAGTTTCTTAAATGTCAAATATGCGTCTACTATATGATCCAGCCATTCCACTCCTAATATTTACTCAAGAGAAAGGAGAGAATGTCCAAATGAAGACCAATATATGAACATTTATAGTAGCTTTATCTGTATTATCCAAAAGCTAGAAACAATCTTCAACAGGTAATGAATAAGTGAACTGTGGTAAAAATTATACAACCCAATATACTTGGCAATAACAAATAGACAGAACTATTGGCATATAGTACTAATAGACAAATCACAAAATAATTATCCTGAGTGAAAGATGCCGGACAAAAAGGGGTATGTACCATGGGATATCCTTTATATACAAGTCTAGTATGTATAGGAGTTATTTTCTATGTACACACTATGTACTTTTCAGATTGTAATTGTTGGTTTACAAATGGGCCTCTCCATGTCTCTCTTTGCTTAACTTTGAGTTGCTTACAGGCAGTCAAAAAAAAAAAAAAATGTCCACACTTCTATTCATTGTTTTTCTTACTTTACCCTAGTAAGCTTTTAGTAAATACTGGCAATACTATCGAATTCCTAAATGATAGTATCTTCCAAAATATTATGGGTAAATGAATAACCTATTGTTTTCTTAAAAAGAATCCAAACTCTGCTCCATTAAGCTGTAATAACTATTTTATTAAGAGCTCAAATTCAAGAACATACAACAAATTCTGCTACTAGGAAACGCAAGGTCCTTATGGGCAATTTGGGGATGGGAATTGGTCTCACAGTAACATTTGCTATTCATTCCTTGATTCATTCAAATATTGAATTCAAAACTTTTAACTTTCCTCCCCCTCTTAGGAACAATCAAATGACAATGCTGGCTGTCTTCATTTAGGCCCAGAGAGACCTTCCAAGATTACTTGACGCTATGCAATCCTCAACTCATGCAAGCTACCAAGTATTGTTTATAAAACAGGTAGGATTGTGGGTGCCACAGACCCATCTGTGGCTTTAGAACAACTGTTGTTTTAAGAAATGCCTTCTCTATGACTATTTCAAAGAAACAGTATGTCAGTCACCATCAAGCAGATTTGGCATTAATCCAGATGAAAGAGCTGAGATGGTGAGAGTATGACTGGAAACTAGTAACCACTATGGTGAAGTCTTCCCCACTCAAGTAAGAGGAGCCTTTAAATATTTGCAAACTTTGGTTGAGAATGTACCCTTTGAGATTCCCTTTTGGAGCTGCATTTTATGAACTGCTGAAAACAGAACCCTAAATAATATTTATAGAGATCCTAAGAGTTTTCCCCCCCAACTGTTCACAGATCAAGTCCTAAATGCCATTAAATCCATTCATTTCTCAAAAACGCCCAGGTTTGCCATTTCTGAATGTCATCATAACAGGTTGGTTCTTCTATTCTTTCATATTTGTGTTGGTGTTTGGGACATTTAAAATAGTGTTAAATTAATCAAGTTAATAGTAGCAAGACTAAGTTGGCAGCACTGTATCAATAAAGACTATTTTGTATTTCTACAGTGTTCTTTCTTTAAGGAAACAAAAACTCAAACACTGGGGCATTCATTAATTTTGAAGATGAATATCTTAAAAAATAAAGGAGGATATTGTGCAAGGCATCTTTCTGGAAAGCGTTCCAACACTCACACTTTCAATTACTAGCTTATAATCAACCATGTGCCAGGCACTGAGATACAAGCCTGTAAAATAAAGAAAGCTTTAACTTAACAAAGGAAGTTGATCAGGTAAACACTTAATTGCTACAGAATGTTCATAATACCATTATTATGTAGGAAATCACATACAGAGGTTCTCAACTGTTTTCTCTCCTTAACACATGAAGGATAAGACATGATTTCATCAGTAACAGTTGTCTCCGAGGTCCAAAAGTAGGAGAGAAGGCTAAAAGCAAACAGTGTATACAAATATGACAAGATATAGAGACAACTAAATCTCACTCGTATGGCTGGAATGCAGAAGATAGGATATTAAGAAAGTAGTATTAATTGTGTAGAGACCCAGTGGGATACAAATTCTGAAACATTTTGTGTATCATGGTAAAAAGTTTGTGCCTAACCAAGGTAAGTAAGAACCACAGAAAATTTTTACATGAAGATAATACATTTCCATTTAGAAATTTCTATCAGGTGGCACTGTAAAGAACATTTTTAAGATGGACAGGTACAGCTAGGGTATGGGCAAAGCTGCAGGATAGTTTCAAAGGCATAGCATTAATACACTAATATAAATTTAATGCTGCTTTTACTTTCTGATGACAACAGCACGACATCAAAAACTGTGTTCTCAGTCATGACCAAAGTCATCTTTGCCATTAAGCTAGGGAAATCTGGGGACTTATCTACCAGGATATTTTTTTTAATTTAAGTATAACTAACATACAATGTTATATTACTTTCAGGTATCCATTATGATTCAACAGTTCTACACATTTCTCAGTACTCATCAAGAGAAGTGTACTTTTTTTTTTTGAGTGTTCTTTCATTTTATTTATTTTTTTCAGCGTAACAGTATTCATTGTTTTTGCACAACACCCAGTGCTCCATGCAAAACGTGAAGAGAAGTGTACTTTTAATCCCCACCGCCTATTTCCCCCACCTCCCACCCATCTCTCCTCTGGTAACCAGTCTGTTCTCTGTACTTACAAGTCGTTTTTTTTTTTTTTTTTTTTTTTGGTCCCTTTCTTCTGTGTTCATTTGTTTTGTTTCTTAACTACCACATATAAGTGAAATCATATATGTTGTTCTCTGACTTACTTCACTTAGCATTATACCCTTTAGATCCACCCACATTGCTGCAAATGGCAAGATTTCATTTTTATGACAAATAGTCCGTGTACACACACACACACACACACACACACACACACCCCAAATCTTTATTCTTTCGTCTATCAAGTTGTTTCTGAATCTTGACTACTGTAAATAATGCTGCAATATACCTGGGAGTGCATATATCTTTTTGAAATAGTGTTTTGTTTTCTTTCAGCAAATCCCAGGAGTAGAATTACTGGATCATGTGCTAATTCTTATTTTTAATTTTTTTGAGGCACCTCCATACTGCTTTCCACAGTGGCTGCACCGATCTACATTCCCACCAATAGTGCACAAGGGTTCCCTTTTCTCCACATTCTCATCAACGCATGTTATTTCTCGTGGTTTTGATTTTAGCCATTCCGACAAGCATGAGGTGATATCTCATTGTTGTTTGGTTTCCCTGATATTTA
This sequence comes from Meles meles, assembly GCF_922984935.1. Taxonomy (NCBI): domain Eukaryota; kingdom Metazoa; phylum Chordata; class Mammalia; order Carnivora; family Mustelidae; genus Meles; species Meles meles. Next base: position 18,059,262 of record NC_060066.1, on the reverse strand, counting down.
GTGATATTGAACATCTTTCCATGAGTCTGTTGCCCAGCTGTATGATTTCTTCAGAAAAATGTCTATTTGGGTTCTCCGCCCATTTTTTAACTGGATCATTTTTTGGGGGGGCATTGAGTTGCAGAAGTTCTTTATATATATTGGATATTAACCATTTGTCATATATATCAATTGCAAATATTTTCTCCCATTCAAAGCTTGTCTTTTTATTTTGTTGATGGTTTCCTTTGCTGTGCAAAAGTTTTTTGTTTTGGCATAGTCCCAGTAGGTTAATTTTGCATTGTTTCCCTTCGCAAAGAAGACAGATTCAGAAAAGTGTTAATACGAGTAATGTCGAAGAAATTACTTTCTATCTTTTCTTCTATGAATTTTGTGGTTTCAGGTGTCACATTTAGACTGTTAACCCATTTTGAGTTTATTTTTGTGTATGGTGTAAAAAAAAAAAAAAGTCCAGTTTCATCCTTTTGCATGTAGCTGTCTAGTTTTTACAACACCATTTGTTGAAGAGATTGTCTTTTCCCCATTGTATATTCTTGCCTCCTCTACTAGTTATTTTGATAAGTCCCTTTCTTGTATTTTCCAGGTTACCTAAATGTAGTGTTATGGAATTATTGATCCTCTCCTTGTGAGAAGGGTAAAGATTTCAGTTACTCCCATATTTCTAAGAGGTGAAGAGAATAAGGAAATACCACCATTTCTTTCTAAGTGCTCTCAGAAAGGACACTTTGCCATCCAAGATGTGTAGGTTGTGAACTCTGTCAAAAGGAATTTGAAGTGTCTGCTTGTTCCTTATCTAGAAAATGAAATAATAATTCCTACTTTGCCAGACTACTGTTCACAATTATAGAAATACATTCAAAGTGCCCAAATTGTCTTTTATAATAGATCTTAACAAATCATAATCATTTATATAAATTATTGTTTAAATTCTGTAAATTATTCTTATAAAAAGAGGCCATGAGCCACAGAACACCTGGGATAAGGATGCATGGAAATCTAAAGAGGAAAGGGACATGAGCAAGGAGGATTCAATTATGTAATTCATGAGGTTTCATCATATTTGACAGAACGTCTGACACTCTGAAGCATATGGTTTTTTAAGACACGCAGTAGTGAAAGATGGGGGTGGAGGAACTGGGGCAGATGAAGGTCTGTGTGTAGATCTGAGGTGTCTGTCGGGATGGTAACTATCAGGAGAGATTAGCAGGCATCTAAAGAAGATAGCAGGGGTTGAAAGCACCAACAGAGGGAAGATAAATGTCAAGAAACTCAGAAATGAAGGGTAAAATCCAATGTTATCACTGAAGTTGCTGAAAGACAGCCACAGTGCTCCTATAGAGCTTCCGAAAGTGAAGTAGTCAAAGGAGGTACATGAGGAAGACAAGGAAATCCTGTGCAGTAACAGAAGTGGAAGAAACCACTTTAGGAATCCCCTTTGGCAGATGAACTGAACAGCAGTCTCTGGAAGGCAGACACCGTGTTCGCAAGTTACAGCCTGACAATGTCATCCCCAAAACTGGAAGTTTGACGTGAGAAGCTTGAAGCTCATCTGTGCTTATGCTCAGATTTTCTCCCTTTTCACACCTCTGAGATTTTCTACACAAACTCAGTCTTTTCACCACCATTGGGTCAATATCTTCATATAGAGAATACACATCTACTACTTCCTTGGGAACTCCAAATTTAAATTGGGAAAAATATCCGTTCATTTACTCAACCAGTGGGCTAGGCTCTATGCTGGTTTCTGAGAAGAGCAATGAGAAGATGGTCATGGTGGTTTATGGGACACTGCATTCTAGTAAAGAAGATGAATATTAAATGACAAATCACACAATTACTTAATCCTTAAGTAATTAATGTGGGGTAAAATGTGGGGATGCTATCAGAATGTATACCACTGTACTCACTGTTGCTTTTTACTCAGTAAGAAATGGAAAGCCACTGAATATTTTAGAAAGGGCCTGTCATGGTTGTATTTGTTTCTTTGAAAGGATCACTTAAATAACCTGATCAGAACAGTTTTTATTTACTGATTTAAAGCTCACTTTAGGCTGGTCACCGTCATCGTCATTCATTAGAATACAGTCCACCTGGGAACCGCATTTATGATGCTAACTGGAACCAATGGTTCTCAGCTGTTGCCCACCTCCTCCCCCACCCCCACCTTCTGGGCTCCAAGGAGGCATGGGAGATAGTGGTTGAATGGAGAAGGGTAGCCTCGCACCAAGGCCATGACTCACTTTTGCTTGTGCTTTGAATCTCAAACTCTTCTCTTTCTTGAGAAACTCAAAACCTGTCCAGAAAACAAGTACAGGATAGATGGTACACCACACCTCCATTCTCCACGTTTTTGTGTACCACAGACCCAGTGAAGAATACACACACACACACACACACACACACACACACACATAAAATCTTTTATGTATCACTTCATATAAATGATTGGATCTTGTATATTTGTGTTTGGCTCCATTCTTTGTAAAAGAATCTCAAATACCCATAAACACAAATGTAAAAATATTTTACTTCCCCTAAGTCATTGCAAAAACAAAGGTGAAATACTAAGAAGGTGGGTTTAAACAAGCTGACGAATCCTTTCGACTACAAAGAATTCCTGTTTATTCATTTAGAACTCTATGGAAGTATACATCGATTTGAAGAATACATTTACTAATTCCATTCTAGGAAATGTATTTATTCTGTAGGCCCTTTGATAAGAGCTTAGTACACCAATGAATAAGGGGTTTTACAAAGGAGAACTGAGTGTCCTGCCTTACTTGCATCTCAAGCCTGTCACGATTCTTAAATAAGTAACAAATAAAAATTGTAAAATGAGGGACAGCTGGATGGCTCAGTAGGTTAAGCATCTGACTCTTGGTTTCAGCTCAGGTCATGATCTCAGGGTGGGGTGATGGAGCCCCACATAGGGCGCCTTGCTTAGCATGGAGTCTGCTTGTGCCTCTCCCTCTGCTCCTCCCTCTGCTCACCCTCCTTCTGTCTTAAGTAAACATCTAAAAAATAGATACATCTATGATATTCCTTTCAGTAAACAAAGAATAGGTATTGTCTCCATATCACTTGTCTGAAAGTATATACACATTTTATTTATCATCTATCAATCATTTATCCTTTGACCCATTTCCCTTCATTTAGATTGTCACATCCATGAAGTTTTCAGTACTAGCAAGGATTTTGAACAGTAAATATAAATTGACTCCTCTGATCCATGAATAGTACATTTCTTCATTTATTGGGGGCTTCTTTAATTTTTCTCACTAATACTTCAGTTTTTCACAGTTCAGTTAATGAACTTATTTAATGACATTTAAACATTCATGGGGCACATGGGTGGTTAGTCAGTTAAGCATCTAACTCTTGATTTTCGCTCAGGGCATAGTCTCATGGGTGAGATCAGCCCTGAGTCAGGCTCCACACTCAGCAGGGTATCTGCTTGCGATGCTCCCCACTTGTGCATTTATGCATGTGCACATACACTCTCTCCCAAATAAATATTTAAAAAATATTCATAATTCTTATGTTATTGTTTTTAAAATTATAATTTACAACTATTCATTGATCATATATTGAAAATCAATTTATTTGGGGCCCTGCTCTTAATTCCATTTTTTCTGCATCTTATGGATGTCTATTTTTTTTCCTTGTTTCTTAAAGTGCAAGGTTAAATCACTAATTAGAGAACTTTGAACATATAAACTTTTCAAAACATCACGTTAGCATTATTCCATAAATTTGAAATGTTGTATTTCAATTTTATATTAATTAAAAAAATTTTTTTAATCTTTCTATGATTAGCTATTTGATCCACAGTTTAAGTGTAGAGTAGAAGTCCTGGGTATTTGGCCATTTTCCACATATCTGTGTGTTCATGATTTCTAGTTTACTTTCACTCTGGTCAGAGAACATACTTTGTCTTATTTCAATCTTTTTGATTTATTGAGATTACTTTTATGGTCTAGGATATCTTCATTGATTCTACCATTAGCAGTCAAAAATGACATTTGTGTAAGTATGCATATGTTTACATATATTTGGTCAAATTGGCTGATAGTGATGTTTGTGCCTTCTATATACTTACTTTCTATGTCATTTGCTAACATTCAAGTGTTGAAATCTTCATGTATAATTGTGGATTTCAAAATTCTTTTCTAAGTTCCAATAGTTTTTACTTGGTATTTTTGAAATTATTTTATTAAGTAGATAGCTGTGAACTGACTCTTTTATCATTATATTATGTCCTTATTCATCCTTCTTTATCCCTGATAATATTCTCTATTCTGGTCCATTTTTTATGATGGATACACCACCACTATAATTCCTTAAAAATTTTTTTTTATTATGCTCAGTTAGCCATTGTATAGTACATCACTAGTTTTTGATGTATTGTTCAATGATTCATTAGTTACATATAACACCCAGTGCTCATCACAGCACGTGCCCTACTTAATACCCATCACCTTGCTACCCCAACCCCCCTCCCTCCTGTAACCCTCAGTTTATTTCCCGGGGTCTCTCATAGTTCGTCTCCCTCTGAATTCTCCCCCTTCGGATTTCTCTCCCTTCCCCTATGGTCCTCCATGCTATTGCTTATGTTCCACATATGAATGAAACCATATGATAATTGTCTTTCTCTGCCTGACTTACTTTACTTAGCATAATCCCCTCCAGTTCCAACCATGTCGATGCAAAGGGTGGCTATTCATCGTTTCTGATGGCTGAATAATATTCCATTGTATATATGGACCACATCTTCTTTATCCATTCATCTGTTGAAGGGCATCTCAGCTCCTTCCACAGTTTGGCTATTGTGGACATTGCTGCCATGAACGATAGGGTGTATGTGTCCATTCTTTTCACTACATCTGTATCTTTGGGGTAAATACCTAGTAGGGCAATTGCTGGGTCAGTGGGTAGCTCTATTCTTAACATCTTGAGAAACCTCCACAGTGTTTTCCAAAGTGGCTGTGTCAGCTTATATTCCTACCAACAGTGTAAGAGGGTTCTCCTTTCTCCACATCCTTTCCAACATTTGTTTTTTCCTGTTTTGTTAATGAGATACCACCTTACACCAGTTAGAATGGCAAACACTGTGGTTTTGATTTGAATTTCCCTGATGGCTAGTGATGCTGAGCATTTTTCAAGGGTCTGTTAGCCATTTGTATGTCTTCTTTGGAGAAGTGTCCGTTCATATCTTCTGCCCATTTTTTTGACTATGTTATTTGTTTATTGAGTGTTCACTTTGAGAAGTTCTTTATAGATCTTGGATATCAGCCCTTTATCTGTACTGTCATTTGCAAATATCTTCTCCCATTCCACTGCCTCTTTGTTTTGTTGGCTGTTTTCTTCGCTGTGCAGAAGATTTTTATCTTGATGAAGTCCAAAAGTTCATTTTTGCTTTTGTTTCACTTGCCTTTGGAGACGTGTCTTGAAAGAAGTTATTGTGGCCGATGTTGAAGAGGTTACTGCCTATGCTCTCCTCTATGATTTTGATGGATTCCTGCCTCATATTGAGATCTTTCATCCATTTTGAGTTCATCTTTGTGTACAATGTAAGGGAATGGTCCTGTTTCATTTTTCTATATGTAGCTGTCCAATTTTCCCAGCACCACTTATTGAAGAGACTGTCTTTTTTCCATTCAATATTTTTTCCTGATTTAAGAAAAAAAAATATTTTTTCCTGATTTGTCCATTAGTTGACCATAGAGTTGAGGGTCCATTTCTGGAGGCTTGATTCTATTACATTGGTCTATGTGTCTGTTTTTGTGCCAATACCATGCTGTCTTGGTGATCACGGCTTTGTAATATAGCTTGAAGTCAAGCAACATAATGCCCCCAGCTTTGTTTTTCTTTTTCATCATTCCCTTAGCGATTTGGTGTCTTCTCTGGTTCCATACAAATTTTAGGATTGTTCATTGCAGCTCTTTGAAAAAAAAATTATTGTGTTTTTTAGCGTATTTTTCAATTCTTTTACTTTTAACTTACACATATTTTCATATTTAAAGTTGTTTTCTTGTACATAGCATGTAGTTGGTTCTTGGGATTTTTTTAAAATCGAATTTACTATCTTTTTTTTTTTTAGTTGATGTGTTTAGAACAGGGTTTGTAAACTTTTCTGTAAAAGGCCAGATCATAGGGGTGCCTGGGTGGCTCAGCTGGTTAAGCATCAGACTCTTGATTTTGGCCCAGGTCATGATCTCAGGATGGTGAGATCGAGCCCTGCCTTGGGGCTCTAGATGTGGAACCTACTTAAGATTCTCTTTCTCCCTCCCTCAGCCCCTTTGCCTCCCCCTCAAAAAAAAAGGGCCAGATCATAATTATTTTCATGTTTTCAGGCCATTAGATCTCTGTAGCAACTAATTAATTCTGTCAGTATGTCAGTATGAAATCAACCATAATCAATATGCAAACAAATGGGCATGGCTGGATTTGGCCCTTGGTCTGCGTTTGCTGACCCCTGGTTTAGATCATTGAGATTTAATATGGTTATTGATATGGTTGGATTAAAATCCTCCCAGTTGTTTTCTATTCATTTTTCTTCATTTGGACTAAGTATTCTTTTATTGTTTCATTTTATATCTATAATCAGCTTACTAGTTAGAACTGTTTTATAATAAATATGTCCCCCTCAATAGATGTTGAGTCGACAATATGTGTATTTAATTAGCTGTGGTCTATATTCAAATAATACAGGACACTGTAGCTGTAATCTAAGAACTTCAAACAACATACTTCCAATGCATTCCTCCTATCCATTGTACTAATTTTGTATTACATATTACTTTGACATATGTTATAAACAAATGAATGTTATTTTTTCACAGTCATATTTAAGACCAATTAAATGGGGCAAAAATTTTGTATTTCCTATGCCATTTCCAACATTACTAATTTGTGTAGATCTGCTGTTTTTGTTACTTGATACATGCTGAGGTAGTGGGATGGAGGGGCCATGCTAGGTTTCTTTGATTCAGTATCAATCTCAATGAGGCAGTTTTTTTCTTAAAGCAGGCTCCACACCCAGCATGGAGCCCAATTCGGGGCTTGAACTCATGACCCTAATATCAAGACCTGAGCTGGGATCAAGAGTTAGATGCTTACCCGACTGAGCCATCTAGGTGCCCGAGGCACTCTCCTTTTAAATGTGTTAGTCAAGTCCAGTCAGGAGATAGAGACCTCAGAGTAATATGAAATGGGGATTTTTTTTTTAAAGATTTTATTCATTTATTTGACAGAGATCACAAGTAGGCAGAGAGGCAGACAGAGAGAGAGGAGGAAGTAGGCTCCCCAGCGAGCAGAGAGCCCCATGCGGGGCTCGATCCCAAGACTCTGGGATCATGACCTGAGCTGGAGGCAGAGGCTTTAACCCACTGAGCCACCCAGGTGCCCCTGAAATGGGGATTTTTAATATAAGGAGTAATTAAATATTAGCAAGGAATTAAATATTGCTAGGAGATAAAAAAGACCTCAAAGAATATCCTTGGGTTGAGGCAGAGTATCCAAGTGTGAAACAAATATGGAAGGCTCTTCCCAAAGCTGGACTTCAGTCATTGTTGAAGAGGGTATGATTGCAGCCCTCTGGAGAGTGGAGAATGCTCCTGAATTCCTCTTGGACAAGAGATTTTCCATAGGTGGCACACGTGCTTATGGGATTAGATTGGTGCGCAAGGCAGTATGAACTCGGAATTGAGCATGTAGGAAATTCCCCTTGGAGCGCCAGAAGGCCACATTGTGTGGGCAGGAAACCACTTTCTAAGGTGCTGAAAAAATATGCTGTGAATCTGGCATGGAGAAGCTTTTGAACTTGCTGGAAAACTAGCCAGGGTACAAGCTGGATTCAACACAAAGCCACTGGGAAACAGCTGAGAAGAAAGGGGAGTATATTAAACTGTCTGGGAAGCTGGCTATGGAACTTGCAGAACTGAGAAACTGACTATGTGAGACACTGCTGAACATGGGGAAGCCAGCTGGGCCACCCATGGAATTCAATGAGAATCTGCCCATGTGGGCTGCTGCTAACTTGTCAAGAAATTAGATGGATAACCCCCGGAACTTGCCCAGGTATTGTTCTTGGGGAGAACCGCTAGACTTGTTTCAGGGAAGTCAGGTGAGGCATCAGTGGCACTCTCCATTGTGTGGAAAAGGAAATCCTAAACTAGCCAGTTAGGACTGCAGATTTTTCTGGGTAATTCTGTAGGCGATGCTGCTCAACAGCCCGCACAATCAATTGTGAGAGCTGCTGAAATTCACAGAGAATTTGCTCTCCTGGCTGTCAGGCACACTAGTTCAGTTTCCCCGCAGCAGAAAGAAACAAAGAACTGTAGAACCAAGATGACAAGTCCCATTCTCCCTGAGTGTCACTCCAGTGCCCTCTGCTGTTGAAACTTTTTTTAAGTTCCTGTGTCCTGATTCCGTGAATTTGGAGCTTAGACATAAGAAATTAATAAATGGTCCAGTCTGTTCCCAGGCTCAATCCCAAAGGCAGGATCAAATCAATCCCAAACCTCATCTTTGTGAATCTATCTCCTGGACTTACGGTACCAATACTGTATCATCTAAGGTCCAGTCAGAGACAGAAACCACACAAAAATATGGAAGAATCAGGAACTATTTCCAAGGCATTGACTACTAAAAGGAAATAAGAGAAAAACACAAAGAACCATCTACTGCTCAGAGAGAGTACCTTAGGAAGGCAGATTTTGAGGGAGATAATCCTTCTCAAGCCTGGGATTCAGATTTCGGTGGAGGACATAGGGCTCCGGCATCTATATCTGCTGAACTGTGTATGACCAGAGCTGATCCACAGTCTGTGGGCTGAGCAGGTGAGTTGAAGAGCAGCTAGGGCTGACAGGCTCAAAACCTCCCTCTGGAACACTGGTGATAGGAGAATGGTGAAAAGAGAACTGTAGGCCAGAAGAGGCAGGCAGTGATTTTTTTTTTCCCCCAAAACCTTATCAGCAGACTGAGGTGGGTGGGAAATTAAGCAGGAAGCTGTCAAGCTGTCAGGTGTGTTGTTGAATTTACAGGGAACGTGGCTGGGCACCAGCGGGACTTACCAGGAAGTCACCAGGAAGAGGCCAGCAGAGGGGAGGGTGCTATGAAACTCTCTCGAGAGCTGCCTGGGGCTCCCAAGAAGGATCCAAAAAGAAGGTTGTTGGGGGAACCTCTTAGTGAAGACACCTGCAGAATGCCACGGATCCTTGGAGGTGAGCTCCAGCAGGTGCCATCATGTCAATACACCAGCCCTTAACTGGTACAAGAAGCAGCAAAGCATTCCAGGGTCAAGAAGAGAGACTTGTCCTCCTCCAGTGTTCTTTTAAGGAAACAAAATGTTTAAGTATCACTTAGGACAAAGAAGGGCAGGTGCGGCGTTGAGAAGCAATGGGTCAGTTGTTCAAACACTGGCTCTCCAGGCAAGTTCTTCCTAGGGATCCTCTTTATAAATGATCTGTGCCATGGATGTATTCCTTCCCCTGCTCTAGGCATAGAAGGTTTTCTGTTCCCTTCCTTCAGCTGCAATGGATCTTCATCTTTGTCTGGAGAATGAGAGGGTGAGCTGCTTCAGGAACATACAGGAGAGGCAAGGGTCCAAGGCTTCCGCCAGGCCTGCCTCAAAGGGAGGCTTTCTCTTCTCTGAACTTGTTCTCAGTTTTTCTTGTGGGCATTTATTAAGGTCTGTGAAAAAGTCTTCAAGTGGGTGGAACCGTTCCTGCCCATGCCACCAGGGGGTCCAAACTCTCACAGTTGTTCACAATCAGCACCTATAGCATTTTGTAAAAAAAATGCAGCTCAATTCTTCCTACTTTCTGGAATGCCCCCCAGAACCCAACAGCTGCTCCAGATGAGCAAACCCTCCTGTCCAATCCTCTTAACAGCACCTATCTTTGCTTTGATTTGGGGTCCATTGCTTTCACTGTGACTCCGCTCTCTGATGAATTCAAGAAAAGCTGTAATTTTGCAGATTATCCACTGTGTTGTTAAGTCAGAAGCAATGGTCCTTCTAGCTTTTTACATTGTAAGGGCAAGAGGAGAAACCTTCCCATAAAATGTTATGTTTGGAGAAAAGTGAAAGAATAAATACAAGTAATGCTTTTTTTTTTTTTTTTAAGGTAAAACATTTCTAAGTCATCCAAACTGGAAGTTATTTGGATCACCGTGATTTCCTTCATCTGGGCACATACTAGTTATTTAGTATTCCAGTTAAAATGTGTTCTTTAAAGTTTAATACAATAGGTTTGTATTTAATTCAAACAGGTTTGACTAAACCAGAACCAGGAGGCTCTTGTTTAAATTTCCTCTTAGAACATCTTGTTTGAATTGAGCACCTATACTATAACACTATTTTTAATTTTCAGTCCATTTATTAATTCATTTATCAGTTCATGTATTCATCTATTCACATACCAACATATTTATGTCCATATACATTATACTACATAACAATAACATTAAATATTAGAGAGACAAAAATAAAAAATAAATGAGAAAAGCATATTAAAATACCTATTCCACATCACAATTTAGAGACTTGAATGTCTTTAAAATATTTTTTTATACAATCTTTCTCTTTTATCTTGGTTCTCAAGTTATCTCCTGCTCAGTGCTGCGTAGTTTATATTCTCTATTCATCAAAAACTTGGCAGGCAGTTTGTATTTTTAAAATATAATAAACCTTGCTTTCTTTTTTTTTAAATCCAATATGGTTCAAATTATTCTGTAATTTAGCACTGTAATAAATGGATAACCATAAATGTTCTCCATTGTGTTACATATAGTCAAATCTTCCAACTCCCTCACCTTAAATAATGTCTTCTAACTGGTCTCCACCACCCATTGTTAGCAGCCCAGTGCATTCCACAGTGTTCTATCTGATAATTCTATATAGGAAATGTGAACTCCAACTTCTTCAGAGTTAATTCAGCAATTAGAATAAAGTCCAAAGTCTGGAACTAGTTCTAAAATTCCCCAAATGATCTGCCTTTTACATTGCATGCTTATTCCTTACATGCAGCCACATTTTTCCCCCATTGTTTGAAAGTTTTATGATCCTCCCTGCCTTGCCATCTATGTGAAAGCTGCTCTCTCTGGCAATAATGCTTTCCCCCAGCCAATAATCAAACTTTTCCCAGTTTCCTCACCAATCATCTCTTTCTTCTCAGACTAAACAATATGGTCTACCAAAAAAAGGGGGAGAAAAATCCAAAAATCCTGTTTATTTTCCCTAGTACTATGTGCCAAGAGTACTGCATAATCACTCCTGGCCAGCTTCCCGATGCTTGTGCATCACCACCATCCCTGCCAGCTTCTAAGCAAACTGAGGGCAGAAATGGTGTCTACTTTCCATACCAGAATCCCTCAGAGGAATGCAAGATTTGTCAATACTGAAAATAATAAAAATTTGGAAGTATGCTGAATAATGTTTAAAACAATAAAACAAACTTACCCAAATACATTTGCCCCTCCCTTCCCCAACTGGCTGAGTTTTTAAGATTTTTAATCTATTAGGTGTTCTGTAACTTTGTGTCCTATTGTTTCTTTATAACATGACTTAATATGTGATTCTCAATTGCTCAAATTGTGGTCTAAGTTCATTTTCACGTCAGTAGTTATGCCTGGTTACTCATAAGGGGCTACTTTTCTGACATGTGAGAATCACGTTCACAAAAAAATACACAAATTTTCTAAACACAAATAACTGTATTAGATGCCACTGGAAAATAAGGAAGCACAAAAGACAGTTAATAAAATAAAACGTTTCCATATCTCCCAATAGATGAGAATGGAGAATGTGTCAAGTCAGTAGTGAAAGTGTAGACAAATATTTTTTTTCATAGGAAGAAGCATTAGACTAATGTGGAAAGTTTTTCCAAAGGACAGGTGAGATAAGGGAAGTCAAGGGTCTACTTAATCTTAAGTAGCAGGACAAGTTTCAATAAAAGTGAAGAAGCTGGTGTGCTCAAGGTAGAAATAGAGTGATATAATTAGAACCAGAAGTGTATGAAGTTTTTGATAGAAGTTTCTGATAGAAGTTTTTGATAGAAGGTCAAATGCAAAAGCCAAGGTATTAATAATCTTGAATGTTAGGCTAAGAAGATTGAACTTAATCTGGGGGTGAAAATGTATAATAGAAAATTAATTACTCATTTCTGTGTGACACAAAGCTCTGTTTGAATGTGACATGAACCTTTGTGATGTGCTGAGGCAAGTACAAAGATAGGAGGTGTCTGAAATAACAGAGCTCAAATAGAACATGCAAATTATACAACGAAGAGATTTAGAACTCTCTTATACTCTACTGAGCTTCAGGATTACTATAGTGAGTGTAGACGAAATAAAACTGAACAGAGGTGGGAGACGTTTTGAATATAGTGAAAGAGTAAGTTGTAATTGCATTCTGGATATAATGCCTACAAGGTTATATAAAAAAATATTTGTAAATTGGGAAGGCATTGTACAACTGCATATAAGATGAATTAAAACACAGAATAGAATGAAGCCAAGAATTATATATCTGACAACGTAAGACCAAAGAATTTTTCTTTAGTAAATTAATATAGCAAATATTTTTCAATGTCCTTGATATACATGATGTTAGGCTAGATGCTGAAAATATGAAGATGAATAATAAATTTTCTTGACTCTATATAGATTCACACATGTGAAGAAAATGCACATTTATTAGAATATTTCTAAATAAAGTGATGTGTTTCATTACGTTTCTCTGTGGTCTGAATGTTTGTGTCCTCCAAACTTCATATGTTGAAACCTAACCCCCAAGGTAATATTAGGAGGCAAAGTCTTTGAGAGGTGTGATTAGGTCATGAGGGCAGAAATCTTATGAATGGAATCAGTGTCCTTATAAAACAAGTCTCAGAGAGCTTCCTGGTCTCTTCTGTCCTGTGAGGCTGTAAAAGGTATTCTCAACCTGGAAGAGGGCCCCCAACTGACCATGCTGGCACCTTGTTCTTGGGCTTTCACCTTCCAAACCTGTGTGAAATAAATTTGTTAGGTCATGGTATTGTAACAGTCTGTTTATGGTATTTTGTTGTAGCCACCCCAATGGACAAAGACAAGTTGCTCTGGGAGCACATGGTGAAGAGGCCTCAGCAACCCAAAAGCCCTGAGAAGACTCCCAAGCTGAACAATGATAGAAATGGTTACAGTTATCTCTTTGGAATATACTACTGCTGGACCGCTTGCCCCTCGATTTGGCCAGAGCCCCTGATGTTATAGTATATTTGCTCTTTAAGATGTAGAGCATCTATGATGCCTCAACCTTCCTAGTTCAAGATTTCTTACACCAATATCTCTGAAATCAGTTTTCAAGAATTGTTATAATCTGTAAACTTGGTCTTATTTATGTACAACATAATCCCATAACTGGATGCAGTAAATGTTTCTATCCTTCTATTAGACTAGAGTCCATTCTAAGACTTAAATGAAAATGAAGAGGCTCAACAGCCAAACAAATCCTGGCCCACAATCATGTCAACACTCTCATTAATTCTGGTAACAGTGAAGTAGTGTTCATGTTGGTCCATGAAGTTAAATCAGTGCTCAAAAATAATGCATACAATTAGCCAGATCCTATTCTAAGTATTCTGGAAATGGTTGGCAATAACAGAGTTGAGTTCCTAGCTCCTGCAAAGCTCAAGTTCTAAAAGAAGTAGTGGATGAGCAAAGACATAAATATAGTGTGTTTGGTGGTAATACAGTTTATGATAAATATAAGTCTTAAGAAGATAGACAGCATTAAGGGACAGTGGGACTCAGATCTAGAATGCCTCTTGTACAAAGCAACACTTGAGCAGAGATTTGAATGAATGGAGACAGATACCAATATCTATTTCTGGTTAGTGGTTTTCCCTGGAGACTGCCTGCCTTTGAATCCTGGCCTTGCCAGTTGCTAGCTGGATAACCTTGGAAAGTTCTATCTTCCATAGCTACAAAAAAAAAAAAAGTAGTGATAATAGTACACACCTACTAAAGCATGAAGTTTATGGCATTAATTCATAATATTAAGTGTTATCATTATATTTCATGTAATTCAGCTAAGCTATTTTATTCACTTCTTTGCATACATATATGATTTAGGATTCAGTCAAAAACATGGGTATTTGTAGTATGACTAATTCCCTTCTGTGATACCCATCACTATTTGATAATTATCTATTTTGTTAAAATATATAAGAATGTAATGCAATCCATAGAAAATATAATAATAGCCTAAGAAATCACAACTCTTTGGTTAAGTACAAGGAAAAGTACAGGGAGGAATTGGAAATGTTTTCACGCTTGTATCATTCAAAGTAGGAAGTGAAAAGGTATTGACGGGAAAGAGAAAGTAGAGCATAGAAAGCTGTAAATTTAGACAGAATTCCAACAATTTACAGAATTACAAAAGAATACATACGTACCAAAAAACACTAAGTTTTAAATATATATGTATCTATTACACACACACAAACACACACACACACATACACCACATTGTCTTTATCCATTCATCTGTTGATGGACATCTGGGCTCTTTCCATAGTTTGACTATTGTGGACATTGCTACTATGAACATTGGGGTGCATGTGCCCCTTGGATCACAACATTTGTATTCTTTGGGTAAATACCTAGTAGTGCAGTTGCTAGGTCGTAGGGTAGCTCTATTTTTAACTCTTTGAGGTACCTCCATACTGTTTGCCAGAGTGGCTCTACAACCTGTATTTGAGGTTGTAGAGTAGCAAACTTTCACTTTGCTGAACTTCTTTGACAGCTACATTTTTATTCCAAAAGAACTTTGGTAGCTTTTGCTTGGCTGGGTTGACTTTTGTTAATTTTCAAAACACATTTTAATTTTATTATAATTCTTTTCTAGAGAATATAAATAGCATTTACTGAATGCTTACATTATGATAGATTCTGATCTTTTTTTCTGTTTTAACTTATAAGAATATAAAGATGTAGGGGCACCTGGGTGGCTCAGTGGGTTAAGTCTCTGCCTTAGGCTCAGGTCATGATCTCAGGGTCCCAGGATGGAGCCCCACATCGGGGCTCCTCTTCCTCCTGCCTCTCTGCCTGCTGCTCTGCCTACTTCTGATATCTCTCTGTCAAATAAGTAAAATCTTAAAAAAAAAAAAAAGAATATAAAGGTGTAATTCTACCTATTTACAAGTAAGCAAGCTGAAGTTCAGCCATTTATCTAGCAAATGAGAAGTACAGGAGTTTGGGATGTCTTTAATTTTAACTTGACAGGACACAAGCTACAAACACAGATATGTGGTTTACAAATAGTTTCTCTGACAGAGGACTAGGATCTAGAATGTATAAAGACTCACACAAACTCTCAAATAATTACATGGAGATATTTTAATATTAAATATTTCAACATGATTAGCCAACAGGGAAATGCAAATTAAAGCTCCAGTGAATATAAATATGCATCTATCTGAATAGCTAAAATAAAAAATAATGGCAGCACCAAAGACTGATAAAATGTGGAGAAAATGGGTCACTCATATTGCTGGTAGGACTTTAAAATTGTATAGTCATTCTGAAAAATATTTCAGCAATTTATTAACAAACTAACTATGCAGCTACCATATGATCCAGAAATTGCCAGTCATTTGGCAACAACCATTTATCCATGATTCCCAATAAAATAAAAAAATTAGATTCACACAAAAACATGTACACAAATGTTTATGGTAGTGTTACTCATAATTGCTCCAAAGTGGAAACAAATCAGATGACCTCTAACACATAAATTGTTAAACATAATGCGGTACTTCCATACCTTAGAATATTAAGAGATTAAAAAACAATCTATTGATATAATAAAAGCTAGGATGAATCTTCAGAGAATTATACTGAATTAAAAAAACCAAACTCAAAGGACTGCATATGCTGTGATTCTATTTATATAACATCTTTAAGATGTCAAAATTATAGAAATAGAGAACAGATTACTGGTTGCCATAGGTTAAGGAAAGGACGGATGCATGATAAAAGTGAATGGGCTGTAAAAGTGTAACATCAGGAATTCTTGTGGTGAGGGAATATTCTGTATCTTCATTGTATTAATGTCAACATACTACTTGCAAATTCACATGAAGTTATAACAAATGATACAGAATGATCCTATATATCTTGTACCAGTCTCCCTCAATACTAACATCTTGCAAAAATGTAGTGAAATATCACATTTCAAAGTAAAAGAAAAAAAAAAGAACCATAGTAATGTTTAAATTAATCTAAAAAAGATAGCTCACAAAGATTCATATGGCCATCAAAGCATCAGGTTTATCCAGATGTAGACCAGAACCAGACTACTGAAAACATTTTAAATTTCTACCACAGTCCACTTCTAGTCACCAGTGTTTGCAGTTCTAGTCTCTCTCTCTCTCACACACACAACACACACAATCTATGTTCAAAGGAAACAACTCATAAACTGAATCCATTATTGTCCTCCTCAAAATTCAGAATTTTATGTTATGTACAAATATGTCTACTATTAATTCAAATATCTAAAGAACAGATAATCAAGTCAAAAAATGGGCAGACGACATGAACAGACACTTCTCCAATGAAGATATACAAATGGCTAGCAGACACATCAACAAATGTTCATCATCATTAGCCATCAGGGAAATTCAAACCAAAACCACATTGAGATACCACCTAACATCAGTTGGAATGGCAAAAATTAACAAGGCAGGAAGCAACAAAAGTTGGAGAGGATGTGGAGAAAGGGGAACCTCTTACATTGTTGGTGGGAATGCAAGTTGATGCAGACACTTTGGAAAACAGTGTGAAGATTCCTCAAAAAATTAAAAATAGAGCTACTCTATGACCAGGCAATTGCACTGCTGGGTATTTACCCCAAAGATACAGATGTAGTGAAAAGAAGGGCCATATGTACCTCAATGTTAATAGAAGCAATGTCCACATAGCCAAACTGGGGGAAGAGCCAAGATGACCTTCAACAGATGAATGGATAAAGAAGATGTGGTCCATACATACAATGGAATATTAGTCAGCCATCAGAAAGGATGAATACCCAACTTTTGCATCAGCATGGATGGGACTGGAGGAGATTATGCTGAGTGAAATAAGTCAAGCAGAGGAAGCCAATTATCATATGGTTTCACTTACTTGTGGTACATAAGGAATAACAGCGAGGACATTAGGAGAAGGAAAGGAAAAGTGAAGGGGGGAAATAAGAGGGGGAGACAAACCACAAGAGACTGTGGACTCTGAGAAACAAACTTAGGGTTTTTGAGGGGAGGGGTGTGGGAGGATGGGTGAGCCTGGTGGTGGGTATTAAGGAGGGCACATATTTCATGGAGCACTGGGTATTTTGCATAAACAATGAATTTTGGAACACTATAAAAAACTAGTGATGTATTTTATGGTAACTAATTTAACACAATAAAAATTTAAAAAAAAGAAGTCAATCAGTTGGTTGCTATACCTAATAACAATGAGATAACAACAAATTAACTGTATGAAATACAAATTGCAAGAAGCTAGGAAGGTAGATGAGACCTTAAATAGGAAAACAGTAATCTGAAAATAAAAATAAAATACAGAGCAGAAAATTTCCATATATTTTTAGCAGAGTGAGGTTTTGTGATGGTAGAATGATGCTCATACTATCTTATCATTGTTACCCTAGTTTGGGAGTCTCCTGCTAAATTGCTGATAATGAAGTATGTAAGGAGGACCACATTCTTGGTATCATATAGGAACAGTTCAATAAGAACCCCTGTAACAGACAATATCAGTGTTCTATTCCTTCAGATTCTTTATTAGCTACATGTGCCAATCTCCCATGTTCTGCATGTTTTCTACTCTCACCTGGGCTTCCAGAGGATTTCCTTTGGGCATTCAAGTTATCTTTCAGGTTTGCAAATCTAGAAGTACCTGGAAATTTTATCCACACCCCCAACAGCTAATTTTCTAAATTAGCTCTGAATCTAAAGAGCTAAAAAAACCCAAAAGCCCAGCACGTTCAATGCAGACAGTATTCTCAGGAGTAATTTATAATCTATAGCTCTAGGAGTGCCTGGGTGGCTCAGTCAGTTAAGCATCAGATTCTTGGTTTTGGCTCAGGTCATGATCTCAGGATCATGGGGCGAGCCCTACTTCAGGCTCCACACTCAGTGTGAAGTCTGAGATTCTCTCTCTCTCTCTCTGCCCCTCCTCCCCGCTCACATTCTCTAAAATTAATAATATCTTAATATATAAATAAAATCTTTAAAAAGAAGAGATGGTCACCCAGATTGCTCAGCAGGTTAAGCATCTGCCTTTGGCTCAGGTCGTAATCCCAGTGTCGTGGGATTGAGTTCCATTTCTGTTCCTGTTCTCTTGAGCACTCTCACTCCCACAAATAAAATCTTTAAAAAAATTTTTAATTAAAAATAAATAAATAAATAAAATCTTTATAATCTATAGCTCCATTTGGAACAGAATCTGAGATTTCACCTGAAATTAAAGCCTTGCTTGATTTCTTTCTCTATCATGCTTCCCAATGCCTTGCTGTTTTTTTCTGAGAGAATTTTCTTAAAAAATCATTTCTGTCTAGGTACATGGTCAGAATCCACTTTTAGGAGAAGCCAATCTAAAATACTTGATACCAAGAATGATCCCAAGCAGCAGACCCTAATGATGGGATTCTGTGTCTGGATTACTCACTGTTGAGATGGAAAGGAGGAGCCAATTACTGGTAAGAGGTAGGGTGTCA
Organism: Meles meles; assembly: GCF_922984935.1. Taxonomy (NCBI): domain Eukaryota; kingdom Metazoa; phylum Chordata; class Mammalia; order Carnivora; family Mustelidae; genus Meles; species Meles meles. The sequence goes on along the minus strand of NC_060066.1, from coordinate 18,040,505 downwards.
GTAGCCCTTAGCATGCTCTAGCCTTAAAATTGCTAAAATTTTCAACTGTGGTGATACCAATGGAGAACACTTTGACTTGGCTGTAAGGTCTATGGTAATAGATGATTGCCAATGATTTTGATGTTCTGAATAGAGAAAATGATTATGCATGTTGGTCAATTACTAACTTAAGGCCAAGTGTGAAAATCAGACAGTTGCTCTCTACTATTTAAAAGACCTTTATCAAAGAAATAAATAAGAGACCATTATCATTTACAGCCTGAGGGCATACACAGCTAAGACTAGGTACAGAATCTAATCTAAGAGTGATGACATTTGCAAATGTTTAAAGAAAGCTGATTTGCAAACTTGTCAAGTCTCCTAAATCAAAATCAGTATCCTAATAGAGAAGAGGGATCATGAGACTGGGAATGTAATTAGATGTATGAATTCTCCTGAATGCCTAGAATGAGAACTTCTGAGTCTGCTGAAGTGGCCCACTTGTTATAACCATACTGCAGAGTTGGGGTGGACCTTCAACCAAAATTTAGTTTGAAAATCAATACTGATGACATCACTCAAAGATCAAGAAGATATGAGAAGGTTTATTGTTCATCCACTGAGATTTTCTAAAGAAAGCAGGGCAGTTCCAAAGAAAGTCCAAAAATGGCTTTGGAAAGAAGACTGGCTTGGGTTTTTATGGCATTTATAGGGTTGGGCTAGGATGAGGATTCCTGAGAACAGTTTGAACTTTCCACCAGCACCATCAAAAAGCACGTGGGCATTATCATCAGCTGACCAAGATGTAGACCAGAGGGAAAGAGTGTGGAACTCAAAACTCAGCAAACATCAAAAACTAGTCAGACTGTTTGTTATACCCACTCACCTCTGTTAGCTTATACCAACACGTTCCCCACTCTTACCTGAATACTATGCAAGAGAAGTTGTGAAGAAAAACAGTGCTTATTCCCCTTAATATTTGCTTAACTCCATTCCATCAAACTAATAACTAGGGCCAACCTTCATCATGTTTAAGTGCCAAAGTGTTGAATCTAACAAAAAAAGGAAAGCACAACTTCTTACTGAAGGAATTGCAAACCCTGGATGAAACAGACCGAAGGGAGCCAGGTGAGCCTGTCTGACCATAAATTTTTAAGATTATGAATCAAGAGGACTAGAACACTAATATAGACACAACAACATGGGTGGACCTTGAAGCCTTTATACTAAGTGAAATAAGCCAGAAAGAGAAAGACAAATGCCATATGAACTCACTTGTATGTGGAACCTAAAAAAAAAATTTTAAGTTTAAAATTTAAAAAAAAAAATTTTAAATTCAGATTAGCTGTTTCTGGAAGCAAGCTGGGTAAAATGGGTCAAGGCGGTCAAAAGGTAAAACTTCCAGTTATAAAATAAAAAAGTCCCAGAGATGTAACATACAGCATGATGACTATAGTTAATGATACTCTGTGGTATATTTGAAAGTTGCTAAAAGAGTAGATCTGAAAGGTTTTCACTATAAGAAAAAAAATTGTAACTGTGTGTGATGATGAATGTTGATTAGACTTACTATGGTGACCATTTTGCAATATGTGTATGTATATGACTAATATAATGTTGTATGCCATTTACATCTCAGTAAAAAAGATACCTAGATAAGGGGGAAATGATTAACTAACATGCAGCTACTCTTCAATGACTCAGGAATAATTACTGAGATGATTTTTGGAAGTACAGTAAAAAAGTAGCTCATATTAGTAATGAAACAGTTTCCAAATATGACTAGTTAGAATGTGAAATAAGAGATCCAAAAAAAGTCACAAATAAAAACACAATCCAGTCAAAACTGATGTTTATAGTTTTTACACCTAGGCCTTTCAGATTTCAACCAATGGGCTGTCCACCGATGGATCTGTTATCCCATTCCAGCCAATGGGTTGTCCACTAAATTATGAACCTGGAAACATCTAGTAATAGTAATATGTATATACTGCATTTTGTTGACTTGCTCTTTGAATTTAAATCCTTAATTTATGTAGGATATTTGCAGTATTTGAGAAGTTAAACTGCCCATAAAGATACTCAAAATACCCAAAGTTTCAACAGGTCTAGAAGCCAAAGAGAAGGCCATCTTGTCCCTGTGAGGAACTTCCTACTCTTCTCTGCATCAGCTGCTGCTGGAGCAGTCACAGTACAGATGCCTAACTGCACAGGCAGAACAATGTAAGTGGGAAGAGTCATTCTTTTTCCATGCAAGGTGGTGTGCCTAGTGTGTGTGAGCTTGAATACCTTCACTGGTAAAATTAGGGGGCTGGTTTATTCTTCACCATCTCTCCCAGAGTTGGAACCCAGGCAACTATCATTCTGCAGTGCAAATACTCTGCCTATGGTCACATCATTAGGAAACAAAGGATGTTTCAGTTCTTCAGGTTTGTTTGTTTCATAACAAAAATTAGAAGGGGTAGTAATAAAAGAAGAGCTGTTAAAACATTTAAGATCTGTATAAAGTGAGTGTGTGATCTATTTTTAGTTCTCAGTTGACGTGAGGTATTTTATTTTATTTAGCACTTTAGCAGGAGAATATCACACTAATATTACACTAATATTCTATTTTAAGGATTCAAGATGCCGGACTTTTTTTTTTAAAGTCATTAAGGAGAGGGAGAATGAAAAAAACAAAAACAAAAACAAAAATGCATGCTGTTGTGTATGTTCCTATCAGAGAAAATTTTCTTTTTGCCAGAGGGAATGAAAACAACTTTATCTGGCTTGTCTCATGGGCACCCACATATAAAACTAAGAACTAAATGTGTTTCATGTTCATATTCTTGGATTTTGGATGTGGTTTTGTAAGTTAATCATACTTATTTCAAGGACACACCCATTATTGCCCCATGTAGGTTCCCCATTTCTTTATCCTCAGGAGATGCTGTTGGATTAAGTTTGCTAGTGTTGAGATTTGTCTATATAAATAAGAAATACTGGTCTTAAGTTTTCTTTTCCATTGGAGTCAGTTTTTATAGTTTTTATCTTTCTTGAAATTTGTTCATTTCATCCATTATCTAATTTGTTGGCATACAATTCTTCATAATGATCCCCTATGATCTTTTATTTCTCTAAAGTTGACAGTAATGCTCCTTTAATTTCTGATTTTAGTAATTTGACTTTTTTTTTTTTTTTTTTTTTTTTTTTTTTTTTTTTTTTTGTCTAGTTACCGGTTTGTCAGTATTGAGAATTGTTTTCAGAGGGGTTAACTTTTGCGTTGGTTGATTTTCTCTGCTGTCATTCTATTCTCTGATTCTTTATTTTCTGCTCTAGTCTCATTCTTTCTTTTCCTCTGCTTGCTTTAGGTTTAATTTTCCCCTCCACTTCCAATGTCCAAAGTAGAACTTCAACTTGTTGATTTGAGATCTTTCTTCTCTTGAATGCAAGTCCTTAAAGCTACAAATTTCCCACTGTGTCATTCTAAGTTTTAGAAAAGCATTTTCTAATTCCCATTGTGATAGTTTCTTTGAAATTTTAAGAGGATATTGTTTAGTTTCCAGATATTTGTGAAGTAACCAGATGTGTTTTTAATTTCCAAATTCATGTCACTGTGATTGAAAAATATACTTTGTAAGATTTCAGTCCTGGGGCGCCTGGGTGGCTCAGTGGTTTAGGCCTCTACCTTCCGCTCAGGTCATGATCTCAGAGTCCTGGGATCAAGCCCCGCATTGGGCTCTCTGCTCAGTGAGGAGCCTGTTTCTCCCTCTCTCTCTGCCTGCCTCTCTTTCTACTTGTGACCTCTCTCTCTGTCAAATAAATAAATAAAATATTAAAAAAAAAAAAGAAAGAAAGAAAGAAAAAAGATTTCAGTCCTTTTCAATTTGAGTCTGGTTTCATGTACTAGCATATGATCTATCCAATGGGTGTTTCATGCACATTGGAGATAACATGTTTGTTTGCTGTTGCTGTGTGGAGTGTTCTATGGATGTCTAAATATGTGCTCAGATATGTGGGTGTCATTTTTCAAGTGTTCTATTTCCTTGTTAATCCTCAGCCTATTATATCTATTACTGAAAGCTGAGTATTAACATCTATTCCTGTTGATTGAAATTTCCCTCCCCTTCAGTGTATCACTTTTTCCTTCTATATATTCAGATTTGCTTATGTTTTAGGGCACATATGTGTTTATATGTATATATACATATATATACATATATATATGTATATATGTTTATATGTTGTTATAATTAAATGATACATTAAACATTTTATCATTATAAAAAGTCCTTGCCTCTTACTTATATTTTCATTTTTACCTAATTGCACTAGCTATGATCATCAACACAGTGTTGAATATAAGCAGTGATTGTGAGAATCCAGTCTCAAGCCCACCTATGATATACCACTTCAGTGCCAAACTCTCCCCAAACACTAACACTCCCCATGCAACCAACTCATGTTTTTCTTTTTGCCTTTCAACTCTTACTCCCATTCATCATTTTTGCAAACTCATCAAATCTGTCTATATTTTGCTGCAACAATGTGGCTTTCCTATGACAATTTCCTCTTCTCTCCTTGTTTTCTTGTCTATTTGCATTCTTTGCTTTTATTATATAAAACATAATTTACTAGCACAATTATTTGCTCTTACATATTCAAATTTTAACCTCTCTTAAATATTTACAGATAAAAATCAAAATGTCTGAGATTGACTATAAAATACTGCAGCATAGAGCAGAGGTAGAGAAAAGTAGCAACCTAGGTGACTACACTGGCCACAAGTTGACGATTACTGAAGCTGAAGTATACATTATTGCACATTGTACTCTTTTAAGGTTTTATGTTTGAGAATGCCCACAATAGAGAAAGTTAGCATGAAAAATAAATAAAATCTGTCTCTTCTGATGATAAAATTTGTGAGTCAAGGTAATGTCATTTTTTTCCTCCAGTCTATATGCCTAGTGACTAACAAACTTCCTGGCACACATTGGTCAGTCATCAAATGATTACTGTTCATTGTCCCAGTTTCCTAATTTTGAGTAACAACTAAACACAAAATGTAGTAGCATAAAATGAATTATTATTTCTCACGCTTCTGGAATTTTTTCTCAGAAGATAATTTCTTACAAAGATTTATTTATTTGAGAGGGAGAGAGTAGGGGAGAGGGGCAGAGGGAGAGAGAATCTTAAGCAGACTTGGCACTGAACATGGAGTCTGATGCAGGGATCAATCTCACGACTCTGAGATCACAACCTGAACCAAAACCAAGAGTCAGACACTCAGCTGACTGTGGCACCCAGGCACCCCAGAAGATCATTTTCATTTGAGATTTCTCATGTGTTGGCCTTTATATGGAAGTGGTGTAGGAATCATGGGAAGACTTCTTCATACATATCTGACTACACCAGCCTTGAGTTGGCCAAGCATCTCTCTCCACATGAACTGCTTACATATCCTTAGAGTTTGGAAGTCACAGGGAAGTAGAACTTTGTTTTGTAGGTGTTTGCTGGCTACTCTCAGACAAGTTTTCCAAGAGACTCAGGTGAAAAGGGCAATATTTCTGGTTGTCTAGTTTTGAAAGTACCATAATATAATTTCTGTCACATTCTGTTGGTCAGGCAAGGCATTAAAGTTGAGCCTCAATCAAGGGGAGATAAATTTAACCCCATCTTCTGATAAGTACAAAGATAGAAGAAATAAAGGGCAATCATCTTTAGTGATTATTTATCAGAATTATTGAATAAATAATGAAAAAAAATGACTTAATGATACATCTAATCTCCAAAGAGAACTTGTGTATTGACATAACAATTGCCAGTTTTTAGAATTCATTTTTTCCCATTGCTAGATGTCTTGTGTTTAAAAGTTTCTACCTATGTGAAACGGAATAATAACCCATATCCACTGTCCCACCAGTGTCTCTTACTATCATTTTAGACAAAGCTGATGTAAGTTTTCCTCTTTCAATGTGGGAAATAAATATTTCAAGCTCTGGTTAAATGAAAGAAAAACTGCCATTAGATTTATGTGTTTATAAAGCAGAGATATCTTTCAGGTAAAGTTATCGTTCATCTGTTGTCCTGATTCAAGCATCATGGTCTTTGCTCAAATTTTACATGTGGGAGAGGTTGGAAAATTTCAGGTTTTTTAAGGCATTTTGATCTCACTGATAAATACCCTGATGAATACTGGCAACTTTGTGGAGAACTTTTCAGCAGCCATCCCTGCTCACCGTTGCTATACACATCTCCTTGACAATGCCACATTTGTCACCAGCAATTATATGAATTTAACGAATGAAGCTCGCCTGAGGGTCTCCATTCCCATGGACCAAAACTACAAACCAGAACAATGCCATCAATTTCAACACAGTGACAACTCTCAGACTCCAGTGTGTCCACCACAAATACCAGTGAGCTAGACGCAGAACCATGCTTCGATGGTTGGATTTATGAACAAAGCATTTTCACCTCTACTATTATGACTAAGATATGACACAAATACCATGAAAACAAGTAGTAATCAAACTTTTCTAGGGCATAGTTCTATAGTAAATCTACTCAATGCACTCAATTATAAGACATCATTCCCGAAATAAGTAAATAAGTAATAAGTAAATAAATAATAAGTAAAATAAGAAAATGGAACTCTGAGTATTTATCACCTATAAAATATGTTGCTTTTTCTAACATAGAAAACATTGATTTAGACTAAAGGTTATGGAATCATGTATTTCCAAACAGATCAAAGTCCTTGATTTGGCACACACTTGCCATGTTCTTACTTGAGAGCTTATGCTAGTTTATAAATACACAAACATGATGTCTAGCAGAAAAATATGAAACATACAAGAGCTCTAGTATGAACAGTAATATAAAACAAAGCATTCCTTATTTCCCTGACTTACTGATACTCATATATCATGACATATATTTTGTGTGTCTCGATTTCTATCATCTTGGAATACTTTCATTTTTCATGACCCACCACTAGATCGGCTGCCACTGTTAAATTTAATGGTATAATCTGATTTTGAAGGATATAAAATCTGTAACTTACCTCCATTTTTATGGATATCATGTTTAGTTTCATAATAAATTTGGAGTCTCTTTTTAATGATTGATAATTTATATTTTTTCATTGTTTAATTAATGCATTAATTTATTTAACAAAATAAATCTTATACTTTTCTAGTGTTAAAACACAAGAAAGGGCACCTGGGTCTCAGTGGATTAAAGCCTCTGTCTTCAGCTCAGGTCATGACCTCAGGGTCCTGGGATCAAGTCCCACATCACGCTGTCTGCTTCCCCTTCTCTGTCTCTGCCTGCCTCTCTGCCTACTTGTGATCTCTGTCTGTCAAATAAATAAATAAAATCTTTAAAAAAACACACCAGAAAAACATTAAAAAGAAAAACCAATCAAAAATCTATGAAAACATTTGTTTTACATGCTTCACAAGCATCATCTTTCCCCAGACTTGCCCCTTAAGTGCTCACTTTCTATAGAAATGGTACATGAACACATCATTTATCCAATCAACTCATTACTTGTGCTTCTTTTCCATATTTTTATTTTCAAATTCTCCCCAAATATCTGATTAAGAACTTAAATATTTCATCAACTGTTATACCTCAACTCCTCCAAATATGTCTCAGTAGTGTTTCTCCTTTATATCACCATGATATTCTCCCAACAGTGAAGTCTGAACCCTTATCCACATGATTTCCCAAATTGCAACAAGAGTGATTATTTCGAAAACAGAAATATTATACCTCTTCCTTGAAGACCTTTTCAGGACTTTACACTGTATTTTTTGATTTGTTGGTTGGTTGGTTGGTGTTTGTTTTTTTCGGTTTGGGTTTGGTTTTTTGGGTTTTTTTTTGGTATAAGCTCAAGTCTATATCCAGAATTACGAACTCCTACATGATATATGACTTTAAAAGATTTCTCCACTATTCTGTCCTTTCCGTATCTTCCCTGCTATTTGTACATATCTGTACTCAACTTTACGTGTTCCCTGAAGTGCTGTAATCCATTTATTCTTGAGTGACTAAATTTTATTTCCCTGCCCATAATTTTCAGTTCTTCATTTTTCAAATCTTGATTTAAATAGCCACTCGTGATAGGGTTTCTAGGCACATTACAATCACATACCATTCTATACTTACTCCTGGGACTCAGTATTCAAGCTTTGTCTTGTATCTTTGATTCCTCCCAGAATCTTTTAAACATGAAAGCAGGGACAGTCCTTCTAGATCTCTGCTTTAATTCCAGTGCCTGGCAAACTACTTGGAACTTAATGGCCTTCTGAGTTTAAAGCACTAAATAAATCCAAATGTCTTAGCAGATAGCTAGTTTGCCTCTCACATACTTATCTTGCAATTCTGTCCCTTCATTCAGTTTCTCTGTAAACCTGCTGTTTTTATTTACATTTTTCAGTGGGATTTAGTGTGTGATAAACAGTCACTCAAGTCATTGTCACAATCCATTTTTATGTCAGGGCAAATGATCAGAACACCAGTAAGTGGCTACTTTGCTGAGAGGTGAGTCTACTCACCTACAAATGATTAAAAAGTAATGAATAAACAACTTCTTTAAGATCATTATTCCACATGCTAAAGGTTAGAAAGAGATCTACAGTAAATGAAAAAAAGTTGGAAAATTTTATATTTTTTTAGAAAGTTGGAGGGGCGCCTGTGTGGCTCAGTGGGTTAAGGCTCTGCCTTCGGCTCAGGTCATGGTCTCAGTGTTTGGGGATCAAGCCCTGGGTTCTCTGCTCAGTGGGGAGCCTGCTTCCCTCTCTCTCTGCGTGCCTCTCTGCCTACTTGTGATCTCTGTCAAATAAATAAATAAAATCTTAAAAAAAAAGTTGGAAAATTTTAAATGAGCAGTACAAACTGAATAGAGATAAACTGCCGCTTCCAGTTGGCGACAGGAGAAGAATTAGGCACAAACAAGTCAGCTTCAAGAGATTGGGAACGGGGGCAACAGTCGAAAAGACTGCGGCCACGATAAATTCCACAGTCTCACTTTTATTAGATAGAAACAATAGCCAACAGAAGAATGGATGAAGGTCAAACGCTAGTCACCTGTCTTGTGGACAAGCAAGGAGGAGGATAAAGTTTATAGTTAACCAAGCACATTCAAAGGACTCATCTAAAAGACAACGGGCGCTTCTGGGAAGACAAAGGAGCGACAACAGAAAAGGAAGCAGGCGGTATTTCGTTCCACCCTGAGCTGACCCTGTGTTCCCAGGTGCTCCGCTTGCTTCCCTGAAGCAGGCGGCGTTCAGCCCTGGGCGGGCGGGGCGTTCCCGGCTGCCAGGCTTCTGTGAAGGGGCGGCCTTCCACCCTGAGCGAGCCAGGCATCCCCAGCTGCCCAGCTTCACGGTCGTATATCGTCCTTCTCCCCAAAGACCCGTTGCCAGTATATATTTTTCTTAAGGCCATATCTAAATGTGCTTGGCAACTAGTAAGATCCTCCAGGGGCTATAGTTTAAGTAACAAATTGTTCTGTGGGGCAGTAGCAATAAACAGCTCCAAGGAAAGAATAAGGCCTAGAATCAGCAAGAACAGACTTCCAGAAGTTAAGAAGATAATCTGAAGCTTTAATTATAGGAAGAATAATATGTAGAAGAAATCTGATAATGTAGGATACATTACAGTAAAATCCTAGTAGTGGGACTAAGATCAGTAAATAAGCGGAGAAAGTTATACTCAAGGTAAGGGAAGAAGAGCATAAAGGACATAAGTTAATTGCATACCATTCATAAAAGGTCTAATGTTAGAGAAGGTAAAATGCCCAGATTTTGAAGACCTTTGAAAGGCAGTCTAATGAGATTTCATTGTCTTCTGAGGCCCCAGAGTACAATGGAAAATTTATTGATATTTTCTGTGAAATAATGGAAATGGGTTTTATGAGGAAAGGCTTGATAGAGAAAAGCACAGGAGATGGGAGGAATATGATACAGTAGTTATGCAAACACTACAGAAATAAAAGAAAATAACCTCCAGCATTGCAAAGTTATAATAGGTGACAAAATATTCAGACACAGAGAATCAAGTTAACTAACTAAACCCCCTTTATAAGAAAGGAATTAACATAATAGAAACATGAAAAATTATAGTGAAACCATGATCCCGTTTTGAAAATCTAAGACGAAGACTGTTTTGTAAGTATCTCAGGACAACAGATGATTAATTAGTGCTTAAAATTTGCCAGGAATTGTACTGAATGTTGCTTCTCCAATATCATTTCTGATGGCAAGTAGTTTAAATTTTCATGAGGAATATGAGCTATTCTTAGAACAATTCCATCTAGTCTGATAAATGTAACAATTGAGGTAAGAACCAGATCTTTGGGAGATCTAGGTAAGATTTATGTCTTTATCTACAAGTACGCAATATTTTTTTAATGTTTACTAACTCAATTTATTATTCTCTAGATGTGGCCATAAACCAATATTGCCATATTCTTCTCTGATTATTGGATTGCTGGGAACTTGCTCATTACTTGCTCCAACTTTCCAAGTTTCCTGTATATTAAGATTCACTATGGCAATAGCACTGGGCACAATACTTGGCAATAACATTATACTTTGTAAGTTAGTTTTAGTTCTCGGCCTCTAACTCGGGAAATATTTTAAATGCTTCCCATATTATTGTCCATTAAAACTTTTTCCCCCCTTTCAGTTGTAGAATGGGTTCCAACAAAATCCTAGCCCATAGTCATGACAGCTCTTTCCTTGTCCATGAGCAGTGGCCAGATTTTACTGCCTGCATTGGCTTGTATCTTTCAAGAATGGCACATTCTATGATTAGTCATCTCTGTGCCCTATATTGCCTGTTTATTTCTGCAGCACGTTAAATTTTATTTTATGGTTTTGTTTATTTGTGGGACATAAGAACTAAAGATTTGCTGCACTGTTCTGGTTATTACTCTGCAACAAACTCTCTATCGTCTAACTGCATCATATTAGAGGCCTCAAGCAAGAATTCCCAGCAGATTCAAAATAGAGAGACGGAAGAATAATAATTTTTTCCCTACCATTATCTGTAGGCCGTTTCGCTCATATATCTTCCTGGACTGGATGGCTGGAATGGGTAGGGGCTGGTTGAGCATCTCCTTGTTCACAAGGCTTCTCCAGAGAGCTAGCTTGGGCTTCCTGACAGCATGATAGTCTCAAGTTATTCAGACTTCTTATACGGCAGTGGGCTTCCCCCAAAGTGAACATTCTAACAGACAGGAAGCAAAACTTGGCAGTCTATTAAGGTCTGGGTTCAGAAGCTGGCACAGCTAATGTCCTCCATATGGCATTAGACAAATCCGTCAGATCCTGTGGAGATTCAAGGGAAAGAGATCAGTCTTCATTTCTTACCAGGTGTGCCCAGAACTCTGCAGTCATTTTTGAGCTGCCAAACTTATAAGCTTACTCCACCGAATTCTATTCCTAATAAATAGGTGAAGTGAAAAGACTTAAATACTTAAATACTAGGACTTGGATTTAGAGAAATTTGAAGATGCATTTTAGTATCTACTATTTTAAGCAATTATGTTCACCAGTTTAATTCATTAAACTGACATGACCCTTGTGTTTTCCTATTCTTTGCCATAAGTGGATACTTTGTGGACAGGTGCACCCCTTGTTCTAACCAATAAGTGATTAAAAAATGATGAATAAGCCATCCCTTTGTTATGAACATTATTTTGCATGTTAACAGCTAGAAAGACATTTGCAGCAAGTAAGAAAACAAAATTGGAAAGGGTTAACTTTGCACTTCCAACTATTATTTACCATGTTTAAATGTCCTCTTTGAAAACCTATAGATTTTAAGGGTTTCTATTTCTTGTTTCTTATTCTAATAAAGTATACATGTACTTGACTATCAGACATTGCTTTGTGAAAAACACTTTCAAATAATAAAGTAGTGGGTTTACTGGAGACTCAGTATGGATAAATTTATAAAAATTAAATAATGCCATAAACAGGATAATTGTTCAAATGTGGAAATGGGACTGGCCTCTGATGACATGTCTGCCACTCTTTATATAGGTGTTTTCTCAGAATCTGCACGCTGGCTGCTTATAGCTGGCAAACTAGAGAAAGCCTTGAAAGAACTGAAGAAAGTTGCTCAATTTAATGGCAAAAAAGATGCTGCAGAAGAACCTAAATATTGAGGTTGGGAGAAAAAAAAAAGCTCTATCATGAAGCTTGTTTCCCATCCCTGGAAAACATCACAAAAGCAAGAATTATAACGCTGATACATCATCATTAAACAACCTCTAAACAAATATTACCAATGACAGTTGTCATTCTTGGCAATCAATTTTCCTTACTAGAAAAAGATTTTAGACCTCTTTTACTTTGTATACCATGATAACTGACAAGAATAATATGCATTTGGGGCACCTGGGTGGCTCAGTGGGTTAAAGCCTCTGCCTTCGGCTCAGGTCATGATCCCGGCGTCCTGGGATCGAGCCCCGCATCGGGCTCTCTGCTCAGCAGGGAGCCTGCTTCCCTTCCTCTATCTCTCTGCCTGCCTCTCTGCCTACTTGTGATCTCTGTCTGTCAAATAAATAAATAAAATCTTTAAAAAAAAAAAAGAAGAATATGTATTATTCAGAGTACGATGCATACATACACATAGACATACATACATAGTATATCTCCTCTAGGTTTTATATATCAGAATAGCACACCCTTCTGAGAAAAGACCCAATGTTCCTAACTACATCTGATAATTTTTGGTTAAAGTTCCTCTCAGATTTTTCAATTTACTCCCTTCTCATCACTGATACTGACTGGAAAAATTCTGCTCTGATTTGAACATGCAATGACATGGATGGAACTAGAGGGTATTATGCTAGGCGAAATAAGTCAATCAGAGAAAGATAATTATCATATAATCTCTCTGATATGAAGAATTTGAGAGACAGGGCAGGGGGTCGGGAGGGAAAAAATGAAACAAGATGGGATCAGGAGGGAGACAAACCATAAGAGACTCTTAATCTCACAAAACAAACAGGGTTGCTGGGGATGGGGGTGTGTAGGGACAGGATGGCTGGGTGATGGACATTGGGAAGAGTATGTGTTATGGTGAGTGCTGTGAAATGTGTAAGCCTGATGATTCACAGACCTATATCCCTGGGGCAAATAATACATTAAATGGTAATAAATAAAATGCTTCTTAGATGGAAAAGAGCCGGGTTTTTTTTCAAGATTTTGTTTATATATTTGAGAAAGAGAGAGAGTGAGTAAACATGAGCAGGGGCAGAGGGAGAACGCTGGCTCCCCACTGAACAGGAAGCCCCATGTTGGGCTCGATCCCAGGACCCTAGTATAATGACCTGACACAAAGACAGACATTTAACAGGCTGAGCCACCCAGGTGCCCCTGGAATAGGTCCATTTAAAATGAAAGTTGAAGTAAAGTTATCTAAGAAAAAAAATGTTATTGCACTAATTTGTTTTTCTTTTTTTATGGCGGGAGCCTGATTTCTATGCTATAAATTTTAAATGTACATTTTTTTCATTGACACATATTTGTAATTTATCTAATAGCTATATTAGTGAACACCCACCAAAGGTCAAAGTTTGAGGTTACATTATTTGGCATTACAGGACATTATGTCTAGCTCTTCCAGTCTGCAGGTTTTTCTGATCTCCTTAGCACTCAGTGGTTTCCAAAAGGTTTCCAATAGGTTTTTCCTCTCTGGTGGCTCTTGTTCCTAAGCTTGTCAGTAAAATAAAAGCAGCAAAAGATAAATAAGTAAGTACCCATAACGGATCCAGAAGAAATTTCTGAAAACTAAGTTTGGGGTACACTACACTACAGTTTATACAACTCTTACACATGCATTAATTCTCAACATCCTCTTGAGAAAGTGGTACCAAATTAACATTTTCCTTTTAAAGATGATCAAAACGAGCTTCCCAACGGCTTGGAGACTTCATGTAACTTGCCCAAGGCTGCAAAGTTACTCAGAATTAGAAGCAGGTATTCAACTAGGAATACAAGGCTCTTGGATTTTGTGTTCATTTTCTTCCCTTCCACATACGGAAAATTATTTTTGCCACTCAATAAAGATATCTATTTCATATGCGAGGTTATTATAGGACAAGAAGCGTCGGTTTCATATGTATGTAAGAAGTGATGAAAAGTTGGAACTCGGGATATTCACACTGACACTAAACAAATAGAATATGAGAATTTTAGCAAGGCATTTCACAATGTATTCATGTCCTTCTTGGATATTGAAGTTTTAACTTGAAAACTTGAGGCATTACATTAGGAAACTGAGAAGGCATTTAACTATACATCTTGGTGAGTTTGTTACTGTAGATCTTTTCAGTGGTGACTGAAAATACTTTTTTGGTATAGCCATTATCATTCCCCTCCCATGAAATTTTTTTGCACTCAAATGGACTTATTTATTGGATTCATTTATTGGATTTATTGCATTATTATTGGATTCAGCCAAATGTTCACACTGGCCCACATACTGGTTTTGTCAGCAAAGCTCTAAAAATACATTGCCTTAAAATTCATTCGTTCCTGCTGCTATTTGTTATGTATATTCTTCATATGAGATTCTGCTTCTTGCCAACTCTTCAGCCATATCCATATTAACATCAAACTTCAATACTTACTAGATGTGCAAAACTGTAAGACTTAACCTCTATCACACTCGGGTTCTTTGTCTATACAGCAGTCATTATACATTATACATTACACATTATATATTATAATATACAGGTGTCAATTGTGATGAAATGAGAAAGTGCAAATGAAATTTTTGAGTGCTCAATAACTTTTTTGGCGATGGCACAGCAAATGATGAGTGCCTTTAACCCAATGAAATGTTTTTTAGTCTGAAGAATTCTAAGGAAATGCTAATCACTGCAATTTGTGTTTCAGGAAATAATAGGTCTTTCAGTCAAAGACTTCTACAAAATATTACCTGTATAGTTATTAAAAGTTGTGAAGGACCAGAAATGATCACAAAACCAATCAATTTTAATTATAAAAAAGGGGTGCCTGAGTGGCTCAGTCATTAAGTGTCTGCCTTCGGCTCGGGTCATGATCCCAGCATCCTGAGATCAAGCCCCACATCAGGCTCCCTGCTCAGTGGAGAGCCTGCTTGTTTCTCCCTCTCCCACTCCTCCTACTTGTGTTCCCTCTCTCACTGTGTCTCTCTCTTGTCAAATAAATAAGTAAAATAAAATATAAATATAAATATAATAACCAGGACATTCCTTTTTCAGCTACTGTCCTATTAAAATCTATGTAGCAATTACTTGGAAAACATTAAATTTGGTTATACCAATTACAGGGATAGTGCTTAATATGTCCCATTTAAACTTAACAGTAAGAGTGGAAAGAATATAAGAGTTGGATTACTTAGGATCCAGTTCCAACTCTTTTCACTGGCCGGCTTTCTGATTATAAACAAATCCCTTATTCTCTCTAATCTTCAGTTTGCTCATGTATAATACAGGCACAACACACTGAGTGTTTTTATTACACAAAAACATCTCCTATGGGTTTTCACCATGATGTTGGGGGTCTTGCCTCTGTACCTATACCATTCTCTCTTATTCTGTCTTTGTATCTACTTATTTGTTTCTGACTACTTCTCTATGGCTCTTTCTGTGTCTCAATCCGTCTCTGCCCCCCACACTACTGCTGCTTCCATTTGTTAGACGTATTCCCTGCCTGTCATACACCCACAAACTGGCTCAAAAATCTAATTCCTAATGGCTTGATGTTGAGCTAAATTCAGGTACTTTCTTCTGTCAATGCAATGTGAGATTCCCTTCTTTTCTTCACAAGGGAGTATATTCCCATCTTAATCGTATCAGATCAAATTCCCATCCTAATTCTCTGAGTTATTTCTTGATTATTGCCAGTTTCTTAAAATAAAGATATTACATAGAAGCTTCTTTTTTGTAAGTGAAAAAATGTTGTTGTCTCTTAGGGAATAGAGAAATTCACTGAAGTTCATGCTCATCCTGTGGGAAACTTGTCTTGTAAATTGAAAAGCAGTTCATGATATGTTATATTTTGGCATGACGGGGATTTCTGATGATCAAACTGGCATTTGGGAAATGGATTTAGGTTCTTTGATGTCCAACTGAAATGGTAACATCTTACATCATTGTACAGTCTATACACAGACCTAAGTATATATTACTATAGTAACATAAGTTCCTCCGGAAGAGAAAATTCTGAAGTTTAGAAACTAAAATAAGATACAGACATAGTGAACAGAAGGGCCATCTGTACCCCAATGTTCATAACAGCAATGACCATAGTCACCAAATTGTTGAAAGAGCAAGATTCCCTTCAACAGATGAATGGATAAAGAAAATATGATCCATATGTACAATAGAGTATAATGCCTCCATCAGAAAGGATGAATACCCAACTTTTGTATCAACATGGATGGGACTGGAGGAGATTATGCTGAGTGAAATAAGTCAAGCAGAGTCAGTCAAGTATCATGTGGTTTCACTTACTTGTGGCGCATAAAGAATAACACGGAGGCCATTGGGAGTTGGAGAGGAGCTGTGAATTGGGGGAAATCGGGGGCGGGGGGTAGATAAACCATGAGGGACACTGGACTCTGAAAACAAACTGAGGGTTTTGGAGTGGATGGGGCTGGGGGAGTGGAAGGGCCTGGTGGTGGGTATTAAGGAGGGCATGGATCTCATGGAGCACTGGGTGTGGTGCATAAACAATGAGTCTTGGAACACTGAAAAAATAAAAAAAAATTTTTTTAAAAAGAAACTAAAATAGATTTGCTCACTCGAGTCCTGAACAGGATCATAGAATGAAAGCAAATGGGTCAGGTCATTTTTGACATAATCATCAGAAGAGGTTAGGTTTTTCAAATAACAGGTCACATTTACATTGTACCTATTACAAAACAGTTTCAGCCAATGTAACTGATTCCCCTCAAGATAAAATTTTCTTTTTCTTTTTAAGCTAAATTGCTTCTTGATTATTAATGGGTCATCTAAGCCTCTGTTAGTTCCCTGCTTGTTGAAAGTCAAATGACCCATACATATTCCCCAGTGACCAGAGATGAAAGGGCCTAACTATATTGGTTCCTCAGACGCTCATCCTTGGTACACAGTGGAAAAGCAACTAGGTTATATGTGGTAAAATGGAAACAACTAAAACGATGAATTGGCACCAAATAGGTAAAAACCATTTTCACGTTTAAGGCCAATGCCTGTACATTTTGTATGTGGCAACAATCACTTACCATGTAGTACATTATCATAATTTTGATTACAGATAACTCATTTATGTGCCTTAACATCAAAAAGCTCTTCTTCTCTACCAGTGTTCCAGAACTAGAGGTGATGGTGGGATATGGTGGGGCAGAGGGAAAATGTGGGGCATATGCATGTCTTTTATCAAAATAGAGGAGATTTATTTAGTGTCTACCGTATGCCTAACCCTCTGTTACATGCCTCAGAAAACAACAAAAACGTATAAAGTATCTTCCATATCTTCCCTCCCCAACTTTTAAGTTACTTGCACAGACAAGTAATTACTCATCAAATTACTAAGAAACAAGAAATGATATATGGTTACAGAAAATAAGGGACAAAGGTCTAGTAGCTGCCCTCTGTATATATAAAGCATTAATGTGTATCAGCTACTGTACTATATAGTTAAAACCCAATGTTTAAGGTTCACAAAAATTTACTTGTACATTTTACAACTAAGGAAGCCTCTCCAAGTTCACACCACTAGTATGGGTTAGAGTCAAGATATGAATCTGTTCTGTCTCAAAATACCTTTAAGTATCATAATAATTTTTAGGATTAGCACATCAAAAGAAAATAGAGAAATGTGTGAAATGGAATTCTGATAATGTGTCTGTTGTATATGTGTGTGTGCATACGTGCAGTATGTCTTGCCATCAAGTATTACCGTTACATGGCAAAATCATTGATTTGCCTAGAGTTCTTTCATCTTCAAAGCCCTAAGAACTTCCTTTTTCAGGAATCTTGGGAATACTAGTCTCAGGAAACTTAAAAATGTGTTTAGTGGGGGCGCCTGGGTGGCTCAGTGGATTAAGCCGCTGCCTTCGGCTCAGGTCATGATCTCAGGGTCCTGGGATCGAGCCCCGCATCGGGCTCTCTGCTCAGTGGAGAGCCTGCTTCCTCCTCTCTCTCTGCCTGCCTCTCTGCCTACTTGTGATCTCTGTCTGTCAAATAAATAAATAAAATCTTTAAAAAATATATGTGTTTAGTGTTTCCCAACATGAATGTCTCAGTGCAAGATCCATGGTAACCCCAGCAGCTCTGTCATAAGCCCCAGGGAGAACAAAAGTCCAAAACATTTCCAGATCATTTCTACTGTCAAGTTACCATATTTTCACTCGTAGGTAATTCAATACTAAAGAATGTTTCCTGGCATTTCCTTGGTGCTACAACCATCTTGTACCCCCACCTCGACCCCAAAAAGCAACAGTAGTTTCCTTGGTCTTCTGTAGTATTCTACTAATCTACACAAACTGTCTCTGTCCCAGAGAGCTATCCATTATTTACATATTCCTCCATCCAAGCCCTGAATTCCCACCATCCTGAGAGAATACTTCATCTTGTTCTGGTGAATGTGGTTGTTAGATCTAGAGTGAGGGTCAACAGGTGCCCTAACCTATCCTTATGCCCATGCCTGCCACGCTTTCAGCCCTAACAAACTCACTAAATAATCAAGATTCACCTGCCAGGTTCACAAACTATTCTCTAAATGTGAAAGGTTGGCATTTGAAAATCTTAGGGAACTGAAGAAGGGGAACATAAGGGGCTGAGAAAACAGATCATAAATATCTGTCAAATGTATGTTAATGACACGGACATTTATTTCTCTTATTTTAGGAATAAAAACTCAAAAATCAAGTGACCAATTACTTTGTGACTCAGGAACCTAGACAGATTTATGATAGGATTTTTAGAAGTTCAACATCAAGAACTGTTTGGCCAAAAATGATCCTTGCACCTGATGGGGGGAAGCAAAGCAGGATTCCCCTCCACTGTACATTTGACAATATGTAGAAAATTTATTGGATTCCTAACCACAAAATGGCCCTTGAGAGCTGAGCAGACAATCTAATCCTCTGCCCTCCAGGCAGATCTATAGCAAGATCTGTATGATATGAAACTATTTAGGAAAATATTGAAAATATAGTTAACCAACAAGGATTTTGTCTACTTGACATCAATCATCTGCAGGTTTTACAAATTCACTCTTTTTTTTTTTCCCATCTCAAGTAGATTTCTTTTTCCTATGCAGCCCCTTTACCCAATCATTCCAATGACTGAAAGACTAAGATATTTTGATTCACTGGAACTCTACTGAGGAGAAATTCCCGTTAAAGTTGTTAAGGTAAAATTCATTTCCCTAGCTCTTCAAATATCCAGATGTTTGGCATCCTGTATGGAAGAAACATCAGAAAAACTGCCTGCCTTTTTCCCTAAATAACACAACCCTTATTTAACCCACTCAAAAAAAGGTCACCTGTCAAACTCTGAGACTCAAACTTTTCAAGATATCTCAGAGTCTGAAGTTAGAATGACTACTTCCTTAGGGAAAAAGAATATATATCCCTTGACAATAGGGCCTTACCAAGTAATTTCTCCTCATTCAGAATGTTATAGAACCCCAAGTAGCTAAATTTTGTTTACTAAGAGAGTAGAACTGAAGAGAGAAAATGGTAGACTTTTATGCTTTTACATTAAATAGTTTTGTCTCAAAATTATTAATTAGCATAATTTGTTTTCATAATTTTGAAAATTAAAAAATAAAAAATGATAGCTTTCTTTAGGGAGTTCCATTAGCCATGACAACCATCAAGGACAACTACGGACTGATCTAATCATGATCTGACAGGATGATAGACTGGATCAGACTACATCTCAATTCCACTTGACAGATAATAGCAAGGAGTAGGACATCACCCCAGCAGTGGTCAGTTCCATCTTTCACCCATAGGCTCAACCCCATCCTGGTCTTAAACCCATCTCGATCAGGGCAGGATCCTTTTAGGAACATCCAGCTTGAGGGTCTGAATTGTGGAATGCCACCATTACATTAGCTTATGTGTGCTGAGCTTGGAGAAACCCTGTATTCTTGCACAACCACTGAGCCATAGACTTCACTGTATCCTAATCGTTTCCTTTTCTTACTGACTTACCTTCTGTCTCACTTCCTGTGTAGCTCTTCAATTCCCTGCTAAGAGTAGATTCTTACTTTGAAAGTCAGAATCTGGGTCTCAATAACCTATAAGCACTCTTGTCAACCATCCTCCCTGGAAAGCAGGACTTTGTGGGAACGTGCTTTTAGTTGCCTTTTCATCTAAAATATTACAAATAATCTGACTGTGAATATACATCCATACTCTAAGCCTGCGCATGCCACCAATTATAAACTCCCCCCAAAATGTCACTACCTCAATGAAGTCCAGGTTCTTTGTGCTACTTTGTCCATGGAATTCTTAGAATATACCTTAAAGAACAAATCCAGACCACTATTATTTCCATACTCTGGTTCCCTTCCTTCCTATCTTGTTTCATTTATCACCAGCCTATATAAATGTGTGAAGAAGTTGGGTGACCGGAAGACCAAAAAGGAGATAACAGGAAGATAAAGAAAAATTTGGTTTAAAATATCCAAATTTAATCTGCCTAATATTATATAAACACAATTAAAAATACTCCTTTAAGACAAAATATTTAAAAAATATGATGATAGGACTGGACTCTAAAGTCCAGCCATTTCTCTAGTCCTTTCTCTCTAGACCTGTCTCACTTGGTGCTGCCAGCTACCCATCTTTACTTATTAAAAATGCAGAAGACTTTAGAGGAACTGCAGCATCTCAGTGTTTGATTGGTTGTTGGAACTCAGAAAACTACATTCTAAATAAGTAACTTCCCCATCTATAAAATGAAGGATTATTTCTGGGACTATTAACAAGTGGTGTACATCAAAATCACCTGTACAACTTGGGTATACATAGACAAATGATTGGAGTCAACTGCCGGCTACAAGACACTGTTCAAATATGCTCCATTTCCAAGGATTCCTTGCCAGCTAGCTCTGGTTAAAGGTCTGGTTACTGGAAAACACTGAACAGAGATTTGTGGGTAAGAAAGGAGAAGCCACGGTGTAAACCCCACCCTTGCAGCTTTCTTTCTTTTAAAGTCCGATTGGGAAATACAGGTAGAAACACAGGAATTGGCATACTGATATTGATTTAAAGTTCAGACATCAGGACTTATCTAAGGGGATGAACAGACATGGACAGCCAGTCTGCCAACATCTCATAAACATCTCTAGGTGGTATCCCTGCTAATAGCTGTGTTTTTTCCATGGCTCCAACTCTTGCTGGAGAGCTTCTAATTCTTAAGTTCCAGTTTCCACAGCAAAACCTCCACTGAGGTTCTAGCAGCTTGAAGAGTCCTAGCCCCTGGATGCTGCTGTTACCAACTCATATTTGTCTCTGTAACCTTAAAGGCAAGTAGTAATGTCCTGTTCTTGCTAATTCATCCTTGGGTGCCTTGTTTTGCCCTGTTTGATTTTTCCCATATAACCTCATTAGTTTCTTCTATTTGAAACATTTAAAGTGGATTATATTTTAATCAGATCCTGACAAATACAGCCTTTCTCTATAGAGATTTTTATTCAAGAGGCCCATAATGGGATCCTAATTAAATACTGGTGAATAAATGACCTTTAGGAGATCTTGCTCTAAATTATTATGAATTACATGAAGATAATAATTCAACACAATTTAGTAGCCATTTACTGAGCCTTTACTATGTATCAGACTATGTCCTATGCTGTTTAGGAGATACAAGAATCTCAAAATAGGAGAAATAAATGCCACCATTGACATTGATATAGCTGTTTCCCTTAGAAAATGATCACCATTGCCAGCAAGATTCTCCATGTATACAAGTTTCCAGTTAAAAATCCAGTTCATTTCCAACTCATTTCATTGACTTAGTATAGGTCACTTGACCATATCCCCTAGCTATAAGAAAGGCTGGATGGGAGTGGGGGGGGAATAAAGTAATTTCCTTAGGTTGGCCAACATCAAATAAAATGCTTTTTCTCACAGGTATTTTTAACCCAAAATTATATTCCTAATAAATTTAATCACCTACCAAAGGAAGAAACCAAAATTTTTTCTAGCTAATGAATCTAGCATAGGATCTATAAATTTAAAAAAAAAAAATACAAACACTCCAGGCCTCTAAAAATTGTTTCAATAACTGGGATGGGACCCTGGCATACATATTTTGAGAAGCAGATGAATAATTATGCTCAAATCTCTAGTTAAAATCCATTATTCCAAATGACCTCTAAGCATCCTCCCATCACTAAAGTGGATGAAATTCCAAACATTCATGTAAATCCAAAACTCCATGATTATGAAGTGATAAAAAAGCAAGTATATTAGAATATGAGAAATGTTTAATTCAAGAAAAATACCGACAATATACAATCAGCATTGAATTCCTTCCTTTATTACTCAAATCATACCACGATTTTGCTTCAGCCAGGTTTCAGATGGCCATGATTCTTTACCTAACTTTACTACTTGAGAATTAATCCTCTGGATTATTATGGTATAACACAGGTTTAGTCATCTACAAATTTATGAATGAACCTGCCATAGGGGATGTAGTGAATTCCTGAAATTTTAAAAATCTTTCTCCCACCCTAGTTTTTTAGAAGCTATACCATTTTCTACTTTAGGGTGAAGACTAATAACTTCAGCTAATCCTATAACCCACTTTATAATCAATCCTTCATTAACCAGTTGCCTAAGAAGTTCAAAATGTCAACATGGATGTTTGAGCTTCCATTTCAGGGTGGGCAGTGATAAGTTTTTTTCTGTCTCGGGTGTTCAAAGTTCTAAGGCAATATGGTCTGAACTTCCGGAGGAGAAAAACAAAATATTATGTCATTCTGCCATTTTTAAAGTCAATTGCTTCTGGGTGATTGAGAAACCAAAGAATCATATGAGCATTAGCTTACTACTTTTGCATCACAATATGCTCCCTATTCCAAAGCAATATTATGTATTAATATGACCGGGCATTGATTATACGGTAAGCCCATTGTTAGTAGAGTTGCCAAAAAGTAATAGACAAACAATAAATGGAAATTTATATATGAATGCCTATTCTAGAGAAGATAAATAACTGTCCCCTATAAATCACAGAAGGTATCCCATGTAACAAACTTGCCATTCCCTTTATCTGCTTTGTTCCATGACCCATCCTAAGCAATTAGAATAGTACCTGACACACAAGTATCCCATTGAGTAAATAAATGAGAGGCTCCATCTGCATGGTTACTTAATATCTCACGATCAACTGTTTATTCTCTATTAAGACCCAGTAGCAAGCCGCAAGCTATTAGTTCTTAAAAGGGTGAGAGCCACTTACACACAATGAGGATAACCTTGCTCCAAAGTATTCTGAATGATTTTTCCCCCAGTGGACCAGCTGATAGACCAACATTCAGCATCTTATTCTCCCATAGACATTTGGAATATTGTAGTATATATTAATTCATAAGGCCGAATGGTAGAACTGCTTTCCTTATATAATCTTACATTTGGATGTGCTACTTTAACCTTCTTACCATGCTCTTGAAAGCTGTTGACTTTGAGTGTTTTCCAAATTAAAGAAGAATCTCTAACTATAATACATGTTACATTCATAGTCTAAAGTGGTTCAGGAAGTACACTGCCTCCTTAATAGGAGAAGGCACAAGGGGCAAGTTGTTTTTCACATTAAAGAGGAAACAAGGTCTTAAACTTTATAAAGCAAAGCTGATTTCACAGATCAAACTCTTGGTGACCACCCAGAGAGTTAGATTTTCATCCAAATTGCCCAGACAGCTTAAGACATTGCAGATGCCACTGTCAAAGATAGTTCATGGGGCCAGGTTTAGCTGTCTTTTCATTACCTCTTGGCTTATTCATGACAGAAGGAATGACATCACGAACCTGCAAACAGGTCTTACATAACCTTACCAGGCTCTAGCCTAAGAAAACTGCAGTCACTGCCTCTGCCCTTCTCACTTGTAGAAATCCATATGATAGAGCCTGCACTTATTCCTATCCTTGCCTTGAACATAACATAACAGTTCTGTGCAGCCCATTTTGTCCCATCTGCTATAGTTACCTCAACAAATCCAGGGTTATTACATGACAGACAATGTCACCTTGAAATAGAAAATCTACCCAGAGAAAGATCCAGCATTCTCACACATTGAGTGTGAAACTCTTCTCAGTCCTTTCTGGAAGATTAATTTCCCTGTGAAATGGTTGTGGTGATAGTTGAACAGCTCTCCTTAGCTCAATCTATTATTAACAGAATCTTCATTTTCTCCAAATTTCCAGCCTTCTACACCTTGTGAAAATTCATAAAAGGAAGCCTCACTAAAAGGAATCAAGAGGCCAGCAGGGAGAGCTCTCAAGCCCTACCACTCAGTCAACTGCAGATCCAAAAGGAAGAGACAGACTTTGCAGGTGGGTACTATTTTGTTACCTCAGCAGGAGGAAAAAAGATTTTCTCCTTCCCCGACAATGGCCCAGCCAATGAGGGACCATCACAACTCAACCAATGAGAGGCAAACATACTTCAAACTGCCAGTTTACTCCAATGGACTTTTTGTTCAACAGACCCCAACTAGCCCTTTCCTCTATAAAGAAGCATTCCTTTCCTTTGGTTTCTGGACTTGCCTATGGTTTTGCCATAACTTGCTTCTTGCCCCAGACTGCAATCCTCTGTTATTCCCAAATAACTTTAAAAATACAAATGCCCATTATTTTACAAAAAAAAATGGATGTAAAAAGCTTTACAATTACCTTTAGATGAATGGATTTTAAAAAGGAAAAAAAAAGAAGAAAAGAAAAAAGAAATTGAAATAAAGTATGACCCACTCAGGGTCAGCCATGGCTTAGATTCTACCTTCACGTCTCTACTTATGACTGAGGGAAACTTTTTGTTTTATAGAAGCTAGGAAGAGTCATTCCTTCCTTCCATCTACCTACTTATTCCCAGAGAAAAATCCTATAGCATCACACTTCACTTTTATCTATTAGTTATCCCTAGATTTGCTTCCTATCCATGATGACCAACCATCCTGACTGACTCAATTTCCTGGGATTAAAGACTCTCATCACTAAAACCAGGATCATCCTGGGAAAGTGAGATCAAGTTGGAAACACTAGGTCCTATCCACCTTCTCAGCCTTTGGACAATCTGATGTATTTGCACTATAAACTGGTCAGATAAACTCCACTAACTAACTTTACTAGGCAAGGATAGCCAGATTTGAAAATATCAGGCATCATTTCTGAAGAGGCTCCTGAAAATTTCATAGCTAGTTCTAGTTAGCTGAAGATAGCTTTTCTTTTGTTTTCTGTTTTCACATTTAAAATAGTTTTTTTACCTATAATAGTGAGTCTGTGTTTTAATATGCTTAATTACTAGTGAAGTTAACATGTTTCAGTGTTTGAATTGAGATTATCTAAAGAGAAGGGGAGTTTCAGTTGTCGATACTGGTGTATACTGCCTATACCCCCAATTCAAGACAGGTATTCATCTCCCCACCCCATCCACCCTACCCCTACTCCCACTGCTAGTAATATTGGCTACAGGCAGCTAATGGCTGAGTCCACCTTCAGGAACTGACCAAGAGACCACAGATTTGCCTTTCCCAACTCACACCCCAGCCCCAGGAGCAGCCCATACCCAATAACTGAATAATGATAAATTCAGATGTCCAGCCTCCTTGCCTCAGTTCAAGACAACTCGACCTCAGCTGATCCTTAGGGAAATTTGGAACTTGGGAAGTTCTTCATTTTGCAACTGTATCACAGTTCAAGCTCTTTGCCTGATCTTGCTCTCTTCACTTTCCCACTCATGTTGAACCTAAAAGCACTACTCCATGTGAATCTCCATCTCAGGAAACTATCTTTGATCAAGATCCATAGAATGACTATTATATCTTCAGAGCCCTTAAATGCATAAGTAAATGGTAGGGGGGATACTTTGGAAGTAGGGTGTTTAGAGATTATAAACACTGACATCTGCTTTATTTCACTGACTTCCCATGAAAATCATGAGAAGATAGAACAAGACCATAACAGGCAAAATGTACCACAAATACTGCATTTACAGGTTTTTCTGTATTTGCAATAAAATAAAAATCTTACTATATAACCTATACTTTAGTCAGCAGATACAAATCCAGCACCAAAATTATAAATTATTGTGTTTAAATAGAATAACTACTATAGTCTAGTTTACTTACACTTGTTGTCTGGAAATTAATAGTGCCCCCTTTCAGTCTCAAAAAGATGTCAATATGGACAATAAAAGGTGTGATCACCTAGTTATAAAGAACTCTATTTTACAAATAAACGAGAATCTTACATGATATAGGGGGAGATGGACCTAGAAAAATTAATGTGTACTATCAAATCACAATATGAACCTAAGAATTCCTCTCTATGAACATCTTCAAATGGAGCAGACAAAGCAGAATAAAGTCAGCAACTATTTTAAGATTGAAGATTTACAGATACATCTTGAGCCAAGTTGGGGTCCCCGGCATGCCACTGATACTGCTCTAATAACAGAGAAAACTATCAGTTTCCTATGATTTTAACATAGTATTGGCAAATCTTTATTTCAAGATCAACTATACCACCTGAAAGCTATTTATGTGTCACCAGTCTCTTACGGTGACTTGTGAAGCTGTTTTTAGAAGTTAGGGGTTACACTGAATTTTTCCACACAACTCACTATTGATCCTTTTGGTTTTATAATGATTGAATTTGATAGTTGGCTTCCTTTAAGGCTCAGAGACAGGAAAACGTCCTATCACTGAAGACAAAAAGAAAAAAATCACAAAAATTATTACTACACCTCCAAAGTGAATACAGGAGACTATGGCAATACTCGAGCCCTAGACTGTTCTTAGCTTTACTGACAGTGCTAATAAGTGGCCTGGAAGAGGGACAAGTATATGCTGGGGATGAGACAATCAGACAACAAAACTGTCTGCCTCCATCTTTCTACCTGATGTCCACCAAGGATCAGTGACTGTTCAGAGTTAGGTTTACCATTGTGGAATGCTGGAGAGCAAGTGGACAGATAAAGTCCATGAGCAAGGGCAGTGGGAAAAAGAAAGAGGATTCTTTTTGTTGTTGTTGTTAACTAGAAAAAAAAAAATCAAAAAACTTCCAGTAAAGTACATGGGAGAAAGAAAAAGAACAAATGCAAAGAGTTTCTAAAATGTCATTTATTCAAGGAAATCCAACCCAAAAATATTTGGCAGCTGTGAAGGAAAGGAGCTATGACGCTCCAGCTGCAGCTGACCCCATTCATGCCCAGCATCCAATATGGTAGTCACTGAAATGGTACTGTCCCTTTTTCCTCAAAAATTGAACCCAGGCAAGGACACTAGGCATTATGGGGCAACATCCAATGACAGAAACATCTCAAAGGATGAATAGATCTGACTTTGTGATAATTAGCATGAGAGATAAAGAAGACACAGCCTGGAGACATAGGAGTTCCCTGAAGGAAGGAGTTCCTGATGTTTCAGATAGCAATGAAAACCAGGAGGAAACCCTTTTTGCAAATCTTCATCTGGGATCCTTGTGTCTAAACTTATATTTTCCACTAACTAGCAAAGTGGGAGTTCGAGGCACCATTGAGAGAAAAACAACAGGGCACATAATGGTTCACTCTTTAAGAAATCGGAGAAAGTGTTAGTAAGCACTGTCATCCAGTGAGACTGATGTGTCCATTCAAGTCTACTTGGCATCTGCTCAAAGGATAAGTTCTTTCAACCTGCCGATAGCCAGAGAGACCACACGCACTCTGCAGAAGAAAAGAGTCTAAAAGCTTGGCAAGGGACTTGTTCAGTCATTGAGGCTAGATCCTGGTGTGGTTGAGTCATGTTTTCAGAAGACCCACAAGACTTTCACATAACTTTTTCCCAAAATTATTTTAAACAAAATTCATAATTCAGTAAAGAAAGCATTTGATTTAGTGGCATTACACTCATACCTAAGTTTTCTGGCCCTGTGTTTAATCGAGCTCTGGTATAAACTTCATGAGATTGGTAGCTATTACATTATTATGATTATTTTCCCTGTTAACAGGTCATAAGTACCTTTTTAATCACTTTCCATGTAGCAAGTTTCTATGTCCCACTGTGCTAAGCACTGTATGCACATTATCTTATTTAATTCTACAAAACAGCATTATCATCCTCATTTGACACATGAGGAAACTGAGACACAGAAAATTAATCTACCTGAAGTCATATAAATAAATGGATTTGCCAGAATTGAACCCAAGTATACCTGATCTCTAAGCCATTTTCCTTGTCTAATCTGACAAGGTGTCAAAAATATCTCACAGGTGTAAAACATAAACAGATGTCATTCAGATGTTAGATATCATTAACTGTAGCAAATAAAAATAAAAATACTCTATTCCCACTCAGCAGGAAGTCTCCTTGTCCCCTCTCCCTCAGCCCTCCCTGCCAACTCATGCTGTCTTGCACATGCACATGCTCTCTCTCTCAGATAAAATCTTTTTTAAAAAGGAGGGGGGGATCACCTGGGTGGCTCAGTCAGTTAAGCATCCGACTCTTGATTTTGGCTCAGAGTCATGAGATCAAGCCCTACATTGGGCTCTGCATGCAGTGGAATCTGCTTGAGATTCTCCCCCTCTCCGGCTCACGAGCAAGTGTGCACTCTCTCAGTCTCTCTCTGGCTTGCTACAGGAATAAGGATTTCTTTTTATAGATTTATTTATTAAAGTTTTCTCTTCTCTAGATTAACCAACCCAAATGCTATCTATACCTTTTTCATCAGAGAGAATTACCCTTACATCTATAATTTATACATGAAAATAGTCTAATTTTATATGTATAAAGTGGGTATTATTTTTATATGTATATAGAGATGCATGCATGTGTGTACACACAAACATATAACACACACACACGTAACTACTGGGGGAAGGGGCAGTGAGCTGAACTCACGTTCAGAAAGCTGCACAGTGCTAGAAAGTGTTGGAGTCCAAGAGTCCAAGGAGAAATCTTGAACACCCCCTAGGTGTTCCGATGAATTCCAGAAAGCTTGCCTTTAAAATGAAGTCTATTGTGGTCTCCTAGAAAAAAGGTTACTGTAGACCTACCCAAGTAAAGCCTAAAAACATATCTTGGCATGTAGTTAATTTACCAACAAATTAGTTTTATCCTACCAAGGGTAAACATAAAATCTCTAGCAGGAAGTCCAGACTCCCAGTAATGTAGCAATTACACTGTTGTCCATGTAATATAAAAATCACTTATGTGTTAAAAAAAAAAAAAGGAAAATGTCATCATAATTTGGAGGGAAAAAAATACTGATTTAACACAGAAATTGCAATTGACAGGAAGTTTTAAGTACTATTATAAGCTTACTCAAAGACAAAAAAGCAAAAGACAGATATAATGAATGAGAAGGAAAATCTCAGTAAGTGAAAAGGATAAAAGAAAATCAAATAGGAATTCAAAGCCTAAAAAAAATAAGGTGTCTGGAATGAAAAATTGACTTGCAAGTCTTAACTGGTCAGATATGCAGAAAAATAAATGCATGTGTTTAAAACAATAGAAAGTCAGGGCGCCTAGGTGGCTCAGTGAGTTAAAGCCTCTGCCTTCAGCTCAGGTCATGATCCCAGGGTCTGGGATTGAGCCCCACATGGGGCTTTCTGCTCCACAGGGAGCCTGCTTCCCTTCCTCTCTCTCTGCCTGCCTCTCTGCCTGCCTCTCTGCCTGCTTGTGATCTCTGTCAAGTAAATAAATAAAATCTTAAAAAAAAAACACAACAATAGAAAGCCTGCAATGTAAAAAAAATACATATATGTATATATATATTTATATATTTTAAGATTTTATTTATTTGACAGAGAGATCACAAGTAGGCAGAGAGGCAGGTGGAGAGAGGGGAAGCAGGCTCCCTGCTGAGCAGAGAGCCCCATGCAGAGCTGGATCTGATGCGGGGCTCCATCCCATCTCAATCCCAGGACCCGGAGATCATGACCTGAGCCAAAGGCAGAGGCTTAACCCACTGAGCCACCCAGGTGCCCCGTAAAATATATTTTTAATAAATCTCAAAAACACTATACCAAGCAAAATACCCTAACAGAAGTACTGTGTGGTTCCATTTATATGAATATCTAAAATAAGTGATTAAATTTGTAGTGATAGAATTCAAAAAAGTGCTTATTTCTGGTGGGGAGTAAATAGGTATATTGGTTATATATACACATTTGTCGAGGGTCAAACCGTTCTCTCAAGGTCTGTGCATTTTACTGTATGTAAATTATATTTGATAAAAATTATAAGAGAGTAATAGGGGTATGGAAGCGGTCCCATAAGTTACATGAGTTTTAAAGAAGTAGAATGTTTTGATCATTTCTGAGCAATGTATACTTTGAAGAGGAATTCTTATGTCCCCATTTGACAGAGGAAATGAGTCTAATACCAAACTGAGTATACTGGTAGGAGGGGCTTTCCTTTGAAGTGATTGTGTTTCCAGACAGATGAAGGACTGGGTGTGGAGGGAAGTGAAGTACTAGCTTTGGAATCCCCATCTGCTCCCCACTTGGTGTCCCCAGAAGCATAACAGGGGGGTTGGCATCAGACTGACAACAGATAGGAGGGAAGCCCTGTGAGTGCTCTGAGGGGAAGGAGGGTGAGGCTTCTTAGCCCTGCACTCAAGATTCCTGTGATAACCCACAATCTCTTCAGTGATTTCCCCCTTAAAAGGCCCCTTTGTGCAGTCAGTCCTATAGGTATGATTCATGATGTCCTCAATCCAATACCACCCTTCCCAGTGACATCTCAACTCCATTACTGTGTCATTGCCTAAATGCGCCAGATTCTCATGCTCTAGGGAAGCTCGGGGAGAATCTGGGATGGAATGAAGCTCATGTTAGCAGTGCTGATAGCTGCAAATTTTTATCCAAATGCCTATGTCAATTTTAGGACTCCCACATAATGTGGGTGGCCAGAAAGTACATTCTTCTGTGGCTGCTGAGCTAACTGCATGATTTCCCACTACAAGTTATTCCTAGTGACCCTGAATTGGACACACCTAGATGAAGCTACTATAACTGTAGATGCTAGCAACATATCACAAGTTAGACCAGGATCAATAGAAATTCTAGAGTTTAGCATCGGGGTTACTTGCTAGCTCCCATCAATTGGCTGTAACTTCCCGGGTCACATTACTGATCATATTTGCAAAGCATGTTCAGGCTTAGAGAAAAGACTGATTCACAATGATCTCCATGAGGTACAGTGGTGAAAAACACGATAGTGCAGCATGCTACTTGTCACCTCTGGTACCACTGAAAGGGCTTAGGATCCAGCCATGAAAAGACATGAATTCTAATCCTGCCCCTAATACTAACCAGCTCTGTGACATGGGTAAGTACCGCAACATTGTGGGGTCTTTAACCTCAAGAATAGATTAGGGGGAAAAAAAAATAGCTGATCTCTAACCACCACTCCACTGATACTATGCTGTGAATCATCAAAACTATACCTCTCCTCCTCTAGTATGAAAAAGAAAACCAAAGGCCCAAAATAGAGTCACTTAGGTAGAGTCCCCAAACCGGGCGCTAATACCTAATCTAACTACAGTTTCAACCTCCCCAGAAATGTAGTCTTAATGGTCAGACACAAATTTTCTGCTCAAAGCAGTCTGTCACTTGGGCCCTCTCCATCCCCCAAAGGAAGACAAGGTCATCTTCATGACAAGACTTCTTCCACTTCCCTCTAGCGGAATGGGCCTTCCCTGCAACAATTCTTCCCAGCAGCTAATAACTTTCTTGCCCTACTCCACTTCTTATAAAAACCTTCTGTTTTTTTTTTTTATCAACATATAATGTATTATTTGTTTCAGGGCTACAGGTCTGTGAATCGTCGGTTTTACACAATTCACCTAACTCACCATAGTGCATACCCTCCCCAGGGTCCATCACCCAGCCACCCCATCCCTCCCACCCTCCTCTCCTCCAGCAACCTCAGTTTGTTTCCTGAGATCAAGAGTCTCTTATGGTTTGTCTCCTTCTCTGGTTTTGTCTTGTTTCATTTTTCCCCTCCCTTCCCCTATGATCCTCCATCTTATTTCTCAAATTCCTCATATCGGTGAGATCATATGATAATTGTCTTTCTTTTACTTATTTCACTTAGCATAATACCCCCTAGCTCCATCCATGTTGGTGCAAAAGCAAGATTTCGGGGTTTCTGATGGCTGCATAATATTCTAGCGTGTGTGTTCGCGCATGTGTGTATACACATACCACATCTTCTTTATCCATTCATCTGTTGATGGAAATCTAGGCTCTTTCCATAGTTTGACTATTGTGGACATTGTTGTTATAAATATCGGGGTACACGTGCCCCTTCAGATCACTACATCTGTATCTTTGGTGTAAATACCCAGTGGTGCAATTGCTGGGTCGTTAAAACCCTTCCACTTTTGTAAGTTGTTGGCATTCCCCTCTAGCTGCTGCATGGGAGGGTGCCCAATTCATAGATAATTTAATAAAGCCAATTAGATCTTCAGATTCACTCAGTTGAATTTTGTTGCTTCACCCCAGGCTTTTACTCCATAGTACACATTAAGTGTATAGAGGAACAAACTGAGGCAATCAAAAACAAAAACCCAAAAGAACACGTTATACTTTCTTATCAGGGTTGTGATATCATTGAATTCATTCAATTTCAAATAAACACATTTTGGTGAAAGGCCTGGTCTCTGTGTCCCATACAGAGACTTTAATTATAAATTAATATTATCCAAAATTTCTACCTATCATGTTTGTTTCCTGAATGAACATTCTATGACTCCTTCTCAATGATAAGATTATCACATGCTTTCTAGTTTGCAAGCAAATAGGTTTGGAGAAATGAAGCTGTTTGCTTTGGCTGATCCATTCAACTGGTAAATGTGAGTGGAGCTGGAACACAGGTCTGCTGGCTCATCTACAGGTTCTCTGCTCTGTGGGACAAGAGTCCAAGTCCCTAACTTCATAGCTAGTGTTCTCCCTGCCCCTTGAACTACATTAATTGGTTTAAAAACCTAAAACAAATGGTCACGTACCTGGAGTGACAGAGGGTAAGAAACCATAGGAGAGGGAGATAATAGAATTCAAGCACTGAAAGAAGGGTCAGAATGGGTAATCTTTAAGGCACAAAGTCTGAAATGTTATCGGCTCAATGACAAAAATATACTTTCTTCCCATATTGTCCAAGTGATGTTCAGTTTTTGTTGTTCTTTGCTTTTGTTGTAGGAAAGTCAGAGGCAGAAAGAGAAACAAGCCAGAGAAAGATAAATTCAAGGACTCACATGTGAAAAACTTGGTCACTGTTATTGATCATGGCCAGGAAATGGTCAAAAGTTCCCAAATCTTTGCAATTTTGTTTGTGAATCTATCATGTGCCCCGTCATCTGCCCCAGGGGCCCTACCCTCCTGGGAACAAAAGCCATAGGCTCTAGAAGAATTTTTGTCTGTATGGCTGAAAGATAGTGGAAGGGACACTTAGAAGTATTTGTTGTGACAAAAGAACACGGAAGGAAAGAGTCAATAGCAGAACAATAACCAACCTTCTATTTAGTGCTTTCTAAATACTAGATGGTGCCATTTCCCTGAACAAAATTTGTCACTAAAATGGAGGGTTGCTAGGACATTAGAATAGCTTTTAATAGCGACTGCAAAGTTGTGTTTATATGCATGAACGTGGGATACATCTGGATTCTTTTCTTCTTCAGACAAGTCATCAGATGGAAGCGTTAATTGATTTGAAGAGATACAAAACAACTTTAAGTTGCCCCTCTTCAAATGTCCACTACGATAACAAGAACAATTAAGATTAAGGATACTGTGTCTGAAAAAGAAAGCTTGTTAAATCTGGTAAAAATACATTTAAGAGGAGTCACCGCTGTCAGGAAGTAAAGAAATCATCTCTTCGAGCAAAATGCAAAAGTGGCAAGTCAGAATGCCAACGAAGACTATTCTGTAAGAACACTGGAAATGTCCAGATGTATTAAAGAGATCAGTTACCATGAAGGTATCACATAGGGAGAGGTAAAATGTGCAAAAAATATTTATTCTTTCCAGGTATAAATAGAGTCAATGTCTAGACAATTTCTGCATTTAAAGCTGCCTTCTATTTTAACATGATTATAGACATTGTCATCATACATGCCAGTTTTCATAGACAAAGCCAACCTTAAATATTATGTTATGTTGAATGAACCATTACAAAAGCTTCAGTATTTCAGCAAAATGAACTGATCAAAGTAATACAGCAAAGCTTTAAATGGAAATAAATTTAAATCAAGAAGATTAATAGCCAAGAAAAGGAGGCACATACCTTAAAGAAATATCTCCATTTTTCAGACATGTGTTCACAATACACACACACAATAACTACATTGTATGTTTCTAATTTTAAGTGTGTGCAGGTAGCATGGCTCAGGTCTTGTTATTAGAAAAATACTAACTATAAATATCCTCACAGTTGTAACTTCGATGATTGACTTCAAGTAAAATTATAATACCGGTGACTTTAACAGGGCTATTGTATTTGCTTTAGCTCCAGCTTTAAAGTATTTTAAGAAACTGGAAATATATTTGACTAGAAAGTCTCATTTTATAGTACACATGAGTACAAAAAGAAACACAGCATATCATCAGTAAGGATTTTCAAATGCACTATCCTTCTTCAAAGAAATGTGGATAGCCATAGGGAACATTTTTGTACTTAATGTCACAAGGGAATGAACATTGCTCAGCCTGGGAAAAATATTATCATATCACATAATCAAAGATATGCAGTTATCTGACGGCTCTATAACATCCAGAACTCCAAGAAGACATTTTTTTAAAGATTTTTTTTAAAAAATAGAGCCTAAAGTAAAAGAAACATTATTTGAGTAACATTTTAAGACTCAAAAAAGAGTTTTCTACCTTCGATTGTATCTCGATAGAAAAATAGGTGAATGGGAGATATGCCTAGAAAGGTAGCTAGAGGCATACAATGGAGAATTTTAAGTATCAAATAAATAAATGTGTACTTAATATTATTCATTCAATAACACAGCAGGCATTGTGCTAGAGTGCCAGGGATAAAGCCATGGCCATATTCTACTCAGTCCCTGCTCTCATGAAACTTCCATTCCAGTAAGAGCATGCTCAGTGAGTTAAAGAGGAAATACTGAGTTTCAAAATACAAAGCATGGGATAGAAAATTTCTATAGGCAAATGGAAGCCAAAAACATGTTTTCAGCATAAAAAGACAAATATCTAAGAGTTTGGGAGTGATTACCACAACGATCCTCCCCACTACTAAATTCAGAAAAAGCTGAAAGAGACACAGGAGGCAGATAAGTGGAAATGAAAATTTCAGCATTATCACTGTTAAGTCTGCACTGAAGAAGTGGCTCAACCAGGCCCTGCTCCAGAACTTCCCAGGATGCCTGCATCTCTCTGGTGTTACCTCAGGACTTCTACTTTCACTTCTGAGAATCTATGGCCTTGTTCTTGGGGGTCTGCACTTTCCCCACAAGACAAAATCCTCTATCATTAAATCCTTAATTTGAATTTTGTTGGCTTTACAATTTTTAATGATTTATAAATTTACTTTGCTTTTATAGTTATATAAGAACTATAAACGTGAGTTTTGTAACTAGATTATGTGAACATGAATTACATGAAAGTGAAAAAAATTCCACCAATGCAAGTCTCTGAGAATACTGTCTTTTAAAATAGCAAATACAAAAAAAAAAAAAAAGCAAATATAGGACTTGTATTTGAAAATTGTTACTGCACAATGCCTCCCAAGAAAACACCTGCCTGATAGAAAATTCCAAAAGTAGTTACTGTGGTTTCTAAAGAAGTGACCAATAAATAAATAAATAAATAAATAAGTAAATGTCAAGCTTCTCATTTGGGACTTATTTTAATTATAATGTAAGAAATGCAGAACAATGTATTAAACAATATTAAACAGTGATCCACATCTGGAGCCAGATGCCCTGTTACAGGCTAATGAAAAGTGTACTACAAGACAGACATTAAATGTAATCAACTCTCATATTTCTAGCAAAGCAATGATATCAAGATTAACAAATACCCAGATGATTGATAACTGCTGTTTAACTGTTGATGAAACAATAGAATAGGTGTCTGTGGTTCCTCCTGAGAGTTAAATCCTCATGGAGGAATGGCTATGAAAAATACATTTTGTTTCTTTAAAAAATATGTTCCGTGTCTTAAAACTAATATATATGTTTATTTATACATATATACATATATGCACGAGCAAGAGAATGATAAAAGGCAAAATTTCTCCGAGGCTCACCATGCTTCATGAGTGTGTTTATTTGTTGATGGGATGACAGTTCAGCACTTCACGCCATGGAGTATTTCTAAAGAGAGTGAAACTAAGTCTAAAACATTTAAAATATAAAAAATCCTGGTGTCAATATCAAATGCTTTTGTATACGGACAGCCAGACTATTTCTTGCTTTATCTCTCTATTCAGAAGAGCAATCATTAGTAGATGGGATAAAAATCTGGGTTGAGGGATGGCAGGAGGAGAAACAAGTGAACAGAAATAGCCACCTGGGAAAAATATGAGTATTTAAGAAATAACTAACTTGATGCCACCCGGTGTTCCAGCTACATTAATTGGTAAGTTGAAATCTAACAATAATTAATCATCTAGCATATGCCAAATTGATAGCCACTCCAAAATGACTAAAAATTCTAATAAGACAGTTATAAAATTAACCAAAAAATACTTACAAGAGACAATCAGGTTTCTAGCTTTGAAAATCTGTTTACCCACTGAAGGTTTCAACATCCAATGCAATAACAATAGAATGTAAAATATTTGACAGATGAAAAAAGGAGAAAGGACGTCCCATTCTTTTGCAAAATAGGAACATGTTAACAATCAATACTTTTGGTGGGCTTAGTTGGATGTTTTTTTCCCCCAAGGAAACTGCTTTTACAACAGCTTTTGACTGATGGATTTTACTGTCCTCTGGAGAGCTTTTTTCTATCTCTGGGCCTGAAGATTCATCATCCAAACTCATATGTTTGCTCAAAAATGGGCAATCCCAGACACTGAGCATTATATTCCAAATGGGACTGTGGGCAATGACTATTTTCCAAAATCCCAGAATCTGAAGTCATCCATCAATCACCCCTGGGGATTTCCAATTTTGGTAGCCATCCACAGGAAGCTCTCGGATACCAGGCTCCAGGATCTCTGTGGATAGTAGTCTCTGTATATTGAATGATGAAGAACTCAAACCTCAGGCTCATACAGACTTGAATTTTACTCCTGTTGTGCTCTGAACACAGCTATAGGAGATTGAATGAGTCACTTTAAGTCTCTCAGCCCCAGTGTCCTCACCTTTAAAATGAGGATAATACCTACCTTGCAGGATAAACCCAAGACTTGAGTTATATTTGGAAGCACTTTAAGTAGCTATGATAGGGCTTTGAAGAACAGAGGGCTGCTGGAGGCCAGTTCCAACTCTGCCTGCTGGTTAGTAGAAAGCATAGATCCTGGCCCATTGTTGTACTTCACATGAATCTATCACCAGAGATTTGCCATTTATACTACAGATCAAAACGAAATCCAAGTGAAGAAATGTTAAACTTCCAATACAAAAAGCAGAAGTTTTAAGTGGACAGTTATGTGATCTCTAAATGGCTGTGAGATCATGGGAAGGGTTTTTAAAATATATAATTTCCTATATTTCAAAGTTTTCTATAATGTATTTTTTATTTTTCAAACTGAAGAATGTAATTAAAAAGCAAAACCACTACCAAAAACATACTAATTATGGTCAATAAAATTTATATAGTAACCTTTCAATGTTTTTCTTTTGTATTTTCTTCATCTGAGAAAGTTCTCATTTATATGCATTGTCCTTATTACCTGATAGAGCAGCCCAGTAGAGTTTTCACTATTCTAGATCCATTCCCTCTCTGGGAGGAAATCCAGAGATCATGATCACCTTTTGCTATTCATTGCCTAGACAGACCACAGAATACACATGACTCTAAACATGCATTTTTCATTAGCCTTATGCCTCAAATATGGAAGCTAGGGGTGGCTTCCACCAGGTACCGCTACATATACACAGTTCTGAAGTGACATTAAAATCTCAGTACTTGTGAAGTCTGCTTTCATCTAGAATATTCCTCTACGTGGATAGATCTTCAAGCTTTCTAATACTGACTGGAACCCAGAAATATTTCTGTTGATAGTGGTAGCCTACTTTTTTCCAGGCCTACTTTTAAGCCAGGTACAGGAGGCTATATAACCTATACACCCCAATACCAAACACTTGCCAGAAAAGCTTTGGTGTTGCGGCACCTGGTTGGCTCAGTTGGTTCGGCATTTGACTCTTGATTTTGGCTCAGGTCATGATGGTAACACTCAGGTCATATGAGTAAGTGGTCAGTGGTAACAGTGAGCCCCTGAGTCAACATGGAGTCTGCTTCTCCTTCTACCCCTTTATGTGCATTCTCTCTACATAAATACATAAATAATAAAAATCTTTTTAAAAAAGAAAAGAAGAGAAAATCTTTGGGGTAAAGCATTTTCCTACTCAAGGTTCTATAGGAAAAGTATGTCAAGTAATAGCACAAACTATATAGTACTCAAAATATTCTTCTGGTCATATGTGGACTAAAAAATTTCCATCTTTGTTTACAATTTTCTTAGGTCTGTGTTTTTTCTTAAATATATGTTTATTGAGAGGACTGAAAAATTTAAGTAAAATTTTAGCCAGACTTGAAGTTTAAAAAGACAAACGCTTTTAGGGTGGAGAATATGAAATTCTTAGAACCACACCCCCAAAATAAAAATATCATATTAAGGAGCGTCTGGGTGGCTCAGTGGGTTAAAACCTCTGCCTTCAGCTCAGGTTATGATCCCAGGGTCCTGGGATCAAGCCCTGCATGGGGCTCTCTGCTTAGCAGGAAATCTGCTTCCCCTCCCTGCCCTGCCTGCCTCTCTGCCTACTTGGGATCTCTGTCTGTCAAATAAATAAATAAATAAAAATTAAAAATGTATATCATAGTAAGACACTTCTAACTGAAAATTTTGAGGATTAATATCTAGTTCTATGTGTATGGCTGCCTTTGGACAACTGAATGTCTGTTATTAAAGTGGTGAAATATATAATGCATTTACGTATGTATATATACATAAAAATAAAACACTAAGGGATAAGATTAAACAGATAAGATTTAATGCACACAAACACACCCACTTAAACACATCACAGTTAAACTGGAGAACTCTAAAAAAAAAAAAAAAGGAATTTTTAGCAGCCAAACTACAGATCACCTAAAATCTATTGTTTATTGTATTGACAGCTGGCTTCTCAAGAGCAACAATGCAATCCTAAAGATAATGGAATACTATCTTTAATGAGTTGAAGGAAAATAACTATACACCAAGAAGTCCATACTCCACAAAACTATCAAGAACAAATACTAAATACAGATATTTCAAAAAGAGACCTAAATACCAGAAGAATTGAAATAAAAAAT
Source organism: Meles meles (assembly GCF_922984935.1). Classification (NCBI taxonomy): domain Eukaryota; kingdom Metazoa; phylum Chordata; class Mammalia; order Carnivora; family Mustelidae; genus Meles; species Meles meles. The sequence continues at coordinate 18,000,838 of NC_060066.1, read as the reverse complement.
TAACAATGGTTATTTTTAACTATTGTGATTATTCACAATATTATGTTTATAAGTAATTATAAAGTCAGTCCTGGCTTTGCACAATAGTGCAGGATCACAAAAATGACTACGTAAGTGAAAAACCTTATAAAGTGATCTTAATCAATGGGGAAAATTATAATTGTTCGATGACCTCTAAAATTTGTCAAAATATTAACTACCTTCTTCCTATCAGTAACAAAGACAAGAAAACAAAACTACTACTATTTAGTTAATATAGTTTAATTGAAAAGATTAGAAACATTAAGAAATGAAGTGTTATTTCTGGTAAAAACTTATCAAGATTTGTTTAAGCAATCCTTGCCTTTATACAACTGACAAGAGTGAACATCTTTGTTACACTTTGCTAACTTGTCATATTTATAATTTTGGGTCATCTTCAAACATTTATTTTATTCTTAGTGCTTTAGGAGTTTTTCTTTGCCAGCTTCACCTCCCCTGGGACATCTTTCATCACAATTATTTTTTCATTTATGCTGACAAGTTCATCTTCACTAGGTTCCTCTAACTTCCTATCAATCTCAAATGGCAACATTGGTCAATGTTCTCAGAGGCAACTATTCTAGAACTCCCTTTATAGAAGGTTCAAGTTTCACTTGCAGCTTTGTCATTTTTTGTCTCTGCTACAATTCCATCTTAATTGACCAATTTCCTCTATTGGTTATCTATTTTTGTAAAATGTTACATGAGTTTACCACTGAAAGAAAAGGAGTCACTCAACTACATACTTTGCTCTCTATCAACTGAACAGATGTGCTGTGAGCCATCACTAATAGAGTTTGAAAGAAGTGATATGGTTGATCACTAATCATGAATTTGCATTTGTTATAAACAGTCACTTGCAGAATTAAAAGCTAGCTGCAAATATATATTTTATGCAATTATTCACAGTTAATACAACATAGTAACTGAAATGTGAAATGTGTTGATGGGAGACTGATGTTGAACATGATTCCTACAATTTGTACATATTGAAAACATTCAAAATGAAAACTGCCTACACATGATAATATGCATTTTCTGTAAGATTTTCTATATTTTCTGTAATGAACATCATTAATTTTGTGATAAGTAAAACTATTTTCAGACCAACAAAAACTGAGAGCATGTACCACCAGCAGTCATTCAGAAATGTAATCATAAAGGATTATACTTATGGCCAAAACAAAAGGATACCAAATGGGTGATATGAGACAAAGAAAAAATATATTATAAATATTGTGTATATATTTAAAATATCAAATGATTTTATTAAATCATTTTAATAATTTTCTTAAAATGTGTGTGTAAGAACATGATAGATTTAAAATAACAAAAATTTCATTATTTTAGAAAGGTTGTCATCAGGGATAAGTTGTTCTAATATACTTATTATACAAAAAACTAAAAATGTCATTATTTTGTTAAATATTGTATGTATGTTAAGATAGCTGGAGTGGGCACTAAAAGAATAAATATATAGAGTGGACATTCCAAAACATAGAGGGAGAAGATAGGAGAAATTAGAAACATAATCTAAAGAAAACAATCCAAAAAAAAAAGCAAGAAGCGTGGGTATAAAAAGAAAAGAAAAAAAAAAGGAAAAAATACATAGTAAAAAGGAAAATATTTCACAATGCTTGAAGATTAAATACAATGCAAAGAAAAGTGATAACTGTATTCCAGATCTCCCTCAGGTATTTGGTTAATGTAAGTTTAATATGAATCACACAGTTTATCATGCATATACAATGGAACAAGGCTCTCTGCTTCTATGTATCTTAGATGTTGGAATGAAATTAGACTTCAGGTTAAGTGAATACAACATTTATTCTAGAACAATGAAATGTGCAATTTCTTGAGAAACAAAATCTCTGTACCATGTAGAATTTGCATGTATTATAATTACATTTCATGGGCAAAAATTTTGGGGTCAAGTCTAATAAGAACCCCTGATGCTCCAACTGGCTGGACATGATTATAATTCTAAATTCTCAAAACACGTAGGACTCTGACTTTAAAAGTCACCACTAGATCTCCTCACAATGCTGTGTGCTTATCCAGTGCAAAAATGCACATACAGTGCCTATCTGTCCTTTCTTGCAGATCCTAATATTTGCAGCAAATAAAGTTTCGGTCCTCCTTTGGTAATGACTGAGGATTCCTACCTTAGTCTGTTTCCCAGATATAGTCAATTTATGTACCCCAAGTTCAGAGTGAGTTTCTAATAATCACTTAACACAGTGGACTGGGTTGGAATGGTCAAGTAGTATAAGGCCCAGGGAAAGTTAAAATTATTAAATTTGGGAAAAATAGATGCCATGAGATAGACAAAAGAATTTTGTTTGCCTATCCTCGAAAAAGAGAGGATTCTCATGGAATGTAAGATACTTAATATAAATTCTCCACCCCACAGGAGACTGATATTAAATAGCTTTTCATTTTTCATTTGAGAATATACATGGCAGTGATTTTTATAAACACAGATTCCTCAATGTAAAGTTGAGCAAAAATGTGATTACCAAAACAAAGTTCTTTCTCTGAAGCTTTTTAGGAAAAAGAAAAAAACTATTTTTTTCTTAAGCAACTATTTATTACATGACAAACTTTCACATAAGAAAGGGACATATCTGTGTCTAGCTACAAATACATGTAATAAATATATATGTGTGTACAATATATATATTATATGTATAGTGTACATAAATACAATTAAATCTCAAAGCAACCCTTTGAGAATGAAGAATTAATTTTATTTTACAATAGAAGAAATGGAGAATCAGATTGGGCAATTAATCCCTCTGGTGCCAGCTCCTCTACGCCATCCTGCAGGTCTGTTTGGGCTGATTTCACCGATTTCCCACCTCCAAGTAAGAGGCAGAGTGTATAACAACCTAAGCTTTCCAAACTTGCTCTTAAGATTCTTCTGGTACAGGAAGCAGCAAACATTTTCTATAAAGGTCAGACAGTACTTTACACTCTGCAGGCCACGTGGTCTCTCTCACAACTCTACTTCCTTGTTGCATGAAGACAGCCATACAATCAAAAATGAAAGAGAACAGCTGGGTTCCAAAAACTTAGACACTGAAATTTGAATTTCATGTAATTCTCAGACATCATGAGCTATCATCCTTTTGATTTTTTTCCAACCATCTAAAAATGAGGAAAACCTGCTTAGTTCATGGGAAATGGGAAGAAAAAAAAATGGGCAATGGGACAGATTGGATTCACCGGCGTATTTTACCAACCCCAGCACTGGGAAACAACTATAGGAGGGCACTGGCCTCTGTAGCTTTTACTGCCCAGTTTGGGAAGAACCAGAGCAGTTTCCCCTGGCTAAATAGTTAAGTGAAATCTGGACTAAGGCCTAGTGGAAACCAAACCATTTTAATGAATAGTCTCCCTTTGTCTGTGTCTGGCAAGGTTGTTTGCAGCAGGCATGTTCTTTGAATTAAACTTAGCAGTTGGAGTGTAAATACACTAAGCATTGGTTCATTAGCTTCACAATAAGACTCTTAGCATCAAGGATTTAACAGTCTGAAAATAGCCTCTGGCTGCAAAGAATGAGAATTCCGTCTTTAATCCTAAATTCTTCAGAAAAACCAAAATGCCTGTCTAAATAAATTTGCTTGAGAAATCATTTGTCAAAGATAGATGTTTCTGGAGACAACATGAAATTCATGAAAATGAAAGTTTTGACAAGTATGGGCATTCTTGAGCTTGGGGATTTCAAAGGAGATGGGCCATGTTTCTTAAAAGGTTTGGGATTAGAGAAAGGCACATCATCATCATAATCAAAGTTCTCCATGGTTTCAGTCCTTTCAGTTCTAATTGAAACAAAATTTGAGACTAATGATTTAAGCCCTGTGGGGTTTACAGCAGGAAAGTAGTCATTATAATTTTGAGTTTGCGAGTTTGTTCAGATCACAAAAGTTTTGGCCTAGAATCCTAACATAAGTCCCCAATTCCTACTCTGCTTCCACCTGCTGAATAAAAGCATCTACCAAGGACAGTTTGAGATGTGCTGAGACCTGGCCCCAAACCAAAGTTGTTTTTGTTTTTTTTTTTTTTTTAAAGATTTTACTTATTTATTTGACAGACAGAGATCACAAGTAGGCAGAGAGGCAGGCAGAGAGAGAGAGGGAAGGAAGCAGGCTCTCGGCTGAGCCGAGAGCCTGATGTGGGGCTGGATCCCAAGATTCTGGGATCATGACCTGAGCTGAAGGCAGAGGCTTTAACCCACTAAGCCACGCAGGTGCCCCCAAACCAAAGTTTTTATTCAAAAGCTACCAACAGTAGCAATCCTGCTAAGGAGGCATGGGGCTACCTACCACTTATGCCTCTGGCAAGAGGCACCAGGCCATTACTGGCCTTAAATACCCCTGCCATCTGTTCAATAAATATTTGCGGAACATGTCTTGTGCTACTACAAATGGATAATACACTTTATTACTATTATACAAATTGTTCCTTTTTGCATTCAGGTGTTTCATATATTGTTTAGATGAAGGAGTCCATTAAATTAGGGAATTAGTGATTTCCCAACAAAAGAGTTTGTTGCCAAACTTGGATATTTGGCAAGGGTTCAGTCAATATTGGCGTGGCTCCTCTTCTTGCAGGAATTCTTATGCTTATAAATCTCTAGCAACTCTTGAGCACTACCTTTGGTGCCAGAAACTCATTTTCCCTGTGAGAGAAGGGCTAATGTGATTCTGATTTTACAGATAAGCAATTGAGACTGAGAAGATAATTGGCTTAGACTGCACAGCAGGGACCAAATTAAGCCCCACCACCCACTTCTTTTTGACCCAAAACTCTGTGGATTTGGCTACTACTCAATGCAGCCCCTTAGCCCATAAGCTGTTAATGTTCCTCACAGGGGAGCTGACCAGAGAATGATCATTTACACCAGTTCATGGATTCCTCTTCACCAAGCCCTACCACCCCCAGTATACTTCAGGCATTTCTAGAGAAACAACGGACTCTAAGAGACCTACTCAAATCCAAAACCGAAGAGAATAAAAGCAACTGAACTAGACTTTAGGTAAATACAACTCCAGAAAAAAAAATCCCTTCAACTTTTCCTTTTCCCTTCCCGGCCTTAACTATAACTGGGCTCCATTTGTCAATTTCCAGCCCTGCCCTGTCCTTTCAGCCTTTTCCAAGCGTGCCTTTTGCTGCCTTCTTGGAGTTTAAGTCTTTCTTCTGGGTAGCAGAGGGAGAATGGTAGAGACTGAGGAAGAAAAAGGACTCATTATGCACTTAGACAAGAACATGCCAAGACTAAGATCAAAGATACAAACTTGTGCACTAGCCAAACATGCAATACGTTTGAAAGCAAAATGTCTTTACATTGAGGGTGCAGTGTGTAAGAGAAGGCAGTAAACATCTCCTCTGTTCTGTTTTTGGTGGTGTTGTGGAGAGGAGTGTTGGGGGGTTTTCATTTTTGTTTATTTTGTTTTTTGTTTTAACAGAAATCAAATCATTCTCTGTTAAGAATGTGCTTATTAACCGGGTGGGGCCAACACATCCCAATAAAGATAAGTTCAGCCCCCAAAAATATATAAGATCAGCCAAACACAACATTCAATCAAGTTTCAATTTAAAAACAGTTAAAAAAATAACACTCCCTAGTTCAGTTTGTTGTGTCCCCTGAATATTTCTTCTTTGGCGTATCTGTTGTATGGAATCTACATGGTTGTGTTTGTATACTTTACGGGGTTTGGATTAAATGTTAAAGTAAAAACAGTCTTTCTCAACAAAGTGCACAGTAAATGATTGTACCATCATTGACGAATTAGGTAAAACAGGACACGCACAAGAACCCACAGGCCTGTTTAAGATAATGGAGTTGGTCTGTTTTATGTTGTATTTTTAAAGGATCAATTTTATTAAAAAAAAAAGTCTGGGTTTCTAATATTTAAAAATTCACATAAAATTCAGTTTGTTTTGTGCCACAGTAAGCTGAAGCTGAATAGAGGCTGGCTCCTCCAGATGAAACAGACGTAATCCAGTTCAACACTATGCCCAGCTTGGTAAACCCATGTCCTTTATATACCAGGCCCCTCAAGAATTTCAGTTTACAACTTCTGATGCAAAAAAAAAAGTTAAGGACTTTTCATGAAAGTATGTATCCCATGTGGGATGAAAAGAGAAATCTTTAAAATTTTAGAACTTCAGGAAATTTTACATTATAAAAGAGTTTCTCCCTTGTCTAGCCTGAAACATCTATCAATACTTGAATCATCTAAGAAATGGACAAATTTGGACAAATTTGATGATCTGTTCTATGTTCAGAAAATTCATCTCAAGAATCACTGAAGATCAGTTTCCAGTATTGGTCTACATTGGCAGAGAAGAGTTAAAAGGAGTGAACACCTTTTATGATTTTATCACTGAGATAGTGATTCTGTGCAATGTTTGGAAAGTTTTATAACACAGGAAAAATTTCCTCTTACAGAATCTTACATAGTCCAAATGTCAAACAGATAAACACAAAGGTGCTTTTCTTGAATACGAGGAAGAATTTCCCTCCTCTCCTGGAACACTTTGCACAATCCCTAGAGCACAGCAAATAAGAGTGAGAACCATGGTCACCTTGAGTTGTAAATATATATCATGCTTTGACACTGGGATGACATCTCTTTCTCAAAGTCCTCTTACTGGCCATGTCACCATAAGCAGATAACTTATGATCTCTGAGCTGGTTCTTTGACTTTAAAAAAAAAAAAAGGATAATAAAACTTACCATGCATGTTCACAAAGAGGGTGTTTGTCGTGTTTTTGTGGCCCATTCCCCCCCATTGTCAGCCTAATATATTCAGATAGAGTTGACTCCATCCTCTGATACCAAAGGTGACACAAGACAGAGGCTGAAGCTGGAAAAAATCATGCCCAGGACCTCTCAGTAATATGTTTCATTTGGATTACTGAGCTATAGAATGTAGAAGATCTAGAGCTATTTGCAGGCATCTTTGTCCCGATGTGACAGACGTCTACCTGAGAATGATGTGAACAAATCAAATCAAAGCAGAGTGAAGAAAGAAATCTCCACAGTTCTATTACTTGAGCATCTGAACCCCGTTGTGCACAGTCCATCCCAGACTTCAGGGAATAGTCTTTATCCTCCACAGGGACATGAGCCAATAGACTGGCTTAATTTAAAAGCTAGTCCCTTTAGAGTTTTCCGTCATTTGCAGCCAAAAGAGTACTAATAACAGGGTCCTAACTATGTAGTGGCCCTAAAGACTGAATTAACCATGTCAGTGAAAGCCATGTTTAAATTAAGTGCCAATATTAATTTCCTTAAGTCAGCCTTTTGAGAATTCTGTCATTCTCATCCAAAGAGAATTTTCACCTCTTACCAAATTCCATGTATATTACCTTTTCTAATTCAAGGTGACTCAAAAAACATAATGTCTACTTACATACTTGTTCTTTTTGCTCACAAACCATGGTTACTTCAAATTTTATTCAGTCTTTAATGTGTATCTTAAGAACAACAGCAGGTCTGCCGATACACTAGATGAAAATTCACTACCAATGTTCACTAACAACAAATCAGTCACAAATTCCAGATCCCTGGACTTTTCCAGGTTACTTTCGATTTGCTAACTGCCAAAGACCTCTGGATTTCTAGACCAGGGAAGTTGTATTATCAGATGTTACTGCATTTTTGAAACACAGAAATGAACAAGATCAGGAAGAAGAGCATGGAATAAAATATGAGAAAAAAAAAGACTAAGACAAAAATCTGATTACTTCAGTAGTGGAGGAGTTAAGAACAATTTGAAATGCAGGAAATTAGTGAGGTCATAGAAACTAAGGGAGAGGACTTTCAAGAATTCCAAAAGTTAGAGAAAGCACAGAGATGAAAATGAGAAAATATTCACTGGATTGGTGACCAACCCTAGAGCACATCTGGTAGAATCAAAAGGGAGGGGAAAGAGATTAGAATGGGAAAAAAAGTAAAGAGAGAAAGAAGTAGAAGCAGTAATTATTAGCTATTCTTTTTAAAGTCTAAAGATGGGGGAAAAGGAAGAATTTATTAAGAAAAACATTTCTGAGTGAACTGAACAGAAATTGATCCATGCCCATGTATTATTCTAATTTCTTATACATAGTACAATTAAGCTAAAAACTAGAATATCAAACCAGACCCTGGACTGATCTGATAATTCACAGATCCAAACAGACTACACGTTTCCTGAAACAGACAATGATGCAGAAATTTGGGAATCAAAGTTAATGGTCAAGAAAGAATTCTTGAGCATCTCTGATGCAAAAAGTTGGTTTTATTAAAGCACGGGGACAGTACCCATGCGCAGAAAGAGCTGCACTGGGGTTGTGACAGACAACTGGTTATATACTTCCGGTCTGGGAGGGGGTTAGGGATAGCTTATGTTTCTAAGGGATTTTGGAAGCAAGGTTTCCAGAACCTTGAGGGGCTAGGTATTGTTAGGAAAAGGTCATTTATTATTATCTAATAACACCTTAGTCATGAAACCCTTCAGATGTGTATTAGTGGACCATATTCTTGGAAAATAACTGCTAACATATATCTTTGGGAATAGAGAGAAAGGAAGTTTCAAAAGAATTTTTATGTGTTAAATTAGACTTACAGGATTCTGTGGGATCGGGGATAATGTTAATCTAAAGATAACCTTTTGCCCTCGGTGTAGTACTAACATAGAGGCAGTTGGGTTCCTAGCAGAAGGTCACTGACTATCTCAAGGACTTATCAATGGGCTGTAAGTTACAACTTATCAATGGGCTTTAAGTTATAAGGAAATTTAATTTTTTCTTTTGTCTGTTTCTTACATTGGATAATATCTTTCAATTCTTTGAATTTTCCATACTACTTAGCTCTGCAAATGGGACAGAGTAGCTACAAGATCAAAATAACCATGTGAACGAACAAACTAAAAATGCTAATTTCATCACAGTTAATAAAAACCATTTCAGATTTTATGCCTTCTGTATAAGAAATATAATCAGTGAACAAATAAACTGGACTCTTCAAATCTTCTACTGACAAAATGATCCAGAAGAATGTAAGTTATAGAAATGGCCTTAATGGTTATCTTTTCAAATTTAACAGTTTCAGAAAAAAACAGTAGGTCCCAAAATAGTGTTCTTTTAAAGGAAGACAACTCTGAAATAATGAAATAAATCTGAAAGAACATTTTAAAGTGTTCAGAAAATAACAAACTCATAACCAGCTAACATAACTTCACAAAATATCTGACCCAAGAAAACAATACCTATTCTTGTAACTGAAATACTGAATTTATGCCTGAAGAAAGAGGTTCTGTGGATTGCATATTAGTGGTTTTAATAAAGCAACAGATGGTGAAGCAGTTACAAATCTGAGCATAAATCTTTCTTAACTACCACAAGCTAACTGCCCATTGTGTTTTAGGTCAGGTTCTTGGAAGCAGAACATAAGGCCAGGGTCCATGTGCCAAGTATTTATTAAGGAAGAGCTCCTGATGGTAAAGGAGTAAGTAAAGTAAGATAGGAAGGGGGAAGCAGCCAGGAAAGGATGGGATTTTTGGTTACGTACCAGCCTCAGACAAGATGATTTAATCCTGTACCAGCCAGTCCCCGGTATAAACCACTGACAGTGAGCAGGCAAGCAGGGGGTAAATTTCCAAGTGGGACTGGGGAAGTAGATGGCTCTAATAGATCAAGGGTAACCTCTTAAAAAAAAAATTAAGATCTGCTTTAGCCACAAAGCACACAGAGGTGGGGTGTCAGGGTATGCAAGTCAGTTAAAGGGATCACAGGGAAACTACGGAGTATACGAACACAGCTCTTACTGTGGGCTAGCTACTTTAATTTTTTATTTAAATTTTAGTTAGTTAACATATAGTGTAATATTAGTTTCAGGTACAAAATACAGTGACTCAAAACTTATACATTCATCACTTAGTATTCATCACCAGTGCACTACTTAATCTCCATCACCCATTTAATCCATTGTCCTGCCCATCTCCCCGCTGGTAACCATCAGTTTGTTCTCTATAGTTAAGAGTCTGTTTCTTGGTTTTTTTTCTCTTCCCCCCTCCCAAAATTATTTGTTTTGTTTCTTAAATTCCACATGAGTGAAAACATACGGTATTTGTCTTTCACTGACTGATGTTGATGTATTTCCCTTAGCATAATGTTCTCTAGCTCCACCTACATTATTACAAATGGCAAGATTTCATTTTTTTTATGACCAAGCAATATCTCATTGTATATCAGTCATCATCAGGGAAATACAAATCAAAACTACAATGAGGTATCACCTTACACTAGTCAGAATGGCTAAAATTAACAAAAGAATCAACAGATGTTGGTGGAGATGCAGAAAAAGGGGAACACTTACACTGTTGGTGAGAATGCAAACTGGTGCAGCCCCTCTGGAAATCAGTATGGGAGTTCCTCAAAAAGTTGAAAATAGAATCACCCTACAATTCTGCAATTATACTGCTAGGGATTTACCCAAATTTACCCAATATTTACAAAAATACTAATTCAAAGGGATACATACGCCCTCATGTTTATAGCAGTATTATCTACAAAAGCTAAATTATGGGGTGAGCCCAAGTGTTCATCTACTAATGAGTGGATAAAGAAGATAAGGTCTAGCTACTTTTGCCCTTTCAGTCTCTCTTCTACCTTCATTCTACTAGTGATGGTAGGAGTTCAAAAACTGTATTTCCTTGACTTCCGTTCAGTTAAGGTTCTGTATTAGAAATAGGTTCTATGAGATTTAGATGGTGGAAATGAAGTAGAGAAATCTTCCTGAACTGTGGGCTATCATTGCCATCCAGCAGGGTCATTAAAATCATTAATATGCCCTAAGCAGAGCTGTTGAATACATTCTCCAGCTTTGTACAGGTCAAAGTGCAGTGACAGAGAATCAAAAAGAATAAAATACTTAAGAATAAACTTAGCCAAGGAATAAACTTAAGAAGGAGGAAGAGTTGTATACTGAAAACCACAACTGCTGAAAAAAATTAAAGATGATACAAATAAATGGAAAGACATTCCATATCCACAGATTAGAAGGCTTCATATTCTTAAGATGTCCACACTATCCAAAGCAATCTATAGATTCAACACAATCCCTGTCAAAATGCCAATGGCATTTTTATTAGAAAAAAAAAAAAAAACCTGGAATTTCAAAGGACTTTAAATATTCAAAACAATCTTGAAAAATACAAAGCTGTAGGCTTCACAGTCCTGACTTCAAAATTTATTGCAAAGCTACATTAATCAGAAGAGTACAAAATGGCATAAAGACATAGACCAAGTGACTAGAATAGAGAGCCCAGAAATAAATGCTCCTGTATATGGCCAAATGATCTTCAACAAGGGTGTCACAAATAAATAATAGAGAAAAGATAATCTCTTCAACAAATGGTGATGGGGGAAAAACCCCACATGCATACCCACATGCAAAAAGGTAAATTTGGACCCTTACTCCATATACAAATATTAACTTAAAATGGATAAGAGACCAAATGTAAGACCTAAAACTGTAAAACTCCTCCTAGAAGAAAACATAAGGGAAAAATCTTCATGACACCAAATTTTTGGCAATGATTTCTTAGCTAGAACAACAAGGGCACTTGGGTGGCCCAGTTCGTTAAGCATCTGCCTTCAGCTCAGATCATGATCCCAGGTCCTGGAATTGAGTCCCATGTTGAGCTCCCTGCTCAGCAGGGAGTCTGATTCTCCCTCTATCCCTATCCCCCCCCCCCCCATCATGATCTCTCTCAAATAAATAAGTATTTAAAAAAAAACACACCAAAAGCACAGGAAACAAAAGCAAAAATAGATTACATCACAGTAAAGGAAACAACAACATGAAAAGGCAACTTATAGAAGAAAATATTTGCAAATCTCATGCTTGATATGAGGTTGACGCCCAGAACATTAAAGAACTACTATTCAACCAGAAAAATAATTTGATTTTTTATATCTGCAAAAAACTTGAATAGACATTTCTCCAAAGAAGATCAACAAATGGCCAATAAGCATATAAATAGATGGTCAGTATCACTAGTCATCAGAGAAACACATCGAAACCACAATAAGACATACAAATGCCTAACAGACACACAAAAAATGTTCAACATCACTAGCCATCAGGGAAATACAAATCAAAACCACAATGAGATACCACCTCTCACCAGTTAGAATGACAAAAATTAATAAAAGAGGAAACAACAAGTGTTGGTGAGGATGTGGAGAAAGGGGAAACCTCTTACACTGTTGGTGGGAATGCAAGGTGGTACAGCCACTCTTGAAAATAGTATGGAGTTTCCTCAAGATGTTAAAAATAGAGCTACCCTACAACCCAGCAATTTCACTACTAGGTATTTACCCCAAAGATAAAGATGTAGTGAAAAGAAGGGGCACATGTATCCCAAAGTTCATAGCAGCAATTCCACAATAGCCAAACTGTGGAAGGAACCAAGATGCCCTTCAACAGACGAATGGATAAAGAACATGTGATCCATATATACAATAGAAAATCACTCAGCCATCAGAAAGGATGAACACCCACCATTTGCATCAACATGAATGGAACTAGAGGAGATTATACTAAGTGAAATAAGTTGAGCCAAGAAAGACAATTATCATATGGTTTCACTCATATGGGAACATCTGAGTGTCTACTCTCCAGGTTCTGTTGCGAAAAGCAATTATGGTTCAGAGGTAGCATACCATAATTTAAGCTGGTGTCTCAGAAGTGCTCCTCTGAAGCAGGGGTTTCTATACTGTGAAGCAGTACACACAGGTCACTCGGAGATCTTATTAAAATTAGATTCTGGTTGGGTGAGTCTGGGGTGGGGCCCAAGATAAATAAGCTCCCTGTCCTCAGATCACACTTTGAGTATCAAGGCTCACAAGGCAAAGAACTGAGGGCTACCTCCAACCAACAGCCAAGGGGTTGCTGAACCCCTTGCTCCAGCAATCCTTGAGAAACTGGATACCACCAACAACCATGTGAATGGGTTTGGAGGAAACAGACGTTTCCCCAGTTGGGTCTTAATAGGAGTGCAGCTCCAGTCAGTGTCCTGAGTGTACCCTGTCACAAACCTGAAAGCCAACGACCCCACTGAGCTGTATCCAGATTCCTGATTCATGAGAACTACAACTTGGTAAGTATACATTGTTTTAAGCTGTTTTATTTTTTAATGTAGACTAATATAGGTACTTTAATAGAGAACATGGCCCTATCCCTGGATCTGACCTTGATCTCACCACAGGCCTTAAGAAACGGCATTACTATTAGACTTCCAAATGCACTGAATTCCATATATTAATAAAATCAATCCTCAGAGCCAATCAGCAAAATGATTTTTGAAGAAGAACAATTTTTGTGCACTTCAGTGATTAAGTTTCCCCTATTTCATTTCTATTCTCTGTGGGGCCTGGAATGATGCATCTATGTCTTTTGCTGGTGATTCATTTCTACCCTATGACACCCACATTGGTCCTTAAAACACAAAAACACCCCTGATATTTTAAGCATTGGCAAATAACCATTAGAAAAGCTGAATTAGCCAAGTTGACATTGCTTAGGACTAAAACCATATGAAAATTTTCTCCCCATTAGAACTGAGGTATAGTCCTTGCCTCTTGTTAAAGGTGCCATAACCCTCTGTGCCCTCTTGAGGGCCTCAGCTATGCCTGGGTCAGTTACTACACTGGAAGGATGGAGTCCACTGAATCCTGACAAGGCAGGAGGTCCAAGTGGCTGAGTTTACTTTCTCCAGGCATGAATTCAATTCTTTGTTAAAATAAAGGCAAAAAACAATTTTTACCTAGCTAAAATTTCTAAATCATATGGAAGACTGTAGATTCCTATTTGTGATTTGCTAGCTTACCAGTCTTTTAACTGGACAAATCCTTCTGTTTGTATTCTCACTTCATTGCATAGGTTATACCCCCATTTCACTGATGAGGAATCAAGCAGAGAAAAATAACTCCAGGTCTACACAGCCAGCACACAACATGGTTCCTTGATATCTATCATCTCTCTTTGTGGCCACAAGGCCACTTCTCTTAATGGCTTCTCGAGCCCTTCTGCAAAGATGGCTTTCTTGTCTCTGAGTAGGTATTCTAGTCACTTACCTTTCTCATTAGTATTCCATCAAATCTTTGCTATATTCACTTTTGCATACCAGGAGAATATGTTTTATAACGAATCAGAAAGGCTTGATGACTTACAGTCTCTTGGCAATGCATTCTGGCAGCAAAGTTGCCTGAGGACTTATCAGTTTAATGCATGTGTGTTTGTGAATTTCTCCGCTCCCACCCAGAGGGAGAACAATATCCCCCTGAACATGACTATATCTAGATTGAGACTGAATTAATTTGTAGGCACTTATCCCCTTGCCTACAAAGGTAAGTTTTAAAAAAATAGACATAGAAAATCCTATTGTGTCAGCAAGGTGCTTATAGCACTGGCAGCCTTGGATTTTTAATATATCTCTAAAAGACTGTTTTCCTCATCAAGTGAATAAGCAGATGTCTTGAAGTTAGAGACTTAAAATTCTTTGTCCAACACAGCTGATGCAGACCAAAACACTATTGCAAGAACATAAAATGAAAGGCTTTAAATTCCTCATCATTTTAGTTACTGATTTAACCTTATGAAATGGGTGTCTATGTGTAAACAGTAACTTCTTATTTTGCTATGGAGAATTTTGTCTTTTCAGGAAAGAATACAGGGACCCAAACTTCCTTTCCCACTAAATCCCAGAATTAGGTATTTTCTTATCAAAGTTACTAGCCCAAAGGGACAAGTTGACCAGGTTTTGTGGCCCTCTCAATTTTGAAATATTTAAGACCATGAAAAACTGAATAAAAGAAGATCAAAAGACATTTCTGTGCTGCATTGAAAACTGTTTAAGGACAGGAAGCAAGTAGCACTTATCCCTTGAGCTTCCCTATGGACATTGACTATAATAGTAAAGGTATAATACCAAGAAAATTTACACTAACACCCCCATTTTACAGAAAAATGTAAGTTGCTGACCCCAACTTACAGTTAGTATGGAGCAGGCATTCCCTTAGAATTAGAGAAGAGGAGAAGCAGAGAGGGGAAGAAGGGAAATAACAGACGGACAAGTAGTTCTCATCTACTCTCCCAACACTTTAGTTATAACAAACTGAGGTGTATTTCATTTGGTCTGCCCTTTCCCTATTCTGTCCCCTAAAGCAGGTGATATTTGATGGTGAAATAATCTAAAAGGCAATAGTATAAAAAGGAGGAGCAATGGTCCAGAATAATCCAGGGGGGGAGGATATCTTTCTAGTGTTAGCACGATAGTAAATGCCCCTTAGACATTTTCTTTTTTCAAGCAGAACACTGTGGTATAGAGAACAAGAACAAGAGCCTGCAGGCAGGGTCCTCATTATTTATCCTATTAGCAACTAGCAATGTGATTCTGAGACTATACTTAAACTGTTGTTTCATCATCTGTAAAAGGGTAATTTTTAGATTGGGATTTCTGGGATGACTTTAAAAGATGGTATTGATGGCAGAGCTTGTCAAATGACTGTCACAATATTTTCGTGAAGTTTAAATCTGAGAAGTACTCAGGAAACTGCAGTCATCATCATGATCATATAACAGGATCAAGAGATCCTGGTGTGCAATAAAAAAAAAATGGGCAGAGAGTATATGAAACAAAAAAGTTTGGAATTCCATAGCTTATCATCATTAGCTTAGAATTTCTACTTGCAATTACATAGTCTTTGAGTCACTAGTCTGGTTTCTGAAATTAGCCTTCTACAATCCAGCCAAAAACACTCACATGCAAGCAAAGGAACAAGAGGTATCTTGAGAGAGATCTATTTCCCTTGGTTCACACAGGTTACAATCTAGGGGCAGAGCCCTTTGCAGAGGCAACGATATTGAAGACTCTGCTTCTGGCGAAGTTGAGTAACTGAAAAGACACCCAACATCACTGGTCATCAGGGACATGCAAAGTAAAATCATAGAGGAAGGGAAAGGGAGGAGAAAATAAAATAAGATGAAATCAGAGAGGGAGACAAACCATAAGAGACTCTTAACTCTAGGAAACAGAGGGTTGCTGGAGGAAGGTGGGTGAGGGGATGGGTCATCTGGGTGATGGGCATTAAGGAGGGCATATAATGTAATGAGCACCAGGTGTGATATGCAACTGATGAATAACTGAACTCTACATCTGAAACTAATGATACACTATGTTAATTGAGCTTAAATAAAATAATATTTACAAAGAGAGAGAGATACTCTTCCATACCCTCTAGGATAGCTAAAATTTAGAAAGACAAAAAGACAAAAAGCAGAACCAGACCCAGAACTACAGACAACTGACTGTTGCCCATGGGAAGGGGAATAGGAGATATAGCCTTCTGGTTATGGAATGAAAAGTGATGGGAATAAAAGGTAGAGTTTAGGAAACAGAGTCAACAATACAGCAATAGCATTTCACGGTGACAGAGGGTAGCTACACCTGTGGTGAGCACAGCATAATATAGAGAGACACTGAATGACCATGTTGTACACCCTAAACTAATATGACAATGTGCTATCCTCAAAAATTAAAATAAGAAAGTAAATAGTTGGTATCTCCAGGCATGGGAAATTTTTTTCTCTCCTTGTTTGGGCACATTGTTTGAATTTTTTAATAAAAATAGTAAAAATATTTTATTAAAAATACACTTTATCAGTAAGATTTTTTTCTTTCCTTGTTTGGGCATATTGTTTGATTTTTTAAATAAAAATAGTAAAAATATTAAAAATATGTTTTATCAGTAAGATTTTTTTAAAATGTAGAACTCGCACCTTGCTAATGGGAATGTAAAATGCTACAGCTACTGCATAGTTAACTATTCTTTTCTTGGCAACTAATAAGCAATCAGAGGAGAAACCTTTTAAGACCATGCAAATGTGCTGCTGCTTCTAAAAATTGTCTTCCCTGATTGAACATTCACTGATAATTCTTGCCTGGAACAATCTTCAGTATGATGACTGCAGGATTGGGAGTAACCAACACCTGTACTCTCTCTACATTTGCCACATGTCCCCTATCTTTGTATTTATTATCAGAATGAAAGCATACTATTTTTTTCAACAATAGATAATTCAATACTGTCAATTATTTTGCACTCAAACAGTCCCAGCTTTGTTCAATAGGAATCCCTTCATGTTGACTCCCATGTCCTTGGGATATGTCCTATTTAAAACAAACAAACACTTGATTATCTCTTGACTCTTCAAAACTTTCAGAAGTAAATCCAGTAGGAATATACTTCCTCTGTTTGTAAACTCCTTAATCTCCAAATCCTCCCCCTCATTCATGTCTGTCTGTATTTTAAATTTTAATTCCAGTATAGTTAACATTGTTATGTTTCAGGTATACAATACAGTGATTCAGCAATTCCCTACATTACTCAGTGTCCATCAAGTGTACTCTTAATCTCCTTCACCTAGCTCACCAACCCCCCCCCCCCCACACACACCTTCCCTCTGATAAGCATCTGTTTGTTCTCTACAGCTAAGTCCTGTCTGGTTTTTGGTCTTTTCTCCTTTGTTCATTTATTTTGTTTCTTAAATTCCACATATGACTGAAATCATACGGTATTTGTCTTCCTCTCACTTATTTCACTTAGCATTATACTCTAGATCCATCCATGCTGAAAATGGCAAGATTCCACTTTTATGGCTGAATAATATTCCATTGTATATATACACCACAACTTTATCCATTCATCTATCAATGGACACTTAGGCTGCTTCTATAATTTAGTTATTGTAAATGATGCTGCAATAAACATAGGGGCGAATGTATGCGTTCAAATTAGTATTTTCATATTCTTAGGGTAAATACCCAGTAATGTAATTACTGGTTCATAGGGTAATTCTAACTTTTTGAGGAACCTCTATACTGTTTTCCACAATGGCTATCCTAATTTGCATTCCTACCAACTGTGCACAAGTGTTCCTGTTTTTCCACATCCTCGCCAACACTTGTTTTGTGTTTTTAAATTTTGCTATTCTGACAGGTGTATGGTGATAGCTCATTGTGGGTTTGATATAGCATTTCCCTGATGAGTGATGTTGAGCATCTTCTCATGTGTCTGTTGGCCATCTCTATGTCTTCTTTGGAAAAATGTTTGTTCATGCCTTCTGCCCATTTCTTAATTGGATTATTTGGAGTTTTGGTGTTGAGTTGTGTAAATTCTTTCATGGCTGTCCTAGCCCCCCTACTAGGCAAACAAAATCCCATAGAGGGAAAATAATGTTCTAGCCATCCTCAGGACCTAGGGCATACTAAGTACCATATGTTCATACACACACACACACACACACACACACACACACACACACATTTCTCTCCCTTTTATGAAGTTACAACCGTACAAATAAAAAAGATAATTATTTCCCTGGTTCCCAGCACAGTGCTTTTCATATACCAAGTACTCAGTAAGCATCTGTGGGAAGAAGTGAAACTACTACTTAGAAAGAAGAGGGACACATCTGTTAACAGAAACATATCTGCAATGCTGGGCGATGAGGTATAGAATATGACATAAAAAAAAACTCAACATGTGGTTTTTCTAATCAGCTGTCCCTTTTGTTCTGTCTTTTGCATGTGGTAGTGACAGGGATTTTTGTGGCCAAAGCCCAAGTTTCCTGAGTGACTCAGCCTTGTTGCCCCACATGTTGCCAAGAGCTAATTGCCTTCATGCTGCTCTAATAGTAATGGCAACCACCATATCTTGAGGGCATTTTAAGTGCCAGATATGAGATGGATGGTGGCCTTCCTCAATCTGTTCCCTGCACAGTAAGAGGAGCCAAGGACTGCATATTTATGTGACCCCAATTTATTAGTGCCAAATCAAATTCTACCAGAAAGCCTTTTTTCTAATCATCTTCCATGGAGCCCATTGTCTTCCCTACTTAACAAGTTGAAGCTGATGTGGTAATATGGCAGGTGTCCGCTCCTAACCAGTTATCATCTCCACCTTTCTATGCTCTCTGTTGTACAATCAGGTAGAGAGCACCTGGAAAACACATATCCCTGATACCTTGGCCAGGAGGGAAGTTAGATTTAGACAATGAGAGATGCTTGTGTGAAATCTGGAAGGTGGAAGAGAAGGAATGCCACCACCCTGCTGTCAACACCTTCCCAACACACACTCACTCCATTCTCTAGAAGCGAGACTTTCATTGATTTTTTCTTAATTCTTCCTTTGCCAGGCAGCAAAATCAAATCCTAATGATTTCTGGATCAATTGATTTACTGATCAAGGCCAAGTTTTCTAAATCAAAACATTCTGGCTGGGACACAGTGACCTATAACAAAGTTATCTTTGATCCATGACATATTTTGAGCATAAACCTGTTCACAGTTTGAATTCTAAGCATTTGCATAAACTATATTTTCAAAGGAGAAAAAACATCATCACCTGGGGAATTTAACACAAATATTGCTGTCTGCTTAATTTTTTTTCTTCTAAGCTTAGAGAATCACCAAAATCACAAACACATGAACAACAGGTAGGTAAAGATGGAAAGTAAGGACATTTTAGATTTAAAGACTATCCTGATTAAGTGCACTGAAAACAAGGGAAAAACAATAGGATGGCTTTGGTTTGGGTTTTTTGGTTTGTTTGGTTTTTTTTAAGATGAAGGGAGAATAAATGCATTCAAACATATTCAATTCAGTTAGGAGTTCTACACTTTTGACGTAGGGCTCAATTGAATATCCTAGTATTGTAAAAAATAGATTTTTTAAAAACATTCTTTGAACTCAATACACCTAACATCTCACTTGTACAATGAAAGCCTGTAGTTAATGTAACTAACCATCCAGGTTTGACCAGATTGGAGGGGTTCCAAAGACACAAGGTTTGGGATTAAAACCAGGTTAAGTCCTAGGCAAACCTGGACACGTTGGCTACCCTACCTGCACTCATGAAACAAAGACCTCATAATGCCTTCTGAAAACCCATAAGGTTTTACTTTAATAAAATGGCTAGAGGAAAATCTTCTATTCACATAATCCTTTTTACTTCATACACATTAATTATTGCCACAGCTCTTAAGCTAGTAGGTTCTGAACCACAATTATGTATTAGGATCACTGTGAGAGAGGCTTCTAAAAGGCTGAAACTACCCACACCACCCCACGCCCCACGCACACACAAATTAAATCAGGCTTACTTTGTGAAACTCCCTGCTATGATATGCTCCTAAGTCAGTAAAACTGCTAACTTTAGTTTAAGTCTCAAGAGTTCCATTTTACAGCAGAACGTGGAGTTTGAGTGACTAATGTCATAGCATTATTTTGTATCAGAGACAGAACAAAGTCCCTAATCTTCCTGAGGGACGAAGGAGCTATAATGACACCTGAAAGTGTTCTGATTCAGATAAGAATCAAAATCTCTCCCCTGCCAGACCACAGTTAGTCTTAGGGGTAATTAAGAGGTTAAAGAAGGAAAACTATTGGAGTAATCATACAGTTAAGCCTCATTGCTTTAGCAGACTTTCCCCTTTAGAGATTTTACTAGACCCACCACTGTGCACTTGACGGGAAAGGACGGTATGTCTACCTCCATTCTTGCTACTTAAGAGCATTCTTCAGGGATGACAAAGAGTTACATTTTGGCTAATGAGGTTTGGGTGTTACTGCATGAGGGTCATGAGTTCAAAGCTGACTCACACAAAACCATGGTTTTTAGAAGGAGGAGCAGGCAGCAGAAAAAGGACAAGAGCTCAGAGAAAAAGCAAGGATAACTAATAGTCATTAGAGAAGATCAAATTGAGAGACTGGAATCTGAGTCCGCTTCCCTATTTTCCTACAAAAATCTTTGGTAAAATCTTTCCTTTTTCATGAATTGTGGAGTTAAATCAGGTTTAGAAGATGCAACTATGTGCACGGGAGAATTGTCCCATCTGGGTTATATTAGGAATACTTACACATCCTTATATTCATATATTAAATATTCATCAAGTATCTACTATGTAGTAGACACTATGCTAGTCTCTGAGGATAAAAAGATAGAGAAGTCATGCTCTCTGCCCTGAGGAAGGTTATAAACAATCCAGAGTGTGCTGTTTTACCTTTTTAGTAGGAATTTAGTGTCTGATTTTTCCATCTGAAGTGAAAGACTCTTAGAGACTGTGCCATCATGTCCAATAAACAAAATACACATCAGAATAAATAATCCTCAGAGGTACTGTTTCATTATCTTACTTCTACATGCTTACTGTGAAGCAGTAGAAAGAATCAGGACCTCAGCCAATCTATCCACTGAGGTAAACATTGGCCCATTGGACCTGGAACTGGTAGCCTGAGAGCCAGCGAGTTATACTCAGATGGTGAGCAAATTTCAAACAGAGCTCCCTGACAGGAGAGCCATGGAGAGCTGTGTAGGCTGTGCATTATGGAAATGCTAAAATTCAACCAGTGCTCTGTTTGGGAAGTTTGGTACTCCAGAAGACAACTGCATCCACCAAGAAAAGCCTGTTAGGTTTTTCACTGGTTTTGTTTTTTGTTTGTTTTCAATTAATCTGATTCACACCAAGACTTAGTTTGTCCTCGATGGTTCCTGGAGTCTGAGTGGATATGCTGTAGCAAAGATATCTAAACAACTCCCCTGTAAAGATGGAACAGTAGAGAACAGACACTTAGAAACACATTTGGACTCTAGAAATCATCTCCCAGAGCTTAAATTAAAGGTTTCTTTTTTTTTTTCTTTTCCAAAGATTTTATTTATTTATTTGACAGAGAGAGAGACCACAAGTAGGCAGAGAGTCAGGCAGGGGGTAGAGCAGAAACTCTACAAAGATGTGCTGTGGAAAACCTTCAGAAACCTGGTCATAGTAAGGGAAACAAGGTGGGAAAGGTTCTGACCTAGGTTTCCAAAGACATGAAAGAAATCACCATGAAGAAAAACCCTACAAATGTAAGAAATGTGGGAAAGCCTTCCATTTTCTTGAATCTTTCCAAATACATGAAAGGATTCATACTGGAGGGGGGGGGGAACCCCTCCTAATGTAAAGAATGTGGGAAAGCCTTTATGTGACACACAAGCTTTCAAAAACACATGACAATGAATATGGGAGATGTACCTTATATACATAAAGAATGTAGGAAAGCCTTAAGTTGTTCCACTTCACTGAGAACACATGAAAATGGAGAAACCTTATGGAAAAGCTCTGATAACACTGAAAAAGTCTTTAAATACCATCAAACTTTTTGAGCACATGGAAGGTCTCACAGAAAAACCCTGTGAATGCACAGTGTGGTCAAGTTTTCATTGCTCACCTACATTCCCAAATACATGAGAGAAATCACAATGGAGAGAAAATTATAAATATAAAAAGTATAATAACATATTCAGTTCTTCCAGTTCTATTGAAGATGTGAAAATCTTTACACTGGAAAGAAACCATGAATGGAAACAACATGGCAAAGCCTACAAGGATACAGTTCATTATAATCACATGAAAGAACTCATACTAGAGAGAAACCCTCTGAATATAAGGAATGTGGAAAAGCCTTCAGATGTTATCAGAGTTGTAGAAGGCATGAAAGAAATCATACTGAAGAGAAACTCTATGAATGTAAAAAATGTGGTAAAGCCTTCAAATATTACAGTTCCATATAAATACACCAAAGGACTCACACAGAAGAGAAACCCTGTGAATGTGAAAAATGTAGTAAAGCTTTCAGTTCTTCCCATTTTCTTTGAAAACATGAAAGAACTCACTGGAGAGAGATTCTATGAATGTGAAGAATGTGGGAAAGCCTTCACATTTCATGCAAACTTTAGAGGACCTGTGAGAGTGCACACTGGAGACACACCAGAAAATGTGCAGAATGTGGGAGCTTTCTGTCACCCTAGGTCCTGCTGAAGGCATGAAAAGACTCAATGGATAAAAACCTCTAAAGTAAATGGTGTAGAAAAGACTTCAGTTGGCCCACATCCTTAAATGTGAAAATTCTTCCTGAAAAGAAATACAAAGTAACATGAAAAAGCTTGATGGGAATTAATCCATGTATAGTGTTCCAGGAAACTTTCAACACGGAAGAATTGTTATTAAAGTTGTGTATATGTATATATATATATATATATATATATATATATATATATATATATATTCTGCTTACTGAGCCTCTTTCTAAACGCACATCATCTCAATGTGAATTTTTACTAATCACTCTTAGAAATGAATATTGAGGTGAGAGAATTCTGAGCTATCTTTCAACAAAACTACCTAAGATTACAGGTAGTGTTTTTTCCTATGTCAGTTAATAATATTTTCTCTTTCCATTATGAAGTCTGTTGGATCCATGGATGAACTGAAGTATATTTCTAATATGTAATTAGGTTTAAATTTTTGTCATGTTTTGTGTTAAAGGGCCATTGAAATACTACAGTTTAGTATGTGTTGGTATTTTCTACTGGTCTTGTGCAGCACTTTCTGGATATCCTTAATCCACTATATGTATTATACTTATATTCCTGAAAAAGCTATTTATTTGTTTATTTATTTACTTTAGGGGGTAGAAAATGAAAGGCTTCTGTATTTTTTTAAGATTTTATTTGTTTGGGAGAGCATGGGGGGAGGGGAAGAGAGAGACAGAGGGAGAAGTGGACTCCATACTGAGCAGGGAGCCCAATGTGATGCTCTACCCCAGGACCCGATATTATGACCTGAGCCAAAGGTGGACATTTAATCCACTGAACCGCCCAGGTACCCCTAATTTTCCATAATAATAGTTGAAATAATTTTGTTTATGGTAAGTTGAAAAACAGTTTTTAATTAAGGTAATTTAGGAGAAACTAAGAGGAAGAAAAATTCTTTTCTCAGACTCAAAAAGTATCACAAATGCAGAGTTTTGAGAAGATTAAGTGTATCTAAAATAGCACAACAATAACTGTTCAGACTATGAAAACAAGAGCAAATTTATGATTATAGCCTTTGGGAACCTCTCCAAAGATACAAGCCTATAATTTTTAATGATAAACATGCAAACTTCAGCAGGTGCCTAGAAATGGAAACCCAAACTAAAGACTAAAGATGCAAAGACCATCCCCCCGACCCCCGCTGCCCCAGGGAGGAGGATGTAGGGCAGTGCTCAGGCAGAAGACCCATGTACGCAGAGTCCCTGCAATGGAAAGAGGGCTAGGATTCTTGAGAAACAGGTTGGAATGGAGTGGTCCAGGAAGGGATTAATACAAAATACTATCAGAGTCATCACGTAGGGCTTGGTGGAACAGGGTAAGGATTTTCTTTTTCCAATTCTAAGTGTTAATTGGAAACATTTAGTGACTTTAACCAGGAGCATTTTGTAACCAGATTTGTGTTTTTTAAAAATCACTCTAGTTGCTGTGCAGAAAGTGAGTTGTTGGAAAGAAATAATTCTGTTGGACAGCAAATTTGACTGAAAGTCAGTAGAAACAATGGGTTTAACATGTGTTCCCATCATTTACTAGAGAATTCTTACATCAGGTCTCAGATCCAAATGGGAAAGTAACTGACAAAAACATAAACCCATGGGTAGCTCATTTCTATATAAATGTTTGTATTCAAAAACTATTGAATAAGTAAAGAAATTGTAATTCCTTTTCATTCCAAGGGGGCCAAAAGTCTCCATTTCCTCTCTATGTTGACTACCCGATGAGAATTGGAAGAGGGTGGACTGTTGCCATATTCTTTCCTTTGAATTCCAGAATCAGAATAAATGGGGATTTACAATAGTCACATGTCCCATTATTACATTATTTTGTGTGCACTCCAGGGGAACAATGAGTAGTAACATTGAATACAACTAAATGGCTTATTCATTATAATCCCCAGAGATTCAGAATGCATGTGTCAGGATCAATGCTTTCCATCTCCATGAACTACAGTTTTCCAGCATATCATGACTGTTTTAGAACTGAGTCTAATGAACATTATAGGAACCATTACACATACCTACAACCATCCAGATCCTGGGTTCTAAAGTCAAATATAAACTATAATATTTTACTCATTAAGTTTTGATCCTCTCTTAAAACCTTGTAATTTCATCTTCTGAGTCCTGATTTTAATGAGATCCAATAATCCTCGCTTTTGAATTTGCATTCATCTTTGTTCTTAAAGAATCAAGAGTTCTTTTATGTTATATTGGGTTTAATTGTGATGAATACACTTCATGCTAACGATTACCTAAGTAACATCAGAATGTCGGAACATCAAACTCAGCAAATACATTCTCTCTCCCAGACTTGAATAACTGTTCAAATACCATCACAAGTTTGAAAGTATCTCTCCTTAGTGGGCAACTCATATGTGCTATATTTTATTAGTGGAAGGTGGAAGTTTTGATTTGACAGAGGGCAGCATAAGTAAATTTACACATGTGACCATGCCAAAGAGAAAAATCAACTTCTACATGCTTGTAAAAGCCTTGGCAATTGATTCCAATGAGGAATTAGGGAGAACTCACAAAATAGTGTTTCTTCTACAAAATTCCAAATCTTGTCAAGAGTTTTCAGAAATCACTGACAGACCACTAAAAGTTCATTAGTACTCAAACAGGTCTTTGACCTCTTTCCAATAATTCCCATGTGTGAAACATGAAAACTGACAAAAAGATTAGAAAATTTCAAAAATATCAGAACTCCATCAGACTGACCTCTTGATTTCCTCTTCTATTTTTTTAAACTAATATAGTAGGATTATGTGTCTCTTCAAGGACAACTTCACCTTCTCTCTGTTGGTCATATTGATACATTCTATCACAAAAATGTTTAGTCAATGTAACAATATATCCTCTGGGTATATAAAGTCATTTACATGTTTAGATTCATTCCCCTAGTTAACTTTAGGTTGCAATTTGTTAATTGCATCCTAAACCCTGGATAAACCCTGGATTTATCATTTATTTCCTTTTTTTAATTGCTTATATCATAAATGATAGGTTAGGGCAGAGAGAGAAGAAAAAAGGGAAAATGAAAAGAGAACAAAGTAAAAGAAATTATGAAGATATATAGACAACCAGGGGGAAAAAAGCATTTGAGCCATGTGGCCATCTGGAACTAACCATAAATCTTTTATTAAAAATTGCTTTGATACCAGTCATAGCTAAGAATAAAGGTTTTAATAAGAAAAACTCAGCAGTCAAAATTTGAAGAAGTCAATGAAATTATCACTGATACCAAAGTACACTCTTGCCAAGTTACTAGGTTTAACACCAACATTCTATATATTCTAACTGACCTTGCTGCTTTGGAGACAAAAGTGAAAAACCAACTTACTAATAATGTGTTAGCAATAATCAGGTCAAAATAAGAAGACTTCACATTAGCATTTCTACAAAATAGACCAATATTAGAGAGAGGAATAAGATCAATGCAAATTATTTCCAATTTAGGTGCACCTTGAAAAGACTTGTCACCAGAGGCAATTTTACTGTCTAACATCGATAGTTTTTGTTGGCAAATGGTATTTCCTTCCCAAACAACCTATACTATACATCAGATCTCTCACTTAGATCAAATCAATTGTTAGGGCTAATGTTCTATTTTGATTTTTTGTAACAAAGTTACTTAACAAAACATTTGAGACCCTTACCTGATGCATAATTATGAACATGGGAACACAGAAATTTATACTGGAATGAGAAAGGCATGAATTTTTGTAAAAATTTTGGAATGACCATAGTTCCATTAAATTTAGGCTACATCTTGCCAAGCTTTGTATTCAAGATAAACATGGCTGAGATTAGAACAGTCTGACATAGAGGGCCCTTGCTGAGAGCCAGGGTCCTAGAGTTCAGTCCATGGTTCCTATGATGACTTGGTATGTGGCCAGGGCAAATTTCTTCATGGAAGCTTTGACACCACCCATAAGACAGAGGTCTAAGGGGAATGAATGGGCTTATTCATGTGAGTCATAATCTCATCAATCAAGGGCTGGTTCATTTTCTATCAGGTGTGACATGATAATTTTTAGTGAATTCTATTGTATCAAAATAAACTTTTTCCCTATTTATATAAAGTTTATTCATTTTATTGCAATATATTTGCTCTTACTACAAAAATAACCACCCCTCTGAGAGTGGAATGGCTTAGTTAAAATCAATCACAGGATAATTTATTTTGATTTTGACCCTGTCAGACTTCAGTGATTAACATTTCATCGTTTGTGCCATTGGACAGTTTCTCTATATTCAAAGACAAGACCTGGAAATTGGACTTGTCAGCATTCCTTTTAAGCTTTTGGCATAGCTGTAATTTTATGCATGTGTTGGGCAAAAGAAGAAAGTTCTAACTCAAGGTAATATTAGAGCCCTTTGAAATAAGGACTCCTCTAACCTGTGTTCAGACTTTCTTCATATGTGGAAGAAACTGAGAAAACTCCCAGAACTTCAAAGTTTCCACATCAACCTTGTCTTTCACAGGACTATAGAAAAGATGATGAAGGCACTTGCCCATTTTCCTCTGTTGGTAAGATCCTAACCAGAGACCTACTAAACCCCCATTATGGAGGTAATCATATTAAAGCATGGCAGTGTGGGATGCTTTGTAGTCTTTTTTATTCATTTAGTCAACAAATACTTTTGAGCTCCTATTAGGTGTTAAGTGCTGAGTAGGACCTGGAGACACAATAATGGACAATACAGAGAAGTTCCCATTCTTAAGATTATGTAGTCTCACCGGATAGGGAGATAAATAGGCAACTCCAATACTGCATGATGAAGGCTATGACAATGTTCAAGAGTAACCAGCAGGAATTCTAACCCAGTCTAGAAGTGACAGTTGAAACATCCAAAGTCAATCTTCATTATCTTCATTATCAGGACTCCATATTTATGAAACTGCCTGTTGCTAAAATTTATAACCCCAAAATCAATACTTAAGGTGCTTTTCTGGGCATTCACAGACTGAATGGCTCAGAGCTTGAGATTTTTTGAGTGTCCACACTCACACATTCCTAGCTGAACGGAAACAAGATGGCGCTCTGCCTTCCAGCTGAACTGAAACAAGAAGATGAAGGCTATCTGCAGACGGCTGTGCACAGGACAATGCAAGACACTCTGAAACCAGCCTGTTAGACAAGGTTTGGACCCCAACTCTGGCACCTGTTAGTGGGGGATCTGGGGCAAGACACTAAACACTTCCAAACTTCATTTTCTCTTATTTAGTAGTGTAGAGTCAATAACATCTTACCTAACGACTAAGGTGTCTCTAAAAGGTTAAGGAAAATTGTAAAAGTGCTTTGTAAATGGTAAAAGATCACAGAAAAAGATTAGTTATCAATACTGGCTGCCTTTCCCATCTTATAAACCATAAAATAGAAGACAAAGATTTGGGGATAACAGCTTCCAAAAAGAGGAGACAGATGATTACTGCAGATGTAACATTTCCATTAGATCAACCTGTTCAGGAGGCCTGCTATCTTAGTTTTATAGAGAGATGTCGGCCCAAAACGAGATACACCCATATGTTAAAACTGTGTGTGCATAAAACATCTAAGCGGTTATGTGAAGGAAAATTAACTGTTGGTTTTTCTGAGATTTTTATGATGTTTGTGCATTTTTACAAGAAAATGAAACCTTTGTTACTTCTGGCTGTCAAAATAGATGTATTTGAGGATACCGAGGGCCTTCCAGAATTAACAGGATAGATGCCTGCAGGAAGCATCTGCTTAAATATGGGCAGAAACTAAGGAGGAAGAAGTAACAAAAGCTTCAGCACCAGTTCTGCTGGAGAATGCTAGAAGCTGTTTGCTGCCAACCATGACCACTATATGCCCTAATGTTCACTGTGTCTGTGTTGATCTCCCCAGTTTCAAAACCCAGGTGACTGGGTCCAACAGGCAAGCCAAGATGACATACCCTCTCCTTGGCTGCCATAGGAATGCTAAGAAAGTGGATCCCCTCTTGGGCATTTTTAGGGATACCTGGCACTGTCTTCCAACAACACATTTCAAAATGGCAAATTTCCCACAAAGTAGGAAGGCAAATTGGATTTGTATGCCTCAAAATAACAAATTTCCAACATATTCCTAAAATATGTGGAAAGAAAATACTAAGTTACTGATGAAAGCAGTCCCCTAGAAGGATGACAGGTCAACTATGAAACTATCTCAGTGTCTTCAAGGTCTTATGTCTTAGGAAACCAAAGCCTCTTTGATCCAAAGAGACATAGACAGGAAGACGCACATCCTTATTTATTACCTACTGTCTATAAGAGGACACACCCTAAGGCATCCTTGAAGAGCAGTCCCCAATTCATAGAAAAAAAATCCTTAATGCCAAAAATGCTTTATTGACACAATATCACTGACTTACAGTCCCTCTGTCATTACTAAAAACTACTTTTTCTTCATCCTCTTCTTCCATCTCTTCCATACCTCCTCCCACATGTCCATTCCCATCCCCAGTAAGAAAATTTACATTTTGAACTAGAATTTCTTGAGTGCATTATTTAATCAAAAATTAGATTTGTTAATATGCTTGACATTTTTACAAACAATATCTCTAAAATTTACATCAGCCCTCCCTATTTTTTATGGACAGAGTAAAGAAGTTAAGTAACTTGCTCCAAATCACATAGGAAGCGTATATGAGAGAGGAATTTCAAATCCAAATGTGTAGAATTTCAAAGGTATTTATTGTCAAATTACAATGCCTTCTCATTTTTGTTCTTTACTTTCTGAGGAGATCTGAGAAAGTTCATGAAATTTTTAGGTTCTGTTTTAGATAAGCTAGATAGGACTTCCGTTGCCCAAAGTTTCATAGTCCTTAAACCATACTTAGAATTTGTTAACAAAGTTGAGGAAGTCTTCTCCTCCTCCCAAGAAATAAAATGTCTCCCCTACTTTCTCTTGAAGATCCTTTATTCTTTTATCTGTTCCCCAAAACAAGTGCTCCCCTCAATACTATTAGAGGCCAGATTAGTCTTGACACCTTTCTCCCTTTCTCACTGCATTGAGGAAGCTTCTTATTTCCCACATGTCTCAGCAGGATAACATATGCAAAATGGAGGTAATTATCAAAATATTCAATAGCAGGGGTTTCCTGACTGAAAGAGCTATACAGTTATTGTATTATAGCCCTTTATCTCTGAACTCTGCCAGGGAAACAAAGACTGAGGCACAATGACTCCCTCCAGCAAACGGGTTTTTTTCTGGTTTCCCAACTATCAAAGAAGAAAACTTAAAGGATATAAACTGTCCTTGTTCAAAGGAAAAAAAAAATCATCAAAATGCACTTCCCAAAAACTATGGTTTGTAGTAGCTCTTAATAGTATGGCTTTGATTCTGGACAACACAACATGAGTCATTTAACTCTATTCTTCTTTTCTTCCCTTCCCTTGAATCTTGTCTCACATCTTCTCTCCTTACTAGACTTCCACCTTCATCTCATCCTGAAGTGTCTTGACGATGAAACCAATAGGAGCCAGAAAAGCCCATAGGCACATAAGTAGATCTCAGGGTCAGTGACTGATTTGGAAGATAGTACAGAGTTGTACAGAGCCGAATAGAGGAGGGAGGTTTTATGCCAGCAGTTGGCAGGGTGGGATGGGAAGGGGATGGCAGGATATTCAATGCCTAAATAGTATAGACCATTCATAAAATCCCTCTTGTTCTCCCAGAAGTTCCTATTAAGTATTATCTCCTCTTAATTGATGAAGAAAATGAGAAAGAAAGTGAGTGGTTTGACCTTGAACCATGCAAGTGATATAGCCTGCTC
Organism: Meles meles; assembly: GCF_922984935.1. Lineage (NCBI taxonomy): Eukaryota > Metazoa > Chordata > Mammalia > Carnivora > Mustelidae > Meles > Meles meles. Next base: position 17,970,062 of record NC_060066.1, on the reverse strand, counting down.
ATTCAGTTATGTGTGAGTGGGGGCAGGCATAACTACAATAAATAGGTTTCCGGGGCCAGGGCCACACTTCAGCCCCAGCTGACTATCTCCCAACAGGAAGGAGGCTTCTCAATTTCCAAAAGATAATGGAAATTGTTGTCCGAATGTGAGATAATCTAGGTGTATTCTCTATGAGATGATACAGCTGACCAGTGTTGGACATTTACCCTTCAAAAACTGAGTTAGAGCAGATCCAAGCCTAGGACACTCCAGTCTTCTGGCTCTGGACTTGGTGTATTCTCCTTACACGACTCTCAGCCAAACACTAAACCACGTGTGTATGCATAGAGGCTGAGGGCAGGGCAGCCAGATGGTAGAGGGGCCTAACAAGACAGCTCTACCAAGAGGCAGAAAAGAGAACAAAAGAGGTACTTATTAAAGAAAACATTTTAAACATGACTGTCATCAGCAATAAGGTTAACTCCTCACATTTTCTCTCAACAAGTTTCCTTCAACTTGATTTACTTTGGAGAAAAAGTACACAAGACAAAACTCTTTCAGCTTCATGTCAGTTCAAAGTCCATAGCAAAAGGCATTTGGGGACAGAAATACAACTGAAAAGTCAGGTACCGGAGACCTTTTATTACGGATGTCAGGAGTTTCCATTTGCTCATTCAGTGCCCCATCACTGTGTATTTCTATAAGCCAGCCACTGGGCTTGATGTAGGCAGGACGAGACTGCTTATATTTAAGAGGCTCATGCCAATAGGAGACCACAGACTTCATTAGAATATAATAAAAACTAAATACTGTATGTGCTAGGTCCAAGACAGCCTTAAATTTTCCCTCAGCTTGACTGAACATTAGACTATAGGCCCCTGACCTCCCTTTTCTTAGAAGGTTTACTTTAAGAACTTTTTCATTATAAAGGTCTTGATCCCTTTGAGATGTTAATCTTCTCCTAGCCTCTTGCCAGATTTACAATGAAGGAATAGCTTTCTCAAGGACTTGGGAGCCATACCCCTGAAATGAATTCATCAAGATAGCATATCTCCCTGTTAAGTGAGGGGACAGAAGCCCAGCTTCAAGAAGCAGCAGTTAGCAAACAGAGAACATCGTCACATTGACCAGTTCCTCTCCCAGCACCCTCCCGTACATGCTCGGGGCTTAAAAATCTTCCCATCTTTTCCATGGGGATTTCAATCTCACTCCTCTATTGCAGTAGTCTTGAATAAAATCTTTCTTGCCCTTTTAACTTGTCCAACCCAATTTTTGGCAGCTACTGGCTTATGAACTTGATGGATAGAGAACTAAATCATTGGTAACTGGAAAAGATTCAAACATCATATTAGTGGCTACAAGGCAGGAACTTTTGAAAAATGAGCAGTGAACTGCACTAATCAGACTGAGTGGTACAAGAATATTCCAAGTGGCAGTTCTCCCCAGCACCGTTGCGGAGGCATGAGAGTGGCAGGTGTGGAAACTGCTTGAAATAAGCAGTGGGATATCAAAAAGCTGAAAACTATCATGGTGAGAGCTTCTGTGACTCTTACTTCTGCTCCAGTTCCCAGTTCTATATTGAAGTTCATTTTAGGTGTTATCTTTTTTTTTTAAAGATTTTATTTATTTATTTGACAGAGAGATCACAAGTAGGCAGAGAGGCACGCAGAGAGAGAGGGGGAAGGAGGCTCCCCACCGAGAAGAGAGCCTGATGCAGGGCTTGATTCCAGGACCCTGAGATCATGACTTGAGCTGAAGGCACAGGTTTAAACCACTGAGCCACCCAGGCATCCCCATTTTGGGAGTTATCTTAATTTTTTATAAAACTAAATCTGTAATGGGAAACTGTCTTAGCAAAAATCCATGGAATTGAGTAATTAATATTTATTGAGTGCTTACTATATGCCAAGCAAACAGATACAGGTGTCCTAGTAATAAAAAAGTGTTCAGAGTATGGGTTCTGTACCAGCCATGTGACTATATGACCCTGGGCAATTGACCTGCTCTCCTATGACTCATTTCCTCATCTGTAAAAGAGTGCGTGGTTTTCTTAGTTGTTATGAAGAATAAATGAATTAGAATAGGAGAAGCATTTGTAACAATGCCTGCACACATTAATTGCTTAGTAAATATTATGTATTATTAGACATTTATTAAACCAAGTTTAAGTCTTGTTTATGACTAACACATATTTCAAAGATCATTATTACTAATAATGGAGACTTAGGAGAAGGCACTACTCCTTGTTTTCTTCCTTAAAGTTCTAAATTTTTATGGTTTTTTAAAATTTAAATTCACTTGATTAACATAGAGTACATTATTATGTTAGAGTTTAGTGATTCATCAGTTGCATATAATACCCAGTGCTCATTAGAGAAGGCACTACTTTTTAAAAATTGCCTTTCATATACTTCCTTTCTGAATATTCACACATTAGAGAGAGGGAGTCCCCTGCTGAAAAATATTCCCAACTCTCTACTCTCTCACCAGACATGCCCAGTGCAAGCCCTGGGGCTCTGTGCACCCATTTCACCTACTTCTCAGGATTTCTACAACTTCTCTCAATTGGCATAGCCTTGTTACTTGGCTGCCAGAATTAATGAAGGAAAGCCTTCTTATTTAGACTTCTTTCCTCATTATCTATAAAATGGGCTAGGTCTTAATCTTTATTTACTCTTCCATTCTACAATGGAAAGAGGAGAAACAGAAGGGAATGGAGGGCGGGGAGCAGAGAATGAGCATGAACAAGCAAGGGCAATCCCCTGGTTAGCCTGTGAGCCAGTCTTCCATAATGCTTAGACACTTAGGCTCTGGAGCCAGGAAGTCAGGGTTAAAACCCAGGTCCATAAGTCACGTGACCCTCAGCAAATGACCTACTTCTCTATGTCCTAGTTTTCTGTCCTATAAATTTCAGAAAATAGAAGTATCCACCATCATGGGATTACTGAAAAAAAAAAAGTTATATAAAGCACTTGAAACAACCTGACACATGTCAGTTTTTATCATTAATCTAACAAGAGCTGTCTGCCAACATTCTTCCCTTTTCCATTCTATGTTTCTCAATTCCTTTCCGATGAATTCTTCATTTGAAATGATAGCTTGGGGCTCCTGGGTGGCTCAGTGAGTTAAAGCCTCTGCCTTCGGCTCAGGTCATGGTCCCGGGGTCCCGGGGTCCTGGGATGGAGTCCCGCATCAGGCTCTCTGCTCGGTGGGGAGCCTGCTTCCTCCTCTCTCTCTGCCTGCCTCTCTGCCTACCTCTCTGCCTACTTGTGATCTCTATCTGTCAAATAAATAAATAAAATATTTTTAAAAAAAAAGAAATGATAGCTTGTCTGAGTGCTGTGCACTGAACTGAAACATTTGATCCTCTTACAAACCTTCACACAGACTGGAGTGAGTGCTCCTTCATATTTATTGTTCTTCCCACTAAAACCCAAGTTCTTTATTACACCTGCAGTCCCACACCTGGTACAGACATTACAGACACAGTGGTCAGTGACTATTGACTGAACTATGCAAACTGCTTTGAACACAAATTGCTTTCTAAACTTACTAGGCAAATTTGATGTGCAACATGTTAGTGGTGTTAGCTAACACTGTGTTGATAATCACATTACAGTACATAAATGCAGCAAATGAGTAATATATATCCTAAATTTATACAAGGTTCTAGGTCAATTATATCTTGATTAAAAAATTTCATTTCAAAATACTTCCAAACATTTCAGATTTGTTTACAAAATTTAGACAATACCAAAAAATACATAAAGCAATGTTAATTCTGAGAAAAATCTCAACAGAAACTGTATGCCTGAATGTCACCAGCTTAGATATCTCTAGATATCTTGAAATTAGTAGAAGGGCCAGAAATGTATGTGATTAATTAGAATCCTTCAAATAGTCTTAGGGGGCAGAGCTGAACAAAAGATTCACAAATCTAGTGCTTCCTCCTAACTGTCCAATGAGTTGAGACTTTGGGTGGAATCAGAAAGATAATGAGCCCTGGAGAGGCTTCAAAGTGCAATAATGAATAGAGAATTGAAAAGATACGCCTATGAAGAGGACTTCAAAAGGATGGCAGGGAGTTAGCACAATGAACCGGCAACACTAGAGGAGTCAAAAACATCTGGATGAAAAGTAGAAACTATCATCAGACACCTGAAAATTATTAAAGATGAATTTATATTTAAGGAGACAGAAGTACATGTGTGTGTGCATGTGTGTATGTATAGTTTCAAGAAAATGGATATGAAGATCATAAAATCTGCTGGACATTAGATCATGCAAATTTCTTCAAGACTCCTGAAAACAGATACTGTTTTTCATCAACTGAGTACAATTCACCAACATCAGTACAAATAATTTTTCCAAGAAAAAAAATTCTTAAATTTTTCCAACTTCATGCACTGGTCAGCTTTTTGTTCATTTCCTTAAATAATGAGATTATAGAGACAGAGTCATCATGAGATGTAAAAATAAATTCTTATAATAAGATAAAATTACTTTATATGTTATCTATTCTAACTCTTAATTTTATAGGGAAAAAAGGTAACTTGGGAATCTATAAAGTTAAGCCACCTTTAGATCATGAGTTATTCATGGAAAACCTAAAACAGATTACTTAAGAGAGTTAGATTCTATCTTCTTAGACCACAACCCATGATTAGACTACAAAATCATCTTTTCTTTTTTTTTGTCTTCATACTTTCTGAGTTTCTAAGTCAAGCCATATGCTGTGCCAGGTACTGAGTATCATCTACAAACAGATAAAACTCTTCCCTCAGATTTCAGAGTCTAGTGAGAAGACACTACCAACCAAGCACTCCAAGAAAGAGTTGTGTAGGTGCCTAGCTCTGAAATAGAACACTGTTATGGATATCTACTTAAGAAGGATCTGGGAAAGGTGCTAAAATTTAAGTTCCGACCTAAAAAAAGAATGTATGCATATCAAGGTGTGGAGGAAAAAATTCTTGGCAGAGGGGGAAACTTTGAAAAAGTTTCAAAAACAAGATGCAACTGGGCCTCAACTTGTTAGAAAACTACAAAAAGTACATTTGGCTAGAATCTGCCCATGCAGAGCTTCATGGGCTAGGATAATGGGTAATCTATGATTTGTCAAGTGATTTGAAGCTTGAAAGTTACCTGGTCAAATTCACTTCTGTAGAAGAGCACTCTGGCACTGAACCAAAGGAAAGAGCCAAGGGCAGAAGTAGAGAAGCTTATTAAGACACAAACTCAAGTTTGGATTAAGAGGAGTCAGCTTGAACTAGGGTGGGTATAATGGAGATGAAGGAAATCGTACAGATTCAAGAATAGGTATGTATGTACAACCAAACCTTGATAGAATAAATAGTGGGATTAAGACAGAAGAATCACGAGGGACTTCTTGATTTCTGCATTCTGGATGCAACTGACTGCAACCCCAGTTGCATTCCCCAACTGAAGACTGAAGAATAAAAAGAAATCAACGGTTCAGATTCAGGGGTATTCTGCTTGAGGTGCTTGGTAATTTACTCAAGAAGCAGTGGCAAATTTACAACTGGAGATGTGAAATGGGCAACTCTGAAAAAAGGCCCAGGTTAAGACTGATTTTTAGAAATCTATGTTTTTAAGTCTTAAAATGGATGGGATCATCTCACAAGAGGGTGTACAGAGAAGAGAGGAGACCAGTTTTTGAGCTCTCATGAATGGCAACATTAACAATATCTTCCCCTTTTTTTCAGGTATATTAATTTCCATTGCCTCTATTACAAGTTATTTCTTTAACCCTACCTGTGGATATAACCAAATAAACCAAACATCTTTTTCATTTCAATTCTATTAATTCAGTTTCACAATAACTAGGATATTTGTATAAAGAAGATTACTTTTGCATTATATAATGTAACCAAGAAATGTTTATCTTAAATATTTTCATAGTATTTATTGAGAACTTACTTTTGCACCATGTACTATGCTGTTTTTTGTTAGTTTTTCCACAATCTTATCAGTAACATAATTGCTATTATCTTTAGTACACAGATAAAGAAATTGAAAGAGATTAAGAAACGCTACCTTTGCATAGTACGTGGTGCAAAAGTAAGTTCTCAATAAATGCTATGAAAATATTTAAGAATAAATGAAACAAGATGGGATTGGGAGGGAGACAAACCATAAATGACTCTTAATCTCACAAAACAAACTGGGGGCTGCTGGGGAGGAGGTGGGATTGGGAGAGGGGGAGGGGGCTATGGACATTGGGGAGGGTATGTGCTATCATGAGTGCTGTGAAGTGTGTAAACCTGGCGATTCACAGACCTGTACCCCTGGAGATAAAAATACATTATATGTTTATTAAAAAAAAAAAATTTGGAAGGGGAGGCGAACCATAAGAGACTATGGACTCTGAAAAACAACCTGAGGGTTTTGAAGGGTCAGGGGTGGGAGGCTGGGGGAACAGGTGGTGGGTAATAGGGAGGGCACGTTTTGCATGGAGCACTGGGTGTTGTGCAAAAACAATGAATACTGTTACGCTGAAAAAATAAATAAAATGGAAAAAAAAATTCGCAAAAGAAACGCTACCTTATGATTGCACAGCTAATATGAGAGCAACTGGAATTAAACAGATGAATGATAACTCTAGAATCCTATCTTAACATTGAGCTAAATCACCTCTTTTAAACTCTTGCTTTTCAAGGTATTTTTATATAATCCTAAAACTGCTTGGTGAAACAGGAAATACAGGATATAGAATTTAAAACTGTAAGGCTCACAAAAGGTAATTTTCCAAGTGCATAGTGTCAGAGCTGAAGAGAATATTTGCCACAGTGTTGCTATGTATCCATACACAACTGGGCCAAGTATGGACAAAAGGCACATCCAAAAAGGATGATGAATGACAACTGAGGTTTCATACTACTCCTTTACTACTAGAAAATTCAAAGGCTTATCCAACTGGTTTTGTAGTATAAACAAAGGTTTTCTCATAAACCTAAGGATTTACATATCTCCCTACTTTAAAAAGGACTGCTGTATTCCTGACTCACAAACAACTCCACTCCCCAATAATGGATGAAATGAAGGAATGAAGAAAGGGAAGGACAAAAGGAAGGAAAAAGAAAGGCTTGTATTTTGCTTGATTAGAAGATTCATACACATCCCTTACTTGTAATAACCAACTTCACTTTTATTACAACACACTGTTTCTCAATGAAACATGAAAAATGGACATTGTTCAATAAAAATCTCATCAAAAAAGGGTTATTTGGTCTGTTGAAGGCCAAATAACCTGCTGATGAATGAATTCTTCAGATATGCATTGTTTATTTAGGATTGTGCAGATGGGTGATCACTTTTGAAATTTCAGCCTCAAACATTATCTTATTCAGTTCCTTAAAAATTTTATTTACCTTGGGGCGCCTGGGTGGCTCAGTGGGTTAAAGCCTCTGCCTTCGGCTCAGGTCATGATCCCAGGGTCCTGGGATTGAGCCCCGCATCGGGCTCTCTGCCCCGCAGGGAGCCTACTTCCTCCTCTCTCTCTGCCTGCGTCTCTGCCTAGTTGTGATTTCCCTCTGTCAAATAAATAAAATATTAAAAAAAAAATTTTTTTATTTACCTTAATTTGTAAAAAAAAAAAAAAAATCTGTGGATGAAATTTTATAACATGCCTGGAAACCACTAGAAGCAACAACAGATTGGGAAATCCCTGGTGTAGTTAGCAGCCTGAGTCACTCTGTTTTTGCTGTTGTATAGCCATTGCCTTCAAGGTCAGTGATGGATGAGTGATGGAGTCAGCTTAATTCTTTATAAAATCCATGACTGAAGTGGCAGCCAAGGTCAAAGGACAAAGCTGGCTGGATCTCTACACCTAGTGTACTGTTCCTGCTACTTTCAAGGGCTCTGGGGAGGCCCTTTGATGGGGAGGGGAGGCGGAGTAGACAGACTTAATACGAATTCACTCCTTTCCTCTACTCAACACATATTGTTGCTCATTTCCACGACAAACTCCTATGTTCTGGTTGCCATATCAAACATGCCACCCAGGTTCACTGCCAGGATAGAAAAAGTGATTTTGCTTGGTTGAGGCAATATGAACCTATTCATAAAGCTCACCTAACAAATACAGTCTGATTCAACCACTCCATTTCTTCCCAGTCCCATTTACTGAGAAGTGTACTTTGGCTTAAATGTGTATTAACAAGGAAATCTATGTTTGTGGTGACCTGCTCTGAATGAGCCCCATTCTCCCAGAAAGTCTTCTATTATACCAAAGAGAAAAAAAAGCCTGATGGGTTGGGGAGAGTTATTCATAGAGAAAGATGTGCTGACAGCTCTGAATGAATGGCTTTCCTCCTCTAGGGCTCCAACTCCAGTAGGCCCCCAGGCGAGGGAACGTACTCACTCACCAGAATCCCAAAACGGCAGTCACATCCAACCAAATCCTGGAAGTGATTAGAAAAGAGACCTCTTTCCTGAAAAAGGAGCTTTCAACTTGCTTAATGCAGTACATTTTTTTTTTTTTTTTAAAGTAGGGGGGAGAAAAAGATGAAGTTTTCAGACCAGGTTTCAGTAGGTCTGATTTCTCTGTCCACAGTGGTTTCCTGCATTTTGTGTGTGATGAGCCTAACAGGGCTGCCATGTTGAAATAGTTATGAGCTACTCAAGAGCCTCTAATAAATTGAGATTCCATGTTATTGAGTTGTTGTTTACACGGCAACAAAGCAGACGGGTGGAGGTTGCAGACATCGTTAAGGATCATTTCCCTGGACGGGGACAAGTCCTGGGTTCAAGTTCCATTTATTGTCAATAAATCTGGGTGACACATGACAATGTACTAAGATTATCTAAATCTTATTTCAAGGGAGAAAACAGATGGCTTCTTGAATCTAAGCAGCTGGCTTTCATTTATTTTATCATTTTATGTTTTAAAGAACAAGTAAGACAAAAATAAACTTGAATGCTTTAGGGTGGTAAAACCTTTCTTATTCTCCTTAGGCCCCTGCCACTTCCTTTTGGATTTCACCCCACCCCACCCATACTTTAAAACAAATTCTTACCTATGTGTCAGGTACTAGCTAGGCACTGGGCATTCGGCCATTCCCCCCCTCAAAAAAAAAGAGAGAAAGAGAGACAAAATCTCTTCTCTAATGGAGCTCACACTCCTGTAAGGGGCAGGGGTCAGAAAATAATAGGTAAGCGAGTAATGCACAAGATAGCTTAAGTGTTATGGTGGGAAAAGAACAGGGTAAAGGCGAGAGACAAGGGTTGCAATTTCAGATAGGGGTTCTTGTGAGAAACGGACAAACACACAATCACTCCTTCCATAAGAAGCCTCAAACCCCCATCAGTCCTAACATCAGAAAAAAACCTAAAGCAAATCCTCTTCTTGCCGGTCACCAGGATTTTCATCTCCTATCTGTTTACTCATACGGCAGATAATAAGACTAAAGCTCCCCAGTACCCAAGAATTTAGCAGGAAAGACATTTCTATTGGCAGAGGATGGGAGGAAGAAAGGCCAAGGTTTGTTCTGTTTTGATCTGTTATTCATCCTTGGGTTTTAACTAATTAACGAATCCTCTCTTTTGAAATGAGGTTTTCTTGTGGAAACTCAGATATAGAATAAGCATGTTCCTATAGAAATGCTGAATTACACCTGAAACTAACAGAACACTATGTTAACTGGAATTAAAATAGAAAGTTTAAAAAAACACTTTAAAAATAAACTTAAAAATAAACATAGCATGTCCCCACTTATTCCCAACTCTCACCTCAATGGCACCCATTTACTGTATGTCCTTTAGAGATTCTCAGACTTTCCCCCAAGCTCTGTTCTAGAGTTTGCATAAAGGGTCTCTACAACCAGTTCAACTATAGCCATGTTCAAGTCCCACTTCTGTGTCCTGTCATGTCTGTCATCAGAGCATCACACTTTGTCCCAGGTATGGTTTGTACTTTCTCTGTTCCCTGAACCAGTAACTCAAGTTCAGCAGGTCCACAGTTTCTGATTTAGCCCTTCTGGAGATGCTCCTTCAGGTAACCAGTCTCTGGGTCCAACTGGGAAAATGGCAACATGTCCCTGCACTGCCCCAGGTCCCTGAGCTCTTGGGGCATATCTGAGGAGGAATACTGGGCAAAGTGCCACACACAGCTCCATTCTTCCTGGTGCTCCAAATGAAGTGACATTCATCCTCCTCCAGACACGACAAATAATCACCTCAGATTCTCCTTCCAGGTGTGTGTTTCCCCCTCAGCCTTTGTCTCTAGACCCCTCCTACACACACGAACTGGGGAGTGAGAGAATTCCATAGAAAGATCTTGGAAATAAGAACTCACCCAGAAAAAAAGTAAGGCTTTCAGAAAATGTTTCTGTTTGTATCAAAAGTACTAAAAACAAAGAGGCGGGTTTTGGCAGGTAGGTTTACTAACCGGTTCCAGACAAGCAGGAAATCCGAGTGTAATGGACTAGAGCAGATGGTCGCTTTCCATCGTTAAGAGGGAAACAGTGAATGGATTGCACAGAGAGGAGAGGTTATCCAGAGAGCCATCCAGATAATTGAGGGTCCACTGCAGGATAGTGCTAATGATCAGGTGTCTCTGTGTGTGGCTCTTATATTTATGCTTGTGTTTTATAAGGCTTGTCCTCGAAATACTATTGACTTCTTCCTATTTGGGCTTTGGATGGGGCTAACCTCTCCCAAGGTGAAGTGGTATCCTGAAGACAGAGAAGTACACCAGAGGAAAATGGGCTTGGGAGCCAGGTATGAACTGGAATCCCTTCCCTGCTACTTATTATCTGTATGGCCCCCAGACAAGTCACCTTGCCCTTCTGAGCCTCAGCTTCACCCTTTACAAAAGAGGGATAATAGTGCCACTTTGTAGCAATTTTGGTAGATTTGCAGAAAATACCTATGAAATCCCTAGCACATTAAAGGAAGCTATTATGTAAAACTAGAATTGTTTATAAGAACAGTGGTCATCATTAAAATATACATAATTATTTATATCTCTTAAATATAAGAGATATACATTTAAAATATAAATTTTTAGAAATATCTTAAATATATCTTAGAAATACCTTAAAATACACATTTTTAGAAATATACATTTTAGAACAAAATGAATGTCAATATGTTGCCATTCATTAATATTCACTAGATCCAAACAGTCATTCTCTGCTCAGTGAAGCACAGCCATCCCCTCAGGCCAGACTCACATTTTCTAAAGTTGAGTTGAAAAATCACCAAGGCATGTTCACACCTCTGGTAGGTCTCCAAGTATCAGGGAAATCTGGGATTCTAGTACACAAAGGAAGGAATTTCATTTAAGATTATAAGTTTTAAGAAGACATTTCCACCTTTTTATCTTTTCCTCAGCAATGTATTCTTCTCTTCTCTACAGTTTTTAGACCAACCACTAATCATCCATCATTCCTATTCGTTCAGAATTTTCTTTCCCTCGCCTAAAACTGTATTCTGCATTTTTGCAAGGGATACATTAAACGCTTACATTATCCAAAAGTCAGAGTTCAAAGCATGCTGGGTATTTCTGTTTACCAGCTAAGTGGGAACAGTCAGAAAGTATACTTTATAATCTGTTAAGTCTCCTAACTCTAAAATTTAGCTGAGAAATGGAAAATTTCAGTTTGAAGGGTTTCACATTTGAAGTTACATGCATGAACTGAAGACCTCATTAGTGTTTCCGTGGGCTTACTATTCCAAATCAGCATGACTCAAATTAGCATAAAATATGATCCTGTTGATTCTATCTGGGGAGTTTTTTTCTCCTCCCTATAGTTCATTCCTGAAATATGTCAGGAAACTTGCTGGGCTCATGACTGAAATGTGTCGCCCACTGAGCAGGCACTAGGCAAAAGAAAACCCTTCAGAGCATCCTTATGTCACCTCTAAATCTTGCCTAATATTATTACTTCATTTAACTGAATTACAATTTAAGAAACATTTGTTATGTGTTTATTATGCACCAGGTACCCACCAAGTACTTTCACATGTATTGTCAGAATACAAGATTATTCTTAGGATACAAATGAAGAAAACAGGTTGTTACACAACCAAGATTACACATGTAACAAGTAGCAGACGGATACTTAAACCCAAATCCTCTAAATTCTGCTCTTTTCAATTTCCTACATAGCCCAGTGGCATTTATATATCAATATTTCTATCCAGGAATGGGGTGTTGGGGTAGGGACAGAATGAAAAAAAGAGAAAATTATAATACAACAGTTTTGAAATCAGAATAGTTTGAAATTTTGAATAACACATTGGTTAGGAGGAAATAAAATTTTCAAGTTGATTCTGGCTTAGTCCAGTAATTATAAGAACACTAGATCAGGTTCCAGCATGAATGAGTTCAGTGGTTTCTTGAATGGAAAAACATCAGTTCAGTATTTAAGTCAGATATTTAGTGTATTTTATTCATTGGTTGGTGGGTCAGTTGGCTAATCAACTGGCGCATTGGTGGGTAAGTTGTCTTAAACCATTAGATTAAAAGTAGTTATCTTTAGGGGCACCTGGGTGGCTCAGTCAGTTAGGCCTCTGCCTTCGGCTCAGGTCATGATTCCAGGATCCTGGGATAGAGTCCCACATCAGGCTCTCTGCTGCTCCCCCTTCTTGTGCTTTTGCTCATTCATTCTCTCTCTCTCTCCCTCTCTCTCTCTCTCTCTGTCAAATAAAATCTTTTAAAAAAAATAACTATCTTTAATTCTCAGGGCTATTCTCAGTATTCCAGAGATGCCTACACTAAGAGAATCAGTCCTAGGCAGCCCCCTATATCTTATGGGGGACATAACAGAAAACAGAAATGGAGCTCTGAGAAGAAGTCTTTCTTTACAACCTTCCCTTTCCACATTAAGAATATAGTCCAGGGTAGTCAGGACCAGGGTTTCACAATGGTACCATGCCCTTCAACCAACTCATTTCTTTTTTTTTTTCTCTTTATTTTTTTTAATTGTGTTATGTTAGTCACCATAAAATACACCATTAGTTTTTTTATGCAGTATTCCAACATTCATTGTTTATGTACAACACCCAGTGCTCCATGCAATACATGCCCTCCTTAATACCCACTACCAGGCTCACCCATTTCCCCCACCCTCTTCCTCTCTAAAACCCTCAGTTTGTTTCGTGGAGTCCACAGTCTTTCATGGTTCGTTTCCCACCTCCCCCTCCAATTTTCCCCAATTTACTTTTCCTTTCCTTCTCTTAAAGTCCTTCATATTATTCCTTATGTTCCACAAGTAAGTTCAGCATATATAATCTCTTCCAGTCCCATCCATGTTGATGTAAAAGTTGGGTGTTCATCCTTTCTGATGGCTGACTAATATTCCATTGTATATATGGACCACATCTTCTTTATCCATTCTTCTGTTGAAGGGCATCTCAGTTCTTTCCACAGTTTGGCTATTGTGGACATTGCTGCTATGAACATTGGGGTGCATGTGGCCCTTCTTTTCACTACATCTGTATCTTTGAGGTAAATACTCCAATTGCCGGGTCATAGAAACCCACTCATTTCAAATAACTCTCTTAGCCTAGTCCCATGTGTTATATCACTTTGAAAGCCATATAGGTTACCCCCCAAAATCATTCTCCAAACATCTATAAGGAGAGAGCAGCGCTAGCACAGGCACAACTCCATAGAGTGATGTGGACATTGTAACCAGAGTGCTCCTGGAATTGTGCACTATAGAGCCCACATGGCCATATGCAGCACTGTAGCCTCCGATTGGCCCTCACCTCGTGATTCCAAGAGAACATTACAGATTAGATAGAATCTTAGACCTAGAAAGGATCATGTTATCAGTCCAATCACTAAACCTATAGCTGAGAAAATATGGCTCAGATAAGTTAGATTTCTGAACATAGGTTGTACAATAGGAGTGGGAAGGCTAAAACCCATCCCTCGGTGCCATATTCCATCTGATTCAAATAATTCCTACACAGAGCAACAACGAACAGTTCTGTAAGCATTTTACTGATTACTTTATTCTTATCATTTGGAAAGCCTTAAGTACTAACACATTATGGCAGTTTAATGAGATGAGCAGCTGAGGCTGCCCTACATGTCAACTAGAGTATGGCATGATGGTTAAGAGTGTGGGAAGTGGAGTCATACAGACCTGGGTTTGAAATCTTTTTCAGCATTTACTAACTCTTTGACCATTGAGAAGTTCAACCTGAGTCTGTTTCTTCATCTGTAAAATGGGATAATAATAGTACTGCCTAATTTACTCTTGAAGAGGTTTGTGAGAATAGTACAGTTAGAATGCTTAGCACTCATCTATATTACTTATCTACTCATTGCCAGGAAGAACTGAGAGTGCCTATATGGGACAGAACTCTGAACAAAGGTAGACAGTTGGTCTTCTCAAGGACTGTGCACTCTGCTGTACTCAGGATGTAAGAGTTCCACAAGGGAACTCATGACCTCATCACAATGAGTGCTTGAGCAAAGATGTTCTGCCCATCCTGTATGCATGTGTACCTGCAGTCTGTCCCATCCCTCCAGCTCCATTTCCACCCAGTTCGAGCTACCTTCTCTTGTCTGGACTCTTCCACTAGCCTCCATTCTATACACAGAAGCCAGGATGACCCTCGTAGTATGTTACTCTACTTCTTAAAACTCTCCAACCACTGCTGAACTCAGAATAAGATCCAAATTCTTTACTTGCCTTATAAACCCTGCATGGCCTGAACCTTTTAGATATCTCCATCTCCACACACTCAACTTGCTACCTCTGCCCTCACTGGTCTCTATTTATTGATTTCTGCTTTAGAACATGCAGAGCTCTTCATCGTAGAGGTTTTAACAAGTGTTGGTCATGCTTTCTAAAAGGTCTCCACCCTCCCTCACCAGTTTTACAAAACGAGCACATTCCCATCCCTTCAGCTGCATCTTCTACCTCCACCCACAAAGATATTCTCCAGTATATCTCCATGGCTGCCATGTACATTTGTGCAGATTGTATCCTACAAAAAGGCATCTAACCAGGGGTCGGAATCCAGCGGGAGTTGAATTCTAGCTCTGTTTTCTTGCCAAGCTCTGTGTTCTATGCTCAGAGAAAATGCCATTCTAATGGTCATGAAGGAACACAATGGGCCAACAATGGCACTACCCACCTTCTAATTTCCGTCTTAGATTTTTCCATAGTTTTGTGTGTGTGTGTGTGTGTGTGTGTGTGTGGTTTTATTAGGCTGTTTCCTTATTCATTTGTATGCCTATTTAAATAACCTGCAAGCAAATAAAAAATAGGTCCTCTGTTTCATTCACCATTGTTCCAGAATGGTCACAAGGGTGATGGTGTTTGACAGAAAAATTCCAACAGACACAGTAAAACACCTTCCATGGAAGAAATATATGGCACACACAGAGCAAGAAGCAGAGAAACCTACAGTAGGGAGAGGAGCAGGATTCTCTGGTCTCCGTGTCCCCATGAGGATGCAAAGCTGCCAAGGATGTGGTCTGAACAAGAAAAAGATCACCTTAAAACAATTGCCAAATATTTTCCAATTGCCAATACATTGACAGTATGTTTTTTAATCACTACCAACTCCTTACCCAACATCCCCACAGAGCCTCACATCCCCTGACGTGATGGTGTTATCAGGGCATACCAGCCACTCTGCTCTGTAGTGAGACCACCCAGTGATTTTATTGTGGCTATGATTTGAGTCTTCCCACTTTGACACTACCCCCATTAAAGCAAAGGCAAAAGAAAAGAAAGAAAGAAAGGCAGGGTCCTTTTTAAGTCTTTGAGTTTACCTTTCTTACCTTCTCCCAAGACTTAGTTATGAGTCTTCCTAAATCAGTTTCATGTTGGTCAAAGGACCAACAACAAATAAAAATTATAACTATAACATGAATATATTCTGGAAATCTACCTTACGGTGCACAGCAATTAATAATGTATTATAATTATTATAGTCAACAGTACTATATTATATACTTCTGAGTTACTAAGAGACTTGAATGTTCTCATCACAGAAAATAATAATTATGTGACATAACATGTATTAACTGACATTACAATGGTAACCATATTGCAACATATAAATGTATCAAATGAATATTATGTAGCTTGAACTTACATGAAGTTATATGTCCATTATATCTCAAAAAAATAAAGGATATCTTATGAATTCATCAACATCTCTCGGCGAAGTGGAGTGTGTTACAAGTAAGTTTCCACATTCTTTGCCATTAAAGAAACTTCATAATCTTTAACCCTGTCTGTGGTCATCCTTCTGTCAACACAATCACAAGTTCTTGTGGTCAAGTGCCTTGACCATGGCAGGCACTCAATATATGTTTGTGGAATTAATGGAGTGTGGGTGGTTTTCATACCCTTGCCTGGAAGGGATGTACAAGACTTCCATCCACACTCCATTGGTTACAACTCAGTAATATGGCCACATTAATTGCAAGAAATGTTGAAAATGTCATCTTTATTCCCAAGGGAAGAAAGAGATTGGGTAAAGAGCTAGACCACAATTGCCTGGTTTCACCTTTGCCACCGCCATGCCTGATTTCACCTTCAAAAATCAAAAGGAAGGTTATTTAACTGTTTAACCATCTTGTCCATCTAAAAAGGAGTTATATACATCAAAAATGTCATCTGAGAAACTGAAATTTCCTGAACTATGTAAAAAAAAGGATATAGAGATCAACCAAATTAGGAAAACAAGTCCTCTATATCCTTGAACAAAAAAACAAACAAACCAAAAAAATGGAGAAGTGGCACCTAGGTGGCTCAGTTGGTTAAGCCTCTGACTATTGATTTCAGCTGAGGTCATGATCTCAGGGTCCTGGAATTAACCACCTCCTTAGGCTCCCTGCTCAGCACGGTGTCTGCTTGTCTTAATCTCCCTCTGCCCTTCCCCACTGCTTATACACTCTCTTTCTCTCTCTCTCTCTCTCTCTCTCTGAAATAAATCTTTAAAAAAAAACTGGTGAAAAAAATTAAGACTTTCAGGTGCTAGAGGAAAAGTAAACAATGATAAATGGCTGAACTGGATATTAATCACAGCACATAGATTCAGAATTTGAAAAGTGGCATAAAACTCATTATTAGCATGCTATTTTCCTTTGATGCAGATGCATAAAAACTTAGGAGGACGACGTATATGTTTTAATTGTTTACTTAAAGAATCTAGAAAGCAGCATAGAGATTATGTGGTTTTCCTAGATTGACTCCAGTGGACGGATCTAAGGGAGGTTTGGCACATTTTAAGCACAGGAAATAAGACAAATACGACAACATCTCTCAAAAAATATAATAATCATTATGGCTCTCAAAAAGCACCTTACAAGGGAACAAATCTCAGTGTGATTAAGGCTATATATGACAAAGAGCTAACATAATTTTTAATGGGGAAAAACTAAAACCTTTTCCTCTAAAATTAGAAACAAGATAAGGATGTCCACTCTTACCATTTTCAACATAATACTGGAAGTCTTAGCTGCAGCAGTCAGACAAGAAATAAAAAGCATAAAAATTGGTAAGAAAGAAGTAAAACTGTAACATGGGATTTATACAGAAAACACTAAAGACTCCACCAAAAACTATTAGAATAAATGAGTTTAGCAAAAAATCACAGGATACAAAATATGCAGAAATCTGTTGCATTTTTATGTAATAATAAAACAGTAGAAAAAGAAATTTGGGACATAATCTCATTTGCAATTGCATCCAAAAAATATATAGGAATACGCTTAACCAAGGACATAAAAGATCTGTACTCTCAAAACTATAAGACATTGATAAAAGAAACTGAAAATGACACAAATGGGGGGGGGGGCGTGCCCAGGTGGCTCAGTGGGTTAAAGTCTCTGCCTTTGGCTCGGGTCATGGTCCCAGGTTCCTGGGATTGAGCCCCACATGGGAATTTCTGCTCAGCAGGGAGCCTGCTTCCTCCTTTCTCTCTCTCTGACTGCCTCTCTGCCTACTTGTGATCTCTGTCTGTCAAATAAATAAATAAAATATTTTTTTTAAAAAGAAAAGAAAATGACACAAATGGAAAAATATACTATGGTTATAGGTTGGAAGAATAATGTTAAAATTCCATACTACCAAAAACAATCCCACAAATTCAATGCAATCCCTATCAAAATACCAATAGCTTTTTTCACAGAACTAGAATAATCTTAAAATTTGTATGGAAACACAGAAGACCCCAAATAACCAAAGCAATCTTAAAAATAAAACTGGAGCTTAAGATATACTATAAAGCTGTAGTAATCAAAACAGTACAAAAACAGAAACATAGATCAATGGATTAGGATAGAGCCTAGAAATAAATCCATGCTTATATGGTTGATCTATGACAACGGCGGCAAGAAAATACAATGAGGAAAAGACTCTCTCTTCAATGACTGGTGCTGGGAAAACAGGACAGCTACATGCAAAAGAATGAACCTGGTCTACTTTCTTATGCCAGACACAAAAGTAAGTTCAAAATGGATTAAAGGCTTAAATGTAAGACCTGAAACCAAAAAACTCCTAAAAGAAAACACAGGAAATAATCTCTTAAACATCAGCCTTAATAACATCTTTCTGGATAGGTCTCCTTGGGCAAGGAGAACAGGCAAAAATAAAACTATTGGGACTACAGCAAATTAAAGAGCTAACACAGTAAAAGAAACCATTAACAAAATGACAAAGCAACCTACTGAATAAGATATTTACAAATGACATATCTGGTAAAAGGTTAATATCTAAGCTATAAGAGAAACTCTTGCAACTCAACACCACCCTCCAAAAAAATTTTTTTTCAATTATTTGGCAGAGAACCTGAATAGATATTTTTTCTAAAGCCATACAGATGACCAGATTTGTGACAAGATGCTCAAAATCAATAATCACTAGGAAAATGCAAGTTAATACCATAACGAGATATCACTCATGATGATTGCTGGTATCATAAAGACAAGAATAACAAGTGTTGGCAAGGATGTGGAGAAAAGAGATCCCTTGTGCTCTGTTGAGAATATAAAATGGTGCAACCATCAACTGGAAAACAGTACAGAGGCTCCCAAAAAAGTAAAAACTGAAATACCATATAGTCCATTAATTCCACTGTTGGGTATTTACCAAAACACAACAACAACAACACTAATTTGAAAAGATATATGCACCCCTATGTTTATGGCAACATTATTTACAATAGCCAAGATATGGAAGCAGCACAAGTGTCCATTATTAGATGAATGGCTAAAGAAGATAACTTTGCATTGTGCATTGTGTGTGTGTGTATATACAAAGTTATCCATCCATTACAAAAAAAAACAAAAACCTTGCCATTTGCAACAATGTGGATGATGTACAGGGTATCATGCTAAGTGAAACAAGTCAGACAGAAAGACAACTATCCTATGTTTTACTTACATATAAAATCTAAGAATACAAAACAAATGAATAGAAATGAACTTATAAATACAACAAACTGATGGTTGCCAAAGGGGAGGAGATGGAGGGATGAGAAAAATAGAAGGTTCAAACTTCCAGTTATGAATAAGTCTTAGGGATGATGTCACATAATAATATCTGTGAAGACACATAAATAAGTCACAGGGATGAAAAGTATACCATAGGAAATACTGTCAATATTGTAACACCTTGTATGGTGACAAATAGTAACTACACTTACTGTAATGAGCATTGCATAACATACATAATTGTCAAATCGCTATGCTGTATGCCTAAAACTAACATAACATTGTATGTTAACAATATTTCAATTAAAAAAAATTTTTAAATGTGAAAAATGCCAGATGAGTCAGGTGGCAAAGTCAAACTCCATTCAATGAGAAGACCATGATGCTGCCTAATTTGACTCCTACAGATCCAAGGCTTTCCTGGTAGAAACAAATGATGCAGAAGGGAAAGCATCATACTTTCAATAAGGTGGTAGGCTCTGAAATTATCCTGTGATAAGGATCATGCCAGAAACCTCAGGATGATCACTAAGTAAGAAGAAACAGAATGGTGTACAGAGAGCAATGATCCTGGAGTCAGGAGACAAAAACTCACATCCATATTCCTACTCATATTACAGCTCTCCTTCCAGAATTCCAGGAAAATTTCAGCCTTCTCGGGGCCTGTGGAATGTTGCAACTACCACCTCAAATGAATAAATCTAGTCATTGATGGTTTGTGCAAGGTCATTACTATATTCCCTTTTTTTTAATGCTTCTGTCCAAATGTATCATTAAATGGTCAAAATGTTTGAACACAGGGCAAAGGGCAGAGATCAGTTTTAGAAGACTACAAGCTTAAGAAAATAATCCAGAAGAATTTGCCATCTACCCTAATAGGAAAAATAAAAAATAGAAGTTCAGATAAATAGCACATTATACACATATAATGAATATTGAGTTCAATTCAGAAAATGATCTAACTGTTGTAAAACCTAGTGTGTAGCCTAATCCCAGTCTCTTAAAATCCCTGATTCTCTGTTTCCCCATGCTTAAATTGGTGAAGGGGAGCAACAGAGTAAACACAACCATATCCAGATAGGCCAAACAGTATCAGAATCAAGATGGGATTGGGCACACAACCCTACATGATGCTTTTGTGTTTGAACACTGAAGAATCACTCAGCTGAAGACTGATAAGTTTGTTAATGGTTTTCTTTTTTTTTTAACATCTTAATTTTATTTTTTTCAGTGTTCCAAGATTCATTGTTTATGCACCACACCCAGTGCTCCATGCAATACATGTCCTCCTTAATACCCACCACCCAGGCTCATCCACCTCCCTAACCCCCTCCCTTCCAAAACCCTCAGTTTGTTTCTCAGAGTCCACAGTGTCTCATGGTTTGTCTCCCCCTCCAATTTCCCCCAACTCCCTTCTCCTCTCCATCTCCCAATGTCCTCCATGTTATTCCTTATGCTCCACAAGTAAGTGAAACCATATGATAATTGACTTTCCCTGATTGACTTATTTTGTTCAGCATAATCTCCTCCAGTCCCATCCATGTTGATACAAAAGTTGGGTATTCATCCTTTCTGATGGAGGCATAATATTCCATTGTATATGTACCTCATTTTCTTTATCCACTCATCTGCTGAAGGGAATCTTGGCTCTTTCCACAGTTTGGCGATTGTGGCCATTGCTGCTATGAACATTGGGGTACATATGGCCCTTCTTTTCACTACATCTGTATCTTTGGGGTAAATACCCAGTAGCACAATTGCAGAGTCATAGGGTAGCTCTATTTTTAATTTTTTGAGGAATATCCACACTGTTTTCCAAAGTGGCTGCACCAACTTGCATTCCCACCAACAGTGTAAGAGGGTTCCTCTCTCTTCACATCCTCTCCAATACTTGTTCTTTCCTGTCCTGTTAATTTTGGCCATTCTAATGTGTAAGATGGTACCTCAATGTGGTTTTTTGTTTTGTTTTGTTTTGTTTCTTTCTTTATTTGAGAGAGAGAGAGTGAGAGAGATCAGGAGAGGGGAGAAGGTCAGAGGGAGAAGCAGACTCCCCATGGAGCCGGGAGCCCAAAGTGGGACTTCATCCTGGGACTCTAGGATTGTGACCTGATCTGAAGGCAGTCATCCAACCAACCAAACCATGCAGGTGCCCCTCAGTGTGGTTTTGATTTGAATTTCCCTGATTGCTAATGATGATGGACATTTTTTCCTGTGTCTGTTAGCCATTTGCATGTCTTCTTTGGAGAAGGGTCTGTTCATGTCTTCTGCCCATTTTTTGACATGATTATGTGTTTTGTGTGTGTTGAGTTTGAGGAGCTCTTCATAGATCTTGGATATCAGCCCTTTGTCTGTGGTGTCATTTGCAAATATTTTCTCCCATTCCATGCGTTGCCTCTTCGTTTTGTTGACTGTTTCCTTTGCTGTGCAGAAGCCATTTATCTTGATGAAGCCCTAAAAGTTCATTTTTGCTTTTGTTTCCTTTGCCTTTGGAGACGGGTCTTGAAAGAAGTTGCTGTGGCCAGTGTCAAAGAGGTTACTGCCTATGTTCTTCTCTAGGATTTTGATAGATTCCTGCCTCACGTTGAGGTCTTTCATCCATTTCCACTTTACCTTTGTATATGGTGTGAGAGAAAGGTCAAGTTTCATTCTTCTATACATACCTGTCCAATTTTCCCAGCATCATTTATTGAAGAGACTGTCTTTTTTCCACTGGATATTTTTTCCTGCTTTGTCGAAGATTATTTGACCATAGAGTTGAGGGTCCATACCTGGACTTTCTACTCTGTTCCATTGGCCTATGTGTCTGTTTTTGTGCCAGTACCACTCAGTCTTGGTGATCACAATTTGTAGTAAAGCTTGAAATCAGGCAACGTGATGCCCCAGCTTTGTTCTTTCTTTTCAACATTTCCTTAGCAATTCGGGGTCTCTTCTGCTTTCAAACAAATTTTAGGATTATAAATGGCCTTAAGATATTCTGTCTTTAAGATAATCAAATCTCTAATAAAAGGTAAGGGGGTAAGGGATTATAAATTGTTCCTTCTCTCCTGCAGGTTTTATCCTCCCCCCCCTTTTTTTTGCTTCGTCTACAAATTTAGTAGTTGTGTTGTGAAGTGATTAAAGAATGCTTAACACGGTTTTCATGTGTAATTGTGGGAAAAGTCTATGCTTTGACCTCCACACCATCATCATGGCCCTATTTTCTTGTTCCTGAGACTTAGCCTAGATTTAAAAACACAAACTTGGGGAACAGATGGAGGGCACATATAGGTGCTGCTGAAGACACCGCTAATTATTTTCTAGAACCATATTAGCTGCTGGTAAAGCTGTCCCTTTGGGAAGCAAACCACAACCTATCAAACTGGTAATACTCAAATATCTTTCTGAAATGGAAGCAGAAGCATACCAAAACAATCCAGAAACTTATCATAACACCGGAAAATCATATGATTCAATCAAAAGACCCTCAAGTCACCTTGTCATTCATTTTGGGGGATTTCTTGATTGCTAAGATGACAAATAAAATCCTTGTTTACTAAGAGGATTTATAGAAATGAAGTACCTTTTCTACTTAAAAAAGTTTGGTTTCAGTTAAGTACAATTTTCCTTCTAACTACTAAGAGAAAGCCATTGATTCTTGCTTAAGTGGCTAACAGTGAAGCTGTTAGAAAGTCTAGACTATCACGAACTACAGCACTGAAAGAATCCCCATAATTGACCATAACACACACTGGTACAATTAAGCCTTTTAGGCAGAGATTTCCTTTATCAGTTGTTCTGAGATGTGTAGGACAAAAATAAAACAATTTCTTTTTGCAGTTATAGTCATAATCTGTTCATAATGACTTCAGTAAAGCCTCCCAACTACAAATCTCCTGATATCATAGAAAAAGAAATAACTAGACAGATGACGGTTCATTCTCCTATGGAAATGCCTGGTTACTCCTCAAAGCCAGGTAAATGAAATAGACAAACCTGATACGTCCAGATTACTCAGTGATTTTTTTGGGAGAGAACACAAGTTATATACAATGCAAAGGCAGAGGCATCAAATGCACAAGAATGAAATTTCAGTAGAAGATCTTAAACTGTGAATAAGGACTATTTTCTGCATCTGCATACAGGGTTCAGTTAAGGGGAGACTTATAAACACCTGGGTTCTCATCCTGCTTTCTGTTTTCATAATAGATGTGTCACCTTGGGCCAGTCGTTAACTTTCTTTTTCTCCAGTTTCTTTTTTGTAAATTAGAATAACTCAATGTGGACTTATGAGTGCTCTGAGAATCCCGATGCAAAATGTAAACTGTTCTTGATGACGAGAAGGGAGGGGGAAAAAAAAAGGCTAACTCTTCCAGGGCTTACCACCTAGGGGTCAAACCTTTCTCATCTCTCTCCACCCCACCCTTTGCCTTTGGACACGTGTTTCCATGATCCAGGGTCATTCTAGCAATCTCACTTCATTGGCACCAATTCTTCTGGGGTTCCTAGACCCAATTCCAATGTTGGGCTGGGGTGGAAAGAATATATACATCACCAAGCAATTCTCTAACACTCTCCTGGTATTGGAGAAATCAACTCAGTTCTGACACTATCACCCCCAGAGGTAGCATCAGATTCCACAAGTCAAGGGCTCAGTCCAACAAGAGTGCCCCAAACCCCACCCCACACTTCAGGCCTCAGTCACAAGCTCCAGGCTACTAACTTGTGTTTCTGACCAACCAGCTATGGACTGGAGATTCCAATGACAATTCTTTTGCTAGTGTGGCTCACAGAACACAGGGAAACACATTTATCTGTTTGTTAGAGACTAATCAACAGCCAGTGAATAGTTAAATAGGTGAGGTAGGGGGAAAGACTTAGGAACTTCCATGTCCTTTCTAGGCATGCCACTCTCCCTGCATGTCCACATGCTCACCAACCCAGGAACTCTCCACATTCAGCCCTTTTTGGTTTTTAATGAGGGTTCCGTTACATAGTCATGATTGACTAAGTCGTTGGCCATTGGCTGATTCAAGCTCCAGTCTCTCCCCCCTCCCCAGAGGTCACAGTGTGGGACTGAAAGTTTCAACCCTCAAATGACAAGGTCAGTCCTCTTAGCAATCAGCCCCCACCCTTAGGTGACTTTTGGACCCCACCCTCATCAATAACAAGACCCCCATTCCACCTTTATGGCTCGGAAGCATTCTTAGGAGCCATGGATGAAGACAAAATATATCTAAGAAATATAATTTGGTCATCTGAATGACCAAATATGTATTTCTTACAAATCATTACAATTGAGCCTAAAGCACAGGTTTGAACTGTGAGTCTGCTTATACATGTTTTTATAATACAGTATTACTATAAATGCATTTTCCTTACAGTTTTAAAATTCTCTTTTCTCATCCAGATGATTCTCTTAACATTTCTTCTCTAACTTACTTTATTGTAAGAATACAGTATATAATACATATACAAAATTTCTGTTGGCTATTAGGAGTAAGGCCTCCAGTCAATGGTAGGCTCTTAGTTCAGTTTTTCAAGAGTCAAAAGTTCTATGCAGGTTGTTGACAGCACCCCGGAAGACCTCACCATCCACATTGTTCAAAGGTCAACTGTATAGCTCAATCCACCCCCGATCTTCAAACAAGGATCCCTTGTGACAAAATGATACCTGTCACAGCACTTTTAGTTGCTGTAGTTTTCTAGGACAGGTATGGCAATAGGCCTAACACTTGGAGAAGCTAGTGTGGGGTAGCGACAGATTTACCAAAACTGCTCATTTTTCCTATAAAGCCATTACATTTTTATATTCTATTAGTGTGATTATTCTTTCCCCACTCCCTCATCTACTGCTATTTATATCTTAGGATAAATTTGTGCAGAGGGATTTAGCACAGAAATCAGCTGGTGATTAGCTAGATCCAGTTCCTTCTCAGGCCAGTCACTGTCCATTATTATACCTTGAGGCAGCTTTAGTTCAATCTCCCAATACATTTGATCAACATCTATATTACCAAAAGCCTTATTTACATGAAGTAGTTGAATTTTACCAATGATCCCAGTATTATAATATATCACAAAATGGTCATGGTACAACTCAGTTTCATTACAGAACAAATCCAGAAATATTACAGAGGTGTTCACTTTGCCAATCCAACAGAAGCAGTCCTTGTGGGGCACCTGGGTAGCTCAGTTGTTGAACATCTGCCTTCAGCTCAGGTCATGATCCCAGGATTCTGGGATCTAGCCCTGCGTCAGGCTCCCTGCTCAGGAGAGAGCCTGCTTCTCCCTCTGCCTCTGCCCGATGCTCTGCCTACTTGTGCTCTCCATCTCTCTATCAAATAAATTTTTAAAAATCTTAAAAAAAAAAACAAACAACAGTTCTTGCTCATATACCATATATTATTAAGGACAAGAGTTCTTAATCCAGTTAGTTTTGGATTCCAAATCAGCTGAGAACAAAGCCAGTCACTGCCCTGCCTCATCTCACAGGTCTGTACTAAGATTGGTTCCCACTGAGTGTTGTTATATAGGTCCCACCTCCCCCCCTCTGGTGAGGGCACAAGTGATATATACATCCTCAAAAAAAGGAGTCAACAGATACTGACACCACTAGAGTTCCACTGAATCATTGACATTTGGTCAATTTCCTCGACATATCTGATGATGATAATGCCTCCCAGAACAACATCACTCAGGTTTACAGGTTGCCATTCAATCTTGTCTGATTCCAAAAGCAGAGGTGATCTCAGCAAACACAGCTTCACCCTTCTGGGCATCTGGTATGCTACAGAGAACATTATTCATTTTCAGCATCTCTTGAAGTCTCAATAAAATGTTGGATTTTTTTTCCCTTATTGCATAACCCACATATTACCCATATCCCTTTACCCTCAGCTATTTATCCTTCTCTCGATCTGTCAATTATCTTTACTCAGACTCTTCCATCTTTGGAAGGGACATTAGGTTTGGCCACTCTGCTGATCTGGATTGCTGGCAGTAATACTAGTCTAGCAAGTACCTCCCCCTCAGTCCCCCCCGCCCCACTCATACAAGGTGGAGTTACACAGGTACAGAACTAGTGGATTGTCCCAATCAGGAGACAACCCAGCAGCATTCACCATCAGTTGCAACTTTGCCAGATGAGCAAACAGCTCACCCCATTAGACCCTTAGGAATACTGAGAAAGACTTAGGGGTATTACAGTTGTTTGCTCAGTAATCATCCCTGCTTCAGGTGGCCACAATTGCATACCTGGCTCTCGGACCACTGTGTGAGGTAGGAAAAACAATTTACTGCGATGTGAGGGGAGAAATACATAGTTGTACCACTATCCTCCCCACCCGTTTCCCAGATTCCCCAGAAAAGTAGAAGAAATCAGCCCTCCTTAGGTTGAGTGTGAGCACACACCGTTGAAGGCATGTAAGACTGCCCCTCCTGCTTTTATCTCCCCCCATTTTAAACAGTAAATATTTCAACTGCCCATTCCAATTCTCTGTTACTGTGAGGAGGATCTCTGACTATTGTCAGACATTATAGGCTGTAGAGTGAGTTCATGGTCTGAAGAAACAGATGGTTGGCTGTGCCAGGTCTTCTGTTCTGGCTCTGTTATAACATCCTGAACAGTCGTATCTACCACAAAACTCAGTCCAGGGGCGGCATCCATTCCTGTCAGGACCCATTTGAAGCGCCCCCTGGGGCTATTGGCACCAGAGTTGCCAGCCATATTGAGGGCCTTCTACCAGCGAAGCTGCCATGTAGCCATCTGTAGTCCATCTCCCTTGTTGACAGTATAGTTCTTTTTGGTGTTTCGAGCCTCAGGGGGTGCAAGACGAATAGGTGTAGATTCATCCTACCTCTGTATTGCTGCAGCCCCCTCTGTCCACTCATTTCATGGACCCAGATGGCCAACTCAAGGTCCATTTGAAACAAAAGGTCCATTTGGTGGTTCTAATCACCTTCTGAACATGGAAGTGTGTGTGGGGGGGGGGTTTCTTCTGATGGGCATCAACATGTCCTACTTCAATGTGCCCCTCAAACTCCCAGAGTGATTTCTACAGGGCCATGTTCCAAAAAGACAACCTTGTTGTAGTCCAGTCTTCCACTGCCCATCTACCTGAACAGATAGCCAGGCTACTAGTGACAGCCAAGCCATTGGCTACAACCCATGCTCCAGGAAAAACCCAGGCTTGGGGGCTTTTTTTACCACTGCTTAATTCCTCCATGACTGCCAGGCAAATGACATGTGATTCAGCCTACTGAACCAATTAATTCTTGCCTTCTTCAGAATCTTGGCATCCACTGGTCTTAATATGGCAGCTTACTAAACAAGATACTGTCCATTCATCTTGGAACAGCCATCCATAAACCAAACATGTCTTTCTTCAGTGGAGAACTGTTCAGTATGCATATAGCATTTGGTTCAGGGGGTTTGAAAGTTGGTCCTAGAGGAAAAAAGGCTACCAACTCATGGATACAGGGGGTGCCCCATTGCTTTCCCCTGGTAGTATTCTCCTGTATGAACCATTTCCGTTTTATTATGTCACTCTTCTGGGCTCTGCCTTCCTCACTAGACTGTTTCTCTGACATTACTCAAGACATGATGAGACTCTTAGGTTTCATAATCAATTTTATGACCTTCAGTCACTAAGGCAGTCTCAATGCCCAACAGCAGGCTAATAATTATCCCTCTGATGGTGTGTACTGGGCAGCAACATCTGGAAATTTTCTGATTCAAAATCCCAACAGTTGCTACTTATACCCCAGTATGCATGAGTATGGGTCTCAGACATTTCCAAAATCATACCTTATGGGGGTGATAAAGGCCCAATGGCATTGAGAGAGCTACCACTTTTTGTAATTCAGACATGACCTGCTTTTGTGCAGGTTGCACTTAAATATAGCTTTCAGGTAGCTTTATAGTTGGGAGTTAATATTCCCAAATGTGGAATATGGGCTCTCCAAAATCCAGATAAACCACCAAATTCTGGGTTTCATCTTTGAACTTAGGGGTGGGTAGTGACCGCAGGTTTTTTCAGTCATTTTTGTAATGTCTTGGGTGGCTCCTGCCTAAGTTATTCCTGGGAATTTTACCGTTTGGGCAGGCCTTTGGACTTTTGCTGGGCTAACTAGCCCCAGAAGATCAGGCATATCAGAGTCACATTCAAGTCAGTTTTAATTTGCTCTTCAGTTTCTGTTCTTATCATGGCATGAATACAGCACATTACACTTGAGATGTGCATCATGTCCAGATCCCCAGCCAAAGGATAATAAGCAGGGCAGCGCAGAAGTAAACTGGGATCCTTCCCACAAGAAGGAAAAACTGGTGGGCTATTTTCTGGGACAGAGTAAGGTCTGTTTCTGAGTACCAGCCTCCTTTAGCCTGGTAGGTTTTCTGCTTGGTGGAGACCATATCTGGAACTGCTGAAACTCTGGGCAGTACAACTAGATTAGCCTACTATTAGTTTCTGTGAGCCATCTGCCTTTTCCACAGTCCATGCAGGACAACAGTATAGCAAATTCATTGGCACCAGCACTCCAGTGTCTAGCAGATCATCAGTATTTTGATCTACTAAGTATTGTATTGCTTTCAGTTGAACACCTGCATGGGCTTGGGCATTTCTAGTGATTCCCATGGAGCATGCCTGATTAAAACTGGCATGAAGGTAGGCTTACGTGGACTCTGTTTTACAATATGAGGTAGGGGAGCAATCCATCATTATAGTATCCTTCCCAATAATACATCCAGGTAAAGAATACGTGACCACCTCACACAAAATCTGTTCAAAAACCCCAATTTTCATCCAGACTTTTACTTAACTTATTCCATCAATTATACATCAACTTATACATCCATTATACATCCAAATTATACATCAACTTATACAACCATTGTATCTCTGTATCCTCCCAATCTAAACTTAGCCCCTGCTAATAGTTCAACAGGTTGTAGAATCATAGTGCATTGGGCTCTTTTATCAAACAGTCTCGAGTTTCCTTTCCTTCCCTCCCCCTACCTGAGGCCATTTTACCCAGGTGTGTGCATATGGCCTTGGATCCCTGGTTGGGGGTAGGGTCAGAAGACCCTAGCCTCTACATCAATCTTCACCCTGATTAATCTTCCTAAGCATTGTCCAAGGGAATTTCTGGTCAAGTTTCTCATTGTAATCTTTGCACTCTGGCTTTTTAAATTCCTCCAAATTAAGGTTAATAGAACAGATTTGTTTAGGGGCCTTTAATGGGAGTCCTAATGGTCCACCCAATCTCTGGTCGTACTGCATCAACAACTTTGAACTCCATCAATGTCTGTTTTTAGATATCCCATTTCTCAATAACCAGCTAAAAGATTCCACTCCACTGGATTGAGCCCCTTGGCTCTCCCCTTTGTCTCTTCTCATTTTCTTAATTACTTTAATGTTCTTGGCATCAGTAAGACCAATACAGGGAAGCTGAGGCAGCAAATTTGATAAGGCTTCTGAAACTACTGTTCAATTCTGTAACCATGAAGTTGCACAAGGTGCATATAATAGGGGCCTTCTTAATTACAACATTTACCATAACCTGGGTAACATGTATATTCAGGGGGTAAATATCCTGATCATCAGAAAGCCATTTATCTGTGATGTTCCATTTGGCATTTATAGGGGGAATTTGGCAGTTTCCCATCTCAGGATAAATATACTTTATAGTGGCTCCACTCCACTCCACCAGGCCAGCTCTTCCCTCAGGAATAACCTCCCATGTCTGGATCATGTATCACCATCTGCAACTATTAAATAGTGATCTGCAGGTCCTGCATCAACCCAAACCTGCTTTTCTACTCTGAAGCTTCCAAAACCAAGACATATCCCCTAAACTGGTTATTTTCTCAATCCATTTCATTTCAGTCAAGGTTCCTTAGAAAGGTGATGATGTTGATACACAAAATGAGGCTACGGGCATACCTCATTTTATTGCACTTCAGATATTTCATGGGTTTTTTGTTTGTTTTTACAAAATTGAATGTTTGTGGCAATCCTACATTAAGCAAGTCTATTGGCACAATTTTTCCAACAGCCTTTCTCATTCTATGTCTCTGCATCATGTTTAATTCTCACAACATTTCAAACTTTTTCATTATTTTATTAGTTATAGTGAGCTATAATTATGACTTGCTAAAAGTTCAGATGATTAGCATTTTTTAACCAATAAAGTATTTTTTGGTTAAGACATGTTCATTGTTTTCTAAAAATAATGCTGTTACACTTAATAGAGTACAATATAGTATAAAAACCTTATGTACACTGGGAAACCAAAAAATTCACTTGCCTCAGTTTATCATGGTGGTCTGGAACTAAACCCACATTATCTCTGAGGTATGACTGTACATCCCCTGGTTTCAGTAGCTTCTAGGTTTTGTCCTTCCTCTATATTAACTACCTTCTTGGTGACCAGAGGTCTTAGAGGTACTTTCTATTGCCCCTGCATAATTTTGCCCTTTCTAGGCAGCTTTGTAACCAACGGCAAAAGCACAGATCAACACAGATGCTGGGTCTTGGTTCAGCATCAAGGCCTGACCCAACATTCTTTTATTTTCATTTTGGCTATTTCAATGACAGTAACCAGGGCATTAGATATTACCCGACTTGTTATTTCACATTCCCTTATATATACAATAAGCCAACTCTTCCAGAGTCTGTTCTACTACAATTTCTAAATTCCACTGGTAATATTCACATTTAGTAACTGATAGCACTAGAGCATTGTTTCATACCATCAGTGGCTAGGAGGTCATGCAACGGTCAAAGTTTCTTTATCCCGTGCCTAGTATTCTTTCTCTTCAAATACCACATGTTTCTATGAGCCAGATCCATTCTAGTAAATCCCAGTTAACTGACACCAACACATTTAGGGTTTCTGGACCCAATCCCAACATGACAGGAAAGAGTCTCCAACACTTATCAGCAAGCAATCCTCAGACACCCTGCTGGTATCAGAGGATTCAACTAAATTCTGACACCATCTACCTAGGGATAGCATCAGATTCTACAGGTTATAAGTTCAGTCTTATAAGATTGCCCCCTGCACCCACCTCCCACGTCAGACACCAGTCTGTAACTCCAGAATGTCACCTGTGTCTGACCAACAAGCTACAGATTGGAGGTGCCAGTGATCTTCTCCTTAGGTTCAATTCATTTGCTAAAGTGGCTCACAGAGCACAGGGAAACGCATTTACTGGTTTGTTAAAGGATATGACAAAGGAGACAAATCAACAGCCAGATGAAGAGATACATAAGGTGAGGTATAGGGAAAGGGCCTCATGCTCTCTCCAGGTGTACCTCTCTGCCCACATCTCCACAGGCTCACGAACCCAGAAGCTATCCAAACTCAGTCCTTTTGAGTTTTTAATGGAGGTTTCACTGCATAGTCATGATTGACTAAGCCATTGCCTGATTCAACTCCAGCCCAAGGTCATAGGGTAGGACTGTTAAGTTCCAACCTTCTAATCACATGGTTGGTTCTCCTGGCAACCAGCCGCTGCCCTTGGATAGGATCCAAAAGTCACCTTCATTGATAAACAAGATACTTATTTCACCGTTGTGGCTCTGAAGCATTTTCAGGAACTATGGGTAAAGACAAAATACATCTGAGAAACATATATTTCTTATAAATCATATTATAGTATTAATTATAATAAATTAAAAATTAGGATATTTCAGGAGGAGCAAGATGGCAGAGGAGTAGGAGACCTAAGTAGGAGACCTAACTCTTGGGATCATCAGATCCCAAGAGTTCAGCTAGACATAGTTATCAAACCATTCTGAACAGCTACAAGCTCAATAGGAGGGAGAAGAGAAGAAGAGCAGCAATTCAAGGAACAGAAAATTGACCACTTTCCAGAAGGTAGGACATGCAGAGAAGTGAATCTAAGGCAACATTTGGGAAGATAGACCAAGGAGGAGGGGCTGGCTCCAGCAAGTGAGAGATCAGCAAAGCACAAAATTGGAATGTTTAGAAGCCTGCTCCACAAGGGATGTTGCTCCAGAGGCTAAGCGAGGGATGGAGCCTTCATGGGGACAGTGTGGTCTCAGGACCCATGGGGTCACAGAACGACCAGGGGTGTGTGAGTGTGGGAGAGCTCCCAGGTATCAGAGCAGGGAAGCTGGCTACAGAGACAGAGATGAGAAGTGGGCTTTCAGCTCAGAGTTACCTTAAGCTGTGATCCAAGGCACAGTCAGAAAACTGCTCTTCAGACAGGGAACCAACAAGCAGTAGATCCAGGGAGACTCACTTTCCTCCTCTGAGAAGAGCAATGCGGGAGTGTGGTACAAGAATCTGCTGGGTTTGGAGACTCCAAACGGGGCTGTGCACCAGAGATAGAAACGCTCAGTCACAGGCCAGGTGAACATGAAGGATGGCCAGAGACCAGGGAGAAGGAAGGGATTGACTGCTTTTCTCTGAGGTGCACTGAGGAGTGGGGCCCTGAGCTCTCAAGTCCTATGGGCTGGAGATTGGAAGGTCGCCATCTTCATTCCCAACCTCCAGAGCTGTATGCAAAGCATTCAGGGAACAAAAGCTCCAGAGACCAAAACCACACAGATTACTTAGCCTGGCCCCTGGCAAATGTGATGAAATTCCACTTCAGGCAAAGACATTCGAGAATCACTGCAGCAGGACCTACCCCCAAAAGATCAGCAAGAACATCTAGCCAACTTCGCTGATCAATGAGAACTGCAAAACCCCAGAGCTAGGGGAAAGCAACACAGAATTCATGGCTTTTTTCCCCATGATCCTTCAGTCTTTCAAACTTACATTTTTTTATTTTTTTTCTTATTCTTTTTAAAATTTTTCCTCTTTCCTATTTTAATGTTTTTTAACTATTTTATCATATCAGTACCTTTTTAAACATCTTTAATTTTCATTGTTATATTCATATTTTATCCCTTCATTGTACTTAACCTTATTTTTTGTATACATATGGTTTTTGTTTTTTGTTTTTTGTTTTTAATTTGGGGATAAAATTTCTTCTAATAGATCAAAATACACCCAAAATCTAGGACATGGCTTTGCTCTGGTATCTAACCTGATCACATTCTTTCCTCTTTTTTTCCTTTTTTTTTTCCAACCAACTTCTTATCAATTCCTTTTTTAGAATCTTTTTAAATTTTCATCTTTAAAGTCATATTCCATCCATATTCCATATTCTATCCCTTCATCGTGTTTACCCTTATTTTTGTATATATATAAGTTTTCTTTCTTTAAAATTTTGGTAGGTAGTTTCTTCTAACAGACCAAAATACACCCAAAATCAATGTGGCTCTGTTCTATTCACCAGTCAAATACATATTTTTTTTTCCTTTTTCCCCCTTCATTCTTCTCCCCCTGGTTTCAGGGCTCTTCTGATCTGGTTAGTGTACATTTTTCTGGGGTCATGGCTACACTTTTAGTATTTTCTACTCATCTATTAATCTTATCTGCATAAAATGACAAGGTGGAAAAAATCACCACAAAAAAAAAAAAAAGAAAGAACAAGAGGCAGTACTGACAGCTAAGGACCTAATCAATATGGACATTGGTAATACATCAGAACTAGAGTTCAGAATGATGATTATCAAGGTGCTAGCTGGGCTTGAAAAAGGCATGGAAGATATTGGAGAATTCCTTTCTGGAGAAATAAACTCCTTTTCTGGAGAATAAAAGAACTAAAATCTAACCAAATTGAACTCAAAAAAGCTATTAATGAGATGCAATAAAAAATGGAGGCTCTTACTGCTAGCATACATGAGGCAGAAGAGAGAATGAGTGATAAGAAGACCAAATGATGGAGAATAGAGAAGCTGAGCAAAAAAGAGACAAACAACTACTGGACCATTAGGGGAGAATTCAAGAGGTAAGTGATAACATAAGATGAAGCAATATTGAGATAATTGGGATCCCAATAGAAGAAGAAAGAGAGGGGCAGAAAGCATATTGGAGCAAATTATAGTAGAAAATTTCCCTAATTTGGCAAAAGGAATAAGCATCAAAATCCAGGAGGCACAGAGAACCTCCCTCAAAATCAGTAAAATAGGTCCACACTGTTATCTAATAGTAAAACTTGCAAGTCTTAGTGATAAAGAGAAAATCCTGAAAGCAGCTCAAGACAAGAGGTCTGTAACATAAAATGGTAGAAATATGAGATAGGCAGCTGACCTATCCACAGAGACCTGACAGGCCAGAAAGGAATGGCATGACATATTCAGAGCACTAAATGACAAAATATGCAGCCAAGAATACTATATCCAGCTAGGCTGTCATTGAAAATAGGAGAGATAGAAAGCTTCCAGGACAAAGAAAAACTAAAAGAATTTATAAACACCAAATCAGCCCTATGGGAAATATCAAAAGAGGTCCACTAAGCAAAGAGAGCGGAAGTAACAGACCAGAAAGGAACAGAGAAAATATATAGTAACAGACACCTTACAGGCAATACAATGGAACTAATTCCATATCTTTCAATAGTTACCCTGAATGTAAATAGGCTAAATGCCCCAATCAAAAGACACAGGGTATTAGAATGGATAAAAAAAATAAGACCCATCAATAAACTGTCAACAAGAAACTCATTTTATACCCAAAGACACTTTCAGATTTAAAGTGAGGGGGTGGAAAATAATTTACCATGCTAATGGACATCAAAAGAAAGCTGGGGTAGCAATCCTTATGTCAGATAAATTAGATTTTAAGCCAAAGACCATAATAAGAGATGAGGAAGGACACTATATCATACTTACAGGGTCTGTCCAACAAGAAAATTAAACAATTTTAACATCTATGCAGCTAATATGGGAGAAGTCAATTATATAAACCAATTAATAACAGAGTGAAAGAACCACCTCAATAGTAATACAATAATAGTAGAAGACTTTAACAACCCCCTTGCTGAAATGGGACAGATCATCTAAGCAAAAGATCAACAAGGAAATAAAGGTTTAAAATGATACACTGGACCCAGATGGACATCACAGAAAAATTCAGAACATTCCATCCCAAAACAAAAGAATACACATTCTTCTCTAGTGCACATGGAACATTCTCCAGAATAGATCATATCCTGGGTTAAAAATCAGGTCTCAACTGGTACCAAAAGATTGGGACCATTCCCTGCATATTTTCAGACCACAATGCTTTGAAACCAAAACTCAACCATAAGAGGAAAGTTGGAAAGAACTCAAATACATGGAGGCTAAAGAGCATCCTACTAGAGAATGAATAGGTCAACCAGAAAATTTTCAAAGGATTTTAAAAAGTCATGGAAACAAATGAAAATGAAAACAAAGCTGTTCAAAATCTTTGGGATATAGCAAAGACGGTCCTGAGAGGAAAGTATATAGCAATATAAGCCTTTCTCAAGAAACAAGAAAGGTCTCAAATATACAATCTAACCCCACACCTAAAGGAGCTGGAGAAAGAACAGCAAAGAAAGCCTAAACTCAGCAGAAGAAAAGAAATCAAGGATCAGAGCAGAAATCAATGAAATAGAAACCAAAAGAACAGCAGAACAAATCAATGAAACTAGGAGCTGGTTCTCTGAAAGAATTAATAAGATTAATAAACCCCTGGCCAGACTTACCCAAAAGAAAAGAGAAAGGACCCAAATTAATAAAATCATGAATGAAAGAGGAGAGATCACAACCAACATCAAAGAAATACAAATAATTATAAGAACATATTATTAGCAACTATATGTCCCCAAATTTGACAATCTGGAAGAAATGGATGCATTCCTAGACACATAGAAACTACCAAAACTGAGTCATGAAGAAATAAAAAACCTGAACAGACCCATAACCAGTAAGAAGATTGAAGCAATCATCAAAAATCTCCCAACAAACAAGAGCCCAGGGCCAGACGGCTTCCCAGGGAAATTTTACCAAACATTTAAGAAGATTTAATACCTATTCTCCTGAAACTGTTCCAAAAATAGAAATGGAAGGAAAACTTTCAAACTCATTTTATGACGCCAGGGTTACCATGATTCCAAAACCAGACAAAGATGCTATCAAAAAGGAGAATTACAGACCAATACCTTCGATGAACACGGATGCAAAAGTTCTCACCAAAATACTAGCCAGTAGGATCCAAAAGGACATTAAAAGGATTATTCATCATGACCAAGTGGGATTTATTCCTAGGCTGCAAGTTTGGTTCAACATCCACAAATCAATCAATGTGATACAATACATTAGTAAAAGAAACAACACGAGCTATCTGATACTCTCAGTAGATGCTGAGAACACATTTGTAAAGTACAGCATACTTTCTTGATCAAAACTCTTCACAGTCCAGGGGAAGAGGTTACACACCTCAATATCATCAAAACCATCTATGAAAAACCCACAGCGAATATCATTCTCAATGGGGAAAAACTGAGAGCTTTTCCACTAAGGTCAGGAACATGGCAGGGATGTCCACTGTCACCACTGTTATTCAACACAGTACTAGAAATCCTTGCCTCAGTTATCAGACAACAAAAAGAAATAAAAGGCAACCGAGTTAGCAAAGAAGTCAAACTCTCATTCTTTGCAAATGATATGATACTTTATGTGGAAAACCCAAAGACTCCACTCCAAAACTGCTAGAACTCATACAGGAATTGGGTATAGTGTCAGGATATAAAGTCAATGCACAGAAATCAGTTGCATTTCTATACACCAACAGGAAGACAGAAGAAATACAGATTAAGGAGTTGATCCCATTTACAATTGCACCCAAAACCATAAGATACCTAGGAATAAACCTAACCAAAGGCCCAAAGAATCTGTACTCAGAAAACTATGAAGTACTCATGAAAGAAACTGAGGAAGACACAAAGAAATGGAAAAATGTTCCATGCTCATAGATTAGAAGAACAAATATTGTGAAAATGTCTATGCTACTTAAAGCATTCTACACAGTTAATGTAATCCTTATCAAACTGGAAGGGGAAATGAACCATGAGAGACTATGGACTCTGAAAAACAACCAGAGGGTTTTGAAGGGGCGGGGGGTGGGTGTGGGAGGATGAGGAACCAGGTGGTGGGTAATAGGGAGGGCACGTACTGCATGGAGCACTGGGTGTGATGCCAAAACAATGAACACTGTTATGCTGTAAATAAACAAACAAACAAACAAAAAAAGACAAAACAAAACAAAACAAAAAAATTAAAAAATAAATAAATAATTTAAAAAAATACCATCTATTTTTTCAAAGAAATGGAACAAATAATCCTAAAATTTATATGGAGCCAGAAAAGACCCCAAATAGCCAGAGGAATGTTGAAAAAGAAAGCCAAAGTTTGGTAGCATCATAATTCCAGATTACAAAGGTGTCATCATCAAGACAGTATGGTACTGGCACATAAACACATACATAGATCAATGGAACAGAATAGAGAGACCAGAAATGGACCCTCAACTCTCTGGTCAACTAATCATTGACAAAGCAAGAAAGAATGTCCAAAAGAAAAAAATACCATCTCTTCAACAAATGGTGTTGGGAAAATTGGATGGCTACATGCAGAAGAATGAAACGACCATTTTCTTATACCACACATAAAAATAGAACTCAAAAAGGATGAAAGACCTCAATGTGAGACAGGAATCCATCAAAATCCTTGAGGAGAATATAGGCAGCAACCTCTTTGACCTCAGTCACAGCAACTAGTTCCTAGAAACATCACCGAATGCAAGGGAAGCAAGGGCAAAAATGAACTATGGGGACTTCATCATGATCAAAAACTTTTGCCCAGCAAAGAAAACAGTCCACAAAACCAAAAGACAACTGACAGAATGGGAGAAGATATGCACAAATGACATGTCAGATAAAGGGCTAGTATCTAAAAATCTATAAAGAATTTATCAAACTCAACACCCAAAGAACAAATAATCCAATCAAGAAATGGGCAGAAGACAGGAACAGGTATTTCTGCAAAGAAGACATCCAGATGGCCGACAGACACATGAAAAAGTGCTTCACATCACTCGGCATCAGGGAAATACAAAACAAAACCACAGTGAGATACCACCTCACAGCAGTCAGGATGGCTAAAATTAACAAGTCAGGAAACAACACATTTGTCGAGGATGCAGAGAAAGGGGAACCCTCTTACACTGTTGGTGGGAATGCAAGCTGAGCCACTCTGGAAAACAGTACGGAGGGTTCTCAAAAAGTTGAAAATAGAGCTACCCTACGACCCAGCAATCACACTACTGGTATTTACCCTAAAGATACAAAAGTAGTGATCTGAAGGGGCACATGCACTTGAATGTTTATAACAGCAATGTCCACAATAGCCAAACTATGGAATGAGCCTAGATGTCCGTCAACAGATGAATGGATAAAGAAGAAGTGGTATACACACACACACACACACACACACACACACACACACACTGGAATACAATGCAGCCATCAAAAACCAAATTCTTGCTATTTACAATGATGGGGATGGAACTAGAGGGTATTACACTAAGCAAAATAAGTCAATCAGAAACAAACAATTATCACCCAATCTCTCGGATATGAGGAATTGAGAGGCAGGGCAGGGGGTCATGGGGGATAGGGAGAGAAAAATGAAATAAGATGGGATCAGGAGGGAGACAAACAATAAGAGACTCTTAATCTCACGAAACAAACTGAGGGTTGTTGGGCAGTTGGGGGTATAGGGATAGAGTGGCTGGGTTATGGACATTGTGAAGGGTATATACTATGGTGATCGCTGTGAAATGTGTAAGCCTAATGATTCACAGACCTGTACCCTGGTGCAAATAATACATTATATGTTAATATAATAAATAAATACATACATACATACATTACAAAAAAATTAGGATATTTCACATAAAATCTGTATTTTGTTTCTCTTGAAGAATCAAATGTTTTAGCAACACTGGCCTATATTCCTATATAACACAGTTGTCTGGAAATGAGTACCAGGTGCTCCCTGACACACAGTTTTATTCCCTACAGTCTCCTGATGCCTTACTCAGGGGATATTTCATACATTCGTATACCTCACTAGGACCCCAGAGTATTAAGTTTACTTGGAAAACAAAAACATAAGTAAAAATTAGGTGTTAAAACCAATAGTCAGTAGATATCAAGAGAGAATAGCTTAGGACACAATGGTGACCTAATATTTTGGATTGATGGCATTACTGAAAGCATTCCTATTAGCCTTGGAAAAAAGCAATATGAACCCCAAGTTTCTCAAAAATTAATTCCATCCCTCCTTTCAAACTATTGCTGCCATAGAACTGTTCAATCTGACCATGTCCAAATATTCAAAATAACTATTTATCTGGAATTCCACTGACCAGGTTAGATTTTAATTCTGGGATTGTTAAGGAATTTTAAAGAGATGATCCATATGCCACCCCATACATTATAAAAGGGGAAGGAAAGTCCAGTTTAAAAAAAAAAAAAAGTCTTTCTAAAACACATTCAGGCTACCAAATATTAGGAGAAAGAAGACTTTGCTAATAAGCACTGCAACAACTTTCTTAAATTTAGCTGAATTTGTCTTCAGGGAGAAAATGTAAAAAGCTGAAAAACACCATATTGTTAGAAAATTATTTTAAATTCCTTCGAAAGAATTCTTAAAGCAGCCATTCAACTTCAACTGGTAGAACTTTTACCTTTGGGTTCTAGATCAAAAGACTGTTCGATGCAGTCTAATCCCAATGTTTGGTGGGATTTTTTTATGGTTTTTTTCAAATAATGTTTTGATCTTGGATACAGAAATTAACACTTCTTACTTTGTGTCAAAGACAAACCCTTTGACTACTTTAATGGCCAGAGAAAGTTAGGTTGCTTAGACACAGCAAGTGCATACTGGCCAAAAATGGAATTGTCATTGGAAGCACAAGACTCAAAGTAATCTACACATTTATAGCAATCTCATTCAAAATATCAACAGCGTTTTTTAAAGACCTAGAAATACAGCCCTAAAATTTTTATGGAACCACAAAAGACCCCAAATAGCCGAAGCAACCCTGAAAAAACAAAGCAGGAGGCATCACAATTCTGGACTTCAAGTTATACTACAAAACTGTAGTAATCAAAACAGTATGGCAGTGGCACAAAAACAGACACATTAATCAACAGAACAGAGAGACCAGAAATAAACCCATGTTTATATGGCCAACTAATCTATGACAAAATATACATTGAGAAAGGAGGCAAAAATGTACATTGGGAAAAGACAGTCTCTTCAAGAAATGGTCCTGGGAAAACTGGACAGCTAATGCAAAAAAAAAAAAAAAAAAAAAAAAAAAAAAGGAACTGGATCCCTTTCTTATACCATACATGAACATAAATTCAAATGGATTAAAGACCTAAATATGAGACATGAAACCATGAAAATCCTAGAGAACACAAGAACTCTTCAAACTCAACACCCAAAAAACAGATAATCATGTAAAAAAATGCACAGAACACATGAACAGACGCTTCTCCAAAGAAGACATACAAATGGCTAACAGACATATGGAAAAAATATTCATCATTATTAGTCATCAGGGAAATTCAAATCAAAACCACATTGAGATACCACCTTACACCAGTTAGAATGGCCAAAATTAACAGGACAGGAAACAATAAGTGTTGGAGAGGATGTGGAGAAAGGGGAACCCTCTTACACTGTTGGTGGGAATGCAAGTTGGTGTAGCCACTTTGGAAGAGAGTGTGGATGTTCCTTAAGAAATTAAAAACAGGGCACCTGGGTGGCTCAGTGGGTTAAGCCGCTGCCTTCGGCTCAGGTCATGATCTCAAAGTCGTGGGATCGAGTCCCGCATTGGGCTCTCTGCTCAGCCGGGAGCCTGCTTCCCTCTCTCTCTCTCTCTCTGCCTGCTTCTTTGCTTATTTGTGATCTCTCTCTGTTAAATAAATAAATAAAATTTAAAAAAAGAAAAGAACCCTTTAAAAAAAAAAGAAATTAAAAATAGAGCTACCCTATGACCCTGCAATTACACTACTGGGTATTTATTCCAAAATTACAAATGTAGTGAAAAGAAGGGCCATATGTACCCCAATGTTAATAGCAGCAATGACCACAATTGCCAAACTGTGGAAAGAGCCAAGATGCCCTTCAACAGACAAGTGGATAAAGAAGATATGGTCCATATATACAATGGAATATTAAACCTCCATCAGAAAGGATGAATACCCAACTTTTGTATCAATACGACGGGACTGGAGGAGATTATGCTGAGTGAAATAAGTCAAGCAGAGAAAGTCAATTATCATATGGTTTCATTTAGTTGTGGAGCATAAGGAATAAATGGAAGACATTAGGAGAAGGAAAGGAAAAGTGAAGTGGGGAAAATAGGGAGGAGGAGATGAACCATGAGAGACTGTGGACTCTGAGAAACAAACTGAGGGTTTTGGAAGGGGGGGGTGGTGGGATGGGTAAGCCTGGTGCTGGGTATTAAGGATGGCACATACTGCATGGAGCACTGAGTGTGGTGCATAAACAAAATCTTGGAACGCTGAAAAAATAAAATTTAAAAAAATACACAGAGAACTTAGACTTAATACCCAAATAACAATCCAACTAAAATATAGGTAGAAGACATGAATAGACATTTTTCCCAAGAAGAAATACAGATAGCCAACAGACACATGAAAAGATACTCAACATCACTGATTAGGGAGCTACACATCAAAGCTACAACGAGATATCACCTCACACCTATCAGAATGGCTAAATTCAACAATCTGAGAAACAACAGGTGTTAGCAAGGATGTGGAGAGTAAGGAACCCTGTTGCACTGTAGGTGGGAATGAAAACTGGTGTAGCCACTCTGGAAAACAGTATGGAGGTTTCTCAGAAATTTAATACAACTACTTTATGATCCAGCAATCACACTAGGTATTTACCCAAAGAATACAAAAATACCAATTCAAAGGTCTACATGCATCCTGATGTTTATAGCAGCATTACATCAATAGCCAAATTATGGAAGCAGCCCAAGTGTCCATCAATTGATGAATGAATAATATATATGTATATACATATATATGTATATATATATATACACACACACACACACAATGAAATATTAGCCATCAAAAAGAATGAAATCTTGCCATTTGCAATGACATGGATGGAGCTAGAGAGTATTATGTTAAGTGAAATAAGTCAGAGAAAGACAAATACCATATGATTCCCCTCATATGTGGAATTTAAGAAAAACAAGGGCTTAAAAAAAAAAAAAAGAGGCAAACCAAAAAAACACTCTTAACTATGGAGAACTGATGGTTACCAGAAGGGAGGTGGGTGGGGGGATGGGGATGAAGTATTGCACTTGTGATGAGCATTGGGTATTGTATGGAAGAGTTGAACCACTATGTTGTACACCTAAAAATGTGCGTGTGTGTGTGTGTGTGTGTGTGTGTGTGTGTGTATGCACTTTGTCATGTCCATAACCAACAAGCTTTCCTTTGTTTTTCAAGATCACTTAGCCAACACATGGTATTTTGGTTTTTTTTTTAAGGTTTCATTTATTTATTTGACAGAGAGAGGTCACAAGTAGGCAGAGTGGCAGGCAGAGAGAAAAGGGGAAGCAGGCTCCCCACTGAGTAGAGAGCCACATGCGGGGCTCAATCCCAGGACCCTGAGATCATGACCTGAGCCGAAGGCAGAGGCTTAACCCACTGAGCAACCCAGGCGCCCCAACACATGGTATTTTGTATCTAGCTTGAAGGTCATAGGACACCAAAAAGAATAAGGGGAATAAGATAAATAGAATGAGGGAGACCATTTTATCTTCAATTAAGATAGGAACACCATTAACTTATTCTTTAAAGTGTAGCCCAAATATAAAATATAATGGAAGAAGCACTTGGGTATCTAAATCCTGGAGTACTTCCAAAAATTTTATCAGCCTATAGCCAATTAACTTCTCTGAGGTTGTTTCCTGCTCCATACACTGAAGACACTGAAGTCAGTGTTTTCTATGCACCTCTGATTTGAGTCTTTTAGAATTTTGGAAGGAAACACAAATTTCACGGTTCTACTAAAATATCATTCCAGGGAGTAGTCTTTGATCAGCCAAGACTGAGTAAGGTGCCTCCCCTAAAAATTCCTTAATTCTAAAAGCTTTGAAATCATCCATTTATCTACTTCATTAAACAACAAGTCCTCTGAAGACCAGGGTCCTGAGTCTTTGTCATCCATCAGAGAAGCAGAACAGCATATTGGGTAAGATCAGACTCTGAAATTATACTGGTTTGCATCTCGATAGCTTTGTGTCCTTGGGAGAGTTACCCAATAATTGTGTGTCTTAGACTCTTATATATAAAAGGGAGACAATAACAGCAGAGGATACACAGAATCACTGAGAGATTCATGCAGTACAAGACATGTAAAGAATTTAGAAGGATAACAGGCCCTTAAATACTAAAGTCAGGTATTATTTCCAAGGTCTAACAGTTTCTGGCATGGGGTAAATACCCAGATTTCTGCTAAGTGAAAAATGGATTGAAAGATTATATCCACAACCTTCAAGATCTAAATCCAAAACAGTCTAAATTAATGGCAAATGCCTATGACTTGGCAATTTAATCCAAAACAAGGTTCTTTTATTATCTAGATTCAGTGTACTCAGCTTATTTAAGACATATTTAGAAGAGCTGTTGAACAATAAGTTAATGGATTTTTGTAACTTGTTTCACTCTAGTGAAGTCTCAGTCAAACTTGATACAGTAGAGATTGTAACATAGGGAATCATCCCCACTGCCAACCCTCCACCTCAAGATATATTTATTATAGGAACAAAGACTATAATGAGATATGGTCAGATGGAAAATTTGGAAACTCTGTGGGGTAGAGATCACCATGCTGTGTAATTTTCACACTGGTCACACTGGAGTATGGCCTCCATTCTTCTAATTGGATACTGAGCCTTCATTTTTGAATTTTTATCTTTGTACATTCCCCCATCATTCTTCACTGAACACTCCACTGCTGTTTCTACTTCTGTTACTGGGTATGCGATAATATTATTGTGGATTTTTCCCTAATTATGGTTTTTTAATTTTTTAATAAACTTGTTTAGAATGCATTTGACATGCAGAGTATGTTTTGGAATACTGGAATACTGCAACCTTAGACTTACAAACACAAAGTTACTCAGAAAAATTTATTATAGCATCATTGAAATGGATAGCTCCATATTTTAGTTTGTCCATGCTCAGAAAAATAATACTAATTTAGTGAGTTCCTATTCTCTCATGAACAAGAACAGCTCTTTGGGAAGGAGTATTTTTTTTTAAAAGATATCATATCTGAACTGCTATCTTTATAAGAA
Organism: Meles meles; assembly: GCF_922984935.1. Taxonomy (NCBI): domain Eukaryota; kingdom Metazoa; phylum Chordata; class Mammalia; order Carnivora; family Mustelidae; genus Meles; species Meles meles. The sequence goes on along the minus strand of NC_060066.1, from coordinate 17,925,361 downwards.
ATAATTGCTAGGTTTCTTAGCTATTATGATTTGTACATGGAACAGGATTTTCTTTACAAACACTTTTTCAATAGATGCCTGAGTAGGAAGGATAGCCAAATAGGTACCGTACCACTCCACATAAGCATCAATTCTTGGTTATGAAGGCCTTCCCATAATTTCAGCCAGAAGTTAGAAGGAGCTAGAAGAATGTGGGGCTGAAGATTTGAGCAAGTGTCTTGCTCTCTCTGAGCTTTCCTAATAGATGATCAGAGGACTGCCAGATTACCATCCCATTATAGTAGTCCATAATCTCATAATCTTACCACTCTCTAATGACCACATCCTGGTTGTAAAATGATTTACTTTCTCAGTAATTAGCAATTTACACTGACAAAGTACACTGCATACATTTTAGCTTTGAAATATTTTGCTTCCAAGATGGTTTCTTAAAACAACAGTGCTAGGAGCAGCTTAATTTGTCAGTAAGTTGACATTAAGTTGTTTTCTCAGCTGTTAAATGCAAGAATCAGTTCCACGTGTTTATCACAGACTATGATTGATGATTCTTGAGATGAACTTGAAAGTTTCTTTCCCTGGAATTCATTCTTAAAATTTTAATTCTGAGGCTATTAGAAGGGAGTATTACTTCCTTAAGAGCTTGTTTTAATGACTACAAGGAAGGTAGGACTGAAGTCTTCAAATATACTCCTATGCTATTTCAAAATGTGTTCTTTCCAAGTTGTAGAAAATAAGGCATATATCATTGAACATGAAAGATTACCTATATGCTCATCTAACAAAACTGGCAATGCTGCTTAAAAAAAAAAAAAAAACTGCTTTAGCAATTGGTTCTGCACACTGTCACCAAGGCAATACTCAAATGCTTACAGCCAAAAATACATGGTCTTTCTGTGTGAACATATTTTAGATAACCTTAACTGTAAAAGAAATTAGATCAGAGTCTGATTCTGTGAGAAAAGGTGGAACTGTACCCAAATTTCCCCAAGCAGTGGGATGTGGTCTGTCTTCATAAGCTGAAAAATCCCTAGACCTCCATCCAATACTCACTGTAATGTCCCACAGGACTTCTATTTACCCCAGAGGCATTGCCACTAGTAACTATGACCATGGATGACTAGCCCTGTAAGAAGTGAAGCAAGAGGCTTGGTGAAATCAGATGGCTAGCCTGAAAAAGTATAATATTCACAGCTCCCTCAAGTACACTCTTTTCATTAGGTTTTCAGATATTTCTCCGGGACCAAGAGGGAGGACCAGATGTTTTCAGCAGATAGGTTTGATATGGCTACCAATGCATGTAGCAACTGAAAATAGGTAATAGGAGCAGAGGAGGTGACATTGTTAAAAATAAAAACTTTACAATAATCTATAGAAAGTGTCAGGGTCAAAGAGGTTTTCATTTAGGGAGAAGAGGGGTGGAAAGCATTGTTCAAAGTAAGATACACATGTATTTTATGAAGAGGTCCTCTGTCTTACAGCACAATGCCAGCATTAACACAAGGAAGTCAAAAGGTTGAATGTAAGTTGTTTTATCATTGGTTTTGTTTCCAAAATTATGGCTAAAATCTATTTTAGTTAGTTATTCTGATGTTAGAACTAAAGGCAGGGGTTCTCACTTCACATTTTATAAGCATATAGATTATCAAATGTTTGTTGAAAAATGAAAAACCTATTTATACCTAGTATCTGCAAGGTCTTAGTGCAGTCAAGAAACATGATGCTGTTAAACCTGTTCTTAATAGATCACACCCATGGGAAAATTTCCAAAATCTTACACATGATGGAAAATGGGGGTGGGAAGGTACAGCTGGACCACTGAAGTATTTCGCAATTCCCAGTCATCTATGATATTTTATAAGTGGTTACATGAAGACCAACACATTCAGTGTTATTTAGGTTGAGAAGGAGTCATCGCTTCCTATTTGGAGATGAAATGGTATTAATGGTAACTAAAAAGTGAATGCATACCAATGAAGAATTGTACATTAGCCTGAGAACCCAATAATTTTTTAATGGTTTACATTTAGGTGCTTACATTGAAGCAGACATAGTGCCAAGCCTTATTCATGTATTTGATTCTCACGCATGTTTTATGAAGTATTATTCCTAGTTTGCATGATGAAATTAAGTCTACAAGTAGTAATTTCCCTTTACTTATATAACCTGTAAGTCGCTGAGCTATGGTATCAGCCAAGTCCAGTAGAATTATCTTTGTAGTCAAGCATTTTCACATTTCAGTCCTTTGAGATGGACCTTGAAGGATAAATATATTATATATGTTCCCAGATGGGGAAAGAAAAGGCATTCCAGGCAAAGGGAATGGTTGTTACCTCAGAATAACTCTGTGTGGGCCTAACCCAGAAGAATGGGAGACAGACCTACATAATCAATGTTGAAAATCATAACCACATGTATCTGTGTACATGACTATTAGTCTCTGTTCAAAAAAAGTAAAACACATGACCTTAGATATTTTAGTTTTTAAATGCAATTTGTTTTGGATAACCAATTCTTCTCCTTGGTTTGCCCAAAGCCAAGACTTAGAAGCAACACCATTAAGATGGAGCAAACATTCTGACAAAGAATCAGAAAACAGTGGGTAATGCATTGGATTTGTAAACACAGAGAGGGCTCCACTTGCCCAAAGAGACTTAAAAGAAAAAAAGATCCCACAAGGCATGGCATGAAATGGACAGGATTTTACTCAGGACTATGAAGTGGCTCTGAACCACAATGTCAACATTGAGGGACACACTGTTGAGTCATCTGCCCTCTCTCAGAAAAAAAAATAATAATAATAAGTTAGACCAGGTTTGGTATATGGAGAACAAAATTCACGAATAACAGGAATCCAGACAAGCCACTCATGGCTAAGAGAGAACTCACTGACCATACACAGGAAATCAGACATATACAATTTTGGTACCTCAAAAGATTAAAGATTTTCACATGGGAATAGAAGGCTCTGGGATTCATATGTTTAGAATCTTCCCATCACAACATTGAGTTGGGTGAGTCTTTTTCTTCAGTAATCTGATTAACCCTTTTGAACTAAAGTCAGGCTTATTCTAAAAAACAAAAAACAAAAAAGCAAAAACCAAATCAAAACAACCAAACGAACAAAAAAAACCCACCATGTATTCCCAAAAGTCTTGCCCAACATCTTAGAAACTGACACAGATTAAGGAACAGACATCCTCCAATTATCCATGTAAATAGTGGAATTTGTCTGGGTCCACTAAAATAGTTTTCATCCTCTTGGCAAATAGCGGAAGAACACTCTGTGCATCTGTGTACTTCACTTTCTTCTCCAGTGGAAGAGGACTGGGGAGCCTAACAGAGAAAAATTTGAACATCTCGCTTTACAGACTTTCCCCTCTATTTTGCATTCTACCTGCTCTTGGAACTAGTACATTTTTTCTGGGTCTTTTACTATAGAAAGAAAGACTGATGGGTTACTGCCTACCTTAGAGGCTTTACTCTAAGTAAAAGTGGAATCTTTTTCTTCTCTTACTCTAGTGGAGCTTCTACAGTAACATAAGGTAGTGGTTCTGCTTGTCTTCTCTGCAGAACCAGACTCCATTTCCTGGATTTACCTAATGTCTAGAATTGGGGAGGTAACAATATTAGAAGGCCCTATTTCCTTGGTGAATCTTGGAAGTATTCTACAATTCAGCTATACCAATTATAAAGCAATCTTTTTTACCTTGATGTCAGTGACTCATACCTTTTTATTAATTTGTTCTAAACACAGAGGGTAGAACAATTATCCTCCCTTCCCCCCAAAATTTATCCAACACACAGATTCAAAGTTAAATGTTAGCCATTATAGACAACAGAGAAAAGAAATGTCCTTGGGGTTTTTATCCATTTATATTTGGGTTCATATTTTGTCTCTATCTCTTAATATCTTTCATTTTAAACAATACACTGACTTCTCTAAAACTCCCTTTCTCATTTATAAAGAGGATAATTCCTGCTTCAGGTTGATTTAATTCATCTAAGCATACCTGAATGTGCTTAATTAAGGGACAGAATTGAGCTAAGCAGTGGCTAGCACATATTAAGTACTGAACACCTCCTATTAAAGTGTTTTATCTGAACAAAATCTCATCGTGAGTCTTCCTGTTGCCCCACCTCCCAGAGGTGGAGGTCAGGTACAAGCCTTACTAGCACATTAAAGGGAAACAAATCAATTTTTCAAATTGTCCTCAGTAAGTAACCTACAGCAAGTTGGTGTAGCCACTTTGGAAAACAGTGTGGAGATTCCTTAAGAAATTAAAAATAGAGCTTCCCTATGACCCTGCAATTACACTACTGGCTATTTACCCCAAAGATACAGATGTAGTGAAAAGAAGGGCCATCTGTAACCTACAAATTATTAGGAAAGCATATATCCACACCAGAAAAAAGTATGTTTATTATTTTATGAATGTTTTTAGAACCCTGATACCATAAAAGCTTTTTTCCCATTAACTACAATGCACAGATTCTTAATTTTCTTTTTAACAAATATAAAGGATACTTGAAGCTTTAATATTTGAGACCCACTGGCCTAGGTACAACCAGTATTAAATCCAAAAGAGTTGATGAAAACAGTGGAATTCATTCTTTCAAATGGTTGAATCCTAAATGCCAATTACTGTTCTACGAGCTGAGGATAAAGCATTGTACAAGATAACCATGGGGTAAACATGCATGGGTTTTAATTCTAGGCAAGAGAGATAAAAAAAAAAACTAAGTACCAAGACAGTATCATGTAATAAGCAGTGCAAGGATAAAAACAGAAATCAGATGATGAAAAAGAACAGTAGATAGGGTATCTGGGTGGCTCAGTCGATTAAGTGTCCAACTCTTAATTTCGACTCAGGTCATGACCTCAGGGTTGTAAGATCAAGTACCACTTCAGGCTCCATGCTGGGCATGGAGCCTGCCTAGGATTCTTTCTCTCCCCCTTGCCCCTCCCCCTCAAAAAAAATGACAATAGAGATGTGGCTTTTTTAGACTACAATCATTGTTAAGCTCTTCTAAGGAGAGACCATTCAGACAAAGAACAAATACAGAGATCTTAAGGAGAGGATGATCTCAGGGTGTCTGCTGGCCGAAAGAAGACTAATGTCCATACATTAAGTTGCAAGGAAGGGAGTAGGAACAGACAGAGTTGGAGATAAGTCATGGTGAGTTTAGAGTTTAGATTTTCTTCTGCCTGTGAAGACTTGAATTTGAGAGCCATGCTTCAACAAGAATGGTTCAACTAGGAAATCTGAAGTGAAATCTGTTTTCAGCGGCTCATCTTTATAAAACAACCTCAAAACTCTGCTAAAACACAACCTATGCTGGCTTTTACTCTAGTTATTCCAAGATCAGCAGCTCTTTGCAGCCAAGGTCTTCCACTAATTACTTACTATCATGAACCGCCTTTGTGCAATGCTAAGACATTCACCTGAGTATGAAAGTCATATATGTAAGGGATACTATCCCTGCTACCTAAGGAGAAGAGAGTAGCATCAGCAACTGAATGGACATAAAGGGGCAATGTACAGGAGACAGCTGTCCAGAGAAACAGGAAAGAAAGATCCAGGCTGGGAAGCCATGGTAGGTCACTATGGAAAGGCAGCAGAAAGCATGGAAGGTAAAGGAAAAACACACAATTAGTTCCTTGTGGAACTTAGAGAGAGGTGTGCTTCCTATAGGAACACTCCAGAAGTCAAAAGGAACAAAACTGTTTTTCTAGTAAAAGTGGGAGAGTTGAATTTTTGATCAATTCAGTACATAACAGTCTGTAGACTTGATGGTAAGTGCTTAGAAAACCACGTGATCACAATATTAATTCAAACGGACAGGTGATTTGGAGCGCCCAGCTTCGCTGCATACTCCCTGACCCACAAAGCATTGTGATAGGAGATAGTAAATGTTGCACAGGATTGAGAAGACAAGAATTCACTGCTCACTTTGACAATGGGTTACCCTGGCCACCAACATCATCATGTGAATCAAAGAATGAGACTGTACTTTCTTTAAACTGAAAGGAACTGAACTCCTGATGGCTGAGAGAGTGGGACGATAGTTAACACTCAGAATTTCATTGGCAAAAATGGAAGCTGCCCTGTAGGATTCATCTGACTTACCAGGCAGAGCAGGCTCCATTTTATTTCGAAGAAATACTACTTCTACTGCTACTGCTACTGCTGCTACTACTGATAATGATATTCACCAGTATTTACTAAGGATTAGTGTTCATGGGTACTAAACAAAGTGCCCACTTTTATGAGGCAAACATTATGGCCTCATTTTAATATGAGAAAACTGAGGGTCAAGTATTTCAATCATACCATGAATGGAAGGCTAAGATTCAAACCAAGACCATCTCTTTCCAGATCCCCCCACCTTCACCATTCGAATCTCTTGTACTAAAGGAATAAAGGGAGGTTTTCTGAATTCCAGGTCCCCTCTGCCCTCAGACAAAGCAGTTAACAATTACAAAGCCCAGACTTTGAAGAGATCTCATGGCCTATCTTCCATCTAGGACGCTGCTTTTTCAAATTCATCCAACAAGCTATATTGAACACTTAGGAAATGCCAGGTACCTTGCAATTCTCAGTTCAGTACAGTATGTATCATTTCACATCTTTCCTACCCCTCAGACTCTGAAATTATATTTGTGAATTTAATGAAATTCTGCCAGTCTCCAGCAAACTAAGAATACAATGTACTCAGCAGTTCTAGACCTCACATCCTAACAATGCCCAAGGAAGGCCTTTTCTTTCTGTGGTTCTTCCTTTAAGAACAAATCAACTCCTCACATACCCGAGCTGGTTTCCTCACAAGTCTCGCTGTCTTGAATGAGCTCACATGTCCATCCCAAATGAATCCATCTTGTACAAGAAATGTCATGTGATGATTGTTTGAGCTTGGATACCTGAGCCAATTAGAAAAAAATTACTCAGATTCACCTCTCAAGTTGTTCAGGGGTTAGCGTCCCTTAAGACATGACTGCTGGAACCAAACAGCATTTTATTAGGGAGAAAAAAGGAAAACAGATTCAGGTTAAGGAGCTAAGTCCACTCAACCCTGATTCTGCTAGAAATGGATTTGCAGCTCACAAAAACATTAGTTCCAGTGATCACTGAACATCATCAGTTCCTTATTTTCAAGGTGGGGAAACTGTAGACATACCTGTTTTCTCATCAAAAATGGCTGGGCTCCAGCCCACTGGGTCTATGCTAGAAAAGGTTTTAGACTTAAAAGAAATGGTTAGTGGGAGCTACAAGCAGAGGATGCAGCCCGAGAGACAGACAAGCCCCCAAAGGCAAAGCTAAAGATGAATCATTCAATAAGTTCCAAGGAAATAGATGAAAGTTCAGAGAGGTACTATGAGGTAGATCCAAAAGCAGATTGGCAGAGAGCAATACAGCTGGGAATAAAAGCAGAGCACATAGGACTCTAGCCCTTAACAGGGTTGGGATGTCTTCCTATAGCTGTTCCTTCCTGGTTCTGGCTCTTGATCTATGTGGAATTCAAGGTAATGCAGACAGTTCAGCTATAAGCAACTCCTGTTCTTCTTCACCCTGTCCACTTTAAGACCCGATAGATAGAGCGCAGAACACCAGGTTTCCTTGGTCCTGCCATGTGTCTAACTGATCCAGCTCTGTGAATTCAGCTCCAAAATAGTAGGGTTATTCTGGATAGTGAGATTATCCCTACCCAAGACCTAAAATTCACCATGAGTAGACTTTTAGCTAAGACAATGATGGTTATTAAAATGCACATATTGTAATTTGTAAAATGCAAATTATTGTATATTGTATATTGTTGTAAATTATTATATATTGTATATTGTAAAATGCAAATATTGTCATTAACACCAAGCCCTTACTAAGTAGTGGCCGTGTGTAACATGCTATGCTAGGGACGAGAGATCATGTGGCAGTCATGAGTGCTGCTCCAATCTTTCTTCAAGATAGAACTACAGGTGAGGATTGGAGGAGCAGACTATGTAGCTTTTGCACTGTCTAATCCACTGTGGTGTTCACATGGAGGCATGCTCCCTGTGGGCTACCTCCAGCCAGTGGGAGGAGCACAGCAGGGATACTAGAGTCATGCCATTCCTGCCCAAAGCGAGACTCCTGCAGCAGGTGACGTTTGCTCCAGGGCTCCCCATCAGTCTGGCTAAGACTTTCTCGGAGCTGCCCTGTAATTGGCATCTTCCTGTTCAGTCTACCTTCACTTCCTCTCCCCCTTCACAGCAGTCAGACCTGCCTCACTATCCAAGCCTTTCTTCAACTCCTCCTGTGACTTTGCCCTTTATCCTTCACAGGCATTTCTAATTCTTGGTGTCTGTTTCCTAGAGCATCCTAACTGACACAGATCAGAAATGTTAAGATTATGCATTGTAAGGTCCTTAACAGCTATTGGGGGGAAAAAATCTTAACAGTTTGAAGAAATTTGATGTCCTCCAGCTCAACCTCCTTATTAGCTCAGCATCTACTCTAGAGCATTGACAGGTTTGTGTTTGAGCATTTCTGAAGATTGGAAGTGCCATACTCACCAGAACAGCTCATTCTGTGTCTGGGCACCTCAGCTTCTCCCGACAGAAACTGCCTCCCTGTTACTTCTCTTCACTCTTTCTAGTTTTGTTCCTTAGGACCACTCAATGACCTTATGTCCTCTTCAGATAGTGACCCTTCACACATTGGAAGGCACATACTTGTTTAACCATCAGACCTAATACCCACTGTTACGTAGTTGCCATGGTTTGCAGAGTCAGTCATGCTTGCCCCTCTTCAGACACATTCCAATTTCTCTTTGTCTCTTTGAAAATATATCACTCAGAATTGCAAATAATCATCATCCACTCTGCAAATGCACTGTCACTGTAGACACCACAAGGGCAGATAGCAAATCTCTAGTCTTTATCACATAGTTAATACATGATAGAAATTCAATGTACATTTATTGAATGAAGAAATGAATGTTTGTACCAGTATCTCTAATTCTCTCATGAGACCAATATTCCACCTAGACTAGACACCAGTCCTAACAGGACTTGAAAAAGATACTAATCAGGTCTTCTTGATTGAGTCAGGGTGAACCCTCCCCATTCCTGATGAAGGTAGATGGTCTTCATCCAGATAGACTGTCCATCTCTTAGGTGACTACAGGGTACAGTAATTTCTGAGTCCTTCATATGCATATTTTATAGCCATAACTTATGAGAGCCACATAGAACTCTGAATTGATTCTATCAATGACAATGTTCTCTAGCTATTTTGAAAATAGAAAATTTCCCAACCTGTGACCCACAGAATCCTAAATACATAAGATACCAATATGTGTTGCCTTTTAAAATAAAACCCATGATCTGGGGCACCTGGGTGGCTCAGTGTGTTAAAGCTGCTGCCTTCGGCTCAGGTCATGATCTCAGGGTCCTGGGATCGAGTCCCACATTGGGCTCTCTGCTCAGCAGGGAGCCTGCTTCCCTCTCTCTCTCTGCGTCTGCCTCTCTGCCTACTTGTGATCTCTCTCTGTCAAATAAATAAATAAAATCTTTAAAAAATAAAATAAAATAAAACCCATGATCAAATATGTTTGGGAAAGAATTAACAAAGATAAGCTATTGTGAGTTTTTTCCTGTGGCTTTTACTGAGACCGATGCAGCCCTGAGAGTTACTCCCAGGGCACTTGCTCTGCATAGGTGTGTGCAACAGCAATTAGGACTCAGATCAGTCGAAGAGTAAAAATGTGTTACTGAACTTTGTTGAGGCAGAAAACTGGGAAAGACTGAACTTTATATAATCCTAGATGAAGAGAAAACCATGATTAATGAATCATCAGCTTCAAAATATAAGTGCCCAGCATGAGTAAGTCTCATCATGGACACATGGGATACAACATCAGACACAGGAGGGTCAAAGGCACAGAACGATGGGCATAAAGTGGAAGAGGACCCAGACTAGAGCAGACACCTGGGCTTCCAGCTAAGCACTCACCAAATGCTAAGAGCTTTCAATGGTCCCATGAAACAGAGCAGACAGCACTATAGCTAGCTTTCATTTAAGGGTTACAATAAGACACATCGACAGCCTTTTGAAAGTAGATATGAGATTTTAAAACGCAAGCACTTCAAACTGATCCAAACCAGATTCACCCAATTGATTCCAACTGCCAAGGACAACCATTCTGTCAAAATGTGAAACAGCTACATTTGTTCAGGGAGCACTTCAAATCTGCCCATCTTTCTTTCCTTTTCCCCCAGTATATGTTTTAGGTGAAAAGCTCAGGGTTTGGTTTTGTTTTGTTTTTCCCTCTTTCTTTACTTTTTAGGCAAATTCCATCCTTGGCAAATTAACTCATGACAGTTTTCCAGTCTCATTTCCTTAGGATGGTGTATGCAGGAGGAGAATAAATGTATCTCCCTTCCCATTACCCCCTTCTTATAGTTCTGACCCACATACCTGCTCCCTTGCAACAAGTTTTATACATGAGGAGTGCTATATAGTCCATCAGATTGTTCTTTCCACTGCTCAAAACCTTCCAGTGACTTCTCTCCTCATGCTGAAAAGGGGGTGGGGGGAGGGGACCCAAGCTCCTTAGTATAGGATCAAAATCCCACAGGACCTGGCCCTCACCTTGCTTCCTCCACCGCAAGGACACTGGATTCCTTGCCTCTCCTGTACCAAGCATGTTCCTGACTCCACCCCTTGCGCTACATGGTGCCCCTGCTGGCATGTTTTGCCCACGTAACTTTATAAATTCCATCTTTACCTTCATTCAGGCTCTGCTCAAAGGTCACCTTAGCAGAAAGGCTTTCCATGACTATAAAGGAACATCCCACTCTAGTCACATCCTTACCCCTTGATATAATGTATGTTTTGTGTATTAGTCTCTCTCTGCCCAGGGAGTGTAACAATTTGGATCACAGAGTCCACACAAAGTAGCTGCTTAACGCAATTCGAATTGTTAAATGAAAGGTCTCTAATTCTTTCCCTGCATATCATACTTGGCTCACTTCTGCTAGCCCTATAAGTTATATGCAGAACAACTTAAGCCCCCTGTGACCCACCCCACACACACCCCTGAGGACAGGTCAATGGAAATTAGTGTGCCCTGGCATTATTCAAAAAGCCCAGAGGGGGCCTGTCCTGTATTTGTCCCCATGATCAGGCATTCTTTCTGCCCAAACATTAAAGCCCCATTGTGCCAGCAGGACGCTTCTCTTAGGGACTCCCCTCATTTCACCTACCCCTGAATAATAAACCTCTGAAGTACTTGTATTCACTGGCCCTTGTATGGTGTGTATGGATGTGGAATACCTGAACCTGAAATGGAGAGAAAGCCAGACCCAGCAACCAGCCAGCGTAACCCCTGACACCTGCCACACTCACTGCACCCCTCCAGGTGAAGGAAGACACAAGATTCCTCCTTCATCACCCTGAGTCAGGACACCCCTCAGGAGCCCTTCCTTGTCTGTACTCTCTCACCTTCAACCCTCTCCACTACTACTTTATTTCTCACTATTTTCTTCTTGCCTCTCCCTCAGAGAGGATCCACTTCATTTACTCCTCTCAGAGAAGGAGTCCATTTCACTCAGTTCCACTGCCACTAACCGCATGTGGTAGACACCAGTTAGGGTTTCAGTTTACCTAGCTCCCCAGGGAACACCTCTTTGCCCCAGTGGAACTCTATGAACTCTACCTGTGGACAAGGAGGAATCTCTGCTTCTGTGAACAGTAACCATTTTCAACCTTTAGTGTAGGTTTTGCCATGCTCAGTTAATCTTACGCAGTGCTCAACTACAGAACCCCTCCAGGTATGTCAGTGATCAGAAATTCCAACCTATAATAACCCAGCATGTATCATAAGTTTGAAAAGCAGCTGGGTATTCACACAACAGATGGTGGAGACTGGGGCCAATAGAGAGTACGAACCTTGTCAAAGGGGTTTCTAATTCAAGTGTATTTAGCGTTGTTGTATACTGGCCAAACAAAACAGATCTTCAGGCTGGATTCAGCTTATAGATATTAGATTATAACCCCTGAGACATGGTTAATGAACGACAACTAAATCAGGTGGGTTAAACTAGCTATTTTGACTAAGATAGCGTTTCTCAACTTTGGCCACACAATCATCTTTAGATTTGAAGAAAATAAATAAATAAAACAAAAAACAATGCTAGGATCCTAACCCTAAAGATTCTGATCTAATTACCAGGCATAGCCTTGGTACTGTGCACTTTGAAAGATCCTGAATGATGCTAAGGTGTACCCAAGTAAGCACCAAAGGTCCTTTTAAGGAAACTTACTATGCTGCTGGTAGCACACATGAAGTCCACAATGAAGTCTCACTCCCAAAGTAGTGAACATTTTTTAAATAAAGAATATCATCAACTTGGAAGCAAAGCCAGTTGACTGTAAGAGAAACCAACAGCAACTATTTAAGGGACAAGAGATTTCACAGGAATATAGAGCAGCATTAAATTCATAACAGCCAATTTCTAACCAAGTGTTCCAACAGTGCCTTAGAACAACATGCTTCAAGCACATAATGTACCCCTCTCATTGCATATCTCAAAGAACTGCTATTATTTCAGGAAGAACAAGTCATCTCTAAGGGTCTGCGCAACATTTCTGGAATATCTTAACATTAAAAGAATCATGTTTTCTTTAGAAGACTCATGGGCATACATACCCCAAGGTTCATTTCAATCCAAGCCATGGATTTACCCACAGATGTTGTAAGCATCAACCCCCTCATTGCCTTGTGGTAAAAATGATGAAACAGAAATTCTTCAATAGCCAAAGGATAAGGAAATCGTGCTACTCTAATGGAGTTTTGGGATGAGAGATAAAATGAAGTCAGTGAACCCATAAAAACTTTGTTTACCTATGAATCCCACATTCTTTGCAAAAAAAAAAAAAAGCCATGATTTGTAACAATGTCTTCCACAAATACTTGGGACTTCACATTCTTAGAAATTGCTATATTCAGATTCCTGAATCCCTTAATTCTGGGTATCCTAATGCCTTTTCAATCAAACCAACTTCATCTAGAAGCACAGAGCTTGGGAAGCATGAAGCTCCCCTTGAATGATGCCGCTAGAAAGAAATGGACTATGAGTTCTTATAATGATGGGTATCACTACCTTGCCTGTATCCTCTCAGTGCAGTGATCATTAAAGGTTGTCTTGTTTAGAAAAATGTAAACCAGAATGACCCAAACTGTGTTCTGTTAAATGTTCTCACAGTAAGGAATGTATGGGAAAGTAAACTTGGGAAAGGTGTTCAACATATTGCTCTTTTGTAAATTCATAATATTCATTAGAATAAAGTTTCAAAAAGAAAAAGAAAAAAAATAAGTGTCCAAAACAAAGAATCCCAGAATTCTTTGATTAGGTATCATATTATTCCATGAGATTAGTGTTTTGAGGTGGGCAGTATGCTTTTGAAAACATTTATGTTTAAAGCAGAATATTGGACTCAACAGCACAAAGTGAAAGATCTCGTTTGACTGGTACAGTTATATGACCTTGAGCAAACCACTTAGGTTCTCCCTTTTCAGTGTACAAAAACTGTAAAGGAATCTGGACTTAAAATTCTAGCTTGCTCTTTGGAAATTTCTGGATTCCAATAATTTATCATTCACTATTACTTCATATCTATACTTCCTTATCCACAATTTCAAAATACAAAGAGCCTATGAAAACCAGAAAGTTTTTGTAACTTAGTACCTAAACTTAGCTTAAACTAATGTTTATACATTTTTGTTCCCCACTACGCTTAAGTATTCACCCACTTTGTGGTGCAGAACTGTCAATATGTTTGATTATAGTATGCCCAGACCCTGCTGCAGTTCTTAGGTAAAAGGAACCTTTGTCTCATCATCACTTTTCTAAAATCTGAAAAATTCTCAATTCCAAAATGTCTGTCCCTCAAGGTCTCAGGTAAGAGACTATGGACCTATATGAATGCTTCTTATTCATGTCCAGTTGCCATTCTAAATGCTTTAGAAATATTAACTCCTTCCTCAAAATAACCCTATGAGGCAGAAACTAGCATTATTCTTACCGTAAGTTTTGGAAAACAGAGACCTAAGACTAAATAACTTGCCCAGAGTAACACAGGTAGTATGCAGTGGAACCAGGATTCAGATCGAAGCCAGTTTCTATCATCTAGCTTTCTGACCATAATGCTAGTGGATAAGAATTTTTGAGTCTCATTTACACAATCTTTGATTTCCTCCCCTGCAAAATAATATTAACAGCTACCTTTCAGGGAAAACTTAAGGCCAACTCTCAATGGCTTCTGCAAAGGACAATCCATTGAGTTATCAATAACTTTCATATGATATTTTATTAGCCATATCCAAGGCTGCAAGGGGCAACACAGCTCGCTGACAGATGGTCCTACATAGGGCTGGATACTCATTTTGATCTAAAGCATTCCCACACTCCTAAGGGATTTAGACACCTACATAAAACTGGTGCTATGCCTAGAGGCACATTACAGATTACCTAAAAGCACACCGCAACGTGCCAATTAAAATTTAAATGAAACACTATATAATCTCCAATCAAAGCAGTTTAATATCAAGAACTGTGAAGTTTGGGATCTGACATATAATGAAGGCATTGAGGCCCCTTTTACCGGCAGCTGCTCTAACAGCTACCCATGATAAACACCTAAAAATCATGCCTACAAACAGCCTTCCCAAACTGGGGCAACAGCTGGACAAGCCACCAGGGAAGTAGGAAAGGCAATAAACTAAATAAACTTGATTTATTTTTATATCTCCCTAGGGTTCTCTAGGTTTTAGGGTTCAAGTATATTTGCCTTCCAGGTGCATTTGGTTTCCATCTTTGGATCTAACCTTTGAATCTACTTTATTCATACCTTCTTCTTTATTTCCATAGTCCCTTTACTTATAGTTTGGTTAGCATTACCCTCCTGACCTTAGGCTGATTGTCTTCAATTAAGACCAAGGATTTCCTCTTCCTGGACCAAAGTCAGGTTACAGAATAAGAATAATAAAAGACTGAATAGGACTCTACTGTCACAGCCAGGGCCCTAGTGTCTAACTTTTGAGAACAACCTGACTTCAAATAATCCATCCCACTGGGAGACCCAATTACAGCAGCATGGCTGTCTACCAGTTTGGGAGAATCAGTAATCTATGCCAAGACATTTCTCTAGGAATTTGGTTTCTCATTAAAGAAAAAAAAATGGACAGAGGGAACCAAAAGGAAAAAAAAATGGCAAAGTATGATAGGTTATTTTAAAAATCTACTGTAATTAATCATATTAAATAGTAATTTAATATGTTTGGAAGAAATTCAGAGCAAATGAATATACTAGATCTTAAAATATGGATTCTCAATAAAGAAGATATGGTCCATATATATAATGGAGTATTATACCTCCGATGTCCATATATAATGGAGTATCCATGCCATCAGAAAGGATGGATATCCAACTTTTGTATCAACATGAATGGGACTGGAGGAGATTATGCTGAGTGAAATAAGTCAAGCAGAGAGAATCAATTATCATATGACCTCACTTACTTGTAGAGCATAAGGAATAACATAGAGGGCACTGGGTGAAGGAGAGGAGTGAGTTGGGGGAAATTGGAGGGGGGAGACAAACCATGAGAGACTATGGACTGAGAAACAAACTGATGGTTTAGGAAGGGAGAGGAGTAGAGGGATGAGTGAGCCTGGTGGTGGGTATTAGGAGGGCATGTATTGCATGGAACACTGGGTGTGGTGCATAAACAATGAATCTTGGAACACTGAAAAAATAAAATAAAAAAAAAAAACAAATATGGATTCTAAAAAATAACACACAGCAAATAAGTTGAGAAGTTTTCTTAATAGGTTCAGTAATATTCACCTTAAGTATAAAATGCAAGTTTACAAAGTATAAGGAAATTGTTATTAGAATCACTTACGGTCATTAAAAGTAGAATCTGTGTTTTAAATATAAAAATCAGCATGATTAAATATCTAGACCTTCCTAAAAGCAATGATTAAGCAGGAAGTATTTTAAATGATGCACATTTGGACTTTGTGGAAAACATTTAACTATCCCATCAGTAAAAATCCTCAAAATACTCCTGTGGAATAGGCCAACTCTACAGAAGAGTTTCTACTCCACTTGTGACCACTAGACCAATAAATTAAATATGGTCAGCTTTGCTCATGAGCACTTTATACACAAATCTTTTCTCCCTTCTTTAACCCAACAAATTAGGCCACCCACCTCCACACCCTTACCCTTTTCTGCTTCTTTCAATATAATTCCAAGCCTAAGACCACATATATAAAATAGAAAAATAATCAATTATTCTTTGTTGCCAAAGTAATACATATTCAGCCTCAACCAGGACTTATTCTGTCCATCTTGTGCAGTGCCTATAATAAGCCACATCCTCCCAAGCAGCATGGCTCCAGACCATAGTACCTAGCCACTAATGGTACCAGTACTCTTATCTATGGACTTCCTGCTGGTTGTGTCTGTCTGGTTTGCCCCTGCTCACTCAATTTTCCTCATGCATTGGTCTCTGTCTTGGTCAATTCAGGCTGCCATAAAAATACGACAAGCTGGGTAGCTTAGACAAAAATTTCCACGGTTCTGGAGACTGGAAAATCCAAGATCAATATATTGGTAGGTTCAGTTCTTGGTGAGAGCACTCTTCCTGTCTTGTAGTTGGCCTCCTCCTTGCTATATCCTCACATGGTGGGGAAACAGCATACGAGCAAACACATTCCCGGTTAGCACTCTCATGTCTCTCCTTATAAGGATGCTAATCCCACCCTGAAGGTTCCACTGCTATGACCTAATTATCTTCCAATGCCCTACTTCCAAAGACCATCACAGTGGTGACTAGGGCTGCAACATATGATCTTTGGGGGTACAAACATGCAGCCCATACCAGCCTCCTTTGTTTTGGCCCTACTTTGTCAAATCTCTTTCTCAACTACTAAGAAGGTACCCTGGTTTTGAGTTTTTTTATATTGACCTTGGCACCCCTCCATGAACCAACCTCTAGTCTCTGCCTTAGTAGGACAAGACACACCTATTCCCCCGCCAGCCCTAAGCTCTCCATTACTCTTTGGCAGGCGTTTCTTCACCAGAACCCTATTCAAAAGGAAAGAAATTGGGCATCATTATTGAATCTTAAAGTTAAATGAGACTCCTTGCAATGGGTTGGACTTTTCTGTTCTCCATAATGATATCTGGGGTCAGAGAGCTCATGGATGCCTAACCACTGGTGTCCAGGCAGGAGAACGTTTTTACCAATTTATCTGCATTCAATTCTAAGATAGGAATTAGGTCTTACCATTTGTCTTCTCTCTTTCCCTTGACTTCTAATCCACTCATTAGAGGATTTAATTCCTACACTGATAGCTCAAATTTTGCCCTAGAGTTTAAAAATATGTACTTGTGAAGTTTTCTGTGAAAACAATTATAATCTGTAACCTTTTTAAAATGGAACAATAGCCTAACAGAGCCAATCCATCTCAATGCACAAGTTATTTTTAAAAACACCTGTATACTTTTTTCTCTGTTTACCTCAAACAGTCCAGAGAGTCCAAATGAATGGACTCTCTGGACTGTTTGAGGTAAATGATAAAATTTATCTGGACTGTCTGGACTGTTTGAGGTAAATGGACTGTTTGAGGTAAATGATAAAATAAGCTATTTGTAAAGGTAAATCATCAGGTACCTGTGTACAATTTCTTCTATTACTAGGGTGCGTGCAGACATGTACAGGGTACACTGTAATGGATGTCTTTGCCTTGTAAGAATAACTGTACAACCTTCACTCCACTATCTAGATGGTAAAATGAGCTGCTACAGGCAGGGCAGATACCTAACTTCTGGATATCGAGCATAATTACCTGCCTCCCTACCCTCACTCCCTTAATTTATTGGTCAGTGAGTGGGCACCAATTCCAAATTAGATCAATCATAATTTAACACCAGTTTAAAAAAATATCAAGAGAACACTAACACTGTGGTGGTGACTCCAAGACCAAAACAAGACAAAAGCCTTTAAAAACATGAAGTAGAGGAAGTTGGAGAGAGAAAATACTGACACATAGAAAGCAGCAGAGATGAGAGGCAGTTCCAATAGTGAAATCTGTTTTCTGTTGATCCCAGATTCCAGCTGTTCCCAAAGTCCTGTCCCTCCCAGTCCAGTTCTTGAACACTACACTTTGAATTTAGACTATGAATTCCTCATTTTTAACCTATGTAAGTCTACTTTTGAACTATGCACAAGATCTTTCAAGTATAATCGGTTAGATATTGCAATGTAACAAATTACTCCAAAATTCATTGTTTATAAGTTAGAAGGTTCTTCTCTCAGCTGGCCATTCTAAAACTTGAGGCAACCGCTTTTCAATGCCAGAACTGACAAACGAGTGAAGCAACAATGGGCAGTTAAAACTCAGCCTCATAGGAAAAATAAAATCAAGTGCATGGCCCTCACACTCACAGAAAATGGATTAAGGCCATAGCATGATGAACGTCGTCCTTACTGAACTAGTATGAGCAAGTTCTAGAAATCTGTAAGACAGCTGTTAACTATAGCTGTTATTTGAAAGAACAAATTGTTAAAAACAAAGATAATACTCAAAATGCACTTTCTAATTATTTTGTGACATTTTGCTATTATCTGTGCTCTTTGTGTTATTACCATATCTCTGTGGAGGACACACATGAGCTCTGAAATGGGCCATGGTGGAGTATTTTTACTCTGGAAATCAGCAAATCCATTCAAAAAACTGGATTTTTGTGTCCCCCCCCCCCAAATTCATCTGTTGAAATCCTAATTCCAATGTGATGGTATCTGAAGGTGGGGCCTTTAGGAGGTATTTCATGAGAGTGGCATCCTCATGAATTGGATCGGTGTCCTTAAAAGAAGGGGCCAGCGGGGCGCCTGGGTGGCTCAGTGGTTAAAGCCTCTGCCTTCGGCTCAGGTCATGATCCCAGGGTCCTGGGATCAAGCCCCACATCGGGCTCTCTGCTCAGCAGGGAGCCTGCCTCCTCCTCTCTCTCTCTGCCTGCCTCTCTGCCTACTTGTGATCTGTCTGTCAAATAAATAAAAATATTTAAAAAAAAAAGAAGGGGCCAGCTAACTAGCTCTCTCCCATAAGTGAAGATACATCAGAAGATGACCATCTGTAAACCCAGAAGAGAGGATTCACCAAGAACCCCACCCATACTGGCACTCTGATCCTGGACTTCCAGGCTTCAGAACTATAAGAATTATTTAACTTTATGGTAATTTGTTATAGCAACCTGAATAAGACATACTACAGATCAGGGCTTCTTCTCCATTCCAACCGCTGCCCACACCAGAGAACCACAATTAAGACATTTATCAGATACTAGTCTTAAAAGGCCTTAGGGGAAATACACCTTTCCACAATTAAGTGGAGAGACAGAAAAATAATACAATCTAAGGAGTATATTTGTAAGAGAACTATACCCTCTATTGGCACATGAAGCTGATCGAGATTAGATTAAGAAGAGAGAGAGAATTGGAGAGAATTACATTACCAAAAGAACCACCAACTTGGATTAAAAAGTGAGTGTACTGTTTGAGACTTAAAACTAACTTTGAGTTTCTCAATTATCTAAATACTGTTGGTAGGCTAAGACAGCATTCAGACCCAAAGTAAGGTGCATTTGCCAATGCCTTCTTCAGACGGTCAAAGAGAATGATGGAAAAGAACATATCCATAAAGGGTGAATCTGAAGTTCACAAATAACAGGTGAGTTGGAAGATGACCCCTGCACACCCTTCCCACCCAGGGTTAATCAAGGAACATTCACCACCAAGGTAGAACTTCAGGGTCTGTCTGCCCAGTGGGATTTCAAAATTGCTTCAGAGAAGTGTCTACTATATCCCTCTCATTCCTGCCCTATATGAACAAAAGGATTGTTGCAATGTCCCTGTTCTATCCATATCCTTTATATTAATTATGGGTTGGGCGGGCAGAACGAGTGGCCTCTGGATCAAGAGGAACTACATTCAAACCTGGTACAAAAGTCACTACATACTTCTCCCAATGAAAAAAACCACCTTACATCATCTAGCAATCCTGCCTTTCAACCTGGGTGCAGGAAACAGATTGCACTTATGAGTTGATTCCTTTGTGAAAGAGAGGAGAGTTCGTTCTCTTTGTTATATGCAGAGTATTTTGTGAGAAGCATAAATGGTGGTAACTATTATTTCTGTCTACCAAATATCCCCATTTCTTTCAGACATTTAGTGTGATTGTACTTCTCTAAAACTTTGAAGATGGCTGTGGCCATAGGTCATGCTTTGCCCAGAGAAATGTAAGCACCAGTGGTATGGGTAACTTGAAGAGCAATAAGCAGTGTATCATTTCTTTTTCTCTTGACCACAATGGCCAGCAATGTTTCCAACAATGACTATTCCATCAACGTGGGTCTCGGAGAGAGGGTGACATGGAGAAAATCTCTCAGCCAACCTGGAAGAGCACATAGCATCAGCAAGAAATAAACTCTATGGTTTTAAGTCACTGAGATTTTGGCATGATCTACCCACTCTGACTGGTACAACCACAATTCCATATTTTCTGGCAAAGCACACTCACAAGTAGATGAAGTTTTGTTACATTTGATTACTGAAACACATGCCAAAAGATTTCCTATCACATATCAAGCAATGCAACTGAAGACAGGAAAAGTTGCCAAATTGCACAAGATAGTTTAATCTCAAAGCAATGAAGTACCCGTGTGACCAAGTTATGCATCATTCAGGACCGCATTATACTGCCAAATTTCAATGTGTCAAAACTTCACTGACTTTAAACAAACTGCTTAGCTTCTGGCTGGGAACGTGGGATTCAATGGGGGGTGGGGTCGCTGAACAAAAGAGAAATGAGAAAATGCCAACATCAAAATTGAAGAAATAGTGTGAGCAGCTTGGACAATACAGAGGCTACTAGTGGCAAAAACATTGAGTTTTAAAATGATTCAAAGGATATGCATGTGGAATGTGTAGAGTCTTTAACACCTTAATGATATTTTATATAGTTTATAGCTTATATATATAAAAATGATATGATACACATTTCTATCTAAGTCAAAAAGAGCTTGAGAATTAGGAGTCTAAATTCTAAGTGCTTGGAAAGCATTAGGTCAGGATTTACTTAGCAGCATCATTTCTTCCTTTTTTGGTAGTACAAAAAAATAAGGTCTTAAAAAAATCAATGGTCTCAGAATCAACAAAAGTGTAAATAATAAGACTGTAAATGAACAAATAAAAAAAAAGAAAAAAAAGTTTAAATAATAATAATGATCATAGGATATGGCAGGGTGAGAACATGACCTATTCAAACAAGGGAAAGACCATCAGTACATTTTCCTTCATAAGAATAAGGCCCACTTACATAATTAAAAACCTCTTGTCCAGGTGACTGTGCTTCAAAAACATGTATATACTTACATGCTTACACTCACAAACAAATACTCACATACATATATAAAATGGAATTCATTTTGAACTACTTTTTCCAGTGAAGTGAAGTGAAGAATGGAGCAAAATGCTAAGATAAAGATACCCTCTGGGAAGTTCTGAAGGAATGACATCAGATTGGTAAACTTGGTACCTCAATTTTTCCAACTACAAAAAGAGAACGGGAATAATGACTATAAGTCCTCCCAGGGGAATTTCTAATTGAATATGATAAAATGCCTTTGAAGAACAAGAGGAAGATGCATCACTGAGTCACAGGAGGTAAAAGGCCCCTTTCACAGTGTCCCACATGCGCTGACACATGGTAGTAGCCTATATTTCAACTTGGGACATTTGCTATGAGAAGTGGCCCAACTTTAGTGGCCTTATGCATTGCATACTCAATCTGCAAAGGAATTTGGGAGATGATGTTTTTGTTTGGAAACAAAACCACATCTTCCTTATCCATTCACCCGTTGAAGGGCATCTTGGTTCTTTCCACAGTTTGGTGACCGTGGCCATTGCTGCAATAAACATTGGGGTACAGATGTCTCTTCTTTTCACTACATCTGTATCTTTGGGGTAAATACCCAGCAGTGCAATTGCAGGGTCATAGGGAAGCTCTATTTTTAATTTCTTGAGGAATCTCCACACTGTTCTCCAAAGTGGCTGCACCAACTTGCATTCCCACCAACAGTGTAAGAGAGTTCCCCTTTCTCCACATCCTCTCCAACACACGTTGTTTCCTGTCTTGCTAATTTTGGCCTTTCTAACTGGTGTAAGGTGGTATCTCAATGTGGTTTTAATTTGAATCTCCCTGATGGCTAGTGATGATGAACATTTTTTCATGTCTGATAGCCATTTGCATGTCTTCTTGGAGAAGTGTCTGTTCATATCTTCTGCCCATTTTTTGATGTGATTATCTGTTTTGTGTGTGTTGAGTTTGAGAAGTTCTTTATAGATCCTGGATATCAACCTTTTGTCTGTACTGTCATTTGCAAATATCTTCTCCCATTCTGTGGGTTGCCTTTTTGTTTTGTTGACTGTTTCCTTTGTTGTGCAGAAGCTTTTGATCTTGATGAAGTCCCAAAAGTTCATTTTCACTTTTGTTTCCTTTGCCTTTGGAGACATATCTTGAAAGAAGTTGCTGTGGCTGATATCGAAGAGGTTACTGCCTATGTTCTCCTCTAGTATTCTGATGGATTCCTGTCTCATGTTGAGGTCGTTAATCCATTTTGAGTTTATCTTTGTGTATGGTGTAAGAGAATGGTCGAGCTTCATTCTTCTACACGATGGAGTATTATGCCTCCATCAGAAAGGATGAATACCCAACTTTTGTAGCAACATGGAAAGGACTGGAAGAGATTATGCTGAGTGAAATAAGTCAAGCAGAGAGAGTCAAGTATCATATGGTTTCACTTACTTGTGGAGTATAACAAATAACATGGAGGACATGGGGAGATGGAGAGGAGAAGAGAGTTGAGGGAAATTGGAAGGGGAGATGAACCATGAGAGACTATGGACTCTGAAAAACAACCTGAGGGTTTTGAAGGGGCGGGGGGGGGGGGAGAGGTTGGGGGAACCAGGTGGTGGGTAATAGGGAGGGCATGTATTGCATGGAGCACTGGCTGTGGTGCAAAAACAATGAATACTATTATGCTGAAAAGAAAAAAAAAAACAAAAATGGTTTTCCAAGACAACTACTTCAAGTGGCTCAACCAACTGGAACTTTCATCACTACAAGTTTGATTCCCTTCTCTGAACTTGGGTCTCTGAGGCTGTGTCCTGTCCTTTAATACCTAGTTTTTTACTCTTGTATTCATTTCAAACACTGATTTCTCATCTGCTACTCTCCAATAGCATTATAAGTTCTTGAGGGTTACAGAAATGAATCCACAACTATAATATGGTCAATTAATTTTTGACAAAGAAGGAAAGAATATCCAATAGGAAATAGTCTCTTCAACAACGGTGTTGGGAAACTTGACACTAACATGCAAAAGAATGAAACTGGACCACTTTTTTATACCATACACAAAAATCAATTCAAAATGGATGCAAGACCTAAATGTGAAACAGGAAACCATAAAAATCCTAGAAGAGAGCACAGGCAGTAACTAACATCCGCCATAGCAACTTCTTTCTGGATGGGTCTCCTGAGGCAAGGGAAACAAAAGCAAAAATAAACTATTGTGACTACATTGAACTAAAAAACTGCACAGCAAAGGAAACAACTAAACTAAAAGGTGACCTACTGAATAGAAGATATTTGTAAAGGACATATTTGATAGAGGTTGGAACCCAAAATATTAAAAGAACTTATACAACTCCTAAAAAAAATGAAAACCCCAATTAAAAATGGGCAGAAGACATGAATAGACATTTTTCCAAAGAACACATACAGCTAGCCAACAGACAAAAAATGATGCTCAATATCACCAATCAGGGAAATACAAATCAAGACCATAATGAGATTTCACATTACACCTATCAGAATGGCTAAAAATCAACAACACAAGAAACAGGTGTTGGCAAGGATGTGGAGAAAAGGGAACCCTCTTGCACTACTGGTGGGAATGCAAACTGGTGCAGTTATTCTGTAAAAACAGCATGGAGGTTCCTCAAAAAGTTAAAAATAGAAGTACCCTATGATCCAGCAATCACACTCTTAGGTACCTATTCAAAGAATACAAAAATACTAATTCCAAGTCATATATGCACCCTAATGTTTATAGCAGCATTATCAACAATAGCCAAACTATGGAAAGAGCCCAAGTGCCCACTGACTCATGAACTGATAAAAGAGATACAGTATCTATCCTATATCTACACACATACACACACACGCACACACACACACATACACACACACAGAGGAATATTACTCAGCCATAAGAAAAGGGATGAAATCTTGTCATTTGCAATAATAAGGATGGAGCTAGAGAGTATTATGCTAAGTAAAATAAGTCAAAGAAAAATACCGTATAATTTCACTCCTTATGTGGAACATAAAAAAAAAAAACACAAATGAGCAAAGGGAAAAAGAGAGGCAAAGAAACAGACTCTAAACTATAGAGAATTGATGGTTACCAGAAGGGAGGTGGGTGGGGGGAAACGAGTGAAATAAGTGATGGGGATAAGGAGGGTACTTGGTTTTAGGAGCACTAGGCGTTGTATGGAAGTGCTGAATCATTAAATTGTATACCTTAAACTAAAATTATGCTTTATGTTAACTGGGATTTAAATAAAAACTTAAAGATGTAAAAAAAAAGTTCTTAAGGTTTAAAAATTTGGCTTCTACTTAAAACCTGCTGGTAACAGTAATAGCAGCTAACATCTATAGAACATTTACTTTGGGAGTTTCACTGGGTTTGGTTTTACATTTTTTCTCTTGTAACTTCCATAAAGTTAGTCACACAACCGCTTAGGAACTCAAAACCACATCCTACTATACTATACTGACTGACACCCATGCAGCTTCATTTTGTGTATGAAGTGTTGGTATAGGAAGGTGAACACTTTCAAGCAGACGTGCATTCGTATAAATACTGTTAACTTTCCCTAACATACTGCTTGGGCTGCACTCTGGATGCTAGGCCCGATTTGGATACATGTTGGACAATACTGGGAGTATCTTTTAACTAGGACTTCTATAATGCCAGCAACTAAAACAATGCATTTCAAACCAACTAAACCCTCACTACAGAACTAGAACCATATGGAATAGTCTGTACAGAGGTATCTGACTTCCCTATAAATTAAAGAGTTAAAAAGAAATGCTGATATGGAAATTAGGAAAACCCTGGGGAGCTGGGAGTTGAAACTTCCAGCTAAGAGTTAAAAGCTTGAAGTGATCACATATGTGTTTGTTCATGTACATACACTAATACATCTTGGTGGTTCAAGTGCAAACTCCCAATATCCTCTACATGCTATCCCCATTCTTGGTCAGGAACGTGTAGAAGTCTTAGCAAGGTGAGGTCCATGTGCCATCTACATTAGACTTATCCAAGTTGCTTATTAAAATGTCAATTCCCAGACACCACCCAAAATTTCCAGTGCCTCAGCCTGGATTCCCCAGCAGCAGACTCTGAGTCAGAATCGGTAAGGCAAAATGAGGCAGGGATGGGAAGGAACCAACGCTAAGCACGTTAAGGAGTAGTTCACTGCTTTGACACCGAGGGCTGAATTTCTCGGAGTCTGGGAGAAGGTGTAGAGCCATGGTTCTCAAATGTTTTGGTCTCAGAACCCTTTATACTCTCACAAGTTTGTAGGAGTTCTAGCCACTGATTCCTACCATATTAGATATTAAAATTAATTTTTTAAGATTTTATTTTTATGTACTCTCTACGCCCAACACGGGCCTTGAACTTACAGCCCCAAGATCAAGAATCACATGTTTTACCACCTGGGCCAGCCAGGCATCCCATAAAAACTAAGTTTTTTAAACTCACAAACACTCATTCCGTTAGCCACCCTAGATGTGACATTACCAACTCTTGGAAACTCTACTGTATCCTTACAAGAAAAAGCAAAGAAAAAGAGGCAACAATATCCTGGTGTAAGTTCAAAATAATTTTGACCTTTCAGACCTAAAAGGATTTAGGATTTCCCAGAGGGTCCTGGAACACACTGAGAGCCACTAAGGTAGCCATATCTCAAAGTTATACCATTTAAAGGTTAAGGAACTAGGTATGTTCCAACACCCATTCATGAGTGTCTGAGAGTATACTAACTCTCTGGAATTTCCAGCCTGCCATGTATTCAGGTTGAGTATGTCCCTCCAGTCAGTGTCCAGGTGGTGTGTGGGGTCTCTAGGGACAGAACAGGAGGAGCCCAGGAAATGTGCAGTGTATGGACAGCGCTGCCATACCAGAGAACCTGGGCTTTAAACAAATCCCCTCCATGATATTTCATGCACATTAAAACAGTAAGGCACCAGAAGCACTGTCTCCTAGACCCTAAGTGAAGCATCTCAACTCTACTCAGTCATCATTCCTTTTTGTCTTTGTTCTTTCTAGTCTGTGCTGTGATGGTTATGCTTTTGTATCTGAGCATTCAATACTACTTTTAGAGAACAGCCATCTCCAAGATTACAGTTGCTCAAAGTTCATGTTTTATGAACTACAGGGTGGTTCTCAAATGTATTTTTATGAATTATTATGAGGTTTTGATTCCTGCCAATACATGCTACAAAAATTCTAGCACCTGTCACTTATAATTCTAGAATTGCCTGCTTTATTAATTCAATACTAGAACTCAACACAGTTTTTCCTACTTCAATATTCAGTAAGCCATGTCTGTGTGTCTCTGCTACAATGGGAGAGAAACTTACAGCCTCTGGTATTTTGGTAGACATAATATCTTCCAGATTGGAGCCAAGAAGAAAATGATTCATCATGAAGAAATATTGGTGTTAGCCTCTAACATACTACTGTTTCTCTCAGAGAAAAGAAGTGAAGGTTTCTAAACTCTTCCTGTCCACATCACAAAATTAGTCCAGGATGCAACATTCAAGTCAAGTATGCTTTGTCCAGAAATAGGAGTGAATATCTGGGTTCTGGTGCCTTGCACTGGCAGGCTCTGGGCACGTTAGGATGTTGCAGGAAGGCAAGGGACAGTGTGTGCTGGAACCTACTTGCATGATACAACTGACATGAGTTAAATGTGCACATGCCTTGTTCCTACAGTTCTGTGACCTAAATACACAGATGTGTTTGGGGTCTCCTTCCATGGCAGGGCCAGTCCTCCTCTCAGAATTCCTACCTACCTACAAAAACCACATAGAAAACCATATCTCCTCCTACTTCTCATTCTTTTGGGTGAAGAGGTATCCCTTCCACCAAAAGAAATTCATCCTATTTGTCCTAGAACAGGTAGGGAGTCTAAGGAGTCCCCTGTTCACTTGACCAACACGAGGTGGAGATGGAGAAAAGTCAAACCACTGTGCTGGTTCTGATAAGGGAATTTATCACCCTCTCCAAGCCAGGAGAAACCTTCTTAACAAATTCTGTGATCCAAGCTGCTGTGATTTTTTTTTTTTTTTTTTTTAAAGAAAGTAAGCCTAGAACTCAGAAATCTGGCTATGGATTATCAGAAAGGTTTTATTCTATTATCTTTCTTCCTCTCTCTCTGGTTCTCACCATCTCCAACAGATGCTGAGTCCTGGAGAGAGAACATTAGCAGACATAATGGTGAAATGTTAAAGCCACCAAGCAACAACCTTGTTTTTGTTGTTTTTGCTAGGCAGTAGCAAAGAATATGATAAAATGTGGTTAACTCCATCCTCAAGATAATCTACAGTTTTATATTCCAGACAGTTGGTCCTTCTGAGGGAAGACCAGCATGGTCTAAGAGTTGTTCTACAACTTGTTTCCCTTTGGCTTGTCGCAGAACAGAAGAAAGCTAAAAGCTCCTGAGAAACACCTTTCTTTTAATTTTCCATCATATCATGACTTACGGTATTCTTTCATTGTTTTGTGATCAGAAATGGCTGATCTCTGCGGCAACTCATGTCCCAAATCTAGACCATGAAAATAATAGTCTTGACCAAAATACAGTGGCCAAACCAGTTTCAGAATGCTCGCCTTGGTCTGAATCCTTGACACAGCCTCTGTCTCCCTCTGTAGGCCAATCCCTCACAATCAGATACTGACCAACAAATGGGGATCTATACTAAACAAGGATAGCTAACAAAGTGGTGAAACTAGAGTATGCCAAGGGAAATCATAGGTCCCTGTAAATATAGACTATGACCTGGGGAGGTCTGCAGTATCTCTTCATACAAAGTTGTGATTTTTTTTTTTTGAAAGATTTTATTTATTTGACAGAGAGAGAGGGATCACAAGTAGGTAGAGAGAGGCGGGGAAGCAGGCTCCACGCTGAGCAGAGAGCTCGATGCAGGGCTCAATCCCAGGACCCTGACATCATGACCTGAGCCGAAGGCAGAGGCTTAACCCACTGAGCCACCCAGGTACCCCCTGGTGATTTTAAAATCACAAAAAGTTGTGATTTAAAAAAAAATAGTTTTTCCATAAATGGGCCAGATCAAAAAGATCAAAGAAAGCACTATGCCTGACTCAGGAGGTAAAGGAACAAAATAAATTCACAAGAGGATATTCACTAAATATTCAATTAATCTTACCTTGCACATATAAGAAAATGTCTGCATGCTCTGAGCAAAAATGAGCAGTATCCCCATTAAATTCTAGTTTCCACACTCCTATTGGGTTGTTATATTAATAGAAGTGGTGATTTTTATTATTTTATTTTTTTGAGGTAGTGATTTTAGTCCACACCATAAGACCCCCTGCCTCCTCCCCAGCCTCAGCTAGCACAGAAGCTGCAGCACATTAGGGAGCCTGCTCCTGACAGCTGTAACCAGAAACTAAGTAAATACAGCTCTGCAGATGCATTTCACGGGGTGTATTCTTGCCTTATGGAAGAAAAAGTCTACCAAACTTTCCGGCACCAGGCCTGAGAGGTGCTTCCACCAAGTCCTGAGTCCCTAGAGCTGCTCCCGCTAATCAGCCCAGACTGAGCAAAAGGAACAAAGCGCCTCAGAGCCTTTCCCTAAATGTATAGGCTTGTGGGTGTCTATATGTTTAATGCTTGATGTTACAGAATTAAAGGGAAAAAGTTCACATGCAAAAGGATAGATTAGACGCTCCAACCTTTTCTCTGGACTGTACCACTCTCTCCATCATTGCAACACAAACTCTTGAAACCACAGAAGATATTTCCAAAGGCAGTGATTCATTACTTTTCAAATAAGTTAAACAAAATTCTATCCAAAAGCACTAATTTGAGCCGTTCTTAGAGTCGGCTAAAATTTTAGGCAACAGCAAACCACTGATAAGAATGTACTGACAGCAAAGGGTAGAGGCAATGTTGTGGTCTTTGACAGCCCAGTCAGAACCGGGTTTGAATGTTACCCCTAGAACTAGCTGTGGACTTTGGTCCAGGAATTTAGCATCTCTGTGCCCTCATGTCCCCAGTAAAAAATGGGAAGTAACTCCTACTCATTGGTCTTCTATATGAGAATTATATAAGTTTACGCATGTAAAAGCTTACCACTGGGCATGAGAGCATTTGATAAATCAACATTACAGTTGCATGCCATGCACTCAAGACCCAAGAATGAATAGGAAAAGGTCAGGGCTCTTGAGAATGGAGAATCTCATAATAATGATCTATTTCACTGTATGAGGTCAGGTTAGAACCATAGGAAGAAACAGAATGGAACACTTTTGGAGAACAACTTTTGGGGTTATCTGCCCAGCCTCTAGAACCCAATTCCATTTGTCAAAATAGCCTCTAGCAGTGATATCTATACCACCCGGTTCTTCCTTCCTCACTGCAGCTTAGTCAACACAATCAGTCCGAAGAGGACACTTGACCCAGGCCAGGACAAGGAGTTTTTGTCTTCTAGGAATTAGAAGCTCAACCACAAGTGTTAAGCAAGTCTCCATGTGTGGCCTGCAACAATAGGATGTTGACCTACGAAAAAGCAGTGGAATAGAGTAGTCTGGTCTTCAGAGAAGAGAATAACCCAGTAGATACAAAAAAGAAAGAAAGAAAGAAAGAAAGGAAGGAAGGAAGGAAGGAAGGAAGGAAGGAAGAAAGGAAGGAAGAAAGAAAAGCAGAGAATAAAGGTGAAGAAAGTGGCTTTTTCATTCCTGAAGCCTGACTGCATTTTGCTTTTACATTCCTGAGACAACCCTACACACAAAATGTAATGTATTCCTTTTTCTTGTTGTTGCCAGAGCAACTAAGTTCCTAGTACTCCCTTAAGGATTTAGTCTCTTTTTGGTCAACAAAACTGAAACAGGTGCCCAGGAGACTATAGAAAGGTCATAGGCTTCAATGCTTCTGGTCTTAACCGAATAGGTTGTTCATTAAACTTCCTTCAATACAAGTATTAACCTTAACAGGCCCATGTCTCCCAAATCTAGGCCAGACTTTTCCCCTAAATTCCTATAAATCCAACTGCATATGAGACTCATCATTGATGATTTACTGGGGAGCCAAGCAGGGTTCTTGTAGGCATTTTACATACAATTGTTTTGCCAAATCTTTGCCACAACCCTACACTATTCTCATGTACATACACAGAGACTAGAGCCTAAAGAGTTTAAGTGACTCACCCACCGACTTTCAGAAAGAAGAGAAAGAAGAGACTGGTGAATTCCCACACAAAGCCAGAGTTCTTCGCTACTACGTTCACTATAGCTCTTCATAATCGATAGATTAAAAAATAAGATTAAAAGTAAGACTGGAGTTTGAATCCAGTTTTGATTCTTCACAGTCACATGATCCCAGGCAGTCACTTCACACCCTCAGGCATAATTTATTTCTCTGCAAAGTCAGTGCAAGAACCCCAGCCCTACTTAAGAGTTGTGCCAACAATTAAGCTACTCTTCTCATTTAGCCTTTGTGGTTTCAACCTTTATAAGATAAAAACACTGGATCTACATTCTGTTGAGCCTCTCTGATGCTTAAATAAGATACACAGGAAACTCGTGAATTCTAAAGAGCTTTGTAAACTT
Source organism: Meles meles (assembly GCF_922984935.1). Taxonomy (NCBI): domain Eukaryota; kingdom Metazoa; phylum Chordata; class Mammalia; order Carnivora; family Mustelidae; genus Meles; species Meles meles. The sequence goes on along the minus strand of NC_060066.1, from coordinate 17,894,321 downwards.
GAGGGATTAGCATATTAAGCTAACCCTGGATTCACTGCATGATTTTCTTAGCCTGTTTCAACACAGACTATGCTCCATGATGTCTTCAAGTTTGTGATTTTTAGAGAAGGCAGAAAGTTTAAGAAAGTAAGGGCAAGTAAGAAGCTCTAATCACAGAGTAAAATTTCTTGTACTTAAGTGTCCTGATCAGCCTCTCTTATTACTGATCTCTGACCTTAGTTGAAGCCTTCCTGAACCCTTTGTGCTGCCACTATCTACGTTCTCAGGCAGCTTCATACTCAGTGTCATACGTACCTGCCTCACAGGTATTTGCTTACACCCCCACAATCCTCTCTAGACTATGCTCTGATTGAGAGCAAACTGTAGTGTAAAGTGCCTGACAACTGCCTTTTGTGATCATAACATAAAAATCTTTTGACTCCTGAAGCATCCAGTTGAAAGATATCCATTTCTAATGAACACACTGCCAGCTACACAACTCGATAAAGAATCAGGCTGCCCGACAGGTGAAGTTCCCCTTTTTATAAAGCCTTAGGTGACCTAGAGTAATTGACTTTTTCAGTGACTCTGCTTCTCCCTTCCCCCTTTAATTCCTGCTCTTATATTTTCATTTCACCAATACAGAGTAACTCCAAAGTTACCCCACTCCACCCCACCCGCCCCTAGCACTGACCCCAAGGGGCCCACCGGCTACCCACTGTACTACACACTTAGTAACTTAAATGATGTAGCTACAACACTAAGAAATATAATAAATTATCTTACAGTTTAACGGGCCAAAAGTCTAATATCAGATCTCACCGGACACAATCAAGGTGTCATCAGGGTTCCCTTCTTTTCTGGATATGAATCCATTTCTTTACCTTCTCCAGTTTCTAGAGGCCCCCACATTTCTTAGGTCATAGTCCTCCTCTTCCATCTTCAAAATCAGCAATATTGCCCCTCTCTGAACTTCACTGGGTACTCATATCTTCCAACTGAGCCTCTTCTACCTCCAATTCTTCTCCCCCCAAGATCGCCCAAAAACCCCCATCTCCCAACCCCCCCTTTTTTAAGGGCTTGTGGTTACATTGACTATAGCTGGATAATCTGGGCTATTCTTGCTAAAGTCAGCTACTTACAAGTTTAATTCCATCTGTAACCATAATTATCCTTTGCTGTGTAACCTAACATATTCCCAGGTTCCAGAGTTAGGACCTGAACATCTTTGACGGTCATTATTCTACCACAGAGATATTTGAGGAAAAATGTAAAGTAAATAAGGAAGCAAACCCTGTGGAAATTTGGGAAGAAGAGCTTTCCAGACAAAGCAAAGTGAAAGCCAAGCTACTTTTGTATGTGTGTTCTGGACTACTCAGGACTCAAGACTAAAAGCCTCACATACAGTGTTAAGTGCTGAGTAACATTCCCTATATTGAATAGATTTTTTAAAAATTGCAAGGCATAATAAATTAGAAAATTAAAGCATTGTTTTGTCCAGAGAGTTTAAACTATTTTATTTCTACCACTGAAAAAGAACTGTAAACCTAATTATTAAAATTCACAGATACCAGAACAACACTGGCTACTCTGCCATTTTCCTGTAAAGTCGCACAGAATTGCGGAATATTATGATTGGAAGAGACTTCGGTAGACATATCTTAAGCAGTTAGTATATGACACACACTAACACACAGTAGATACTCACTAATTATTTTCTGAATAGCCTCAGATTAAATGTGAGAATTGTAACATTATCACCCCTCTACATACTCCTCCCTATCCTCAACTTATATCATGGAAGCTGCCATATTTCTAGATGTCCTCATGCCTCTACCAGTGGTTAATTATCCCACCATAAGCACCTAGCCCAAGCTGGGCCCATCAGAGCTTTTTCCTAGGATTCTAAACATGGTACCCCAAAGCAGTCTCTGCTAACTGGCAGAAGTTTTAAGGTATACAATTTGGGAGCTTTCTTGAGAAAATATAAAGTTGACACCCAGAGAGAAACAAATGAAAGAGTCAGTGGCATCATTGAGCATATGATTCTAATATTTTCTGAAGATCTGATGAAGTCCCTGTGCTTCCAATGTTTTCTGGGACTCCCATGAGCCAATTGATTCTGCTTAATTATGCTTCTCTCACTGCCTAAGGACTTGTAACCTCAGACTCACAGTGGGAGAACATGGAAACAAGAGAAGGTGAAGTCTTATCGACAGGTGATATCCATGGTTAGTGAGAGAGCCAGGGATCAACAAAGGTTTTATTCCTCCACTGAACCCCTTTGGATCTCTCCGCTGAGTAATACGATCCACGTGACGGACACTGCCTTCACACCATTTCCTACATTTATTCATTCATCTACACTTCACTACCACCTCACTAGTCCAAACACAACCAACATTTCTCAACTGGACTGCTGTTTCCTGTTGCACCAAGGGAAAAAATAACAACATGCTCTTACATTTCATACAATGCTCCAGAATGTTTGCTTTTCTAACCCCAACCAGTCCTCTCTCCACCTCAGTCCAGGTGTTCCAGCCAGGCAGGCTGTCTTTCAGTTGCTAAAACTTGAGTTTTTTCTCTCTTAAGAGATCTTGTGTAGTTATGTCCTCTTTCTGGAAAGTTCTTCCCTTGACTCTACATAACTAACTCCTTCTCACCTCTCACCTCCCTACCTTCTGAGGCCTTCCTTCAGCACCTATTAAGGTAGACTCTTGGGGCACCTGGATGGCTCAGTGGGTTAAACCTCTGCCTTCGGCTCAGGTCATGATCTCAGGGTCCTGGGATTGAGCCCCGCATCGGGCTCTCTGCTCAGTGAGGAGCCTGCTTCCTCCTCTCTCTCTCTCTCTCTCTCTCTCTGCCTGCCTCTCCACCTACTTGAGATCTCTGTCTGTCAAATAAATAAATAATATCTTTTAAAAAAAAAGTAGGCTCTTGTCTTCCCTTTGCATTCTCCATAATAACTGTAAAACAATTTGGAATTAGGGATTAAAACAGTGTTTGCTTTTTTAAACAAATTTCTCAGTAGACAGTAAGCTCCATGAGGGCAAGAAATTTATCTGTGTTCCTCACAACTGCATATTCAGGACTCAGACAAAAACCCAGCAGTCAACCTGAATCCTCACTTTCTCTCACACACTACATCCAATCCATCAGTAAATCCTGTTGGCTCCACCTTACAAATGTGTTTCAAATATGGCGACTTCTCCTAATGTCAGCCACTACTGTTGTAGTCCACAACAACATAACCTCTCATTTGGACTTAAATGTTTCCTCCCCGAAGGTCTTCCTGCTTCCTCCCCATTGGTCTCCTGAAGTCTATCAGCCCAAAGCAGAGATCCTCCCAGGAATTCTCTTACAACATAAATCATATCATGGCACTCCCTCTTTAAAACTCTCTGTTTCTTTCTATCACTAAAAAATATATATATAAAACTTGGAAATAAGACAAGATGTTCTTTCAACATGATGCTGTTTAAGAGGTTTACCTAAGAAATGTTTAATTACCAGTGAGAAGACATGTTAATTTGTCTTTGCTATTTAACTTTTGATTAGAGCTCAGATTCTATGAAGTTCCACTTGTACATTTCTGTCTGCTAAAAAAGATAATCCCAAGATTACAACCGCATTGTGCTATGGAATATGAACCAGGGTATATGTATTAGTAAGTTTATTTCTCCATTTTCACTGAATACTTGACTATATAAATCTCCATTCTTCCAATTTTCTTTTAAAACATCTTACTCGTTCTCTCATTAATTAATGAGTTGCCTAAAATATTCATTTTATACATATTCATTTTATATTTGCTTAAGTCATCTTTCCAAGTTTTTGAACACTTAACCTGGCAGTTCTGGAGGTCTCACCAAGATGTCCAAGCGGACTCACCCACCAGAGCCAGTTAGACTATAATTGCCCAAAAAGGGGGGGGAGGGGCACCTGGTGGGTATTTCAGGCCCACCCACAATTTTTCCTCCTGAAACTATTCCTGAGAAGTACGTTCTTATTCAAAGGCTACTGTAACAAAGCACCACAGACTGCTTATAAATAACAGCAGTTATTTTTCAGAGTCCTGGAAGCTGAGAAGTCAGAGATCAAGGCGCCAGAAAATTTAGTTTCCTTTGCTTACATGCTCTTTGGTTCACAAACAGCTACTTCTCACAGTGTCCTCACATGATGTAAAGGTGAAGGATATCTCTTGGACCTCTTTTATAGGAGCACTAATCCCAATCTTGAGGCTTTGTCCTCATAACTGAGTCACCTCCAAAAGCCCCACCTCCTCGTTCCATCGCCTTGGAAGTTAGGATTTCAACATATGAATTTTGAGAGGATACAAACTGTATATAGCACATTAAAAACTTACCTTTGTTGATTGTTTTTTATTTTTGTGACTCTGTGTTTTGCTTTTTTCCTTTTGTTTTTGCTTCTAGTTCTTAGCCAGATTTGGTTCTGGCTTGTTCAGATGGATTATTTTGTCTTGCATAATATTCAAGACTGAGCCTTTAGACTATAAGCTTAATGCAATTGTGAGAATAATAATAATGTTGTCTAACATCTGTTGAATGCTTATTATGTGCCAGGTACAATTTTAAGTATTAATTATTTAATCCTCATAACAAACTCCATGAATAGGTATTTTTTTTTCTATTTGACAAATGAAAAAAATACACATATTTCCCTGTTTGTTTACAAAGCAATTATGACATGCATTTTTGCATTTCACCTTGAGAAGGATGCTATAAAATCAAAAGTGAAACAATTCTTATTCCCATTTTACAGATGGGGAAGTAAATTCAGATGTTAGATGGTTTTCTGCCTCCAAACCGAGTATTTTTGCTTCCAGAGTCCATTCCCTCACTATAAAAGAGCGAAAATAGAAATAAAGACATCACAACAAAACTAAAAAATATAAAATTTAGGTAGTATACTCAAAAAAAATTACCTTATAACAACAAAGAAAAGAAATAATGACATATGTTAAGTCCTTTCTATAAAACTGCTTCCTATATTTAAAACAAAAACACAACATACATATTAAACCAAAATATTAAAAAAGATCTCTTTATTTTGCTTTGCACAGCACAGAGATGTTTTCTAAACTATTATATATTAAAAATACCAGCAGTAATTTTGGGTAACCTCTGAAGTGAACCAAGAGAAATCATTTTAAAAAAAATATTTTGACAGGCTAACACTATTCCTAAGAAATTATTGCTCTAACTTGAAAGAGCACCAAAGGGGTTTCAATTAAACTAAATTTTCCTTTGCAGGATTTAAAAAGTAATGTTCACCAAACTCCTTGCCAACTCTTTAGGAAGAAGTAAGTAAAGGTCCAAAAATAGGCTGAACATCAGATCCAAGTAATGTGTCAGTGTGGATGGACTGAATATCATAACCCAAGAAAACAGAATCTGAGTTACATTACGAGAACCTACAGATCCACTAAGGAATTCTACCTACTGTACACTGCCATCAAAACTGAGATTAAGAGATTCCTATAAAGGCAATGCAAGACATATGATTTCAGAATCCTGGCGCTAAGACATGCTATATTTATCAAGAGTGGAGTTGAAATTCACTAATATTGAAGTGATCTCAAATGGTTATAAACCTGTGAATCTGGGGCACCTGGGTGACTCAGTGGGTTAAGCCTCTGCCTTTGGCTCAGGTCATGATCTCAGGGTCCTGGGATCGAGCCCCGCATCTGGCTCTCTGCTCAGCAGGGAGCCTGCTTCCCCCTCTCTCTGCCTGCCTCTCTGCCTACTTGTGATCTCTCCCTCTCTCTTTCTCTCTTGCTGGCAAATAAATAAATAAAATCTTAAAAAAAAACAAAAACAACAAAACAAACCTGTGAATCTACCAAACTCTTTTAGAGAAAATACCAGTGAATGGTGAATGGCCATGTATTTGAATGGTGATTATCCTTTGATTTTGTCGTCTCTCAAATTACATCTTAAAATACTTGTGCTATGTTTTCCAGAATACTTTTGCCTGTGGTGTTAAAAATTCTTGGTGTAATACCTTCCTCAAATTATAACTCCATCACTTTGTTTACATTCAAAAAAATAAAAAGCATTAACATTCATGTACGCCATGCATTTTTTTTTTTACTAGATGCAAGATATTTAGAAGAACAATCTATTACTACTGCCAGTGAGCCTACTGGTATATGGGAAAGAAACAGGTATGTTAATATGCATACCCTCACACCCATACAACCATGTGTGATGAAAGCCAATTCATTTATTTTATTTTTTCAATGTTCCACGATTCATTTTTTATGCAGCACACCCAATGCTAGTTTTTCTCTGATCTTCTCACAAAGCAACCACCACCTTCCCTTCTTACAAAACACCTTTAGCTATATTGCTATTTTATTAATACTTATTAATACTTATTAATTAATAATTAATAAAATTATTAATTAATTAATTAATAAATACTAATTAATAAAAATGTGGCCATTTTTATGGCTAAAAGTTCTAATTAATGCTAGAATTGATGCACTGGAGGCAGTGGGGAGTGTATGAAAGAAACCAGGATTAATATCAGGATTATATTCTTGACTGGGGAAAGGGGAAAGAAAGGAGATCTCTTTATAAATTTTTTGTCAATGGCTTTACTTCCCAAACTTTAAGTGTGAGATTTATATACAATCAAACCTGAGTTCATATTCTGTTCTTCCTCTTACCAGTACTAAGATCTTTTAGAAGTCTTTATTCTTCTAGCCTGAATTTCCCCATTTGTCAAGCTGAGATGATGACTTGTCGTGCAGTGTTGAAATATCAAATAATGAGATCATGCATGTAGGGGGCTTGGTGAAGTGCCAGGCACATAATAAATATTTAATAAATGGTAGTCACAATTATGATTATTCATGCTGATTACCATGTATTCATCCATCCATTCAATAAAGAATAGTTGAGACTATGCCATATTTTCTCAATCCAGAAAGCAACATTTTCTCACATTTTAGTATTTTCAAAATCAAAGTGACAATTTCACTAAACATGTACAGTATATAATTATTTTCTTCCCTTTTTTTTAAACATTTTTTTTAATTTGACAGAGAGAGCACAAGTAAGCTGAGAGGCAGGTAGAAAGAGAGGGGGAAGCAGGCTCCCCACTGGGCAGAGAGCTCCATGTGGGGCTGGATCCGAGGACCCTGAGACCATGACCTGAGCCAAAGGCAGAGGCTTAACCCACTGAGCCAGCCAGGTGCCCCTATAACCTTTTTCTTCTGAAAGATGTCTTTTAATTTGTTGAAGTTATCCTACAGTGATAGTGTCCTAGTGCTAGCCAATGTGCTAGAAGATAGATAGATGGTGAAGAAAACAAGAAAGCCCTGGCTTCTAGGAATGTACAGATCCTAATGCCCAGCAGAGAGGCCATACTGCTTTAGTCTATGAAGAAGTGTTTTTGCTGCCTGCTTTGGGATCTTATTCAAATTGTGGCAAAGATTTAAGGCACCACAAGCCACTCTGAGAATCTGATGAAGGTTATGGGCTTTCTTTTCCAGACAAAATATACATATATATTAGTTTTATGTACAATCTTGGGAGTTTTGCAGACTCTTCAAAGATACTCCATAGTCTCTCCCTACCCCCCAGAAATCTCTGAATCCTAGATAAGAACACCTGCGTACCCTTTTCTGAAAAATCTCCAGTTACCCTGCAGGTCACTTTTATGACTCTGTGAGTTTAAGCATCAGGATGTCCTGAAGATGAAGAATAAATTGCAGAGCTAAAAAATCACTGACTCATAGAGGCTCTGACAACAGTTTCTGCTGGGCTAGTAGCCAAAAGAATCTAACTTAAGGAAAGAGGAAAGGAAGTTTATGTTAACTTTAGGAAAAACAACCTACAACTCATTCCTTTTCTCATTCATTTAGTGCAAGTCAACAAGCCACAGAGTCAGTGCTTGATTTACTATCCTATTAGATGACCCATCTTTATAGCCCCATACTCCTACTCCAATCTAGACTTGTGGTTTGGCTGTGTATCAAGCCTGTACCTATAAATGTCAATATAAGGGTGATAAAATCAGAACAATCTCTTTTCAGGAAACCAGTGTACAAATGCATCATTATAATATAACTTTTTCTACAATTTATAAAACTCTGGTCAAAGTGCTTGTCAGAAAATAAAAAGTTCCTTTTAGCCCTTAGGTCCCACTCTAAGCACAGGTGATGGCAGTGCTTAGTTACTAGATAATTTAATTACTGGAATAATGTGAAGTTCTGGAGCATGAAAGGTTAACAACAGCAACACAAACCCAAATTTGGCTCAACATCTACCTAGACCAGCTCAACCCCATACACAATAACAGCCTGAAAGAAAAAGAGGCATATCCATTTCCGAGCACAAATGCTATTTACCTCAGCCTCTATACCTCGCACATGATACACAGCAATGACTCAGAATGATGAGACACATTAAAAACAAAAAGAAACAAACAAAACAAAAACAACGACAAAAACGAAATGCCACTTTCAAGAGAGAAAGCAATCAACATAAGCAGACTCAGATGACTCAGATGCAGGAACTTCAAAATAACTACTACTAATGTGTTAAAGAATATAGTAGAAAGGGTAGACAACATGCATGAATATAAGGGGAATTTCAGCAGACAGAGGTAATATAAAATAAGAATCAAAGTGAGATGCTAGGATTCAGCAGCTGGAGGTGTACTGAGTCAGGTAATTTCTGAGCTGCCTTAACCCTGGCATTCTATGATTCTAAGACCACTACTCCTAGAAGGTCAGAGATGAAAAATCAAAACAAGGAAAAGAATGGTTTATGTGGAGAAAACCTGGGGCAGTTGATAGTCTTCCACTGGGATTGTTCCTTAACATCTGCAATTTAAGACATAAAAAGGAATAAGAAATTACTTCACACACCTCTGGTTAGGAACTAAATTCTATTAACGTTAAAAAACATGCCTAGTGGGTTGCCAATATGAGCCATTAGGCTCTCTTCTTTAACAAAGGCAATCCATTAGGTTACATTTAAGAACACCATGAGTCTGTACTGGCTCTATGTAGATAAAGGCTTGGAGCATACAGGGGGGTTCTCTAAGGGTCTATATTACAAAGAGAGGAAACCCCAATTCAAAGACCAAAGTTGGGACACAGTTACAGAATCAGGGTCTTAGAGCAGGAAATGCTCATTTGTGACATGGTGGCTGCAAGAACAAAGAGATGAGAAAGCCAGAAATCGAACATGATCATCAAAATCCAATTATTAAACACAATCAAGAAGAATGAAAATTCTATAAAAAATCAGACGCAGAAATTGAAGTTGGGTATAGTCAAAATTTGGGGGAAAGGAGGGGATTTAGTAGTTTTAAACATAAACAGTGAGAGAGTAAATTAACCCTAGTTGAAAACACTTTCTCAGTTTTTCATGGAGCCTAATCCCTGAAGCTAAGGCTGACAACAGAGATTCTAGAATCTAGATTCAAGAAGAAAGAACTTTTCAGATAAAACACAATGATGAATATTATCTACACATGCCAACAAAGGAGCTATAATAATTATTATTCTGTTGCTAACAATTTACAATGTTTAAAAACAACTAAAGGACATGTCTAGAAAGTAAATGCACAGAAAATTCCTCAGTGGTGGGGCGCCTGAGTGGCTCAGTGAGTGGGTTAAAGCCTCTGCCTTCGGCTCAGATCATGGTCTCAGGGTACTGGGATCAAGCCCGGCATTGGGCTTTCTACTCAGCGGGGAGCTGCTTCCTCCTCTCTCTCTCTGCCTGCCCCTCTGACTACTTGTGATCTGTCTGTCAAATATATAAATAAAAACCTTTAAAAAAAAAAAAAGAAAGAAAATTCCTCAGTGGTTCTCAACTAGAGGTGAACTTACCCCACTGGAGGCTTTTGGGTATGTAGGAAGGGGCCTGGTTGTCATTAAATACCAGGAAAAATGTGCTATTGGTGTGCAGAAGGTGAGTGCCAATGGCTTTAAGTGTCCTATAGCAGGAAGTATAGGTGAGGAAAAGTCATTTTCCTTTTACCCTCTTAGGTTCAAGGGGAGGCCCACAAATGGAGCTGAAAAAAGGCAAGTTAACAAGAAAAAAAAAGTTTTAAGTATGTACATACTATGTGTGAGAGAGAAAGAGACAACAGTTCCAAAATGAAGTCACTTGTGCTAAGACCCTGTCAACAAACTAAGACTTAATACCTAACCTAATTGCAATTTCAGCCTCTCCCCAGTATGCAAACTTAACCCATCATTCTGGAATTACCTGGACAGCACCATGAGGTAATCCCCCAAGGAAGGTGACCTTGCCTGAAACAACCAACACTTTGCTAGAATAACCTCCTTATCCTGCCTCCTTCTGCCTATAATTTTCTCAACTTTTAAAGCCTTGTTTGCTAGATGTTTGCTAGATGTAATGCTGCCTGACTCATGAACTGTTGAATAAAACCAGTGAGAGCTTTAAATTTCTCAGCTGAATTTCATTTTCTCACAGTACACACAGGAGTTTACAAAAGAAGATGTGGCTCAAGGAGACTTTTTACCATCTTGGGCTAAGTAAAGAAAAACGGTCTGGGGCTTCCAGACCGAGGAAGCAAGCTATGGGAAGCGGAAATGTGTGGTAAATAAGGACTGTCTTGTTATGCTGGTCAAGTCTCCCAGGTGATAAGAGTTGCCTCCAAGGAGCAGATCTCCTCCTAATATGGAGACATTTTTACAAATGGAAATTTCCTATATGAATGTAGATTTCCTTTTAGTAGGGGGATATTTATACTCTATTTTAAGCCAGTTAGGGGAAGGTAAAGAGCTTTTCTTGAACCTGCTGGTTCTCAGTGGCCTTTTGCTCGAAATGATCTCTGTGTCTACAAGGCACAATTTAGGGTAACATATCTTGGGACCCTTCAGTGGATCATGAAATGAAAAGTAGTCCATCCCAAAATACCAATATTATCTCTAAAGTAATCAATCAGACAGATTTGGGATCCAAGGTATAATAGAGGAAAAGCAAATAAGACTACTATCTGAGCCACCTGGGTGGCTTAGTGGGTTAAAGCCTCTGCCTTTGGCTCAGGTCATGATCCTGGGGTCCTGGGATCGAGCCCCACATTGGGCTCTCTGCTCAGCAGGAGCTTGCTTCTTCCTCTCTCTTTGCCTGCCTCTCTGCCTACTTGTGATCTCTGTCAAGTAAATAAATAAAATCTTTTTTAAAAAAGACTATTATCTTTAATAATAGTCTTTGTTAATTAATAGTCTTTATTAATAGTCTTTATTAATATTTAATGATAATAATAAAGACTAATCTTAGTGGCTTATGAACAAATTAGAAAATGTAAATATTACATTGAGATGTGGCTACGCATTAAAATTAATACAAGTAATACTTAACTTCTCTGTGCCTGTTCCCTTATCTGTGAAATGGGAATAATACTAACTACCTCATAGGGCTGTAAAGATATGATGGAGTTAATATATTGAAAACATTTTGAAAAGTACTTGGCACATAGCAATCCCTAAGAAATACATTGTTTTTATTATATTATTTCTAAGAAAAAAAATAAACTATGAATATTTCCATTAAAAAAAATTGTTTGAGTAGTCTTGATGCCATAATGAAAAGTTTTCCCCATCACTATACATGCTTTTCTCCTCACTAGCTCCCTACACCTACCCATCTAAGGAAATGTACAGTAAAGTCCTTTCCACCAAACCCCAATGCTTCTCCAAGCAAAAACTGCACAGCCTAAGGGGATTCAGAAAGAGCAAGTTGTGTCTACCAAAATCTATTCCCAGAAATCATCAGACCGGCTCTGGCCCAGCTATACTCCAGGGTCACAACCAACAGTCAATTAGCAGCAGCCTTTCCCAGCCTGCTAATTACAAGTCCCTTTCTTCTTTCTGGGCTTCTCAAAGAGCCTTGTGAGTTGACTCTGATGCCACAACGTACAGTCCTCAATCTTGTCAAGGTTTCTTTATTGGGCTGGTAGGGGGCACTCTCAGGAAGGGTTTAAAGGGGTCTCAGCCCCGCCTACCAGCACCACAATGGCCTGCGTGTTTCCTGGGCTCTGTTCTGATCCTTTAACATTTCTTGGGACACTGCTTATGTCACTGGCATCCTATAGTGCCCACTGCCCTTTCTCACGGAGATGAATTCATTTGCATCATATATGACTCTTTAGTTTCATTTTACCACAAATGAAGAGATTTGGAAGACTTAAAATCTAGAGTAAGTTTGGGAGGTCAAATAATTTAAATACTGATTATCTCTCTCTCTCTTTTTAAAAAAAGATTTTATTTATTTATTTGACAGAGAGAAAGAGCACACAAGTTGGGGGGCAGCAGAGGGAGGGAGAACAGGATCTCTGCTGAGCAGGGAGCTTGATGTGGTGCACAATCCCAGAGCTCTGGTATCATGACCTGAGCCAAACACAGATGCCCAACCCACTGAGCTACCCAGGGGCAACTATGCTGATTATGTCTTGATCCACAGACCTGTTTAGGCAAAAGCATGACATATGAAGATAAACCTACTTTATAATCCCAGGGGCCTAACTGCAAGCCTAAACAGCAATCCTAACAGTTTAAAGAGAACTGAATCCAAGGTGGTGAATATTTTCTGAACTCTGCTATAAGTTCTATTTCAATCTAAGAAAGAAAAAAAAAATCCCTGTCAATAGAAAAAATATTTTCTTCTAATAATATGTATCACTGAGATAAAGCAATTAAAAGCCTAGATAGAAGCTTGAATCTTGACCCTATAACTTATAAGATAGGAAACTTTTGCAATTTTTTCGATGTCTCTGAGGCTCAAATTCCTCATTAACTTAATGATAATACTATTACCCACTTCATGGGCTTGCTATAAGGATTAAATGTGATAATGTACTTAAAACATTTAGTAAGTTCCTGGCACATAGAAAATTTTCAATGGCTGCTATTACCATAATTATCATTTTCATTAGCATCATGACCATTAATTGTGCCTCAACCAAATAATTAGGAGCTTGCTATTCATTAGATTAGCAAATATTTATTGATCACCTGTTATGTGCTAGATATTATCCTAGATACTATCTGCTAGATAATGCAGACAAAGAAAGCTTCTTCTCAAATGAAGTTTATATTCTCTCATGTTTTGTGTATGTTCTAATTTTAAAATATATATTCAGTCTTTGTCCCTAGTTCCTGGCATGGAGTCCCTAAAACCCTTGGAATTTCCTGAGTGATAGGAGTGTCTTTTGTTACTAATAATGATCCCTTTTTGACCATAACTGAATTTATACTAAGGAGGTGACTCAAGGAGAGTGGTCCAGATAGCTTCAGGATGGGGGCTCGTCACCAGAAAAACAAACCACAACATTAGAAGGTTCGAACTTTCAGCCCCCACCTAAGGGGTAGAGGTGGAGATGGGGTGCTGGAGACTGAATTCAATCACCAAGGGGCAATGATTTAATCAATAATGCTTATATAATTAACCTTCAATAAAAATTCTGAAATGATACAGCTAAGGGAGCTTCTGGGTCAGCAAACACATCAAGACGCTGTTGTATCCTATGCATCTCTTCCATTGGCTGTTCCTGAGTCATATCCTTTATGATAAGCCAGTAATTATGAAGCAAAGCACTTTCCTGAATTCTGTGAGTCATTCTAGTGAATTTTCGAACCCGAGGGGCACCTCATGGAAACCCTTGAATCTGTAATTGGTCAGGCAGAAATGTGGGTAGCCTGGGCACCCCATTTTCAGCTTTCATCTGAAACAGGAGCAGTCTCATGGGACTGAGCCCTTATCGTGGGTCTGCACTTACTCCAGGTCGCTAGTGTCAGAAATGAATTGAATTGTTAGATACCCAGTTGATATCAGAAAATTGGAGAACTGGTTGGTGTTTCATAAAAACCACAGTGTGTATATGTCACGGGGAATGGTGACAGGATATAATAAACAAGGCGATGGACAGAGAGATGAGAGAGGTGGGACTCAATCAGATAATGGTAAGTGCTCTGAAGAAAAGGATAGAGTGGTATAGGGGAGGAAAATAATTTTCCCTCTATCCTTCTTAGTTCCTAATTGACAGACTTATAATTAAAGACATATTGACAAAAGAAAAACAAAATATACATGAGAGATACCCAGGGAAAATGAGTAACTCCCTGAAGGGGCTTAGAATTCAGATTTAAATACCATCTTCATTGGGAAAGGGGAGGGGAATGTAAGTCTTTTAGGTGACAGGAAACAATTTTTAGGAAAGATGAATTGGCCCTTAGAATAGATGGGAGGTATGATAGTTTCTGACAAAGTTTGTCTGGGTGTGGGGCCAACTTCTTATCTCCTCTCCTGTGATAAGGTAGAGGTGGAGGTGGGGTTCCCTGGTTGATGAAATGCCATGAGAAGGGATTTGCAACAACTGAGTTCCTTTGGAGGTCTGTCATTTGGCAGGTGAGGAGAGTTCAGAAAAAGCTATGTCTGCAGCGGCTGATTTTCAAACACCCATAGCTCAACATAATCAATATATCAAAGTGGCATGTTTCAAGGTAGGATGTTCTGCTGTCACTCAGTGGTATGAAGAATAACAGGTGGCGACCATATTTCATAGGGTAGTTGGGGGCAGTCTCTCAGAAGGGAAACACTGCTAGACGTAATACACACTAAGCAGTATTTTCTTCATTTTGTAAAAAGAGATACTGTGGCAGAGTGAGATTACATCATTTACCATGGCCACCCAGCTAAAAAATGGCCAAGCTAGAGTTCCTACCAACATTCCTTACCCATATCAATCTGGTTCTTGCTGCCCAGTAGCGCATTCCACAGGGACAGAATTGGTCTATATCTGTGGTGCCCGATAGTCCATATGTGATAACTGAGCACTTGAAATGTGGCTAGGGTAAGGAACTGAATTTTTTCTTCCATTTAATTTTAATTATTTAAATGTAAATAGCCATAGGTGCCTAAGAATTTCTATCTTGGACAGTGAAGGTCTAGGATTTCTCCACTGGGTGAGGGCCTGCATCACTTAGGTCTATTTTGCTGATATTCCAGCACTTTTTGACTCTACCTTCCATCTGAGAAAGATGTCGTTGGCTGGTAGCAAACACACCTGCTAAAGATTAGCTACATTAAACCCCCCACAGGCCTGTGTCATTCTAATTAGTCACTCTGTCTCAAAAAACAGGATATTAATTCTCCGTCTTTATTTCATTTTTACATTTTATATGCATGTTTTTCAATGTTGAAAAAAAAAATCAATGTTTCAGGCACACCCATATTCCAGAAGCCTATTAAACCAAAGGTGCAAGGGAGAAAAGCTGATTGAGAACATATGGCATTTTCATAGAGTAAATCTTAAGAGAAAAAGGCAGTGCGAAGGAAAAGCCTCTGTGGCAACTGAAGCAACTGTGTCCACTGCAGCAACTCAGGTTGTCAAGTAAACCTCACAGACAGCAACCACGAATAGGGTGACTTACTCTTTCAGCACCAAAACCTAAAGCAAAAAGACCCAGCACTGCAGTTAAAAAAAAAAAAAAAAAAAAAAGCATAGTCTAAAACTGAGCTCTGGATTCTTTGCCATTCTGATTGCCTGACATGAGTCAAGCAATGGAAACACTGCAGAGGTAGCTCAGGAAGTGGTTAAACATACATGCTGTGGGGTCACACAGACCTGAGTTTCAGATCCAGCACACTGCTCTTCCCTGGCCACCATCTTCTATTTAAATTGTATACTTCTGGGAGATTGCCAGATTTTGTCATTTTAGTACTAATCCTTCAATGTCAGTTTGCTAATCACCTTCCCTTCATGATTCCAAAACAGCAAAGGCAAATCCCTACCCTTGAAAATCTTTCAATCTGGTTGATGGTATGTGGCCAACACACAGCAAACAAACTGAGATTAAATGCTTTAGACAGCATGGATTTGCCAGTAAGAACAGACATTTAAAGAAAGGATCAGTAAAAGGGATAATTTAAGACAATAAACATCATGTAAGTAATTTTGTTTCTCTTTTATACCTTAACTGCAGAATGCTCAGAATCCGATCTGAAGTTCAATTACTTCCATTATAATATCCCATGAAGTATGTATGCTTGTGGTATTATGCCCTTGGCACTGAGGTTTGAGGGGTGGTTAATTTTCAATTTCTATTTTACATTTTTGCTATTATTTGTTCTCCAAATAACTGACAATTTTCCTTCATTTCCTTCATTTGTCATTCATGACAAATTTCTTTGCTTTATGTTACAGTTGTCACTGTAACAAGATTATCTGAGATAAAAATAAATAATAATATAGACAGAAACCATCAGGTATTACCCATTTTTCAATTTATATATTTAAAAATTATACTAATGAAATGTTTGAAGCAACTTATGAGCGCACACACTTTTCAATTAGGCAAAAACACAGAAAAGGAATTAAGTAAAGGAAGCAATGACAACAGAGATTTCCAAGTGCTCGAGATTAATTGAATACTATAATGGACCACAATATTTTTTCTAAATTTGATAGCAGCTCATATTTGAAAAAAGGCAAAAAAGAAAAGGAAATGCATTATTTTTCTTTGTCAGAAAAAAACCATATATGCCACCAATCAACCATTGAGATACCAATCGATCTCAACGAGAAACCTTTGCATGCATATTGAGTGCCCAGAGACAGGCTGAAGAAGAAAAACACAACTCAGTATACCAGGAATTCGCAATGAAGCAGAAAACTGGGCTGCATACGTAAGCAATGATACAGTTTTTGGTGCAGCAGGTACTAGGTGAGAGACAACACACAATTACTGAGAAATTTCCATGACGCCAGCATCCTACTTTACCTGTTTAGTGTAATGTAACCCTAGCAACCAAATGAGGGGATTATTTCTCCTCTCCATTTTCTAGAGTGGCTATGGAAGTTGACACCCAAGGAACTGCCATGTGATGAGTCAGAGGGGATGAATAGAAAGAAGTTCTCTGGTTGGGGGCGCCTGGGTGGCTCAGTGGGTTAAAGCCTCTGCCTTCGGCTCAGGTCATGATCCCAGGATCCTGGGATCGAGCCCTGCATGGGGCTCTCTGCTCAGCAGGGAGCCTGCTTCCTCCTCTCTCTCTGCCTGCCTCTCTGCCTAGTTGTGATTTCTCTCTGTCAAATAAAAAAAATATTTAAAAAAAAAAAGAAAAGAAGTTCTCTGGTTGGGCTATGAGAAAGATATTCCTAGAGGGAAATAGCCTGTGCAATGAATTAGACACCGAAGTTCATAAACCACAGCATTTGCAGAAGGGATGTGGTACCCTGCAACTTAAAAGTAGAGAGTAATGAAGGAAAGTGGTAGAAAAGGAGATTGAAAACAAAGAACATCATGGTGTGTTTTATTTCCCTATGCACGTATTGACCTCTTATTTCAGCGACAACATAATAGTTATTGCACACATTAAAAATCAACATTCTTGGGGTGCCTGGGTGGCACAGCTGGTTAAGCATCCAACTCTTGGTTTTGGTTCAGGTTGTGATCTCAGGGTCATGAGAGTGAGCTGGAGTCGGGCTCCTTGCCCAGTGCAGAGTCTGCTTAAGACACTCTCTCCCTCTGCCCCTCCCCCCCACACACACATACTCACTTCCTCTCTCTAAAATAAATAAATAAATAAATATTTTTAAAAAAATCAATATTTGAAATCCAGAGGCCATAAGAAAAAAACTAAAATGTACTTATAATTCATTGTACTAAAGTATCTGCCATATATGCATACACATAAAAGACATTAATGTCCATTATAAAGTGTTTCTCATGCATATTTATAGACAAACTATATAAAGAGGTAATTCACAGATGGTGTACCAATTGCCAGGTAATATATTAAAGGATAATCAACCTTATTGGTAATCATACAAATTTAAATTAAAACAACTAGAAACTATTTTTACCTAAGAGATGAACCAAAAAATAAAAGACTGTTAATATATTGTAGGGAAGGTGGGCGCCTGGGTGGCTCAGTGGGTTGAGCCGCTGTCTTCCGCTCAGGTCATGATCTCAGGGCCCTGGGATCGAGTCCCGCATCGGGCTCTCTGCTCGGCAGGGAGCCTGCTTCCCTCTCTTTCTCTCTCTCTGCCTGCCTCTCTGCCTACTTGTGATCTCTCTCTCGCTGTCAAATAAATAAATAAATAAAATCTTAAAAAAAAAAGAAAAATATATTGTAGGGAAGGTGAACATTTACCTCCACCCATCTTAAGTTTTCAAGCTGGAGCTCTTTAGAAAAAAAGACAAATTAACAAGAGAAAAACAGTTTACAAACGCAGGCAGTACACATCTCATGGGAGAAACTTAAAGGAACTCCATGGGGCAGCCCAGGACTCCAGCTCCACAGCATCTTCAACTAAAGACAATAATACAGAGAGAAATGACAGGTCCAAGTTTTAGGCTGCTACAGGTGGCGAAATGAGAGAGGGTAAATATGTGGAGGAAACTAGTGGAGTAGGATTTGTTTGCAGATTCTCCCACTGCCATCTCTGGACTGATGGGGAGCTTTGCTCCTTCTTTTTTGTTTTTTTTTTGTGTGTGTGTGTGTGTGTGTTTTAATGCTTCACAAATCTGCATGTCGTCCCTGTGCCAGGGCCATGCTGACCTTCTCTGCATCCTTCCTATTTCAGTTTATGTGCTGCCAAAGCAAGCGCTGCTCTTTCTTAATTGCCTTCAGCTCAAACTAATTTTTATGTCAAAGAGGCACATTTTGGGGTGACATATTCTGGTTTTCTTCAATATTATTTCACAAATATTGTGATTAAATTATTGCTTTCTTTCATTGATGGTGAAAATATAAACTGGTTCAATATTCTGGAAGAGATCTGGAGGTTATTCATCAGAATTTACAGGGTGCATCCTGTTAGTTGAGTAATTCAACTTCAGAGAATCTGTAAAACCTATCCTACCAAAATACTTGCACTTGGACACATAAATGTATCCATAAGGATGTCCACTTATAGCAATGTTTACAATAGCAACAAGATGAATACAATGGAAATGCCTTATAAGTCATGTTACTGTCATGTTACAGTTATGCAATGGAACACAACACAGCCTTGAAAAGAAAGCGACTTTTAAAATGAACATTAAAATGAGCATTTATATTTATGTATCATCCAATGTACATTTATATATATTTCCATAATAAGTACTAAATGAAAAAAAGAATGAATAGTATTTATAGTATGATCTCATTCATGGCTTTTGAAAAACTAAATATTTGTATATGAACACATACAGGCACAGAAATTAATGAAAAGAAGTGTGGAAAGATGGGGAATGAAAGGTGAAGTCACTATCTCTGCGGGTGGAATTAAAGTGGGAGAGCGCTGTAAAATGGAGGGTGGGACAGAAAGAGGGGAAAGGAAAACTTTATTTTTACCGTACGCTTTGATAATATTTTAATTTTCTTATAATGAAAAGGCATCCATGGACCTTATATTATTTTTCAAAGTAAAAATAAAACTAGTTCCATCATATCATGAACATGTCCTCATTGTAGTCATTCTTCATTACCAAGGCTGCTACATTGCCTAGATTAGCCAGGCCTCATTCTGATTTAGCCACCTCAGAGAAGCTCAGCTAAGCCTTTCTAGATCCCCTAAGAATCACAGACTCTCAGAATTGTATTTTAAAAGTCATCTACTCAATCTCTTATTCAAGCGCTTGAGACCTGCCTTTAACATGTTTGCAAATTGACCTCTCAGCCTTTGCTAGATTCCTCTCCTAGTGACATGAACATTACTTCCCATGGCCTCCTATTCTATCTTCCAGCATCCCTACCAGAAAGACCTCCCTTGTATTAAGCCAAAGTAAGTTTCCATCCCTAATCCTATGTACTCCTGTGAACACAGCTTACACATCTTTCTTCACCCAGAAGGAGAAAGGAGGTCACCACCACCCTCCACAGGTGAATTAGAAGAGCTTTTTCTCTACTTAATGTTCATCAAACCACTAACCATTCTGTATTATAATTGTCTATATACAACCAGACCGAAAGACCTAAACATGGAGAACCATATCCCTAGTACCTAGGCCAGGCTCATGGGAAGTTTTCAGGAAACAGTTGACAGATACAAGGATGAACAGATGGATGGATGGATGGATGGATGGATGGATGGATGGATGGATAGATAGATAGCTGGACTTTATAAGTTATCATTTATTGAGTACTAACTTTATGCTTGGAGCTCACTCCACTTGTTAAATGAACTACGAAGTAACTATCACTATAGTTATCTCCATTTTACTACTCAGGAAACAGGCTCAAAGAGTTTTGCTCATTCAAAATAAGGCCCCATATTTAGCAAAGTTGGGGTCCAAAATTTGGACTACAAAGTTTACACTATTAACTGCTTCGTCACAGTGCCATGAATTAATGAATGAATGAGAGAATGACTCAATCTACCAAACAATTTCTTATAGAATCCCATTGTTTCAAAAATTCTCCATGTGTTTTGGAATTCTGTTAACAACTTTCAAAAGAAAACACAGCTTCGATTTGGCTAAGACCAACTTGCATTCAGTCAGTTCCAAAAAAAAATTTTTTTTTAATAAAAAGAAATCATCAACCAGCCACTACTCCGATTTTCACAGGTATAAAGTAGACAGGATTTATCTCTAGCCCCCTCTTTGAACAGAGAACAAATCTGAACTCTCATCTGTGGGGATCTGACAGGTATAGCAGCGGAGTGTTAAAACTTATATGAATTTCATTTAAACTTTGGTTGGGCTCCTCCCTTACTTGGGAAAGCTTTACATCAAATTTTGTAACAAAAGAGAACATATAATTTAAATTAAAGAATTGGAGGAAGTTTGGGTACTTTCCAGGCTGGGTTAGCAAACCCCAAAACTCTCTAATTAGGTTTTCCCTCTGTTTCTTCTTAGTCTGATCATCAAAACCATGGATGAGAATAAAACAAATCAGATAGATTACCTACTCCTCCTTCAAGATACAAATCCATTATAGACACAACATATCTTAAAGGATATTTTGCAAATACTTCCCAAATCTGCTGGGTTGGCCAGATGATCTTATTCTGGTCTATCCCATACTTACAACCAAGCATAGTAATTCTAAGGACAAATATACAAGATAATTTTAGTATTGAACAGATCCTACCTTGAGAAGTGGCTTTTTATTTTCTCATAGTGGCTTTTCAAAGTCCATTTCTTGTGTTCCTGAAATATAAAAAGAGGAGAAATGATTCACCAATCTCATTTGTTCCATCTAATAGAGACACCAGAAGATACATTTGGGGCATGCAATGAAAGTTGTAGTCTAAAGTCACCTCAAAGATCTATAATTACTCTCTTAAAAATTCATCACTGGTTTCGTCTGTTTGTTTGTTTGGCTCTGTTTATATGGCAGAGGCACAGCTGACTTTCTCTAGAATATCCAGAGTCTAATTTGCCTAGTGAAAAATACACAGATGAGCTCTTGATACTTCTGGCTCTAGGCAACATAACAGAGCTCAGATTATTTCTTTGCCTCATTTTTCTTATCTATGAAATCAAGCTTCAGTGACGCCTGGATCGGGATAAAGAAATGACTACCCTAAAACCCTCCTTCACTGTGGGTTTCCATGGCTTGTGTCATCTTCCCTATGGTTCCCCTTCTCCTCCAACACTTGTTCGCTATCAATCAGGTTGATAACAAGGCTGAAACAGTTATACTGAAAATGAGAAAATTACCATGCTGGCATC
Source organism: Meles meles (assembly GCF_922984935.1). Lineage (NCBI taxonomy): Eukaryota > Metazoa > Chordata > Mammalia > Carnivora > Mustelidae > Meles > Meles meles. The sequence goes on along the minus strand of NC_060066.1, from coordinate 17,872,666 downwards.
CAAACTCAGGGAAGAATTAAATTGGTTGATTACAGATATACTTGCCTCTCTGTGACATAGTAATAGATTAAAGCAACCTACCATGTATTTATCAATACTTTTTATTGGCTTATGTTTCACAGAAATTGATAAAAATTATTTTTATAAACTATATTATCATTTAAATGCTCTTTGATAGCTATCTCTTCATTTGAACCTATCTTACAATTTTTTAAATGCAAATAAGGCAGTCAAATAGTAATGTATTGGGGCACCTGGGTGGGTCAGTTAAGCAGCCGAGTCTTGATTTTCATGATCTCATGTCCTGGGTATCAAGCCCTGCACTGGGCTCCCCGCTCAATGGGAGTCAGCTTGAGGATTCTCTCTCCCTCTTCCTCTGTCCCTTCCCACCACTCTCTCTCTAAAACAAATAAATAAATCTTTTTTTAAAAAATAGTAATGTATCAAAGTCAAGCACCTCTATATAACTCAGTGGGAATGTAACCACCAGGCAAAGAAAAAAGAAACATACTTGCTAGTCACAAATTTGTTCTGCCGGTAAAGATGCAGTTTCTTCATGGAAAAAACAATGATGATGACGTAACAAATTACATGACCTAGCATATAATAATTTACAAGATGACATTTTATCATCTAATCAATTGAGACTCTCAGCAATATTGTGTAGGTTTACAGAATAAATGTATACGTTACAGATAAAGAAACAGTCTAAGTGTGCATCAGGGTGGTTAAGAGTCTTGCACAAGCTCACTCAGTTAACAGGTGGTTAACAAAATGCACTCTTACTATTACAAGTCCAGGACTTCTTCCCCAATGTCAGTATTCTACCCACCTAACCCCCCCCCACCCCCTGCCCCATCTTGAGAGAATTGGATCATGGTGCTATCCACCAAGGAAAGGCTCTGAAATCATTCTCACCTTCCAGGAATAATTTTAGAAACATTCTAAAAAAGATCAAGTTTAGACAGCCTGTCTGCTCTGTGTGGTTTCCTCTTTACCCAGCTCCCAATTTTGAGATAGAGAAATTGAAACCTGGAAATAATAATTTTCTGGAGATCCCACAGTTTGCATATGTATGAATTGGGTATCAAATCCATGCCTATATAACGTCAAACCATACTGAATAAAATGTAGCAGAGAGCTGGATTTCAAAGCAAGCCAACTGAAAACGCCAACTCCACCAACTACCCACTCTGTGCTCTGAACCCCTTAGAAGCCTCAGTGTCACTTGCTGTAGGCATTAATTGAGATGATGTATACAACAGAGTACCTATGGGGGAGAAACAGCTACTGTTATAATTGTAATAGAACGAATTGCTTTAAAGGAATGTATCATGGACTATACGATTTCAGACACCAGATTTGAGACGAAGCTGAGGGGTCCTCTCAAAATACCAGTATGCACATCACATAAAAAAATATCTTTTCTATAAGGAGCAATGAGGAACAGAACCATAAACAGGTCTCCAGAGTCATTAAGCCACCACTACAAGCCACCATGAGTCTCCTGTCCTGTAGCCCAGATTCCCTCCTGCTTGGCAGCCCAGTGACTCCCTCTATCCTAAAATCACTGCTCTGGAAAATGTTGTATGACTACCAGATTTGGAAGGAGGGCGGGGGAGCAGTAAGCATGATAGTCCTTTATGCTTGACCAGACCCATCCCTATAGTCAGGCTTAATGCTTGAAAATGAAAGTTTCCTTGGGAAAAAGTCACCAGAATGGCTATTGGTGCTAACAATCAAAAGATAGTCTCATAATATGAGATATAAAATGACAGAAGCCTGCTGTCAGGACACAAGAGGACTCAGAGGGAAGGGTGAGCTTCCAGGCTTCAGAATCCTAGCATATCCCCCAAAGTAAGAATTAACAACAGGGAAGAAGTTCCTTATGATCACTTGTTCTTCCCACATCCTTAATAGCTAAAAGCAATGGATGCCGATTTATAACGCCAGGAAAGCCATGCCATGGTCATCCTCTAGCCTCTGATGGAAATGGAGCAAGCCCTCACAGATTTGTGAGTGAATCCCAAGATCCCTTGACTTGGATAAATAACTTAAGCTCTCTAAGCCTCAAGCTTCATCTAGCAAAATTTATAGTAAAAATGTACTACTACTATTACTATCCACTGTTCCTATCTATATCATTTTTATTATCCATACTAATACCATACTTGCTCAAAATTGATGCATCTACTGTAATTATTAAACTAACTCCTATATTTCCGTTGGCACCTCAAGATACACTCTCAAGACATTCACTTTGCCGCCCCCCCCCCCCAAAACCCTCTATAAAATGTATCAACATGTCCCCTTGCCCTTGGTTTCCAGTTTTTTTCAATCAAAGTAAGACTTGGGGGGATCATATCAGAGACAGAAGAGAATGAGGTTGGGCTAGTCTCCTGACACCCCCTCTGCCAGGCTGCTGTGAGTTAGCTATATTCCTTTCCCAAAAGCCACAATTCCTATCAAGCAGCTCTTTCCTTACATCTCTTTCCAGGTTACAGTAATCATTCTCCCCGACTTACCTCTTCAGTCCTAGGGACGGTAATGGCGTCACACCCTTGGTAGCCCTAAGATCCTCTAGTCTGCCTTGTTGATTCTTTATACCCTGCTTACATCTTTATAAACAGTCTCTGTATTAAACGGTTCTCAGTTGTCCAATTGGAATGAGCCATCATTTTCCATGTTCCTACCAGAGCCTTGACAAATACAAACATTAACAGGCTAATTCATGTAAAATAGCAGTTCAGCTTGCCAGGTCCAAGATACAGAAGCAGAGAATCAATATTGACCTCTTCCTTTTTCTACTTATAATTCCCCTCTCTTCTAAGTCCCCATCCAACAGTTCCTTTCAGTCACAGAGATCAACCTTCTGTCCCCTAATCATGACCCAGGCTCTAAACTTTTTTTCAGTTAACTTCCACCTAAAATGCCCCTTAACTTTTTTGCAGTTCAATCATCTGTTGGATTTCTTTTTCTTTTCTTCTGTAAATCATCTTTCTACTTCCTTCCATCTCTAATTGCCTATGCTAGCCATTCTCCCCTCTTCCCCATTAATAGGACCCTAGTTTGGTGCTGGTATTGAGGCACTGGTATACTCAGGGAAGATGGTTCCAGGCCCATAGATGGATCATGATTGGCCTAGTACAGCGGTTGTAATCCCTTTCCTCTCTTTCAGTGATTGTTTAAGGTGGTAGCCATGTGACAAGATCTAGACTATGACAATTAAGAGGAAATCTGCAGAAGGATAAGGGAAGCAGTAATTTAGAAGAGATGTTCCTTCTTAAGAGAAAGACACAGAGAAAATGTTCTTTTCCTTCCTTCCATCCTGACTTCAATGTTCTTATTTGAAGATATGGTGTTTGGAGTTTAGTCAGTCATCTTTTTACCAGGCAGAAAAGTCAAGCAAATTGGAAAGAAGCTCACCTGGAGCCTTGACATCAGTGAGCTTCTGAATCAGCAACCTCAAACCCACCTTTCTAAATTTCTCATTACATGAGAAAATAAACCTATCTACATCAACCACTTTTATTTGACTGTTCTGTTACTTATAGCCAAAAGTATATTAAATGATATTAAACTACCCCAAACTGTTGCAATCCCACTATGCAGGCATATTCCTATTATCTATTTCCCCTATTCAAAGCAGCTGGCAGCTCTATAAACCATCAAATATGTCCTAAATTCCTAAGAAAAAGAATGGGAGTTCTGGGCCCACGGAGGCTCTCCTTTATATTAGAACCCACAGTCCCACACAGGTAAGACTCTGTCTTCCCAATCCAAAGGTTAGTGTCTTCAAATCCTTTATCTTTTCTTTTGAGAAAATACAGATGAGACCATTCCAATCTACAAATATTAACATCAGAGAAAACAGGGGCCGGCAGTGGCTTCATACTATTATATCCACACACAGCTTTTAGAAGTCTTTAAATAACTAGAAGTACTCATCATAATGTGTAGAATTAGATTTTGGCCAAAAATAAATAAATAACAGTGGACTAAACAAAACAGAACTGTATCTCGTTTTCATGTGAATGAAGGCAAGCATGGAGCCTGTGTAATTTGCAGGCCCTCCTGATCTCCTTCTGATTGTTCTGCTACCTGCAACGTGTACTTTTATCTCGTGCTCCAAAATTTCTGTTCCAGTTGCAGCCATCACTTCTGAATTCACAGTAGGAAAATGGAGAGAAGAGGAGACACACCTCCCTCCTTTAAGGATACTTCATGGAGTTGCAAATCCACTCCAAGCTTCAGTCTGGGCTGGATATTTTCTGTTTGTTCCTCCACCCCAACCACTCTCCATCCTTTTCTACCATGTTCTGTGCCTTGGGAGATCACCTGAATGGATGACATTAAAGGGCTCCCTTCCCTCTAGCTTCTGCTGAGGTAGCCAATAAGAGACACACTCAGAAGATGAGAAGATGGAAGAGAGTGAGGTTAGGGGATCTATTTTCTCAGCTTGCTCCCTTCCAAGTGGCTAGGAGTTGGCTCTATCCCTCCATCTAATGCATGAGTGACAGTGGTCTACTTCAGGTTGCAAACAATAAAGGGTAGGTACATTGTCTGTAGAGATTATAAAAGTGATAATAAAACCAGATAAAAGTCAACTTTTAATTATGACCCTGCGCAATTCTAAACAAGGACAATGATAACACACTCTACCTGCCAGGGCAGACCACGCCCACCATCACTCCTTCCCCATGACAGCCACTGCTTCTCCCAAATGTCATGGCTCCTGTCAATCATCCCTCTCCACTTGGTGACTCTCTCCTGGTTTGGTAACCTAGGAGAAGCACCAGTTCTCTGCATATCATCCTCTGGGTTTCCAAAACTCCTACACGCTGTATTCACAGCATTGACCAATCAGTCATTCAATGAGAATGGAACTCTGGCCAGTTGGAACAGACACTGCCTGGTGTGCCATTCCCATGCATATCTGCTGGGTATCTTCCCTCCCCCGACAAGAGCTAAAGGGATAACAGTTTGGCCTCATCCCTGTACCCACGAACTCTGGGCACCTCCTAATCCCCATGTCTGCTCTGTGAAGTCAGGCCTGTCTACACTAGCCCATCCTTGGCTCCTAGGATGGATCAGCTTCCCAACAGGAAAGCCAACTTGACAGCTCCTATTTCTTAACCACGAATTCCAGCCAGCTCTCACTTTTAGCTTGTCAGCATCCACACAGCCACTTCCTTGCAGTACTGGTTTTACTGAGGGAAAGGCAATGCTTAGAGGCAACAAAATGGTCTAAGATGAACAATTAATTGGAGAACTTTGTTTCCTTCCCTAAACACCCAATATAATAACTAGTAAATTTGGATTTCATTTTCTTACAAAACAGTCTGCCCTGGGAGAGCATTTGAAAGGAGTCCCCACAGGCAATGAGATATGCTTTTCTAAGCCATGTATCATTGTCATGGCAATCAGCAGACAGACCCCTATTGTGCAGGAGCCCTGCTGCAGGCCTTCCTAGGAATGTGCTGCTGGTGTTGGCTTGTTGCTACAACAAAGCCTCTGAAAGAACTTCCTAGGGGGCCAATGTTCAGAGTCCCCACAAATCTGAATGTAGTCTTAGTTCTCCTCTTTGTGCTTGGCTGGAAATGCCTTAGCTTTTCCAAAAGTAAGACAAAGCCTTATGCACGGAAATGTTGAGGGGGAGTTTTGTTCAGGCCAGTCATTTTTCATCTCTGTGCCAGACACTTCACACACACATGCATCATCTCTCATCCTCACAAAAGCTGAATGAAGGGTGACCATCCTTGTTTATAGAAGAGGAAACTGAGGCACAGAACCTGGGAAACAGCAGAGCAATGACTGGACCTCAGGTTGGCCTGATACCACAACCCCATCAGACAGTCTCCACCTCTGTTAGCATCTTACTGTGCAGCAGGCCAGAGGTGAGGCCCATGGATATAAACCTTTGACTCTGGCCTCCACAACAGACCAAGATGCTGCCTTGGAGAGGAAAAAAATCGTATTATCATGGTAGCACCATGACAGTGCAGGCCAGCTGCCTGGGCCAAGTGAGAGGTGATCATCACCACAGGATGGGGGGACATAGGACAAGATGGGTTTATCAGTTATCTTTTGCCATATGATAATCTACTTCAAAACTTAGTAGGGTAGAACCACCACAGTTTACTTCTTACGATCTGGGATTTAACTGGCAATGCTTCTTCCCCATGCCATGTCCCTCTGGCATCACTCATACATCAGCTGATGTCTGTAGTGGCTTAGAAGATTGCAGAGGTCTCTCTCAAGGGTCTGGACCTTAGTGCTGGCTATTGGCTGTGGAGCTGCAGTAGTTTTTCAGATGACTGGCATTCGTGTGTGGGATTTCAGCCTCCAGGATCTCTACACATGTCCTCTCTGTCCAAGGGTATAGCTTGGACTTCCTCACAGCATGGCAGCTGGTTCCGAGTGAATGAAAGCAGAAGCTGCCACCTCTCCCAAAGGCAGGTCCCAGAGCTGGTACACCATCACTTCTGCCACATTCCATTGGTTAAAGCAAATCACAGGCCAGCCCAAGTTCTAGGAGAGGAGAAACAGACTCCATTTCTATGCAGAAACCTGTGCAGAGAGGCAAGAGAGGACCTACTAGCTGCTGTCTTCAGAGAAAATCCACCACAGCGAATGTGTTCAGGAGACGTGCACCCTGCAGAGACAATGGAGAGAAGGTTTTCTCTGCTGCCCCACAGTGAACAGGCCTCATCTAGAATGCCAATTCTGATTGACTGTGGCTGTCTGGGGTGCCCACGGAAGAAGATTCTGAGTCCAGTAGGAACCGAGCATCTGAGTCCAGAAGGAAAAATTCCCTTACCTGAGTCATCCATTCATCTATTCCTCTTTAGTTTCAAAAAAATATCTATCAAGCTCCTGTTGTGCATTGTGCATTCTTCCAGGCACTGAGAGAAAAGCAGTAAAACCACACACAAGCACTACATACTTTCTCAAGGGGTGTGTACTTCAGTGGAGGAGAGAGGCAATAAATAAACAAATATAAAATATGCTAGGGAGAGATCAGTGCTCAGAAAGAAAATAGATATGCATGAAGAGTAGTAGGTGTATTAATCATGTCTCCTTATTTTCTGTATTTGTAAAGCTTGACAGCTTGGAGCCTGGCTGGCCCTGGAGACACTGCTCCTTCCAAGGCCAGCCAGTTCCTGGAGATAGTCAGTGACTGGCCCAGGGACGTGCCTTTCATATGCAAACTTACCGATCTAAAGCCCATATGCACACACACCCCCACTCCACCCAGGTACCAGAAAACTGGGGAGAGCCCCCACACACCTGAGCCCGCTGAAATTATTTAAAGTAGCCAATTCCTATTCGCCTTGCTTCACCTGCTCCTCTCCCGGGAAACCACAATAAAGACTCTGGCTCACATTTTCCTTACTCCCAGTGCCTCCTACTGGACCCTCTCCTTGTTCCCTGTGTGGCCTTGTGTGGCATGGCATGCCCCTTCCTCTTGGGAACAACGAGAAACAAAACATCTTTTCAACAGCAATTGTCTTCTGATCTGTTGACTTCACCATACCTGGATCATAATAAAACCTCCATTTTCAATAAAACAATAAGGAGATTTCTAATAAGGTAACATATGAGCAGATGCACAAAGAGAAGAAGTCAGCCATGAGGGTAGGCAGAGATGAACATTCCAGAGAGAATGGTAAGTGCGGAGGTCCTAGGAAGTCATTCTCAGCATATCTGAGGAGCACTGCGGCTGCAACAGAGGTAACAGGGGGGACAGTGGTGGGAAATGAGATCTGAGAGGCAGCGAGGCAGAAAAAGAGGCTCAGCCGTGGGGAGGTAAGGGATGTTCGAGCTCCACTGTGAGGGCGCTGTCCAGTAGAAAGGCAGCATGAGCCATGAATACATGTCACCTACGTGATTGAAATTTTCCAGCAGCCACATTTTAAAAAGTACAAAAGAAACAAGAGCAAACAATTTTAATAATGTATTTTATTTAACCCAACATATCAAAAATATCATTTCAACATGTAATCAATATAAAAATTATTAACAAAAATTTTACTTTTCATATGAATCTTTTAAATCCAAGTGTGCATTTGTTTTATCCTCATCACACATTTTGGTTCAGACTCACCCTATTTCTGGTGCTTGATAACCACACGAGCTTAGAGGTTACCCCACTGAACAATGCACTTCCATATCATCTAGACTAGGATTTCCCCAGCTCGTCTATCTCAGAAAACTGTTCTTATTAATAAACACATAGAGAGAACAATTTTCTCTGTCCTGACTATAGACTGAGTATCTGTGTCTCCCTGCCCCAAAACTCATAGGTTGAAACCGGATCCTTAATGTGGTGGCCTCTGGGAGGGGACTAGGTCGTGAGGGTGGAGCCCTCATCAATGAGATGCCTGCCCTCAAAAAGGAGGCCAGCCTTCCACCAAGGTGAGGACACGGTGAAAAGACAGCTGTCTATGAACCAGGAAGAGGACTCTCACCAGACAGTGCATCTGTCCACTCCTTGATCTTGGACTTCCCAGCCCCCAAAACTGTGAGAAGCACCTCTCTGTGTATGATACTGTGTTACGGCAGTCCTAGCTAAGTACTCAAACAAAAGCACAGAAACACTAGTTAAACCAATTTAAAATTTTTATTTTGAAATGATTTTAAGCCCAAAGGAAGGGCAGAAGTGTTAAGGTGTTAATTTACACTAAGAATCTCCTAGAGAGGCATAAACTAAGAACGCAGGTAATACATTTTTAAGAGCTGCGCTTTGGGAAGTCCTAGGAGCTTCCATCCAGAGACTCCCAGGGAACTCCTTCCCTCTAGGTTGCTAGGCAAGTAAGCTCAGAAATTCCCCATTTCCAGCACAGCAGCTCTGCCATGGCTGATGTTCATGGATGTCCTTGATGACCACTTAATGTGATATTCCTGTTGAAAAGAAGTTTGCAAACCTTTTTTAGAAATCCCCAGGTTCTCTAAAGCTTTCATTTGTACCTCAGGGAATAATCATTCCTCTTGGAAGCGACAAGTATTTTTTAGAAGTCAGCTTTGCGGGTGCCTGGGTGGCTCAGTGGGTTAAAGCCTCTGCCTTCAGCTCAGGTCATGATCCCAGGGTCCTGGGATCGAGCCCCACATTGGGATCTCTGCTCAGCAGGGAACCTGCTTCCCCTTCTCTCTCTGCTTGACTCTCTGCCTACTTGTGATCTTTCTGTCAAATAAATAAATGAAATCTTTAAAAAGAAGAAGAAGAAGTCAGCTTTGCAAAGGCACTTAGGGGCAGACCTCAGGTGACAGCATCTTCTGTGCAGACTGCCTTGTCACTGTCGCGGGCGTGAGAAGAGCTGAGACACCATCCTGGCTGATGGCTCCATTCCCACCAGCACACGGCTGCTCTGATGCAGGCTGTTTATTCATGAATGGCCACTGCTTCATGCTCCCATCACACAGGGGAGCTCTGTTGTCTAAAGCAAACCTCAGACCCCTGGGACACTGGCAATAATTTGTTTGCATTCGCAACTATAACCCAGAGGGAGCTGCCCTCTATGGCAACTTCTTTTCTCATCCATTCCACAAGAAGCTCAGCACTCTGCTCTGCCCCCAAATTTAAAGAAAAAACAAAAATTCCATGATGGACTCGTGAGAAATAGGTACATTATTAAAGATTTTGTTGGAGGGCATCTGGCTAGTTCAGTCGGTAGAACATGGGACTCTTAAAGATTTTGTTGGAGAGAGCGAGTTTTTTTTCCCCCCTTACTCTTCTTAAGAAGGGTCATTTAGCTCCGCTATGATTCTCTATACCCATCATCTCATACTTTGTCACCAAGTATGGCTTTGCTTGCAGGGAGGATCATGATTTTTTTTCTTTTCTCTTTCTCAAGTCCCCCAAGATACACACAACCATGAGTTAATTACATCCTCTTATTCACTGCACATTAGACAGACCAGGATTGGAGTACAGCTCAACCACTACTGGTTGGGACCTGGGAGATCCACTTAACCCAAGTGAAGTGTACTTTCCACGTATCTAACATATAGACTGTAACACCTATGCCAACAAAATCTTTCAAGGTTTGATGTGAAAGTGCCTCCTTAAATCTCAAAACATTCTGCAAATGTAAAAGATTGCAATGGCTACCACTGCTGCCTCCAGATGAGTATCAGGGACAAATATTAACCACTTTGTACGACAGGCAAGCTCTCCATGGGAGTGAACATGAGTGCAAAGGGGAGTGAGGTGGATGAAATGCGAGGCGGGGTGAGTGCTAAGAAAAGAAGCATCTGGACACTGATGCCTAACTTGTATCAGTAGTCTCGAACTTGTATCAGCAGTCTCTAACTTGTATCAGCAGTCTCTACACACTTATATTGCCTACTGTACCAGTCAGCATCATAGCAGAAAACAGAGAGCACACTCTAAATCATTCGAGGACAGATTAATAGGACTATTTTTTAAATGTAGCAAGTGGAGAAGCTACATGAGAAGGAGAAGTACAGTATCCCAAGACTAGTGGTTGTGGGGGCTGGTACCGCTCCTAATCCTGAGAGGGCACAAAGCAGGAGCTGTGGGTAGAATCTGGAGGCCAAGGGAGTCATCTAGATAGAGTTGACAGGTGTAACCCTCAGTTGAGGGACACAGCCAACACATGGGAACATCTCAGGGAGGAAGCAGAGGGAATAAATACCCTGACCTCACTCTCTTCAATATCCTTCCAGGGATCTACATCAGCCAAATACAGAAACCAGAGGGCAAGGAAGACATTGACATGGCCTGCTTTGGGAGAGTGGAGGAGGATTCCTGTTTCTGGGGGGTTCCTCTGGAAGGAAACACAAAAGACATCTAGCACAGTCACTCCCATATAGAGATACATCACAAGCACAGGGAAACAGCACACTTGCTGTTTCTCTGAGTCCATGAGCTCTGAGGAATTTGAAAATCCTGGGGCCATCTTGCCACTATACAGGAAAAATCTGAGAATGAGAACAAGCAGAAGCAGGCAAAGCTGAGCAATCTAAGATGACACACTCTGAACTCCTGAATCCAGCCACACCTGAAGCCAGTAAAACCTGCAGCAAGCCATAACTGAAAGTAGATTCACCAGTACTGTGAGCTGATAGGGTCTATTTTTCTTAAGCTAGTTCACATTGCTTTCTATTGCCTGAAGCTAAAAGATTCCCAATTAACACTTCTTACTGTAAAAGAAGAAACTGAAATGCCAAGAAACCAATTAACTTGAAAAACTTCACATGTACACTAAATGGCAGAGCTGTGATTCTATTCCAGTTCAGCTCCCAAGTCAGTGCTCTCCACTACACCCCACAATGCCCTGGAGCCTCTTGTTCCCCTGACCTGTCATGGACCGTGATTTTCAGACATGCCTATTTTTACTCAGGCCACAAATGCGTTTAGATTACAGATTCTGGTGGAGATACATTCCCACGGAACTCATCCAGCCTCCTGCATTCTCTTTGTCCCGCACCTTACACCGTCCTCATCTCCAAAAGCTGGTTTTCACAATCTAAAGAACTCAAAGAAGTAAGAGCTCTGACTATGTCGTAGAGAGGAAAATAAATCTTGCTGATTTGGGATACAACTATAAGACAAATTTCCACAATAGCCCTTGGAGTAAATGACAAGCTCCATTCTCACCAATGGCAGAATGCCATATTTTGACAATGGCTTCAACATGAGCAGTCTGCTGGGAGGGCGCTGTTGGTGATGTGTCTTAAAAAATCCTTTTAAAAGATGCAATGTGCTTTCCCACATGCCAATTTGTTAAGAAAGGGGAGAAAGTGTCACACAGGAAAAATGAGATGACTTTTGAAAACTCAAACAATGATAACCATTGATAAAAGCACGAATGTAGTAAAAAAAAAAAGAAAGAAAGAAAGAAAAAAAGGAAAGAAAGAAAGAGAAAAAGCTACGCTCCCTTCTCTTTTGCTAGAAAATTCAGAACACATTGTGTTCTTGGCCATGGAGTACACTCTGTCTTGTTTACTGGATCCTCACCTTATAGGCAAAGCAGTCAGACATGGAAAGGACATAAAACAGAGTAGGGGAACTTCCCCTCAAATTCCTCACAACAAACATTTACACACACACACACACATACATGTGCACACACATACACACACAGTTACATAAGTGCACACTAGAAAACCTACCCAAAATGCAGCAGTAGCACAGACTGCTTTGGCTTTGGAGACAGAGAAAACTGGATATAAATCTTGGCTCTGCCATTTATAGTATGTGAACATTTGAAAGACAACTTAACCTCTCCAAGCCTCATCTATAAAATGGAAATAATAACGTACTGCTTTGGCCTGTAGAATGTAGAAGGTTATGTAGCCTCAGTAAGATAACATAGCTGGTGTCCCATAAAAGGCTTTGATTGTTAATTAACTTCCCTTAGGAACTGCTCAGGTCGGGTCTCCGTCCTAGGTCTTCAAGCATGGCATAATGGTAAAGCTTTGGTTTCAGACAAATCCGGGTTCTAGTCTTGACTTAATCAACTCCTAACTCTGTGACTTAGGACAACGCATCAGTTAGCTTCTGCTGCTTAAGAAATGACCACAAAATCTCAGTAGCATTCAGCAATAAGCGCTGATTTCACGTGAATATCTATGGGTCAGCCAAGAATTGGCTACTCGGTGAGGTGGCTCTTCTGATTCCTCTAGCACTTGCTCGCACACCTTCAGGTTGGCCAGGAAAGCTTTTCTGAGGTAGTTTGGCTCCACATGTCTCCTGTTTTACTCCGGGAACCAGAAAACTGTATTTCTCAGCATCTGGGTGTATTTTCATGGCTATGGTAAAAGCACCAGAAGGCAAGCAAAAACACACGAGACTGTCAAGGTCTCAGCTGGGCACTGGCATACCATTACTTCTGCCGTATTCTATTCGACAAAACCGGTCTCACAGCCAAACCCAAAATCTCTTAAGTGGGAAGAAGTACAAAAGCACATGGTAAAAGTTACAAAAGAGTGAAGAATCAGGGAGGACAATATAATCTGGTTCAGAATAGTTACATAATATGCCTTCATTCCTAAATCTATCAAGTAGGAATACTACTACCTACAAAACAGATTCTTTTAAAGATTTTATTTATTTTATTGGGAGAGAGAGAGCAAGGGGAGGGGAACAGGGGAACAGAGAGAATCTCAAGCAGACTCCCCGCTGAGCACAACACAGAGCTCCATCCCAGGACCCCGAGATCATGACCTGAGCCAAAAGCAAGAGTCGGATGCTTAACTGACTGAGCCACCCAGGCACCCCAGAGTGGATACTTTTAAATATTAATGATGTACTGTGGGCTCAGAACAATGCCAGTCTCATAAAGAACACTCAATAAATGTTGGCTAATAGTAGTAATTGATACTGTGGGAGTAGAGTGGCACCCTCCCCAATCTGTCTATACTTTTCTGGACTGCTTTATTCATTCATTCATTTACTGATTATTTATATATATTTATTCACCCTCTTAAATACCATGTGCTAGAAAATTTCTCAGGTTGCTGACCACACACAAGAGTGATTTCAATTAACATTTGCATAGCATTTTCACATCCACGATCTAATTTGATCCTCATAACTACCTTTTCCTGTAGGTCTTACTATCCCTGTGAAATGAGAGATGAAGCTAATATCTCAGTGATCTTCAGCAGACGCGCCACAGACAAGGAGTCACAGTGTCATGAAGTCAAAATTCTGTACCCAGGCACTACTAGGGTTACTTCAGGATGGGACCACCACTTTGAATCTCCTTCTCGCTCAGAATTCATGGATTCTAAAAGGTTTCAAGGAAACAGTCATAGTATTATCTCCCTCTCTGATTTCTTCCCATTCAGTTTTCCCTCCCTTCCCCTGTGGTCCTCAGGGCTCCGGGAACCAAACTGAGGGTTACAGAAGGGAGGTGGGTGGGGGATGGAGTACCGGGTGATGGGTATTAAGGAGGGCACGTGTTATGATGAAAACGGGGTGTTATAAGCAACTAATGAATCATTGAAAACTACATCAAAAACTAATGATGTACTGTATGATGGCTAATTGAACATAATAATAAAAAAAAAAACTTTTGAAAAATCACAGTATTCCCTGCCAAATCTGATGCTTGTTCCGTTCATTCTCTTACTTATTATGAAACAGTTAGTGTCTGGCTTATGTTTGAAGGATGATAGGCATTATCCTGAAGAGAGAAATGGGAGATCGGAGAAAAACTGGGCATTACAGACAGAAGCACAATGTGAGCAAAGGCAAGTGGTGGGAAAATATAAGGTACACATCAGAAAGTGAGGAAGTTCAATGTTAAGGCATTTGTTTCAAGGCTGAGATGGAGAAAGAAGTAGTCTGGTATTTTGTCAAGGAAGGCTGTGTAGATCATGCAAAGGAGCTTAGATGTTAGATTATAAGCAGTGAAGAGTCACTTGAAGGTTTTAAAAAGGGAACATGATGGAGACAAATCTGAACTTCCTGATGGGCTGTCTGCCAGCTGTGCAAGTAAAAGCTCTGAAGAGTGTACCATCTTCATAAAACAACCAGGAAGTATCCATGCACTTGGCTACTTTGTAGAAAGGAAGTGGATGGAAGGGCTGGCTTGGTTGAAGTTGGACCCATCCTTAGTGACATAACCGACGGGGAGCACAAAAGTGGGTCATGATATCCGAGCTGAATATAGCAGCCCTGAGTGGCTGGACTGTAAGGAACCATGGAAGGCATTCCATCACGCCTCTTCTTACAGGCGAGAAGATCTTCACCTACATATTATGTACTCTGCTTAACGTCATACAAGAGCCTCCTCAATGCTGTCCTGTTCTTGCCTTCACCCATCCAGACATCCCACCTCCTCTGAAGGCACACACGGCACCTGAGCACTTATGGGGTGCAGATAATCCAAAGGTCAGAGGACCGGAGCTCCCTGGGAGATACAGTCACTCAGGAACACCTGTCTTTGTCTCAGTGACCATAGAAACTATGAGTTTCTTTTTCTTGGCATGGCCCCCAACAAGCCCTTCTCCCCTCATACTTCCTGCACTCTGGTCCCAAGGAGGTTAAGGAGACACAGATACCAACGGCATGCAGAGCCAGCATCAGCTATCCTAAGAACAGATCTCAGAATCCAACAGAACATCTGTGAGTGAGGCTAAGGCTAATCCTATAGGAGATGCTGAGACCAATGAAAGTGAAAGACCTCAGGAAACTAGACAAAGGATGGCTAAGGAAGCCCAGCCTAAACTTCCAATCTGCCCAGTGGACACTATCTTAATGGTCCAACCCTTACTTTATTCCCCACACACTTTAACAGTCCCCTGGCAGCCGCCTTCTGCCTTCTGATCTGAATCCTTGCTGAACTGAAGAGTCTTCAGACTCCTTGGCTCATAGTTAGACATCAATATGTATGCCTGTGGCTGTGCAGGTCAAGTTCTCCGTGACTATTTCTCATCACTAAAGTAAAAGGCTGTTAACATTGCCAGCTCAATAATTTATTCACACAATTCTCCAACATCCCTAGCAGAAACTACACTTAAAATAAACCCAAGGGAGGCCCCTTGCCTCTAACATAATGCAATTGTTATCATAAATCAGAAGAAAATAAGAGGAGATGATAGAAAGATAAATCTAAAGGAATATATCTGGGGTTCAGGGTCTGTTGGCAAATAATCATGTCTCGTTCCTCCCAGGGGTCTATGGCAAAAAGAATAGTATATTATTAGTGGAAAAGGCTCTCCATAGAGAAATATTAGCTGTGAAACAGGTAGCTCAAAAGACCAAAGGCAGGCACAGTGCCTTCTATTGTAGCTCTGGGTTACCCTATGCAATTAGCGTCACCCTTGTGGGCTATGAAGCCCTGCTCTGGAAATAGAGGGTGAGTCAGGGTGAGACAGGGTGAGTCTCCACCTCTAAGAGTCTATGATTTAACCTGAAACCAGATTGAGGAAGATTAGAAATCAAAGCTCATGACCGCAGGGGAAATCAAACTGAGTCCCTAGGCTTAATTTAGTGTCTTTATTGTTTCTTTGTCTACTTTCTAGGTTTTCTTCCTTACGGGCAATCTAGTTTTCCTACAGCATAAAAAAAAAAATTTTTTTTTCAGCAAAAATATAAAAATGATCCCACGGTAAGGTGGGGGGGAGGGTTTATGGGTTTGTGGGAAAATGGGACAAGGACGAGCTGTCCTAAAGTAGCACAGACAGAGAATCCAAGCAGACCCACGCTCCAGGCCCACTTCCAAGTGGGACGTGCGAGGCAATAACAGAACTTCTTGGAGGAGCCTGGGCTTCAGAACCACCCACAAATCAGTCCCAGGACTGCTCTGGCCTGTCTCCTGTTGCTAGCTGGCTTGGCATCTGCTATATCAGTTGAAGCCCCATGTGGTCCACACTGCACACAGACACACAGCCAGGCTGTCACTCAGATTCTGAGACATTCCCTTGGCACGCGAAGCCCTGGGAGTTACCTCACAACAAATACAAAACAGAGGCTTCTGAGGGGATCTTCAAGGGATGTCAAATTTTCTGCAGCTTATTTTGAAATATATCAAAAAATCATTTTTGCTTTCCACAAAGATACATTCACAGGCCCCTCAAATTGGTTAGACAAGTAGGTTTAGAGAATTTGGACGCTCCAAGGTTAGCCATAAAGGCTGAGTAATTGAATATTACCTAAAAGCTGCAAAGACTGTTCTTATAGGAAAGGAGCTCTTATTTAGAGTGGAATTCATATGTTCTGTGCTAAGCACTTGACCCTCGCTGCTGTCCTCTAAGGAAGCATTTTGCTGTGGTTAGCAGGGGTTTTTTTTTTTGTTTTGTTTTGTTTTGTTTTTAGCAATTTTAATATTACAGAAAAACTGAGAAGGTACAGAGAATTTCCATTTCCCACTTATTCCCTACCCTCATTTCCCCTATTTTTTTAAAATATTTTATTTATTTGACAGACCGAGATCACAAGTAGTCAGAGAGGCAGGCAGAGAGAGAGGAAGAAGCAGGCTCCCTGGTTAGCAGAGAGCCCAATGCGGGGCTCGATCCCAGGACCCTGAGATCATGACCTGAGCCGAAGGCAGAGGCTTTAACACACTGAGCCACCCAGGCGCCCTCTCCTATTATTAACATCTTGCATTAGTGTGGTACATTTGCTTAAATTGATGAGCTAGTATTGACACCTTTTTCTTACTAAAGTCCACAGATGATACTAGAGGTTCCTCTTTGTGCTGTACATTCCGTGGGTTTTGACAATAATATATAATGACATGCTTCCACCACTACAGTTTTTTTTTTTTTAAGATTGTTATTTATCTATTTGACAGAGAGAGGGACAGTGAGAGAGAGAGAGAGAGCACAAGCAGGGGTAGTGGGAGAGGGAGAAGCAGACCTCCTACTAAGCAGGGAGCCTGATGCAGGGCTCAATCCCAGGACCCTGGGATCAGGGCCTGAACAGAAGGCAGACACTCAACAGCTGAACCAACCAGGTGCCCCACCACTACAGTCTTATACAGAATAGTTTCATTGCCCTAAAAATCCTCTGTGCTCTGCCAATTCATCCCTCCCTCCCTCCCCATTAAGCCGCTAGCCACCACTGATGATTTTACCATCATAAGAAAACATTTTCATCCACTTTCTATTTTTTATTTTTTTTAAAGATTTTTATTTATTTGATAGACAGAGATCTCAAGTAGGGAGAGAGGCAGGCAGAGAGAAAGAGAGAGAGAGGAGGAGGAAGCAGGCTCCCCGCTGAGCAGAGAGCCCGATGTGGGGTTCGATCCCAGGACTCTGAGCCGAAGGCAGAGGCTTTAACCCACTGAGCCACCCAGGCACCCCCACTTTCTATTTTTAAAAATTAATTCATAGTGTATGATTGGTTTCAGAGGTAGAGTTCAGTGATCCTATAGTTGTATGTAATACCCAGTGCTCGTTACATCACATGCCCTCCTTAATGCCTATCACCCACTTACCCCATCCCCCCACCCACCTCCACTTTAAAGATGGGGAATCGCGGCCTCAAAGAAGTTAAGAAATTAACTTACCAGGCTAGCAGGAAGTCAGAGATCTACTAGGTGTCATGTGATTCCAGAGTCAGGCTTCCCAGCATGCACCCACCTGCCACTTTCTGACTACCGTCTAGGTGCCAGCCATGGTGCAGGTGCTGGGAACATCATGATGACTAAACAGCAAAGCTCCTACTTGTAGGGGGTTCACAGACTAATCGGAAGCAGACATTAAACAAATTGGCACACAAATAATATAAATAGTGACAAATGTTTGAAAGAAAATAGTTAAGTCATAAAGTAGAATAAGAATGCTCTCCAGGGAGACCTATAGCTTCTGTTGAGAGGAGGTGGCTGGAGTGGGGGCTCTCAGAGCAGAACTCTCTGAAGAAGGATGAGAAGCAGTTCCGGGGCAATACTGGGGTGTACAGGAAAAGGGAAGTGAATGTGTGCCAGAAAGAGCAGTTTTCACAAAAACCTTGAGCTACAGCGGAAATTGGCTCTTTGAGGAATCTCTTCCCCATACAAAGTGATCTCAAGTGGGTTTTCCAAATTTATAACTAGTCAAGAGCACTTTTAAATATGAGATTTCTATGATCCAGAAAGCTTGAGAAAGTTCCATAAAAACATATCCTTACTCCCCAATACCAGGAGACTTGCTAACCACCAATATTCATGAAGTGCTTTATGACAAGTTTGATAGGTTTGAATTTTATCTTTGTCCCCATTTTATAGAAGAACAGAGACCTGGAGAGAAGTAACTTTCCAAAGGTCATTAAGGAGGCACTGTCTGCAGATGGTGCCTCCTCTGGAATGGAAGAGTAGCCTCCTAAACGTCCCCTCCCACATCAATAAGTGAGAAATGCAGCACCTGGCACACAGTGCTCATTGAATCAATGTGTGAAGAATGAATGAACGCACGCATGCATCCATGAATGAATGAATGCCACTAGTACCAAAGGGAGGCAGCTGGATAACGTGAGTGTTGATTCTGGACCCAGTGACCCTGGCCAGTCATCTCTACTTCAAAGGACTTTGTTTGTCTCTCCGGCCTCAGTATCCTCATCTGCTCATTAGGAAGCATGTTATTTTAAATTGAGAAGATAATCAATACATTTTTTAAAATTAAACGTAACTACCAAAAACTTTGGAAAGATGAAGAGGGGTGGGAAGGAGGTTACAGGCTTATCTGGATTCCCACATCTGTGGATTCATGGTTCACTCAGTTCACACTGCAGATACTCATAATGGTCACCACCGCTCTTCTGATCCTCACTCGTGGCAGACATTACTATT
Organism: Meles meles; assembly: GCF_922984935.1. Taxonomy (NCBI): domain Eukaryota; kingdom Metazoa; phylum Chordata; class Mammalia; order Carnivora; family Mustelidae; genus Meles; species Meles meles. The sequence continues at coordinate 17,853,422 of NC_060066.1, read as the reverse complement.
CAATCAAGGCACGCTTTCTCACTGGGCCCATATGAGGGCTCAGAGCACAGGACTCCAGGCAGCCACTAGGACACAACAACAGTGACTCTCAGGATGAAACCCATTTATGAGCACTATACCAAAAAGGACTTCTTGATTAACAGCAACTTCCAGTGAAAACTGGAGAGTGAGATTTGGATCTTACTGGTGGAGCTTTAGCAATCCTGAAATTCTCCAGCAGGACATAGGTCTTTATCAGTTTCTTAGTCATACCTAGGTTTTCGCTAACTCTGTAGCACTTTCTATTTTCAAGAGGGTGGTACATTCATCAGATAAGACATCAAGCATCCTTCCAGTCTAAAGTGCTAATGATGATATAAATTCCATTTCCCTAGAACTAAAATTTCCCCTCTCCAGGACTCTTCCCCCCTGCTTCCTTCTCTGGTCAACCACTACCTCAGAGTTACTATGCAGTCTTTCTTTTCATGTTTTATATTTTGTTTTTTGTTTTGTCTGTCTCCCTCTGTAACTTGTGAAATGCTTACTTTATTTAGACAGATGACAGGTCGATCCATGTTGGTACATAATAGATCAAGTTGATTTATATTTATTACTTTAAAATAATCCATACTGTAAATATGACACAATCCACTTTCCATTGTTTTGTTGATGAACTTTTATACTGTTCCCAAATTTTCTCTATTCTCTATTACATTAATGCTGTACTGGACAACCTTGAACATTTTTCTCTGTGCATATGTGTCAGGATTTCTGTAAGATACATTCCTAGAAGTGGAATAGATGGGTCACAAGGTATACACAGTTTCAACTATACTAGATTTTGCCTAATTTTTTTACTTGTAATGATTTCGTTACAAGTCTATCTCCTAGACTGTAAATTCCTTAAGTGACTGAAATACATTAGAAGGTATGCAATTAATATTTGATGAGCAAAATCATTTAAATTTCAGACAGCTGAGTGTCAAGGAGAAACTGGGACTGATTTTAACTCCACTCTTAATCTCTCATTTGCCCAAACCACCCTTAGCATGAATACCATTGTAGGCTGAATTGTTCCCCCAAAATTTGTATGCTGAAGTCCTAACCCTCAGAACGTGACTGTATTTGGAGACAGGTGATTAAGTTAAAATGTGCCATTAGGGTGAGCTATAATCCAGTCTGACTGGTGTCCTTATAAGAAAAGGGAATTTGAACACAAAAAGAAACACCAGGGTTGTATATACACGGAAGCAAAGACCATGTGAGGACATAGTCAGGAAGGCAGTCATCTGCAAGGAGAGAGGCTTCAGAAGAAACCACTCCCATCAGCTTCTTGATCTCATACTTCCAAGCCTTGGAACTCTGAGAAAATAAATGTCTGTTGTTGAAGCCACCTAGTTTGTGGTATTTTGCTATGGCAGCCCAAGCAGACTAATACACAGAATAAGTCATGTGCTGAGTCTACAAATGAAATCTAAATTGCTGCCTCAAAGTCCCTTTTTCTACATTAATGTTGAAGTCTCCCTTGAACTAGAGATCCAAACTTCTAGGACAGTAATCTTTCCACTGCACCAATGAGTTTCAAATAATTCTATGGGATTTCAAGTTACACATAGTTGGGGGCCATTCTGAATAAAATTCTGGTGAGTCGCAGACTTCAGGCTCCCTCACCACTGTCATGAAAATAGCTTCTTAAAATTGGCCTTCCTCACTACATTTTCTGAATAAAGGACTTCACTGGCTTCAAAACTAAATTGGGAGTGGCATTAAGGAGGTCATAAAAGTGATTTTAAAAAAAAATTCCAAGAAAGAGATTCAAGTTTGGAGGCAGGTAGTGAAAATGCTTAATAAGTCAATTTTATTCATAACAGAAAACTGTAAACAACCCAAATGTTTATCAAAAGGGGAATGAAAAACAAATTAAAGTTTAGCATTACAATTGAATACTACTCAGCAATAAAAATGAACATTCTACTGATACACATCAAAACATGGACATATCTCAAAAACAACATGCTGAGGGAAAGAAGCAAATAGAAAAGAGTACATACTGTCTGATTCCATTTATATGAAAGTCTAAAAAAGCCAAAACTAATCTATGGTGATGAAAGCAGATTGGTGGTTCCTAGGGACAGGGGTAGGGGAGAACAACTTGAAATGTGCACTAGGGAATTTGGGGGACGATGGTATCTTGACTGTACAAACAGTAACACCAGCATATGTATTTGTCAAAACTCATCAAATGTTATACTTCCAATGTGGTCATTACTATGCAGTGTCTTTAGTGGGGTGGAGGCAAAGTGTTTCAAGCTGTGCGTGTGAGTGAGTGTGTGTGTGACTTAAATCTGGAAGGAACTGTCACAAGAGGAAGAGATGTAGATCCAAGGGGCCTTCTGTGGCTGATAGTTGGCAGTTATGTTGAATAGCAAAATCTCACCACAACACAGTCCCACACGAAACCTGTGAGAGGAAACTGTGAATTGCTCAATGGGCATGTCAATGTCACAATTGATGCAAGGCTTGAGAAGAGCAGGTATGCAATTAAAAAAAAAAAGTGGTATTTAAGCGCTAGATTAACTTCTCACTAAGATTCCCATCTAACTCTCAATCTACTTTTCTGTAAAATGGAAATAATAAGAGGAACTTCTGGAGAATTAAATGGCATACGAGTGCAATAAATACATGCATGGTTCATTGAAAGTGTTCAACTTGTCATTTTTATTGTGCTTATTTGTTTTTTTTAAGTAGTCTCCACACCCAGACCTGGAGCCCAACATGGGGCTTGAACTCATGACCCTGAAATCAACACCTGAGCTGAGATCAAGAGTCAGATGCTCAATGGACAGAGCCACACAGGTGTCCCTATTGTTCTTATTTCTTAAACCTGTTAAAGAAAGTTAGGGATTGTGGCTTTTGATTTTCTGGGAAAAAAGTATGGGAAAACATTTTTATTATTATTCATAAACTGTAAGTTTATGAAGATTTATTTATTCATAAACTTATGAAGAACCACATAGAACATGACATCTGGTTAATCTTCCTATATTAACAAATATATGTATGTATGTGTATATACAAATACTTATTTTCTGTAGGAAAATAAGAGCACAATTAATTCCTCTAAAAGATTACCATTCCCTCCCCACTGAAATGATTTTAATATTATTGTGTGTGTGCCAGGCATTGTACTAAGAACTTGTGATAAATCAAAGAAAAAAAAAAACAGACAAAAGTCCCCTTGTGCATTCAAATGGTGGCAGTTGTTCAGGTGGGAAATGTTTAGGATCAATACCGAGAATGTATGCTTGGGAATGAAGAGTGATAAATCTTACTTGACTATATAGCTTTCAATGTAGTTTTAACAATATGAGAAAATGTGTCTAGTAACCACCTCACAAAGTTCTACCCAAAGAAAGTGGAATATAGGAAGCTTAAGTGACTAATGATGGGTCACTTTTCAGACATACCAGGGATGCCATTATAAAATAAGCCCTCACTATGCCTTGGAAAATATTTGGGGTGTTTTAAATTACCACAGCCCAAGCCACACCCCATAGATTCTGATTTAATTGGCTGAGAATCAGGCATTCCTTTTGCTTTAATTTTTCAGGTGATTCTAATGAGCCAACAGATTCGAGAATCACTCTATCAGTTCTCCCTGAACTGCAGAGAGACGGCACTAGTTAACAAAAATCATCTGTAGCAGAGGCAATAGTGTCTATACTAAAGACTTCACTCCTGAACCATGGAATGACTGAGTTCAGAGATCTCTAAGCACCCTAAGCCTAAGCGTCAGAGCACCTACAGCTAGGAACTATTCCAGCAACAGACACAAGAGGACTCCACATTTGCTTTTTTGTAACTACTTAAAATACTCCAGCCTACAATATCTGTCACTGATCTAGCAGTTAAACTGTTGATTTATCTGGAATATGAACTGATAAGAATGATACACTGTCACTTGGAAGTAAATATAGCTAAAGCTATGGTTCTAAAAGCTAACTCTTTCAACATGAAAGACCCAAAAACCTTTTAGTTAGGTCAAAATTTCTTCAAACATTATTAAAGTTATTTTATGGTTCTTGTTTTCCCCCAAACAGTTTGGAGGGTAGGCTCCTTGGAAAGCCATCAAGATTGTTTCTGCCATGTGCCAGGAAATGAGCGTTCATATTCCAGTCCTCATTGGCAGGAATGACTTTTTTCTAGTTGTGATTTGTTGACAGAGCCAGGGCTCAATGACTCTTTAGGAGAATGGACCAATTCAGAGGAGTGGATAGTTGTTTACATGTTATTTCTTCCTGTCTGTCAAATAATTTAGGCAGTAATGAAGTGAACTCACAGAAAAAAGGTATTTTATATTTCATAAAAGAAAACTAATTCCATCTTTGTCCTACACCCATAGTTGTATATGTCAGTCTAGTAAATGACAACTAGCCTATAAACTGGGGAGCGGCCCATCAGTAAAAGTGCTTGGCCTATGCAAGCTCACTGGCTTAGGCCTGAGAAAACCTTCTTCATCCTTGGATACTACTTGAGGAGCTTGTTTAATTTTATCTGTCTTCTGCTTACTTCCCAGATCCAACAGGACAGAGTCACAGAAATAAAAATGAACAACACCAACACACACTTTAATTTTCTGCTGTCTTCATTCTACTTTTGACATCTGTGTGTGTATATTCCAGGAAAGTTCTGGTCATTGCTCCATAAAGAATGATACAATAGAGATGGAGAAGATCCAGAAAAAATTAAACTAATGACCAAAAGATTTGGCAAATTGCCATATGAAGACAAAGAGTGAAAGAAAACAAAACAAAACAAGAAAACCCCACAGGCTGGGGAGGGATATGGCTGAAATCTATTAAACCATTACAGATGTGGACAGAACAAGTATGTATTGGTTCAGAAAATCCCAAATATCAGTAGTGGAGAACACTCACCTGGAATCCCTGAGGAAGAGATTTCTACTGAATTACATAGTGATTTCTGATATACAAAGCAATATTCCAGTGAAAGTGAGTTTATATGTCTTCCATTTCACTAATAACAAATCTGAAGCTAAGATTTTAAGTGACGTATAAGGTTGTACAACCACCATATATGAATGTAAATAATAATGATGATGGTAGCTAACATTTTTTAAGTTTTTACTATGTGCTGGCTACTGCACTAAGCATTGTCATGCATTAAACTGCCCTTTTATTCCCTGCAACCGCTCGTTGAATCGGGTACTGCTATCATCTGCTTTATGAGTGAGGAAGCTTAGACTCTTTAAGTAACCATATAATATCTCAAAATTTCATAGCTGGAATGTAATGGAAGGAATTTTGTAAAGCAGGCCCTCTGATTCCAATATTCACACTGATCAGACCAACTAACTGCAAATCCCCTCAGTCATTTTACTTCAGTGTATCCCTATTTACATGTGTGTATCCCAAGAAAGATTTGATTGTAGAAATGCAAATTTAGTAAGTAGCAACCCTGAGATTAAAATTCAAGTTGTCTGACCCAACTCTGGTTGTTTCCTTTAAGCCAGTTACTTTATTTTGAACAAAGGGGAGTTTTTATATTGTAGGCAGTAAAAATCATGAGTCTTAACTCCAACGAAATGGTTCAGGCTAACATACCAAGTCACTTCAGGAAGAGTTAAAACCTATTCAATGTTTGACATAGGTTATCAAGAAAAGCTGGAACACTGGAGCACATTTATTATCTATGACAATCACATCCAGGTAAATAGCTATGTCCCTACCACACCCCTTGTCAGAGACGTAATACTAAACTGGCTAACTCCTGGGTCCAGCATACAAAGCAGTTCTCATAGCTCTAAGGAACCAAAAGCCAGAACTACGCAAAGCAACATGGAGATATGGGTCAATGTAGCTGGCTCAGCCCCTAGATGGGCTCTGGTTTCCAAACAGTCATGCCAGGAATTATCAAAGCCCCAAATCTATGAAAATTATACAACCTTCTATTTGTCTAGCTATAAGACTTCCTTGAGAAGAAAACAAGAAGCCCCAGAGCACAGTTTCTTAAAGGGACTCAGTTTTCTCAAAGCATATGCCTGTGCTTTCACACTAGTCTTGGGCAACTTCATTCCTTTGACTCTTTTGATGGGTTAGCACAGGGCCACTGTCCATGTCTCAGTCTTCTCATACTTCTTTCTATTCTTGCCTTTTTAGTAACATTGACGGCTGACTCTGATTTCTCTTTTCTCATATCCAAAAGGACTGCAGAATTCCAAAGGAATTATGAACCAGAGAAAAGGCAATAAATGCAACTGCTTGAGCAAAACAATTTCTTTCATCTGTGGCACTTGAATTTAAAGTTTATGTCTGGCACAGTTTCAGGAAATACATTTACGCTCTGAAAACATCCATTGTTTTTAGAGCAAAATATTGCCATAACAAAAATATGGAAAACCATCATTAAAGCCATTTACGTATTCAACAATAACCTAGGGAACACATTACGTGTCATGCACTAGCAAAATATTGTAGAAATATGCAGATGAGCAAGATACAATCCTTGTCCTCATGAAAAATTCTGCCTTGAGTAGGAAACAAGGCTTTTCAGCGCACTCGTCAAGATTCTATGGAATACAAAGTGCCAACAGGCAAGGTAACCGTGCAACCACCCCGGAGCTGTGCTGATTAAATGAGATAATGTACATAAAATTAAATGCTATGGGAAGTCAAAGAAGAGCAAACACTATTAAAAGACAAAGACCATAATCCCAGGGACCGTGCGGGGAGGGGGAACAGGAGGATTTCCAGAAGCCCTCTGGGACATAACCTTCCCAAAGCATCCAAGATAAAGAAGCATATAGTTTCCTAAAAATGGAATATTATCCTATCCTTGCTTCTCTCCTCAGTCTGACATACACTCTGAAAGGCCCTGCTATCTACTGAAAACTCAGCCTGCCATACAGGGACAAACTCAGTGGGACCTGCGTAGGCAATCAGGAGGTTTAAGAAGAGGGAACATTATCCATTTAAAAAGGTAAGGTAGCAGTCTTTGTAGAATTGTTTTGCCTGGGGGCCCAAAATTTGAAACACCACCACTGCTGGTGGCCTACAACTCAAAGAACAGGAAGGAAGGGTGTATGCCAAAAACCAGGCTCCAAAAGGCTCTAATCCCTTATCCCAGATTCAGAGCATGTAAGGATTCGTGTTTACCAAACATCATGGCTTCCAGTATGTGTTTTTCTCAGCTGAAGTCCTGATATCCAAAGATCTCAAAGGTCTAGAGACACCCGGGAACTGGCTACTGGCTGGAGTCCAATGACACTAGTAAGCTCTGGAAAGAAGCACAAACTCCGGCCAGCCAAGAAGAAGGAATGTTTGTATGCAAAAGTCATTCCCCTCCCTGTCTCCTCCCTCTTCTATCCACAAAGTTTGGCCTGCAGTATCCACACAGGAGACCTCAACCATTTGGCTTTATTTGTTCCTTTTCTATATAATTTCAACAGCTCTGCCTTAGAGATAAGAAGGAAAGTATGGAAGTAGCAACAAGACTTTCAACAGGGCTTCATCACCTACCAGACACTCTTCATATACACTTCACTTCTCCTTTGGTCCTTACAACACTCCTAAAGGGTCAATTTTACTCATGCTATTTTATAGATGAAGACCTAAAGCTTAGAGAGAATAACGGACTTACCCAAGTGAACACCCTGATGGGTGATGTGGATTCAAATCCTCTACCTCCAGACCTCACATGCCTTTTCTATATCCCAGGGACTCTCTTCTGAGACCAACATGATTGCAGTCAGGTGGGAAGGCAAACTGAGAAGGCAGGAAGTTAACTCTTCAAGGTAAAATAACTCAAAAAGCTAATAATTATATCTACTCCTTAATATAGTATCAATCAGAGGAGACAGCAAACGAGAGGACTATAGAAAGCCTTTTGGGATAAGCTTTAAGGAGTTTGAAAGAAGACATAATAGAGTCTCACTTATTTCTTTCCTCTCTCTTTCCATCCCAAAACCCGAGTTTCCCCTCAGAAATATTCACAAAGGAAGCACTTGGCTGAGGAAATCACTCTATGGATGTGGAATTCCATGCTCTCTCCAGGTGGTAATCATAAGGTCATTTTTATATGAAAAGTTAGCACCCTGGATGCATCATGATAAGAGCGACCATGAATCAAGTGCCTGCTGCAGGCCAGGGGCTGTGGGTCATGGGGAAGGCTCATGGGTCCAGGAGTGCAGATGGCTTTGTGCCCATGTGTCAGTAGCTTCTCGTCCTGACTGTGAAGTGGCTGAGCTCGGGAGCACAGCAGTTCAGGACAGAAGAAAACAAGCTCTGCTGGCTGCAGCGTCCCTTGAACTGTGCCCACCTCACCAGCTGTAGACACCCTCCCTCTTGCAACTTCTTCAGGGGAGGATCTTAAACCAGTGGGCACTGTGCCAGCCCAGAAACCCAGAGATCCAGTCTCATGAGAAAAACAACAGACAAACCCAAATTGAGGGTCATTCTACAAAGTGCTTGACCAGGAATCTTCAAAACTGACAAGGTCATAGAAAATAAGAAAAGCCTGAAAAACTGTTACAGACCAGAGGAGATTACAGGGTCATGACTAAATGTAATGTCATGTCCTTGTTGAGATCCCAAAAGTGGGGGGGAAAAGACAATGGTAGAAAAGCTGGTGAATCTGAATAAATTCTGGGGTTTAGTTTATCATAATGTAATTTTCTAGGGTTGACAAATATCCTATGGTAATATAAGACATTAATGGAGAAAACCAGGGAAAGGGTATGAAGTTTCTCTGAACCACCTTTGCTACTTTCCTGTAAATCTAGAAGTATTCTAGAATTAAAAGTTTATTTAAACAAATAATTTTAAAACGCAACATAAACACTTAACTCAACATCTACTAAACACCAGGCACTATGCTAGGCACCAGAGTCACAACAGGGAACAGGAAAACTTTTGTCTCTGCTAGCCTGGTTTAAAATCTAATGGAAAACAACTATTCCCCAAGCGACCTCAAGCATCCTGGCCTTCTAGGTCAGATTAACCTTTAATATGGAAGTTAAATTACTCAAATGAGGACATGGTGGTTATTTATCACCTCTTGTCCCTTCACTCCTTCTGATCATCTCTGGTCTTTTTGGTACCTGCTCCTTCTGGCTGCTGCCCTCCTTTCTATACTGTTCTACGTGAACACAGCTCACCCCATCTGTTTCCTTTCCCACAGTATTATTAACTCAAGTGCAACTGTCTAGTATATATAATTGTCTTTACTGATGGCATGGGGATAAAAGAAGTGAATGACAACACAGACCTGGAAACACTAATATAGGTTGTAAACATCACTGACCTTAGAGTACCTGACTCAGACAATGGGGTCTCTCTCTCAAGTTGGGCCATTTTCCTGTTGTTGCTAGATCCTTTTTCTTGTTGCTTGTTGCTAGATCCTTTTTCCCTGCACCAAGCCCCTTCCCTATCCAAAACAAATCTCTCTGCCCTCTGCCTCTGCCTACCAGGGGGAAAAGAAATAAATTCCTATGGTTGATTACACAAAAGGATTTTAACACTTTCTCTGTCTCAACCACTGGTAACTAGACTCTTTGGAGCTTGTCATGGAAAGCAAGGGATCCATTAAGCTTTTCCCAAATAATGGGACAGTTCTCTCTCCAGAGTATTTTTTCCTCTACACTAATCTCAAAATTCCAGGCAAGTATATAAAGTCTTTTGGTTGGCTTATTTTTGTCTTTCAAATTAGCACCCTTTATTCTCCATTATTAATATTACTGTCTCAGAGGTCATTAATAGTAGCTACTCATTCATGAAACGTTATGCAACACCTTCATAAACATTACTTCAAATACTCCTCACATAAATCACGTGAAGCAGGTTTTGTTATCATTCTCATTTTATAGAAAAAAAAACACTAAAGTAAGTGATTTTTGTGAATTAATGCAGCTGGTGAGGGGGAAATCCAGGATTGACTCTGGAATTGTGGATTCCAAGGCCAATGTTTGTTTTACTACATACTTGCTTATTAGTCACATAGCAACTTGGCAATCTCAGAGTTGGAGGGCGTGGTAGAGACTAGCTATCCCTATCAGCTGGCCAATATAGGACATTTCACCAGTGTCTCAGTTCATTCCACTTCCTAGGCTTCTCTATAACATCATCAGAGAATGTACTCCATGACTGAATGCTCTTGTTATTAATAATTACAATAACCAACATTTGGACAGCTCCTTATATCCAGGCTACAATACATGTTGATCTCTCAGGGAATCTTCAAAATCCCCTTCCAAATGGTTATTATTCAATAAATAACAACAAATATTTGCTAGCCCCTCTTATGGTAGACTTTGAAGATACTAAGGCGGCTGAGTCTTAGTGCCTCCCTCTACGTGTTTGAAAAGTTTTGAAGGATAAATAAGAGTTCATCACACAAAGAAGTACTTTTTAGAAAGAAGAAAGATGGAGTACAAATGCCCAGGGGTCAGCCTAATCCAAGTAATGCAACACAAGTGATGGTCATCATAATAATAACAGAAGTATCAGCAATAACAACCAATGCGTGTTGGATATTCACTGCCTTATACACATTATTTCCTCAAGTCCCCACAATAACTGTCTTATTTTATTATTATTTATTATTATTAATTAATATTATTAATAATTACTATTTGTTAATGTTATTATTTAATATTGTTATCATTGCTATTTTAAAGATGTGAAACCCGGAGAACTTGGAATTTACCCAAAATCAGAGAACTAGGGAATGGCTGGGCCAAGATTTAAGCTCAAGTCTGTATGATTTTCGACCCTTATCTTTCGACTTTAAGCAGAAGATCTCTCATGCCTGAATTCTGCCAGTCATGGTGAATGCAAGGCAGATAAGATCCCATCCGTAACCTCAAAAATCTATATTCCAGCATCCAAAGAACTTTCCTCAAACATGTATCAAGAGATGTTTTACTCCCTGCATAAAAACACAAAAATAGACCAGCACTATTAATTCTGGCTTTTCCATTATCCATGTTCAGAAGATTTATTCTTGTACTTGTCAATGGCATCACCACACACACAATTAGATTCACTGAGAAGTCACAAGGGAAGACAGGAATGGGGTTTCCTGTATTGTGAAGCTGCCAGTGGTGATCATGTAAATATAACTCACAGTTGTATTTAGCTTAAACACACAGCGGGGTGGAGGGATCTGGAGAAGAACACATGAGGCTCGTGGCTCCTTCTTTTCACACAAAGCTTTCTTGATCTCAAGAAATTGTATTTGGATAACAAGAACGCAGAGGCTCAAAATGTTGAGAATTGCAACTCAGTGAGGACTGAGATCCAGTCTCATGAGAAGACCTTAAATCTCCTGGGGAATTTTTCAAATGGTATCAGAAAGTTTAGCAGATATCATTATTTTACATGACTTTTGCACAGAGAGTCCTGGACATGCAAGGAGGCAAGAAGCAAATACAAGAACTACACTGGGGCATATGCAGGAAGTAAAAGCTCTGATTGTTGTTTCAAATAATTACACCTTCTATTCAATCCACATGTGCTAATTCATAAAGTCATTCTAAATATGAAATAATGCATGGGTGGAATAATCTTCAAATGACTATTATCTCATTTGAACATATGAATGGTACTATAGCAAAGCAAAAGTATTTCAATTGTCCCTGTTTTTCAAGATGAAGAAATAAGGCAGGGATCTATAGCTACTAAGTCTTGAAAGTGACTCATTTCCTCCAGAATAGTACCTTTTCTGAGATTTCCTCTCTCTGTGTCTTTCCTAACACTGGGCTCTTTGAAGAGGCTTTCCATCTAATACAGGAGTTTAACGAGTTCAAACTGGCAATCAAACTCCTAAGATGCAACAGACTAATCTGTTAATCTAGTGCTATTTTCGCTTAGCTCTGCAGAACAATACTGGCACAGAACCTTCAGCTCATTGAGAAAACAAGCACCTATATGCATGTCACAGCTATTTCCCCCCCTCACCCACACAGATGAAAGCTAAGAAGTGGGGTGGCCACTTGACCCATAGAAACTACAGCCCATGTTTCCCACCACTTCTTCCTTCAGGGTTCTAGACACAGAGGCCCAAGGCCTGCATGCTACCTCCCCATGCCCCCAACCCAGGTGCCATCCTTTGAACTGCAAAAGAGACATGGCATTCCACATGCACCTTAAGTCAGTAGTTTCCAATGACTCAGAGCTATAAGACGATAAAGTCCTGGTCATTCTCTGAGATAGGCCTCTGGGTCAGCCCACACCTGATGTTAACACTTTACTCAGAATCCTATTGACACAGAGTCTCTTTTCTGCACTTGAGTCCTCAATCAAATGAGAAACAGGATCAAAAGGAGTGCAGATGAGGAACTAAAATATCGTCATTACCAACAGCATTACATTGGAAAGAATAGCTTCTATCTGCAGGCAAGTGAGCTCAAGCACTGAATCTTAGAATTTGAAAGACTTAGCCAGCAGTAGTCACTAACTGAGACAGTTCATGGCACAGCATGGCCAGTGTCATGATACAGAGGCAGAACAGCCTGGGTGCTCACTAGGGCGGGCCTACACAAGCGGAGAAGCAAGAAGTCAAATCCTGCACGATTTCCTTTCTATCAGCACAGGCAGGTGGTCAACAGGTCAGAATAACACACAATAATGATGAAGAAGTGGGCAATACATTTCTCTACCTAAAATAATGAAGCATAGGAAGGGCTAAAGTAACTAAAATATTTATTGTGAATACACTCATTGACTCCACAGATCTTTACTGAGCATCCCTGTTTTCCAGATCCTAGTCTAGGTGTTGGGGATACAACAACATGCAGGATGGACAAATTTCTCAACCTTGTCAAATTTGTATTCTCACTGGGACACCAGATAACAGACAAATAGACAATTAGAAGACCAACAGGCTGACACATAGTGACCAGTTCCATGTCAGGGATGGGAAGAGACAGAGTGGTCAGAGAATGACTCACTGGGAAGGTGACAGGGTCCAGCCATGAACACATACATCCAGAAGGGAGAGGCGACGTAATATAACGGGGAACAGCTAAGAGGCCAATGTGCCTGGAGCTCAGTGATCAAGGGGGAGAAAAAGAGAAAAAGAAGTCAGAGGTGGCTACGAGCCAGGTCAAGTATGAGTGGACAATGGTTGAGTCTTTCCTCTGCTCTCTGCACCCTGCAAGGAAAGAGAGGGAGGAGGGGACTAGACAAACAAGGATCAATAATCAGAATACAAACAACCTGGACATTCAGGATATTAGCAGTAATTTTGAAGAAAATTGGTAGATATATATTTTTTTAATGTCATTTGAGTGGATTTTAAAATGTGGAATTCTCACTGCTTGCATATGTGATGTAATTCAGAACTGAAGAGACAAATGATGTCTCCCTGCAGTCAAGAAGGAATCTGATACGACGGGTTATTAAAAACCATCCCTTAAATCTAAACTAAATTCTTCCTGCTGTCACTTAGGACTGTTTCTTCTTATTATGTCCTGACAGCAGGTAATAAACTAGTGGATTATTTGCAAAATCCCTTCTGAAGTACTGCATTTCCAAGAGGAATTCTGCCAGGTCACATATAACAAAAGAACAGAGCCGTCTATTCCCCATATACACCCCCAGATGCTCCCAAAGACACACACACATAAACACGCACAAGCACATGCACGCATGCTCATGTGCAATTGTGCACACACATAAAAATAGCACCAACAACAATGACAACAACGAATGCCAGGTTGTCTGGCTGGGAGCTCAGTGCCTCTAGCATAGCATGTTTTTAGTGCCTCACACAATAATCCACAAAGTGGAAGCTCTCTTCTCCAAGAGCCTTCACCTTCTCACACACCCCCACCCCACCCTGCTTCTCAGGCAACAAAATCCCTGCTCCAGGTCAATAACCAAATTGCTCAAAGGCTCCTGATCATCAACCCTAAGAGGAAACAAATATCCACATGCACAACCTACCCATGAGCTAATCACGGGACGTCTTCCAGTTCACCTAATGCAGGCTTATAGCATTCCAGAGTCTTTCCCAGGTCACCCAATTTTCACTGGTCCACCAATAATTTAAAACCCTCTTCTAAATCCAACACTTGGAGGCATTCTCTTTTCTTAATATTTTTCTCCCTTTTTACAACTATGTGTGCTGTTTAATCTTCACTTGTGACTCCAGACTCATACTCCACCTCTCCTATCCTACTGAGCCCTAAGAGACTGACACTCATGGGGGAGTTAGATCACTCAGTTCCCATATCCGCTGGTTTTTCAGTGGGCTTGGCTAAAAGGGGCACCATCAGGATGAGACAGCAACAGAGTGTTCCTTCGCTGTCCCCATCCTGGCTCAACTCTGGAGTTCTGGCCAAGCACTCCCTCCTCAACGATCCCATTGGTTCTGTCAACACTATTTCCTCCCTTTCTTCCTTCAACCCTGGAAGTGGTAACAGCTTCCTATTGTTGCTAGTCCCTGGGCACAACAATATGCTATGTTGATATCCTCAACCATGACCACACTGCTGCAGGTTGTTCTTTTATTGAAATGCCTTCAGATAAACTATCTGAATAGGATTCTCTTTTCTTCCAGAATCCTATTAATATACCCGAGCTAATCTATATTCGGTTCCTTCAGTTCTTGGATAGTTGTTCACTTTTCCCATTGGGTACAGTTCAGCTCTACCTGACTCATCAGTCAATGTTCTTGAGGCTCCACCCATGTTATTTCTTTACTTTGGTCTTGATACTCAGCTTCATCCTGAGGTTCTCTGAGATTATTCATTCATTTCATCAAATAACGTTTATTGAGGACATAAGGATGTCAAATATTGTAAATGCAATCACGAATAAGACACAATCCCTGCTTTCAAGTAGCTTATCACCCAGTGAATTAAAAAATGAATAAACCAGAAAAATATTAATAAGGAAGAAAAGAGAGGAGAAATATATGACTCAGTAAGAAGGACAATTAATTAGGGGCACCTGGGTGGCTTAGTCAGATGAGCATTCAACTCTTGGTTTCAGCTTGCGTCATGGTCTCTTGGTCATGAGATTGAGCCCTGAGGAGGGCTCCCCACTCCGCAGAGTCTGCTTGGGATTCTCTCCCTTTGCTCCTTTGATCCTCCCCCAGTCACACTCTCTTGCTTGCTCTCTCTTAAATAAATATATAAATCTTAAAAAAAAAAAAAGAGGGACAATTAATTTAATTTCGGAGAGCCAAGAGAAGGGATGCCCAATGTGAGGTTTAAAGAATAATAAAGTATGGGGCACCTGGGTGGCTCAGTGGGTTAAGCCGCTGCCTTCAGCTCAGGTCATGATCTCAGGGTCCGACCTGATCTCAGGGTCCTGGGATCGAGTCCCACATCGGGCTCTCTGCTCAGCGGAGAGCCTGCTTCCCTTCCTCTCTCTCTGCCTGCCTCTCTTGTGATTTCTCTCTGTCAAATAAATAAATAAAATCTTAAAAAAAAAGAATAATAAAGTATGAATCAGGAGAAAAGCAAAGAGTAAAACAGAGAAGAACATGAGCAAATGCTCAGAATGTGGCACAGAGAACTGAGGGTGTTCAGTAGGGCTAGAATAGAGAGAGCAAGAAGAGATGAGGCTGGAAGAGAAGATGGGGCATCTCATGGAAGGCCCTGGAAGCCTTTTCCAAGAGTTTGTACTTTATCCAAAAGTCAATGTTGAATCATTGAAGGGTGTTAAGCCAAGAAATATCATAACTAGATATGTTTTTATGGAATTCTAAGGCAGCTGTGAAGTGGAGAAGAGATGAAGGGAACAAGACTGATTGGGCATAAAATGGGGGTGACCAGACCTACACAGTTTCCATGAAGACTGGAAGAAGTAGGTAGAACTATAAAAATGTTTAGAAGTTGGGATTAATAAAACCTGGTGATTATTGAGATGGAGAGCATGAATGAGATAGAGAAATTAATAGACACATCCAAATCTATGGCTTAAGTAAGAGTATGCTGGTACCACTCACAAAGGTAGAAAACATAGGAGGAAAAGGGCAAGAGCAAATATTTCTTAATAGTTCAACCGAGTTTGAGGTTCTGACTGCATTTGCAGTGGGGGCGTGTCTGTAAGCAGCTGTGTGCACGGGTCCAGTGCTAAGCAGGGACATCTATACTAAGTCACCCATCTGTCTGGCCTATTACTCAGATCCCCTCATTCTCTCATCGCTTTTATGTGCTCTAAATGTATTTTCAGTGGTTACCACCTGTCCTTCAGCTTAATCAGGGCTCTCATTACTTTCTAGATACATGGTTTCCTTCTAAAATGACCACATTCCTTTTCCAGAATATATACAAGTACAATTTATTTAAAATGCCAATTTTGGGCATAACTAACTTGCCTCAGAGATTCCTTCTCTCCTCACCCACCCCCACTCTCTACCTTTGGGCTGGAAAGGGACTCCTATCTTCCAAACCCCAATAAGCAACCATTTCCCCCACACACACGTAATTCAAATTCCATCCCTGACTCTAACTAAGGCGATGACCTCAGGTCTCTTTTAATGTTTGAGTAGGGGGTATTTCCAATAAGCTATGGCTATGAGTAAAAGATAAACATTCCCACCCAGATGTGGTATCAATTATTCATTCATTCAGCAAGTCAAGGGCTCCTGCTCTGACAGTAAAACATTATGAAAAGCTGCAGCATCTTATGCTAAGAGCAGGTGTACCTAAGCTTCCAAATACTCTCTTCCCTCTTCCCATTGAGCTCAGCCCCCAGAGGCCCAGGATTAATCTAAATCAACCTTCCTCCAGCCAAAGCCAAATCTCTGCCAAGAGGTAACAAACATATTCACTGGCCAAAGCTAAATCTTTAGCTCTGCTTTTCTCATCAACTACAAACTGCACCTGGGGCTGAGCCCCTGATTTCTCCCCAATGAAGGAACTAGCAAAGGAACACACAGGACTCGGTGGGAGCTAGACATCAGTTCTCCCCCACCCATTTGGGCCAATACCTCTTATTTGCTTCACTTCATCATGCATTTACTGAGCACCTGTTATGTTCCAAGTTCTATGAATAGCTCTTCACACACACCCCCACAAAAAGGTATGTAAAGGTACCGTCTCTGCACTTGAAGAGATTACTATTTGGAGGGAAGTAAAGGTATATAATAAATAATTGCAATATATCATAATAAACAGTAACTTTTAAATGCCTGGGGAATACAAGTAAGGAAGCAATAAATCCTCCTTGGGTTGAGAGGAGGTAAAGTAGGGAGAGCTGGAGAAAGGTAAAAGCAGGGATAAAATTAATAAGATGGCAAAGGAAACAGAATACTAATGCCCTGAGGTTGGAGCAGAGGATGTAAGGGGCTTCATCTGCCCTGAGGAGGAATATGGACTTCTGTCTACAAACATCGGGAGCCCTTAACATGGGCATTCTCAGAGAGTCTTCGGACTTATAGAACAGTGTCATTCAAGGTGTGGTCCACAGACCATGGCCACAGTGTCCAGTCCACCAAGATGAGAACTGAGAATGAGCCTTTTCAAACTTGACATTGATATCCAAACATGTGATCGGTGGATTCATATCAGGGTGTTGACCAGTTCAGATATGGTCCCACTCCAGGGGGAATCTTGTGATGTGAGCTAGGAACTAGTATTGATTTGTGACAGATTAAAATTTTGGAAAATGGGGTATTATGCCTCCATCAGAAAGGATGAATACCCAACTTCTGTATCAACATGGACGGGACTGAAGGAGAGTATGCTGAGTGAAATAAGTCAAGCAGGGAGAGTCAATTATCATATGGTTTCACTTACTCGTGGAGCATAAGAAATAACACGAAGGACATTGGGAGAAGAAGAGGAATGAGTTGGGGGAAATTGGATGTGGAGATGAACCATGAGAGACTGTGGACTCTGAGAAATAAACCAAGGGTTTTGGAGGGGAGGTGGGTGTGGGTTTATGGGAGCCTGGTGGTGGGTATTAAGGAGGGCATGTATTGCATGGAGTACTGGGTGTGGTACATAAACAATGAATCTTGGAACACTGAAAAAATAAAATAAATTTTTTTAAAATTTTGAAAAATAAATAAAACTTGTTCTTCACCATAGATAATGTCAAGAATCGCTATTCTTGGCGGGGAGCACTCTTGGTTGGACTTTAAAGTGTCCTTGGCATTATATGTAAAACCATGTGGATTCTGGGAGATTTCTTTCTCTCTTTCTTCTTGTTTTTTTTGTTTGTTTGTTTATTTGTTTGCTTGTTTTTGAGGAGAATGCTCACAGCTTTTACCAGCTTCTCACATGGATTTCCAACACTGAGAAGGGGACTCTATGATTTGTTCTGTGTGTTAGGAAGATTTCTCCCGGATACTGAGAGTCAGAAGTGGCTTGTCCCAGCAGGCAGGAGTCTCACGATAGTCCCTTACTCAGTAGCCCCACACCCCAGTCATCCAATCTCTCAATTTATAAATAAAGAAATTAAGAATCAAATATAATGATATAACATTTCTACAGTGTTTTATACAGTTTTCATGCCTTTTTGTACCTTCACTTTTCTGTCTTCCAAGATCTTCCTCCCCTCCTACCTTTTGGTTGCCTAACAAATTCTTACTCATCCTGAAAGATCCAGTTCTGACATTTCTACCTCTGACAAACTTCATAGCACTTCTCTTTGCTATCCTTCTGAAGTCATATTACATACATTTACTGTTGCTATCACTGCAACTCCTTGCAATTATTTTCATTTATGCCTATTATCTCCCAATTGAAGACTTTTGAGGGCAAAGTTTTCTGACTCACTCACCTATCTCCAAAGGCTATTGTAAATGTTTTCTTGATGTAATGTTTGTAATGTATGTAAATGTTTCTTGTAGGTTTGATTGACTAGACCAGATCATAGGACTTTGCGTTCTCTGAAGGATGGGATTCTAGAAGGGTCAGAGTACAGGGGGCACCATCTGCATCAGCTGCCCCAGCTGTGAAGTGTGATCAATCCTGTGGGTGTGGGGGATGGGAGATGAGACACAATGACTAAGAATTACCTGGACAGGAGGGAAGCTCCCTATGGGAAAAGTGGAATGCTGTCATCAGAGGAAAGAGGTAATCCTATGCATGAAAAACAGCTCTCTACTGCAACTGTTCTATTCACTTATAAAATGAGATCATTCGGGGTGCCTGGGTGGCTCAGTGGATTAAGCCGCTGCCTTCGGCTCAGGTCATGATCTCAGGGTCCTGGGATCGAGCCCCGCATCGGGCTCTCTGCTCCGCAGGGAGCCTGCTTCCTCCTCTCTCTCTGCCTGCCTCTCTGCCTACTTGTGATCTCTCTCTCTGTCAAATAAATAAATAAAATCTTTAAAAAAAAAATGAGATCATTCATTTTAAAGAATTGACCAATCCATTAAGTTTTGTAGGAATCTAAGTACTGAGCCACCTTCAATATTTCCTTTCATAAGAAACCAAACAATGCAATTTTGGCATGGAGAAAACAAGGTAGGGAAGACTAAAGAAGCTGCTGAGACACATTTTGTCCATGGGTAAAAAGTTGTGTTTTACTGCACACCAAGAAAATCTGTAAAAATCTGGATTAGGCTTCTATCTACCCAACCATAAAACTGTATACAGCCTTGTACCCTTTATATTTTTGTGGCATTGTTT
Source organism: Meles meles (assembly GCF_922984935.1). Lineage (NCBI taxonomy): Eukaryota > Metazoa > Chordata > Mammalia > Carnivora > Mustelidae > Meles > Meles meles. Next base: position 17,833,834 of record NC_060066.1, on the reverse strand, counting down.
TGGGACATTGTTAATAATCATCTACATAGACTGGCCAGTTTCCTTGAGACTATCAATTCCAGGTTTTAGCATTCATCATTCATACTTGGGGTTTCTCTCTGAGTTATAACAAGTGCCATAGCAGATAAAAGGACAATGCTCAAAAGTTTCCAAAGGAGGCAAGAGTCTGTATTTGAGGCTTTGGCTCCCTTTCCACATACCATGCGCTTGTCTTGCTCTGCCTTAGTTGTCCTATGTGGGCTGGAATTCACTGCGGAGGAGTAGAGAGAATATCATAAAATAAACTTCTTATTTCTCTTCTCCTTCTGGGCACCAGGGTCTGAAACACTGAACAAATGTCATTTATTTCTAACCTGTTCAGGTGACTTCCTGAGAAGAGGAACCTTCTCTCTCTTGCTTCCTGTTACATCCTCAGTTATAAGGCACATCTTAAATAACTGAATGAATGAATGAACAACTTCTGAGAGTTCTATCCTTTTCTATAAAAGAATTAGGTAAGAATTAAAACCACACTGTGAAACTGACCAAATTTAATTCATGGGGAATAGGTATAATACACATATCCATAGCTTCCCATATGTAGGTGATTGGCTATGGCTGTAGTATAAGTAGAGCACTACCTAAGGTGCTAGAGACCCATAACTAGGAATATCAAAGGTGATATCTAGTTGGGCTATGCGTGTCTTATGTTCTCTAATCCACTGCCTTGTCCCCTCCTGGTTTGGGTGCCATGCCAGTTCTCACAGGCCAAGTAGGACTGACCACCCACCACCTTGGATCAGAAAGAGATTGCTATGTGCACTGACAAGATTTCTCAGATTATAACCTTGTTATTATTCAAAGTTTAGTCTTTTTTTTTCTTTTTGCGTTGTTACCATTTTTTATCCTTAAAAATAATAACATTCTCTTGGGAGACATTTTATAGCCAACTGGAAGTACAAAAAGGTAAGGGAAAGTATCATTCGTTTTCTCTTGTATCCACTCAACAAATAATTGGGAGCATTGTTCTAAATGTCAGGGATACAGCAGAAAAGAAGATAAATAAAATCTCTTTCCAAGGAGAGCTTATATTCTAGGGGGTCAAGAGGAGAAATAAACTAGCAAACAAGTCCAGATATAATTAGCAGGGTGGGTCTAAGAAGTAAGAAGACAAACACCATAATTAAGGGCTTGGGCCAATTTCATAATTAAGGGCCCGCAGAGAAGGCCCTTCTAATCAAGGACATGTAAATGGAAAACTGAAGGAAGTCCCAGGGAAAAGCACTGCAGCTGGCAGGGACAGCAAGCATGGAGGCCCAGAGGCAGGGGCATTCCTGACGTACTTTAGAACCATGAGGAGGCCTGAGTGGCTGAAGTTTGGGGCAGAGTGACGAGAAGACTGAGGGGAAGTTGAGGGCCCACGGCCATTGGAAAGATTTGGGGTTTTACTGTGAGGGGGATAAAAAGCTACGGGAGGATTTTTGAGCCATTTTATCTTTAAAATAATCACTCTGGAAGCTGTAAAAATAAGATATTATAGGAGACAAGGGCAAAAAAGGGCCTCCAGTTTGAAAGCTATTAAGACAGTCCAAGGGGAAAGCAATAGTGGCTTGAGCCAGGGGATAGAAGTGAACAATTAAACTAGCTAATGTACGTAAAACATTTGGCATGGCGTCCGGGACAAAGAAAACCCATGATATCCAGCAGCTGCTATTATTACTATTATTACTAGATCTCCTCTTGCCAAGACCTGCAGATGAAAATCCCACAGACGGACCATTGGCTCCTTGGGGTCTGAATGAGCCTGCCATTTGCTCTACCTTATGTGGCTTTTTTTTTTTTTTTAAACATATGATTTTGGTTGTTTAGAAACCTTTGCCTGATAACGACCTGTTTTTATCACATGGTTGGAACGAATGCCATTGTAGTGTGTCTAGCAAGAATTAAGCAGGTGAACCCTGAGAAGCTGCAGTTTTTCCGGGCTGTGTGTCTGTGTGTGTGAGTACGTGGGTGTGCACAACCAGCAAGGACAGTGCCACAAACAGCCAATAACCAGCAGAACCTGCAGCCGGCTTCTATTTTCTCCACTTTGATGGTAGCACCAGGGTCCCTGATTTCTCGGTCCTCTTCTCATCTGTGGAATTCCGTGGACTTTCTTTCTTCCGCACTTCCATTACCCCTTGTCAGGCATGCTAACTCAGACTCGTACAGCAGGAAAAACTATCCCATACCCTTCCCCACTTCTTGCTTCTTAGCTGCTCCCACTTGGCCAGGAATGTCGCTTTACCCATCTGGTACATAATCCCACTCACTTTGATATCTTCCAAATGCTATCTCATCAATGTCAAAAATCCATCTGGGGTCAGGAGAAACTCTTTGGGAAGAGGTGCTTAATCGAACATTGATTAGGGAAGACTGATGGCCTACAGAGGCTTGCTGGAAGTTATGGGCTCTGGCTTTGGGGTCTGCTGGAAAACCATTATCCTTTTGATCTTCGCACCTTTTTTCAAGTGAATTATTTTCCCCTCTCAAGCTTTCTAAATGCATTCACACCCCGGTGACCTTGTTTGTTTGTTTGTTTTGCAATGCATTTGCATCAAGCCTCAAAGACACACAATAAAATGGGAATTTTTTTTAAAGATTTTATTTATTTGACAGAGAGAGACACAGTGAGAGAGGGAACACAAGCAGGGGGAGTGGGAGATGGAGAAGCAGGCTCTCCACTGAGCAGGGAGCCCGATGTGGGGCTTGATCCCAGGACCCTGGGATCACAACCTGAGCCGAAGGCAGATGCTTAACAACTGAACTACCCAGGCACCCCATAATGGGAATGAGTTTGGAATGAATCTACTTAGAGCTGATCCCCACGCCTGCTCCCAGTGCCCGCCAGGAGAGCAGAGAGAAGTAGAATGTTGTTGGAGGATGAAATGGAATTGATGACAAGAACTGTGATGTTCTAGCTGGGGAATAGTGAAACACAAAAGGATGTGAATCAAAATAACTGAAATCAAGCCCTCGTTTTATTCTGCAGCCTATCAGCCATGTGATGTGTATTAATTAACCTCAGCGCCCTGAATCTGTTTTCTCCTGTTTTCCTCAGGGCTCCTCACATGCCTGCAATGCATTGGTATGGGATCCCACGTACAGTAAGTGAGGTGATCTTTGGTAGGACAATGGCAGTAGGCTGTCACCACTGGCTATCTGCACCTGCCTCTCCGCGGGGCAGATCTTGCTTAATCACCAACTTGGTTCTCAATAGTGACAACATTAAATTTGTTATCAGAAGCCTTCCCATAAGGAGAACTTCAGATTTTATTGCTGAATTCTGTTAAACATTTAAGAAAAAAATCACCAACTTTATACAAACTCTTCCAGAAAACACAACAAAAGGGAATGTTTCTCCAACTCATTTAATGAGACCAGTACAACCCTGCCACCAAAACCTGAAAAAATGTACGAGAAACCACAATATCACCAAAATCCCTCAAGAACTGGTCCCAAATGCATGGCCACCATTATTCACCTCCATTCTGCAGGTGAGCAAAGTAAGGCTTCAGTTAGGGAACTTGCCCAGAAGTGCAGAGCTAAATAGAGGCAGATCTAGAATATAAACCAAGATCTCCCAGACTCCAGAATTTCTACTCTCAACCAGTATGTTACAGGTTAATCTGATGTAAATATGTTAATATGATGCATACTGAACAGGCCTGAATGAAAGAGTTGAATTGCTACAGATAAATTTGACCTCTGGGTGGTAAATGAAGGAGGCACTCTTAGGTCCAGGAGGCGACAGGCACCTCTAACTCAAGAACCGTTGCTAGTGGCTCCTGTCCTGAAAAGGCTGCCCTCCATGGTTCCTTTAAGCTCCTTGTGCATGGCCAGGACATGATCACCATCGAGGGAGATAGGCTCTGGGTTTTAAGAACTGCAGAGACAGCTCAGTTAAAGCCGCCAAAGTCACCACTGTTTAAGAGTTTCAATCCCCTGGAGACAAATATGTTCCAGAAAGATCCCGCTTGAAGCTAAATAAATACTGAGGTGGTTTGACACACAGCCAATGCATGTCTTGCTCATTAATGAAACAGAGCCCCGCATGCAGAAAAGCCAGTGCAAGCAATCAAGTCTCATGTGCTATGCGAGATGTGCCTGGAGTTTCATCCCCAAGGCGCCCTTCCCAGCCTGGTCCTTCGTGTGCCCTCTTCAGCAATCCCTCCTGAACCTCAGCAGAAGAGAGGGACAGAGGTGAGGATTTTGGAGCTGCATCGCCACAGAAGTGCCCTTCTGTTGAAGAAGAGTCTGTCCTTCCACTGACCCACACCCAGGTGAGGAATGACACCCACCCTGGTCTGCCCAAGTCTGGAAAGCCCCTCACCAGGGCATCTTTTTACCTTCAAGCCCACAGACCCTCATCAGAACATGGCAGGGGTGACACAAAATTAATAACACCCAGTTCCCAAAGCCACCTTCATTTATCCACTCACAGGCAGAAGAGAGAAGGCCCTCCTTTTGCATCAAGATAAGAAACTATCCCTAGAAGATAAGCCACTTTGAACTCTAAAACTGGTAGGGAAGATCTAAGTTCCACCAGGTCCTTACAGAATTCTACAAGGTGCCAGGACAAACTTCCACTCACTTACATATTCCTTTTATAAACATTTGCTAAGGACCCATGCTAGAGCTTTCTCTTAGCCCAGACCCCACTTCTGTATGAATTCCTAGAGAGTACCCCTTCCTCCAGGCAGGTACAGCCCAGCACAAGGGCTTGCCAAATGCAGTAGGTAGTCACCCCAGTTCCTGAAGGCCTCAGTGTTCATCTCCCATCCTCCTCATCACACACAATCATAAGATCTGCACTCCAACCACTTTATAATCGAAAGAATTTTAGTCTAAAACACCTACTCAAGAAACCATCTGAAGCAGAATGTGAAAGGCCCATAGTAGTGGTTCAGAGAGAAAATAACAAAGGAAGTCCAGAGAAGAGAATATTATTAGGTGTACATTACACAGCGGGTCACGTGGGAGAAACAGAGCCTGAGTTGGATATGGTAACCAGTTCCCAGATGGCCACCAATGATCCCTACCTCCTGGTTTTTGTGCCTTTTGTAGTCCCCTTCCACTTTCAGGAGGACTGACTTGTGAGGTCAACAGGATAGGAGGAAAAGGGGGTGTGACTTCCAAGGCTAGGTCATAAAAGACAGGAAGTTTCTGTAGTTCTCTCAGATCTCTCACTCTGGGGACAAATAGGGTGGAAAGAAAGCTGCCCCCACCCAGGTGCCCAGCGTCGGGGCCAAAGCATGCCTGAATTTGTGTTTTCAAGGCACTTGGAATACAGGAAGAATTTAGGCTGACTTCACCTACACAAGACCTTAAAGAGAGCAAATATTTGGTGTGCCTGGGTGGCTCAGTAGGTTAAGCATCCAACTCTTGATTTTGGCTCAGGTCATGATCTCAAGGTCCTGAGACAGAGTCCCGCATCAGGCTCCACACTCAGCAAGAAGTCTGCTTGGGATTCTCTTCCTTCCCTCTCCCTCTGCCTCTCTCTCTCTCAAAATAAATAAATAAATAAATAAATAAATAAATAAATAAATAAATCTTTTTTAAAAAAAAGAAAACATCCACTTCATTTTGAGATGGATAACTTGGAAAAAAGATGGAAAAACCATCTAAAGCTTTTGAGTTTCTTTAAAGCATGCTTAATCATCTGATACCTTTTAATTATATAAATTTCTATTTTTTGAATGTCAATATTTTTGTTAAATTAGATGATGATATGTTTATCAGTTGATTGTTACAGGAAGCCAGGTTTACTTGGATCACACATCATGGCCTGGCCTGGTGTAACTGGTAGGTTGCTAAGTGGGGGAAGGAGGTAGGGAAAAAACAGACTACAAAAGCCAGCAGCACAAACCTACAACTGTTCTGAGTCAACATAGGTCACAGCAACTGAAGCATATGGTGTAGGAGTATGAGCTGGCCAAGTCATTCTTGTTCTTCCCCATCCCAATTCCATAAGGACAGAAAAACCATATTAAGACAACTCAATCATCCCCCATTTCTAGAAAAGCCTAAAAGTACTTAGTAATCTCCAAATCCAGACCCTGATAGGGGCTGCCCTCCCATCTGGATCTCTGAGTGAAAAGCCAAAGCGGGATCAATGACAGAAATACAGGGTCAGTCAGCAATAAAACGGGGACTATGCCACTGGGGTTCTGAGATCCTTTGTCATGGAGGAATAATGTAGCCTACACTGCCTATATGTAGTCATAGGCCAGATTGATTCCTGCCTTAGCATACTAAGAAGGGGATAAAAGGAAACTGAACACCTCCCATATATACATGCACCAAATATAACTAATATTAAATGTGTGGCTCCTTTCTCCCTTCTCCATGGAACGCAGAACAGTCAAATACCCAGAGCTTGTGGATTGCTTCACGAATTCTATAGCATGTCCTAAACTTCAGACATTCTTTCGCCACCTTAATAACTGTCGCATAGCTGTGGATCAACTCTACTGCTATTTAATGAGTATTTTAATTTACTCATGGTTGTATTCTAAGCATAGCAGTTTCAAAGAAAACTCTGTAGCACTACAATACATGAAACACTACTGACATTTATCTCAAGGAGAGCTGGAAAAATTAAATGTAACTAGTAAAAAGAATGTATCTGTGTGTCATTTGGACCATATGCATCCCCTCATGGTAAATCTTGGGCAGTGTGGGAAACCCTGCTGCGGTGGGCTAGGCACCAGGGGTCAGAGTCCTGGCTTCTAGCTGAAGCTGTGTCATGCAGAGTATAATCTTGGCCAACTTCTTTTGGACCTCATTTTCTCAATCATAAAAAGGATTTATATCACAAGGTCCTGCCTCACCCTAACATTACATCATCTACTATTCTGCGCTGCTGGTCCTACTCCTCCTCTCTGCTACTGTGCCTGAGAACAATCCATGTGTACGAAACTACCAACAACCCTAATAGCAAAAAACAAAAGAATTTAGCTACTCTATAGGAAGGCTCCTATTTACGTTATGAATACAATTCTCTACCAAAGAAATCATCTCAAAACTATAAATCCCAAACAAAGGCACATCTGATTCTCCCTCCCTTTGCATTATGCCAACACCTTCTTACCATTAGTTAGAATTCTCTCACAGTTCCAAAACTGTATTTCTCCCATCCTCCCCCTGGGGTGACATTATCTCCCCCTGTCACTCAGGAGAAGGAAGGAAATCAGAATTGCATTTAGCAGACAATCGCTGGCTAGTAGGCAGTAATACATATCACCCTGAAAAGCAAAGGAAGGTTGTCCATTGCAAGAGCAATTCCCCTTCCACTAATTCCAGCCCTTGCGAATCTTTTATTGCACATGTTCAGTGGATTCCTACTCTTCAAAGAGGAACATATATAAAACAGGTTCCCATTAAATTTACAGATTTTGGAACCCAGAAGGAACCTCGCATCCTCTGGCACAGCCAACTTGTTACAGAGATGAAGAAATTAAGGTCTCAGTCATGCAGCTAAGAAGGAACAGAGCAGGAATAAGACCTTGGCTCCAAGCTTCCCAGGCAAGGTGATCATATATATTGAAAATACAGCCTCTGCCACATTTTGTCTGTTGGATGTTATTCAAGTCCATTACGTCTCTTGGCCTCAGTTTTTTCATCTGTAAAATGGGGACCACACTATCTATCTTTCAGGGTTATTCTAAGAATCAAAGGAGATAATCATTGGTCTCAAATCTGAAGGTTTAGACAAATTGCCAGATTCTACCTCATTCAGTAGTTCTGAAGAGTGAACAGGAGGGCAGGGCACAAGTTTTTGCATTTCCAACGAGCTCCCAGGTAATGCCAGTCTGCTGTAGAAGCAAGAAATGGCCTCAAAGCACTCAACAGGAAGTTTCATGAATTCCTGCTGGTATTACTACAGATGCTCCTACAACTGAGCTTAGGGCAGGATGAGGAAGGGACATCAGTGTTAATGGTGCCACAGAGGAGATGTCATAGGACTCTACAATGGGACCACCTTGCAGCTCAGACCCCAAGAAGAAAACTCTTCCTGCTGAAGGGGAGATAATGTATTCCTGACAACTCAGTAACCAGCAGAGACTCTGATCTTACCAGCGACTAAAGAGCCAGAACCCCACCTCCCAAAAGAGTAGAAAAGATGAGGAGAAAGAGCACAAAACTGACCGCAGCATCTACAGCCCATTACCCTTACCTACTAAAGCAAGCAGACACCATTCTGCACAGGTCCTGTACTGGAGAGTATTAAGGACTGAATGTTTGTGTCCCCCAAAATTCATATATAAAACACTAACCCCTCAATGTGATGTGTTGAAACCCTAACCCCCAATGTGATGGTATTTGGAAGTGGGGTTTTTGGAAAACAATTAGGTTTAGATAAGGTCATGAGGGGCGCCTGGGTGGCTCAGTGGATTAAGCCGCTGCCTTTGGCTCAGGTCATGATCTCAGGGTCCTGGGATCAAGCCCCGCATCGGGCTCTCTGCTCTGCAGGGAGCCTGCTTCCTCCTCTCTCTCTGCCTGCCTCTCTGCCTACTTGTGATCTCTCTCTCTGTCAAATAAATAAATAAAATCTTTAAAAAAAAAAAAAAAGATAAGGTCATGAAGGTAAAGCCCTCACGAGAGAATTAGTGCCCTTACAAGAAGAAGCAGAGAGCTTGCTCTCGATCTCTCTCTCTCTCTCTCTCTCTCTCTGTGCCATGTGAGGACACAGCAAGTAGGCAGTCATTTGCAAATCAGGCAGAGTTTTCACCACACACAGAATGTGCCAGTCCCTTGATCTTGGACTTTGCAGCTCAAGCTAAGACAGAGGAAAAAATATTTCTCTAGTTATAAATAGGTAAAGATTTGGGGTTTAAGTGCTCTGCTGTGGGCAAGTGCAAACTCAAAACCAATTATCATCAGCAAGGGGGTGCATGCAGCCTGGGGACACGTGTGAAAGTGAAAGAGGCTGCTATGGAATAATTAAGTCAGGACAAGAGGAGTAAACTAACACTGCCCTGGGCAAAGGGGGTCATATGTTCCCCCGATAGAAAGAAAACAACTGGGAAGAAGACCTCTCCTGGAACTTCATGAAGAAACAAAAGAATTTCATAAGTGTTAGAAATGAAACAGTAATGACAGCTATTAGGGCTGAACCCATAGTCTGGAATGGGTGTTCTGTTCACCACGAGGCAGCAGAGCACACTTGTGAAGACCCGCAAGGGTCAGCAAACTTTTTCTGAAGAGAATCAGATAACAAATACTTGAAGCTTTGCAGGCCACATACAGTATCTGTTGCATATTCTGTTCATTGTTTTCAATCCTTTAAAGATGTAGGGGAAAAAAAAAATTCTTAGCTCCCACATCATACAAAAGCAGACTGCGGCCTGGACATGATGCCTGTTATCAGCAGGGGCTCTGTAATGAAGTGGCCTGGCTTTGAATCCTGGCTCCACCCACTGCTTACTAGCTGAGTGCGGAGCAAGTCACATAACTTCTCCATGCCTCAGTTTCCTCATCTATGATGGGCAGATAATAATAGTACCTACCTCACTGGGTTGTGAGAAATAAATGAATGTAAGCAAAGCATTAGAATAGTGCCTATGTATATTCCTTGTTATCGTTACTACTTTTGAGAACATGTTATATACATATATATACAGTATATATATATATATAGGAGATACATAGTATACTAAATAGGGTGCACAGTGTATATAGCCTATATCACATACATACATACACAGACACACACACAAAGAGTATTCAGAGGAATTCAGACAGTAACTTCCAGTTCCTCTTCTTAGGTGCTAGCATTTCACTATGGAAAAGGAAGCTGCACTTGTAATTCATCTAGACTCTTCTAGAAAGTTCTGGAGATCTTTGTCTGGTGTGCTCTATAGTGCCCTAGTCTTATCCATATAACCAATCACAAATCATAACCACAAGTTAGGGAACAGGTCATCACTGCTCTGTGTATGAAATGAGATCACATGGAAACAAAATGGATTTTTCTGTATGGCTTTTACAAACAAACTGTGTCACAAATAAATTATCCTCTATCTCATGTGCTGAATTAAATTAAAACATTGCTGATCAAAGGAAAGAATAAATAATCCAATTAATTAAATGAAATGACTGCACCATCGAGGGAGGGCAGCATTCCATTGTTTAGGAATAACATAATAACATAACTTTAATTTCATGAACAGAATGAACAGGCTGTTTCCAACTGCACAATTGACCCAACAGCCCATTTTGGGCATGGCTTCCGGTCAAACACATGTCCTTCATCTATCAGAAGACAAGAGAAGGAGGATGTAGAGATTTACGGGCACTTGAACAGATGCCAGCTCAGACAAGAGTCCCTGTGCACTGAAAATTCTAACTGCCAAGACTGCAATTTTCTAGGTGATGAAGCAATCACCAGGGAAGGTGAGATTAATGTGTTCTTTTAATCTGGGACCTTCATTCAGCTCAGGAAAAGTACTTTTCAATTTTCTTTGATTGTTTCTCTAGAACCATAACTCTCACCTGGCTCCTTTTAAAATATATAGAATTAGGGAAGTTCTTCCCAGATCTCCCTAATCAGAGTCACCAGGAGGGGGTCCTGGATATGTGTGTTTTAAACCATTCCCATGATTTTGATATTCTAGGGTTGAAAACCAATGTAAAAAGTTAATAAAAGAAAAATGATATCTAAACCATTCTGGATAATTTTTGAATCATGAGACTGAAGAAAACCGTATAAGCATATACTGCGGAGGGGAAACAAAGAAATCTACAAAGAATAAAAATTAAGGCCAACCTTAAAAACCCTAAGCAATGTTGAACATTCCAAAATACCACAAGATAACCTATTACTCCAGTAAAGCCAAATTCATTAGAACTTAGTACAGTAGAGAACACCTCCTTGACTAAGTTTTAAGTGCCTCACAAGAGAGAAGTCAGAAATGAGATATTTGTAGGGCACTGGGGTACAGCTCCCGTGATTTCAGGTAGGTCTTTCATGGCACAGGAACTGATTAGAACTGGTTAAAGCTCATGATATAATACTTTAACACTGGTGGACCGAGCACAAAACAAATTCTTGTTTGATAAGCAAACTGTTTGCACTAGTGAGCAGGCTATTGTCTCATCAATTGATCTGTAGGAATTTCCTAAAGCCAACAGTGAAGTTATTTATAGTCTTGTATTTCCCAGTCAAAGCTTTCCTGGAACAACCAACTATGTTTTGTTTTGTTTCATTTTATGTAAGTAACTACACCCTTCTGAGTGCTCAGCATATCATAAATGTTTATATCAATTTAGCTACTGCTGCAAAAATGCTGTATAACAGAAGACCATAAAATTAATTTGCTTTAAAAATATTCATTTATTGTTAACCTTGCAGAGGTGTGCATTGGATTAGATTCAGCTGATCCCAGCTGGGCTCACTCATATATAATATATATGTGTATCTATAACCAGGCTGGGGCCCCACTCTAGGCTTGGCTGGTTGGGGCATTTCCACTGCACATATTCTCATCCTCTTCTAGGATCGGTGGTATGGCCAAGGCATGGCCTTCTCATGTCAGTGACAGAGGAGAAGAGGGAAATCAGAAATTGCAAGCCCTCCTGAGGGCAAGGCTTAGAACAGGAGCACATGCACTTCTGTCTTATACTTTTGGTCAAAACAAGTCATATCGCTGAGCCCAGGAAGTAATCTCTGCCTCTTAAGTGAGGGGAAATGCAAAGACACGTGGCAGAGTGACAGAGTGACAGAAAAGGTAAAACATGGGGGCCATTAATGTTCTCAAGTACAGAGCTTAATCAGTATTCACTGAATAAATAAATAATCAAATTGTGGTTTTTGCCATCTTGGTTTAGAAATTTGGATCATTCTTTTTTTTTTCTTTCTTTTCTTGTATGTATTTATTTTATGCCATTATTATCCTCACATTAAAGGTGATGTTATATACAGATAAGACTGGTGATCTATAAATCATTCAACTCAACAACCACCACTCTGCCGTGCCCTGTGCTAAGAGTGGGGTACACAGTTAGCTAAGAATAAAACAGGCATGTTACCCATTCTCTTGGAGCTTTCAAATCAGAAAGACTGACTTTGAACAAGCAATTACTTATATGATAAGTAATAAGAAAACCATGAAATGGTCATGGAAATAGAAGTCATCTTCTTGTGTACAGAATCTGTTTCTGACCAGAATCTTCCAAACAAAATGTTCTCAGTGGGAAGTCTACCATTTAGTCATCAGACCAGGAGAGGACATGCCGTGTCCTGAAGTCTTAATGCTCCCACCCTCCATGACCTTTGATGTTCTGGAGACTATGGGTATCCCTCCTTCCCGTCTTCCATGTCCAGAGAAGAGATAGAGTTACTCTCCACAAGTTTCCCAAGGGCTTGACATGGTTCATCATCTGGCTTGCTAACTGTCCAAGGCCTCCCTGCCTGCAGAGAGGTTTAAGACCGGCAAGAGGCAGCTGGGGAGGGAACTGTCAGGCCTACAGAGACTCATCTTCGGCCTCCTGACATTGGTCCACAGTTCCAGCTCCACGGTCCAGGGGCCACTGAAGTGGTTGTTGGACGAGTGTGTGATTGTTTCAGGAAAACAGGACCCTGAGAGGCGAAAACTTAAAAAAAGCAAATGACATAGTATCCAATTTATATCCCAACATAAAAGCCTTGGGCTAAGAGCCAGATTATTGTCTTGAATTTGAATTTTCTCAGACCCCTTAACTTAGCCAACTAGAATTCTTATTTTAAGTATCATCCTCTCCTCTGATTCTCATTTGGAAATGAAGGATTTGCCGCCAGTAAAGATGGAATGTAATGTCCTTGGCTTTGTCAACTCCAGCACAAACAGGACTATATAGGTTTATGCCATAGGTCTGGCACGTAGCAAACGTATAGATTACAGAAAATCTGTCAAAAGTGGATGACAGGACTCCTGCCGAGAAACAGAGTGAAGAGCAAGAAATACCAAGCTATGTTCCCTCAGGTTATGTGCTAGATCCTAAACTTGCTGTTAATAGGAAGAAGATGGTAAGCAGGAAATTATCAGTCCTTCAGTGCCCCCATTCAATCACCGCACTAATATTTATCATGTGCCTGTTGTTACCAAGAAAACCCAAAAAGGAGGGATTAGGCTAAACGCAGCAAAGAGGGAGAGAATAATGGACAAATGTGTGCATGATGAATGATCTTACAGGTTTTACTTACATTACTACATTTAGTCCTCACAACAAGGTCCTGAAATGTTGAGAATTTGCCCAGGGTCACAAAGTCGGGCACTCTCTCAGAGATGGGACCCCGACCTCTGCCTGAGGACTCCCTTGCCTTCATTCTTTTCTGCCCACATCTCAGATGGAAAAGGGTTGAATGCTGTGATTCCAGTACCAATAAAGTGCCAGAAAACAGACTATTAAACTGGGATGGGAGACCCTGAATCCAGAAAATCATAAAGACTCTAGAATTGACTGTTTATCTTAGGTGTGACTTTTAGTCATAAAAAGCAAGAAACATGCAAACAAGTAAGAAGATACATTACAGGGGCGCCTGGGTGGCTCAGTGGGTTAAGCCGCTGCCTTCGGCTCAGGTCATGGTCTCAGGGTCCTGGGATCGAGTCCCGCATCGGGCTCTCTGCTTCACGGGGAGCCTGCTTCCCCTTCTCTCTCTGTCTGCTGCTCTACTTGTGATCTCTCTCTCTCTGTGTCAAATAAATAAATAAGATATTTGAAAAAAAAAAAAAAAAGAAGATACATTACAGGGTCACTGCAGAAACCAAGCCAGCCGGAAATGCAAAGTTACTCACTGTCTCTCCAATTGGCCTCCCTTCTTCCTGCAACACTTCTGACCCTGGGCATTAACAGTTCATCCATTCATCCATTCATTCACTCATTCAAATACTCAAGGGCATACAAGGAGCTATGGGATAAAGATTTGTTCCACGCCTTTGTGGAGTGTACCATTGGTTAAACCAATCATCACATAACTCAATGTATCTAATACAAGTTACAGTAAGGGCTGTGAAGGAAATTAAAAGGGCCCATGAGAGCCTATGCCAGGGGACCTGATTTAGATCAGCATCAGGCAAGGTTTCTCCAGGAAGGGACATTTAGGCTGCCTCCTGAGAGATGAGTAGTACTTTACAGGAAACCGTGAGAAAAAAGACTGTTGGGGCACCTGGGTGGCTCAGTGGGTTAAAGCCTCTGCTTTCGGCTCAGGTCATGGTCCTAGGGTCCTGGGATCGAGCCCCGCATCGGGCTCTCTGCTCAGCGAGGAGCCTGCTTCCCTCTCTCTCTGTCTGCGTCTCTGCCCACCTGTGATCTCTGTCTATCAAATGAATAAAATATTAAAAAAAAAAAGACTGTCCCAGGCAAATAACATGGTTCCAGATGGTCTCTCACCTGTCTGACGGTTAAGTGGCTGCTAGTTTGGGTGAAAAGGGTGGATGGGCTGTGTCTTTCTCATGATGCAAAAAGCTAGTAAGTGTTATCATGCATGGGGGTACACGGAGTAGGAGAGGACAAACTCCAAAGTGCAAGCATTTTTTTCCAGTCTCTTACAGGTGTGACACTTGCTGTTGTCCCACATGGCCAAGTGCAGAGCCAGTGTGAGAGGACACTGTGGAGACAGGACACCCAGGGCCTGGAGACAGAGAAATGGAAACAGATTGGGGGAGTTCCCTGCAGCAACATACCCAAGGAGACCAGCAGGGAGGCACTTGCGCCCCACCCCCCAGTGAGGATAGCACATGTAAGCATAATCAACAAAGTGTAACAGTGAAGAATGGATAGGAATTAAGGGAGATGGAGGAAGAATATTAGGGAACAACATGTTCAAAGGTTTCCAAGTAAAAAGAGAAACCGCATATATAGACTGAAGGTGCTTAGCACTGCTTGGTAATACAGCAGAGGCAGAATTGGTTAGGAAAGACAAGAAAGACCCTGTTATAATAGGCTTTAGTAACATTATCAGATTTACATCTGAGAGATGTAAAGAAAGACCTCCATTGCCTCCACGTGGAGAGGTAGAGGTCTCCCCATGCAGGAGGAGGGGTCTCACCTAGAATAGGAGCAGTAAAGATCAACAGAAGTGTTCCAAGTGCAGACATAATAAAAAGCAAAATTAATAGGACTTAATGAGAGAGTGCGTGTGGAAGGGAGAGTCAAAAGACCAGTCTGGATTTCTGCTTGGGGAAACAAAAACAGAGATGGTGAGAAGAGCAGACTAACTGGGGTGGGAATGTCACTCTGGATATTCTGAATGGGAATTTCCTGAGACAACCAAGGATTTTGGAAGAGAGTTAGACATACAGGTCTGAGTCTTAGCAGAGAAATATGAGTGAGGGATGATGTCAGTCTTCAACACAAAGCTGTCAACTAATGCTGTCAAAAGGTAGGTGCTGCTGTATACCCCAGAAGATGACCCAAGACAAAGCCTGGAAAAATACCAGCTTTAGACATACGTCAGCAAGATGGCCACCAAAGGACACTGTGCTTTATCACAAAGGTGGCAAAAAGGGGGAGGAGGCTGGTCACAGGGATGACAGAGGAAGAGAACCCTCCCAAAGGAGTGTGTGGGCAGCAGCATGGACTGGGGCTGAGGGGGCCTGTCGGCTCAGGACTCATCTTGCGCTCATGACTCTGGACACACCAACCCTAGCGGGTGTTCAGGAGGAGAGGCAGACTGGAGTAAATGTACAAGAAGGGAGAATTGGAAAAATGTCAAAAGCCAGTTAGAAAATTATTTCAGCAAGTTGATGGTGAAGGGAGAGAGAGGCAGATGACAGAGGAGAATGGGGCTTGGGAGGAGGCTTACTCTTTCAAAGAGGAAAGAAATCTGTGTGCTCAAATGCTGACCAGAGAGATCTAGTAGCAAAGAAAAGTATCACACACAGAAGAGAGGATGATTATCTCTTTAAAGAAAAAGGATAATTGTCCAAGACTTCCTCCCTCCTGGGCCCTTCCCCTGTGGCTTCGTCTCCACCAGTCTTGGGCCCTCTGCCTGGTCTGGCGGTGGGGATCCCTGGGCCGCCAACTCCACATGCCATGACCTCCCGGCATGGACAGCCCCACCCGAGTCACTGGCCACTCACTTCTCTGAACTCACTGATCACATCTTTCTCATTCCTTGTGGTGGGAAGAGCTATTTATCACTTTAAACCTTGCAATGTGGACTTGAAGAGAATAGCTCTCTGACAAATTGCCCCAAGAGAGGCACCACCCAAAGAAACAAACAACCCCCCCTCCACCCCCATTCATCCCACCCCCCATGATTCCTCCTATTTTCATCACTTGAAGGCAGCCCAAGAGAAACCACACAGCAGCATTAAAGGGCTGGACAAGAATGTTTGGTTGTAAACAGGGTACAGAGGCCAAAATGTGTTAACCCCATTTACATATAACGAATGAAGACCAGGAACAGTCATCATTGCAAAGCAAAGAAAAGGAAGGAAGAGGGAAAGCGCATTTCCCAATACATGCGTGTGTGTGTCTTGATTGTGAAGGTTGCTTTTCATTCTGGATCTTTATGAATACTAGTGACCTTTGTTCCCTTAAAGATGAACTGAACAAAATGACCCATCTTGAAATGATCACCCATTCTGCAGGAAGGGGACATGATAGAAACCTAACAGCCTGTTAGATTGCCTTTATTCCAACGTCTCTTTGTATTTAGAGTATTTGCCAAAACATATTTAATCCTATAAAGCCCTGAGATGTACATACATTTTTTGGCTCACGTATAGACAGCCTTACTCTATTGGAAAAAGATGCTGTATGTCTTCCTTTTCCAAATCAAGCTTCTCAGCATGGCCTGGCGGGGTAGGGCTGGAGGAAAACCACAGAAGAGGATTGGGGGGAACTTTATCACAGCATGAAGCTGGGGAGGAGGTCACAGAAGATGAAAGAAATCCTGGGAAACGGCAAAGGCTATGTTGGCTTGATAGCCATGGGGCCTGCCCAAGGAGATCGGGCTCCAAGAGGGACTCTACATCCTGGAGAGTGGTCCCAGTCACAGGGCTGGTAGCCCCTGACCTGGAAAAGGCCTGACACACCTTCCATGGACCTGCCACCAAGGCACAGGGGCAAATTCCTTGGGCTGATTAATTAACCCTACTCAGATTCCCCTAAATAATCACCAGAAGCTGTAAATGGCTACAACTTCCAAGTCCCGCCCTGCAAAGAATCTTTTAAGTTCTCTGCATAAGTCTAATGGAGAGGAGGGCTAGCCTCAAGCCCTGCTGAGTCTCTGTAGAGCTTCAGTTTTCTTCTTCTTCTTATAGTTTTCTTCTTCTTCTTCTTTTTTTTAACCTGAGGCTGTAGCTGCTTGGAAACTGAGGAGTCCACTTGTCCATGCTCAGGGTAGCCCTGGGGAAGTGACATGCAGGTTCTCTACCCTTCCTTCCCCAATCTGGTCGCACACATACCTTTTTGCCACCACTTCTTTCTCTGTGCCCTTGACCTCAAATTCCTCATCTGTGAAATGTGGAAATAGTCCCTGCCTCACGGGATTGTGGTCACATTTAAATAAATATACATGTGTATCTAAAGCCCTTACACAGAGACTGACACCACAAAGTGCTCAATTTTAGCAGTTACTCTTTTTGTTATTTTTATTATGTTGTTGTTGCTCCTATTTTGTCCCAGGAAGCTCAAGCTTCTTGAGGACAAGTATTCTATCTTGTTCTTCCTGTCCATCCCCACAGTGAACAAGCACAGTGTCCTTTGGATTCATGTCCAATATAAATGCTGTTCAAAGGAGAAGGAGGGGATAGGAGGAGAAAAAGGGAAGAAGAGGGGAAGAAAGTAGGGAACAGAAGGGGAGAAGGTAGAGGGTGGGTAGCGAAACCAGCTCATGAATACAATAGGGGCAGCAACGGGAAGTGTAAACTCGTCCAGACTCACCAAAGCAGAAACCAAACAACCGAACTAATGGGCAGGGCAGCATCGGGAAGTTTAAACTCGTCCAGACTCACCAAAGCAGAAACCAAACAACTGAACTAATGGGCAGGACAGCTGCACATGAACTAGGAGCCATACACAGATGGAGGTCCTCACCTGGCTCTGCCACTATCTGACTGCACAAACTTGGCCAAGTCCCTTTTCTTCTGTAGCCCTTGTTTTCCATATCTCTAAACAAAGAAGGGTAAAGCAGCACGATTTCTAAGATTCCTTCCATCTGCACATGTCTTGGCTTTAACGTTGCTGCAGCTTTCTTGAAGTAGGCACCAGCTTAGCAGTGAGCCCAGTGGACAGGCCACGGTCGATACAAACACTTGTGGAGAATGAGCAGCGTGGGGCAAGGATGACCGTTACAGGAGGAGGGAGAAAGGTCCACAGGGAAAGCACACAGGGAATGAGAACCAAGTCAAACTAACTCCAGGGAGAGCAAGCTGACAGTCACTGAGCTCTGATGATGTTCCAGCCACAGCACAAGGTGCTTTCATGTGCTTTCTTTTTTTTCCAGAAATCAGACTGAAAATGTCCCCATCTAAGAAAGAGGAGGACAGCAAAACACAACCAGTGTTTCAAAGCCAGTAACACAGACGGGAAAGGAAGCGAGAATAGGAAATAGAAATTCACATATTTGATGATGTGGAAATATAAGGGGAAAGGGAGGGGCTACTATAGGTAAAACCATTGTAGGATCAAATGATAGCTGTTAATGGGGCCTGAGAAACTGAATTATGGAGCTAGAAACCTTGGTGGAATTAGATTATTGATAAGCTTTGGTGGATAGAGCCAAGGAGAATTGAAAAGAGATTGATTGAGAAAGCTTTGTTTTCTTCTTTTAAGATTTTTAAAAATTTATTTACTTTAGAGAGAGAACGGAGATGGTGGTGGGGGAGGGGGAGGGAGAGAATCTCAAGCAAACTCTGTGCAGAGCACGGAGTTCGATTCAGGGCTTGATGTCATGACCTATGAGATCACAACCTGAGCCAAAACCAAGAGTCTGAGCCACCCAGGCGCCCCATGCTTTGTTTCTTCTAAGAAAAATCTGATTATAATTAAAATCTAGCCTTTATACTTGACTCTAGTATTTCCCCATTTTCTCCAACCCCTGCCAAGGATTAAAACCACCCTCTAAAACACGAATGCAGCCACTTTGGCTTGTCAAATTTTAGCAGTCCTGGCCTCCCACGCTTTGCCTTCAAACTCTGTTCTTGTCAATATTCCTCACCTCCCAGCCCCTCCGACCTCAAGAACGACTAGAATAGTCTTCAGAGGCTACATTTAATTCACCTGTGAACCCTGCATCCTGCAGCCCATCCCCCTGCCCAGTCCAGGCTCTTAGAAAACCTTCCATCCAGCTTGCTTATACAGACCTTCCATCAGTCAAGGCTCTAGGGTCCAAACCCTTACCAGGTAGAAGAGTGTTTCACAAACTTCTCATGAATACTGGCATCTCATCTGGGAGTGTGAGCAATGTAATGAGTGGATGAACTAGGCCAACAAATCCTCATGTAGTCTGACTGGATCCTTGCCCAGCATCCAACAGCAGGAGCAAGGATGGAGGCTTTCCAGGGGTAATTCACTAGGGGAACAGAGAGACATGCTTTGAGTCCACCTACTTCCTTTCAATTTTTTGCATGGTGTCTTTTTCATGTACTTCCTTTCTTCTGGATATTTCTGTTCTAATACCCCACCTTCATCTACCTTTTACCTCTTTTACCCACTAAATCCAGTCTAAGTATCTCCAACCCAGGGAATCTTCCCTGACTACCCAGTCTGAGACAGACTGGTTTTCAGTACTGCATTCTTTTATTCCAATGGACCCATCTCAGTTTATAAATATTCTTTCCTAGTTTATAAATATTCTTTCTTGATATGACTATTTGACATCACACCCTTCCCCACCAGACTGTAAGCTACATAAGGATAAGGACCTGTCTTCTTGCTCTATGACCTTGTACACTGCCAGACACACATGGTTTCAACAAATATTTGTTTTTGTTTCTGTTCTTTAAAGATTTTTTTATTTATTTGAGAGAGAGAGTGAGTTCAGGAGTAGCAAGAGGAACAGAGGGAGGTGCAGACTCCCCACTGAGCAGCGAGACCAACGTGGGGCTTGATCCTAGACATGACCTGAGCCGAAGGCAGACACTTGACCAACTGAGCCACTCAGGTGTCCCTCAACAAATATTTGTTGAATGAATGAAGGAACTCAGAGACAGAGAAGTATCTAGGTCACTCCCAAACTAACTGTGTCACCACTCTGTCTCCACCGTGTAGAGCAGAAGTGACAACATTGGTTACTTGATCAACCCTCCAGTTGAATCAGGAAGCCCTCCCACAGCACTGACAACTCCTATCCAAAGGCTCCCCATTCACTCAACCCCAGAGATGCATGTCAAAACATTTATAGCTTAATATCCAAAGAGCTGGGTGCTCCTATAGATAACTGTCTAAACATGAATGAAAATCAATTTTAGAATGCTATAAACCAAGAAACCTTGACCACATGAGATAAAAATGCCTACAACTCCTTAGAGAAGGTCATCAAAGTAGACTATTAATGTGGAATAAAGGACTCCAGCAATGCCAGCCCTGCACATTCTGATCTTTCCCAGACATCTGCCAAAGGAACAAGATGTCTATAAATATCATGACTTCCGAGAGTGTTTTCACAATAGTATTAACATCAGATAAAGAGCCGTGCCAGAAGAAACACTTGATTCTCAGAATACTTGGGATAATGGCTGGACTGTGTGATTTATTGATAGGATAGCAAACCACACACAACAGAGCTAAAGTTAGTCACTACCATGAATGAAAATAATATGTATATCAAGATAAATATAGATCAAATAATCTGTATAGACTCTGAAGAGTACTTACCCTGGTCACTTAGGCATCCCTATCAAGCCACTGTGGTCAACACAGTAGCACAATGTGCCAGGCATTTTCATGATCAACAGTTACATCACTCTGTTGCTCTGGAATCTTTGAAAAGATTTTAGAAAAGAAGCATGTACTATGTTTCAAGGAACATAGGTTTTGGGAGTCCTGATGGACTAGATTTGAACTTCAGGTCTGCTGCTTATCAGTTTTATGCTATTATCTCATCTATAAAACAAAGGTTCATACAGGGATTGGTTAACTGTAGCCCTTCATCCAATTCTGGCCTACCACCTATTTTTGTAAATAAAGTTTTATTGGAACATAGACACACACACACACTTTTTTAAACAAATTTTCTATGGCTAGTTTCATGCTTCAGTGGCAGAGTAGCTACAACAGAGACCATATGGCCCACAAGGCCTAAAATACATGGTCTGGCTATTTTGCAGAAAAGGTTTGCCATCCCTTGATGTAGACTGCATACATACCATTCCCTGCCTGAAATGCATTCCTCTAACCTCCTTCATCTGGCCAATATTGTCTCATCTTTCAGTCATTTCTTTGGCACAGCTTTCCCATACCATGCAGGTAAAGTCAAATGTCTTGCTCCTACACTCCCATTGTACCACTTTGGATGAGACTTATCACATTTCTAAATACTTGTTCCCCGTCTGACTTCCTAACTAAACTGTTAGATCTGTTGAGAGTCAAGACGATGCCTACATCCAATAGGCTTACTTAGAAGATCTAAATAACAATGAACACTGTTATGCTGTAAATAAAAAATTTTTTAAAAAATTTAAAAAAAAGAAGATCTAAATAAGCATCTTAGTTGAATTCTACATAATATTACCCTTCCATTCTACTTCCATATCTTTAGCAGATATTCCTGCAGTGATCAGTTTTCTCTAGTACAGAAAAATACTATTTCTTTGTGACAACATGGACATTGGGGAAGGTATGTGCTATGGTGAGTGCTGTGAAGTGTGTAAACCTGGCGATTCAAAGACCTGTACCCCTGGGGCTAATAACACATTATAAGTTAATTAAAAAATATACAAAATTTAAATAAAAAGAAAAATCCTATTTCAAGTGAAAGTCATTAGAATGGAGAAAACTTCAACTTCCCTACTGCAATTAACAATAGTGGGAATACTGGCAATGAGCCAACACTATCACTAGGGATATACTTAATGGGCTCTTCCTAGAATCCAAAAGTCATTTTATCAACCAATATTTATCAAACATCTGCTCTGTGAAGAAACCAGTTTGGTACTGTCATACAAAGAACTATAATCCAGTCGAGTTATATCTAAGCCAAAGAGTGCTTTGAGCTCAGATCATGAGGCTAAAATTTCATACTGGAATTCCCTTTGGAGGACATCATGTCCTCCAAATGTATGTCATAATGTATGACATAATGTCATAATGTATGACATTACCATACCATTTCCCAAGAAAACTGACACCACTGTATCTCCTTTAATATAAGAATACATTTTATTGTTTCCTTGTTCTAGCACCAAATGAAAGAGCCAGCTTGCTTATACAGACATAATATGTTAAAATATAGAACTCTAAATGACAAAATCATACCCAGTATGACAGGATGGGAAATCAACTCACTAATTAGAAGATTGACATCGCTCATGTTACTCTTCATGTGTTCACTGACAGAATGAAAAATGGAATTGTCCACATTATTTAAATCTCTCTCACACACACACATACATACACACTCACATACTACCAAAGATATGCCTTAATTTATATAAATGTTCCTATGATGTTACTCTACTCTGCAACCATCCTTCCCCATCTGGTTATCTACCATCATATGACAAATTATCTCACCACTCAGTGGCTCAAAGCAACCATTTTACCATGTTCATGATTTGTTCAATCTAAAATTCTGAGAGAGGCCCTCTGGGGGTTCTGGCTAATGATCTCACCTACTTCACAGTTAGAATTTGACTGGATCCACAGTTGTCTGAAGGTTGATGCCCAAAACATCTCATTCACGTGGGTGGCAGTTGATGCTGGCAGGAGGCTGAGAACTTGCTTAAGACTGTCAACCAGAGCAACCCCATGTGGCTCGTCCAGGCAGTCTGAGGTTGTCTCAGCATAAAAGCTGGTAGTGTCCAAGAGTGAATGTCCCAACAGACACATCTGGAAGCTTCATGCCTCTTCACCTAGCCTCTGAAGCCACACAGCATCACTTCTGCACATTCTGTTGGTTGTAAGTCAGAAAGACCACCATGGGGAAGAGAATTAGACCCTATCTCTCAATGGGAGAAGAATTTGTGGACATCTGCAATCACCCACATTCCACGTGTATAACCTGTGTTCCCACTCTCATTTTCCTTGAACTCTAAAAATCACTTGTCAACTATTTTATCCTCCATAGAAAAAATATTTTATATAGTATCATAGGAGAATTTTTTATCAAAATATTCAAAGTAATCACATATCCCAAGCACTCACAAAACTCGGCCACAACCAGTCAAAAGCCAGTTTAGGTCTCAAAAAGGGACCCATGCTACAACTGTGCCACCTGCTGCAATGAGCTTATTGCAGGTCACATAGAAATTTCTTTGTGTCACTGACCATATAGTAACAGCAGCATGTTAGCTCCACAGAAATGGAATCATACTTATATGTGGAGGGTATATTATCATTCGCAAGGTGCTTCCACATTTTAACACCAACAGCAGGCATGTGGCATAGGCATCCCTGGCCTATGATCTCCCCAAAAGCAGAGCCCAAGACAATCATTTGGATGCATCATTCTTCTGAGATGTGATCTCAGGGAACATTGAGAGGGGGACTGGGAGCTTGAGACAGGGAGTAGAGGCAAACCAGTATAAGAGCACATTAGCAGGAGGAAGAAGCAAGATGGCAGAGGACAAGGAGACTGAAATATCATCGGGTACCCGGAGTTCAGCTAGATAGTTATCAAACCATTCCGAACACCTACAAACTCAATAGGAGATAGAAGAGAAGAAGAAAAGCAATTCCAGGAATAGAAAATTGACCACTTCTGGAAGGTAGGTCATGCGGAGGAGTAAATCTGAAGCAACAGGAAGACAGACCAGGGAGTGGGGAGGGGCCAGATCTCAGCAAGCGGTAGAGGAGCAGAGCCCCAAATCAGAACTTTTACACTGAGGAACAATGCTTCAAAGGTGAAGTGGGGGTGGAGCCCTCACAGGGACAGTGTGGTCTCAGAACCTGCAGGGTCACAGAAAGACCGGGGGTGCCTGAGTGCAGCAGGTCTCCCGGGTATCAGAGCGGAGACAGAGATGGAACCAAGGAGTGAGCTTTCAGCTTGGGACTACCTTAAACCGTGATCCAAGGTACAGTGGGACAACTGCTCTTTGAGCAGAGACCCAAATGGTAGATCCAGAGAGACTCCCTCCTTCCTCTTTCAAGAGAAGCGGCACGGTAGCATGTTGCAGGAATCTGCTGGGTTTGGAGACGCCAAAAGGGGCCATGCGCCAGAGATAGAAACACTTGATCACAGACAGGGTGAGCTCAGAGCATGGCCAGAAACCAGGGAGACAGGAGGGATTGACTACACTCAGCTCCTCCAGGCAGAGATTGGGAGGATGCCATTTTCATTCCTGTCCTCCAAAGCTATACGGAAAGCATTCAGGGAAAAAAGCTACCAAGAGCCAAACCCAGCAGATTACTTAGCCTGACTCCTGGCAAGGGTGGTGCAATTCAGGCCTCGGGCAAAGATATCTGAGACTCACTGCAACAGGTCCCACCCCCAGAAGATCAGCAAGAATATCCAGCCAAGACCAAGTTCAAGATTCAATGAGAACTGCAGAACTCCAGAGCTAGGGGAAAGCAACACACAGAATTCATGACTTTTTCCACATCATCCTTTAGTCCTACAAAGTTAAATTTTGTCTTATGCTATTTTCTTAACTTTCTCTCTTTCCTCTTTTAACACTTTTAAACTATTTTATCCTAGCAATATCTTTTTTAAAAAATCAGTTTTCATTGTTATGGTCATATTTCATCCCTTCATTATATTTAACCTTATTTTTCGTGTATATATATATAGGTTTTTTTTAAAATTCTGGGATACAATTTCTAATAATACATCAAAATATACCCTAATTCTAGCATATGGCTTTGTTCTAGTATCCAGCCTGATCACATTCTCTCCTTTTTTTTCCTTTTTCCAACCAACTTATCTTATCAATTCCTTTTTTAGAATTTTTAAATTTTCATTTCTACTGTCATAGTCCATTCCTTCACAATGTTAACCCTTGTGTGTGTGTGTGTGTATAAGATTTTCGTTCTTTAAAACATTGGGAGGTAGTTTCTTCTAAGAGACCAGAATACACCCAAAATCAAGTGGGTGGCTCTGCTCTATTCACCAATCTAATATATATAATTTTTTAAATTTTTCCCCCTTTCTTTTCCCCCCAGTTTCAGGTCTCTTCTGATTTGGTTAGTGTATATTTTTCTGGGGTCCTTGACATCTTTTTAGTATTTTATTCTCTCATTCATATATTCTTATCTGGATAAAATGACAAGGCAGAAAAACTCACCTGAAGAAAAGAACCAGAGGCAGTACTGATGGCTAGGGACCTAATCAATACAGACATTGGTAATATGTCAGAACTAGAGTTCAGAATGATGACTATCAAGGTGCTAGCTGGGTGAGAAAAAGGCATGGAAGATATTAGAGAAACCCTCTCCGGAGAGATAAAAGCCCTTTCTGGAGAATAAAAGAACTAAAATCTAATCAAGCTGAAATCAAAAAAGCTATTAATGAGGTACAATAAAAAATGGAGTCTCTCTTACTGCTAGGATACATGAGGCAGAAGAGAGAATTAGTGACATAGATGACCAAATGATGGAGAATAAAGAAGCTGAGAAAAAGAGAGACAAACAACTACTGGACCATGAGGGGTGCATTCAAGAGATAAGTGATGCCATAAACAAAACAATATTAGAATAATTGGGATCCCAGGAGAAGAAAAAAGAGAGAGAAGGCAGAAGGTATACTGGAGCAAATTACAGTAGAGAATTTCCCTAATATGGTAAAGGGAACAAGCATCAAAATCCAGGAAGCACAGAGAACCCCCCTCAAAATTAATAAAAATAGGTCCACACCCCATCATCTAAAGTAAAACTTAAAAGTCTTAGTGACAAAGAGAAAATCCTGAAAGCAACTTGGGACAAGAGGTCTGTAACAGACAATGGTAGAAATATTAGATTGGCAGCAGACTTATCCACACAGAGCTGGCAGGTGAGAAAGGACTGGCATAATATATTCAGAGCACTAAACGAGAAAAATATGCAGCCAAGAATACTATAACCAGCTAGGCTGTCACTGAAAATAGGAGAGATAAAAAGCATTAAGGACAAACAAAAACTAAAAGAATTTGCAAACACCAAACGAGTCCTACAGGAAATATCAAAAGGGGTCTCTAGGCAAAGAGAGAGCCTAAAAGTAATAGACCACAAAGGAACAGAGACAGTACAGTAACAGTCACCTTACAGGCAATACAATGGCACTAAATTCATATCATTCAACAGTTACCCTGAATGTAAAGAGGCTAAATGCCCCAATCAAAAGACACAAGGTATCAGAATGCATTAAAAAAATAAGACCCATCAATATGTTGTCTACAAGAAACTCATTTTAGACCCAAAGACACTGCCAGATTTAAAGTGAGGGGGCGGAAAACAATTTATCATGCTAATGAACATCAAAAGAAAGCTGGGGTGGCAATCCTTATATCACATAAATTACATTTTAAGCCAAAGACTACAATAAGAGATGAGGAAGGACACTACCTCATACTTACAGGGTCTGTTCAACAAGATCTGACAATTTTAAATATCTGTGCCCCTACCATGGGAGAAGCCAATTATATAAACCAATTAATAACAAAATCAAAGAAAAACCTCAACAATAATACAGTAAGAATAGGGGACTTCAACACCCCCCCTTACTGAAATGGACAGATCATTAAAGCAAAAGATCAACAAGGAAATAAAGCCTTTAAATGACACACTGGACCAGATGGACATCACAGATAAATTTAAGAACATTCCATCCCAAAACTAAAGAATACACATTCTTCTCTAGTGCACATGGAACATTCTCCAGAATAGACCACATCCTGGGTCACAAATCAGGTCTCAACTGGTACCAAAAGTTTGGGATCATTCCCTGCATATTTTCAGACCACAATGCTTTGAAACTAGAACTCAACCACAAGAGGAAAGTTGGAAAGAACTCAAATACATGGAGGCTAAAGAGCATCCTACTAGAGAATGAATAGGTTAACCAGAAAGTTAAAGAAGAATTGAAAAAATTCATGGAAACAAATGAATGTGAAAACACAGCTGTTCAAAATCTTTCAGACACAGCAAAGGCGGTCCTGAGAGGAAAGGATACAGCAATACAAGCCTTTCTCAAGAAACAAGAAAGGTCTCAAGTATACAGTCTAACCCTATACCTAAAGGAGCTAGAGAAAGAACAGCAAAGAAAGCCTAAACCCAGCAGGAGAAGAGAAATAATAAAGATCAGAGCAGAAATCAATGAAATAGAAACCAAAAGAACAGTAGAACAAATCAACAAAACTAGGAGCTGGTTCTAAGAAAGAATTAATAAGATTGATAAACCTCTGGCCAGACTTAAATCAAAAAGAAAAGAGAAAGGACCCAAATTAATAAAATCATGAATGAAAGAGCAGAGATCACACCCAACATCAAAGAAATAAAAACAATTATAAGAACATATTATGAGCAACAATATGCCCCCAAATTTGACAATCTGGAAGAAATGGATGCATTCCTAGAGACATATAAACTACAAAACTGAACCAGGAAGAAATAAAAAAAAACCTGAACAGACCCATAACCAGTATGGAGACTGAAGTAGTCATCAAAAATCTCCCAACAAACAAGATCCCAGGGCCAGACGGCTTCCCAGAGGAATTCTACACCAAACATTTAAAGTAGAATTAATACCTATTCTCCTGAAACTGTTCCAAAAAATAGAAATGGAAGGAAAACTTCCAAACTCATTTTATGAGGCCAGCATTATCTTGATCCCAAAACCAGACAAAGACCACATCTGGCTCAGTGGGTTAAAGCCTCTGCCTTCGGCTCAGGTCATGATCCCAGGGTCCTGGGATCGAGCCCCACATCGGGCTCTCTGCTCAGCGGGGAGCCTGCTTCCTCCTCTCTCTGCCTGCCTCTCTGCTCACTTGTGATCTCTGTCTGTCAAATAAATAAATAAAATCTTAAAAAAAAAATAATTACAGAACAATATCCTTGATGAACACGAATGCAAAAATTCTCACCAAAATACTAGTCAATAGGATCCAACAGTACATTAAAAGGATTATTCACCATGACCAAGTGGGATTTATTCCTGGACAGCCAGGTTGGTTCCACAACCACAAATCAATCAATGTGATACAATACTTACTTTTTCTTAGTAAAAGAAAGAACAAGAACCATATGATACTCTCAATAGATGCTGAAAAAGCATTGGATAAAGTACAGCATCCTTTCTGGATCAAAACTCTTCACCGTGCAGGGAAAGAAGTTACACACCTCAGTATCATCAAAGCCATCAATGAAAAACCCAGAGCGAATATCATTCTCAATAGGGAAAAACTGAGAGCTCTTCCCATAAGGTCAAGAACATGCCAGGGATGTCCACCACTGCTACTCAACAAAGTACTAGAAGTCCTAGCCTCAGCAATCAGACAACAAAAAGAAATAAAAGGCATCTGAATTGGCAAAGAAAAAGTCAAATTCTCACTCTTTGCAGATGATATGATACTTTATGTGGAAACCTAAAAGACTTCACTCCAAAACTGCTACAACTTATATAGGAATTCAGTAAAGTGTCAGGATATAAAATCAATGCACAGAAATCAGTTGCATTTCTATACACCAACAGTGAGATAGAAGAAAGAGAAATGAAGGAGTCGATCCCATTTACAATTGCACCCAAAACCACAAGATACCTAGGAATAACCTACTCAAAGACCCAAAGAATCTGTACTCAGAAAACTCTAAAGTACTCATGAAAGAAATTGAGGAAGACAGAAAGAAATGGAAAATGTTCCATGCTCATGGATTAGAAGAACAAATATTGTGAAAATGTCTATGCTACCTAAAGCAATCTACACATTTAATGCAATCCCTATCAAAATATTATCAATTTTTCCCAAAGAAAAAAAAATAATAATCTTAAAATTAGTATGGAATCAGAAAAGACCCCGAATAGCCAGAGGAGTGTTGAAAAAGAAAGCCAGAGTTGGTGGCATCACAATTCCAGACTTCAAGCTCTATTACAAGGCTGGAATTATCAAGACAATATGGTACTGGCACAAAAACAGGCATATAGATCAATGGAACAGAATAGAAAGCCCAGAAATAGACCCTCAATTCTATGTTCAACTAATCTTTGCCAAAGCAGGAAAGAATGTCCAATGGGAAAAAGTCTCTTCAACAAATGGTGTTGGGAAAATTGGACGGCCACATGCAGAAGAATGAAACTGGACCATATCCTTACACACACAAAAATAGACTCCAAATGGATGAAAGACCTTAATGTGACACAGGAATCCATCAAAATCCTTGAGGGGAACAAAGGCAGCAACCTCTTTGACCTCAGCTGCAGCAACTTCTTCCTAGAAACATTGCCAAAGGCAAGGGAAGAAAGGGCACAAATGAACTATGGGGACTTCATCAAGATCAAAAGCTTTTGCACAGCAAAGGAAACAGTTAACAAAACCAAAAGACAACTGACAGAATGGCAGAAGATATTCACAAATGACATATCAGATAAAGGGCTAGTATCCAAAATCTATAAAGAACTTATCAAACTCAACACCCAAAGAACAAATAATCCAATCAAGAAATGGGCAGAAGACATGAACAGATATTTCTGCAAAGAAGACATCCAGATGGCCAACAGACACATGAAAAAGTGCTCCACGTCACTCGGCATCAGGGAAATACAAATCAAAACCACAATGAGATATCACCTCACACCAGTCAGAATGGCTAAAATTAACAAGTCAGGAAATGACAGATGCTGGCGAGGATGCGGAGAAAGGGGAACCCTCCTACACTGTTGGTGGGAATGCAAGTTGATGCAGCCACTCTGGAAAACAGCATGAAGGTTACTCAAAAAGTTGAAAATAGAGCTACCCTACAACCCAGCAATCACACTACTGGGTATTTACCCTAACGATACAAATGTAGTGATCCAAAGGGGCACGTGCACCCAAATGTTTACAGCAGGAATGTCCCCAATAGCCAAACTATGGAAAGAGCCTAGATGTCCATCAACACATGAATGGATAAAGAAGATGTGGTATATATATACACAATGGAATACTATGCAGCCATCAAAAGAAATTAAATCTTGACATTTGCAATGACGTGGAAGGAACTAGAGGGTATTATGCTAAGCGAAATAAGTCAATCGGAGAAAGACAATTATCATATGATCTCTCTGATATCAGGAATTTGAGAAGCAGGGTGGAGGGTGGTAGGGGTAGGGAAGGAAAAAAATGAAACAAGATGGGATTGGGAGGGAGACAAACCGTAAGAGACTCTTAATCTCAGGAAACAAACTGAGGGTTGCTGGGGAGTGAGGGGGTAGAGATAGGGTGATTGGCTTATGGACACTGGGGAGGGTATGTGCTATGGTGAGTGTTGTGAAATGTGTAAGACTGATGATTCACAGGGCTGTACCCCTGGGCAAATAATAAATACATTATATGTTAATAAAAATTAAAAAAAAAAATTTTAAAGAGCACGTTAGCAAATAGGAAGTGTAGGCAACTGGGACCCCATCTTAGTGTGGGCCCCCAAGAAACTGTGGAGTGCATTTTAGGGTTGTCCCACTGAGGGGTGAGGAGGCTGAGATACTGATCCACCAAATCCTGTTCACAGTGATTGCTCCTGGGACGTTCAATCCTTGGCACTCTAGCCTTCCAGTCAGCCACACATGTGAACTAAGCACCTTCCCAAGACCACAGATTGTCCTCAGGAGGAAACCCACAGGAAGCTGTCAGTATGCACACAACCTCCAGGGTAGGCTAGGGGAGTCTGCAGGACCCTCCCCGCCCCCCCCCCACAGTGTTTACTGTGCTGTGCTAAGAGTTCTCTGAGCTTTATCTCATTTCATCCCTGTAACAGTGCTGCTGTCCGTGTTGCTATTTCCATTTTACAAAGGAGGCAATTGAAGCTCGGAGAGATTAAGTAACTTGCCCAGAGTCACACAGCAGATACAGGCTGACCTAATTCTAATTTCTATACTAAACTGCCTCTGAGAGGCCCAGAGAGGGTAAGTGACTTGTGTGGACCCACTTCATAAACATCCATGCCACAGTCAGAAAGCAAAGTACTGGCACCTTTGTCAGCACATTGTGCCTTTCTGGCCTCTCTCCTAGAGCTCTAGCCCTTGCAAATGCAGAGCCTCGTGAACAGCTTAACCAAAAACATTTGCATGGGTTTTGACTCAGCAAAGCAGACAATACACACTGTATAAGTCAAAACACGTGTCCTCTGTGCGATACATTAAGAACCTCCCCGACAGGGATGCTCTTTCTTTACCCCCAACTGTGTGGAAACAATCCAGAAGGAATCTCCTCAGAATCAGAATGTACTCTGGATACATGGAAGACAGGGGGCAGGGAACACACAGCCTCGGCCAAGTACAGCTCCGTTGAGGGCTTCGCTTTTCCTGGAATCCTACTTCAGAGCTGTCGCCCTGGCTCAACACCACAGATGTACAACCTAAACAGAAAGACTGAGCAGCAAGCTGAGTCAGAGCTAGAATGTTTACTAGAACAAGGCTGGACCCCAGAGAGTGGCTCTCATGGGGAAGGGGATTGAGGGAGTGCCGTGAGACAAGTGGGGTAGATGGTACTTGTAAAACAAACCAGCCCATAAGGTTAGAAAAGAACCAACACTTTTAAGCCATGACTAAGTATCCAACCCATCCCCCCCGACCTTGAAATATCTGTTATCATGCTCATTATAAATGAATGTCATTTGATCAATCATTTGAACAGGGTCACAGTGCTAATGAGATCAGAGTCTAGATTTAACCTCTTTTTAGTGGGCCAGACTCCAAAATTCATTGGATGACCCCTCTTAGCCCTTATCAGGTGCTTAATGAGCACCTACACAGCACACCAGATGAAGCAAGCCATAGCGTATGCCCCTTCCAGGGAGGCCCATGCCTGTTGAACATTGTGAACTCGGGGCTTTGCACTCTGAGCTCCTTAAGCAGAGTAAACTCATTCTGGAGTGGCCCAGGACTTCACAGGGGGATCAAAACCTGCATGCTAAACCACATGCATGTAACCATACTGGAGTGGTTGGGCCCCAGCACAAGAAATCACCATGGGGCTTTCACAGAGAAGAAAGGTCTGGAAGGGGGCAGTGTCACTGCCATGGTTGAGGAGACAGGAAGTCCAGGTAGAAGGACTGAGACCCATGCTTAGAGATGGGCATGACATAGTCAAAGCACCGTGAGAAAGCCCAGCTGGCTAGAGTTTGTGGTTTGTAACAAGGAGAAACAGGGAAGAAATACAGACGTTGGCAGTAATCACTCAAATCCTTGAATGTCAGGCGACAGACTTAGGAAGGTTTAGGAAATAATAATACCTGAAATCTAGTAAGAACTTCCCATGTGCCAGACACTGCATTCCAGGCGACAGCAGGATTTCTCAATGTTGGCACTACTGATATTTTGAGCCAGAGAATTCTTGGCTGTGGGGTCAGTCCTGTGCAAAGTAGGAAATGTGCAGAATTCCTGGCCTCTACCCACCAGGTGCCTCTAACGCCTCTGTCCCCTGGTTGTGGCAACTAAAAATGTCTCTGGACATCACAAAGTTGTCCCCTCGGGGGCAACATCACCCCTGGTCAAGAGCCAACTTTCTACACGTATCAAGTTATTTAAGTTTTACAACAGCTCTAGAAGACAACTGCTATTATTAGCTCTCTTTGGGGGGTGAGGAAACTGAGGCACAGAGCTGTTATATACTGCAGCCAAGTTCCCTAGGTTTCTTTCTTTTTTTTTTTAATAAACATATAATGTATGATTAGCCCCACAAGTTCCCTGAGTTTCTAAGAGGCAGAGTCAAGACACTCAGCCAGAGCCGACTGAGAGCCCATGACTTTACTCACTATGCTTCATTTAGCATGTTGAAATATTACATTTAAAAGATGTAATATGCAGTAAGCCTTGCGTTTGCAATTATGTGGAAACCTATATGAGGTTGCATGACAACCGATAATAATACACAAAAAATTGTAATAATATAGGTTTAAATCACAGGGGTGAAATCAGAGAAGCTTTATTTCTTTCTGTAATAGTGTTAAGTCATATATTAAAAATATAGGTGAAAGGTTTCATAGATTCCAGGCAAGACTCCTAAACTTACTGCGATCTCATTTTCAAGAGTAACTGGCTGAAATCAGTTCACTCTCACTCATTCTTTGAGACTGGTCTCAGGCACTACCTCCTCCTGCAGGAAGACCTTAAAACAGTGTGGAGCATGGGACAAGCACTCCACAAAGGTTCGCTAGTATTGTTAGCTCCTGGACAGATCAGAAACGGGATTCAAGACATTGCTTGAAAACTTAGGTGCCTTCTGCCATTCTGCAATTCCCCCCTAAGGGATTTTCCCATCAGATGAAGGATCAGGAAAAAAGGAATCAGTGGCTGAGGCACAGGCTTAGACCCAGGTTTGCTGGCTTCAGGCCCCAGGTGGACGCCGCAGGCGGAAGTAACCAGGAAAGCGCTGGGACCGGGAGATGCCTGTGCCTTGTGCTTTGGTGCCCTCTGCTGGTCATGGACTTGGAGGCTGGGAAGGTACAGGGGGACCGAGTTGGAGGGCTGGCTGTGGCTCAGGGGAGAGGAGTGAACCAGAGTGTGGATCTGCAATTTGCAATAAAATCTCCCTGATACCTAGGTCCCTGCCCTATTTTCTCATTTTTTTACAAAGAGAAGCAGAAAGGGCAGAGATTCCAAAGCTGAGTAAAACAGAAGCTTTAAAGGAAGAATATTAAAAATTAAAAATGTAAAAGAAGAGCCTTCAGCCATTCCTTGAAGAAAGTGCTGTGCCCTATCCATTTCCCTCCTTTAATGCAGTCTGGGCTGGCAGTTCAGTGGTGTAGGCAAAAGGCCCGGACTTCAAGGCAGAGAAAGAACAACGCTCCTTGCACCCGCCCGGACGTGTGCCCACCTATTCTGATGTACTAAAAAATGGATTCAGTCTTTTTTTGCATCAGCTGTGCTCGAATATGCTGATGTTCGAGGCCTCACATCAGGGAAGTGTCGGATGGCTGTTAA
Organism: Meles meles; assembly: GCF_922984935.1. Lineage (NCBI taxonomy): Eukaryota > Metazoa > Chordata > Mammalia > Carnivora > Mustelidae > Meles > Meles meles. Next base: position 17,799,642 of record NC_060066.1, on the reverse strand, counting down.
TAAGGCCAGGGAAGCTCCAGAATGGAAGAGGAGTTAAAGTATCTTGAGGACGGACACGACAGGCCAGGGGCAGGCCTTTCACAGGCATATATTCTTGAACTCCCTAAGGTAGGAATTATCATCCCCGTTTTGTAACGTTCTGAACAGTTAGGTAACTTGCTCACAGTCACATAGCCAGTGTGTGCTGAAGCCAGGTGCAGGCCCCGCGGAGGGCACAGCAGACCCCAGACAGGCCGACCACCCAGAGGAGAGAGTGGACGTTGACCCCAAATGGGCAGCGGCTCCGGACAATGGTTTTGCAACATTTAGGAGGAGCCTTCGCTGCTGCCTGTCAAGGAAAAGAGAAGAGCGCATCTTGGAAGGGAAAAAGCTTGATGCTGAAGATGAAATCAGATTAGCTTTCCTGGGGTGACTGGTTGTTCTGAATCATCCAGCGCAAACAAGCATTTTGCCATCTGGTAATTACCTTGGGGCTGCGGTGTCAATCCCCTCGCCTTCATCCTGCCCTCCCTAGGAAAACACTGGCCCCTGGGTGGTCCAGATGGCCAGAGGCCTGTGCACAATGAACAGAGGCTGTGATCCATGTGAGCCTTTCTGCCACAGGAAGTCCTCCCATGCAAAAATACATTCGAGCAGACTTTCTTCCTCCTGAATGGCTCGTTAGAGAGTCAACGACTTCTGGGAAGGAAAGCATTCAAAGACCGTTGGACCTCTCTGTGCACCCCCTCCCCATCTCCTTTTTATTAAGCAGCTGAGATGCCTCCGTCCTCTGCCTTGTATGTGCACTACTGTGGGGCAGCCTCAAAGAACTAGTTCCTTCCCCGAGAAAAAAAAAAGGAGATGCTCTTTTTTCTTGATAACAGGCTTTTTTCTTATCTCAGGTTTTTCTACCCTTCCTCCACTTTCCTGCCCCCTGACAGTAGCCGTCAGTAGAAACGCCCTCTAAATGGACTTAATACAGCAACCTGGGGATCTCCAGCTCTCTCCCCCCAGACTGGAGAGTCCCTATCAGCCACTAGGAGGGGGGAAATCCAGTAGAAGAGACCAGAATTCACCAAGGAGTGAGGGGCAGATTTGATTACCCCAGATTCTCCACATCACACTGAAGGGAGAACTTTACCAGGCTCCTCAGAAGTCCTGGACTGCCTCCTGCTGGTCATTTTGTCCCAGACGTCTTCCCACAGCCTTCCAGAACTGAGGTGATATATGAATTAGAGACACATATTCTACTAAACATGACTTGGGACTCAATCTCTCTGAGCCTTGTTTTCATCCCACCTTAAAAAGGATGATGAAAGTAAATATATTTAAAAGGGATACTGTGATGATTAAACCCATTAATATAGGGATGCCTGGGTGACTTAGTCAGTTAAGCATCTGCCTTCAGCTCAGGTCATGATCCCAGGGCCCTAGGATCGAGCCCCACATCCTGCTCAGCGGGAAGTCTGCCTCTCCCTCTGCCTGCTGTTCCCCCTGCTTGTGCTCACTCTCTCTGACAAATAAAAATCATTAAACCCACCAATATATTTGCCCGATATATAGCAAGTTGCTCGTTCAAATTTTTGTATAACACAGTATCAATGTTAATCTTGATTTTATTATGGCTATTCATTGTTATAATCGGTGTATATTGACATCAGTATTACAAAGGTCAAAGTCATATTCATACCTGTCTTTGAGCTCAAAGTGTACAGTTTATCATCTGTGGTAATGATTCTCAGCCTGAGCACTACTGACATCTGGGCCAGATGATTCTACATCGTGAAGGGCTGTCCTGTGCCTCCCAGGACATTTAGCATCATCCCAAACTTCCACCTGCTAGACGCCAGTAGCACCTTCCCACCACTTGTGACAACCAACAATGTCCCCAGACATTGCAATTAATTGTCTCCTGGGCAGGGGCGGGAATCGCCCCTGGTTGAGAACCACTGATCTACCATATCCTGTGCCACACAATTTCTTCAACTTTCTTTCATGGCAAAAGGGGAGGGAGGATCCTTATATCATTCAAATGATGACTAGGTGACAGATGCTTTAAATGTTGGCTCACTTTTTTCCCACTGTGATGTATGCAGATGAAGAAATATAAAAGCCCAAGCCCGTTTCCCTGCAGAGGTGACTAGGGCTAAGGGAAGGCCACGTGTAATACCACCTGAGAAAGGAGAGCACGGGGGTTCGTGAACAGGTCCTAGAAAAGCCAGAACAAGAACGGAAGCTAGAGCCGCAGAAAGGAAACAAGAGAGTAGACTAAATGTCACAAAACTGGAAGAGACGAGAGGCCTAGGCCCCACTGGGATGCATTAATTCAGGGGACAGGATCAGCAGGTTCTAGCCAGAAGCTCAGGAGAAGCAAGTAACCAGCTCTGGGTTTCACAGGGTCCTCTAACCCAAAACTGAAGAGGAACAGCCACACACCACAAAAAGGTTCTCTCAGACTCTATGAAGGCGAGCGTGACCAGCTGGAGAAAAACAGGTCAGAACCAAGGAGAGACGTCAGATGAAGGCCACCACCGATTTCCAAGAGAAGTCTAGGTCTGAGCCAGATACCTGTGTTCACCTGTTTGCATAGCCTTTTTATCCTAAAATCCTTCCTGCTGGAATAAAGTAGATTATGAACACTGACCTATTCACTGAGACTGGTATTATTAGGTGACTCACCATGCAAAAAAAAAAAAAAGAGAGAGAGAAGAGAATGAAACAGACCAGAGGGACTGTCTCAGGGGAAGGCAGAGACGAAAACAGGGATGCTTCCTGTCAGTTTAGTCATAGCATCTGAAGTGCTAAGTGGGGCCACCTGTGCGACTGTTTGCCTGGTGCAAAGCAAAGATCATGGGAATGGGGGCTCAGATGAAACTGTGTGGGGGGCCTATCTGAAAGTGGCTAGTTAGGCAATGCCGGGTGGATTGTTTTTCTCCTCTGAGCTGTATATTTCTTTCTTTTGGAGCCAGGTAACAGCACTTGATTAGCTTGCTGTGAGGTGTGGAGAGAGAATTGCATGAAAGCCTCAGTATCAACCTTAGCTGAAGCAAAGAGAGTCATGGGGCTTTCCTCTATCACTAGAGCGTTGAGATAATTGAGATATCACTATAACATTAAGATAATGTCAAGGGCCTGCCACCGAGTTTCCCAATCTTTGGCAGAATCAACTGGTCAACCATTCCATCTAATAAGAAATTTTGCTTAGAGAGTCTCCCTCATTGTATTCTGATTCTGAGGATGTCCCTCGGTCCCACTGGTTTATTGGAAATCTAATTTCCCAGAACAGTTGCTTGAGCTTTTAATTCTACATTAAAAGGAAGAAATAAAGCCCAGTTCCAACTCAACGATTACTACTACCATGCCTTGAGAATCCCACCACCATTTGCTTCTAACCTCTAGCCATCCCATCCTACCCCCAACTCCTAGCCGAAGACTCAGACACAGGGGAGCTTCCAGCAGCCTTGCCAGTATGCACGTTTAGGGACAGAAGAGAAAGACCAGTCTCCACTGGCTCTAGAGAATACGTCCAAATACGTTCTCAAACACGGTGTTAGAAAAATACGGTTCATTTGGTTAAGCACATTCCCCCTTCCATCTCTGAGTCTAGGAGTAGCCACAAGGGACATTTCATCCATATGTTTCTCATTCATTCAAATGTAACTGACTAAAACACAGCTAAGCAGCATAAGGCCAAGATGGGTTTGTGTGCTGTATCATTTATTAATTTTGTTTTGACTCCAGAAGCAGTAAATTATATTTTCCTGAGAGCAAACGATGTCATCCCTCAAAATACCTACACTCAAGCTAAGCACAGAACCTCCATACTGTACCATAATTCTGCATGAATCATGCAGAAACACACATCTCAGTCCTGGGAGGGCAGGGATTCCCACTAAGTAGTTTGAAAAGATAAATCTAATAATTACAGTGGAATTTTACAGTTGGGAAAAAAGGTGTGCTTCCATAATACAGAGTACAGAATATAAACCATAAAAGTTGACAACAGCCTCTCAATGGCTGGAAATGTACAGGAGATGCCATGACTCTCAACCAGACAGAGGGACTGTATCAGAGCTGTTGTGGAGTGTACGTTTATATTCCTCAAAAGAGGAAATGAAATTTGAAAAACACTTATATAGAAGAGAAACACTACCTTTTGTCTTCCTCCAGAAATTTCAAATACGTTTAATATTGATGAGTTTGTTTCCTGCTTCTAAAGTTTGCAGTTAAATCTGTTTGATTTGTAAGCGGAAAATTATTTTTCAAAGATTTCTACTGTTATTACTGATACCAGATTAGATCTTTAGTCTCTGCTTATGTAGTAATTCTTGTTTTCTTCCTTGAAAGTGAACTCCCAGGTTAGGGAAAAGAAAAAGAGAAGACTTAGAGCCTGAATTTAGGGATTTAGAATTTAGAGCCTTGAATTTAAGGATTCAAGCTCAGTTCAACCACTCTTTAGTTTGGACAAGTTGTTGAGTCTGTTGAAACCTCAGTTGCTATATCTGTCAAATTTCTGTCATCCTCTGTCTTGCTTCTAGTGCCAGAAAATTTGTTAATTTTCGTAGTGCCTTTAAAAATGCAGATCCCCAAAAGGAAAGAAAAATTAACTCAAAAGAGGTAAAACCAAAGGTCTGAGCCAAAGGCTAAGAGCACAGACCTAATAGACCAGGACACAAAGGCCAAATTTCCCCAACAATTCATGGTCTCTCCCAGAGTCAGTGGCTCTTAGGTTATTACTGCTGTGGCTTATTAAGTAATAGGAAGGCAAGAAGGGACAGAAAATCCAAGGTTGGAGTGATAGAAAAAATAATACAACCACCACCCCAAAGATGTCCATGCCCTAATCTGAACCTCTAAATCTGTTACATGACAAAAGGGAATTTGCAGATGTGATTAAATTAAGACTCTTGAAAGACAGCATATACTGGATGATCCAGGTGGGCTTGATGTAATCACAAGGGCCCTCATAAGTGTGTGAAGGAAACAGGACAGTCAGAGAAAGATTTGAGGAGGCACTGATGCTTAGTTTGAAGACAGAGGAAGGGGTCACAAGCCAAGGAATGCAGGTGGCTTCTAGAAGTTAGGAAAGATTAATGATCAGGGTAAGGAGAGAACCTCAGCAGATGGAATTTATTCCAGGAAAATTCCATCAAGAATAAGTCACCTCTTGACTGATTTTCTCCAGTCCATCAATAGCTTTATTCATGTTAGTAACAATTTCAAATAGCATAAAATTAATCAGTCATTAAAATCATAAGACCATTCACCACCATCTTCCAGTTTCTGGCAAGTAAAAATGTTCATGTCACACTGAAATTCATGGTTTCACCTAAATTGTCCCCTCAAGATATCTAGCTGATAATCTTCAAATTAAAATGGACCATGAAAGGAAAAGACCTCTGACACCCTGGAAATCATCAGATTCAACCAACACACTTGAAGGTGACTTCAAAAGATGAGTTTCAGATGTGTTTCAGCAAGCAGTGGTGAGGAGGGGCCATTGTATGGGGTCTGGGGAAAAGGCCTTGGAAGGGGATTAATCACATAAGTGTTCATTATTCAATCAAATGTATTTATTCCATCAGTCATCACACTTTTCTTAATCACACCTATTATACGAAGGAGCTGATGAAAGGCAGGAAGATGTGCTTATTTGAGTGGAAAACAACAGTTTGAAAGCAGAGTTCGTCTGACATCAAAAGGGTGGCTCCCAATGGCCCTGCAAGGAACCATATGCTGGTTTTGGCACGTATGCTCCACCATCCTTCTGGGCATTCTCTATTTTACTTGGAGACTAAAAACAGAGATGGATGGATGGGTGGATTTTTTTGGATGGATGACAGGCCAGTCCATGATAAGGAAGATGAACATTTGTAGTGAGGAATGCAAGGTAAGGACAGGATGAGATTTCATCACTGCTGTCAAACAGTCTTACAAAACATTCAGCTAAAATCATTAAATTTAAAATCACTTTTCACATTAGCATCATTCAATTTACTAATTTGATCTGTACCTCTTCTACTGACCACTCCTCCCCATCTTACAAGCTTTTCCTGCCTCCCTAGCCATGGCAGAATAGTCTACTGTCTTACTTACCTTCTTCACCCCCTTCACTACATCCTCAATCCAGAAAAACTCAACTGAAAATAGGTAAGGCATGCCATTTGCCTCAAGACATTGTCCGATGTAACACTAAAATTCTGTCACAGCTGTTTCACCTTGTAACTTACATTCTTCCCCTTTTCTTTTGTTTTAATGTCAGATTTCAGTTTTATCAAACATATAGCACAAACATCCTCTATTTTATATCTCAAATCCATTTAGAAAAAAATAACTGTGTGATTCATTAAGTCCCTCCAAAAAACTATGGTACTTGGAGTATCTTCTTCATCCATTGTAATCAATTGTGGATTTTTTGTGTGTTTCTTCAACTTCGTCTTGTATGTGTTAGGAATCTATTTTCTCCAAGGACCAGACATCTATACCATGCCCTGACCCTAGCAAAAAATTTCTTCCCATGCCAAAGGCCTTTTTACAGTAACAATTAGTCCAGCATATATGGAATATTTACTGTGTACCAGATTTTCGATGAAGCACTTTCACATAAATTACCTCATCTAGTCCTCATCACAACCCTTTGAAGGAAACACTATTATTATAACCCTACTCTAAAGATAAGGCACATTGAGGTTAAATAAATATTCCAAGGCCTTAAGACTAATGAGTGCTGAATAAGACTTGAAGCCTCCTGGCCCAGGCCAGAACTCAAGCTCTTTGCCAGCTTACCACATGGTCTTAAAAGATGAGTAGTCGAATGTTCTTCTCGTCTTAGATCACCTTCTCTTATCACTCATCATTTCAGTGAATGTGAATTTAAATTTCTTATAGCCAATGACCTTGAATTTTCTCCTCTACCTCCTATCCCATCCAAACCTAATGATTCTGATATCTGAGATTCACCCACTTGCTCTAAAACATTTTTAATAGTCCAGTAGAAGCACCTGGATGACACTGTAAGGACCTATTTTTTATTTTTATTTTAGCCAGAGGCTTCCATTGAGGTTAAACAATAACTTTGTTGTTTAACCTTTAAACTATCACTGCTCCCCTTCCCGCAGGGGACTTAAAAACCAGCTCCAGGTGTGGAGGCCAAGAAAAATAAGGCTGTACCCACCTCAAGTTTAGCCCTGACATAAGTACAGCCATCTTGGCAAAGCAAAAGCTGGCACCTTGCACTGTAAGAGTGGGTTAGCATAAGAATGGCCATCCTGAAGGCCGGGAAGCCATTTTACTGAAGGCCGGGAAGCCATTTTACTGAGCGTCCCTAACCAGCCGACACCATGCACGTGACCTGAGATAAGAGAAACTAGCTAAAACCCGAAAAAAACAACTTAATCATATACCACCAGGGCGGTTAGGCGGTGGTGCCACAGGGACCAGATGTTAATAAAAAACAAATAGTTAACTTTCAGAGATCACAATCCTGCAAAACAGGAGTCTCCCTCGGTTTACAAATGTCCTAGTGATTTACAACAAAGAAGCTATCTTCTCAATAGTACAATTTCAAGAGACAAATAACTCAGTTCCTTAAGCCCTAATGTTGCCCTCCCCACCATAAAACTGAAGGAGGCTGAGGCAGAGGGAAATGTAAATAAAGTTAAATTTCTTCTAAACCTAAATCTCACCTAACCGCCAGTGTGATGCCGGGGTGGCGAAAAGCTAAACAAAGTTAAACTGCCAAAGTGTGGCACAAGATATGTATGTAGCTATGAAAAAGTGCCTTGAAAATGCTATATAAACCCTTGGTTTTGAGTGCTCGGGGTCCTTGTTGAAACCCACTGTGCCGGGCAGATACTTGGACCCCAGCTAGCTGGAAATAAACCTCGCTGTGTGACTTGCATTATCCGGAGTGTTCTTTGTCTAATTGAGGGGTGGTCGACTCCGTACCCTAAAAACGCAATCAGCTAACTGTCCCACTCTTGGTTATTATCTCAAGATCCTGGGATTGAGCCCTCTATCGGTCTCTACGCTCAGCAATGAGTCTGCTTGAGATTCTCTCTCCTTCTTCCTCTGCCCCTCCTGCTCCTGCTCGCTCACTGTCTCTCTCAGATAAATAACTCCTAAAAAAAAAAAAAGGCTATTTTGTTGAAATTCTCTACCATCAACCATTTAAAACTATGCCATTTGGGAAAGCTAAAGATGGAAGTTTTATGATTATATGAGTATTATGCTAGGCAGTTGAAAAACTCATCTAAACTAGACAATAATGGTCCCTTCCTCCTCCCTTCATATTCCACTTCAGAACATCAGTGTTTGTAGTGGAAAGTCATGGTAGGACTATTGTACTCAAAACTCAAGGAGGCCCAAGAGCATAGCAAGAGCAAGAAAGAAAGTATACAACCTGTAGTTATAGATCTGTGATGCAGCAAGAAATTCAGTACCTGAAACATTAGGTCTAGGTAAATAGTGACAGGCTAGTGAGCTAGCCTACCCCCAGAGCCCCCTGTCTTTAAAAATGAAATAAAGTGGTTCTGGAATCCTCTGACCTGACCAGGCCTCTTGCTCTGTTTGAGGAACTAAGAGTTCCCCAGAAGACACATCTCCTTATACCATTGCATGTCCTGTATCTCAATCATGTACTTTGGACCACAGGTCTACTATCCGGCAGTAGAATGAAGTAAAAGCAACCCAGCCAAGCCTGGTCACTGTTCTCATCAATATTCAAACCCAGACCAGCCTTCATGATCTAACCTAAGATGCTTAAGCAAGTATATGCAAACACATATACACACATTTTCTAATTAACATGGGATCACACTGAATAATAACTACTACTTTATAAATAGGAAGTTGGGGCTAGCTTAAAGGTAATTATACTAAATTTCACATCCTTAGTTGGATTTTTCACGTCATATTAGAACAGATATTATGGCACCCTCCTAAGTACTCAGCTAGACAACTAAAGGCTTAATTTCCCAAACCCCCTTGCAGCTAGGATTTTCCATGTGACACAGCTTCTTCCCAACAAATACCCTGTAAGACATGGGAGACATAAAAGGCCATCAACAGCAGAATTGCCCAGCTCTTCTGACACACATAATAATGGAGAAGTTAGGTTTCCCTGTGCGCACTGTCACAGGGCTGCTAGGTCTGTGCCCCGCTCTGTGGCAGCAAATGTAGCAGAAAGAATCCTATTTGCATTCTGCATACCCTTCAAAACATCTTTACTGCCCACACTCCCCACTCCAAGTTTTTGCATCAATTTTCTTGGTTTGGTCAGTCACATCAAACTTGACCTTTTTGAAGTGAATGCATTCTGGTGCCCTTGGGTCCTGGAGACCTCCTTTGCTGAAGCCTCATCTCTGAATCCACCACTTCACCAAGGAGTTGAATACAAACTAGGAAAATCTGAATTTCCTTTATTGATTTCAAAGTCACCTTATAGTTCAACCTGCTGAAGTGCAGACTTGTGAAAGAAACAAAAATAGTGGTCACTTGTGCATCATTCTTATTCATTTATTCAAAACCATTTAATGGATGACTCTGCAAGGTCAAGGCTTGCATCCCTCCTCTTAAGGAGCTCCCAGTTTAGTAAGGGAGACTGACAATAAAACAGGAAATGTTGAGTTGGAACACAGAGAGCAATGAGTGCTAGGCCTAGCTTTGGAGGGTCAGAACAAGTTTTGTCTGGGGAAGGGACATCGATGAACACTAAATCAAATGACAGGCAGGCAAAAGTGATGGAGGGCTAGAAAACATCATTTTAGGCAGAAGGAACAGCATGTGCAAGGGCCCTGAAATGATAGGGTCAAGAAAATGACTTACTCAGTGTTCCGTTCAAGCTGTCCAGAGTATGGCATGATTGTTACATCAAGACCGAAGCTGTTAGGCAGAGTCCAGATTATGGGATTCTTTTGATAAACTTGGTTTAAACTTGGTCTATTTCAATTTGAATGAAGGATTTTTTTTGGCACAGTATAATTTGGTAAGGGGAGAACAAGTACAAGAGCAAACAGGAGAGTATGCAGAAGGATGCTGGATGTCTAAAGGTGGGGAGGGAAGAAAATATTCCAGGAGACATGAAAACTCCAACAAGGAGCTACTGGGAGACATACCAGTTTGCACAGAGCTGCCTCCAAAACTTTGGGGGGAAAACACAGGGTCCAGAACGAGTGCACAATTAAAGAGGAGCCAGTTTGCTCTTCACAGCTTCATAGATCTGCCATATGGGTGGGGGACTCGGTAAACATTCCCTTCTCATAACTTGCCCAAGCAGGGCAGAAAGACCGTATCTGAGAGAGCAGGAAATATGCAACATTTTCCCAGTAGGAAGAGCTGGTGCTGCCTCCTGACACTGGTTCAGGGTCTCCCAGAGCCTCTCTAGGCCCCTGCTGGCTGCACCTTGAGTGACTATAGTCAAGGAGGGGAAGCTCTCATCTGAGCTACGAGAAAGGAAAACCCAACGTAGGGTGCTGAGTGGGAGAATTTATGGTTCATCAGCTCTCCATTCTCTATTGAGATAAATGTCCCCACCACAGCTCAGGCAAAGGCCTAGTCCACATCACTGAATTGAAAGTGATGTAAAATTTAAAAGCCTTTTTCAAAGATCTCATTCCAGAAAGCCAAAGCCAAGTAAAATATGTGATTACTTCCAAGATGAATGCCTCGCCTGGCAAGCTTTCCCGCTCTCCAGCTGTATGTTGGGGTCCCTTGTCTCAGCACATTAATTGATGTTTAAATCCAAATTTTATTGTTTCTTGTATGAGGAAATGCCTCCCAATTTTAAAAGAAAAATTAAAAGCTCCCTTGCATACAAAATGCAGTAACAACTTTGGGCCTGAGGAGTTCCAAAATCAAAAGAGTATTTTCTTTTCACCCCTGGCAGTTCCGGGGGCAAGCTGTATTCCCTAGCTAGGATATAAATCAGAAACATCATACTTGCAAGGAGACTTCCTTGGGCTTGAATTCCAGCTCTGTTTCTTTACTAATTGTGAGCTCTTGGAGACTCATTCACTTCCTTGAGTCTTGATTTCATTGTCTTTCATGGAGATGATAATAATCCCTCTTCTCTGAGTACTTACAAGGTTTAAATAAACAAGGCAGTGCTAGGGCCAAGCACAGGACTCAGCTCCCAGAGAGCTCAACACACAGGAGTTGGCTGTTCCGCAGAGACTGGTTATTTTTCTGCCATCGGAGAAACCACTTGACAAAGGCAAAGGCAAAAAGAGCCTGGCAGGTCATAGTTCACACTGGACTGATTTCCATTGGCCTGCCAGCCTCAGAGATGCCTCCCAGGGCATGCTCACAGAAAGGCAGACAGATGGAAGATCCAAGAGCAAATGAGAATGGTATCAATCCACTACGTGTTGTTTACCCTGTGTCTTAGTCACAGTTCGGGATGCTATAACAAAAGTCTGCATGATGTTAACAACATTGATTTCTCACGGGTCTAGAGGCTGGGATGTACAAGATCCAGGTGCCAGCACATTTGCTTCTTGGTGAAGGCCCTCTTTCTGGCTTGCAGCGGGCTGCTTTCTCACTGTGTGCTCATGTGACTAAGGGGGAAAACGGTGTCTCTTCCTCTTCTTATAAGGATACTGATCCCCTCATGGGGACTCCAACTTCATGATCTCATCTAAACCTAAGTACCTACCTTCCAAAGACCCCTGCTGCCATATTGGAAGTAGGGCTTCAACATAAGAGTTGAGGGGGGTGAGGATACAAACATTCAGTCCATGATACCATATATTAATGTATTCGTGCACTGCCTTAACAAATCCCAAGCTCACTTGCAAAGGTCATAAAGGCTAACACAAGGAGAGGACAATAGCATGGGGCCTGGTTGTGTCACTGCCCATGTGAGCCCCTTTACCACCCCTGCAACAGGGACATATCCCAGCATGAGTCAGAGGGAATTCCAAATGTGCTGTCCTGAAATTTGTATGTTATTGCCTTGTTTTCTTATGTCAGTTCAACCCTGGGTAGTTATCCTGATGTAAGCTGTACATCCCCTAGCCACCTCTTCCCCTCAGCCTCCCCACAAATATTGGTAAAAGGACAATAGAAGTTCCTGGGGGAAAAAATCCCACAAAGAGCTAGAGTGGGTTGTAAGGCTGAGTTCACGGTGGCACAGGCTCCTGTATATAAGGGAAAACCGCTAGTTTCATTCTTGCTCATCCAAAAACTGTAATTATAAAGAAAATAGAACAGGGCCTAGGTCAGTGCCTGGCACATGATAGGCTCTCAATAAATGTTTTCAACTAAACTGAATTAGAAATGGTTTCCAAATGAGCTCTACTGAAATATACATACATACACATGTATGCACATGCACGTACATACTCTAACATATCATATAAAAGGAATGAAGTAATTGAGGCGCCTGGGTGGCTCATGTTAAGCATCTGCCTTCAGCTCAGGTGATGATTCCAGGGTCCTGGGATCAAGCCCCACATCAGGATCCTTGCTCAACAGGAAGCCTGCTTTTCCTTCTCCCTCTGTAACTACCCCTGCCTGTGCTATCTCTCTCTCTCAAATAAATAAAATCTTTTAAAAAAAGGAATGAAGTATTGATAATGCTACAATGTGAATGAAGCTTGAAAACATTATGCTAAGTGAAAGAAACCAAATTAAGAAAGCCACATATTGTACAATTCCATTTCAATGAAATACCCAGAATAGGTAAATCCATAGAGACAGACTGTAGAGGGATGGTTGCTAGGGCCTGGGGGTGGGAGAGAATGGGGGAAAGGGGAACAGGAAGCACCTGCTTAAGGGACATGGGTCTCCTCTGGAGTGATGACTACGTTTTGAAACTAGACAGTGGAGGGTGTTGCTTAATAATGTAAATGTCCTAAATGCCACTAAATTGGATACTTTAAAAGGACTAATTTTCTTTTATGTGAATGTCACAATGGAAGTCTTCGGCCTATGTTTTTAAGACCCACAATAAGTGTTCCTGGTCCCCAGAGCCTTCTTCCTTGCCATTTGCACTAGTCAGCCCCCGCTAGACAGACACATATTTTCCTAATCTCTACAATATTTTACACAGGAAAAACAACCAGCTCTCCATTAGAGGCAGAACAGGTTTGGGAGAACTGAAGCTTATAAAAACTGGAGAGACCATTTAAGAAAAAGAATGCAAAATTATTATACAAAATCACGTACAAAAATATTTAATTAGCATGAGAAAAGAAATCACAGTAAAGAGCAAGTTTTTGAAAGCTAGTACTACAAACTTCACAAAATCCACTGAAAAACAGGCACGTTATCTTTTATTAATTAATTGCCTGTCATATACCTGCAACCGTTTTTTTTCTAGGTTTTTTAGCTACGTACATGTGATTGCCTCTATTTTACAGTATGAGCCCAACAGGCAACAGAAATAGAACTCAGTCTTCCATCTAGCATGCTGACTCAAAACTGTATCTTTAATGATAATTTAAGAAGTTCCTTTCAGCTTCACAACTCGATATTGGTAATATTCTGTACATTTAGGATTGTGATGAAATCTGAGGAAACCTCTATTTCGTTTATTTCATATGTAAGTTGCAAGACTTCAAGCTTCCAAGTTTTCTTTTGCAATGACTAAATGTAGCTACCCTCACACAGCCCCGGTGCCAGAAACCCAGGACAAGTTCAACTGTGAGACCACCTCTGCCCCTGGACTTTGCGTCAGGGCACCTGGTGAGTCCGCTGCGAGGAGAGGGTATTCCTGGAGGCCATCTCCAGTGGGACAGCCAGTAAAAACAGCACACACGGAAGGGGCTGAGAGCCACATAAATGGATCTCAGTGAGGTGATTCCAGCTCAGTTTCCCCTTAACTGGACCCCAACAATGCCTGAGACCCCTCAAGCAATGTCCCACAGTGGGAAATGGAGGGGGGATCAGAGTAGAAAAGTACCATGGTCTTAATCCACTTGAGTTCAAATACCTTAATTTTGCAAATTTTATAAAAATCAACAGCAAGCTAACATTGCGGGGCACCTCCAGGCTTTGGCAGCTGAGAGCTGAGAAACTTAGGCTCCACTGGCCTCAGTGCAAACCCACTCCTATTCTGGACGGAGAGGGGGAGAGCACATGGCAGCTCACCTTTTCTCTTGTTCTTTTTTTTTTTTTTTTAATAAACGTTTAATTTCTAAGAAAATAAAACATGCACATCGAAGTTTAAAAGTCAAACAGTACTAAAGTAGGCTATAAAAATAGCATGATCTGTCCTCCTCCTAACCTACCCCCAATTCCTGGTATTCGTAGGCCCTCACTTAGACACTATTTATTTTCTCTCTATTGGAAATAAACAATTTTCTTTCACCAGTAAATCACCTTATTTCTTCCTCCTCCTTCCATGTCCTCCACACACCAATGGCTTCTCACCAGACATAGAATCCAAGCCACTTTTTCCTATGTGACCACTTTCTTACTGGCCTCATCCCCCACCACTCCCTCCCCTGCTCACTCCACCAGCCGCGTTAGCACCTTCCAACTGTTCCTGCCCTCCAGCATCTGTGTATTAACTTTTTCCCCAATCCTATCTCCCATTCCCAGACCTAAACATTCGTTTTCCTACACTTGGTTGTATTTGAACATCCATTCCTCTCTTTACCTGTTGCATTTCTTATAAATTGACCCTAATTTTTCTTTGAACAAATCAACATCCTCATTCATTTAACAAATATTTGCTGGGACTTAAACTAGGTACAAGGGACATGGGGATGAAGGGAGACGTATTTGCCCTCATAGCCCTTACAATTTCATGGGGAAAACTGAGAAATTAGACTGAGGAAATTAAATTAAATCAAATTAAAACTGAGGGGGAAAAAAAGAGGAATTAGCATGGGATATGATGAGCATCATGACGAGAGAAGTTCATAGGAAGAGGCAAGGAGTCCCAACCTAGTCCAGGTCATCAAGGTGGTGTCCCAGAAGAGGCAGTTACATTGAGACCTGAAGTTGGAACAGAGTCCAGCAAAGCGGGCTTGGGAGGGGGGTGTTCTAGGCGGAAGGAAAAACCAATACGAAAAAAAAAAAGGGAGAGAAAGTAGTGCCACCAAGGTACTGACATGGGCCTGCTAAACCTTCAGTCTGGATTTCCCCCTGGGAAATGAGACAGATGCATTTCTTAGTTTATGGTTGGCAGCAAGAATTTTATTGCTCATTAATTTGTAAGCCTTCAGTAAAATAACAGTCCTCATTATCAATGCCTAATGAAATAAATAGAAGACATTACTAGATACCAAAAATGTACCTCTGCAAGGATTGACCCGAACCTGAGTGAAATAACGCATCCCGACAAATTAGGAGATCCTTCAAATTAAGCATCCTGTCTACTTGCCTTTATGAAGTAAATCATCATATTTATGGGGGAGGGGAGGTCTTACCTATGATACAGTAATATTAATACTGATACTAGCAGCAGTAGAAGGTGCCAATTGCTGAGTATTAGCCATGCCATTTTTCTCACCTTCACAATAACTCTACAAGGTGGGTGTTATGATCCTTCTTTACAACACAGAGGAAACTTGCATCAGAGAAGTTAAATGATTTCCTTAAGGTCACGTGGTCAAATATTCTTACTCAAAGTCCAGTCCATGATACCACACTGGCCAAATGGGTCTTCTAGATTCCTCCATTCATCCTTTTATGACCCCCTTGTAGACAGACAGTCGTGTCTTCATGCTGGTCCTGCTTGCTGCTATTCTTAGCAATTCTCCAAGCTCTGGAGTTGTTGGTTTAGGGATTAGGGAGACTTTCTTCCCATTTCTTTTCTTCGTTTCATCAAAATATACGTGTCCTTACTATCATTTCCTTAGGACCCTGCTTGGAAAAGCAGTGAGGTATTTTGGGAAGAATATAGTGGGATTAGGCTTCAGGAAACAGAAGTGGATACTTGGATTTCCCCCCTGCTGAAACACTCAATTCCTACATCTGTAAAATGAATTCTTGTGCAGATTTAGATGGGATAATAGATATAAAATCTCTAGAGAAATCAGAATGAAAGAGCTGATGTGATAAGCTCATTCAAATAAGGTTTTAATGGCTGCTAATGTTTTAATTATGTTTGCATCTGAACTGAGCCTTCAATGCCTTAAGGGAAAAATTCAAACTAGCATTTCAGACTCCTTGGCAAGCCAGTGTGGGAAGCACTGCTTGGGAGAGATGAGGGAATTAGAGGTGATCTATAAAGAATACCTAAATTATCTATAGGAAAATCAGTAAATGAATAGGGGCAACCCTGGTCTGCAGAGCTGATCTACACCCACACAGAACCTTCTACTCTGGGAAGATCCTCTAAAGAATGTCATTCCCCATGAAGACCACCAATGCACAGAGGGTTCAGAAGCCAGCAAAGGGATGGGGAGGTACAGGCATGGGATTCAGCTATCCCATCTAGATAATACAAGTGACATAGTCCAGGTGAGTGCCGGGTTTACAGAATGTCAAGGCTCAAAGATAACTGACCTGTCATCTGACCCAAGGCCTCTTTCCACAAGAGGAAATTAAGACCCAAAGAGATAAAGCAAACTGGCCAAATTCCTCAGGGACAGAACTGAGGCCAGACATCCCTCCTTCCAGGCCAAAGCTCTTTTTATTAATCCTATTGCCTCTTTAAACCTCAGAAAATGTCAGTGCACCACCTTCAACCCACCAGATTTACATTTCCCTAGTGCCTCCATCTTCCAGGTGGTTGGACTGTTACTTTCCAACATACTGACAGGCCATTCTAACTCTTCAGGGTGCCAAAGACTCGGGATTTCACAAAAGACCAAAGGAGCCAATAGTTTGTCTTTCTATCTCATGTGTGACTCTAACTGGAAAAAGTCAAAAGGCATGACTGAACCTTCAAAACATACAGAGACCAAAATGCTTTTCATGGTTTTATTTGCTTATTGGTTCCTCCCTTCCTTCAACAAACATTAGTTGTATGCCAGGCACTCTGCTTAGCACTGGATGGCCAAGCTGAAGAAGACACAATTCCTCCCAGCCAGGAATTATCGGACTATCAAAGAAGCTTAACACAAGTAACTGCTGTCACGTTGCTTTCAGAAAGGTACTTATAGAACCTGTGGCAAGGTAGGGCGGTGCAGAAAGGATTTATTTCCTTCATTTGTTCAATAATGACTTCAGAAAGGAGCTGCATTTGAAGAATGAGCAGAAGTTCGCCAAGCAGGGAAGGTGAAGAAGGACACTCTTGGCATGAGAGTTTTAATGT
This sequence comes from Meles meles, assembly GCF_922984935.1. Lineage (NCBI taxonomy): Eukaryota > Metazoa > Chordata > Mammalia > Carnivora > Mustelidae > Meles > Meles meles. The sequence continues at coordinate 17,782,454 of NC_060066.1, read as the reverse complement.
GTTTCGGGAGCTGATGATAGTACCATGTAACTGGGAGTGGGTTGCTTGGGAAGATTGACTGGAGACTGTTCTTTGTTGTTGTGCAACAAATTACCCCCAAAACTTAGAGGCTTACAACGATTACTTTTACGGTATCTGAGAGTTCTGTGGTTCAGGAATTTGGCAGAGCTCAGCTGGGAGACTCTTATGTTTCAAATGACATCAGTTAAGGTCACTCATTGATACTGGTCTTATCTTAGCCCAAATGGTTTCACTCAGATATCTGGTATTTTGTTGAGGCTGGATTTGAAAAAAAAAAAAAAAAGTAGGCACCACTGAAATCACCAACAGAACATCTATGCCTAGCCTCTCAGGGTAGCTGGACTTCTGACACAGCATCTCAGAGCACCCTGAAAAAGAAATAATACCCTATGGGGCAGGAAAAGGAAGCTGACATCTTCTTAATGCTGAGGCCAGAGACAGGCAAAGGGTCACCTCCACCAGATTACATTGGCAAAAATAGTCACAAAGCCCACCCAGAAACAAAAAGAGGGCATATAGGTCTTGCCTCTCTATCAGATGAGTGTCAAAGAATTTGCCACCATCTTTAATTTGTTACAGAGATGACTCTGGAGAAGAACTTCAGGACCACAATGAGAATCATATTAAGGAGTTTATATTTTATCCTGTTGGCAATAAATAAAGAGAGAGATTTTTCCTAACAGAGAAATACGTTTATTAGAATTTTTAGAGGACAATCATTCCCAAATCATGGTAGAGGTGAACGAAAAGAAAGAGTCTGTTGACCAAAAGACCCTGAAGAAGCTACTGTGATCATCCAGCTGTACTTTCTTCCTAGTTCTCAAGTAAACCCTGGAGTCCATTAACAGGGGAGAAGGAAGGACTGGCTTCGAGCTAAGCAATCAGCTGTGAGCAACACAATCCATAAATAAGATCTGGTGATCACCCAGAATGGAAGGAGAAAAGAGGAGCAAAGGAGTTGCGGATATGTTTTAAGGTTTATAGCTTGAGAGACTAAATAAATGATGATTCTATTAATTGAGATGGCAGTCTACTGGAGTTTATTATTTCAAAGGCTTACTACTCTTGGTGGGTTTATTGCTCCTATAATGACCCTCAGCTCTTATGAATGCCTCCTCTTCCTCCCTACTATCATCTGTTCACTTCCCCATCCCTTTCATTACTTGTATGTAAGGAAAAACTCATATATATATATATGTAAGTATTAAATATATGTATGTGTGTATACACACACACATATATATAAATAGAGAGATGGAGAGATATATACATAAAATTCATGTGACACTGTGCTACCAGAAACTCAGCAGAGTCCCTTATTCATTCTCTCCAAACTTGTGGCTTTCCATCTCTCATTTCACAAAGAGGTTCAAGGCCTTGCTACATAAGAATCAGTCAGAGGACTAATGAAAATTTCCAGTTCCCAGTGACTACTCCCGTGGATTCTAATTCAGTGGATCACAGAGGCTACAGGGCTTGGGAACCGCCACAATAAATGACTGATTTCACTGAATAGCGACAGTGGGTAATAGAAACACGCCAAAGGTGCTGATGGGAATGGAGCCCAGCCCTCTTGGAATGCTTCTAAACACCCTCTAGTAACACAGAGAGCATTTGGAAAGGCAGAAGTTTAGTGTTTGATGAGAAACAGGACATCGTTGTGCTAGTTTCTTTCTAGTCTTTAAATGTGATCTTTTATCAGAGGCACATATGTTTTCTATACCTTCGCATGTGGCTGCAGTTAGGCAGGAAACAAATTCCCTACTAGTTGAAAGATTTGGCCTTTCTTTCACGCCCACCAAGCATCATTTCTATCCTCTGTTAGAGAGACCCCAGGGAAATTATTAATCAGCTTGCCTGCCTGCAACACTTCCAGGATTTGGGTCATAAGAAGTACACTGGTCCCAACAAATGGCACAGCAACAGCCTGGAGATCACCTCCCTCCTCCAGCTGCCACCAACACTCTTGTCAGCAGGGCCCAGCTGGCTACTTCCATAAGGCTCTTCCCCATATGGCTCTGTGGCTCTAAGGAGGAACTCCCTCCCCCACATATCCCCCAGTCTTCTCTCTGGTCCCACTGGATAATTAGTGGTTCAGCTCAAGGCCTAGTCAAGCAAGGGTGATGGGCAATTTCATTTAAACATCCACAACCTTAGGGATTAGGCACAGATTTGCCTTCCAAATGGCCAGGCCCCATCAGCTGTGTAGGTCTGAGCTCAATGAACGGCACCTGGAAGCTCCACAGGCATGAAAATCTAAGCCCAGACCCTACTGGAAATTCAAGGAGGCCCCAAATATTGCCATATTTTTAAGATCCCAGGATATCAAAAAGTGAAGGATTGCCAAAGCAAAGTGGCACATTGACAGGAGGCCTTCTTCTTCCATTCTTGTCAGGGTGCCCACCCAAATCATCTCATTTGAAAGGACAAAAGCAAGTCTGAACTGAGGTCCTTCACCACACAAATCCAACCAGTTCTCCAGTCCAGCCCCCTCCCATCTCCCACTGAACAAGACTTCATCTAGAACCTCCAAGATAACCCTGTACCCAGGAAACTGGTGGCTTGGGAAGAAGAGAGAGCACTTCGGTAGAAGACCAGGGTTTGATCTGCTGTTCAGTTGGAAACTCAAAGACCACCCTAAAAAGTGTTGCCTCCCATTCTTTTTTTCTTTAACAGAAGAGTCTAACACATAATTATTAATTAATTATTATTCATAAGCTATTGTGAAATGGCCTGTGGTAAGCACTTGTTGAGCTTGGTGTTCAGTGGGCAATTCGAAAGGCCGAGGGCTGCCTTGCTGCACCTTATCCTTTGCTGGTGGAAGCCCTGTGTGCCCATTGGTTAGGGTGATGACTGTCATTCCTATTGCAGAGATCAGGAACCTTAGCCTCAGAGAGCTTACTTAACTTAGCAAGGCCGCAGAGCTTGCAGACAGCTGAGCCAGAGTTCAAACCCAGGCTTGCCTTGCCACCAGCCTGAATATTGCCCTTAACTGCTGGAAACTGTGATAAGGACTCCTAACTGGTCTGCTTGCCTTCAGTCTTGCCTCATCAATCCACCCCAATATGGAGAAATAAATGTCCAGCATGACGTATTTATTGTTCAAAGTCACATGTCTAATTAATAACACATGTATGACTTGAATCTCCTTCAAATATTCCTGCCATTATCCTCTGTATTTGATCACTGTGGTGACACTGAATAAATTAAGATCCCCAAACAGCTTTGCCTTGGCTTTTTGGGCAATGATAAATTAACTGCCTAGTGACCAAATGTGACAGGCGACCGTCTTACCAGCATCAATGTTATGGGTCCACAGAACATCCTTGAGCTGTCACAAATGCACAGAGTGGAAACTATTCTTTGACATAATAAGGCAACAATGTCCCTCTTTAAATCCTGTGGTCATTGGCATGAATGGCTAAGGTGGTGAGGGTAGGCACAGAGGGGAGGGATGGGGAGCACACGACTCTAATTTCTTGAATATGCGGCATCTGTCTCCGTAACAGGGAGCTCATGAATTTTCTTTCTTTTCATTTTCTCTGCTGAAGACAGTCTACAACTTCGTGCTGTCACAGAACAGTAGAAGCAATGGCTCAGTTTTTCCTATTTACGTAGCTAGGTCTGTCATGTCATTTTGACAGTTCTCCCACATTTTCAATAGTCACAAAAGCTTTTCTAGTAGGAGACTGAGTACATTTTCCTCCCCACCCCACCACCACGGTCCCGCTGTCACTAGGCTCCTGGCCACGGACGACCTTGACAAGATCTGGAAGGAAATCAGAGGAAAGAAATCCCCCCCCGGCCCCCGGCCCCCGGCGCTTGCCAGCGCGTATCCTTCCAGCTTGCCGACTGGCACTAGTAATCACAGGCATGTTTCTAGTTTGACGACCCCGACTTCTGCCTGAATCTCCTCTGAAAGTTGTCCAGGGAAGGGAGCCGGAACCGTGGACTTGACTTCTATCCCCACCGTATAGATTTCATTTAAACCCCCCCTTAATAAAGCCTTCCCTCCTTCTGATGAATCCATATACAAAAGCAGCAATTGAACCTCATGCATGGAAATCAAAGCCCAGATTATTGAATATCAAAGCTCACCGTGGGCACCCCCTCCCCAACCCTCCAGCCTGTTCCTCACCTCCTCCCCAGCACTGCCTCTCATCTGACAGCTTCCACCTGGACTCCCAAACCTCCCTGCTGGCCTGGTTTCCCACTCATAATTAAATTCAGAATGAATCGGCTCACAAAGGACCTTCAGAAACCCTTTATTCAACAACTGTTTCCTGAGCACCTACTATGTACTGGGCATTCTGCTTATCTCTGAGGACTTAAAAATTAATAAGACCCAGTCCCTGCTGATAGTCTAGAGAGTAAGAGAAAGCTATGAGAAAAATTACAATGTTGTGTATAGTGACCGTACAACTTAATAAGAGATCAAATCCTAAATTGTGTTTGCCTTTTTTCTTAACTCATTACTATATGTGTGACCGAAGCGCGTGGGCTCCCAAATCTTAAGAAGGAGCATTCGAGTCCCTGCTCTGCTACCCATTAGCTGTCTAATATGAGGAATATCACTTACTCTGTTCAGACCTCCACTGCCTGATCTTTAAAATGAACATCAAAATGGCACCAATGAAGAGAATCAATGTAAAACTCAAATAAGGTCCTCTCTGTGAGTGCCCTTTGTAAATCCTAAAGGATAATATAATTGCCTACACCACACTGGAATTGGCTCGAGGTCAAGGACTAAACCCTTATTCACTCCTGCAGTCCTGATGCCCAGAGCCCTGCCTGGATGATACCTCTGGGCTACCAGCTGGTCCACACTGCAGATTTTTGGACTATCAGCCTCTATAATCACATGAGCAAAGTCCTGATAATAAATCTCTTTCTCTATGTATCTTACTGGTTTTCTTGTTCGAGAGAACCCTGACTGATAACTGGTCTTGGGGACACAGTGGTTATCATGGAAATGTGCCTTGTGAGGCACTGTGTCAGGAAAACAAATTGAGCTTCCTGATTGTGGATCATCACACCAGAAACTTGCAGGGAACGGTCTGGCAATCCATTTCTCATAGCAAGTAAGAAGACAGGAGCTGGGTGTGTAGCAGGGGTTCTAGATGGAACTACTCTGGATGTGCCTGGAGGGTGGGTTGCCAGGAGGCAGCTCTGAGTCTATTTTGAGAGGGACAGAGAAACTCCCTGGAAAGGGATTCACCATCTCTAGCAAGAAAGTAAGGCACACAACTTGGGTCCAGCATGTGGCTGCCCGACACTGAGGCAGAAGTGACAGTGAATGGCCCAGTGGTCACTCTTCTGGGGACACGAGGCTTCTGCACTCCGGCTATGGCCCAGCAGGCTCGGTGGGCTGTGCAGCTTCAGGCTGACCCAGCAGTGGCTTTAGTGGCAAAGTAATTTAGCCTCAGAGGCCTGGGCTGCGGACATAATCTCACAAACACAAAGCTGGAACCAAGCTTGCCAGAAATGGGCAATTCTCGGACAGCCTGGAGGCTCCACCTGACCAAGCGAGTCAGAGCCAGAAGGAAGGGTTGTCCCTGCCATTATTGTGACTTGGTTTTTATATCCTCGGTTTGGAGCAGCCCAGGACACCCAAAGTGAAGCTGTTTATTCCTAGCTGTATTAAGAGGGCATTTGTGGAGACATATGTGTTGTCTTGTAAATTTCATACCTGGGAAGTAAAGGGAAGCAAAGAACGCCCAGCATCCCCAGATTGCCTTTCGGGTAATTCAACAGATGGGGCTAAATGCCAGGAGCCTGGTGCAGTGGCAGAGGAGGGACACAGAGGACCACTGAGGCAGAAAAGGCAAGGCGGGACTGGGAAGGTAGCCACTGGAAGGCAGCCCGGAGACAAGAGCGGGGACCCATGGGAGGAAGACCTGGAACCAACAAAGGAGAGAAAGGCAAGGGCCTGGATGCACTTGATTTTCCAAATTGCTCTGAAAAAGTTCAACTTTGCATCTCTACAAGGGAGAAGACAGTCTGTGGGGTCCGTGGATACCAACAGCACAAAGCACCGGGGTCTCCCTGCCCGCCCACCTATTGGATGAGGCCAGGCATTGCTCTCCTGGCTTGCCATCAGGCTCTTGCCGCCTCACTGGGGCTGGAAGCAGAGATCTGAAGGAGCTCATGCTCTGGGCATATTCCCTTTGAGTTCTCATCCCACTGACCAGCGTCAAACATCTGAACCTTCAGAAGAAGACAGACTGCCAGGAGGAGTTGGCTGGAATGCTTTAATAGAGCGGGAAGCCACAAAGCCCAGCTATCAGCCAAGCTCTCAGTTAGTGCTAATTCTTGCCTGAAGCATGTTCAAACAACTCCCTTTCATTCTTGAAGTAGAAAGCAGAACTCTTTCCCCATTAGTTTCTCTGCCTGGTAAAAAATAGGAAGTCTTTCTTTTCCCGACAAAATCGAAACTTTCCTCAGACATTTGTGCAATAATGGAGCCCAGCTCAGGCAAGGCTCATGGTGGGCCTGTGATTACAAGCCAGGTACTCACGAATGAGTCTGGTCTGCTCACTGTAGAACAGTTGCCCCTGAAATATTTTCTTTTCCTTCCAGAATAAAACCCTCTTCCTCTGAAAAAGGCAAAGCCATGGAGTCCGAGGCCCCAGTGAGTGACTGGTCTGATCTACTTCCATTTCCCCATAGCTTCCACACAAAGCTCTGCTCAGGAATGTCTGTCATATTGAACCGAAAGAGAAAGAATATAAAATATTAGAAAATAAAGGAGACACTGAGTCCTTCTTTACCTCAGAGAGGTAAAGATCTATGTCAAGAGTTAGCAGTCTTTTCTGTAAGGAGACAGTGAATATTTTAGGTTTTATGGGCCCACAAGCAAAATCAGGATCTCATGGGGATATGTACATAACTAAAAAACAAATATCCATAATTTTTTCCAGCCATTGGAAAATGTAAAAATCACTTTAGCTTTTAAGGATGATGAAAGAACAGGCAGCAAGGCTATGGGCCACAGTTTGCCAACCCCTGGCCTATGTCCTGGGCTATTCTACCCAAGGCCCATCTGCCTTTTCCAGGTTTAAATGTCTAACTCATGGAGCTCAAAGCAAAGGAAGAGAAGATGCAATGACTTGCCATCAATTTAATTTCCGATCATGAAATGCTTTTGTTCAACCCATGTTCAAATTTAAGCACAAATAGACAACACATACGGAATTAAATTTAGCTCCTGAGCCACACCAGCTGTAACTGTGTTTTAAAATGTATATGAAATGTATATAAAACAGGGGCACATGGATGACTCAGCTGAGCCTCTGACTCTTGGTTTCTGCTCAGGTTGTGATCTCATGGGTCATGATCTCACAGGTCAGAAAGGAGCTCGTATCTGGCTCCTTGCTCAGCAGGGAGTCTGCTTGAAGATTCTCTCCTTCTGCCTCTCTCCCCCCGCCTCCATTGTACACAAACACTCTCTCTCTCTCTCTCTCTTTAACAAATAAATCTTTAAAAAAAAAAAACCTAAATTAAATTAAGAAGAAAATGTAAGCTGGTCCAACCACTCTGGAAAACAGCATGGAGGTTCCTCAAAATGTTGAAAATAGAACTACCCTATGACCCAGCAATTGCACTACTGGGTATTTACCCTAAAGATACAAACATAGTGATCCGAAGGGGCACGTGTACCCGAATGTTTATAGCAGCAATGTCTACAATAGCCAGACTATGGAAAGAACCTAGATGTCCATCAACAGATGAATGGATCAAGAAGATGTGGTATATATACACAATGGAATACTATGCAGCCATCAAAAGAAATGAAATCTTGCCATTTGCGACGACGTGGATGGAACTAGAGCGTATCATGCTTAGTGAAATAAGTCAATCGGAGAAAGACAACTATCATATGATCTCCCTGATATGAGGACATGGAGAAGCAACATGGGGGGGTAGGGGGATAGGAGAAGAATAAATGAAACAAGATGGGATTGGGAGGGAGACAAACCATAAATGACTCTTAATCTCACAAAACAAACTGGGGGTTGCTGGGGGGAGGTGGGATTGGGAGAGGGGGAGCGGGCTATGGACATTGGGGAGGGGAGGCGAACCATAAGAGACTATGGACTCTGAAAAACAACCTGAGGGTTTTGAAGGGTCAGGGGTGGGAGGTTGGGGGAACAGGTGGTGGGTGATGGGGAGGGCACGTTTTGCATGGAGCACTGGGTGTTGTGCAAAAAGAATGAATACTGTTACGCTGAAAAAATAAATAAAAAGGGAAAAAAAAAAAAAGAAGAAAATGTAATACATACAAAACAACTGGCAAACCACAGAGTTTTCACCTAACGAAGGACACCGATTTCTTTGAAAGCTCGTAAGTCATGATAATACATCAGGGGAAAGGAATTACCCAGAACCATCTCCACAAATCTTTAGAATAAAGAATCATAACCAGATACGGTGATCCTGCTCTCTAGACTCAGATACACTTGGATTCAAGAGCTGACCAGTCCCTCATCGCCTGTGTTGCCTTGGGCGAGTTTCCAAACCTGTCTTCTCCGATAAAAAGAAAATAAAACCTATTTTACTGCAGGATTTTAAATAAGATGGGGGTCACATTCTGAAAGTTGTAATTAAAAAATGGAAATATATCTTTATCAAGTACTCATTAATAATTATACGAACTAATTTTTTTTAATTATATGGGAAAAGCAGCAGGCCTGTGGGCATTCACTGAGTGGGAGACATTATTTCCATCAGATTTTAAGCAGTGAGGACACTGGGCAGCACATGGCCTGCATCTTGGCAGGTGAGACGCATTCCTCCAGGATGGAACGTGAGAGGCAAGGTCGCACAGTCCCATGTGCCCCACCAAATACACTTCCCCACCAGCATCCTAGGATGCCAGAAAGCTCCATGTGTCTCAAGACTTCAGGTGAAGGCATTAAAAACAAACTCCAGCTAAGCATCACTGATTTTAATGCTACCTAAGTAAGAACTCTTGTTGACACAATCTCATATAATCCTCCCTGAAACTCTGGAAGCTGATCAAGGCAGACATTATTATTTCTATTTTATAGGCCAGAAAACAAACAAAAACTTGAACACAGAGTCAGAAAATATGAGGTTAAATTCCAAATGCCCTAGGAGTTACATGACCTCAAGCTTATTTGATCACCCTCAGCCTTGGTTTTCTTATCTGTAAAATGGGTATTGGCATTATGAGAGATTTTTATTTGAAATGCCTGGCACAGGCATCTGGAACATGGTGGAGGTCAATAAATATTAGTTTAAACTGTATGGCGAGATGACAAAAATAATACTTAAACGTTGTCTATTGACGTCAGCTTCTTCAAGCCACGTATGGCCAAATGCATCAGACAAGATGAGCTAAAATTCTCACAGTCTGCAAAAATGGGTCTCAGGGGATTGGTAAATTCTTTGAGTCTCCAAATGCACAAAACTGCTGCCAAATCCCAGAGCCTGCTGACCTATTGGAATGCCTTGGTCAAATTAACAGACATTCTTGGATTCTCAATATCTCCCCTTTTTTTCATTCAGATCTGAAGGACCAATGTTTCTGTATCATGCTACCCAAGGTGTTCTAACTCCATTAGTGACCTGCAACTCAGAGGGAATACATAAAACAAATGTCTGATCTTCTCCTAGCAATGTCTTCTAGGAGTATATCCAAAAAAATCATTTACCAATTCAACACCATTTTCCTGGCCACCTACTACCTACTAGATATACATGTGACTGACTCAAGGCTTTTCTTCTGTGGGACCCAGGCTGCCTACAGCATGGTGAAATAACATAATCTGATTTTAGGTGGTATCACTCTCTCATTTTCCTCCCGTTCTCAGATTGTCTCCTGATGTCCAGTCTCCCACCTCATTAAGATATCACTATTTCCAAAGTTCTATTTTTAGGCTTCTGCTCCTCTTTCTCAGGCTTCAATTGGCACCTTATGCTAACAATGCCAAATTAATATGAGTGATTTCCCTCATGAACTCCAGCTATCTATGTCCTTGTAGCTGGCCAGTGGTCTTCCCTACCTCCTTGTTGTCTTTATCATCACCACCCTACACACAGAGATTCAGAACCCTTAGAGATACACTAAACTTTCTTCTCTTGACCCCCACAACGGTTGTTACCATGTGTGGTCTTTTCTGCCTCTTAAATATCTCTCTGTGCCCAGAAATATCTCTCTGCTTGCCCAGAATGATCATCTCTTACCTGGATTACTGCAGTAATGTCCTCAGGGGTCTCTGGGAGCTGGGCATATAGCAATGAACACTAGAAACAAAAACCCCCGCTATCTGGCACCCTACGTCCTGGGGAGCAGAGAAAGTTACTACCTGGAGGCAGAGACAGAAATAGAATCCGAAGTGTAAAATGTCCAGTCCATTCATTTGTTCCCCCGTTCATTCATTCACCCATCCAGTTAGCACCCATTTAACGAGCAACTACTCCCTGTCGGCCACTTTGTTCAAATACTACACACACACACACACACACACACACACACACGTCAAAAGCTGATTTAGTGTCTACATCTCCTCCCCACTCTCATATCCTCCAAAAATTGTAAGCAATGTGGATTGCTTAGTAAATATTTGCTGAATTCATAATATTTGAACAGATGGTTAACTATGAAAGGCTGGGCAGCAAGGCACAGTCTGCCCCTTCAATATGTTCTGATGTATATCAATTTGTAACAGAAAAGTTAGAAACAAAAGTAATTGCTCAAACAGGAACCACCACTCTTCAAGGGCTCTTGCTTTGGGAACAGTGGAGCTGCTTACTGGGTCCGATCTGTTCCAGCAAGCAGGGCCGCCCATGAAAGCAGCAGACGCTTCGCCCATGCTGTTCCTGAGTCCTAAAGTGAGTCAGATTCTCAAACCTTCCTTCTCAGAGACAAGATAAAGGACAAAAAGGATAAAATGAGCTGAAGAGTCTCCTTTGCCCAGAAGGCAGGCACCCTAAAGTGCCTAGAACCATGTGTGGGGCCAGCACCGAGGGAGGTCCAAGCTCTCCAGGGGGCCCTAGTCTCTAGTGAACTCTTTCCAAGGAGAAAATTCCTCAAGTTCCATCTCCTTTCTGGAAACTCTGGCACTGAATTCTGCCTGTTCCCAAGGGAGACATTCATGCCACTGTGATCCCATAGACCCTCATCTGGGCTTTTGAATCCCCTCTGTGGGAGAAGAGTGACTGTGAATACTCCCAGCCAGAGAGCGCTTTGAAATTGATGGGAAATCCATCTCTAATTCCAAATTCCTCCCTAGAGCTCCTCTATCTCCCCCAGAACTATTCTGTCATTCTCTGATTAAGGGACATGTAGCTAAGGCTTACACAGAGTGCAGGCAGCCTGGAGGAGCTCATGTATCTCTTAGAATCAAAGGCTCTTAGAACTGGAAAAACCTTCACTGAAAGATCCACAAACACCCTTTATGTAACAGATAAGAAAATCAGACTCCAGGAGTATTGGTCTATGAGGGCTGCCGTAACAAATGCACAGACCAGGTGGCTTCAACAACAGAACTTGATTTTTCTGACAAGTTCGGGAGGCTCGAAGTCCAAGATCAAGGTGTCGGTATGGTTGGTTTCTTCTGAGGGCTATCTCCTGGGCTTGCAGATGGCCACCTTCTTGCTGTGTCCACACGTGGTCTTCCCTTTGTGCACACACACCTGTGGTGTCTCTTTGAGTATCCAAGTCTCTGTTTCTTGTAAGGACACCAGTCAGATTGGCTTAGGGGGTCACTCTACTAGCTTTGTGTTAACTTAATCACCTTTTTGAAGATCCTGCCTCCAAATACAGTCACGTTCTGAGGAGCCAGAGGATAGGGCTTCAACATACGAATGGCAGTTGGGGGGGGGGGGGGGGACCGACGGGGCGCAGGGCAGGGAGACACACAATTTGGCCTGTAACCCCAAGCCCCAGGTCCCCCAGACCTTCCCACAGCTATCTCCTTCTCAACATCCAGGTCTCACAGAAGCCTTTTCTGGCCATCAAACTAATGTTGTTTCCCTCAGTCACTTTATCTTCAAGACTATTTCCTTTTCGTCATAACCCTATTCGTTTTTCCCTATGAGAACAGCCACATGGAAGGCTCTAGAAGGGAATCTAAATTCTTTATCTTGGCTAATAAAGCCCGGATAGGATGCAGCCTCTGCCACCCTCCCCGGTGTCACCTCCCTCTCCCTCCACACTCCAAACACCCCGGCCTTCCTTCTGTTCCTCGAAAGGACATCTCAACTTCATTTCCATCTCAGGGCCTTTGTACCTGCTGGTCTCTTGGCCTGACACACACTTTCCTCAGGTGGCTTCTTGTCATTCAAATTCGGTTACTAATATGACTTCCTTAGAAAGGCTTTTCTGTGATGAGCCATTCTAATGCAACCCTCAAGTCACACATAATGGTACCAAAGCATCTGAACTTTCCATACAGCACACGATACCACCTGATATTTTTCTTGTTACCGACTCATTTCCTTATTAATTTCCAGCTTTCCTTCCCCTTCACTCTTCACTCCACACCCAAATATAAATGACATGAGAACAGCAGCTCTTTCTATCTTCTTCCCCATCATACCCTCCATGCTTAGAACAGTGTCTGGCCCAGTAAAGGTACCCACAAAGTTTGTAGGGTAAGTGATAAAATGAATGAATACTGCCCTGGAACAGGGTTTTTTCACCTCAGCAGTATTGAGAGTTTAGGCCAGGCAGCGCTTCACCCCCAACGCTGAAGGGTACAAAACAGCATCCCTGGCCTCTACCCACCAAACACCAGTCATGACCACCAAAAATATCTCCAAACCTTGCCAAATGTCCCCCCCAAATCACACCAGTTCAGAGCCAGTCACTAGACTGTAAGCTCCCAAGTGAAGGAAACTGTATCAGAAACTATCTGATACCCAAGACCTGCACAGTAGTTGCTAAATAAATGTTTACTGATGAAAAATTCGTTTCACAAGATGTGAAAACAGATCACACAGTGTTCCAGAACCCATTCTTCAATACGATCTGGCCACTTACTACTTATGTGATCTTAAGAAATTCACTTGACTTTCTCAAGCCTGTGCTTCCTCATCCACTACATAGAAATAGCAGAAATACAGAAATTCCTGCTTTCTAAACCATTAGGGATGACAGAAGAGTGCTATTATTTATTGGTTCCCAAGCTGTGCGTTTTTACTTCACCTCTTGCTAACTTTTGCGTGAAATAACTTCAAAAGAGACTATTTCCTTCTAATTGCCAGAGCTTGGCTTTAGTATTTACCTGATCCCTTCTCTTTCCAGCAAGTGGGGCACTTCCTGTGTTTTGTAAAGTTCTGTCCCTTGGTCCACATCACTTCAGACTCATCAATGGAGTTCTTTCAGTCAGCTCTTAGGATAAGGTCTGCCTTGGACACTGTTATCACTGGACAACCTGGGTTGTTTACGATGCTCCTACTTCAGACTTCAGAAAAAGTATGTTCCACCATAAATATTATCCTTTCTTTGGGCCCCCTGATGTCTCAGTCTTCCCTCAAGCAGCTTCCAAGTAGAATTAACTTCTTCCTCCCTCAACCAATTATACTATCTTCTTCTTACCTCAAAGTACCTTCTAATAGAACAGTGGATGTATCTGTAAGCTTTTTGGGGTGGGTGGGGGAGAGATCCTGGGGTGTTTGAGTAAGGAGATTATAACATGCGTCCTCCTCTCTTTGCCACCACAGCCCAGAAGAAAAAAAAAGAAGTTAACAGTCAGAAATACACATATTCCTCTGGGAATCTTGAAAGTACATGAAATCTGCTTTTTAGATTAGGAAAGACAAATCATATTTCCATGAATTCTAAAAGAGGATACAATTTACAGTATGTATTTTTTGATCAAAGCCAAAAAAAAAAAAGGAAAAAGAAAAAGAAAAAGGCAGAGAGGCGCAAAGAAAGACAAGCTATGAGCGCCATCTCATGGAGAAGTTGACCTTGGCCCCCTCAGCGTATGCCCTTCCATTCTCTGGCCTCACCCAAGCACATGACTGAGGGGCACCACTAACCCTGACACATTTTACCACACACACACACACACACACACACACACACACAGACTTGTTGCCCTGTTGCCTGCATGTCACATCAAAATGAGAGCCATGTCTGTCAAAGTTAGCTCAAACCCTCATTCTCTTATCTAGATCTGAGCAATAGCCCCCAGCAACACCAGGCAATGTCAAAGATGAATCTTGCTGCCGATAGTTGATTCAATGGTGATGGGATAATCCTGGGTTCACGACATGGCCCCTAGACCATGGAAGCTTAACTGCAGCCCCTGTAGTATGCTCTGGCCATTCCCTAGACCCAGGTCCACTCTCTGTTCAACCCTTCCCTGGCCTTGAGCTTTCAAAATGAAATTCCATACCAGCATAGCTCACATTGTCTCTACCTTGCTCAAACTCCCAGGCCATGCTGCCCAGAACCTTAGAGTATTGCCAACATACTGGAAATTGGACCTCCGTGTCCAAGCACACACCTGGACAAACACCCAAGAACTCACCACATCCACTGGACATTGTGCGGCAGCTGTTCCTGCCAGTTAACTCTTCCCAGCACCCACCTACCAAGTCAGGTTTTTCCTGCAGGCCATCCTGTTACAGTCCCAACAAGCCTCCCACCTGACTTCCTATGAGTTCCTGCTCATCCACCCAAGTCTAAGACCCTGATGTGCCTTACATTCATCTCTAGCCAGTTCATCATAACAGAGGACAGACTTGAGTCCAAGAAAGGAAGAATGGACATGTTTGCCCAGAAAGTCATTTGATTCCAAAAAATCAAACTGTCACGTAGTGTCCGATGATGAAGCCTTATACCTAATCATGAAGAGTGATGCTGGAGGAAGAATCCAGATTCAAACATCACTGAGTCAGGAGGCTGAGGGAGTAAATGGTATGGGTCAGGTATCAGACAATCGAGGCGACTAGAAGCACACACCCACTGTGACAGCTGAATTTATGTGTCAACTTGGCCAGGCAATGGTGCCCAGATATTTGGTTAGACATTATTCAAGATGTTCTTGTAAAGGTGGACTTTTTTGGAGAAGATCTGCATTTAAGTGGGTGGACTTATTTTGGGGTGGGGGTGGCTCAGTCATTTGAGAGCACCAGTCGAACAAAGACTGAACTCCCTCTAGCAAGAAGGGACGCTGTCAGCAGACAGACGGCCTTTGGACTCAGACCCCATCTCTCATCTGGGTGTCTACCTGCTGGTCTACCCTGTACATTTTAGACTTGCCAAGCCACCACAATCACCAATTCCTTAAAATAAACACACGTGTGTGTGCGCGCGCACACACACATACACACATCTTGTTGGTTTTGTTCCTCTGTAGAACACTGACTAATATACCTACCTCAAGGGACCAGCTATTACTCAGATCCAGCTAATCTTTCAGACCAAAAAAAAAAAATATATATATGTTTAGACCACTACCAACCAGCCTATGAGACATCAGTTAGGATGTCTGAGCTAGAACTGAGACAGAACCTGCACTCATTTTAAGCAAAACTGCAGCATCTCTGCCCATCCAACTCAGAGACATCAAACCCTCCTGCTCCCATTCCTCCTATGTGCTCACCCTTCCCAGTCTTTCCTTCTAACCACGGTTCTCCCCTCTTTCCTCAGCACTGGTTCAGCAAAGAACATAAGACAGCATAATATTTATACAGGCCAGGGACATAATCATCATGACAATCCTGTGCAGCAGACACAATCACCCTCCCCGCTTGACAAATGAGGAACAAGCTGAGAGAAGTGCAGTAACTCGCCCAAGGTCACACAGGAAGCGGAGGGCAGGCAGTCAGATCCTGGACTGTCTGGGTCCAGAGCTCAAGGCCCATGAAGCTGGCTTAGTGGAGACCTTCTTTAAAAAATGTCCGTTTTTCAGCAACTCAGGCTGGTTTGCTCATCTCCAGTAAAGGTGATAACAGCCTTCTGGCACAAGCCAGAGGTACGGTCAGTGTTCACCGCAGAAAACAGGCAACACACATGTGAAACTCATCGGGTTTCTCCAGCAGAATGACAACTTTATCACCACAGCGTAACCTGAACACCCTTCCCACAGCTGCAGCCAGAGCAGTAAATCTGAAACCGAAATCCGATCCTGACACAGACTGTTTAAACCCTTCCTGTGGCTTAAGGACCTCCTGCCTCTCCTCAGCATTTGACCTGAGAGCCAGAATGGAGCTGAATCTCCAAATGGAGATCAAAGTGGCCATCCCAGAGGGGGAGAGGTGATTCCAGAGGCTCAGCCAGGTAAACTAGGGGATCTGGAGACTTGAAAGAGGGCGGGTCTTCCTATGTTGTTGTTCTTACTAGTTACGAGGATGGACTGTGGCCCGCCCAGCTTCTCTGTTCTCAGCACCTTTCCCAACCTTCCATAGGTAATGTGCCAATATTCCCTTTCCAGGAAGATAAAGCCATTGAGCTTTACCCTACATTCCCCAGAAACACAGGTGGGAAGAAACCTCTATCTCTGCACAGATGTTGTTTCCCATTGTAGGTGAAATAGTTACTCCCACCCAAGCCCCTTCTCAGTCTGGTCTCCAATGGGACATCACAAGCCTCCAGGTTGGCTCCAGAGTGATTTCTGGCAAGAGAGCGACTAAAGGAGGCCAGGCTTTCTGCCAAATTCTGTTCTTGTGAAAAATCAGTTAGCCCATTCTTACCAGACGTATAAAATAGTCTGTAATAAATGTTTCCTGAAAATGTCAGGGGAATTTTTCCATCTTTACATGCTAAGGTTATAAGAGAGTCACTGAAGCCCAGAATTAGTCATGCAAGCTGCGGAAACCAGATATCTAATCAAGCCCAAAAAAAAAAAAAAAAAAAAAAAAAAAGCAACAACAAAAAGAAAATGCCCAAAAGCTCTGTTCCCCCTCATCTATGTTCCTTTACAGTCGTTGCAAAGGTCAAAGATTAACTTCATAAATCTGTTTGAGATGTTGAGATGAGACTACCACAGAATCTAATTGCCTGGAAAACAGGTCTGATGGATATCTTTAGGAACACAAGCAGCTTCAGTTAGACAATCACTTCCACCCCAGAAGGATGCCTGGAAATCAGAACAGGGGTGCCGGAAGCACCTCGGTGTCTTCTGAACCAGGAGGGGGCTGACTCCCTTGTGGCTAAGTAACTGATTTAGGGGAATATAGCCAGTTATGAGCAAAACGAGGTATCCTGATAGAAAGGTCATTTGTCTTTTCCAATTACCAGTGGTCTTCAAACTGGGCTATGGTCACAGGATGACCTCACAAGGCAGACATGGGCCCAAATAAACTAGTTTTAGAGGAGGCAAGTTGCAGATCTGCAATGTTCAAATGAATGAGTAATCTTTTGTAAAACTGAGCTGTATGAGAAAGCACTTTGAAGCAGTATGCCAATTCCTTCCCAGCCTCCCTCCCCATTCTTCACCCCTCTAGGGGGGAAAAAAGGCGTAATTTGTAGTCACACAAAGGATACAACAAATCCAAAGTGCCAAACAAGGGATAATGCAACATTCTGACATTTGCAGAGCTTCCACCAATAGGGAAATGTAACTTCTGCCCATTTGTCATTAAGAGAAGCATTTCCAATAATAATTTACTCTTACAGCTAATATTTATTAAAACATACAGCATACACACATATGTTTCTTTGATCAATTGTGAACTCTTACTAATTATAATGATAATTCAATCCAAAAGAAATTTGTTTTGAAACCTAGAGCCTTGGAGTCCCAGGAAATAACTTTTGTTTCAATGTTTAAACATATTTTTGTTGCAGAGAAGTGTCATAGGTTGATCAGTAAAAGACCTTCAAACATGAAAATATGTTACAATAAGAGAAAATTTTTATTGTGATGGAAGAAGAATCGAAATGTGATTTTTAAGGCAGAGAGATGGGATATAGAATTTCCTGCTTATTAAGTAAAAGCCTGTTCATGTGTGCGTTCATTTCTTTAATTAGATGACAGTGGGCATCAGATGACTGTGGTGTCTATGCCACTGAATTACTTTAAAAGGCTGATGCATTATTTTATATTCAATATTTATAATATGCTCAATATTTATAATGCATTAGAAATTTTGTCCTCTGCAATTATTTAAATTTATGAAAAAAAAATCTTGTAAGTCTAGAAATGTGTAAAGGTGTACTTAATTCTTCAAAATACTTTTAGGACATAAAGGAGCAAAAAAGCTTTGAAGAACATTCATTTTTTACTTGCTTTGTGGATGAGCAGTAGAATAGTAGTGAAAAACAGAACTCTGGCCTTTGAAGCCTATCATGCTATGGGTCCAATATGTCAGTCCGAGTCGGATGTTTGCCAGAGACCAGCTAGATGTCCAGCAAACCCACTTCTTCCTGGAAACGCTCCTAAACTACATTTCCAACATTCTACATCTGAGTTAAAAAGAAAGAAAAAAAAAAGTCTTTTCTGCACATATAAAGTCATTTACTTAACAAAATTAAGTAGAAATTTGCCTTTTTAAAAAAGGACCTTCTCAGAGCCTTCAGTATGCTAATATTTAATTAAAACCCTGCATCCCCCCAAGCTTATGTGCACGTGGGACCCTTTTTGCCAGAGTACATATTTACATGTGCAGAAGGCTGATTCCTCCGCAGCATCTGAAGATGCCGCAGGCTTTCTGCTCTCCAGAAACTTCCTGCTGCAGCTCCCTTCACGGTGAACGCTCCTCCATCCTCCCAACCCCTGCCTCCATGGGTCCAAAACTTCCCTGTCCTTCAAGGCCCCCTCTCCACCTCTTATCCGCAACTGCCCTTAGAGCCTCCCTCCTGGACCCAATCTGAGTCCAGCTCGCCCTGCTCCGCTTCCTACTGCTTCTCTGTGAGAGTCCTCCTCACATTCTACCTCATCTAATTGTGTCATCACATCCTATCTCCTATGCTAAGCAGTAGATCTCTGAAAGCAAAAACCAAGTATCATTTATCTTTGTAGCTGCTCGCCTCCCTCCAAACATTTATAACACGGTATATGCTCAATAATTGTTCTACTATGACTGACACTTCAAAGCATAAATCAACCCAGCTAACTTCTAAAGGTCTACCTAACACATACGGTCTGGCTTTTCTGTTGATTGGGTGAGCCTAAAATTTTGCAATATTCGGTATATGCTGGTATGCCACGTCAAGGCCAAGTTTCCTTGAGCAATCACTGGCAAGTTAATACCTTGGATATAGGTGGGAAAAAAACGCCATTGCCTCATTACTTTAGCATAATATGTTTTTTGCCAAGAAGTAATTTCATGAGTCACAAACCTCTTTCTTATGGCACCAGTAGCCACCTTACACAATGTACTAATGAAGAACTGTCACATGAAGCAGCAACAAAGGAAAGATCAAGTTCTGACCCATGCTGAGTTTTTGGAACAGCTGGCCTTTCTGCAAGCCAGGCCCATGTACCAGGAATGTTTGCTCTGGCCCTGACTACCCAAATCTTCAAAAAAAAAAAGGAGCTCATATTTTCCCCTGCCCTTCAATCAGTGCAATGGTTTAACAAATGTTCTAATTCAATAACCCAGTTGGCATTTTCTGAACAGTTAAGTATTTGCCCAGCACAATCACCTGTCCCTGCTAGCGGCATTTTAAGAAGGACGATTCTAACACAAATTGTCCTAGAAAGAGATATGCAAAGGGTCCCTGTGAAACAGCTATCACTTGTCCATAATAACCATTTTCCCCTTCCTCATTAGAACAATGTCCCAATTTTCTTGGGGGCAGAAACATATCCAGCTACTATTCTAAATTTCCTGACCTCATTTTCAGCTCTATGTGGCCATGAGACTAACTGTGGCCCAAGACAGTCGGCAGAAATATGGGGTCTTCCAGCAGGATTGAGTAATAGGAGCTGACTCAGCAGGTGAACCCTTTTGTCCTTCCTGCCATCCTCTGTCCTGGTAGGACTTGGGACACTGCTGTAACAGCCGGCACTCCAATACCCATCTTGAACCTTGAGGTGGCCTTGAGATGGGAACCTTTGAGCAGAAAGGTAGAAGGAGGCTTTCTCACCTGGAAGATCAGGACACCAAACCAGCCCCATCATCCTATCTTTCGTCTTCTTTAATAAGAGAAGATGAAATCTTTAAAATAAACTATTGCTTGATGGTTTCTGTTACAAAGAGCCAAAATGAATTCTTGGCCCTTGAGCTTGGCAGGTTCACTGGCCATTGTACCTCAACCTGAGGATTAAAGAAGATCTCAAATCAACACTGGCTGCTCCAGGGGTTTGATTCGACCCTCACTGTGCACTCTGTCTACCTGAACTTGTTCTTCCATATTCTGAGCTTGTTTGTTTTCCCTCCAACTTTGATAGCTGCTTCAGGCCCCTTCATCTAAGAAACACCTGGGTTCACCTGCTGGTTGCTAAATTTTACCTGCCTTCCCAGTTCTTTTCTCTACATGCTGCCTTTGTCCTGGAGTCCCCCAGTGACCTAGGCAAGGAAAACATTCTAATATAGCCCTCCAGCACCACAAAAACCCCATTAAAAAAACTCGGACCTTTTGCCCAGACACCACTTCAGACGGAGAAAATCTGAAGGTCTCTGGATAGACAAGCAGGTGCCAGAACCACCACATACAGTTGTACAAGCTGTACACTGCACCATTTTAGGGGCTGTCATTCACATGGCATTCTACCATGTGTCTATGCATGGTCTATGCTGTAGAAGTGGCCCTATTCTCACTGTTTAGTGGGGACAAGTCGGAGTGGAGCTAGCACTGTTGCCGGGCGGGCCCATTGGCTCATCAGGCAAAGTATCATCTCCTGCTACTGTGATTCCCTTGTTGCAATAATACCACATCCAAAACACCCAGGAAACTGCCACAAATGATACAGCTTACTCTTATTTGTGCTGCTGTACTTCAGGAAAACTGCTCATATCATGCCCCTGCAAACGGGAAAGAGTCATGTATGAACAGTTGTAACAGGGACTTTGAAGAAAGTCATTACCACCATTCTTAGTGATAACAATAAAGGCATAATTATCATAGCACATTCATCTGTTTCCTCCTTGAATAATTATAACCTACTCTGAAATAAAAATTATTAATAGTATGATATAGTAGAAAAAGGAAACTCCGAGAAATAGATGATTTTCCTAAAATTTATTTTAAAGATTTTTATGTTTATTTATTTGTCAGAGAGAGAGAGAGAGTGAGCACAGGCAGACAGAGTGGCAGAGGGAGAAGCAGGCTCCCTGCGGAGCAAGGAGCCCGATGTGGGACTCGATCCCAGGACACTGGGATCATGACCTGAGCTGAAGGCAGCTGCTTAACCAACTGAGCCACCCAGGCGTCCCATGATTTTCCTAAAATTTATTTGCCTGGAAGAAGAGAAGCAGAGTTTAAACCCAGGACCTCCAGGTACAAAGCCGACGTTCCTTCTCTAATGTGCTCACACATTAACGGTTTGGGAACTAGTCATCATTATCATCCCCACTTTATTATTAAGGAAAAGTTTTTAAATTAATAGCTTCAGGTATTTAACCAAGGAAAATGACTCTGTCTGGACTTTGAACCCAACTCTTCTCTGGATCCTGGGCTCCTTCCCCCACCAGAATGTTACATTTTTCAAATCACTCATACTCACCTGATCTTCAAACTAATTCATCCAACCCCAATCCCATGGCTTCCTTTGCTGGACTATGGGAAGGCATCCAGAAAGGAGCTGAGGCATAAAGAACGAGGCTGGTGCACATGAGGAATGTCTTTCAAGTGCATCGGCAGGGTCCACCAGCTCACCTTGTGCTCCAGCAGCTGGCCACTCAGGACAACACCAGGTGCAGGTCCCTGCCCCAGAGGGGACGTACTCCACCAGAGCCAATCAGTGCAGACTGAGGCCAACCTAAATGCACCAGTAGATGTTGAAGAGAAAACCACATTGAAACCAACTTGGGAGACGCCATCCAGTTCCGATGAAACGGCGGCAGAGATCACCAATGTCTGCCATGGGACACTAATAGAGCATGGGAGGAGGGAAAGCTATTGCTGTCCAGGGATGGACCAGGTACAGAAGGATGGAATAGTTCCTAATATAAAGACACCTGAAATAGAGTGTGAGCCTTGGGACCATCTCCAGAAAGGTTCTGGACCAAGGCCAATGAGATCTTATTTATTTATTTATTTTTAGATTTTAACCTCAGAATACTCACCACCTGCCCTCCCTCTTCACTATTCTCCCTATGTCTTCCAAATATTCAGTAATTGTGGCGCGCGTACGCACGCGCACACAGACATACACACACACTTTACTCCTATGAAGTCGTCTAAATGAGCAAACAAAGGTCAGGAAAATCTGAAGAGCAAACAGCTCACACAATGATTATGTGTAGAGGGAGGCACACGGGAACATGGGACCAGGAGGCCCTACCAGCTTTGCCTTCGTCCAGAGCTTATTAAAGAAAGAGGATTTTAGAAAGGAAACATTTTTACTGAACTTGACAGACACAGAATCCCAGGTAGGCCAGGAGAGCAAAGGCAGACTCAGATCTGAGAGGCCCCTGAAGACTGAACAGCAGAGTCTGAGCGATCACTCATAGGCAGCACTAACCTTTGCTCCAGCCCAAATCCCACCCCCCAGTATGAAGTTAGGACCCAGACAGCATATCTGAGCAAGAACAAGGAATAAGGCACAGGAGGTCTCAGGGGGAAAAGAATGTGAGAAATTTTCCTCCAAATCAATTTGCATTGGTCCAGGTCTCTGTCTTTAGCAGTCTTAAAGACATGGCCTTTGTCACCACAGACCTTTTGAAGGCCATGGTCCAACTTCATCTGCCAACCAACCATCCCCAAGGGGAGAACGAGGTCCAAAAAGGTGAGGTGACGGGTGCATAGACAGTTTATGCTGGAGTCACAGCCAGAAATCAAAGTCTCAAATACTTTTGAAAAACCCAACCTTCCCTCTGAGAGTTGCCACTTAGAGACACCATCCACCTTTTCATAACTGCTCAGCATGTGGAGATTCCCACAGACCAGCCTATGAGGCAGGATTGGGTTTGCCTGCATAGAACAAAGAAGTTACAAATAAGAGTGCATTGCTCAGCCATATAAAAGAATTCGAGAGTAGATAGTCTAGGGATGCTATGGAAACCATGTGAAGTTGTCCAGGCCTCAGGCTCCTCCCAGCTCACCACACCACCATCTCCGGAGTAGAGCTCTTGTTCTCATGGTCCAAGATGCTTGCTAGCACTCTAGCTTAGACCTCTGACAACAGAAGGGAGGAAAAGTAAGAAAAGAGATCTGTGTGCTTCCTGTAAGGACACTTCTTGAATTCACTCACAAAACTGGTATCACTGGTCAAAACTTCCATCAAAAGTCTCCTTCCCAGCTACAAGGAGCATGGGCAAGGCATTCATGTAATCATTGGCAATATGCCCATCTCTGTGAGGATGAAGGGAAAACAGATATGGGGGACAACATGGGTCTCTGTCATACCCAGGGCCAGTCATCTAAGTCCCCCACTGAAAGGAAATTGGGTAAGAGAAGCTACATGAGTAAGTCAAAGAAGTCTCATGCCCTAATGGCATCTTAAGTAAGAAGAACATGACTTAGCAGCAAAGAGAAAGGAGAAAGCTTTTCACGGAGAAAATCTCCCAGACAAAGACCTAGAAGAGGGGATATTAAATGCTAATGCAGGGCGCCTGAGTGACTCGGTTGGTTAAGCATCTGCCTTCAGCTCAGGTCATGATCCCAGGGTCCTGGGATGGAGCCCCACATAAGGCTCTCTGCTCACAGGGGGCCTGCTTCTCCCTCTGCCCCTCTCTCTCCCAGCTCATGCTCCCTCTCTCTCTCTCTCTCACTAGCTCTCTCAAATAAATAAATAATATCTTTTTTTTAAGACTTTATTTATTTATTTGACAGACAGAGATCACAGGCAGGCAGAGAGGCAGCCAGAGAGAGAGAAAGGGGAAGCAGGCTCCCTGCTGAACAGAGAGCCCAATGCAGGGCTCGATCCCAGGACCCTAGGATCATGACCTGAGCTGAAGGCAGAGGCTTTAACCCACTGAGCCACCCAGGTGCCCCAAAATAATATCTTTAAATAAAAATTTAAAAAGCTAATGCAGTAGGAGAAATACTTCTGAGATCAATGGCAGTGGAGAATAATCTGAGGAACAAGGTAGGGTGGGGGAGGCATTTGTAACTTTTCAAGACCTAAATACCAACACCTCATTTTTAATCATCCAGTCAACCAGCATTTACTGAGTACCTACTGTGTTACAAGACCTCTGCCTACCTAAGTAACAGAATTTAAATTTAACCAAATTTAAATTTAAACCAGTTTAATTTTAATTTAACTCATGGGTCTTATTCTCCAGAAGAAAAGAAAAACAAACAGGTCATTATAGTACAGGCTGATGAAGACTGTGCTAGAGAAGGTTTTGTGCCATGCAAGCACTGAGAAGAGGCACCTAAGAAAGTCAGGGGAGGCAAGGGCTGCCTGGAGGAAATGCTTAAAAAGCCAGATAGCACAAGGAGGACAGGGAAGCACAGGGAAGGATACAGACTCTGTATCTACTTTCCCAGGTTCAAATCCTGGCTCTACCTTTTATGAGCTGTGTATCCTGGCAAGGCATTTATCTTCTCTGATGCCCAACCATCTGATCTGTCAAATAGTGCTAATGTATTAGCACCTACTTGCTAGGATGGCTGAAAAGATCAAATGAGATACTCCCTGTGAAGCAGGCAGCATGACATCTGGCATATAAGTAAGTGGTCTGTATAAGTGAACTATTAAAATGACTATTACCAATGGTGAGCTAAGAGTTAAGGATAAGTAGGAATTGGTGGAGAAGAAGAAAACAGATGTTCAGACCGAAGGAATAAGCTCTGCAGAAGACCTGAGCCCCACAGTTTCAGAAGGAAAGGGCATCAGCGGGGAGCACTAAGAGAGGAGAAAATCTAGGCCAGCTCAGGCAGGCTCTGCAGGACAGGTGAAGGCATTTGGACTTTAACCAAGAGCAATAGGGAGCCGTCAGAGCAAGGGAGCTGGTGTAATCAGACTGTCACCTTAGAAAGATCATTCTGCTGTATCATGAATGGATTGACCAGACCCAACCCTGAAGGCCCTGTGTCAATCCAGAGGTGGTAATCTTTGTGACAGATAGTGGTGGCTTGAACCAAGGTATTAGCAACGAAGGTACCATGCATGGGTTCAAGATAACAAGGAAGTGGGATCTATAAGACCCGCTCACGGTTATATCCAACTTGACACAAGCCCCTGGTACAACCTCTTGAATTATCAAAATCCTGCACAAAGCTTGGAAGTTGTTCCAGTATCTTTCACCCTCGTCCTTCTCATCAGAAAGAAAAGTGTCATCTAGAGATAGCCTAAGTCTTCATCAGCAAAGCGTGTATATAATTTCTAGGCAGCAGAACCAGGTAATAGCCAATCATATAAAAATGATTCAGGAATTTAGGGGATGCCTGGGTGGCTCCATCGGTTAAGGGCCAACTCTTAATCTCGAATCAGGTCTTGATCTCAAGGTCATGAGTTGAGGCCTTGCATTGGGCTCCACCCGGGGCATGGATAATAATTTTGTTTTAATTTTAATTAAAAATTAAAATTTTTAAATTTTAAATTAAAATGTATTAAATTTATTAAATTAAATATTTATTAAATATATTAAATTAAAATTTTAAATTTTTTAATTAAAATTTTAAAAAATTTTTTTAATTATTCAGGAATTTAGAAATACACTGCAGGGAGCTGAACCAAAACAAATCCAGAGAAAAACAACTGTGTAACAGCCCTCTAGGCCTACATAAATGCCCCATTTCTGGCACTCAAGGCTTCAGGTGAATAACAGCGTCAACGTGTAGAGGAGATGTTTCTTAGTGATCCCATAACTGATCCCCCCAAACACCAGCATTGTTAAGAATGGAGGCAGGGGGCGCCTGGGTGGCTCAGTGGGTTAAGCCGCTGCCTTCGGCTCAGGTCATGATCTCAGGGTCCTGGGATCGAGTCCCGCACTGGGCTCTCTGCTTGGCAGGGAGCCTGCTTCTTCCTCTCTCTCTGCCTGCCTCTCTGCCTACTTGTGGTCAATCTCTGTCAAATAAATAAATAAAATATTTAAAAAAAAATGGAGGCGGTCTCTTTGTTACATCCGGACAACAGGTGGGAAAATGGGACTCTCCGCCAGCCAAACCAAATCATAAACAGGTTAGTTTTTTCTCCGCTACCAAAGGGTGGAGTGCTCCTGTGAAACCTTTGTTAAACCGAAACAGCATAAAGCCAAGGCGAAAACATTTTTGATTTATATGGAAACAGTCTCGGACACTGCCAAACCCAAGAAATAATCTCTCTCGGGCTTTCTGATACCTTAGGATACATCTTGCTAATGGATGCACAAAATAAATCGAGATAAAGCACAGATGCTCACCAGACACAGCTCAAATCTCTGGCGGCTCCCGGTGGAGCTGTCGCTGTCGGGTCTAGCTACCTGTCTAACAGCTGCTGCAAAACCAACGCTGAAGGCTATTTATGCTTTTCGTCTTTTGTCGTAAAAGCGAATATCTTCTTCCGGTTTCTTTCCCTTAGCGGAAACAGGTACTCATGGAGGTAATTTCTAAGAGCAAAGTGACATAACCCGAACTTCCAAAAAGCAGAGGATACCTGTAACTGCTCTTCTTTTGGGCTGCGTAATATTCACCACCCCCAACACACAACACACACACACGCATGCAGTTTTTTGTGAAAACAGTCCCTAATGTCCTCCTAAGGAATCACTTGTCTCCGATGGCAAATGGTTTTACTGGAACTGCCAATGCAGTTGCCAGGAAGTGAGCCCATAATTCCAAGGTAAGCCAGCTGAACTCAGAACTTTGAACTTGATCAGAAATGGAACAAAACATACAACACCAGAAAGGGCATAACCACATTCCTTCGATCAGCATCTCCTAGCAAGAATACTGAAACATTCGTACTTCTAGACTCTGGGTACTGAATATCTGTCCTTTTCTGAACCTGTTCTCCAGTCCTTCCTATTGATTCTGTGAGCTTCCTGATGGTATCACAATAAATTCCTTTCCTGCTGTTAAATTCCTAATTAATAGTATTACCATGAGCTTTAGAACACATAATTCTGACTCTAAGTTTCACATCTGACATTCACTGACTCTGTGTCTTTGGCCTTAGTTTTCTCACCTATAAAATAACACATACTTTATAAACTACTTTTAGAAATAAGTGAGATATTATATGCCAAGCACCTGGCTTAGTACCTGGTTCAGAAGTAAGCCATTGGCTAATATTAATTTCCTTCCAATCTTTCTTCCTCTCAGCTAATGTTACATAGATTTGGTTTTGATATTTCATGTGACTACTTAGAGACAGGGTAATTGTTAGAATGATTTTGAGTTCATTTAAGTCAAGTTAAATTATGATCTCCAACTGAGATTCAGTTCTTCTCCCAAAAATAAAAGGAAAAAAAAAAAGCATAAGAAAAAAAATGTAGATGAATGGGACAGATTATACCTAATCTCCATATCAGTAGGGATAGGGTAGTTTGTGCTGCAGCAACAAACAACCCCAGAATCTCAGTGGCTTTTAACGACAAAGTTTTATTTCTTGCTCACTCTACACTTCCGTTATGAGTTGGCTGGGTTTCTGCTCCAGTTCACCCTCATCTAGTGTATTAAGAAAAAACAAAAACAAAAAATAAAGAAACAGAACCAATAGAATAGGTACATAGAGATTTATTTTAAGGAATTGGCTCACATGGTGGTGGGCTGGCAAGTCCAGTGTCTGTGAAGCAGGCCAACAGGCTGGAAATTCAGATAAGAATTGATGTTTGTAGTCTTGGATCTGAATTTACAGGGTAACAGCCTGGAAACTCAAGCAGGGTATCTATGTCAGAGTCTGGAAGAGAATTCCTTCTTCTTTGAGAAACCTTAGTCTACTCCCAAGGACTTCAAATGATTGGATTTGAATCAAATGATTCAAATCAATTTGAATCAAATCATTCGAATCAAATGATTGATTCGAGTCCCGCATTGGGCTCTCTGTTTGGCAGGGAGCCTGCTTCTTCCTCTCTCTCTGCCTGCCTCTCTGCCTACTTGTGGTCTCTCTCTGTCAAATAAATAAATAAAATCTTAAAAAAAAAATGGAGGCGGTCCCACCCACATTATGGAAGGTAGTGTGCTTTACTCAAAGTCCACTGATCTAAGTGTTAATCACATCTAAAAAAAAAAAAAAAAAAAAATTATTCACAGCAACATCCACACTGGTTTGACCAAACAATTAGGCACTGTAGCCTAGCCAGGCTGACATAAAATTAACCATCATACCTAGTCTAAAAAAATCATCCACCATCCCAAATGTTGCTTGTCACTGTGACAAAGGGAAAGAGAACATGGCAAATCACATTAGCTCTTAACATTTTCTACCAGAACTGATAC
This sequence comes from Meles meles, assembly GCF_922984935.1. Classification (NCBI taxonomy): domain Eukaryota; kingdom Metazoa; phylum Chordata; class Mammalia; order Carnivora; family Mustelidae; genus Meles; species Meles meles. The sequence goes on along the minus strand of NC_060066.1, from coordinate 17,754,034 downwards.
ATACCACTTCCACTCACATTTTATTGTCCCCAGCAAGTCATAGAGCCATGCCTAACTTTAATGGGGTTGGGGAAGTATAATCCTACCACGGCCCAGAACAGAACCAAGTATTTACGAATAGCCTTAACGAACACCACAACCTTATAATCTCATCCTCTTCATTTTTAAAAAGACTACCATTGCCCTTGGTCCTTTCCTTTCTGACTAAGCTTTCTGCCTTCATAATACATAGAGATCCCCTAAAGGAAGACAGGACAAGGACAGCCATTAACATAAACTCATCTCATTAGTCTTCTTATCACATCCCCTGAAAGTCTGGTCAGATAAGGGTCCAGGAGGTTTTAGTTTGTCCACTGTGAGAAGCAGTAATACCTCTTACTCTATGTACCATTTTGAAGTCTTCTAGTGCTTTGAAAATCCTATAAGAAAGAGGGTCATATTTCTTGGCAGAAATGAGACAGATGGGAGAAGCATCTAAGTTATGATTTCTGAAAGGATTTTCAAACATCTTTATCCTGCTCTAGGACTTAAGCCAGATTTCCCTCCTGCATTCATCTAGAGGAATTTTCATAGACAATTTATATGAAACAAGGATCTGTCTCTTGGTGCACAGTCAGCTCAGAAGTAGCCTCTTTCCCACCTTCTGCTTCCAAAAAGTAGATTGGTTGATTTATTTTATCCTGCTGAGGCAGCCAAGCCTAATTAGCATCGTTGGTTTCAAATAATCTGTGCTTCTCTTTAAAAAGAAAAAGAAAAAGGTCATCTTGTTACAAAATGTATGCAAATGTTGGGCTAATCATTTTTTTTATTTGACCCCCTTGTTGGCAAAAGTGACACTGATAACCCACTGAGGAGGGTAGATAGAGCTGATCCTGGTGCCAGTGATAACATGTCAATGATGTCTCCACTCCTTAGGGTGCAGTAAGGATCGAATGAGCTAATTCTTATGACTGGCTTAGCACAGTGCCCAGCTGCAAGCACGCTCAGTGGACGGCAGATGTTCTTATGGACTGTTCTGCTGCTTTGCTCCAGGTGGCTGCAGGCTCAGGGCTCAGCCCCTAGAGGCAGATAATCCAGAGTTGGATTCCTGACTCAGCTGCTTTGTAATCATGGGACCACAGGCATGTTACTTAAATCTATGCTTCAGATTTCTCCTCTCTAAAATAGAAATAACCATAGAGAATACCACATAAGATTATTGTGAGGATGAAAATTTGACATAAACAAAGCACTTAGCATAAGACTGGCCCAGCCCCTGTGCATAATAAGTGCTATTAGCCACAGCTAATAAGAAAATCAAGGCCCCAGCTGGATTGTGTTCCCTCTGCTCAGTTCTTTTCAAAACAACATTTATCCTTTTAGGGGCAATGGCTTTCAAGCTCTGCCCAAGGAGCCTAGGTCTCCCCAGAGGAGGAAGGGGAAAGAGAGACCATAGGATTTCACTCCTCCTCTAAACAGAGAGGTTCTGCTTTTATCTGTTCCAGAAACTGAGATGCTGCCCACAATTTCATCACTGGAAGGGTGCTACTGTGGAAGACTATCTGAAAATCTGTTCTTCTCTATCATTCCTCACCTTCTCGTGCTTGGGTTAGATCATCAGAAACGAGATAAAGGGAAATAATCATTTATTCTTGATTCTTGTATTTGTTCACTTACTTACTCATTGTTTTCATTCATTCATTTGTACTTTTTTTTTTAATTTGACCAGATCCTAAGCTAGGTCCCAGAGTTACAGCCATGAGCAAACAACACAGTCCCGGGATCATGCAAGCCACTTTTCAGTGGGAGAGATAGACAAGGAACCAGGCTGTGATGGCCAGAGTGAGGAGCATCATGATGGAGACACGTACATGGTACGGAAGGAAGAGTATTCCCAAAGTCTTTGGGGCCAGGAGAGAGTTTCACGGGGAGAAAGCCTAAGGGTGTATGGGAGAAGTGGCACATTTTCTAGGTAAAGAATCAAAGCTGAGAAAGAACATGGTAAATTTAGGAAATGCAGGCCAACCAGTCTTGTGAAGGCCAAGAGGTAGGTCAAAAGAGAAGCAAAGTACTTCCAAACAATGAGCATCCAACACCCAAGGCCGAAGTCCTCCCATCAGGGTGGACACTTCCTTTGCAGCAGATCAGGTTATAAATTCATTTCATGACTTCAGCCAAGAACCTGGCATCCCAATATGCCCCCTCCAGTGAGCAGTCTCTTGAAAGATTCTCAGTCTCTTTAGCAAAATGACACTCTTTTGGCTGCTTAGGTTTAAAGGCACATGCTGGGAACAGACAAGGACTGTCACTCTGGGAGAACCTTGCCTGAGGAGACGTGGCTGCCCCTGACAACAGCCTTCCCTCAACTGAAGCCAGTCCCTGAATGAAGTCATTGAGCCATTGCAAGGAGGACTTTGCAAGACTTTCAAAGCTGAGCTCTTCCCGGAGCAGAGACCAGAGCTGAGAAATGCAAAACATGCTGGATGAATCCAGGCTTCTCCAAGCAGGTGTGACAAGTGCGAATGTTCTCAGATTGTGAATGAGGCCATGACTAATTCTCACTTCATACACACAGAATCCCAGCCAAGAGGCTAAATCTTCGCTTCTTCCTCTATCTCAGTGATTAGAAAATGCAGGCCAGCCCTCAGGAAAGAACCTGGGCATGATACCAAGGAAGAGAAGTGTTGTTATCCTAATAGTATTGAAGTAATAATAATTACAGTAATAGTAATAGCTAACTCTTACCAAGCACATACTCTGTGCCAGGTACTGTAATAAGCACTTAGCATAAATTAAATTAATGCATGATAGGAACTCCATGAAGCCATTAATAACACTACCCCAGTTTTACAAAAAAAAAAAAAAAAAGGTGTCCCGAAAAGTGAAACATAGGTAGAGGTAGGAGGCAAAAATTACAGAGTTTGCAAAAGCTCCAAAACAAAATAAACAATATCCATACATAAAAATATTAGCATTTTAACCAAAATAGACTGCATAGATCTCAGAATACACATTGCACACGGAGCTACCCAGAGGCACCTGTAGCATATCAGGGCAACCTGTACTCAAATGGGCAACTATAAAGGCTATAAGAGTGGTCCAAGAAAAATGCTTTGGCTTTCAGAGAGAATCTACCCAGCAAGAGGGTATTGGGAAAGGTTCTAGGAAAGAGGTTACCTCTGAGATCTTGAAGAACCGACAAGATGTTCCAAGTTAAGGGAAAGCAGAGGTGGGGGTAGAGTGGAGTAGGTCCCAGGAAGAGCAGAAAGTGGACTGTGGATAGAGGCGTGGTTCCAGGGGATTCCAAGCACATCCTCAGAACCACAGGATGGTCTGAAGTCCTCTCCCACTTCATCTCAGCTTTTTATTTATTTCACACATTGAGCTTTTACATGCAATTTCATTTGAAGAAAGAGTTCCGCTGATCTCTATTTTCAGAGCATAGCACCAAAAGTTAGGGAAAGTATTGAGGAGGAAGGGAATGGTAGGTTGGAGAAAGAACACAGAGAGCTCAGTCTGAACATCAACCTCCGCCTCCCCCACACACACCACCCTCTCCATTCTCTGCCCTCAGCAGACATCACTAGTGGAACTTGTAATTATTTCCCGTCGTTCCCAGAGACTCAGAATCCTTCCACAACCAGCACCCCAGACATCAGAAGTGGCCTATGATAGAGCTAAGCAAAGGAATGTGGACCTTTTTCTATAGACAAACAGAGAATCCTATGTTTTTGAATCATTGTCCCTAAAGCTTCCTCCACTTCATACCAACAATGGCAATTGCAATGGGGTCACAAATCTGTGACCAAGCCCCACTTGTGTGCAGACCCCATCTCAAAGAAACCTGCATAGGTGACTTCATTGGTTCCTTGAGCTTCCCTCCGATAACAATAAGCTCCAGATCCACAGCAATAAGTACATCAGTGAAATAAGAAGTGAGAGAGGGATGTGATAATGTCACAAGACCCACCCAGGTGTGATTCTTGCCATTAGCACACAGTGTGACATATTCCTCAGTTTATTACACAGGCACTAGGAAATCTGGGGGTCTAGGAATGGAGGAGGAGTAAGGGCATCAGCCTCATAATCCAGAGATGGCAGGTGATGGAATGATGGGACCTCTTTGGAGAAGTTGTAGGAGCCAGGGTGACAGTCGCAGTAAGAAAGGAGAAGGGACTGTATTAACACAAACCTCACCCACTTTTGTGGTCATTTGGGTGGTTCAGTCGGTTAAGCGATGGACTCTTGATTCTAGCTCAGGTCTTGATCTCAGGGTCATGAGTTCAAGCCCCACACTGGGTTCCACACTGAACATAGAGCCTACTTTAAAAACGAAATAAAACAAAAAATTTTTACCTATTCTTTTTGGTAGAAAGAACAGGTTCTGGAGATATAACTTTGCTCTGTAATATATAGCTGTGTGATTTTGGGCAAGTCACCTCACCTCCCTGGGCCTCAGCTTTCTCATTTATACCATGGAGGTAATCATTTCATTTCCAGGGAACATTTGTTGCTTATTCCTCTTTCTTCTGGCAAGAGCATTAGAATTTGCTTTGGATACAGCCTTGAAGGACCTGCCCATCAGGATGCCTCAATATTCCCCTCAAGACACTCAGTGGTCATGTGCTCCAGGCTGGGCCAATCAGACACCCTCACTCACTCTGGAGTGGGGATCCTAAGCAAAGTAACACACTGAAAATAGTGCAAGACAAGGCAGAGCAAAGGCAGAACTCTGAAGAAACTGCCCTTTCATTCCCATTCTCTTGTCGCAAAGCAGCTCTGGGTTCTGTCACTTTGGGCCCTCCCCCCAACCCAGTCCCTTTCTAAAAAAGTCCTCTCAATGCCCAGGTGAGCCAGAATTACCAGGGACCCTGGGTGATACAGGAAGGGTCAAATGAGGAGAGGATATATGGAAAAGTGCTTAGAAAACCTTAAGGATGTAGACAATGCTGGGAGGTATTTTCTAGAATGGTTGTTAGTGTCTACTACCTAACAGTTTCATTACATGATTATGAACTAATTTTGTTGAGTGTGCCCTCTGTCCTTGAACAAAACCTTCCAGGGGTTCTTTTGGCCTTTTGTGTCCTCCTGGACAGAGCTACTCATCATTTCCCTTTGTATCATCTGCAGGTCACAGAGCACTGAGTCACCAGAACATCTTAATCACACAACGGTCAAAACCTTTTGTCCCTTGTCTCTCTGCTTTACTTCTTTATTCCAGACACTTCCTTGGTAGACTAATGTAAAATGAAAGGCCATGGGGGAAAAAAAAAAATTTCACCCTCAGTTCACACCCAGAAGTCTGTGGGATAGTGAAAACAGTGATGACCAGATGACTGTGGGTCTTTGTTACTAATCAGCTGTGTGACGAGGCAAGACTTTTGTCCCTCCGGACTTCAGTGTTCTCATCTGTCAAATACGAGCTTTGATGAGAAAATCTCTCAAGATTCCTCTAGGGCTGAAAGTCTGTAAAATGATTTGGTCCCACCTGGCTTTCATGCCCCTTCATCTCATGTGCCCCATCTTCAGTGCAAAGAGACCAGGAACCCGTTCTCTGCCTGGGCCATTTTGGATCCATGCCAATATTTCTAAAATCTCTTTGAACTCTAGAATACTAAGTATGTTTCACTGAGAACATCTACCCCATTCTTCCTCAAGGAAAAGATTATATCTTAAAAGAAATAAAACCCCTGCAATAAAAACTTAACGAAATGATTTAATTAGAGATCACAGAAATGAAATATAGAAAAAAATCAGATTTTATTACAGAAAACATATAACTTAGAATTTTCCCAAATGCTGGTAGCATATTTGCAAGCTGTTCAAAATAAGAAAAAGTGCTCCACAGCACAGTGTTGAGAAATAATAATAAAATGAAACTGTCCAACGTTTCACAAATACATCCATTCCTGTAAGATGCGTTGTCAAAATAGATCATTCTATCTGTCTCAACAAGTCAGCCTGCCTTAGTGAGAACTGCGTTTCCAGTTCCTATTGCTGTAGAAAAGGAAGCACTAAGCTTTGAATGGCCTCACACTGAACTATGGACGTGCTTAGGGCCCCCCGATTTTAGAGAGGGAGGGAAGGGAGCAGGAGAAGATGAAGTACCTGTCATTTACAAGATCTGTATTTTGGGACTGCCTCCCTCCCCTGTGAAACCAGAGTAGCCTCATCACCAGGTTGCAGCCCTTCAAAACCCATCCTCTCTGCTCGCAGGACAAACTCTACATCAGCACTGCAGCAACGGGCCAGAGCCCCAGGAACGCAGCAGTCCTGGCCCCACAGGGGTGGAATTCGCTCCCAAAGCCCTGACTAACTGTAAAAGCTGCCATCAGGCAAAGAGAAAGGAGAACCACAGCTGTGCAGGGATGGGAGCTCTGAGGTTGGCCGAGCCAGTGCGGACCCCTCCTGAGGGCTGTGGGCCTAATTGCATTACCTTTGGAGGGCAGGAGAGGTTTTTCCTTTGCATTTGGGTCCCCCTAGTGGAACACTGGCTGGGTCTCCTTAAAGGAGACATGTGGGGAGATGGAACTGCCCCAGAAAGTTCAAATCTCCCTCCAAAAATTTATGGCTGCCTTTCCTGCCACACTCTGGGGTATGAGGCCAGCCAAATGACCAATCAACATGTAATTTGCTCCTACTGTTTACCCAGCAATGGATGGCAGGGTAGTGCAGGAGGAACAGTGCATCACCCGTTTCTCTCAAGGTACTCATAATGTCGGGGAAGGGGACAACAACGCTAATAAACATACAACGACCAGCAAGCACTATTACTTGTAACAACAGATGCGTAAGGAGGTCACATTATAATGTAGCCGTTCAGAGGGAGAGCCTCAAAATCAGACTGCCTGAGGTCCTATGCTGGGCCCTCTGTTCAGTAGCTCAGTGATCTTGAGCTTGTTCATTCAACAAATACATACTGAGCACTTAGTATGTACCAAGTACTGATCTAGGCAGTAGGGATACAGATAAAAAAATTTTTTTTATTCTGAAAAAAATCCCTGCCTTGTGTCTTCAACTGTGAAAAAAGAATATGCAAAGCACCTATCCCAGAGGTTAAACAGCACCTAGCACCTTAGCACCTAGGCCTGGCCCAGAATAGAGCTCAGTACTGCTTATTTTGTCATCATTCTATTTGTAGACTCTGGAGTCTATAGTTTGCTTCAGAGTCCTTCCAGAGCTGTAAGTCAAAAGGGCAGACATCCTGGGCTGGAGTCAAAGCAGCTCGACTTCTAAGTAGCCTTGAACCCCAAATATCAAGGGGCCTCCATTTCCTTATAAGTTAAATATAGGTGGGCAAAAAAGGTGATTTCCATAACCTGAGCAATGCTTCATCTCCAGAAGTGCAGATGGGATGGATCCAGCTCTCAGACTTTTCTGGGCCACGTTTAGTGGTTGAGGAGTTCCTGTGTATAAACAGATTGTGCTTCTGTCTATCTGTCTGTCTGTCCAGATCACTTCATCCCAAAGTCCCTCTGTCTGTACTGGTTATGAGTCCCCCTTCTATTGTTCCTCTCATCACATAAGCATGCTTGTTGTGGTTCCTGCTCCCATGAGAGTGGACATAATGAAGTAAGACCCCAGCATGTAGATCTGAACTCATTCTGAGGTAGGAAACCCCACAGGCCTAAAGCCTAATGTGTGAGCTGCAACAGAGCTTTGCCGGAGAGGACTGTCCCCGGAGTCATTATCCCAGCTAACAACAAGGTCACAACAAGGTCATATCATGTGGATATCTCTGGCCTGCAGAACCTCACAGGAAAGAGCAGCAATTGCATTAGCAGGATGAGATCTGGCAATTCTGGGTCCTATGCTCAAACATCATTACATGTTTTTAAATCCCATTTTTAACCTTAAGAAAGGAATTGGTCTCCCTGAGATAGTTTTGAGTGATTTGAGCCTTCATACTCTAAAATCAAATGTTAACAGACAGAGGTCAGGCCTATGGCAAGAGAAAGCAGAAGAAAAGGGTACAGAGCATGATTGTTTTCCAGGGTAGGTTAACATTAGAATCTGTCATAAATGTCATAAATTTCTGTATATGTTTATGTGTATATGTATATGTTTAGTAAAAATTGAAATGTGACTCAAAGAGGGGTTCCTGGCTGGCTTAGTCGGTAAAGTGTGCCACTCTTGATCTCAGAGTTGTGAGTTCCAGCCCCATATTGGGTGTGGAAACTAGTTAAAAACAAATGCAAACCAAAGAGTAAAATGCCACTGGGGAGATTGTTCTTCCCTTCTCTGTTGAAGTTAGACGAGGCCCTGTGACTTCTTTGACCGATGAAATGTGAGTGGAAGCAATATGATTCATTACACGGCAAAAGAAGAACCAACGCTTGATTCTCTATGTTCTCTTTTCTTTACTGCAGGAGCAGTGTTGATATATTTGGAAAGCCTGAAACTCTGAGCTGTATCACATGGAGGACAGCCATTCCAGCAGGTTTCCCAGACCCACAGTGGATTTTACAGAAGTAAGAAATGAATTTTCATGTTGTGAAGCTACTGAGATTTTTAGAGTTATCTGTTACCAAGCATAACTTAACCCATTCTGACTGATACATCTTCTTACTCACTGTAGGATTTCAAGTAAGTTACTTACTTTCTCTAAAGCTCCGTATCTTCAATTGTAAATGGGGGTAATAATAGTTCTCAGCATTCTTGTGAGGATTAAGTGTTAAATGTATCTTCCAGAACTTACTAAACTGTCAAGAATTATATAAATTAAATAAATTAATTGAACTCAATACCTTCTGTTGTGCAGACACCATTCTAGACAAACAGAGATAAATGAGCACAGTTTTTACCCTATAGGAATTCACAATCTTTGTGTAAGTCACTGTGCTTGTTCTCTGAGTATCAAAGTTGAAAATGCAGTCTTGGGAAGCTCATGGTCTCAGAATAAAAAAAGACAAGAAGAATCCCTCTCTCCCACCAAAGAATCAAAGGAATAGAACTAAATGGTATCATTCTGTCTGTTTTATTCAGACCTACAAAAGGATGCACAAATTACCTAGCAGCTGTGTGCAAAATACGCAACAGGTCCATTTCAATTAACCCCGAACTCCACTCTCTATTTCTCCCTTAATCTCATTGCTTCTTTTCCTCAGTATGTATCTCTAACCTGGACCTCTTTGGCAGCGTTCAGGCAAGCAATCCTAACTATCAGCTTGACACTTCCACCTAGATGTTTAGTATCATCTCTAGCTCAAGTAATCTAACACCAAGCTCAGCATTTTGCCCTGAAATTCTAGCTCCTCTTCCTCCTCTGTTCCCATACACCCTGTCTTTGAGATTGGAAAACCGATTGCCATCTGTAATTTCTTTCTTTACATATCCCAAGTCCAAATAATTTTCCAAGCCCTAAAAACATCATCTCCAAAATCTTTTGCTGAGGGTGTCTGCCTTCCTAGGCCTACCACCAGACACATTTCTCTACTATTGCCAAAAAGAAAGAGTCCCGTGAGGTGCCTGACTGGCTCAGTTAGTGGGGCATGCAACTCTTAATCTTGCAGTTGTGAGTTCAAGCCCCACATTGGATGCAGAGATCACTCTAAAATCTTTTAAAAGAAGAAGGAGGAGGAGGAGGAGGAGGAGGAGGAGAAGAAAGAGTCTCACTTTAGTGCACTCTATATTTTTCTCTAAGTTCATCCTTGATCTTCTGCTATAAAATCTTAATAATTTTCAACTTCCTGCTAAATTAATTCAAACAACTCACTAAACTCAAATTCCTCCCACAATCTATTCCTGACAATGTTTCAGCAAATATTTATCGACAGTCTTGTGTACCAGACCCACCCACTGTCTAAACACCAAGGATACAGAGCAAGACCAGTCCCTAGCCTTAGAGAGCCTGTAATGTGCATGCCAACACGCCTTTCAGATCCCCTTGGAGAGAACTTGCTGCAAGGAGTATAGTGGATAGCCCCCAGCTGCTCCCCTCCATGGATACCATGAAACCCAAAGGTACCCCCAGCCGGTGGCTGAGCATGGCTGGGGTACCAGAGCCAGCCCATTCCTACCCATCTGGGATTCTCCTAATAAGCAACTTTGGTTTAGCTGCTTTCCAAAATTCTCTCAGAACCATGCTATGGTCTTTGGCTTTTTCTACCCATCCTTCCCTCCCTCTCTCCGTTCAACTTGTAGTGGTGGATATTGTGTGAGACAGGCAGGTACAAAGTGATATAAAAGCACAGAGGAAGAAAACCTCAAACTGAATCCAGGGAAGGGGAACTTCAGGGCACACTAGGACATGAGACCAGGCTGAACCATGAAGAATATAAAGGTGATTTCATTTGCCTCCACTTTGTTAATAGTACCCTACACTCAAATTTAGCATACAGATGAAGAGCCTGAATTTTTGTTCCTATACCCACAAATTTCCTCTACCATCATTGACATTTTGAGGGAGCAATAAATAGCTCCATGTTTCCACATATGAATTCTAAATTGGAAAATAGGAGTTCCAGGTGGGGGTTCAAAAATGTTCCCCCTATTAGTAAAAGGATGAGAGGATGAGATTTCCTGTGAAGGCCCAACAGACCTGTTGGCTGAACTCTGCTCCTTTGGCATCTCCTGAAACCACCGGTAGACAGTTTAGATTTTGGTTCCAAAAGTTTCTGAAATGGGTTAGAAGAAAACATGGGTGGACTGAGTCAACTAAACAGACTTTTCCATCCTAATCCAGTTAGCTGGGGTGTTAGGGTAAACCTTCCTCCAGGAGAACCAAGAGGAATACCCACTCCCTGATGGAAGCTCATTCCCAAGGGATCAAAGTGCATATGATCCGGACACGCCCAGTTCATTCTTCCCACACCTCCCAATCAGATAAGTCACCCTACCTCCCCTGCAACAGAGAGAGAACAGAAATCAAATTGAATTCCTGTAACACAGAAGGAAACATCAGAAGTGGGGAGGAAATGTTCTTGCAGTTTTTTGCTCCCAACTCAGCCTGCTTCATTGTTAAGTCCATGGTCAACTACAGTGTAACTATGGCCCTCAAAAGGGGATCACCATAACATGAGGCTGCACTTTCAGTACCGAACACCACTCCTGGGACCACAGATGACTGGTTTATACATTGCTTCCAGAAGGCTCTGAAATGTATCAGAACAGAACCGAAATTCAATCAACGCCAGACCCAAGGCTAAAAATTCCTTCTCTGTTCCATTTTCCAAATCACAATATGTGCAGTCATGCTGTCCAACACAGCATACCCAAGATTCAACAACAAGATTAGATGACAACCTTATAATGCACCAATAACGAACTGCATGAAGACAGTCACATAATGAATGACAACAACCCAGAGACGTCCCATTATCAAATTCTTAGAATAAAATACACATTCAAAAATCAAATCCTCCTTTTAAAAGAGAAACAAATTCTCCTGAAAGTTAACTCTAAAGATGTTCAAATCCAAAAGAATTAATATCCCAAAACAAATTCCTTTGTCCTGGGGTCTTAAAAGCCTCATCTTGCATTCTATTATACAGGACACATATATTTCCAGCACCTGACATGCGTCTGTCACCATGAAGACATTCAGTAACATTTTGTTTCATAAATGTATGAAGTGAATAGGTATCCAGTGCTAAAGAACCAACCTCGCTAACTTCCACAGCAAGGTAAGAGCAACCAACAGAATGGTAACCGAATGGTATTTCTGTTTATCCTTCTCTCATTAAATTTAATTATTTTAGGAAATGCTTCTTTGATTATAATCACTAGCAAATGAAGCCAGGCTGCTTAGCATAGCTCCTGGCATATATTAGATATGCAGTGTTATTTGGATTCGATTCTAATTTCACAAATCTTATATTAGGTAGAAGCAATAAGCATGATCAAAACCTTTTGCCCTCTAGAAAGCTAAATTACTTGCTTTTCATTTTTTCAGCTCCAAGGGCCAGGGAGGGTACTGATTTTTTACATCAATAACCAAGAAAATAAAGTCAGAAGCTTGTTTCTGCTTGATCCTTTCCTCAGGCCACTTCTCGAAGTTTTGCTCTTCCCTATCTCCCTTGCCCTCTGAGCAGTTTGCTCCTTGCTGGCCTCATCCCTCTGCCATGGCACCTGCTAGAGAAGGAGCAGATGCTCATCTTGGCCAGTCATGCTTTGCCACAGCAGACATCTTGGTCCTCTCTCTACTCCCTGCAGCTGGTGCATGCCCAGGCATTACGTCAGGGAACCCCGGGAGCTAAAACAAACCCTTCCCAAGACAGTCAGATATAGGCAATCCTCCAAAGAGTCAGTCACGACATTCTGGCACCTTCTGGTCTTCCCCACCCAGCAATCCCCACTCACATCTCACATTGTCCCCTCCAATGCCCTCAGATCCCGGACTGCACACCTGCTCTTTCCTCATTGCTGTGGGTAAACCCCGCCGCCTTTGCAACCTGATCAAGGCATCCGTCCTTCCATCTCGCTGGCTGGGCGGCCTTCTAGGAGAGGACAGTGTAAACTGAGAGCAACAACCATGGGAAGCATCTCGTTCTCAACAATGGGCATGAGCTCCCTCTGTCTCAGGAGCTCCACACTCCCACCTGTGCTCCAGCCACCTCTTCTCCCAAAGCACACCCTGCCCTCCTTTATCTAGCAAACTCCCTCCATTCTTTGTCCAGTCTTTTCCATCCTCTTCTCTACCAGTACCGTCTCTACTTCTCCTCTCCAAATGTCTAAGGCTGACCAGAGAACCCCTCCCCTGTAATCCCACCACAGTTTGCATTTTTGTCTTGATCAGGTTCCAGGATGGAAACTTTGAGATGTAAATTCACATGCAGGAAGTTTATTGGGGGATGCTTCCAGCATCGACACCAAACTGGGGGAGACGCTGAGCTGTGAAACAGTCACATGAAAATTTTAGCCCAACCTTACAAGGGCTCTGGAGCTGAGCTGAGCTGAGCTGGCCATTCAGAGTTGTCCCACTGTGAAACATGGGGGCCAAGCCTTTGTAGCTTGTATTGTCCGGTCATGGGCTCCCTTGGAGAGATAACATGTTCTTGAGTGAAACTGCTTTCTTTCACCAAAGGCAATTCTTGGACAGTCTCAACTTAGAGCCACCAACAGCCAAGAAGGAGTGCCCAGGTCCTGGCGTGAGATCTGCATAGTCACCTCTGAATCCACTACACGCTTAACATGTTAACGTGCAGCATTGTTGCTCTTCCTTTCATTCCACAAATATTTATCAAGCACGCAAGACCCTGGAGAGGCACCAGCGGGAACTCTCACTGGACTGGCAGTCCACCAGGAGCAGGAATCATCATTTCTCTCTCTGCCTCTAGGGGGTCTATGCCTTGTACGGACTGATCACACAATAAATGGTTGCTGGATAAATGAGTAACAATGAATAACAATTCAAAAGCGCTGGGAAAATAACACCTCTTTCCCCACGAAGATTCAAAATGATTTGAGAACTGGACAAGATCAGACCAAGGGAAGCCGAAATATTACCTTTATTACTAATAACAGGTGCTATCGGAGAATGAGGATGTAGATGTGGGAACATATAAGAAATATGAAACAAGTAAAGAGAAACCCCAGAGTTAGGCAGACTTTTCCACGAAGTCCTGGGGAGTATTAGAAAACCACAGGCCTATCCCCAAGCACATGGGAGGGACAGAGAAAGGTGATTTTCAGTGAGATTCAAAGATATGGAAAAAGCAGAACTGAGAATGCTCAGTTGGTTCTCCTATAATTTATCATGAGGAATAAGTCACCCTCCTTGCAAAGGAAAGAGCAAGGAAAGGCCAGAGTATTAGCCTAGTGATACCATTCCCACAGGGAAGATTTTACCCCTAATATATAGGTACTGAGCGGACCATACACTGAAAGTTTCTAGTCCCTGATTCCAGTTATTATGAAAGCCAGTTTCATCCAAGACCTTCCCAATTGCTTGAGCCAATAATCTCCCTAGCTGGTAAGCAAATGCTGGCAGGGTTCACCTGCAATCTTGAGTTCTCATAAAGATAAGAACTTTTTAAAAATTTAAACGCTAGTAGTAGAAATTCACATTATTAATTTGTTTAAGTTTAAATCCCCGGACTATGAATTTGGAGTCAAAGGCTGAACCAGCCCATGTGATTACTATGGAAATAGCTCTCCTCTAACTTCTGTACTGGATACTAGGAACAATTTCTTTACAACCCACATGAAACTCTGGTGTGAAGCAGGCAGCCAAACGCCAGGGAAAGCCACCTTCATGGTAATGATAGTATCATCCTCTTGATGGGACTACAAGATTGGGAATTGGCAATACTCAAATCTGAATTAAACAGGGTGAATTCAGTCCGTGTTGTCAAGAAAAACAAAATCAGATTTCTCCCCAGCACTGCACTGGCAACAAAAGGTATATAACTCAGTCTCAAAAGAATAAGAAAATTAAGTTTGCACAGGGACTGTGGCAGAGTGGGAAAACAACATGGTTTCTAAGCAATGTTCCAAGCCTGAGGAGAATCTCAATTTATGGACTCCTGACAATGGCTTCTCTGCTTACAATAAATTAACCTTGGCTTGGTTTGATGTTTGGGGAAAGCAGGTAGTTTTACAGATTGTTCGCTTAAATGGCAAGCTAGAGCTTTCATTTCCCAAAGATTTGGTAGCATTCTCATTCCTGTACTTTGAATTACAGCTGGAAGAGGAACTTCTAGGATTCAAATTGCTCCCTTTGGCTCAAATTAAATCAAATCCAAGACTAGGACACCTACTACTTCAAAAGTTCCCAGTGGTACAGGGCTTTCTAGACAATTATAGACAGAGGGAAAGGCTGCACCCTTGTACCTTTGGGCAGTGGGCTGAGAGAATTACTATGAAATACATATTAATAAAATGCAAATTACAATGAGTCACATATTTCTGTCCTTGCAGTGAAAGACGGTAGAAAGGTTTTCTCTTGGCACACTTGCCCATTCTGGAACCTGTTTCTATCCCTGGCTCTGTCTTGAATTTGTTCCAAAACCTTTGGGCAGATTGCTCAACCTCTCTGGATTTCTCATTTCCATCACTTGTAGAATCTCTGACAATGATAGCTCAAGTCTTTCTATTCCAAAATATTGTGCCTATGAGATGTCTACCACTGCATATAACTACTTGTTAAATGAAGTAATGAATAGGTGAGAGGAGGAATGATTAAATGAACAAATACTTCAATAAATGGAAGCCCGGTAACTTGAGAAGACTATCTCTGCCCTTACAGTCATTCTCAATCAGGTTTCTGAAAAATAATTAAGGCTTAATATCTATCCTAAGGCATCCACTGTAGGAATGAATTTTCTATAATGGTACTAGCTATGTGCCAACTTTGGAAGATTCCATTGGGGAAATAGTCACTCAAAGCATTGTCTGTGTTCTGTAGTTCAGTGAAGAAAAATCTGTCAAGGAACCAGAATTTGCTGATAAGCCCAGAAACATGCTAAAACTCCCCATCACCAAGTCCTACACATGCTGTAAGACCTAGAGACTAGTCCACCCACCAGCTCTGCAGCACAGTACATAAGAAGAATGTGGGCTCATGGCACAGAAAGTCTAGGATTCCCATCCTTATCCTCCCCCCAAGTTACGCAACTGTCTCTTGGAGCTTGTCTTAGCTTTAATATTCCCCCATTGTGTTCCGAATGGAGATCCCAAACAGGGATTTTGGTGTAAGTAATTTACTTAGGAGCCAATCCAAAGAAGCATGGCATAGCGTAAGTTTCTCAGTTTTGGCACTATTGACATTTGGGGCCAGATCATTCTTTGTGGTGGGGGACAGTCTTGATGGAGTCCTATAGAATATTTAGCAGCATTCTTGGTCACTACCCACTAGATGCCAGTAGCAAACATATCTCCAGTTGTAATAACCAAAATGTCTCTAGGCAATGCTAAATGTCCCTTAGGAGACAAAATCACCCTCCGTTGAGGACCACTGGCATAGCAGTTACTGTGGCATATGGCACAGGTCCCTCCCTCAGGACTCATTACCCCAGCAGCTGGGAATGTTGGATGAAGATTGCTCACAAATGCACCCACCCCTAGAGACTGCCCTTGGTCAAAGACACCTGCCTCAGCCCCCTCCTATAATGCCCCGTCCCCAGGGTTAGCCTATATCCTGTGACTGGTCAGTGCTAGAGCTCAAAGACCCCGCTCTCTTTCTCCAAGGCAGGATAGTCATAAAAGGCCACCCCAGCTCCGGTGCTTGCCATGTGCTCAGCAGGTAACTCTAGAGCAACAACATCATAGTTGACTTTCCCCCTGTGCCCACTTCTGTTCCCTATAGCTTTTCTCCAGGTGCCATGTCCAAGTGCATTCTCCAGCAAAACTTCTACATACACATCTTCCCCTCAGGGAAGTTTCTGTTTCTGGGGAATGTTTCTGTTTCTGGGGAATGTGAGCTAAAACTTGCTGTCAAGAGGTGTCCTAGGAAGTCGATTCTAAAGTGGAATGTGGGCCGCTGGATTCCCTGCTAGCTAGCTGAAAAGAAGTACCCCCATCACAGCGGTAGAATACTGGGTGCCCCAGCATGTTGGAACTGCAATGGTTCAAAGTGTCATCTGTTCTGAACTGCATGGGATAGCTCTGGAAGGGAACATGCTGACTGGTGAATGCCTAAACCATTCAGGAGGCACGGGGAGAGAAGGCGTCTTCATAAGTACAGTGAACTGCTGCTGTGTGTTACATTAGGGAGATGCATTAGGGAGAGACAATGAAAGGCTGAGGTCATTCATCACCAAGAAAAGTTGAGAAGGGAGGGTCACAGGGCGTCCTTGGCAGCAAGTAAAAATCTCACCTCCTGCAGCCAGAGGGCAGAAAAAACTGAGCATCGGGCTCAGGACTCAATTATAAAGCCCCAGAGAAGGTTGGAATCCCCCCAGCAGCAAGGCTGCTGTGTCCAGGTTAGAGCTCTGAGTGGGAAGGAATGGGTCCCTGACACTTGGGTGGTGACAACTGAGTCAGGGATCCCAGAAACCTTGAGCCATCATGTCCTCCTGAGCCTGTGTGCCTCAAGAAGCCATCCATCCCTCCTTGTTACATACGCGTCAGGGCTCCCCAATCCTTGCTCCAAGGATGCCTGCGTGCTGAGGGCTTCGCCTCAAGAAACAACACGTACCCTCCCCGGATCTGAGCCCACCTCCTCTCCCGGCCACCTGCACAACAAGTGGCATCAAGGCACCACACTGTCATCCCTAGCCTAGAGGCATGCATGCCAAAGGAAGTGTGGGAAGCGGCCAAAACGCACCAGCAGGAGCCGAGAAGGTATGCGGAGGATAGGAGTACTGACTATGTCCCCGGGGACAGCACATAAAGTTGGATAAGGAAGCGTTTATTGACCTGGGGGAATGATTTTACGCCCTGGCAAGCACCGTAAGAGACGATGCAAAGATGCATCTCGGATGGGTCTCGTAAACTTGGGAAAAGTGTGGCAGTGAAGTAGAAATGTCAGATCTACCACAGCAGACAGCAGAGGAGGGGATAAAAGGCTCAGAGAAGGGGAGTCTGGGGGGCGCAGTCAGTTAAGCGTCTGACTCTTCGTTTCAACTCTGGGTCATGATCGAGACCCACGACGGGCTCCATACTCGGAGCAGAGTCTGCTTAAGAATCCCTCTCCCTCTCCCTCTCCATCTGCCCCTCCCATTCATGCTCTCTCTTGCTCTAAAATAAACACATCTTTAAAAAATACAGAAGGTTCAGAGAAGCAGGCTTGCTCGGTGACCCTGATGAGCCACATCCCTGTGTCATTCCCTCCTCTGAGTACAAGCAGAACCTGTCACTTGCTTCTAGCCAGCGGTGTAAGGCAAAGGTGAGGGCAGTCACCCCGGGGATTCTGTTGCCTTAGATAATACTGCCTTAGCCTCTCAAAGCGAGAGCTTCTGCTGGCTTGCGGAAGGGAGCTGCCATGCCATGAGAGGCCCATGCAACAAGGATCCTGCAGCTCTGGGAATAGAAAGCAGCTCCCAGACAATGGCCAGCAAGAAAATCAGGACCTCGGTCCTACAGTGGCAAAGAACTGAATGCTGCCAATGACCAAACAAACTTTGAAGAGGACCCTGAGCTCCAGAAAGGGAGGCAGCCTGGCCAACAGCTGGACTGCAGCCTCGTGAAACCTGGAACGAGGACCCAGTTAAGCCATATCCAGACTCCTGACCCTCAGAAATGGTGAGATAATAAACACAGGTTGTTCTAAGTTACTCAGTTCATGGTGGTGTTATGCAGCAGTATACACTACTGAAGGCTGGAAAACCCCCAATGATGTCCCACAGGAGGACCCAGAAGACACCTCATTTACCAAAACAATAAGAAGGATGCCCACGGGGCAGGACACTAGCATTGCTGGGAAGCTCAGTTGTGGTTACCCTCTCTGGGTTATGACTGATGCTGTGACAGACCCCCTAAGAGCAAAGGGGATGAGTGAGTCTTGAAAAACAGAGGCCATGTGGCAATATGGAAGTATTAAAAGCAAAGTGGTCACAATTACCATAATGAGTGGCAAGGTTGAAATGTCATCCTATAAATATTGCCGTCTGCTGTTTTTTTTATCCTTCGTGTAGGTAGATAGGAAGGAAAAGATTTTTAAATCAAATAGCAAAAGGATATCAGAGCCCATAAAGGATAATAATTCCCAGTTAATACATACACACAGAAAATGTTACCCTCTTCGCAAATATTAAGGCAGGTAACAAATGGTCTCTGCAAGGCAGCAGTTCTTCTAACTCCCCCAACATAAATAGCACTTGGCCTTGCGGCTGAGCAATCGGCTCTTTGCGAGACTGTATCATAGCAACATTCAGCCAGAGAACTTTCAAGATTACTGAAGCGTCCTTCTGTGGCTACAGTTGTCCTAGCAGCAAAATGGAACCGAAAGATAATTCTCAGCTGATTGGTCAGAGTACTAGATCTCAGAGGCCTTAAGCTACCACTAACTTGATGCATGACCTTGACCAATCTCTTGATTTCTCTGAGCCTTGATTCCCTTGCCTGTAAACTGAGCGCTTGAACTGTATGCATTCATTCATTTATTCACTCATTCAACAAGTATTTGCTAAGCATCTGTTGGGTGCCAGGCTCAGCGTCACTGTGCAGGAGAGGAGGAGGGAATTAGACAACCACCAAGGCCTTTTTCAAATCTAACTGGGGACTTGGAATGGTACATCTATAGAGATAAGGATGCATTTCCCCAAATTAGCATCTCCCATTGGGCATCCACATACCCTCTCATAGCCAGCCCCTCAATCCTATGGTTAATGACACTTTTTCATTCACACTCCCTTTCTTGGTTAAAAAAAAAAAGAGAGAGAGAGAGAGAGAGAGAGAGAGAACACAGTTCAGGGCCCTTCCTTTGTCCACTGAGAACAGGTCACAGCGGAAAGGAGTGAGGAGGGAGGCACGGGCTTTTGACAAGCCTCACTAAGTCAGCCAGACTCCTCTCGTCTCCCCACCCCCAGCCTGAGCTCCTCACCCTCTCTCTTCTTCAGAGAGGCACGCCCCCTCTCCCACTCTGTTGGCCCCAAAGCTGATTACCATTTTGCACACTTCAGCGAACCGAGCTTTGGAATCTCACTTGTCCTCTCAGCAAAATATCAGATGAAAGTGGAGCAGATTTTAATGCAAAGGACAATTACATAATTTGCCTAAATCCCAGCAAAGAAATGCCACATAACTCTTCACTTCTTCACCTTCGCCCTTTTCCCTAGCAAGCTCCAAAAAGTAATCCCACAGCCTAGAACCCAGCCCACACATAACCTTTGGGCAACTGAGGATGCTTTCTTCACATGCTGGGAGATGGCAACACGGCTCTGAAACAAAATCCCTTTTGCTTCTTATCATCATACTAAAAGAGTTTGAGGGGTACCTGGGTGGCTCAGTCGGTTTAAGCGTCTGACTCTTGATCTCAGCTCAGGTCTTGATCTCAGGGTTATGAGTTCAAGCCCTGTGTTGAGCTCCACACTGGGCATGGAGCCTACTTAAGAAAAAGTAAAATAAAATTAAAAACATAAAGGGTTTGAGATTGTAAGATATATGTGTGTATGTGTACATACATATATATATACACACACACACATACATATATACATTATTACATCACTAGATGTATATATATTATATATGGACTAAGTTAAATCATGCCCCCAAAATGGCCATCATTTTATTCTCTATACCTGATCTGAATTTATTCACAAGCCCCATTCCAGATGGGAGCAGGAACTCAGTTGCTGAAGGTTTCTCAGTGTCTTCCAGTGGAAAACAGCATCTTTCAAGGTAAGTCCCTGGAAGGGCCACACTGGGTCCTGCAGACTCTCCCCCACCTCCGTGGGCACCAAGGACAACTGTTATCGCATGGTGACCAGGGAGGAACATGCAAGTGTTCCCTGGGGTCACGGGGCTAGGCTAGAACCCTGGAGCCCAACAAGAATGTATACTCGAGTACAAGGGTCTCTTACCACCTTTGAGACATTAAACTGCTACCATGTCCTGAAGTCTGTGGTCATGGCCCTTGGTCTCCCGTTGAGATGTCTCCAGATCATTGGTCCCGAATCCAGGCCTCTCCTGGGCCCACAGTTATTTCAGGTTCCACGTCTCTCCTGCTGTGTTAGTTTCCTAGGGCTGCACATGCTCACAAACTGGATGGCTTCAAACAACAGAAGTTTATGCCTTCGTAGCTCTGGAGGCCAGAAGAAAGAAATCAAGGACCATGATCCTCCCGAAGCTCTGGGCTCTGAAGGAAGAATCCCTCCTTGCCTCTCCCAGCTTTGGGTAGCAATGGTCTCCTGGGCCTGTGACCACAGCCCTCCCTCTGTCCCTCCCTCCTTACATGGCCTTCTTCTCTGTCTCTGCATCTCAAACCTCCCTCTGCTGTCTTATAAGAACACCAAGTACTGGGTATAGAGCCCACTCTGCATCTGCTATGATCTAATCTCTACATACTTAATTTGATTATATCTTCAGAGACCCTGTTTCCAAATAAGGTCTCACTCACAGGTACAAAGGTTAGGACTTAGACATATCTTTTGGGGGCTACAGTTCCACCCATTATACTTTCAAGGGCTACTGGGAATGAGGGACTCTCTGACTCCCCTGGCCCCCACTCACAAGCCACAGAGAACCAGAGCTTTTCCTGAGCTGTTTCTCACCCATGCCAGGTGCCATGAGGAGGCAGGGCTTCTCTGAAAGGCTGTGGTCTCCAAGAGCCCTCCTGCGATGCCTGGACAAGAGTTGCTTCTGCTGTGAGAAGACTAAAACTCTGTCTAGAGTTTCTAGCAAACCCTCCCATGCCTGCTTCTCTGTCCCTCTGCAACCACCTTTTTTCCCTATACTGAGGCTGAGACAGGGAGTTGAGAAGGCATCCCAGAGAAGGCGCCACTGAACAGAGTTTTGAAGTAGAGTCAAGAGTTAGACAGGAGTGCTGGCGGTGGAGGAGAAGCGTGTTTATTCAGAAAGCAGCCTATGCAGACACAAAAGTGGAGCCAGCATAGAAACTGTGAGGAATGGAGCTCTTAGAAATGAGGCTAGACAGCAGGGGCAGGCCAGCGAAGGCCTTGAATGCCGTGCTAGGGAATAGCCTGAAACCATGGGAAGTCATGAGGGATTTCAAGCAGGGGGCTCTAAACACTGCAGTAGGTCCCTTCATGTAGTTCTTTTTGAGGCCAAGAGCCTCCAAGGATGATCACCAGTAACTCCTTCCTCTCTGTGCCTGCAGGATGTTCCCCCCACCAAGAGGTGGGTTCTCCCTGCCTCCTTGAATCTTGCCCAGCCTCATGATTCACCTTTTCCTGTAGAATATGACAGAAGTGATGCCTTCCAGTTCTCATGCTCAGTTTGAAGATACCAGCCAGCTTCCTCTCTGACTCCGAGAAGCCAGCTCTCACCTTTAAAAAAGCTCAGCTCCCTGAATGAGGAGATAAGCCGGTAGGAAGAACGAGGCTAGATGGAGGGGCTGTGAGGTGCCAGACATGTGGGTGAGACCTTCCTGGACCTTGCAGCCCAACCCAGGTGCCAGATGGATGCAGCTGAGTGAGCAACTCCCAGCCCATAGCACACAGGGCAGAAGGACCTCCAAGCCAAGAGCTGCCTGACTTCTTGATCCCCCAGTCATGGGGAATAATAAATCATTGCTGCTTTAAGCCACTAGGTTTTCAGATGATAGGATAGATAGCAAGAGACAGTTGAAATGCATTTCATTTCATTTTCAAAATGACCACACTAGGAAATACCTTTTTTTTTTTAACATTTGAGAAAAATGAGGCTTAGCAAAGCTTGAACTTTCTCAAAGACAGGGAGCTACAACGGATTCTAAGAAACATCTAAGGTTGAACTCAGCTTTTACTGGCTACAGGGCCTCTAGTCTTCTCACTAGATATGGAGAACAAGCTTATACTCAGCTCAAATGTTGGGTACAGACAGCCTCTATTCTGACTAGTCTGTTGTCTGTTCCAATTAGTCAAGACCTACTCTTTATTAGTTATTAAATATTTGGAGTACTCTCTTTGACTGGGAACACACAATTAAAAGAGGCAAGAATCACAACCAACTTTGAAAAATGTTGGAAGTATTCCAAGTTTATAGAAAACACCCCCTGGTCTTGCTTTCCTGGGCTTAACAACCTGGCTTGCTTTGGACCTATCAGTACCTGAGGCCAAGGCACAGAAGTGACATCTGGTACTCCCATGTGTCCGTGGTGAATCTCATGCACAACCAGAAAGAGTTTGCAGCAGGCAAGCCCCACAGGCTGAACAAAAATGCTCAGGGTAACAGGTGCACATTCCCTTTTCCTGTCCATATCCCGCCTTTTTTCCTTTGGTTTCATGGTTTTTGCTGTCGGGTTTATTACTTTGGACTGCCCCTTGGAGTGTTGTTCAGGAGTAAAATTACCTCATTTAATTCAATGTATTGCTCTTGGAAGCAGTTTTATATCCTGTACTTTATGCTGGACAGTAAATGAGACGCTTCTATTTTTCCCAATCCTACTTCCCTGCCTCCCCATGTGTTTCCATGGTTAAGGAAGCTAACAAATTTATAACATGCCCCATCATTTATGAAGGGTTGGCCTGGAGCCTGGATGGAGAGAAACAGAGATTTCTGCGAACATTTATTCCATACACTCACAGAAGAAAAGGCAATGAACCAGTTATGCTCAGATGGTTGATTCAAGTTTTTAGTGGGTTGTTTTCCCATGCTAAGTGACTCAAAGAATAAGGTACAAATTATTTAATTCCCCCACATTTTTGACAACTCCATTCTGTACATGACAATCTTCCATTCTTTGTAGCAAAACTAAGGGAGGAATTGGACTTTGAGTCAGAAGGACAAATGTGCTCTTCTCAACACATTCCAATAAGACTTAACCCTTGGATCACCAATGGCATGTCGAGGTCACCAGTGCCTGCATCTGGCCAAATCCAACAATGGATCTTAATTCTTAACTGAGTATCTCAGTAGCAGTGACACTGTGGATCCTTCTCCTTACAAAATACTTTAGCCCCTTGGCTTCTGGGTCATCCCACGTGCTTTGCTTCCAGCCTCCCAATCTGGCTCTCCACTCTCTTTTGTTGGGCTCTCTGCTTCTTCCCAAACTTCACATGTGGGCATGCCCCATAGCTCAGTCCCAGCCTTCTGGTTTCCTATGTGTGATATTATCCAGTCCCATGGCTTCAAAGGCAGCCTATATGCTGGTAACTCCCAAATTTTATCTTCAATCTCAACATTTCTCTTATTGGGAATCTTGAACCCAATGTGCTCAAAATGGAATTCCTAAATTTTTCCCCTTAAAATGACCCCTGTTTTAGTCTTCTCCAACTCAGTAAATGACACTACCATTCACCACTGTGTTCAGACCAAAACGCTAGAATATTTTCTAACTCTTCATTCCCTCACACTTCACATTTACTGAACCAGCAAGTCCTCCCAACTCTGCCTCAAATCTGAGTTCTTTTTACTACCTCAACTGCTACCATTCTCATTTTTGCCTTTATTATGCAATAGCCTCTGTGATAGATTGTTCCACAGTTTCCAAGCATTCCCCACTCTTGGTGGAGGATTATATTTCCCCATTCCAATGATGCCAGGCATAGCCACTTGACTTGATTGGTCAATGAAGATTAAAGAAAGTGATGTGTATCATTTTTAGGCAGAAGAGTTCACAATTAGCATGTGATTCAGTGTAATCTCTTTTTTCTCACCCATAAGACCAGCAACTTTCCAGATAGTGGAGATAATATGTGGCAGAACAGCAAAACATGAAACATGGTTGCCATAGCATTACTCGGCCCATCCTTGATTAATATACTTCCAGCTTGACTCGCTAGTTCAATGTCATCACCCTTCCCCACCGCCTGCACAATAAGTTCTCTACATAGTAGATAGAAGCCATTTTGAAAGGGTACATGAGATTTTGTCATTTTCCTTCTCAAAGTCCTCCAAAGGCTTCCCATTTAACTTAGAATGAGGTTGTTTATTGTTCTCATCTTGTTCTATAAGCCCCTTTGTTATTGTGTCCTAGCCCATTTGACAGCATCCCTTCCCCATCTTCCTCTTGCTCACGCCCCTCAGTCCACACTGGCTGAGATGATTGGTGTTATGTGTCAACATGACTAGATCACAGGATGCCTGGGTATTTGGCTAGCATATTCTGGGTCTATCTGTGAAGATGTTCCTGGATTAGCATTTGAATCAATAGACTGAGTAAAGCAGACAGGCCTCCCCAGTGTGGGTGAGCCTCATCCAATGATTAAGAGGCCGAATAGAACAAAAAAGGTAGAAGAAGGGAGAATTTGTCCTTCTCTGCCTATTGAGCTGGAACATTGTTCTTCTACTCTTCAGCTGGGGTTTATACTATTGGCTCTCCTGAGTCTCAGCCCTTGGGACTCAAAACAAATTACACCACAGGCTCTCCTGAGTCTTCAACTTGCAGAGAAAAGATTGTGAGACTTCTCAGCCTCCAAAATCACATAAACTGATTCCTTATAATAAATATATAAACATGTATATACATATAGATATATATGACACACAGAGGAGACAGATAGATAGATAGATGGATATACTGTTGGTTTTGCTTCTCTGGAAAACCTTGACTAGTACATTTCCTTTCTTGCTGTTCCTTAAATATACTAAAAATCTATCCACTCCAAGAAAACACACACACACACACACACACACACACACACACACACACACACACAGCTTCTAGTTAGTTTTTAAGTGTTCCATTTTAAAAAGTGAGCATCAACCAATGATCTCCAGGCCCTAAGGAAATTCTCTAACTTGAAAAATAGAGGTCAAAATATTAGAGGAGGGGAAAGCAACTTGTAGAATACTATGCAGGAAGATAACAAATTGAAAGGAGATTATCATTAACCTCCTCAGAGAAGAAGGAGATGTTATTGTATTCATTAACAAAAAATAATTCTATCAAAAGTAAAACAACTTCAGACCAAAAGAGAGTTCTTAGAAATTCAATGAAATAGAATGAAAATTTCAACAGAAGGATCAGAAGATAAAATTAAGAAGATTTCTTAGAAAGTAGAGTGGAAAGTCAAAGAAATGGAAAATATGATAGAAAAGAACTTTAAAAATCAGTCTAGGAGGGGCACCTGGGTGGCTCAGTGGGTTAAGCCTCTGCCTTCAGCTCAGGTCATGATCTCAGGGTCCTGGGATCGAGCCCTGCATCAGGCTCTCTGCTCAGCAGGGAGCCTGCTTCCTCCTCTCTCTCTGCCTACCTCTCTGTCTACTTGTGATCTCTCTCTCTGTCAAATAAATAAATCTTAAAAAAAAAAAAAAGAAAAAGAAAAAGAAAAAAAATCAGTCTAGGAATCCATCATCTGAATAAGTAAAGTTTCAGAAACAATGAGAATGTTGAAAATAGAAGAAAGGAAAATGCAAAAATGTAATTCAAGAAATTGCCCAAAACTGGAGGGCATGAGTTTCTAGATGAAAAAGCATGTTAAATACAAAATACAATAGATAAAAACAAGTCCATACTAAAATTTATCTCATGAATTTCCAGAACAATGGGGACAAAGGAACAATATTAGGAGTTTCCAAAAAAGTAAAAAGGCCACTCAAAAAATCAGGATGACTACAGATTTCTCGGTAGCCACACTAGAAACAAAAAGATAATGGAGCAATGACTTCAGAGTCCTATAGAAGAATCATTTCCAGCCTACAATTCCATACCCAACAAAGTTAGCAATTCAATGTTAGGGTGGGACACAAACATTTCAGACTTGATAGGTTTCAAAATATTTACTTCCCTTGCACCCATTCTCCCATCCAAAATTAGAAGGTAAGCCAAGAGAGAGGAAGATATGGGGTCTGGGATATAAAAGCATCAACCCAAGAAAGAGCCAAAGAAATCTCAGGGACAAAGATGAAGGGAGATCCAAGAAGAACAGCTACACGCTGAGCCTAGAAAGAAAATAGTACAGATTGGAACAGCTCAGAAGAGCACAGAAGACCAAACAGATGGCCTTGTAGGAATACCTGATGTGACTGAATGAACTGAGAGGAGATTTAAACAATTGAGGAGAGAGTTTGGGATGAACTTGTGTTAGAAAACAAAGCAAAGGAGGAAAAAAAAAACAACATAACTGTTAACTCCAGGAAAACCTAACGGTCATACAAGAAAACAAAAATAATCACGTCCAGCTGTGAATAGTGTTTATATAGACAGGATAATATACACCAAATATTAACAAGCAAAATTACGAAATCACAACAGTGAGATAATGGGAAGATGGGAGGTTGGGAATTGCACATGACAGAGCAGGGTGGGGTTGGTTAAAGAGAGCTGACACAGTGAGAAGAGAAGAGATCAGCCTGATGCTGAAAGAAAAGAAAAGAAAAAAGGAGTTGTATAATCATAGTTTAGAGATAAGGAGATAACATCAAAATACACGTCTAAAATAGTTAAACACCATTGAGTGTAGAAAACAGGGGAATGGTGGGGCAAGGACAAGCTGCTGTATTTTAGAGCGCCTTATGAACCCAGTTATGGACTGAATGTCAGTGTCCCGTCACATTAATGTAGTGAAGCCCTAATCTCCAGTAGTAACAGTATTTGGAGGTAGAGCCTTTGGGAAGCAAGGGTTAGATGAGGCCGTGAGTGTGGGGGTCCCCATGATGGGATCAGTATCCTCATAAAAAGAGGAAGAAAGACTAGATCTCACTCAGCCTCTCTCTCTCCCACCCTCTCTCTCTCTCCCTTTTTGCCATGTGAGGACACAGAGAGAAGGGAAGCCAAAAATGAACCATCATCAGGAACCAAATCTGCTGGCACCAGGATCTTGAACTTCTCAGCCTCCACAACTGTGAGAAATAAATGTCTGTTGTTTAAACCACCCAGTCTATGGTATTTTGTTATGGTAGCCCAAGCAGACTAAGACAACTCCTAAAATTATGTAAGTGCATAACTTTGATGAAAATGAAAGCTACATTTTAAAATGATCATGCATCAACAGTGAATTAAAAGGATGGTTTTAATTTGGCTTCCCTTTGTTATGTGCACACATAGACACATAGCACCATTTGGGCAATACATTTTGCAAAGCATCTAAATGCATGAAAATATTTCAGGGAAGTGTTAATGATGGCCTGAGCCAATCTGTCTGTTGTAAATAGTTCTCAGGAAAGTATACTAATTAGAGCTAGGATAGGCAAATGATACAACAACCCATCAATCAGCAGCACTTGCTGCTCAACTATTGAATATGTAGCAATAGATAGTCAGCATTCTGTGGGGTAAACAACCTAGTGTAAGACAGAGTTTCTGGCACTAAAGATTTTATCATTCAGGGAAAGACATGGGACATAAACTTCTGTAAACTTAAATGGCAATACAATTTTATAAATAATGATTCATTAAAAAGTAAAAAGATGTCATAAGATAATGCATGACTTCTGTTAAATATATGCAAGAAACTATAGATGTGTTAGTGTTTAGAAGAGATTAGGATGAAGGGAAGAAATCTTGGGGGAAAGATATTAAAAATAGGTCTTGAGGGAAGGGCTGGACTTGAAGGGATAGGAGAGGAAGAATTCAAAATGTGGATCCAAGAGAGCAAGGGGTGATCTTGGGACCATGCAGAAATTGTGGGATCTAGAGCCAAGGCATTTGAATGAGTCCACTAACGAAGGTGGGAAGGCAAAGACTTAGCCTTGGCCTAAGAAAAACCACATATTCAGAAAAAAATAATTCCATCACCCACAGTGAGGCGAAGAATCCAATCAGGTGTTCTTCTGGGATGTGTATCCATCATGTTATGAGATCAAAAAACCCCAGAGATGGTTTCTGATCCATGTTACAGGCCCAGAGTCCCTGTAAATAGAAATTACCTCTTGTAAAAATCATTAATTAGGACATTGCTTCGATTCTATTGTAAACAATAAAAATATGTTCATGGACTTCTGTACTCAGATGAAAGCACTAGGGTGTGATTTATTAAGAAGACTATTCTCCAAGGGAATATGAAAATGCAAGGCTTACATTTTCATAAAGTTCAAATGTATTAACTCTTCAATGTTGTAATGAATTAAAACGACCTCTGTTCAGACAAATAATTAGAATAGGCATGTAAATTAGCAAAAATTAACGTTCTGCCATTTATGATAGCCCTTGGAGCCCACAATGAAAGATAACTAGAACAGTGGGAAATCAGAGCATTTTCTATAAGTAGCTATTACCAGACAAACCTACACATATGTTTGTCACTCAAAAAAACTACAACAATAACTACTGCTTTGATTTGTCAGTCATTAAGGGAGACCTGGGGGAAGATATAAGAAGACAAGTCACATCGGGAGGCTGTGACCTGTTTATATGCTGTACCAAAGAGCAGGTAGCTATATCCGCTAGTGCCCAGAAGAGGGCAGACAAGAGCTGCTCAGGTGGAATCTTCCTTAGGACACCAAGTTGGTACCAGTCAGGGAAAACCATCCTCTCCAGCCGGAACAGCCAAGATCAGAATCAGCCCAGAACTGACTGGTGAAAGAGATGGGGCAGGGAGAAGCAATGGTGGGTGACATGGAAAAAGGCAACTGAGATAGATGAAGAGCCAGACCAAGAAGAATCTTGGAGAACCCAGAGAATGGAAAATAAAGACAGCTGCCAGAGGTCAAAAGGATCTAGACTCAGGTCATAGCAACTCTGATCACGCCACGCCCTGACTCAGAAGCTTTCAATGGCTCCCTACCTCCATAACACAAACCCAAACACCTTAGCCTAACATTCAAGGTTGCCCTACAATCTAGCTCTAACCCACCTTAGGATTTATTGGTTGTTTTGTTTTGTTTAAGGATTTATTCATTTTACAGATAGAGTGCATGTGCGAGCAGGAGGAGGGGCAGAGGGAGAGGGAAAGAAAGAGAATCTACAGCAGACTCGGAGCTCGGAGCCCAGTGAGGGGTTCGATCCCATGACCCATGAGATCATGACCTGAGCAGAAACCAAGAGTCAGATGCTCAACCAACTAAAGCACCCGGACCCCCAGGATTTATGGGTTTTTTAATCACACACCCAAGATGCCAGCCAAACCAGAGGTGATTCCATCCTCTGTGTCTCTGTTCCTGCTGTCCCTTCATTCATTCATACACACTGAGTGACCACTACACACCAGTGGTGGGAGGGATACAGGATCGGTAAGATGGAGCGCCCCCTTTTGAGGAGGTACCAGGAGGAGACAGACATCGATACATAGTGACAGGCGCTACAGTGAGAATAAGCAAGGGAGTTTATGGAGTGGAGAGAGGAGTGGCTAACTTCCTGGGGAGGGGACTGTCTCCCTGAAATGTGTTTCCCTCTCTTCTCCGCAAGTCCAACCCCTCAGTGCCTGCTAGAGAGCCATCTGTTATTTCATCTGTCCTCCCACCTTCCCACCCTCCTGAAAAGAGTACCCCTCTGCTCCTTCGGAAACTGCTTCTCGTTCTCTTTTCCAGGTGAGCTTAGATGGCACAGGCCTGGTCAGTCCTATTACCTCCTCCTGCTGTCCACTGTCGTTGGTTTAATGAGTATCCTCCAAACCAATCACATTTCTTCTCCGGATGTGTTTTCTTCCCTTTGGGGATCAGAGCGGTAGCTCCCTCTTTTCCCTGGATTGGAAGCTACCAGAATGCTTTCCAGAGCTT
Source organism: Meles meles (assembly GCF_922984935.1). Lineage (NCBI taxonomy): Eukaryota > Metazoa > Chordata > Mammalia > Carnivora > Mustelidae > Meles > Meles meles. The sequence goes on along the minus strand of NC_060066.1, from coordinate 17,723,974 downwards.
CTGGTGCCAGGTCCCTTGGCCCATCGGGGATTCTGGGAGAATGAACTAAAGAGAACGAGAAACCTGGCGCTGAAATCCCAGGACCCAGGTGCGCGGAATCAGAGCTGGCCTGCACTGAACTGTGTGTAATATGAGCCCAACTCCAGGACCTACAAAGAGGAGTTTGTTATTCTCAGGTTGCATGTGACTGAAAGGCTGGCAGGAGAGATCTGGTTTGCAGCCTCCCTGGAGACACCAGAGACCCAGCCCTCTCCTGCCATTTTGCTCCACTGTCCTCGTCACCTGGCTCTCCTTCTCATCTCCCAGGAGACTCCTGCGTCCCAGGCAAAGAGGATGGAAAGCATAAGCCAGCTAAGGGAGAGGATTCCCAGACGTGCCACTCGTACATACCTACTTACATCAGAAAAGGGTCACACGACCACCCCGAGCTGCAAGGGAGCCTCAAGAGTTGACTGCTTTTAGTTGGGCATATCGAGAAGACGGAGAGAATGTGCGCTGGGTAGGCAACAACTGGGCAGGTGTCTGCCACAACTCCCCAGTCGCCTGGTTTGCCTTTGTAAGTCCACAGTCTTCCTTTTTGCTGAAGCTAGTGTGAGGTAGGTATTTATAACGTTCAGCCGTAAATGACCGTATATGACTAATATGCCTGCCGAATGGTACGGCCACCACCTGATCCATCCGCATCAGAATCCTCTTGCCTCTGATGGCCAGTTTTAGTATGTGCGTTTCCCACAGCGATCTGAGGCAGGGCAATCCCAGGGACGGGGTTCATCCCACGGGCAGCCAAAGCAGGCAGAAGGACGCTGTGAGCGTGACTGCTGGGACGTAATGCCCCTCTCCCCCAGCCTGGCCCTACGGAGGATCAAGAAGGGGCCATCTTTAAAGCCATCAGTCGGATGAACTTCTACCTAGACACTGTTACTGACCCCATCCCCTGAGCCCAGCAATGCTACCCAGGCCTTGCTGGTAACAAAGAAGGCCTCTGTCACGATTCGCCACTGAAACACTTAGTGAAATACAATATGGTACCTCTATGGGATGGAACACGACACCACAAAGAAGAGAATGGGGAAGTTCTGTGTGTATCAATGTGAAATACTTGCCGAAAGGCATTAGTAGGGGAGAGCCAATTGCAAAATGGTATGTATAGGAGATAATCATTTGTATTGAAAGGAAGAAAAAAAAAACACGTGTGTGTATAGATATTTCTTCCTGCCTCAAATATCTCAGGGAGGATACACAGTGCAAGAGACGGGTGCCTTTCGCTGCCTCCAAAGTGAGGAATGGGAGCCTAAAAATAGAAGGGAGCCATCTCTTTTCACATCCTGTAAACCTTTTCAAGTCTGGACCTCGTGCAGTCTATCTAAACCTATTTGCTCCTATTTGGATTGGGAAAAAGAATGGAAATACATGTCTTGAAGTAAACACATTTGTGGTCTGTGGTGGTAATGCCTAGTTTGGGGTCTGGAGTGGTTTGGTTTTCCAAGGCAGAACAACAGGAAGGAGGAAACTGGCGCCAGGGCTGCAAAGAAAAAAAGAAAATAAGCACCCACTTAACAATAAAATAGAAATAATGTCTTTTGATTAATGGATGCATTTTTCGTGGTACTCTCAAAGCATTTACAAACTTGGGCTCACTCATCCTCTCTCTCTTTCTCTTCTACAAGGTGTAGAAAGATTGATTGAATTGCTTTCTGCTCAGAAGGGAGGAGAGGCTTGAAGGACCCACGGAGCCTGGCCTGTTCCAGTGTCCCGGAGTCAGGCCACTAGGCCTGTGTCCAGAATTCCCTTTCTTCGGCTCTTTATTCCCAGAAGCTGCTCCAACATGCTTCTCTACTGAAAACTGCTGTTCCTTCCTTTAGACCAGGGGCCGGAAAACTTTCTCTAAAGGGCCAGATAGTAAATATTTTAGGCTCCAAGGGCCATTCGCTCTCTGCAAGTCCTCAACTCTGCCAGTAGGGGGCGAAAGCAGCCACAGACAACACATAAACAAACCAGCCGGCTGTGGGGTCAACACAATTTCATTTACAAAAACAGGCTGTGGGCTGGCTTTGGCCTGCAACCTATTCTTTGCTGACCCCTTCTTTGGACCCCAAGAAAATCTGCCATCAACTAGACATCACGCTCTGCCCTACAGTTTTGCTTAACAGTTTACCCTTCTGTCTTCAAGGACTATCTCAATGCAGATTCCTTGAGAATGAAGACTTTTTTCATCCTCTTTAATGCCCATCCATTAGCCTGGATAGCCACTGAATTGGCCCAAGGTCACTCAAGCCATCTGCCAAGGAGAGAACCCAGCTCAGAGCTGACAGTCCCAGGGCCACATCTGTCAAACCTGACACCAGCCCTTGTAACCCAATCGCCGTCCAAAGGCCCCCCAGAGCAATGTCACTGTTTACCCCACTATCACGAGTTCTCTGCTTACAGTGGCTCCCAGAATAACCCAATCAGAGCCCCTTCTCTAAATGTTTGAATTTTTCTCTGTTTTTTCTAAGGGTTGGAATTAAATAATGTTCAAAGCTATCATATTCAGAAAGCAACATTGTTGAATGTAGAGGCCACACTTGACGGCCCACTGACCCCATCGCTCACACATCGCCCACTTGGTTTGTGGTTTAATAATACTGTTTTCAGGGTGCCTGGGTGGTTCAGTTGGTTAAGCATCTGCCTTTGGCTCAGGTCCTGATCCCAAGCTCCTAGGATAAAGCCCCATATCAGGCTCCTTGCTCAGTGGGGAGTCTGCTTCTTTCTCTGTCCCCCCCCCCCCACCTCATGCCTATGTTCATTCTCTCTCTCTCTCTCTCTCTCAAAAATAAATAAAATCTTTAAAAAAATAATAATAATACTGTTTTCATTGCTATTAGTTTTCTTGTCTACTTTCAACATTCATCAGTCGCACACTAACATTTACAGAACAGCTACTAAATTCCAGGTGTTTTGAGCATTTTAAAACGACACTCGAGGGAAGGAAAACAAACTATTACTTTCCATTACATCCCACCTGGGGCTTGATCAGGACCCTGAGATCAAGAGTGGCATGCTCTACCCACTGAGCCCGCTGGGTGCCCCTCTTATCCTTGCATTCTAAGATTCATTTCTGCACTAGCATTTATGTGCTGCCAAGGTCAAGGCCTCTGTATTCCAAGACTTGATAACCCAAAAAAGATCCAGTCTTTCTTGGTTCCCCTGCCCACCATGACTGGATCACTGCCTCCAACACCTGAAAGGCAAGTCTACAAAAAAGGCAGCCTTGTCAACCCGGCAGCCGGCCAGGCCTGCTGTTCCTTCAGTTCCCAGTAGGGGGAGCAGTTGTTCCCTCCATCCAGAGCCCCCCAGCTCTTCTCTGTGGGGGGAGGACCTCAGAGTCTCTCCCCAGAGTTTCAGTCCTCCAAGTCCCCTCCAACAAGACACCACCGTCCAGGCTTCCTGATGCTGCTGAAAATGCAAAGAAGGCAAATCCCACTGAAGTCTGTCCTGGAAGTTAGCTGAGCCTCTCCCCTGACGGCCTTCAGCCTTCAGCCCCCCAAGTCTTAAGGAAAATGAGTGATGACTTGAAGCTGTCACCATCCTTGGGAGCCATTGGGCTTTCTTCCCTGATTCAATCACGTCTTCCCTTACCTCCCAGCCCACCTTCTAGAGCCCACCTGGGACCTGAAAATTCCACTTGAGAAGTGACTAACATGACTAAGGAACTGAAATTGTATTTATTTAAACTAAGCTAAATTTAAAAACAGATACTTACCTCAGTTATTGGAAAACTTTAAGTACGTTTGGAACTACGTGGGTGGGTGAATCTGTTTTTTTTCAACTACAAATTTTATAAAATTGAAATACACATCAAGTATTTTTGATGAAAATGGAGGGTGCAGATTGAGATGTACTGTGAGGATAAAATACATATCAGATTTTGAGTGCTTAGTTCAAAAAAAAGGAGGAGGAGGAGAAGAAGGCCGATTGATCACATGTGAAAATGGTATTTTAGATACCTTGGGTTCAATAAAATATATTATTAAATTTCACTGTTTCTTTGTCCTTTTTTCACATTATTTTTCTACCAGTTGGCAGTGTTCTAGACTCTCAGCCAGTTTTCCTTTGCACCGGGACACTGGCCAGAAACTCCTGGCAGCCCCCTGGCAGGGCTGCCCTCCTGGTGTTGAGGGAGGTGTTTTCAGAAGAAACCACTCAGCCTTCTGAGGCTGCACTGTGATGAAACGGGGAGACAACGATGGTCCGCAGGTAGAACTGGGCCTGACTTCCTATAGAAAAGCCAGCTTTGTTGCCAGTGCAGCCCCCACAAGGGGATGACAGACGCATGGTCCTGGACCCCCGGAGACAACGGCTTGATGGAAGGCTCCCGCCCGTGGAAGACTGAGTGCGGTTGCATGGGACACGCTGGAGCATCTAACACAGCCAGAGCAGCAGGGAACTCTCCCCAGGGGAGGTGGCAGTTGGGCAAAGTGGGAGCAGACTCAGAAGTCTGTCCTGCTGGCCCATGTGGTAGCCACACCCCCCTTGCTAAGCAGATGCATGACACGGCCATCCTCACCACTTCCCCTCCCCAAGGCTTGGTTTCCATCCTGTCCAACACGAGGGTTTGAGCAGGCTCAACTGCAAAATGTGATAATTCAAAACAACAGCCAGTTTCTGTACATAGCATTGGCAGAGAAGTGGGGCTTCAATCAGGCCAAGGCCAGGCCCGTACCTTGCCCGCATAGAGCAGAGCTACCTCAGGAGTCCATCTCCATGGCCAGCAGCGAGCCCAGGCCTGCTTGAAATGCAGGCCAACTGCTCAAGGAAGAGACACAGAAGGGAAGGTGGCTGGGCCAGGTAGTGCCAGCCCTCCCAGCAGGACCAGCGCTGGGACGACAGCTTTCTGCAGCTGCCTTCCTTGTCTCCCGGGAGCACCTCCTTTCCAGGAGGCTCTGAGTTGGAAACACACAAGATGGATTTGGGCACACATCCCCGATCGCAAATGCCAGCAGGGTTGGAATATCCAGCAAAGTGTTTTCCAGGCTGCTGGAGACACCTGGGAGGAGGGGCTGGAGAGAGCCCTGTAGTCAAAACCCAGAACACCAACCCTGATGCTGACTCAGCCAACAGCGAGCTCAGTGCCTTGGGACAGAATAACAGCCACATGCTTGTGTAACCTGCCATGCATTAGGGCAAACAGGAATGTAAATAAAATGCAGTGGTGAGGAGAGATGGCCCGTTTACCTCCAGCTTCAGGGATGGGGAAGGACTTCCTGGCAGGGTGGTATTTAGGAGAACAAGTAAGGACAAAGTCTGAGAGGAGAGCCATGGAGGCTACAGTGAGGTGTGTCTCCCTTGCATCCCACCAAGTTCAACTTCCATCTTCCTCCTCTCACACACCCTCTGCAGCAGGGAGCTGACTCACCTCTGTTCTCGGAGACATGAAGCTTGTCCTCTACACTCAGCACTTGATTTTCACACTTAATGTCCTCACGTTTATTACCATCAAGAACATTTTTGATGGTCTACCGCTGTCGTGCTCTGTGAGTGTCTCACCTCTCCAACATCACGGTCGGTGAATATAATTGATACCTTTTCGTACTCCCTGCCAGCCTGCCGTACAATGTCCGGACTGGAAGGGACCCTGAAGATCATTCTGTCCAGACCCCCAACTTTCTCTCTCCCCGCCGTGCCTCTACAAGACTGATGTGCCTACCATCTGCCTCTTTATTCTGTTTGTGCAAAAACAGAACGTGAAAAGCAAGTTCTTTCTGTTTCCGCATCAGCTGATATTCCAAGACAAGAGCTGACTGCTTCCCATTTCAAAGTGAGGAGTAAGACCACCAGGACTTAGGGTAAAATAACATGACTTAGGTTGTAAAAGCCCAATTTAGAGGTGCCTGTCTGGCTCTCTTTGTAGAGCATGCAACTCTTGATCTTGGGTTTTTGAGTTTGAGCCCCATGTTGAGATAGAGTTTATTAAAAAAAAAAAAAAAAAGGCCCAATCTACCCACCTCTGGAAACTTAAAGAAGTCAGAGCAGCAGAGATAGGGGTTGGTGTTAGGTAAGGATTTGGGAAGCGAGCTTCAGTGTGTAGACTCCCACCCCTCCTGTGAGGGCTCCATCCAAGGCAAAGGGGCTTCAGCGAGACCTCCTAGAAGGCTTGACGCTTGTTCCCTGGAACATGTGGAAGTCAGTAGACTGGGGTCCGATCACACCAAGGAACCCAAAGGGCCAGGGACAGTGGCTGACTAGTGGCACTGAGGGTGGTGGGAGGAGATGTTGTGTTGAAGGTGGCTCGATTCCCCCAAGTCGTCAACGCAAAACATGTGTGAAGGTTTCCGTGAGCCAGAACTAGCCAGATGCTGGGGCAGCAGGGGAGGGAGAAGTCGTGCAGGAACAACCAGGAGAGACACAAGCTCCCGGTCAAACAAACCTCAGGTGCCCACCAGGAACAGGAAGGGACCAGCTGCCAAGGATCCAGGAAGGAAGGCACGAGAAAACCCAGGTGGCTAGAATAACGCCAGTCTGATGAGTCTTTTCCTGCCTCTTTCTTTTCCTCTTCCTCGTCCAGTTCTGGAGGAACCAGAGGAAGCCCTGAAGGAGGTATGGGGGGAGAATGGAAGCATCCAGTGTAGAGAAAGAGACACAACAGCCCCACACCCCTTCTCACTACAGGGGCCAGCCTGATGCAACTGAGGAAGAAAATGGGGAGAAATGTTCATTTTCGGTGAAGATTGGAGAGTCTGAGCCCTGACACTGAAGAGGACATACTAATTAGTGGAGACTGGGTTTTTGTGAGAGCAGGGAGTAGATGCCTTTTCCTTACGTAAGAGTGACAAAAGCCCTGGGACTTGCTACAGTTCCATCAGGGCACAGGACAAACACTGCAGAGCACGTCTGATAGGACCACAGGAAGCCAAAAATACAACACATTCCTGGTAGACCCTACAAGTACCTCCCTGTTCAGTGGGATGATGACATACATAAACAATTGCAAAAATTCGGATCGTACTCTATATAGTATCCAAATATTTTTCCTTCAACGAATCATGAAGGGTTTTCCCTTGGAAGAAAATACTCATCTATGAGTTGAACATTCCACCATATGGACATGCTGTAATTTATTTATCCAATATCTATCCAATGTTTGCTCTTGCAAATCACGCTAAAATCAAATATCTTATGCATAAGTCTTCGTACACATATTTGCTTCGTTCCTAAAGATAAATTCCAAGGAATGGGATTGCTAGACTAACAGGTAGAAATGTTTAAGGCTTTTTATCTCAATCATCAAAGAGCACAGGGTCCAGAAATACATTTTCATTGAGGAGGATTGAGTGGTCCAGACCAGTCTGGCAGAGGTTGAGTATTTCCTACAATCTGCATAGGTCCTCTCACTATAACACACATAGACAGAATTCATTGTATACATTTGTATAGTGTCTCCCTTCCAGATTCTTTCACAGGATTAATTTTTGGGGGAGATGGTATGGAGTATAATCAAAAGCACAGATTCTAGAGTGGGACTTGGCTCCCCTACACAGTAAATGTGTTACTAAAGCAAGTGTTACCCCACCTCTGGGTCTCCTCCTTTGTAGACTTTCTGTTATGGCTGAATGTGTTCCCCCTAAATTCATATGTTGAACTCCTGACTGCCAGCATCTCAAAATGTGACTGCATTTAGAGAATTGGTGTGAAAGAGGTAATTAATTAAGTTAAAATCAGGTCATTAAGGTAATCCAATATGACCAGAGTCCTTGAAGAGGAGCTTAGGGTGCAGACAACACACAGAGGAAAGACCATCTGAGGAGACAGCCATCTCCAAGCCAACGAGAGAAATCTCAGAAGAAACCAACCCTGCCAACACCATGATCTCAACTTACAGGTTCCAGAACAATGAGACAATAAATTTCTGTTAAGTCACCCAGTCTGTGATACTTCGTAATGGCAATGCCAATACAAACAAATACACTTTCTAAATTCGATCAGTTACTAAAAGTACTTAACAAGAAGCCTCAAATTCAGTAAGTGATCAATAAATAATGTCAGTAGTTATTGTTTCCTGTTCTTACCTTACTGAAAGGCTGAATCCAGATCAGATAAATTAGCGGTTCTCAACAGGGAGTGATTTTTAGCAACGCCTGGACACATTTTTGGCTGTCTCAGACTGGGGAGAAGAGTGTCACCAGTATCTAGTGGGTAAACAACAGAGAGGCTTCTAAATTTCTATGCATTGGCCCCACAACAAAATGTCAGTATCACTGATGTTGAGAAGTCCTGAGCTAAATCAAACCCTAGCATTCCCCTGGGTGCCAGCTCTTCCATCCAGATGAGCCTTGGTTTGGGGAATACTACTTTTGTGCAGCATTTCCCTCACAAAGAGCTCTGAGGCCATCTGGTCTACCAACCAGGTAGGCGTGGCCTTACTCGCCTCCCTCCCAGTCTAGCACATAATGTGACATGGTAGAGAGGAATTTAATTACCAGGTATATTAGCAAGCTTCTACTGCAGAGCTCCTGCTAACAATCACCAATCTATGAGGCAAACAAAAAAACATTTGTATATTGCTCACAGCTTTAGAGGTGGCTGGGTTAGTTCTTCATCAAGTTCAAGTCTGCCTCATATGTCTCATTCTGGAACCCACTCTGGAGGAACCCCAAGAACTGGTCTTGGGGTTCCAGAAGGTCCCAGAAGGGCGAGCAGAAACAATGGTGTCTCCTGAGTTTCAGAACTGACACACTTACTTCAGCCCACATTCCAGTGGCCAAAACCCTCTAGGGGCTCCCTGTTAACCACAGGATAAAGTACAAATGTCTTAGATGGCCTTCGGTTCTTTTTTGAGATCAGACTACAGTGGAAAAGCGTTTTTCAAAAGTCTTCAGCAGAACACAAAAGGGCTTCATTGTCCATCTCTTTATCTCTCTCTGGCTATGCTTGCAGTTTCCAAATGGGTCTGACATACTATTTCACAGCAACGGGACTTTGCAGATGCTGCCAATCTTTCCAGCCCGCCCACCCAGAGTGCTTTTTCCCCATCTGCACTTGGAGAATTCCTCATTCTCCAAGTCCGAGTGCACGTGTCTCCTTTTCTGCAAACACCCAGCCCAACCAGCACTAAATGCTTTGCTTTGGCTATCACTGGACATACATTCATCTGTCAGGGCCCTTCTCACATGGCATTGCCCTTATCTCTGCACACTTAGGGAGCACTCTGCGGACAACAACAGTGCCCTATTCATTCTCAGGTCCCTAGCACCTAAGGACTCAATACTTGTTGACGTAATAAGCAAATTATTCATGAATGAAGGAATGAGTGAATGAATGAACGCTATATCCCATTTCAGGTATGTATACTTCTTATTAATTTACTCAGACAGCAAGATGCCTCCCGAAAGTCATTCTCCTCTTCTCCTTTTATGAACTAAAACCCAGATTTTAAACTGAGAACATTATCATTCATTTCTCAACCTACCTTGCCCTGAGGTGTGCCCATGAAACTAAGTTCTAGCCTATGATACATAAGCAGAAATGTTGTACGTGTTATCCTGAATGTCTGCTTAACAGGAAAAGGGCAAGCCTTTTTCCATTCCTCATTTCTGCTGCCTGGAATTTGGATGTGATGGCAGGAGCTTTAGCAGCGATCTTGGACCATAAGGATGGAAGGTACACGTGGCAGAGCAGAAAGACAGAAGATGTGTGGGTGTCTGGCAATTCATGGAGCTGTCCTAGAAGCCCCCAGTACTTACCTCCAAACTTCTTTTATCTAAGACAATACATTCTTTTATGTTTTAGCCATAGTTGAGCCTTTTATTAATAAATAAAATTAATTCAAAAGCACATTTCAAAGATGGCTGCATCTCCACTGGGTGAACAGGACTTCATCTCAGTCACATCTTCACACTCACTTTCCTGTCCATGGTTCTGGCTTTTCTCCGCAGTCATATAGGACTGGTGGAAAAAAAAAAAAAAATCTTCTCATATGCAGCTGTCTTGGCATTGATCCTATTGGTCTCTCTTTCTACTGAAAACTCAGTGTGGGGGAAGGAAAAGCTTTACCACTAAGGTAGTGCCAGGAGATTTTTATAAATTCAGTTACTAACCTCTCTGGCAACAGGTAAAATCTGTCACCTTTCTCCTGGGCAATATTAACATTTTACATATAAAACCAAAGTTCTTGAATATAGCTGTTATCCCCCATGGCTTCTCTAAACACCTCTCCAACTGACAAGGAAGACAACCCTTTACGCCCCACACTCTCCACAGGCTTAGCACACATGGCAGTCCTTTGTCCACCCGCCTCTGCCTACTTGATACATTCCTGGTCTCCTCTGGCTGCTGCCCAACTCCAGGGCCTCCCTACTCTCTGCACCGGCCTCCATGCATCCAGCCCTTTAACCACTAATTTCAGCTCCCCTTATCCACACCTGTCCCGAACTAATCCAGTATCTCCCTGGAACAATTAGCCTTCCAAATGATGGAAATTTTTTCTCCTACTTATTCTCTCCATGAACAATGGACTGATAGATCGAGGTATAAAAGAGGGCAGAGATCACAGAGTTCATCCAGAGCAGGGATTTTCACAGTGTTTATATTTTAAACTTGGAGGTCTTTGTTCATCTGAAATCTTAGGGGAAGCCAGATATGCAAAGCAGATAAAGTTAGAGCCACTGGAAATGGCAGGGAATTTGAAGGGGACCTGGAGACCTGTTTGCTCTCCTTCTCAAACCAATAGTTTTAGGGACCCCCCCCTCAAAAACCCTGGTCTTTATGCCTCAACATGTGCTCTTCTTCCTTCTGCCCAAGTGCGCCTCCTCTAGGCGTTTGCATGAAACATCCTGTCCTCCAATCAAGTTCCTAAACAAATGTCACCTCTTCTGAAAGGCTTTTCCTATCACTCATCCAAAGTAACTCCAACCCCAAGTCACAGCCTCTTCTTTCAGGCTACGTCAGTTGTGTTTCAGCCCAGGTCCTCCGAGAAAGAGATGCCAACATGGGAGAAAAAATGCAAACATTTATCAGAGGGAACATAAGAGAAAGTAAAAGAAGGGACATGAGGTGGGCTGGGAGAGCTGGCAGGCTCCAATGAAGGGCTGCACCCGAAGGAAGGAGAATGTGGTGGGGGGGGGGAGACAGGAGGGAGAGGAGGTAAGGAGTCTTAGACCACAGCACATTTCTAAGAAAATTTAAGCAAGACCATCAGAGAGTATCCAAGCTCAAAGATCCCTTCCCTGAGTCCTGCATCTGTTAGTGTCTCTGCCACGCTCAGTGATTGGTGAAGAGCAGTCCCTGAGAAGCACGGTCCCAGTCAAACACAGTGGTGGAGTTCAGAGTACCGCGGCTGAGGCTCTCTCAGTCACTTTACGCCCCACCTGCAGTATGAGTTCAGAGAGGCCCATTCTCACGGCTGCCGCATTTTTCTTCACAGCACTTTCACCATCTGACATTACATTTAGTGTTTGTTTATTGTTGTCCCCCAGAGAAAATGTAAAGTCTGTGACAATAGAGCCTTGCCTGGCTTGTTCACCTCTGTGTCCTCAGTTCCTAGAAAATTCCTGGCAGATAGGATGTGCTCAGCAAATATTTGTTGAGGGATGCCTGGGTGACCCAGTTAAGCAGCTGCCTTCAGCTCAGGTCATGATCTCAGGATCCTGGGGTAGGGTCCTGGGATAGGAGCATCAGGCTCCTTGCTCAGCAGGGAAGCTGCTTCTCCCTCTACCTGCTGCTCCCCCTGCTTGTGCTCTCTCTCACTCTCTCTCTCTCTCTGACAAGTAAATAAATAAAATCTTTTTAAAAAAATCTTTGTTGGATGGATGGATGGATGGATGGGTGGGTGGATGGGTAGGTGGATAGTTGAATGAATGGAGGGATGGAAGTTGGGTGGACAGATACTTGGGGAGTGAATGGGCCCATGTGTGGGTGGAGGGTGTGTGAGTGGGTGGATGATGCGGGGATGGATGGATGGATGGATGGATAATTGGATAGCATGGGCCACAAAGGAGGTATAACATGAAGGGAACAGTGTGAAGATCTCAAATTATGTGGTTGATCAAAGAAAAAACAAAAAGTATCTTTCCATCATGAGTTACCAGGGGTATGGGAGAACATAACGAAATTGAGGGGCCTCCAAATATGTTGTTGCCTTGGAGAAGGCATAGGATTCAGGGAAGCTATACAGGTGAGGAGAACTCAACCTCAAGAGTTTGAGGACATAGGACAGCCTGGTGCCCATGAGTTGTAATTCATCCAGGCTGAGAGACTTATACTTGCTTTTCTGAAACTAAAGGGAGGCAAACTTGTGGTCATGAAAAAATGAGAATGTAATCTAACCTCCTCTCCTTAGAAGACACACACCCCACATATACTCAGACACTGGATTTCTCTCGTGCATGATCATGAAGACTTAGGCATAATGTTATCGCTATAGTCCTCTCCATTGTCTTACCCCACACAAAAACCCGCCACCATAACAGCACTGTTGTATAAGTCACTTTCCTGGCTATGACGGCTCCAAACTCCCAAGACTCTAGATCACATAGGAATCTAACTCTACTATCTAATTTCAGTCAGGAACCTCTGAGGAGATTAGACTTAAAGTAGCATGGATGTGAACCTGTGGCAAGGAGAATGGCTTCTCTGTGAGTCAATACTAAAATCTAAAGTGATTTTCCTCCCTTATTAATAAAAACAAAATAGCACCAGCCCTATATAAGAATGTCTGCTCTTAATTTACAGGGCTTTCCAAAATACATGGGCTTTTTCTGCTATGACAAGTTCAACTGATTTGTGTAACAAACCATAAAATTAAATGTATGTACTTTGGGGACTGGGGCTGCCAAATGGATTCTCCAAAGTAACTGTGCCTTTTTTGATTCGTTGCACCATTTTTAACTAAAGCTGGTATAATGCTCTGAACACTTCAATAAAAATGGAATCTCACAAACCTACAAGAAGCTAAGGGCAACCTCCAACTTTTAATAACAGAGTTTAGGCAGCCACTAAGGACCCAGAGAAGTCCACAGTGTTTGATGGATTTGAGTTTACGAAAGCAGCTATCGTTTTTGTCCCATTGACCCAGGGATGGGGTCAGAAAGGGGCCTCAGGGACCACAGCAGGAGTTGAGAAGGCGTAGCATGAAGGAGGGGGCTGTAAGCACCCACTACCACTTTCCTTCTCCAATCAATGCACCACGCTTTCATCTGACATACATGCTGAGCTTTGTAGTAAGCTTTCATATGGTCTGAATCAACAATGTGAATAGCACTAGTCACTGAGATGACATAACATTTGTATCAGATCCTTCCCATAAATCCCCAGGGGGTTACCCATATAAGATTCACTGACATATTTCTTACTCCCCTACACTGAAGGCCTATTTCCTAAATAGAACAGACATTGTCTGGCACACACTGTTTACTGTAGCTCTTAGTGGAAAAGTTATTCCAAAAATAAATAAATAAGTACTATTTCAATGAACATTTATTGACTTCTGACCCTGGGCTAGACATCAAGGATACAAAGGTGAGTGTAAGTTCATCCCTCGCCACAAATAACTTACAGAATAGAGGAGGCACAAAGACAACATGAATATACGTTGAATCATTTAGAATGTACTCACCTGAAAGTAACAGAATATCTCTGAAAATGTGACATAGGCAACAGGGGATTATTACTATACCTCACATTTCAAAAAGGGTGAGGGTGAAAGCTCCTAATGTGGTTCAGCAGCTCTGGGATAGAAGGGATTTGCTTTACCCTCTCTCTGATTCTCTTGGCTTTCTCCTCATAGTTGCAAGATGGCTGCTGCAGCTCCAAACATCACTTCTCCCAGAACTACATTCAACAGCAGAAGTGGACAGGCAGGGAGTTCTCTCCATTATTCCTTTGTTGTCATGGAGGAAAATGTTTCTAAGAATCCCTTAGTGGATTCCCTGGATAGGAATCCCTTTGAACAGGAATGGATCACATCCCAAACCTTAGCTGAAAGGCAGACTGGGAAAGAAAATGTCAGGTTTTCTCAGCTTTTGTACAGGGAGAGGCAGATTCTGCCAGTAAGTAAACGAAAGAAGGAATCATTGTGAATGAGCAATCAACAGGGTCTGTCAGGCACAATGACAAGGAGGTGTAGGGCCAACTGTGGAAGCATGGAGGAAGAACACCTATCCCACCAAGAGGAGAATCCCTGGAGCTAGTAACATCTCAGGTGAATATTAAAGAATAAATAGGACTTCACGAGATGAAGATGAAGATGATAAAAGGATGGGTGGGCCAAGGTTCCAGGTAAAGGAATGACGTAAGCAAAAGCAAGGAACAGTGAATGAGCAAAATGTCTGCACCAATTTAGTAATACTAAAGCATCTAGCAACAAGAAATGAGCCTTAGCATGTGTCGGAAACATGGTCATAAAGGCCTCCTAGGCTGTGTGCAGGAGCTTGAACCTGCGACATCGGCCAGAAATTGCAGATTCCAGAGCCAAGAGACCAAACGTGACCTCCAGACGTGTTCTGCTGGGCAAGCACAGAGTGTTTGCATCCCGAATGTAATGGCTGGAAGCAAGGTGCTTCTCTCCCACTGAACCCTTTCCTATTGTCTTCCACTTGGCCTCCTTCTCTCATTTACATTGCCTCCCTATTCCCTTAAGACTTTTGAGCTTGCCTCCCCTGAGTAGGCAGGCTCTGGGGACCCATCATAGGATATTACACTGGGAAATGGTACTGGCATTTCTACATCTTATATTAACCCCTCTGAGCTCAACGGGGAAGTTGAAGTTATGAGAACCAGACTGGAGATAAGAAGACAGTAGAAGGTTTATTTTTCAGGACTCCTGGTTGCAAGTGTCAAAAAGACAACTCAAACCAGTGTGAATTATTAAAAAGGATAGGTTAGTTCACACAACTTTTTTTTTTTAAAGTAAGCTCTATGCCCAACATGGAACTTGAATTTATGACCCCAAGATCAAGAGTCTTATACTCTGTCCACTGAGCCAGCCAGGTACCCCCAACTTAAAAACAAAACAAAACAAACAAAAAAAACACAGGAGAAAATCAAATTTAATAGGTGTACAGAAAAGGAATCCACACCAACAAGGAATTCCAAAGATGATGAGGCAACATGAAGCTTGTAAGGGCTAAGGAAGAAGGTAGGGGCCTGATGTCACAAAGGGAGAAAACCCAAGCAAGAATGTAAAGGAAATGTTTGGAAAAACAAGACTGTTCTATTATGCAGATGAGTTCCTTTGATGGGGGGGGGGGGGGACATTGATACTTGTCTTCCTGTTGCA
Organism: Meles meles; assembly: GCF_922984935.1. Classification (NCBI taxonomy): domain Eukaryota; kingdom Metazoa; phylum Chordata; class Mammalia; order Carnivora; family Mustelidae; genus Meles; species Meles meles. The sequence continues at coordinate 17,708,724 of NC_060066.1, read as the reverse complement.
GGGTCTTCCTTCCAGTATAAATTTAGGCAGTTACAGGGGAGGCAGAGCAACTCTCTTGATTCAGCTGTGTTTTTATTACTTTTAACCCAAAATAATCTTCATACCAAAATGACACATTTGGGGGCAACCTGCCCTGGGCCACTACAGAACTCAGCCACCCTCTGGAACCTCCCTAGAAGTTCTATGAAAAGTTGAGCTGTGAATTGTTCCATTTCACTGAATTCTGCTTCGTCCTGATCACAGATCAGTTCTGTTAAATTCATTTCAGGAGGTGGTGATACAGATGTGTTTTCAAAGGTTAGCCTATGGTTCAAGAAATCAGGGATCAAACAGTGGCATTTCTATGGAAACAAAGGGGGAAATGATGGTTAATGATTAGGTCATAACAGAAATCAGCTTTTGGGTCCTGACAATAGCCAGTGGAGAGGATTTCTAGATGTCAAGCCCGAAGCATCTTCAGATACAACAGCAGGCAAGACAGTCAACAGATTTCCCTGGTTTGTGGGTCAAATGCCTCGAGATGGTTAACAATCCCACACAGCAGCAGACATGAGACTTTCTCCATATGAGGCTGTTGTGGTGATTTCTCTGAAGTTACATCAAGTCGTTCATATTCAGTTTGCAGGGCTTCAAGGCAAAGGGCAGTTTTAGTTCTCAAATGAATCCACCTCAGAGGTGGGAGAAAAATCACACAGGTTAGTTTGGAGAGTAGTAGTCAGGCACTAGAAGAAATCAGGATCCGGTCTAGTTTAAAATAAACAGTATTCAAATCTAATATTTACTCCAGTATGTTATCAAAACGTTTTTTTCCTTCTATAATCACCCTCGTTTGTACCAAAGACAGGCGCATTAACATGTGTGCGATATCTAGTTTTTAATAGCTTGGCCTAATTATTTACATAATCACAGCAAGAATACTGATTGGTCATGCAGGTTCCTTTTTTTCTCTTTTTAAGAGAAAAATCTTAAATATCTTTAAATGTCTTTTTTAGATATTTACTGGGGCACCCGGGTGATTCAGTCCGTTGAGTACCCAACTCTTGATTTCAGCTCAGGTCATTATATTAGGGTCATGAGATTGAGTCCCACACAGGGCTCCACGCTGGCATGGAATCTGCTTCACTCCCTCTGCCTCGGCCCTTCCCACCCCCACGCTATCTTGTGCCTGCATGCTCGTGCGCTCTCTCTCTCTCTCTCGGTTTTTTTTTAAAGATTTTATTTATTTATTTACTTATTAAGAGAGAGAGCATGTGAACAAGTGAGTGGGAGGAGGGGCAGAGAGAATGTCAAGCAGACTCCATAGCCAATGCAGAGTCTGACTAGGGGCTCAATCTCATGACCCCAAGATCATGACTTGAGCCAAAATCAAGACTTGGACGTTAAACCAACTGAGCCCCTGGCCATATAGGTTCCTTTAAACCTTTGCTACAACTTTTCATAAAGAATTTTTAGATTGAACTTTTTTCCCTAAGATTTTTTTCCCTAAGATTTATTTATTTTAGAGACACAGAGCGAGAGAGAGAGAGAGAGAGAGAGAGATCACACGCCAGAGAGAGAGAAGGAGAGAATGAATTTTGAAGCAGACTCCCTGCTGAGGGCAGAGTCAGATGCAGAGCTTAATTCCTGGATTCTGAGATCATTATCTGAGCTGAAATCAAGAATTGGTCGTTTAATCAACTAAGCCACCTAGGTGCACCTAGATTGAACTTTTAATAGCCTCTCAAGGCCAGATGCCCAACCAAAACTTGCATCAAATACTTGCCAAACTTTGCCTGCAATACCTATAGATTTGGTTGAATTCCTCTCTTCTCCAGGTCCCTAACATACCTGAGGTTCCTGCACCTGCCAGTAAGTGACCTTTACTTACCTGGTAAGGCGGCTGGAAAACTGCAAGCAAGGAAGGTATGAAGCCAACATCTCCATGGGACTTCCTTGGCTCCATAAAGTCAACCTAGTTCCTTAAACCTGCCTGGTCATATCTGAGTCTATACATGTCTCAAATAGGACATTCCAGTCAAAGTCTTGATAATAAAACCAATGTTTCCAATGGTGTCCTGTTATAAGGACTATATTAGAAAATATAAGAATTCTATATATAGAATATATATATAGAATTCTTATATTTTCTTATAGATATATTCTTATATATATAAGAATTATATATATTATATATATATTATTAATTATATATAATATATATTATATAATTATATATTATATAATTCTTATATATATATACACACACACATATATGAATACTCACTGAGTTTTAAAGGATAAATATTTCAGTTCTGCTTATAATGATATAATTAATCAACCTGCTATAGGTCAGTTAGCTCAAGAGAAAAGATTTACTTAGATCTGGAAAAAAACATTTTAAAAAGCCAGCAATGCTTTAAATGAAAAGTCATAAAAATTACTATTTTCCTTTTGCATTTATTCAATCTCATGTTATTAATTGCTATTTTGCTTGAATCCAGCTTTACCATTAGTTTTGGAAATTCTTACCAATTTCAGTTTTATGATCTTAAGTTTATCAGAAACTCACTCAAGAGTTTTTTTTCTTCTATGATCCTCAAAAAAAGAAACACATTTGTAAGAATATCAGTGTAAACCCTAATGCAAAGGACAAGACTTAAAAATGGCCATGGGGGGCACCTGGGTGGCTCAGTGGGTTAAGCCTCTGCCTTCGGCTCAGGTCATGATCTCAGGGTCCTGGGATCAAACCCCACATCAGGCTCAGCAGGGAGGCTGCTTCCCTGACCTCCACATCTCTCTGCCTGCCTCTCTGCCTACTTGTGATCTCTCTCTCTCTCTCTCTCTCTGTCAAATAAATAAATAAAATCTTTAAAAAAAAAATGGCCATGGTTAGGGGTGCCTGGGTGGCTCAGTGGGTTAAAGTCTCTGCCTTCGGCTCAGGTCCTAATCCCAGGGTCCTGGGATTGAACCCCACATTGCATTCTCTGCTTGGCAGAGAGCCTGCTTCCTCCTCTCTCTCTCTCTGTCTGCCTCTCTGCCTATTCAAGATCTCTGTTTGTTAAATAAATAAATAAATAAATAAATAAATAAATAAATCCTTTTTAAAAAATGGCCATGGTTAAATAAATAAATTAGATTTCATTATGATGCAATCCACGAAGAAATTTGGCTATTTCTGTGACATACAACACTCACGATAATAACAAACCAGGATATCAGATTTCTAAGTATTTTATACATTTTTTAGAAAATTGTTCAAATTGCATATCTACACAAATATAATCTTAACAAGATTTAGTATCACTTATCTGACAATGCTTCCTATTTAATTTAACATGCCAAATAAGCCTAATTTTTCATAAAATCTTTGAGATATTCCAGGAGCTCTCTGGAACATCTCAGTTAGACTGTAGTCAAAAGATTTTGTTTCATTTTTTTTTAAGTTTTTAATTTATTTATTTGACAGACAGAGATCACAAGTGGGCAGAGAGGCAGGCAGAGAGAGAGGGGGAAGCAGGCTCCCCGCTGAGCAGAGAGCCCAATGCAGGGCTCAATGCCAGGACCCTGAGATCATGACCTGAGCCGAAGGCAGAGGCTTAAACCCACGGAGCCACCCAGGTGCCTCAAAAGATTTTGTTTTATAGAGGAGGAAGGAAACTTCCAAATTCATTTTATGAGGCCAGCATTACCCTGATACCAAAACCAGATAAAAGCATCATAAAAAAAGAGAACTATAGGTCAAAAAAAAACTGATGAACATAGGTGCAAAAATTCTCAATAAAATACTAGCAAACCAAATCCAACAGGAACATAAAAAAAATAATTCACTACATTCAAGTGGCATTTATTCCTAGGTTGAAAGGGTGGTTCAATATTTACAAATCAATCCACATGATACATCACATTAATAAAAGAAAGGATAAGAACCATATGATCATTTCAATAGATGGAGAAAAATCATTTTGCCAAGTACAACATCCATTTATGATAAAAACCCTCAACAAAGTAGGTCCGGAGGGAACATCATCAAGGCCATATATGGAAAAGCCCACAGCTAACATTATCCCAAATGGGGAAAAACTGAGAGCTTTACCTCTTATTCTTTACCTCTGTCAAGAATAAGACAGGGATGTCCACTTCCGCCAGGGCTCAACGTAGTACTGGACATCTTTACCACAGCAGACAACAAAAAGAAGTGAAAGGCATCCAGATTGTCAAAGAAGAAGTAAAACCTTCATTATTTGCAGATGACATGGTATTATATACAGAAAACCCAAAAGACTCCACCAAAAACTACTAGAATTGATAAACAAGTTCAGTAAAGTTGCAGGGAGCCAAAATCAACATACAGAAATCTGTTGCATTTCCATACACCAATAATGAAGCAACAGAAAGAGAAATTAAGGAATCGGTCTCATTTATAATTGCACCAAAAACAACAAGATACCTAGGAATAAACCTAACTAAAGAGGTGAAAGACCTGTACTCTGAAAACCATAAAATAGTGATGAAAGAAACGGAAGAGGACTCAAATGGAAAGACATTCCATGCTCATGGATTGGAAGTACAAGTGTTAAAATGTCCGTATTACCCAAAACAATCTACATAGTTAATGTAATCCCTATCAAAATACCACCAGCATTTGTCACAGACCTAGGACAAACAATTCTAAAATTTGTATGGAAACACAAAGAATAGAAAAAGCAACCTTGAAAAGGAAAAAAAAGCTGGAGGCATCATAAAGCCAGACTCTAAGTTATATTACAGTGCTGTAGTCATCAAAACAGTATAAGCTGTTTTATACTGTATAAAACAGTGTAACCATAAAAATCCTAGGAGAAGGGGAGTCTGGGTGGCTCAGTCATTAGGCATCTGCCTTGAGCTCAGGGTTCTGGGATTGAGCCCTGCATAGGGCTCCTTGATCAGTGGGAGGCTTGCTTCACCCTCCCCCACTCCCCCTGCTTGTGTTCCCTCTCTCACTGTGTCTCTCTATGTCAAATAAATAAATAAAATCTTCAAGAAAAAAAAAAAGGTGTAGGTGAGAACACAGGCAATAACTTCTTTGACATCAACCCATAGCAACTTCTTTCTAGGTATGTCTCCCGCGGCAAGAGAAACAAAATCAAGAATAAACTTTAGGGATTACATCAAAACAAAAAGCTTTTGCATAGTGACAGAAACAATCCACAAAACCAAAAGGCAACCTATGGAATGGGAGAAGATATTTGCAAATGACATATTTGATAAATGGTTTATACCCAATATAAATAAAGAACTTATCAAACTCAGGAGTGCTTGGTTATCTCAGTTGGTAGAACATGTAACTCTTGATCTTGATGTCATGAGTTCAAGCCCCACATTGGGCATAGAGCTTACAAAAAAAAAAAAAATAAACTTACAAAACTCAACACCCAAAAAATAAATAATCCAATTAAAAAATGGGCAGATGTGAGCAGACATTTTTCCAAAGAAGACATACAGATGGCCAACAGACAAATGAAAAGACACATAACATCACTCATTGTCAGGGAAATGCAAATCAAAACAATGAGACATGACTTTACGCCTGTCAAAATGGCTAAAATCAACAACACAAGAAACTACACCTGTTGATGAGGGTGTGGATAAAGGAGAACCCTTTTACACTGTTGGTAGGAATGCAAAGTGGTGTAGGCACTCTGAAAACAGTATGGAGTTTCCTCAAAAAGTTAAAAATAGAACTACCCTGGGGCACCTAGCTGGCTCATCTGGAAGAGCATGCATTGATCTCAGGGTCATAAGTTCAAGCCCTATGTTGGGGTAGGGTTTACTTAAAAATTTAATTTAATTTAGAAAAAAGAATAAAAATATACAAATTCTGAGGAATACATGCACCCACATGTTTATAGCAGCATTATCTACAATGGCCAAATTATGGAAACAGCCCAAGCATCCACTGATGAATGGATAAAGAAGATGTAGTGTATATATACAATAGAATATTATTCAGCCTTAAAAAAGATGAAACCTTGGGGCGCCTGGGTGGCTCAGTGGGTTAAAGCCTCTGCCTTCGGCTCAGGTCATGATCCCAGGGTCCTGGGATTGAGCCCCCACATCGGGATCCCTGCTCAACGGGGAGCCTGCTTCCTCCTCTCTCTCTGCCTGCCTCTCTGCCTACTTGTGATTTCTGTCAAATAAATAAATAAAATCTTTAAAAAAAAAAGATGAAACCTTGCCATTTGCAATTACATAAATGGAGCTAAGAGAGTATTATGCTAAAGTGAAATTAGTCAGAGAAAGACAAATAACATATGATTTCCCTTATTTGTGGAGCTTAAAAAAACAAAGGGGAAGAAAGAAAGAGTGAGAGAGACAAACCAAGAAACAGATTCTTAACTATAGAGAACACACTGTTGGTTTACCAAAAGGGAGGTAGGTAGGGGATGCAGGAAATAGATGATGGGAATTAAGGAGAGTATTTGTTGTGATGAGCACTGGGTGATGTATATATATGCTGAATCACTATTTTGTACACCTGAAACTAAAATTATACTGTATGCTAACTAATATTACACTGTATTACACTGGAATTTAAATAAAAACTTTAAATTTTTTTTAATTTTAGAATTTGACTTTTGGGGGGTGCCTGGGTGGCTCAGTGGGTTAAGCCTCTGCCTTCAGCTCAGGTCATGATCCCAGGGTCCTGGGATTGAGCCCCACATCGGGCTCTCTGCTCAGCAGGGAGCCTGCTTCCCCCTCTCTCTGCCTGCCTCTCTGCCTGCTTGTGATCTCTCTCCCTCTGTCAAATAAATAACTAAAATCTTTAAAAAAAAAAAAGAATTTTATTTTTGGGAAGTATGTAAAAAAAATCAAAACTTCTGATTAAATAGAATGACAGATTGTTATAAAACAACATTTAATTATCTGTTAAACTGAAGTGACAATAAAAGATATCAAAGACAAATATATAAAGTTACATTGCTGTTAGCAAAATCTAGTTGGTTGGTTTGTTGCTGTTGTTTTGTTTTGTTTTGTTTTTTAAGTAAATCAAAGATCTGATAAACACAGGAAACTATTTTGGCAAAATAGATCCCTTGCTTTCTAGGCAGATGACTTTTAGAGACATAAACATTTACAGTTTACTATTAAGAAAAGATCAATACTTTAAGAAAATTTTATTCTTTTAACAAAGAGAAAACAAAAATTTTAATTTCTGTACCAATGTATTTTTTATTTAAAACTCATTTGCTGGGACGCCTGGGTGGCTCAGTGGGTTAAAGCCTCTGCCTTCAGCTCAGGTCATGATCCCAGGGTCCTGGGATCAAGCCCCACATCGGGCTCTCTGCTCCGCAGGGAGCCTGCTTCCTTCTCTCCCTTGCCTGCCTCTCTGCCTAGTTGTGATTTCTCTCTGTCGAATAAATAAAATATTTTTTTTAAAAAAACTCATTTGCTTACTTAAATTTATTCTTATCTTAACCAGTACTGACCATACACAAAATTCTCTTCTAAATATTCCTTCTCCATAAAACTTCTACAACCTTCCTGTTTACATTCAGAGTTTGTCCTAAGTCCTTCTTCTTTAAAAAATTAGTCTCCTGTTAGGACAAAATTACTTTATTTTCCTGCAACAGAAGTATATTCCCTTTCCAAATATTTTTCCCTAAAGCACATCTCTTACTTTGCTTGCATGTAATGTTGTTTCCCTTATTTCTAGTAGTCTTAATTGCATTTATTAGAATTCTTCGTGCTTAGAAACCTTAATTTCTTGTGTAAACTAAATACTGAGCAGTTGCAAATGTTTTTATACCACTATTTTTGGTTAGCTAATTTATGAAAAGTCTTATAATTTCTAAAAACATGCATTTTTCAAAGTATAATTTTTTAAAGATTTTATTTATTTATTTCAGAGAGATAGAGACAGAGAGCAAAAGCATGTGGGGGTGGAGGGTAGTGCAGAGGGAGAAGCAGATCCCCTGCTGAGCAGAGAGCCCATGTGAGGCTTGATTCCAGGATCCTGGGATCATGACCTGATGGCAGATGATTAACCCACTGACCCACACAGGCACAACTCATAGTACAATTTTTAAATAAAGCACAAGCCAAGTTTACTAAAAAAAACTGTATTCATCTTTAGTTTCTCTGCAATAAGACAAAAGTAGACAAACCCATGTTTAGTACTTAATATCTCATTATTTTATCTTATTTTGAAATGATCTACATATTCAAATTCAGCTCATCATGTTACTTAGAAAAACTCCAAAATTTCAGGTTACCAAACATTTTGGAACCTACACAAAAGTTAAACCATAAATATAAACCTTTTAATCTTATTTACATCTATTTAATTTACTTGTTTGTAACAATTATGTTTAGATTACCCGCAAAACTTCATAAGGCATTAGACAAAGCCAACCATTATTCTAATTTTTTTGGACACATTTACAACAGACAAGAACCCATTTGACCTCTTTAAGCATAGGTAAAATAAAAGCCTTACATTCAATACATAACCATAAAAACAATTTTGTTTTAATTAAACTCACAGCCTTATATTAGCTTTAGTACCAAATAGTATCCCAGATTCACATGAATTTGAAAAAAATATTTGATTTAGTTTCTGAGTTTGGGAATGCCCAACTCTTACAAGTGCTTGCCTTCAAAGCAACTAAATAGAGCTCTTATACAAATGAATTTCAGCAATACCATCCAGAGGTAGAAAAAATGTAACACGTATAGACATATAAAGAGACAAGATGAATGGACACACACACACACAGAGGATGTAAACAATCTTCTGGCTTTTGTTCTTACTGATATTTATGGGAAAGACATTAAAAGCCCAATTTCCAAATACCTCCCTTTCTCTCACCCTCTCTCTTTTTTAATGAAGAACGTTTCCCTAAAGTTCCTAATTCTTTCTATTTCAAAGAATTGCTCTTAGGTCCTAGAAAAGATGGGGAGCAAAAAATTTACATCACCAAGGCCGAGAGAGAGCTCCAACATTTTGTCCGAGATGAAGATTTGGAACATATCTAAGAGGTGCTAGAGTCTGGGCAGGAAAACCAATCTAGCAGTTTGGACTTCTTCTTCTTTTTTTTTTTTTTAATTAACATATAATGTATTATTTGTTTCAGGGGTAGAGGTCTGTGATTCGTCAGTCTTACACAAGTCACTGCACATACCATAGCACATAACCTCCCCAATGACTATCACTCAGCCACCCTATCCCTCCCCACCACACCCACTCCAGCAACCCTTAGTTTATTTCCTGAGATTTTAGAGTCTCTTGTGGTTTGTCTCCCTCTCTGGTTTCATCTTGGTTTGCTTTTCTCTCCCTTCCCCTATGATGCTATGTCTTGTTTCTCACATTCCTCATATCAGTGAGATCATATGAGAATTGTCTTTCTCTGACTGACTTATTTAGCTTAGTATAACACCCTCTAGCTCCATCCACGCTGCTGCAAATGGCAAGATTTCATTTTTGTGGCTGCGTAATATTCCATTGCACATATAAACCGCATCTTCTTTGTCTTTCTTCTAACTTTTTTCCTTTTTATTTCTTCAATCTCATGCAATTGTAGGCTGTGTTTACATTATAAAGACATAAGATTTAAATTTCATAGTACAAACAGTGCAAAACAGTTTCTTGGGTTTTGCTTTTTTTTTCTTTTTTAAGAGTTTCAGGGTAATTGCAATCTAAAATTCACCTTCCTTTCTTCTAAGTACAGGAGAGTTTTGTTCCAGTCTTGATCTTTTACGAAATCCACAACCAATTAAGAGGAATAGGTGAGGCTGTGGCTTGGTAGGTAGGTGGGCCTTGACAACTTTCTGGAGTTCCATTTCTGGTTTCATGGAGATTTGTAAGGCAATGAGTTGTTTTTAATTCCCGGAAGAACTAGATTACCGCCTGAATATCAGGTGATTGGCCTGCCTTTTTAACTAAATTTGCTTCTTTATATTAGGGAGATTTTTAAGTAAAATTGGAATCAAAAGATTTTTGTCTATAGAAAGCATTTCAATAAAAGCCTTCTAAATCTGCTGGTCCCTGAATATTGGGTTTTTCACATATCATTTGTAGGAGCGACTAGAAGAAATTTTGGTCCCCTTTTCCTCTGAAGGGAAGGTACCAAATAAGTCATTAACCCTTTAAATTTCTCTCTGAATTTTATAGGATCTGGTAAATGTAGAAGTAAAAGGGCTTATAACTTAAAAGATTTTTGCCATAAACAATGAATCTTGGAACACTAAAAAAAAAAAAAGATGACTAATATTAAAAAAAAAAAAAGATTTTGCCACTAGGGGCACGTAGGTGGTTCAGTTAGTTAAGTGTCAGACTCTTGGTTTTGGCTCAGGTCATACATGATCTCAGGGTCCTGGGATTGAGCACCCTCATCAGGCTCTCGGCTCAGTGCAGAATCTGCTTGTCCATTTCCCTCCCTCTATGCTCTCCCCATGCTCGTGCTCTCTGTCTGTCTCTCTCAAATAAATAAATAAAATATTTAAGATTTTGCCACTATCCAGGAGACACAAATTCTTTTGTAATGGGGCGGGGATGGGGGTGTCTAGGATACACATGCTAAGGACATTGCATAGGAATGCCTGAGGCTGGCAGAGCCTGATTTTCAACTCCTGGAAGGTAGGAGCAAGGCAAGCCTTATTGTTAGTCTCCTGTGTTCTTGTTAAATTTATTTCCTGGCTTTCAGCATTTACATGAGCAACCTATACACTTTGAACCTAGAATTTAGGGCTGAGTGTTCTCTGTAAATCTTATAGGGCAGATAAGTCCCTATAAATAGATAAGGCTGAATCTTAAGGGAAATTTACATTAGATATGGACATTTGTTTCTGGGTCTTAAGACTAATTTCTGAAATTTTATCTTATCAAGGGAGTTTCTAAAGCTAGCCATTATACTACTAAGAAAATTGAGAGCTCTCTTAAAGAAAATTTTCTTTTAAATACAGCCATTAATATGATCCATCCTTGGGCCATTGACAAGTAGACTCTAATAGCAACTCAAACCAATAATCCTTAATGGCTTAAACAAAGATGGGAGATGTATCCAAAGGCAGCATAGCTGAGACAGCCCATGATCCAGAACTTTACTCCCAAAATTAGGCTAAGAAAGCAAAGACCTTCACAGCATAGGTGGAAAGAGTGGTGTGGTGAAAATGGTATGTCCAGTCTACCACAAAATGGTAAGATGCCTCCAGTCACAGACCTACGAATCTGTGACACAGGTTAACAATACTGGAATGGGACTTTCCAGCACTAACAAGCAACAGAGGTTTACACAACAAAGGTTCCCATGAGCTGGAATCTCTCATGAGAGCTGGCACAACCGGAAAGAAAGAGAGAGAGAGATAAAGAGTCGGGGGAGAGTCAGACTCAGTTCCCCAGTCTGTTTGGCCACCAAAATGTACCCTGGTAAGTGCACCTTCCAGTGATGGAAACCAAGAGAATATTCTCATTGGTCACAAAGACAAGCTCTTAGGACACAGAAGGAGATGACGGGAAAATCTATGCTCATCAACAGTCTCGGCTGAGAATTACATCTCTTGGAACCACACACCCGCCTAAGAGGGATGTGCCAGGGGTTTGGAGGTTGTGTGATGTTTTGCAGTGTACCTCAATGCACTCAAGTTTCCTCTTTTTTAAAATGATATTTGGGGGGTTTATTAATTTTTAAAATTTTTCTTTAAATTTTAAATACAACCTACTCCCCAACATGGGGCTCAACTCATGACCCCAAGATCATGAGTTGATCTCATGATCAACTCCAAATGAGCCAGCCAGGGGCCCACACAGAAGTTTCCTTGAGGTTGGCAGGTGATCTCGTGTCGATACAACCCATTCCATGACCAACTTATCCTATTAGGGAGTCTTCTTATGGTGGTGAGCATTCTAACAGCTCCTAAGTACCGGACCTGTGCCTACCAACTTTGTGGCTTAAGTTTCCAGGGTGGCCCTCAGAGACACCCTTTACCTCATGTGCACATCATATGACACATACAAAGACCACATCTGGGAGGAAATGGTTCAATAACCAAAGAGCACTCTACCAAATTTAACCAAAGATTTGCTAGGCCCAAGGAACTAGTTCCACAAATATTTTCTGCAGCTAACCTAAACTTTGAAAGAGAGAAAAGGACTCTCACCATTATTACTCCTTCAGACTCTGCAGATAGAGAGTCCAGGAGGCTGACATAGTAAGAAATCTCACCTTCTGCTGGCTGTTTGTCAGATGTCCCAAGCATCACTCAGCTGCTGCAGAGTCCAGGGTGAGCAGTGTCCAGCAAGTTAAAGTAATGCTGCCAACTCCTCCAAATGTTGGGGAGGAAGACCTTTCTCTGTCCTATGGTCCTTCTAGCTGAACTTAGAATCAAATTGTCATGAGACAGATTAACAGGAGAAAGTCAGGGATGCCTGCCTGGCTCAGTCTGTAGAGCATATGACTCTTGATCTTGATCTAAGACCCATGTTGGGCATAGAGCTTACTTAATTAAACACACACACACAGGAGAAAATCAAATTTAATAGGCACACATACAAGGAATCCACACAGATATGAAATTATCAGTTCACACAACTTTTGAGTCTGGATTAATTTAAGCCTCAGATATGGCTAAATCCAGTACCATCATAACGACATGTCTCTCCACTCTGCTTTTCCGTGTTCTGATTTTATTCTCAGGCAGGCTCTCTGCTCCTAGAGAAAATAGTCTCTCACACTCCAGACTAATGAGATACTTAAAGCCAACTGTCTCCAAAAAGAACTCTCTTTCTCCATAATTCTAACAAAATTCCCAGGGAAGATTCTGATGGGCCTAGCTGGAACATGTGACTATCTCTGAGCTAAAACACAGGATTCCCATAAGGAGAATGTGTGGAGCAAGATAAACAGTGGCCGGAGGACAGATTCCCATATAAAAGTGTAAAGAAAGAAAGAGAAATCTACAAAGGAAGAGTGGTCAGAGAATTGGGAGTAGAATCAGGATAAAATTGATGTCACAAACACAAAGGAAGGAAAATTTTAACACTGGGTGAGCAGCTCTTTCAAATGCAACTAAAGTATACTTCGTTAAAATAAAGATCTGTGGTGTAATCGCTGGATTGGTAAAACAGTGGACAACAGGGATTGATGGCAAGACTTTGGTGAGTTTGTGGGGCCCGAGAAGGAGGTATTTGGCGATGAGCTGAGGAAAGAGAGAAAGTAGAAACAAAACTGTAAGTGATCTAAGAAATTCGGCTGAAAGAAAAAGAAACAGAGAGGTTACAGAAAAAGATGCAGGATCAAGGTAAGATATTTGAGGCCGTAAAGGACTTGAGTTAGCAGGTGGGAGGAAGTCTGAAGAAAAGAAAAGAAAAGGGAGTTGATTTGTTTAAAAGATTGAATTACAATGCAAATAAATATTTAAAGTATCAATTCAGACAGTAAAGCAGCTAAAAATTCCTGAAAGGTGTCTATATTTCCCCACTTATGATGTCCTTCATCTTCATGGAAATTGAAGACATAGGAAGTCCTGCCAGCATCTGATACAGTCATTCTTTCTTTCATTCATTTATCCATTCACTAAATGTTTAGGAAGCCACCACAATCTAGGTGCCAGTGATCCAGCAGTGAACAAAATTGGCAAAACCCCTACTGTCATGGGTGTTAGATGCCTCTGATACATGAGTTGGGGTTTCCTGGGGAATCTGAGCTATACACTTGACTCCCAGCTCCTCTGGGCCCATAGGAAGGTGTTACTGGACACCAGGGCCCATCTCTGACAGCTGAGATGTTGGTTCCCTAAACTTTATAGCTGGCAAGCTGCTTACCCATTATCTGACCAAAGAGAGAATATAGTCATTTCTACATTATCCCCTCACAAACTTTTTTTCTCTTCTTTGCAGAACTCAAACAGGAACAGGGAAGAACAAAATTTCCCCACATCATCAGCTGCCAGTTGAATTCCCAAAATAAGATAAACTTCTCCAGATGACTCACCTAAAAAACACCCCACACTTCTGTACCCCTGAGAAAAACAACCAAGAGTAGCTATTATTTTGGGCTACAGGTGGAGATTAAAGATGGACATCCAGGCTGATGGAGGCAGAGAGTGAGAAGACTTGAGTAAATGGACTCCAGAGTAAGACCATCTGGGTTCCAATCCTAGTGCTCCCGCTTATCATCTTTGACACCTTGAGCAAGTTACCCTGCTTGAGGAGAAGTCATCCCACTGGCAAATGGTAATAATGATAATGATAGCACTTACATCAAAGAGCTGTGTGAGGGGAATGCGGTCATTCATTCAGGAGACCACCAGCACTGAGGTCTGGGTGAGGTGCACCATCACATCAGAGTTGGGAGCTACAGCCAAAATGGAAAGGCAACGAATGTCACAGAAGCAAACATCCAACATTCACTTACCAACGCTGCAAAATAGTCTTTACCTGAAAACTCACCCTCCTTCAGACCTACTCAGCCTGGACGCGAGAGAGAAGAAGGGTAAGATTTCTCTGTCTACCTTAGACATCGAGGTTCGTACAATTCGTACTTAATTCTTCATTCTGGGGCCAATTGACTTAGGTCATATATTTAAAGAAAATCTATCTTTCTTCTTAACATAACATGGTGCCACCATTAGGTCAAAATTTTGGCTAAAGACTGGTTTCCTGCAAAATGTCAAGGAAAGTGTCTTACCATTTATGACAGGACAGCTGTTGCCTCATTTTCCAAGAAGGAATTAAACGATCTTATTACCCTAAATGAAAAATGACTAAAGCATGATTATTTTCCTTTTAATCTTTTTCCCCCAGTGGAAATTTACATAAGACGGAGCTGTAATCCATTCCTTTCATGCCTGCAGTGTGTCAAAAAAATCTCTACTCTTGTAGTCCCTGTGGCAGCAACCCTTAACCTGAGCTGAGGCTGCATTTGCCTCGTGGAGTGGATTTGACTTTTATCTGGTGAAATGCAATCCATGTAGACAAGTGCCTTGGATGACTAAAACTTGAGATTATTTCTGGTTTTGAATTCCATGTGTGTCTTGGCCCCCTTTTTTGGCTAAATCAAGTCTGTTTGTTTCTTGATGTGGTGGTGAAATGGCCCGAGAACCCTCCTAGCATTTGGAATGCTGGTTTTCACTCCATTCTGGTGATGGTGCATTTTATCTTTTTCTGAGAAGGGATGATGCCCCAGACTCACTTCCTGGATCAGTGAGGACATGCCCTTTGAATTGTTCTCTCAGTGGTGGACCACTCTCTGTCAGCTCACCTTTTTGTGATGTTCTGAAAAACACTGACCTATGGCCACTGAACAGAGTTAACCCCTGGGAGGGTGAGCTATTTTAAAGTTGACTGAGTGCACCCAGATCAGAATTCAACCCATGATCTGCCCTGAGGAGCAGCAACCAATGGAGCGACCATGTCCAGCACTCTCAAGTACAGATCAGGCTTTTCTAAATGGGAATTTAAAATCATCACTTGTTTTGTGCTAGGAAAGACCCTGTTTAAAGGATAAACAAGCAAACTACAGACTAGGAGAAAATATTTGCAAGTCATATATCTGACAATCACCACATATAAAGACTAAAGACTCAAAAATCAACAACCAGTATAAAAGCAAATAAAGAATCTAATTAGGGGGCAGCTGGTTGGCTCAGTGGGTAGAAAATTTGACTCTTGATCTCAGGGTTAGTGAGTTGGAGTCCCATATTGGGTGTAGAGTTTACTCAAAAAAAAAAAAAAAAAAGAAGAAGAAGAAGAAGAATCCAATTAGAAAATGACCCGAAGACATGAACAACTATTTCAAAAAAGAGGAGATACAGATGGCAAGGAAGCACAAGAAAAGTCAATGAACATCAGTAGCCATTAAGAAAATGCAAATTGAAGCCACATTGATGTATCCCTACACACCTATTCAAATAGCTCAAATAAAAAATAGGGATAATATCAAGGGTGCCTGGTGGCATAGCCAGTTAAGCATCTGACTCTTGATTTCAGCTCAGGTTGTGATCTCACAGTTTTGAGATTGACCCCCATGGGGCTCCAAGCTCAGTGCAGAGTCTGCCTAAGATTTTCTCTCCCTCTCCCTCTGACCTTCCCTCCATTTAATCTCTCTGTCTCCCTCTTGCTCTCAAATAAATAAAAATAAATATTTTTTTTTAAAGGGGGATGAGAACACGAAGAGACTGGATCTCTCAGACATTGCTAGCGGCAATATAAAAAGGTACAACCACTATGGGACAGTTTGGCAGTTTCCTATAAAACTAAACATGCACTTACCATAGAATTCAGCAACCGCACTTCTTGGGCATTTACCCCAGAGCAATAGGAACTTATATTCACATGTACAAAAACATGTACACAGATGTTCACAGCAGCTTTATTTATGATAGCAAAATACTGAAAACAGCTGCAGTGTCCTTTTGTAGGTGAGTGGTGGAACAAAGTCTGGTATATCCATGATTGGACACTGGTCAACAACAAAAATCAACTATTGATGCACACAACAACCTGAATGGTCCTCAAAGGCATGATGCTTAATGAAAGAAATCAGTCTCTAGAGGTCGAATGCCCTTTGAAGATGATTCTAATTCTGTAACATTATAAAAAATGACAAAACCACACAAATGGAGAATAGGTTCATGGTCGACAGGGAAGGGAGAGGATAGGGAAGTGGGAATACAAGAGTAGTGTGAAAGAGTTCTTCCTGGTGACAGAAGGGTTCTGGATCTTGACTGTGATTGATACAGTTATATGAATCTATACATGAATACAATTACATAGATGCAAACACACACATTTCAAAAAGGAAGAGAACAAAATGAAGTCTGTAGTCCAGTTCACAGTAACATGCCGATGTCAATTTCCTGGTTTTGATACTGACTACAGCTTGATATCACGACTGGGGGAAGCTGAGTGAAGGGTACATGTGATTTTGCTATTTTTTGCAACTTCCTTTGAGTCCATAATTATTTCAAAATTAAAAATTACAAAAAGCCCTCTACTCATTATTTTCCTTTATCTCTCTAATCATTTATTCATGGTATTAATTCGAACAATAACCATTCATGTCAAAAACAAAAACAAAAAAACCTAAATCCTCCAATATACAGCAGATCTTCTTGTTTATTCTCAAAGCACCACTGAGAGCTGACCTCAGCCCGCCCGTGATCCAGGTGGACACCTGTCTTACACATCATCTCTGACAGAAGCATGGAGGGTGGATGGGATTGTCCTTTGTGGGCGGGGCTGCATCTGGAGCATCTGCCACGCTCTGAAGACTCACTCTTGGTCTGTCATCAGTGAATTTATCTTCTTACAGGACTTTATCTTTTCCAACACTGCAACTTCTACGGTCACTGAATTCCATGTGTTTATCCTCCTTGTTTGAAAACACTAACACTCAATATTTAGAATTCCCTTAAACTTTTGAAGCTTCCTGGGTGCCCTTCTTATTTGAGTCTATTGAAATTTGGTGAACAAGTTTATTTGTAGACATATTTTCTCTATCTTTCATGAGTTCATAACAATTGCTTATTTCTTCAAATCTTTGTTCTTTCCATACTTGAATCCATACTCTTTGAGCTCGTGCTCAAATGTAGGTTCCTCTTAATAATTTAGTTTGCCTCTTCTGATGTGTCCTCCACACGTCCTTCCTTGAGTGGCGGAATGAAATCACACACATTCCTGCAAGTGCTGACCCATCTAGGTGTTGTACGAGATGGATGAAACAGACCTTTTAGTATCCAGAACGAATGAAATGCTCATTTACATGCTAAGTTTTAGAGGTATAAATTTTTCTTCTAGGCTTTTTTCTTGCCTCGTACTTTTTAGCCAATTGAAATATGCATAAAAGGAACATGAGGGCAGCATCTATCAAAGGAACTGAGAAGCTGAGCCCAAGAACATCAGGCACTGGGGAGAAATGTTTCCAGGGTGCCCACAGCGGACAGAGACAGAGAAAGAGAAAGGGGAAGGTAGCAGGCATTTACATAATGACATCAACATATTTTAGCTGCCAGCTGTGAGCCTGTCTTCATTTCTTCTTTCAGGTGTTCCTCAAAGTGTGAGACCCAGAGTGACCCCTGGGTTTGTTGGCCCCAAGGACAACTCTGAAAGGAGCTACAGTTTATTTTCTGTTTCTAATTCTCCCCCAGAATAGTGAGCAGGATTTTCTCATCCGGATAAGAAACGCACAGCGCAAATGTTTTTAACAAATAATCTACAATGAATACTATATCTGTTTTCTGATCGGCAATTGAAAGCCATCGTTTTATGGTTTGATTTGTTTAGACCTGTCCACTTTTAAAGTGTTTTTATACATTTGCCGATCACATGCTTTCTCTCTTCCACTTACTCAGCGGTTCACTCCTTTCATGTCATTTCTCATTTGCTTATTATGGGCAGGTCCCTGAGTAATGCCCTGGGGGCACACCACAAATAGAACTATGACATAGTCACCAGCACATCCTAAGTGGGGCATGTGACCCAGCCCGAGCTAATCAGCACATCCCATACTCCTGGCTACAGCAATTGGCTGGCAGATGGAAGGTGTCCAAAGACATCTAATCAGAGCACCCGAGGGCTCTCCTGTGAAAGCCCCATCACAAGAGGAAGTTCTTGTCTCTCTCTCTGTATCTGTAGCATGTAGAAGAGATGTAGTGACATGTAGTGAGCCCTCAATAAATATGTATTTTTTAAGATTTATTTGAGAGACTGTGTGAGAGGGAGGAAGATCAGAGGGAGAGGAGAGACAGAGGAAGATGGAGAGAGAAAATCCCCAAGGTGACTCTCTGCTGAGCAGGGAGCTTGGGGGGAAGAAGGTGTCTCTCGATCCCAGGACACTGAGATCATGGCCTGAGCCCAAATCAAGAGATGGAGGCTTAGCCAACCGAGCCCCCACCCCAGGCACCCTTCAAAAAATATTTTTTAAGTTATTTAATTCCATGGTTTTCTTTTCTGTTGTACCAGAAATCTGAGATGATAGAGGCTAGAGCTGCCATGTTGCCACCACAGAGAGCCTGAGACTGAGCCAACAGAGCACAAACCACATAGAAAGGCAAGATCATATGATTATATCTGTGAGCCTAGATCTTGCCATACCTGAAGTCAGAGCTGTCCTTGGCTTTCTCTCTTACATGAGCCAATAAGTTTCTGTTTTGCCTATTCCATGTTTGATTGGGTTTATGTCACTGTTTAGTAACCAGGTCCTAAATGAAAAAAATGAAAAGAAAGATCATGCCCCAGCCTTCAGCCGGAGCATTTCAGCCCCTTGGAAAGGGAACTTTGGAGCACAGACACAGGGATCTGAGTTTGATGGAGTGGCTTTTCATGATGTTGTGCTGATGTCGGTGGGGGAGGAGTGATGACAGCAGGCACAGAGAGCGAGCTGGCAATGGCGACGATGCTTATAATGATGCTGGAGAACCTGGCGATGTTGGCGATCTTATTAATGGTGGTAATGGTGGTGGGGGTGGGGTGGCGGTGGCCATTAGCACATTACAAGTGACTCTCCTGGCTCCGCCGCCATCAACTGACCTTACAGCCACTTCCGGAATAAGAAATCTCAGGTCTCCAAGAAACCTCAAAAAGTATCTAGTCCAGCCTCCTGCTTGAAGGCAGGCAAAGTTATTGTCTTCATTTGACAGATGAAACCACTAAAGCTCAACAACTTTGAGTGATTTTCCCAAAGCCCTCCTGGTGAGCCAGGCGCTCAGGCTTTCACCTGCAGACAGATCTGCCCACTTCACCCCCATCTTTCATTCCCAACTACCTGCGGTGTAGACGCCACAGGAATGGTCCTCATTCCTGGGCATGCAGTACAATGGAGCTTTCCATGTCAAAGCCTCAGTCAGCCCCACTCCTGAGTGCCTGGGTGACCCTCTGGGAATGGGGTCTGTTATAAGCAGAAATGTGCCCCCCCTCAATATTCCTATGTTGAAGACCTGACCTTCAGTATCTTAGAATGTGACTACATTTGCAGATGGATCTTTAAAGAGGTCATTAGGTTAAAATGAGGTCTTTAGGATGGACCTTAATCCAATCTGACTGGTGTCCTTATAAGAAGAGGAAATTTGGACAGTTACAGAGGGAAGACCACATAAAGACACAAAGAAAGATGGCTAACTATAAACCAAGGAGAGGCCTCAGAAGGAACCAACCCTACTGACAATTCGATCTTGAACTTCTAGCTTCCAAAACCATAATAAATAAATTTTTGTTTACTTAGCCTGTGGTACTTAGGACATTTATACAGGGTTAGTGCATTAGTATTTCTTAATGCTCCCCAGTTCATTCTAACAGCCAATGTCAGGAATAATTGCCTTGTAAGGTAAACTTACACTGCCCAGGCCTCATTCAAGACACTGACCCACACTGTACCTGTCCAACCACAGATCCAGCTTCCCTACCAAAGTCTCCCACCTCAGTCAGGCTTTCACCGCACCATCTCTTAAGAAGGCCATGCTAGTTTTTGGCACCCTTACTTGCTCCTGCTAGCTATTCCCTAGCCCCAAAATCTTCAAACCGCCCTTCCCCCAAACAATATGCAATTCAAATTTTCATTAAGCGTTTACTAGGCAGGGTGTTATGAAGCTTAACCAAGTACATATTTTTAAAGAAGGGATTTTCAGGGACCTTTGCTCCTAAACAAGGTGGGGAGGTGTGAAGGAGGGATTTCAACTTCACACTACACCTCTCAAGTTACACCAGCTGGGAACCTAGCTGAACCATCTGTAAAAAGCTTGAATCTAAGTTCTCAGAGAGTGAGAGCAGGAATTTCTTTTTTTTTTTTTTAAAGACTTTATTTATTTTTGAAGTTTTCATTTATTTATTTATTTGAGAGAGAAAGAGAATGTGAGTGGCAGGCAGGGGAGGCAGGGAGACAAGCAGACTCCATGCTGAGCATGGATCCCAACCCCAGGACCCTGAGATCATGACCTGAGCCATAACCAAGAGTCAGACCCAACATTCAACCAACCGAGCCACCAGGTGCCCTTAAACATTTTATTTTTAAGCAATCTCTACACCCAATGTGGAGCTTGAACTTATAGCCCCAATATCAGGAGTTGCATGCTCTACCAACTAAGCCAGCCGGGTGCCCCTAGAGCAGGTATTTCCACCATCAGAGAGGAACAAAGCAAGTCCTCTGCTCGGGGGAGCACCATGAACAAGTTGGCAAATTTATGGTGGCAATCTTTGAGTATGTTCTCAGTTTCTACGCACAATTTTCTTTGTCCCACACTGCCCTGCTACTCCACCAGCTAATGCTGGTGAGAAAATACGTCCCTTAACAGCAAAGAGCCTAAGCCCTGCACTTGGAAGAACCCAGTTCATTACGCTGAAAAAATAAATAAATTAAAAAAAAAAAAAAGAACCCAGTTCAAATCCCAGCTCCTCCACTTCCTAGCTATCCAGGAGAATGTCCTCAACTCGGGAATAACCAGAACAGAGTACTGGGTGTTCTTTTGGTGCAGCGTTGGACTTGACTTCACTGATTAGGCAATTTTCATCTCTGTAGGGGCAGAGGTTAACTTATAAATTTTGACCCAGGGCAGATGCAAATAATTTAACCCTGGTGGAAGAATTAGCTCCAAGGGTTATGGCTTATGGCCCTGTTGGACATTAACCAGCTCCCTGTCTATTCGGTAATCTTTCTTTATTAATTTCCTGCTGCTGCTGTAACAATCCACCACATCTTAGGGCTTAAAACAACATAAATTTATCTTAGTTCCAGAAGTCAAAAGTCCAAAATCAGTTTCACTGGGTTAAAATCAAGTGTCAGCTGGGTAGGTTTCTCCTGAGGGCTCCAGAAGAGGATGCGTTTCCTTGCCCCCTCCTGCCTCTAGGGTCCCCCATATTCTGTATCTTGTGGTTGCTTCCTCCTTCCACAAAGTACATCTCTCTAGCCTCATCCCTCTTCTCTCACTCCAGTACTCCCGCCTCCATTGTATGGGACATTTGTGATGATACTACCCAGATAATCGAGAATAATCTCCCATCTCAAAACCCACAAACTTAATTACGACTGCAAAGTCCTTTTTATATATTCCTAAGTTCCAGCGTTGGGACGTGGACATCTTTGGAGGGTAGAAGGACGTTCTTCAGGCTACCACAACTTTCTTATATTTCTTTGTTAAATCACCTGCATCTACCTAAATTCTAGAATGCTCTTTGGATAGGCATTAACATCTTACTGGTTCTCGCACTAATTAATGACTTAAATAAAATCTTTGACATGATGCAATTTGTACTTAAACTTAACTTAATTAATTTAATACTTACCGGAGGCTCATGATGCACATTTTTAAAAATTAGACTCAGCAAAGCTCTGTGACCCTAGGCAAGTCACTCTCCAAATTTTACATCTCTGTAAGCAAGGATGAGACAAATCATAATAATACTTAACTTTAGGGCTTGCTGCAGTAGGGAACAAACTAGACAATGTATGTAAAGCAACTGGTTCAGGGCTCATGCATCGTAAGACCTCAATACATGTTAGACGCTGATAAGAACCCAGAGCAGTGCTCTGGCCCTCTGTATCTCCACTTTCCTAAACTCTGAGGGCTGTGCTCAGCACTCCCTGTGTGCCTCTGTAACTCTCTCTAAGCTACAGACATCCAACATCAGGTACTTTTATTCAGTTTGCAAAAAAGCCCCCTCCCTAGGTGAAAAAGGCGATGCCATTCCAGCAAGAACACCTGGCTGGGCAAAGGGGTGGCGGCTGGTTTTCAGTCTCTGCTCACCCTTCCCCAGCTGGTCCCTCTGCGGCACACACACACTGTGCACACGGCGTGGAAATTCTCTATGATTTTGAAATAAATTGATCGTGGTGACGATCACAGGAAGTGCTCCACATTGTTCTCTAGACAGGAGTGGAATGAGGTAATAATCCTCTGAGCGGAAAGGCAGGACTTGCCTTCGTATTGATTTCATGCCAAAACCTGGCAAATTGCATCAGGCAATTGCTAGGAAACTTACTAGTGTCAGTACTACTATTCTTGCACATGTACCCACACACACCAAAACTAAACTAAACTAAACCACACCTGCCGGAACAACAGACAATCCTCATTCAACAGACTAACTACCAATATTCCCCCCTGTGGCATGTATAACCATGGATGAAACCCTCCGTCCAAGCTTAGTAACCTACAGCTACACACTTGCTGACCACAGAGCTTCTTACACTCAGGGTCATGTTCACACTGTCAATATGTGAATCTACCATGTGAATTTGTATCCTCACTCAATTCCTTAAAAAAGTGGGGGGGGGGAGAAGAAAAGAAAGAAAAAGAACAATGCATAGGTGGAACAAAGCAGCAGCCCATTCGATGTGGGGTCTGGGTCACCAGCAACCAAATGACACGGTCGCTAATTAGAAATGCAGAGTCTCAGGGCCCCCCAGGCCTGCTGCCTCAGAAGCTGCATTTTCTCAAGAGCCGCCAGGCAATTCAAATGCACATCCCAGTTTGAGAAGCTCCGCCCTAGAAACTTCTGAGGGAAAGCAGTGGGTGGTGATATTCTTCTGAATAACTATCCTTCTTTGTAAGGAAAAAATCACAGCATTGCTACAAACCAGCAGGGATGTCAGAGAAGGGAAGTCATGGAATCATTTTTTCTGCAAACATTCATTAGGGCCTGTTGTGTGCCAGATACTATTCTAGGTGCTGAGATACAGCAATGAAAAAAAAAAAGAAAGACAAAAGAAAAAAAAAGTCCCAGTGCTAGAGGATCAAATGAATAGTCTATCCATGTCAAGTGGTGATAAACACTATGAAGCAAAATAAAAATGGGATAGGGAGGGTGACATTTTTGCATTATAAAAAAAAATTTTAAACTTTGTTTTCACATTTTTCCTTCTTTTTACTTCCAAAAGGAAAGGTGTGCAATTTCTGCCCTTTTACATAGTATGATCAGATGATACTTGTGCAAAGATCCAAAGGAGACAGACAAGATTTGTAAATGTTTCCTGGAACAGCATGGCAGGTAAAGGGAATAGCCCATGCAAAGTCCCAGGAAGGAGAAATGACAGCACGAGTGTATGTGAATGAAGGTGATCCGTTGATGACTGCCTGAGGGAGAGGGAAGAGTTGATGATGAAGTTCTCACAGGGGGAAGAGGATGAAATGGAGCAGACAAGAGAGGCCAACCCCATACAGGAGCATGGAGTATCTGTCCAGTAATGCCAGGGAAGTTGGAACATATATGCCCAACCTGAGTAAGCTGATAAATAAAGGGGAAGAGCTCCCAGAGGTTTCCTCTAGTATTGATGGTTTTTCCTTGAAATAGGAATCAAGTCTATGAATTGAGAGAGACAAGAGGAATACTGAAGTATTATAAGCAGAGAGGATAAGGTTTGGAATGATGTAGAAGACAGAGTGAACAGACCAGGGAAGCATGGGCTCAGCACTGACTCCTCCTGGTGACACGTCAGAATCCTCTTGTCTTTCTCCAGCCACGTCCACCTTCAGGTCTGGAGACAAGGAGAAAGTGGGCAGTTGGTGGTGAAGGAAGGGATAGCAAGCTCCCTCTTGACTCCTTAAACCTGTAACTGGAAATGCTTAGCGCCAGAGTTTCCCTGGGGAAGGCAGCTGCTGGAAGCAGGAGCCACGCTTCAGGGTCCCCATCCTTGAAACCCACCTGAGTTCAAATCCTGATTCTGCCACTTACAACTCTGCATCCTGGGGCACATCTTCTCACTTCTCTAAATCTGCACCCTCTTATCTTTGGGCTTCACTGCTCCTATCACCTCTGCCCAGACACTTCCTCTCCCTTTTCCAAGCCAAGGAAATGGTCCTGGTCTGCCACTTGAAGATACACACTTTTTTTTTTAATCAGAGAAGTTTCTTTTTTTTTTTTTAAGATTTTATTTATTTATTTGTCAGAGAGAGAGAGAGAAAGCGAGCACAGGTAGACAGGGTGGCAGACAGAGGCAGAGGGAGAAGCTGGCTCCCCGCCAAGCAAGGAGCCCGATGTGGGACTCGATCCCAGGATGCTGGGATCATGACCTGACCTGAAGGCAGCCGCTCAACCAACTGAGCCACCCAGGTGTCCCTGAAGATACACACTTTTAAATATTCAAATAACTGACTGTGTTCACACATTCATTCAAGTACTCATTCATTCAAGAAATACTAATCACCAGTATCAGAAGAACAAATGGATAAACCCAGGTTCAAATGTAAGTTCCACCACTTACCAGTTATGTAAAATAGACAGAAACAGCTGTACCAGACAGTTTCTGACTTCTCCAAGGCTCAGTTTTCTCTTCTGCAAAACAGAAACATAGTAAAAACTCAGGAAGTATTGGTCATTATTAGTCACAAACACATTTCGCTAGGCACTGTGCTAAGTGCTGGGGATACAAAGATAAAGTAGGTCACCTGTGTCTTACACATCTCACATTGTTGCAAGGGAGACAGCATCTAAACCAATAATAGTTGTGACCCAATTAGGTAAGAGCTGGGCCAAAAAATATATACAGTTCTTACTGACATGTAATGGAGCAAAAGATTTCATTGCACCTTGGGAAGAAGAGAAGTCTTCCTGGGGTGATATTTGGAACAGTCTTCCAATGACTAGATGTTTGCCAGTTGGAGAAGGGAAGGGGCATCCCAAGTTGCAAGAGCAACATGGCACCTTGAAAGGACACAGTGTGCTCATGAAGCTGTGAGGAGCCACAGTCACTGGAACGGAGAGGACATGGAAAAACAGAATAGGAGGTGACGCTTCAGAGGCCAAGGGTCCCGTGTGAGGAGGACCACGTTTGCCACGTAGCCCTTCCGATGTGATCTTATAAGGAATGGGCAACTGTGTTGAGGTTTTCAGGCAGAAGAATGACATCAGGATCTTGACATTAGAATGGAACATAGATGAGAGGCAGAGCAAGATGGAGGGTGGAGAGACCATGTAGGAGGTTCTGTAATAATGCAGGTGAGACATGGTAAGAACCTGAACAAGGGCACTGACAGTTGGCATAGAAAAGAAACTAAGGATCAGAGAGACCACTCAGAAGAAAAATCCACAGGACTCTGGAATGTGTTGGGCTGGATATGGGGTAAGAAGATGAGGGAGTCATTCACCATCAGCCTACTAAACTCACACACCTATAGGTTGCTGAAGCAGAGTTTAAAAATGTTTTAACAAGTGAGGGCTCCAAGTCTAGGAGAGCTCAACAGTTACCTTGGAGCATAGCTTCTTTGACTCTGATGAACATTTGAGCATTTCTTGGTCATCATGTTAACAGTAAAGCAAATACCATTCACTACCCTCAGAAAAGACTACCCAACCATGTATCTATAATGCAAATACAATATTGCTATTAACGATTATGCAATGTGTGTGCTGCAGGGGATGTGAAACAAAAAATAAAATACCTACCCTAGGGAAAGATCTACTTCCTGGAGGCACTCATCCATGAGTACATTTTCAAAGGAGAGAGGTGGGCACTCCAAGAGGAAGGAAATGCCTGAGCTGAGCAGGTGAGCAGGAAAGCATTTCTCAGGTGTGTTCTGAGAGCCCCTCATCCTGTGAGATGCTCCAGAACAAAAGGACTCTTGGTCAAAACGACCTAGAGATGCCACCTCCAATCCCAGCATGTCTCCTTGGACATTCACAACATACTAAAGATCTTGGAAACCCTGCAGTTAAAAATAATTTGTCTAGGGGCACTTGGGTGGCTCAATCAATGAAGGGTCCAACTCTCAGCTTTGGGATCAGGTCATGATCTCACGGTTGTGGGATCGAGCCCCATATTAGGCTCCATGCTCAGGGCCGAGCCTGCCTGAGATTGTCATTCCCTCCCACTCTGTTCCCTTCCCCCCTCCCCATACACAAACACTCTCTCTCTCTCAAAATAAAATAAATAAAGTCTTAAAAAAATTATTTGTCCAGTGAAAAAAGCAAGTCAGTAGTTACATGGGTCAGGTTGGCGGGCTAGGAAAGGGCACAAGGAAACATTTGGGTGATGACGGACATGTTCTATACCTTGATTGAGATGATAGATTACACGGATGCATATCAATGTCAAACTCATTGACCTGTACACATAAAATGCATACATTGTGCTATACATTTTGTGTGTAAATTATACCTCCCTTAACTTGATTAAAAACTATATTTTCCTGTTGGGTTGGTTGGTTTGCTTTTTCCACTTTGGAAAACTTTTTAATTATTTTCATTAATATTCCCTCAAAAGGCCTATTTCTTTGAACACCATCTGGAGAAACACCAGTGTGTTAGTTTCCTATGGCTGCTGTTACAAATTACCACAAACATGGTTGTTTAAAACAACATAAATTGATTATCTCACAGTTCTAGAGGTCACAAGTCTGAAATGGGTCTCACTGGACTAAAATCATGGTATTCCCAGTGCTGCATTGATTCTGGAGGCTCTGGGGAGGGAAGGATCTGGTTCTTGGCCTTTTCCAGCTTCCAGAAGCTTCCTGCATTCCCTGCCTCAGGGACCCTCTTAGCTTCATCTTCAAAGTCAGTGACCACATCACTCCAACCACTAACTTCCCTAGCTCTCCTCATCTGACTTCTATCTCCCTCTCTCACTCACAAGGACTCTTGTGATTATCCTGGGCCCCTCAACTTTCAGGATTATGTATTCACCTCAAACTCCTTAATCGGATCACATCCACAAAGTTCCTCACAGGTTCCATGTACTGGGACATCTCTGGCAGAGGCAGGTGGAGGGAAGACACTATTCTGCTCAACACAACCAGTTTTTAGTGTAAAATCAGAGGAGTGAATAATAAGCCTGGAAAAGAAGGTTGAGGCCAGCTCAGGCTAAAGGATTTGGTAAGCAACAGGCAGAACTTCTTTACCATTAAATGGGTATGTATATGTGTTTTAAAATACAAAAGCTATCCATTCGGTATTAAATTTTTTTCATCAGATCCCCAGCCACCCAGTCTCCCTCTCTGGGACCAAAAATGTTACTTACAACTTTCTTATACATTATTCCAGAAGTGATCCATACCTACCTAATTCTACTCTTTTCCACAAAGATTAGAGTAGTATAAAAATTGTCCCAGAAACTTTCTAATTGCCCTTTGAGAATATAAGTTGAATATCATACCAGAGCAGAACAAAGAGTTTCTTTAAAAAAAAATTAAAAGTTTATTTATTAATTTTTTCAGTAATCTCAAACGCAAAACCCTGAGAACAAGAGTCACACGATCCACCAACCGAGCCAGCCAGGTGACCCCAAAGACAGCTTCTTTATTCATTTCAAATGGGTAGATAGCATTTAATTGTATAGACCAGTGATTCTCAACACACTTGTTCATTAGAAGGGCCTGGGGAGATGTTGAAAGAAAAATTGGAACAGGAGTTCCAGTTACCTGTTTTCTGCAATAAACCACCTCAGAAGTTAAGAAGTATAAAACAATGACCATTTTATTACGCTCACAATTTGGAGGGCCAAGAATTCTGGCAGAGCACTGTGGGGATAGCTTTTCTCTGCTCCACAGTGACTGGGAGTCGGGGGCTCGGTGGGGTGGTCTGGATGGCTGGGAGATGGTAGGAATGGTTTGATCGGGTCTGGGGCCTTGATTCTGACATCAGCAGGAGTCTTCAGTTACTGTCCACATCATATTAGCAAAAGCTGAAATATGCAAAAAATGCTTCCTGACTCACATGCCTAGTGCCTGGGCTGGGGCTGAATAAAATGCTCTCTCTCTCTCTCTTTCCCCCCAGTCTACCCCCTTCCATGCAACTAACCTGGGCCTCCTCACAGTACGGTGGTCTCAGCATAGTCAGACTTCTTACATAGCAGTGGGCTCATCCCAGAGCTTGAGTTCTGAGAGGCCAGTGCAGGAGCTACAAAGCTTCTTACAACTTAGCCTTGGAGGTCTCAGGCTATCTATTTGATCTCCTTCTATTGGTCAGGCAAGTCCCTAAATAAGAGACTATGCCTATTTAAGAGAAGGGGAATGAGACTCTACTTCTCAATAAGAGAAGTGGCAGAGAATTTGCGGTCATCCTAATATACCACACCCAGGTGACCTGAATGTGCAACCAGGCTTAAAAACCACAGTGACGAATGTACCAGACCTTATTAACCTGACTGATGAGTGTGCAGGCGGGCACAGCCAGGGAGCCAGCCCTCGGTATGCGGGGCGGGCGTCATTTCACACATGGGCAAATATGTCTGGGATAAATTGCTGGAGGTGAACCTGGTGTGGATTAAGGACACCGGGCTGGCCCAGTCGGTAGAGCATGTGACTCTTGATCTCAGGATCATGAGTTCAAGCCCCACCATTGGGGGTAGAGATTACTAAAGAAGGGGAGGAGAAAAAAAAGAAATTGGTATGGATTAAAGATGAGGCATTGGAAGTTTTTTGTTTTGGAGGGGTTTCCATCTTTCTTGTTATTCTCAAAATATGGTAGTACTAAAGTCCAAGAGGTATTGGACCGGGTTGGCCCTTGTGTAGGCTCGAGTGCGTGGGAGGAGGCAGAGGTGAGTGCCCAGGAATATGGAAGCATCATATCAAAAGGACAGCAGTAGCTACTGTGCCAAGTTCAAGAGCCCTTATACATGGCAGGGCTTTGGCTCCAGGTCTCAGGGAGGAACAAGGGGTGGTAACTGCCATGAGACAATTGAGCAAAAGAAGAGCCAGTGCAGAAGGGTCTGGTGGGAGAAACAGGGAAGGTGAAGGAGAGGGATCATCCTGTCCTTTCTCCTATGACTGAAGGGCAAAGGCGTGTGACCCAAAGTAGGTAGGAGTTACTGGATCCCATTAGAGCGAGGCCAGACCACCCTACGGCTGGTTTACTGGCTTTGGCGGGCAGCGGAATACTGGTCATAAGAAGGGAGACAAACTGTTCTAATTTCTGGGCAGCTTGTTTCTTCTAGGCCTCTAGTACTTCCTCCTGGTTGACCTTCTTGGTGTCATAATCCAGGACGACTTTGTTAGCGATGAGGGAGAAGCCAAAGACTTGAAGTCCACAGTGCCTTGCCAGCTACAACTGCTGGTACTTGTGTTCATGCCAACAGCATCCGCCCCCAGCTCCACAGCAGCCTACGCGCTGCCACAGGCTCGAAGGTGAGGCCTGCCCCCATCACACAGGTGCCTTCCTTTCGCTCCTTCTGCTCCCCCATTTGTTTCCTGGCACTGTGCACCTTCTGCCTCATAGGCATTGGACATGGCTGGGACACGAACTCCAAACCTTTCAGCCTTGGGCCCTCTAAGAGGGTTCAAACAACTGAAGCCAGGTAGGTTGACCTGACCACGGATCAGCATGGTATCTCCAACCACAACCTCGGGGTCGAGTCCTCCCCCTGCAATGGTGACCACTAAGGTGTCCACACCCATAAGGAAGAACAACCTCACTGGGAATGTCACTTTCAAGACTGAGTAGCCTTCGTGCATGAGAAACCTGCCCTGCACCATCACACAGTCTGTGCCATCCAGGAGCCCAAACACCAGCCAACCAGCAGCACTCGGCACACTGTATTTTGGGGAAAGTTTGGTATCTAACTGTAGACAAAGCTTTGGGCCTCAGTTAATTTATCAGCCAGATTTCCCAGCCCAGAACCACAGAGGACCTCCGCTTGAGGTCTGTGCTCGGTGGGGCGCAGAAGCCATTTGCTGAGGTTCTCATCATTATACGTAGATTCATTCTTTGAGGGGCTGCAGCCGCCACTGCTCTCTCAAAAACCTTGCCCTTTACCTCTGGGATCTGGTCCCCTGAACTGCACCACACTGCGCTGAGCCCTACTCCCTGGGAGTCGTGTGCACCGTCCTGTCCTGGAAGTTTATGAGTAATAAAGTGACACAAGCAAGTCTGAACTTGAGAAGATCCAGTTGTCTGCACTGCCCAGGATGGAGCAGAGGGAGACTGGAATTGCAGACAGACCAGACTGATGGTGGTCAGACTATCTGGGGGGTCGACCATAAGGTAGAAGTGTAGCTGGAGAGGGACAGGTGAGTCAGAGCACCAAAGTGCTTGGATTCTTGTTCCAAGTGCTGGAAGACAGAGGCTGACGAGGTGATCAGCTTGGTGGAGGGATGACAGGCCCTGGAGTGCTCATGGCCAGTTTCTTAGAAGAGGTAGGACTTGAGATGGAGCGTGCACGGTGAGGAAAGCTTTAACAGGCAGCAAGGAAAAGGGAAGACAATCTTTCCACCAGCATTTCATGTGTTACAAGACATGGAGGAAACTTCTTTTTGTTTTTAAATAAAGATTTTATTTATTTATGAGAGAGTAAGTGAGTCCATGCACATGAAGGGGACAGGAGAAAAGTAGGAGAAGGGGGAGGGGAGGGGCAGAAGTAGAGTCCACCCTGAGCAACGAGCCCAATGCGGGGGTCGATCCTAGGACCCTGGGATCATAACCTGAGCTGAAGGCAGACTCTTAACTGACTGAGCCACCCAGGCACCCTGGAAGCTTCTCATTGATACAGAAAATGCACCTCAAGCACTTAGGGCTTACTCGGTGCCTGTCACCCAGCAAATATTCAAAACTATGATGCATTATTATCAATAACAGCAAGTAATACCTATTAAAAGCTTAACAAATTGGGACCTGACTTTGGACGGCAACCGTCAATGTTCTCGTTACTTCTAAACAGATCTATGTGGAATAGGAAAAGCTTAGGTTCTTCAACCATTGGCCCAATCTGAAACAGACAGTGGTTTCCTCATTCTGTCTTAGAACCTTCATCAACTTCCCTTCCTTCCAAGGGAGAATCAGCGGGAACTGACCAGCTGAACAGAGAATCCCTAGAGTCCCATTCCTGTCCCACCATCACGCTCTCAGCCTGGTACTCGTCTCCTTGTCATCTTGTAAAACTTGATCCCAGGAGCTGATTTTCTGTGGGGTGCATTAACAAAGAAAAGATCCCAGAGGAAGTATAGAAAGGGTCTCACTGTAGACGTGTTCCAGTTCTGGGTGGCACGGGGCCATGAAAAGAAGTAACATCTGGATAGTATCCTATGATATGGCAACCCTAGTGATCCTTTGGGACTCAGCTCAAAAAATCCTTCCTCCAGGAGTTCCTGATGGCCCTGAAACTGTTTAAGTGCCCCCATATGTGCTTTCTTATACTCAGAACCTCCCTTGTCATAGAAATTATGACACCATTGTTATTCTCGTATATGGGTCTCCCTTATATATATATAGATGCTCTCTTATAAACAAGCTCTTATTTGTATGTCTCTGTAGTGGAAGACCCCAAAATGACCCCCAGTGGCTTCCGCTTCTTGTTGCCTATGCCTTGGTATAATCCCCTGCCCTTGATTATAGTAGGACCTGTGACTTCGTGCTAATCAATAGAATACAGCAAGGTGAACAGAGGTCACCCCCAGGGTGATGCTGGGTTACATAACCCTCTTTCAGCAGACTGGAGCAGGAGACTTTGCGTTCTGACTTGATGAAGTAACTGGTCGTGTTGAAGAAGCCCATATGACAAGGGAGCTACAGGAGGCCTCTAGTTGTCATGGGTAGCTGCTGTGGGCTTCTAGAAGTGGTGCCCAGGAAAGAAAAGTCAAGAAAAGAGTGGGGGGCTGGGGGTGCAGGGAGCCAATGTTCTGTAGCCTGATGGAATCCAGCTGACAGCCAGTCAAAACCAAAGCCTACAGTCTTACCATGGTAAGAAATCAAACCCTTCCAGCAAGCTCAATGAGTTCGGAAGCAGATTTTTTCCTCAGCCAAG
This sequence comes from Meles meles, assembly GCF_922984935.1. Taxonomy (NCBI): domain Eukaryota; kingdom Metazoa; phylum Chordata; class Mammalia; order Carnivora; family Mustelidae; genus Meles; species Meles meles. The sequence continues at coordinate 17,676,112 of NC_060066.1, read as the reverse complement.
CTTCCACAACACCACTCAGTGGACATCTTTTTTTTTTTTTTTTTTTTTTTTTATTTAACAGAGAGAAATCACAACTAGGCAGAGAGGCAGGCAGAGAGAGAGGAGGAAGCAGGCTCCCCGCGGAGCAGAGAGCCTGATGCGGGGCTCGATCCCAGGACCCTGGGATCATGACCTGAGCCGAAGGCAGAGGCTTTAACCCACTGAGCCACCCAGGCGCCCTCAGTGGACATCTTGAATGCAACCTTGTAAGACCCCTTGTAAGCGGAGAAGCCAGCTAAGCTGCACACAGACCCCTGACCCACAGAAAGTATGATAGAAAAATGTATATTGTTTAAAGCTTCTGAATTTGTGGTAATTTGTTACAGTAACAGAAAATAAATACATGCATTTGTTACAGTAACAGAAAATAAATACATGTCCCCATAGACAAGAAGCTCTGTGTAAGCAGGAACCCATGCATAGGGCATCCCGCATTGTACCTCCAGCATCTCCCACGATGCTCAACAAAGAAGTGTTGAATGAATGTACATCATCCCTACGATACTTGCAAACACTCCATAAGAAGGAGTATTTTTACTCGAATGTTATTAAGACTGAGAGAACGTAAATGACATATCCAAGATTCACACTGAGAGAGAAGAGACAGGACTTGAACTAGCATCTCAGACCAAACCGCAAGCTCATTCACTAATGTCACAGCTGCAGGAAAAGTGCAGGCTTTCCATCTTGGCAGAGCCAGTGGAAGCCTACACAAATTATGATCCCTAGCCCACGTTCGTAGCAGACATCACTAATAAATCCCTGTATGCTTTCAGGCTGCCTCCATTGCAAACCCTCTCAACTCAGCATTTCAGTAACCACAAGCAATTGATCAGAGCTGGCCCAGGAGAGGAAACCTATTTATCATCTGGGCTCTGAGCTCCGAGTTCTATCTGTATCTCCACGCAACTGGAGTTGGGATCCCTTCCTAGGAACGTATGGGGAATGATATGAAGGAAAAGAAAGTTTGGGCATAGATAGAAGTGGTACCCAGGAAAGAAAAGTCAAGAAAAGAGATGGGGGGGGGGGGTACTGAGAGTGCAGGGAGACCATGTTTCTAGAACCTTCCTTGCAGAGGAATGCCTTACAACACTTCCAGGCAGGAAATTCCACTAATGATGCATGCTACAGCTGGGTTTTCTCATGGCTGGCTTCCCCAAGTCAGCTGATGGTGTCTTCCTTGCACAGTGATCATATTCAGCAATTAGAATCCTTTCTTAATTATCATCACCGTCATGCCCTCCCAGCCGATGACCCCACCAGGGGAGCGATGCATTGAACATGGGCCGTAGCTGATATTTTTGTTGTTTTGACAATTAAGGTGTTCTGTTTGCCCGAGGGGTTACAGTTTTGATATTTCAAACATTAATCCCCAGGAAGGAAAGCTAACTGTTCAAACAAGGAATACCTAGGCTGCCATAAATGTGACAAAGCCTTAAAGAAGGAAAACAGATTGAAAAGTGAAGCAAACAGTCAATGAATTAGTCGTTTGGTTTTTACTTTATCTGTTAATAAATTGATGAAATCCACTCTGCTCTAGGCATTAAACAGACCAGGGGCACCAAACGTATTGTGCTGATAATACCACCTCTCACGCCATGGCAGGCATTACTAATTAATCACATCATTCTCTCCCCCCTGAGTCCCAGCTTGGTCTTGGAAACTGTCCCAACATGGAGGGCCAAGCAACCAATAACCATCTATCATTTTGGATCTCCAGGCAAAACTACTTGCCATCCAAAATTACAGGCACAGCCCCAACTCACAAGTATCAAACAAAAAACTGTAGAGTGAAGCTTTAGGATGAAGAGCACTGAAACTGGCCAGAGAATGCCTGGATTTGAAGCCCACTTCTGCTCTCCATTAGCCATCTCATGCCTCTGTTTTGTTACCCATAAAATGGGAATCATAAAGCATGTACCTCATTAAGCTACAATGATGATAACGTGAGTCCTAATACATTACAGATCCTGAAATAGTACCTGGCAAGCATAAACCCTGGCTATTCTTATATTTGATTCCTTTTATTCTATGTACAAAATCTAGCTCTCCTACTGGACATAGGCTGTTCAAAGGTGGGCACCATGCTTTTCCTTCTTTGTATCCCTGGTGCTTAAAACACAATGGGAGCTGAATCTGTTGAATTACATTCTTCCAGCCAGACTGGCAGACTCACTATTCCTCCCCCCAGTGCCTGGCCCATTTCTGCCTCCTGTCTCTCCCATGGTTTTCCCTCTCCCCACACCCCCTACCAGCCACCATCTCTTCAAGGCCCCAATTAATTTTCCTCACCCTTCTATTCTCCCTACCAAACCCACCCAGCCAATATTCATCTGATTTCTACCCATCCTTCTGAGCCTCCCCCAGCTGGAGTAGTTATTCATCTGTCCACCAAATAGTTCCAGCTCTCTGCCTTCTGGGCACATAGTGGAATTTGACTTCCTGCCCTACTCCTGTGGTTGGGTGCGACCCTATTAAAAGTCTGGTCCGTGAGCGGAGAATCTGACTGCTGGTGGGAGACCCTTCCAACTTCAGATCTGTTTCCGCTGCCACAGCTACCTGCAATGTTCCAACCTGCAAGTGCTCGACCTGTCCAGTCTGGAGTGAAATTAGGAGGAGCAGGGCCACTGACTGACCCATGATGGACCAATAGCAGGAATGAGAAATAAATCTTCATTTTTTTAAGCCACAGAAATTTTCTTGTTGCTATTTCTGCACCATCACCTGATTTATCCTGACAGATGCATTACCTTAAGGTCAGCATCCCCCCACAAGCCTCCTCTAGCCACCCTGACCCACAATAATTTCTTCAAAAGGGCAGGGGGGAAAGCCTCTTACTCATTTTTATCCCCAAATCTAACATCGTGCCTTGCACACACAGTCAGCGCCCATTAAATGACTATTGTATAAAGGAGTGGCCATTAATCTCTGGGCCTCTAGTTTCTCAGTCTGTGAAACAGGATCATAAATGTCTTGCCCCCTTACTTTGCAGGACTACTGTGGGGCTAGAATGGAATTATCTGTAAGAAGGTGCGTTAGGGATTATAAAATGATGAACACATCTCCAGCATTATTATTAGATAATAAAGTACTAAGAAAAATTCTCAGCATTCATTCATTCATCTTATACCCAGTACCATTCCAGTTTGATAATTAACTACCCCACCCCCCCACACACAGACACACAATTCTTAGTTCTGTTGCTGTCCTTAAACTCAGGAACAATGACAGCGGTCAACATCTACTAAATGTCAGTGTACCCCAGGCACCGCGTGGGAAGCTCTTCAACCCCTGGTCACTATAATCCCCAAAGGGTCAGAGGATTTGGGTACCATAGGCCGATGTTACGGTTAGCCCCCAACGAGGTAAGTAGCTGACCCAAGGTCAAATGGCAAGAAAGTTGCAGAGGTGGAAGCTTGGTCAAGAACCCCAAGTATTTGAAGTCCTTGGAACAGACACTGTTAGCCATAGCACTCTTCTCCCTCCAAGGAAGGTATGAACTGAACACTGTCTGCACCGGGCAGCACGCTCACGAGTCCTCAGTGTGGCCACCGAATGGAAAGCTGAGACTCCGTGTCTCAGGCGGCCAGACACTGCCCTCATTTGCCCTGAGTCACACGGGCTGAGCTGCTATTGGGTGTTTGAAGATACACACATAATTGAGTTCACTCCCAGTTTAGGAAACCTAATACATGGCAAGACACACACACACATGCACAGACATTTACTTCTCGCTTAGAAAAGTTTATGCCATCAGAAGCCTTTAAAATAGTGTCAGCTTGGTGACCATTTGCCCAGTGCAGTCCCGCAGGCCAGCCTTCAGGGGCCCCCACTGCGCTTGGTGTCTGATGCTCGGTAGTCCCCATCTTAAAGTTCTCCGATTCTACCTCGAGTGTGTGTTTTGCAAGTGAAGCTGGATGGAAGAGGGGAGAACGCTCAGAGCCTAGAGCCTTCGCTCACATGCAGTCCCAGCTCCTGCCACGTCTCAGCTTCCCAGCAGAGGACTCCCAGCCACCCGTGCCCCTACCCCACGTGCTCCAGGAGCCCCCTGCCCTGCCCCCACCCGACCATCCATATGAAGGAGGCTGGGCCAGGTGGCACGGGGGGAGGGGGGGCAGAGTACTAGAATTTACATCTGGGCATATTATTTAACTCCTTTCAGCCTCAATTTCCTCACCTGCAAAATGCAGACTAAAACCGATACCTGTTTCACGGGGTCGTTAGAGAACTGAATTTGAAAACACCTGGAAAGTACTCAGCATGGTATGGAGCACACGGCAGCCGCTCAATAAAGGGCAGGTGTCGCATTCTCACCATGAGCCGGGAGGCTGGTATTGTGACCCCAGGGGTCAGCTGTGACAGAGACACTGAGGCCTACACAGATCAGGCTCTGAAGCCAGGGGACTCCTCGGTGCAAAGGAACAGATGCAAACCCATGGCTGCCCAATGTCCAAACCCGTGGGTTAGAACACCAGACCACACTCCCCCTATCACCAAACAGGGCCTCTTTTGATGGCCCGATGTCCCCCCCGCCAGGCCTAATTCTGAGGTCTTCAAGCCACATGGCCCTCTGATCTTGGGATCTGACAGAACCTTGCAGCTCTCAAAGTCCTGGTGATCAGGTTAGCCCTACAAGGTAGCAATGATGACCACCATGTGTGCAAGCCCTGAGAGGCCTCCTATCCGCCTGACTTCCCTTCTGTAGAATCCCTTACAGTGCCTGGTCCAAACAGGTACTTCGTAAAGCTCCTCTGATCAAAAGCTATGCAGCCGATAAGGCTCAACCGTACCTACCTACCATCCAACGCCAGCATCGAGCCCTAGGAGGCAGGCAACGAGATGAACTAGCAGTAGCGCCATTGAAACTAAAGGCAAAGGAGAAAAAGTGAGAAAGACAGACCATGCACAAATGTTTGAACCCAAGGCTTTTGTGTCTTTGAAACTGAAGCCAGGGATATGGCAGGAACCCCTGTAGATAGTTGGAGGGCTTCTCCCCCCCCCCCCCTTGGATTGTTGCAGTGTTCAGGAGTCTCCAATTTCTAATCTCACAGGTCGGGAGCTCAGCCCTGAGGTCTCTGTGCAGCAGGGTGGGTGTGAGTCAGCCGTGGAGCTGGCAGGTCCCCGGGCCTCGCATGGAGTCCAAACCCGTCGCTGACACATGGGGGAGAGCGGAGGCAGGAGTGGGTGTTTGCTGACAAGCAGCTTCATGGGAACACTTGCCTTGGCATTTCTCAGTGCTGAATCAGGGAAAAAAGTTGGGCAGAGAGCTGCGGGGTTCCACTGAGGGGGAGAGAAGGGGGGAGAGGGAGGGAGGGAGACCAGAGCCCAAAATGGGATAGCAGCAGGACCAGAGCAAAAGGATCACCACCTGAAAGGCCCTCTGGGTGCATTCCACACTCTCTCCTGCCCACCCTCGCCCCAGCCCTCGTGGGCAGGGAAACCCCTCCAGGAGCGGTTTTTCTCTCCTGCACATGAAGAAACTGGGAATAAGAAAGATCAAGGGCTACACAGCTAACTAGTGGCTGAAATGGAATTCAAACTCAAGTCTAACAAAAACCCAATGTTCTCCTGCACCTGACCCCTCACTTGACTCCCACCTCTGATAAACCCTGTCTCACCCTGGCCTCAACCTGCTTCTCCTCTAAAGCTTAGCGGAAGACAGACAGACAGGAAATGAAGCTGATGTGGAGAGAGTCATTCCCCTCTCAGACAGACTGGGGAGGGTGAGCAGGACCCCAAATGCAGGAACGTGGGTGCGTCTTGCTCAGCCTTGAATGGGGCAATCCTGCACCTGCCGAATCAGATGAAGAGAGAAAAATCCAGGCCTCCCCATTCCTCCCTGATTGTGTCATCTGGAGCAGCACTATCTGACAAAAATATCACCAACCCCAGCTACATACTGTAATTAGAACTTTCGAGTAACCACATTTTTCAAAAGTAAAACGAAAGAGGTGAAATTAATTAATAATGTTTTATTTAACCAAATCTATCCAAAATAGTACTATTTCCAGATGTAATCAACATAAAAATTTTATTCTTTATGCATGTCCTTTTTTTAAAAGATTTTATTTATTTGACAGGCGGAGGTCACAAGTAGGCAGAGAGGCAGGCAGAGAGAGAAAGGGGGAAGCAGGCTCCCCACTGAGCAGAGAGCTCAATGTGGGGCTCGATCCCAGGACTCTGGGATCATGACCTGAGCCGAAGGCAGAGGCTTTAACACACTGAGCCACCCAGGCGCCCCTATGCATGTCCTTTTTTTTTGTACTAAGTAATCAAAATCTGGTGTACACTTGATCCCTACCCACGCCTCAACTGGGACTAGTGTACATGACTAGTGGTTACTATATTTGATGGGGTAGGTCTACAAGGTACAGGGTAGGAAAATATCCAAATGAACACAACAACCTCACTCTACGTGATGAAAAGGGCTTTTTAACGATCATACCCAGAAGGTTGATTTTTTTTATTTACAGTTCTATGCATCTTAACATATGTATAGATTCATGTAAGCACAGGTAACCATCCCCATAATCAGAATATGGAGCAATTCCTTCACCCCCAAAAAACTCCTTGGTGCTTCTTCTTTACTGCCAAACCTTCCCTTCTCCCCTAATCCCTATACAAATGGAATCCTACAGTAGGTAACCTTTGGAGACTGGGTTCTTTCACTAGCATGATCCCTGTGAGAGTTTTCCTTTTTCTTACTGAGTTTTAGCACACGGTACAGATAGACCCCAGTTTGTACACCCATGTAGCTGCTGAACGACATCAGAATTGCTTCCAGGTGGGGATGATTACGATCAGAGCTACTGTAAATATGCGGACAGGTTTTATGCGAACATAACTTTTCATTTCATTTCTCAGGAGTGGAATTGATGGGTCATGTGGTAAGTGTATGTTTAACTTTATAAGAAACCACCAAATTGCCTCCCAAAGTAGTTGAACCATGTTTTATTCCCATGTTTATTCCCATGGGAAAGTTTCAGTCGCTCCGTATTCTTTTCAGTACTCGATACTGTCAGTATTTTTAATTTAGCCATTATGATACATATGTAATTTTATCTCATTACGGCTTTAATTTGCTTTTCCCTAATGCCTAATAATGCTGAACATCTTTTAACGTGCTTCTCTGTCCTCCATATGTCCTCTTTGGTGATATGTCTGTTCAAGTCTTTTGCCCATTTTTAAGTTAGGCTGTGTGTTTTTAACATCTTATATATCCTAAATATGAGTTCTTTGATGGACATGTGATTTGTATAATATTTTCTCCTATTCTCTAGGCTTTCTTTTTACTCTCTTAACATTGTCTTTCACAGAGCTGAAGTCTTCCATTTTGATAATGTTCTATTTACCAATTTTTTCTTTTATGGGCTTTGCTTTTGTTGTCCCTAGTAAGAACTCTTTTGCCGAACCCAAGGTCTCAGAGATTTTCTCATATCCAAGGGGTTGTAACTCCTTAAAGAAATTCAGCTATGGGTTTTAGTTGTGAAAATCTACCTTGTCATATGAATTCATTCATCCACTCTGCATGATTTTAATAAGGGAAAAGTCATGACTAGTAAAGGAGAGATAATTAAGATTTGGTTCACAATAGTGGATGCCATTAATTGAAGGTCTAGGGCCAGTGGCCATACAAACATCCTCTACATCCTCCAATCTGGCATTACTATCCTCATTTTACAAGAGAGGAACCTGAAGCTTAGAGAAGTAATTTTTCCAGCCACACAGCCAAGTGACAGTAGAGTTAGGCTCAGCTAATTCCAAAGTCCTCAGGTGTGAGAGAGTTCTTTGCTTTCTAGCAACAGAAGACAGCTCTACCTACCTAAGAGGAAAGAAGGAAAGAGAAAGGAAAGGAAAGGAAAGGAAGAAGAAAGAAAAGGAAGGAAAGGGAAGAGAAGGGAAGAGAGGAAGGGAAGGATGGAAAGAGAGAAAGAAAGAAACAAACAAACAAACAAACAGATTGATTCACAGGTATTTCACAGAACCAACCCAAAGGCTCAACACCAAATCTTAGAAGGGAAAAAAATTAAGGAAATACAAAGATCTAGGTAGCAGGAAACATATAGATGTTAACATCCAGACATCCATTCCCTTTGAATGAAGCATCTTTAACTACTTTTAGCCCTTTCATGTATCCTCTCTAGATCCAAATTCCCTGGAACAATCATCTGACTGACCTGTCATGGGTCATGAGACCACCTTTTGCCCAGGGAATGATGCAACACCTTGACTGATGGTCCCACCAAGACTATATCCAATTAGGGGCACAGTCCCCTTTCCTCATTGAGAGGTGGTTACATTAATAGCAGTGCTATTACTGCAGGAAGATGGATCCTGGGAAGATAAAAACCACAGGGGCCCATGCTGGCAATGCTTTCAAGATTTTTGATCATGATCCATGTTGAGAAATCTATTTCACCAGAACGTGGATATATTCACACAACTGAAATGAAATTTTCACATAACATTATGTCCCCTTACAATGTGAAGCACACTCAACGTGTAGAGATTGATGCCACAACTCCCTCATGGGTCCCAACCTGCAGATTGGAAGCACCACATTACCATGATTTCCTCCTTCTCTCTATCCATGAAGACTCCAGAAGGGAAGTGAGACTGGGAAGGGAGGAAAGCCACCAAAGCATTCACGATGAAGGTGCTGTCCCTGTGACATCTGGGGCCCTGTTCCACAGGAGACCCTCTGAGAAACTGTGCAGAACATACCTCAAGACTGTCCCACCAAAAGGCAGGGAAGCTGGGATGTTCATCTGTCCACTGACATTCCTCCATGTGAAGGTGGCACCCAAGCCATTAATGTCCCAATACTTCCAGACTGCCACAAAGTGAAGGCCAAGCTCCAATGGTCAGAGACACCCCCCCCCCCCCCGAAGCAGAGAGATGCAGGAAGCTTTGGGCTATATGGAAATTACCTTTAGATGACCTCTGGGTGGGCAAGAGTGTACTGGTTGAAGTCCTCCTACAAGATGTAACTGGGAGGAAGAAGGACTAACTCAGAAAGCCATTGTCAGTCATAAACACCTGCCTCCCTTCCCAGGCCACACCACACTGTCAAGCCCATCCGACCCAACCCCCCAGATTTCTAAATCTGGGCTGTGTGTCCTGGGCTGGCTGGCTGCTTTCCTGCTTCAGCTTCGCTGAAGGAAGACAGGAAGTCTGGTTCACCAGTCCTACCTTGCCCCTCTGATTCTCAGCCAACGTCCCAGAGAATGCCTCGTTGCAGCCTACCATCTCTGCCACAGCATTTCAGTAAACCTCTATCCACCTCTGCCCTCCCCTTAGTGCCAGAAGAGACTATGGCCCTACTCCTGTCAAGGTTCCAGTGAAAACAAATATCCAGGACTCAGGGAAGGATCCAGCGCACAAACTTTGATTAATCACCTGCTGTTTGTCAGATTAAAACACAGATGATAAACTGACTTTGGAAGTCAGGTCCGATGGGCTGGAAATAGCAGCCACATGGGGCACGGAGCAGCAAAACTTCAATCAGCAAAGCCTGAGGGCAGTGGGTCTTAACTTGGGTCTCAGCAGTCACCTGAGGAGCTTTGATTCCCACCGGGAGATGGGTGGGTCTGAGACATCCGAATATTTTTAAAATTCCCGAGATTCTTAAAAAAAAAAAAATCCCCAGATTTTAACACAACGGAAGTATAAGACGGACAAGAAGGAAGAAATAACATTTCTTGTAGTGGCTTTCTTTTTGAAGTCACCTTTATATCCATCTAATTCCCTCAATAATGCCACAGTAGCCCCCCCTTATCTGCAAGGGATACGTTCAAAGACCCCCCCCCCCCCCCGCCCAGCAGGCGCCTGAAACCACAGTTAGCACCAAACTCTATATATACTATGCTTTTTCTATACATAAAGCCATGATAAAGCTTTATTTATAAATTAGGCACAGTAGGGGTGCCTGGGTGACTCAGTAAGGTAAACGTCCGACTCTTGATTTCAGCTCAGGTCATGATCTCAAGGTGATGAGATTGAGCCCTGCATTGGGCTCAGCAGGGAGTCTGCTTTGAGATTCTCTCTCTCCCTCTCCTTCTATCCCTTCCCCTGGACTCATGCTCTCACTCTCTCTCTCAAATAAATAAATCTTCTTTTTAAAAATATTTTATTTATTCATTTGACAGAGAGAGCCACCGTGAGAGAGGGAACACAAGCAGAGGGAGTGGGAAAGGGAGAAGCAGGCTTCCCGCTGAGCAAGGAGCCCAATGCGGGGCTCGATCCTAGGACCCTGGGATCATGACCTAAGCCGAAGGCAGATGCCTAATGACTGAGCCACCCAGGCGCCCCTCAAAGAAATAAATCTTTAAAAAAATAATAAAATAAATTAATCACAGCAAGAGATTAACAACAGTAATGTAATAGAACGCTAACAATACACCATAATAAAAGTTATGTGAATGTGGTCTCTCTCTCTCAAAATATCTTATTGTCCTCTACTCACTTTTCTTGCGATGATGTGCGATGGTAAAATGCCTGTGTGATGAGACGAAGTGAGGCGAATGACATGGCCATTCGGGCTAGTGGTAGACTACCTTTGACTTCCTGTGGTAGACTACCTTTGACTTCCTGTGGTAGACTACCTTTGACTTCCTGTTAATTCATCGGGAGGATCTCCTGCTTCCAAGCCACAGCTGGCCACAGGTAACTGAAACTGCAAAAAACAAAACCAAGAATGAGGGGAAACTACTCTTTATGCATGACTGTGCCCATCTCAAAGGTGGGAACACTGAGGCTGAGGGAAATCAAGTAACTTACCCAAGTCCCCAGTGTTATGAGCGAAAGGACCTTGATTGTGCACCATCCAAGACTGAGTCCAAAGGCTGTAACTCCTTCTACCTCACCAAGCTGTCCCCCCGGTAAAATTTTAATAAGACTCATGGTAAGAGGAAGGGAGAAGGAAAACATTTGAGATCAAGAGTGTCACTGGATAAATCAAGATGGGCCTAGATGAGGCAGGTGGGAAGGGCTCTGGGGGCAGCGAGAAGCTTGGGTACCCAAAGCCGTTCATAGCAAAAATGAGGCAAAGCCACCAAAGAGGGGACAGAGGGGACAGAGAGTTGAGTGCCCGCTAATCCTGCCCTGTTCCAATGTCCCCTGCACCTGGCTTTGCGTCAAGAAAGTACTGCATCCAAAGTTAGCTCAGTGGACACTTTTCTCATCAGATCGGAGTTGTGACTTGGAACGTTACAGCCGGCCAGCCCGGGGTTAATCCCCTTCTCTTCCCCCGCCTCCAGGCTGACTATGTTCAGCTGCAGGAATAAAGCAACATCACAGCAGACAGCTTTTCCTCATTTCTCCCTCTGATTCCTCTCTTCTCTGTGGCGGCCTGGCTCTCCGGGCTCAGAGAGGCCCATCTGCTTGAAGGGATGGCCTGCTGTTTACAGCCTCCTCTGGGACCGCTCAAAGACAGGAGAAACCCTATCCATTCCTGCTCCTCTGTGTCTGCTCCAGGAAACGGAATTTTATTTAAGCATCACATTTGCGTAAAGAAAAAGAACTTCAGTCTGCTCTTTCTTGACGGTAAGTTTCAGCAACCAGAGGCCCAATAAATGAAGGCAATCCTCAAAAGGGAAACTTCAAAACCAAGAGCTCCCTAGCACGCTGCACGTCCAAAGTCCAGAAGCATCTTTCAGAAAATCCTGGAAAACGGCAGAGATGGAAGGGCCCCGCAGATCATCCGGTAGAAGGGGAAGCTGAAGGCCCACGGGAGAGAGAGTCATTTGCCCCATATCATGGCCTGAGTGAAGAGAGAGAAGATCAGGGCCTGGGACCGGGGCATTGTATTGGCAGCGACTGAGGACCCACAGAAACGCAGCACTCTGAAGATGGTCTCCTGTGAGCCCACCATGATCCGTGCTGAGAAATCTAATTCACCAACACGCGAGCGTACATACACTCAGGACTGAAATGTCTGTACAGGAAGCAGAGCTGCTGCCAAGGAAAATACTGGATGAAAACCATGCAGGCTCAGCCCCAACTGTGAAGAAAACAAAGTGATCTCCGGTATTTACCAACCCACCCCTCCCGTCGACAGAGCGGAGAGCCACCATAGGACACCACTCCGGGGGGGGCGTAACGCACACCCTACGGTTAATCTGTATTTTCCAAAGGCAGAAGAGCGGGAGCTGAGATATCAGCCATTATTTTTCTTGTTCTGCATTAACAGCAGGAACCGAGGCATTAATTGATAAAAACAAGATTCATTAAAAACAAATAGTAACTTAAGAACAACCCCAGGAGACTTGGCTTTCAAGATTCCAGAGAATGAATCTATAAAAAGTGAGCTCATCATAAAGAGAGGGCCATTCAGAAGGCGCCGACATAAGTGTGCACACACAGTGACTCTGGGAGGCATTGTTCTTGCGCTTTGGGTATATAGAGTCTCACGACAACCCTACGACATAACTACTGATATCCTCTCCCATTTCGCAGATGAGGAAACTGAGATGTACCGCGATCAACTTGCAAGTCACATAGCCAGGAAGCGGCCAGCTGTGATTCAAAGCGCCCCACCGCCACACACACACACTGTGTGCGTGACTGTTGAGGACATCGCCCCTTTGTAGGGACAGCTAATCACTGTGATCTGCTATGGAGAGCTGGGGACGACTGCCTCCTGCCCTATTTCACTCCAGTCCCCGCAGGTGCCCAGCCCGATCCTGCTCCCTGTTCCAGGGAGAAGCCTGCCAGCGCTGTGCTCAGGAAATCTGGGAAGGAATGAGGATGTCCTCGAGGAAGCACAGGTCTGGACAGGAGTCCCAGCACCAGCAAATATAGGCATGAGAACCTCCCTCCCTTACCTCCAAGCCCAAGCTTCTTCAGGGTGAGGAATGAAAAGAAGGGAGAAAATGCTTCAGCCCCTCGCGTGGAGGCCAACAGAAAGGATTCAGAGTAGTTTGAGAGCTCGCCCAGCCCTTCTGAAGTCAACAGAGAGAGGAGATACTTTTTCATTCTTTCCTCTCTGCTGCCTGGAGCAATTTCCTCAATGCTTCTGAGACTCAGTTTCTGGAGTCCCCGCCTGCATGCATACATTAATGAACTTGAGTTGACCAGTGGAAAGGCTAACACAGTGCTTACCGCTGGCCAGAAGACCAAGTGAACAGATACATGATAGTGTCCTTCTGCCCTTTGGGGATAAAAAGGACACAGGTAAATTCCTACCCCATACTCATGATTTTTCTCTACCGACAGACCCCTGTTTTGATTCAGGGCTTTAGTGTGACCCAATAAAAGGATCGCCTTCCCAAGTTCCTTTGTGAGGAGAGGCGGCCTGTAGTTCTGGCGAATGAGATGTGAGGAGAAGACTGTTTAGAGGGAAGAAGGTTTCCAGGACGTTAGTTACTCCCCAAAAAACAGGGGAACAAGCTTAGTTAGCCTTTCCCTCTGCCCTTCCCTCTTCTTCCTTCTGAAAGTGCAGCAGCCAAGTTTCCACCATGGGGACAAAAACCACAGGCTGATCACAGAAACAGAAAAGGAGCCTTGGTCCTCAATAACATCCCAATGCTTGAGTCCCTGCCTCTTGATCTGTCACATTAGAAAAATAAACCCCTTTCAGGTTTTCCATTATTTGTAGCTAAACATATGCCTAATGGATATTTACCAATTCCAGTTTGATATATTGAAATAAAATCTAGAGATGCAAGCTTGCTTGCTCAAGGTCATATCATGAATTGATGGGTGGTGAATCCAGGCCTGATGAGTATCTTGAGTCTTAAATTCCCACACCAAATACTCTACTAATAGAGTCCATGCCCATGAAAATCATATTTATGTCAAGAATCAGAAGGAACAGTCATAAAATATTTATACAGAAGCAGTTATGCCCATCTATAAGAAACTCCCATCTAGAAATTTAAGTAGCCAAACTTATTTTTGAAAACCATGAATTTCATTTAATCTGTGCAAGTGATTTCAGTCTTGGGGCAAATCACACATGAAGCTTGGAGGAGAAGCTGACCACCCACAGAGCCCGGCTTCACCCCTAAGGTATAGACAAGGAAGCCCCTTTGCACGTTACACGGCGAACTCAACCAAAAAGCACTGTCTGCCCTAAAATCTGTCCTAGAGAAGATACTGAATTTGCAAAAGCAACTCTTTTGAACCACTAATAAATATTTTATGACCCGATCACTTAGGAAGTCAGGATTGCAAAGCACTCAAATATAAATATGATCATTGCATGGCAAAATTGAGCTTAAGGTTATCATCCGCACTGGATTGTTATAATTTCATGAAAACTATTTGCTAACCATGAAAAAACACAATTGATAAAATCATATTCAAATGCTCTTGCTGAGAAGTTCTATCTGCAGTAAAGCTGCAGGGTGTGCTTTTGGTCAGGAGCTCTGGAATTTGGGATCCCTGGGAGAGGAAAAACCTCTTCTTTTCCTTGGGAAAAGGTACATCCTTAGAACTGTCCAGATGGATGTAGGCAGTGGCGCTTGGAACTAATTCTGCTGCCAAGCATAGCCACCAAGAAGGAGGGCTTCATAGTGATTCCCCCCTTCCAGTGGTGTTGGCTGTGCACATGTCCCTGTTTCCCTGGACAGATCCAGGTGGTCCAGCATAAACACACACTGCCCAATTCGTGTCGGGTTATCTCTCATGGGAGGTCAAGATGTAGACAGCAAGTCATAGTGATGGGAAGTTTTAGACCCAAGTTATGGGGCTGGCAGCAAATGAGAAAGTGAGCCCACCGACTCCTACCCCTGACGCCCCAGGGGCTTGTCTAGTTCTTGCCCTTCCTGGAATGGTCTGATTCTGTGAGCTCTCCCAGCACTTTCTAAGAAATACTTCATTTTAGCGGCACCTGGGTGGCTCAGTTGGTTAAGTGTCTGCCTTTGGCTCGGGTCATAATCCCAGGGTCCCAGGATGAATCCCCCATCAGGCTCCTTTCTCAGCGGGGAACCTCCTTCTCCCTCTCCCTCTATTCCCATTGCTTATTCTCTCTCTGTCAAATAAATAAACAAATCTTTTTTTTAAAATGCTTTATTTTAGGGACTCCTGGCTGGCTGTGTCAGTGGAGCATGGGACTCTTGATCTTGGGGTCATGAGTTTGAGCCCCACCATGGGTGTGGCGCATACTTAATAATAAATAAAATGAAATTTTTTTAAAAAGAAAGAAATAAATAAATATTTCCTTTTAACTTGAGCTAAATGGGATCTGTTTCTTGCTTAGAGATCTGAATCTTGCTTGCAATCTGAATCTTGCTTAAAGAAAAAGTAACTTGGTGCATAGACTTGGCACTCTCGTGCACATCTTTATTTGCAGGGTCACAGAGTCAGAAAGTCCAGCGCCTTCCCACATCAAAACAGAAATAAGCCATCTTAGTCTTGGGCGAATAGGAGGTGACAGAGAATCTCTTCCTGAGCGTCTCCAGGCCTCTCAGGAAAGTAGTACTGACATCCGCCCTCCTACGGTAACAGCGGAACCCCTCTTTCCCGTGTCCTTTCTCCTACCTATTGGGGCACCAGCAGTGTGGCAAGTGGTCCAGGGTGGGGCTTTGTAGCTGGACCCCTAAGCTGGGCTCCCGACACTGCTGCTTCCAGCAATGTGACCTGGACTACGGCCTGACCTCTCCTGCAGTTTCCCCATCTAGAAAGGGGAGGTAACCACAGTGCTTAGCCCAGGGAGTTGTTGTGAGGACGGAGTTAGCCCAGACGAAGTGCTCAGAATAACACCTCATCCCTAATTTCTCCAAAGGTCTCCTCCTGTATTCCAGGCGTCCCAGCCTACTTTCCAGAAGCACAAGCTCTTTCCTGCCTCGAAGACTGAAGGGGCCTTTGCACACACTGTCCTCTCCACTCAGGAATCCCACTCCACCCAGATCTCTTCCCACACCTGTTCCCCACACCCATCTAGAGAGACATTGCAAAAATGGTCCCTGTGTCCACACTCACGCTTTGCTCTGTGATTGCACAGCCCTTCCCCTCGGGAGTCTATATTCCCCGGCCCTTGATCCCAGGTTTGCTTTGGCCCACAGAATTCAGCAGAAGTGACCTTGCACCAGTTTTGAGCCAGGGACCTCAAGAGACCTTGCATGTTTCCAAGCTCCCTCTCAGACCCCTGCCCAGTCACAGGGCCAGGCTAGCCGGCTGGGCGATGAGACCACGGGCACCAGTCTCTCCCGTTACCCCGGCCCACCACCAACCAGGCCCCTGAAGCAGAGCCGCCTCGCTGAGCAGTCTCTGACCACAGATTCCTGATGCTCTCCCTGAACCGGCAGAGACTAGGAGACCTGCCCAAGGGAACCCGGCAAAACCTGTCCGCTCACTGCATCAAAAACAAAATGAGGGATTGCTGTCTCAAGCCACTCAACCTGGGGGTAGTTTGCTACACTGTAAATGCTAACTGATACACACCTTCTCTAAGCCTCTGCTTCCTCAATGATATCACGGAAATAAGGAATAATAAAACCTATGTCCTAAAATAAGCATGAAGATCACGTGAGATCATGCTTGTAAAGTGTCTACGTTACATTAAGTATTACCCAACTGGTAACTACCACAGACATGGGCTGAAGATACTGGGTTCTTTGCCTCTTGTCTGTAAATGGGGGAAAAATGATATTTAAGGAATGGGGTTGCGTGAAGAATCGAGAAAATATGTGCCACGTGCTCAGCACGTTGCAGACACCCATCAGCAATAAATGGTTATTCCTGACTTGTTAAATATTATTGCAGAGGACTGACTCGTTTCTTCTCTTCCCTGGCCCTTGGGCACCCCCAGCCCGCATAGCACCCCCCCCCACCCCCCCGCCGCCCTCTTGCCTCCATGGGAAGAGGCATCAGAATCCAGGGCAAGAAACAGGTCAGAGTCCCTGGGACCCCTTGAACCTCAGCCCCCATGTGGACCTTTGCCACTAGGGGGCAGCCTCACCCTCCAGCCACACAGAAAGCTGGGGTCATCCCTTGGGTCCTGGCCGGTTTCCCGATCCCGCTGCCCACGTTGTCTCGGGGCTCCTGCGGGTGCCCCTGCATGCGGGCCACACCCGCACTGTGATCACACACCTGTCCGTGGACCCTCCCTGCTGACGGCGGAGCGAGCCCACCCCCAGCCAGCCAGCCAGCCTGCGGAGAGACTGGTGGCCATCCTTCCCCAGCTCCAGGCAACCTCTCAACCTACGTGAGTGGTTTCATAATTCATGTCTGCCCATCAGCGGACAGATTTAGCCTGCTGCCTGCTGAGTCTGGAAATACTGAATATTAAAATATCCCAGCTCGCCCTTCTGACGCCCTCGCCTCTCCCAGATTCACAAGCAGTTGGTTGCACAAACAACCCCGGAGACACACATCAATTTGTCAATTAAGTAGCTTTTGAGGACTCACATGTGTCACTTTCACGGAAACACGGGGGAAGGAGTATTCAGGGCCCCGGACTGAGGTGCCTGACCTTGGGGAAATCCTAGTCCTCTGGCTTCAGACCCAGTGTATTTTCCCCTGCCCCACATTGCCGGCCCAACTCCCTGGCCCCTTTTGCAGCGCTGGGCAATGAAGGGATGCAGGAATCCTACTCAAAGGATTTGACTGAGCAAAGTAAAGCAAAAGACCTCCCCATCTCCCCCAGAACAGCAACAGAGAGGCTCCCAGGAGTTAAAACCGACTGTTATTTGCAGATGGAGGAAGCAGAATCTTTCATATCTGGTAAAAAGGGGTGTGTGTGTGTGTGTGTGTGTGTGTGTGTGAGAGAGAGAGAGAGAGAGAGAGAGAGAGAACCTCTGACAAAACTCTAGTGGACTTCCTTCATGCACATCAAAGACTGTCAAGCATTTCCCACCTTCAGTGTGAATTTATAAAACTTCTACTAATGGGGCGCCTGGGTGGCTCAACCAGTTAAGCGTCTGCCTTTGGCTAAGGTCATGTTCCTAGGGTCCTGGGATTGAGTCCAGCATCAGCCTCCCTGCTCAGCAGGGGGGCCTGGTTCTCTCCCTGCCTGTAGCTCCCCCCTGCTTGTGCTCTCTCTCTCTCTCTGACAAAAACATAAAATCTTAAAAAAAAAAAAACTTCTATTAAAAGAATTTCTAGGCTAATACACACCTTTGCTATAATATCTACTGGCAACTAACTATAAAAGTGGGTTTAGGATGTCAGGGAAAGGGGGTGGGAATCCCCCCCAGACTGAAAAATAGAAGAAGGGGTGGGGCACCCAGATTTTGGCTCTTGGTTTTGGCTCAAGTCCTGATCTCAGGGTTCTGAGATTGAGCCCGGCCTTGGGCTCTGTGCTGTGTGTGGAACCTGCTTGGGATTCTCTTTCTCCTTCTGCCCCTCCCTGCTCATGCTCTCTCCCTCTCTCTCTCTCTGGAATAAACAAATAAATCTTTCGAAAGAAAAAGTATACAGATGAAGGGGTTTCTCCTGCTCTGCTGGCAGATTTCATTCTTTCTTCCAGGAGGAATTTGGTGAGCCCCTAAAGCGGGCTCCAGGCACCGAGAGGAATTCAGAAGGAGCAATGCGGCCTCTCCAAGTGTGTGATCTAATTAAGACCTCTGTGGGGGAAATAAAGGATAATGTCCCTGCAACACGGAGAGCACGTGTGGTAACTTGGCATAAGAAATAGTGGGTAACAGAGAATGAGTCTCCCCAGAGAGAATCTGAAATTCCTCTATAACATATTCAGCAAGAAGGCAGTTAAGGCTAGAGAGTGTGGTATGGAGAAGGACAAGTCCAGGCCTACCTGGATTCAAGGCCTGACTCTGCCATTCCCTGATGGACTTTGGACCATGTACCGATTCCCTCTTGAGCCTTGGTTTCCTCATCCATGAAATGGGTACAACAATGCCCACTTCGGAGGCTTGTCAGAAGAGTTCACATAAGCCTCCCTTTGGGATATTTTTTTCCTCCAACACTTCACTAGAAATTTTACCTGATTTTGGCCTTAAAATGATTTAATCTCAGCTGATGGATAAATTACTAATTGGATCAGTAAGCAGTAAAACTAGGCATTCTAATTATAAACAGGTAGGCTTTGTCCACACCTCTCCCCTCACTGAGGGATCTTTTCAGAGATGCCCGGCCAGAAATCTAGGAATATCTCTTGTCTAGTTTTCCATTGCTGCTCTAACATATTTCCAAAAAATTAAATTCCTCAAAACAACACGAGTTTATTATCTTATAGTTCTAGCAGTCAAACATCCCAGTTGAGTCTCAGTGAACTAAAGCTTAAAGTGTTGGCAGGGCTGCATTCTTTCTGGACGTTCTGGGGAAGAATCCGTTTCCTTGCCTTTTTCAGCTTCTAGAACATTCCTTGGCTCATAGTCCTACCTCCGTCTTTAAAATTAGCAGCACTGGGCTGTGTTTTTCTCATGCTGGCCTCTCGAGTTCTCTCTTGCCTCCCTCTTCCACCTAAAGGACTCGTGTTTCGGCACTGGACCAGCTGGATAATACAGGCTAAGAAGCCTGTCTGAAGGTAAACCGATCAGCACCGTTAATTACATGTACATTTGCCATGTGAACTTACTGACTCATGAATTCTGGAGACCGGGAGGTAGACATCCTTGGGGGTCATGTATCCTTCCTGTGACACCCACTGCTGAAGATATGGGGTGGAACCTGGATGAATGGAGAGGGGCTGTTTCACTTCCCATCAGTGGTGATGATGGAACAGCCCCATAGGGATTAGAAAGGCACTCATCTGCGGGTCGGGAGATGTGAGGTCTGGCCCCACCTGGCTGTTCACTGCTGGAAACTTTGGGCAATTCACCCTTTTCTAGGCATCAGCTCCTCATCTGTAAAATAAAAATAATGACTCCTGCCTGCCTGCCCTCCACCATTATTAGAAGGCTTGAATGTCATTCTCCACTGAAAGCCTGTGGACCAGGCAGTGCGGAGGACCCCGTGGTATAGAGGATGTCACACCTGCCTCCAGGGAGCTCACACTCCAAGGTGTCGTCCCCTGACCCATCTCCTTTATTCTCCTCTCCACATTTCTCAGATTTGCTTACGTATCATTGCCCCCTTGTCATCAGGAACTCTGAGATAGAGATCCATATCTAAATACTTTTATTTAAATATTTTATTGGAATTTTTCTCTAATTTGCCTTCATTTTCATTTTGGTATTAATAAAGAATCTTTAAATGCTTCCAAACCCATTTTATGAAGCCAGCATCATCCTGATACCAAAACCGAACGGGGACATAATAATCAATCAGTCAGTATATAAATAAATACACAAACAAATAAAAATACAGACCAATATCCCTGATGAACATAGGTGCAAAAATCTTCAACAAAACATTAGCAAACCATACTTAATACTTTAAAAGAATCATAACCATGATCAAGTGGGATTTATGTCAAGGATGCAAGAATGGCTCAACATTTACAAATCAATCAATGTGATATACCACATTAACAAAATGAAGGATAAAAGTCATGAGCATCTCAATAGATACAGAAAAAGCATTTGACAAAAGTCAATATCCATTTATGATAAAAACTCCCAACAAAGTGAATATAAAGGGAATAGATCTCAACATAATAAAGGTTATACATGACAAGCCCACAGCTAACATCATGCTTAACAGTGAAAAGCTAAAAGGTTTTCCTCTAAGAAGAGGAATAAGACAAGGAGGCTTAATCTCACCACTTTTATGCAGAATAATATTGGAAGTCCTAGTAAGAGTATTTAGGAAAGAAAAAGAAATAGAAGATATCCAAATTGGGAAGGAAGAAATAAAATTGCCACTATTTACAGATGATATGATTTTATATACAGGAAACCCTAAGGAACTACACATATGCAATAAAAAAAAAAAATCTAACAACAACAACAACAAAAAAAAAAACCTGTTAGAACTGATAAATGAGGTCAATAAAGTTAAAGGGTACAAAATCAATATACAAAAATCAGTTGCATTTCTATGCTCTAAAAACAAATTATCAGAAAGAGAAATTGAGTAAACGATCCCATTACAATTGCACCTCCCCCCGCCAAAAAAAGAAACTAAACCTGGGAATAAACTAAACCAAAGAGGTAAAAGGTCCGTCTACTGAAAATTACACAACTTTAATGAAAGAAATTGAAAATGATACAAATAAATGGAAACATAGTCCAAGCTCATGGATTAGAAGGATTAATCCTGTTTAAATGTCCATATTGCCCAAAGCAATCTATAGATTCAGTATAATCCCTATCAAAATTCCAAGAGTACTTCTCACAGAGAAAAAAATTGTATGGAACCACAAAAGACCCTAGAGAGCCAAAGCTTTCTTAAGAAAGAGCAAACCTGGAGGCATTAGACTCCCGGATTTCAATCTATATTGCAAAGCTGTGGTAATCAAAACTGTATGGTGTTGGCATACAAACGGACACGTTAATCAGTGGAAGAGAATAGAAAGCCTAGAAATAAACCCGTACAGACATGGTCAACTAACTGATGATAAAGGAGGCAAGACTATACAATGCGGAAAAGATAGTCTCTTCAATAAATGGTGTTGGGAAAACAGGACAGTAATACGCGAAAGAATGAAACTAGACCACTATCTTCCAGCACACACAAAAATTAAATGTAAGACTTGAAACCATAAAACTCCTAGAAGGAAACACAGGCAGTAGGCTCTTTGACGTTAGTCTTGATGATGATTTTTTGGATCTGACTCCAAAAGCAAAGGCAGCAGTGGAGATACAACAAAATAAAAAACTTTTGCACAGCAAAGGAAACCATCAACAAAATGAAAAGACAACCTACTGAATGGAAAAAAAATTGCAAATCACCTATCCTGATGGGGGTCAATATGCAAAAATATATAAAGAACTCCTAGAACTCTCAATAGCAAAAACAAAATTTAAAAAATCACTTAAAAAATAGGCACAGGATCTGAATAGACATTTTTCCAGAGAAGACATACAATGGCTAACAGGCACATGAAAAGATGCTCAACATCACTAGCTATCAGGGAAATGCAAGCAGAACCACAACGAGATTATCACCTCACATCTGGTAGATTGGTGGGATGGTAAATTGGTACATTCACTGCAGAAAACAGTATGAGGGTCCTCAAAAAATTAAAAATAGAACTATAGTAGGATCCGAAATTCCACTTCTGGATATTTACCCAAAGAAGACAAAAACACGAATTTGAAAAGATCTGTGCACCCAAATGTTCTATGCAGCATTATTTACAATTACCAAGTTATGGAAAGAACCTAAGTGTCTATTGGTGGATGAATGGATAAAGAAGAGGCGGTGTATGTATACTCAATGGAATATTACTCAGCCGTAAAAAGAATGACATCTTGCCATTCACAACAACATGGATGGACCTTGACTGCATGATCCTAAGTAAAACAAATCAACTAGAGAAAGACAGATACTGTATAATTTCACTTATATAATGGAATCTAGGAAACAAAGACAAAAGCAAATGAACAAACAAAACAAAATTCATAAATACAGAGAAAAAACTGATGGTTGCCAAAAGAGAGATGGGCTGGAGGATGGACAAAATGAGGGAAAGGGGTCAATAATTGCAAATTTCCAATTATAAAATAAATAAGAACATTTGTAGGCAACAAAAATAGTTAAAGCAAAGGGTTTACGGTGGAGCCATATAATTGAATGGGAGTTACGAGACCCAGGCTCTCATTTTTGGGCCTCAGTTACCCTTCTCAAGGTCCTGTTTGGCTCAAATATGCACAACTCAACCGACTCCATCCCTCAAAATGGCCTGCCTCCCCCCACTCCCACCAAGCAGAGGTTGGATCTCTCTGGTTATCTGAATTCTAGAAAAGGCTTTGCCAGGAGCATTGTGGGAGGGGCTGAATGGAGACAGAACAGGCTTATTTACAGGCCAGGACAGTTTTGTGGGCTGTTCTGTAAAGCTGGCTCCTTTCTAGGAAGAGCAGCCAGTTGTTGAAACAATCATCCCAGGGGACCTGCTCAGCTCCTTTGCCTTCCCAGACCTGTCCCCACGAAGGGAGTTGGGAGAAGGGCAGGATCAAAGCAAGTCAAATCACAATTGTTCCCTATTGGTTTCCTGCCACCTCTCCCATCCCTATCGCTTACTCTGCTCTGTTGCACAGGTCTGAGCATGGCATAGCGTGGTAAAAAGTGTCCCTGCGCAACCACTCTATGCCCAAAGACCTTGGTCAGGTGAGAGAAGCCTGCCCCAGCCTGGCCCAACCAGATGCTTCCATTTTTTCTATGGTGACCCTTCCCAACCCAACCCACTCTCTCTGCCAACCCCTCTGTAAGACTCGCCATGCCCCAGCCTGCCTTTGCTCTGGCTGCTCCCTTGCCCCACTGGTGGACCCAGCCCAGGTGATCCCTTCTCAGGTGTTCCCTTCTCTGAGGACACAGGTTCTGGGGTCAAGCTTGAATCCCAGCTCTGCTGCTTCCTACCAGGTGTCCAGAGCAAGTTCCCTGACCAACCTAAGCTTTGGATTCCTCAATGTCACATGGGACAATTATAAATAACACATGCTTGTGGACTTGGAGGATTTAGGGACCTAATGCCCATGAAGAGCTTATCACAGTGCCTGGCACACACTAAGCACACAAGAATCCTTGACTCAATTACCATGTCTTAATATTATTATTATTTATCAACAACTACTGCTACTACCCATGCTCATTAGCGCTATGGCCTGAATGTTTGTGTTCCCCAAAATTCATACGTTAAATCCTAAGGGATGGTATTAGGAGGCAGGGCCTTGGGGAGATTATTAGATCATGGGAATGGAGCCCTCATGAGTAGAATTAGCACTCTGAGAACTCACTAGTCCCTTCTGCCATATTAGGACACAGCTGGAAAGCACCATCTCTGAGGAAATTGGCCCTCATCAGACTCCAAATCTGCCAATGCCTTGCTCTTGGACTTCTAGCCTGCAACTGGAAGAAATACATTCCTGTTGCTTATAAGGCACCCAGTTTGTGGTATTCTGTTAACAGTAGCCCAAAGGACTAAGTGAGGCAGAATGGACCCTTCCTCCAGTGTGTTCCTACCCACTTGGTGCTGGTTCCCTCAAAGATAAGGATTTGGATTCAAGGAGTTTATTTGGGAAGTGATCCCAGGGAAGACAAAGGAGGAAGACAGGACAATGAGACATGGAGATCAAAGAGCCAATAAAGAATGTGTGAACGAGACTTACTTTTGTGGGCAGTGAAGCTCAGCCTCGTGGGAGAGCCCCTAAGAAAGTGTCACACCCATGGATCCGACAACGAATGGCATGCTTCAGACCCAACACTGCCCAGTCATGGAATGTTCCTGAGAGACTGGACCATCGCTGCAGGACACAAGTACAACGTGATGTCCAATATCTGTCTGAGAAACCTCAAAGGTTCGCGAACTCTTCGATGCAGCAATTCCACTTCAAAGAATTTATCCCGGGTGACTAATCAGAGATGTACACAAAAATGCAGCTAAAATCGTTTTCGCTTCCAGAATTGTTCATAATAGTGAAAAACTGGACAGAATCCAAATGTCCACCAGGAGAGTGGGTAATGAAACCATGGCTTATCCTCACCTTGAAATCCTGGCAGCCACTGAAAATGATTTTATACAAAAATATTTCATGTCACAGAAAACTGACCATGATATAGTTCAGTTGTCTTTTTTTAAAAGCAGATTGATACCCTCATAACCTAGTATTTAGGATAGTACCTGAAAAGAGCAGCGATGTGACAAGCACACACGTTTGCGTATGCGTGCGCACACACGCACACACACACGCGCCCACACACAGACACACACATGCACGCGAAGACCCGGAAAGGTAATGTCTAGAAATGTTGACAATGATAATAGCTGAGTGGTTGATTTGTATTTTATTTTTTTTTTAAAGATTTTATTTATTTATTTGACAGAGAGAGAGATCACAAGTAGGCAGAGAGGCAGGCAGAGATAGAGGAGGAAGCAGGCTCCCTGCAGAGCAGAGGATTTGTATTTTAATTTCCTTTTTTCCCCCCATCTGTATTTTTTAAATGTTCCACTGTGTTCCCCTGAGATAGGGCCGCTTTGACAGCACCAGCCTGCCGACACAGGAAAGCTGCAAGAAGGTGCAGCACCACTCCGCACGCTGCCTGTCCAAAGAGGCTTGTATTTTTCCCTCATAGGAACTGTCCTGAGATCAGGCACCTTGGAAGACGGGCTTGCCTCCAGTGTCTGAGGAGTCCATTTGAGATGTGTGCATGTCTGAAAACACACCAACTTTTGCAATGAGAAGATACAGCCCACAGCCAGGAAAAGAAATTAAATGGTTTTCCCAGTAAATTTCTCCATCTCCAAATTTCTGTCATTGAAATAGGGCTACCTGCTGGTTTATGTTGCTTGGGGACTGATTAAAATAGGTTGATCCTATGAAGTTACCACTAGATTTTAACTGGGGGTGGGGGAGGTGGGGGGGGGGGGAGAAAGTCAGTATTTACACTGGGCTTTCTAATCTCTGATCTTGAGGTCCTTTTGATATCATTTCATGTTCTCCGACGCTCCTTTGAGGTGGGATTCAGGATATATAAGTAGGGAAAGGGGGAGACTATATGGAGAATCTTTACAGTCACTCAAAATATTTTTTCTGATTTTTAGAGGAGGAGGAAAGCCTTCTGCCTTTCTCTGGTTTTTCTCTCTCACAATAGGATTAGAGGAATTGTCGTCCCTTTTATCACTTAAAGTGCCTCAGCCTACTCCCTCCTGTAATAGCTTTCCCCAAAGAGAGGGACAAGCTCCTGTCACTGATCAGAGCCTGGGTGATCTCTGGATCATGTTTTATGAGCGGGTGGACCTACAACGCCCTTCACATCCTGCATCCATGAACGCAGCCCTCTTCCTAATTCCTGTGTCACAGGGCAGGACCTGCTGGACCCAGTTCACCCTCTGTGCTGGACTTGGTGCCCATCCCTGAGCAAGGGGTGCAAGCTGGCCATCCTTGCCCACACAGCTGGTCTGGTAAACAGGCTTAGAGCTGGCTCTCTAGACCCAGCCATTCTAGATTGGAGAGAACAGGGAGAAGGAAGTGCCATTTTTTTTTTCTGCCCCGAGGCCCCAATCTCCTCCAGCTTTTATCAAAAGAGGCCTTCTTTTGGGGGGGGGGGGGTGGTTATGGTGCTTGCAGATCATTAAGCAAGCTCGTACTTTGTTCCACATCTGACTACCGTTCCTTATATATGACTTGGCCAAGAACCCATGGGGCAGCTGGGATGAGTGGGAGGATTTATTCTCATCCTAAGAGCTGAACTATGAACCAGATATGTTCCAGGTACTGTGTCAGGTCCTGAACATACACAGAAGACCCCTTCGTTGCCCCCAGGGGGCTCTTAGCCTGGGGGCGGAGGCGGATATGTAAGCAAATACGTGTAATAGTAAACACAATCCACGGCGATAAGTAATTTAAGGCAAGATTGTACAAAGTGCAGGGGAGCATAGAGAAGAGAGAGCACATTCAGCTGTGCTAGAGGGGATGGGAAGGAGACCGGAAGTCTCCTCGGAGGAAGTGGCATTTAAGCTGTGCCTTGCAGAGTGAGAAAAGCAAAGGAAGGAAATTCTGGGCAGAGGGAACACGTATGTGTGAAAAGAAAGCAGTGTCACTTCGAGGTGTGGTAAGGCATAGATATTTAGGGTCATAATGATTTTCTTATTCGTTTGTAGAAGTTCTTTGTAAATTAAGGCGAACATTCCCTTGTCTAGTCATGCTGTAAATTAGAGACGTAATCTGTCACAGTGTATGGCGTAGGTTATCGTGGGGAAAAGCTGAAGATAAGGCATTAGTGGGGAACTTGTTTGTCTACTTAAAAGCAATGCAGAGTCAAAGGTGAGATGCAAAAAGAAAGCGTCCCAAGTGGGCTGTCCAGAATAATCCTTCAGTATATGACAAGCGTGCGAGTAAAACCAGAAGGTTAATACACTGCATTCTAATGGAGTGTTCTTTGTCATTCTTCTTGGGTGGTACAGCCTAGAAGGGTCTCAGGTAATGAAAGGATGCCTATGGAGCTTTTAAAAGGAAAAGTAGGGGGAAATTGAAAAGAAATATCTTCTTTACAGCTTCCACTAAAGTCCTAGTCTTCTGATGGAATTCCATATCCTCACATTTCAACAGAGGAAGCCCTTGGTAACCAGGAATCAGAGCTGGTTTTTTAAAATGTTGCAGTGTGCTGGGGCCATTAACAAGGGCTTCAGGAGGAAGATGGAGCTCAACCTGGTCTGGAATAAGATTTGAGTGGGTGGGTGCCATGGTCTGAATATTTGTGTTTCCCCCAAATTCATATGTTATAATCCAAAGATGATGGTGTTAGTAGGGGAGACTTTTGGGAAGTGCTTATTTCCTGAGGGTGTAGCCCTCCTAAATGGGATTGGTGCCTAATAAAAGGGGCTCCAGAGAGCTCCCTTGCTCCTTCTAGTATATGAGGATACAATGAGAAGTGTGCAGCCTGAAAGAGAACCCCTGACCCTGGACTCCCAGCCTCCGAGCTGTGGCATATAAATGTCTGCTGTTTATAAGCTACCTAGTCTGTGACACCTTGTTACAGCAGCCCAAATGGACTAAGACAGCGGAGGAGAGATTGGCATAGGAATTCCAGGAGAGGATTTCTTCGTGCTTCTACTAAACTTGATCGAGGGTGACCATCCGTTCGTAGGTCAGTCCTCTTTGGTTTCAAGTAACTAAAATCAAGTCAGTGTAGCTCAGTGAAAAGGGGAGAAATTTGTGAAAGCGATAGAGAGTGGGGCATCTCTTAGGCCATCACCTCATCACAAAACTAACGGGAGATCTCTGAATCCCAACTCTCAGAAACAGATCTGATTCACCCAACTTGTCTCACGTGATCAGATTCAGCCAATCAACTCTTGCTGAGAGTCTGGATCCCACAGGACAAACATGGCTACCTTGAGCAACTCTCAAAAAGACAGTCAGCCTTGAGTGGCCTAGCCAGCTCCTGGGTAGAGCATGTCACCCTTGATCTTGGGGTCATGAGTTTGACCCCCACATTGGACACAGGGTTTCATTAAAAAACAACAACAGACGTCAGTGCAAGCTGAACTATGGTCCCCAAATTCAAGGTCCTTTCATATGCTCAAGATTCCTTCTGTTTAGAGTTAAAGATTCAGCTGAAACCTATGAACAATTAGAAGTCTTAATTCAGTGCGGAAACTAGAGTTGTCAGATTTGGCAAAGAAAAATGAAAGGTGTCCAATAAAATCTGAATATTTAACAAAAATATGAGTATGCCCATGTGATATCTGGGACCTCCTCCTCCTGAAATATGCTTCATTGTTTGCCTGAAATTCAAATCTAACTGGGTATCCTGTATTTTACTTGCCAGCCCTAGTGGAAAGGTGGTTCTTTCTGCAGGACTCTGAATTCTTGACATTTCCAAAATAATGATCACATCTCTGGGAATTTTAATACCCAAGACATATGTAAGGGTTTTCAGTATGCCAAATCGAGGACACTGTGAGTGAAGCCAGCATCCTGAGAGTGAGGGGTGGACCTGCATAATTATCAGTGAGTTAAATTGCTTTGTTGCTGAGAGTCGGCTATTAAAAATGCATTTCAATTTTGGAGTGGCTGGCTGAAAAACCTGAGCATCAACAGATGAGAACTCCCTCACTGCAGCCGTGACCTTTACCTGTCAGGCTCGCACACAGGACCACGTGCAAGAAGACATCATTATACGTCCAGATGTCATTCTCCAGAGCCTTTGGACAGAGAAGACTGGGCTCCCCTAAGCTGAGCTGCGAAGGTGGAGAGGACACTGTTGTTAGTGTTAAATCAACTGGGGGCCTAGTCGGGCAGCTACTTCTTACAAGCTACCTCTTTATGAGCTGGAGCAAATCATAAGACCACTCTAATCCTCAGTTTCCCCATCTATTTATTGGGCATAATAATAGTACCCATCTTACAAAGTCATTGGGAAGGTCGATGACCTCCTGCTTATTTATATGTCATATTCTGTGGACCCCAGTCCCTCAAATTTGTCCCAGTCTCCCTCCTTCCTATGATCCGAGGCTCCAGGGCCAGTTGTTAATAATATCCTCCCAGCTGCCTTAAACTGTGTGCCTTGTCCACAATCCTACTCTGCTTATCCCCCAGCTTCAGAGACTTCTTAACCCATGGTCCCTAGCTCTGAGTTACCCAGCATACATCATAAATCACGTTATCAAATCAAATCATGCCATCCAGCCCCAGGTGGGCTCTCCCTGTGTTCAGTAATATTATCCCTTTACTCTTCTCCCATGACTCAGAGGTATCATGACTACAACAGAAGCCAGGGCTTTGTTTTCACACCGCACACATGACAGGGACGAGGACCAGAGACGATGGATCTCATCCTTGGAGTCTTGTCTAATCCCTAAGGCGAGAGATTCTCAGTCCCGTTACCCTGAAGTGGAGCCACATGACCTATTCTGACCAACAGAGTGAGCGAGATGATGGATGTCAATCCAACCCCCAAGCATTTCACTGCCCCTTGGAGCCCCTCCAGAGTCCTCTCCTCCTGGCATAGCTGCAAAGAGGCTGAATGTTCTAGATGCTGCAGCTTCAGGCCCGAAGACCTTCCATGAGCCTAGACTACAGAGTTGCCCCTAAATTATTCTGAATTTAGAGCAGACACCGCAGTCCACACCCATGTTTGAGTGTGTGGGTGTCATCAGAACGAAATTTCTCTCCCCCCACAAATTGCACAGCTTACCTTAGCTATATCAATTGTGTGTTAAGATTTTTCATTTCACTTCATTTTTTTAATTTATCTTTTTTTAAAGATTATTTATTTATTTATTTATTTGACAGAGAGAGAGATCATAAGTAGGCAGAGAGGCAGGTGGGGGTGGGGGGCGGTAAGCAGGCTCCCTGCTGAGCAGAGAGCGGGATGCAGGGCTCGATCCCAGGACCCTGAGATCGTGACCTGAGCCAAAGGCAGAATCTTAATCCACTGAGCCACCCGGGCGCCCATCGCTTCATTTTTTTAAATGCAGGTCAACCTCACTAAATAGATTTCCTGCTCCGTGCTCTGATCTCAGAATTCTCACTCTCAATTCAGCCCCCCCCGTCATTCTCTCTCCCAGGCAGCACCGGCTTCTTTCCCTCTGCCGTCACAGTCTGTGATTCCAGATCTGTTCATGTTTGCTCAGTGCCCAGTTGTCCGCTAGACTGTGATTTCCATGAGGGCAAGGACTGGGTCTGTGTTATTCACTCCCTCATGTCCAGCACCTGGCACAGAATGAACTCTACTGAAACCTTCCCTGACAGATTTTAAAGAGGGAAGATTGCAGCATTATTCACAATAGCCAATTCATGGAAACAACCTAAGTGTCTGTCAACAGATGAATGGCTAAAGAAGATAACGCTTTTATTGTGTATATAATAGGGTTCTCAGTACTATCCATGGTTTCAGGCATCTCCTGGGGGTCTTGGAACATATACCCCTTGGATAAGGGAGGGCGTTCCTGCGTAATACTCCGCCTACTTCCTCCAACGGGTTGTTTTAGTCATTAAATAAAATAAAACCTGGAAAAGCATACTTTCCTTAACTGTGAAGCCCTATACAAATATAAGGAAGAATTTTAAGTTCTTACTAGTTATTTGTGCTTTTCTTTTTCCTTAATTAGTATCAACACTTTTACATTCATATGAAACAGATCGAGTTGTCCATTCAGGATAATTAAGAAGTAAGGTTTATTTTAGAAAGACTGTGGGATGTTGGAGAGATGGTATGTCTTTTCTTCCTTTTCTTCTTTTAGGAAATAACATGCAAATGCCTTTATCTTGCTAAGGTTCTTCCACACAAACTGGACTAGAAAGTATCTTGCACCTGAACGAGATGGGTATGTTTAAATCGTAACTAATAACCCAGGGGAAGGACTAACTGACGTGAGCAAGGAAAGGACAACACATGGTTACAACTGGAACGTCACTGGGTGCTGCTCCAAAGCAAGCAGAGGATATATACAATCAGAGATGTGTTTGGTGGACCTCCCTTGGCTCCCTCTGTGTAAACCAATTATTTCCTTTCTCACTAACAAGGTACAGGGTGTGCTCACACCTGCATCGTACGTGCCCATGTGTGTATGTATGTGAGTGTTGGTATGGCGTACTTTTTCCCAGTCTTTTTTAGCTTGGTTGTTTTCCTGGGGTGGTGGAATTTTTTTTTAAAGATTTATTTATTTATTTATTTTAGGAGGCAGGGAAGGGCAGAGGGAGAAAGAGAGAGAATCTCAAGCAGGCTCCCCACTGAACGTGGAACCTGCCTCGGGGCTCGGTCCCAGGACCCTGAGATCATGACCTGAGCTGAAATCGAGAGTCGGATGCTTAACTGACTGAGTGGGATGGGGGTGTTTAATTTTATTTTTGACAGAGTCATACATACATGTGGTATTAAAACATAAGACATTATCCTTTCAATGGAAGGCTGCTCCACAGCTCTCTGGGGTTATGCTACAGAGACAATTCCAGAAGGGGCAGAGCTGGCAAGGGAGACAGCTGTTTTCTTTGAAGCGTTCTTGAGGCAGAAGGAGTCTTGAAGTTCACCTTATCCAACACTGTGCACCTCTGCACTTCAGAGATAAGGACATAGAGGATGACCAGAGAGGGAAACTGACTTGCCTAAGGTGACAGAATTTTGTCAAGCCTTTCCGGAGCATCTCCCACAAGCAAGACTTTATTCTATCCTTGAGGTGGTTCCAAGATGAATAAAGCGTGAGCTCCATACTCGAGGAGGTGACAGACTAATGGAGGGGCATTAAATGTCCTCTAACACAAGGCAGAGTGAATCAAGACCAAAAAGAAGTGTTTAAGAATCCTGAAAGAACGGAAAAGAATTCCTGATTGGGAAATTAGAAAGGGTTTTATGGAGAACGTAACATCTGAGGAGGACATCAAAGACAGAAGGATCCAGGACACATAGGACCCACACTGATCTATTTATGGTGTCACCTGCTGTCTGAGGCATCCATTTTGGAAAACAACATCAAAATACGAGCCAATAAAAAAATAACGATAATAAGGCACGAAGGGAAACTGAGAAGAAGCGCGGGCTGGGAAAGGACGAGCGGAATGAAGTCTGCAGGGGATAGAAGAAAAAAACACGGAGCCCCTGCTGGGATATTGCTTCAATTTAAAACCTAAAAGCAAATCAGAGAGTAAGTATTTTTCTGGTCATGCTAAAAAGGTAAAAACAATTCTGTAAGATTAATAAGCATGATTATGTTGCATTGGCATCCTGTGTATAAGCTCTAGGAGAGATGCCTGCTTAACTTGAGGTCAGGCAAGGGAGACCATCTAAGGGGGAAAAGTGGAAAGAAAAAGAATTTTGAACTGAATTCCAAAATGATGGGTGGTTGAAATGCCACCGTGAGTGTGGGGACACTAAGCCCTGCATTGGGGGACCAGGTCAGCATGGGGAATAATAATCTGAGAAATTAACCAACATGATGTCATCAACTTGAGTGATTATTGAAGCCCCATGGTTGGGGTGAGATGACCCAGCAAGAGTGAGGGTGAGTGCAGGATGAGAGGTGCCGCAGGACTCTGGAAAGCTCTCAAGGGCAGAATGTAGCAAGGAAGAGTCAGTAGTGACTTGGCTGGTTGCAGTTTTCTGCTGTGGTGGGAGTGGAGGGCGGCTCTGTGGTTTGCAGTAGACACAAAACAAGGAATAGTTCTTAAACTTGTCCTCTAGGGGTGCCTGTTTCACTCACCCCCTTAAGCATCTGCCTCGAGCTCAGGTCATGATCCCAGGGTCCTGGGCTCAAGCCCTGCATCATCAGGGCTCCCTGCTCAGAGGGGAGTCTGTTTCTCCCTCTCCCTCTGCTGCTCCCCCTGCTTGTGCCCTCTCGCTCTCTCTCTCAAATAAATAAATAAAATCTAAAAACAACAGGAACAACAACAAAACAAACAAACAAAAAACCTGTAGTCCAGGTTGCTGTATCCTACTGCAAGCAGGAATGGGTACAGAATGATTTGATCTGCAGACAGACCCTGTGTAGCAGGACACTCCAAAGACCAAAGGAGACTCTCTCAGGCAGCCCTGGGAAGGTAATTTGTCCTCGGACAGCTAAAGAGCTTCATTAAGACCTTCAGTCCCTCCTGCACTCCCAGCCACACACCCATACTTCCACCAACACCAAATGCTTTTATTAGAAATAAAACATTTAATTAGGGGACTGAACACCACAGCTTACACCTGCTGTCTTAGCATAACAATTGATGGAGTCCCCAGTGTATGCCAGTTTGGAAAACAGATTAGTGGTAGCAAGGGTTAGGGATGGTGGGGACAGGGAGTAGGTGTGACTATGAAGGGGAAGCAAGAGAGAGATCACTGTGGTAACGGACGAGTTCTACATCTTGATTGTGGCAGTGGTTACACAAACCTGCACCTGTGATCAATGACACAGAATGATAGACACACATTGTATCAATGTCAGGTTCCTGGTCGCTATACTTACATAAGATGCAATCATTGGTGAAAACTGGGTAAAGGGTACAAGAGTCCTCTCTGTAGTATCTTTTCAGACTTTCTGTGAGTCTATAATTATTTCAAAATTAAAGGGTTTGTTTTTTTTTAGAAAAAATGCCTAACAGCATCCACTAAGTGATAGAGCAGACACTGTGCAAAACAGATCTGGGCAACCAGCACTTGCTTGGATCCTTATAGTTGCTCATAGGTACATAAATCTCAGCTGCTCCAGGCATGGTGCTGAGGGAGACTCCATTCTTTGAAGCTGGGAATTACAAGACAGGGAGACCGAGAATTCTCTAACTCTTTCATTAGCTCTCACAAGAAAGTAAGTGTTCTGGCACGAATGGGAAGAGACAGATCTAAGTGTGGAAATGGATCAGTGGAAGACCCAGAACCAGCGCAAAGACAGCAAAGGAGATCAGGAGGACCCAGGAGAACAGCACTTCTTTTGGTAGTCCCTGGCCGTGAGCTTCATCATTGTTCAGGAAGCCGAGAATCAATAGTTCAGCCCAGGCCTGCTTCATAAGATAGCTGTAAATACAGTGGGATAAACCGATTTTAGTTTACTCCATATCTTGACTTCTGTTGTTCTCAACTGCTCGGTTTTCCTTTTCAGGACCACAAGGGAAAGGAATCCCATGAGACCTTTGGTTTGTTTAGTTTTGTTTCGTTTTCAGTATAAATCACTTCCACTTACTGAACGTCATATGTCTACACCATTCCCATATCATTTCAATGGTCCCATAAACTTACCAAGTGGATATTGTAATTCCCTCCACTTTGTGTCTGAGAAAACCGAGACCCCCAAGAGGTTAAGCAACGTTCCTAATATCACACGGGTAATAAGGGGAAGGGCCAGGCTTCAAGACCAGGTCATTTCAACTCCAGACCAGTGTCATCCCACCTTGCTACACCACCTCTCCTGGGAGGAGCGAGGCAGGGGTAGCGAGAGTTACGGGGTCACTGAGCCAAATGCCATCAGTCACAATCTCATTGCTGTGGTGGACAGACCGGGAAATGCACCTCTTGGAGAACAATACCCGAGCCTGCCCTGTGCTCCGTCTACCCTCCGTTTCCCCCAGAGTCAGGAGTAGCAAGGACTGCTCGTTTCCTTCCATCTTTCCCTTTTTCCCTCGGTGAAGGAGAGAACCCTCCACTTACACCAGGAGCCATGTGCTGATAAGCTTTTTGCTCAGAGAGCCATGGGCTCTATGCAGACCCACCTGTTCTGTCTCCCGGACGCTGGATTGTGGGTACTTTGGGTGCGAGACATTAAACTAGACCCTCATGGGACGGCCAGAAGTCCTTGGCACCCTTGAATACAGAACAGAATCTGGGCAGCTCAACCATGGTGTCTCTTTCACTGTGTCCTTTATGTAAATGGCATTGGCACATGAGGGAAGGGAAGGAGAGGAAAGGGGAAGGGAAGGGAGGGGGGGAGGGGAGGGGAGGGAAGGGGAGAGTTTTCCTGGCCTGAGAACATCTCCAGCAAGGGCTCCACTGGGAAAAGCCTGCAAAATCTACTCTCACAGCGAAATCTGAGGATACCCAGCCAAGTCATTGGATTGGAAATTCTGAAGCCAAGAAAATAGAGAAAGCAGCCGAGACAGCGGACATGTTGACCATTTGCTTCTGCAAACACCACCAAGGATTTTGTCTTCTGTTCACGTGACTCCGATGGGCAAATCCGGTCTCCGGGTCAGACCAGGAGAGGGTCAGGGTGAGGTTAAGCAGCTCTGAGATCTCTCAACCTTTTTCCTCAGACATGGTCACAGAAGAAAGAGAAGGGCTTGGAACAGTTAGTGGCCTAACAAAATAGACTAAGAAGCTAGCCACTGCCATCTCTCCACATGTCCCCACAGACCTGGGATAGCACACAATCCACATGCATCTCATCGCAACCTCACGACAGCCGCACTGATCAGGGTAATGATGTCCCCATTTTACAGGTGAGTAAACTGAGGCTCAGAGACACCAACCAGTTCATCCCACTGACAATCAGCATAGAGCCAGGATTCGAAACCAGGCAAACCAATTCCTGAGCCCACACATTCCATGGCTTGTATTCTGTCTCCCACAGGGATGATAGTGGGGGGTGCTGGGGGAGGGAGCAGAACTAGACCCCAAGGTTGCCCAGCTCTACTGTTCTTACATACAGTAACTCACTTAATACATCCAGTAAATGAAGATAACGGACTTACGATAATCATCGCACGTTAAGAATATTATCAAGAAGATACATGTGACACTGACAGTAATAATGCTTGTAATCATGGCGGTGATGGTGGTGGCACCTGGAGGTGACGAGGGAGGTGATGCTGACGGAGAGGCGGGGTTCCAGGTGGTGAGGGTATTCGAGTTATAGAGCAGTGGGCAAAGATACGGATTGGGAGTGTCACAGAGTCCTAGGTGCAAATTCCAGCTCCCCGCTTACTCATTGTATGATCTGAGGCAATGAGCGTCAATGAGCCTCAGTTTTCCTCATCTGCAAAATGGGAATAGTATTCCCCACAAGGTGTTATCGAGAAGAGAAACATGCATGTCTGTTTGTTAGCACCGTTCCTGGCCCTTGATGCACAGTGGCTGCTGCAGAGGACAGAGGGACCCCAAGAGCAGCAGCAATGGGGAAGTTATCCCAGCAGATATCAAGAACTTCTCCCCAACGGAGGGGGAGCCGGCTCTTGGTTACAGTCACTGCGGCACTTCCAGCTGAGACAAACTCAGGAGCCTTCACTTTGAGAGGATGTTTTTAATTTGGCCACGTTCAATGTTCAGTTCCCAAGTAGGCAGGAAGGTCTACCACACTCACCCACGATGCAGGCACCACTCACTTAACCATTAACCCAGCTGGCTCGAGCTAAGCTGGGAAACAGATGAAGGTTATCTCTGGAGCCTTCTCACCCCTGGCCCTGGCACCTCATGGCCTGAGACTGAACCCTTGTCTGCTGGGACTGCAGCGGCCTTGCCCCATTTCCTACCCCCCCCAACTCCCCCCATCCTCGCTGCTTTAACCCTTCCCTGTCTAGCCAACATCTGTCATTTGAGATTCTAAGACATCCAAATTAATGGTAATAATAATACTAACAAATTGCTTACCTGTGTTGTGGGCTGGCTGGGACACGTGGATTGGTTTATTTCCACCTCACAACCACCCTATGGGCTGGTAGAATCATTTGCCCCATTTCATAGGTGAGGATACTGAGGCTCAAAAGGCGAAGTCACTTTTCCTAGGTCACACAGCTTATAAATTGCAGAGCAGATCCCTTATTTGAGGCGTATTTGATCTTGGATCCCAGGCTGATTCTACCAGACGATGCTGCCTGCCTTTCAAAGACTGAGTCCGCAGGAGTGAGAGTTAATTGAAGAGCCAGGATTGAGGGGTGGTGCGTGTTGGGGGGCGAGGGAGGGAGAATACACTCGGCCCCGATTCTCAGATCCCCTTAGGAAGGGAGCCCCCCCTCCACCAGCTTCTCTCTAGACACTGACCCCGACATAACCGTGGTCCAATTGTCATGGTCAGTGTGAATCTTAGAAATGATGCATCATGCTTTCTGAAAAGACAGATGTTAGAGAGGGGGGAAAGAATCGTGGCATGCCCTTTATCTCACCAGTTCCACTTCTAGAATGTTACCCTTCAGACATACTGGCACATGTGTGAATTGACATATTTACAAAGTTACTCATTGTTTGTAACAGCAAAAAAATTGGAAGCAACCCAAATGTCTGTCATGGGGGAATGGTTAAAGAAATTGTGGAATGTGCATATGATGAGATACTCCCCTGCCATAAAAAAAAAAAAAAAATAAGAATAAAGCTCTAGCTGCAGGGATATGTCAGAATACGTAGGATAGGAATCTCTACAACATATTGCTAAGAAAAAAAAAGTAGTCATGGCATGTATGTTATGCTGCCATTATGTCAAATATGGGAAGGAGGAGGATCAATACAGAGGTTTTCCTGGATATGCAGAGGTGGTCTCTAAAAGGATGGAAAAGAAACGGGCACCATCAGTTGCTTTTAGAAAGGGATCTCGGTGGCTGGGAGACAGGAGTGGGACAGAGAAGTGCTCCATCCCATTACAGACCTTCTGAATTTAGGCACCTTCACCCAAATTAATTTATCTATATAGAGTACCTGGCTGGTTCAGTAGGTAGAGCACATGACTCTTGATCTCAGGGTCATGGGTTCAAGCCCCACGTTGGATGTGGAGCCTACTTTAAAAAAAAAATTATATAAATATACACACATGTATGAATAACCGTAAAGGAATGTTCGTGGCACATTAATAATGTCACTGGACACGGCATCGGAGACCTTGAATTTGACTATTGTTTTTGTCGCCTTGGAAAAGCAACCTGATGGTTCTGAATCCAGATTTCTCCGACTGTAAGAAGGCTGAGGGTGGGGGTAGTGATGACCACTTCCCAGGGATGACGGAGAGGGTTAAGAGGCAAAGTGCATTTGGTTATTATTCACTCTCCCGATATTCGTAGAGCACTTACTCTGGGTCGGGCGCGAGCTCACAATACATATGAATGAGGTGTGTCCAGCCAAGAGCCCCTGCCCCCACCATTGTGTATCATGGGGTTCCAGTCTAGCCGGGGAGAAGGACATGAAATCACTACAGACCGAGGCAGTCGCCTGTTGTCATAAATCCTGCAGCAGCAAAGAACTGACTCTGCGAGGCAGAATCCCACTGGGGTTACAGAAGGCCTTTCTGAGACAGGGACACTTAAGCTCAGACCCACAGGCATAAGCTTAGCCAACAGAGGAGGGAGGGGCATTGCAGGTGAGAGGTCTGAGCCAGAAATAAACTTGGAGAATTCAAGGAACCAAAAGACAATAAAAATGACAGGGAGCAGCGAGCTGGAGGGGAGAGCTGGAGGCATAAGGGGGATGAAAACATCCTGAGACTCCCGGAACCATGGGCCATGGGGTAAGTTCCAGAAGCAGGGGGAAGCCACTTCGGTTATCCCAAGGCAGTGTGACAGCAGGGCAGAGCAGGGCACGGACTCAGACACCAGCTTCAAGTCCTGGCTCTCCCACTTTCTGGCCTGGTGCCCGGGGGCAGCCCTATGCTCTCAATAAGGAGGCAAATAGTGCCTCTGGTACTGTGTGTGAGGTTCAAGTGCATCCCAGGGGGACTCTTAGCTTGGTGCCTGGTGCCTCATACACACTCAGCAGACGGCCATGCAGCAGTGGCCATGATAGCAGTTGTAATGAATTTGTGAAAAATCCTTCTAGAGCGAGCCTAGGCAAACAATGGCCCCTGGATCAAATCCAGCCCACCTCCTATTTGGGGACAGTGCACAGGCTAAGAATGGTTTGAACATTTTTAGGGGTGCTCGGCTGGCTCAGTCCAGAGAGCATATGATTCTTGATCTTGGGGGTCGTGCGTCTGAGCCTCATGTTGGGTGTAGAGATGAGTTAAATAAATAAATAAGTAAACTTAAAAAAAGAGAGAGAAAAGAATTGGTTCTAATATTTTTAAGTTGCCTTAAAAAAAAAAAGAGGAGAAAGGTGACTATTTCCTGACGCATGGAAATTTTGTGATATTTACATTTCAGCAGCCACACGTAAAGTTTTATTGAGACACAGCGGCCCGGATTCATTTATGCATCCTCTAAGGCCGTGTCTGCTGTAATAGGAGAATTCAGCAGTTGAAACAGAGACTTGCGGCCTGTGAAGGCTAAGATATTTGCTATCGGGCCCTCTACAGAAAAATTGTGCCAACTCCCGCTCTAGAATAGATTGGAGATGCCCGAAGATACAAGAAGCAGGACTGATCAGGAGGTCCTCATAGAGTCTGAGCAAGAGACCAGAGTGAAAGGGGAGAGACAGAGGCAGAGTCTGTAGATGTTTTTAGAAACTGGCAAGGGCTCCCCAGTACTGGGCTTTCCCATCTTTTCTACCTGGGTCATGGTTGCAACTGCATCTGTCTGTACATTTGAGAAGTTTTGAGATTTGGTTCTCAGCTCCAACACACTGCAATCCCAGGCCCCTTGATGACAGCAGAGGATGATTCCAGACTCGGGAGACTGACAAGCTGACGGCATCCCAGATACATAATGCAGGCATCCTCTGAGCACGCCCAGGGCTGGGCTGTATAAATAGAAGCCAGTGGTCATCAGGAAGTATTCCTGGGGCTGAGGTCATCCTCCCTTCACACTGTCATGGCCAACTCCAGGCGAGGCCCGGGTCCACACCTCTGCCCCACAACCAGCTTGAGTCAAGGGAACATGGTGACACTGAGCGGCATTGAGAGGGGGAGCCAGGACCTTGGCTGGGGGACAACACTTGTGAGAAAGGTAAAGCCACTGGGATTGTCCGATAACGGTAGACCCCACATCTTAGCAAGCTCTTTACATGGGTTGGTCCATTAAGTCCTCATGATCACCCTTAATTACATGGTCACTACCACCATATCTCCATGTCACAAACGAGGACAAAGAGACAGAAGTGTAACTTGCACGGCTAGTAAGTGGAGGTGTCGGGATGCCATTGATCTGGGTCAAGAGCCCCTCTCCTTAACCACTGTGCTGCATTACCTCTCGCTCTGGCCATCAGGGAAAGACCGCGCGTCATTTAGGAGCAACATTTAGGCCCCTTGTGTTTATTTCCCTTCACAATACCTAAGGATTGAAATTCTTTGTCTACCAGATAGCATGCATTATGTAATGATCACTTCATTGTTCTCTGGAAGTCACATGTGGCTTTCAATCCTCATTCATCAGCGTGTAATGCCAACCCCTAACCCCAACACACACACACACACACACACACACACACACACACACACACCACGTAGTCTCATCAAGGATGGATTAGGATTTCCAGTGGGCTTTTCTACAACCTGCAGGTAAGTCTCAAAGTACCCACGTCACCATCCATAGGCTCTAGACAAAGGATGACTGTCTAGTTACACAGCTCAAGCCCTGTCCAGCTCTGCCTGGCGTATCGCCGTGTGAAACCCAGCTGAGTGGCATGGGCATGATTATCTGCATAAGAAAACGAAATTAGACAACAGTACTTACAATAGCCATTTATTAAGTGAATGGGCCTTCAGTGTAACCCTCTCAGCAACCAGTGGACTGAAGTAACTCAGTGAGTATCCTTAGTCCTATCTTTCGCAAAGGATACAGAGGGTCAAGGGGCTGCCCTTGCCACATGAACCTCAGAGAGAAAACATCAGAGATAGTATTCACACTCAGGACTGCCTGACTCTGAACTCTGCTCCTCACCAGGGGGCCACAGCACCTCCTCTAAGGAATTAAGGGATATCCCAGGAGCAACTCAGTTCGATAGATTTTATTGATCACATACTATGTGCCTGGTTCTAGAGGAAGCCTTAGAGATGCAGTACCACAGAAACGGTCCCTGCCCAGCAACATTTAGAGTTCAATGAATACAACTACGTAGTTTATTCATTCAACAAACATCTGTTGAGAGTCTATATGCCAGACCCAGACCCAATTCCAAGTGTTCAAAGATGCAGCAGTGGGCAAAAAAGGCAGGGATACTGTCCCTATAATGTGAGGTTGTTTCAGAACAATGTAACTGAGTATTTTCCACAGGCAGGAGGTAAGCTGGAAGGGAAATGAGAGTCCTGCACTTGGTGCCAGTTGGGGTGGGCCTTCCGGGTCCTCCCGGGAGTCATCCAGCTGTCAGTGCGAAGTCTGGCCTGCTAAGGGCGCAGTCACCCACCCTGGCACAGAGTCACGTCCCAGGAGCAGGTCAAAGAAGGACTGGCTGCTTCATCTCCAGTTGTGCGGAATCCCCTGGAGCTCTCCAGTTATCAGAACAGCTTCAGGAATTCTCCTCACAAGTGCTCCAAAGATGATTAGTTTTGATCCACTTTCCTTTAGAGAGTCCTGTTTCATTGAAGAGCAACTCTTCCATCTGGTAAGCACAGCATAAGGCAAAGAGTCGTTGAATCCCTCTGCGGTATGCCTGGAATCAATGTAACATTGTGTGTCAACTATATTTCAATTAAAAAAAAAAAAACCAACACCATCACCACCACCACAGGGAAGGGGGAGCAAAAGATTCCAACCCCAATGGGACCAAATTGGAAATTAATTACAGTGAAATAACAGAAAAATCTCCAAATACTTGAATAATTAATAGTAATAATAATAATAATAATAATAAATTAAACATAGAACTTCAACAAAATTAAAAATTTTGTTCTGTGAAAGACCATGTCAAAAGTATGAAAACAAGAGCTACAGAGTCAGAGAAAATATTTGCAAACCATACACCCAACACAGGAGTGCTATTCAGGGGATATAAAGACTTCCTAAAATGCAAACAGTAGCAAAACAAACAATCTAATTCGAAAAGGGCAAGAGACACAATGAGACATTTCACCGAAGAAGAGATACAGATGGGAAATAAGCACATCAAAGGATGTTCACTCTCCTTAGCCGTTAGGGAAATGCAGGTTAAAGCCGCAATGAGATAGCACTACACACCTATCAGAAATCTAAAATATTTTTATATTTTATATAAATATATATATATTTTAAATATATTATATATATTTAAATATATTATATTTTATATAAATATATATATATATTTTATATTTAGTGTTTGCACTAAAAAGTGTTTACAACCCCAAATGCTGGTGAAGAGGCAGAGAAACTGGATCACTCAATCAGACATTGCTGGTGGAATTATAAAATGGTACAACCACTTGAGAAAACAGTTTGGCAATTTCTTACAAAACTCAAAGTGCACTGATCATAGGACCTACCGATCTCCCTCCTGGGCATTTATCCCAGATGAATGAAGTCTTAGATTTACACCAAATGTTTGCAGCATCTGTATTCAGAAGAGCCAGAAACTAGAAAAGCCCCAGATGTCCCTTAACATGTAAATGGTGAAATAAACTATAACACATCCATATCAAAGAATATGACTCCAGAATAAAAACCAATTATTGATACAGGCAACAACCTGCTGGAATCTTCAGAGAATTATTCAGAGTGGAAGAACCCCAGGCCTCAGAGGTCACATACAGTAAGCTTCCATTGATGGAAGATCCTGAAATGACAAAATTATAGGTTAGATGAGCACAGTGATGTTTGCCGAGGAAGAGAAGGGGGTACGCATGTACAAGGGCAACATAAGGGATCCTCGGCCTGTGAATCTATAATTATCACAAAATAAAAATCTTAGTTAAAGAAATAACTACAACATGAAAAACTACACTTCAAATTTCATAGGACAAAAAAAAAAATGTTTAAGACTGCAGGAAAAAAAAAAAGTAAAAGCCAGTAA
Source organism: Meles meles (assembly GCF_922984935.1). Classification (NCBI taxonomy): domain Eukaryota; kingdom Metazoa; phylum Chordata; class Mammalia; order Carnivora; family Mustelidae; genus Meles; species Meles meles. Next base: position 17,633,383 of record NC_060066.1, on the reverse strand, counting down.
TAAATAATAGTAAAAAGGCCTGTACTAGGGGTGCCTGGGTGGCTCAGTGGGTTAAAGCCTCTGCCTTTGGCTCAGGTCATGATCCCAGGATCCTGGGATCGAGCCCTGTATCGGGCTCTCTACTCAGCAGGGAGCCTGCTTCCTCCTCTCTCTCTGCCTGCCTCTCTGCCTACTTCTGATCTCTGTCTGCCAAACAAATAACTAAAAATCTTTAAAAAAAAAAAAAAAAAAAAAAAAAAAGGCCTGTACTAGTATTGTACCAACATCAACTTCTTCATTTTGAAAAATGTACCCAGGTCACTGGGAGAAGCTGGGGGGAAGAGGACATGAGATTTTCCCATATGAGGTTTGCAACTTCTTAGGAATCTTAAACTGTTTCAAAATAAAAAATTATAATTTTTAAAAAACCACTGAACATTTTGATTTTCTTACCTCTGGTTAATTCTTAAAGGACCACAGACCCATACAGGTCCTGGTGTCTGCATGTGCCTGGGACCATTACATAGATACTCCCAGGGCCCTGGAAAGGACATATTCTATGACGTGCACATCAGGTATAAATCAGAAATCTCAACTCAGGCACACAAGACTCAAGCGTCTTTCATGTCTAGAATGTAATTTCATTTGTATTTTGAGCTTCCATTCAGCCAATGTGGCAGAAATCATCTAGAGTAATTCAGCTTCTGGGGAGATGGCCCAAGTTTTGGGAAGCATGCCTGAAGTCTGATATCAATTTGGGGTGAGGTGGGGGGGTGGGGATAGGGGAGAAACACCTTCTTACCTTCGGTGTCTTCGGTCCACACTGCCATCTTCTGGGGATCCACCATCCATCACCCCCGAGTTATTGGTCCACACAGGTCCAGAACCCTTGGGGTCCATCTGCAAGGCTTCTTGCCCCCCAAAGCGCCATTGATACCACAGTATTTGTCTCCTACGGCTTCTGTCACAGATTACTACAAACTTAGTGGCTCAAAATGACACAGAAGTATTATGTCACGGGTGTGGAGGTCAGGAGTCTGGAAAGGGGGTTGTGGAGCTAACATCGAGGAGTTGGCAAGGCTCCATTCCGATGTGGAGGCTCCGGGGAGAATCCATTTTCTTGCTTCTTCCTTCTACAGGCTGCCCACATTCCTTAGCTGTAGCTGAAAGACCCTGACCTTTAGCTTCCATTGTCGCCTCTGAGTCCAACCCTTTGCCTCCCTCTTACAAAGACCCTCGCGATGACGTTAGGCCCACCCCAACATACACGCACAAAGAAGAGGTCACGTGAGCACACCATGAGACGGCAGCTTCCCACAGCCAGGAAAGAGGCCTCAGAACGAAATCCACGTCGCTGGCACTTTGGTCTTAGACTCCTAGTCTCCAGAATGGGGACAAATGAATGTCTGTTGTCTAAAACCCCCAGGCTGTGGTGTTTAGTAATGGCAGCCGGAAGAGACTAAGGTAGTCTGTGGGTTGTGTGAGGTGTTTATACAGAACCCAGCAGGAGGCTGACATATTCACAAAGACGAAGGCAGTGCTGTGAGGGGCGCCCCTACCCATGCTAAATCCAGAACTAAAGAGACTTGGGCCCTCAGGAGCAGCTCCCCTGAGAGGAAGTGTGAAGCTGGGCCACACGTGTCCGGAAACTGAGAGACAGAAGCAGAAGGCAGAAGGTTCTACCGAAAACCTCTCCTCGTGGAAACCAGGCGTGAGGAGAGGCCTTTGTGACCACCCAAAGAGCATGTTCCCATTCATGTATTCACTCAGCATTTACTCTGCATCTCTCTTTTATCAGTCTTCTACTGCTGTGTAAGAAACTACTACAAGCTGAGCAGCATAAAACAACACAAATTCACAATCACACAACTTGGAGGTCAGAAGTCTGGATGTGGTACCCTTGGCTTTTCTGCTCAGGGTCTCACTCGGTACAAACAAGGTATGGGCCAGAGCCATACTTCTGGTCTGGAATCTCAAGCTGTTCTTTTAATAACCGCTGTGGTTACTGACAGAATTCATTTCCTAGTGGTTGTAGGACTGAGAGGTCTCTGTTGTCTCACAATCAGCCAGCCAGGGACTGCTCTCTGCTCCCAGAGGGGGCTCTCAGGTCTTTGCCACACGGAACCTTCCACTCAGCCACAGAGAAACTCCCTTGTATAAAACCCCCCTCCTGTTTGAATGTCTCTGACTTCTCCTTCAACCAGCCAGAAAAACCTGTCTGCTTCTGAAGGGCTCATAGGAGATGCCTGGGTGGCGGGTACCTTGCGTTCAGGGTCCTGGGATTGAGTCCCACATTGGGCTCCCTGCTCAGCAAGAAGCCGGCTTCTCTCTCTGTCTGTTTTGTCTGCTGCTCCCCCTGCTTGTACTCTCTCTCTCTCTCTCTGACAAATAAATAAATCTTTTAAAAAATAAATAAAAAAAAATAATGGGCTCATATGATTATATCAAACCTATCCAGATAATCTTCCTAATCTCCAGATTTTTAAGGTCAACTGATTTGTGACTTTAATGACATTTGCAATATCCTTTCACAGCGAGACCTAGCTTAGTGTTTGAGCAGCCAGGGGCTGGGGATCTTGGGGCCGTCGCAGAGTTCTACCTACCACAAACCTATGTTAGGCAAGACAGGAGGACAGAAATGCCTAGCAAAATACACATCCACGAGGGACTTACAGTCAAGCAGGCATGGCAAGTACAAAGAAGGGACCTGATTACAAAGGAATAATTCGAATTCAAGGAAAAGATAATATTCTGTAGGACTTCTGAAGAGGCCGGTGTCACTCTCTCCGGAAGAGTGGTTTTTCCAAAGGTAGGGACAATCGATTTGAGTCTTGAAGTGTAGGAAGAAGAAAGGCATTCCAGGTAGAGAGTGCTGCATGTTCAAAGATGGAAAAAACCGTAACAAATCTGGGGAGTGACAAGGAACACAGTGATGCTGAGTCTTCAGAGGACAAGGCTAGAAGAGGCAGAAGACTGGGCTGGAAAAGTTGGTTGGGACCCATTTGTGCCGGAGGACCCATGCCATTCCAGAGAAGCAACCAAAGATTCGAAGCAGGGAAATGACCTAGCAAGACGTGTGTTTTTGGTGACAGCAGGGATAATGAGGGCAGAAACTGGAGCCAGGAAAATGAGTTAGTTGGTATCAATAGCATTTCGGGTTCCTCAAACTAACCCTATGCTTCCAGAGGGAACAATATTATAACTGATGGATCCGTGAGAGGCAGACAGATGTCGGCAATAAGAGACACGTGCTGTCGCCTGTAACATGTGTGGGACACGAGATGGTTTTAAATGATGCATGGACATAGCAGTGAATAGCTCTGACTCAGAGAGAAAGTTGGCCCTTTCCAATTCTCTTTCCGTCCTTTTAATTAGCTCAAGGAAAAGTTCTCAGTTTGGAGGTAATCTGTCTTTAACACCTTTCTAACACCATTCTCCCAAGTTCCACCTTCTGCAAATAACAGTATCTGACTAGATTAATAGCGCTATTAATTTCTATAGATTATTTTGCTGTTCCTTTCATTTGTTCCAATTAGTATTAGATTTTTTCCATGATGATAAAAGCTATTATTATTATTATTATTATATAAGTATATTTGCATTTTCAAATGTGAATCAATAGAACTTAAAAATGTTAAAGAATTCTGCAGATGGTCCATATGCTGCTGGGGCAGACGTCGTGAAGGTGGGTTATAAATGAGTCAATTTGGGACACATGGGTGGAATGGGAGGCTGGCAGGATTCGCAGTTAGTCGGTCTAACTTGGGTGCAAGCCCCACTTCTAACTCATTAGCTCAACGTTCCATGAATAATTCATAAACCTTGCTGGGCCTCAGTTTCCCCCTACAAATGAAGGAGATTTTACACCTCCTCAGAAGGTGGTGACGATTAAATGAAACAAAATGAAAGAAGCTTCTGGGTGCCTCCTACACAGTGGGCCCCTGGATTTCACAGCACATATCTCTGAAGAGGGAAACCTCAGTTTTTAGCTACACCAAACAGAGACTTAACTCCAGCACCCACTGAGTATCTATGCTTGGTAAATATTACCTAAGAGCATTCATCTGCTCAGCATCTGGGACCTGGGGACCGCAGTGGTTCTCTGGCTGAATCCAGATGTTTTGTGAGAAACAATTTATTTAGGAAAAGCATTTAACTCAGAGTGGCCAGCCCTGGCATCACAGCCAGGCCCCCAGGGCCTTGTCTTGGCTTTCTCTACAATCTCAGAACGCTACATCCTGCAGAGACCCGTTGGAAGTGGATCTGGGACATTCAGATACATATACAAATGAAGATACACAGAAAATACCTCCCGCTTTAGTTATCTATTGCTGTGTAATAAGCCGCCCCCAAACTTCGTAGTGCTTAACAACTACCATTTTGTTATCATTTTTCACAGTTCTGTGGGCTGACTGGGTTACACTGGGTAGTTCTGCTCTATGTGATGTCAGCTAGAGCTGTTGTCACCCGGAGGGCCAGTTAGTCTACCTGCATCCAAGATGGCGCACTCATGTGGCTATAGTCTGACCGAGTGTTAGCCAGAAATCACAGAAGCTATTGTCCCTAGCATGATTTTCTTCCATGACGCCTCTCCATGAAGTCTGGGGTTCTCATAGAATGGCGGCAGGATTCTAAGAGGAAGGAAACAGAAACTGCCAGTCTCTTAAGGCCTGGCTCGGATGCCCCAGAATATCACGTCCATTGCATCCAAGCAATCTCAAGAGTAGTTCAGAGCCAAGGGGAGGGGACTTAGACGCCACCTCCTAATGGAGACCTAATTTTCATACTGGGAGGAAAAGGATTGACGGCAGCCATCTTAGGAGACTATGTACCACACCCCCTAAAGCTTTCCCTTTTTGCAGAGGGTTGTCACTCTAAAATTATGTGTGTATTTCATCCCAGCAAATATTTATCTAGGACTTTATCCTGAGGAAGTAATCATGGATGATTCAACACAGGCTATCGGTTGGGAAAAGAAAATGAAAGTACCTGCTATTCGATAGTACTAGACCAGTTCAATCCAATGGTGGTTGAGGATGTGTTTTGAGTGTCGATGGCCTGGAACAAGATAGGGTTAAGCTTAAATTCCAAATCCGCCACTTAATATTTGGATGATGTTAAGCGAATTACTTGATTAAGCTCTATAAGTCTCAGCTTCTGTATCTGTAGGAGATGCTGTGATGATCCATGGAAAGGGTTTAGCACATAGTGAATGATCACTAACTGGGAATTGCCATTATTATTTGCAGACGATAGTGCTATGGTTTTAGTACAAATATTTCTAATCTCCCCATTTCCAGGCACATAACACTTTCATGGCTCCATGTGAGTAACTTTGTGATCAGTTCCGACCAATGAGTAGTAAGCAAAAGTGATACATTACTTCCTGGCTGAACATTTAATTGTCTGTACAAGATCGTTTTTTCTCTTGCTCAAAAACTGACAAAGTCTGATGCATGTGTTGTTGACTATTTTGTTAGCTTGAGTCCCTGAGTGACTGTGATGGTCAGACTTCTCTTTGCTAACTCTTCATGGACATGTAGCAAAAGCAAGAAATAAAGTGGTTTTAAATTACTGAGATCAGGGCGGGTTTTTGTTTGTTTGTTTGTTTGTTTGTTTGTTTGTTACTGTGGCATATTTGAGCCCCTTCACTCTAGGGCAATGCTATTTTGGTTGTTGTTCAATCTTGCAATGAACAATATTATTGTGGTCCCATTAAAGGTGACATATAACAAAGCATTTAAATTCTCACTGACAAGAAAAAATAGTCCTAAGAGCCACCTTCACTACGGAGGGCTCACCATTCACAGAGCCACTTACAATATGTTTGTACTTCCCACCAGATTCCCTTCATTACTCAGCCAAATATTAGCTCAACAAAGAGACCATTTCTTTCTAACCTTTTACTAAGTTTTATCCACATTCATGCAATTTATCACTACCTGATATATTACATAGTTACTTATTATCTAGTTCTAAAATAAGCTGTTTATCCCAGGAACCATGTATGAAACAGAGTAGACATTTTTTTTTTAATTTAATGCAGGCATACCTATATAGCAAAATGCGCACTGTGCTTTCCTCAGGGCGGTAAAATTGAGTGCTACCTATTTATGGAATATATTTATTTTTGCTTAGGCACTCTTCCAACAAATATGTTTTATTTATGTGGATTTCCATCTTCAATGATTATTATGTATTATTTTCACATGAGAAATGATAATAATAGGTAATATTTACTGAACACTCACCGTGGGTCAAGCACTAAAGCTCCGTACTTTACATGAATTATCTCCACCTCCCCAGGAGATAGGTCTGATCATTATCCCCATTTAGTATTCATAGATAAGGGTACTAACATTTAGAGAAGTTAAATGAGCACTGGGGCTGGAATTCAAACCCCAGATCTCTATGCTATAGCCACATAACTAACCAATGGATACATCAGGATGCAAACATAAGCTCACTGTAAAGAGTAAATAGGCACATTCGCACATGTTGGCTCACGGGAGGCTCAGGAGCACCTTACAAGGTAAGCCAGCAGGCATTATTATCCCCACTTCAAAGACCAAGTCTTGGGTCCATATGACTGCGTCTTGCCATCCGCCTCCTACCACATCTTTGCAACAGGTGCTTCCTCTCCCCAACTCATAAAGCCTTTCCCCCCACGATACTTGGCTATGCACATCTTTCCTTGGCACACCGACTGAAGGCACAGCTCCATTTCTCTGTGGCAGGCCTGAGGCTTTGTTGCTTATAAGCAAATCTGCATGGGAATTCATATAAGTCAGAAGTTAGGAGATTTGGGGTCTGGTCTGAGCACTGCCACCAACAGAGACCCTCAGTTTTCCCACCTGTAATGAGTTGGTTAGAGAAACAGATCCCTAAAGACCAATGCAGGGTGAACACTTTTCGTGCTGGGAATCCAAATGAGGACTGACCAGCGATGTTCTTCCTCACCAGACCAAAGCCCGTGCACGGGAGAAATAGAAACCTGGAGCGCAGGAAATGAAGGTCTCAGCGAAGATCATTCTAGGTAAACAGTAAATGTGTGCATCTTAAATAGCATTGGCTCCCTATTACCTATTACTGGATGAGCCCTGACAAGAGTGCACTTCATTCATTCATTCATTCATTCATGCATCCATCCATCCACTCATCAGTCACTCACTGTGCACCTACACATAATACACCAGGCAGGTTTAAGAACATGAAAACAGGGGCACCTGGGTGGCTCAGTTGGGTTAAAGCCTCTGCCTTCGGCTCTGGTCATGATCCCAGAGTCCTGGGATCTAGCCCCGCATCGGGCTCTCTGCTCAGCAGGGAGCCTGCTTCCTCCTCTGCCTGCCTCTCTGCCTACTTGTGATCTCTCTCTGTCAAATAAATAAATAAAATCTTAAAAAAAAAAAGGAACATGAAAACAGTAATGCAGGAAACAAAGTGCGTGCTTACAGAAATCTTACATTATAGCGGAGAGACAACAAAGAAATGGATAAACACATAAAAAAGCATATGGTAACAAAGACCTGGCCAGGTGATAATTCTCTTCCAGGATATTGCAAGAGTGGGGGACAAAGTCTGATAGGGCCACACTTTGGTCCCCTTTGGGTACCACAGCAAATGCTAAAGAAGGGCACAGAAATAGCATTGGCCTTGTGGTTACAAGACCTGGAGTTAAATCATAGTCCTGGATGTAGTCTGAGAACTTGAAAACCACTGCACACTGTATACAATCACTGCAACTTGTAAAAGCCTCAGTAGTCTGCCCTGTAAAATGGGCTTACCCTACAGGAATGAGGCAAGGATCAAACCAGACTACAAAATCAAATAAGTAACAAGCACTGAGTTTTCCCCACTCTGTAAACTTTAGCATCTACATTCCAAGCAAGTTCAGATTTCTTCGAAGTCAAGCTCCTTGACTTGAAAACATCAAGTCCTCCTTCACCAGCCCCCCACCACCTTTGATCCTACCACTGGCATGGGATTCCATCTCAAGGCACAAGACATTTTGTATCAAACCATGGGGGGAGGGGCTGCAGGCATGAAGGGAAAAACATCTGTCTAGCAAGCTCCCGGTTTTCTTCCCACTTACAGGTATTTGGCAAAGCAATCTGAATGTTCCAAAAGGTCACACTCTGCTTGCTTTTTTCTAAGTTTTGCCAGTAGTGGCTGTTCTACGCTACCATTGGTAAATTGATATTTAATAGTTTTCATTTCTCCTATCAGTCTCATAATGGAAAAATTAAAGAAATGTAACATGTGGAAGGATATATACCGAAATTAGAAACAGTACCTCCTTGGACAGCTGATAATCACTTTCTTTCTCTTGCTTGCTTCTCTGTATGTTGTGTTTTCTTTTCTCATTCATTTAAAGAGTATTTATCTAGGGATCAGACAGCTGGAAAGGGCGATCCTGCAATTCACATCTTAGTTCCAAATCTTTCTGCTCTGCCACTTTTCTTTTGGGTTTATAAACCGGTGTGGATTTTTTGTCTTTAGATTAGGGGTTCCGCAGGGATAATGCTGGTTTTTTGTTTTTTGTGGGGTTTTTTGTTTGTTTGTTTTTTTAATTTCTTCTCCTCCTGCAATTGCTAAATTTGCAAGACTTCCTAGCCGGGCCTGGTTTTCACTCAATTAGGAACAGAAGCTGCTTTCTCCCTGCTAGGCATCTATAAAACACCACGATAGACTCTTGTCCTTCCTTGGTTTCAAAGCCACTAGACAACGATTTGAATCCAGGTTCTATGACTTACAGCCTGGGTGAGTTGGAGAAGTTTCTTAACCTCTCTGAACAGCAGTTTTGTCATTTATAAGATGGCAAAGATTACTTCACAGGGTAGGTAAGGATTTGACGAGATGATGCATCCAAAGGGCTTGCACATAGCACAGCCTCAAAATGTAATTGCTGTTGAGTGCCTGGGTGGCTCAGTTGGTTAAGCAACTGCCTTCGGCTCAGGTCATGATCCCAGAGTCTCAGGATCGAGTCTCACATCGGGCTCCCAGCTCCAAAAGGAGTCTGCTTCTTCCTCTGACTTCCCCTCTCATGCTCTCTCTCACTGTCTCTCTCTCAAATAAATAAAATCTCTTTTTAAAAAAATGTAATTGCTGTTAACAAAAGTGGTCTTGGGAAGCACTAGAGGCTGTTCTAGGCTTGGAAGTCGTGCATGGAAGGAGAGCTCAGGTTATTACTAAAAGGTGGAATCGTGCAATCATTACAATCTCTGGGTCAGGCCTGTAGTGAACCCAGTTTAAATCTTTGTTCTTTCCATTTGCCTCAGGTAAGCTTGGACATTTCTCTGAGCCTCAAGTTCCTCATCTGTAAAATGGGCATAATAATATAACTTCCCTTAACAGCAGTTCTCAAAATGTGATCCAAGGACCCTGGAGGTCCCCAAGACCCTTTCAGGGGTCCTCAAAGTCAATGTCATTTTCAGAATAGGGCAGATTACTTTCCCTTTTCTCTCTCATGTTCTCACAAGTATACAGCAGTTTTCCTGAGGCTATATGACCCTATAATGGTGTCATTGTTCTGACGGCTAACAGAGAGTGTGTCTGTAAACTTCTGTGTTTTAACTTTTTTCAGTTTAATTTCTTTCAGTTTAATTTCTAATATGGTAAATATCAGTATGTATATAACTCACACAGGCAAAAGCTTTTTGGGGTCCTCCATAATTATAAGAGTTTAAAGGGACCTGGAATAAAACATTTGGAGAATCACCGCCTGGTACGGTTGTTGTAAAGACTGAGTAGCAACTGGCATATGCATACAAACTACCCAACAAACAGTACCCTTATAATTACCGATTCCAAAGCTCCTGAATCACATAAGGGTCCGTCTACTCCACCGACGCATAAAGCAAACTGAAATCATGGCACTCAATGCAAAGGCGCCCTTGTTTTGTTCACTGCTGTTTATGTAGCACAAGCCCAGTCCATGCTAAACGTCAAACAATTTGCAGACACTGCAGCCCACCAGAAACCTCACGGTTTCCGTGACACCTAAGTGCCCTGAAGACACAAAAACTCAGAGGACAGTGCCGAGGGCTAGCCCGCTTGGCTCAACCCTGACCCTCCCCACCCCATTAATCTCTCACCCAGCCAGAGGCCGGGGGTAGCAAGGTGGAGGCACAGGAACCTTGGCTTATAGAAAACCATCCTAAGTGATGGACCATCAAAAGGAGGTGAAGACCCCAAACGGGAATAGTTTCTTTAAGGTTTCCGTAATTTCCATGGAACCGAACAGAACTATAGTCACTTTTAAGGGGGGAAGGCAGTGGAATGACCTGGAAGAGTGAAGGCTAAGAGCGATCAAGACTTAGAACTGAGTGGAGAGTAAGCAGTATAAAATTATTGAAGTTGGTGGGGGATCCTTTTTTTACTTTTTTCTTGTAGGCTTCCGGCACACCCTCGAGGGAAGAAAAATAAAACAATATGCCTAGGTTGTTGGTGGCAAATACATTAGGATCTTAGACAGAAGTTATCAAATGAGATTGAGAAAGATGCGACACGATCTGGGTCTTGGTCATCAAGGAAGCCGTTATTTAATGAGTCCGTTGAGAGCGGCGTCATTCGCCTCTCGGGTCTGTGAACATCACCCAAGAGACCGCCCCCCCCCCCAGGACCTTGTTCTATACGTCGTTAAGAAAACGAATAGACAGCCCCACATGAGCAATAACCGAACAAACAGGTGCAGACCAGTAAGAAAATTTTGCATATGAGCTATTTTTATTGTCAAAATTTCTGGAGCCCCAATGGGGCTACGTTAGAGAAATTGGAGCCCCTAGGGGAGAACCTAGAAAAACCTTTCGCCTAGTTTCTTCTCCCCAGCCTAAGAAACTAAAATGTCAAAAGGTCACCCAGTGCTTTGGCCACGCGGTCTGCCCCCAAGGCCAGCCGTCCCCACCCCAGTCCCTGTCCTCGCCTCTGGCCACTGCGCCGCGCACGGCCACCTGTTGCTGCCCTGGCGCCCAGAGCTGAGTCGCAAACCGCCGCTAGAGTTCGTTCTAATTCCCCGGAGCGGAGACTGGCCGGGAAGCCCCGACGCTCCGAGCCTGCTAATCCTTCGGGCGGGCGGGGACTCCGCGGAGCCTCCCAGCCCCAGGCTCCCTTTGTTTTCTGGCTGCGCTGAGACTGTCAGAAGTAGACCCCAGACAGCGTCCCTTGGCCCCGGCTCCGCTCGTGCGCGCTTGCGCCCAACTCACACCGGGAAAGGCTGAAGAGTCGAGATGCCCTTGGAGGGGAAATGGGTCCGTCCGGGCAGGAATGCAAGGTGCAGACAGGTTGCCCGTGAGATTCCGAAGCGTCCCCTGGATCCCGAATTCCTCAGGGCTCCTTAGCGTAGCAGAGCTGCAGGAACGCCGCGCCCAGAACGCAAGCTCACCGCACCGAGGCCGCCCGCCAAGGGCGGCGAGATCCCGGCCGGCTGGTGCTCTAAAACGCCCGAGGGGAGCCAGGGGGCGGCGGTTAGGGATCCCTTCCCGCCGGGAGCGCCGGAGTCCCAGTTCCGAAAGTGACCCGCCCTGCTTCCGAGGGACTTCCCTGCGAGCGCCGCAGGGGTGTGCATTTCTCCGAGTCTGAGAGTCCCAGCGAACGCCGGCCCGACTAGAGTTTAAGTCAGCTCCCGGGGCGTCTGTTTGTTTATTGGCTCTTAAGGGAAAAAGTTTGAGGATCTTTAACCAACCTCAGACCTGGCGCAAGCGCAAATCTCCGAGTCTCCCCAGCAAAAGCCATCTAATTTCAAGTCGTTATATAAGTGGGGGCTCTTTCTCACCCTCCCTACCCCAAGCCCTCTTATTACTATTCCAGGAGCAAAACGTAACTCGCTTAAAAAAAAAATTTTTTTTAAGTTATTATTTCCCTGAGCCCGAAGACGCGGAGAAAGGGCAGACAGCGCCCTGGGCGCGTGGCGGCCCCACCCGCGCGCGCCGCCCCTGGAGCCGAGAGAGGGACGCGGGGTCTGGGGGTGCCGCCGGCTCAGGGCCAGCAGCCGCGCCCCGCAGTCCCTCCGTCTGCCACTCCACGTGGTCAGGATCAACAGTTTGTTGAGCTCATCAGTGACACCTTGAACTTTTCATAAAGAAAATGGGTATTGCACCGGGAGGGTTTGGCCGCGGCCGCCGGGCCGGGTCGTGCTTAATATTCAATGATCTCGCTCGCGCCTCCCCCTCCTCCCCTCGCAGAAATTCCTCCGAGTCCGTTACTGGGCTCAGACTTTTAAGTTAATTTACTGCCCCCCCCCCCAACCTCGGCTAGTAACCAGCGCCTTTAGGGCCAGCCTCCCCCCACCCAGCTCCCGCCTGAAAATGACATTTCGCCGGCGTCTCCGGAGGGGGCTGAATTTCACTTTGTAACTTTCTGCGGAACCCGAGCCCGGGTGGCAGCTCGGGTGGTGGTATCGTATGCAAATACGCATGCTGACGTTACAGATCATGTGGGTTTTGGCGTAGATTCCCCACTGATCGAGACATTTTTTTTCCCCTTTTTTTTTTCCCCTTCTTTTTTTTTTTTTTTTTTTCTTTTTAAAATTTTGGCCACTGTTCCCCGTACGGGGGCTTTTCCTGTCCGTCTGTCTGGCAGGCTGGCCGTGCCCCTCTTTCCCACGGAGCCCGAGCCCGGCGCCCGGTGGGGAGTGGGGAGTGGGTGGGGGTAGCCAGCAGAGTTCCATTTTGGAACGCCCGTGCCGCGTCTCCGCGCTCCCAGCCCGGGTCCCCGCGTCCCCAGCCCCGGCGCAGGTAAGAAACTTCGCCTCGGCGCCCGGCACCCCCCGCCCGGCGCCGCCAGCCCCGAGCCCCGCACGCCGGGCGCCGGCCACTCCAGCCCAACTTTCCCACCGCCGCCGCCGCCGCCGCGGCTCCGAAAATGTGTTGTTAATGGGACTTGGCCGCGTTTGTGATTGGAAGAGGGGGGTGCGGGGGGGGGCGGTGCGGGCCCTTTTTGCGGGTGGGAGAAAATAAGAGGATCCGGAGGGGGGGGCGATTTTTTTTTTAAGAGTTTTGATTACAAGTTTGGATAAATGGGAGCCAGACCGAGGAGGAGGAGGAGGAGGAAAAACATGTCTACGTTTCCCTATGTCGACATAAGCCACAAAAAAATATGGCGTCCGCTTTCGACAGGGCGTTACGTAGACCCGACTCTGTTTTTATTTATTTATTTCGCGGCCGTCTCCCTCCCTCCGTGGCCCGCCGCGGCGCTTTGTGCAAACGGGGCAGGTCCCGCGGGGACTCCGGCGGGACGTGGCCCGGCCCGGCGGGGTGGGCAGGCAGGGGGGCTGCGAGTGCGAGCGGCCCTCCCTCCCCCGCGCTCCCCTCTTCTCCCCTCTCCCGGTGACGATTCGCCGTACTGGGGTGGCAGGAAGCATGACGCCGTGGGTTGAGGCTGCCTCTGCTCTCGTCGCCGCCGGTGGCTGCGGGCGGCCGCGGGAGCTACCTGCCGGGGGCAGGGCCGGAGCGCGGCGCCGGCCCCCACGCCCGGCTCAGGTGGCGGGGCGCCCGCGCAGGGGACCGGCGGGGAGGGGGGCGGCCGGGGGTGGGGGATGGCGGTGGCCCCGCTGCCCGCCGCCGGCCGGCCCACGCCCGCGGCCGCCTCTGCCAGCCGAGCCCACGCTCGCCCCCGGAGCGGCAGCTGGCGCTGGCGTCCGCCCCGCGAGAGAGAGGTTCATCTTTGTTGGTGTTGCGGCGTCTTTGTGGCTTCCGCGGGACTTGGTGTCCTCGCCTCTGCCAACTTGCCCTTTCCCCGGCCGCTGTGCAGGAGGCTGCGGAGACGGAGAGGAGCGGAAAGTTGGGAACCAGTGAGCATCCCAGGACGGTCCCCTTGGCCCCCGCCGCTGTGCGGAGCTCGGAGGGAGGCGGAGGGTGGCTCGTGAGGCTGGGGAGAAAACTTGGGGAAGCCAAGTTGTGATTTGCTCGGGCTTCCACCTGATTGATCGGCTTCAAAGCCAGTGGGGTCTCTGCGTTCCGCTGTTCGGGGACGGCCTTTTGTTTGTCCGGAGTTGGGGGCGGAGGGGAATAATGACTTTCCCTGGACCCATCTCCTTTGAAAGACGCATTATCCCGCTGGCCCGGGGGGCGGTCCACTGAGTCTTGGCAGGCCCTCGAGTTCTTCCCTACCTGGTCCCTGACGACCGATCGCCGTCTGTCCAAGTCAGCAGCTCTCCGGGTCTGAGGCAGGCCCCCTTGGGCAGGTTTTGGAGGGGCAGGAATCCCTCCCCTTCATCCTTGGATAGCTCAGACCTCCCACACTTACCCCCTTAAAACACCACACACTCTCTCTCTCTCTCTCTCTCTCTCTCACTCCTTTATGTAGAGCAGAAATTAATGCCTGTTGTAGTGAAGGGGGTGAGCTTCTGAGAGCTCTTCAAGCCTTCAGTCAAAAGGTGATTTTCTATTTATGAGGGCCCTAAGTTGAAGCAGTTCAGTCCCAGGGCAGTAATGTCAAAAAGCATTTGGATGACAACCAAGTGGAATAAATATCTTGTAAAATGGCATGTTTAAAAGTAAAAATAGATTAATGGAGCCCTCAAGTGCTTGAATGGAACTAACATAAAGGTTTGATTCAAGTTTAAAGGGAAAATTATATAAAGCTGTATACACATCTTCTTTTAAGGCAGGGCGCCGAGGGAAATCTACAAGTAAGATTGAAATGCATCGCTGACAGGAACCGGACCTGGGATCTGTGGGAATTTTGTGGGTGCTGAAAAGCCAGGCTTTGATTGTTCCTGTGCACTGTGCCCCTTCTGGCTCCGTTTGATGTCAGTGGGGATGCACCCAAAGTTAACAGCTCTTTGGGGGAAAATCAGAGGCCAGGGATTTAGGGTAAATCTGATATATTAACCAAGCCCCATGGAAAGGAAGAGATAAAATGACAAGGGTTTGTTGGTACTCGAGGGTATTGTGATGAAATAAATGCAGGGTATCTTGACCTGCGGAGAGGTGACCCCCACCCCCGGTGTCTCATCTCCATCAGGGCCATGTGATTGAGTGGGACGCCACGCACTTGACAAAGAGAATAATGACAGTGTTCGATCACGGTTGCTAACATTTACTGTTTTAGTGGGCCAGGCACAATGCTTTCTATTCCGGGTGCTTTCTCATTTAATTCTCACCGAAACCCTGTGAGATAAGGACTGTTAATATCTCCAGTTTGCAGTTGAGGAAACTGAGGCTCAGAGAAGTGAAGAGATTTGCCCAAAGCTGCAGAGCAAAAAGGGAAGCCAGTATGCAAAGCCAGGCCTTGGTTCTTTGCCTTCAACACTCCCGTTATGGCAGCTCCGGGATAGGGTAAGTCCTCGTTAGTATGGAAAAGTAAAGGGACAGATGTAGGTTTGAAAAAGGAGGAAAGGTGACCCCTGCCCTGGAGTCTGAACTCCAGAATTTTCCTGGGCTTCATTCCTTTATTCATTTATTTAGCAACTGTGTGTTGATCTGTTTGTTCATTCAGCAGCTATAATAATCATCCTGGGAAGAGTGTGGTCATTAACCATTTTTATAGGCCAAGAACTCTTATAAGTGCTTCTGGTTACTTTGTCTTCATGACAACCCTGTGGGGTAAGTACTGCCGTTCTGTCCCTTTTATAGATGAGGAAGCAGAGGCACAGAGAGATCTCCAACTTGCCCAAGGCCCAACAGTTAGGAAGTGAAGTGCCAGACCCCGGAACACGCTCGCTTCAGGCTCCAGCGCGCTGCTCTAGACATTATAGAGATGCTGAGGATGTAGAGCCCCCTAACCTCAATGCAAAACACTGCCTCGGGCCCTGGGAGAGGCTGGCAGGATCCAGATGCCCCCTACCCCCTAGGAATCTGAGCAGCGGGCAGGCCAAATCAAGCAGGATTAACTAAGTGCTGTAATTGAGAAAAGCGCAATGCAGGGCGTAATTGCTGTGCTCTGGGGAATCGTGGAGGATTTCGTAAAGGGGGTAGCGTCTGAACTGACCCATGGGATGAGGAGGGACAGTGTCTGGAGGTGCGTTGGGTATGACTGAATTCATCCGTTAGCTGCAGAAATCCTAACCGCTGGCCACTTAAACAGAGGGGGCGTCCTTGTGTCAGTCAACCAGAAGGGTGGGTGGGACGATGTGCCACTGGGGTCCCAGGCTCTGTCTTTCCGCTTTGCCATTCTTAGGTACAGGCCTTTGGCCCCAGGTCTATGTTCTTGAGGTGGGAAGGTGGTTGCTGTGGCTCCAGGCTTCACATTTGCCTTCCAGGAAAGAGAAAGCAGGATGAGTGAGGCTTAGAACTTTTACCTAGTGTGGCTTTACTGTTAATGTGGGAAGAGGTGCCTCTCAGGGACTTTTGTCCTTAGCTCGTTGGCCAGAACTGTGCCGCCTGGCCACCCAGGGAGGGACAGTCGTGTGTTTTGGGGTAGGTACATTGCTGCCGTGAACAAATTGGGATGGATGGTGCAATGGTTATTGAGTCGGCAGACACAGCGTGTGTGGCCTAAGAGGAGAGGAAGGAAGGTTTTCCCGGCGAAGGCAAAACCACGTCGCTGTGCCTGTTCTGAGGAGGTGGAGAGGGGGATGCAGGGAAGGTTGTGCAAAGAGAGGATGCCCAGACTTGGGGGTGGACGTGGAGGAGGTTGGCTTTTAATGCATAGGTATCGGGGAGCTATGGCAGGTTTCTGAGGGATGTCATGTGTTTAGGAAGGTAAGACTGACAGCGATGTGCCGTGTGCAGACAAATCAGCTTGGTTCTTATTTAAAATAAAATGAGTTCTGGAAAGTTTGGGACCAAGGGACCAGTTTTGCCTTAGGGCAGGCAGGAAGAAGACCGAGTGCAGTAAGAAAGGAAGGAAGGATGGGGAGATGTCTTTTAGGTCCTGCCAATAGGAATCCAAAGTTAACCTGATGTTAGTCAGCTTTTACCAGGCGGTAACTAGCTCTGCCTTATCAGATCTCTGTTAGTGGAGCTGGAAACCGGGGAGATAGGTACAGTTACTCCCCAAACACTACGCTTGGTCTTCCTCCTGACCCTCGGACACCTGGGTCCTACCTGCATCAGAATAACTTTGGTCATGACCCTTCACCCTTGCTTTATTTTTTTAGGATTTATTATTTATTTATTTATTTTAAAGAGAGCAAGAGAGAGGGAGAGAGAGAGCGCGCGCACGAGCGTGTACATGTGCGCACGGGCAGGAAGGGGGTGTGGAGAGAGTCAGAATACTGAGCAGACTCCCCCAGTGAGCATGGAGCCCAAAGCAGGGCTTGATCTCATGTCCCTGAGATCGTGGCCTGAGCCAAAATCAAGAGTCAGACCCCTCACGGACTGAGCCACCAGGCGCCCTGCTTCACCTTTGCGTTAAATCAGGGAGATGCAATCAGAGGGCATCAGAGGGCCTTCTGTCAGGTTTCCCACTCTGGATTCTTCCAGCAAGACTCACGTCCCTGATTCTCTGCTCCTGTGGTTAGCTTTATGACTTTGGGCTGTTACTTGCCTCGCTGAACCTCAGCTTCCACATCCCAAACACGGAGATTGCTCCAGTAGCCGCCTTACGGGTTGTTGTGCAGCTTGAGAAGAAACTTACGAAAGGGCTTAGCATAGCGCCTAACACCGTGTTCAGGACACGTCTGCTCTTGTCACCGTCATCACGCCCAGATCATCACGGCCACTGCCTCATGCTTCAGGCATGTGACTCCCCGGTCTCCCTGAAGTGCCAAGTGATTAACACAGGGGATGTTTATCATTGATTCCAAGAACCCTAGTGTCCCCATCTCATTGCGTGGTCCTCCCTCCTCCCCCACTGAAACAGACAGCCTTCCCGGAATATCGCAGGGAGACCCTGGGGCAGTGCTCAGGGTCTGTAATGTGCTGTGTCATGGTCAAATCCAGACAGCGCGGTTCTGAGAGGATGCTCGGCTACTCACGTCCCCCGTGGTAGACAGTAAAGTAGACATTGCTTTTAGTATTGACAAGGTAGTTTCGTTTTTAACTGGAAAAAAAAAAATCCTTCCTGCTTCCCCTCCCCCACCCTTCTGTAAGGCCCCCCACCCTACATCAAACAGGTTGTGATTTTAAGAACATCCACCCACGATCTGTTTCCTGTTCCTAGGCTTAGAGTCATGCATTTGAGAGGGGTTAGTTGGCAATGGTGTGAGTGTGAGTGTGTGTGTGTGTGTGTGTGTGTGTGTGTGTACACATAGGCACATGTGGACCCCCACGGAGAGAAACGGTCCTGACAACAGTACATCAGTTTCCACCCAGACTTTCAAATGGAATTTAAAAAGGCCAGAGCCAGAACCAGTTTTCTGGCTGACACCTCGCTTTACCCCCCTGGTGAACAATTCACCTGTTAAAAGCCACAGTTCACACACTTTCTTCCTCCTTCTGCCCCCCTGCAACCCTCTAGTACCAGAAACACTTACTGGAGATTAAATCTTACGACACAGTGTTTCACTGCCATAGTAGTTACCACTGCGAATCCGCAGTGAATGAAGGCTTGTGCTACTCATCCATGGGGGAGCGATGTTGAGGAGTGTGACCCGGGCATTCGCTTTGGTGGAAGAGATCTGTGGTATGTTTTGGGGGCACAGAGGCTTGGTTTGGGATGGAAAAGTGAGAAGCATGTGATGGGTTTACTTCGGGATTTAAAGCCATGCTGGGTTTGCCCTGCAGGGGGAAACCAGCAAAATCCTGGGAACCATTTGCTGTCGGGTTCAGCGTGGGGAGTGGATTCATGCATCCCCAGGGCCTCAGAGAGAAGCCAAATTGAGTTCGCTCCTTCTTTGGGAGGGAATCCTCCCTGTTGGGGGCCCAGGACAGACTCTGTGGGAGAGAGAAGGAGCCTGCGATTGAGAAGGGAGGAGGCAAGACGTGAGTAAGAGTTCTTGGGCTACAAGATCTTGTTGGTCTGGTGGGGAGGCTGCCACTGCAGCTTCTAGACTCCAGAACATCCGCGGAAAATGGAGGAAGGCCCAGGAGTCTAACCTGAGGAGGGAGCACGCCTGCACCTATGCACGGGTTGTGCAAACACGAGGGTTGGAATCAGTGCTGCAAAAGAACCCTCCTCCGTGGGGCTGACTTTCGTGCCCGCCCCCAGCTGTCTCGGCCCTCACCCCCCTGCCTCGTCTGCTCTGACTGGTGAGATGGAACGATGACAAAGTTCCCTATACACCCAGCCACACTGCAAACACATGGTGTTGCCGCCTGGAGAACAGCAACACGCCCCCAGCTGGAACGCCTCCTATGTACCAGGCACTGTGCTGAACACTTTCCTCTCACTGTGGCGTTCATTCAGTTGTGACCATGAGGAGTGATTTGAGAGCAGGAGTGTTGCCCCATTGCAAAGACAGGAAACCAGAGCTCAGAAAGGTCAGGTTCTTGCCGAAGGTCACAGAGAGAAGGTGGCCAAGTCCGGATTCCAACTCAGATCGGTCTGATCCCAAAGCCCGTGGATGCTCTTCGCCGGCTTCTGGAGGCCGGGAGGAAGTATGGGGAGAAGGGACGGTTTCAGAATGCGCTTCTGGGCAGTCTGATTGCTTTTCTGCTGAAGGGGCGTAGGGGTGTGGGTGTGCATGCATGAGTAGGGGTGTGTGTGTGTGTGTGTGTGTGTGTGTGTGTATGTGTAAGTTTAGTCACAACAGAAGAGATTTCCAAACCCGCGCTCGTTATCCTTAGTCCCCCAACTCTCCCTCGCCCCCACCCCTGCTCCAAGAAAGACAACTCTTAAACCTCCGTCAGGGTCTGTGACGGAACATTCTTCAGGGGGGCACTGCACCCTCTCTACCCCCTCCCTGCGTGTTAGGAAGAAGGAATCCCAAGGGGCTGCAAGCTGCACTTGGGGACCGAGGAGACTCTGGGCGCTACTTTGGAGATGCTGAACACCCTCGCCAGCCAGTGGGGGAAGGAGATGGAGAGAGCAGGCGATGGGAGGGTGGAAATGGCTGTGTTGCTGTTTTTATACAATAAAAGAGGATCATTGTAATTGGGAGCCCTTGAATCATAACACGTCTGCCTATGGCTCTCTCCAGCTGCAGAGCCATTTAGTTAAATAGCACACAGAAACCTCCTTTCAGCCGGTATTACTTTCCTGCTGTTCTTAAAATACAAGACTGAGCTGAACTGCGGTAACGACAAAGCCATCTCAGGCTCCCCCAGCCCCCGGGTGTACCCGGAGCCCCCACGGAATCTCCCTGGCCCGTGGAGGAGGACATTTAGAAATTCTTTTCATTTGGACTGCACCCTTGCCTTTTTGGAAACAGCTCCTTTAAGATATTTGCACACAGTCTAGTGAGAGCTAGACGTCACAGCCAGGTTGTTTGGAGGTGGGGGGTGGTCCAGAAGGGGCAGAGAGCGGCCAGCGTGCCAGTGCTGGTAGGGATGGGGTGTGTCTGTGCCTTTCGTTGGGGGCAGTGGGAAATGGAGAGATATGGACAGACAGCTAGAAGCTGGAAAAAGAGATTGCCCCTGGCCAAGAAATTTAGGGGAAGGGACTCTCCCGGTGGCTCCTGGCAGGAGCAGAGAGAACCAGAGACCCTCCCCTTCTCTCCCTTCCCCTCCCCTAAGAGAGCGCTGAGGGTTCATTATCCCGTAGAAAGGCCTGCTACTTTCTTCTGGGGAACTTTGTGTTACAGAATTAGTGACGAGCATGCCATGAACTTCTGCCAGAGCCAGGCCATTCCGGAGGAGCTGGGAGACTTCACATTGTTTCCAAGAGCAAGGGCGCTTGGGCCCACGGGGCCACAGAGTGGAAACTGTTGGGCTCATTCCGAGGGTTAATGGTAGACATTGTGAAGATGGAGGGCTGTATTCGGCACTGTGACATTGAACGTGGCCTGACTTCAGCACTTTCGGAAATGGGATTTATGGGTCTTCCGGTACAAAGTCTAATGTCCTCTGGGATCTCCGGAGGCGGATATTGGGGAGCGGGGGATGAGTCTCATAGCAACATGGTGTACTAGTAGGATCGGGGAGTATTCCAGCTGAAAGAAACTCCAGGGCGCACCGAGTCCATCTGAGGGAAACTGAGGCCCAGAGAGTTTAGCCCATTCACCCAAGATGACATGATCACCTGCCAGTAGATCACTCATCCTCGTCTATATGGTCGAGCTCACAGCTCTTGTACCCTGGCGCCTTCCCTAACTACTCTGTGGTTTCTGTCTGGCCAGCAAATGCTCAGCACCTGCTGGAGGAGGAAAAGGGCGTCCTGGCCCGCAGGAAGGTTTTGGTCATGGGGCACTTAGCAACCACGGTTGTCCTCATACTGACGTGGTAGGCGCAGTGCTGAGCACCCTTTGTGTGTCAGCTCATGAACGTCCTAAGAGATAGAAGAACTCTCTTATCTCCTTTTAACAGGTGAGGAAGAGCAGAGCAGGAAGCCCTTTGTCCAAGGTTTCTGGGAGCCAGGCAGCCTTCTCCCGCACCTGGGGCTCCTCCGGCACGGCCACGTGCAGCCTCTCCTGCCCTCCGTGCACCTGGGGCTCCGCTGTCCCCGATTAGAACTTGTGGCCGTGCATTTGGGGCTTGACACGGGGCTTCCTCGCACATAGTTTCCCCAAACCCCCCAGTTTATTGAATGCCACCGTGTCTAGGCTCCTCATACTGTCACCCCACAGCCCAAGTCGTTAGTCCAGTGATCCAGCCGAGCAGGGGGTGTGAGGGCGGAGCTGGGACTCCAGCACAGGCCGTGGAGCCCAAGCCTGGAACAGTTTTAGCCCCATCAGCCATGCTGCAGCCATAACGTGCTGATGGGGGGGGGGGGGTCCTCTGTGGGCAGGGACAGGTCACTTAGGGACAGCGAATCACCCTAAAAGTTCCCCTAAATTTAAAGGAACTGGGGCACTTGAGGCAACTTTCAACTGAGCATTAGATACTTATTTGAGATATTAAGAAGTACCAGTTATCTCTCACGAAACAAACCGAGGGTTGCTAGGGGCAAGGGGGTAGGGAGAGGGTGGTGGGGTTATGGACATTGGGGAGGGTATGTGCTATGGTGAGTGCTATGAAGTGTGTAAGCCTGATGATTCACAGACCTGTACCCCTGGGGCAAATACTACATTATATGTTAAAAAAAAAAAAAAAAAAAGAAGTACCAATTACAGGCACACCTGGGTGGCTCCGTTGGTTAAGTGTCTGCCTTCAGCTCAGGTCATGATCCTGGGGTCCCGGGATCGAGCCCTGCCTCAGGGCTTCCTGCTCTCAGGGAGCCTGATTCTCTCTCTCCCTGTCTCTCCCCCATCTTGTGCACGCCCTTTCTCACTCCCTCTCTCTCTCTCTCAGATAAGTGAATAAAATCTTTAGAAAAAACTACCAGTTATAATATATGGGGTGCTGTGGGCCAGGCCCTGTGCAGCTGTGTACACAGGTGTTAGCATTAGCCTGTATTTTAAAGGAACGTAAGGTATAACGTATATCCCTTAAAACTCGCCCATTTATAAAGTGTACAACTAGGTGATGACTGGTGTGTTTACAGCTGTACAGCCATCACAACCATCTCATCTTAGAGCATCTCCATCATCTCAGAAGGAGATCCAGTGCCCATTAGCCCTCACTGCCCAGCCCCCTCTGCAGCCGCCCGTCCCCAAGCCTTAACAACTGAATCTGCTCTCTGTCTCTACAGGCCTGCCCTTGCTGAGCACTCCATACAGGAGAAACTGTATAAATGCCTGGTCTTTCGTGTCTGATTTCTTTCACTTAGCATAGGGGCTTGTCCGTGTTATGGGATGCATCAGGACCTCATTGTTTTCACGGTTCCGTAGTATTCCAATATGCGGCCGTGCCTGCGAGGGCCGCCGTAAAAAGTACAGCAGACCCAGTGGCTTCAACAACAGACATTTATTTTCCCATGGTTCTGGCAGCTGGATGTTCAAGATCAAGGTGTCAGCACATTCGATTTCTTCTGCGGCCTCTCTCCTCGGCTCGCAGATGGCCGCCTTCTCCCATGGCCTCATGTGGCCTTTCCTCGGTGCATCCCTGGGGTCCCTCTGTGTGTCCACACTTCCTCTTTGAAGGACACCAATCAGGCTGGATTCTGGCCCACACTCATGGCTTCATTTTAACTTAATTTCCTCTTTAAAGGACCTGTCTCCAAATACAGTCACGACCGGAGGGACGGGGGGTAGAGCTTCAACGTGTGAATTGAGGGGGGGGGGGATACAGGTCAGCCCCTTTTTTGTTTGTCCATCCACCTGCCAGTAATTGGGTTTCTGTATTCGGGGCTTTGGAACAATGCTGCTGGGAACACTTGGGTGCGATCTGTATGGGGGTGTGTTTTTACTTCCAGCAGGAAAAACCTGGGAGTGGAATTGTTAGGTTAGGTGGTCCCTTTATGTTTAACCTATTTTTTTTTAAGATTTTATTTATTTATTTGAGAGAGACAGAGAGAGAGAATGAGCAGTGGGGAGGGGCAGAGGGAGAGAGAGAGAGGGGCAGACTCCCTGCTGAGTGGAAGCCTGACATGGGGCTCATCCCAGGACTCTGAGATCATGACCTGAACCAAAGGCAGACGCTTCAATGACTGAGCCCCCCAGGCGCCCCTATGTTTAACTTTTTGAAAAATTACCAAACTGTTCTCCACAGCGGCAGCACCATCTCACATTCTCTGCAGCGGGGCAGGAGGGTTCTGGTTTCTCCAAGTCTCCACCAATCCTTGACTTTGCCCTAAGCCGCATTTTACAGGTGAGGAAACTGAGCACGGCGTAGGGAGGGTCAGTCCTGTGGCTCTAGGGCAGAGGTGCGGGATCACAGGCCAGTCTGACCAGGAGACTACCCTGGGCCCGGACTAGGGTGAAGCAGGAGGCCTGGCTCCTGCACGCGCGGGGCCCGCACTGGAGAGGAAGTGCTCCCCTTCAGTTTCGTGTCCTTGGGTGGCTAGTTGGCCGCCTGCCTCAGCCCTGTCCTTGCCCTGCCTCTAGCCTGCTCCCTGCATGTAGGGGACTATGCTCAGTGTTGGGAGCAGGGGGCGGGACACAAAGCTGACCAAGCCACAGCCCCTGCCCTGGAGGAGCTCGTGGGCTGGGCAGTGTGTGCATTTGCTGCTCCACACAGCCGGCCTAGCAGGACTCGCGACGGTGGAGCCCCTGCAACCAGGTCGCTGTGTGAGTCCCAAAGGGGCAGCCCCTCTGAAGTACTTAGCCCAGCACCTGGCACCTAGGCAGTGCCCCAGAAGTGCTGGCTCAGACTGGTGTGTTATCACTGACCTAT
The DNA here is from genome assembly GCF_922984935.1 of Meles meles. Lineage (NCBI taxonomy): Eukaryota > Metazoa > Chordata > Mammalia > Carnivora > Mustelidae > Meles > Meles meles. Next base: position 17,609,273 of record NC_060066.1, on the reverse strand, counting down.
CTCGGACCTTCTGTACGGCGAGGCTAACTCTGGGTCATGAGGGCTATCCTTCTGCCGTGGATCCATGACTAGGGGCCATACCCCTACCCCACCGAAGCAGCCATCACCCAGTGAACAGGCAGTGGCTGGGGGTAAAGGAACAGGCCATCCAGGCTCTCCTCAGACCTGCTGAGCCAGTCCTGGGAGTGGTGGGTCCCATCCATGGAGCCCAGCACCGGCTGTCCTTGGTGTCTGGCAGTCTCTGGCTGGGCTGTCAGTGCTCTGTGTGCGTCCCTGCTACCTCCCAAGCCAGAGTGCGAGTCCTGTGTTTCCAGGTGTGAGAAAAGACCCAATAGATCGTGTGTGGGGCCGAGGTGAACCAGGGAAGAGTGCTTCGGGGCCTTTCTGAGGAACTGGCAGTCCCCTGATTTTTCCCCCAGCTGGGAGAAAGGGCCCTGTCTGTGGCCTTGGTTATAACTAGATCAGCCTGCTGCTTGTTGAGGGCCGGGACAGGTGTACGGCTTGACCTTGCGAGGGGATTCATGTAATCAACCTCAAGATTTCTGGCTATAGAAAAGATATGTGCCGGGGCACCTGGGTGGCTCAGTGGGTTAAAGCCTCTGCCTTCAGCTCAGGTCATGATCCCAGGGTCCTGGGATCGAGCCCCACATCGGGGCTCTCCTTCTCTCTCTGCCTGCCTCTCTGCCTACTTGTAACCTCTGTCTGTCAAATAAATAAAAATATTTAAAAAAAAATATGTGCCACTTACAAAAATGATAGAAATGTGTGGTTCTAAAACACCCAATCTGATCATGTTTCGTTATCCTTCTAAAAACCTCCCCATGTCTATGGTCGTCCAGGAGTCACAAGCCCAAATGCTTTCAGGGGCTTTGCAGGTCGTATACGAGAGTGAAGGAGTGAAGTAGAAGGCGGTGGCAAGTGATGGGAAATGGGTCAAAGTGAAAAGCCTAAACCCAGTCTAAAGGTGTCCAAAATCCTTTTTTTTTTTCCTAATGTGCTTTTCTATCCATTTTAATGAGGACCTCCCCTTTGTCATTTCTAACCCATAGGATCAAGTCCACAAATCCCTGACTCACACATAGCAGCTGTCTAAGAGCTGAGCTCTGCCCACCAGGCACGTTCTGCTATAACCAGTGGGCCCCTTGCCCTGTGCCCCGCACTCCAGCCCAACAAGATTGACCCCTAAACCTCATGTGCCATCCTCTCTCCTTTTCCTTTCCCCCAGAAAGACTCCTCCCCAAACTCAGCAAGACCTACTCATTCCTGCTAGAGGGAGAACTTGTTCCCTCCTCCGAGAAGCAAGTGTGCCATAGAAATAACCCCTTAGAGATCTTAGCATGTTGATTTTTATCCGTCTGCATGTCTGTCTCCTTGAAAAACTTGAAAAACCCCAAGGGAGGGTTTCCTGTTTGTCTCTGTGTTCCCAGCACGAGTTCCCAGCTCAAGGCTGGCCCATTTAGTAGATTCAAAATGAATGTGTCTCGTGTGATTGGACTGTTACAAGGGTGAGTAAAGGACCTTTTCACCAGAGCCTGTGTGGGAGCCTGTGCTCTGGGTCAGGATAGTTAGCCAAATGTGCTGCTGCTCACTGCTGCCCCCGGTGGTGGGTCTAGGACAGTCACTGGACCATTTTGTAACAGGAAGCAGTGCAGGAAGCTTCCGTTCCAGGCTGGTTTTGTCCCACATTCAGGATCTTTGGCCAAACTCTGCCAAACTCCCTGCCTCACTGGCTCCTTCCCACTGCCTCGTCTGGACCTCTGACCCCTGTGTGCGGCCTGGGCCCACTTCCTCCATCTGACTTGTCCGTCCCCTCTGTATCCTCTTGGGAACACGATCTTCACCTTCCCATATGGCACCTACAACAATTTCACAGGTCATGGTGCACGGTCTTTCTACTACTTCCAATAGTATACTGCTTTTTACTTTATTTTATTTTATTTTATTACCCAAGTCTAAACTTGAGACCGGACTCTACTGTCAAGATAATAGGAAGGAAACAAAGTGATTGAATGCCCGCTACATGCCAACCACTGAACCAAGCATATTGTGTACTCTACGTTGTTTTAAATTATTTAATTCTCCCAACAACCCCAGTTGGTAGATGTTTTTATACCTATTTTACGGATGAGGAAATTGAAGCATCAAGAAATTAACCTAGCTGAGTTATACAGGAAATGGTGGAGCTGGGATTTCGAGCCAGGTCTCAATGACATTGGGCCCCAGGGACTTGCCACAGCACGATGCTGGAGTGTTAGGTAAAAAGTATTCAGAGTCTGTGTGGGGATGCCTGGCTGGTTCTGTTGGAAGAGCGTGCAACTCTTGATCTCAGGGTCATGGGTCTGAGCCCCATGATGGGTGTAGAGATTGCCAAAAAAAAAAAAAAAAAAAAAAAAAAATCTGTGTCTGTGTTAAATGCCTGAGCAGATGGGATACCAGGGACACTAGTTGTATATTGCCTTCTAGAGTTTAAGATTTTGCTTATGAAAAGCTGCAAGTTAGCCTTACTACCAGGAGCATCTTCTTCCTTTCCCTTACGAGGTGCCTCTTGGCACTCATATAGCTTCTCATTCCCAAGATACATGTCCTCTTGCAGTTTTGTCACCAATTTTTCCCCCACTCTGGGGATGGAAGGAAAAAATACCTGTCACGAGAGAGATGGCCACAGTTAGTAAATCTCAACAGTCTTGCTGGGCCATCGTATGCAATGGGAAATTGGTCTCCCTGAGATTTCAGTCTGGTGCAGAAGGACTGGCCATTCTGGGACAAACGTGCATGAACCCTCTGGAATGGTACTGAATAAAGATACAGGAGCAGTCAAGTTAGGCTAACTGATGATGCCATGACAAGGAAGCCTCCAGATCCCACTGCCTTAACAGAGCAAGGCTTATCTCTTGCCCTTGGGAAGTGCGCTGAAGGCCAGCAGCTCGTCAAGGTAGCTCTCTTCCAAGCTGGGACTTAGGGATCAGGTGGCCCGGATCCACATCATTTGAAGCAATTGGCTTTCAGGCTGGAGCATAGGAGAAGAAAATTAAAGGGTCCCCTACACACTCTTTAAAGGTATCACCTCTCTTCACAGGACCCCACCTAATTGTAGGATGCTGGAAAACCAGGGGGTAGCGGGTGGTATGTGAATGTTTGGTGAGTTATTTCTATCCCGTGAGGCCCAGGGTTGGGGCTGTGATACTTCAGCAAGTCATTGTTCCTCTCAGCCTTGCCAAGTATTGGGGAGTAAAGAGGATCGGTGGCAAAGCCCAGACTCGAACACAGCTTCCTAACACTTAGTCCAGCACCATTTTGGCTTCTAAGGACAGTGCTCAATTGTCCCGCCCAGTGGGTTGTGGAGGAGGAGTCCTGATGCTCAGAAGGCCCCTGCAAACATTAAAGATAGAAAATGTTTGCAACATACTTGCCTTTCCTATATTTCATGGAAGACTATTACAATTCGGTTTGACATTGAATGTCCAGTGTGGCCTAAGGAAAATGAACTTGAACGAGCCCACACGTACCCCCAAGCACCCAAGATGCCAATGCAAGGGTAACTCTGATAGCCAGTGTTTATGTCGAGCATGCAATGTACCAGGCAGAGTCTCAGCTCTATGTGGATTCATATATGTGCTCCACCCAACTTCCCGAGAAGGTCCTCTCACTCTCCTCCTGAGAGAGCCCTGCTTATCTGCATGCAACAAACGAGGAGCATCAGAGGCTCTGGGAGGTGACATGGCGGTGAAGCCCAACTTCACAGGCAGCTCTAGCTGATTCTCACCCCAGCATTCAATTTGTGGGGTTGGGAGTATGTGGAGGGATGCAGGAAAGGCCAGGGAGTAAGTAGCAAAGCTATTCACGTGAGTCATTGAATGCTTTGGGGGTATGCAAGCATGCCTCTTCATTCCAAGGTGTGCGGAAAGTGTTCTGGAAGCTGGCCACTTTGTCTATCCGTACAGGAAGTAGTCAAGCCCCTACTTTGCATCAGACGCCATGCTAAATACTAGGGCTTCTACAGTGGTGGACGAGATACTGCTTTTAATCTGGGTTTGATATATTCCTCTATGGAACTTTCTAGATTTTAAAAAAAATATGTCCTTGAAAGATCATGTATTTGAGTTCTGGCTTCAAAGACATGGCATGTGGCTGCTGGGCTCTGCCTGGAAAGTCGGGCTCTTCAACCAGTCAGTCCTTCGATTAACCAGCCCAGCCTCTGCTGGTTACCGACTGTGCACTAGTTTGTATCTCAGTCGGCCAACCAATAATAAAGCCAACATTTGAGATTACCTAGTCCGACCCTCTGAGGTTTTGTCCTTTTTTTTTTAAGATTATATTTATTGATTTGACAGGGAGAGAGCACAAGCACGGGGAGTAGCAGGCAGAGGGAAAGGGAGAAGCAGGCTTCCCATAGAGCAGGGGGAGCCTCATGAGGGACTCGATCCCAGGATCCTGGGATCATGAGACCCAAGCTGAAGGCATTGCTTAACCAGTTGAGCCCCGCAGGCGCCCTCTCTGAGGTGTTTAGTAGAGGAAACCAAGGCTCTAGGATGTGAAATGCTCAAGGCCCTTCTTCTTTAAAATGTTTCAATATCAAAGCTCCCTCCAGAATAACAGCTTCTACCAATGATACAAAAAGTGTTCCTCCCTCTTCTGCACTTCCATTGTGAATGTTAAGGATACAGTGTTTTGCCTCTCATAGGCACTTGACACCTTTGATCTTAGGCCTTTTCACTAACCTAGTGCCCAGGGCGGGTAAGCTGATAGCCTCATCTCCCGCCTCACCCCAGACTTGAGGTGTGGTTAAGGGAGCCCCCATTCTTCCCTTCATCACAGAGAAGGTAAAGGACACGTACACGTACAACATCAGATTATTAGCAGTGGGACCTGGGCTAGAATCTTGTGCTTTTTTGCTTGTGCTTCACTCTGTGTGTGTGTGTGTGTGTGTGTGTGTGTGTGTGTGATTTTCTTGCTTGTATGTTCAGTATTCAATTTTTATATGAAGTTCTCTGCCAAAACTAATCATTTTAGACTTCCAGGGTCAGGAGGTGGTGGCAGGGGGAGATATACATAGAGACGTATGTCTATGAAACGGTTTTGGAGAACTTCACATTTTTTCGCTCAGGGTTTAAAGTGTGGCGTTTGGGCCCCCAGAAAGTAATAGTGTGACTTGGTTATCTCCTGGGAGGGGAGGACTTGGTTTTCATGATGCTGGTAATCCGATAAGGGAACCTGCAGGGTTCCATCTCCCTGACGGTGAGCAGCTTTCTGTGTAGGTGACCGGGCTGGATCCTGGGGTGTGGGCAGCCTCCCTCATTCTGGGATTCTGGAGGAGTCCTGTCCTCCTGCCGCCCACCAGCCTCTGCTTTGCATGAATAACAGGCATTTGAATTTACTGATGAGAAGAACAAAATGCTTTTGACTCCTCTCACTCATCTGGAACAGCTGGAATCCATGTGTATTGCCGGTCAGATGAACTTGACCGCGGAAGACACCAGCCATCATTATGCCTCACCCCGGCTCCCTCCCATCCTGCCCTCCTCCCCCTCCTGGGTTCACGTGGGCCCCTAGCTTTTCTGCTCTGCCAGGCACCCTGCAGGGAAGCTGGTGGCAGGCCTACAGCGCCTTCTGGGAGGGGTGCTAGACAGCACAGCAGAGCCCCGAGCTGCGGCGGCCACCCGTCGTGCAGAGTAGTTGCTCAGTAAATATTTGTGGAATCTCTGAAGCAGGCAGCACCCCAGAGCCCCCCGTGACCCAGATCCGGGACACAAGCTGTTGGAGATTGGGCACACAGGCCATTTGTTCTGGCAACGAATGAAACCTCTTGGCCCCGTGTGCTGTGTGTAACCCTGAGTGCAGGTGACCAGCAGAGGCTTGCCTTGGTCAGGAGCATAGCTGGTTGTTCCTCCTGAGCCGGTCATTTCCCAAGGAAGGAGAGAGCAGTGGCCTGTGCGGAGGCAGGCTGGGAGGGACAGAGGATGGAAATCACATGACACTGCGGAGCAAACGAACAAAGAACCCAGGGTTCCTTCCCCCAGGTGAAAACCAGGTGAGAGGCTTGCCCGAAGGACTTCAGAAAGCAGAAGAGAAACCTGCAGCTGGAGGTTCTCTGGGGTGTCCACAGGTGCTCGTGCACACACATCCACAACTCAGTACAGCTAAAAAGTTTCATATCTTTGAATCCTTTGTATTGTATACGACTTTAATAGCAGAAAATACACATTGAACTAACGGTTTGTGTCGTAAGTTCTTAGTTAGACAGACTCAGCTCTGCAGATCAAGACTTTCAGTGAATGAGACTATACTGTGTAGTGTTTGTTTAAAATAACAGCCCGTGAGAAAATTCTTAACCCTAGGTTTGCAGAGAGGCTCTATTTATTGCTAATTACCTCCTTCATTGGGGATACCTATCACAACATTCTCAGGGGAATACGGGGCAAAGTATCATTTTTTTTTCTTTTTCTTTTTTTTCTTTTTTTTTTCTTTTTTTCTTTTTTTTTTCCTTTTCTTTTTTTTTCTTTTTTTTTCTTTTTTTTCATTTTATTTATTTTTTCAGTGTAACAGTATTCATTCTTTTTGCACAACACCCAGTGCTCCATGCAAAACGTGCCCTCCCCATTACCCACCACCTGTTCCCCCAACCTCCCACCCCTGACCCTTCAAAACCCTCAGGTTGCCCCAACCTCCCACCCCTGACCCTTCAAAACCCTCAGGTTGTTTTTCAGAGTCCATAGTCTCTTATGGTTCGCCTCCCCTCCCCAATGTCCATAGCAAAGTATCATTTTTAATAAAATAATTACTCGAGTACACATACTCCTACAAATTTCCCATAATGCCCCTTTTTTTGTGAAGTGAGTTTCATAGGTTGGGACTTGACGTCTTTCCTCACGGGCAGGATTGTGACAGGGAGCTTACATCTGGGGACTCTGGGAACACAGGGGGACGCTTTCCTTTCAGAAGAGAACTCGAGAAATTAAGGAAGCGGAGATGTTGGTAGTGTCCTCCACCCCCCAAATGCACATTTGGAGGAGAATATCTATCAGCTCCGGGCAGTGGCTGTCTTTCTGTTCAGATGGGTCGACGTGGAACTTCTCCACTGTTCTGAAATGAGTATGTGGCCTGAAAGAAATTGCAGGCCCAGAGGCGGGTCAGGAGGCCCGGGCGCACCCAGTTCAGCCACCGACTACCTGCTGACTTAAGAGCAGGTCATTCATTCATTCCCTCTAGAGCCTCAGTTTCCCTGCTTGTAACGTGGGTGTGACCCTATGACCTCGGAGTCACTTTCCGTCTCCGAAGTCCGTAAAGTTCTTCTCTGTCTGCTCCAGGTTGGCAAGATCCCTGCAGGTAGGGCGGCCTGTCAGAGGCCCACGGTCACCCTGGCTCCCTCGGAGCGGCCTGTTGACTCAGACCTTTCTGGAAGCCTTGGACAAAAGAACTCGACTTTCCACTGAAATTGCCCATGGAACTATGGTGACGTTTCCTTGGAAAACCCACGTGATGTTGAGCAAGCAGTCTGCTCCACGCAGCTGCCGATAGTCCGAACTCCCAAGGCAGCCACTCTGCAACTGATTTACAGGGAAGCATCGAGAAGGGACGGCCAGAGGGGGTGGACTGGGGGGAGCAGGGGGAGGCAGTGGCTGGAGAGAGGACTGGCAGGTTCTCAGGTCCCGGTGCCTGGCTGGAAAAGTTAATGGGCCACCTCCGTGAGCGGGGCAGAGCTGGCCGGGCCGCCCTCCCAGCCCGCCTGCTCTGGAATGCCGTGTTTATTTACGGCTCTGTGGATCCCTGTTTCTCTTGGGAAATCACTTCTCCCAGGGCTGGGGGAAGCTGGCAGGATGTCTCCAAAGAAGGCTCCCTTCCCCCGCAGCTAGCGCTTGGAGACCCGGGGGTGGCAGCGGGAGAAGCTCTAGAAGAGGAGGAGGGGGGCCCCCCCGCAGGTGGTGCTGGGGATGGCTGCACGGGGAGCCTGGCCGAGCCCCTCTCCTTCCCCGCCCAGAAGGAGGCTGGGGACTGAAAAGTGAAAGCGGCCAAGCAGAAGCAGCCGGATTTCCCTCTCCCCGCCCCCACCCCGCCCCAGCAGACAACCCCAGAATGACGGCAGGAGCAGGGGTGCGAGGGCTCTTAGGTTAGTAGGTGGTGTGAGCCAGACTCGGTGGTTTCACCATCTGGCGTCTTTCTATTCACGGCTGGGATGGTGGCTCCGGGCCCACCTCAGTCACTCCTCCTCGCTTCCTCCAGGGACTCGCGTCTCAGCTCTACTGCTCCGTCCACCGGAGGCCTTCCCCGGAGGGGTGTCCGCTCCCGGCCCCTCGAGACCCCCACGGCTGGCTCTTGGCACTGTCGAACTTTGGGGCTAGCTTGTTCTTGGTCGTGGGGGCTGTCTTGTGCCCCGGGAGGGCACAGCAGGGTCTCCCATCCTCCTCCTCTGGACGGATGCACCTTCCCTCCAGTTAGGACAACCCAGAGTGCCTCCAGATGCTGCCAGATGTTTCCGGGGGTGGGGGGCAAGGCCGGCCCCTCCCTCTGCCAACCATGAGCCCGAACCCCGCTCTCCATTCTGTTTTCTTCGCAACCGTCCTCAGGCCTCTTCACTCTCTGACCTTGTTTCCTCTCTTGATGCCCAGCAGCTCCTAACATTCACCTGAGCAGCTTTTAAAAAATCCCCAGCCAGGCCCCACCCGGGGTAATTTGGTGGGAATCTTGGGAGAGACTCTGTAAAAGCTTCCCTGGGTGGGGAGGCTGGTGGGGGGTGGGGGTCGGTGCTCTCTCCCTCTAACACACACCGCTCGAGGGAGGAGCCCACCGGCCTTGACCGCAGCTGTAAGCACGGAGGGCGATGCCTGGCACGTAGTAGCCCTGAGCTACTGAGCACTGAGATGCCGTGAATGAGCAAATGCTCCAAGAACCCATCCTCCCTGGTCGGTGTTCTTTGTTCTTTCATTGCTGTCAGGCATTCATTCAGCAAACACTCATCGCATGCCTGCTATGTGCCCAGGGCGGTGCGAGACCGGAGGGGATGCCAGGTGGAGTAAAACTTGACCCTGACTTTTCGTCTTCTCGGCGCCTCCAGTCTCCTAGGAGGCAAATATGCAAAACTCGAGGTCGCCCGTAGAATGAGATCACTGCTAGACTGGCGGTGTGTAGAAAGCAGCTAGAATGTAGACTAAGGAATTCCTCAAAAGATAGTAGAAAGGCACCTTGTTTCTCTTAGTGAGGTGGTGCCCGTACATGTTGACATTTGACCATCACGGTAGCCGAGCAGACTGAGGTACCGGGAGGCCACATGACTTCCGAGAGGCCCCGTCTGGACTCAAACCCTGATGTGGCTCCCTCGAAGGCCCAGGGTCCTTCCAGCATCTGCTGCCGCATTGGGAGCCAAAACTAGAGCCCGGGATCCTGGGTTCCCTGTGTGCAGAGAGCACGTTCAAGCGAGTTACCAGAGTACCTGGGCGGGTAGGAGGCTGCATGGCCCTCAGCCCATCCCACCTGACGTGGGAGGCAGGCCCGGGACTCAGCAGCACCCAGCAGTCCCCGCTCTGGGCTGCTCTGTAGGGGGCTGTCATCTGCACTTCAGGCCTGCCACTCCGGAGGCAAAGCGGGCCCAGAAACCGGAGAGAGCCCCCAAGCAAGGAAACCCAGGTGTCGGCAGTTAGAAGCGAGGCCGAAGGGCCCCGAGGGAGGAAAGGCAAGGGGACGCCTGGCGGGCCACAGCAGCATCTGCTCCCACCCAGAGGAGCGCCTCCCAGCTATCGTTCTTGTGTTTTTAGTTGTCAGTCTCATTTTTGAGCACCTGTTGTATACGGCGCTCCAAGCTCGGTTCGAAGGTCCGAAGTAGGCGTTCTGTCCTGAAGGAGCTGGCAGTCACAGACAGGGGACCAGAGTGCTCTTTGCATAAACCTCCCCTCTGCAGACACCCGCCAGCAAGAAAACATGCAGGTCCCAGCTCCTGAGCTCAGCGCTCATGGCGCTCCGTGGCAGGACCCAGCCCCCTCTCGTCATTATCTCCGCCTCGAGCTCTCTGCTCCTGGAGTTTTAAACTGCTTACAGCTCCTGAAAAAGCTTTGTCTCTTTCTTTTCTCCCTCTGGACCTTTACACATTCCAGCGCCTCTTCCTCGTTCCCAGAATAGCTCCCACCATGAATGAATCAGGTTAATATCACCTCCTCTGGGAAGCCATCCCTGACTAACACACCCATCCAGGTGCCCTTGGCTGTCATCAAGGTCGCTCTTCTTCTTCCTATCAGAGCAGTCAACACATGAGATTGTCACCACATCTTACCTGTAAGCTTTGGGAAACCCATGGATGCCCGTGTCCTTTTCACTGGGCATTAGACTCAGCCCAGGTGTGAAAGCTAGGCCTGAATTTGAAACTCAGCTCCACAGTTTCCTAATTGTGGGGCTTGGGTTGGACTTTAAGCCTCAATTTTCCTATCCTGAGAAATGGGCACAATGATGCTTCCCTCACAGGGGTGTTGTAAGCATTAGAGAAACTTAGGAAAATTGCCTAGAACGCAGTAGAAACAGGTATCCAAGTGAGAATCCCAGCAGGAGATGGAGTAGTGAGGGGAGTTAAAGAAGGGACCGTCTTCAGGTGGCTGGGCAAGGGGTAAGCAGAGTCAGTAAGAAATGGGAAAACCATGAGTGAGCAGCAGCTGAAGGGCCTACCCCCCCCCCCGCCCCAGCCCAGGCATGAAGGGGCACAGCGGGGAGTGGCCACTGGAACTTAAAGAGAGACTGTCGTATGTGATAATAGGAGGTAAGAACCAACATTCACTGTGTGCCTATGACGGCCAGTCACTGTTCTAAATCATTTAAGCTGCATTTATGCGGGCGGGGGTATTCCTGTTTGTCCCGTTTGGCAGACGGGAAAGCTGAGGCACAGAAAGAGTCATTTGGTCTGGGTCCCAAAGTTGGGGGTAAGACCTCACTGTCCTTTGACTCTCTGCTCTGTGCTCGTTCCTTCCACTCTGGTAGAACGCACCTGGGAGCTCTGGGGGGAGGACACCTGTTGAGACGGCCCACAGGGGCCACAGAGCAGAGTGGAGAAGGGTAGAGAGGGGTTCTGTGGGGCGAGGGGAGGAGGCAATGCAGCCCAGAAGGCAGTTGGCGAGTGGGAGCTTCTGTGGCTTCTGCTGTCCCTGTGCTCCCTGTGGTTGGGCCATCAGAGTATGGAGCAAGGCTGGCTGGTGGGTGGGCGCAGATATGTCCCAACTGACTGGTCGAAACACTGGCTGGTGAACCATGAATTGTAGCCGCATCACCTAGGCCCTAAAGGGGCATCTTTACTGTGTAACGAAATTGAAACTATCATCCCTTTAAGCTTCTGGTAATGTAGGAGATGGTTGGCTCCTAAGAGTTTTAATACTATTACATATTTGTTGACTCGGTGAATTCTTTCTGACATTTATTCAGGATTTCCAGACTGCATGGGAAGGAAAACAAAACACCGTCGTCAAGGTTATAGGTGCAGATAGAAAAATCGGATTTTCCATTCGGATTGAAATGTTAGGCACTTGCAGGTAGCTTGTGGATTTAGAGGGAGAGTTTAGCACTCCTGTCTGAGACCACCCAACCTGGACGCGACAGGTGATGTCTTGCCGGGGGGGGGGCGGGTACCCCACAGTCAAGAGAGAGCTCACGGTATGGACCACACGGGGCTTGGCACAGACCAGTGTGGAGGAGGCTGGGCTGGCCATGGAAGGCTCAGTGGTAATATCTGACATTTGCTGTGTGATTCGCGTCTTGTCCCAAGATGGTAACACGGGTTTACTCATTCAGTGCCCATAACTGCCTTTTAGGGTGGGTTCTGTTCGTAGCCCCATTTTGGAGATGAGGAAACTGAGGCACTGGGAAATTAAGTAATTTGCCCGAAGTCCCCCAGGTGATAAGCAGAAGACCCCTATTTCAAGCCCAGAGTCTGACTCAGATCTGCATCTCTTAACGGCGGTGTTACTGTCTCTCTGTCACATAAGGCCCTCTTACTTGACAAGTGAGGTTCCAAGAGGGATAGTGACTTGTCCAAAGTCACCCAGCCTTGTTGGCAGGAGAGTCCGAACGGGTTTTAGGGACTGCTTCTGACTCTGAACCATCCTGTCACCTTGGGCAGCTCACTTAACCTTTTTTTCAGTCTACTTACTCCTCTGCAAAACGGGGCTAATAATTATACCTTTGAATACTTTGAAGAGATGACCAGTCATGTCTGCCCTGACTCCTTTTAGATGCAAGGACCATGTACGATGTATGGGGACGCCTCGGGTAAACTACAGGGGCTAGAACGGGGTTCTGATAGATAATAAGAGCACGTGTAGAGCAGCGGGCCTGGTCAGCAGAGTTCAGAGCACACAGATTAACCCACACGATTCGTCGTTCCCAATCCGTCATCCTCCACACACTCCTACCCGATCTACAGCTGAATTCCCAGCTACAGCGAGGGGAGTAGCTTGCCAGAGCATCAAAGCCAGCGAGGGCACAAAGATTTGAACCTGGCCAGTCTGGGTGGGAGCTCCTAACGAGGAGCTGTTATTAACAAAGTTGGCAATGTTACATTTTGCACAGCGCCCATCCTCTCAAGCTCTAGCTATAACCACAAAATAAAGGAAAAGCTTTTCTTTAGAAAACCCGGATCTGGAAGGGACTGGTCTTTTTGCAGCATCCTAGCAGAGATGACGATAATGCTCTTTGTAGCGTCTTCCAGGATGAGAGTGAGGAAGCTGCGAGAGGCTGTGGGCCTCAGAGTCCTGCCCTTGAAAGTCACGTTGGCAGTGGTATCAGAGGGTACAGAGATGGCTGAAGTGGCTGGAAGAGATTTAAAAAACCCAAGGAATCTAGAAAGAAGCGCTGGAAACAAACCTGCCAGTGACAAAGAAAGCTTGCTTAGGTGTAATCCCGTGGTGTTTCTTAGTTGTGTCCCCTGTGAATGATTTCGGACAACAGGTGACCTCAGAAGCCCTTGTGGCCTATGTGCCTGATGTGACCTGAGCCACATCCTTTACAAAGCCCCAGACAGGTTGGCTGTGGAGTGTAAAGTTTAAGAGCAGGACCAGGAGTGAGGCAGACCCGAGTTTGAATCCACACTCCACCCTTTTCCAGCTGTGTGACCTGGATGCCACAGGATGCTCCCGTTTCTTCATCCGTAAAGAGAGGCAGTCATTCTATCTGTATCAGCAAAGATTTTTGCAGATGATGAGAAATCCCATACTTCGAGAAGTGACCACCAAAAGAACCAAAGTTAGAAAAGTTTGCCTACGGGGGGAGGGGGGGTGGTGTATGTTGGTGCAAATTAGTTTTTATCACAAGCTGGTGGTTTTCATGATGAGCCTCTGTAGTATTTCATGTCTTAATTATGAGCATTTACTTCTTTGCTAAAAACAGGTTTTTTAAATATTTTATTTATTTGACAGAGAGAAACCACAATTAGGCAGAGAGGCAGGCGGGGGATGGGGGTGGGAAGCAGGCTCCCTGCTGAGCAGAGAGCCCAATGCGGGGATCGATCCCAGGACCCTGAGATCATGACCTGAGCTGAAAGCAGAGGCTTTAACCCACTGAGCCACCCAGGTGCCCCTGCTAAAAATAGTTTTAAGGCATTTTACAAGATCATGTAAACCCAGCTCCGTGCCCAGTGCTTGGCAAATAGTAAGAGTTTAATAAATGCGGGCGGTTCATTTCTGGGTCCCTGGACGACTTGCTGTCACTAGTTCCTGAATGCTCCAGGAAGGCAGTCCGGGCTTGCAGTTTCTGCTGAAAGCAGCGGAGTGCTCCAGAATTTCACTGGGCAAAGGGAACAGGTGTGGTTCGGACAGATCTCTTCTTGCCAGATGAATCGACTTGCTTCCTTATCCTTATGCCAACCCCCTGCCCCCAACTCCTGGCAGGCCGGGCTTCACTAAAGGTCTTGCCTGGCCCCTGGACTAGCTAGTGATGGTCTTAGGTGTTTTAAAGCTCCAGGTTCCCCGGACTGTGTCTAAGGCTGTTTGGCCAGGGCTGCGAGAGGGAAGAGCGGTGGTCAGTAGAAGCAGTCATGGGCTTACCGAGATCACACTGAACCAAATCTGCTTCAATTTTTCAGAAATGGCTTTGAGGCTGGTAGATGAGGAAAACACTGCAAGTCAAGCCTCTCTGGTTTTCGTCGGGCTGTTTGAGAAAGCCACTCGTGAGCTCCCGGAGAACATGATGGAGAAATGTCAGATGACGCCACCAGATAAATGCAGGTTAAATGGCTCCGCACGAAAGGGCGTCAACAGATCAGAGTAAAATTGTCCGGACTGAGGTTCCCAGTGGCACGCCTGGGTCTCTGGGCTCACACCCCTATTCTGACCTAAGTGCTAGCTCTAGAAGCCATCCAGTGTTCTTATGAGCTGCGATGATACATGAAGACCCTTCCCCTCTAAAAACCTTAGTTTTCTCATCTGTAAAACGGGGAATGCTAACGCCTGCCTCCCCAGTTTTGTTCTGAGGATTACACCCCTGTCTCATTGGCTTGTTGGAGGGACAAGGCAAGGAGAAAACCTGGTCATACTGTGCCCGACACCTTGCAGACCTTCAGCCCCTGGTCACTTGCCTTTCACTGTGGTCAGGGAGAACATGAAGCTGGGAGCCATGGTGCATCTGTTGGCTGAGGGACACAGCCTCCCGGAAGATCTCAGGAAGAACGGGCTCTATCTAGTGACCCATAGAACAGCATCAAGTCCCCCACATGAGTGAGACACAGAGGCCTGAGGCACCCAGAGCCTGGGTAAGAAAGGCTCTAGGGACTGCAGGTCCGGAGTGGGGGACCGGCAGTGGGGAGACAGATGGATAGAGATCCTTGAACAGCCTTGGTAGCAGAGTGTGTCCAAGTGCGGTGCTGGGAATAGCGCCTCTTCTGGGACACAAGCCTGATTGCAGAACTGTGCTCAGTTTGGAGTGATATCTGCTTTGTGGGACACCCACAAACTAGTAAGTCCAAAGAGAGTAACTAGGATTGTAGGCAGTCTGGAACCAGGCAACATTAAGGCTTCACTTGTTTAAATTTGGAAAATTAGATTGGAATTTTAGGGGTCAGAAATGACCCAACCCTGTTATTTGACCAGGTTCAGGACCCATCAAGAGAGACATGAGAATCAGACAGGTGGAGATCAGAACATTCACTCTGTTCCCTGTAGAACCAGGCTAGTGATCATGACTTCCATCCATTTGTTGGCTAGAAGGTCTCTCTAGCACTCCCTGTCCTGCACTCCACACCATAAAGAACCCAACGAGGGAGCTGCGAGCCTGCGGAGCAGACACACTTAACTCAGGGCCGTTGCTGCTGTCTGACGGGGAAGCCAGAACAGGCCGACTGCAGCTGTGGGTTTGCAGCTTAGCCTCGCTGAGTCGCGAAATGGACCAGTGTCTCATCTGGCAACCACATGCTTTACTCTTCTTACAGGCCAGCATGGGTGAAGGGGGTGGAAACTGTCCAGGTGTCTGGGTGAGGATCCTTCTTCACGGAAGGAAGACAAGTGAGGAGTAAGAATCTCCCTTTCAGATTTAGGAAGGCTGCCCAAAATTCAGTAAGCACCTTCTCGGTGTACAAAGTACTCTCTTCTTCATCCGTCCATCCATCCATCCATTCACTCATTCCGTGAATCTGCAATATTTACTGATCACCTGTAATGTGCAGGCAGTCTTCTAGGCTCTCGGGGAACAGAACCAAAAGAGAATCCTGCCCTTATGGAACTTACATTCTTGGCCTGGGAGGAGACAGACAATAAGTGATAATCATCATAAGAAAGAAATTCAGGTACTATGCTAGAAAGTGATAGTTGCTGTGGAAAAAATAGTAATCCAGTATTTGAAAATGGTGAGGGAGTGAGACATGGGGCTATTCGAGGAAAGAACATTCTAGGCAGAGGGACAAAACTGGGGCAAAGGCCCTCTGGCAGGAGCATGCCTGAGGGGTGGGAGAAAAGCCAGGGGACTGATATGTAGAACAGAAGTGAAGGGAGGGTCATGGGCCAGGAGGCACAGAACCTTGTAGGCCCCACTCAGGACCCTTGTCTGTCTTTGTGTGGGATGCATTATTTGCTTCACAGCACATGATGGGTTGTGATGTGATAGTTCTTCCTATTATCCCTTTTTAAATATGAATAAACTGAGGTTCACAACCAAACTCTCTGTATTTTACAACTTGAGAAAATTATTACCCAGAGAGGAGTGACTTGCTCAAGGCCACAGAGTGGGCAAAATGGCACTGGGCTAGGACTTGGGCCCACTGATTCTCAGCCCACAGCCCTTTCTCCTGCATTTTTGTGCCAGAAATTAACTTCCTTTGAAGGAGGGGACTCTGGGGCTCTCTGGCAGATGTAGATGTAGATCAGAATCTTCTTCCTGTTACGGGGTTTGGCATGGAAAAGCTGGGAAGCACACATGTTAATAAAGACTGGAGGAGGGGCACCTGGGTGGCTCAGCTGCGTAGGCTTCTGACTCTTGATTTCAGCTGGTCATGATTTCAGGATAGCGAGGTCGAGGGCTCCATGCTCGGTGGGGGGTCTGCTTGAGATTCTCTCTCTCCCTCTCCCTATGTCACTCCCCATCTCAAATAAATAAGTAAATCTTAAAAAAAAAAAAAAAAGAATGAACATGAACACCAGATGAGTCAAAGTCCATTGACTGCAATATGACCATTGTAGCCATTCTAGTAAATTCTGGTATGTGCTGATTGCTTCCTATGTACGGTCCTATTGTGAACCTCTGCTATGTATTCATTCCTTTATTCCTCACGACCACCCTGAGGGAAAAGTACTGTTCTTACCCTCGTGTTATAGGTGAGGAACTGAGGCACAGAAAGATAAATTGCTCACGGTCAGAGCGCCAAGTGAAGAGCTGAGCTAGACTCAGAGTTCAGGCAGTCCGGCTTCAGAGTCTGTGCTTTTAGCCCCTCTGCTCACCCAGATGGACCAGACCCAAAGGAGGTTTCACCAGCTGCAGGATTTGGGTCGGCAAAAGCCTGTGTCCATTTCCCGTGGGCAGCTGGAGAGTGAATGAGGGCCACCTTTCACTTTCCCACATTCTTACCTAAAAGATGCTCCTTTCTCGAAGCTTCCCCATCAGACACGGGGGAATTAACTGGCTCTGAAATAATTCACCTGCCTATGAAAGAAGTCCCAAGAACTCCAGTCTCTCATCCCCTCTGTGACTGAAGGCACGATTGCCTGTGCTTGGAGTTCTGTTAGGAGAGAAAGAAGCCATCCCCGTGGGTGGAAAACCGGTCTCAGTATATGCTAATCGCATCGTAATAATGACGATGAGCATCTCTGTGGCGCTGATACTTCCCAGCAGGCTGTCACACTCGGTCATTGCATCAGCCAGTCCCACGAGGGTTCTGGGCTATCACCATTTTATAGATGAGGAAGCTGAGATGAATGGGGGGAAGGTTACATGATTTGTTTAGTCACACCAGTGGTGAGTGGAGAGAGACTTGTACCCAAGTCTACACCCAAGTCCGTACCCAAAGTTCTAGCTGCCACTGGATGCTGGCGGGGCAGCCACACTCAGTTGATAAACTGTATTTGTAGCCACTAAGACTGCGGGTTTCCCCTGCTATCCCAGGGCAGGGCGTTCCTATGAGACCTTTCGTGAGTAAGTGGTGTAAAGCAAAGAAGCGATTACCATTAACTTATATGGGAAATTTTTTAGCACTCTCAGACCCCCAAAATCACCTCTCTCAGACTTTTCAGGTACCTTAGGACACATCTTGCTCACAGATGCACAAACTAAGTCGAGAGCACAGATGCTCACAGACACGCGTCAGAGCTCTGGTGGCATCAGGGACTGAGCGTAGGTTCCCGGGGAAGGAGCTGGGTGCTGCCCCTCTGCCTCCTCGGGCTCGGGCTCCCTCTCTGACCACCGTGGCAAAACAAGCACTGAATGCCATCTTCGCTTTTTGTCTTTTTTCCATAAAAACAAAATGGATTTTTTTTCCATTAGCGAAACCAGGTACTAATGTAGGTCATTCCAGAATGCCAAGTGGCCTAACACACACTTTCACAAAGGGGATACCTGTGTATTCTAGATGAGAGCCCTTCAACCATCTTTTATTATTATTATTCTATTTATTCTATTATTTATTATGTTATTTATTTATTATATTGTTATTATTCTGGATGTGAGCCCTTCAACCCATCTTTTTTTTTCCCTGAAAACAAGCATAAAGAAGCCGTGGCAAATTCCTGGGGGGTATTTACTTAAACTCAAAAGCCGAGAAGAAGGCTTTTGAGGTTTCTAGGACCAGGTTTCCACTAAAAAAGATGGGTGTTTTTCCCCAGGATCTGGCTGGCTGGGTCTGTTGTACCAAATTAGGTTGCCGATGGATTGACACCCATTGGCCACGTTGAGGAGTTTGTGTTGATATTACTGTTGTGAAAAAGCACATATTGGTCCCCAGCATCTATATGCCTGCGACTCGTGGGTGTTTTTTTTTTTTTTTTTTTCCTCTCTGTTCCATTGCACACAACTTTTGCTTACAGACTCCTTGGCATAATTGACACATTGGCTCAGGCCTCCAAGACTGCCAACTTGGAGCCTTGGATCAGTGAAATCAGTTATGACAGATGTGATTATTTACAAGAAAATAGAAGTCACTATAATTAGACCTTCTAAGGAGTACATTTGGGTGGAGAATGAGAAGGCACAGTCTAATCTGGCGTGCGGTGTTTGGATTTGAGCCCTGAACAGGTTCTTCTCTGCTCTGTGAAAGGTGTTGGGGTGTCTGACACCCTCCGCAGACACTGCCGTTTATCAATTCTCATGACAGAGCTATTGATAGATAGAAAGGCGAGATGGTACAGTGAGCGTTGAATTTGGCACCAGAAGTGGTTTCAGTTCTCGACTCAGCCACTCGTCCTTACATCAATATCTTTTATTTTTTTCAGTCATACAATGGGGATAAAAAAAGAAGCCCTAGCTCATCAGAGTGTTGAGAAAGTGAAAAGTGATAATGTAAGACAGGTGTCTAGCGTTGTGCCTGATAGAAGGCATCCTGCACAAAGTTCTTACCTGTCTTGAGCACAAGCCTCAATCTCCTTGAGCCTCACCTTTTTCATTTGAAACTATAAGTGAAAAAGCGTCTCATGTAATGGGTGTGAGGGTAGAAGGAAATGAAGTCTGTGAAAGGGGCTTCATAACCTTTTGTTGCTATTTCATGCTTCCATCTTCCTATTATTATATTTTTTAATCCATAGTAGTTTTGATTTATTGCGTGCGTCATGGGCCAGGCATGATAGCAAGCAGGGTCGGCTTCTCTGGTAGGTACACAGGCAGAGTGCCTAGGGCTCACAATACTTTTAGGGCCCTAGAACATGTTTGGTTTTAATTTCCCTTAAAATCAAAAGAAAAAATGAATATAATGAGAATGAATATAGGGGACCCTGGGTGGCTCAGTCGTTAAGTGTCTGCCTTTGGCTGGAGTCATGATCCCAGCATCTTGGGATCAAGCCCCACATCGGGCTCGCTGCTACGCGGGAAGCCTGCTCTTCCCTCTCCCACTGCCCCTGCTTGTTCCCTCTCTCACTGTGTTTCTCTCTTCAATTAAATAAAATCTTTTAAAAAATAATGAATATAAAATCAAATATTAAAATAACAAGCAGAGGCACCTGGGCGGCTCAGTGGGTTAAAGCCTCCGCCTTCAGCTCAGGTCAGGATCCCAGGTCCTGGGATCGATCCCCGCGTCGGGCTCTCTGCTCAGCAGGGAGCCTGCTTCCCCCTCTCTCTCTACCTGCCTCTCTGCCTAACTGTGATCTCTCTTGCTCTGTCAAATAAATAAATAAAATCTTTAAAAAAATAATAATAAGCAATCATTAGCATAATGATTTATCTGGCCTAGATTGTATGTTTCTTTATACCAATGCAATAGTAAAACCTAATTTTTTCTGTATTTCATTTGGGGCTTTTTTTTGTTTTGTGTGTGTGTGGTTTTTGGGGTGGGTTTTTCTTGTTTGGTTTTGCTTTTGCTTTCTTTAATGCCGGAGGGGACCCACAAAGGCAAAAATGTCTAGGGCTCACAAAAGTCATAATGCACCTTTAGTTGTTCGATCTTTGTAAATGTTAGTCCTGTCGTTCTCAGGAAGGCTTTTTTTAAAATTCTCACTTTACAGATGAGGAAATTGAAGCTGCAGGAGGTTAAGAAATTTACCCAAAGTCGCATGGCCAGCAAGAGGCTGTATTAGGTTGGGTTAATAGCTATAACAATTCCCAAATTTTAATAGCTTAACACTTGTGGGTTCATTTCCTGAGAACACAATACAGTGTGTCTGTTTGGCAGGCCGCCTTCCACACTGTGATTCAGGGACCCAGGCTCCTTTCCTCCGTGGCTCTGTCTCCTTGCACTCCTAGAAGTGCTCTCCATTCAGTTGGTAGAGAAAGAACCACAAGTGGGAGGTTTTTCTGGGATGTTTTTTGGGGCCAGACCTGGAATTGGCCCAGGGCACTTCTGCTTGCAGTCCATTGGCCAGCATGCAGTCACGTGACCACGCCTTACTGCAGGGATGCCTGGGAAATGGAGTCCAGCCGCATGCCTGGCAGAAAAAGAAGAACATGGTTACTGGGGAGCACTCCCAGTCCCTGACACAGTGACGGTGTTGGATGCCAGCCCACATCTTTTGTACACACAGCCCGTGTTCTTTCCACTCTATTTAGCTGATTCTTGTCACAAGCTCCTTTATGGGCCCTTTTTTCCTGCCAGACTTGCCCACTTACTGTGCCCAGCACCAGACATTTACCTGCTCCGTCCCTGCTGCCATGGTGGGTGCCGGGAAAAGAAATGCCTCTGGAAGGAGCTCCTCTTACCCTGGAATCGCACTCAGGCGAGCTTGAGAAGGCTGTAGCCTGGGGCTACGTTCTCTGTGTCTCCTAGTCCTGAGCCCACTGGGTGCTTCTGGGCACGTGCTAAAGCCAGGGAACACCTCCTCGGTGTGAGACTAGAAGGCTGCGTAGAAGGTTTCAGGGAGCAGGAGAAAAGAGGTTTGATCTTGGAGTCTTGGCTAGACCATGAGCCCTGGGCCGGGCCTCAGCAGTAAAGGGGATGGTACCCTGGGATCTCAGCCCTCAAATGCTGCAATCCTGGTATTGCTGGTTATTTGCCAGAAATGAATCATGTGGCCTGCCCTTAATCTGTTAACTGATGTGTTGCCTTTGAACCCTCATGATGCTAAAGGACAAAACTGCTGGAGCCAGCTGGAGGCCAGATGCCCTCTGGATGTTTCCTTAACTGTTGGGCAAGCTCAGTGACCCTGGCAATGTTCTAGCAGGGCTGGTGTTGGTGGGCACCCAGGTCCTGCAGAATCAGGCCAACACTATCTGTTAGGAGACCCCTGAGTCTAGTCAGAATAGCTCCCTCCTCCAGGAAGCCCTCAGCGGTCCCTACCTGTTCAGAACTCAAGGCACTGGTTGCCATTCCACCTTAAGGTCCTGCATTGCCTCGTAACACTTGGCAGTTGGCACGCAGCTCTCCTCCCATCCCCTGTCAGTCTCTCACGCAGGCGCAGGCGCGAAACCCTGCTTAAAAATGTGTCTTGCTTCGAGACTTGGCATCCAGGACTCGCCCTGGGAAGAATTTGTTTTTGTTTTAATGCCGAGGACGTTTGCATGAAAACAGGATCTTTGTTGCTTAGGAATTGATCAACTCCTGCTGCTGCTTTTCTCTGCTAAAGTGCCAGCCCCATATTTGTCACAGGCAAGCAAGTGCCGGTAGGGACAGCTGGGGCCTCCACAGATAAGGGATTCTGGTCCTACAGGGAGGGCTGCAGAGGCCACGGAGTCCAAAGAGAGTCCGGGATCCATCCGAGGCTGAAAAGAGCTCGCAGGTGAGCGGTGCCCTTGGCCGAAGAACTGCTTCATGAGTGAAGATTTTCCATGAGTCCAGTTTGTTGTAGATGTTCGGGGGAGAAGAGAAGCGGCAATACCTTAGGACATGGCCTCCACCTGCAAGGATAGAGAGTAACAAAGATGACGCAGGGGCACGTGATAGGAGCCAGTGCGTGGAGCAGAGAGGCGGGAGGTGAGGAGCTGGGCAGACTCGGGGTCTGCTCCTTACCCAGCATGTCTGCATGGACACGCTGCCTAGCCTCTCTGCGCCCCAGTCTCCTCCTCTGCGAATGAACACCCATTTCTTGGGCTTATGGGGATTAACTGAGATGCTGTTCGCTACGTGGTTGGCATGTTAGGCCCTCAATAAAGCCCAGCTATTATTACAAATATTAAAAATAACAATTCATAATAATACCAGATGCTCTCCATCCTAAGGAAGAGATATCCAGATGGCCACGGAAGGCTATTTAGAGAAAGGACTTGAACTAGATTTGACACAGCTGTGTCCACTGCAGCCGATTCCTGAGGAGGTTTTGGAAACAGTGTCCAAGAAATGGAAGTAAAATCTCCCACATGAACGTGGAGGGCGGGGTTTCCAGACCCTCTGGTCCATAGCACCCCCACCCCGGCCACCCCCCAAGTGTGGCCCCAGCCTGGCCTGACAAGCATCTGCATAGAAGGGACAGAGATGAGAAACGCCTGGGGT
Organism: Meles meles; assembly: GCF_922984935.1. Classification (NCBI taxonomy): domain Eukaryota; kingdom Metazoa; phylum Chordata; class Mammalia; order Carnivora; family Mustelidae; genus Meles; species Meles meles. Next base: position 17,586,766 of record NC_060066.1, on the reverse strand, counting down.
GACCACCTGACCGGTAAGACCCTTCCTCTTGCCTCAGTGCTTGGCTTCCAGAGGGTAGTGGGGCGTTTATGTCCCCATGCCCACGGGAGGCTAGACACCTTTCTCTCTGTGTGTCCTGAACATATGCTAATCAAAGCTGAGAGCCTGCAGAAAATATCTGCTTGGCAAAGCCCTGCTCCCTTGCCTTGGCTTGCCCACCCTCCCTGGGCTTCCCTGCCCATCTGCCCATCCAAGGGCGTCTATAAATCCAGCTTTCGGAGCCCTCAGGGGCTGGCAAGGCTGCCATGGACCTCAGTCACATCTCGATGGAAACAATTGAAAACCACTTGGCAAAAAAGAAGGGGTGACCTCATGTTTTGTAGCAAGAATACATTTTTTCCTCGCCATTCTTATTCAAGCCCTGGGGGGGAAAGCCGGCTGCTCTCCAATTCCATCGGGCTGGGACCTTGGGGATCCTTATTCCTTTCTCCCCTGTCTCCGACCACCCCTCGCGGGGGGAAGCAAGGGGAGGCCAGGCTGCCGGGGCCGTCTGTGGCCCCTCGTGCAGGCCCTGGAGGAACAGAGTGGGCCTTCCCTTCCTGACTGGCCAGGCGGCCTCGGTTCCCTCAGAGGAGAGCCTATGGCCACAGGGGCCTGTGGGAGGCCCATATATGGAGCCTGGGGAATGTGGGCTCTGGCAGGCCGCCTGGAAAAAATGGCCGTGTTCTGAGGGCCAACTCCGCCGAATTATAAATAGCACCGCCTGCCTCCCCTTCCAGCTTGCCGCGTCCGTCACTGAGGGTTCACAGTTCAAGTTGGAGAGGACCAAACAGGACGGGGGGCAGTGAGTGAGGGCGGGGGGAGCCCAGTAGTTTGAGCTGCTGTCTTGACATTGATAAAGAGAACTGTCACCAGACCGTGGGGCTGAGAGTAGGACACGTTTGGAGGAGAGTGACTGCTGATTGAATGCATTATTATAAGCCAAATAAATATTGGGGGAGGGGGGGACTAAGGGAACCTCTAAGGAGATGGTCATAGAGCCTTTAAAAAATAATAATAATAATCAGCTGCCTAAGAATAGGAAAGCTTTCAGCTGTTGCGGCTTCTGCCCACAAAGGCCCATCCGTGGTGTCTTCTCCCAGATGATTTCTCAGTGGGTTTTGTGTCTCCTTGACGTGGAAGGGGCAGAGGCATGCACACCTTCTCCACAAATGTCTGCCTGTTTTGCTCACCGCATGGAGGGTGATGAATTTAAAAGGCGTTAGAAAATAAAGAAATAAAGGAGTGTACAGCTCTGACTGTGGAAAGCCACCCAGCCGTTTATACTTGGGGAAGAGTGATCAGTAGATGTTCCAGCAATTTCTGAGTTCTGGTCAGGGGAGGGCTGCTACCTCAGGGAGTTCTCATTTGTGCCCTTGTGTTTGGCTGTACTGGGTGCTCCTGGGGCCAGGGGCCAGGTCTCCTGATAACACTGCCCAGCCCTCCGTGATCAGAACTCCATGGCTGGAACTCGGGAGCACTGCTGGTCACGATGGGACACAGACACCCGGGATGTGTTGGGGGCCAGGACACCCTCTACGGGGGTCAGAACCTCCCCTGCAAGAGAGCAGGCAGAGCTAGCCTGCGATCACTTGTGTCCTTTGTTCCAGAACTTGTCGCCCTGGCGTCCATCTCAGAGATTTGGAAGTGGGCTTATCGATTGGTTTTTCCTCTCCTCGATTTATAGTCCTCATTTCATGGCGAATGAGCAATTTTATGCGTGCCTGGAACTTCATGTGCAATCAAACATTAGAAGAGAAATTAAAGAGGAACAGACAAACCTTTGTATCTTTTGGACACTTGTCAACAGGAGATCTGCGGACCTCACCGGATTCGGGCAACCGGTCAGCATGAGGTCTGAGTGGGCGGATGTTGGAACTTGGCCTCATGTTAGATTTGGAAAGCCGGTCTCAGGGAGGGGCTTGAAAACGTGCTTCAGGAGCCTCAGTGGGGGAGGTGCCTCTGACGGGCCCTTGCTGCCATTTCAGACAGAGTAGGTCCACTGTTACCCTGTGTTAGGTATCAGACTGCATCATTTGGAAAGGGGATGTCAGGTCTGAAAAAGATTGGAAACCATTATTGTGGCTCCCTGTGTCATTTTAGTGCTGTGTAAATGAAAGGGCAGGGGTTTTTCCCAAGGTCACAGCCCAAGGTCAAGACCTCCTCTCTGCTCTGGGCTAGCTTGCTCTGTGATTGCAACTCTCCTCTTGGGACGGGAGATCCCAGAGCTTTGGGACAGGGGGACCAAAGGGAGCATCTTGTCAACTCCCTTCCTTTGGTAACTGAGGCCCAGGGAGGGGAGGGGATTTGTTCAAGGGACAATGAGTGGCAGATCTGGGACTTGAAGCCATGGCAGGTGCTCACAAAAAAGGCATGATGTGCTATCAGAACCCCAAATGGTGGTATTTGAGCTGGTCAAGACAGCTTTGCAGAGGAAGTGACACTGAGCTGCGATGAAAACAATGGCAGGTGACAAGGAGGCGGTGAGGTGCAGGGAGAGCGTTGGAGCAAGGAGCCTGGTTGGGTGCTCCCTACCGTGCCTGGGCAGCAGAGGCTTGAGGAAGGCGGCCGCCCCCATGGGAAGACCTCCCATCTGTCTGTGTTGACCTCTCGTCTAGGGCACGGCGAAGGTGAGTGGCATTACCACCGGCCGGGGGGGGCAGTTCTGCGGGCTCTTGGAGCGGTCCTCCCACCGACCTGGAGCCTGGCTTCTCATGAGCAGAGCCTGCTCCCGAGAGAGGCGTCTCTGTGAAGCCCGGGCAGGAGGGCGTGCTGGAAGGCTTTGCGGCGGCAGGGCTGGAATACGTAATGGGCCTCATCTGATGTGAGCGCTGAGAAAGTCCAGACAGCCTTCTCTAGACAGGAAAGGACATCGCAGGGACGGTGGGCTCCATTCGTCGGGAAACTCCCTGTGGCCTCTGGGAGAGAAAATTCATTTTTTTCTCAGGCTGTGTTCTTTGCAAGAGTATAGGCCCCGATGCAGGGCCTGGATCGTGCTTCTGGGACTGGGGTGTACCGTTCATTCCTTTGTCAGAACTGGGAAGGGACTTGGGTAAAGATGCCCGGAAAGGTGGACATTGATTGTAGTCACCCAGATACACTTTCAGAATAAATACATGTGCTTTGCAACATAACAACCTCGCAAAAGGATTCCTGTTCTTATACTCTGCTCTCCGGGGAAAACCAGCATGTGTTCAGGCCGTCTAGTCTAATCATGGGCTTACTGTATTCTCAAGCTTTGTGAATCCCGCAGAACGGAGGCTGAGTCCAGGACAGCCCGAGAGAGAATGCAGGGCTTAAACCCTGAAGCTAAGCAGAGACCCCCAGTCATTCCCACTTTGCTTTTTTTTTTTTTTTTTTTTTTAAAGTAGGCTCCATGCCCAACAGGGGGCTTGAACTCATGGGCCCATGACCCTGAGATCAACAGTCACGTGCTCTACCACCGAAGCCAGCCAGGCGCCCCCTCTGCTACACTCTGAGATGCATTTGGAGGAGGGACTTCTATGCAAAATGTCTTCCTTGGCGTTCGTGCGATTCCTAGTCTCCATGCTGGCATGCTAGCTTCGCTCCTGTGAGAGCCCGCAGCTGCCCCCTTCATGCTTCAGCTGTCTCTGGGCCAGGATTTCTCAAAGTGCTTTCCAAGGAGCTGGAGTCCTGCGCGATGCTCAGTGACAAAGGGGTTCCGTGGTCATGGTGGTTTGGGAAACGCTGCGTACTGACGCACACTGCACCTTAGTTCTCGGCTCACGTGTCTACCGCAGATTTCTTCCCAGACCGCCATCGCCACCACCATCGACACCTGTCCCCTTACCTGCTCTGCTCCCCACAGTCCTTTCATATCCTGATTTTATATTTATCTGTCGAGTTTCATATTGTCTCTCTTCCCACACTGACAGGGCTCCACACATGAGGGACTTGGCCTGTTTTGTTCGGTGCCGTATCCTTTGTTTCCAGAACGCTGCCTGGTTCAATTAAACAACGTGTCATTGGACAGTGACCCTGTGAACCCATTAATATTTTCACACCCTCAGGACTCCTCCGTACAGAATCCTGTTTAATTTTATTTAACTCCATATTTTTTCATGTTAATTTCCCCTTTTCTTTAAATGCCCCGCTCCTCTCATCACATAGGCCCAGGTCAGTGCTGGATAGTGATTTGCTGCACAAACAGCCCTCTTTGCCGACTGACCCTTATGCATAGCCCATGGAACCGAAATTCCACCAAACACGCTTCGGGACAGGCTGTTTCCTGTCAACCCCCACAACCTCTCCCCAACCCATTACAGTATGGTGACTACTCTACTCTGTAAAATCTCCAAGTGTCAGAACCAGAAGGGACATCAGAGAGCATCCGCACCCAGTGCTCTTGGTTTTGTTGTTTTGTTTTGTTTTGTTTTGTTTTTGTTTAAAGTAAGCTCCAAGCCCAATACAGGACTTGAACTCACAACCCTGACATCAAGAGTCATGTGCTCTACCAGCTGAACCGGCCATCCCTCCCACCCCCGCCATGCTCTTGTTTTTCAGAGGGAGAAATGGAGGCTTTGAGAAAGCAAATGGTGCCAGTTCGGGACCGCCGACCTGGTCCCCCAGGCCTCCGGTGTCTGATTCAAATTTTCCTCCTGTGTTCATTTTCTAGGGCTGCTGTTACAAACAACCACATAAGTCAGTTGTCTGAAATGGGTCTCCCTGGGTGTTGATGGGACTGTTCCTTCTGGAGGCTCTCTCCTTCTGGGGAGAATCTATGGACATTGAGTTTTCCAGCTTCTAGAAGCTGCCTGTATTCCTTGCCTTATGGCCCCTTCCTTCCCCTTGAAAGCCAGCCATGGCCCACTGAGTCTTTCTGGAGCCGCATCACTCCAGCTCTGGACCTCCCACCTCCCTCTTTCACTTCTAAGGACTTTTTTTTTTTTTTTAAGATTTTACAGAGATCACAAGTAGGCAGAGAGGCAGGCAGAGAGAGAGAGGAAGGGAAGCAGGATCCCCGCTGAGCGGAGAGTCCGATGCGGGGCTCGATCCCAGGACCCTGAGATCGTGACCCGAGCCGAAGGCAGAGGCTTTAACCCATTGAGCCACCCAGGCGCCCCGACTTCTAAGGACTTTTGTGATGACATTGGACCCATCCAGATAAGCCAGAATAATCTCCCCACCATTGCGTCCATAACCTCATCACTTCTGCAAAGTCCCCTGTGCCGTGTAAGATAACATATTCACGGGTCCCAGGGGTTAGAACGTGGGCATCTTTGGAGGGGGCGTCATTCTGTCTGCCGCACCTCCTGTCACACCATCTTCCTCTTGGGACACCCTCAGGCAAACTTACATTCTCTTCCCCTCCTTGTTGTCCTAGCACTTTCTTTCTCCTTTTTTCCCCCCTTCTTAAAAATTTATTTGTCAGACAGAGAAAGAGCACAAGCAGGGGGAGCGGCAGGCAGAAGAAGAAGCAGACTCCCCTCCGAGCAGGGAGCCCGATGTGGGACTCGATCTGCGGACTCTGGGATCATGACCTGAGCTAAAGACAGACGTTTAGGGGACTGAGCCACTCCGGCCAGCGTCCCGCCCCAGCACTTTCTGCAGCTGCTTCTCACATCACTTGAGAGCTCGTGCTATGTCTGGTGGTCAGGCTAGGCTGTGACTTCCTCATGGGCAGGGCGGTCAGATCTGTACCTGGCCTTGGCACCCTCCTGGCCCTCGGCTGGGGTGCACCTGCTCCTCCCCCATTTACTACACCAAGCCCCTGCTTGCTTTCAGTGACCTCATGGGGCCTCCCCCCAGGTCCGATGTTCGATTTTGCTGTACAATCAGTCCTTAAGGAGATCAAGAGAGACCCCCGCCACAGCCGGGTTTTTAGTCTTCATATTCAAATATGAAAAAATATGCCAACTGATTACAGAAATCATGGCTCTGTAAAATATTTTAACCAGCAGGTTAACTCTTTTGGCATCTATAATGCCCTGCTGTAGAATTATGAGTTTTGCAAAGGTTTATACTAAAAATACTTTAATTCAGGGTATTGGACTCCCACATACAGTCCTGTCAAAAGTTTCCATTTATGCCCTTTTGTGGGGGAGAGGCCCGGTCCGAGGAGCCTTCCCATTCATACCCCCAGGACTCCAGACCCGGTGAGAGGTTATACCCAGAATAAAGGCTGAAGGAAACACTTCTAGCATGCAGTTTAATATTCAGGACTTTGGGCAGGTGCCAGTCTTCACCCAAACTATTGTGTCCTTAGCTGTCAGTGAGGGGCTTGGAGCCCATGACTTCGAGGTTCCCTTTTCGCCAACATCCTGTTACCTGGAGGGATCTGTGATCGATGCCGCCACCTGGCTTCTGGTTCTAACGTAGCCGTGATAGCAGCTTTGCTTCTGGCCTGAGCCAGTAAATGATTGCTATGCTGTCCTTCCTTTTCGCGGATGTCCTTGCATGTTCCTTCTGCTTGCCACAGTATTCTTCGCCTGGCAGAGTCCTAGAGCGCCGGATGCCGGCACACCGGAGAGATCCCGTCCCGTCTCCCCATCTGTGGTGCAGAGAGGGTGAACTGCCTTCACCAGGTGTTCAGGTGGGGACTTGAACACCGGCTCCCCTAACTGTCTACCCCCCGGTATTTCTGCGATGCCCTATCAGGCTGGAAGAGCTAGGGAGGTGTGTTCTTTGCAGTGAGTGCAGTTGGAAAAGGCATGGAAAGCCCTGATTTTGAAGCATCTTGGATGCTTTTAGAAAGAAAACAGGACCCCCCCCATCATAAACAATCGAAAACAATTTGCATGTTTATGTGTTACATGCTTTTCTGTATCTATGTTCTGTTTTACAATAAAAACACATTTTAAAAGTTACCAACTGAATAAATGGGGTTTCCGTTCCGCAAAGTAGCCAAGAACCCTCTTGGCTCCTTTGTTTCTGAACTCCTTCAGACGGTTTTTGTTCCATCCCCCCTCTGACCCCCTCCCTCCAGCCCTTCTGCTCACCATGGCCCTGCCTTACCCTATAGCACCCATGGCTTGGGCTGGTCTGTCCGTCCATCCGTCCATCCATCCATTCATTTGCTTGTGCACCCATCACGTCATTATGATGGTCCTTCTGTACTGAATGCACTGTGTACCCTGGTTGCCTTTAAAGACACACAGTGTGATATGGTAAAAGCAGCCCAGACCCTGATGGCCAGCAGAGACCCGGACATCATCATTGGCAAAGTAAGGGGCCTGTCCCATGTTAGGCTTGCAGACCCAAACGCAGACAGAAGTCAGGCAGGTAGTGGGAATGAGCGAGGCTAGCCAGGGATAAGGAAGAGGGAGCAGTAGCAACGTGGACGAAATAAGAGAGTCCATGCCCCGTCTAAAAGGGACACCTGCCACGGAGCTCCGGCTGACTGGTCTCATGCAGGAATACGGGCCGGTGGTGCCAGAGAGCCCCTTTTAGTTTTTTCCAGGGAAGTTGGAAATCTTGATTTTTATAAGACATTTCCAAAATGCTTAAAGCATGTCTGAGGGCCGAATTCAGCCTCAGCCACCCGTTTGCAAGCCCTGGGCCAGAGATTGGTAGATTACACTGCAGACCTCCCACGCCCATGCGAAGGGAGGCTGCCACACGTAATTTCTTTGTGCCTGGATGTGTGTTTCTTTTGTCGCAGTCCAGCCACGTACTGTCGCTGGGACATCGCTGGTGCTTGATACCAATAGCCATGTAGGACTGGATCGTATGTTATACTCCTGTGTGCCCACACGCCAGAACTCGCACAGCGCTGGTAGACAAAGGAGTACCTGGCAGTCCCTGCTTACTCGGTAAGCAAGGACGGTCACCTTCAATGATGCTATGACATCGGTTAGGAAGTAGACTGACCTACAGCCTGTAGGGGAGGCCCCTAGTCTGTGGTTTATGCTTCTCACCCATTTTGTGCAGGTAAGAGAAATGGAGTCCTGGGTGGGCTAGGACATTTGTCAGAGAACCCCCACTCCCCTGCCAGCCCCGGGGCCCAAATTAATGTATTCCTTCAAGCCCTGAACATCTCTCTCCCTTTCCTCATTCCCTCCTCCGCTGTCCCTGCTCACCAGGGGAGATGACAACCAACCGAAGGACAGACCTATCTCACTTACTAGGGGCGGGATTCGGCTTTGGGCAGCAAAGAAGCCCATTATGCCCCCAATCTGTGACCGTGAGGGGGATCGCACCTTGTTGCAGCTGAAGGGCGTACAAAGAAGCACTTGAACCCAGTGGCATCGGCCTGCTTTTCTTCACTGGAGGGAGAATGAGCCATTATTCTCCCCGTGCCCTATTCCCACCAGCTCCCCGCTTAACCCCCAAGTTGAGAGGCCCCACTTTCTAGCAGGTTTCTCTGCTGGACACTCCAAGAACATATTAGCATATTTTGCATTAAAAAGGGACTTGGAAAATGAATTAAATGATTGGCATGGTGTTTCAAAAGGGTTTTCCAAACTACTAGTAATTGTGTGGTTTTCAAATTCACCATTCCTGCCTGCAGTGCCCTGGGCCTGGCAGCCAGCTTAATCAGGAAACATTGTACCAGGCAGGGCGTATTTTAAGGCTCATGATACCCAGTGATTGCCTGAACAGTACCTGGAGACTTGCTAAAGAGAACCTTGTCCTAGTTTTCCAGTGGAGCTGGCAGTTCATTCTCCTTCCTTACAGAGCTGAGATTTACGCCAGTTCAAAATCTCCTTTTATGAGCGGGTCTGGGTCAGCCCAGGAACAGTCTGCTGAGGCGCCAGGCAGTGTAGACAGCATCCAGATCCAGACAACAAGCTAACAGAGGTGGATCCTGGGGGAAGGGGCCTAGTTGGTCCCTTATGGCCCTGCTCTGGCCATGGAGGCTCTGTGTAGGGGCATGAGTGTGGTGGAAGCTTCCAGAATGTGCTTCGGGAAACGCTGCTCTGGTCCAGCTTCTTCATTTTTCAGGTGAGGGAGATGAGACCCCAGAAAGACCCAGGCCATTTTACTCTTCCTTAAAGAGTGGGAGTCAGATCCCCTGACTCTAAATCCAGGTTTGTTATGTTTACAGGTCCATAGAGAAGAAACAGTAAGCCAGGGTCCCTGGCTGTCTGTCGGTAGAACATGGGACTCTTGATCTTGGGGTTGTGGGCTGGAGCCCCATGTTGGGTGTAAAGAGTACTTAAAAATAAAATCTTTAAGGGGCGCCTGGGTGGCTCAGTGGATTAGGCCGCTGCCTTCGGCTCAGGTCATGATCTCAGGGTCCTGGGATCGAGCCCCGCATCGGGCTCTCTGCTCCGCAGGGAGCCTGCTTCCTCCTCTCTCTCTGCCTGCCTCTCTGCCTACTTGTGATCTCTCTCTCTGTCAAATAAATGAATAAAATCTATAAAATAAAATAAAATAAAATCTTTAAAAAAAGAAAAGAAAAAATTAATCGGAAAATAGGCGTGTGGAGTTGGCTAGGATTGGAAGGGGGAGATGAGGAAGTCTGGGATGGAGGGACATAGAAATGACAAGCTGTGGGACAGCCTTAGGCCTTTTGGAATAACAGTTGTTATTAACATTATAATTAATCACGATAATGATACTAGTTGCTAACATCTGTGTGCTTTTTTTGTCCCAAGCACTGGGCCAAGTGCCATGCCTATGTGACCTTGTTTAATCCTCCCAACAGCTCTGTGAAGCGAGTTAGTACTACATATCCCTGTTTTACAGATGAGGAAACTGAGGCTCGGGGATCCAGTAGCCAGACCAAGGTTACCCGGACTTGCCTGCAGCAGCAGAATCTTTAGAAGAAAAGGAGAGAATACATAAGTCAAGGACCCAGAAATGGTAGTGTCAAGCCCCCAGGTCCCAGTCAGTCAGTCTTGAGAACAGACACAGGATGAGGGACAAAGGAGTGGGGACACAGGAGAGACCCAGGAGCACCCAGAAGGTGCCGGCCAAGAGAGCAGTGTGAGATGCTGGGCGGGGAGAACGGGGGCTCTGTGACCTGGATTCCCATGTCTGTGCAGGAGCAGCTGTGACCTGGGCGTGGAAACGCAGAGCTGGAGCTCAGGAGAGGAACAGAACAGAGGTTGCCGGTGTTTCAGGACAGAAGAGAGAGAGAGAGAGAGTGCCTGGGTAGTTTGTGTGTGTGTGTGTCCTCCTGCATGCGCACGAACACACACTCAAACACACACATCCCCCAGGAGTGACTTGGAAGGGAGAGTGTGTCCTCCAACCAGCTCAGCCGGGCTCATTATGTAGAAAAGGGGAGATGCCTGATCAGCCGCGAACCCAGAACCAGGGGAGACAGGGATGGCCGTGACCCACACTTGGGTCCACTGGTGTGGCTAAAGGGATCTCGGGATGTGTCATCCTGTAATCCCCCTTGTCTGAGCAGAGAGCCCCCCACGCTGTGGGGAGATAACTATGCAAGGTGTAATCATAGGCAATGTCCTGAGCCGGCCCCGTGGGCTGAGGTGGGCTGAGGTGGGCTACAGGACCAAAGAAGGGGGCTGCCCTGAACGGGGAAGTGGGTCATCTCGTGTACTCTTCCCTCCTTTTGCCAGGGCTGGCAGGTCGTATATGTGAATGGGCTCCTGGATGACTAACTACAGAATATTCTCCTTGGGAATGCGAGTATGCAGTGGGTCCGGGCTGCACTGCACTTGTGGGCTGCTTTTCTTCTGCACGGAGTATCCAGAGACGACAGATGACCATTCATAGAGCCTACAAATGGAGCGTATTGGTCTTTTTTAAAGTCACGAAAACACTGCATTTCAGCCCAAAAGTTAGACAACATTTACTGAACTCTGAGCCAGGGAGTGGATAGAACATGATACACTATTTTAATGGTATAATAATAAGGTTAGCGGCTTGTAGGGTGCATTAGGTAAAACAAGGATTATAGAGAGTGCATGTGTAGGAGGGTAACATTTTTTAAGGAATCCGGACAGTCCCAACGGCAGAAAGGTTAACTAGAGTGCCCGAAGTCACACAGCTGGTAAGTGGCTGAGCCAGGATTCCCCCCAGAGTACGTCCTCTTAGTCACCCCTATACTACACTGCACAGTGTACCTCATAATACGTTTTAGCTCCACATCTGCAAATCCAAAGTAATTGGAGTGACTCTGCAAAATTTACACTAAAACAAGGCCTATTGCCTTTTTCTCTGATTAAAGGGCCTCAAGAACTCACAACAGTGGTTAGAATTTCTGTACTTTATTTGAGAAAGAGAGAAAACGTAGAAGGAGAGGAAGAGGGAGAGGGGGAAGCAGGCTTCCTGCTGAGCAGAGAGCCCGATGCGGGGTTCGATCCCAGGACCCTGGGATCATGATTTGAGCTGAAGTCAGAGGCTTAACCCACTGAGCCACCCAGGCACCCCAAATTTTGTACTTTTGAACATTTACTTAATGGGCTGATAGCCCCTTTAAAAGGAATTGCATGTACCCACGTTCATATACATTAGAAAACAAGAAAAAGAACAATATGAAAACTCTCCCACTTCATTCTAGGAGCCGGGCAAGAAAGTCTCCCTACTTGAGCTCTCTTGGGGACTCTTAGTCCATTGGGGCTGCTACAGCAACAGCACTCTAGACCAGGTGGCGTGTAAACCACAGAAATGTATTTCTCACCGTTCTGGAGGCGGGAAGTCCAAGATCAAGGCTCTGGCGGATTCGGCATCTGGTGAGAGCACGCTTCCTGGTTCACAGAGGGCCGTCCTCTTGCTGTGCCCTACGTGGCAGATGGGGTGAGAGGTCTCTCTAGAGTGGCTGGTCTCTCTAAAGAGAGGTCTCGCTCTTTCAGAAGGACACGAATCCCATGCATAAGAACTCAACCCTCATGACCTAATCATCTCCCAAGTTCCCACCCCCAAGTGCCATCATATTGGGTGTTAGGATTGAACATAGAAATTTTAGGGGAACACAGACTTTCGGTAGAGCAGGAACCAAACATCAAAGATTGATTCCACCTTCAAGTGCTAAGGAACGTAGGGACAGAAACCAAACATACAAGCAGAGTCATGGGTCAGCCATCACAAGGCAATAGGTCCAGGAGTGGAGGACTCTGAATTTTAAAAATGACAAAAGGATACAAAATAAAGGACCCCCAGATGGCATTCATCTTGACAGGTTTTCTGCATATAGAAGGTAAGTTTGGAAGGAGGATTGGCATGGACAGATTGTAAAGGGGACTTTGTTGGTGCCGCTCCAGGCAGAGAGACTATGAACACGCCACATGGAGGGACTCGATCACATTCAGTTTTGAGCACAACTGAACATCCAAAAGAAGGGCACCCGACCTCTCTTCCGGTCACATCCAATAAGATAGCCACCCCACCCCCGCATCCCGGCACCCTTCAGAGTCCCACCCTCCCTTCCAAAATGAGACCCAATTTACTGAGTCACCCACTGGCCACCTCATTTGCATTTGGTGGTCAGAGCTGATCCGGGTGTAATTCGGATAAATTAATTTTGCAAATTCCTAGCGGGCTTCCAGGTGAGGCGTGAAGGACGAGAATCTGAGATTTAAAAAATGCGTTTCAGAAATGCCATCGCATTAGAGCGTCCTTCCAGCCCCTTGGGGTGGCCACCAAGTAAACAGCTTAATTTCCATCCCTGTTGGAGGTACAGAAGGCAGCATTCACACTTGCCAGCAGATAAATGTCTCCCGTCTCTGGCGGCGCTTAATGGCTTTTAGTGGAGTTAAGGCTGGGAAGCAAGGGACTGACTTTCTCTTATTGGGTAAGACTGAAACACCAGGGAGACCATTTCTTTTCAGACAGATCCTTTCCTTTTCAGATTACCGAGCCACAGCCCAGCCAACTCCTTTTCAGCTCTTTCAGGTAAAATGGAAGACGGAAGCCACCCAGCTGAGGGGCGGTCAGTGGGGGGCTCTGACTGGCGCTGGTGTGTGGGATTTGTCCCCCGAGAGATTTGCATTTCTAATCACAGCCCTGTCCTGGCGTGCTTCAGCCCAGTGGACGGCTGTGCTGTCTCTTTAGCTCTGCACGTATTTAGCTTGCTGGGACCTAGGAAAGAGTCTTGAGCATGTGTGGAAGGAGAGGAAAGCACTCTGGGTGGGGAGGGGACTTCCCCAGAGCAGCCCTGGCGAATATTCTGTGGCCATCCCTCACATGCCCTTGGTCCGCTTAGGAGAACCTTTTATTTATTTATTTATTTTAAGATTTTAGTTTTAAAGGAGTCTCTACACCCAGCATGGGGCTCGAACTTACAACCCCAAGATCAAGAGTTGCACGCTCACCGATGGGGCCACCAAGCACCCCGAGAAACTTATTAAGTGTTGCACTCTTGAGATTTTGAGATTTATTGTCATTTGTCTGAAGAGAAGTAACCAGGCATGTCCATCCCAGCATTGGCTACAGGACAGAAAATTGGGAAGAGGAAAGCGATATCCAACAAGAGGTGAAGGGTAAAATAATGCAACGGTTCAATAAATTAATGGTTAAATAAGGAGTAGAAACCCACACAAGTCTATTTAGTAGTGTGATTTTTTTCCCAAGTGTTAGATGTTAAATGAAAATGCAGGATAATGCTGTATATGTCGTTTAAAAAAAAAAACACCCCTGTTGATGGAAATAGAGCAAACGTTAATAGTTAAACCTTAGACATGGCATCAGAGACTATTATCATATTTCTTCCCTGATTTCTGCATTTCCTACAATGGATTTTTTTTCCTTTTTTTAAGTAGTCAATATTGAGAATTTATTGAGATTTATGGAGAATATTTTTATTGAGAATTCCTGGGATGGTTTTTTTCGCCTCCCACCCTGGAGGGAGGAACCACACTGTAGGAAATCCCTCCGAAACCCCACTGTCCCAGCACCTCCAGCCAACACAGGGAGGAGCAAACTCATTCCCCTGAAAATTGGTCAGGCTTTGTTCACAAGGGATTTTTTTTTTCCTGACCATAGAAGTTAAAATGTCAAAGCAGGATACTATCCTGTGCCCTCTTTCCTTGTTTGCTTTCCTTTTTTATCTCCTGGCACGAGAACCTCAGCTTTGCTGTCAGTGGGACCATCCGGGTTCTGCCCCTCCAAGCACTGGGTTGCTCTCAAGATGCAGGACGCAGGTGCGTACCTGATCCCCCTCACCTGTCAAGTCCCTCCTCCCCGAGTTCATCAAAACCCTCCTTGAACTTGTTTATATTTTTAGCTGGTACGGCCTCTCGTGCCCAACCAATTCCATGTGTTTTCCGCCCTCCGTGTGCGGTGGCAGAGGCCTGCCCGTCGGGTATCCCCAGCTGACCTCCCTCGGGCCCCGAGGGGTCCTCCCCTCTTGTGCACATCCAGCATGGGGCCAGCAAAATAAGGACGGCAGTGACACGCACACTTCTTGGCAAAGCGCCCCTCCAGACAGAATCCGTTCGGTAGGACCGACAAACTTGGGGTTGAAAAAGACCTCAGAAATTGTTTAGGCCAGTGTTTTCCGAAAAGTTCACATAATGAGAGTCACTATTTCCAGAAACCAGGGGAAATTGTACGGTACCCAGGATACGGTGGCCCTGGCTGCCTAAAAATATCATGGGGCCCGTGTGTGTGTGTGTGTGTGTGTGTGTGTGCGCGTGCGCGTGTGTGTGTATGTGTGTGTGTGTGCGCACGCACGCGCAGGGGGAGTATTTTGTGTTTTTTTCCTCTGGGCTGGAATTGAATAACAATGGTCACTTTGTTTGGTCAGAAATCCCAGCAGTTCTACAAGTGCTTTGTTATTTTGTTCATGGAGAAACTAATTAATGTAGGAGAGACAGAATCTTTTAAAAATGTGGCCTATGCAGAAGTTAGACATTGACGGGATTCTGCTGATCGGGGCCAGACCTGTGAGGTGGAGCGGGCAGGAATGTTCCAGTATGCCTGACAGATGCAGAGGTGGGCTGCAGAGCGGCCCGCTGACCGCAGCTGAGGAGGCCAGGGCGCCGAGCCCCGGACTGCAGTCAGGCCGTCCAGCTCTGAGGCCTGGGCTGCCTCCAGGGCGCCTCATCTGCCTCTCTGTTGCAAGCCAGCCCCTGAGATGTGTTTCCTGTACCGGGAATCCTAAAGAGACTACATTCATGCATGCTTCAGCAGTGGTCATCAAAATGATGGGTCATTTGAATGGCCCTCCTAGATCTTTCAGTCTCTCCTAACTGTGGAAACAGGTGTCCGGGGTCAGTAGGATATGGTGGGAATGAGAGTGGGCTCTGGACTCCCGACGGCCTAGGTTCAGAGCATGCCTCCCTCTCTCACCAGCCCAGGATCCCAGCTTTAATTGCCCTGAGCATCAATTTTCCCATCTGTAAAATGGGACTAAGGATAGTATCTGTGTGAAAGAGCCATTGTGAGGACTAAACGATGTAATGAATGATTGAAAAGTGCCAGTCCAGTGCCTGGCCACCAGCACAAACTTCATAAAGATGAGTCTCTCGTGCCATTGTTATTGTCAGTATTCCATGGGAGGACCACCGTTAGGACACTGTACCAGCTCTGAAGCCATTTTGCTTCGTCAGACCAGTGACCGTTACCCCACTGGCTGTATTGTATTGTATTATTGTATCCTTCAGGGGAAGACAACCCAGTAGCTCCTCGTTCACCCAGTTCCCATTTCAAAGGCAGCAAAGCGAGGCCGGGATGACCTACGTGACTTACACAAGGTCATACAGCTCACTGGGGCAGACGAAAAGTGCTAAATCTAGGGGCGCCTGGGTGGCTCAGTGGGTTAAGCCGCTGCCTTCGGCTCAGGTCATGATCTCAGGGTCCTGGGATCGAGTCCCGCATCAGGCTCTCTGCTCAGCAGGGAACCTGCTTCTCTCTCTCTCTCTCTCTCTGCCTGCCTCTCTATCTACTCGTGATCTCTCTCTGTCAAATAAATAAATAAAATCTTTAAAAAAAAAAAAAAAGAAAAGAAAAGTGCTAAATCTAGAGCTTTCCACTCCACAGTGCCCTGTTTCCTCTGCAGGCCTGCTGTCATCCTCCAGACGTGAAAATAGGGAGAAACCAGAGAAAGAAAGAACCAGATCCCCAGAAACCCTTGCTTGGGTCCCTGAGCATTTGCTGCGGGCCTTCTGCTTTCTTTCTTTTAGTGGCTTTAGATGCCGCCACGGGGTAGGGGCCTGAAGATTCCTGTCCCACTCTCCACCCTTCCTGCCTTCCCCGGACCGTGCTCCACAGGAGCCTGAGAACCTTGGGCAGTGGGTGGACGACGGGCACGAGGAAGCCTCCTTACCTGAATCAGCCACTTTCTGAGATGTCAGACATCCTGAGGCCACAAAACTGAACGAGCGTGAGCATCACTTCCTGCCTTTCCCCAGGCTCACCGGTGGGGAAGGGCAGGCACAGACTATGAACTGAATCCCAGGGGCATGTGTGCCCGTATGGGTTTGGGGAAGAGCATTCCAGGCGGAGAAAGGGTCTGAGCAAAGACACTAAGGTGTCACCTGGCACTTAGCATGGAGCTCAGCACATCAGAGTGGTCCGGTCGCTCTGAGCATGTTTGCTGGACTATAAGCGCTTCCAGGCAAGAAATCACAGTGATTCTCTGTCTTCTTAGCCTCTGTGTTTGCGGGGGGTCACTGACTGCTTGGAACGCACCTTCAGCTGTATGATTTTACTTAATTTGCTCAGTAACTTGGCGAGGTCAGAGCTTCTCCCATTTCAGAGATGTGGAAACCGAGGCCTTGGGAGGGTGACTTGGAGGCCCAGCAACTTTGTGATTGAGCCTAAATTTGGGCTCAGATTTGAGGTCTGATTCCAACTCCACCGTGAAGCTCACCCTTCCCGCCAACACTCGGGAAAGAGGCCGGGATTCAGCTCTTGACTGAAAGGGAGACACTGCCGGGGAGGGACCCCAGGAGCATGAGTCCTGGGGCTCGGGAGAAGGGACGCTGGCTTCCAAGAGGAGGCCCCTGGCGTGGGTCTCTGCTCTGTCAAGCATGAGTTGCAAGGATTTAGAATAGTTACTTCTCTTTGAAACTCATTATCCCTGGTTAGAAAGTGAGGAGATGGCAGGAGATCCCATCTCAGAAATCGGTAGAGCTGGGATCAGAACCTTGGTGTTCAGCACTTTCTTCTGTCCCCATCCCAGCCCCAGCCTGGGGTTTCCTCCAGCCCCTATGCTTTCCTGTCCCTAACCCCCAGCTCAGTGGAATTACCCCAGGGAGCATGTTAAAATGCTGAACCCCGGGCTCCATCCCAGAAACTGAGGATCCCTGGGAGATGGGCTTGGGAACCTGCATTTCTCCCCTAACCACCCCCAGGAAATTCTGATCACCAGGCAGACTTCACAATTCGTGCCCAAGCTCCATGGTCCTCGAACTTCAGGGGGCAGTCATACAATGACGGAGACCCACCCCCAGAATTTCTGATTTAGTAGTTGACGACTGGGACCCACCAATTTGCATTTTTGAACAAATTCCCAGGCGATGCGGGGCCACACTTTGAGAACCACTGCCCTCACTCGTTCCCTGTGAGCCCAGCTGTCAGCCAGCAAGAAACTCTTTACTCATGGAGAAGCCCTGTTGGCACATGGGCTTTTTTTTTTTTTTAAATAGAGACCTTCGGAATGATTTAGATAATTATAGTAGTAGCCATGGTTCACTCTGATGCACGCTACCAGCCCGGCCCACTGCTAGATGTCTGCACTCGGTTTCTCCTTATCGTGTAGGATTTGTGGATTCAGGATTCGAAGATCCGTTAGATGGTTCCTCTGAGACTGCACATACCACCAGTGTGATCAGGGCTTTCTAGAACAATGTTCCAGCGGCTTTCCTTACTCTGTGGGGCCTCTCTGTACTGGCTCAGCCATGAGTGATTCTATTATGGGCATCTCGAGCCAGGTTCAGGGAGGTTCACCAGGCAGGTTGGGGTGGTACTTCTGGCTGGAGGAGCCTTTCATTACTTCTGCTGCTGGCCTAGGGCCCACACCGCGGGACGGCACAGCTGCCCCTCCTCTCATCATGAAGCCCACTTCTAGAGGACCCCTTGTGTCCCCGGGGAACGTTGCATCGGTAGCTCTTAGAGCTCCCTGGGTTAAAAATGGGGGTCTGCTGCGGGATCTTGGATGACCCCCAACCTGGTGGGGTTCTGCCTGGTTTCTCGTCTGGCTGGTATTCTGTTTGCCTGTAAGGTCTTGGAAAAGGACAGTTGGTATGGGATCCCAGGAAACATTCATCAGATACAATGGACAAAGTTGTGTCATGACTTAAACTCTGGTGCTTCTGGGACTTTCTTTCCCTCTAATGTGTGACAGTTTGTCCACTGTTTAATAGGAAGCTCCCCGATTTGGGAAGAAATATAAGACGGAGCAATTAGAGAGGAAATACAGTGACCATAAGGGCTTTTAACAGACTTAGGTCTCTGTTCTCACCAGTCATCAACACCACACACACACACATACACACACACACAGTTCATGCTTGTGTGTGTGGTTTGTTGGAGTCCCCTCCCTGCCCCCTCCCCCGAAGTTATTTTTACATCTGGCAGGGATCTCAGGAAGTTATCCAAGCCATTAATGCCTTTCCTGCAATATCTCCTACTTCCCCTACCTGTGCTCTTCTCTCTGAAGAAAAGGGAGGAAGGAGGGCAGGAAAGAAGGAACAGCTCTCGGACGCTAATCCCTCAGCGTGGGCCAGAGATCTCCGATGCCATGGAGTCATTCAGTTATCCTTTCTGTTTTAGGAGGATAGACAGGCACCCTTGAAGCCAGGTTGGTGCAGTCAGCTGACAGTGGACTTGGCATTGAAAGTAACAGCTCTAGTCCCAGATCTGCCGCCGAACCACGCCACCTTCTCCAAGCTTCACGCGGCCGGTCTGACCTGCCCAGTTGGGTGAAAGAAAAGAATTGGAGGATGTAAGAGCATCCCTCCCATCTGGGAGCTGGAAGGGATTCTAGAAATCTAGATGTTTTACTTTACCAATGAGCAAACAAGGCCCAGAGGTTGTAGAGCACTTTCTGGGTGGACGAGCAGGGCTGAGAGGGAAAGCAGGCTCTGGCCATGCTTGCTGTCTCCTTCTGTATGGTTGCTTTGCTGCTGGTGAGTGAAGTGAGCAGAGACGCAGGAGGAGGACTCTGGGAGTCTCTGGCCAGAGCACCTTTATGAGCTTTCGAGACAAGGCTTGGTGACGGACTAGTCTGGTTTTCTTTGTGTGTGTGAGCGTCTCTCTCGTTTCTGTCTGTCTCTCTCACACACAGACATGTCTAGCAAAAAGGCAATGATGCTCTTCACAGGAGAGAATTACACTCTTTTTCACGGATTCTGGGGAAACCTGAGGGGCATTATCTAACTTGGCAAGTTATTTCATAAGACACGAAAGAGTGAAGCTTCAAGTTAAGGAGAACTTCTGCCCAAACTCCTTTGTGTCTATGGGTTTGTGGCCTTTGACTTGCCCAGAGCCCCAGCCCCCTATTATCCTTGTTCCCCTCCCACAAATATACACACTCCTGGTCCCGTTGCCCCCAAACACACAGAGAGTGGAACCAAAGACCACGGGCTATTGAAACAGCTAGAGGGGAGCACCTGGATGGCTTCGTTGGTTGAGCAACAGGCTTTGGACTTGGGCTCAGGTCATGAGCTAGCAGTTGTGGGATGGAGCCCTGCGTTGGGTTCCACGCTCAGCTCTGAGTCTGCTTGAAATTCTCTCTCCCTCTGCCCCTCCCCCAATGCTCGCACACTCTCCTCCACCCCTCCCCCCAAAAAAACAAAGAAAAAAAAAAACCAGCCAGAGGATCAGAACTCTGTTTCTCACTAGCAGTGTGACCTTGGGCAAGTTACTTACCCTGCCTGAGCATCAGGCTTCCCCATCTGGATGATAATAAGAGCCCGTAACATTGACGTGAAGCTTTACCTTTGCAACGGAGAAGCATGGAAAGGGCTTCATCCGGGAACGGACACCAAGTAGCAGCTTGGTAAACATTATCAGCCACTGTGACACATGTTAGAGGACATTGAAGGTCATGTGATGGCTGTATCATTTTCATAAGGGAATTGACTGGTTTATCATTTCAATGAGATCTCACTAGGCCTCCAGCAATCTGGCTGCATAGTTAAAAATCTAATTTTCCACCCAGGGAAGAACAAATATCATCCAAGTGTTAAGCACTCCATAGCCGAGCTGTTATCTTTGAACACCGAGATGCTCTCGTGGTAGCTTTCAGTACTGCCTTGTGTGCATAAATTTCCTTCTGCCCAAAAAGGATATAAAATTCCAAACAACGAAAAGATACTGATACAACGGAACTGGAAACCATGAAAACAGGAGTAAAAACACAAAAGCCCAATTGTCAGTGGGAGAGAGGTTCCATGATGCTCTACTTTCTAGTTTACAAAACACGTTTTTATAATCCTGACGCCTGGTGGTCTCCCAGCCCACCTGGAAGGTCGATGTCACATCCGTCACCCGTTCCGCAGGCAAGGAAATGGGGTCTCAGGAGGAGAGCCACCGTGTGAGAACGACAGACAGACAGCAGCCACATCCCCCCGGGCCTTGTGGGACCTGGTAAAGGAATGTGGATTGTCCTGAGTTCAGAGGAAGGCCTTCAAAGGTGGAAGCCGGAGAGGGTTGCAATCTGCACACTTCTGGAAGATCTCTCGGTGTGGGGAGAAAGAGCAAGAGTGGAAAGAGGGCGGTCACTCGGACGGTGGCTGTGGAAAGTCAGGCGAGAGAGGTGGCGTTCGCAGAGAGAAAGAGAAAGGGATGGTTGGAGACATGGAGGTCACCAGCCATGCTGACAGACTAGGTGTGGACGCTGTTGGGGAGGGAGAACCAAAGATGGCACCCAGCTCCCTGGTGGGTTGGCGGGCGGTTGATGATGGGACATCCACGGGAACAGGTTTCGGAGCTGGAGGGGGAAGGGAGTCAGGAGATCCATTTGCATTTATTTTGGGAAGGAGGATCTATTTCCCCAAACACTCGGTCCTCTGATGGCAAAGAGCCGGTCGGTCGTATTCACTTGCTCCTGGGTGTTGAATAAATGCTTTCAGTGAGCAGGGTGAGCTCGGGCCCATCCCCAGCAGCCTGTCTGTAAAGAATGCTGCCCCTGGCAAGGCTCTGTGTTCCTTCTGCCGCCAGGGAACCAGGGAACCATTCATGACCCCTTCTCAGAACATTGGGCCTGATACAAGAAACAAACAAAAAACCCCAATGTCCTACCTTCTAATGTTTCAGGCTTTCGGTAACTTTTTCTTTTGCCAATCTCCATGGGATCTTTCCTCAGCTAACATTTGAAAGTGATTCTTTTTTTTTTTTTTTCTTTTAATGTTGCACTCAGGCCTTAAATAACCTTTACCCTGTGTTGGCTCACTGAATAGAGGAAGCCTGGTAAAATTATAATAACATCAACAACGATAACAAGCTTTTGTAGCCATCCATTTAATTAAAAGACCTCGCTATTTTGTGTTGGTCTCAAGAAAATCTCTGAGGTAAACCACGTGGTGTGTTCAGCTCCATGTGAGAGGCCGGGGAATGTGGTACCCAAGCGCATGGACAATTGTAGTAATAGTAGTAGTAGTAAATTAAGAGTTAAGGCAGGAATGCCTGGGTGGCTCAGTCGGTTAAGCGTCTGCCTTCGGCTCAGATCTCGATCTTGAAGTCCTGGGATCGAGCCCTGCGTCAGATTCCCTGCTCGGCGGGAAGCCTGCTTCTCCCCCTCACTCTTCCTCTGCTGCTGCCCCTGCTCATTCTCTCTCTCAAATAAATAAAATCTTTTTTAAAAAAAATAGAATTGAGGCATTCAGAACAGGGCCTGATGCATGAACACGAGCTGTTGTTTTTATGATTAGTTTCTAGATGGAGAGACTGAGGCACCGTGAGGCCATGACGTATACACTCAGTAGCAGAGCGGGTTCCCTGGTGTGTATGCCGGACGCCACTCTCTAAAGGAAACTGTGTTCCAAAGTGATATTCCGTTGGATTGAGGGGCTGGTGCCAGGACTGGGTCCCCATGAAATTCTTTCCCATCAGCCAGCAGTTGCCACAGCCCTCCCTTGCAAGTCCGCCTTCTACCTGAGGTGGGGAGCACACCACCCCGGACAGCTCAGAGCCTGTCGTCTCCCCACTACCTTTGCCCCCGGACCCCTCCCCTCTGCCCACCATCCTTCACTCCTCCCCATTCTCTGAAGTAGAGCTCAAGCCCACCCCCACCCGCCTGGCACTCTTCTCCAATGCACTTCTGCAGGGAGGCCGTCATGGGCACCGTGGAGAGGCAGGTGACCTCCTCGCCCCAGGTGACTCATCACCTGTATGTCTTGGCTCCCCCTGTTGGGTAGATGGACACAGAGGCTTTGTCTTGTACCTTGTGACTCTCCTTGCTCCGTGTTCCTGGCCCAGTGCCAAGCCCAGAGCAGGTGCTATGACATCCTGTAACTGATTTCTAAAAAAGAATCACCATAATCATCCCTAGAACCCAGCTCTGCAACTGGGTGCTGTGCACATCCAAGTCGTCCCCTTGGGGGAGCTTGTTCCAAAGGGGATGCCATGGCTCAGAATCCCAGGCCTCCCAAAGTTCCCCCCACTGCTTGTTGGCCAAGCAGTGTCCTTTGAAGGTGGTTCCACCTGTCCCATCTGTGGAACCAGGAACGTGACTTCCCCCAGAAACACAGTTACGGGGGTGGGGGGGAACGGGTGTTGAGAATAAGGGCCAGTGATCTAATAATGTGCCCGGTTTCCTTTTTGCCTAATAACCTGCCTGTGAAGACAGCTCCAGGAAAGGGCTTCCAAATGTGGCTCAAGCAAGGGTCACATCACTGAGCTAAATATAAAAAGGTTTGCCACGGGGACCTTGTTGAAACAAAGGTTCACTTTGGGCTGAGTCAGTTCAGCAAGTGTGGTTAAAATTTGTCCGCAAAGAGGAATGAAGAAGTGAGTGAGCCTTTGGGTAAAAGCTCATTATCTCCCAGCCAAACTGTGTGTCATTATATTTGTGTACATGTGTGCCTTCGGTGCAGGGGCGGGAGCTGCAGAACCAGCCCCGCCAAAATAGACAGTCCTGCTTTGAAGCCGACATAACGCTCATTCCTTTGCCTTTTGCTGTCCTTCCCCGGCCCCCAAATTTGTTTCAACCCAGTGACTCCCTCCACTGACCTGAATTTAATTATTTTATTCTTCATAAAGAGAACACCTCCCCCTCCCCCGATTCCCACCCCACCCCCAAAATTAACTGACCTCTCCTCATTAAGTGTCCTAACAACACGGTTTTGTGTGGGAAGAGATGTGGACTCTGTTCGCAGGCCCCACTGCCCGATCTCTGTTAAAATGAAAATTTGACAAGGCAAGGTGGGGGGGGCGGTGGAGGTTGGGGAGGATGTTTTCCCTGGATCCCCGATATTTGTTTTTTGTTCAGTAAAACATTTTCCTGCGCATCAGAGGGAGAGGAAATGGGCAGTCTCTGTTTCTTCAGAGACCGACATCAGCTGGCTGTGCACCCTGCCCCTAGCCCTCTCCTCTCTCCATCGTTGTCCTCGTGGGGTGGGGCCAAGCGATTTCCAGTGTGTGTATCACGTGTGTATCACGGAGAGAGGAGGCAGTTTAGAAGCCCAGAAGGGCCACAGTTCCCGAGTGATGGTTAGGAATCCTGAAGCACCACAGAAGTATGTTTACTGAGGCAGCTGCCCCACCAGGGTCCCATCGTGGCCACTCCCAGGGGCCACCCAGCAGCTGTGAACTGAAATCACCAGCTTGGACAGAATTCCCAGCAAAGTCCCTGGTCTGAGTGGTGGCTGACAGGAAGCCGTGGAGTAGCTGGACGGGGCCTTTCTGAGGTTTTCGAAATGCAGAGGTGGGGATCATGAGTGGGAAAGGAATCTGGCCTCCCTGCTAGGGTCCCCCAGGGAGCCCGGCACTGCCATTCCGCAGCTCTGCTCCTGGGCTTGTCCTCATGGCTCTGAGCTCCACTTGCTCCCTGGAGACACAGGGGTTAACTGTACCTACCCACCGACATTGCCAGCTCTGCTGCTCACTCGCTGTGTGACTCTGGGCAAGTTCCTTGACCTCTCTGTGCCTGGTTTTCCTTGGTGTATTAGTTTCCTGTAGTTGCTGTAACAAATGACCACAAATTTGGCGGTTTCGCACAATAGGAACGTCACCTCTCGCAGTCCCGGAGTTCATAAAACCAGCGTCAGCAAGGCCATGCTCCCTCAGGAGAAATTTTGTCCTGGCTTCTTCCAGCTTCTAGAGGCCACTGGCATTCCTTGTGGCTGCATCACTCCAAGCCCTGGCTCCGTCTCCACATCATCTTCTCTTCTATGTGTCTCTCTTCTGGGTGTCTCGCGAAGATGCTTGTCAGTGGATTAGGGCCCATCTGGGTATTATCCAGGATAATCTCATTCTGAGACCCTTAATGACGCCTGCAAAGACTCTTTCCAAATAAGGCCACGTTCACCGATTCTGGGCACGAGGACACAGATGTGGTGTTTGGAGGGGCACAATTCAACCCACCGTGAATGACTTCCTTCAGCCAGTGCCCAGCACACACAAACACTCCCGGTTTGCTCCCGTTGTCATCCTCGCTGAACCACCGTGGCCTTCAGGGGCGCCTTTCCTGTTGTGGTGAGCGTGAACGGCACGGGACAGCCGTTTGGGTGGTGCTGCTTCTGGCCACCTCCACCACCGTCCCCCGGTTCAAGGCCCTGTCGCCTCTCTAGTGGACCGCTGCCATCCTGTTGGCTGTCCTCCCGGAGTCGTCCCGGGATCACTGCCCTTCCGCCGCTTCCTGCACACACCCCACGCCTGTCTACTCTCCCCACAGCCGCTTTTTACAACCACAGGTCAGATTCTGCCAGTCGCCTGTCCCCCACCCTCCACTGGTTCCCCTGTCCCACTCAGAGCAGAAACCAGAGTCCTTGTGGCCACCCGCAAGGCCCCACGTGACCGCGTGGCCTCTACCACCTGGCCTTCTGGCTCAGCCTGAAACGCAACACACACACAAACACACACACACACACACACACACACACACACACACACACACACGCCCTTGCGTTTGCTTTTGCTGCTTGCTCAGTCTAGAACACTCTTTCCCAGCTGTCTGGGGTTTTCTCCCTGGGTTCCTTGAGCTTCTGCTTAAAAGACTCTCCCTCAAAGGGTCTTCGCTGACCCCCGAAGGGTCAGAGCCGAGCTGGCACTGCCGTACATGCCCATTCGCTGACTCCGGCTTGTCTTCAAAGCACACGGTGCGCACGGCATTGTCCGCTTATCTGCTTGTTGAATTGCCTGCTTTCCCCCTCACATGCAGCTCCACAAAGGAGGGAGCGGGGTCCCTGTCGATTCCTGGCCCCCGCTCCTGTTAGGGGTATGATCAATGTTTCCCAGGTGATTGGGATTATTATGGGCTGGGCTCTGCCTTTGCGTGCATGACCTCGTATCTCCCAGCAGCCAGGGACAGCGGTGTGGTTATACCCTTACTTGTCGGAGGGGCAGAGGGAATAAATCAGTGTCCCCCAACAACCCCACCAGTGAGGGGTGGTGGGGGGCCCGGCAGGATCGGAGCTGACTAGTCTTACTCCAGAACCCATTTTCCGCATCACCATCTGCCATGAGGCAGAAATGCCAGACTAGGGGAGGGACCTTCAGGAGCTGACGTGTGCTACGTTGCAAGTACCAGAATGACCATAGCAGAGCCCTCACCGAGCAGATGGCCCCGGATTGCTTTGAGTCACCTTCTTGTTTAGTTTCTCAAACATTGAGAACCATTTGTGCTGACGGAATGTGAGGTGGTAGAAGGGTGTCTGTGCAGTACCACTGTGCTCTGTTCCACGACTGTCGGGTTTGGTGGCCTGGAATGTTCCAGAAACGGGGCACGCATGAATGTGTCCTTTATTCCAAAACAGATCAGTCCGTTTTATTGCCTTCAGTAAACATGGTGTATTGATTAGAATCAAATATTTTGGTGAGGGGCCGTGCAAACAGCACATTTCCAACTCTACAGCTCAGATACCCCGTGGCCTTAGTTAAAAATAGTGACTTTCCTCCCAGGTGCTAGGCACATGCCAAGCTTTATACTTACTAACTCACTTAATTGCTCAAACTACTCTTGGGAGTAAGCACTCTTAAGAACCCCAGTTAATCCTAGTCACAGAGACATAGAGATGTCCTATAACTTGGCCGAAGTCACACAGCTAATAAAAGACAGAGCCTGGATGTGAACTCAGGTCATCTCTCTCCTGAGGATGAGACTTAAGCAGCTCTCTTCTGTGACTCAGCTTCAGCTGTAAATTGTGGGGAACGCGTTCAGTCCTCTTTCCAGCTTGAAAAATCTATGTTTTTGAGGCTGAGACTCTGGGAGTAGACTGCAGTCATCGATGTGCATGGAAAAGGCTCCGTGAAGGGGCACGAGGCAAGGCTGAGCCAAGGAGCTCACAGGGCCGGCTCCAACATGCGGGCTCCCTGCTTGCACCTTGTGGTCCTGGCCTCTGCTCCTTTTCGGGCCTTGACAGTTCGCAGAAATAAGAGCCCGCAGGTGCAGATCCCCGCCCCCCCCACCCCCGACGTCTTTCCCCTCTGTGTGAGAAAAGGAAAATGAAACCCTTACGGTCGCCTGGTGTTAACTTCAAAGCAGCCTCGCATCTCTTGTCTTGTTTTATTCACACAGAAACCCTGTGTGGACAGGGAGGGAGAGTCCCATTTTACAGATAAGGAAACAGAGGTTGAGAAAGCTGATCTCGAGGTCCCATTTCCCTCCTCCTGCCTCCTACGAGTGTTTCCTGGGTCCTTCCTCGGGGTTTTTCCTACTTTACTGTAATCATCTTAGTAAATACCTTTGATCGCTCCCAGCCGCCTCCCACACTGCTGCCATCAATAGGTTTGGAATTAATACCCATCACCAAGATAGCTTCCATCGGTGCCCTCGGTGGCTCAGGAACTGTGCTGGGGGCGTGCATATTTTGTTTGCCCCTACTCCCCACAATACCTCCTTGAGATGTAGAGCATTATGGTGCCCATTTTACAGATGAGGTGCCTGAGGTCACACAGCCGCAAGCTGACACATCGTCGTGGAGCGAGGAAGTGGTAAACCCAGCATCTGTACGGGTTAGCGCAAGGTGTCTGAGATCCCCTCCCCGGCGCAAGCCTTGGGGGGACTCCTGGTCATGATTCCTGGACGGGGCAACGTCCAGTCTCCTTGGTGTGGTGTGTAGACCCGCCCCCCCCCCGCCCCACCTCAGCACTCCTGCCTCTGCCCCTCCGGCCCACACAGCAGCTCTGCTAACTTCACTGGCAGCCACTGTCCACCACCTGCTGCTCTCTGCTCAGGCCATGCCCTTCCTCCGGACCTCTCACCTCTGCTCCCTTCCCTGGAATTCACACTCCCTCCCGCCCATCCCTCAGCAGGCAAGCCACAGCCGCCATCTTCGTGCACACCCACCGTCTTCTGCACCCCTCTCCCCACCCAAGCACCACTCCATCCCAGGGCACCCTGCACCTCTCCCCATTCTGGCACAGCTCGTGGGGTGTCACCGGCACCTAAGGCAGCCTGTGGAAGGATCCGAGGGACATAGGACAGCAGGGAACAGTGTGGCTTTTATGGAAGAGGTGGAGAATGTGTACCTTGCTAAAGGGCATGTTGATTCCTCACTGTTTGTTTGTTTCAGATTTTTTTCATTTATTTGACAGAGAGAAAGAGAGAGAGGGCAAGAGAGGAAACACAAACAGGGGAAGCGGGAGAGGGAGAAACAGGCTTCCCGCTGAGCGGGGAGCACAAGTGGGGCTCGATCCCACGACCCTGGGATCATGACCTGAGCCGATCTGTACTGAGGGCAGATGCTTAATGACCGAGCCACCCAGGTGCCCCTGATTCCTCATGGTTTTTTAAAACACCATGCCAGCCCAACAAAACAACTCTGTGACCCCGAGTCACCAGTAGGAGACTCTCGGGAGCCCCTCGGGATTCTTGTGCTTTACTCCATTGTCAGTGCTTAAATGAGGAAGGGAGGGAAGTTAGGGAGGAAGAATTTACCTTCTCAGGCTGCTGTGACCCAGACCGGGTAGCTTAGACAACAGAAACCTTTTCTTCTGGCAGTCCTGGAAGTCTGGAAGTCCGAGATCAAGGTTCCAGACAATTCTGTGTCTGGGAGGACTCCCTTCCTCACCTGCAGACAGCCGTGTCCTGCCGTGTCCTCACATGGCCTGTCCTCAGACACGCACATGGAAAGAGACAGCAAGGTCTCTGGTGTCTCTTCTTGCAAGGCCGCGAATTCCGTGGGGTCGGGGCCCCATCGTGATTACCTCATTTCACCTCCGTTATAGAGCTCCTGTCTCTGGAGACAGTCACACTGGGGTTAGGCCTTCGATATATGAATGGGGGCGGGGGGGCTAAACATTCAGACCCTAACACATAGCATTCCAGATCAGTATTGTCCGTGTCCTCACTATGGGATTCTGGGAAACCCTGAAGGCAAGCAGCAGAATCCAGTGGTTAAAAGCATGGGCTTTCCCTCTGCCTTCGGCTCGGGTCATGATCCCAGGGTCCTGGGATCGAGCCCCACATCAGACTCTCTGCTTAGCAGGGAGCCTGCTTCCTCCTCTCTCTCTCTCTGCTTCCTCTCTGCCTGCTTGGGACCTCTGTCTGTCAAATAAATAAATAATTAAAAAAAAAAAATCTTTAAAAATAAATAAATAAATAAAAGCATGGGCTTTCTTATCAGAGAAGTTCAAGCTTGAAACCTTACCCGGGCACTCCAAGTGGCTTCGGACAGCCTACCCAGGTTCTCCGAGCCTCAAGTTCCAGACTGTAAAAGGGGGACACAACCACGAAGTGTGTGTTTGAGGATGAACTGAGATTAGTGCCTGTCCACCATGCCTGACTGTTTACTGAGCACGTACTGTGTTCCGGGCGTTCCGCGGGGTGCAGGGCAGGGTGAGCAGAGCCCTGGTCCTCGTGCTTCCTGGAAGAGCCAGGCAGTGAACAAGTGAATCTGGGATCAGATAACACACAGGTTATGATCATTGCGGAGGGGGCATGGGCTGTGAGGAAACAAAATAAGCGGCCGAAGAACGGCAGCAGGGGAAGGGAGCCCTCCCCGGGGAGGCAACTTTGTCAGGAAGCCCCGGGCCACCCAGAGCCCCCGGTCAGAGTTGCAGTGGTGGGAAAAGCAAGCACAAAGGCCTGCAGGTGGGCTCGCTCGGTGACGGCGCAAGCTGGTAAGACTCGCCTGATGGCTGTGCTTACTGTGGCGGGTGGCCACACCCCCAGGGTCCATGTGTGGGGACGCAGGGACTCTGGCCAGCCCTCCAGGGTGCCATGCCCGCCCCGCCTAGCCTTCCGAGGAGGGCAGCTCAGCGAAGGTTGGCATGGGCCGGAGGGCCCGCTGGTGCAGGGAGGAGGGCGGCGGAGGAGGATGTGTCGGGAGGTTGGGAGGCCGGCATTCCCGGGGAGGGGGGCTTCGGTTGAAGAGCCTGACATCCTACCGGCCCTCGAAGACTGCCCAGGCCAGACCCAGGCCTGAGAGAAATGCCCAAGGCGCCATGTGGATGACCTCCGTGTGGGCTGACAAGGGCAGCCGCGGCCTGCGTTGTCACAGCCGGCTGGGCAGGCTGTCAGCTCGAGACAATGAGCTCCCCACTCAAGATGGAAGGCCCTGGGCGGAAATCCAGCTTTGTGAGTCACAACCAGATGCACATCTTGTCAGAGAAAACCATGGCCGCGGAGAACTGGTCATGGTTTCCTGGAAACTTCCTGAGTGTCGGGGGAGGGGCGCTCCGAGGAGGGTGTGCTGGGGGGTGGGGTGGGGGCTGGGCCCAGGCTGGCGGCCTGGAGCTGTGCCTAACGGGGTGTAGGGCTGAGCGTTCCAGGGCCCCCCACCCCAGGTGAGTCAGAGCCTGAGGCCAGTGGACTAGCTGAGGCCCATTCGGGGGGGTCTCCGTCTCCCCTCCCACAGCATGCCCCGCGTGTGGGTGCGGCAACAGCAGCTGTGCTAGGAGAGGGGCTCCCTGAGTCCTCATCCCACCAACCTGGATTCAGTTCCGGGGACTTCTGTGAACACAGCGTCTCTGGCCCTCAGTTCTCTTGCCTGCAAAGTAATGGGATAAATTGGGAGCTCTCCAAGGTTCCGCCCAGCTGGAATATTCCGGCACTTCTTCATTTCCCTTCCTGTAGATGAAAGAAACTGAAGCCCGAGAGCCAGGGGGTCGCTCAGAGCCAGCCCCGTTGCAGGTGGGTCTGGAGCTCCTGCTCTGGCCGGATCTGCACCCCTCCACCCTTTCTCCAATGTCCCCCCTTCTCCTCCCAATCTTCTCCTCCTGGTGACCTCTTTCCCTCTGTTCTTTCTGCCTGTGCTTCCAGCCTGCCACACAGAGGTGCAGCCACCCCAGGAAAGATGTTCCCACCCAGGGGTGGTAGGTCCCAAATCAGAACCAGGATGGGAACTCCCAGGGCCATCCGGCCACCTGTGTGCACTCGCTGGTAGTAAGCGGGCGGGACCTTGTCCGGCCACCTCCTGCCTGAATCCCACACATCTTCACATCCTTCAATCCAGCCAAATAACACCTCCCCCAGCAAGCCCTCCCAGATCACTCCAGCCAGAGTTACCACCTTACCAAGACTTTGCCACCCGCACCACTTTACAACCCTGCTGTTGACATTCTCACTTACTTCTGTCGTAATTATTTGTGCATACATCATAGCTCCTCAGCGCAATTCCAAACTCAGTGAAATCAGTAACCAAATTGCCTACCAACAGCCTCCCTTCGACATCTGGTGCCGTGTTTGTATTCTAAGTGTTGGGTAGACAATTGTGGAATAAATGGAGCTTTCTTTCTTCATTGCAGAAGGGTTCTTTCCCTTCAGAATGAATGGCTGGGCGTGTCAGAGCATCTGTTCTAGAGCGACATCGGGTTGAATCTTAGCTCTGCCATCTGCACGCTGCGAGACCTTGAGCGAGTTACTCACGCTTCTGTACCTCAGTTTCCTCTCTTGTAAAAGGAAGCTCGTTGTAATCACCCCACCCACCAGGGTGACCGTGAAGATAAAACTAGTCCCGCATGAAAAGGGCTCGATAGACTTATGCCCGGCATAGACTTGAGTCAATAAATGAAGTTGTTAAATTTCAGGGATCCTGTATGCAAATTTTTATTTGATGTTTTGGGATCTATGTGACAACTGCCTTGCAGAATTTGCGCCTGGCTTGAGATAGGTGCTAAATCCCTTTTAATCCTTGTATCCTTTGAACCTGCTTTGGATATTTGATGCTCAGTGTAGAAGGTCCCCCAGGCCCCTGGAGTAGGAGCGGGGAGAGGGGGGTGGGCCCCAGAGGGTGGGACGGCTCGCCAGCCTGGGACTAGCATACGTGAAGCGCTTTTATTCAATTCATGTGACTCGACAAATTTGGAATGTGTTAGGGAGTTTTTCCAGCTATGAGTCAGTACATTTATGCTCTCTCACACACATAAAAAAATTTAAAACGAAAAAGAGTTTAGCGAGAATCATTTATGAGTGCAAAGTGGAAATCTGTGGAAATTTTATTTTGACCCTGAAGGCAAGTCATACTTAAGAATTTAATAAAGGGCTCCAAACAGGATGCAGTGGAGAATAAAAACACAGCTCGCTGCCTTTTCCTTGTATATTCTCAGCCACTGTGTTGCACAGACGAGGGTCTAATTTGCATGGCTTTATTAAGCACCTCCTGAATACCCAGATTTGTGCTAAACGTGGTGGGGGAAAAAGGGGAGCAGAACCAGCATTTATTAACTGCATGGATGTGCTTAATAATAATCAAGGCGGGAGGGGAAGAAAGCTGTCTTTAAGGTCAAGAGGCAGTGTGGGAGAAAATGGAAGAATTGTATTCAGATACATGCGTTCAAGCCCCAGCTCCTACATTCATAATATCATCTAATCCCCACCGTATCCATTTTATGGATGACAAAACTAAGGCTCATAGGACGTAACGTGTGTTGTCTGTGGACACAAAACTCATAAATGGTAGAAAGCATTATCTAAACCAGGTCTGCCAGTCTCCCTATGAAGGTTAAATTTAATGTCCGCAGGAGCTGTGTTTCCCACCAGGGCAGGACGATGGGGAGGCAGGCATCCCCTCCCCGTTCTGGGAGACCATGTCTGCCGATCGTAACCCTGTACAGCCTTCCTGCGGACCAGTCTCTTCAACCACCTTCTGCCACTTGCTGTTAAGGGATTATCCAGAACCTGCTTCTCATTCAGGCTGATCCTCTTTGCTGTTGTTGTTTATTTTAAATAAAGAAACCACCACCCGCCCAGAGGGCTTGTGTTTCCAGCTCACTTTCCTCTCTTTTGCAAGGGCTCATTTTCATAGACTCCCAATCTCCAGGGAGCTGTGTTTTTCCCTCTGAAACATGAGCTGTAATCAAAGGTGTAGTCGTCCCCAACATCTGCCAGCAGCCACTGGAGCCAGGGTTCCCCCGAGGTCTGACAGAAGGAGGCTCAGGCCAGGTGCCCCGGGGACAATTGTGCCCTGCACAAATCAGATTGCCCTGTGGTTGGCCTTTGTAAAGATGGCAGAGTCCCAGGGATGCCTCTCAGACTGCTGGAGGATGGGGCGGGGGGGCATCAGCAGGACTCCGCTGACCACTCAACAATGACTTTTGAGGGCTGCCATGTGCCAGGTCCTGCAGACATGAAGCTCCCAGCTCTTTGGCAAGTTCCCATCACTCACGGGTAGAAGGACCCGATGTCTCAAAATGCCTGCAAGTCCCTGAAAGATCTGGCGTTTGCTCGCTCTTTGGCCTGCTTGGCTACGGCCACTCCAGCTGGTTTCCGGTATCTGTATCCTGCAAGGACCCCCCCCCCCCCCAGCTTTTTCTTTGCCTTTCAGATCTGCCCCCCTATGCTGCATTCCCCGGGACCCCTCCTGGTAAGCTTGCCACCATGGCCATGTGCCACGATTGGCACAATAATATCGTCGAAGTCTCCAGCTCCAACCCGGCTGCAAAGGCTCACCTTATCTCCCCAGACAGTGGTGAGCAAAACAGACCCTGCCCAGCCCAGGGCCGGGCACCTCTTCCCGGAATGTTTATTGCACTGAACAGGTTTGAAGAGGAAATACTTGGAAATGAGTAACAGATCAATTCTAGAGTAGAATTCAGCTTGATCAAGACGTCAAGCCATGCCCGCACCCCTTGGGGAGGTTGTGAACTCAGCATCCTCTGTGCTCTCGAGGGGATCTTAGTAGAAGAGTAGGTTGGGCTTGGAGGAGAGACGGCCCAGTTTGCCAGCAATGCCAGCCATGGAGCCGAAGTTTAAGAGTCTATTAAGGGGTGGGGGGGGTGGTCCTGGAAAGACCATATCTGGTGAGTCCAGAGTTCGAACCCCAGTGCTGGAAGTTGACTCCTGTGACTTGGAGCAGTGTATTTGATCACTGAAAGATTCTGGTTTCCATCTGTATAATGGGGGCGTGGACGCATGCTCCTCAGATTTGCCGTGGGAGAGAGAGAAGGTATGTGGGGGACTTGGCTCAGTGCCTGGCACAGTATGAGTGCTCAGGAAGTGGTGGACATTGTGTTAGTCACTCGCTAGTGATGCTCTTTGGAGTTAAAGGCTGTCATCGGTGAGCAGGGTGAAGCATTGTCTGGAGCAAAGACAGGCAACCTAAGACCACACCTCCCGCTGGCAGAATGATGGCTACACAGAAGTGGCTGTAGCTTCCCACCGTTTTTGTGCTTGACCTTAATCTCGTGTCCAGTCTGGACTAGCCCCGGCCAGAGCCCCTCCCCGCCCCCCCCGTATTCCACGGTTCCTTGCCCTTTCCTCAATATGAGGCCGTCACCACAGGACATAATGGCCTGTTTACCAGACCTGGAGTTTCTTACTCATCTGCTAAATGTTTGCTGAATGAAGAAATGGAATGGAATAAATTGTGTTAGTGGGAGTGACCATGGCAGGGGGGGGGAGGAGGGTGTTTTCCTCCTACAAACTGTTCAAGTAGCTTTTCCCTTTTCCCCCTTCAGGTGTCTAGCAATCCAATAGGCTTAAAGTAGGCCACAACGGGAAGGGGGGGTTGCTGTAGGGGAAATCCTACGGGCAGATTTTTCCTTATTGGGATTTTGCTCCATATGACAGGCACTTTCTGGTGAAGGGAGTCTGCAGTGGGGAGACTGGAAACGCGTGCACATTTCGAGCTTGAAGGACATCGAAACGTCCTTTAATCCATTTACAGTGCTCCCCACGAAAGCTCCATTTTCCACGTGCACCAGGGCACTGGATACCCCACACGGCACAAGGGGGAGGTTGTGGGAGAGCCCTACTTGGCTGGTAAGGCAACCGAGGTCCTGAGGAGAGGAGTAATAAGGCGTGCAGGCCCCGAACAAGGGTGTGAGACTCAGACTCGGACGTCCCGTCTCCGAGGCCGGTACTCTCCCCCATGCTGGTTAGGATCTGGTGTCTTGTGGGTGATGTTACAGCGGCTGGGTCCAAGGATAAACAGGGAAAACAGGACCGACTCACTGAGACTCCCCCCAGCTCTGAGAATAACTCCCTGTGCAACCCCAAGCAAAGTGATCTACTTCTCTCTGCTCAAGAAGCAGCAGCCCACCGGCTGAAGGATAATAAATATCATTAGTAATAGTAGTAGCGAATGTACTTGCTGATGGGTATCTAAGCTTGTTACATGTGTTGCCTCCCTCGATCCTACAGGGTGGGTTAGGGCCAATTAGGGAAAGGGGGAGGACAGAGCACTGAAGGAAAGGGATTAAGAAGAGCCATGGGGCTGCCCGGGGCATGGGGGATTAGGGGTCAGGCGGGGAGCCCAGAACACAGAGGGGCAAGGTGAGGCAGGGCGAGACGAGCAGGGGCTGGACCCTGCAGGGCTTGGGAAGCCCTGGGGTAAGGAGTGCGGTCTCTATCCTGAGACAAAGAGGCGTCCATGAGCTGCACCCCCTACTCTGGGCCCCCGTACCACCTCTGCACACACTGTCCTTTCTCAAACTCAGACTAGAATTTATCTCCTTCTTCTTTTGATACTGGGAATTTCTGAAAGGTGAGGACTGGGTCTTACTTATTATATCTCTCCGGTGCTTAGCACACAATCAGGTATATACGAGTACTCAATAAATGACTGTTAATCAAATGTCTAATACATTCAGAATTTAGGATTAACACATTCAATATTTAATAAGTAGATATTAGTACTTATAATGCAACCGACCTCATGAAGGCATTTCTGCTATAAAATAACACACGCATTCCTATAAAACTTTGCTTTCTAAAAGATTCAAAAATCACAGCGCTCTGGGGGACCATGGGGGGACAGCAGAGTGCTCACAACCCACGCAAGTCTGTAATGAAGCACGATCCTTCTGATGATACAAGCGCGGTTCAACAGGCATGCTGAATTTTGAATTAAAAAAAAAATCAGTAACTTAGGGCCCGAGTCGCTGCGGGGCTGTATTTTACAAAAGAAGAGGGGGACTTGATGGAAGGGGCTGGGGACTGGTCGAGGCTGGGAAGGCAGAAGCAGACAGATGCCTTTCCCAGAAGTTCCGGGTAGAAGGGCAACTGCAGCCTTTGCCGCAGGGTAGCAGGGATGGGTGGGCTTGCCCATGGCAATTGCACAATGACCCACGAGAGCTGAGCAACAGGCGTTGCTAAGACAGAGCTCGTGGCCACGCTGAGCGGAGAGGAGGAGTGCGGCGCAGGTGGGCATCTGCCACACCCAGCTGTGTCCAGGTGCTCTGCATCCCGCTGCCATTACGTGGAGCAAAACATGAATGGGCTGGGAACATTTCGCCCATGACCCACTGCGACCTCCAGATTTGACTGACGTCATTCCCCCACCGACCTTATGTGAGCTCATCTGCCTTAGGGAAGCCAAGGCAGTGGAAGGAACGATCTATCATGTAATATGTGAGTAACTGATAAACCAGGCACCCCAGCTGGCCAGTTTCCATGGAGAAAGGTAACCATCACATCCCCTGTGTGGGCTGTGGACCATTTTCCTCTTGACCCATGAGTCTCTTCCATAAACGCATTCAGTGAGCAGAGTAGAGCAAAGCCATGTGCAGTTGGGCAAAACTAAGTGAGAGCATCATAAGCCTGTGATGCCATCGCTGTCCCCACCAAGAGCAGCTGAGCTGTCAGAGGACCTCAACCCCAAGCTACCCCAAAGCTGTGTGACCTCGGGAAAATCACTTAACCTCTCTGTGCCTCATTTTCCTTACCTGCAAACTAGCACTGGTGACACGCCCCAAGTTCTTTAAAGGAGCGATGAGCTAGTGGGTGAAAAGCTCTTTCTAAACTCTGAAGGGCTTTACAGAGTATTGGCCTCCCTGCACATCGGTGCCTGGGATACTAAGGTTCGATGGTCCCCTGGGGACCTCTTCCGCTGGATGGTTAGTTCTAAGTAAAGGGGGACAGAGAGCTAAACTCCCTGGAATCTGCATAAATTAACCACTGGGATTAATGTAGAAGCTTGAATTCTCCTGCAGGAAGGAGGCCCAGTACCTTTAATTGGAAAATTTTGTTTGTTTGTTTGTTTATTTTCAGCATAACAGTGTTCATTGTTTTGGCATCACACCCAGTGCTCCATGCAGTACTTGCCCTCCCTATTACCCACCACCTGGTTCCCCCAACCTCCCACCCCCCGCCCCTTCAAAACCCTCTGGTTGTTTTTCAGAGTCCACAGTCTCTCATGGTTCATCTCCCCCTCCAGTTTTCCTCAACTCCCTCTCCTCTCCATCTCCCCATGTCCTCCGTGTTCTTTGTTATGCTCCACAAATAAGTGAGACCATATGATACTTGACTCTCTCTGCTTGACTTATTTCGCTCAGCATAATCTCTTCCAGTCCCGTCCATGTTGCTACAAAAGTTGGGTATTCATCCTTTCTGATGGAGGCATAATACTCCATTGTGTATATGGACCACATCTTCCTTATCCATTCATCCGTTGAAGGGCATCTTGGTTCTTTCCACAGTTTGGCGACCGTGGCCATTGCTGCAATAAACATTGGGGTACAGATGGCCCTTCTTTTCACCACATCTGTATCTTTGGGGTAAATACCCAGC
Source organism: Meles meles (assembly GCF_922984935.1). Taxonomy (NCBI): domain Eukaryota; kingdom Metazoa; phylum Chordata; class Mammalia; order Carnivora; family Mustelidae; genus Meles; species Meles meles. The sequence continues at coordinate 17,549,880 of NC_060066.1, read as the reverse complement.
AGTGCAATTGCAGGGTCATAGGGAAGCTCTATTTCTTGAGGAATCTCCACACTGTTCTCCAAGTGGCTGCACTAACTTGCATTCCCACCAACAGTGTAAGAGGGTTCCCCTTTCTCCACATCCTCTCCAACACACGTTGTTTCCTGTCTTGCTAATTTGGGCCATTCTAACTGGTGTCAGGTGGTATCTCTAATTGGAAAATTTTTGTAGGCCCTCACCATAGTGGGGAGGAGAGGAACCAGCTCGCTGTGTGCAATGCCTCCCTCCCTGAGCGCTCTCCGGGATACCGGGGACCCTCCTGTTGTGGAGCCTGAGGTTGTCCACCTACCCCTGGCCGACTGCCCTTCCCTCGGCCCTCCCACCAAGCCCACCTCTTCACCCCTCATTCTGCGCTCCTCCAAGATCCCACTATGGCGAGGAACACTGGCTTGCTTGGGAATCGCACAAACATGGGCTGGGATCATCTCTGCCACTTGCTGGCTGTAAGACCACGATAGCCACATCATAGCTTATGAACCTGTTTCCTCTCGCCTGGAGAATGGGCTATGCCTGCCTGCCTGCCTGCGTGCCTTCCATGGTTAGGAATGAATATTACTATCCTTCCCAAGATTGCCAAGGAGAACTCTGCAGACCTTAGTGTGCCCAGGAATCACCCGAGAAGCTTGTGGCAGAGGCAGGTTCCGACTCTGTAGGGTTGGGTGGGGCCTGAGACATTGTTTTTCCAGCAAGCTCCCGAACGAGCTTCTCTTAGGAGAACAGCAGAGCAGGTGAATACAGTGCCCGGTGCGTGGTTGCACGACCACAGGACGTATTGCCGTGAAGATTCTCCTCCCCAGCCCCCCACCGCCAGTCAAAAGGTTCTTCCTTGCACACAGGCATAGATGAGTAGAGAACCCTCTGCTCACCGCGGAATTCTTAGGGAAACAAGAAAAAACAGGTTTTGCTTGGGAGGCAGGCTGGGTGTGGGGAGCGAGGAGCGCGGCCTCCACGCTCATCAGCACGCTGCCCCACGCTCACACGTGCGCTGCAGGTGGGCCTCCGCCGGCTGCAGAAACCTCTAGAGCTCAGGCCTCAACTTGCCATGCTGGGAACGCAGCCTCCGAGCCGGGCACACGCCTTATTCCTCCGGCTACAGCTCTCCTGAGGAATTTTCAAAGCACACACAGGGTTCGCTTGGCAGGAGTCTCCCAGGATATAAATACGCATTTGGGGCTTTTGTTTTAAGGACTGCAGTATCTTTTGGACTTGAGGCCTGCGCACCGGGCTTTTCCCCTCACCTTCATCAAAATGGAACCACACACGGCCAGCCGCTGCTAGGACAGACCCCAGAGACTCAAGGAGAGCCGGAATGAGGTGCGGGAGACACTCCCCACCCCGCCCCATCTGATCGTGCTTTTGGTTTCCCTCTCCTAAAAGGCCTGCTTCTCAGCGAGTTGCTGACTCACCCAGGGTGAGGGTCTTCCCCTCCCCCCGCCCTTCTCAGCATCACCGCAAAGCCCAGAGGTTTTGAGGTTGGTTTAATGAGCAGCTTCGTCCTTCCCGGTCCTTCCCATTTCCTTTCCTTTTCTCTCCTTTCCCGTCTGGGCTCTCTGTCCCCGTCTCCCGGGGCCTCTGGGCTGCCTGGAAAGACAGTTGGATGCCCAATGGCTCTGCCCTGCTTTTAATATTGAGTTTCTCTTCTTTGTAGGTCTTGACACACCGACTGCTCTTGGAGTCAACGTGTACTGAGATTCCCAGGATGTAAGCAATCCGGGACTGGTGAGTCACCACCTGTTGGCCAGAGGCTGGGCATCGTTGGATTTCAAGAAGGGAAAGGGAATTGGGGGGGGGGGGGTGAGTGCGGGGCAGCCAGACCTGGAGCCTGTCTGGGGTGGGAGCAGCTGGCTTTCGCAGCTCGGACTCTTGTTTCCCTCTAGATGGACCTAGAAATGGCGCAGTTCAGAGAACCCAGGTGTGAGTCCCTTGGAATTCACTGGGGCCCTGCCAGTCCCTCCCTAGAAGCAAAGTGAGGCTGTAGGTGCCTGGGTTTCCGTTCTCTGCTCACATGACAGCAGCTCAGATGGGTCATCCAGAGGGTCCGTGCTTGGAGCTGTGTCCAGGGAACCTCTAACCAGGGTTAGGGAGATATTCTTAGAACAGAGGGAGCAACATGATTCACAGGTTTGTCACCCCCTGGCCCTGAGGAGACCTGACCAATGAGAGGTGAGAAAGCCACCTTGGCGCATTTGCAGGGCTGTCACTGAAGAATGGGCAGCTTTGGCCCAGCCTATGGACGAATTCCTAACAAAAGAGGTATGCCGAGGTGAAATAGGCATCAGCTGAAAGTAGTGAGTTCCCTGTCACTGGGAGAATGTAAGTGTGGGTTGCAGAAGCATCGATGTTGAAGAAAGGAGCAGTCTGGACTGGGGCAGTGTCTTACAGACTCTGTTCCCGGGATGCCCTGGAACCCCCAGGGGTAGTAGGGTGAGAGGTGGGGGGCTTGTGAGCGCGCACTCTCTCAGTACTGCCTGTTTGATGGGGTTCTGCTGTAAAACTGTTTGGAAGTTGCCGGATGAGATGACCGCCACGTCTTCCTAAGACCTGTTGTCCGTTGGCCCCTGCTGTGCCCGAGCTACCGTCAGACAGCCACATATGATAGCGCCTCACGTGTGTGATGGGATGGGCAACTCTCCAAGCACGGTGGCCGTTTTGATTAAAGGCTCTGGGGAGCCCTGTCCCCTGCCAAGACCACCAAAAGATTAACCAGCTAGTCCTCCCGTTGAGAGCTTTGATCCAGGCCACACAGACCAGAAGAAAAAGCCATGGGGACCGCCGTGGCAGGATTCTTTCTCCTAGTACCCTAGGCTGCAGAAGGACAGTGGGGGTGGCTTCCTAAGGGCGCCAGGGCTCTTTGGCAAGACCAGTACCACAGACTCAAGCTAGCGTGAGAAGAATTGCTCCCCAGACCCAGGTGGGGAATTTGGGCTGCAGGGACACCCACTGTGAGTGGGATGGTCTGAGAAATGAGCCCCCGGGCTTCCTTTGTGCTCTGTGACTGGGTATTCTTGCCCTGGGCCTGGGTCAGCGGCAACTGTAAATATTTATCAAGGACCCCTGAGGACAGGGTGCCATGGGAGGCTGGAGACAAGGTTTTCCTTAAGAAACTGACAGCGCGGATGAGAATTGAGTTTGACATTTGACAGTCATTGTGCGTAGACTCCATTCAGCTGAGTCCTGAGCACTGTGGAGGGCTGGCAGGATGCTTTCTTGGCAAAGCTTTAAGCAGGAGTGGGGCTTTGAGGGCAGGGGCTGTGTCTTTGATTCACAGGACTTGGCACATACTAGGTGCTCAGTAAGTGATTGTCAAATGACCGGAAAGGAAAGCGATGGGGAAGCATAATGGGAGGTGATGGCTAGTTAAGAGGAGCAGGGCCCCTGTAGTCCATCACCCCAGGTTCAAATCCTGCCTCTTCCACTAGCTGCGGGGTCGGGGGGCATGATCTTATATACTTCAGTCTTCTCGGCTAATAGCAGGATTGTGATAACACCTACCACAGAGGGTGGCTGGGAGGAGTCTGTGAATTAACTCCTATCCAGCGGCTTGGCCCTGGGCCAGTACATAGTAAGTGCCCAATAAACAGGAGCCCTAGTCTTATACATGAGGGACATGACCCTGGATGAAGGTTCCGTGTTGGGACAGCGTGAGGCAGAAGACAGAGCTCTGGGCTGGGAGTCAGGAGCCCGGGCTCAACTGGGGCTTGGGGGGACAGGGAAGTGATTGCACCCCTGAGCCCACTCTGTAAAATGGAGATGCTATGAGAAGACGGCTCCGTTTGTCCGGGCGCTCTCTCTGATGCGCTGTTGTAATCCCGGCACCCAGCCAAAGGCAAGGGCTGCTCAGCAGTTTATTACTTGCTGGGGCCCCCCCTGGAAAGTGGTCTGACTTCTCAGGACCCCCCTGTCCCCCAGTGAACTGAAAACCAGGACGAGCCTCCTCCTCTTGCAGAATGATCTTAACGACTTGAAAAGCGCCGTACAGAAGAAAGATTCTGTTGATGCAGATGGAAAATCATTTAAGAGCTGAGTTTGGGTGGCATGAACTTGAGCCTCACAGCCAGTGCCCCGTCCCCCATCCCCTCCTGAGTGAGGTCTGGCTGCCTCATCAGCTGGGAGATGGATCCTCAGAACAATGCTTCCGTTTATAAAAGGCACCACACACCACACTGGGACTCTTCAGGGTTCAGATAAAAATTGCCCTTGCCTGAACTGGGTGTATCTATCATCTGTGGAAGTCCAAGCCTCACACTCCCCAAGTGCCCGTATTTGCCCTGCGGGCTGACCTAGAAGGATCTAGACATTGCCAGGGGCATGGTATGGGTACACACCACTAAGAGACACCTGTGCAGCTCGGACTGCCAGAAAAGCGGGAGATAACACTAGGCAGGCAGGCTAAATGGGGACATACTGCCGGCCCATTCAAGCGGCCACCTATGAAACCCTGTCTGGGGCCGGGGTACCTTCTCCCAGGGTACGCTCCGGGCTGTTTGGGTGTGGGCCAAGTGCCGGCAGGCACAGTGAGCCCCTCGTCTCCAACATGGGTCAAGGAGTGCTCGCCGCACAGGTGTGTGTCCGGCAGGTATGGAGAGCCCAGGACCCAAAGGAGAGCAAGTGTGTGGAGAGGCAGGATGATGGTGTTACAGGAGGGGCAGCATAGGGATCAGGGAACAGGAATTAAAACAGGATGGCAGGCAGTGAGCACCAGAGAAGCGGCCGTCAGGGACCTAACAAGAATAAAAACGCCAGGCACCTTTTATGGAGACCCAAGCATGCGCCTAAGTGTCTTAGTGACCGAGGATGACCCGTCCACCAGGGGCGCTAGAGAGCTGCTAGGACGCATGCGTCAAGTGACCAAAAGTTAAGTGTGGGCGAGGTTCCCCAGAGTGCCACACTCCAGGGGGAACCCCCCATCCCTCCCGTGAAAGTACAGCCCCTGGCTTTAACCTCCCTACAAGTAGGTGAGACCCAAGCCTCCTGGGGCAGCTCCCTCTCAGAGCCCGCTCCCACTCCCTTCTTGAGTGTGTACTTTCCCTTTCAGTTAAACTCTTTGCTGCTACTTTTTCCTTTTAAAAAAAAAATTAATTGCATTTGCCTGAGACATTTATCGGGCATTAGCAGTAGACCTGGACTATAGAATGAGCTCATCCACTGGCCTGCCTTTTGTCCCTGCCCATCATGCCGTGACCCTAGCTGGATTGTGGGACTGTAGTGTGAGCCGAAGCCATCTAGGGCCCAGGCACTGCCCCCCGTGCCTGCGGGCTCTTAAAAAATATCTGACATTTTGCCAAGTGACCCCCCCCCCACTTCACTGATACCTTTAGTGGGTAAGGGACCAGGGATGAAGGACCTCCCTGGGCAGCTTCAAAGAGAAAACATTCAGTGGAAAGAAGCCCCAGTCCCTGGCTCTGTCATGCCTGCAGCTTCTCTCAGCTTCTGTGCCGCCTCTGTTTAGATGAGATACTGTGCCAGGGCAGGGATGGTAAATAGATTTCATTTTTTGGACTCCGATCAATTGCTCATGTCTGCAGGGGCAGGGTGTTGTGAAGGAGTCTGGGGAATAGCCAGGAAATGGTGTGCCACAATGGATTAGTGATGTCTGCTGAGGAAGCCGTGATGGGAGAGAGGACTTGTGGCATCCGGGCCAGTTCTTGGCATCCCTGCATAAAGCAGTTTCTAAAACCAGTCACTCACTACCCCCATACTTTGGACTTTCCTATCAGCAGCCTTGTTGCATCAGAGAGGCAAAGCCTAGGCACAGCTTCATTAACCTGGACCACGTTAGAGCCAACCCAAGTGAGTGAGAAGTCTTCATCGTCGGGTGGCTCCTGGATACAGGGGCACTTTTCCCTTTCAGTGAATGGAATCAAATGAGCTAGCAACTAGGTAACTGGCCCCAGTGCAGGGGACCACAGTGATCTATGCTTAGCAAGTCTGACCACATGACTGAACGTGCCTGACCCATTCTAGGATGCGTACTCTGGACGCTGACAATGGGTACGACCGAGACGCTAATGAAAGCGGGATGTTTTTGAGGTAGAAAATCATTCAATGGGCAGCTTGGCTTCTATTTCAAATTGCCAGAGAATTTGAATTAGACTTGGCTGCACTCTCTGGGAATAAGCTGTTTTTGCAGAATTATATGCACAAGATGAGACAAAACAGTCCAGAACTAGATTCTCCCTGAGTTTCCTGATCTGTAAAATGGGGAAATAATACACCCCACAGGGCCATCCGGGAGAGTAAGTGAGATAAAAGGCGGAAGAGACCTCACAGGCGATCTCGCTCCCAAAAAGATGGTCAAAATACCGCTATTCCTTCTCCCCCGTACCACCTCCTATCTATAGTCCCCCTGAAAGCATCGCTCTCTTCTTACAATATGTTCGAGAAAATGCTGTTACAGATAGATTTTTTTAAAATAGCACCATACTTTTCGAATGACTCCTGTTAGCTTTTCTCAGAGGCTCTTCCTTCTTATTCTCAATGATTTTTCAATGGGAAAGGTCCCCTTAAACCTTAAACTTGAGTTACCCTTGGTCCTCTGGGTGGAGTAGCGGATGTTCCCGGGGTCCTGACGGGCACGTGTGTGAAGGCTTTCATTGCACGTCTGTCCAGAGGACGCTGAGCCACACAGTGAGCAGACCGTGTCCACATCTTCCCTTGGACTCAGCAAGTGTCAACATCCAAACGCCACGCCCAGTATAGGGAGAGTCGGGACAGCGAAGGTGGCCAAGTGTCGGGTAGATACAAAGTGACTGGAGTGTAGGAATGCCAAAAGAGGGCATCTACTTGTTAAAAACGGGTAAGAAATTTGAAATGGAACTCCCATTTCGGCCTTAGCCCCTGACAATCTTCAGGAGAAAGAAGAAGTTCTCACTTAAGAAAAATCAAGACCAATTAAATCTCCGAGGCAGGGAGAGAACCCACACGGCTGGAGAGCAAGACCCCTGGTCACAGAAGCTGGGGGCTGGGGGGCAGGCCTGGGAAGCCCGGGAGAGTTTGTGGGACTCCTGGCTTGTTGGCTGAGAGGAGAGGTTCTAAGGGGGCAACAGAGAAGTACACGCACGCCCTTTCTCCTGGCCTCCTGGAGCATCTGCCCCATCCTCTCTGGCCCTGGCCTGGACAATCTCATGCTTCTCTGTTGTCCTCTCTCTTGAGGCCTGGAGTGAAATGGTTCTGCAGCCCATGCCTGAGGATCCTCCTTTGCCTCACCCCAGGAGAAGGCCTGGCCAGCAAAAGACGAGTGGGTCCCTCACTCTCCCTCCTGAGCCTCCATCCCTGTGTCAAAACACTGCCAGGGTTCCCTCCCCTTGTCCTCGTCCAGCCTCATCTCATTGCTCCTGAGGATGGGGCGGAGAGTGCTATGGGTGCTCGGGGGTGGGGGGCGGTGCGGGATCTTGAGGTCAGAGGGCATGGCCAGCATAGGCTCCCCTGAGGAGCTGGCACCTGGAGGCCCCGGGCAGGCAGGGGTGTCCCCTCAGCACATCCAGCAGCTTCCTCTGACGCTCTTGTCCCCCCTCTAGATTCCCATGGCCCTTATGGCCCCAACTACGAGGTAGTTGTGACGACTGAGTTTGTGGAATGTGCTTGCAGCTGGGACGGGCACAGAGTCAGTAAATCAAAATCAGTCAGTAGATCAGTGCAGAAATCAGTGTGTCCTGCGATTCCCGGATTGACATGAACACCCTGAGCTTCTCACCCACAGAAATAAAGTCCTTCATTCTGCCGGAGGTTTCTCTGGGAGGCTCCGGACTAGAGCCTGGGGAGGGAAAGGATTTCTGCAGATCGGGAAGTCAGGGAAGCGTGCCCAGAGGCACAGAGGAAGAGGAAGTCTGGGACATTTGGACGGTGCCGTTAGTCCGATGTTGGCTGGAGCAGGTAGAGCCTGATGGGGGAACCCACGGCAGTTGAGATGGGCCAGGTCAGATGAGTCAAAGCCCGGAGATCTCAGACACCATGCTCAGGATTGTACTGCCTGCAGGAAGCAGCAAGCAGCTGTCAGAAGTTTGAAACCAGGCAGGTGAAGGGATGCGGTCTCTGGTTTAGAAACGTGATGTGGTCATAGTGCAGAGGGTGGGCTGCAGGTAAGACAGAGCAAAGGCAGGATGGGCACACGGACAGACAGACGCTGTCAGGAGGCAGCAGCAGAGAGCTGGCCCTGGAAAGAAGGCGTGGCCCTGGGGGAGGCAGTCACAGCAGGGGTAGAGCGATGGGATTTGCCCCCAGGGTGCCCATTCAGAGAAAGCGTTGACTGGCCTGGAACACAGAAAATGAGGACAGAGGAGTCAAGAGGGAGCCCTCAGCGCCTGGCTTAGAAGCCTGGGAGTGATCCTGCTGAGATGGGGAGCGAACAGAGAGGGAGAACGGGACAGGTGGTACACAAGTATTTGACGCACTTGTGGGATGCCCAGACACTGGGAGGCAGTGGAGAGCGGTGCTGAAGCGGCTGGTCTCAGGGAGTCCCAACGGCAGGAATCCAAATCCTGACTCGGCCACTCACTAGCGATGTGACCCTGGAGGGGTCATTTCCTTGTCCAGAGCCTCAGTATCTTCATCTGTGTAATGGGGATTATGCAGTTCTTAGCTGCCTGAGAGGCTGTACAGGTCAGTGCAGGAGCGTCAGGAGCTATGGCTGGCACAGAGCGAGTGCTCAGTGAGAGGACGCTTGCGTCCCATTAGCCGCGGGCTTGCGTCCCATTAGCCACGGGCTTGCTGTTAATTTCGGCGCCAGCATTTGAGTCACCATCCCCCTGGAAATGTCCAGCACGGGCGTAGGCCATTTCAGGACCGGGTGGACTAATTCAGGAGTCATCCCTATCTAGGTCTGATGGGGGTGGTCCTAGGGGAGGAAGAGAGGACCGTCAGCTAGGTTCTTCTCAAACTGTGTCACCCTCCCCGACGGTGGCACACCCCCCACCCCTCCCTCGCTGTCCCGTGAAAAATCAGCATGGGCAACTGTCACCATCACCAAAGGGCATGTGCCACATCCCTCAGCCGACTGGGGAGGCACGAAGATGGACAGACAGCTGACGGAGGGGCAAGGCAAGGCCACGGGGTGATTGCATTCTCTCCCGGGGACGGCTCAGAGCAGAGGACAGAACCCGGGGATGCTATCGGCATTTAAGAGGCAAGACCAGAAAAAAAAAAAAAAAAAAAAAAAAAAGCACTCATTTGGGAAACCAAGCTACCAGTGTCCCAGGTACCACCGATCTGAAATGTGCTCGGCCCCGCTGGACTAGATGTGAAGACCCCATCGGGGGTGTGTGCTTCTCCACAGGTCCGGGTGGGAGTTCACATCACACTTCCATTTGGGAGTGTGTGAGGGGCTCTTTGCTCCTTCCTCCAGCTCCTCTTGCTCCTGCTCCAGGAGAGATGGCCTCCCGCCTTCCCCTGTGTCTGCCTGACACCCCGCCCTATAGCCCTGCCCTCAGCCCGGTTCTGTGGTCTTTCAGAGCCCAGACATCACTGGCCGAGGAAATGATAACAGTTGAAACTAGTAGGTAACAGTACTTAAGTGGGTATTTGATGATATTAGTCAGACTTTTGGTTACAAGCTGGAGAACTAATTCAAGCTGACGGAAGTCCAAAACAAAAAAGCAGTTCATGTCATTGAAAAGTCTGAGCTGGCCTGGCTTTGAGCCCAGCAGGACCTAAACCATGTCAGCAGGCTTCGCTTCTCCCCATCCCGAGACTCCGATGTCTTCTGTGTGGGCTTCGCTCAGGCAAGTTTCCCCCCAAAGATCCAGCAGCTTCTCTCGGCAACCCCCATGGGAAGAGGGCTTGGCTTTGATGGCCATCCCAGCAAGTGTCCTGCAATGGAGGGGTTCGGGTCGCATGTCCCACTAAGCGGAAGCCCAGGGTGGCTGATTGAGCAGCACTGGTGAGCACACACAGGAGGCTTCTCCTTTCTAGCACAAACGGTATGTCAGTTCCCTCTTTCCTTTTGCTGTGATAACAAATACTTTGTGCCTGAAACCACACAAGCTTACAGTCCTGGAGGTCAGAAGTCTGAAAAGATCTCACTGAGCTTTCAGCAAGATGCATGCCGTTCTGGAGGCTCTGGGGGTGAATTCCATGGCTTGCCTTTTCCAGCTTCTCGAAGTTTCCCTAATTCCTTAGTTCATGGTCTCTTCCATCTTCAAAGCCAGCGATGGCCAGTCAAGTTTCCCTCCTGCTGCATCACTCTGAAACTGATTCTTCAGCCCATCTTTTCAGCCTCCAACGACTCTTGCGATGCATTGTGCCTACCCAGATAATCCATGTGCTCTCTTTATTTTAAGGTCAGCTGATTGGCAACCTTAATTCCTCTTTGCCATTTAAAGTAACACATTCACAGATTCCGGGGATTAGGGCTTGAGCATCTCTGGGGGCTGTTTTTCTCTCCTGCGGCCGTCATTGTCATAACTATTGTGCAATCTAGCCAGCACTGGGCACGTCCAAGGCCATTTGCTAACTTCATAACCACCCAGAGGGAGGGTACAGCAAATATCCCCCACTTTACCATCAAGGACACTGAAGACCAAAAGATTCATCATTTCCAAGGTCACAGACTCAGTAACAGTAGAGCCGGGACAGGATCACAGATCCACCAGACCCCAGAGTCTGGCTCCTTCCCGGGTCAGCTGGTGGAGGATGTCCGGAGTCTCAAAATGATAGAGCACAGAGATTGTTTTCGACGTAGTGGAGGTGGATGGCTGGGGTGGTGGGAAAGTGGTCTGGCACCAGACCTCTGGGTTTATGTGCCGCCTCTGTCCTTTACTAGCAGCATGACCTTGGCTGAGTCACCCTACTTTTCTGTGCCTCCCTTCGTAAACTATAGAATGAGCATTGTAGGACTGCAAGGAATCACCGGGGCTGGTTTTATTTTGTTTTTTAAAGTCAAACAAATTCCTAGGCCCAAGTTTTTCTTTTTGTGTGTAGCTTCAACCAGCTGTTAGTGGGAGAAGAAGCCATGTATGTATCACCTTTCACTTTGCTTTCCTCTTTTTCCTGTTTCCTCCTAAGACAGCATGGCAAGGATCAGCCAACTATGCCTATCTCTGAGCAGCCTGTGTGCTAAGAATGGTTTTATATTTTTAAAGGATTTTAAATATATATATATATGCAACAGAGACTGCACGTGACCCACCAAGCCTAAAATATTGACTATCTGGCCCTTTCCAGAAAATGTTTGCCGACCTCGGAAAGAACATGGCGGGGCAGCAGAGTTGACCAGACCTGGGTTTGGATCCTGCCCTGGATGGTCAGGGCCCAGTTAGACCTTTAGACCATGAAAGCACCATGGGGCCTCTCTTGGGACTTTTCCTCCCGGTGGTGGCAGGGCAGGGGTGACGGTCAGTGTGTGATCGGGCATGTACTCTGGCCAAGCGCCGTGGAATTTGGACTATAATCCCCATCACTGGGCCTCTGAGCACGCATGGTCATGACCCCTCTGACACGTGGGGAAACAAGCAGCTTGGGAGAGCGGCCACTCCCTCAGGAGCGGCACAGGGGGGAGGAGATGGAGCTGGGATTTGAACCCAGGCGGTCTGAGCCTGTACGTTGCCTCTTTGTCGTTGCCGTCCGTCCTCCTTTCAGACAAGGAAACTGTTGACTGTGCCTGCCCCCGTTTACTTTCCTGACCTCTCTGACTTTTCCTAACTCTCTCTGGCAAAAGCCCTTCTCACTGTAAAATGGGAGAGTGGGCAGAAACAGCTCTAATGAGTGTGTGGAAAATTTTGGTTCCGGCTTTCATCCGTCCATCCATCCTTCTGTCCCTCCATCCATCCATCCATCCATCCATCCATGCAGCAAACAGTACAGCACCAGGGACTGGTGAGGGAACATGTCTTTAACAGTGACAATGGGGGCAAGCCCCACATCCCTGGGTCCTCTACGTTCATCGTGATGGGGAGGCACACAGGGAAACTCATTAAATCGCATCACACACTTGATTAATATGCTATAATTTGGGCAGCACCAGACTACGACAGTACCCCTCCCCCACCCAGTTGCCATGGCGACATTAGTTCAACAAACAGCTCCTTAATAGTTAACAAAAATGATGCTCTCGACGGGCAAGCAGAAGAGCAACCGCATTACAAAGGGCTTCGAGGGGTCTACGAGGACATTTCTGTATGAGGCCATCAGTTTCCCCTGATCCCTCTATGCGCGCCATCCGTTGCTAGAAAATACAAGTGTTCTGGGGGCTGGGAGCCCGCGTGATGCCAGGCCTCTGTTCCGTGCAGCAACTGAGAGTCGTCCCTTCTTTAATGCAGTGTGTCACAACGGCTCCATGAGGACGGGTAGCGTGATAGCATTATTAAACGCTTCTTTGTACACCAATCTACTAATTTCACCCCTGTTCGCCCGAGGCTGCTGAAAGCCTTGTTTGCTTCCTGTGTCTTGAATCCAGCTGGATTGTGAGACGGCGTGTGGAGAGCCCGGAGCATGTGTGTGCCACTGTGAGAAGGAGCTCGTTTCCTCTCCAAGGCACCATCTGGTCCCACCCGGCCGATTCAGGAAGGAGCAGGTGCAGGGATCAGGAGACCCAGTCCTCTGCCCTCAAGGAGGCCGATGCTGAAAGAGAAAAGACTGGGGGGACACAGAACGTTCTGTGGCAGCCTCCCCTAATATCGTCTGACATGTGCTAAGCACTGAGAAGGCACAAATTAATTACACATCCCAGACCCCCAATGGGAAGGATGGGTGAAGAAGTATAATAAAGTAGGGAGAATGGAGAGGGCTGTCAGGGCGATCTGTTGGCTGTGTGCTCTTAGGGAGGTTACTTAACTTCTCTGTGCTTCTGTGTGTGTGTGTGTGTGTGTGTGTTTTTCATCCAGAAACTGGAGATAACACTACCTATACGACAAACTGTTGTCATGAGGTTTAAAAAATGAAATAAACATATAAAAAGCACGAAAACAGTTCTTAAAATACTCAAAACAGTAGGCACATGGTAAGTATTAAGTAACTGCTCGCCAGGATTTCAGGTTCCCATGGCACCATGCATACAATTATAATAATGGCTCACATCTATCAAGGGCTTACCGTGCCTCGCACAATGCCGCGCGTGCTGGCACCGTATTATCTCATTTAATCTTCACGGCAGTCCCGTGAGCTAGGGCCTCTCCTTACCTTCGCCGTCGTGCAGACGGGGAGGCTGGAGCTCACAGGGGTTGGGGAGCTGGCCCGAAGTTGTGAGGCTGCTAGGAAGAGGGGAGGGGGGTGTAGTTGGTCTGTGATTGTCACCTGGCAAAAGGTGGGAGTGGCACTAGGGGCAGGGGCACAGGCATCCCGCTGGCAGTCCCTGGGAGGGGCATCTGGGGACAGCGGCGGGAGGTGCCTTGAAGGCTCCTGCCTCTTCACAGTTAAAGGACACGAAGTGAAGGCAGAGGAGCAATTGTAAGGAGGAGGACTCTGAGGGGCTTAGAGCAGCTGCATTTGGAGGTAAACCACAGTCTGGGGGATTCTCCCAAAGGCAGATTCTTGACCTGGAATGGGTGCTTCTCATAAATAGGACCTATCTATTTAAATAAAACTTTAGAGTTTTATTTAAAATAAGTGGATTGGAAGAGGAAGGGTGAGACATAAGGGGGACATAAGAGAAAAGCCTTTCGAATTTTCCATGTTCTTGTATCGGGATTTCATTGGCATGATGCGACAGTGTCTACATTAAGCGGGTGTGTGTATGGAAAATGGAAACATTTTGCGCCAGTATCTCCAACAACAGAGAAAGGATGGGTTAGATTGTGTAGCAAATTCTAACCAAACCCAGAGCAGACTGTACTTTTTAATATGCACGTATGGAGGTGTGTGTATCCATTACTTATCGCCACGAGAGCCCTTCATAACAGCCGGCCACCAGCCTCACTAGAGAACGACAAGAAGCCTTTATTTGGCTTGTCATCTACAGGTGTTAGCCTTTGTGGGTTGGGTTCGCTCATGAACCCAGCAGTCGGACACCTTAGCTAAAGGTTAAGTGGCTCTGCTGACCATGGCTGGGTTTACCCAGATCTTTGGGATTGGCTGATCTAAGATGGCCTCAGCTGGGGCGACGGGGGTGAGTCGAGCAGGCGCCACACGTGGTTAGCCCTCCGGTAGTCTTGCCTCAGGCATGTTCTCGTGGTGGTGGCCGAGGAGCAAGGGTGTAAGCTGGAAGGGGCCAGCGCTTCTGCAAGCCTTGTCTTACGTCTTGTCTGCTAGCAGACATCCCGGAGGCCAACGCAAGTCACATGGCCAGTGTCACAGTGGGAGGCCTTAGCAAGGTTATGTGACCAAGTATACGGGTGGACATAGGGAGGGGATCCAGAATCAGGAATGCTATTGCAACCAATAACATATTTCCCCAAATCCACCAGATGAAAGTATCAAGTCATCTGGGAGGGGAAATCCTCAAAGACAAACTTGGAATAGTCCCATCATTTCTTCTGGTCTAGGAGCTACAAGGTCACCTTGACCGCAAAGGGAGTCCTCGATGCATGGCATTTAAGTCAGCATCTTTGTCTTCAACATGACACCTGATCCCTGACCCACAGTGCCTGCAGTGACCAGTAGAACCCATCACTAGAGAGGAAAGGGGGACCTGGCATACTCCCAGCAGCACTTGGTTTGGATACACGGCTTATCCTAAGCTGCTTCTCCACAGAGCAGGGACAGTAAGCCTCCAGGAACTCGAGGTTAGCCATGTGCCTCCTGGCAGAAGTTGGTACCCAAAGTTTGCACTAAAGCCAGTTTGCCTAGAAATACAGGTCAAATGAAACGAAGACCTATCTAAGGAATTCTTTTTTATTCCACATCATTTTTTTTAATAGTAGCCCAATACCTTGACTTTATGTCATACTTGATACTTCTCATAACAGTAAGGACTAGCATTATTCCCACTTCCCAGATGAGGAAACTGAGGCCCAGGGAGCTGAAGTGATTTTCTCAAGAGTGGCAAAGCCGGTGTGGAATGCAGCTCTCTCCCTCCCTCCCTCCCTCTCTCTCTCTCTCCCACCACTGATCTCCAGCTCAGCCATAGGGACAGTGTTCAGATCCCGGCTCTGCCTCTTGTACACATGTGGCCTTGGATATGGCACTTCCCTGACTCCCCGGGCCTCTGGGGAGAATCTTACCTCCCCGACTGGGCTGTCATGAGACGGAAATGAGTCTACAATGAATGACTAAGGTTCTTGAGTTGGAAGTGCTCCTAGTGCTCTCTTTAATCCTCAAAACCACTCTGAGAGAAGTACCGTTCTTACCCCATTTTTATCACTGGGAAGCTAAGGTTCAGTGACAGAGTGCCCTGCCAGAGGTCCCCCCACGGCAGAGCTAGGGCTTGGACACAGGCTGCCCGCCCCCAGAGCCTGGGAGTTTCTGCTTCCCATATGAAGATTCAGCAAGGACACTGATAATACAAGCCACCATTGTCCCTCTGGAAACTTGAGATGGAGAAGCACAGTGGAGAGAACTTGCCCCAGAGAAGCAAAGGTAAAACCCTGCCCCCACTCTAACGAGCAAGGAAAACAGATGCTGGCCAGGCATCGGGTCCCTTCAGACAACAGGAGCTCCGTGTTCGAGAACCCCTGGGTTCACACCCCCGAAAACAACAGGGAGAAAAATCCTACCAAAGCTTGAGTCCCCTGAGCCCGATGACTCGGAAGGCAGTGATGTCATCTCTGTAAGTCCTCCCACTTGATGAACCCTGAACGACCTAGGTGACCAGATTCCTCTGGTTTGGATGCGTTGTTGCTCACGGGAGCCCCTCCATCTTCCTCCTCACACACCAGGTCTCGGTAAAGCTTTCTAAGCATCTTGACATCAGCGCCTTTTAACTCCTGGAGAGAGGTTGGAGCAGGGATGAGTATCTGCTTTATAGTTTAAAAAAAAAAAAAAACGAAAAACAAAAACAAAGGCTGGAGCAGTGACATTTGGCTGCCAGCCTTTAGGGGAGGCAAAAGAGGTCAAGGCCAACACAAACTAAAACCATTCATGTGTGTTCAGTCAGAATCTTGGGTCCAGATTTCTAGTTTATCATTTCCTATCTGTGTGATCTTGGGGAGATTACTTTATTTCTCTGTGCTTCTGTTTGCCCCTCCAGCAAGTGGGGTGAATAATGTTTACCTCTTAGAAATGGTAAGAGAAGGGCACCTGGGTGGCTCAGTGGGTTAAAGCCTCTGCCTTCGGCTCAGGTCATGATCTCAGGGTCCTGGGATCGAGTCCTGCATCCGACTCTCTGCTCAGCAGGGAGCCTGTTTCCCTTCCTTTCTCTCTGCCTGCCTCTCTGCCTACTTGTGATCTCTGTCTATCAAATAAATAAAATAAAATCTTTTAAAAAATAAATAAATAAATCATAAATAAAGAAAAAGAAAAAGAAATGGTAAGAGAATCGAGCAGTTCGTCCCTGTCACGGGTCTCCAGCAGCCTCTGGAAGGGACAGACGAAGCACGGGGTAGATGCTGCCTGTTGCCATTACTACGAGCCGTTTTGATGAATCGCAAATGGAAACAAAGTAGGGCTTGGCAAGTATCGTTTGTGGACAGAATCCTTATTGGGGATGAGAGTGGAATCGCGAAGAGATCTTGGGGGATGAAGATACCAAGGAGTCCATGAGGACAGGTGACAGACGTGCCAAGGTCTCCCTGCTGATGAGATGCCCCACAGAGAGTAGAGCCCATCTTCTCTGACCCCCAAATCTAGACCCTTTCTGTTACTCCAGGCTGCCTGGCTTTCCAGAGCAGGGAATCTGTCCCATCCCTGAGTCACCCATCCTAGCATCCCGTAACTCTCACTGTTAGAAAAATGCCTGCACTCGGGTCGCTAATGGACCCTCCCCATCGCCTTAAAACTTCCAGCCGGCAAATTTCACAGAGCTGTGAACCCAGGTTTGCATTAACCATGCAAAAAGGATACAGTGTGTATCTGAGCACACTTAATTAAGCACTAGGTTTAATTAACTTAAATCAATCTCCCTCCCTACTCCCGTGCCCCCCTGAAAAGTATAGTCCTTAACTGGAAGTTCTGATTTTAGCTGTTTCTAATCAGACTCAAAATTGCGAGCTTGTTGTCTTAATCTGCCCCTGAGATATCAGCCTTCCCTGTGTGATTAATCGTTCCTTTCTTTGGCCACGTTTCAGACAGAAGAGCTTTGCTCCGCAGCTTATCATGTTGTAGTTATTGTTCCCTGAAAGGGATGAATGGGAGCAACCGCCTTTCCTTGCGTCATTTGTCCAACACCCACACCCACACGCCCTCGTTTTATTTTTAATTCCAAAGCCAGCATTGCAACTTGGCTCCACCCTCAAGAACCTTCCTTAATTTTTTAAAGGTTTTTTTTTTCCTCCTTTCACTAAAGGACAGTGACCTGCCCCGCATTGCAAAAGAATGAGATGCACAAAACCGGACCTCGGGTCCGCTGGAATTTCTCCTTTTCCTCCCAAGCCCGCTGGGGCAACTGTGAGGCCGGCCAGCTCCGAGGCCTCCTTCAGCCTGCCTAGTCCAGACCCCATGTCTCACCTGGACCTGAGGGGTTCTCCCCTCAGGTCTGGCTAGTCCGGCTGCTTGCAATCCATCCTTCACACCTCAGGTAGAATTACCTTTTTAATACACAAACCAAATCACGCCACTCCCAAGGACTGTAACCAGCGAATAGCTTCTCACTGCAATTCAGCCGATGTCCAGACTCCATCCCCTGACTGACTGAACCCTAAGTAAAAGATCCTGCCTTCTCCGCCCATGCAGCCTGTACCCTCTCCTCCACTGAGCATCGGTCATGCAGGCTTTCTTCCTGTCCTCGGGGACACCAAGCCTGTTTCTACCTTTTGTACTTGCTTTGACAAGGCTGCTAATGCTTGATGAGGGGACCGGGACAGATGTGCAGTCCCAGGCAGCAGTGAAAACAAGGGGAAAGGAAGTAAGAAAGAGAAGACAATGCCGATCACTGGGCAGGTTAAGCGCTTAAGTCTGACTCTTGATTTCGACTCAGGTCATGAACTCAGGGTCATGAGATCAAGCCCCACATCAGGTTCTGTGCTGGGCTTGGAGCCTGTGTAAGATTCTCTCTCTCCTTCTCCCCACCTCCTCCCCTCTCCCCCATCCCCCTGTATGCCCTCACTCTCTGGAAAAAAAAAAAAAAAAGCAGTTAGCACAGTTTTACACATTACATGTGGTTTAGGCATTTTCCTTTGCGACAAGACCTGTGTGTTTAAGGAGCCGGGTGGCAGAAGGTGGCGGCTTGTGGGTTACTGTGAGGTGGTGGAGGGAAGGTGGAACCTGAAGAAAGCTAGAACACCAGCTGTGGACAGCTGTGGCTCATAACACACAAGGTAAACTGAGGTAGCCGGTGCACATTGGAGGTGTGTGCATCTGTGCGGCGTGTGTATTTCTGTGTGGTCCAGTCCAGCTGGATAGAGTCCGTCCACCTGCTGTTTCTGGTGGATGAACTTGGCCATGAGCAGTGAGAAACCCATGCTATATTCCACTATAACACAACAGTCCTGTTGGAACAGACTTGCATTTTCAAGACAGGCATTAGGGCAGACCCGACAGGGTTGTGTCTCAGAAAAGCCCATTGGGATGAGAGTTCCTCCCCGCCTCTTGTCTCGCCCATCCCACGTCCCTGTCAGTCCTGACTCTCCTTCTTGCTCAGGAGGGCGGAGCTGGCCCCTGGGACAGCCACCGGAGAAGCTGGAGTCCTTAGAAGGGCTGATCCGATGGGACCAAGGCCCAGAAGCCGCTGCAGCCCCCACGTGGAGGGTATGACATTGGCCACGCTGCAGCCAGCCCTCCCATGAGAAGAGAGGTGGTGCCAGGAGCGAGCTGCGGGTACCCAGGGCCTGGGGGCCAAGCCAATTCAGCACATGCAGGGAGACACCTGCGCAGAGTACCCGCTCTTGCCTGATCCTGGTCCTTCAGGTTTCCACTTAAAGACACCTCTTTGGGGTGGAGTCAGGGACCATAGACAGGGGACAGAACTACAAACCAAAACAGGAAGCCCCTGGAGCCGGAGTGGGGTGGGGTGGGGGGTGGTTACAGTCGGTTCATGATTGCCCTGAAGCTGTCCAGAAAATGGATCATCAGAGCAGGAGCGCGGGGACAGCCACGACCAGCGATGGACAAGTGAAGCCGCGGGGAGCGGGCGGTTTCTGGCAGTTTCTGGAGAGGGAGCCGCTAGACTCGCTGATGGAGAAACTGGAGGGAGCAGAGGAGCAGGCCGTTGCCCGTCGTGACTCCTCTAGGGAGACCCTTCCCGCCTCATGAGAAAGTCTCCAAATCGTCGTTCGGAGACAGGCCCGAGACCCCTTCAGTGCGGTATTTGGCAAGTCGGTGACAGCTTAAATCATCAAGATGTTGAATTCGTTGTCTCTGGAGGAAACATCCAGAAGAAAGTGGGCATAGTGGCAGCGCTTGGCTGAGATCAAAGCAAACACACCCAAGACGCCTGAAATGCAGGGAGGCCTCAGGAGACGGGGCACCGCCCGCTGCCCAGTAAAGGACCCGCCCTGCCTCTGGGGGTGGGGCTTCTTGCGGGAGGGTTGGGTGGTTTTGAAAGTTCTCCAATGCTGAACGGTGGTTGTCAGCAGTGGGAGGAGCGAGCGGGCAGTGGTGTCCCCTGGCGGACAATTGGCAAGGTCTGGGGACATTTTTGGTTCATCACAGTTGGAGGCAGAATCGCTGCTGCCCTCCAGCAGTCGAGGATTTTAGCACGCTGCTCCTCCGCGTCCTACGATGCCCACGACAGTCCCCCTCAACAAGATTAGCCGGCCCCAAATGTCGCTTGTGCAAAGGCTGAGAAACCCTGATTATATGCTGAACACCCAGCAGTTGTGGGGAAAGGCCTTTTCAGGCCTGTTGCAAAATCCCATAGTCTGGAACATTTGACCGTGTGGCCTGGTGGGCTCTGCTGGTAACCACGCCAGATCTAGGAGTTTCTTGCTCTGTGAATTTGAAACACATTAATGGAGAATTGGGTACACATATATTTAGCTCAGCATTTCCAAAAGGCTGCCGATTCAGAAAAAATTCAATGACAATGCACAAACCTGCTGTTAAAAGTTAAACAATACACCCCCAAAATTGGAAACAACCGAAGTGCCCTTCCGTAGATGAATGGATAGGCAAACTATGGTGTATCCACGCAATGGCGTGTTATTCAGTCATATAAAGAAGTGAGCTGGGCACTCAGTCAGTTGGGCGGCCAGCTCTTGGTTTTGAGCTCAGGTCATGATCTCGGGGTCCTGGGATGGAGCCCCACATAGGTCCCCGGCTCAGCGGCAGTCTGCTTGTGCATTCTCTCTCTCTCTCTGCCCCTCGTCCCGTACATGCATCCACTCTCTCTCTCTCTCTAAAATCAATTAATAAATATTCTTTAAGAAAAAAAGAAAGAAAAAGAAGGGAGCCAATAGGCCAAGAAAAGATTTGCAGGAGGCTTAAATGCCAATTGGTAAGTGAAAGACGCCAGTTGAGATGGCTGCGTACTGTTTGATTGCAGCTCGATCACATTCTAGCGAAGACGAAGTGAGAGAGACGGTAAAAAGATGAGTGGTTTCCAGAGATGAGCAGGGAGGGAGAGAGGGATGCCCGTGCGGGGAGGAGGGGGCCACAGGAAATTTTATGGCAGGGAAAATCTTCTGTGGGATACTGGAGTTGGGGGGCACATGTCACACATTTGTCCAAACCCATTAAATGTACAACACGACAGAGCGAACCCTTAGGTAAACTACGAACTTTGGGTAATCCTCAGTTTGGTTGTTTCCGTGTGGTTTCATCAGTGGTAACAAATGTCCCTCCCCAGTGCAAGACGGTGATAAGAGGAGAAATGGAAGTGGGGAGAGGAATGCTGTGGCAACTCTGGAGTTTCTGCGCATTTTTTTCATGAACCTCAAACTGCTCTAAAAAATCAGTCTACTAATTTTTAGGATGTTAAGCAATATAACAGAATTAACAAAATTATTGTAATTATCATAATAGCTAATACGGAGTGCTTCCAAAGAGACAAACACATCATAAAAAGTCGTCCCTGTCATCACTGTTGGTGAGGACATAATGGAAGAACAGAGTAGAAAGACTGGCTCCCATTTAGAGGAGGAAGCAGGCTCCCCACTGAGCAGAGAGCCCGATGCGGGGCTCGATCCCAGGACCCTGAGATCATGACCTGAGCCGAAGGCAGAGGCTTAAACCACTGAGCCACCCAGGCGCCCCCTGGCTCCCATTTAGAAAACATTACTTAGGTCCAAGCAGGTAAGAGGATGAGCCTTATACATTTGATCCCCATCATTGACCTGGAAGGAATGTCCTGTTATCATCATCTTCATTGTATAGACAGGAAAATGGAGACTCAGAGAGGTTAAGTCACGGACGCAGGGTCACAGGGCGTCAGAGGCAGGATTTGAAGCAGATCTCATTGCTAGGCTCATGTGCACACACGTGGAAGTGTGTGTGTGTGTGTGTGTGTGTGTGCTCACACACACACAACAGAGAAAGGAGAGGGATAAGATAATTGGTGAGTGTGAATGGATAAAAGGAAAGGAGAAGGAAAAACATCAAGAAGCGGGAATACACATACACACAAATGAAGTTTCTCCCCTTCCCCTGCCTTGCGTCTGGGTCTCTTCCTGTGGGTGTTACCACCCTCTACCCTGCCTGACCACCAGGGCTCATCATGGGAGGGGGCGTGGTGGTGACCCAGGCTCACCAGTGTTTCCCTTGGGCTCCGGCCAGCCTGAGAGCTGCCTCTGAAGCCAGCCTCCTGCCCTGGGTGGTCCCGGAGAGCTTCTCTTGCCGAGGTTGTACAAAAAGCTCCATCCAGCAGCAGGAGCCCCGCCCCCTTCTCCAGGAGTGTTCTCTTCTCAAAAAGGGAATGTGAGAACCAGGCAGTAGCCATCCCATCCTGAAATGGGGACAAGCAAGTCAGAATCCCAAAGAGCCACCTCTAGCCCCGCAGATAGTGCCTGCTGCGTTCAGAGTCCAGAAACAGCCTCTTGTCTCCTTCAGAAGGTGCTAGAATGAATTGTCCTGTACCACCCCATATCCTAAGGGCTTCTGGTCAGGCCACTCTGGACCAAACGGTGAAGCAAAGATCCAGCCGCCCCATCTGGCATTTTTCACGACTTTATAAGGTGATGTCATACAGAGAAGGAAAGGAGGCACTACTCTCTCTCCTACTTTGGTCTTGTCTCCTTTGTATCCATCTTAGTATCTAGACCCCCCATCCTCCACCACTGATGGAGAAGCCCACTCGAGGACCTGGATTTTGTCCTGGCCTTCTCGGTCTTCTGCCCTGTCTATACAGCGCCTGGCACAGCGTTTCCTCAAGAAATGTCTGAATGGCATAACACTGAATAACTAACAGTCTTGACTGACCACGGGCCAAATATTCAGAGAGGCATTTTTTTGCCCATTCCAGGAGATTTCAGGATGGCCTCATAATTCTCATATTGTTTTTCAATCACCAGAATTGATCCCCGCCCCCCCAGTCCCTCTCCACAGGGTCATCGCCAATGAACTGTACGAAATTGCAATTAACGTTGGCATTTGTCTCCCTCGCCCTCCCTTCCTGAAAGGGGGCACACAGGTGGTGGCAAATTGACGAGCCAATAGTAATCGCATCATAGGGGAGGTGTGAGCATTGGCAAGGGCTTTTGCAATTAAATTAGGTGGAGAAATTCAGTTTCCGAGGAAGGGACAGCAAGGGGGTGACGCCTGCTGCAGGGGACCTGGCTTCTCTTCAGAGGCACTGCGGGGGATGCTGCTGCCCTGCCCAGGAAGAGGGTGTGGCCGCTGGGATTATTTCCAGCATAATTGGCTTCGCGCAGCTCAAGTTTTAGCAAGCAATCAATTTCTATAAGCCCTTTTACAGTTGGAATTCAGAAGCAAATCTGTACGTGCTCACCCTGAGCATTTTTTGTTTGCGTGTTCGTTCTGTTTCCTTGTTGTTCTCACCAGGATCTAGTAACTTCTTTTACAAAAATCCCCCCCCGGATCCTGGAAAGATCCCGAGTCTTTCCACCTGCCAAGCCAGACCCTTCCCAAAGAATGGGCTTTATTAAGAGTTTCAATCAGCGCGGTCTTGATTTTGTTTCTCTCTTGCAATCAGGGATTCATCAGCTCGTAGTTCATTAGAATTACTCTTATCACCAAGAAGAGCACAGCTGGGCACTCGGTGTCTGGGTCCGGGCCGGAGCTCTCTGCAGACAGGAGGGGCCGATGGCAAAGGCAGAGCTAGGGACTCTATCCTGCCGTCCACAGATGCCCCTGTGGAGGCAGAGGGCTAAGGAGGGAGGCAGTCTGACAGGCCAGTCTGGACCCACAGCCCTTCTCTTCTCCCTGGACTGACTCTAGAACCTTCCTACAGCTCCTCACTGTGACTTATTTTTTTAAAGGCACTTTTTTTTTTTTTAATTAGAAGGGATGAGCTTTCCTCTAAGAATTCTTTTATTCCTGCCCACTTCTCTGGTTTTCCTTTTGCATAAAATGGGCAGAGACCAATCTATTTCCTAGGATTCTTGGGAGATAGGGAATATAAGGTAATTGGCATTTTCAGCAGTTCCGTTTTATGCACTGTGCATGCACTCTGTCCTTTCATTTCTGCAGAAACACTGAAGTAATTTTATTTGGTTCATATGTTTATTCGCTTTGTAAAAACATTTTATCGAGCGTCTACTACATGCCAAATATTATGTAACATGCTGGGGCTACAGCCACGAACAGGCACAGTCCCTGATCACAAGGAACCTGGGTTCTAGTAACTGCTCTGACACCATTTCATAGAACAAAACACCGAAGCTCAGAGGCATGGTCACGCGGCCAGGGTCACGCGGCCACTTGTCCAGCTCTGAGGGGAGTCCCCGCTGCATTCTGCTGCCCTTGCTGCATTCCTGGGACTGAGCACAGTGCTAGGTACCAGAGCCTTGTCAGTATTCGAAGCTTCCCACCCCACCCCCAACACACACAGCCTCACCCTTGTTTGCTTAGTCTTGATTACACGTCCTCAGGGAGAGAACGGTGCCTGGGAATTAGGATATAATGAGTATGACCTCAGAGAAGTTGTTTAAGTTCTCCGAGCCTCAGTGTTCACACCTGTGAAATGGGGATACGTACAGCACTTCAGGTTATGATGGACTCCCAAACGCCCAAGATATGAGAATGTCCTTCAAGGCAGTGATGTCCTGAACCAGGAGGAGTTGTTTCTCGGCACCCTGATGGGCCTTGGGTATCTTGGGAGCCTGTTCATGTGCTCCTGGCGCAGGACACCAAGTTTCTTCTAGATCGTGAGAGGCGGTACTGCCTAGGAGTTATGACCGTGGTTGAAATTCCAGCTCCCCATTTACTGGTTGTCTGAGCTTCAGCAAGTCATTAAACTCATTGTGCCTCAGTTTTGTCACCTATGAAATGGGAATGATGATTAGCACCTACCTCAGAGCTGTTACAAATTACATGATCGTGTTCCGACAGCAGGAGCCTCTCTGACTCCGTGATTTCTGCCCCACGGCTCCGTTCTTTTTTTTTTTTTTTAAGATTTTATTTATTTATTTGACAGAGAGAGATCACAAGTAGGCAGAGAGGCAGGTAGAGAGAGAGAGGAGGAAACAGGATCCCTGCTGAGCGGAGAGCCCGATGCGGGGCTCGATCCCAGGATCCTGGGATCATGACCTGAGCCGAAGGCAGAGGCTTTAACCCACTGAGCCACCCAGGCGCCCCCAGCAGCTCTGTTCTTAAAGAGCTCAGCCAAACCCCACGATTCCAGGACGTCTCTGATGATTCCATTTCTCGGTCCGAAAATCAAATCTAATTGTTTCTGGAAAACATTTGGCCCTCTCTTCGGTTTTAGAGTCCTCCCCTTTAGACTGGGAGGGGTTTTTTCATTTTGTTTTGGTCTGTTTGTTTTGTTTCTTTAATGTGGTGTTCAGAAATTTAATGGAGCAATTTCATTTCCGTTTAGCGAAGTAGATTGTTAAAGGAACAGGAAAACTGGAGACTGGGTTCTCATCCCAGGATGTTACCTCACACGCAGAGCGGTTTTTGTGATTTTCTGACAAAGAACTGAGGGACTGTTTATTCCCCCTCGAAGTGACTCGGTGGTAAAACCTCGTCTCTCAAACCCACGTCAGCTCGGTATAACCAAACAGCCGTTAGTGTGGGCCAAGCGAATTGAGCCGTCTAGACACAGGGACAAGTCCCTGTCTGTGTGTAAAGGACGGCTTTGTTCTTCTTGCCAGGTGCGGTGGCCCAGATCACTGCAAGGCCACATTTTGGTTTATGGGAGGCCCCCGGCGGTCTTGCGCAACCTGGAAACCCCGATTCATGAGGCGACATCATGGCTCTCCGTCCTCGTGAAGTGAATGGCACATTTCAGGACCTTCAAAGGGAAATCAGCAAAGCAATGCTTGCTGGTGTGTCCACACTGTGCACATAAGTCACCATTCATTCAGCATCTCCATGGATGGGACAGACCTTTCCTCGGCGCTTAGTACACATGAGCTCTAGTGTTTACCCAGAAACCCACCTTATCCATGAGAAAACTGAAACTCAGAGACGTCAAGTGACTCCCCCAGGGGACCCAACTGTGGGGTTAGGGAGCAAGGTCTTCTTTATTCCAGAACTCTTATTGTCCTGGTGAACCACTGGGGAAACATGAGGGATGAGAAAACAGGAGAGCCTCAGGGAAAGGTGGTATGGGGCTGAGGAGACGGTGTTAACCATCAACGGAAAATTGTGGCCACTCATCATGGCGATGTTATGAACTGTTCCCTTTCAGAAAAGGACCTAAAAACAGATGAACAGATCCGTAGTCGACTCAGTTTTGAGAAAGAATGAGGTGGGCAGGGGTGAATTCCCAGTGTCAGAAGCAGAACTCAACCCAGTTGACCTGCTTCTGGGTTTCTTTCCTCCTTGCCTGCCTACCTCACAAGCTTCATGTCGTAGAATTTTCCTTCCAGTCCAGGGAGGACCACACCGGCCCATTATGTCCTGCCCACAGAAAAATACTAGCGGCTAATACTTATTTAGCGCTGTCTGTATGCCAAGCCTCAAGGGAAGCGTTTACCTATCTTAACTTCTTCAAGCTTCCCAAGGATCCTGTGAGGTAGACACCATCATCGTGATTGTTTCACAGATACGGAAACTGAGGCACGGGGAAGCTAAGTCAGTCACCAGGTCACTCAGCTAGAAAGTGGCCATGGGGGCCGCCGGATGGGTGCCCAGGTAGGCTGGCCCCGAGCTGCGGCACCCGTGGGCTCCCGCCCCAGCTCAGCAGAACCTGCTCCTAACCTTGTTCTAGTCGCAGCCTTGTTTCGCCCTGACTTGTCTGATACTCACTCACTAGATCTCCTCACAGTTTTGCAGAGTCCTGGGTGTCCAGGCTTAAGGGTTCAGTTAATGGCCATGGAACATCCCTCCATTCAGCAAACCTGGACTGAACCCCTGCTGAGTCCAAAGCACCGGTCTAGGCACTGAGTCTGGGTCCTCATCCTTCCATCTGTGGAATTCCAAGTCTCCTAGGGTAGGGTACGTCTTGAGTTCCCCTCAGTTTCCAGAGCTAGAGTCCTACAGCGACCCCCACCCACAGCACTGAGAGCATTCCTTCTTCCTGACATTCTCACTTTTTCTTCCCCATTCCTGTGTGATGGCAGCAGGAATTTTGGCCTCACCATGTGGAAACTGCTTGGCTCATAGTAGGTGTTCAGTAAATGCTTCCTTGTAGTCAAAGCTCATTCCTGGCGTCGTCTTTCCAGTTGGATCCACACAGGGATGGTTGACAACTACACCAAGAGAGAAACTGCTTAACTAAGTAGCCATACAAGGCTGCAGAAACAGGGTATCCATTTATGGCGTCCTTCAGGAACAGCCGCTTGAGTTTGAGATGTTGACCCTAAGGACAAATGCCATCTTGAGGGGGTAGGGAGGTTGAGGGGGGAGGGGTGTTGTTGCTTTTGTCTTACCTGCCTCTGAAAACACTATGCCTTAGCCTCCCCTTAACCCAATTCCACATCACACCTCCCACCCCACTTCCAGTCTCCTGACTTACATGGAAAATCAATGTATTTCAAGTAGGAACCAACTAATACAGAGCGATTTCACCTGAGGTGGAAATTATGCAGGCGGCCTAATGCAACGGGAGGGAAAAGACAAAAATAAAGTGGTGTTAGCTAGTACAGTCACACTCGGAATTCCGAGCTGCCGCTTCAGTCACTGCATTCGTAGTGAGGCGGGCAGGCTGCGTGCAGGACCCAGTTAAAACTAACATTCTGTCAAGTTTTAGGCTTTCTGGAAAAGAATGTGAATGGAAAAACAAACTGCAGATGTTTGTTCTGATCTTCAGCAGGGACATGAAGTGTTTTGCAGCCTTCAAAGTATCCTGCTTTTTCCCTCTGCCCCGGCCTCACCTAAGGGGAGCCAGGGGCGGGGGGAAGGTGCCCTCTGGGAGCAGGATGATCTCATGGCGGCCAGTTTATGGTTGGAATGATTTCTCCTCACATGTGAGTGCCAATTTCTGAGGCTCAGTGACATTCAAATTGTGCTGGTCCTCCATTTTGTTCCAGTGCGGGCTTTCACGTGGTTGTTTTCAAAGGCTCCAAAATGGCAGTTGGCCACTGCCCGTGACGTCACAGCGTCCTAGTCAGGCGTGAGCCCTTGCCTGCTCTACTCTTCCTCCTCCAGGAAGCTGCAGGATTTGTTGTCCAGCCCTGAAAAGGTGGCTCTGAGATTTCAAATGTCTACTCAAGAGACCACACAGGTACTGTTCTTAGTATTCTAGCCAACTGTAATTGCTTTGCCATAAAATGGCCTGTTTCCTACGTGGATTGCGTGCCTATTTTAAGTGGCATAGACAAATATTATTTCTTTTCATAGTTATGCATGTATTCTCAGGAGTATTAAGGAAAAAATGTAACTAGCTGATCAAACCTGTGCTTTCATGGGATTATTGCTTAGAATGATGCTAGAATTTACCAAAATAAATAAATAAATAAATAAGAACAGCACGGGTAGTATTTGTCTAGGGCGTACTTCACAACATGTGGTACAAATGACAAACGTTGGAGGAACGAGGCTAGAATGTGAACATTTTCAGTTAACATTTTTTTAAGATTTTATTTATTTATTTGACAGAGAGACAGCAAGCAGGGGAACACAAGCAGGGGAAGTGGGAGAGGGGAGAGCAGGACAAGCAGGGGGAGTGGGAGAGGGGGAAGCAGGCTTCTCAAAGAGCAGGGAACCTGATACAGAGCTTGATTCTAGGACCCTTGGATCATGACCTGAGCCAAAGGCAGACACTCAAAGACTGAGCCACCCCGGCACCCCTCAGTTAACTTTTTTAAAAACTCCCATGGGGCGCCTGGTTGGCTCAATGGGTTAAAGCCTCTGCCTGGTCATAGTCCCCGGGTCCTAGGATCGAGCCCCACATCGGGCTCTCTGCTCTGCCAGGAGCCTGCTTCCTCCTCTCTCTCTGCCTGCCTCTTTGCCTACTTGTGATTGCTCTTTGTCAAATAAATAAAATCTTAAAAATATCTACATGTTATTATATTAAAAACAACAACAACAACAACAACAAACCCTCCCGTGCCTATGGTCTGTTTACCCCTTGTACCCCTGGAAGAATGGAAGAAAAATGTCAGTGGGCATCTGAGTCACAGTGGGGGATCCCTCATAGTCTCACCAAGAGAGCTTTGCTCAGTGGAGTAGAGGTGAGGCCCTGGGATTTGCATTTTAATTAGCTCCGAGGTGGGTCGGAGGTGTGACTTCCCAAAGCATTGCCTCAGAATGCGCTTCCAAACAAAGATGGGTCCACTCTGCCATGGAATGTTCACTCCCCCGCCCCACCCCGTGAGCCACGCCTGCCCTCTGGGAATAAAATCTTCTAAGGGCTGATTTAATTGTTGAGCGATGCGTCCTCTTTGAAACCACTGGAACAGGCAGATTTGGGGGCTGCTTGGCTAGTCTGGATTTCACACCCTCAGCACTGGGGACGGTTTGGGGCTGGCTGGTTCTTTGTTGTGATGGATTATCCTTCCATAGTAGGATGTCCAGCACGTCCCCAGCCTCTACCCACTGGATTACTAATGTCGCCGCCCATACCCCCATGGCTGTAATGACCAAAAATGTCTTCAGACGTTGGCAAATGTCCCCTCTGGGGACAAAACCAGCCACCACTGAGAACCACCAGGCCCCTTCAGAAACTCTATTCTCCCCTGATGAGTCTTTCCAGTCACAACTGGACTCAGAAGAGGATGGTGAAAAGGGTTTTGCCGGCTTCCCATGACAAGGACTGATTTACTTGAAAACTCAGGTCCCTGCGTGTGAAAAATAGGCTCCCAGAGAAATTATTCATAGCTCTCTGGCCCTGGAATTTGTATTCTGCTCTTCTTTCAGCAGCCTTCAGGCCCGTGGTATGTGAAAAAAGAATGTTTTATGGAGTGCATGAAGCAGAATGAGTAGCTTGCAGCCTGGCGTAAACCTACTTTAGATCGGCTATAAATTCGAGGAACTTCACACAATCAGAGTGTAGCTGGGACGGGTCAGCTGTGGAGTGCCCTTCAGGGGGAAGTCCACTGAACCGACAGGTGTCACAGCCTTTCTTTGTGCTGGACACTACAGAAGCTAGTGACGGTACAAAAATGAAGACGGTCAGGTCCTTTCCCTTAAGGGCTTAGGTTCCTTAGACAGAGTCAAGCAGGTGTCCCACAGAGGCAGCATGACATGTCCTTAGCCATATGGCCCGACTTCAAATCCTACTCCACTTACACCAGCTGTGTGACTTCCAGCGATGTCCATAACCTCTCTGTACCTCTGTTTCCTCAGCTGTAAATGGGTGGTAGAAATGTAACCGGGGGTAGAACTAGGGGTATGTGAGTTCGTATCGTAAGGCTGTGTTAGAAAGCCCAGTGGCGAAGGGCAGATCTTGGAGTTGGGAGATCTGAGTTCACATCCGAGCTCTTCTGAGCTTAAGCCAAGTTCAGTCTCTTTGAGCCTCAAGTCCTCCATCGATAAGATGGGATGATCACACACCTGCCCCACAGGATGATGGGAAAGATGACATGAGCTGGTCCGTGAAATGTCCAGGCCAGCCTGGCATACAGTAGGCACTGAATAATTTGTTATTTTGTGTAGTTGTTGTAATTATTGCTATTATAAATGGATTTTTACCAAACTCATAAGAGATCAGAGACCATTTATTTCGAGTCAAAAATGAGATAGCCAAGGGCCCAGACAATTGCCTCAGTTCCCTGACACTGTCCAGAAATGGCGAGAGGGAGCTGGGTTCCAAAGGCCACCTGGGTGAGCATGGAATCAACTCAAGGGAAGTGGTTCCGTAATTCACACGTGCAGAGCCCCAGACCGGGCCTCTGTGCCACAGCGGCTCTGTGGGCTTCCCCCAGGGCTGGGCCACTGCTTCTCCTGGCATTCTTCTAAGCATATTCTTTATTTAGATGTATTAATAACTTTGATGATGAGTGCAGACACTCCAAACTGCCTGTTCTGCTTCTTTCTTACCTTTCTTACCTGTGTTTAAGATAATTTTGCCCATAGCTAATCTTTTTTTAAAGATTTTACGTATTTACTTGAGAGAGAGAGTGAGAGAGAGCACAAGAGCGGGGTGAGGGGCAGAGGAGGAAGCAGACTCCCCACTGAGCAGGGAGCCAGATGCGGGACTCGATCCCCGGACTCCAGGATCATGACTTGAGCCAAAGGCAGATGCTTCACCGACTGAGCCACCCAGGCGCCCCATGCCTAATCTGTCTTACCTTCGTGACGCAGAATTCTGCCATCAGATTCTCACTGACAGGCAAGGGCCTTTAGTCTCTCTCTCCAAAAAAGTATTTGTCGGGCGTTCATTGTGCCATAGGACAGAGAAATATCAAGCATGACCTGGGTCTTTAATGAAATTAAAATCCAACTGATGACATGAAGTCCCACACCTTCACTAATTATCCATGTCCTGGGATGGGCTTCAGATTCAGCTAGAAAGTCTCGGGGAATAATGACCATATTACCCCAGCCAGACATCCCAGAAAAACTGTGGCCCCCACTCCCAGCAGCAAAGAGTAAGTGGGGAACCTAAACTTCTACCCTCCCTTTGTAGCAAGGGGCCCCAACCTTGCCTTTGCCCCCGTCCCCACCAGGGTGGTGTCAGAGAAGGCAGGGTAGGGAGAGGACACTTTCCCACCACCACCCAGGGGTCATGACACCCACCCTGGTGTCAGTGCAGGACACACAGAGGCAGTAAGGAGGTACTCCTAACCCTTCCCACCTTGGGAGGAATTAACGGAAGCCTGTGGGGAGCTGGAACTTCCATCCCTGCCCGGTAACGAGGAAGCTCCCCACTTGAGCACCAAGTGAAGGCCAGTGAAGAACTTGGACTCCCAGCCGGCAGTAATGAGATGGTACCGCCCCCTTCCCCTGTCAGAGCAGTATCCGGGAAAGCCAGCTAAAACACGTTTAAGAAAGTTCCAAACTCTCCTATTACCCAGTTTGAAAAATCACTCCTACCAAGAACCAAGAAGACCTCAAACTGAAAAAAATGAAGGACAATCCACAGATGCCAACAACACCGAGATGACACAGAGGTTAGAATTATCTGACAAGGATTTTAAAGCAGCCATTACAAAAGTGCTTCAGTAAACAATTATGAACACACTTGAAACAAATGAAGAAAAAAGTCTCAGAGAAATAGAAGGGGAAAAAAAGAACCACATGGAAATTTTGGAACTAAAAAATACAATAACTGAAACTGAAAATTCACTGGATGACCCCAATAGAATGGAGGGGACAGAGGAAAGAATCTGTGAACTCGATGATAAAACAGTAGAACTTACCCAGTCTCAAGAGTAAAGAGAAAATAGACTTGGAAAAAAAGGGAACAGAGTCCCGGAGGTCTATGAGACTCTAGCAAAAGATTTAATACTCATGTCATCAGAGTCCTGGAGAGAAGAGGAAGACAAGGGGACTCAAAAACTATTCAAATAAGTCATGGCTGGAAACTCCCAAATTTGGGAACAGACATTCAAGAAACTGAGAGAATCCCAAACCAGGTAGACCCAAAGAGAGCCGCCCCAAGACACCTCAAATTCAAACATCTAAAATCTGAAGACAAAAACTCTGGAAATCATTGAGAGAGAAATGACACCTTACAGGCAGAATCAATAAGAATGGCAGATTTCTTATCAGAAGCCATGGAGACCAAAAGGAAGTGTGACAGTGTTTTTGAAATAACTGTCAACCCAGAATCCTATATCCAGCAAAAACATATTCTTCAGGAATGAAAGGGGAATCAAGACATTCTCCTATGAAAGAAAACTAAAGGAATCTCTTATCAGCAGACATACCCACAAATAATGGCTAACGGGAAGTTCTCAAGGCATGGGGAAAATGATTGAAGAAGGAATCTTGGAACATTGGGAAGGAGGAAGGAACACAAACCTGTTTCCTACTTTGCTGCCCATCTTGAAGGAAAAGGACCATAAAAGCAAAGCAGTGAAGGTTTTGAAAAAGGAAGACAGTCTTAAGTCTTAAAGATCCTTGAAGGAAGAGAGGATGACTTGATTTCTGCGCAGGGCAGAGAAGTGGTCTGGGGACATGACGAGGGGACATAATCTGCAGCTGATACACACAGGTTCTTGCTCTTTTGAATCAGTAGAATAAAATGAATTGAACTAGGACACAAATGCAAGGCTGTCCAGCTTTTCCCCATCTTCGTGTTAGGCTGGTGTTACAGTTTCTCTTAGAAACCTACAGCACAACCATATCACGTTAGACCACCACCCCATTTCCTGCAAAAACCAAGCTGCAATTAGAGAACAGGTGAGAAATTTTGGAAAAGTAGTATCAGTTCAAAACTTTTCTATCTAAATCCAATTTCCATGTTGGATTAGGTAACGGTGACACCTGGGCCGTGAAAGTAACCAGTTTCTGTAATGATCAGGAGACAAACATAGTTAACTCCAGCTCTTTGGAGTGTGCCCTTGCAGTAGGAATTGAATGGACGCCATCAGTTAAATAAAATGATCTAAGAAGGCGAAAAGTTAGCTGATGTTTATCGGGAGCTTTTATCTCAAGTATCTGTTACATTTACAGTTACGTTTGGTAATTCATGAGAAATCGGAGACAACCAAGAGTCCATCAGTAGGGTTGATGCTACATTTAGACAATGAAATCTGCCCAGGAGGATACGGATGACTCCTTACGTGTGGATGGGGAATGACAACCGAGATACGTGGTTGGGTGAAAACACAAGTTGCTGAATGATGCAACTAGTGCAATCCCGTTTGCGCGTGGGTGGGTTTGCGCACGGGAAAAGGATGTACACTAAACTGTTAAAAGCAGTTACTTCTGGGGAGTGGAAAAGATTTTCGCAGGAATCCTGTGCTGCTTGGGTAATGCAAAAACTAAAAATGGTTTCAACTTACAGGGGACAAAGGGCCTGAAAGCCCACTGCATCCCAGTGGTCGGTCAACTTGCCCCAACCCCTCTGAGCCTCAAGTTTCCTCAAATTGGGAAATCTCCCAGGACTGTTGGAAGAAAGTGACCAAACAAGCTACCTGGAAAGGGCCCAGCCAGCGTGGAATGAGTCCTGTCCCATCCCAGTTGGGATGCCCAGGGCCAGGGAGTCCGGTCAGAGAACGTTTGCCCATGTGTAGAAAGGCTAATGACACGCATCTCGTAAGGGTGCAGTGAAGATGACATGAGGTCACAGGTGTGTAAAGTGTCTGGATCGTAAGCTCTCAGGAGCGTAGCAATGTTAGTGTCTTTATTTACAGCTGCCCCCCCCCAGCCCCTGGAACAGATCGTTGTAAAAGGCAGGTGACAAACACTAGTGGGGCGTGGGCGGGTTTGGGGTTTTCTTTTAATCCAAAACAAATGGATTGTAATGCCTCCTGCTGCGTTTCCCAAATATACATTTAAGGAGTTCGCCTTACGTGACAGTATGGTGGGGGGCCTCTGGCAAAAGGCAGAAGACCTGCCTCCATGCTTGCCCGGTGACCCCATAATTCAGTTCACAGAGGCAGCAGGTTCTACGTGGGTGACATGGGGGTGACAGTTGTAAGCCCTGTTATCACCGTCTTCTCTTCAGTCTGACCTCAAACTGAGAAGTGTCTGGTTACCATGCCCACCCGGCATTTGAGTATCAGAGACTGATTTCACAATTAATTTGGGGGAGGTATTTAAAGACGTTTGCCAGTGGAGGGCTGTAACTAGGGTAATCCCCACACAGTGAGAAGGCAGAGGGAGAGCTTTCAGAGAAGGTATCAGTTCTTGGCATCGTTTTCAAAAGGAGATGTTTGGCTCCTGGTCTGATCCGAGTGCACTCCCTGGGCAGCTGGGGACATGGCCGGCTCCGGAGGGGGAGTGGGGGGTGTTGGCGGATTAATCACTTTCTCAATTTTCCTGCGTGATTTCCTCCCTTCCGTAGATGTCGCTTAGTTCGAACTTGTTCTGTAATTTAAGATTTCTTCCACCTGGTTCCAGAAATCCGTGGGGGTTAGAACTCACCTGCATTGTGACAAATAAAGTTTATCTGATTTGGGCTTCGTCGCCAAAAGGAGGGAGATATGGTGAAAAATAGGACAAATGAATAGTCGTTGCACTTTAAGGTTAATTTATAGACCTTGCATCCCTGGAGGTTTCTAAAAATAGACGAAACACACATCATTCTGATTCACTTGCCTCAAGGGGCCAGGGCCCACACTCCTCCTCCTCCTTCCCCCAGACCAGTTCTGCTTCTTGATTCCACTCACTCGGCAGAAACCTGGGAGGTGCCTGCCTGCTTCGCTCCAGCCTCCTGGGTGATCCTCTTCCATCGGCTCTCCACCCCCGCCGTCCGTCTCTCATTCAGGGCTTCCTGTCTCACACCTGGTCCCTTGCAGAGCCTTCGCCTGTTTACCCTGTCCCCTTCTCCTTGCAGCCAGGCTGACCTCGGAAAGCACAGGTCTGATCACGCTTTTCACCTGCTTAAAACCTTCCTGCCTTCATTGGCTACTGGGAGAGTCCTGGCTGCCTGGGGCCTCTCCTTCCCACGATCAGGCCTGTCCTGCCTCCAACCTCAGCCACGCTGCCCCCCATCCACTCACCCTGTGCCTCCCCGCCTCACAGATGCACCCAGAACATTTCCCCTAAACATACTATGCCTCTGAGCTTCTGTTCTGCAGCTTGCCTGCCCAGACAGCCTCCTTCCCCTTCTCGGTCACCTGGTAAACTCCGACTTGCTCCTCAAAACCATCCCTCCTCAGAGCTGTAAATCAAACTGGGAAAAATCAGAGCCAGGACCAAGACCTGAGGGACCTAATCAGCATAATAATAACTAGTTTCTTTCTTGAACTCAGGGCCCTTTCCTGTAGTGGCCTTAACTTGGTCCCTGCCCCAACTCTGAAGGCAGGTCCTCTCTTATCCTGGTTTTACAGATGAGGTCACAGAAGTTTGGAGTTAAGGGACCTGCCCAAAGTCACCCAGCCTGCCCGTTCGTGGCAGAGCTGGGGTTTTGCCTTGAGTGTGCCTGCCGGGAGCCTGTCTTTGGTCAGCCACAGCTCTTGGCTGTCCAGAGCAGGGTTTTTCAAACTGCCCGTCACAGTTCATGCGGGAGTTGTGAAATCCGTCTGGTAGGCAGAGCCGCTACATAATTTGTGGGGCCCAGAGTGAAATGAAAACACAGGGCCCTTGTTCAAAACACCAGGGGAAAGCTTTTCCCCTCATCTGCAGTCTCTCAGGGTGTCCTGGTGTTTTTTATTCCCCACTTCATGTCACACTCCCTCAGGCACCGGGGAACTCGTGGGAGAGGGCAGACCCTCGGAGCGTGGTTGGGGACGGGCGGCGGCAGCCCCCACCCCAGGCTTCCCTTACACCACACGGGTCTGAAGAAAAAATGATTAAGAACTTCGGGACAACGACTACAGAGACTAAAAGCCCATGCGCGGGGCCCCCTTGTGAGCCCTGTCCACTGTGTGCGTTGTGTGTCCCTGTTAGCAGGTCATGGCAGGAAGTTTTTTCGAAGTGAATAAGGAAACAAAAGAAGGTATCAGAATACGCCCTCCGTGGTGAGCGTGGCATTCTGTTCGCTTTGTTTTTGTACGTAGGTCTACACACACAGGATGACCACATAAAATCTATTTCTCTCTCTCTTTTAAGATTTTATTTATTTGAGAGAGAGAGAGCGCGCGCGCGAGAGCACAAGTAGGCAGAACAGCAGGCAGAGGGAGAGGAAGAAGCAGGCTCCCTGCGGAGCAGAGAGCCCGATGCGGGGCTCGATGCGGGGCTCGATCCTAGGACCCTGGGATCAGGACCTGAGCCTAAGGCAGCTGCTTAACCCACTGAGCCACCCAGGCGCCCCATAAAATCTGTTTCTTACTGTGGATCTCAGCCAAGGAGGTCTGAAAACCAGTGGGTTGACCTGTTACAGTCAGCTGCCAACTGCTAACTTTGAATTGTCCCCTCTCTCCAGGATGCTCAGAAGACAAAAGAGGCTACTGCCAAGGTGAGCCGTAGAGAGTAGAGGTGTGGTTGGGCAGAGCTGGAGGGGGCCCACAGGCCAGCCTCTCCATGTCCTCGACCCTTTTCCGTCCTCAAGTTGTCACCCCACACACTCAGACACACGTGCCCCCTCCTTCTTCCCCTTTCCGCCCGCTCTTCCCACAGGACGGCCGTCTCCAGGAGGAGACCAAGTGCTCTGTAAGGAACTCTCCACCAGGACCCCCAGCTGACACGGGCTCAGAGTTCTAACTGTTTGGTGGCCTAGAGGTTCCTTTTCACGTTTTTCATGATGGCTTCGTAAGGATGGTGGCCTGGCTTCCCGGGGGTCATAACCTTGATCCTTACATAGCTCACTGTTTTGAAAATACTGTGCCTTTTCAGTGTGTGCCACTAACACTCAGCATGGCCTCAGACAGCTCTGACCAGCAGTGACAGACACAGTCTGGGACAGGCTGTCAGGCACATCTCCAGACAGAAACAGAAAATATGGTCTGACGTGTCCACCGGCCCCCTGCTGGTCCGGGCCCTGGGCACCGGTCAGCCCACGAACGTGTCCTTTCAGAGAAGCCTCTCGCCTCCTGGCATCGGGCGAGCTGGCCTGTGTGACGGCATGGTCGCCGGGCCCTGGAAGGGACATGCGAGGGGAGGTGTGGTGGATGGCTAGCAAACAGCACTCCCAGGGACAGGGATCCCCCTCGTGGAGCCACAGATCCAAGGAGGATCCTTCTGTTCCCCGTGCTGTGCGCCTGGGGCTGCCAAGGGCTTCAAACGCCTTGTCTCCCGAACAGCCCCTTGCAGAAGGCGTTTTTATCTCCATTTTGCAGACGCAGCCACGGAGGCTCAGAGAGCACGTATTTATTCATTAGCAAATACGAAAACACCTGCTAGGCACCAGGTCCTCCAAAGACCACGGCGGGCAGAGCAAAGGGGTCGTTGCCTTTGTGAACCTTACTTACGGCACAGCAGGAGCCAAGAAGGAGGGGGAACCCGGATGTTTTTTTGACAGGTTTACTGAGGTGTAATTCACATTCTGTGCAATGCACTCCCCAAAGCGGACCATCCGTGGTTTTTAGTGTATTTGTAGTCATGAAACCATCACTGCAAGTTGAAACTACTTTCCATCACCTCAAAAAAGGAGAAACCACGTGTCTGTTTGCAGTCACTTTCCAGTGCCGTCCAACCCCAAGCCCTCGTTCTCCCCCAGCCCCGGGCAACCGCTCATCCATTCTCTGTTCTCTATAGATTTGCTTCTTGTGGACATTTCATGCAGATGGAATCCTATAACATGTGGTCTTTTGTGGCTGGTTTACCTCACTTACTGTGATGCTTTCAAGGCGTGTTCAAGTTGTAGCATGTCAGCCCCCTGCCTTTTTTTTTTTTTTTGCCAAGTAAGACTGCAGTGCA
The DNA here is from genome assembly GCF_922984935.1 of Meles meles. Classification (NCBI taxonomy): domain Eukaryota; kingdom Metazoa; phylum Chordata; class Mammalia; order Carnivora; family Mustelidae; genus Meles; species Meles meles. The sequence continues at coordinate 17,512,029 of NC_060066.1, read as the reverse complement.
TGGATAGACTATATTTTGTTTATCCGAGCTCAGCTGATGGACGTTTCCACTTTTTGACTATTAAGAATAGTGCTTCTATGAACATTCATGTACAAGGGTTCCCACGGCAGGAATCCGGATTTAAACCCTGTTCTTCCTTTCTCTAAAGCCTAGTCACTGCCCGCCTCAGCAGCTTCCGTGCCCCAAAAGATGGTGCCTTCCTGAGCCTTCTGCCTCATGTTTTGAGGGAAAGAACTCATCGTCATGGACCACAGCCTTAGCAGAGCCTGGTAGACTTGTTGACCAGTCTGAAGCTCCCTCTGAGCTCCCAGGAGCTGGGCCGTCCGGGAAGGTCTCCAGCAACCATGTTCCTCTTCATCCTTCCCCTCATGACAGGAATAGGCAGAGAGCGAAGGACGAAGCACTCTGTCCCGAGCAACCCTGAACTCAGGGGGCTCGGGGGCTAATTGAGAGGTTTGGGCAGGATCAGCAGTGGGGCTTGAAGTGGCCCTCTTCCGCATCAGACTCGCTCGATGACCACGAACATGTGGTTCAAGTCACCTGTGGTTTTTCCCCCAGCCAGTCACCAGCTTACCCGTCAAAGGACTGTGTCACCAGCAGTTGTTGATAGAAAGGAGGGCCGTGTGCCTAGAGCCCAGCAAGCTACCAAGTCTGTGGATGAATCCATCCTATAACTATGGCCTTTAGGAGCTCCTGTGCCTCCTAGGTCAAGCCTTTCCTGATCTCCACCCACACACCCCACACCACACACTCTCTTCTCTGATTGCCTATGGCACCTTATGCTCCATTCATTCACAGAACTCAATCTGTTATTTCATTTCTGCCTGTGTTCTTATCTGCCTCCTTGAACCCAGGGAGAACAGCTAGCTCACTCATAGTCCAAGCACCTAGCACAGTCTGCGGTGCCCGTGGAAGGAAGCAGGCAAAGCCAGAGAACAGCACTGAGGAGCTGCTGCTCTCATTCTGCTGCCCGATCCTGGCAGCTGGTTCTCTGCCAGGCTGCCTGGGCCAAGATGGCGGAGTGAACTAAGCCAGAGGGAACAGAAGCGCGCTAAAGGAACTTGAGTCCCACAAGCCAGGGTCACCATAACCACAAATGGCGCAGAGGGGAGAGAATCGGGCAGAGGGCACAGCAGCGAGAGCAGATGGCATCTGCCTTCAAGTGACAGGCACGAGGGGCTCCCTGGTTATTTCCCAGCCCCGCCTGCAGACCTTGGTTCAGCCTGGCCTGGTTTCAAGCTCATTATTTGCTGCCGCCAGAGCGAAACACTCCCTCCCATCCCTGGTTCCTGAGACCTGCCCTTTTCGACCCATCCTTTGGCATTTTATTGCCTCCAAGATTCACCACTTATCAAAACCCCGACTAATTAAAACGGGTGGCTCAGTGGGTTAGGGCCTCTGCCTTCGGCTCGGGTCGTGATCCCGGGGTCCTGGGATCGAGCCCCGCATCGGACTCTCTGCTCTGCGGGGAGCCCGCTTCCTCCTCTCTCTCTCTCTGCCTGCCTCTCTGCCTAGTTGTGATTTCTCTCTGTCAAATAAATAAAATATTTAAAAAAAACAAAACTGTGGACCTCTGCTCACTAAGAACTCTTACAGGTTAATTCAGAGCCTTAAGTCAGCTCCTGGAGAAGTCGTTTTCTCCCTATTGCTTTGTTATCTGAGTTCTTTCAGCTCTCTCTTGGATTTTTTGTGATGTTCAAAGCCTGTAATTCAGTTATTCCCAGAGAAACTGCTTGGCGGGGGCTCATCTTTCTCTCAAAGATTATTCTGGCCTCAATGAATCTTGGACCACGATTCCCAAAGGGGAGCATCTTTCCTTTCTTCTTTGCCGTCCCTGAACTTAACTTTCGGCTGGGTCTGTCACGTCGGGTTCTTTGCAGCCAAATCTGGGCCTCTTCTGGGCCAGGCCCCCTCCGTGCTCCCTTTCTCCCTTCTGAGAACAGCCATTAGCATCTTTTTTTTTTTTAAATATTTTATTTATTTGACAGAGAGAAATCACAACTAGGCAGAGAGGCAGGCAGAGAGAGAGGAGGAAGCAGGCTCCCTGCGGAGCAGAGAGCCCGATGTGGGGCTCGATCCCAGGACCCTGGGATCATGACCTGAGCCGAAGGCAGAGGCTTTAACCCACTGAGCCACCCAGGTGCCTCCAGCCATTAGCATCTTAAAGTCCCGGCAGGCTGCACCTGAGCCCCGAGCGCTCACCCGCCCTGTCTCCAGGCCTGAGGGATAATGCCATGACACCTGTTAGGAACAGGACCCAGAGCAGCAGGCAGGCTTCCCTGCAATGGCTCCCTCCACGGGGAGGCCTTGCCAGAGTTCCCGCAGACCAGCAACCCCAGCCCGAGAACGTGGCCGGTGAAGGCTCTGAGCCGACCCTGCCGCTCTTTCTTCTCTTAACTCTGCTTCCGCGGGTCTCCCACCATCTTGGGATAGCACGTTCTTTTCAAACTCCGAGATTTCTCCAAGTGCGCCTCCTAGATCGTTTGTGGAAAATAGGAAATAAACCGTAAGAAATTTTTGTAAGAGGGCCTACACTGATCACTTGGGAATTTCAGTTGGAAAATCGCCCCTCTCTTTCTGCTTTCACTTTCTTGGCTTTATGTTGTGAGAAAACATTTGCTCTCCCAGTTATGGGTGATTAAAAGGACCCGCCTGGGCCTTGGGTTCTAGCAGAGTTGCAGAGTTTCTCAGGAGAACGAATAAAAGCAAGAAAAAAAAAAAAAAAACCATTCGTGTCTCCTCCCAAGCAGGCTCCTTCTTTTCACCATTCGGGAGGAGTCTCATTCTGTGATGGCAGTGGGAACACGGGTTGTTTGTGGCCGTGGTACTGCTCCCCCAGGGAAAAGGATGGATGAATTCTGTGTCAGGCAAGGAGAGGGGATGACGGCTCTTCAGGTCTCCAGCTGTCCTAAATGCAGGTTTCGGGTACAGGGAGCTTCAGTGATTCACCTTCTCCTCGTCCTGCTGCAGCCCCGGGGGGATGTAATGACCAGCGGACTCGGGTCCCCAAGCGCAGGCACTAGCGGGGAAGGGACAGGCCCCTTGCCTTGGTGGGTTTCAAACCGCCTGCCTTGAAGTGCAAATGGCAGGTGTTGGCTCCTCTGTGCCTTTTAGAGCATCCGCCTGGCTCTTTTATGAGATTACAGGCACTTTCATCTCAGCTTTGGCCCCGTTTTTCCTCCTTCTCAGCAAGGCTCTAAAGACAAGCATCGAGGCGAGAACAAGGAGAGGAGGCTCATTGGTGCCTGCGTCCCCGCTGGGCAGGGCGACCTGGCCTGTGCATCTTCCAGCCGCGTCCCTTTGAGCCGCGGAGGCTGGGAAGGGAGCGCCGAGGACCAGGTTAAGAGGGGTCCTTCCCCCTTGGCGCAGAGAGGAAGTTGCATTGCATCCTGGGAACGCTCTAATCATCCCCTTTGCTTTGTGCTTTCCACTTCAATCCAGTGCACAGGGGCTCCGGCGCCTTTCTTTTCCTTTTTCTTTTCTTTCAAACCTCGAGGTACTTTTTTAAGGCTCGGGGCCAAGAACATAGCGCATCTCTTGCGCCTTTGCTTTATGTCTGCACAGACACGCGCACGCACCCTTCCTCCGTGGCTCTATCTCCTCTTCGTCTTGCTTTGCAGGGTCCCCCTGCTTTAGAAGCCCAAACGGGCTTTCCTTCCCATACTGCTCTCAGTGAAAGAAAGGTGAGCTTCCATCCTGTCCTAAATCCTGATGCCTTCCTTCCATCCATCCGTCCTGTCATTTAAGCCCTCTGTGCTGGCCGCTGGCCGAGGAGCTGGGGATGTGACTGAGAATAAAGCAGAGGCCTCACTCCTAACAATCATGCTCCTTCCAGCCTGCCTTTCCTACCCCTCCTCCCCTTCTAGATCTCTCTCCCGCTGCTTGTCCTGGGACCTCTGCCCACTGGACACCCAGGCCCTTCGCTGATCCAGCATTCCCTTTCCTGTCTCTGCACTTTTGCTCAGGCATCTGCGCCCATCTGGGGTGCACAGAGCCCCATCCTCAACTTCACCTGGCTCGACTGTTGTCTCCGTGAAGCTTCCCTGCACCTCTGTCCCCCAGCACCAGACACTGGCAGCAACTTCCTCTGTGCACTTGGGGCCCATGCAGTATTAGAGTTATGACCTGTATTTCTCAGGGCTCCTCGCCCTGAGCTCACATTTGGGTCACTGTGCATAAGGCTTTGTCTCCCCATGTGCCACGGTGGGACTCCCAGGCCTTCATCATCTCCAGCCCCTAACTGTTTCTGGGAGTTTACAAGGAATAGCACAGGGTTCTTCACTCTAAGAAGCCACTGTGAAACTACTTCCTGCCCCTGCCAGAGATGGACCTCCTGTCCTCGCCCCGGGAGGCCACAAAGCATCTGACAGCACACCCAAATTACCACAGTGTCCCCCACCCTCCCTGTACCAAAGCCCACGATGGGCCATGCTGGGACCAGGAGAATCCTGCCCCCACACAAGCCACGTGTCACGTCCATGATGGTGCCCTGGCAGTGCTGCCTCACACAGAGACTTTTATTGAAACAGTTCTGTCCGTTCTTACTTATTCCCTCCTCTTGGAATCAGACATGGATTCTTGGGGTCTGGGCCAAAGGATGATCTGATGAAGATCAGGCACCAGGCCACAGTCAGAACTACATGTCCTTCTGATGACTAAGGCAGTGTTCCTGAGACAGGACACATGTACTCCCTAAAGACACATTACTTCCCAAATAACCCTCAGGCCTTAGGATTCAAAAAATTATTGGCAGGCCTGTCCTGCCAGAATTCCAAATGTGCCCTGACATGTTTGAATCCTAAAACAACCAACATAGGCTGAGGAAGCACACGTACCACCATTTCCTTTTCCTGGCCCAGAGCAGACATCACTAATCAATCACAGTACAGTTTCTGCCTTGTGGAACCATTAGGCCCAGAGCAGACATCACTAATCAATCACAGTATAGATTCTGCCTTGTGGAATCATTAAGCCCAGAGCAGACATCACTAATTAATCACGGTAGTTTCTGCTTTGTGGAACCATTAGGCCCAGAGCAGACATCACTAATCAATCACAGTACAGATTCTGCCTTATGGAACCATTAGGCCAGAAGCAGACATCACTAATCAATCACAGTACAGATTCTCCCTTGTGGAACCACTACTCTTATCTGGGCTCATCCAGACTGTATAATACAACTAATGGCTACTGTCTCCTGAGCTCTTACCTTGACTCAGTCACCATCCGAGTGCCTCTCATTAAACTTATTTAACCCTTACAACCATATGAGGAAGGTCCCCTTACCGTCCCCACCTTACAGATGAGAAGACTCAGATGCAGGAATTAACAACCATTCCCCAAACAGAAACTGTGTCCTTCCTACCTTTGTCATTTCGGTCATCCCGCCATTGTTTTCATTAGGCCCCGAGGCGGGCCAGGCGCTGCAGTAGATGCTGAGGACAAAAGTAGGACCTAGCACAACGCTTGGGTGCAGCCCTGAAGAAATCCTTTATTTCGAGGCGACTTTCATGGAGTGATAAGGGGATGCGAGCTAAATTCCAGAACGGGAAGCTGAACTGGAGACTGCAGGAGTAACCTCATTCGAGGAGTTTGAAATGAATGAGAGTGGAGAGAATAGAGCTGGTGCCTGACTAATGTCTTTTATTCCCAGACCGGCCCCGCTGTTCTTGTAGAAGCTCCCTCCTCCCTCCCAACACCCCCAAGCTTCACTGAGAGCATCAGCGTTTGGGGCAAAGCCGCAGCCCCCTGGAATGTGGGTGGGTGCTGTGGGGGAGGGGTCCGGCCTTCACAGTCCCCTCCCCAGGCCTCCCTGTCCCATGGTTTGGACGAAGGCAGCTCCACTGCATGGAGGCGGCTCCTGCAGCTCTGCCCAGGGGGTCAGAGTCACCACCGGGGACCCAGTGACTCTCTTGCAGTCCTAGGGGAAGGGCCCAGCAGGATTTGTGTCAGTTGTCCAGACCCCAGGAGCTCTGCCTCCCCAGAAATCCAGCAATACTCTTTAAAGGCGAACTTCCGGGCCCCCTCTGATCCTGAGCCCCTTACCCAGCCTGTCTTTTCCTTGCCTCCGTCCTGCTTCCTGTGTTACACCCAGGCCTCTTCTCACCTGGTCCTCGGCGGACACCACAGCGGTCTGTCAGACCTCTGAGTCTTGGCCCCGACCAGGGGTCAGCCCGCCCCTCTACAGAGGACCAGAGAGGGAATATTTTAGGCTTTGGGGGCCAGAAGCTCTCTTTCACAACTGCTCAGCTCTGCAGTGAAGTGTGAATGCAGACACAGGCATGTCTGTCTTGTACCAATAAAACTTTATTCACAAAAGCAGGTGAGCCATAGTTTGCCACCCCCTGGCCCAAGCTGTTCTCTCACCCGAAACATCTGCTCATTTTGTCACGTCTATGCCTTCCTGTCCTTCAGGACGCAGCTGTCGCCCCACCTGGCTGGGAAAGCCTCCTCCCCCACCCCCCAACTCAGGGCCCTGTAGGCTCATCTCCTCCTCCTCCAGTTCTCTTTCTCCTTACCCGTTTGCATCTAGCACCATCATGAGTGTCTTCAACTGTGCCATTAGATGGAGGAACGTGCCGGTTTCATAATCCACCCTTGGAACATGAGCAGCCGTTGGAAGATGGGCTTGATGGCTGTGTACCAGTGAGGCTGTGAGCACTTCTTTGTTCTTTCTGGCACAACCAGGGGGAATAGCGTGACATTTATTCATTCCACATGTATTTATTGAGTATTCACTACATTCTTGGTACTCCTTTTTTTTTTTTTTTTATTTTATTTATTTGAGAGAGAGCGAGTGTGTGCACACATATGAGTGCGCAGGGGTGGGGAGAGGAGCAGAAGGGGAGAGAGGGGGGCAAACAGACTCAGCGCTGAGCTCAGAGCCCAACACGGGGCTCGATACCAGCACCCCAAGATCACAACCCCAGCAGAAACCAACAGTTGGATGCTTAACCGACTGAGCCACCCAGGCACCCCTCCTTTTTTTTTTTTTTTAATACGATGTTAGCTTCAAGCAGTTACTAACACCAACGTGGAATGACGCCATGCTTGAAAACCACTAGATTAAGAAATGAACGAAATTCTCAAAGATAAGAGGGTGGCAGGAACTAGTCGAGCTACAACTTCCAAATGTATAAAGTACTTTACATCCATTCTCTCACTTAATCATAATGACTACTCTCAGAGGTGACTGGTAGTCTCGCATTTTACAGAGGAGAAGACTGAAGTCAGAGGCTTGTGGCCTGCTGGAAGTCACACAGCTTTCAGGACACGGAGCTTGACTCCAGACCCATTTCAGCCATGTTTTCTCTCCTAAAATAAAACCAAACCACTTTTCTGCTTCTAAAGGTAATAATCCAGGGTCTTATAGAAATTGTTGCAAAGATATAAAGCAGAAATTTAAACATCATCATAATCCCGATGCCATAAACAGCCAATGTTAACATAATCTGCATTTTTTTTTACCATGTTTGCGCATTTTTTGCAAAAAAATTAGGATTATATGTATTTGTGTATAGCTGCACTTTGCGGGCCCTTTTAAAAAGTAGGGTGCCAGTTGCATCCCGTGAAATTCCCCCTTCTTAATGTCACATCTTTGAGTTTTGATAAAGGCACGTAGTTGAATAACCACCACCCAGATCGAGCTATAGAACGCGGCTGTCACCCCAGCCATTCCTCAGTGCGCCTGCTGGTTGCCCCCCGACCCTCAGTGCCTGGAAACCACTGGTTTCGTCTCCGTAGCTTTGCTTTTCTAGATGTCTCATCAATGAAATTGCCCAGTGTGTTGTAGCTCCGTGTTTCACTTACCATCATATGAGGATGTCCCGTGTCATTTATATTCTTCAAAAGTATTATTTTTTAATGACTGCCTGGCACTCTGCAGCCTACTGCTCTCTGGGGCACCGCAGCAGCCTCCCAGAGAATAGAAATGAGAGGTAGAAGGTCACTTTGGAAAGAGCAAGGGCAGCTGGGATCGGCTGCACGCCTGTCGCCCTTGACGGGAGGTGCTGGCCCATCTGCCTCCAGGCCAAGGTGGCCCAGCTCCGCAGAGGCACACGGGGCCGTACCAAAGCACAGTCTCCAGCACCGACCTTGGCATCCAGCTCTGTGCTTTGACAGCACTCGCTGAGATGTGGCTCCTTCTGGATTCTGGGGTTCGGATCCAGAGTTCCCTCAAGGAGATGGCAAGAAGAAGGCTCATCCCACGGGCCCATTGGGAGGAGGAAAGGCAGTGGTGTATGGGAATGTGGGGACTCCAGGACTAAGCTCTAGGGCTGGTTTTCCTGCGCTCCCATCCCCTGCTCCCCTCCCCAATGGTCCAGGTCCACCTTCTGGAAAAAGGAACGATGAGCTGATGGACTGAGCACGGGGCGTTGCACGTAAACTGATGACTCACTCAATTCTACCCTGAAACTCACAATACGCTCTATGTTAACGACACTGAACTTAAATAAAAAAATTTTTAAAAACAGGGATGCCTGGGTGGCTCAGTTGATGAAGCCACTGCCTTTGGTTCAGGTCATGATCCCAGGGTCCTGGGATCGAGTCCTGCATCGGGCTCCTTGATCAGCAGGGAGCCTGCTTCTCTCTCTGCCTGCCACTCTGCCTGCTTGTGCTCTCTCTCTCTCTCTCTCTGACAAATAAATAAATAAAATCTTCTGAAAAAAATTTTAAAAGACAAAAAGAAGAGGTGAGTTGCTATTACTGAAAAGTATTGAAAATACGTTGTCACCTAGTTGAAGCTGCCTCTCTCCAGAAGATGGAGAGAGAATTGAAGAAAGGGAGTCCAACTGTCAGAGTCAGGATCTCTTGGGAAGGAGCACACAGGGGCTTCTAGAACCTGCCCCCCCACCCAGGTGCAGAGACATCCCCGCCCTGCTCCACCCCCCAGCACACAGCCCAGGGATAGCACTTGCAACTCTTAGTTACCAAAATGGCTGCCTGCCCTCTGGGCATTGATGTTGTAGCAATTTCTTTTCCACCCCACCCGGCCTCTTCTTCCTCCTCCTGGGTCCTGCTCAGACTTCTCCCAGCAAAGCAGAGTCGGTATTCTAGTATGTTGTTATGGAAAGAATGGCGATATCCCTTCGAGTTCATGAAAGAAAAGAAAAGAAAAGAAAAAGAAGAAGGAAGAAAGAAAAAGGAAGAAAAGGAAAAAAGAAAAAAAAATAGGACAAGCAGGATTTTTTTTTTAAGTGTTACGAAACTGGAAGAAAAAGTGTTCTACCACTAAATATATCCACTTACAAAATCAGCAGATGTGAGGGCTTACACAGCGTCAGTCTCTCAGGCCCGCGGAAGACTGCAAAGCATTTTCACGCCATCATCCCACGGAACTCTGAGAGACTGTTGGAGATTTCTAGGTTGGTGTCTGGAACCTTCCGTGTTGGCCAAATGGATGATGCAGTAGCCGTTCAAGGAGTAGCTTGAAGTAACTGGACTCGGTTTCGTTGATTTCTTTCAAAGGTCTTCCTCCTGTTCCTTCTCTCCACTCCCACTCTATATGCCAGATCATTCCAACTCGGACCCCCGTGGGTTCCTTCCGAAAGCCAAGCCTTGGAGCCTGAGCATGCACCCCAGCTCCGCCATAGACTAGCTCTGGTCCATGAGCTGCAGTTTCCATGTTCGTAAAACATCTACACCCAAGGGCTCGTGAAGCTGAGCAGAGCACAGGACACACCTCGCACAGTGGGCAGCTTGGAGCCACAGCCCCCAGCCCATGGGTTCTGTGTAATACCGATTCTCATGCCTTCTAGTCATGGTTTCTCTCTGCCCTGGGGGCTGTCGCTGCTGCAGTTCAGCTGGGGTCTGTCATCTCACAACAGAGCCAGGCGGGCAGCCCGTCAGGAGTAGAAGCCCATGCAACCTCGGGCCTTCGTCTCTGTCATTCATTCAGGCCTTCTTAAAACCACCTGTCCAGCTCAAAGTCCGACTCTTGGTGGATGTCTTGGGTCTGCCTCTATTCTTACGATTGCTGCCTAAAAACTACACCGAAACTTAAGAGTGTCAAACAGGAATCTAATATGTCTCACAGTTCTGTGCATGCGAAGTCCCAGAGGATACTAGCTGGGGTTCATTGGTACTCCGTGATGTTTGGGGGCCTCAGTGGGGTCACTTGCTACAATGAGTCTAGAACAGCTGGGGACTGGTTGAGCATCTCTCTCTCTCTCTCTCTCTCTCTCTCTGCATGGTTAGCTTGGGCTTCCTCACAGCATGGCAGCCTTGGGACGGTCAGCTTGCTCACATGCGGGCCCAGAGCTCCCAGAGGAAGGAAGCAGAAACTGTGTGTTCTCTTAAAGGCCTTGGCCCAGAACTGTCATGGAGTCACTTCTCCCACATATTCTGTTGGTCAAAGCAGTCACAGGCAGCCCCAATTCAAGGGTGCAGGGATGGGGGTTCATGACCCCCCAGTGGAGAAATGTCAGAGAATTGGTGACCCTCTTTAATCCACCGAAGTCACCGCACCTGTCTGTGTGCTTGCCCTAGAAGGAAGGTCTGGGAAGCTGGTGGTGGGGCCTGAGAGAGGAACCAAAGAGTAGAATCAACATTCCTGCTCGCCAGCGAAGGCAGGGTTCTGAGAGCACACTCTTCAGGGTAACTGGTTCCTTAAAGGGCTGTGTGCACAGCAGACTTTCGGCATGGTCCCGAATTGTGGCTGTCCCCTGGGAATGCTCTCCAATAGATGGCTAGCAGGAGCACAACCAGCCTTCTGTCTCTCTTGACTGTAAATGCCCAAAGAAACCACACATCAGATTTGCTTGAAGTGAGGCACTTCCATTTCAAGTCCCTGTGCTCTTTCCTAATGAAAAATGGGTCCGGATTCTCAACATTGGCAGAAGCAGCAAGGCCAGGCTTCATCAGCTGGTTCCCTGGGCCGTGGTTGCATAGAAAGAAAAGATCCCTGCTTTGGGGGTGGGGGCATATTTAGTTTCTTAGGGCTGCCGCTAACAGAGAACTACAATCCGGGTGGCTTAAAACAACAGAAACTCACCATCTCCTGGTTCTGAAGGCGGGAAGTCTGAATCAGGGTGTTGGGAAGGCCAGGCTCCCTCTAGAAGGCACTTAGGGAAAGCTCTGTTCCCAGACCTTCCTCCTGGCTTCTGGTACCCTCAGGCGTTCTTTGGCTTGTCAGTGGCCGTCTTTCCCCCATGTCTTTTCCCATTGTCTTCCCTTGAGCAAGTCTATCCCTGTATCCAGAGCTCCCCCGTTTTATAGGGACACCGGTAACAGTGAGGAAGGGCCCACCCTAATGACCTAATTTTCGCTCGATTACTTCTATAAAGATTCTATTTCCAAATGCACTCACATCCTGAGATGTACTGGGAGTTAGGACCTCAACATATTTTTAGCAGAAACAGAATTCAACCCTTAACAGGTGGTGAGCAGAGACACGCTAGGATCAAATCCTGACCCTATTGCTGTCCCATGCCTAATCTCTCTGTCTCGAGGGGTTATAACCCAGGCCCCCAAAATAGAAGCTCTAGAGGGCAGGGTTTCCAGCTTCCCACAACAGTGCTAGCATATACTGGGGCCTCAGTATCTACTTTATGAAAGGGAGAGAGGGAGGGAGGTTGCAAAGTGGGGACGGAAGAAGGAAGGAATACATGAACCAGTCAGCTGATGGTCGAACAGCCAGTGGCCCAGAGAGACCAGAAGGTCTGGGAATGCCTTTCCCCCCGGGTCCCAGTCCTGAGTGGCCAGGTCGTCAAGGGTCTCCGAGTTCTTGCTGCAGTTACTTCTGCTACCAACAATACCAGAGTATTATTAATAGGTCTCCCGCTCTCCTTTGAAGTGGTGTCAGCAACATTCTGCTATTGAGGAAAATAGGGGCAGTCCCACTGAAAAGCTCACAGAAGCCATCTCAGCTTGACCTTTCAGCATTTGAAACTTGGGCTTTGGAGGGAGTTAAACTGATTTGGATAGAGTGGGGGCCATGGACGGTTGCAGCACGGAGTACTAATTTGCTGGGTCCCCCTTGAAATCAGATAATTGCCAAGGGAGGTTCTTGGTGGGCCTGTCTTCCGCAAGTTGCATCAGACACCGAGGAAACGTGCAGGACAGAGGATGAAGTCATGGTGTGTGATTGATGTTCAGAAAATGGCCATTGAGCCCCAACTGAGTGGGCCCCTCTGCTCAGAGCTGTGAAAGAAACAGGGATGAAGAGGACCAGGTCCTTGCCCAAAATGAGCTCTAGACCCACCAGGGAAAAGAGATACCTAGACAGATAACTGATAGATCCTGGTGGAAAGTTCAAATTGTATTATTTGAGAATAGGGGAGGGAGCAAACAATCTGACAGAGGGAAGCCGGAGAGATTCTTCTGGGAGGAGGTATTTGAGCTAGACTTTGAAGGCAGGCTAGGTTGGCCTTCAACAGAAGGATTTGGGAGAGCGGGCCATTCCAGACAGAACAGTGTGGGCAAGGCCTGGAGGTGAGTGAGGGCAGGGCAGGTCCTAAAATGGTGAGAGTGCGCTGGGGTGGATCAGAGACCCAGGCAATGGCAGCCGAGCTTTGAAGACGATGCTGAGGGATTCAGAGACTATTTGGGGAGCAGTAGGGAGTGAGAGAGGTTTAGAGAAAGGTGTGCCTTGATCTGTTTTTGAGGCAGATCACAGGGGCAGCCATTGGGACAAGGCCCTGGGAAAGCCCAGTGGCAGAGCGTGGAAGATAATTGGAGGCCCTCGCAACAGCGCAGGTGAGACAGGAGGAAGGCCTGGGGGGTGGGGGGAAGGGATGTGGGATGGAGGGGAGGATGCAAATAGAAAAGACAGGGCTTTCTGATACCTGCTCAAGGTGGAGAACAACCCAGAATATGACCACACCTAACAGAGCAACGGAGTGGTGAGAACCCCCATCTTGGAGAGCCCCCCGTAAAAGCAACACCCATGCTCCCCGACTCCACTGTCCCAGGAAGTGGCTGGCCTGAGGCCACTGCTTCTCAAACTGGACTGCCCTTTGGAGTCCTCTGGGGGGCTTTTAAAAATATCAATGCCTGGATGGATCCCACATGCAGGGCATCTGGCCTCATGGGCAGGGGTGTGGCCCAAGGTTGGGGTATTTAAGAGCTCCCCAGCCAGTGCCAACACTGAGAGTCCCTGCCCCGGAGAATTGTCTTGCTGTACAGGGTTAGGCCATCCAGCTGCCATCAGTTTGTTACTAGCTAGTAATTGGTAGGATTTCTTCATTAAATGCTATGTCTTGTATGAGACGGTAAGCTCCGTGAGGACAGGAATTGTGTTAGTTTCCTGTGGCTGCTGCGAGCACATTTCTGTCAAGGCAGCTGCTTCAGGGTCGTGGGGAACCCGGGAAGACCAGAGAATTCCATGCCCCGCCGTTTCCTCTCTTCTCCAGCATCTGGAGCGGTGTTCCTTGCCTTCCTCGGCTCTGGCCCCTTCCTCTGCCTTCAAAGCCGGCCTCTTCTCTCTGAGCCTGCTTCCCTCTGCGCCTGTCAGGAGCCATCCTCTCTGCTGGCTCACATCTCCCTTCCCCTCCCTCACCAAGACACTTACGACTGCTTTTAGGGCCTATCCGGATAATCCAGGATTACCGCCCCTTCTCAGGGTCCTTAGCTCCATCACATCCGCACAGTCCTTTCTGCCATGGAAGGTAACCTTCACAGACTCCAGGGATTAGGACCTGGATATCTCTGCGAGGGCCCTTCTTCAGCCTGCCTCATGGGCTCATGTTACTTTTGTTTGCCTCTGTGGGCTCACCACCTAGCACAGTGACATAGTGACACAGAGTGAGAACAGGGGAATAGCGGAAACCCAGGGCACCGGCCTATCAGAATCACATTGCGTTAGAGTAGGACTCGTGGGGGTGCAGCAGGAGAGCTGAATGCCAATGGGGGAAGAGCCAGGCGTAGGGGGATTACCCTTGGTGCCCTCTAAAATGCATGTCACTTCCCAGCACACACACTTCCCCACCCCATTCAGTGGATTTCCATTATCCTGGGGACAGAGTCCCGTGAGGCTGTTCCCTCCTCAACCCTCCTAGCTTGTTCTCCTCTCATCCCACCACCCCGTACTGCCCCTAAAATTGTACCTGCTACCCTTGTATCATCACTGCGTCTATAATTTCCTTTCTCCTCTAGTAGATCTAAACTCCAGAGGACAGCCGTGAGCTTACCTTGCCCCCCTTCCCGATTTCCAGCCCCAAGGTTAGAACGCGGCCCTTAGTGGGTGCCCAAGTACATGTCAGGTGAATAAAGGAACGTCAAACTAATAAGTTGTTAAGAGCCAGACAACCTTGCTTTTGAGCATATTGGCTTCTCGGGGGACACTCCTGGGATCGAGTCCCACATCGGGCTCTCTGCTCGGCAGGGAGCCTGCTTCCCTCTCACTCTCTCTGCCTGCCTCTCTGCCTACTTATGATCTCTCTCTGTCAAATAAATACATAAATATATATATATATATATATATATATATATATATATATATATATATATATATTTGGCAGGGGCTGGATGCAACGAGCCTGCTAGGGCAGAAGGTTCCAGAAGGAGAGTTTAGCAAGAGCCTTGGGGTCATGTCGTGGGAGACCCCAAAAGCCCATCAAATGAGAGTCAGTGGATAATCGGGAGCCGCAGTTGGCCATTACTAAAGTAGGAGTTGGAGTGAAGTCAGAGATGGAGGGAGGTTTACAGACAGCAGGCGGCAAGGCCTCAGACCATGGAAGGAAGGAAGGTCATTCTGTGTCAGTAACCCAGACAAGGTGCGATGATAGCTTTAATGTGGAACCAGCTAGAATGTTCCAAACAAATGGTAGAGCTTGGATTCAGAGTGAGGGAGAGACACACTCGGGAGCTAACGTACCATACCCTGGGCACACGTTTGAAAAATGGCACAGGAGGGGGTGTCCGGGGTGACTCTGTGTTTGCAGAGAGCTTGATGCCTCCCCATTGTGACCCATTCAGTCAGCCAGGAAGGAACCCCATTTCTTATTCATGGGATTTTGCACCTTCATATCCTCAGTATCTATTTCTTTAGATTTCAACCAAGCTCCTGTACCTGGGATCAGAGCGCAGTGGCACATTAAGACCTGCCGCCGGAAAGTCGTCTGGAGAAGGACAAAGCAATCACAGTGACAGGCCTCCCCTGCCTGAAGAGAAACCCACTAATATTTTTTGTCTCCTTTCCTGAAATCCCATAACACACTTCTGTACCCATTTCCCACACCGATCTATACAGTAAGCAGTGGCCAGGAGTGATCTATTTAGGGAGCTGTGGGTACCACGGGGTTGGTTATAATGAACTAGTCTTACTTTGGCTCAGCGGGCCGACTCGGCGCCATGACTCCTGTTCGCACAGCAGCAGAGCGCTGGTGAGAGGAAGGTTCCAGCTCACCGAGGAGAACCTGCCCTCGGCCTCAGTGGCCTCGTGGGACAGCCAAGGCTGTGGGGTTTCCTGCTCTGCCTCCTCGGAGGTAGGAGCTCCTACGGAACGATGTGTGTAATCGAGCTCTGTGGGCTGTGTTGTGCAGTCAAGGCCTGAGGGGTGCTTTCCGCTATGGTATTGTCACTGTTACCGGTATCGGCGTGGACGGGGCGGGGAGGGCTGCTGGCAAGAAGAAGCAAGCAGACCAGTGATTTTCCCCAAAGAGCGGCGGCTTGCAAAATTGCTTAGAACACGTGAAAGAGGAATTCTGGAAGAGTGGGCAACCTTTATCCATTCTTTCCCAAGTTGAAATTGTTTTAAAAAAAACAACAAAACACTTTTCTAGAAAAAGTACTTTTCTAGAGTCCTCCCATACTAGACTGACTTGATAAGACTTTTGCCCCAAGATAAAAGTGGTCCCCAAAGGGACCTTCCCTTCCTGCTTTCCCTCTGCATCTCAGATATCTGGACAGTGGGGAGACTGGAAACGCGGCCAGTGCATGTGTTGGAAGAGGGAGCCAGAGAGGGTGGTCCACACGCCTATAGCCTCCAGCTTTGGTCTCTCCTCCAAGAAGACATCCCATCAGCAGCGTCAACGGGAACCTTCGCCCTTCAGCCCAGAGCTGGTCCATGGGGTTATCACGGGAACCCTCCCCAGTCAGAGAGGGCTGTTTCGGATCCAGGCTGGCGATGCCTTGTCTCTGGGCAGCCAGAGGCCATGGGGTCCTTGGCATAGACCACGACATGTCTCTCCGGCTCAGTGTTCTCACTCATAAAAATGGGTGGGACTAGACAAGACCAGGTTTAGGTTTGTAATCTGTGCTCCGTAACTGCCCAGCAGCATTGGGTTTGGCCTTGCCTGACCAGTGCTGTTCAGCGATGATGGAGCACAGCCGTGCAAGGGTCCCGTGCCTGCACCCCTGGGTGCAGATCCCTGGGGATCTGTGCAGGACCTGTAGCCGCTGGCTGGGTGGGAGAGGCTGGAGTTCGCGCCGAGGGCTCTGGGCCCAGAGAGGAACCTGCCACCATTCGGTGACTTACTCCAGGACATTCATCCCTTGGATGAGCTTTAAAAGCAGGAAGAAAGGAAAGGGGAGAGATGAAGAGGAAGGGGTTGGGGAGGGGAGAAGGCAGGCAGATGCCTTGTCCCCATCAGCTCATCTGATCCTCACCACAGCCCTGGGAAATGAGAAGCAAAATGTGGATCAGGTCGCCTTAAAGACACTTCCACTCTGACAAGGCTCAGGGCAAGTCTTCACCTCCCAGAGCAGGTGTTCTAAGCATGGGGGTGCGCCCGGTCGCGGCTCGCTGTGACCTGGGCGTCTTTGGGCAGTTCTCTTGTCATCACTGGGCACTTCAGAACATGCTGACGCCTGGTCCCCACCCCAGGATTACAACGTTAAACCCTCTGGGGTGTAGTCTGAGCCTCAGGACATTTAAGCTAGTGTGATTTATAGTTGTGAAAGATCTTTCTGGAAGATAAAGGACTGGAGGAGGAGCCAAGAATGGGAAGCTGAAGACCGGGCAGGAGGGGGGGAGGCGGGAGTGGGGAGGTGATTGCAGGGACCCCACGAGAGATTCTGGGGGCTCCGGGAAGTGGCGGTGGGAAACAGAGAGGCAGGCGACGCGGGAACCTGCTTGGGAGGTGCTGTGGGCAGGCCAAGCTGGTGCATGTCCGTGCGTGCTCATACATGTCCCTCTGAAGGCTGTGGTCTCGGAATGCAAGGCAGAGGGCATTCTCCCGGCTATGGCAGTCTTCGGGCCCCCGAAGGCAGCCAGGGCCAGCCTTGCAAGTCAGAGCCCAGCAGAGCAGGGGTCCTGGCTCATTGCTCATTCCCAGGGGATGGCAGCCCAGCTTCTCCTGGCCTGGCAGACTGGAGCCTCCGGCTTCCTCCAGGGAGCAAGGAGAAGCTCCCCTGACGGGTGGTGTGGGGTGAGAGGAAGGTCACGGGCTGCATCCCTGGGTCACCTTGCCCTGTGCTAGTGTCCTGCGGCTGCGGTAGCAGACTGAGCAACTCAAGACAACACAAATGGCCATACAGTCCTGGAGGTCAGAAGTCAAACATCAAATTCCTGGAGCTAAAGCCACGATGTGGGCAGGGCCGGTTTCCCCCTGGGGGCTCCGGAGGAGGATCCCCTTCCCTTCCTTCCCCGGCCTTGGCCTGTGGTTCCTCTGTCAGCCTCCAAAGCTTGTCTGCCCCTCTCCATTGCACCCTCGATCACCTTCTCCCCATCCGTAGTCACAACCCGCCCCCCACCTCCGCTTATAAAGATTCTTCTGATTCTGTTAAGGATTCACCTGGATAACCCAGGACCATCTCTCCATCCCAGGGTCTTTCTCCAAATCCCCTCATCCAAGTCCCTTTTGCCCTATTGGGTCCTCTTCGCAGGTCCCAGGATTGGGACCTGGATCTCTGGGGGCCGTGATCCCGCCTCCTACACGCTGTACAAAGAGACGCAGACCCATCACCCCTGGAGGCAGTTTAAGCCCATGTGATTTTTGTCCGGGATGAGACTGGCTTGGATGAATGGCTTTGTGGAGAACGTGCTATCAGAGAGGAAGAATAAACCTTCAGCCTTTATCCCAGGCTTTGAGATGAAGGGGAGTCTCTTGGAGGAAGAGATGAAAGAGGTTCAAGAGAAAGCTGTGGGTTTGGGGGTGCAGAGGATGAGCAGAGGGGCTGGAGACAGGAGTGGGGGACAGGATGGGGAGAGGGATCTGAGGGGAGCCTCCAAGCAACTCCTGAAAAGCCCCCATCTTGCCCTGATCCGTGCCCCGGGGGAACAGAGAAATCCCCCTCGTCTCCCGGCTCCGGAGAGCCTCTGCCACAAGGAGGGAAATGAAAAGGTTACACCAGGAATTGTCGATATGATGAATCCCTGTGGTCTCATGGCCTCTCTAAATGTTTTGAAAGCAGCATTTGATGGACTGTAAATCAGAGCAAGCCCGTCTTAAACATTTGATAGCACCTTATTTATTTATGTAGGTGACACGTAAAACCAAAATTGATTCCTGTTTCCTTCTGTCTCAGCAAGATTTTTTTTTTCTGCTTTCAGAAACCCATCCCTCTGCTCCCAGCCCTGCTTTGCCATGTTTGCCGGTGTGTGGGGGTGTGTGCCGATATGTGGTGGCGGCTGTTAGGATTCTCTCTACCCAGAAAAAAGTACACTTTGCCTTGGGAAGGATGATAGCATGGGGAATTAACTTTGTTTCACCATGTGTCTTAATCTTGTTGCCTTTTGTTTTTTGGGTTTTTTTTGATGAGAGTCTTGCTCAGAGAAAGAGATGGAATAAGATAGTTACAGTGTGATAGATTTGTGATATGAACCCCAGACCAACGCGAAAACAATTTCCCGATCGTCCTGGCTCCCGTGAGCCCCACCAGGGGATCACATCCCCGTGGCCTTTGACATACTCTTGCTACCGTGATAATTTCCAGTTTATAATACATCACCTCATCATCAACACTGTTACCATTTATTGAGTGTTTATGGGGACCTGGTGTCACGATGGGGTCTTTTGAGCATTACACTGTTTACGGCAACCTAACAACCCTACGAGGTAGGCATTAGCTCTAGATTTATAGATAAAGAAACCAGGTCTTGCAAAATATCTTGCCAGTGTCAAACAACTGGTAAGAGTTGGGCGGGGCCTCACTTCAAACCACAGTCTGTTCTAATTCCAAAGCCAGTGGACTGACTCACTCCGCTTTACTGGCTTCTCAGCCAGTAAAGCTAAAACGCCCTTGCCCCACTGCGACGCTGAGGACACACAGCCGCCCAGCAGAATCCATCGCCCCAACACGATGGCCTTTGAGAGACACTTCACCCACCTGCCCTGGGAGAGAGGCCACTTGAAGTCTTATCCTGATGGTGAAGGACAAGATTCTGTGTCCTCTCTCCATACTTGCATTCTGTCCCCGCCCCCTCCCCCACATCTCATGGTTTGTCTTCCCTAATGGACAAGTTTGTCACCTCTGAGAACCTTTCAGCTTTGAGGCCCTGTGGACTTTCTTGATTCTGGCCTTTAGCCTTTGGGTTCTTCCATTAAAAGCAGAGTATGGGAGGAGGAGCCCCTGGGTGGCTCAGTCGGTTAAGTGTCCAACTCTTGATTTCAGCCCAGGTCAGGATCACAGGATGGTGAGATCGAGCCCCACGTCAGACCCCATGCTCAGCATGGAGCCTATTTAAGATTCTCTCCCTCCTTTTGCCCCTCCCCACCACCGCTTGCTTGCTCGTTCTCTCGCTCTCCAAAAAAAAAAAAAAAGCAGAATGGTATTTGGGCACAAAGTCTTTATTTGCAAACCATCAAGACAAAGCTTCATTTTAACTCTTTTAAAAAAACCTGCATGTTATAATTTCCGTTTTTAATCCACTTTATAAAAACTATTACTAGAGATTAAACTTTTTCCTAATCTTTCATCTAGACTCCCCCATGACACCCCACCCCCGCCTCCAAAACTTTTTCAGAGCTGTGTGGAGCTCTCAACTTCCCTCGTGTCCAACTATTCCTCAGTTGTCCTAAGTGAGGGAAAGAAGAACTTTCTTCCATTTTAAGACCATCGAAGAGTTTTGTTTTCACGCGAGTGGATGAAAAGTTGTGCTTCTCAATGACCCTTTTGAAAGCCTTTCCAAAAGAGCATCATTGCAGAGAACAGAATTTTTAAATAATAACTGAATCGCTTGAAAATCCCTTTGCGGAGAACACAGAATGTCCCCCACAGTCAGTGAGTCTGCCCCTCTGTGGTCGCTGATTCACATGAGCGTGTCAAGGAGGCTCGTTCTCAGCGGAGTCCCAGGCCCCAGATTCAGGTCCTCAAAGGGGCAGCCCCGGATCCTCTCATGGATGGGGCTGTTCAGTCACCATTGTGCCATTTTTCAAAACTCTCTGCAGGGGCGCCTGGGTGACTGAGTGGGTTAAGCCTCTGCCTTCGGCTCAGGTCATGATCTCAGGGTCCTGGGATCGAGCCCCGCATCGGGCTCTCTGCTCAGTAGGGAGCCTGCTTCCCTCTTGCTGTCTGCCTGCCTCTCTGCCTGCTTGTGATCTCTCTCTCTGTCAAATAAATAAAATCTTTAAAAAAAAACCTCTCTGCAGAGCACTCAGCACTATCAATGAGCTGTTTGCCATTTATCCGTCTCCCCCTCCAATCTTGATCAGAGACCCCTTGAGAGCAGGAATCTTCCGTCTCACTTCCCAAGTATGTCCGGCAGCGTCTGGCATATAGCAGACAGGAGGGAATGAACGAACACACAAACGAATGTAGGAGTTGTGATCTCCTTTCCAAGGCCCGTGTTTCCATTTCTTAAAAATAGGTCCTGTGCTCTGTTTCCCTTTTAAAACACCAGGAATGTTGGAGGATGGGAATGGGGTGTCCAGATGGACCTGGGGGGTTGGTGGAAAGCACCCCACCAACCCCCAGCTCCCACTGCTTCTCCGGAGGTGCTCAAGGCAAGGCCAGATTCGCGTGTAGACACATGGCGTTCAGTCAAGGCTTGTGTTGTGAGGTGTGTAGTGCAAGAAGTGTGTTTCTAGAAATAGAGCATTAATGTTTGTCAGTGACTTACTTCTCTCGATGAGCAAGGACGCCAGGCTAACCCTCTAGGCAGGTCCCTCCCACTCCCACCCAGAGAGTCTTTCTTGAGGAGAGGGAATGGTGTGGAATTAGAGCTTTCACAACCAGAATGAGACAACGTTGCAAATGGGCATGTCACCTGGCACGTCTGTCGTGGCAGGAAAAGGCTGAGAATTGCTGTTTTAGAAAGGGATGCTGGCGGTGAGGAGGTTGGCCCAAAACCGTGTCTGTCGAGATGTTTGCAATTACAGGTGACAGAAAACCCCATCAAGGTGACATCAGTGTGCTGGATTCGGGCAGAGCGGCATTCGGCGGGCTCGCTGTCTGCATCTCTCAGGCCAGCGTGCCGCTCAGCTCTCGGGCAGGCTCCCCCACGTGTGGCAAGAAGGCCACCGGCAACCCTGCGCTGCCATCCAGTCGGTTCGGCAACTCCACCGGAAAGGAGGGCGTGTCCCCCAGTGGTTCTGAAAGAACCGGCCGAGGGAACCACACTGGTTCTGACCACTTGGCTGGGGTCCCGAGCCCATTCTGGAGTCACTCATCATTGCTGGAGTGCTCAGAGCCAAGTCCCGTGCCCACCGCCGGAGGTCCCGTGTGGACCCAGCGTGGGCAGGGGCCTTTCTCTGCCCAGGGCCGACCTGCCACTGCCAGAGGAGGTGGGGAAGCCCTTTGGCTAGGGGCGGGGGCCAGCCACAAGCAGGTGAAGCCCAAAGGCCGGGCCAAGACACTGGGAGTGGCCGTGGCTGCCGCTGCTGGGGGAGGGCATGGGGGGACTTGACCTAGCACGAAGAGTGGGCGTTTGGGAGGCGTGGGGAAAGCCGTCAGGAAGAGGGGGGATGCTGAGTAAGCCGTGGGGTGAGGGAATCCGGCTTTCCAGTCTGAAACCCAGAGAAGATGATGGGACTTTTATTTGGAGTAAGGATCTTTACGGAAAGATCGGGTATGAGGCAAGGGATCCACGAGGTTCTAGAAGTGTTACATTTGGGGTGCCCGTGAGACTCCCAGCCATGGGCATAGATGCCCAGAATACACATTTGGAAGACCCTCGAAGGCCATCCATCCCAGCCTCTGCCGAATTTCCCCATCAGATACCTCCCAGGGGGGGCAATGAGTAGAGTCTATCTTTCAACTGACCAGGAAAGGATCATCTGAGTTGTTTTGTTTTGGTTTGTTTAAGATTTGTTTATTTATTTTGGAGAAAGAGAGAGCAGGGGGAGGGGCAGAGGGAAAGAAGCAGACTCCTCGCTGAGTGGAGAGCCCTACCTGGGCTCTGTCTCATGACCCTGACCCTGAGATCATGAGCTGAGCTGAAATCACAAGTCAGACACTTGAACCAACTGAGCCCCCCATCTGATTTTTTCATGTATGTGTTATTTTCCTTGGGTTCTGTGAACCATCTTGACCTTGTTGGGTTGTTTTGTTTGGTTTTGTTTTTTTAATCACGTTTTGGTGGAGAACAGCCCCTCCAGCCTTTGCGCACACAGTGTAGCTCCCCTGTTGGCCCGCAGTCCGAGTTGGAGGGCTGGGGCTCTGCAGAGGGGCCCGGGGCTGGAAAGGCTGTTTGGTGGCCAGCTCTCTGCGAGGATGAGTGTAGAGCTTTGGGGTGGAGCAATTGGGGGAAGGCAGTTTGCCCCACGCAGTCAGGGAGGGGGAACAGATTTAGCAGTTGGAGAGAAAAGCATCAGCAGAGCGGGGAAGGGCAGAGCACACCGGGGTGAGGGGTGAACAGGGTGGTCCTGGAGGAGGGGAGCCAGTAAGAAAGGCTGAGGCTCCAGTAAGTTGACGTAACTTGTCCAGGCTTCCCCAGGGACAAAGGGCAGGAGCAAACATGGAAAGCAAGTCTTCTTCACTGGGGGCGGGAGCTCCTAACCTCTGCCATAGAGAACAAGAGTGGTTATGGTAATGTGCGGGGGCGCCTGGGGGGCCTCAGTCGGTTGAGCATCTGACTCTTGATTCTGGCTCAGGTCACGATCTCAAGATATGAGATCGAGCCCCGTGTTGGGCTCCACACCCTGCATCAGGCTCACGTTCAGCATGGAGTCAGCCCAAGATTCTGTCCCTCTCCCTTCTCGCGCTTGGGCGCACACACACTTCTCTCTCTCTCTCTCAGACAAATAAATAAATAAAATCTTTAAAAAAAAAAAAAGTGTCAACCAGGGCAGAATGAAGCAGCTTTGGGAAACTGGGTGTTGCTTTTTACTTTTGTTTTGCTTTGTTTACTTTTTTAGGGAAATGGGAACCCGAGGTGTTCTGAACCCAGAGGGAAGGGGCTTCAGGGAAAGGCCAGGAGCTGAGACTTCCAACGAGGGCTCAGCTAGAGTCCCCGAGGAGCAGCAGGCCAGGTGGAGGGGTTAGCCTTGTAGTGGGGACACCTGCTACCTCCCCTGAGGTGGAGAGAAGAGGGATACGTGTGGAGATGGGGAAGAAGGTGCCCTTTGTCTTGTGACTTGATCGTCTCATAAGATAGAAGGCAAAATCTAAAATAGACAGGCAAAGTTAGGAAAATTAAAAATATTGGCACAGTTGCCATAGAAATTTCTAGGGGCATGAACAAAACATGAGTAAGAAGATCTCTGAGCCACATGACTCCGATGAGCTGAGCTAGCGTGAGTGCACAGCACCCTCCCCAGGGGTTGGCAGCCGAGGAGGGAATGGGGGGGCAAAGGTCAGATGTCGCAGGGTAGACTGGAGAGGGGGAAGGGGGAGTCGGGATGCAGAACAAACCGTAACGGTACCGCTTAACCTCACTTTGGCACTAACACCAACTCACTAACTCAGATCACCTGTTTGAAGAACCAGAACAGGCCGGCATTAAAGGTTCTCCTTCAGCCTGATCCCACAGGTGGAGAAGCCCCCCATTTCATAGAGGTGGAAACTGAGGCTGGCCTGGTGAATGAGTGCGCCGCATTTGGAGTACTCCAGGCTGCCTGTGGGTTTGGGGCCTGTGAGGTGGGCATCCTGGCTGTGGCCAGAGAAGGAGGGACACCTCCATTAGTGAGTGGCAGAACCGGGAATGAAACTAGAGGAGAGCGGGCTCCAGCCCGTGTCCCTTTCCACGATCCAGGCGGGCGCTAGTGACAAGTGCTGAGGGGAGCAAGACCATGGGAGGCCAGGTCGTCTGTGGAATCTGTTGTTTCTTTTTTTTTTTTTTTTTTAATTTTATTTATTTGACAGACAGAGATCTCAAGTAGTTGGAGAGGCAGGCAGAGAGAGAGAGAGGAGGAAGCAGGCTTCCCGCTGAGCAGAGAGCCCGATGTGGGGCTCGATCCCAGGACCCTGGGACCATGACCTGAGCCGAAGGCAGAGGCTTAACCCACTGAGCCACCCAGGTGCCCCGAATCTGTTGTTTCTGAGTAAACCAGTACCTTCTGGGCTCACATAGGCCCAGAACAGGTCTGCCTTCTCAGGCGTCGCTGGCTTTCTTTGTCCCCCTGCCTTTAACTGCCCTGTCTCAGGTCACCACTCCTCCCCCGCTGCCAGCAGGAGACCAGCCCCCTTTCAGAGCCCTGCGTTGCCTAAATGCACGGTGACGCTAATGAGGGGGGCTCCGTGGGGTGGCTGCAAAGTTCATTTCATCCCCTGAAACCGGTTTGGCCAGGGGACGCCATGCAAGCTTTTTCCTACCGAATGAAAGAGCATCTCAAAGTAACAAGTGGAAAAAGACATTACAATTCAATTAAAATCTTCCCCCTTTGAACACTCCCAGAGGGAGAAAGCCACTCAGAATTGGTGAGAAATCTAATTTATGGGCTCAGTGTCAGGAAATGGAGTGGTTCACCGTGAGCAGCTGTGCGTCCCCAGGACCAGGCCGTGGGTGTCAAGCCAGAGCTCTCTGGTCCCCACCCTTTCCAGCAAGCCGGTCACCTCTCCGGGCCTGTTTCCTCATCTGTGAAATGACGATCATGGCCACGTGCTGGTGTCATGGGGATCACGGAGATTATGCATGGAACCGGCATCTGGTTACACCATCCTGCCTGCGCTTAACCACACCAGCAAACTCCTTTTCTTTAAAAAAAAAAAAAAAAAAATTGTCCAATGGAGCACCTGAGCCATAAAAACACAAGAAATAGCATCCTTTTTTTTTATATAAAGATTTTATTTATTTATGTGACAGAGAGAGACACAGCAAGAGAGGGAACACAAGCAGGAGGAGTGGGAGAGGGAGAAGCAGGCTTCCCGCCAAGTAGGGTGCCCCATGTGGGGCTTGATCCCAGAACCCTGGGATCAGACCTGAGCTGAAGGCAGACGCTTAACAATTGAGCGACAGCCCCAAGAAAAAGCATCTTAAAGTTCACCTCGGGGCCCCTGGGTGGCTCCGTCCGTTGAGTGTCTGACTCTCGATTTCAGCTCAGGTCATGATCTCAGGGTTGTGAGATCGAGCCCTGCTTCGGGCTCTGCGCTCAGGGGGAGGGGGTCTGCTTGAGATTGTCTCCCTCGGCACCTCCCCCTACTGTCCCTCTTCCTCTCTCTCCCTCTCTCCCTTTCTAAAATAAGATAAATGAATCTTTAAAAAAACAAAAACAAAAACCTTACCCACCCCCAGCCACCAGCTGGGCTGCTGTGGACTGTTGTGTCTGAAGCGGTCTTACACTCTGTTACCAAGCACTCAGCGTTCTGCTCCCTTCTCTTTGGGCGTCGCTGTTTTAATACCGTTCTTTCCTCACTTCTGCATTGTCCTTTGAATTGTCATTGCGCTCCGGGGCCAGGCCCTTCTACTTCCAGCCCGACCCAGAAAAAACGTCTCTGTCTTCACGCCCTACAGCTCGCCTCGGCCCACCCACGTCTGAGTTAGGAGAGGCGAGGTGAGGTGCCTTCCCAGGCCACACTACACCTGGTGGCATGTCAGCCAAGTAAAGATTCCTATGCCTGCTTCTGGAGGTTTGGGTGTAAATAAGTCTGCACAGCGGGGGGGCTCAGGAAAGGGATTTCTGCAAAGCAGCCCAGGTAGTATCTGATGGGTGGGGAGCCCCGTTGTAGCCCCCCCCCCCAAATTCAAGTTTGGATTTAAGTAGGCTGGGGAGAAATCAGTAAAACTCAGGAACTAACTCGGGGTCTCCAGTGACATTTCAAAAGTGATTCCCATTCAACAGGTGAGGAAATGGAGCAAGGGTGGAGACAGGTGGGGGGCGTGCTGGGCAGCCAAAGCAAAGCAAGACCCCTGCATCCAGTTCCTTTCTTTCTCCCCCACCCCCACCCCCATCACCGCCACAGGGCACCTACCCTTCCAGATTCCTTCTTCTGAGGCAGCAGTGGGCTGGGGGGATGTTGTAACTTCAGACCATAAAGGAACAATCACACACTTATACGCACACACGTGCACGCGCGTGCACACACACACACGCAAGGTCTACCCTTATGAACTGAGGCAGAATCCGTTAAGAGCTCTGTCAGAAGACCCAGCAAAGCTAAAAGCATCTTTTTTGGCTTTGATGTCTTGACAAGATGCTTCCTTTGAAAGCCCAGAGACAGCCCTGTTATTTCCTCTGACAGCTGCAGTGGAAAACCCTGAAATGAGAAGCAGCAATCCTCCACCCCTGATGCCCCGAGCTCCGATTTCTTGAGAGCGGCCCACGTGCTCCCGGGTAGGTGTGACGCTGGCCTGGGAGGCCCAAGGGGTGTGGGCTCCCCGGCTGGCTCTGACCTCTGCTCCCCTTGGGCAGAGACCCCCAGCCGTCGGGGTCTCTTAAGTCTGACTCTTCACCTGCTCCCACCTGCGTGCCTTCTTGGGGGAGTCAGGAGCCTGGATGTTTCTCAAATATGACAGCCAGGCTGTGTGTTAGTCGCCTTGCAACCGAGCCTCCAGGGGCTGGTCTGATGGTCTGACCTGTTTTTCCTTCCCCTGAGGGCCGTAGGCCACCTGTAGGGAGAGGCCAGGAAATGCTACCACCCTGACTCTGGGAAGGAGGGGTGAGGAGGGATGACAGTGGGGAAGTGCATCCTCAGGGAAGCTTCCAGAACCTTCCTGCTCCACGCCTGCCTCACCTCTGTGGGGCCATCCTCCACTGGGGGCTGGCAGAATCTTGGTCCCACCCCGGACTCACTGAATCAGAACCTGTATTTTAACAAGATCCCCATACGCTTGTATCCCAGCTCCGCTGCTCTGGGCTGCGTGACCTTGGCCAAGCTCCTTAACCTCTCTGAGCTTCCAAGTCTGCAGAGGATCTCTGAAAAATGAAGCACTTAACGCTTGACATATACTAGGACTTCCGTGAATATTAGCTGGCGTTGGTACTGGGAAAGCGATTGAGGAAGAATTGATTTTACCACATTCAGACTTGAATCATCCAGCCATGGGGAAGGAGGTCCAGGCTGAATGGGAGAAAGTTCCAGATGCAAAGCAAAGAGCCCTCACCATGTGCTTAGCGAACAAATGTCATGGCAGAGAGAGGAGTCTCTCCAGCAGCCTGTGCCCTCATTGTTTAATTTGGGGTTCATTCAGATTATTGTTCATCTGCTTGGCTTGGGGGTTCCTACCTTCCCTGATGTGCCTTCTCTTCCTGCCACCCCCGCCCCACAGACGTATCTCCAAGACCTGCTGCTCCCATGACTCTGTTGCCAACAGAATGAAACGGCAGCTCCTTGCCGTGGCATTCAAGGCCCTCCACAGTCGAGGCCCAAGCTGACTCGCCAGCCTCTTCCACCCTCACTTTGCCCTTTGACCTCAGTCCCGTCATTCCCCAGACTCATCCTGGCTCCTGCTGTCTCCTCTGTCCGGGAGTCTGTTCCTCTGATCAGGATCTCCCTCCCCTTTCTCTCTACACCAGGATCCTACTTCACCCTTGGGGCCCTGCTTAACCAGCGGAGGCTGCATCGTGTGCCAGGAGCACGGGTTCGGCTTGGACTGACTTTGTTCAAATCCCAGCTCTGTCATGAACTTGCCATGTGAGCTCGGGCAAGGCACCTCACCTCCCCAGCCTGGGTGCATTCCTCCATCAATGGAGGCTCATAACACTTGCCTTGCAGACCTGTTGGGAGGACTCATCCACGTAGTGGGAGCGTTTCAACGCATCAGAGCCATGGTGGTCTTATTTCTAGAAGAAGATAACCTCTTCTGGGAAGCCTTTTGCCTTCCTCCCACCCTGTCCTACAAAATGAGGCACTGCGTGCTCTGTGTTCCATTAGCTCCCTGCTTAGGGTCGCAGGCCACCCCACTCTGCATCTCGCCCCTGCTTGACTTTTCTCCGTAGTGCTTATCAGCGGTCGGGCTTCTGACCATCTGTGCCCGTGACCGTGAGCTCCACCAGAGCGGGGATTCCTGTGTCCTGGATGCGTCTGCACTCGTCGTGCTCAGTATTGGCAGACTACATGAACAGATCACTTTCGTACCATGGGGGGCGTTTGGTTGGCACTGCCCTGCCTGGCTGTTACTGAGTCGTGTCTCCGCCCCCCCCCCCCCCCCGCTCCACCAAATTTGTGTGTTACGGTCCTACCCCTGAGAGTGGGACTGGATTTGCAGATAGCGCTTTTAAAGTGGTGAGGAAAGGGGCACCTGGGTGGCTCAGTCGATGAAGCGTCTGCCATCGGCCCAGGTCATGATCCCGGGGTCCTGGGATTGAGCCCAGCACCGGGCTCTCTGCTCAGTGGGGAGTCTGCTTCTCCCTCTAGTGCTCTCTCTCTCTGTCTCTCAAATAAATAAATGAAATCTTTTTTAAAAAATTGTATTTCAAATGCCCAAGTCTCTTGGCCAGTGTGTGCAAATGTCCACCTTCCGCTCTGTCAACAGCACCCTCTCTGGAACTTTAGGACCCCTGCCCCTTACAGAGTTCCTCCACTCATGTGAGCCCCAGTATGCGCACACGCAGGTGCAAGGGTGCACACACATGTGCATACACGGTACTGAGACGGTGCTGTGCCTCCTCGCCCCGCATCAGCCACAGTTCCCACGAGGCAGCCGTCCTGCAAGTCACTTAAATTTTCAGCCAGCATTTATAGAAAGCCTACTATGGGCCAGGTATGGTTCTGGGCTCTGGGGAAACCACAGTGAAAAGTTTCTGCATTTATGAAGTTTATATTCTAAAGTAACACCATCTAGGGCGACTGGGTGGCTCAGTCAGTTAAGCATCTGCCTTGGGCTCCGGTCGTGATCCCGGGGTCCTGGGATCGAGTCCCGCGTCGGGCTCCCTCCTCAGCGGGGAGCCTGCTTCTCCTTCTGCCTGCTGCTCTCTCTCTATCTCTCTCTCTGACAAATAAATAAAATCTTTAAAAAATAAAATACAGTGAAATAGCACCGTCTAGTAGAAGGTACCTCAAGGATAGAAACAACCTGCGCTGTATAATGCAATAGCCACCGGTCACACAGGGCTGTTGAGGACTTGAAATGTGGCCAGTGTGACTGAGGAACTGGCTTTTAATTTTATTTTCATTCATTTAAATTCAAAGAACCGCATGTGGCTAGTGGCTGGTGGATGGAAAGCACGGTTCTAGAGGAAGAAATAAGTAAGCAGGTAAATGCTGCCCCCCTCCTTTCACCCCAGAAATGTAGGAGTAAATCTTAAATACTGAAAAGTGCTCCGAAGGAAGCAAAGCGGGGTAAGGAAACGGAGTGATGCGGGGAGGCATTAGTTTCGGTGGGGTGGCGGTCAGGAAAGGCCCCTCTGGCAGGGGACATGATCACTGAGGAGCGCTGGGGTGGGACTGTCCAGCAGAGGCCCCGAGATGGAAGGGGTGCCCTGCTCCTGAAGCTGGAGTGTGATGCCTGAGAGGTATCAGGAAGCCCGGGCAGGACATGCGAGGGTTTCAGGGCTGTTGTAAGAGGCCGGGAGAAAGGGCTTCATGCAGACAGGCCGCGTGAACTGAGTCTTATCTTAAAACATCCCTCTGCTCTGCAGAGGAGGGAAGCAGGAGACCCGCGGGAGGCTGCCGCTGGCTTCCAGGCAGGAGGGGACGGTAGCCGAGACAAGGCAGGGAGAAGGGGAAGCGGCGCCAAGCGGTCTGACAGTAGATCTATTTTGAAGATGGCACCGGCAGGATTGCTGATGGATTCACTCAGGTGACACAAGGTTTGGGGCCAGAACGAGCGATGGTGGAACCGCTGACAGAGATGAGAAGCCCTGGAGGAGGCAATGTACGGCTGAAGGGGAAATGAGGGTCTGATCAGCACGAACGGGGAGGCTGACAAGGGCGATTCAAGTGCGCTCGCCTGGAAGACATGGTCCCCTCTGCTCAGCTGTGCCCATGTCCTCTCCTCACCAGGGCCGTAAGGGATCGTCACTCGCTACTGTGGACGTTGCCCAGCGTGGAAATTCCAGGGCTCCTCCTTAGGATGGCTGCGTCCTGGGTTCACAAGGGGAAATGGCCCTCCCTGGGTCCTGCTCCGCTTTGCACCTGAGCCCCCAAGCAGATGGGCATGGGTAGAGTCCCACAGAGTTGCTCATAAAAATGAGTCTTCACGGGGCGCCTGGGGGGCTCAGTGGGTTGGGCCTCTGCCTTCGGCTCAGGTCATGATCTCAGGGTCCTGGGATCGAGCCCCGCATCGGGCTCTCTGCTCAGCGGGGAGCCTGCTTCTCCCCCCACTCTCTGCCTGCCTCTCTGCCTGCTTGTGATCTCTCTCTCTCTCTCATTCTCTCTCTGTCAAATAAATAAACAAATAATAAGTCCTCACTTTCACCCTTGAACACTCTCTTCAGTGGGACTCCCAAACCCAACTGACTGGGAGGGCCGAGAGGTGGTACGCCGTCTCTCCCATTCCCCTTCTTCCTGGATGTCAGCCATACATGTTTCAAAACCCACCTCCCTTCTCCTTTAACCGCTCAATGAAAGGGCCGCTCCATATCGGCCCATGCATTTAGACGCTCCGCATGGCTAGTTCCCCAGCTTGCCTTCTGGTAACATATCCTGCTCCCATTAAGCAAATTGTTCCTGTACTCCCCAATTACTATTTGTTCAATGCAATTCCAATCAGAATTCTCACAGGATTTTATTTTGCAGATGATTCTGATTTATGAGATTTGCTGGAGGTGAATAAATGATCAAACTAACCCAGAAATGTTTTGCAAAAGAAGAATGATAAGGAGGAATTCACTCTACCAGATACGAAAACATACTCTTTTAGGGGGAGGGGGTTGATGTCACGTGGTCGTTGTATTTCTTTTCTCAGGAGCCTCCATACTGTTTGTCAAGTGACTGCATAAAACATACTCTATTAAAAAAAAAAATTAAGTGAGGCGTAAGTACGGGTCCCAGTACCTAGATAAGAGGCACAGAATAGATGACTCAGAAATGCCCTAGTATATATAAAAATTTAATGTATGACAAAGATGATTCCATATCTAGAAAAGATAACACAATGCGTGCTATGAGATAATTGGTAACTTTCGAGAAAAATGGTTAGAATTGTATCTTACAGCTTAACCCAAGATCGGCTCAATTCCAGATGAGTTAAATGTAACAAATAAAGCTAAAACACTCTAAGAAAACATAGAATAATATGTCTCAGTTATCAAAGGAGACAATCACTTTCCTTTTTTTAAAATGTGCAAGTGATTTGTATTTATTTTTTTCTGTTGAAATATGATTGACATATAATATCCTGTCAGTTTCAGGTGCACCTTGTAGCAATTCCATTTCTTGTCATTAAGAAGTGGTCCCCACGATAAGGCTAGTCACCATCTGTCACACTACAAAGTTATTACAGTATCATTGACTACATTCCCTATGCTGCACTTTACATCCCCAGGACTTACTTTTTTATAAGTGAAAATGTGTACCTCTTAATCATTACCCTTTACTTACTTCATGTGCCCCCCCCCCCCCCGCCACGAATCCTCCCCTCTCTGGTAACCAGCAGTTTGTTTCTTGTAACTGGAAATCACTTTCTACATATAAAATCACAATGAAAGGAGCCACAAAAGAAAAAGGTTGGGGGCACCTGGGTGGCTCAGTGGGTTAAGCCTCTGCCTTCGACTCAGGTCATGATCCCAGGGTCCTGGGATCGAGCCCCGAGTCGGGCTCTCTGCTCAGCAGGGAGCCTGCTTCCTCCTCTCTCTCTGCCTGCCTCTCTGCCTACTTGTGATCTCTGTCTGTCAAATAAATAAATAAAATCTTTAAAAAAAAAAAGAAAAGAAAAAGGTTGGTAAATTTGCTGCCTCTAAAACTTAACATTTTTACATGTAAAACAAGAAAAATACCATCTACAAGAGTAAAAGATAAATGATAGATTAGAAAAATTTTGCAACAAATATAATAACGTACTGATATTCTTAATCTGGAGAGAACTCCTACATTAATAATAAAACCACTGAGCATCACAAGATAAAAATGGCATAAATAAGCAATTCAAAAAGAAAGAACACACGTGGCAAGTAAATCTCTGAAAACAGTTCACCCTGATTAGCAATCAAAGAAGGCACAAAGGCATATGAAGACAGTTTAACCCTACCTAATCGGCAAGGCTTTTTCATGGTAGTATTTCCTGTAAGTAGAGCGGTAAATCGAGGTTCTCCTCACTGCTTGGGGAAGGTCTGGCTGATGCAAAAGCTGGCCCAGTGAGTCAAGAGAACTTCAAATGTACATACTCTTTGACTCAGTGCTTCTGTATCTAAGCATTCCTCCAAAGGTAGTTGTCAGAAATAAGGACTCAGGGTGTTGGCCATAATTTCGTTGAGAAGAGCCAGAAGTTGGAAAGAAATATCCAGCAAAAGTTGAATGGCCAAATACCTCATGTGTGGTCTGTCCCTACAAGAAAATACCATGCAGCCATTTTTTTAATCATTATTTTGCTCAATATTTGTAGAAACGAGGTACCTTTCAATGAGTGAAAGGAAGGTACTACAATATTTGGGGTATTTTTTTTTCTTCTTTACACTTCAAAGCATTTTCTGGATTTTCTCTCCTGGTGATTTTACTCTTACAATGAGAAATAGACATGGATACCCATCTTCTAATGCCCATGTCAACACCGCTTGCCGGCCCTAGGTCTTGCTTCTGGTGTAGCATCAGTTAAAGTAGCTAGAGGGCCCAGTGACATCTCGTCTTCAATACCACTTCCACCAGCCCGCCCACCACTCAGTGCCTTTGTTGCTTTTCTCTGTTTGCCGCTAAACACAAAGGAGTGACCTGCACCCTCCTTTGCTTGCTCCGGGCCAGTTCCCACGGCTGTTTCCAAACAGAAGAAGAGAAGAAGATGACCTTTCATTTTCATGGGCCCCCCTCTGACCGTCTGTCCTTACCTAGGTGTTTCCTTTGTTTGGGGTGCTAGTTGGGGTGGCTTAAAAAGAAATGCTAGTTTCTTCCGCCTTGTGGAAAAACACTGACCCTGTCTTTGTTCTTGTCCCACAGATATGATGCTGCCTCTTGTGCGTAGCCATTGGAGCAGTGACAATTTTCTGGGCTGAGATCATTCTCAACACTCAAACATTAGACTCCAGCATTCAAGGGAAGCCAAAGCCATTGGAGGGGGACTACAAGCCCAAAGCCTTTTATCTTACTTGTTCCAAAAATTTCACTGCCCCTTTCCTACCTGCCCACCCCTGCCCCCCCAGATTAAACTATTGCACACAGACAGGCAGCATGGCGAGCAAGCGAAAATCCACCACGCCGTGCATGGTTCGGGCCCCACAAGTAGTAGAACAGGATGTGCCCGAGGAAGGAGACAGGGCCAAAGAGAAAGGAATCAGCACGCCACAGCCTGAAGCAGCCAAGGACAGTTGGGCAGTGGAACCCGAAAACTCTTCCAAAGAAAATGAAGTGATCGAAGTGAAATCTACAGGGGAAAACCAATCCAAAAAACTCCAAGGTGGTTACGAATGCAAGTACTGCCCCTACTCCACGCAAAACCTGAACGAGTTCACAGAGCACGTCGACATGCAGCACCCCAATGTGATCCTCAACCCCCTCTACGTGTGTGCCGAATGTAACTTCACAACCAAAAAGTACGACTCCTTGTCCGACCACAACTCCAAGTTCCATCCCGGGGAGACCAACTTCAAGCTGAAGTTGATCAAGCGCAATAATCAGACTGTCTTGGAGCAGTCCATCGAAGCCACCAACCACGTCGTGTCCATCACCGCCAGCGGCCCCGCCGGCGGCGACGGTGATCCCGGCATCTCCATGAGTAAGACGCCCATCATGAAGCCAGGGAAACCAAAAGCTGATGCCAAGAAGGTGCCCAAGAAGCCCGAGGAGGCCACCCCCGAAAACCACGTGGAGGGGACGGCCCGCCTGGTGACCGACGCAGCTGAGATCCTCTCGAGACTCGGAGGCGTGGAGCTCCTCCAGGACACGCTAGGGCACGTCATGCCTTCTGTCCAGCTCCCACCAAATATCAACCTTGTCCCCAAGGTCCCCGTCCCGCTGAATACTACCAAATACAACTCCGCCCTGGACACGAATGCCACCATGATCAACTCCTTCAACAAGTTCCCTTACCCAACACAGGCTGAGCTGTCCTGGCTGACCGCTGCCTCCAAGCACCCAGAGGAACACATCAGAATCTGGTTTGCCACCCAGCGCTTAAAGCATGGAATCAGCTGGTCCCCAGAGGAGGTGGAGGAGGCCCGGAAAAAGATGTTTAATGGCACCATCCAGTCAGTACCCCCGACGATCACCGTGCTGCCAGCCCAGCTGGCACCCACCAAGATGTCACAGCCCATCCTCCAGACAGCACTGCCATGCCAGATTCTCGGCCAGACCAGCCTGGTGCTGACTCAGGTGACGAGCGGGTCGACGACCGTCTCTTGCTCCCCCATCACGCTTGCCGTGGCCGGAGTGACCAACCACGGCCAGAAGAGACCTTTGGTGACTCCCCAGGCTGCCTCCGAGCCCAAGCGTCCACACATCGCTCAGGTGCCAGAGCCCCCACCCAAGGTAGCCAATCCCCCTTCCCTGACCCCGGCCAGCGACCGCAAGAAGACAAAGGAGCAGATCGCGCATCTCAAGGCCAGCTTTCTCCAGAGCCAGTTCCCCGATGATGCGGAGGTCTATCGGCTCATCGAGGTGACCGGCCTGGCCAGGAGCGAGATCAAGAAGTGGTTCAGTGACCACCGGTACCGGTGCCAAAGAGGCATCGTGCACATCACCAGTGAGTCCCTTGCCAAAGACCAGCTGGCCCTCGCGGCGTCCCGACACGGCCGCACGTACCACGCGTACCCGGACTTCGCCCCACAGAAATTCAAAGAAAAAACCCAGGGTCAGGTTAAGATCCTGGAGGACAGCTTTTTGAAAAGCTCCTTCCCGACCCAAGCGGAACTGGACAGGCTAAGGGTGGACACGAAACTCAGCAGGAGGGAGATCGAATCCTGGTTCTCGGAGAGGCGGAAGCTTCGGGACAGCATGGAGCAAGCTGTCTTGGATTCCATGGGGGCCGGCAAAAAAGGCCAAGACGTGGGGGCCCCCAACGGTGCTCTGTCTCGGCTCGACCAGCTCTCCGGGGCCCAGTTAGCCGGTTCCCTGCCCAGCCCCTCACCAGCAATTACGAAGAGTCAAGAACAGGTCCATCTCCTGAGGAGCACGTTTGCAAGAACCCAGTGGCCCACCCCCCAGGAGTACGACCAGTTAGCGGCCAAGACCGGCCTGGTCCGGACTGAAATCGTGCGTTGGTTCAAGGAGAACAGATGCTTGCTAAAAACTGGGACCTTGAAGTGGGTGGAACAGTCCCAGCACCTAGCCGGCGAGCACGGTCATGGTCACAGTCACAGCCACGACGCAGTGCCGAGGAAAGCCCCGAGAGCCGTTGTCGCGGAGAGCCCAAAGAATGGGAGCGAGGTGGGTCAGCCCCACTACAAGGACCCCAAAAAGCTCTGCGAGGAGGACTTGGAGAAGTTAGTACCCAGGGGGAAAGTGAGCAACGAGCAGGCAAAAGACGGTGCGCCAGCCAAGCCTTCAGAAGGCGCCTCGGACAGGTCGGAGGGCAGCAGCCGGGACGGCCCGGGCAGCGATGAGAACGAGGAGTCGGGCGTTGTGGATTGGGTGGAGGTCACGGTCGGAGAAGAGGACGCTGTCTCAGACAGGTCCGACAGCTGGAGTCAGACCGCAGCCGAAGGCGCCACCGAACTGGCCGGCTCGGACTCCGACAGCATCCCCGCAGAGGCCGGCCAGGCCTAACAGGTAACTCTACCTGCTCCCCGTCTGGGAATGAAGGGAGGGCGCTGGTTTTCTTCCTTTTTATTGCCGGGGTCAGTATAGGCCGGGGTCAGTATAGGGTCTGTAGGGAACAGAGATGTTGATACAGGCGATGGGGTGTTATTTTCAAAAGGAAGGAAAGTAGTGATGCCATCAGGCCGGGTGGGAGTACCCAGAGGGTGTCCCACACGACCAGCCAAGAGGGTCCTTGGCTTCACATAGGATGGAAATCAGATGTGAGCGAGCGGGAAACGAGAGCAGCGTTTACTGAAGGTGCAGAGAGAGAGCACATACAGCCGGAGGGTCTGGGAGACTCGGAGAGGAAGGGAGCACAGGTCCCATCTTTGCTTGGGGTCTGGGGTTTTCCTTGACGACTTTGTTCTAACCATCCAGGAACTGGTCAGAACAAGGACAGTCACTCATTCCCTGGATCCCAGAGGGTCTTGACGTCACGATGTCTAGGGCCAGTCGTCTGCAATAGGCTTAGACACATCCGGCCTTGCCCGGTCATTCCTGGGATGTTTCCTATTGTGTCGGAAGCCTCCAGAGAAATCATTAATTCCTTGCCCCTTTCAAGGAGAACACACATGAAGGCATGTGTAGGGCAGGGGTGCAGGTCCTCACGAGAATGGAAACAGGAAAGCCGCACAAAGCAGGCTTCCGTGGACTCTTTCAGTTTCCCCGTCTCCCTAGGCGCTGGCACCTTCTCTGTCCTCATTTGCAAGGCTGATGGGTAACAGCGCCCCCACCTGTGGCCTGTTATGGAAACCCCCCCCCCCCCCCCCCCCGCCCCGGGCCTGTCCATTCTAACGTCTAGATGCAATCGTCGCGGGGACACATCCTTCGCTTTCTTCGTGTTCGCTGCTCTAAGAAACAAAGGATGTTTTTCCTTTTTCTTTCTGTCTTTTTTTTTTCTTCATTTTCTTTCCTTTTTGGATTTTTTTAGAGTAGTTAACCAAGTCGACTGGCTAGAGATCTGGGGTTGTTTCTTTTAACCTGACAGGTCTGGGTCTTTGCCTTGGCCTGGCTAAAGGAAGGCATGGAGGTCACCAAGTCACCCAGCTTCTAATCGTGCTGATTGGGTCCCTGGATCCCCTTCAGATCTGAAAGAGATGGATGCAAATGAGGCCCGAGGAGCCACAAAAGCCTGGGAAGGGAGGTTGTCATGGTTACTAATGGCCGTGTCATCCACATGATGGGACACGGCACCCAAGCCCCGATGTTTGTGCTATCGGGAGAGGTCTGTACACATCAAGGCCTAAAGGCCCGACTGCCGGCTCAGTGGTGGGTTCAGAACAGAGGGGGCAGCGGGGCGAGGGGAGCGGGAGGCAAAGGTCCCCTTGGCCAAAGCCGAAACATTCCAAGGCAGCGTGGAACCAGGAGGAAGACATGCGATTTACCATCTGCCCCGATGGGCTTCTCCAGGGGTCACTTAAAAGGCAACAGAAGGGGACACCCCCATGTCATCTTTTCAAATAATAAAATAAAGGTAAGAACCTCCAGAATGATTGATGAGGTCCCAAAAGGAGTCCTGGAAGTTACCATACCTCTTTATTAATGAGTCCGGACAACTTTGGCTGCTCAGCCCCTCGTCAGTTCATTTATTTTGTAGTAGGATAAGGTGCCTGGAAGCCTTGTTTTTAGCCAGTTCCGTGAAAATTTCTCTAGCCAGCTAGTGAAAATGGTTTAAGGAACGGCCAGTTGCAGATACCATCAAGTCTTCCTTCTCCCCTACCCCGACTTTTCAGGACGGAGCAGTAATGGGTTACAGGTGACAATGCAGCATAGAGGGAGGGGCTCGTGATCGGGGTGGGGGGGGCTGAAGGCTACGGAGGCCACCGATAGCACCCCAGGCCCGCCACCATCTGGCTGCCTTGCTTCCTCCCTCTGGCTATTTTCTTGCCTTCTTTTTTTTTTTTTTTAAAGATTTTATTTATTTATTTGACAGAGATCACAAGTAGGCAGAGAAGCAGGCAGAGAGAGAAGAGGAAGCAGGCTCCCCGCTAAGCAGACTGCCAGACGCGGGGCTCGATCCCAGGACCAGAGGCTTAACCACTGAGCCACCCAGGCGCCCCTGTTTTCCTGCCTTCTTAAGAGACCCTGCCAGCCCAGCCTGTATCTACCTTGTTGAAATGAGGGAGCGATTTTTTTTTTCTTTTTTTTTTGGTCCAATCCAAATCTGCCTGAAAACTCCTAGCTTGCCTTGTCTTCTTGACCTTTTCCAGTGCCTGACAGAGTCTACGTGATAGCTTTTTCCTCCTGCCATGGAGTGGACAACAGTCAGTTCGATTCAGCAAATCCATTCTACACACCTACTGTGTGCTGGGCTCTGTGCTAAGCACCAAGATGATGGGATGAAGAAAACAGAGGAGGGTCCTCACACACATAGAGCTCAGTCAGGCCAAGGAGAGAGGAAACCGCTCTTTCCTTTACCAGCCGGGGTGATCCATGGTGTGACCAGGAGATTAACTCAGGCTGAGGTCAGGGCGGGCTTCCTGGAGGAAGGGACATCTGCCTCAGAGGCTAGCTGAGGGGAAGGAGTTAACCTGCACGCCAACAAGGAAGAGAGGTTCATGTGGAAGGAGTAGACAAGGCAAAGTTCCAAAGCCAAAAGAAGGAATGGTACAGCTGAGGAACCAGGTTTGGGCATAGCCAGAAAGCCGAATTTGGGGTTCAGCAGACAACGAGAAAGGACAACTGGAATAAAAGACGATGGTTTTCCCCAGGAGACAAAGCTCTTCTGGACCGAGTTTGAATAGAAGAATGCTGAGTGTCCCTGTATCCCAGAGTGAGCTTGGAGGGCACTTCCAGATCCCCATCCCTGAGTGGCGGTTGTCTGGGGATGGCAGCTCCCAGAGCCCCCTGGGGCCACCTGTCCCCCCATCCCTTCTCCCCCAGACCTTACCACCGCCAACAGCTAAAAATGCCCACCTGTGTTGGCTGCCACTGTGCCTGCCCCTGACCTGAGGCCCGAGAGAAACATGAAGGGGGGACACAAGGCTAAAACCATAGAGAGCAGCTTTGGAGGGAAGGGCAGGAGGACGGAAGTGGGTACAAGGCCTCCTGAGCACCCAAGGCTTGAGAGCGAGGCACTCGGGCCACAGATGGTCTCACTCAGTGCTCCTAGTGATGCCAGATTTTTTTTAAAGGTTTATTTACCCACTTCAGAGAGAAACAGAGAAAGTAGGGAGAGGGGCAGTGGGAGAGAGAGAAAAAAAAATCTTCAGCAGACCCCCTGCTGAGCAGAGCCCAGCACGGGGCTCGATCCTCCGACCCTGAGCTCATGACCCGAGCCTAAATCAAGAGTCGGATGTTCAACCTACTGAGCCACCCAGGAGCCCTGTAATATTTTACAAACCCAGAAACAGAGGCTCAAAAACCAAGGAGCTTACCGTATTCTCCGAGCCAGCACCTCAGTTCCATCCTGGAGCCCTGGCTCCTACCGCCGTCTCTGCCTCTCTGTTTTGGACAGAAATTCCCCATTTCTGACTGACACCCCCCACCCCCGTGGTGGTGTTGGGAGGCAGGGAATACCTAGGGTGTCTAGAATGGACCATTAAACATTAGCTAAATCAGAGATGAAGGAACTAGCTATTTTCTTCTCCTCTCTCCCCCGCCAAAAACTGGGAACACCCAGAAACCCCCTTTTATGTTTCTTTATGGTAAACACCACAAGCACGAGCTGAGAAATGTTCCTAAGCAAGATGCTGAGAGCTGCTCGACACCTGGTGACATCCGACGTCCCTAACTGGCTTCCTGGTATTTCCGAGGTGCCACTCTACGGAGAGACGGGCTTCGGTCTGCCCTGGGGCTGGCATCCTGGACACAGACACCCCTTAAAGGAACCTTTCAACTTGGAAGAGAGCCCTCCAAATTACTTCACAGCTTTTATGATCTGAACACATGGGTCTCTTGAAATTCATAAATATTCAGCGATGCCTTTATTTAAACACGTATTTATTTAGGAAGCTGCTGTTGAGTTCAGTTGTCGCACGTATAATAATCCCGAAAATAATGCACCGTTTTGGCTTCGGATAAGGTGTTAGGGGATGTATATACGAGAGAGGGAGGATGAACTTGGGTGGGCAGCTGAGAGCAGATGCCAGGGTTTCCCCCTTGGTGGGAGCTAAGTATCCCCTCCCTAAAGCTTCAGAAGGCTTACATTAGCATTCGACTCGGCCGGGCTCCCTCGGCCTTGAGGTTGGACAGAAAGATAAGGAGGCCTTTCCAGACCTTGAATTGTGTTGTCTTGATTCAGCCTCCAAGTCCAGTTATCAAAGCCATCTATTAAGAGACCTGTCCCGGTGAGAGGCTGAACAGTAAATTTCCTCCTTTCCGAAAAATGAGTCAGAATACTTGAGCCCCACATGGCCAGACATATGCCTCGATGTTTGGCCAGATGGAATATCCCAGAACTCCTACTACTGAGAGTTTCTATTTACTGGCCTGTGCCATGTGCTTGGGATTCTTCTGCACACATCCAGTAACTCGCTGAAACTTCATTTCATCCCTGTGAGATAGGTGTGGCTTTCTTCCCATTTTGCAGAGGGCAAAACTGAGGCTTAGAGAGATTTGCCCTGTGTCCCGCAGCTCAGGGCTGGCAGAGGCTAGAGGCCATCTCTCGTCTATTGGGTCAGTGCCTGACCCAGCCACAGGGACAGCACTGCTACGGCTCAGCCTGGACCAAGAGGGCTTGGCCGCTTCTTAATACAATACACAAAAAACGAATACACAAGTATTCATTCGCTAATTCTGCTCCCTCCCAGTTTCTGACAGTTTCCAACTCACGATTAGGGATGGCTTCAGAGAAGAGAGAAATTTTGTGAAATGCCAGAAAAATATTTTCCATAGTTCAGCTTGCTTCAAAAATTCAAGGCTACCCAGTGTTGCATCGTGGCTACCATTTAGGATCCGGGATATGCGTGCCCCCCGCGATCTGTTCAGATTCGCTGTCCAAATACAGATATTTGAATGAGCGGATGGATGGATCGGTGGATGGATGGATGAAAATGTAATTACCCGTTTCCGGGTCTCTCCTCCACCAGACCCTGAACACGGGGACCATAGCCCATTCATCTCTGAGTCCCCAGTGCCTAATGGGGAGCAAATACACAACAGCAATGTATTGAACCAGCCTGAGAATTAGCAAACGCAGTTGGCTCTCAGTTGTCTGGAATCTGACATTTCAGGCCTTGGCTCCTCCTCCCCGTCTTCCGTCACTCAGTGGCGTCCTTGGCGGACAGCAGGCAGAGGAGCGGAGCCGGGGACAGCCTGCTCTCCGTGTGTGCCAGCAGCTGAAGGAAAAGGTCTGCTGGAGAACCCGTCACTGGGTGATGCTTCTCGGGGACTGCGCGTTAGCCTTGCGGCCCCAGCACTAATAGAGTTCAGTGCGACACTTCCGTGTACCTGATTCTGGAGCTTCTCACAGCAGGAGCTCGCACGTGCTTGGGAAGCTTGTAGCAATTTAAGAACCATGACGTCTGAGTTCCCTCATCTGTCGGAGGAAGGATGTGGGCCCCAAGGAGAGGAAGTCACCGGGTCAGAGACACCTGTCGTAAGTGACATGGTGCCTTCGTGCATCAGGTATCTGGGGAATGCCTGCGTCATGC
The DNA here is from genome assembly GCF_922984935.1 of Meles meles. Lineage (NCBI taxonomy): Eukaryota > Metazoa > Chordata > Mammalia > Carnivora > Mustelidae > Meles > Meles meles. Next base: position 17,470,414 of record NC_060066.1, on the reverse strand, counting down.
CAGGTTCTGGGGCGCTGCTGTGCCCAGCATGTCCCTGTCCTCATGGAGCCCACAGTCTCGTGAGGAACGAAGCTTTAAGCAAACCAAAAGGAAAGACTGCCATGCTGACAAGTTTTTTGAAGGAAAGGTCCCTGGTCTGTGAGTATGGAACAGGGGAATTTGACTTGATTTCAGGGGTTAGGGGAGTTTTCTCGAGAGATAATAAACGACTTGAAATCTGAAATGTCAAGTACGCGTTGGCTGAGCAGTGAGGAGGGGACCACATTCAAGCAGAAGATACATCGTCCTCAAAGTCCATGAGGCCAGAGGGAACTTAAGACATCGGGGACCTAAAAGGTGGCCATTGCGGCTGTGATTTGCCTGAGTTCACACTCTAGAGACATGCAGGGGTGGAAAGCCAGAGGGCTACGTGGACTCACTTATAATCCAGATTTCCCTTGAGACTTCTACCTCACCCGTAAAGAAGCCTGCGTGGTTCTGTGTGTGGGATCCTGTCGAGAAAGGCTGAGACGCTCCAGGAAGGAGTGAAAGGAAAGTCATGTTGGAGAGAGCTGGGTGTTCAGACCTTCCTACCCTCGTGGTAAATGGAGGACGGATGGTGGAAAATTCTAGAGCATCCACATGCGCATTACTTTATTCTGTCTTACTAGTAAGTTTTTGTAACCTTAACACTTATGGTATTAGTCCACAAGGGCTGCCAGAACAGACCAGACTGAGTGGCTTAAACACCAGAGATTTATTTCCTCCCCGTTCCGGAGGCTGGAAGGTCAGGATCCAGGTGCCAGCAGGGTTGGTGGCTGGGGAGGCCTCACTCCGCGGCTTGCAGATGGCCACCACATCTCTGTGTGCCCTCCTGGTCTTTCCTCTGCACATGCACACTCCTGGTCTCTCCTTACAGGGACACTAGGGCCCCACCCCTATGACCTCATTGAACCACAATCACCACCTTGAAGGCCCATCTCCTAGTACAGTCATACTGGGGATTGGGCTTCTGCAGATGAATGGTGGGGGAGGGGACCTATTCAATCCATGGCACTAACAGAGTTGTCTCTTGTTGTCAGGATTAAATTAAATAATACAAGTGAAATCCCTAAATGCAGTGGTGGGGGGGAGCGGCACGCATTAGCATCAGCAATGCTCAGCAGCCCGCTCTGCATTGAGTCCTTTCTCTATGGAGAAGATCTTGGCCAACTGCTTCCTGCTTTTCCAAGTTGGCTTTTCACATGAGGCCCCCCCTTGTACAAGCTCAAGCCTTTAGGTGTTAATTGCATCTCAGAGGGGTGGGGGTCCGGGAGGGAGCTGAGCCCTTACTGTGCCGGGCACTTTGCATGTGTTGACAATGCTCTGAAGTCAACATTTTTTTTTTTTTAATGGTGGAGGAGAGTGAGGCACAGAAAGGTAACTCATCCAAGATCGTTGAGCTGGAAAGTGGGGGAGCTGGCATTCAGACCCAAATCCACGTGCGTAAACAGGAGGGCTGTGCCTTGTGAATTTAAAATACAATTCTGTTTGCTCAAATTCTTCGGACTCCTCTGGATAATATCCTCAGATGGAAAAAGGGCAGGAAGAACCAGTGACCCCTCTGATTCCTCCATCCAGCCTCCCTGCAAGCAGCCTGGGGGAGATGTACCTGGCTTTTAAGTCTCAGCAATTCCCCCAAGCCCAGAGGGTCACTAAACTGCTGCAGGAAAAAAGAGCGCTGGCCAGATGTGTCTTGGCCAGATGTGCCAGAGTTGACCGAGGCCTGGCATGGGAATGATTTAGGATGGGATCGAGTCTTCCTGGTCCCCCGGGGAAATTGCTTAATCACTCTCCCTGCCACCGTGTTTTCCTTTTCCCAATTCTCATTAAAATCAGACCATGCCCCCTCCCAAGAAAAGAAAGTTTGCCTCAAATATTATTAAGATAATAAATCACTATCACAGTGCTTGTTTTTCTCACGGAGTACCATGTTACGCTCTCCTGAGTCCGCAGGGCTTAGGGAAATCCCTACAGGGAAAATTAAAGAGACACAGAAACAGAAAGGTATCACATGGGAAAAGAATTCTAATTTTTTCATGTTTCCCCAATGGGTAAAGTCATAAAGAAGCAGATTTTGCTAAGGAATTAGGTGGTACTTTTTAACCTTCCAAGCTGTCCCCAAGATAGAAAGGGAGGCAGAGGGTTCCCTGTCCTGGCCAGGGTTCAGGGAGAGGCTGGACATCCACTTGGTAGAGATGTTTGAATAGTGGCCATAAGTGAAGGGTCCAACGACCTTGCTGTTTCCTCCCATAGCCAAGATCCAGTGCTCTAGGATCAAGTAATCCATTGGGTCCCTGGTTCTCTGCAGGGGGAGTGTCCCCGACCAGGGACCAGTGGTAAGATTGCAGCTTGAAGCCCAGGGGATTAGCAAGAGGCCACATCCTCAATGTCACTGTACTACTGGAAAATAAAAACCTAGAAGGGAGCTCTGTCACCAGCCTTGTGTAACCAGCCACCCCTCCCAAAGCACTGTGCTTTTTCCCGCTTTTCATTCACTAATGAACTTTGGAGTATACTTTTGGGGGCCAGACCCAGTGCAGGGGGGCGGGGGGCGGGGCAGGGGTCTTGCAGTGAACGCTCTGGGCCCCGCCCATGTCCTCACAGGATGGACAGTTAGCCAGGCTGTGTGAAGACAGTGTGACTTGGTTGTACTAGGGATGCCCAGGTGTGGGAGCCTCTCACAAGGAGACCGGAGGGCACCAGGGAGCAAGGCTTTCCGGGGAAGCAGCCTGTGGCTGGCCCGGGCTGCCCACAGGGAAGGCACCGGGGCCACTGCTCTGTCCCTCCCGGGGACCGTGCCCTGCCTTCAGTTTCCAGCGGCTTCCCAGCCTCGCTCTGAGAGCCTGGCCGGCTCTCACAGCCCTGCTCACGGCTATGCACCCTGGGAGAGGTCAAGGAGAGCTGAAGTCCAGCAGCTCCCAGGGTGCCTCTGAGGGCCCAGAGCCGACCAAAGACATCCGGGGTCTCTGCAAAAGCAGCTCTGTCTCCTTCTCTCCAGGTCACCCTCTGGCCCTTGCAGTCTGTTTTGGGGAGATTTTAAGGATTTTATTCAGTAGTTGGTTTTCTTCCTTAAAACGTCTGGTTGGAGGATTGTGTGTGTTCGTGTCCACAGGACCTGACACAGGGAACCCGAACACATTGCCAGATGAAGAAGCACCTTAATGCTGAGGTGTATCTAAAAATGTGGGACTTTTGGCCTTTGGAGAGACGCGGTTCCGTTCCATTTTTGAGGAAAGAAAATAGGTGTACTCACACGCACGTGCACACACATGCACGCACGCACACACCAGTGAGCGAGCTCACGGACCCCTAAAGCCTCGATTTTACACCTGGCCTTCCTCGAGGAAAAGCTGAAGCGGTATTTCGGGAGCACCTGCGTGCTTGGCCAGCCTCAGCTGTAACCCCCGCGGAGGCCCGCAGGTGTGAAGCATGGAAGCGAGTCTCCAGGAGGTTAATCGGCAGACGTGGGCATGCAGCTAGGAAGTGGCACAGGGACACAGCCGGGATCCCCACCACTCCGCTCTTCCCGCTCAGACCCACCACAGCCGGCACCCACGGTCGGCCCGGCTGGGAGACAGAAGAGCAGGAGCTGTCTCCCCGCCTTGGGCCTCCTTCCTTGGAGTCTTGAGCCCTGCTCGGGTGGACCTCCACCCAGAGGAGCCCCGTTTGCAAGGCTGCTGAGAGACCCTGGTTGCCGGGGAAAACCCAGTTCCTTGGGGAGCACAGCAGGAGGCCGGCTGCGGTCCGTGTGCCCACCCAGGGGTGCCTGTGGCTCTCCGTGGGATCAGCAATAGGCACGCTGTCATCTCTGAGCGCCCAGAACTGCCAGCCCCTGCCTTTGAAGCAGACGTGCTCACCGCTGTCCGCAGGCAGCTCCATGCAGGGGAGACAGTGTGCATAGGACACGGAGTGCGGACCCAGGTCTGGTGTGGGAAGAGCAGTTCTGCTTGGACTGGCCTTGGAGGAGCGCAGGCTGCACCACTTACTAGTTGCCTGACATCATTTAATCGCTCCGAGCCCCCGTTTCCCCCAGCATGGTGCGCTCCACAGTCGCCTACCTCTCCGCCTTCTGGAGGGAGCAGACGAGGGCATTCGCGTTAGCACCTAGCATCCAGCCTGGCCCAGAGTATGCATGAGAGAAATCCCAGTTACTGCCCGTGCTGTCCCAAGCAGGGTCATTCCTGGTTTTGATGGTGCTGCTGAGAAATCATGTTGACTTGGGGAGCTCACCCTTCCTCCCGAAGCTTCCCTCTTCTTCTGGCGAACGGAGCGATGTTGGCCGCACCCAGTGTAAGAAGTCCTGGGGCTCTTGTGCTGGACCAGTCTGGGGCAGTACCAGATCCCAAGGACACCCCGGGACTCCGGTTTCATCCACAGACCTTTCTTTCATAAGTTGGCTTCTTAACGCCAGCATTCATTGTCCTCGTCATGAGCTCCTGGGAAATGTGGGCACGTTTGACCTCCAGACAACGGGAACAAATGACAAGATAGATGACCTGCTCAGGCCTCTGACTGAGAAGTGCATCCGCGTGCTCCCAGGCCCCTGTGCCAGAGCCCTCCTCGGGGGGGGCCCTCCCTACCCCTCTCTCAGCCAGAGAAGTGTCCTGACGAGGAGGGAGGCAGAGGACAAGCCAGTGGCTTCAGGAACCTGCAGATTCGATAAGCTTCTGGCCTGTCACAGGATAGTAGCTGTCCCCTTGACAACCCTGCGCCCTCCCCTGGGGTTCCTCCCACAGGAGCCCACAGGGTAGTAATGGCGGTCTGTCTTCGTCCCAGGGCCGCCTTCCAGCGGGTGGCTTACACAACGGAGATGTGTTCTCTCTCAGTTCTGGAGGCCGGAAGTCTGGTGTTGGCAGGGTTGGTTTCTTTCTGGGGGCTGTGAGGGGAGAGTCTGTTCCATGCCTCTCTCCTAGCGTCTGGTGAGGAGCTGACCGTCCGTGGCACCGGTGGGCTTGTGGCTGCATCACTGTGGTCTCTGCCTTTGTCTTCACACGGTGCTCTCCCTGTGTGAGTCTGTCTGTGTCCAGCTTGCCTGTTGATGGCATCACCAGTCGCACTGGAGTGCACATGTTCACTTGATTACTTATCTCTGTAACGAAAGATCCACATCGGGTGACATTCTTAGGTCCCGAGGATTGGGACATCCACAGAGCTTGTTGGGGAGACACAGTTCAGCTCATCGGATGGTCCTTGCACTGTTCTCCTCACTTCAAAGAATATAAGAATTAAGCGTTTCTCCATATGGACTCTTATTAGATACTGTTTGTTACGAGCATAGATAGACTCTGGAGACGGCCTGGGTTGGAATCCTGACTGGGCCACGTCCTAGCTGTCTAATCTTGGGCAAAGCGTCTAGCCTCCCTGTGCTCAGCCGTTAAGTGGGACTAATGGTCACATGATTGGGTTGATACGAACACCAAATTAATAATACACTTAAAATGTCTCACCTTGTTATGAGCCTACCGTGCTTGGAAAAGGCTTACCTAACAACAACAACAAAGGTATATAATACTATGTAGTACACTTCCTAAGTATCTTATTTACTATGTAACCGCATACTGGACACTGTCCCAAATTCTGGGGCGAACGTCAGCTTCCTTAATCATCTCCGCAACCCCTATTAGTAATCGTTTTACAGAAGCAAAAACGAAGTCCTAGAGAGGTTAGGTCACATGCGTATGGCCCCACCGTCAGTAAACAGAATAGTTAGGACCCAAATCCAGTTTGCCAGACTCCGGAACCTCTTAGGAACCACTGCGTCTGGCCGCCTCTCCAGGAATAGGGAAAGGGCCTTGAAATGAAGTAAAGAATTGTAGACCTCCACCTCCACTTGCCCAGAAAACCCTCCTGTTTTCAAAGGCCTGATCCTGGAGGCACTTCTGTGATGTCACACTGGGCTCAGAAACACACACTCCTTTTTAACAACTAGCCCCAGGGCGCCTGGGTGGCTCAGTGGGTTAACCGTCTGCCTTCCGCTCAGGTCATGATCTCAGGGTCCTGGGATCGAGTCCCGTGTCGGACTCCCCGCTCAGCGTGGAATCTGCTTCACTCTCTCCCTCTGCCCCTCCTCCCTGCTCGTGCTCTCTCTGTCTCTCCAATAAATAAATAAATAAAATCTTTAAAAAAAAAAAAAACTGGCCTCAAACCTGGGCATTTATCTCTCCTCCAAGCCCCAGGAAGGCTTTGGAAGGGGCCGTCCCCGGGAGAGCCAGGAAGAGTGACCCCTGCCTCCTCTCCCCCAACCCCCCCTCCAAGGGAATGAGCATCTCCTGACATTGTGTTTCTGGTTTTGTGTCATCTTCCTAGGGACGTCTGTCGGAACTGCATTGCTGATAAAGGGGACGTTCTGTCTTTGACAAAAGAAGAGAACCTCCCTCCCCGGCCGTGGGCCACCCTGGCCAGAGACTCCAAGTGGAACCACTTAGCGGGCACGTGGCTGCAGGGAACAGGAACCCCAGCCCTCACTCACGCCGCCCGGAGGACCGGTGGGAATTGTTCATAGTGCCAAAGTCCTACTACTGCGTTTTCAATGGGTCCCTGTAAATAGTTTGCTCCTCTGCCCTGGCCCCCACCTCTTGCTATACTGGAACCAATTTGTACGATGTGGGAATTTTGTTACCTTTTTAATCAAGGGCAGCGTCCTTTTCCAGCACTACCATTGTAAGGTGGTTTTTTTTTCCCAGGCGGGAGGGCTGATCACACGTGCTTTTCTCTTTTTGCCTTTTCTTTTTTTTTAATCTTTATTTTATTAATTTTGGGCAGTGGGGGGACGTTAGCATTAGTGCCGTTATATCTACTGGACTTTAGGTAGGGAGAGTTCTTTTTTTTTTTATTTTTTTAAGTAGTTTGAAATTTGCGCAATTTCTCTGTGGGAAGGGCTTGGATTGGGGCATCTGTCTCCACTTTGAGAGGGTTTACAGATGATGGAGCTTCCGGATCAGACCCATTTCCAGGTCTCCCCCCAGCCACCCCCGTGGTCCCTGTTTAGCCACGCACGAGGCTTTCCGAACTGCCAGCAGGTAGATCTGGTTTCTCAACCGCCTGGCCTCTTCGGCCCACCGTGGGCCGAGCCAGCACCAGAGACCCCGGGGGGCAGGTGGCCTCTTTTCAGATACCAGCAGAAAGGGCTCCTCCATTTTTAGCATTATCATTTCTTCTATGAAATTAAAACAACAAGAGGTCTTCCTATCTAGATGGTACAAAGATGAACCGCTTCAGTTTTTGGTTTCTGTTCCTGACTGGCTTTTCTCAGTGTGGTTTTTGACAAGATTTCAGCTTGAAGCCTCACCATGAATTGGTTTTTGTTTGTTTGTTTGTTTGTGTGTTTGTTTTGGGGCCAATTTTAGACTCTGGAGTGCACTTTTATTTTTTTCTTTCCAGTTAGTCCTAACTTCTAAAGAGGAAAAACCAAGAGACATATTTGGTGTAAATGTCACAATATGAGTTGTGTTTGCAACCACCCCTCCCCCAGCCCCGCATTTGGGTACCCTGCACCAATAAAATGCTAGGGAGTTTGGAAAAAAAAAACAACACCATTTTTTCTAACTTGTTGCTGATTTGTTGTAACTCAATAAAGCAAAGACTAAACATTTTTATAACCTTTTCCTCTGCTCCTTGTTCTTCATTGCCGTCTGGCTCCCAGGGCATGGCACGAGGGTACCAACCTCCCCCCCTGCCCCCCCCCCCATCTCAGAGCTCGTATGACAGATTCCTTTGACATTTCTCATTTTCTGTCTTGGGGAGATCCGACAACACTAAGGGGACTTTCAAAACAGGGCGTAAATGTTGATGTGGAAGTCAGTCCTAGCTCTTCGACACAGAAAAGGAAGGAGGCCCTCCCTCCTCCTTCACAAAGAGAATCATCAACTGTGGCAGAGTGGGAGGGAGACCCGCAGGCCACATGCCGCACCCCTGTGCACACTCAGGTGACCCAAGGTAAGTCACTACCTTCCTTGGACTGCCGAGGATTGGTGATGAGGACGCTGCCATTTCTCAGAGAAGGTTGGCTTTTGTGTCTCTGCCCAGGTAAGGTTTAAAGAGTCCCTCACTATGTGGGGAAAGGGGAACCCTCTTAACCCTGTTCGTGGGAATGCAAGCTGGTGCGGCCACTCTGGAAAACAATATGGAGGTTCTTCGAGAAGCTAAAAATAGAGCTACCCTATGACCCAGCAATTGCACTACTGGGCATTTACCCTAAAGATACAAACGTAGTGATCCAAAGGGGCACGTGCACCTGAATGTTTGTAGCAGCAATGTCCACAATAGCCCAACTATGGAAAGAGCCCAGATGTCCATCAACAGGTGAATGGATAAAGACAATGTGGTTTATATATACAATGGAATATTACTCAGTCATCAAAAAAATAAAATCTTGCCATTTGCAACAATATGGATGGAACTAGAGGGGATCATGTTAAGTGAAATAAGTCAATCAGAGAAAGACAATTGTCATATGATCTCACTGATAATGTGCAATTTAAGAAATAAAACAGAGGCTCATAGGGGAAGGGAGGGAAAAAATAAAACAAGACGGAGTCAGAGAGAGAGACAAGCCACAAGAGACTCTTAAGTATAGGAAACAAACTGAGGGTTGCTGGAAGGGAGAGGGGTGAGGGGATGGGGTAACCGGGGGATGGGCATTAAGGAGGGCACGTGATGTGATGAGCACTGGGGGTTGCATAAGACTGATGCATCTCTGACCTCTACCTCTGACACTAATAATACACTACATGTTAATTAATTGAATTTAAATAAAAAATAAAGAGTCCATCACTGTTCAGCGGTGACACTCATCTACCCAGTGGTTTTCAAACGTGGGCAGGTCCCAGAATCACCCGGAAGGGCTACTTAAAGTTTGTGAATCAGTAGGTCTGGAGCAAGAGCCGAGAGTCTGCACTGCTAACAAGTTTCCAGGAAAGGCTGACGCTGCTGGCCCAGGGAACCCACTTTGGGAATCTCTGGTCTCGAAGTTTAGTTTTCCAGGGGCTAATGGACTTTTGGCCAGCTTTTCTAAACGAAGCATGTGTATAAAGCATGCATAAGCATATTCTTCAGGTAGTCCCCCCACTTCCTCCCACACGAGAAACACTGAAAAATCAGGGACTCCGGGTAAGTTGGCCTTTTCCAGAAGATGCGCTCAATGTTGAATATCGTAGTTTTGACCTTTGGCTGAAAAACCACGCAACCCTGCAGTGGCTCTTATCTGTGGACCCCTGTTGCCTTGGAGAGAACTGCCCGTTAATGTCTTGGACCAATGTCACCTGCCCTCCAGGACTCCCTGCCTGCGGGACAGGATGGGACTGAGGCAAGCAAGCCCCTATGGGTGCAAAATGTAAGGAACCAAGGCCATGCCAGCGCCGAGCGTGGACGTGCAGGACCCCAAGAGAGGACATCTCCTTAAATGTCGCATCCCAGGTGCTGCATTTGCCTCTCCCAGTGCTGCCAATCTGCTGTGCCTTTCTCCAACCCTGCTTCACTTTCCTCCATCTTGCTTTTCACAATGCGTCATCATATGCCCGTTTACTGTCTTCTGCATCCCCCTGCATTGCAAGCTCCGCGAGGACAAGCATTGTGTCTATCTTGTCCCCTCTCCCCTGTCCTCCGGCCCAAGCGCAGTACCAGACACAGAGGAGATGTCTCTAGATATCTGTGGGATGGATGGGCAGATGGACAAACAGACAGACAGGTGGATGAGGAATTCTAGCTCTGCAGTCAGACCCAAGTTCGAATCCCAGCTCTCTGGCTCACGAGCTAGGTGGTCCTGTGGGGTTTACTTAGCCTTTTTTGCAGCCCTGCTTCCTCATCGGAGACCTGGAAGGGCAGATCTTTACCACGGGGCTTTTGTGAGGATTAACTGAGCTCAGCACACAGCACACAGGCCCAGCACACAGGTGCTCTACAAATTGTCCCCTTCTTACTGCCGTGACTGGGGAGTGACATCAGGCCGGGCCACGTGATGGCTCTGTCTTTCCATGTCCAGACGGGATGCGTGCGTGAGAAAGACAGACAGGAAGAAGCTGGATCCGGGTCTAGGAGAGGGTATTTCAGACACCTGTGCTTCTGGCTTTGGAGACTTGGCCGTGTGTAGCCAATACTCTCCTTCCTCCCCTTGATGCCCAAACTCTCCCTACACCCCCTCCCCAAAAAAATCCCCCAAATCCAACACGCAGGTTCGTAAGTGGGGAGAGCCGGACAGGAGCCTCGCGCAGGTGGAAGAGAGCAGCGGCAGGGTCTGACCGGCTGCTGCTTCTGTCTGCCCCGTCTTGGCACTACAGATTCTCCCCAGGGGGCTCCACTCGGCTCCCCCTCCACTCATCTGGTTCTGGGGCACTGCCCAGGGCTGTGACCTGCCCCCTATAGGACACTCCAGCCCTCTAGCCAGAGCCGGGTGCAGTGCCGAGCGGAAGCGCTCCGGGCTGGGGGAGAGAGCTCCCTTTTCCCATTTACATGACAGTGTGTGATTAGCCTGTTGCCACCTGTAGCCAAAGCCCCTGCTGGAGACAGGAAGCCAGTAGGTAGAGAGGAAGAGGCCAAAAAAATAAAGGAGCAGAAGAGCAATGAGAGAAAATGTGGCTGGTGGTGCCCATGACAGAGGCAGCATCATTTGGGTCTCCGGACCCCGCCATTCCCCAGGCCAGCATCTTCTCTTTCCCGTTCCATAAACACTAACAGACTTCTCTTTTTGATTTAAGCTGAGAACCTGTTACTAGAAACTCGGTTCTGATGGGCTGATGAGACTATGAGATAAAAATCGAAGGAAGGACACTAAAGGGACACAGCCACCTGTTGGCTGGTAGCTCCTGGAATGGATGGCTCACCTCTGAGTCCTTGCTACTCAAGCGCACTCCCTAGATCAGCGGCCCCGGCCCCTGCCCCCACCCCCAGCCCCACCAGGGTGCTTGTTAGAAATGCAGGATCTCTGATTCCCTCCCAGACCTGCTGAATCAGAACCTGCAACCGATGACCAGGTGATTCACGTCTTCCTTCAAGTCTAACAAACCCTGCTCTGAAGGCATCGAAGGGCTCTGCCCCACCTCCCGTGGCACACTGGCTTGGCGGTGGGGGCGGGGAAGGGGAGAAACCTAACCCTATAGCACACCACAGTCTGTTTTCCGAATGCAGACTCCAAGGCCTTGGGGAGCTGGGAGGCAAAGGCAGGAGCAAGGCACCCAGTGTGGGCACCCTTGACCTTCTGAGCCGCCTGGTGAGCAGCCACTTCCAACCAGCGGCTCTCGGAAATGACAGCTCTTGCTGGCCTGCCACAACACAGCCTGGAGAGAACCAGCCCGTCAGCTCCCTCCTACCAATTCCTGAAAGCTCCGGGCTGGTGTGCCTCGCTGCTGGATGTGCTGATAAACCACAGCAGAGACGCCATCGTTGTCCCTGAGGGGCTGATCAATAAGAATCAATAAAAGAAGACTTTTGTGCATTGGAGAGCATGTGGCCAGTCAGGTATCCTGCGGAGTGTGGGAGGCACACTGCCCTTGACTTTGAGGAAGGGGGAGGCAAAGGCGCCCATCAGTAACTCCAACACCTTCACCCAGTACAAGCCCCCGGTTACAGACTTCCTTAGTCCAGATCCTCGCAGGAAAGAGATGGAACACTGAAACTGAGTGATTCAGGCAGAGTTTATTGGAAGTTTATTGTTCAGGGGTGCCTGGGTGGCTCAGTCGGTCAAGGATCCAACTCTTGATTTCAGTTCTGGTCATGATCTCAGGGTCATGGGATCCAGCCCTGCGACAGGCTCCACAGTGGGCATGGAGCCTGCTTCAGAGTCTCTGTTTCCCTCTGCCCCTGTCTCTCTAAATAAATAGATAAATAAAATTACGTGTTTAGAGTTTATTTTTTACAAAGGTGTGGGCAGGGCTTGGGGAAACCAACCAGGGAAGATGTAGAGGTCTTGGCCTGAAGGGGTAAGGGATAGGGCAGCTGTTGGAATCCACAGCAGAGAGACGGACAGAGGCAGCTACCTGAAAGGAGAGGTGGCGTTCAATAACCATGGTGACCCAGCAGGGGTGGAGTTGGGGAAATAAATATCCTGACATCATTCTCCTCCCATCCTGCGCCCTCCTGCCACTGCCTTCCAAAGGCCAAACCCACTCAGAAGTCCGAGAGCAGGGGGATCTATGATCCAGCCCATCAGAGTCTGGCTCCCAGCACACAGAGCAGGTGGGGTAAGGGCAGAGGGAGGAAACAGAGGGCCCCACACACAGCTCAATCTATTGGCTGGACCAAAGATGGCAAACGTACACCAAGCGCACCGCGTGCCCCACTCCACACCTACGACAGACATTAATAATCAAAGTGCTTTTGCCTGCTGGGCTCCGACAAACTTTCACAATATTGAACACAGAACTCCACCTCGAATCTGTTAACCTTGGAACATGAGATGAAATATGTAAAGGAGGCATTGGTTGCCTAGCTTTTATCCATCCCCTCGTTCTTCCTTGCTAACAGAACCAAGATATGGCCCGGCACTAACATACCCCAATGCTGGGTGAGAAACTCAGTGTCCCTTGCAGCTAGGAATGGCTAATGAGACATACACAGATGGTGATTGCATATGCCTTGGTGATCTTGAGGCTAAGTTTCTGATGGCTTCGTTGAGCCCCCGAACCATTGCCACAGATGAAAGTTTCAAACTTCTCTTTTTTAATTGGGTTGTAATTGACATACAACAACCTATTAGTTTCAGGTGTACAAGATGATGATTTGGTATTTTTTACATTGTAAAATGATCCGCATGCCAGGTCTGGATGCCATCCGTCCCCATACAAAGTTATTGTATATAATGTTGTTGGTTATATTCCTTACGTGTGCGTTACATCCTCAGGACTCATGTATTTTATAACTGTAGATTTGGTTCTTTAATCCCCTTTACCTATTTCACCTCTGTCTCCAACCCCTCCCCTCCCCTCTGGCAATCACCAGTTCTCTGTATCAATGAGTCTCTTTCCATTTTGCTTTGTTTGTTCATTTGGTTTTTGGTTTTTTCTTTTTGAGATTCCACATGTAAGTGAAATCATATAGTATTTGTCTTCCTCTGTCTGACTTATTTCACTTACCAAAATCTTCTCTAGCTCCATCCATGTTTTCACAAACAGCAAGATTCCATTCTTTTTTATGGCTGAGTAATATTCCATTACATATGTATACGCCACATCTTTTTTTACCAATTCATCTATCCATGGACACGGGCTGCTTCCATATCTTGGCTATAGTAACTAATGCTGCAATGAACATAGGGATATGAGTATCTTTTCAAATTAGTGTTTTTATTTTCTTTGGGAAAATGCCCAAAAGTGGAATTGCTGGATCATAGAGTAGTTCTATTTTTACTCCTTTTATAAAACCCCGTACTGTTTTCCATAGTAGCTATACCAATTTACATTCCCACCAACAAGTAGGATGAAGGTTCCATTTCCAAGCATCTTGATATGTGAGAAAAGTCAATCTCTATCTGTTTAACCCACTCATTGGATTTGTCTGATACTTGCAAGCAAATACACTCATAAGTGACACAAAATCTCTGTGCCATATTATGCTAGATAGATGGGAGCCCCTTTACTCACACATATATTTATTTATCCCTGTGCTAATTGCCATGTGAGAGACAAGGTAGGCTTAGTCTGTTTCCTCTTCAAGGAACCCTGATCTGTATTTTGAGGAATTGGTAGGAGTTCGCCAGATAGATAAATGAGAGGAAGGCGCAAGAAGTTGAAATGAAGGAGTGTATACAATGTCAGGGTATTAAGTACAAGGAATCTAGCTAGCAGCCCATGATGTGCAACGAAAGAAGAAACCATCAGTGTTGAACAACCAATTCCATTCAGACCCCATCATGAGAAAACAGAAGTGACTATGTACTTGGAAAGAACCTGACAAACAGCCCAAGATTATGTTGTTCGTATGCTGGGAAATCAAAAAGTATTTTGGGATTTCCCAAAACAAATAAAATATTATATAAAACAGACGTAAAGTGAAACAAAGTGTGTTCGAAGCCTTCTACCTCAGACTTGCTTCCCATCGCTGAATTTGGGTCACAAAACTTGGGGTCTGGTCTGTACTTCCAAATTTATTCCCTAATTCCCTCCCCAGGCTCTTCTACGGTTCACACTGGTCTGCTTGCTGACTGGTCAACACTCTCTGTGTCCATGCACTTTCCCCTCTCAGAATCCCCCACCCCATTTCTTGCCTAACCCCCTATTCTTCCAAACCGTGCTGAAGTCCTACTAGACCAAATGAAAGTAAATCTTGAGTGACAGGAAGCAGGGTTTAAGGACGCCTATGCTACTGGTTCTCAGGGAGCCCTGCTCTTCTGAACTCCGGCAGCACGCGCCATCAACAGGATCTATCTAGTTCTGCCCACGTAGTGCTTGGTGTTCAGCCTCCTCTTGGCCAGCAGGTGCACTGAGCATCGGTGGACTTTACCTCCCAGCGTCCCTTGCGCGGTCCCTTTCCGCAACACTCACAACCCTTCTCGCTGGGGGAGCCCGCTAGGCACCTGCTCCTTCCCTGGGCCAACCGCAGGCTGTGGGTGTGGCACCAGCACAGAGTCGGACCCTCTGGCCACGGGGACTTATGTGACTCAGGCCTAGCCAATCACAGCACTCATCTCTGACCGCAGGGAGTGGTCCAAGGGGTACACACATGACTCAGCCCGACCACTCAACATCTCGTTGATGTTTAGGAAGGTTTAAGCTGGGCAGGGGTAAGAAGAAGTCTGAGGTCATTGGAGGGTCAGATCCGGCTAAGGGTTCAGCCATCTTTCCCAGTTATGTGAGCCCATAGATCCCCCTCTTGCTTAAGTTAGTTGGAGCTGTGTTACTGTCATTCAAAAATGAAAGGGTTTTGACTAAAACAGATGTCGTTACCCCACTGCCCAGCGCACCTCTGCAAAAGTGATAACTGGAAACGCAGGGGCGGATCAGATTATATTTCAAATGTTTTGGCTATGGCTCCACTTACATGAAATGTCCCAAGTAGGCAAATCTAAAGAGACAGAAAGGGGTGGGAGTCGGAATGTAAACAAAGGATTGGGATGTAGCTAGACAGTTACCATGCTAAGTGAAATAAGTCAGTCAGAGAAAGACAGATACTCTGGGATTTCATTCTTATGTGGAATTTAAGGAACAAAATGTATGAGCAAAGGAAAAAAGAGAGAACCCAAGAAACAGACTTAACTCTAGAGAACAAAATGATGGAGCCCGGCGTCAGGCTCCCCACTCAGCAGGGAGTCTGGTTGAGAGTCTCTCTTTTCCTCCCTCTCCGCCCCTCCCCCTCACTCATTCTCTCTCTCCCTCTTAAAAAAAAAAAAAAAATCTTTAAAAAAAGAAAGAAAAAAGAAAACAGAAACCAAACAGATGAAGTTAAACTGCGAGTTACAGGAACTTAAGGAACACACACATGTTTTGCCCCATAACCTTTCCCTGTGTTTCCTGTCTTCAATGGCGGCAGCAGCATCCAACTGCCCAAGTCAGAAATCTGGGGGGACAGTTTTCAACCGTCATTACTCCTTGAGCTTTAACCAAACAGCAAGTTTTCTCTCCCTTCCCGCCCCCCAGTATCTCTCCAGGGATCCATCTACCACCCCCATGGCTACTGTCATCCCCAGACCCTCACCACTGCCCTGCACAGCCTCTAACTTGTCCCCCTTCCCCAGTCTCACCCCTCGACCCCACTGGCTCTGTGGACTGCGGCTAGAATTACCTTTCCTACAACCTGGGTCTGATCACACTTCCTGTCTGCTGGAGAGTGGCTCCCACTGCCTACAGAGCAAAGCCAAAGACCCCGGGCTCTATAGACAAGTTCCTCTTGGCTCCAGCCCCTGCCTGTGCCTCCCAACCTCATGTCCACTGTATTCCCCCTGCCCCATCCCACTTCTCCCTCCCTCCCTCTGTCCCTCTGTCTCTCCATCTCTCCCTCTCTCTCTCACACACACACACACAAACACACACACACACACACACACTGTTCAAGCCCATCCTAACCACTTAGTGTCCCCCACCCCCTCCAGGTTCTCTCTTGTCTTGCCTGTGCACCTGCTGTTCTTGGTGCCAGAACTTCCCTTTTCATCCTAGTTTACCTGGCAAACTCCCCTGACTCATGCAAGTCCCAGATGAATATCAGGTCCTCCAAGAACCCTCTCTTGACCTCTTCCAGCCAAGTCACTTGCTTCTTCCTCTGTGCTCCTAAAACCCCTTTTGCATGTCTCTAGTATAATTCTAGACACACGGTATTATAACTATCTCTGAGTTTGTCTGCTACATAATCTGTGATCTCCTTGCAGACAGAGTCCAGCCCTGCAGGAACAAGGCAAGCATGCATTCAATTGTGTGTTGTAGGCATAAATCTATACCAGCAATATCACAAGTTTAATTAGACTAGGGATGGTATATTTGAAAATAAAAATTTGCAGGGAAACATCCATGATGGGATCAAAGAGATGAATGTCCGCAAACTTCTTCCCATCACCCAAGCCGCCCAAGGGAACCTCTAGTTCACAACCTAATTCTCCTTTTCCCCTATCTCTTTGGGAGACCAATTTGTAGACTTTTTTGGTGCAGGGTCTGGAATGAACAAAAAAGGGGGACAGCAGAAGTGTCAAATGAGGAGTAGAAGGACTTAAGCCAGGAGGTTAAATCACCCTGTGTAACAAAGAATGGAGAGAGAGGGGCGCCTGGGTGGCTCAGTGGGTTAAAGCCTCTGCCTTCGGCTCAGGTCATGATCTCAGGGTCCTGGGACCGAGCACCACATTGGGCTTGCTGCTCAGCAGGGAGCTTGCTTCCCCTTCTGTCTCTCTGCTGGCCTCTCTGCCTACTTGTGATCTCTGTCTGTCAAATAAATAAATAAAATAGTTTTAAAAAAAAAGAGAGAGAAAAGAGAGAAAGTTCGGGAAGTGGAAGTCACCAGGGCTGGTGGAAAAGATAAGAATTCTTCGAAGTTTGGTTAATGAACAGCTTCAGATTGGAGGACAAGAGAAAACCAGCCAAGAGTCTAACCAGCATAGAAAACATGCTGCCAGTGGGTTAGATACCTGGAAACCTGCTTTGTGGTCTTTTAGAAAGTTGAGGGTTAAAAAGCTAACTATGCTTTCGTCGGATTTTGGCTTCTTTGGACTGTACTTCTATGAGCAGTTCTAGGACTGGACCAGGATTCCAGGAAGTCATTGCAGTAGATGCAAAACGAAACAAGGAAACCGACTGAAAGCATGTCCTGCTATTAATAGGATGAAACTCACTACCCATTTCCATGGATCCTGCTTGTCTTACACTTGCTCGGACTGTTCTGTCTGGTAAGAAGTCTGCGTCCTGGAAGAGTGGGAACATGGGCAAGCAGCAGAGGACACACGTACATGACTGTCCATGGCAAGGCACCTGAATCCTAGCCCCTGCTTTACCGCTAATGGGTGTCTGACCCCAAGAAGGCCACAGTCTCTCTTTAAGCATCAGTTTCCCTATTTGAAAAATGAGAGGATTTAGACCAGAGGACCATTAACTAACCGTGCATTCCAACCCTCAGATTCTAGGCTGATAGGAGCCTGCGCCGCCACCCCTCTTAAACGTCTCCAGATTCCAGCTCCCAAATCCCTACCCTCAAATGAAGGCTTTGGGGAGATTTTTCAGGACAGCAAGGAGCTCAAGAAACTTGAGGACAAGAGCTCTGCAGCGTTGGAGCGAAGACCGTCAGCATGCTCCCCTAGGAGACTTTGAAGAAATCTCTGTGTCCATAAACAGTGTTTCATTCAAGAGCAGCAAAGGGCAGAATGGAAAGTTGAAAAGCAGCTGCGCCGGGATATTCCTCTGAATCCAGAACCCGTCACTCCGCATCTCTCCTCCAGCCAAGCAGCATTCACAATGGCTCCATTGGAGAAAGAGGGAGCCTTTGTTCGACTGCTCTGGGAAGGCAGCTGCCCTCATCTGTGCCCAGATGCCATCTCTGTCCCGTAGAGGTGAATAAACCCCAGGCACCAGCCACCTGGTGAGGCTGAGGACTGAGCTGACCTCAGCAGGAGGAATTCCTCTTTAAGGGATCGTTAAAGCCCTGTGTGCCCCGGAAGTGGTCCATGGTGCTTCTGACTCCTTGGCGTGGTGGACCATGAGCCCATGGCAGGAGAATGGCTAGGATCCCGGGGAAGAAGGACCTTCCAGGGGATGTGCAAATGGCGTCATTTCCCCCACCAGACTCCAGAAAGTTTAGACTCCAGAGAGATTTCTTCAACATCGCATGTAGAGATGTGGCCAAGGCCATAGAACTCAACAAGTGCCAGAGGTAGGATTTGAATCCAGGGTTCTCTGAGGTCAAAGCCCATGCTTTTAACCAAAAGGCTCTGGAGCCTCCTCAACCAGTTGTCTTGGCTCATGACCCATTCCAGCAGTGGAAAGAGCACGCGGGCTGATTGGTGGGGTCAATGCCCCAAGGGTTACAGACCCCGAGGAATCTTCCATTGGCTTCCAGACCAGGGGAGTGGATGGTATGCCTTCCTGGGAGTCTGCCTTTTGTGTTTGTGGTCACGGCAGGCTGACTGGGAATGGAGACGAGGGTTGAGTCGAGCCTTTCAAGGAGCTGTGAAGAGAAATAAAACCAGACTTGAAACAACTGGGTATCAAATGCAGTTACTGATCAACCCCTGTTTGCTCATAAGAATGAAGGACCAGGAGATAAAGGGAATTTGAAATCCACATCATGACCTATGAAACGGCTCCATTTAATTACTTATTCCAGCTACCTCCTGAAGCAGTTTTTCTTTCTCTTCCTTCTCATCATCTGATACACATCACAAAGAACCGTGGAATACCCAGCATCTCTCTCTGGCGGGGATCTCGCATACGGTTCTCTAACGATCAGTCCGTGTGACTCTTCCTCCTTCGTTAGGCTGCGAGATCCCGAAAGCAAGGATCTTATCTTACTCATCTTTACATCCCCAATGCCTAACACATCATAAGGCTCTTGATCAATATTGTGGGAGGAAGGAAGGGAGAAAGGAATGGAGGGAGGGATGGAGGGAATTGAATAAGATAAAGAAAATAAGCATCTAGGACATACATTTAAGACTTTTCTGGTACAGCGACCTGTTACTACAGATCCACGGTCTTGACTGGATCCTGGTTTGAACAAACTCTAGGAGATACTTAGAGGCAAATGCAGAAATGTGAATATGGATGGTATTAGATGATACTAGGAAATTATCATTATTTAGGTATGTGAATGGTGTTGGGGTCACATAAGAAAATATCCTTATTGTTTAAAGATGTGCAATGAAGAGGCAAATGGGCATGAGCTATATATAATTCACTGTAAATATCTAAAATACTTCACAAAACAAAAGATGGCCAATTGACAATTATTAACTCTAGATCATGACTATACAGGGGGTTATTATACCATTTTCTCCGTTTTTCTGCACCTTTGACATTTTTGTGATACAGAATTCCAATAGAACAGTTTTCCAGTATAACCACAGTGCAGTTACCAAATTCAGGAAATTATCCTTGCTAAAATACTAACTCCTTAGATACAACCCATACTCCAGATCTGCCAGCTGGCTAATCTTGCCGTTTACACCTTTTGTTTGTTTGTTTGTTTCCAGAATCCAATCCTGAATCACATTTTGCAGTTACTCGTCATGCTTCTTTGCTCTCTTTCGATCTGAAACAGTTTCTCCGCCTTTCTTTGTCTTTCACGTTGATACACTGTTTCGTCGCATTTGTGCAAGTGTGTCCACAACTCAATTCTCAAATCCTCCAGGATTCTGGCGGGAATGAGACATAAAATGTGGCCTCTGCCGTGTGACACGTTGGAAATGTCAGCCATCGGTTCAAGAACCATGTACAGAGCATGTAGTAGGGGCTGAGCTCTGGAGTCCACAAACTGAATCCAACCATGGCCTCACTCGTGGAGAAGACAGGGTATGACTTCATCCCAACACATGCGAGCTGGCGCAGTGGTGAGCAAAGCAGTCAAGGGCAAGGCATGGGGAGAAGAGAGGAGGAGTCACATTTGGACAGGTCTTGAGGGTGAGCTCGGAGGTCCCCCAGAGGACTGGGGAAAGGGGTCTTGCCGGATGTGTTTGGAAGCAGTCCCCGGAGTCAATGGGCCTGAAATCTAGAGACCGTAGGATGACCGGGTTGGCGACAGAGATAGACAGCAAAACAATAAAGATTATTTTCTATAAAGACGGGATCCCTCCATGTACGCTGCTTTATAATCTGCTCCTTTCATTTCCCAACTTGCTCTGAACATGTTTTCCACATCAACAAATGCAGCTTAAGTTTTAGTGGATTTTTAAATGAGCCATTTCCCATGTCAGACTGGGATCGACTTAATCAATTTCTTGCCGATGGACACGCAGGTTGTTTCCAGTTGTTTTTGTTTATGGTCTTTGTTCATGCTGCTCCCATTTCTCTGACTATTTCCTTAGATAAATGGGGTGGGAGAGGATTTGGTTTGGCAAGGTCAAGGCCAGATCTCAAGGATTCAAACCCTGAGTCAGAGAGAGGGGCATGAGGCTGTCAGTTGTCTTTTCCTCACCCCTTCTAAGCTCCGTAGAAGGCTGTTTCCCTGCCCCTGTGAGCCGACTACAGCCCGAGCGTGAGAGCCGGCTTAAATGAACGACTCGTGCCGATTATTGCCAACACGGATGATTTAACCATCCACGTGGGCACACTGACATTTTCTAGACATAAAAGTTAGGACCTGGAAAGACTCATGTCCTGTCCCACGACGCCAGAAAGGAAAAAGAGGAGGAACAAAGGGGTTTAAAAGTCACTCCGCCTGGAGACAGGGAAGGAGACGGAAATGTCACGTGGTGAGCACGACTGGGGAGGAAGGACCCAGACTTGGACACCGGGGATTCAAGTCTTGTACTTTGGGTGTAAAGGCTGTATAATGGAGTTTGGCAGCTGGTATAGAGCTGAGGGGTCCGAAGCCCAAGAGCGACCCTTACTCACCACAGGTGGTTCAACAGAAGAGACTTCATTGCAGGGGCCTCTCACACAGGCATGGGCAAGGATCAGGGGACAAGGAAGGTGCCCAGAGCCTAGCAACAGTAGGAAGCCATTACCCCCTCTGGGGCGGAAGGAACAGCAGAGGGAAGAGTGATACAAGAACCCAGGGATTGCTGGCACCATGGAGAAAGGGTCACGTGGCTGGAGTCACATTTGTAACTGTTTCTGGTGACATGACCAAAGAAAGAGAAAATGAAGAAGAAAGGTGGCATCGCCTCTCCTCCAGCCCTCCAGTCTCCTGCTGTTGTCTACCAGGGCCAAGCCCAAGCAGAAGCCAGTGGCGAGGGACTCTGGGGGATGCAGACCCACTCAGATGCACGTTTCTATTTCAAATGTCATGGCATTCGGGAGGCTGCCTGCCTTCAGCAGCACGCCCAGCAGAAAGCAGCAGGCTGCGGCGCGTGGGTGGCTCAGTGGGTTAAGCCTCTGCCTTCAGCTCAGGTCATGATCCCAGGGTCCTGGGATAGAGCCCTGCATCGGGATCTCAGCTCAGTGGGGAGCCTGCTTCCTCCTCTCTCTCTCTCTCTCTCTGCCTGCCTCTCTGCCTACTTGTGATCTCTGTCTGTCAAATAAATAAAATCTTAAAAAAGAAAAGAAAGAAAGAAAGAAAGCAGTAGGCTTGCAAGGGCATGGTATAGCCCGGTCACCGATGAGGTCCAGTCTGAGGAAGGGAAAAGTTCAAAGGACTCAAGTGGATTCTGGCCAGGATTCCAAGATTCCAGGCCATCAGTTCAGAGACACCAAAATGCATGGTGTTGGAATTCATCGAACCCAGCACCCCCAAGCCTTGTTTCAAAGATGGGGAAAGAGCAGCCCAACGTGAGTAATTTGCCGAAGATCATCTGCTAGCTAGTTCCCTACCCAGGACCGGAAGTGAAACAGTATGACTCCAGAACCAGTTTTTGTTTTTGTTTTTTCAAACGATACACATTATTACTGCGGTCACGCATCAAAGTTGTCTTTCGTAAGCTACCGAAGCACTTGTTCCTAAAGTTGCTGAGCCATAAGTGGTTAATTATCCCTTGTATATGGTGCCCAATAGAAGCTACGAGAAACCAGAGCCACCTCACCTTTGACGGGCTCAAGCAAGCAGGGAGTACGAGCAGTCCTCAGAGCTCAAGGAATAATGGAGGACAAATCTTCCTCCAAATTCAAAAAACCCATCCACAATGTCAGCACCACTCATACAACATCCGCTTCCGGAGTGCTTACTTTGTGTCCAGTCCTTTAATGGCTAGGGAAACAAAACTGACTCATGTTGGCCCTGCTACAAGTGGGCCCCACTGTCCTTACCCTCCGGTGATCACAGGTTCCTCCAAGACCTTGACCAGTTCACCCTTGACAAACCAGGACCTATTATATAGTCCGGCACCCAGGTAGTGCCCGATTCGCTCTTGTTAAATGAAATGAGCTCGGTCTAATGCAGGAGGCAGACAAGTCCGTAACAAGCCCAATTAGTCACGTCCACAGAGAGAACTGGGAAAACAGTGGGGGCATCGATTCAAAACGGGGGCGTGGCTGGCTTCCTAGAGCAGGTGCTACCTGGGCTGAGATCCGAGCCCCGTAAGAGTAACCCACAAGCAGGAGGTGGAAGGAGACGGGGTTTAGCAGAATAAATCTGATACAGGCCTAGGTTTTTCTCTCTTCTCGTTCTCAGCTCTACTTAACTGCCATCCACCTCTCCTTGCAGAGCTGACGGGTTTTTCACTCTCAGATGAGAAAACAACCTTCAGTTGTCCCGCGGAAACATCCATGTGCGCTTATCTGGTCTCCTTACGGAAGTCACCTGCCTTCCAGGAATCACAGTAGTCCCTCGCACCGGGCATCACCAAGAGAGGGCATCGGCGTCTGACCAGCAGCGGGCCAAAGGCGGAAAGAGGATGGACAAGGTCCTAGCAGGGGGCAGTCTCCAGGCCTGACCTGTCCTGCTCGCTGCAGGGTGGAGGGTCAGGGCCAGAGTCCCCAGGGTCACCAGGGACAGCCCCTCCTCTCAGCTCAGGTGAACAGTGGACAAAGCCACAGAGAGCGTCCACCCCGGAGCCTGACGCGCCTCGGATTTCGGAGCAGGTGACAGAGCCATTCCGGGCGTTGGAGCTTCTGAATTAGCCTGCAACTTGGCCCAGGGCCCGCTGTGTCTCTCCTGGGGCAGACAGTGCGCCCAGCGAGTCCAATCCTCTTAGCAAGACAGGCCTGGCCTCCCTCACCGCACCACCCCCCCACGCCCGTTGCTCCCCACTCCAACCTTTTCTTACCCTCGCTTCCAGCTCCCCATTTCTCGTGCATCCAGACCTGAGCAAACGCCGTCCCCGCAACCTGACACTCTGGATCCACCCCACTCCCTTATCTAGTTAGCCCCCTGCTCCTCAGTCAGGTCACAGCTCAGAAATCCCTGCTTCTAGAAGTTTCCCACGATCCCACCCCCAGGTCCTGGAGAGCTGTAACTGCCACACTACATTCCCGTGTCTCCCACCAGGGCTCCTTCAGGGCAGAGACTGAGGCCTCCCCACCCCTGTATCCCCAGCACCCAGCACGGCGCGGGGCCTGGGACTGGGCCAGGCCAAGGGAATACGTGAGCGTCTCTTCTCTCGTGGGAGCCACTGAGGGACTGATTCGAGTCAGCAGGATGAGAAGGCCAAGGTCACTCCCCAGCTGAAGGGTCCTTCGGTTTCTGTTGGGGGAGCGCGGTGTGGACTCCCTCTGCATGAAAAACCACTCCCTCCTTTCTGGAAAGAGCTTCCCCTCCCCCCCCCCCCCCCCGGGGTAGGTACTAATCTCTCAGGGGCAAGAGAGTCTGGACTATGTCGTTGCCCTGCGCAGGCAGTGAGGGGAACAGATCAGAGGGCAGGTATGGCGTCAACACCCGCAGACCACAGCCGCACACCGTCAGGGCCGCTGGACAAGGCGACGGCCCCAGAAGGCCCTCTTAGGGCTCTAAGCACAGGGGACCCGGCTGTGCTTCCTGACCTGCACCTGTTGGCAGTCTCCCTGCGTCCTACCTCCAAACAGAAGCTAAGCTCTCGCCGGGCCAGCCTCCCCTGCGGTGGGGAGTGGGGCAGCTGCTCCGCAAGTCAAATCCGCCAGCGGGAGCTTCTGGAACAGAAGCGAGGCACGTGAGCATAGAAGGCCTTTGCAGCACCTATGTGAGGCCAGGTTGGTCGGGGAAGGGGTGTTCCTTCTGGAACTGCATTCCCGCAGGCAGACCCAAGTCCCCGCGCCCAGGGGCCCCGTGGCGGGGCTGTTCGCTCTAGTGCTCGTGGGGGGCACTCTCTCACCAGATCCACTCATGAACGTCAGTGTGGGGGCGGGGAGGGGGTGTCACTCTCACACCAGGGGTCACCAGCCTTCCCAAGATTCTCTGACGCACCCGGCAATCTTTTGATATAAACATTAAAGCTAAAATATCATGTCCTTACAAAAAGTATACAAATGGGGCACCTGGGTGGCTCCGTTGGTTGGGCATCTGCCTTCCGCTCAGGTCATGATCCCGAGTCCTGGGATCGAACCCGGTGGCCCGCTCCCTGCCCACTGGGGAATTCTCCCTCTGCCCCGCCCCTCCCCCTGCTCATGCTTCCACGCTCTCGCTCTCTCTCTCTGAAATAAATAAATAAAATCTTGCAAAAAAAAAAAAAAGTTAAAAGTATGCAGACGGTAAATATGAAGCTATGACATTTTTATAAAGGGAAACATCCCCCATGTCAATAAATAGGATATTACCAGGACCCCCATGCATCCCCAGGGCCCGCCCCCCCAGAAAGTGTCCCCTCTCTCAACATAATCACTACCCTGACTTCTAACAGCACCGCTCCGTGGTGCCTCTTCTTGAATTTTAAATACTTGGGAGCACAACGCAGATATCATCCTGCATCCGGCTTCTTTTGTGCAACACCGTTCCTGAGATTCCCTTCCGTTGCTCTCTAAGGCGGTGCTCTGTTTGTGTTCCCGGCTGTATAGTACTCCGCAGGGGAAGCAAGCCCCAGTCCGCCCATTCTGCTGCTGACGGACATTGGGATGCTTGTGGGTTAGGCTTCTGATCAATGACGGCGCTGTCAGCCTTCTCAAACGTGGCGTTCCTGCACGTGGCGATGCTGGGCGGTCATAGGAGGGGAGCAGGACTGGGGCCGGCTCAGATTTTGACAGAGGATAAAAAAAAATGTGATTAAAAAAGTCCCCCCCCCCAGGAGCACCTGGGTGGCTCAGTGGATTAAAGCCTCTGTCTCGGCTCAGGTCATGGTCTCAGGGTCCTGGGATCGAGCCCCACATCGGGCTGTCTGCTCAGCAGGAATCCTGCTTCTTCCTCTCTCTGCCTGCCTCTCTGTCTACTTGTGATCTCTGTCTGTTAAATAAATAAATAAAATATTTTTAAAAAATCTCCCCCCCCAAAGTCTGGTGCTAAGGGACACTATCACTGTTTTGCGGGAGTGTGACATGGCAGACAGACAGGATCACCACCTCTGGGCCTCAGTTTCTTTATCCACAACCATAGCCCCAACCTCATCAGACTGTTGTGAGGGTTAAACTGATGACCCATCTGAAGGAAAGGGGAAGTAGGCAGGCTAACGAACGCCGCTGTGGAGAGTCTCTGCCAGTTGCTTCCCCAACACTGGCTCCCTGAGGTGTCGCCATAATCTTGGGAGGTGGGCCTGGCTTTCTCTTCACAGAGTTGAGGGAAGTAGAGCTCAGAGGTTTCTGTGAGGTCCTAAACGTGGCTCGCGGTCACAGGGCCGGTAAAGGGCAGCGTCCGCTTTGCCCACGTCTGTCAGACCCCCCCATCCCCCACTGTCCATGCTGCACATCTCAGAAGGTGTAGCTGCCTCCCCCACCCCCACCCCCATGGGTAAGGGGACTCACCCGTTTCCTCTGAGCCCGGGTGGACTCATTTGCCGCATGGGGACAGTAAAACCATCAGAGGGCAATTGTGAGGATGAAATTAGTTCATGGTTGGGCAGGGAAGGGAAACTAACCTTTCTGAGGAGAGCCAAATGATTTACACACACTACCTGAGTTAATTTTCACAACAGCCTTCCAAGATGGGAGCCGGATTATTGCCCTCTAGCTGGGGCATTCGGGTGTGTCATGAATTGTGACTCAGAAGTCGCAGAGCGAAGAGACCCCCCACCCCCAACCACTGCCCTCATCACTCCTGAATTCCAGCTCCTGCCCAGGGAAAGGTGTCCCGTTGGAATTAACCCCACAAACACCACAAAATGGACAATCTCCCGTCACTAAGGCCAAACCCATAACTCCTCCAATTGCCTTTGCTCCTCAGACCCTGAAGCCAGGCCTGCACCCCCCAACACACATACGTGCACCCCACAGGCCCTGCACAGCAAGCTCCCTCCAACCCCCCGCTGCTATCAAGAAAGCCATTGTCAGATACACACACTCAAAATGCTAAAAGACGGCATTTTTCTTTTTCAAGGGCCCGTTCCTAATCACAAGAGGCCACTTAGTCTGAGTGGGGCCCAGTAATGTTGATTAATGATTATGCATTTCTCAAGACAGTGGGGAATGTTCAACTCTGGTTCCTGCCCCAGCCCCCCCCCCCACTGGGGTGTGCATTAATCAGGGCGACCTCAGGGTGGGGGGACGACCACATAGAGCTGTGACCAGTGACCTTTGGGCAAGAGTGACGTGAGGCCCCAGCACAGGGGGTGACTCTTGGTGTCCAGGTGCCTCTGCAGCCGTCCCTGGCGCCCAGTGCCCCGCCTCACCCCGCCACCCTCCCTTCCAGTAAGGGGCTGGCAGGGGGCATAGAGGCGAGCCACTTCTCCACTTCAATGCCCCACTCACCCCTCCGATCACGCCACGTGGTTGTGAACATTAATCAGACCCCACGGGCCCCCAGGTAGTTCATCTAAATGATTTTAAGGCTTGTCTTTAATTCCCTTTCTCAGTGTGACAGATACAGACATCCCTGATGACTGAGTGGTCCCAGCTCCGACCCACAATCAACCCACTATCTCTAACGGAAAGTCTATCTCTGGGTATTCAGCTCTGCTCCCCCAACCCCTCCCCCCATCGCCCCCACTCCTCTCCTGGGTTCACTTCCCGCTGGGCTTGCACCCACATTTTAGGGACACAGAATCCCGAGAAAGGGCTCAGAGCAACCACACTAGAGGCGAGGGAAGGGAAAGAGAGCCAAGGGGAAACACTGAGATTCAAAAATTTCCCTTTGGGGACTTTTCACAGAGGTGAGGCCTTGGGGGCCGTGCACACCCTCAGGTGTGAGACACGAAATGGAACAAAGCAAAATGAGGATTTTAAGGGGTGCCAGGGTAAGGCGGCCAACCGAGGGCTGGTACCCTCACACGCCACCCCACTGGGGGAGTGTAGTGTGGGACAGCCACTTTAGAAAACTCCCTAGTTTCTACTATCGCACATACTCTGAGACTTGGCAGTTCTCACTTGTGGGAATTAGGTCTAGCACTGCCTTACCCAACAGGTACATGTGTCAGTATGACCCCCCAGAAGATGTGCCCGGGAGTGTTCCCAGCCGCACTGCTTCTTCTAGCCTGAAACTGGCCCGCTGCCCATCAGCAACAGCACAGTCGAGTCAATCATGGTGGGTTCATACTGTGGAATGATCTTCCGCCACGAGAATGAGAGCACCACAATCCCACACAACAAGAACAACTTTCACAAGCATCGCATGATGTAAAAGCAGCCGGACACAAGACAAGAGGCAGGGTGTAGTTCCATTTAGAGAATATTCTAGGCAAAAACTAACTTACGTGGTGACAAGTCAAGATGATGGCTCACCTCGGGAGCTTGGTGACTGGCAGGGGCTTCAAGAAGGCTTCAGGGTGCTGGAGATGTCATATTCTTTTTTTTTTTTTTTTTAAGATTTTATTTATTTATTTGACAGAGAGAGATCACAAGTAGGCAGAGAGGCAGGCAGAGAGAAAGGAGGAAGCAGGCTCCCCGCTGAGCAGAGAGCCCGATGCGGGGCTCGATCCCAGGACTCTGGGATCATGACCTGAGCCAAAGGCAGAGGCTTCAACCCACTGAGCCACCCAGGCGCCCCTGGAGATGTCATATTCTGCTCAGGGCGCTGGTGACATAGGTGTGTTCCATTTGTAAAAACTCAAGCTGTACACTTAGGGTCTGTGAACTTTCATACATGTACAGTATACAGTATATTCACAGTTAGTGGGCTCCATGCCCAGCATGGAGGCCAACGCGGGTCTTGAACTCAAGACACTGAGATCAAGACCTGAGCTGAGATCAAGAGTCAGATGCTTAACCAACTGAGCCACCCAGGCATCCCAACCCTATTTATTTAGAAAACAAAACAAAACAAAAACAGCAGCATTGTAGCCAATCTGTTCTTTGGGCTTCTTAGGAAAGATCTAAATCCCTGTAAAATGGCGTTGGTTGGCTGGACCATGTTTGTGTGAATGTGATGCTGTCCTGAGACCATGCTACGTGTCCTTGCAGTGTCACGGATGTTCCACATACGCCGTCAGGAAGACTTAGGTTTCCGAGCTTCCCTTGTGGGTAGTTGGGAACACGTGACGGCGTGCTGGCCAACAGCAGGTGGGCGGAAATGACGGAGGCCCCCTTTCCGCCGGGCACCTAAAATCTCCTCTGTGATGCTCTACTTGCTGTCTCTTTCTCAAGGTGTTTAAAATCCTTGCAAGAATTGAAAGGATACTGAGTCCTTGGGCGGCAGGGAGCAGAGCCCCCTCCTCCTTCTCCCGTCCCCTTCCTCAGCCCCATCGTCCCACCTGCCTACCCACACTGGACTGCGATTTGCACAAGAAATAAATCTCTGGGGGCACCTGGGTGGCTCAGTGGGTCAAGCATCCCCCTTCGGCCCCGATCATGATCCTGGGGTCCTGGAATCCAGCCCCATGTTGGGCTCCCTGCTCAGCAGGGCGCCTGCTTCTCCCTTTCCCACTCCCCCTGCTTATGCTATCTCTCTCTCTAATAAATAAGTAAAATCTTAAAAAAAAAAAAAAAAGAAAGAAAGAAATAGATTTGTTGTGGTGTGCGAATTGGTGACTGCTCGTTATGCTATTAGTCTAACCCGACTGACTCACATACACTACGCCTTTCAAAAGAAGCCCCTTGGGTCCTGGCTCTCCAAGCGGAACCTTCTCTGTCTTATAAAGGGGAGTGGAAGTGAACATTCTTAGGGAGACATACTGATTTCTCACTCCTTGCATTGCCACAGAGAGGGAATTTCCCAGGAAGGAAAAGGAAACTGGAAACTCTAATTTTTCTCCCAAAGGGAAGGCTCTTGGGATTGGTGAGTCAAGGAAGGAACTGCGCTTGTTCAGTTTGTGAAGCTCATTAGGCCTCTGGAAAGCCACCTTCTGGGCTCTTCCCCACGGTAAGCGTATAGGAGCAGTCACTCCTGTCCTTGCTTTGCCGTGCCCATAACCAGGGAGGTCAGTCTTTCAAATTCTGGGGGTCCGTGTTAGGACATCCATGTAACTATGCCCCTATAACGTATCTCCCAACCCATTTTTCTCAAGAATGAAGCTAACATTTTTATCTCTATCTAATAACTGTATGTCTCACTTGGCTCCAAACTGAGGAAAGGGGGAGAGTGATTTATTGGTCCTCTAAAATCCAACAAAGACTAGGAAAGTAGCCACTCTCTGTAGCAATGATCCAAAATATGATCATTTCGAAAAATCATTATGAACATCAGAGTTGGGGAAATTTCAAAAGATTTGCAGGCAAAAAGAGGGGGAGGCCAAAAGAGCCTGAAACAAGGGGTAAGTTATGACATCAGCAGTTGAACAATTTAGATCAGATTCCAACGTTCCATTTCTGAACTGTCTGCCAGGGACGGGGGTCTCCAGCTGACGCAGACCGAGAGAGGCTGGAACACAAAGAAAAGTCTAATGGTCAGATCCTAAATTAAAGGCCTTCTGGAAGCAAAGAAGACGGGCATCCAGGTGATCTCAGCTGATGGGATAGTGGTGCTCAACCTTTCTTTCTGTGTCTCACCCAAAGGGAGGAAAGATGGTCTCCAATACCCCTTCTAGGCCCTCGAGAAAGCTAAGACTGTTCCAACAAAGAGAGAGAGAGGGAGAGAGAGAATCTCAAGCAGGCTCCATGCCCAGCACAGAGCCCTATATGGGCCTTGAACGCACAACCCTGAGATCATGACCTGAGCTGAAATCAAGAGTCGGTTGCTTATAGACTGAGCCACCCAGGAGCCTCTCCCCTGTGTGCCTCCTATAGGACACTTGTCATTGGATTTAGAGCCCACCCAAATAATCCAGGATGATCTCCTCATCTCAAGATCCTTAATCACATTTGTGAAGATCCTTTCTCCAGAGAAGGTCATATTCATAGGTTCTGGGAACTAGTACATGGACGCATCTGTTGGGGGTCCCCATGTAACACTGCAGAGGGCATTATCAGAATTTTGAGGAGTATGTAATAATCAAATATTTGAAATAATGTTAGAAATAATTTGAAATAATAAACATAATGAAATCACCTTAATTTTTAAAGTTTAGTTCTTTATTTAAGTCATCTTTACACCCTACATGGGGCTCAAACTCACAGTCCTGAGATCAAGAGTCACAGTCTCTTCCGAATGAGCCAAACTGGTACCCAAAATTGTCTTAATTTTTTTAGCCACAGAACTCCCCTGGTTCCCTGATCAGGGTCTTGCTTTGTATCTGGTGAATAACTTTAATAAAACTTATCAAGATGGGTAGGTCTGATTAACTGCAAAGCTTTTATTTTGCTGAGGGTAGAGTTTTGGAGTCAGAGCGAAGGTGGCAAATGGTTGCACCTGACCGAGACAGAGGGGACTGGAACACCCACATGGGGAAAGGGTGGAGAGAAGGCCAGAAGCCAGTGGACAGCTCCAGAGAATTTAGGTTGTGAAATGGATCAATTCCTTCAACAAATATTTATCTCAAGGAGGCCGTGCATGCCAACCTTCTTGCTAGGTATGGGGGATGAGAACTCACTCCCTGTGACATTCAATGCCAACCCTCTTCACCTTCCCCCCAAGCCCCCAAATCTTCAGCAAAATCCACACTGCTTGGTAAGGCTCTGGAGATGAACTTGAGGGAGGAGATAGGGGAAATAGAGCCTTGTTCATGGGTTGGAATGAGGGCAAAGCCAGAGACTCTTCCAGAAGGCCACACACGGTTTACAGGTACTAGGGGGCCAACTGGGACTTCTTAGGCACCCAGCATCGGCTTCCCTTCTCATGAAGCAGGAGCACTTTGACTTGCTTTGAATGTAAGTACCTGCAGGGTCTTACCTCGCTGCAGAGAGTCTTAATGGGACTGTCAGTCAAATGTTTTTCCCTCAGTTCCCATCACGGGAGAGTCACAAGGTCAAAGGGAGGCCAATAAGACTTGGGAACTGAACCCTAAAAGGAGGATTGCAAGTGTAGAATCAATCATAGAGCTGATTTAGCCCAGCAGGTGCGGTTCAGATCAGTTTCTGCTCCCTGCATCCCTGGTATCCTTTCCATGCCAGGTGGCTCGGCAGCCCCTTGGGATGTGTGAGCTACTATATATCCTTCCAATTCTCTTTCGCTGAAGTTAACCAGAGTCATTTTGGGGTACCTGTCACTAGAGAACCCTGATGAAGTGATGAGGAAATTCCCAATCCCTCCTATCCATTGAGCGGTCGGGGCACCCGCAGGTGTCGAAGGCGTGCCACGGTGACAGCTGTATCTTACATCCTTAAAGCCGGGTTTGTGACTCCCGCATCACGATAGTTGGTTGTTGTTGTTTTTTTTTTTTAAAGATTGTATTTATTTATTCGACAGAGAGAGAGATCACAAGTAGACAGAGAGGCAGGCAGAGAGAGAGGAAGGGAAGCAGGCTCCCTGCTGAGCAGAGAACTCGATGCGGGGCTCGATCCCAGGACCCTGAGATCATGACCTGAGCTAAAGGCAGAAGCTTTAACCCACTGAACCACCCAGGCACCCCATCACGACAGTTTTGATCAAAATCTGAAGTCTCCCTTAGGGGGGCCTGGGTGGCTCAGTCGTTAAGCGTCTGCCTTCGGCTCAGGTTATGACCAAGGGGTCCTGGGATCGAGTCCACATCTGGCTCCCCGCTCAGAGGGAAGCCTGCTTCTCCCTCTCCCGCTCCCTCTGCTTGTGTTGCCTGTCAAATAAATAAATAAAAATCTTAAAAAAAAAAAGTCTCCCTTAAGCTAACAGTGACTGCCTTAATTAACAAGGACACTCACAGGGCCAGCCCTCAGAGAAAGGCCAACACGGTGAGAGACGAGAGAGGGATCAAATCCATCAAGGTCAGAGGAAGGCTTCCAGTGACAACTTGAGCTTCATAAACATTTCCCAAGGGATCCTTAAACCCTGCACCTGAATTCAATCCCACACTCCCTGTGGGTCTTTCTGGCCCTGGTGACGTGACAGGGGTCTCTCCTCCTTCCCAAGTTCCTATGCTTTTGCACAGGCCACAGGGGAATTCCACAGGGGAGACAAAGCTAAATTTATACCTTCAATTAATCTTCGTGTTCTCTCCTGCCTTCAGTCTACACCGAGTCTCCTTCTGCCGCAATCGCAAGTATCACACCCCTTAGCTGATAGTTACCCACTGTAGAGAGAAGTTGTTCGACTCTTTTTTTAATTGTTTTAAATTTTACTTATTTCACAGACAGAGACACAGTGAGAGAGGGAACACAAGCAGAGGGAGCGGGAGAGAGAGAAGCAGACTTCCATAGAGCAGGACCCTGGGATCATGACCTAAGCCGAAAGCAGGCGCTTAACAACTGAGCCACCCAAGTGTCCCTGTTCAGTTGCTTTTTAAAAGTATCTGAACTTTGAATCCAGTCTTCCCAGGATCTCCAGCCTCTTCTGATATCCTCTTCCAGGGAACTAGGATTCCGCTGTATGAACAAGTCCTCTAAGACTCCTGGGAGACCGGACCGCCAGCTCTCTCTCTGAACAGGCCAAATTCCTACCGAAGCCATCACCCCAGCCAGCAGAGAGAACACACCCCGAAGACAGAGAGTTGGTCCTAATCGCATCTGCCCAAGCACTACTCAACAGACACCGAGTTTTTATCATAGATATAATTTGTATAAATATATTTACATAAAAATATTTATATATTTTTAATTTTTTTTCCCTTTGCAAAGCATAAGGCAATTACCCCCAGGGATGACAAAAAGCTCATTTAGGCCTTCAGCTACAGTTTCCGAACTTTCTGCCCTGCCTTTGACCTGGGGAGAAAATCACCTTCTATTGTCCTTTCATGCCAGATGCCGACCTTTGGCCTCCACAAGGGCAGAGCAGCCGCGGAGGTCTTAACTCAGAGCTGGGTTCATGTCTGGTCCTCGGCACATTGTAGCCGCTTGACCTTCAGTGCCTTAACCACTCTGAGTCTGAAGTCTCCACACCTGGGAAATGGGGATAACGCTCCCTATCTATTAGGGTCACAAGTTGGTTCCCGAACCCAGCTGGATAGCAGAATCCTCGCAAACTTTCAAAACATGCAGAATGATACCAATTCAAGAAATGTGCACCGTTAAAAAAAATTCCAAGTGACTTTCTGGGACAGGTAGCCTGGAAAGCAGAGATCTGAGGCTGACGATCCATGATGCGGGAAGTACCTGGCGCACTCAGTACCCAGGTGTGCTACTGAAAACAGGAATCTACCTACCAGAGTTGGGAGGGAGAGGTGAGCACATGGAAAACCATTCTGGGCTTTCACTGAATGCATAAGGCCCTACAGATCATGATTCCCTCCCCTAATCCCAGTGACAACTGCCACAGCCACTCGGGAAAGCAAACAAGTCAACTGGCAGGAAGTACATGTCTTCTCCGCCCCGCCCTCTGAGATACTAACAGTGTAAAGTCCAGAGAGGACTGGATTTTTCCCCAGGTGAACCTTTGCTATTAATGCTGAGAATTTTAAGGGGGAAGGGACCTCAGAAACAGAGCTGCCACGAACGGAGCGGCTGGCAACCAACATGGTCTATCTGGTCAGTGTTTCTCAAAGGCAGCTTAGAACACATGATATGGGCGATATGCTGTCCCCTGAAATGAACAGGATCATTCCTTCCTTCCTGGGAATTTCTCCAATACCAGGAGAGGGGTGCGGCGCCGCTCCTTCTCATCACCCCACCTTGTGATGAATGAAAGCGCCCAAGGGCTGGCATACAAATGTGGATGGTTCATGGTCAAGAAAAAAAGGCTCAACTGAGGTCATGGCCTCTACCTTCCACTGTCTAGATTCTTCTAAGGCAAGGGATTAAACACATTCCATAGAGTTCCAGGAGTCAGACCCACGGGAAATGCCATAAAGCACACTAGAACTGGATAGGATTCCTAACTCAATGGTCATTAAAATGGAAACCCAGAGATCCTGCTTCCAGGAATGAATCCTACAGCTGTTCCCCAACATGCGAACGGAAGTAGATACTAAAATACGCTGCGTCACTGGGCAGCGAGAAACCCGGGACGCTCCTAAATGCCCGAGAGGGCGAACTCCAAAAGTCATGTAGTAATCCAAAAGAGGTCGCACAGTAGGTACACGGAAACTGAAGGCAGGCAACCGTCGTGTTGTACATTTTAATTGACAACTTTTACCAAGAAAAAGGTTTAGTTACAAAAGGGGAAGGTCTTTATACAAAACAGGGATTTTTATTTCGCTCAGTAAGAGAATCCACTGGCATGTCTTGCCTCGCCAAATCAAATCTCAAATAATTCGCTTAGCTAAAATTATTTCAAAAAGACAGGTCATCCAGACAAAATTATCAGCTCCCTAAATGTGTCTGAGAAGAAGAATTTAATAAACATTTGGCCTTGCACAAAGGTATTCTACAGAATACTTGTAACCTTTACCAAAACTACTGCTGGGAGGCAGGTGAGGCGTTAAGGGCATACAAGAGCGACGAGCTCACTTACCACGAGAACGTTCTTACACATAGTCAGTTTCTGCCCCTGTACAATGAGTGCACGTGCGACATCGTAGGAATAATGGCTTCTAAAAGTTTACAAGTAAATTTTATTGTGGCCACAGGTCAACAACAAAAACATACGACAGTTAACGGTTCAGATTCTCTCTGCCTCCTATTTGATCATATAAATTAAATATGGAGAGGTACACACAAACTTTTATTAAAAACAAGCTGTTTTCAAATCCCCGCTTCCTAATAGAACACACATCACTACTGCTTGGGGGGTGGGGGTCAAAGTAGGGGCATACTGTTAGAGCACAGAGTTTCCTGAGAAGAAACCAGTCAAAATGTTCAAAGCCTTTCTAGCAGACTCCAAGTACGGCGCCCACTCAACACTGCTCCTGGCAGGCTGCTTTCAGTCTGAAAACGTAAAATAAGAAACTGAAACGCCAAAGCCTTCAAAAAACTTTATTGGGGGATAAGCCTAGCTCTGATGGAAGCAGCCCACCTATGAAAAAGAAGTTGTGGGTTTTGACGCTGGTCTGATGTACATTCCTGACTTACACATTCGTGGCTCAAAATAAAGAACGTCAAACACAAATGATTCAAAAGCCATTACAACCCCAAGTTATGGGATCCACCTAGATGTGCCTATATTGGTTCTTAGGATATGATCTCCGCACCTTTTTTCACGACTAACCAAAGCATGTGGCCATTAAAAGGGGGGGGGGATTTAAATAGGGCATAGGGTTCTCCTCTCCACACTATTCAATGAACATATATCTAGAAGGAAAATGAAAATGAAATGTGATCAATGCCCAGGTGTCTCTCAAAGAGAGCAACTCCCTGTGGCAAATGTGATTTGGAACTTTCTAGAAGAACACAACCCAAACTACTGTGGGTCCACACAAAACCAGTATGCCCTACACGAGATGCAAAGGGATTACGCCCACCACGGTTCGCACCTGGCCCCCCTGCAACTCTGCTGTAGTTTTCATCACTTGCTTAAGGAAAAAAATGCCTAGCAACCACCTCACGCCTCACTGACACCGGTCTGTGGCCCTCGCTGACACAGTGGTGCTTTTTTTTTATAAGAAGCATCTGCAGAGGTGGCAAATGGTTGTACCTGACACCAGGTCACAGCAATTCCAAAAGCTGTCGAAGCTCTCCATCGGCTGGTACAGTCTTCTCCCCTACTGTTAGAGTTCTGCCACCAAAGGGTGGCGGGGGGGGGGGGGGGGGGCGGACATGGTGGACAAGTTCTCTGTGACCAAGTTTTGGCAGAAGTCAATAAATAAGAGAGCTTGTCACTGGCAGAACCATTTTATGGGCAACCTCCTCTAGCTGCAAATGCGGGGGCTGGGAGAGGAAGGAGGGGGGCGTGTGTGCGAGAAAGAGGTAAAAGGCCCTTTGTCAAGGGTTTGGTGACCCAACCCCACATGCCCGGCTTGGTGTCAGCCGACCGGGACCTGCCAAAACCCATTATTCAGACGGAAAAGGAAGAGAAGACACCAAAAAAATAGAGTCAGTTCTGAAATTTGCACAGTTGATATTTGTTCTTCGTAGCAGTAAGGACTTGAATGAGAATCACGAAACTTGAGGAACACTTATATTTTTCTTCAGGATTTAAAAAATTGTGTCTTGTACTGAAAGACTACATTCAGTGTGGGTCGGGTCCGACAGCGTTTGCTGGAACGCGGTTGTTAAGCACACCCAGCACTGGGAGGAAACTTCATCTGCATCGAGTGGCTGGTGGGCCGGCCCGAGGCCGCTCCTTCACTGGTCCCCAAGCCGAAAGCCCTGTCCCCAGTTGTGTCTCCCGCCTCCACCGCCGTTCTGGTCCGCAGCTCGCCTCATGCTAGCGGGGGGCACGCCGAATCCGGACACCCCTCCTCTCCTGCTGGGCAGCCAGCGGTACCTGGGGTCGGGGGAGGGGCAAACAAAGGGAGGAAAGACAACACAGTCACTTCACAAAGCGCTCTGGACCCTCGGCCTCCTTTCTTGCAGTCCCCATGGCATCTGTCTCACTGGAGTGTATCAGCCCAGCCAGGGCAAGGCCGGGGACGAGGTCTTACCTAACTCTGCCTTTTCAGCGTTTCACTCAACGCCCTGGCCGCCGGCGGTACTCACTTTTCGGGTTTCTTAAATTTACTCCTTTTCCAGCCTAACTTACGCTCTAAAAAGACGTGTTTTCTGATTACAAAAGTAATTCAGGCAGAACAGTATGGAAACAAAACTATTACTCCCACAAGTCCAACAACCAGAAAGAACCCCCTGTATATAGCATGTTAACGTATCTAAATGCGGGTCCAACGGGATCAAAGCACACACAACAAATTCACGTGTGAAAGCCAAGTCCCCAGCCTGCATGTCGAGGCCCAAACGGCATCTCCACGCCGCCCCTGGGCCCCGCTGCGTCCATCAAGGGGGGCTGGAGCTGCCGCTTTGTCTTGCGGTCTGGGCTGTGTTTTCCACGTGAATGCCTAACGCCCTCCGGCAGCATTCTCTCCATCGCCAAGATTGTGTGAAAGCTGAAGCCCGGGAAGGGCACCCGCTTTGCCCCTGGCCAGTTAATAAACTAAGAATCCCAGAACAGCTAAGAAAGTTTACACCCTCGTCTGTGTTCTTCAGCGTCTTGCCCTCCCTTGATCCTCAGTAAACTGAGAATGTGTTCAAACCTATTCCACTTAGTGACTCAGGTCATGATCCCGGGGTCCTGGGATCAAGCCCCACATCGGGCTTTCTGCTCAGCAGGAGACCTGCTTTCCCCTCTCCCACTCCCCCCCTTGTATTCCCTCTTTCTCACGGTCTCTGCCAAATAAAAAAAATCTTTAAAACAAAACAAAACAACAACCAAAAAAACCCACCATCTTAAAACAAAACAAAACTATTCCACTTAGCTCCTCATGTTTACAATCATGCTTGAAGGCAGCAACCGTCACCGGATCCCCCCCACCCCCCACCTCGGCTCAAAGTCCTGATGGCACCAAGAGCAAGCCCGTGAACGCCACCTTGGCCGTGGCGAAGAGCCTGTCGAGCACGACCACCTCAGACGGCGTCACACTTACGCCAAGTACTGCCCGCGCAGACACTTACCTCCTCTTCCCCGCAACCCTACAGGGTGGGCACTATTTTTAGCATCCCATTTTAGAAATGAGAAAACCAAGGCCAGACTGATGGTCAGGATCCCAACCCAGGCAGCCTAACTCCAGAGCTGGTCCCTGCACCGCTTCCTGCACTACGGGCTGAGAGCCGCGGCGGAGGGGACAAGAGGGGCACCATTCAGGGGACAGCTGCCCGTGACTGGAGTCCTCATTTGTTCACAGCATCCCTGCTGCCTTTGTGTTCCGCCAAAACCAGACAATGAAGCCCTTTCGAACAGAAAAACAACTGCGCGCAGAGAAGGTCTACTTTTCTAAATGGAACGCAGAACAGTGATTTAGGGTTCTAGAACCCCTATCTTCCCTTTTAAACAAACACAGCTTTGTCTGTAAATCACAATGCATTTCCAACTCCTGATTTCTCAATATCTCTGATGTTCCAGTACAATAATATTCCTCCAAAGTGTATAATAAAATAGAACAGTTAAAAAGGGCTGTCTTGCTTTGCTTCATACTCTAAGACAATATGGAAGCCATCTCCACTGCTTAAATGGATAGTGAAATTAAATGCAAGTAATTACTACAAAAAGACACCCAATTATACATAATCAACAAAAATTTATGGTAATTTCAAAGCAGTTACTGCTTTCGCAAGGAGCTACATTTTGTCATCTGATCTTTATGCAAAATTTAACAGAAGGGCTTTTCCGCCAACAGAGAACGCTCAAATGCAAGGCAGCCTCCAGTGTGCCCTTGATTTTGCCACTAGAATCTCATACACTTTGTTGTCTGCAATTGAGAAATATCTCCAAGCCGGTAAGTCAGAAATATGGCCATTTAAAGTAAAAACTGTTGGCTAGCCACCAAATGACCAAGTTTGTTTTTTTTTTTTTAATTGATGCATCTGCCATCTGACTTGATAAACGTAGATCAAAAATCCAAACCTGCTGTTATCGTGTCCTTTGATAATTAGAAAGCAGTTTGGTCATTTGGTTTTTTTTGCCTGAAGGCAACTCAAGGCTCAGAAAAGCAAAAGCAAGTTTCTTCCTATGCACTTAAAAAAATAATAATAATACAACAACAGTGTACTTCTCTGTTTGTATATTTCACAGACGGCTTTCAAAAACTTACCCCCGACTGACAAATGGGGTGGGGGGTGGGGGGACCTCCTCAAGTTTCCCTGCTCTCATTGACCCCTCGTAAGAATGACGAACCGCAAAACATTAAAAGGAGCAAGATGTGAAGGGGTTGTTTTTTAAAAGTTTTTCAGGGCAAGCTAGGACTGCTTGTCCCCCACCGGGGATCAGGTGCAATCGTCAGGCAGGGTGTGGCACCTGGGTGACGATTTCACTGGCCCCTTCTTCAACTGCCTTTTGTTTCCGTGACAGAACGGCCAGCAGCTTCCACGCTTCAGTGTGTTGGCACCTCTTCTGGCTCGGAAAATCCCACCCAGCCCCAACGTTAGGATTTACTGCCATATTTACCGTATTTATTACCGTATTTACCACCACCGCGTGGTCAACAGCAGACCTTACCACCTGTCGTGGGAGACAGGGCGCCCCTTGATTTACAGATTTGCGAGGTGAAGCTCGGAGGTTTTATTAAGTCACTGTCCCTGATGATCAAAACTAGTAGACAAGGGGAAGGGGACTTCAACCTAAGTGTGCCTCAGAACCAAAGCAGTGCCCTCAACCTCCTCACCTGAGTGAACCCTAGAAGCAGAGAAAGAACCAGCATGCACTTCCTGGGTGCTTGGACTATACGAACCTCGAGTTTCTCACTTTCACTGTGAAAAGTTCCGATGTTTTCTGTTCTATAACAGCTCACAGAAAAAGGTTTGCAACTGCTAACCAATGAGTTAACTGAACCCCTTTGCCTCTTCTCTGGCCAATCTTGTGTAAAACCAAAGCTGGTGCATGGCGGCCTACGCTGGAGCTTCGCGCAGTGCCCCACCTGCCCAGCCGAGCTACGATGTTCCCGGTGACGCCCAACGTTTGAGTCAGCAGCAGCCCCCAGCTGAACGGGCTCCACGGAGAAGACCGAGCTGTGACTTTGATCCCTGGCTTCCTGTGACTCTGTGACCGGGGCCAGTCTGTCGGCTCCAGTTTCTCCACCCGCCAAAGAGGTAAATGCCGCCCCTCATGGAGCTCTGAGGACATCTCGTAAGACAAGGGCAATAAAATGGCTGTTTGGTGAGGAAGGAAAAAAGCACTTACAAAAACTGAGGTGTGGAGAGAAAATTTCTTCCTCCCAAGTCCATCGGGTATCTGAACATTAGGAAGAAATAAAGATGTCCAACAAGATTTCCAATGAGCTCATTGATTACCCTGCAAACAGAGAGTCAAATTAGTTTCAAGACATGCAAGTGGTCAAGTGAGATGTAGCCAGTCGTAAGCAGTAGCCCAGGGCTGAGAGCCCTCCTGGCAGCCCGCTTCCGGGCCCTGGAGCCTGTGACAGCTCCACAAGGAGTCCTTTGGTAGTCTGCGTGGCAAAGGCATTCTGAGCGGAAGGGAAATCGGTCCTGTGGGGGTCCAGCTGCCCTCTGACAGCTCTTTCAAGCCCCATCTCATCCTCAAAATATTGTTTTTGCTACTTCCTGCCTCCAGAGTTGGGAGCTGCAAAGCAAGCCTCTGACTGCTCCAGTCGTAAATACTGTATTTGCAAACCTCGGGGCAAATCGGAAGGCTGACAAGAGAGAAGCATGGGAACAGGGGTGAGGGGGAGGCAAGGAACGCCTGTTTCCCCCATTCCTGGAGCCACAGCACTTCCCCCTTGCCTCCCGCATCCCTGAGTGTAAGACATCACGAAGATCACTGAGCATAGCTGACCTTCACCCTGTATTTGTAAAATAAACATTGACCTTCAGGTTTTCCCAGGGCTTACATACAGGCCACTTCAAGGTTTTAGAGATCCATTCCTACTATCACATACCCTGCTGTGTCTTCTCCTGCCATAGGAGTCCTGTCAGGGACAAATCAACATTGGCAACTACTCCCAGACTCTGCCCTTCTGGGCGGGAGGGCGGCTGTACCAGGCTCAGAACTTGCTCCGCTCTAGAGTCTGTTCGCTCGTGTCACTCATTTCTATCGCTACGCGGCAGACGTGAGGACCACACAGAGCAGATATGTCAGACATAGTAAGAACTGGTACTATTAAAATCTGTTAAAACATTTTAAATATTTGGTAGCGTAAGAAGTGGGAGTTCACAGAACAGTTGCATCTTGGTATCTTCCTTTTAAAATTCTGACTGGATGCAATAAAGCTGCTCCTCTCAGCTCCGATTCCGGGCTAGAAATCCTATTTGGCTAAAACTTCTGTACTATCAAACCACTTACAAAACTACTTCCCCTCTGAGAATCTGCATTTTGATGACTGGTGAGCAGTCTACAAGGCATCCTGGAAATGCCTCAGGAATAAAAAAAACACGGTAATTTTACACATAGTTCTTAAGAGGAGTCAAGCGCAGACACAAATTAAATTAGTTCATTGTCTGCTCAATCCGGACAATGAATCCAGAAATATTTATTCAAAAACACATACCCGGAAGTACACTGTGTCTAACGATGAGCTAACAAAATAACAACCACTCAACGCTAAATGTGCTTAAAGCCCTGCAATTTAATCGATTACATCAAAATGAAATTACAGTTGACCCTTGAACACAGAGCTGAACTATGTGGGTCCACTTATAGGTGGGGCTTTTTGATAAATACAGTATAGTTATGTAAATGTACTTTCTTTTCTTCAGGTTTTCTTAATACTAACTTTTTTTCTCTCACCTTATTATAAAAACACAGTATATGATACACGTAATACAACGCAACATTTGTGTTAACTGACTGCTTCTGCTATCAGTAAAGCTCTGGTCAACAGGGGACTGTTAGCAATTCAGTTTGGGGAGAGTTAAAGAATATACACAAATTTCCAACTACACAAGAGCTTGATACCTCTAGCCCCCATTGTTCAAGGGTCAACTGTATTTCCTAAGTATAAGGTTCTGACTCATCAATGTTAAACTTCAAAAAATTTAAAATTTTATAAAGATTAGCTAAAGAACAATGGAAGTCTTCGAAGAATTTGCTGCCAATCAAATAAATCTAATATCACTTACGAGCCTCCGATGATATAGTTGAATCCAAGGATAACCCAAGGTAAATAACAGGCCTAGGAGACAAATACACACAAACATGAACAACCACACTAAAAAGGACACAGCTGCTAGGCGGCTAGAATGGGTAAAGATACACCGACAAGAGCTTTATATAAATCCTTTGGAAAGTCACTGCAAAAATTTCGCAGACCAATCTAGCATGATTATACTTAAAACTTCCTATCGTTATACTTATTCAGGGGCGCCTGGGTGGCTCAGTCGGTTAAGTGTCCCGATTCTTTGGTTCTGGCTCAGGTCATGATCTCAGGGTCATGGGACTGAGTTCTGCGTGCTCCATGGGGAGCCAGCTTGGACTAATAGTCTCCCCGATGAGAGAGCTCTCCAATTGAATTCAACATTCGAGCCTCTGATTCAACACATCATACCAAGAGCTAAGGGAGCTGCAAGGAACTTCACAAGCTAGTGAAGAAAGGGTTGTATAGAAAGAACCTGAAGGCAGAATGTGGTTAAGTACTCTAAGAGAAACATAACGAGTTTTGGGGCCAAAGGCAAGACTAATTCCAGGCAGGAGACCAGGAAGTACGTTCAGTCCCAATTGAAATGAAGAACAGGTAGAATTTACAAGAGGAAGAAAATTTAAGAAGCTGGTTCTGGTGGAAAACAGTGAGAGAAGGCACTAAGGGAATTGTCTGGGGACAAAAACAATGTTTTAGCTAAAGTGTAAAATACGTTAACAGGAAATGATAAGAACAGATTTAAGAGGCTGCTCCCCACGAGTATCTTTCCTTTCCCCTCTCTGTCACACACACAGACATGAGATCACTCAGGGTCACATGCCTGAGAGGCCTGAAGCACAGAGGGAGTGAGAAGAGCCAGCAAAGGATTCCAGGTTGGCTAAAGACAGGCAAGGGACTGAGCCAGGGAGAGGGGGGCTGCCTACAGTACACTGCTCTGCAGTGACCTCTTCTGGTCAAGTCAGAAACTGCATCTCTGAGCTGAAGAGGGATTTTGCAAGGGCAATTGAAAAGGACATTTTTCCAACTACGTGAAAGTACCTTAAATCGTGTTCCAAACCAAAATGATACAATCATGTCTCTGTTCAGCTGGGCCCAGACATAAAGGACTGACATGATCAGAGGAATCATCAGCAACTGCAAAAGAAGTGAACATGAAAAGACATGGCTCCAGAAGCATGCCAACGGGCTCAGCGTGAATCTACTTTTTTTTTAACCTCTCCCCTATAAACAAATTCTCCTGTGGCTTTACAAAAGCCAAAAAGAAATTCAATCATCAGAATTACAAACTGATCCTCTCAGTTAATCAATTATACAACACATGCTACAAAATCCTAGAATAAAATACAATTATTTTAGATGTATTCAGAAATATCAGGGTCAAGCTTGGTTATTTGGAAAAAAGTAGCAGTAAAACTTTACTTACTGTATATTTGCAATTAAAAAAATACATATCCACATAATGCATAGAAACTACTAGAGAATCATCATTCTTGATGCCCAAACAAAACGAATAAGCCGGAAATGAGCCAGGAAACTAACAGTTTAGAGAAATCACGTAAGACTTTCAAAATAAAAATTGTAATTCTATA
Source organism: Meles meles (assembly GCF_922984935.1). Classification (NCBI taxonomy): domain Eukaryota; kingdom Metazoa; phylum Chordata; class Mammalia; order Carnivora; family Mustelidae; genus Meles; species Meles meles. The sequence continues at coordinate 17,426,710 of NC_060066.1, read as the reverse complement.
ATTTCAAAATGCCACGTAATTAACCACAGGGTTAATGTAATTTAAGCTTCTCTCAAAGGCCATTAATTGTAAATCTGAAACATATAAAAGGGCAAACAGTTTCTCGGGACACTTACCTGCATATCCATGGCTAAGCCAGTAATCTTGGTTTATAAGGTTAAAGATCAGAACAAACAAAGCATTGTGCACCTAGCATCAGTTCATTTCATTCCTGTGTTCGGAAAGAAAACCCTTTTCTAGAGTTCAGATTGTTTAAAACATCCCAGAACACAAAGGCATCCAATAATCTCCACCATGAATATTGTGTTGTAGTATATGACGACAAGGAAATGAGAGGCGTGAGTTGCTCTGACATAGGACTCAGTTGGCCCCTTGCATCCTCTCTGCCTTGCCCAGCGTCTTAGCATCTTGTCTTCAACGGGAAGATGGAGATCCTGTGGCCTGAAACTAACTAGGGTTCTACTCACATCCAGGGCTCCATAGCATGGTGGAGATCCAGAACAATTTTTTTTCCTTCCCTTAAAGGAGGGGAAAGGGCATCCGAAGAGCCACATGTCCTGGCTTGGGGCCAAGTTTCAATGGCTGCTAAGCCCCAGAGCAATGTTAAGCTCACCAGCTGGGTACAGATTGAGCCATCGCACCCCATCTGTGGCCCTCACCATCTGCACAGGTCCGCAGCTGGAAGGCTGCTGGCAGCGGGGTCTGTGACACAAGAGAGCCAAGCCAGGCCCTTCCAGAGGGACCGAATTACTGTATAGGCCCCGAGGACAAGGACAGCAGTGAAGTCAGAAAGGGATGCTGGTTGTCAACTAATTTTCTGAGATGGAGCACAGATTCCAAAAGCTGTCTCGTGGCACGGGATCTCTTTGTGCTGCAGTCAACAAGCTGTCACACATGAGACACAGAGAACTGGGAACAAGAGGAGGGACAGCAATAAAATTCAACCAAATGTGGAAAACCCAGCAATGGCAAGGGAACGCCGTCACTTGAGGGCTCTGTGATGTACGACAGCTTTAAAATCAAACTTTAACTGAGGCACTGGGTGGCTCTGTTGGTTCAAGCGGCTGCCTTCGGCTCAGGTCATGATCCCAAGGTCCTGGGATCGAGCCCTGCTTTGGGCTCCCCGCTCAGCGGAGACCCTGCTTCTCCCTCTCCCTCCACCTGCCACTCTGCCTACTCGTTCTCTCTCTCTCTCTGTGTCAAATAATAAATAAAATCTTAAAAAAAAAAAGAACTTTAATTATTTGTAATTATTCACTGTAGCAAACAGATACAAATACTATAATTTGAACTGTTGTATGGAATACTGTCTACTTCCCCAAACCTGAAAATAATGGTTTATTTCTGGCCCCGAATAACAGACTAAAGGATACCACGATGCAAATCCAGTTAAAGAGGAGCATGAATAAATAGTCTGCCGGCCTCCCATCAAAAGCTCCTAGAAACAAAAATAAGCCAAATGTCATGGTTCAGAATTTCAGAACAAAGCGACTCCTCTGTAAAGAAATACTTCAGAAAGTCATAGAGAAAGCCAACATGAGAATATTTTTAAATTCCTCCTCTCAAGCAGAAGAAAATCTTTTAAAACATCTAAAACCATGCCCTTGGGGCACCTGGCTGGCTCGGTCGGTAGAGCATACGACTCTTGATCTCGGGGTTGTGGGTTTGAGCCCCGTGTTGGGTGTAGAGATTACTTAAAAATAAAATCTTTGAAAATAAATAAAGCCATGTTCTCAATAAGGCCCTAAACTACAGTCAAGTGAGCAAGGCTATCTGTGTTCTCCTAACTGAATTCCAGTAAGGAACGCCCTTCCCCAACCCGCACAGGCTGAGAGACCCAGGGGGAGAGTCAGTGCTCCAGGCGTCTGAGATCCCAGCCCCGGAAGACCTCAACCCGTCAGCCTCTGCTTCCCTGAGACACATCTGTGATCAGTGGGTAATCCCTTCCCCCTCCACTAGACCAGAAGCTCTGATGCGAAAGGAACCACAGCTGCCTTGCCTACCCCTGTGACTCCTCCAGCAGGACTCTGCGGGGAGCATCTTACTGTTGTGTTGTTATTAGACATGCGCGCGTACACACGCACTACCACCGAGTCTGACCCTGGGCTTTCTGAGAAGATTCAATCTCCTCCTCCCCGCTTACATTCTAGCAAGGGAAAACGAGGCTGGAAGAGAGGAGGGGCGGGACCACAACCCTCCCCAGAGCCTCTGACTCTGCACTTGCACGCTACATCTGGGAGGTAGAAAGGCAAGGCCCCCTTTCCACAGATGAGGACAGAAAGTTAAACGATCAGAGTGGCATGGCTTGGTAGAAGCGGAGTGAACTCTAATTACTAGTCTAGTGCCCTTGTTATTACACCATATACCAAACTCTGTCTCAGCCCTGGAACAGATAATCAACACTGGTCTGGCTCTCCCTTCTCAGGGTGATTCCTCATGCCTTCAGTTGAAAGACTAGAAAGAGGCAGAGATAAAAAACAAATGACTGTAAGGTCACATGAGCTCGAACAGCTACCTTCCGCCTCTAGACACCCCATCGTAACAGCATGATACATAGTCAATTAAAAAGAAACCCTAACAAGTATTAGAAAGGCAGGGGGAAATATCTGTCTAAAAGATAACAAGTGGGGCACCTGTGTGGCTCAGTCGGTTAAGCATCTGCCTTTGGCTCAGGTCATGATCCCAGGGTCCTGGGATGGAGGCGGGCTCCCTGCTCAGTGGGGAGTCTGCTTCTCCCCACATCCTCTCCCTGCTCGTGCTCTCTTTCTCTCAAATAAATCTAAAAATCTTTTTAAAAAATTAAAAATGGGGTGCCTGGGTGGTTCAGTGGTTGGGTGTCTGCCTTTGGCTTGGGTCATGATCTCAGCGTCCTGGGATCGAGCCCCACATCGTGCTCCATGCTCAGCGGGGAGCCTGCTTCTCACTCTCCCTCTACCTTTCCCCACTTGTGCTCTCTTGCGCTGTCAAATAAATAAATAAAACCAAAAAAAAGTTTTTTTTTCAATTAATATAATACAACAAGCTTCTAGCAGAAGTCTTTTTTTTTTTAAGATTTTATTTATTTATTTGACAGAGAGAGATCACAAGTAGGCAGAGAGGCAGGCAGAGAGAGAGGGGGAAGCAGGCTGAGCAGAGAGCCTGATGCGGGGCTCGATCCCATGAGCCACCCAGGCACCCCAGAAGTCTCTCCTTCTTTCCCAAATTTCTTCCCTGGTGTCTCAAAGGCACACTGCAGCCCCAGTGTTGAGGATTCTTACTGGTAGGGGATCCCTATAGATCAATCAGAGCTGAAATTCGAAACACACCTCTGAATTTCAGTCATAGTCGTTCTTCTTCTGATTTGGTTTCAGCTTTGTGATTTCTGTTTTTTGTTTCATTACATTTTTTAAGCAGGCTCCCTGACCAACGTGGGGCTTAAACTCACAACCTGGAGGTCAAGTGTCACATGCTCTGGCCCTAGGCCAGGCAGGCACCTCCCTGGCTTTATGATTTCTAAGGATTCTCTGGACCGAATACTTCAACTACTGCAATCACACAAACTACAGTACTATATTATGACAAGTTCGCAACTGGAAATTGACAAACCAACTGGCCTCAAACTGCAGTCTTGCAGTTCAAATCAGAAATCTTGTAAATAAGCGGAGCTCCTGTGTACTTCAGTGAGCCAGGCAGGAAAACGTGCGGGCAGCACGCATTCTGTCAGGATGTGAACATGAGGCCATATGGCGCGGAGAAGACCGGGGATCAGCGAACCTGGGCTCCAGTCCTAGCCGTGTTACCTCGAACAGCCTAGTGACCCGCAGGGCATGTCACCACCTCTCCAGACCATTGTTTTCTTGTCTGTGAAATCTTATTTTAAAAGGACAGGTCTCGGGGTGCCTGGGTGGCTCAGTGGGTTAAAGCCTCTGCCTTCGGCTCAGGTCATGATCTCAGGGTCCTGGGATGGAGCCCCGCATCGGGTTCTCTGCTCAGGGGGGAGCCTACTTCCTCCTCTCTCTCTGCCTGCCTCTCTGCCCACTTGTGATCTCTGTCTGTCAAATAAATAAAATTTAAAAAAAAAAAAAAAGGACAGTTCTCAAAAGTTCCTCTCGACACAAACGTTCATAGCAGCCTTATTCATAACAGTGAAAAATGAAAACAAGTCAAACATCCATCAGCTGATGGATGGAGAAACAAAACGTGATAATCCCGCACAACGGAGTCTTATTTGGCAACAAAAAGGAGAGACATGCTGATACGTGGTACATGGAAGATACATGACAACCCCATGCTAAGCGAAAGAAGCTGGTCACATGGTGCGTGATTCCGTCTGTAAGAAATGTCCAAAAGAGGCAAATCCACAAAGGCGAGAGGAGATTAGTGGCTGCCTAAAAGCTTAAGGGGAAGATGAGGTTGGACAGAAATGGGGAGTGGCTGTTGATGGGTATAGAGTTTCTTCCCGTGGTGATAAAATATTCTAAAACTAACTGTAGTAATGACTGCACAACTCTGTGAACATTCACCAAATCGTACGCTTTAAGCGGGTGGAACTGGACAGCACTTGAATTACAGGTCAATAAAACTTTAAAAAATGCCTCTCTGCTCTAGAACTTCAAAGTGCTCTGTGACTGGAGAGTAGGGAAGTGGCGTAAACTTGTAAGAATTCAAGCAGACAAAAGGGATCTATGGGCTAATAATCCTGCAGACGGATCTTAAGTGTTATTCAGGTATTACAAATTCATTATATGACCTGACTAGATAGTAGGGAAGAGTAAATGGGTTCCAAGATGTCAAATAACCAAGAGAAAACAATGTACAAATAAAATGTGGTCACAGAATTATTATAATTTGTTTTATAATAGTGTTATGATTATTTTTTTAAGTCCTTATGTTTCAGAGGTGAATATTAGAGTATTTACTGATGAAATGATACCATGTCTGGCATTTGTTTCAAATAATCAGGGGTAGGGGGACAGACATGAACAGAGATTGTTCAGTGATGAGACCGTTGTTAAAAGTCAGCAGGAGTTAGGGGCACCTGGCTGGCTGAGTCCGGGGAGCGCGTGACTCTTGATCTCCAAGTCATGAGTTCGAGCCCCATGTTGGGTGTAGAGATGACTTAAATAAATACTTTAAAAAAATAAATAAAGGTGAGCAATAGTTAAAAGGGGTCTCACGTATACATGCAGACACAAACTACGACGTGAATAAACCTTGGAAACATTCTACTAAGTGAGAGAAGTCAGCCACAGAAGGACTCCTGAAATGTCTCAAATAGTCAAATCCATATGCACAGAAAGTAGCTCAGAGCTTGGCAAGTGCTTGGAGGAAGGGGGATGGGGATGCAGAGTAACTGCTTTGGGTTTTGGGGGGGTGATGAGGACATCTTGAATTAGACAGTAGTGGCCGCTGCATAACAATGCAAACAGACTAAAGACCCAGGGACTGGGACTCCTGGGTGGCTCAGAGGTGAGCCGCTGCCTGTGACTCCGGTTATGATCTCAGGGTCCTGGGATCAAGCTCCACATCGACTCCCTGCCCAGCGGGGATCCTGCTTCTCCCTCTCCCTTTGCCTCTCCCCCTGCTCATGTTCACTCTCTCTCTCAAAGAAATAAAATCTTTAAAACAAAACAAAACAGACCACAGAACTGTATAGTTTAAAATGGTCACAACTGTCATTTTCTTGTTATGTGAATTTTACCTCAATAAAAAGGAAAATAAAGGTTCATCAACCTTTCTCACTACTTTTATGTATGTTTGAAATTGTTCCATAACCAAATGTTTAAAAACCGGTCATGGGTCATCCACACTTAGAGTTTACTACTGATATAAAAACAAAATTACTCCAAGAGCTTCATCCTCAATGAAATTCTATCAAGGAGTAGAATGCGAAGCAAGTCAGCCATCAGTATCAGGCCCGACTGGGACAGGGGAGAATAAAAATCACATATTCTGGGGGCTTTAAGGACCAACCATGATGTGGTGGTGAGAATCCCACCCGTCCGTTTTGGCTGCATCCAGACACTACCCTTCCCTGAATGAGGGGATGGGCGAGGTCCCTTCCAGCAATAACAGTCCACGACCAGACACTCTGTACTGACATCATGATTTCCTTTTAAAAACACCTCATACAAATGCCAATTTAAGGAAAAATCATGTTGGACACCATATGCCCATCCTTCTACTTCCCTGCAGTTATGAGATTCACAACTCTCAAATTGACTTCGATTTAAGGGTGGTTCGGAATTCTCGATCCTGCGCTAACCGCTAGCAGGTTTATAAGTTGGCTGGAGTCAGCCAACCTTTTCAAAATCATTTAGGCTTAATGAAATTATGTTCACGTTTTGACAGCGGTATCAATTTATTCCTTCTTAGCATAAGCAACTCAGAACAGTACACAAGGTATTGTACAAAGGAAATAAGGAACAATTCACAAAGAAACTTTCAGGAAAAGATTTTTGTAAAAAAGCTTATCCATAACATCATATGGGTAGTCATATCTGATAAACTACCGTATTATTAAATCCCCGCTATAAATTTTACAGGTGAGTGATTCGATCACAGAGAACAAGGCTTTCATAGCATAAAGGAGTACTTTTCAGCCCCAACCTGGGAGACGTATATACTTCAGCCCAACTGTGCATGTGACCACATGACACATGACAGAAAGGAGATGCCAAATTTAAGTGAGAGGCACACAGCTCAGCCACGAGGGACAAGGCGTGGACAAGATGCGTAAAGGCTCCGGTCTTCTACTTTTTCACGATAAAATGGTAACTGTTACTTATGCCTCATGATGATGATGTGAGGATTAAAAATCAAGTCATCTAAGCACCTAGGACAGTCCCAGCATCAGTACGACTTACTGAGCATTTCCCATCTTTATGCCATTTCCTCAAAGGCCAACTGCCCTCAAAATTCTTCTAATACATAAACACGAACTGGTAAATTAGAAACAAATCTTAAAACGACTATGGATATCATACCTGTTTCAAGTCGTGTCGAATACTGATATAAGAAATATAAGTTGACCAAATAAAGAAATCCAGTTCCTGGGCCCACAGGGAAATAAAAGGTGGCAGTGATTGGCCTCCAAACCTGTCCAGATTAAAACAGACACAGCGGTTAGTTTCCGTAAGCCTGGTTAATTTTTTTTTTCTTAACTAAACAAAATGCACCCTTGCAAAACATTCTCCTCTGTGATGGTGGCTACCAAAGGGACACCACCAATATAATTCAAGAAAACTGAAGAAAGGCTCTCATCAGCTTCAATTGTATCAATCAGAAAAAATACTTCTAGTCAGGTTGAAAAAAATCAATCCTATAGAAGTCCACGGTCAGTCAGTACTGGGATAAGGCAGGCATTCAGTTAAGCCTGTCAAAACTGAACTGTAAAGACAATTTCCAAGAGGACAATAATAATCTCTATGCAGGAAAAAGAGTATCGTGGGATAACAAACCTTGCCCCAAATTGTCATACTCAAAAGACAGCAGTAAAATAGAAATGTTTGTATTCAAATCCCTGTGCTATTTAGGCAATATGGATATATGACTTCACGATACTAAGTTTCCCTCCCACCGCCAAAAAATATTATAGAAGGGTCTACAATAAGAAGTAAGCCTCCCTCCAAACCCGCATCTCCCAATTCCCTTTAGCAACAACAATCGGCTTCTCGTATTTCTTTCAACAAATAATGTGTTAACTACAGTTCCTCCCTTGTCATTCTCTCTTGCATCGCACAGCTCTATACCTTGTCTCATTCCCTTGAGGAAATATTTTTGCTGCCTTTATAAAAGTATCCCTTTTATGTGAATGTTCAAAATTCATTTACACTGTTACAATGCCACAATGCCTATTCTTGATTATCTTTTTTATACACGTCCGTGTAGGATAAAATCCTGTGAGTTAATCTGCTAAATTCACAGACATTTGCGTTTAATTTTGCTAGACACTGCCAAAAGCCTACAAAAATATTTAACTGACTTACGCTCTCTCCTACAATGTAGACTAATGCCTGTCTTCCCTCCACACCCTCACCATCAGGGTATTCTGTATTTACCAATTACGTTTTTTTTAAACTTTAGCATTTCCTTTCTTCATTTTCCTGTTAGATTTGCATTTCTTTATATGTTCTGGAAATTCCCCTTTCTCGCTGTTGCAAATATTTTCTGGTCTGTCATTAAATCTATGCCTTGATGGTATTCTTGCCGTATTTTGACATGGAGAAGTGTTCATTTAACGTAGGCAAATGCATCCCTCACGCATCCTGCTCACAAGCTCCTTCTCCACTCTAAGAATACGTTAGTGTCACAGTTTCACTGTGATACAGTCCCCATTCATCTCAGGAGTGAGGAAGTGATCCGACTTCTTTTTCTAGATGGTCACTCAACTCTCCCAATCCCATTTACAGAGTAACCCGTACTTTCTCCATTGACCTGAAAAGCTACTTTCATCATATATTTATATCCTTTTGTATTAAAGCCTCTAATTATATTAAACTGCTATCCTATACTGATAGGAACTGAATTCCTATACCAATATCAACTTATTTTAATTTCTAGTCTTATAGTATGTTACAATCTGGTAAAGTTACATGATTAAATAATCCCGCTCCCATTTTTCTTCCACGTGTGTCTTAATTTTCTTGGCTGGTCTCAAAACTTTATTTTCCTAAAAGAACTAGAACCAGGGGGCGCCTGGGTGGCCCAGTGGGTTGAGCCTCTGCCTTCAGCTCAGGTCATGATCTCAGGATCCTGGGATCGAGCCCCACATCTGGGCTCTCTGCTCAGCAGGGAGCCTGCTTCCCCCCTCTCTCTCTGCCTGCCTCTCTGCTTACTTGTGATCTCTCTCTCTGTCAAATAAATAAATAAAATCTTTAAAAAAAGAAAAAGAAGAGAAAAAAAGAACTAGAACTGGCATCTTTGTGATACCAGGGTGATACAACTCCCGACCAGGAAGAAGTCTTTCACAGCTTTTATAAGTTTTGGATAGACCCAACCACCAAAGCTGAATTACCTTACTGCTCGTAATATTAGCCGAGTTACCTTATTGCTTGTAATATTGGAAAACTGAGCCTCTTGGGCTAAATATACAACTCCATCTGTGAATAAAATTTTGCATCTTATTCTATTGTTTAATTCACTGGCTAGTACTCCCAGAACAATGTTAAAGTACAGTGACTGAAGTAGACGACTTTCCCAGACCACAGGAAATACCAGCATCGTGCTGGCTTTGGCCTCACTACACTAAGTACGAAAGACATGACCCCCGCATCAAGGAGTTCTCAAGTAGTGGGTTATCCAAAGAAGCAAAAGACTGATCCCAACGGAGGGGGGAAACTGGTCTCGGAAAAACAAATACAAAGTCCGAAAGGGCTGCAAGAGCACAATAAACAAACAGGCACTGCTGACAATCCGGGTGCTGCTGGAACAGAGGACATTAGCTGTGGGGGCTGGCCAGACACCAAGCTGCCCAGTTACACTCTCCAAGTGCAAGAATGTAACCCTCACAAGTTCAATTCCACCAGGAAGAAAACACGCTTTCTGGAATATCCGAAAGAGCTACTTTCCAAGAAGCCTGTATTAAACCAATAAAGCAAAACAGGTCAAAACTCATTTTGATTCGTTCACAACTTCATCATAGATAGAGTACAGTTCAAGAAAAAGAACACTGGAAGTGATCTGAGAAGGCCTAGCTGCAAAGTCATAGCTTGTGATGCTCGGACTTGCCTCAGTTGGCATCTGTAAAAGGAGAATGATCTACTAACACTCGCCCTACTTTGATTAGTGGTTAAAAAAACAATAATAATAAAATAAAAGTGTGGTCCTCTCATCATTTACATGCAATGACTCAGGAGACAGATTTTATAGTTGAAGAAACAGAATGAGAAAAGGTTAAATAATAGCTAGTAAGCGGCGGAGCTAGAATTTTATCCCAGACAGCTTGACTCCAAAGTTTATGACACAAAACCCTGATTTTTTTTTACCATGTCTCTCACCAGTGATATCATTATTACGAGGTATAATTACAATTAGGAAACGTTTTCAGTACTACTGTGCTTGTATAAGCCTGATTCTCCCTGCTTATGAAAAGCACTGGGAGCTAAGACCAGAAGCAAGCAAGCCCTGGCCTTGGCCCTTAAATAGCCCTGGGGCCTTGGAAAAGTCTAGACCTTTGCGTTGGGGCTTCATCTACCCAGTGTCGTCTGCCCTGACTCCACCTTCCTTATTCCCAGATTTTGTAAAAGGCAGGAATTAAGAAAGTGGATTTAAAAGGTCCTTTGTTTAAAAAAAAAAAAAGGTATGCGTAGGTGTATGATTATTACAAATCTCTTAGGAGACACACACTGACATGGTTTTTACAAATTCCCATTTGAAGCTACCTCCATATTCCCGTAAGTTACTCAGGGCCTCATTCTGGAAAAGAAGCCCTGGTTTTTTCCGCCTACATCTTTCACTAACACTGACGACATGACACTATTTTTAGCCACTGTGTGCACCTGTGCTTTGGAAATCAGAGTCTGTCAAAATATCTCACTCCTTTTCCCCTTTCATTAAGCTTACCCTTGAGTTACACTTGGCTTTCATTGATCTAAGAGACTTAATATTATTTTTGTATTACTTTAAAATTATAATTTAAAAACACCAGGAAAAAGCTTATCTCTTCAGAAAACCACAATATACTTCTGAAATCCCCACTGAGGTCCCCAGCTAAATCCCCTCCTTTGCTCTGATATGTAAATAGTTAGGATAAGAAAATGGCTTTTTGTTTTCAGGGCTGGGAGAGGTTGGCAGCCCAAGCACCCCGTCCTCACCGCAGCATTTTCATAAAGAAAGCTGGGCCCTCATGAGAGTTTAGGTGATTTGCCAGAGCTCCTCACTTCAAAGCAAGAAATCCACATCTTCACTGGCTTATAAGGGTTTAAGAAGGGGAGAAGGCAGTGCTCTTTAGTTACTGGTCCCAAAACTGTTGAGAGAGTGGGTTGCAGCTGTCCTTGAACTAAAAATCTCCTGAACAACCTGCTACTGAAATCACTGCAGATGCTACCCAGAGTCTAAAGTGGGGTTTTTAAAGTACCCAAAACAGAGATTTTTCCCGAAACAGTATGGACCGATTGACTTGGAGTTAAGAAATTCTACGTAAGTCACCAAACAAGAAAGAGGGGGAGCACTCCAGTGCAAATGCTGATGTTAGCTAAGTGTGGGCTTTTTTTTTGGACATCCTAGGTAGGCAAGAAAAACAAATGAAAGGCACTCAGGTTCAATTGTGGACTTTGAAAGAGCTATTAGAAGCCATCCATTCGAGAAACAAGAGTGGGGCGTGAACATGGGGAAGCAAAAAAAAGCAAAAGAAGTATGCGACCATGAAGCGAATGCTTAGTCTCTGAGATCAGAAGCTTAAGGAGAAAGATAAACTAAAACCTAAAAACAAAGATCCCAGTGCACTCAAGGAAAGAGAAGTCCCCAACATCCTTCCCGCTTATTCTTCCCATGTAACATACAGCTGGGCCCACCTTACCACACCCCAGCTTATCAACTTTCCCACTCAGGTCAAACTTCACTGGGTACAGTCATAGACGAACTGTCTGTGCGCCAAGTGTATCCCCCTAGTATAACTGAGTGTGTCATGGCTGCAGCTGAGAAACCGGAGCAAAAGTACCCAGCGGCTCTAAGGACTGCCTAGGACCCAAGATTGGAACCACTACCATGCGCACAAAAAAGGAACCTATGCAGATGACTGCTGAGCACAGGGAGTAACTCAGCACAAGTGTTACACTATGACCACAGTTCACTGGGACTTGAACAAAGGATCGGGAAGATCCCTGGAGTTCCCACCATGTACATTTCAAACCATGGACCCTTGCCTAGTACGTGAAGTAGAGAAAACGAGGCACAGGAAGCAAATGGACAAAAGCACGGAGACACAGAAGTGGAATGACTGCTTGGCCTGCACAGACATCTACCAGAAGGTTTTTCTAACATAGGGGAAAGAGATCTGTACCCACATCTGAAGCTCCAGAGGTAGGAGGTGGCTGGGCGGGGTCCTTACAGGATATGCTAAAGGGTTTGGATTTCATGGGAAGGTCAACAGGAGCTTATTAAAATTTTAATTAAGGAGCATAACAGGATCAGATTAGATATTTTAAATGATCACAAGGTAGTATAAGAATAGACAAATAGATCATTGAAATAGAATAGAAAGTCCATAAACAGACTGATATATTTATGGCAAGTTGGTGTATTATCAAAGTAGTATTTCAAATCTATGGGGAAAAGAAATTTTACTGGAAGGCCAAATAGTGTGGAATAATTTTTAGTGCGGTCAGAATCCTGATTCCACCAGTTACTATCTGTATGAGCTGGGCACAGGACATAACTTTGGTGCCTTCCTTGTTCCTTCTTTAAAAATGTGTTGTCTAATCGTCAAAACAAGCCTGATAAGAGGGGATGAAATCAAATAGTCCATGACACAATTTAAGTATTGTTCAGTAAATGTCAGTGATTATTGCATTAAAAAGAAAAAGAAGAAGCCATTCATTCTACTCATAGGTATGTACTCAACAGAAACGCACACCTTGGTGTTCACCAAGACATGTACTGGAATGGTCACAACACTACTCTTTTGGCCCGAACTGGAAACTGTCCAAAATGCCTATTACCAGTAAAATGGGTAAAGAGATGGTCATCTAGGGGCGCCTGGGTGGCTCAGTAGGTTAAAGCCTCTGCCTTCGAATCAGGTCATGATCCCGGAGTCCTGGGATCGAGCCCCGCATCGGGCTCTCTGCTCAGTAGGAAGCCTGCTTCCTCCTCTCTCTCTGCCTGCCTCTCTGTCTACTTGTGATCTCTGTCTGTCAAATAAATAAATAAAATTAAAAAAAAAAAAAGAGATGGTCATCTATGGTAATCTATCTATAATTATGTGCAACAAAATGGGTGACTCCTAGGCACTGTCACAAAGAGACCAGACACAGAAGAGTATATACTGTAAGATTTCATTTATATAAGGTGAAAAAAAAAAAAAGGCAAAAATAGTCTGTGATAGTAGTTACCCTTGGAGGGGGCAGTTATCAGAAGGGAGCTGTAGGACAGTATGGTGGGTATTGGAAATGTTCTCCTTCTTGATCTGGGTGCTGGTCATATACAGGTATTCAGTTTTTAAAAATTCAACAAGCTATAAATATATAATACATACACTTTACTACCGGTATACTAGTAATTCCATAAAAAGTTAAAGTTATAATCTAATGGGCAACCTTTAGACCACAGACCACAGCACAACTGTCTGAAGTGGACAGGGCTGTTAAGGAAAGCTTTTAAAGCTGTACATACCAAAACCCTAGCCACTGAAGCTCTAATCCAAACCTTGAGGCTACTTCTATGCTCAGTCTATAGACCAAGTTCATCTCCCTTCCAGTTATGTGCATAATAGGTCTCTCTTCCCCAGTATACTTTTTTTTTAAACTTTATTATTTAATGTATTTTTTTTAATATTTTATTTATTTATCTGACAGAGAGAGATCATAAGTAGGCAGAGAGGCAGGCAAAAAGAGAGAGGGGGAAGCAGGTTCCCTACTGAGCAGAGAGCCCAATGCCGGGCTCGATCCCAGGACCCTGAGATCACGACCCAAGCCGAAGGCAGAGGCTCAATCCTCTGAGCCACCCAGGCACCCCAACTTTATTATTTAATTCAATTAATTAATATAGAATGTATTATCAGTTTCAGAGGTAGAGCTAAGTGATTCATCAGTCTTATATAATACGCAGGGCTCATTATACCCCATGTCCCCCCTTAAGGCATTTATCCCAAAGAAACAAATGTAATGATCTGAAGGGGTACCTGCACCCCAAAGTTTATAGCAGCAATGTTCACGATAGCTAAACTCTGGAAAGAGCCCAGAAGTCCATCAACACATGGATAAAGACAATGTGGTATGATATATATAGATGTAGACAAAAGAATGAATATATATCATATATCATATTTATATATATGAATATCACTAATCTGCTAGGGTTGCTGTCATCAGGGTTAAAGGGGATAATGTAAGCAAAAGCTTGGCAAATATAAGCACGAGACCCAAATCACAGATCTCGCTGGTGCTACCTCTTACAATTCCTGAAAACGAATCATTGCAACTGAGAGTTCATCTCTTCTCATCTAAAGTCAGGATGCTTTTAAGGGGGCAAAATATGGGATAATAATCCAGCAGTTATATTTCAAGTTGAGTTACAAATTAAAATTAGAATCTTCCTGCCCACAGAGAAAAGGTAGTGATGACAGGAATTATTATTGGCTAGAAAATAAAAATGGGCACTATTTTTTAATAGATTATTTACCAGACTATTTACAGGGACTCTGCATTTTTCTATATGAATTTAACCTAACAGAGGCATGAAGCAGAGAACATACCTCAATTTGAGGATACTTGTTTTTGTTTCTAAAATGAGGATGTGGCTATATGTATATGGAATTTCTACTCTCCCATCCCTCCAAAAAGTTGTCCTTAGTGGATGAAGCACTTTATAATCAATGGAGTTAGATCAGAGTCCATACGGTATTAAACTATCCCCACTGTCAGGTAACAAAATTGAGCCTCGGAAAGGATAAGTAACTTGCCTAAGGACAGAGCACCAGTAAGGGTCTGAGCCAGGCCTGGGGAACCATGACTCAACTACTTGAAATCCCATGTTCATTCTATTTTAAGGGAAAGCAGATAACTGACTTGGAAGAAATCACCCTCAAGAATGTTTGCTAAACACTGAACTGTGTATTTTGGTAGATACTATGCGAAGGAGTTAGACGAGACAGCTCAGAACTATCTTTGACTCACTGAAGTGGAAACCGTATCCGCAGCTGTCTACCAAGTGTCTACTTGTCTCAGGATGCCTGTGGGAGCTGAATGAGCAAACACGGAAGCACCACACACACGGAGGGGGGCGACTGATTCCGTCCAAAGCAACCAGCAGCCCCGGGGGACGATCTCAGACACCTCCGGGGCTGCAAGAAATTACCACCTCTCCCCTAGTTAATCAAGGACCCAGACGAAGACATTTCATCATTATGAACTACTTGATGGATGACTGTGAAATGTGAGGGACTAGGAATTTGGGACAACAGCGTAGTGAGTCTTAACACTCCGACCCAAACTAAGAAAATAACACTTGAAATTTTGCACTTCCAAACCAACAGGCTACTCAGACGAGATCTACAGATGAGAAGAAGTGACTTTCATCCCTTCCAACGTGAATCCACAATTCTAAATCAGGTTTTTTTTTTTAAGCTGTTCAAGACTCAGCTTCTAAGGAAAAGATGAGCCTCTAACAGAAAGCACAACATGCGCTGTTTGTCACACATCTGCCTCCGAGACGCAGTTCTTCCTTCCAAGGCTTCGTTCACAAACGAGTTCCTCTAGGTGGATCTGAAAGCGACATCTGTCCAGAATGGGTAGGAGCCAGAGGAGCAGAAAGAAGATAGAGACACTGGCCTTTTCACAGGTGGATAATCAGCATGCTGTCCCTGCTCCCAGCAGCTTCTCCCCGGGCTCGGGATGAGCCCCGATAAGACAACGTGTGGGAGATGGGAAACGCATGGGAGCTGGGATGAGTGAGGGTTCTGATCATCAAGACACCGCTGTCAGTATTTACCTGGTCTCTTAGAAAGGTTTTCTTACTTCACTTATCTGCACAAGTGAGCGAGACTCTGCAAGGAGGGCCAAAGAGCCAGTTTTGACCAGATCCTTCTCACAAAAGGATTTACAACCACTGCTCCTCCTGTACACACAGTACCCAACATGCCACTCACCAGGCTCAAAGCACACGACATTCCCTAGGTCACAAATAATTACCAAAGCAAATAAATAGAAAACAGTGTGCAATTCTGCCTGCGGGCCCGAATCGTATTCCAACATCCAACTGCCTACTTAACTTCTGCATCTGGATGCCTAAGAAGGATCTCTAGACTTAACGTGGCCAACACAGAACTCTTAATCCACCAAACCCCCGCCCCAAAACCTACGCCTTCCTAAACATTTCCCATCTTGGTAAAGGGCTCCACCATCGCCTGTGGAAACAGTGACATCTCTGAGTGCTGCTGCCTTCAGCCTTCCCCCCTTCACATCCATTCAGCAGTAACCTTGGGCCGCTCAACTCCCAAATCCATCCACTTCTGTCTTCGCGGCCACCCTGGCCCAAAGCATCATCTCTCTCGCCTTCTAACTTGATTCCTGCCTCTCCCCATATCAAGTCCATCCCACAGGCAGTCAAAGCAATCTTGTCAGTCTTCTGTTCAAAATGTTCCAAAGTGGGGCGCCTGGATGGCTCAGTGGGTTAAAGCCTCTACCTCTGGCTCTGGGCATGATCCCGGGTTCCTGGAACCCGGGATCATGCCCTGCATCAGGCTCTCTACTTGGTGGGGGGCCTGCTTCCTCTTCTCTCTCTCCCTGCCTCTCTGCCTACTTTGATCTCCGTCAAATAAATAAATAAAATCTTAAAAAAAAAATTAAAAACAAAATGCTCCAAAGCCTTCCCGGTTTATTTATTACTCCTATTTATTTCAAAATAAAGTCCAAGCCACAAAGCCCTGAGCGATCCCAGTCCAGGCTACCCTTCCATCTCTGCTTTACCATACTCATCCCACATTATTTCTGTCCTCACCTACCAATCCTCATCCCTACAGCTGACTCTGGACTTAGCTAACCACTCTTTCTTCTGTTTCTAGGCCCTGCCTCTCAGCCTTCCACTTACTATTTCTTCTTCTTAGACAGTTGTCCCCAGAGCCAGATCCTCCCAAAGCTGGCTCCTTGGCATTCAGATTTCAGTTCAGATATCATCTCTGAAGCTTTTCTGAAACATTCTATCAAATGTTAAGTCACTCTCTATCACACGCCTCTCTTTCTTCATGGGAGCTCAGACTTTCTGTCCTATTCACTATTGTAGCTCCAGCGCCCAACACTAGTAAGTGCCAATTATTTCCACGCATCAACCAACATGAAAGCACATGCTATGTGCCAGGCACTATTCTGTTTAACAAAGATAGCAGTAAACAAGTCAGGGGTCTGATTCTCATGGAGCCTGATTTTCTGAAGGGATGCCGACTAACAGATGCCAACAGGTGATACGTAGCAAGTAAAATTAAGGATAAGGGAGATGGTGTGAAGGAGGAGTACTATTTTATGTAGAGCAATCCTTAAAGCCTTGGCAATAAGGCGGCAATGGGGAAGAGACTTGAAGAAGGCAAGGAAGTAATCATGGTTATCTTCCTCAGAGAAACAACATGCGCTAAGGACCTGAGGAGAGAGTTGGCTGAAGGAACAACAAGAATCCCATTGTGGAGCCTCATGAGTAAGGAAGGTGGAGAGTGGCAGGAGACGAAGTCAGAGCAGAAGTAGAGGGTCTTGTAGGCCACTGAAAAGACTTGCATTTTACCCATATGAGTTGAGAAGACATTGGAAGGTTCAGGGCAGAGGACTGACGGACTTGGTTTATATTTTAAAAGGATAACTCCAGCTGTCTAGAGAAAAGATAGAAAAGAACTGGGCTGAAA
Source organism: Meles meles (assembly GCF_922984935.1). NCBI lineage: Eukaryota > Metazoa > Chordata > Mammalia > Carnivora > Mustelidae > Meles > Meles meles. Next base: position 17,409,189 of record NC_060066.1, on the reverse strand, counting down.
TGATAATGGCTTGTAATGGAAAATGAACAGGGACCTGGATACATATCTAAAATTGAGCAAACAATTAGCTGGCAAACTGGGATGTGGGAGAAAAGTCAAAGATGATTCTATGACTACTAGTTTGAGCTCCTGTAATAATGGAATTGCTATATAATTCTAGAGCAAAGGACAAAGGGTATCCAGTTTGGGACATTTTAAAGTTGAGATGCCTATTAGTCATCTGAGTGATAAATTCCAAACTGACAGCTGGAAATCAGAAGACAGATATGGACTAAAAATATGTATATTTGTATTTGAGAGTCTTCAGTGTATAGAATGTATTTAACGCCATGGAGCTAAATGAGATCACCTACAGATGGGGAGAGTATAGAGAAAAGTTCCTATAACTGATCTCTGGGGCACATCACAACAGTTAAAGGTCAGGAAGATGAGGAACCAGGAAAAGAGTAAGAAACAGCAGTCAAGAGGGGGAAGACAATACACTGTTAACTACATGTCAATTAATGTGCTCAAATTAATGTCAGATCTTAGTATCTGACCTGCCACGGATTAATGATCTAAATCACAGACTCCAGTGAATAAGGATCATGTGGGAAACTAATACTCTCTTGCCAGAAATACTCTGGACAGTTTCCTTCATACTTAAACAAATAACTAGGCCTTCTATTTCTGGACCAATTTACTCTTTACTTAGTCCTTCATACATTCTACTACATGCCAGATACCAGGTACGGACTGGATGAAATGCAAACAACTCTTGCATCTGACTTCAAACTACTCCCACAAAGAGGGGTGTAAAAAAAAAAAAAAAAAAAAAAAACCAAACTCCATTAATACAATAAGAACTGGATGTTGAGTAAGTTGACAACCACATGGCACCCACGTGGGTGGCAGAGCAAGGTCAGAGGGCACCTGCTCTGGGTGGACCCAAGCTGCTAATCACCGGCGCCCAAAAGATTAACAACTATCACAGAATTACCTTCCCGCTGCCTCCTTCTCTGAATGCAGAGGGCGGGGAGCATAATCTTAGAAGGGCGAAATCAGTCGCTTTTTACCAGGCCAAACCCACTGCTCCAGCCATCCTGGCCATAGAGCTCCGGACCCCTTCGCCTCCACCCCGCCCCCCGACCACAGGACCCGCCCTAAACCGCTGGAGCGGTCGCACTACAAATCCCACCAGGCACCACGCGCCCGCAACATGCCGGTGTACGCTCCGCAGCCGACAGGCCTCCTGGGACCTGGAGTCTCCACTCTGTTCGTCGCTGCTCAGTACCTGGAAGCGATAGAGGAAGGCTTCGGGCCAGAGGAAGAAGTAGGCCGGGCTGATGAGACCGAGTTTGCCGACCAAGGGCACCGCGACAGTGGCGGCGAACCAATAGCGCGTGATGGCGGGGATGCTCCTGAACCAGTCCCCGATGTCCGACATCTTCGCCTTTTAAGTGGCCAGAACAGGCACAGCCGTCCCACTCCCCGCCCCTGGCCCCTCAGGACCCGGCCCGCTCCGCGAGTGGAAGGTGTCGAGGCGGAAGCCGCCCAAGCCGCGGATAAGAAGGCGGAGATGGGCGGACGTGGCGCCACCGAATTCGGACGAGCGAGGGAGCGTTCGAAGGCAAACTTCCCCTTCCGGCGGCTACGGAAGACGTTGACCAGAAGTCCCGCCGCTTAAAGGGCAAGCACGGATTTTTGCCACTGGGCTGAAAAGCTCGGCGGTCCGGGGGCGCGGCCGTGGGGGCGGGGCCATAAGGGGTGAAGACACGACTGGTGGGAAACAGTGGTTGCCAGGGGCAACGGCAAATACTCCAGCCAATGGCGAGGCTGAACGCCTGCTACTTAGTTCAAGCCGGGTTTGTAATCCAGGTGGGTCTTCTCGGGCGGTGTTGAAAAAGGAAGGAGGAAAATCACACTTCCTCGTTTGTTCTTGCATTCGACAAATGTTTGTGCGGGGCTTAGCAAGTGTGAGGTGAGTTCTAGGCACCGGGGATCCTGCATCTATCACAGCTGTCGCGGTACCTTCTCTCCTGAAGCTAACATTCTAATGAGGAGAGGCAACTGCTAAATAAGTGAATATGGTAATTTCAGCGAGTGAAAAAAGTAAGGAATATAATAAAAGACGATGATGCGGTAGAGTGGCGGGGTGGGAGCAGGGGAGTGTGGAAAAGATAGCTACTTTAGATGAGAATGGTCAGGGACAACTTCTTGGATGAGGTGACCTTTGAGCTGAACCAGCCCCCTACCCCACTACCGCCCCAGGCAAAGAACTGGGGAGTTTAACACGCCGAGAAAACAGCCGCTCCAACCAGCTTGGAATGTTGGAGGGGCTGAAAGTAGAAATGATCTTAACTATCAAGTAGGATTTTAAATTACAAGTAGATGAGAATCCGTCCTATTCTTAAAAGAATCTGAAAAAAGATAGGAAGATAGAACTTTTCCTGTTGTTTTCAGATGTAGGTCCTGCAGTTTAAGTTTGATTACACTAAAGAAAAAAAATTGATTAAGCCATTCAATAAAAACCACTAGGGACATACCTGTAGTCCAGAATTGGCTTTATTTGCTCCAGAAAGGGACACTGCACTCTAGAGGAACCTGGACCATCTCATCAATCAAAAGAGTGAGTGAAGTAAAATTTTGGTAAAATTTAAATGAAGCAGTGTTTTGATGGGTTCAAAGCAAAGCAGTGCTGTCTGTAAGTGTTAACATCAAGCCTAGGCCTGAGCTGAAAAGCAGATCCGAGGTCCTCTTTCCTTTGAAATCTCAAATTTAGGATAAATGTGGACTGTTGGGTCTGAAAAGTCCTTATCGAAAGATTTGCACCTAGATTGAAAATCGTGTGTTCGAATGACCCATATAGTTCAGATCTGGTGGGGGAGAATGGAATTTTCCATCTATACCAATAAAATTTCAAACAGCAAAGTGTGTTCAACAATGGATTATTTTATTTTTTTATTATGTTAGTCACCATACAGTACATCGTTAGTTTTTTGAACAATATATTATTTTAGAAAACATTTTTTAACACAACATCCCTGATGTCCATTAGCAAAAAAAAACAGTTTTTACACAATAAATGGGCACTAAATATTCCACAGTCTGACAAAAACATGTAACATTTGGGGACCTAATGGATATCAAGCATAGTGAATATATGAGAAAACTCATTTATACAAAGCTGGTACGAATATAAATTAGTAGAACCTTAGAAGATAATTTTGATATACAATAAAAGCCAGAGCATTGTATAAATAACATAATATTTGAAGATACTGCCTGAGATTCATTCTCTGCACCTCCCCACTACCCATTGTGTCCAAGGTACAATAAGAGAAAATGGGTTATCTAGCTTTTGTGGAAAGCTAAGGAAGGTTTCTCTGATGAAATTGTAAAAATTACAATCTCGCTGTGCCTTAGTTTCCTCATCTGTAAAATGGTAGAAGGGAGAACAATAGTACTGCATTCATAGGATTGTTGTTAATATTCAAATGAGATAAATTCATGTCTAGGCCTTAAAGGAACATCAACATTATTACTATTCTCTTTTCGAAATGTTTTACAATGAAAGTGTATCACTTTTAGAAATAGAAATCTGCATTTTCAAAACCCTATCCCCTTCCACCGTGTGATTCTAATCCAAGTTATCTGCAGACCATTCTTTGAGAACCATCAGACTAGATGGACATTCAGGATTTTCTGTTTCTCTCTGTAAAATCACCATATATTGTGATAAACTATCTGGGCAATAAAAAGGTGGTTTATTCTTAGCTATCTTAAATAGAGGACTTCCCCAATGTTCCCAAACAGCTTGCTCTAGACTTTAATTGCTTAGCTTGTAAGGAAGTCCCTGTGTTACTGTCATTAACACAAGTCATCATTTAAAAACATACAGATAATGATTAGGTAAGTTCTAGGAAACATTGTGGAAGCATGGGGGAAATAGACGCTCAGATGAATTATTGATGAGAATATACATTGGTATAGTCTCTCTGGCAAGCACTTTGGCAATACTGAAACACATTTCCAGGAATTTAAGCTTTAGATAGACTCCCAACTTTCTGTTTTCTTAAGTGCACAAGAGATTGGAAATATCTGATTATCCATCAATAAGAAACTAAACTATGGTTTATCCATATGATCAAATACTATCAACCTTTACTGGAAAACAATAACTTCCTACACCCCAAAATGGAATGATCTCTAATAATATAGCAATAAGGACCCAAGAGTTACAGTACAATGTACACACTATGCCATTACATGGTTGTATTGTACAGAAGGCATACACACGGAACAGCAGTTACCCCTGGGAAGGGAAACTCAAAGGCTGGGAGACAAGAGTAGGAAAGAGACATTTTACTGCATATTCTTTTATACCTTTTATTTTTTAAAAGATTTTATTTATTTATTTGACAGAGATCACAAGTAGGCAGAGAGGCAGGCAGAGAGAGAGGGGGAAGCAGGCTCCCTGCTGAGCTGAGAGCCCGATGTGGGGCTCGATCCCAGGACCCCGGGATCATGAGCTGAGCTGAAGACAGAGGCTTTAACCCATTGAACTACCCAGGCGCACCCTTTTATACCTTTTAAATGTCCCAACTATATGTACTACGTATTTTAAAATTAATTTTCAAAATATGTAGAAAGGAGGTTTGTTCAGAAAGGAACAGGTTCAATGTCAAAAACTTAAGAAAGATTGAAAGGTAGAAAAGATGACCTTAATTCTGTCTTTCCTGCTGTGGTGAAGTGTTTTTCCAATTGTTTCTCTAAAAAAGGGACTTTAAAAAACGAGGGGGGGGCGGGGAGTGGAGACCAACAATTATGAGCACAATATTGCCTAGCTCTGAAGCTTGGCACTGAGTGATGCTGACAGACAGACTCACAAGAGTCACACAGGAACACCATCCTAACGGATGCCTGTCACCTATGTGGCATCTTCGAGACATTCAAAGCACGTTGCAAAGATGTAATTAATCCTTATGTGAACTAGTAGGCAATTTCATTAGCCCCATCTCCCGGTAAAGCTATGGCAAGAATAATCATTTATCTGTCATGTCTGGCAGAACCGGTCCTATATTTTTAGTCATAAGTCTGGGAAGCTTTAAAGATTTTGGCACCCGGGGCTGGGGGGCAAGGCAGTTACCAAACACCATATAAAGCATTTCACATGGTTATTTTGATGTGCGGGTGTGCGCGTGTATGCATGTGCTTATGTACTAAGTAAAGTCAGCCTTCTACAACCATAAAGGAATGAATCTGGATTCCAGTCCTGCCTCTGTCCTTTGCTGACTGTATGACCTTCACTGATCCTGCGGGACCATGGGCAAGTCCCTAATAATTATAATAGTATTATCTGCTGCTACATCAAAGTTGTTTGTGTTTGTCTGTTTGAATTGAAAGGCTGCTGTTTACCAAGCTCCAGGCTTGAGATTTCCAAGCATTGTCTCCCTTAATGGATACACTAACCCCACACAGGCAGGTACAGAGTTATTAGTGTTATGGAAACTGAGAAACAGACCTCATCTAACTCATCCAAGGTCTCATAACTATGCCTGGTGATTCCAATCCAGGTCTGTCTGACCTGAGTCCATCTTTGAACCGCTCTGCCAGACTTCAGTGACAAATGTCAAAGTTCTTTATAAACTCCAAAACATCTCACACGTACTAGTTTTACTCTAGTAACTAACACAGAGGGCCAGCAAGTGGGAGGCACTCAATGTTTTGTGGACGAGTAAACCAGGCTGGCTGGACCAGAGTTTATGCAGGAAGTATTTGGGAAAAAGTAATCCCTTTCATATTCATAATTATCATTGTAATGACTAAATAATACTCTGCTAGTGCTGTAGCATGATCCTTTGACCGTTGTCCTATTTCTGATGCCCGTTTTGCAATATTAAATACAGCTTGAACATCTTCATGTGTATGTTTTATATACTAATAGCTAGCTTCTTTTTCTTTTTACTAATAATATGTGTTGAGTATTACTAATTTGACACTTTATGGGTATGGGCTTAATAAGTCTTCACAGAAACACCTCAACCTGGGGGGCACCTGGGTGGCTTAGTGGGTTAAGCCTCTGCCTTTGGCTCAGGTCATGATCTCAGGGTCCGGGGATCGAGCCCCGCATCAGGCTCTCTGCTCGGCAGGGATCCTGCCTCCCCCTCTCTTTCTGCCTGCCTCTCTGTCTACTTGTGATCTCTCTTTCCTTGTTAAATAAATAAAATCTTTAAAAAAAAAAAAAAAAGAACACCTCAACCTGGGGTGCCTGGGTGGCACAGTCAGTTAAGCATCTGACTCTTGCCTTCAGCTCAGATTAAGATCTCAGGATCCTGGGATCGAGCCCCACGTCAGGCTCTGCGCTCAGCATGGAGTCAGCTTGAGATTCTCTTTCTCTCCTCTGTCCTCTCTGCCCCTCCTGCTCTCACTGTCTCTCTCTCTAAAATAAATAAATAAAATATTAGAAAGAAAATTTCAACCGCTCGAGGTACTTTTATTCTTATCTGTAATTGAAGAAACAGCCTCAGAAAGGTGAAGTAACTTGCCACATGCTAGCAAGTGCAAACATAAGACTTAAAACCAGGTTTACGCAGAGCCGAGGTGGTACTCTTTAATTCAGCCATCCAACAAAGTGCTCTAGTCTGAATGGTTACAAACAACAGGAATTTTTTCCTCACAATTCTGAAGGCTAGAAGTTCAAGATCAGGGTACCAGCGAGGGCAGGTTCTGAATTTAAGGTCTGTTTTGAAAAGTCAGTCCAGCCCTACTGGCCCTCCCTCCCACTCCAGCCAAAACCCTCCCTCCTCTTCCCTTTTCTTTCCATCTGAAAACATTTCAGATGCCTCGAGGGAATGGCCTTCCAGAATCTTAGGACTATATATAGTTTTACAACATCAATAAATTATGTTCCATACGCACCACCAAGTATTGATTGCTTCCACCAAAAAAGAAGTTCTCAGTTTGTGACTTCTAGCTATGAGTTCCATGGGGATAAGATGTTTGTTTTGTTCGCTTCTGTCTCCCCAGTGCCTACAACTGTGCCTAGTACCTAGTGGGTGCTCAAGAAATACTTGCTGAAGGGATCAATTATTCATTTTAGAAATTGTTCCTGGCCCCCTGCCCCACTTCCCGTCAGTATCCCCCTGCCTAGGTTAGTGCTTCCCCACTTCCTCCATAACCTAGAACACCACACAAATCACCATCATTGCCCTCAGCATATTGTTTTATAATTGCTTGTGTGCATGTAGGGTAATGGTCTCATCCTCTAGAGTATAAGCTCCTTGAAGTGGAAAAACTGGCTTGTATAACTCTTCATGCAAGACTGAATAAATTTGGGGCACCTGAGTGGCTCAGTGGGTTAAGCCTCTGCCTTAAGCTCAAGTCATGATCTCAGGGTCCTGGGATTGAGCCCTGCATTGGGCTCTGTGCTCAGTAGGGAGCCTGTTTCCCTGCCCCCTCTCTGCCTGCTGCTCTGCCTATTTGTGATCTCTCTCTCTGTGTCAAAATAAAATCTTTGGGGCGCCTGGGTGGCTCAGTGAGTTAAAGTCTCTGCCTTCGGCTCAGGTTATGATCCCAGGGTCCTGGGATAAAGCCCCGCATCAGGCTCTCTGCTCAGCAGGGAGCCTGCTTCCTCCTCTCTCTCTCTCTGCCTGACTCTCTGCCTACTTGTAATCTCTGTCTGTCAAATAAATAAAAATCTTTAAAAAATAAAAAATTAATAAATAAAATCTTAAAAAAAAAAAAGACTGAATAAATTTCATGAGTGAACCCAGACCTCTCCAGCTTCAAAATATATCCCCAATCCAACCGCTTTGCAACATCTCCCCTGGGCTACCCTCCATCCCAACCTCCTATCCCTTAGCACCTGGGCTTCCTCCGCAGACTCCCGATGGGTGCCCCAGCCCCCCAGGGTGCCCTCTGCATTCTCACACAGGAGCCTAAATCAGCTCCTGCCACTCCCTTGCTCAAAGCTCCACTGAATTTTATTCTAAGTGTGATGAAAGGCTCTTCCCATGACCTTCAAGGTCCTAGAAGATCTGAACCCTGGTTACTTCTGTGACTCATTCCTCCCACGTCTCCTCTTGTCACAGCGTTTCAGCCTCATTTGAGTTCCCTGCCCTGGAAAAGCCAAGACAGCACACAGGTTTGCTGGACCCGTAGCTGGAAACATGCTTCCTCTAGAGGAGTGGTGCTGAACCCTATCAGACCAAATGGCCTCTTTTAAAACAAATATTAGCTCCCAAAATGAAAACCATCGGTCATGAATTATAGTTCCAACAGAATAACCCTAGTGTTAATTGTCATAAATGATAAAAAGGAAAATAATTTATACTACAATATGCATTCTAATATATTAATGCCCAGGCACAACTATATTAGCGGATGTAATGCAATAGTCTGGTCTTGCAGTTAGACTGAGTAATGTGACCAAAAAGCTAAAAATGCAGACAGATAACCACGTGTTGTAGTTGTAGCTCAAACATCACCACAGCCCGGCACTGGTTACACGATTATGCATAATAGATGATAACTGTTGGGAAAGTTCTGAATAAAGAAAAGACATCAAAGTTCATATGTAATAAAATAACAGTCTGACCAGATTGGACTACGTAAAAATAAAATTTATTTGCATGACAAGAAAGTCACCAAGTCAAAAGGTAAATGACAGAAATAGTTTCAAGATTTATTACAGGTAAAAGACTAATATCCCCAAATATATGAAGAACTTGTTAAAAAAAAATTGAGGGAGGAGTACCTCACTGGCTCAGTCGGTAAGGTGCGAGACACTTGATCTCCGGGTTGTGAGGTCAAGCCCCATGTTGGGTATAGAGATTATGTAAAAAAAAAAATCTTATTAAAAAATGAGAGGAAAAAAGACCAAAACCCAATAGAAAAATGGACAAAATGCACAGATAATTCACCAGAAATAGATTACCCTGAAGCATTTTAAAAGATATTCAACTTTTCTCATGATAAGAGAAATGCAACTTAAAACCATACTGAGATGCTATTTTTCACCTACCAGGTTGGCAGAAAAAAACAGTATAATCCCTCAAAAATAGAAATAAATAGACATTTACCCTTTAACATAACAATGGCAATTTTAGTAACTTACCCTGAATATCAACCTGGAAGAATAAAAAAAAAAAAAAAAACCCAACTGTAAAACAGATGCAAGGTATTTATTGTGTTTTTATAATCGCAATATATTGGAAAGGACCCAAGTGCCAACATCACAGATAGGTTGCAGACTAGTATACATTCGCACATTAGGATAATTTGGAAGAATAAGGAAGATCTCTATGGATACATACAAAGTGATTTTCAGGATACCTTAAGTGAAAAAAACACAAACTGCAAATAGTTTACATATAATATGCCGTTTTTATGTAGAACAGAGGAAATAGTACACACATATGTATTGGAAACAGTAAGTATATACACCATAAATTTACACAATGGTATGTCAAATACATTAAAATTTAAAAAACAAAACCAAATACAAAAGGACAAATACAATCATCTCAGTGAGTACAGTAGCTGCATTCTGGGACAATTTAGAGCATATTAAGTTCCTATAAATATTCTTTATGTTTCCATGTAAAACAGAATCAGGTTCGAGTTCATATATTACAAACAGGATTTTCACTTACAGGAATACATCGGAAATGTTCAAAAGTATGCAGGACCATTTTGTGCACTGTAGGATGTCTGCCTAGCCTCCCTGACCCCTTTCCTAAACTCCTGTTGCGCCCTTAGTCATTGTGATAACCCCAAACAATCATGTTAGAAGCTGAAATATGTTCCCCAAATAGATATATTAAAATCCTAAACCCCGCTACCTGTGAATGTGATTTATCTGAAAATAGTATTTGCAGGTGTAACCACGTTTAAATGAGATCATACTAGATGAGTGTGAGTCTGTCCACTGGATTAGTAATGACTTGCTATACTTACAGAAAGAGAAGATGTAGGGGGAGATGGCCGTGGGAAGACAAGGGCAGAGATTGGAGTGGCACGTGTGTAAGCCCAGGATTGCCAATCAGGACCGGGACCTAGGAGAGAAGCAGGGACCATACTCTCCCTCAGAGCCTCCAGAAGGAACCATCCCTGCCAATGCTTTGCTTCCAGACTTCTAGCCCCTGGAACTGTCAGAGAATAAATTTCACTGTTTTAAGCCAGCGCATTTGCAATACTTTGTACAGCAGCCCTGGGAAGCCGATATACATGTCTTACACAGAGCAGAGATTACGCTGTCGAAAACCTGTCTCTGTGTCTCCTTCCTGCACGGCGCCCAGTCCTCTGCTCAGACAACCCAGTCAGCAGTGCCTTCCTTGCACACCTCAACTCAGGGTCATCCTGCCCCTCCTGCCCGGCCCTTTACCCTGCTTAATGTGTCTTCACTTTGGGGTACATGGGGGTCTCTGTCGGCTGAGAGTCCTGGGATTGAGCCTGGGATCAAGTCCCGACACCCGCGTTGGGCTCCCTACTCAGCAGGGAGTCCGTTTCTCCCTCTGCCCCTCCCCCCTCACGTTGGCTCTGTCTCTCTCTCTCTCACAAATAAATAAAATCTTTTAAAAAATTATTCATTTTTCATTGCCTGACATGATTTAATTTATTTTCTCCGTCGTTGTCTGTCTTCTCAACCAGAATGTAAGTCCCGGCTAAGGGCCATTTTTGTCTCGTCCACGGCCATTCCCCATGCCCAGAACAGCCCTTGCCCACACAGGAGCACCACTGATATTTATCGAACTAGTGAATGAGGATCTCCTTTGCAGGGAGAGGGCAAGTGTCGCCTTAGTACCATGAGGAGTGGAACAGAATAGCTTACCTGGAGAAAGCAAAGAGAGATGTTAAGAACCCCTGAGAGCCAGAAGGCTTGGAGGAAAAGTAACTCAAGGTGTTTCGTGGAAGTTGGCTGTGCAAGCTCCTTTAGTCATGGGACGTTGTTGCTGATGCCGCAGATGTAATCTGAAAACATGGATATGCTTGACTGGCAAGGCTGAACTGTCTGAAGCCAGTCCAAGTAGACTGGACATGCGTTTAGAGAGCTCCGAAAGCATTTTCTCTCTTGTACATGCTGTCAAAGGCAGTAGGAAAAAATGTGTTGGCAAGAGAGAATGCAGACTATGCAGTCAGATTTGTGTGTGTGTGTCGAGTTCCACGCAGGGTCTCACAGCCCCAGCACTGTTGACACCTCGGGTCAAACATTTCTTTGTTGGTGAGGGGCTTTCCTGTAAATGGTAGGATGGTCAGCAGCATCTTTGGCACCATGAGACAGTAGCACCCGTCTTCTCGGTTATGACAATCAAAAAATGTCTGCAGACATGGCCCAATGTCCTCTGGGGTCTGGGGACAATCAAAAATGTCTGCAGACATGGTCCAATGTCCTCTGGGGTCTGGGGACAATCAAAAATGTCTGCAGACATGGTCCAATGTCCTCTGGGGTCTGGGGGCTTAACTTTTGGTTAAGAATCACTGAGTTGCATACAATGCTTGTCCAGTCTTCCTCCTTCATCTGCAACACCCCTTACCTCCCCAAGATGCACGTGCACACACACACACACACACACACACACACAGTAGGACAACCCTCCCATATCCCTTTAAAGGAGGATGTATTGCCATATGTACTCCCACTGAAAGTGCCTCTGGGATTTCCTGATGTCATCCGTGGTCAACCATCACATTAGGAATCTCCAACAAAACACATCTCTTGGGATCATGCAGGTGTGTAGTTCCCTTCTACATTGAGTCTAGACCTGCCCATGTGACTTGTTTTAGCCAATGGGACATTAGCAGGCCTGAGGGAGCCAGCAGAGGCTTGGTAAACACTTCTTCATGCAGGCCTATCCGATTAGAGCACTCCTGTCTTAGAACCCAGTGCCACGTCAAGAAACTCCAGCTAGGCTGCCAAATGAGGAGAGGCCCCATGGGCAGAGACATTGGTAGATGAGAAGCCATTTGGGATATTTAAGCCCCAGATGAGCTCCATTAGTGACCAAGGCTATAATCCTTGGAGCAGCAGGACTGTTGAGCTGAGCAGGGTCAACTCATAGAACTGTGGAATTTATGAAATCAGTTTTGTTTTAAGCCAATAAATTCTGAGGCAATTTGTTACACAGCCACAGACAACTGAAATGTTGGATATTTGAAAAAAAATCGTTTCTTTTTTTTTTTTTTGAAAAAAAATCATTTCTTAAGTATTGTACCACGTTTTACAATATCAAGGGTCTTGAGTATCTGTATCCATTGTATCTGTAGAGGGAACATACTATGTAACAGTGTTCTATTGCTGACCTCTTTCCGATGACATCCCATTGCTAGCTTGAAATTGGCCTTGAATTGTAGGAATATTTACATGCTACAAACCAGAGCTTTTTTTTGTCCAGAGGGTCAGTTGTTCCACTTACCAGCACTCACTGGTACTTTCCTTAGAAAGGCTTAAATAGCAATAATACAATATTCAGGAGTTTGTGGTGTGTTGAGAGGGAATAAATGAGATCATCACACAGATGATGAATTCCCGTCATAGCTTAGCAGAATATGCTTTGAGAATACAGAGGAAGGCAGCACCAGAGACATCCTGGGTGTGCAAATTTTTACCGGATTATTGTTTCGTGTATATCTGTAGTGCTAAGTGATGGTCATAGAGCCCTCCAAGTGATTGCTGTGTGCTACAACGCCAGTGAGAAAAGCATAATGTGGTTGCCCATTTCTTGTCTGTGGATAATAACCAGCAAAGTCCGTAACATTCTGGGTGGTCTCATAAGGGAAGATATAAAAAATAATAACAGCCATGATAACATCTAGCGTTCATTGAGGACGTCGCTTGCCAATGCTGTTCTAAGCTGTTCACAATTCTATGGGCTTGCTCCTATCGTAATCCCGATTTTACAGATGACGAAATCAAAGCACAGAGAAGTTAAATGCTATGCCCAAGGTTAGCATACTGGAGCCAATGGACTTAGGCAACATACTTAGGCGGAGAATAGGTCGGACTATGCAAAATTAAGACTCTCTGTTCACGGTACACATGAGTTAGAGATTTTAATTTTATGCAAAATTCAAATTACTCAGTCCCATGGGACATAGCCCCATCATTCTCTGACTCCAGATAGGATAGGCCACTATGGGCAGAGCAACACCCTTTTTGTTCTAGGGGTGAAAGAGGCAATCCCATCGTGCATATTCTATCTTACCTTTCCCTTTCCTCGTGCGGAAAGTTGCTTGCGGTATTTTTTAAAGTCATCAATATAACGACAACAAAAATACTTGGGTAAAAGGGAGAAGGGAGGGACGAGTAAGTGCAGAACAGAGGATTTTTAGGGCAATGAAAATACTCTGTATGATATTCTAATGTCCACATCCATAGAATGTACAACACCAGGAGAGAAACATACATCCCAGGGGCTCTGGGAAATAATGTTGTGTCCATGTAGGTTCATCAGCTGGAACAGAGGTGTCCCTCTCTGGTAGGGGCAGGAGATATATGGGAAAATCTGTTTACCTTTCTCTTAATTTCTCTGTGAACTTAAAACTGTTCTAAAAAATTTCTTTTAGAAAAATTACTTGGGGAGGCACCTGGGTGGCTCAGTTGGTTAAGCATCTGCCTTTGGCTCTGGTCGTAATCCCAGGGTCCTGGGATGGAGCCCCTGAGCCGGGCTCCCTGCTCAGCGGGGCGTCTGCTTCTCCCCCTCCCGCTGCCCCTCTGCCCACCCCCAGCCCCGCTCATGCTCTCTCTCTCTCTCTCTCAAATACATAAATAAAATCTTTAAATAATTACTTGGGAAAGATGGTTTTTACTGTTGAGTAAGGCCACCAAAAAATCAGAAGAGACTGCAGAGCCTGGTCTGTTAGGGGCAGATTTCTTGCGGGTCACCCTCACTGGGCTGTCACACACGGCCCAGAGTGTGCCCTGGAGGAAGAAGGCCACACTGTCCTCGAACCCTTCAATGCACAATAAACGCTTTGTCCAGTTCGCCTACCCTCCCTTACACAATTCGAGTTATTTTACTCACAGTTTACTGGCATCCTGTCACATGTGATTGATAGCCTGTCCTCTGAGCCCGCAAATGTCATTAGGAGCCTGTGAATCAAGATTAGTTATTCAACTCTGGGGGACGTACTCCCCACACTCTGACCCTGCGATCCTCTGCGCAGGGAAACCTTGGGGACAGGCTACCACCGGCAGATTTAAGCTTCCAATAGAACCTTCCCACGCTGCCTTTGACTAGTGCCTACCCTACCGCACTCAGACATGAATGTCTCTGGCATATAGTCTGCATATAATTTTTTAAAACCCAACTGCCAGGGCGCTTGGGTGGCTCAGTGGGTTAAGCTGCTGCCTTCAGCTCAGGTTATGATCTCGGGGTCCTGGGATCGAGTCCCACATCGGGCTCCCTGCTCAGCAGGGAGACTGCTTCCCTCTCTCTCTCTCTGCCTGCCTCTCTATCTACTTGTCTATTTATTTGTCTCTGTCAAATAAATAAATAAATAAATAAATATTAAAAAAAAAACACTAACCTGGTGATTGAAGTTTCTTTAAAAAAATAAATAAATAAAACCCAACTGCCAACAATAGAGGGATGATAAAATTACGCCCCATCCGTAAGAAGAGATAGGATGCGGTTGGGACTAAGACAGAGGGTGGCTACGGGCTGTCTTTCTTAGTGCAGTTGTGGACATGGTCCGGGTCAAGACACACCCTCCTCCTCTCCCGCCCACGTGAAACGGCTGTAAAGACTGGAAAGTTAGGGTGCCTGGGTGGCTCAGTGGTTTAAGCCGCTGCCTTCGGCTCAGGTCATGATCTCAGGGTCCTGGGATCGAGTCCCACGTCAAGCTCTCTGCTCTGAAGGGAGCCTGCTTCCCTCTCACTCTCTCTGCCTGCCTCTCTGCCTACTTGTGATCTCTCTCTGATAAATAAATAAAATCTTTAAAAAAAAAAAAAAAAGACTGGAAAGTTGCAGCCACGGCCCATTCTGTCATGGAATAGGGAGCTTCGCTCTCTGGTCTCCTCCTTCCTTCAGCCTGCCCGAGGCCTTTTAGAAACCGCAGTCTATGCCAGCGGTGGGAATGATCATTGCATGTGGGGAGGATCTTGTCGCCTGTCAAAATCAACATGACATTTCCCCCTCCGCTTTGGTACTGTGCCATTCCAGCTGTGGTCGCCACATCCTTTTGATGACTCAGGAAACACTGCCCTCGGTTGCTTTCATGTATGTTTTATGAGAACACCTAGACATGAATATTTATTGAAGTAACTTGGAGCATGTCTCTTTGATTTTCTTTTTCTCTTCTGAGTCGGGTTGAAAGGGTGGGGGAGGGGCGCTGTGTCATAGTTCACCTGTAATGGGCCTTGCCTTATCCCCCCTCCCCTTCTCTACCACGCTGAATAGCTGAGTCATCTAGGAAATGGAAAACATGGCCTGGGTTTGCATCAGTTAGCAGCGTAACACCCGTTTCTGTTTCACTGATGAAACACGACTCTTTCCTTTGCAATGTCAGCTTTCCTACAGGATACGTCAGGGCACCCCTGTCATCGCAACTCTTGCCTGTTGGGATTCCTTTTATGGTGACTGTCTCAAGTGCAACAACAGCTCCCACCCTCCTCCTGCCTCAAGCCTCAAACTCTTTTAAGTCATCTTTCTCCTGCGGTCAGAGGGATGTGTCTAGAAACCACAAGTTTCCCTAGAACCTTTTTTAGGATAAGATCCAAACTCCTTAGAATGGCAGTCTGGGTCTTTTATATTCTAACTTTGACATATGTCTCACTCTTTACCATTCATCCACATAATAATAGTACTTGCTGTTGTTATTATTTTTGAGGGTTTTCTAGGTGCTGAACCCTTTACCTGAGTAATATCTCCTTGTGCAGCCTGTGCTTTAATTACGCTAAGCATTTCTAGTTTCTAGAAGGGTCCGCGTTATTTCACAAGTGCCCTTGTCTTTCTTCAGATGCTGTTTCCCTCCCTAACGTCTTTGCCTCTAAACCCCTATTCATCTTTCCAGACTCAGCTCATGTATCACCATCTTGAAGCCTTCTCTGATTCTTTTTTCTTCCAATTACATCTATTTTAGAAACAGAAAGCAATGTTTTAGCTCAAATAACCAGATAGGAAGGACAGGAGTCCAGGAAAGCTTCTGGGACATTTAGAGCAAGAGACATAAATGCTGCAGGAATAGAATGTTCTTTTACTATCTCTCCTTTTTTTTCTCCTCCCAAAGCTACCAGTCTTTGCTACCAGAGACTTGGGGGCACTCAGTCTCAACTTCAAAAATCCCAAAACAGGGGTGCCTGGGTGGCTCAGTGGGTTAAGCCTCTGCCTTTGGCTCAGGTCATGATCTCAGGATCCTGGGATGGAGTCCCACATCGGACTCTCTGCTCTGCGGAGAGCCTGCTTTCCCCCCTCTCTCTGCCTGCCTCCCTGCCTACTTATGATTTCTCTGTGTGTGTCAAATAAATAAATAAAATCTTTTTTTTTAATCCCCCCAAAATCTCTGATTGGCTCAGCAGAGTCAGACCCCACCCCTGAGCCAATCATTTGACCAGTGAGGTGTGGGCTGGAAGCATTTCCCAGAAGTGTGTGTAACAGTGCAGGGGCGGGGAAGTGTTGAGGAGATAGGGGGTCGGGGTAGGGACAGTGGTAGACAGGCAAGATTATCCCTGTCTACTGTCTAACCATACCCTCCCCCAGCCCCACTTGACTCAGTGCTTTATTTTTTTTTTTAAGTGCTCTGAACATCTTTGTTTACCAACACTCCTTTTAATGTGTAAATAAACCCTTTTTCCAAGGAGATAAAACAGAATCTTGTTACAAAAGTTCCCAGAGATTTTTAACCCATGTTCGCAATAAATTATTTTCTGGTCCAGGAGATAGGTCTTCTGGAAGAATTCAGAACCACACCAATCTGGTGCAGGAACAGCAGAGTGAGATAATGGAGCCAGAGAGGTCTACATTTGTTTTATTTTATGTTGTTATTTATTTATTTATTTAATTTTTAGTAATCTCTACACCCAGTCTGAGGCTCGAACTCACAACCCTGAGATCGAGAATGACAATCTGTTCCGACTGAGCCAGCCAGGCGCCCCAACATTTGACTCTGGCCTCAATAGTTGCATGACCTTAGACAAGTAAACAAGTATGCCAAACCTTGTTTCCTCATTTGTAAAATGGGCACAACATTACTATTAGACAGGATGGACTCCCTCATGCTGCAGTAACGGGGTGGGGGGCGTCCCGAATGTGTGAGCAATAATGTTCATGGTTGAATGGCACAGAGTTTTGGTGTCTGCATTTTCAGAATAATATTGCGGCTGCTGGTAACTGACTCAGTAAGACTGCACTTCCTGGCCCCTTGTGTTTGGATGGAGCCGTGGTTCTGGTGGTGAATTGGGAATAAAAATTATAGTGACATTTCTGGGCTCTAGAGCGTTTAATTGCTGGTATGAGACCCTTTAGAACTCTCTTCCCCCTGGACAGCAACCCAAAACTTTTGAAATGTTGGCTACTCTGTCAACCCCGTTTCCCTAGAGACTAATAGGAATGACACACGATGTTGAGTTGTTTTAAGCCACCGAGTTTTGGAGTCGTTAGTGATTGTGGCATAACTTCGTCTAACCGAACGGAACGAGGGGAGAAAGGGTATTTGAAGAAATTCGTTAAAGGCCATCAGTTGCTTTCTACTTGGTGCTCTTTGAGAGATTGCAGTAAATATTTGAATTTTATTTTCAGTTGTCTTTGGTTATCATACTGGTTTGATTGGCTTGCTCGCTCCTTGACTGGCATAGGTTTGGGGGTGTTGGAGAACTGGGTGCCAGGGGATAGCTGCCCTTTACCTTCTAAATATCTTGGGATTTTTTTTTTCCCAAAAAGAAAGGGTTTTCAGATGTTAAGCAATCCAAATGTCCACTAAATGCCCTCTAGCAAAGTCGGCAAAGTGAAAGTGCTTCTTCTCTCTTCAGATGATAGATTATCATCGCAAAAAAGGAGTCATTCTGCCGTGGTAGAAGGGGGATAAGCAAGAAGGCAAGGAGAAAGGACTTTGCCAAACAACTCCCTAAAATCCCTTGGATACACTTAACTTTCTGTCCACTCTGAGGATGTATTTGAAATATATATAAAGAAGAAACCAGGAGGAAATCTTTGTGACCTTGGATTAGGTAAAGATTTCTTAGATATGACACCAAATACACAATTCACAAAAGAAAACAGTGTTGGGTTGATCTTCATCAACATTAATAGACCTACTCATTGAAAGATATTGCTAAAGGAATGAAAAAACAAGACACAAACGGGAAGGAAATATATGCAAAGTGCATATATGATTAAGGGCTTAGATCCAGAATATGTAAAGAACTCTCAAAACTCAATAAGAAAAAAACAGCCCAATTAAACACGGGATAAAATATATGAACAGATACTTCACCCAAGATACATGCAGAAAACAAACAATCACATGAAAAGATGCTGAACATGTCATTTGTCATTCAGGAAAGGGCAGTTAAAATCACTGTGGAGTACCACAACACTCCTAGTATGGCTGCAACCACAATGACTCATCATAGATAGGGAGCATCTGGAACTATCCTACACAGTTGGTGGGTTGCAAAATGACACAACTACTCTGAAAACATCTGACACGTCCTTAAAAAGTTAAGTCTCTACCTACCTCATATGGCCCGGCCATTCCCCTTCTAAGAATTTACCCAACAGAACTGAAAACAAATGTTTGCGCAAAGACTCGTGCTGGAATGGTCATAACATCTGTCTTTGTAATCACCCCAAACTGGAAACAATCCAAATGTTCGTCAAAGGTGAATGGATACATTAATTGTGGTGTTTCAATACCATGGAATGCCAATCAACGACAAGAATCTGTGAACTGCTGGGGCGCCTGCCTGGCCCAGTGGGTTAAGCCTCTGCCTTCCACTCAGGTCATGATCCCAGGGTCCTGGGATCCAGCCCTGCATCAGGTTCTTAGCTCAGCAGGGAGCCTGCTTCCCCCGCCCTCTCTCTGCCTACTTGTGGTCTCTGTCAAATAAATAAATAAAGAGGGGCGCCTGGGTGGCTCAGTGGGTTAAGCCTCTGCCTTCAGCTTGGGTCATGGTCTCAGGGTTCTGGGATGGAGCCCCGTATCGGGCTCTCTGCTCGGCAGGGAGCCTGCTTCTGCCTGTCTCTCTGCCTACTTGTGATCTCCCTCTGTCAAATAAATAAATAAATTCTTTAAAAAAAAAAGAAAGAAAGAAAAATTTTTTTTAAAGAACATGTGAACTGTTGATATACCCAACAACATAGTTATTCTCAAAATAATTACGCTGAATGAAAGTAGCCAGCCCCCCCCCCCCGCAAAAAAGAGTACATAGTTTAGGACCTATTTAATATAAATTTCTAGAAAATATTCACTACAAGACAGAAAGCGGATTAACGGTTGCCTGCAGGCAAGATGTGGTGGGGATAGAAAGAGACTGAATTGCAAACAGGCAGGAGGAAACTTTTAGGGGTGATGGATATGTTCATTATCTTGATTATGATGATAGCTTTGCAAGGGCATATTTATGTCAAGTCATAAAATTTTACAATTTAAATACATGCCGTTTATTGAATATCAATTATACCTCAGTTAGGCTGAAAAAATGTATTTATAGGATTCATCAGTTATTGACTGAGTAGTGATTCATGAAAGAACTAGCAAATGGTCTACCAACTTGGGTTATAAACATTGGGAAATTATAATAAATAGAAGGCTGACAGCCTTTAGAGGCATGTCTCGTCATTCACCAGCCTGACCTTCAGATATGGCCCAGATTCAATCCAAAGATAAGCGCAAAGTGGGCGTCCAGAAGATCTGTAACATGGAAAACTCTTCAGCACGTACCTCAAGTTGGATAGGATAGTCACATGGGCTGTGACAGCCCACACAAGCTGAACTGCAGGCAGGTTAAACCAAAGTAGTTAAGGAAATCATTCAGCATGTTTGTCTCTGCTACCGATAAAAATGTTGGTTACCTACATGGGATAGAAATGTGAGAAATAACCTGTGTTTCAAGTTAAGGGCCCATAAGCTTAATACCCTAAGTTTCCCCACAAAAAATGCAAACATTCACGTGCACAATTTATTATAATCTCAAATCATATAAATAAAAATGAGGAATGTGATTTTCTTCTGCAATAGGTTATTAAAAGTTGTGTGGTCTCTCAGAGCCACCCCTTGTTAACAATACGAAATATAAAATCTGCATTGGTCAATTTTTGTGAGAGTTTTGCTTTTTTGGTAGAGTTTGAGCATTTCAAATATCATGGCCTTATAATTTTGTAAAAACTTATTTTTCTGGTGTAGAAAACACCGAGACCGGGAATGAAAAGACTAAAAATCTAATCATGGCTCTCTTACTAACTCAATTCCTTGTCTGCAAAATGGGGGCAGAAGAAGTACCTACCTGCAGTAGGTTGAACACTGGCCCCCAAATATATATATCCACAACCTAATCCCCAGAACATGTGAATGTTGCCTTATTTAGAAAACAAGCCTTTGCAGGTGTAATTAAGAACTTCGGAATGAGGAGATCATCTTGGATTACCCAGGTGAACCTTAAGTCCAACAACAGGTGTTCTCATAAAAGAAAAGCAAGAGAGATTGGAAATAATGCAGAGATGGAGGCAGAGAGTGGAGGGCTGGAAGGGAATGATGTGGTCACAAGTCAAGGAAGTCACCAGCTGGAAAAGGCAAGGAATGGAATCTTCCCTAGAGCCTCTGGAGGGAGCCGCTGGGCCAACACCTTGATTTCTGATTCTGGCCTCCAGAATATGAGAATGACTTTTTTTTTTTTTTTAACCAAGTTTGTGGTCATTCATTTCTGCAACCTCAAGAATCCAATGTACTGCCTCACAGAGCACAGAAAATGAGAATAATAGTACTACCAACATTGTAGGTTTGCTATGAGGAGTAAATGGATTAATATTCATAAAGCACTTAGAAGAACGCTTGATACTGGCAGGCACGAGAGAAGGGCTAAGTGAATATTTACAAAAAGGAACTCTGATGTCCCCGCCACTGGTTGTTGATGACATTGCTTTTCTGGTCCATGACTGGTGAACTAGACACCATGTAACCGGCGCCTCTTGTTACATTACAACTGAAAAAGGAATTGCTATGGTGAAAAGGACAAGAATGGACTCTGTAGAGGTTCTTTTAAGCCCGGACCCTCCATAAAAAGGAACATTTCAATTCTCAAAGCATTTGCATCTTTCTCTATTAGTGGTCTCTACGACCCCTTAATCCCTAAACGCAACGTAGAAAGGAACGCAGCGGCCACAGGAGAAAACCACTTTTATGGCCTGGGTGGGGAACCTAAAACCCCGCGAGGCCCCAAGAGTGCAGAATTCTCAAGCGGATTGCCAAAGACCCGTGCCACCTGCAGAAAACTACCATTCCCAGAAGGCTTTGGGCCCCGGGCTTGGGGGTGGACCCCTAAAAGGGGCGTAGTCTAAGAGAGGGTTGTTGGCCTGTTCCATTGTCCAGGGTTGCAGGGGTTGCCTGGGCGGAGTTGGGAGGAAAACCGCCTTCCTATTGGCTGTGAATAGAAAGATCGGCGTCCCGCGCGCGGATGTCGGGTCGCGGGGATCCCGGACGCTGGGGCGGGAGCTCAAATCTCCCGGGTCGGGAGCTTAAATTTCCCGGGCGGGGAGCGCGGGGCTTGCCGGGAAGGCGCCCGGTCGGTTGCGCGCCCGGTGGCTGTGGCGGCGACGGCGGCCGCGGGTGGCCTTCGCCATGCAGAGCACAGACCTGGGCAACAAGGAGAGCGGCAAGCTATGGCACCGCAAGCCCTCCCCGGCCGCTCGGGACGGGTAAAGGCGGCGGGCTGCGGAGGGGCCTGGAGGCCGGCGAGGGGCGGCTCTGCGTCCTTGCAGAGGCGTTGGAGGCGCTGTTGGGGAGGATCTCGGGGAGGAGTGCAAGGGGCCGGAGGTCAGGGGTGGGAGGGTCGGGCTCTGCCCCTGATCCCTGGCCGGGATCCCTGGCCCGGATGACCTCTTGAAAGGCAGGTAGCCTTAGTCCTGCCTCGCTCCGGCCGCCGAGGTCGTCGGGGAACCCTTCCTGGTCATGGGGCTGGGGTCGGCGAGGTGCTCGAGAGGATGGGTACCAGGGTTCTGCCTGCCTGAATTATCGTAGCAGCCCCGTAGCATTCCCGGCGCACAGTAGATGTTCAGTAACTATTTTTAACGATTGCACCTGGAAAAGAGCTCAGGAAGAACGATGCAGGGAAAGGGGAAAGGTGCAGGTCGACCCCTTCCAAATGCTGCAACTTACCCATCTTAAGTCATCGTTTATATTCAGACAAGCATACATTCATTAGCTGTTAGTTGAGCTTATACTCTGTGCCGAGCTTCTAAGCTCTGGGGGACAGCAGTGGAACAAAACAAACTTTTGGTTTTGTCTAGTTTACACGTTAGTGTGTATGGCAGTGACCACGGAGCTACATTGTACAGTGCAAGGTGGTTAGCGCTGCTGCTGCTGGTGGTGTTTGTTTTTTAAGTAGATTTTTTTTTTTTTAGGACAGTTTTAGGTTCACAGCCAAATTGATAGGGACAGATTTCCTATATACCCCTGCCCTTACATATGCTTAGCCTCCCCATTATCAGTATTACCCATCACAGAGGTGTTTTAATTGCAGCTGATGAGTCTGCATTGGGACAGCATTATCACCCGAAGTCTACAGTCATGCTAGGGTCCATTTTGGGTTGTATGTTCTATGGGTTTGGGCAAATGTACAATGACATGTATATAGCACTGTACTATCATACAAAGTATTTTCACAGCCCTAGAAGTTCTCTGTGCTCTGTCTGTTTTTCCCTCCCTCCCCAGCCTCTTCTTTTCATTCTGGACCCGGAAGCTGACCTGTTAGAGTCTTAGCCACTCAAGACTTTAATGGAAACCTTTGCCCCAAGTGGTACCATCTTGGTTCCAGTTGCTGCACACAGACTGATGCCATTGCTTTTAATTTCCTAAGATTCTGTGGCCTTTGCTGCACCACTTGAATTCATGTTTTTATTCCTGGTAATTTTTCTGTTGGTCCTTTGGTGGCTTCTCAACAAATCAGCAGACTTCACGTGCCAACTCTGCTTGCTTGAACCACCGTGTGGGGCATTGTACTAAGAGCTTGTTTGAGTTCTGGTTGCTGTCAGCTCCCTAGCAATGCTGCTGTCCCATCAACTGTATCAAATAAAAATTTTTGGTTAGGGATTCTTCCGTAGGGATTTTCATTTCCAAACTTGGAAGTTTATGTAAATATTACCCTAACTTCTGACGCTCTCTAAATGTTCTACAAGTTATTGCCAACACACAGTAATTCTGTTTCTTGCTGTTATGACAAATCGAAGAAAGGAAAGAAACAATTTTATGCAAACGTTATTTGCTTCCACTAAACCATAGCTTTCTTTTTGTTCATCAAAACCCACTGTTACGGTCTCAAGAGAGGCAAGGGGCAGAGACTGAGTTGAAGTCAATGTCCAGTTACTATTCTGTGACCTTAGGCAAGTTAATCACCAAGACTGTAGGTGAAGATAATCGTTCCTACCAGACATGGTCCTTTTAGGGCATTTTAAAGACTTTAAAACAGTGTCTCATGCATCTTGGTGTTCAGTAAATACTTGATTTTTAATTATGTTTAAGGACTGAGGAACTGTCAGGCAACCTGTGAGCAATTGAAAGGCAGTTCTGGAATAAATGTTGGTGAAGACAGTTCTAAAATAAATGTTGGTATGTGTGCGTTATGTGAAATCAGAGGGGTGGGATGTTGCTATTAATTGTGATTATTATCTAGATGGTAGAGTTATAATCAGTTTCATTTATTAGTGTTTTTCTGTTCTTTCCTTATTTTGAACAATGATCATATAATTTTGTAACCCACACACATAGTAAATGTTATAGAAAACCCAAGGGAAGAGTAGTTCACTCTGTCTGATTTTAATTGCCTGGGAACATTGATATTATTACTCATTTCACTATATTTATTCTCACCCTCTCCCCTTTGGGGATGTCAGAGGAAAACCAGAGCTTGGCAGTAGTTGAAGTAGTAAAAACAGATTTTATTCCTCTGTTGCAGTAGAGGAAAGGAGACTTCAGTATAGAACTGGGCTCAGCTCTGGCTGCAGGCTGGGTGAGTGGGGATGTACTGCCAAGCAGCATGGGGAGAGGCAGTAGATGGAAAATCACTAAGAGGAAACATCTAGGTTAAGGGAGTTCTGGATAAACCAGACTAAAAGAGATTCTTGAAGAAGACAAGCCAGGGTGACTGGATGTCATCTGGGAGACGGTGGAGAATGAGAAACTGATCAGTTACCACGGATGATCAGGGGTTCTAATTAAACAGACTGAACAGGGTTTGTGCTAAAATTAGATTTTACAAGGAAGCACACAGATGGAGAAGTGCCCCTGAGAAGGTTCAGGAGCCAGACTAAAGCTTTGGTCAAGCAAAGAATCTTTGTCCAGGACTTGATAAACATGAAGTATCATAAGAATTTTGCTGTTTCACCCAGTGAAAAGTTTATGTTTAAACTGAAGAAAATGTTTAATACATTTAATTCAATTTAGTATTTTTTAATGACTAAGATTTGAGTTCAGAAACTCACAAAAGGTCAATTAAGATAAAAATGTTCATGATTAGAAAACTATTGTTGCAACAAAGAAGGGGATTATTCTGGTCTTTGTGACCTGAATAGGCACATGTAAACTATTTGAAGAAGTTATTCATCCTGTGCTCCAAGTTTTGTAACAGGTTTCTTTTCAACAGATACGTGGTACATGATCTTTAAAAAAAAAAAAAAAAAAATAGTGCCTTTAGACCAATATAGCCAAAAATAAAACCCATGTACACTTAGTTCACTTTGGAACACTTTATATTACAGAATTTCATTAAGGTTTCTTAAAATTAAGATATTGAATTGAAATTTTTCTTACATGCCGTGGCTTGTGGTTTACATAAAACTACTTTTCACTTATTACATCATTGTTTTTAGTGTTTGTTGCTTCATGTAGCAATTTGATTC
This sequence comes from Meles meles, assembly GCF_922984935.1. NCBI lineage: Eukaryota > Metazoa > Chordata > Mammalia > Carnivora > Mustelidae > Meles > Meles meles. The sequence goes on along the minus strand of NC_060066.1, from coordinate 17,384,161 downwards.
AATCAAAAATACATTCTCATATCTTATTATTGTCTATCACTTAATCACAGTTTACGAATCTTTTCATATGTGTGCTTGTGGTTTTTTTTTTAAGATTTTAAATTTTATTTATTTGACAGAGAGAAAGAGATCACAAGTAGGCAGAGAGGCAGGCAGAGGGGGATGGGGAAGCAGGCTCCCTGCTGAGCAGAGAGCCAGATGCCGGGCTCAATCCCAGAACCCTGATATCAGGACCTGAGCCGAGGGCAGAGGCTTAACCACTTAGCCACCCAGGCACCCCTGTGCTTGTGTTTTTTAATATCTGTCTTCACCACGAAACTGAAAGCTCCCTGAGAACAGGGCCTGTGTCCATCCGTTACTTTCAGGTCCTAGCTTCTTCAGCATCTGACACATAGTGGGTTTTCGAGTATTTGACGAATCTGTGTGCACAGTAGCCACTTGGATAATAACTTTCTCCATGGCTTCCAGAAATCACTAGGATGGCTTCTAGGAGAGTAGCAGGAGAAGGAGGAATGGGTAGGCAGGAAACTTCAAAATTAGTGAAGTTACTGTAAAAGCCGTGTTTTTCGTGAGTAATGCTTGATGTAGAATTAAGTATGTTGTTTGTTTGTTTGCTTCTGACAGGATTATCGTGAACATCATTCACAGCTCTTCTGACTACCTTCCCAAAGTCTTGCGATTTTTGAATATGGCTTTTGATAGCTCAGGTGATTGCTTAATTGCTGGGGACCATCAAGGAAATATCTATGTTTTTGACGTGTATGGAAACAGGTGAGCAGACTCCTTTGATACAGATCATATTTAACAAGTCATTTACTGCCAATTTTAGTACCTCCTATTAATTATTCATTCAGCAGGATTCATCAAGTTCTTACTATATTTCAGGTACCTTGTAAAACCCTGTCATAAACGCTGACGGAAGAAAGTGGGAAAGCATAGAAAATATGGTTAGATTTTTTTTTCTTAGAGAATTCAAGTTTCCAGTTTGCACAATATCTCTAGTAGCTTGTTATTTAAATTTAAAAATTTACTATTGCTCACTTAGCAACATCTGGTACTTTATCGGGCCATTTAGAAAGAGCATAATTTCCTTTGTACATTATTGTCACAGTTTACGCATCTTGACAGTTTTAGAGAATTGATCCACACTCGTCTGCCTCCTCTTCCTTTGCTCAGCAGTTTGGTACAGAAGCAGTGAGGTGGGATTGACGGAGGGAGTCCTGCCTGTGGTGGGTGGGTGGGTGGGAGAACGAAGTCCGCCAGGCCGGAGTCAGAAGGTGTCTGTGTGGGGGATGGGGCAATCATGGGAAAGACCGGAGGCTTCGATCAAGTGAGTAAATATGTTGAAGATAATGGGGGCCAGGGATCTAACAACGGGAAAGGGGAGTTGCAGATCTGGAAAGGCAGAGAACAAAAACAAACCTGGGGGTATTGGATTGGAATGGGATATATCTGTGCGCACGGCCTGATTTGAATATATTGACATAGAGGTAAATAGAAGCGTGTGAGTGAGTGAGTGCATTATAGGTACATATGTTTCCTAGCTTTGTCCACTTACAGGACCTGGGAACAACAGCCCCCCAGTAGCAATGAATACATTCATTGCCCTATTCTGTTCTAAACACCACACTCTGCTAACAGTAATCAGGGATCCTTGCAGAAACGGCCAGTTTCAAGATGGAGACAGGTGAGCCTGGAACAGTTTGTAGCCAGAAAGGAGGAATTACTTTAAAAAAGAGTGTCCAAAGGACATAAAGGTCAGCTTAAAAGCTCTCCTTCTTATCATATTGGAGACACCTTGAGTATCAAAATAAATAATGATAGTAAGGGGTCATAACCCATTGCGTAAAATAGAAATCTAGAACTTCATTCTGTCATCAAACGGTTCAATGAGAAGGGATACTCGCACAGTCACAAAGCAGCTCCCCCCAAAATACTGATTAATTATAGAGGGGGAAAGATTAATTTTGCAGTGAAGAAGTTGAGAAAATACTACTTATCAAACGATGACACAGGTAGCGGGACAGATCAAAATTCGTGTGCCCCCGACAGCGGTGGAAACAGCAGACTGTCCCTTCTGTGGTATTCCGGCCAGGGACATGGCCCCTGGATCCAGGCAGTGGAATCATCAGACGGACAGAGCTAAATTAAGGGATTGTGTAACAAGATGGCTCGTCATCCTCCCAAGGGTCAAGGTCATGAATGTTGTAGAAAAACCAGAAGAATTATTCCAATCCGAGAGCCATGACAAGTAAAGGCATGCATCTGGGCTGATCCCGAAGGACATTCTTGGGGACAAGTGGCACAACTGAACGGGGTCTGAGGATTAGGTGGCGTTAATATATCAGTGGGATTTCCTGATCTTGATAGTTGTAATTATATGGGAGAATTTTCTTGTTTGTAGGAATCCTGATCTCGCTAACTTACCCTCAAATAGATCAGGAAGAGAAGGGGTCATATGTAATTACTTTCTCTGTGATTTATTAGATATCTGTTAATCATTGTTTCTGCTCTTTACCAAAAAAATAACCGTCACAATTCTCCCACCCTTTATTCTTGCCTAACACACGCAGCCAGTTCTCAATCTTAAATTCACTGAACTGTCGCGTCTCTGTTCCCACTGCTGAAGAAAGCAAAAATTGGTGTTGAGGGACTCCCGTTACTGAATAAGGGACGTCCACATCAATGATGCTTCCCCTTCATTTGCTCATCAGTACTTACTACTTCTCCCACTCTCCTCCAGCTTCCTTGTGTTTGCCTGCTTCCTTGTCTCCTGGGGTACGACCCCACTCTTGCTGGACTCCCTGGCCTTCTGACCCACGAGGAAGTAGACACTTTCCAGCTTCCCTTCCTCTTCCCCAGCGCAGCCTCAGATATATGGCCGTCCCTGTGGTCGGTTTATTCATAAAATAAGTGACCCTCATTTCTTCCCGTGCTAATCTCGATCTGTAACTACCCCTGGGACGTGGCACCAAGAGTTTTCCTCCCTTATTTTGTCCACTGCCCCTTTTCTCTCTGTCTATGCGTGATCACAGCCGAGCGGAGGAGTACGTGTCAGAGCGGAGACTTGAAATCAAGCCCGTCTGATTCTAACGCCCACTATGCTGGGGTCCCTCGGAAATCTTACTTGCCCGATTCACTCATCTCTCTTCAATTCTCATCTTACTAAATACTCATCTCTACCTCCTCCCTGGAATGTTTTTCTTTTGCTTCAAGGTACAGCTCTTTCCTGAGTTTCCTACTTCTCTGGTCATTTTCACCCGCTTGTTTTGCGGACTCTTCCGCCAGTTTCTACCCTTTTATTGTGCTGCTCGGGCATCTGTCCTTGGCCAGCTCCCTTCCGTGTCCTCATTCATAATCTCATCAGCACCAAGCCTCAGGCTTCAGCTGCAGTGCAAAGACTGTTAACCCAGATCTACCTCTACGTCAGGCTGTCCGGTGCAGTCGCGGTTAGCTGCTTCGAGCTCCGGAGCCCGTGAAAGCTGGCCAGTCCAAACTGAGATGTGCTGTTAGTGTAAAATACACACTGGGTTGGGAAGACTTAGTATGAAAAAGAGAATGTAAAATATCTCATTCCTAATTTTTTATTGATTCAATGTGGAAATGATAGTAAGTACATATTAAGTAAAATATGCTATTAAGATTAATTTTACCTTTTTTCTTTTTACTTTTTCACGGTGGCTCCTAGGAGGTTTTAAATCACACCACTGGTCCGCACTCTGTTTCTTGGACAGCACAGCTCTAAATGTTTTTAAAGGCCTTGAATCACCGTATTTATTTTTTTTTTAAGATTTTTTAAAAATTTATTTATTTGACAGAGATCACAAGTAGGCAGACAGGCAGGCAGAGAGAGCAGGGGAAGCAGGCTCCCTGCTGAGCAGAGAGCCCGATGTGGGGCTGGATCCCAAGACTCTGGGATCATGACCTGAGTGGAAGGCAGAGGCTTTAACCCACTGAGCCACCCAGGCGCCCCGAACACACCGTATTTAAAACCAGACTTATTTCCTACCCCCCAGACTTGTCCCTCTTTTGCCCAATCTTGAAAACTTGATTTTTTTTGTAAATTAAACTCTAGCTGTATGCCAAGTACTCTGCTAAGCACTTAGCATATGTTATTTCATTCAATCAGTGTCTTAGTTCACTTGATCTCTTAATCATGACTCTTCTTACCTTCCTTTTGCACGTGAGGAAATTCCTGATTCCTCCCTCTCTACCTCATTTCAGTGTGTCACCAGCCCTTCTCCCATTTGACTCCTTGTCCTGTTTGTCCTTTCCGCGTCAGCCCCGGAGTGCTGATTGACATGCTCTGTAGTGGCTTGCTTCATGATCTTTCTGTCCATTTGCAATTGCCGCTAGAATCCCCTTCCTGGAAGCCATGGCTGGTCGTAATTCTGCTAAGCTTAAAACCTGTTAAGTAAATTCCGGATTCCTGTACGTGCCAGACAGCACTCTTTGTAATCCATTTTTGGCCTACCAACGTGAGGGTTCATTTTTCTGGGTTTCATTTTTTTCATCTCTAAGGACTCCTCCGACGTAAAAATTGATGATTGTTGGAAGACTTTCTGATACTAATGCGGTAATCTCTTAATAGGTTTAATCTTGTTCAGCGAACAGCACAAGCTTGCACGGCTCTGGCCTTTAATCTCCGTAGGAAGTCTGAATTCCTTGTGGCATTAGCTGATTATTCTATTAAATGTTTCGACACAGGTAAGAAGTCCTCCTCTTTATCTTTTGAATAAGAGTCAAATTTAGGGGAAGTACCGCGAGGAGTTTGCCAGTCTGTACAGTCGGGGGGAGAAGTCCCTAAGAGGTCGCCCGCCGCAGACATCAGCTGCAAGTTGATGTCCCAGGACATCAAGGGGGTCCCAGGACCATCCTGACATCACATGAGCTGTTTACAAACCCAGGGTTTCTCACAACTACCCTCAGGTTTGATAACTCACTGGAATGACTCCCAGAGCTCAGGAAAGCCACTCTGCTCGCAATTGTAGTTTGAATGCGGTGACTGGCTACAAATTAGAACCAGCCTGAGGAAGGGTGCTTGGGGGCAGAACGTGGGAGGCTCCCAGAAGACAAGCTGCCCTTATCCTCAGGGACATGTTCCCCTCCCAGTAACAGTGAGAGGCTGTCCACGCAGAGTACTGCCAAACCGAAAATTCACCCAAGCTCTGAGCTCTGCGGCCTTTTGCGGAGTCTCCAGGACAGAGGTACGGCTGATTGGATTACTGCCCACTGGTCTGAACTCAAGTTTCCAGCCCTCCTCCGGAGGGTGGGCAGATATCACGTGACCCAAAGCCCAGCCTACCAGTCACTCCCACGGTTGGTCTTTGCCATGCGGCAGCCCCCACTCTGAGGTTCTCTCTGTAGATAAGCCAGCTGCTATTGCCTGAGGGACCTGCCATGAGTAAAAAAGACACCCCATCACTGGGGAAATTTTAGGGGTTTATAGATTACCTCCCAAGAGCCTGGACAAAAGCCATACCTTTCTTTGAAGCCCCAGTTCCTTAGTCCTTGGGTACAAGAATAATAACCTTCTTAATATATCCTATGTATTATATACCACTTCATATAGTTTTAGAGAACTTAGAGTTCTGTAAACCGAACCTCTTAAGAAAATAGCTATCTCAGGTGTATTGTTTTTTCATGTGATTAAAGTGATTGATAGAATACGTAGAGATAATAATAACCAGGGCACCTAGTGGCACAGTTGGTTAAGCGTTCGATTCTTGGTTTCAGCTCAGGTCATGATCTCAGGGTGCTCTCTCTCACTCTCTCTCTAATACATAAATTTTTTAAAGATTATTTATTTATTTATCTGACAGAGACAGAACAAGAGAGGGAACACAAGCAGAGAGAATGGGAGAGGGAGAAGCAGGCTTCCCGTCGAGCAGGGAGCCGGATGCGGGGCTTGATCCCAGGGCCCTGGGATCATGACCTGAGCTGAAGGCAGATGCCTAATGACTGAGCCACCCAGGTGCCCCACTAAAAAAAAAAAAAACTTTAAGAGGAAAGATAATAACCATAGTAACGTGGTCTAACACTTACATAGTGTTCACTGTCTGCCAGGTACTGTTCTGTGACTTGATACATATTGATTTTAATTGTCATAAGACCCATGGACAGGGATAGTGTTATCTCCATTTTGCAGATGAGGAGACTGAGGCACAGAAGTAACTTGACCAAGGTCCCACGGCTTGTAAGCAGGGGAGCCAGGATTCCTAAGCCAGAAGCCTAGCTCTGGGGCCCTTCTCTTCATCACTGTTCTGCTCTCACTGTGCGCGCAAGAAGGCAAACTAGTCATCCTTCAGTAATGCCTGTGCACGGTCCATGTTTTTGTGGTAGGGGCCTGTCTTTCCAGTCTGGTTTTTCTGCGTATACCTTTTTCACATTCTTTTTTTAAAAGATTTTATTTATTTATTTATTTGAAAGAGAAAGTGCATGGGCACAGATGGGGTGGGGGAGGAATAGAAGGGCAGAGAGGGGATCTCAAGCAAACTCCCTGCTGAGTGGGGAGCCCCGGGATGCGGGGCTCCATCTCACGACCCTGAGATCATGCCCTGAGCCCAAACCAGAGTTGGCGGCTTAACCAACTGAGCCGCCCAGATGCCCCACCTCTTTTACGTTCTAACAAACATGTGACCATCCTTTCTAGATTGTTTGGTGGAATCATTTTCTTAACCTCGTGAAGAATCCGTGCAGCATTTTAAAATCAGCATGTACTATTCCGCTCTGTAGTTGTTGGCAGTACCGGACGATTAAACCTGTTCTCTCTCAATGGACTTTAAACTGCCTCCAGGTTTCGGTTACAGAAGCTGCTGTCGCAGAAATTCTAAAACGCTGAATGTTGATACTCATCTGTGATCGCTTCCCTCGGATTCCATCCATTCTCCTTCTCTCTTCTCCGGTCCACCTTCTTGCAGTCTGTTCTGGGTGTTGAACCCCTTCCCCACCAGTGAAGCCCCCGCTTCTGATGTTGTCTCCACCTCCCCGACCACCTCCCTCTTCACCGCTAAAGCCCCCGCCTCCAGCAGCGGATTCTCACTCTCCCTCCCCACACGCCCTACTCCTCGAAGGGGGTTAGTAACCTCTGATTGTTGAAACCTTCTTACTTTCTTTTCTGCTTCTCAGTAGCATTTAGCATTTTGCTTCAGGGCAGGGCCTCTGTTTCCTACTCTTCTCTCTCCGTTCTCCTCCTACCTTCCCGACTGCTGCTTCCAAGGCTCCCTCCTGGGTTATTTGAGTGGTCCCTAGACTTTGGGATTTTTCACACAATTAAAAGGAAAAAGTAGAGGAAAAACTCACATGGGTTGTCAACTTTTAATTTTGCTAAATGACATTGGAAAAAACAATAGACCTGCATTTCGTGAAATGAGATTTTTTAAAACATAAAGGAACTTAGAAAGATATAATGACTCGATTAAAAGGTAGTACTTTAAATTTAAGCTTCATTTCATTATCCTTATTTTTCTCATTTCACTGAAAACCAATGAAAAATTGATCATTAACTAATGCCAGATTTTAGACTGGTGTTTGGAAACTACTGCTCGCTCCCCAGGGGTTTCTCTCTGTTCCCTCTGGTTTCATTTTTGACCTACTTTGTATCTTAATGTTTCCCAGATTTACATCTTGCTTTTGGACTATTCTCCTCAGTTTCTTCTTTCTGAAGGAAAAACTTTTTTTTTTTTAATATTTTATTTATTTATTTGACAGAGAGAGATCACAAGTAGGCAGAGAAGCAGGCAGAGAGAGAGGAGGAAGCAGGCTCACTGCTGAGCAGAGAGCCCGATGCAGGACTCGATCCCAGGACCCTGAGATCATGACCTGAGCGGAAAGCAGAGGCTTAACCCACTGAGCCACCCAGGCGCCCCTCTCATCTTTTATTTCAGCACATATATCTGATCACAGAGTCCTTTGCATTTCTCCCTCAGAGCCCTCGAATCCGTTCCTTTCTCCATTGTCATGTTTTTAGTTCTAGACCTTCCTTGTCTCCTTCCTGGATTATCACAGCAGCAAAGAAATCAGTTGTCTCCTCTCTGCCTTCTTTCCAGTATATCCACCACCTACCTTCGAGTGCTCGGTCTAAAATACACACCAGATATGCAGCTCTTCTACACAAAACGACGCCTCCCAAGAGAAAGCCCATACTCCCTACTGTGCCAATGAAAGCTGTTTTTTTTTTTTAAATAAAGATTTTACTTATTTATTTGACAGAGAGAGAGACCACAAGTAGGCAGATAGGTGGAAAGAGGGGGAAGCAGGCTCCCTGCTGAGCAGAGAGCCCAATGCTGGGCTCGATCCCAGGACCCTGAGATCATGACTTGAGCTGAAGGCAGAGGCTTTAACCCACTGAGCCACCCAGGCGCCCCTGAAAGCTGTTCTTAAGCCCTTTCTCATTTGGCCTCGTCACCTCGCGTGTCGGTGACGGGCGTGTCACTCATGTGCTCCGTTGTGCGTTTTTGCTACTGGCTTTTTCTTTTGTAGATGTGAGTGTAGGTGTCTCATAAATACCGGCCATCAGCGAATCCGGGCTGGGATGAGCTACAGTGTTCTACCTGCGTAACTTCTGCTTTCGCCCACAGTTAGCAAGGAGCTGGTTAGCTGGATGAGAGGACATGAGTCATCCGTGTTCTCGATCTCCGTGCACGCCTCCGGGAGATACGCCATCACCACTTCTTCCGACACGGCCCAGCTGTGGGACTTGGATACCTTTCAGAGGAAAAGAAAGCTGAATATTCGACAGTCTGTGGGGATCCAAAAGGTCAGTGGAGGTGGGGCGCATCTTGGTCCGTTGTGCTTCTCGGACTAGTTTCTTGGTCAGTAGGATTTATAGGTGACATAAGAGTCATGAGTGATTCACTTTGTCGCACGTAGCTGTGTTCTCATAATGCAGCGACACGCAAAGCGGAGTGGCCCATCGGACTGAAGATGTTGTCTGTGGCTACAGTTTATAACTTACTGAGCTTTTGTCTTAAAAAAATTTCAGGGGCGCCTGGGTGGCTCAGTGGGTTAAAGCCTCTGCCTTCAGCTCAGGTCGTGATCCCAGGGTTCTGGGATCGAGCCCCGCATGGGGGGGCTCTCTGCTCAGCAGGGAGCCTGCTTCCCTTCCTCTCTCTCTGTCTGCCTCTCTGCCTACCTGTGATCTCTGTCTGTCAAATAAATAAATAAAATCTTTAAAAAAAAAAAAAAAAAAAAAAATTTCAAACATAGGGGCACCTGGGTTGCTCAGTGGGGTAAGCTTCTGCCTTTGGCTTGGGTCATGATCTCAGGGTCCTGGGATCGAGCCCCGCATCAGGCTCCCTGCTGAGCAGAGAGCCTGTTTCCTCCTCTCTCTCTGCCTGCCTCTCTGCCTACTTGTGATCTCTCTCTCTGTCAAAAAAAAAAAAAAATTTCAAACAGAGTAGATTTGTAAGAATTCCACAGTGAGCCATGTATTCTGTTCGATTCTGCCATTAACATGTTCCTTTGTTATCTTTTACTGTACTTATGTCCCTAGACTGTATTATGGATCTATCCATCTTTCTGTCCCTCTGTTTCTTCTTCTTCTTTTTTTTTTTTTTTAAAGATTTTATTTATTTATTTATTGAAATGTCAGAGAGAGAGAGCACAAGCAGGCAGAGTGACAGGCAGAGGCAGAGAGAGAAGCAGGCTCCCTGCTAAACAAGGAGCCCGATGTGGGACTTGAACCCAGGACCCTGGAATCACAACCTGAGCCGAAGGCAGCAGCCCAACCAACTCAGCCACCCAGGCGTCCCTTTATTTTCATTTTAAAGTGAATTGCAGGGCGCCTGGGTGGCTCAGTGGTTTAAGCCGCTGCCTTCGGCTCAGGTCATGGTCTCGGGATCCTGGGATCGAGTCCCGCATCGGGCTCTCTGCTTGGCAGGGAGCCTGCTTCCTTCTCACTCTCTCTGCCTACCTCTCTGCCTACTTGTGATCTCTCTCTGTCAAATAAATAAATAAAATCTTAAAAAAAAAAAAAAAAAGTGAATTGCAGACGTCAGTATACTTGCCCAAAAATACTTCAGCCTGAATTTAATTGACTTGGATTCAGTATTGTTGATGTGAAATTTATATATGAACTGCACAAATCTTGAGTATTCATTTATTGAGTTTTTTCAAATACATACATACACTTTAGTGACCTGTGCAGACCTATTACTTTCATCATTCCAGAAAGTTCTCTCTTATCCCTACCCAGGGAAGCACTGTCCTGATGTCTTTCCACCGTAGATAAGTTTTGTCCTAAAATTTCAAAGAGAGCTAGTCAATAATGGCAATTGTAAAGCTTTTCTCCTTCTGCGTTATGGTTTTGAGATTCATGCATGGTGTCGGACTTTGCCGTAGTTCATTCCTTTTTATTGTTGATCTCTATTTCTTTCTATGCATATATCACTTTTTAAAAAAATAGCCACTTCTTTTGCCTTTAAGGCTTAATTTTGCTTTCTCCATTTGACTAGCCTAATAGTGTTTTCAGGATCGTCTGAGTCTCCTGTGTGATTCATTCTTTTGCTTCTGGTTATATTGTCCATGCGGTATTGCTTTTAATTTCTTGGTCGTTAATGTGAACAGCTAACAGTGCATGTCAACCAGAAATGTATTTTGTAGTCTCCATGGAACTCTCAGAGTTCCTTAGATTGTCTTTAATAATTAAAAAGAGATAAAAGTTGTAGCCACCTTATTCTTTAGGGGTTTAGGCGAAATATCTTAGTAGGTCTTTTCTTCTTTAATTGCTTCAGCACTAAATTGAATTCTAAATTCAAAAGAAGAACACATTGGGAATTGAACCCACAATGGAAACAGAGTTATGAAACAGTAACACAAAAACCATCTGTTCTTTTTACCATGAAATTAAAATTACTAGATGCTGGATCGTTGCCAATTCTAACCTTGCTTGGTCATTTAGACATCTTAGTTTAAAAGATGGGACTCCAAATGTTAGCGATATGAGAATAAAATATAGAAAACATATGTAGAGTATGTAATATAGGTATATTGTTCTAGAATAATAGACCATCCTAGTCTGTACGTTACCTGCGAACTTTTTCTCAAAGGACCCACTAATAAATATTCTTGGTTTTGCAGACCGAGAGCAAAGTTGAGGATATTATGTATGACTTACATAACCACCTACAATGAAATAATTTTTTTTTTCAATGAAATAATTTTAAAATGTAAAAACCATTCTTAGCTTCTGGGCTATACAAGAGCTGAAGGGGCCAGACTGTTGCCACTCCTGGCTTATTCTGTTGAAAATAGAAAGTAATTATAAACTAATCTGAAAGTAAAACGTTATTCTTACCAAGTTTTTACTAAATCTATGTTTTTATTGCAGTTTCTGATTCTATATTTCAAACAGAACTTTTGTGACTTTGTGTGTGTGTGTGTGTGTGTGTGAGAGAGAGAGAGAGACAAGGCGACAAATGATGCTGTGCACAGTCTCCTTTTATGACGGCTCCTTTTAATCTGAAATCGTCTTCTACTGGGGCCCCTGGGCGGCTCAGTTGGTTAAGCATCCAACTCCTGATTTTGGCTCAGGTCATGATCTCCAGGTGGTGAGATCGAGCCCCGTGTTGGGCTCTACCCTCAGTGGGGAGTCTGCCAAAGATTCTCTGGTCTCCCTGTTCCTCTGCCTTCCCCACATGTGCCCCCCCCCGCCTGAAATAAATCTTTAAAAATAAAATAAAATAGCCTTTTTACCATTTATGCCATGACATTATTTATTCATTTATTTATTTTGAGAGCAACCAGGCCACTTGTCCTGGAAAATGCCCCAAATTCTGAATTAGGATTACTGTTCATCATTATGTCATTTAACTTATTCTTTCATTTGCATTTCTTGTCAGACAGAAGTTATGTCTAAAGTCTTGAGTAGATTCCTGTTCAGCACTTATGAGCTATTTACCTTATGTGTAGGATGCAGATGGGAGCAGCATGTACTGTAGGATTGGCTCCAGGACGGGATGTGATAGCTTATACAGAGCACTGAGCACCTAGCACCTAGCACCTGCTCTGGTATAGCAGAGGCTTATAACCAAGTCAGCTGCAGCTGTGGTGGCTTTTGCTGTTGTCTGTTATTCTCGTCTATTATCTGGTTCTACCGCGGGATTATCTCAGTGCGGTTAGTTATCTTCAGAAAACTAAGGGAACTGTTGTATCTCTTGTGAACTGCATGAAATAGATGAACAGTGTCTCATTAGCCATGCAGAAACCCGGAAGTGTTCAAGTAACTCACTTCGTGGCAAAATCCAATCTTGCCTGAACTCATTTGGCTGCAAAACCTGAACTGAACCGCCAAGAGGCTGAAATGTTCATATGTTTGAGTGATGGAGAGTTGCTCCGGGTCCCCCAGGAGTTCTACATACTGTTCAGAACATACCTCATATTACCTTTCTCAGACTGGGAATAAATCTAACACCAAGGGTTTCAGAAAAATAACTTTGGACCTTTGATTTCAAAATGTTTTTCTTTTCTTTTTTCTTTTTTAAAGATTTTTAAAATTTATTTTGGGGGGGAGCGCACACGCATGCGCCAGCAGGGGGAGGGAGAGAGGGAGAGAGAGATTTTCAAGCAGAGGGTCCGCTGAGCACAGAGCCCAGCGCGGGGCTCCACCTACCATCTTGAGATCATGACCTGAGCCAAAATCAAGATTTGGACACTTCCCCGACAGATCCACCCAGGCGCCCCTGATTTCAAAATGTTTTTAAAGAACCTATCACTCCAACATCTTTCCACTGGTTTTTGTCCCCTGTTATGGGAATAATCAATACCAGTAACAATAGGTACCAGTTGTTGAGTTTTACCATATAACTAACAACGGTTGGTTATTTTTAAACTTAAATAATCCTAAAAGGAGATGCTATTCGCATTTTACAAATGGGGAATCTGCAGTTCAGAAGCATTAAGTAATGTGCCCAGTGTCAGAGCTGACCGAAGACGTGTGGTTTGAATCTAAGCCTGTCTTATTCCAGAGTCAATCCATTGTACCGTACTGCCTCTCAGGTAAGCCGATTACACCTCTTCCTATTAGTAAATTTTGATTATTTTGTTGATGTTGGAGGTAGAATATTGAAATTAAATATTTACTTTGGGATTTTTTAATAAATCCTAGGGTTTCTGATTACTGTGGTTCAGTATGTATTTGGAAAAGGTTGCGATGGATATGAGGAAATGTTTAACAAAGAACGTGTTACTAGATTTAGTCTCTGTATACAGTGGGTGCTCACTAAATTTCCGCTAAATTGTGTATTTGATCTAGCTTGCTCTTTATTATCGTACTGAACTCTCAACTTTGAAAAAAGTTCACCTAATTCTCACAAGTGAGTTGGAAACCCTAGGACTTTCATATTTTATAAGGAAAACCTTTTACCCAACCCTCCAAAAAGTATATTTTGTTAGTGCTTTTCAAGTTTTTTCCAAGCTTTTTATGACTGTCAAGAGGTGATACTATCTGAATAATGACATGATTCATTAGGAACAATTTTATAATCATTAAAATCTGGCAATTAAAATCACAAATCTAGTAATGAATAATCATGTAGGCAATAATCTATCACAGCTCTTCCCCTAAAATAGCAGTTGGTGTTCATTAACTTTTAAGCTTTTGCTTCTCCCAGTAGGAATAAACTTTATTACTTTTTTAAAAAAATATTGCTAGTTATAATAAAAATCTTAAGTCACTTTTTTTGATGTCGGCTTTCAAACAGCATTTCAGTGCAATAATTATAGATCACAATGTATTTGCTTCATATTCTTTCAATAAAGTCTATCATAAATCTTCCTGAACGTGTTGGCAAACCATCTACCAGAGATTGTCTTTGACAGAGTGAGCCAAGGACAAAAGCGGGGGTTTGAATCAGGCAAGGACAGCAGTTGAATTAGCATTTTTTATTTTGTCTTATTAGCATTAACACTGAGTAGACTGTTTTAATTAACCGTTAAGTCTCATAGTGCATTATGTGTGTGTGTATGTATGGGTTGTGGTTTTTTAGCGCTATTATTATTTTAAAAGATACTGTTACATGCATATGAGAAAAATAGTTCATGATAAAAGCCTTCAACTGTTACTATAAAATTTGTAGGTTTCTGGGTAGCTCAGTTGGTTGAGCATCTGATTCTCGATTTTGGCTCAAGGTCCTGAGATGGAGTTCTATGTCAGGCCTCTGCTGGACGTGGAGCCTGCTGAAGATTTTCTTTCTCCCTCTCTCTACGCCTCACTCCACCTCTAAGGAAAAAAACGAAACTATTAAAAAAAAAGTATGGGTTTCAATCCTCTGAAATTTTTATAGTAATATAGTAATAACTTTAATTATTAGAATCATTTCTTAACTGCATATATATAATAGACTGGGTGACGACACAAATTAGATATAAGGTTGCAGAAGTATTTCATTTAGGTGCCTTATGGATTCATTATGTTTTTAACGCTGGAGGAAGCCACGGTCGATTTGGTGTTGAGCCTGCTTTCCCCCAGACAGTCGTTTTGGGTCTGCTCCCTCTCATTACTATGATGACGGCCTCCAGACTGTAAATACTCAGGAGATACTCCAGTGTTCAAAAGGTTGCGCACTTCATTACCAAAGAATGTAGCATTTCAGAGAAGACAGGCCTTCTTCTCACACTAGGAAATGGTGAAGGTGGGCGACCAGTCAGGGGTCAGAATGCGAGGCTACAGATTGTTCAAGGTGTTCTGCCTCCTGGATGAGTCCCTGTTCCGCTCTAATACAAGACCAAATCGTATATTCTTAAAAGAATAATAAAGCTTATAAGGGCGCCTGGGTGGCTCAGTGGGTTAAGCCGCTGCCTTCGGCTCAGGTCATGGTCTCAGGGTCCTGCGATCGAGCCCCACATCAGGCTCTCTGCTCCGCAGGGAGCCTGCTTCCCCCTCTCTCTCTGCCTGCTGCTCTACTTGTGATCTCTCTCTCTCTCTCTCTCTCCCCGTGTCAGATAAATAAATAAATAAATAAATAAATAAATAAATAGAAAGAATAATAAAGCTTATAAAGACAGACTAGCAGAAACAAGGACGAAATATATTCAAATATAAAGTATTATAGTAAGCTATAATTCCAGTAAGAAGGCTATTCCAACTGGGAGTCAAAGAATAAAGAGCTAGAGATGTAACTAAGGATCGACCACATGAGATGTCCCAAGCTGTGCGAGGAGACTGTTTTGAGATGATGGGCAGCAATGTGTGGTTCTTCGGGCATAGGTTTCTTCCCACTTTCTTTCCTTTTTTCTTTTCCCTCCCTCCCTTTGAATGCTTTACACAAATGACACACAAAATCATAGTAGAGGCCGTCGACATTCTTAAGAGAAAATGATGAGTTTTAACCAAAATTTTGTATTATCACAGGTCAGGGGCGCCTGGGTGGCTCAGTGGGTTAAAGCCTCTGCCTTCGGCTCGGGTCATGATCCCAGGGTCCTGGGATCAAGCCCTGCATTGGGCTCTCTGCTCAGCGGGGAGCCTGCTTCCCCCTCTCTCTCTGCCTGCCTCTCTGCCTACTCGTGATCTCTGTCTGTCAGATAAATAAATAAAATCTTTAAAAAAGAAAGTCAGCATTATTCAGAGCATAGAAATAGAAACACAGAAATCAGAGTAAAATGGTATTTCCAACTTTGCTACAAGCTTAGTCGCAATTGTCCTTGAAGTAAGTTGAGTCTCTAATAAAACATCATGGTTTTGTTTTCAACTTTTTACTTTAAAAAAAAAATTTTTTTTAAGATTTTATTTATTTATTTGACAGACAGAGATCACAAGCAGACAGAGAGGCAGGCAGAGAGAGGAGGAAGCAGGCTCCCCGCTGAGCAGAGAGCCCAATGCAGGGCTTGATCCCAGGACCCTGGGATCATGACCTGAGCCGAAGGCAGAGACTTAACCCACTGAGCCACCCAGGCGCCCCTCAACTTTTTACTTTAATAAATAATGCTCGACAAACATTTGTATACATTTATCTCAAAGCACCTTGTTGATTTTTTTCTTCCAAAGGATTAGCTCTTAGAAGCAGACCGATTGGTTCAGAAGAGATAGATATTTTCAAGGCTGTTGAGATATGTCATATGGTGTCTGTAACCAGTTTTTATTACCAGCATCCCGGTCGGACAGTGCCGGTTGGACAGTGCCCGTTTCCTCTGCTCTCAGCAGCATTTAATATGTAATCTTTATGAGTAGTTCCTATTTCATATCATGTTTATAATAGTACGTAGTTCATAAACAGAGTTCACGGGTTAGTATATGTCTAGCTTATGAATGTGTTTGTTATTTTTAAAGTCAATTAGATACACATAGAGTATTATTTTCACTTGAATCTTTTATAAGGTTAAATATTTTTAAATTGTTACTTTGTATTTTATGAACTGCCTGTCATTTTAGTCCCCGATTTTTTTATTTAAAGGGTTTTACCTTTTCCTTTCAGTTTTATAGTAGTCTTCGAGATTTCAGTGTTATCCCGTCCTGTGTCATAAATGTGTATTTTTTTCGAGTTTAAGAAAAAGTAATTTATCAAACTAAAAATTGACAACTTGTATAATTTTAAATGTAAAGAGGGCTGTGGGCTACATGAACAAGAACTGTTTTTCTTCCTCTTTAGGTGTTCTTTTTGCCATTAAGTAATACCATCCTCAGCTGTTTTAAAGATAATTCCATCTTCGCCTGGGAATGTGATACTCTTTCTTGCAGATACCAGTTGCCAGCTCCACCTGAAAGCTCTAGTATACTATACAAAGTATTTGCCGTGACCAGGTAATGGGCATTTCACTTTTTTGTTTAACTTTATTTTTTTTGACATAGTCCCTCTACCCATCATGGGGTTCAAACTCATGACCCTGAGATCAAGAGTCATACATCCCTCTGACTGAGCCAGCCAGGCACACCAAATGTAAATTTTTTAAAAATTTTATTTTATTTAAATTCAGTTGATTTACATGTAGTGTATCACTAGTTTCAGAGCAAGTTCAGTGATTCATCAGTTGCGTATGACACCCTGTGCTCATTCTGTCCTGTGCCCTCCTTGATGCCCATCACCCACTTACCCCATCTCTCCCCACCTCCTCTCCAGCAGCCCTCCCTTTGTTTCCTAGAGTTAAGAGTGTCTTACGGTTTGTCTCCCTCTCCGATCCAAGTGTACATTTATAAAACACAGAATTTTTTTTTATTTTTTTATTTATTTAATTGACAGAGAGAGAGATCACAAGGAGGCAGAGAGGCAGGCAGAGAGAGAGGAGGAAGCAGGCTCCCTGCGAAGCAGAGAGCCCGATGCGGGGCTCGATCCCAGGACCCTGAGATCATGACCTGAGCCGAAGGCAGCGGCTTAATCCACTGAGCCACCCAGGCGCCCTAAAACACAGAATTTTAAAGAAATCTAGCTTCCAGTAAAATTTTACAAATTTTCATTCTGTTTTCATTATCTTATCATCATGTGAGAAAATTTTCCTTCAAACTTACATATGTTCTGTAGAACTTTTTCTCTTTAACTTATTGTGGCAAATTTCAAATGTACATAAAAACACAGGAAACCCTAATGTAGCATTCTCATTACCTGTAATAACTTATAGCCGTTTTTTCTTTTATCTATAACTCAACTCATTACTGCCTCCTACTGCCTACTGCGTTAAAGCAAAGCCCAAGCTGTATCATTTCATCCATAAATATTTCCGTGTGTATCTCTAAAGAAAGGGTCCTTTTTGGAACATAACCATAGTACTATTGTCACCTTTTTTTCCCCCAAGTTTTTATTTAAATTCCAGTTAGTTAACCCATTTATCACACTTTTTAAAAATGAATAATTTCTTAATATTGTCATATATCCAGACTTTGTTCAAATCAGGAACCGAACAAGTTTCACACAGTGTCTTGGATGAAAAATCCCTTTTCTAAGGTTTTCCTTGCTATTTGCTTGTTAAGGAACTGGTCTTTTGTCCTATAGCATTCTCTGTATTTTAGGTTTTGCTTTTTGTATCCCTGTGTTAGTGTTTAATGTGATCCTGTCTTGTCTGTATTTCCTATATACTGGTCACACCTATATTTCCTGTAAATTGGAGGCTTGGTCTGATTCAGGCTTGATTTGGGGTCAGGAAGACATGATAATGATAATAATTCGCATACTTTCATCAGAAGAACACTTCTCTTGTGATGTTAGTGGCCATCAATGATCATGACCCAGAACCAGTATTGTCTTAGAGGTTAGCAAAGTGGTGCCAGGCTAATTCTGTCATTCCTTCTTCCCTTATTTACCAGAACCCTTCTATAGAGAGGAACTTCCTCTCGTCCACTCTTTGGTTATTTTATAGCTGCAAAGGAAAGGCAGGATAAATGCTTGCTTTCCCCATCTTTAAAAGAAAAAAAAAATTTTTTTTTTTTTAGTGGAGCCCAGTATGGGGCTCAATCTCATGACCCTGAGATCAAGAGTCAGACTAAGTTTGACTGTCTGATTTTTTTTTTTAAATATTTTATTTATTTGACAGAGAGAAATCACAACTAGGCAGAGAGGCAGGCAGAGAGAGAGGAGGAAGCAGGCTCCCCGCTGAGTGGAGAGCCCAATGTGGGGCTCGATCCCAGGACCCTGGGATCATGACCCGAGCCGAAGGCAGAGGCTTTAACCCACTGAGCCACCCAGGTGCCCCGACTCTCTGATTTTTTAATGAAAAATAATAAATTGGTTTATTGGCATCTTTCAGAGGTGGCCAATGAGGGCTTTGTCTTTAATCTTTGTGAATGAACGGATTTCATCATGGTCAAAGTGATTTAATCTATTAACATTATTCTTAGTGAAGCGCCGGTTCTCTTCCCTTTGACCACTGGAATTCTTTCAAGTTGGCTCTGAAAACCCTTTTGCTACAACCTCAGTTGTCTGTTTTGAAAGCTTTCATTCTTTCTCACCCGACGAGATGTTCCAGGCTTAATCTTATACATTTTCTGTCCCAAACCTGGAATCGGCCATTTTTCTAAAGCGCCTGGGTTTGTTTTAGTGGGTGATGATATTTCAAAACCTAATCTGGATGTTAGGAGTACTCCTTGTGTGACTGGTCTGGTCATTGTCCTTGGCCTTTTCAGTGGAAAGAGCTAGAAAATCCATGTTATTTCCTTATTTTCCTCTCACCGTCTTCGAAGTCATGAATAAATTCCATCAATTCTACCAAATGCTATTTGAATGGGTCTGATCTTGTGCATTGTTACAGCTGTTACCCTCCTCCAACTACCCTGGTCTGTTTCGGACTCCTATAATAGTCGCCTTCTTTGGCCTCCTTGTTTTAAATTTCTTTTTCTTTTGCCTTTTTTTTTTTTTTGAGTTTATTTATTTTGAGAGAGAGATAGTGAGAGAGAGCACAAGCAGGGAGGAGAGGGGGAACCAGGCTTCCCGCTGAGCAGGGAGCCCAACGTGGGGCTCGATCCCAGGACGCTGGGATCATGACCTGAGCCGAAGGCAGAGGCTTTAACCCACTGAGCCACCCAGGCGCCCCTCCTTTCCTTTTAACACGATTCTGGCCATACCTGAGCGTGACTTCTCTGTCTTCCCTAGGTGGCTAACCTTATTCCTTTCCCAACAGCCACACGTCGACCAGTCTGGAATACCTACCAGCATGGGATTCTTCCTCTAGATCATCCCATAACTGGCTCACTCCCGTTTTTTAGGGAGTAGACCTTCCTCCTTTCCCAACCCTGTAACTCCCATCTCATTTTATAGTGCTTTATAGAACTTATCGTCAGCTGAGATCAAGTGTGTCTGTTTGCTTCCTTCCCTTCCTCTACACTGAAAAATCCCACAAGAGCAGGGATCCCGCCTGCCTTGTTCCCATTGTGTCCCTGGTGCCTGACAATACCTGGCTTGCGATAGACGCTTTGCAAGTCCTTGATGAATGAATGAGCAGCAGCATCGCGAGTTAGTACAGCTTATTATTTTTGTGCCTTGAAAAAGCAGCTTGGTTTGAGCAGGAAGAGAAAAAGTTGGGGCTTTTTGGGTTTTCATGTAGCAGTGCGGTACCAACTCAGTATCGTCCTGTGTGAAATAGAGGAAGTTGGGGAGTGGTAATGACTTCGAGATTATGCTGTAAAAGATAAATGTTACTCAGAAATCCTCAGTGAAGTCAGCAAACAAGCTTTTATTAAGCTGGTATCTTAGAACAATAGTAAAAAATACAGAGGCCGTAAACCTGAGCTTTCCTATATGGTAGCCACCGTTTGCATGGGACTGTTTAGTAAAAATTAATTTATTTCCTCAGAAGCATTAGGCATATTTCAAGTTCTCAGTCACATGTGGCCATAGCGAGCATGTTGGGCAGCGCG
Organism: Meles meles; assembly: GCF_922984935.1. Taxonomy (NCBI): domain Eukaryota; kingdom Metazoa; phylum Chordata; class Mammalia; order Carnivora; family Mustelidae; genus Meles; species Meles meles. The sequence continues at coordinate 17,363,886 of NC_060066.1, read as the reverse complement.
GAAAGAGAACATTTCGATCCCGCTGGGTCATGTCAGACGCGCTGCTGGCAACAGTCCACGTGGTCGTACTTCTCACCTTTCCTTCTTCAGAGATGGTCGCATCCTGGCCGCCGGAGGGAAGTCAAATCACCTTCACCTGTGGTGCTTGGAAGCTAAACAGCTGTTCAGAATTATCCAGATGCCTACGAAAGTCCGAGCCATCCGCCACCTCGAATTTCTCCCCGATAGTTTTGATGCCGGTTCTAATCAGGTTAGTAATATAAAGGTAGGACATTACACAATTTCAGAACTATCTTTGCTCTTGTACCTTGACTGTTATTAGGACTTGAAATTGCTGAGATTATGTAGAGTCTAAAATTGAAAAACAATTACAATATTAACTTCTCTGTATTACTGACAATTTACCCTTTTTCTAAAATCCGTGTACTCTAACTTTGTGTCAGGCTTTATGGTTTACAGGGTGCTTTAGCATGTTACTTTTTATTTGCACCATTACGTGGACTGACATTAAAACTTAGACACATGAAGTAATTTGTCAACATTCCTATTAATTGTAAGGATTAAAGGGGGGAGTAGAATTAAAATTTTTCTTTTTGTTGTATGTTTGATCTACCATAACTTGTACCTCAGTTTTGTGAAACATGTTTTCTTTGTAACTTGCCTTAGTTTATAGAGTATCCCCACCACACACAACATTTTGTAAAAATTTTCTTTGCTTATGTATTTGATTTCATTTTATTGCTTTTTAAAAGTAGACTCCATGCCCCACTTGGGGCTTAAACTCATGACCCTGAGATCAGAGTCACATTCTCTACCCATTGAATCAACCAGGCGCCCTCACGCCATTTGTCTTTTTAATAGTTGAGTAGTCACACTTTAGCTTCCTTATCATAATTTGACCGTTTTGAGTCTTGTACTTTAACAAGTTATTTATAACTCATGACCCTGACATCAAGAGTCACGTGGTCTGCCAACTGAGCTGGCCAGGTACTCCTATAAGGTTTTTGAATAGACAAGCATTCACAACATAAAAACATTAAAAAAAATAAAATAAAAAGAGAGTGAAAACATAAAAGATAAAAAAATAAAATATAAAAAACATTAATAAATAAGACAATGATGTGAACTCTCTTACTCTTCTCTCCCTTTTGCCCAGTTACTCACTCTCCAAGTCCGGTGTTTCTCCCACTTTTTTATGCAGCTTTGCGCCTTGCATTTCTTCACTTTTTTTTTTTTTTTTTTTTTTGCTTTTCTTCACTTAATTGACCTTGAAGATTGTTCTGTATCAGTACAGAATTTCATTTTTTTTTAACATCTCTATAGTATTTCATAGTTTTTTTTAACCAGTGTTTTGTTTTTGGGCACCTAGCCTGTTTTTAGTTCTTTATTACAAATAATGGTGCACTGAGGGGTGTCCTGGTGGCTCAGTCAGTTAAGTGTCTGCCTTGGGCTCGGATCATGATCTCAGTGTCCCGGGATCGAGCCCCAGATTGAGCCCTGCATTGGGTTCCGTACTCAGCAGGGAATCTGCCTCTCTATCTCCCTCTGCCCCTTTCCATGCTCTCTGTCTTGTTCTCTTTGTCTCAAATATACACAATCTTTAAAAAAAACAAAAACAAATAATGGTGCACTGAATAACTTTTTGCACGTACCATTTCACACACACCATTTCACCCAGAGCTGAAACAGTAGGATTAAGGTGATGTGCGTCTGTAATTTTGAGGATCTTGCCAAATTGCCCTCTAGAAAGGTTGTATCAACTGCGAATGGGGGGTGCTTTCTGCCAGCCTGCCAGCCACTTCCAGACTGTCCCCTGTCATGTAGCAGGTGACGTCAGCATCTCGGTGCAGCCCGTGGTGGCATTGCTTACCGGCCCGCGCTGGGGGGAGAAGCCGGGCGTGGACAAGCCAGTAGAGGGCTCTACTGTGTATTGACTTACACTTTTTTAGTACTTATTTTTAATTTTTCAAATTATGTGAGTTAAAACTAAGTTTTCCCCCCTTTAAAAACCAGTTTCCCATTCCCTTTCCTTGCAGCCCATAGGCTTGCTTTCTCTATTCCCTGTTACACCTTCCAGAGTCAGGTTTCTGAGGATGCAGACAGACCCGTGCTCGTTCTGATCCAGCTGTGGGGCTGATGAAGGAAAACAAACCCTCCTCCGTCCTTGCCTCTGACAGCCAGAGCGGCAAAGTGAAGGACTGTCTAATCATCTGTATTCCTCTGAAGGGATTGTTATGGGTGCTCCCTGCCACCGTCTCCTGGGATGGGCACCTTGCTGCTTCTGGTCAGAGCCAGGCTTATCTGGACCTAAACAGGGCAAATCTACATGAGCCTTAATTAGGGATTTTGAGATATGTGACGGCTCTTTACCAGTATAATCTGTGACTCTCCTCTCCCTCAAAAACAACAACAACAACAGCAACAAAACCCATATATAACTGTATACACATATGTACATGTAAGTGTGTATAGTTTCATGTTCAGGGAGTTGACTTTTTAAAATTGTATAATTGACATAAAACATTAGGTTCATAATGATTCGATATTTGTGTATACATTGTATAATAATCACATAGTAACTCTAGTTAACATCTGAAACATTTGACTTTTTAAATGTGTTTTTGGCACTCATATATTGTTTCTCTTTACCCTTAGGTTCTTGGAGTGCTAAGTCAAGATGGTATAATGAGATTCATCAATATACAGACTTGTAAACTTCTCTTCGAAATTGGGAGTCTTGATGAAGGAATTAGCTCGTCGGTAATTAGTCCACATGGACGGTACATTGCATCCATCATGGAAAACGGAAGTCTGAACATATACTCAGTTCAAGCTCTAACCCAGGAAATAAATAAGGTATGTGATCAAGTAAAGAACATCACAATTTTTTTTTTAAGATTTAAATGTTGTATCATCAAAAATAAAATCTCGACCTGCCTGGGTGGCTCAGTCGGTTAAGCGTCTACCTTCGGCTCAGGTCATGATCCTGGGGTCTTGGGATAGAGCCCTGCATTGGGCTCCCTGCTCAGTGGGGAGCCTGCTTCTCCCTCAGTGCTTTCCCTTCTTCTCTTTCTCTTAAATAAATAAAATCTTAAAAACAAACAAACAAAATCTTTATGCCATGATTTTCTAAATTCCTTGGACCTTATCCATACATCTGGCATTGGTTTTTTTTTTTTAAAGATTTTTTTTTTTTTTTTTAATTTGACAGAGAGAGATCGCAAGTAGGCAGAGAGGCAGGCAGAGAGAGTGAGAGGGAAGCAGGCTCCCTGCCGAGCAGAGAGCCCGATGCGGGACTCGATCCCAGGACCCTGAGATCATGACCTGAGCTGAAGGCAGTGGCTTAAACCACTGAGCCACCCAGGCGCCCCTGGCATTGTTTTTTTTTCCCCCTCTTCCTCCCAAAGCTGCATGTCCCTTACAACCCCAAGATTAAGAGTCACATGTTCTCCGGACTGAGCCCGCCAGGCCCCTCCGCACTTCGCTCAGCTTTGCTCCTTAACTTGCTGCCATCCTCACAGGCATCTGTGTGGGGCCCTGTCCCGTTCAGCGTGCCTCTCATGGTCTCCTTCCCAGAAGACATCTTCAATCCCGGTCTCTTCATTTCTGTCCCAGTCTTTCTTCCCATCTTACAGGCTAGAAATCTTGAAGCACGAGGACTGTTTCTGTGTATCTTTAGATCTAGTCAATATTAAGTCGTAATTCTTAAATTTGAAATAATACCTAAATAATGTGGCCTGTTGTCCCTCTCCACGTTAACCATCCCTGTATTTATGCTGAGTAACAACTCTTGAGTTCACAGTAATTTAATCCAAAATACCAAAACTTGGAGCCCTCAGGGCCTGCCTTTTCCCATCAGTCTGTCTTTTAGATAGCACGGTTCTAAAAGAATACTGTCGTCATCATTTCTAAGCAGCTTCCTTCCTTTCGCCTGATGCTTGAAGTCCAGGCTCAAAGGCCTGACTGTTAGAGTCTTCTCTAATCTTGCCTACTCTTCCTGTCTAACTTACTTCCCCAGACTTGTAATTTCCCTCATGTCCCCCCATAGACTCCATTCTCATTTCTACATCTGTGGCAGTGTTCATTTCACCTAAAATATACTTCCCACTTCTCCTTTATGGTTATCTCGAATTTCCCCGGCTTGTGCCTAGTCTCATTGTCTGTGTGCAGCCTTGCGAGGTCCGGAGTCAGGTCGCTGGCCCTGAGAGTGACTTTGCTGAGCACCTGGTCTGACCATTTCCTTTTACGGACCAAGAAGCTGGAGCCTCAGCCTCATCACACAGCTAGTCATCAGCCGGGCCCCGTGTTCGGTTCTTCAAATGACATAGTCTTTTTGCTATGTGTGCGCCCCTTCTCGTCCTCTTTATCTTTTTTTTTTTTATTTGACAAGTAGTAATGTCGAGGCAGAAAAAAAAAATCAAAAGATAACAGATAAGCACAGAGATGAGAATCACTCAGTCCCTCCTTTCTCGGGTGAGTTTTGGGGTGTATATTTTCCTAGGCTTTTTCCCCCTATGTTTGTAAACGTAGAGAGTCCATGCTCATTCTTTGTGGATTCTGTAACTGTGAATTCGCCTCCTGGTAAAAGTACATTTGTGCCCCGGAGCAGTACTCAGCACACACTGGCAGGCGTTCACACCAGCTGAGCCTCGGGACCGAGGGCTGAAATCCCCTGCCCTGGTCATGCCTGGCAGCGCTCGCCGCCTTATTTCCACTCTTATTCTGCAAATAAGTGTCCTTTCCCCGGTCTATTTACTGTCACATTTTTCCCATGTCTGTGCTTTTTGTTGTTGGTTTTGCTCTTTAAATGCTCCCCACCCCGCCCCCACTGCTGACATGCTAAGCGCAGGATGGTTACAGCGCTAAGCCTAGTCCCCGCACACTAATAGTGCTGTGAGCGTGAGTTCGGCGCTCCTGAGTCGACCATGTGTATGCAACGCCTGTCTTTGAACACAGACAGACGCTGGACAAAGTTCTGTGTTGATCGGTTGACAAAAATGCTGTGATCACCGGCTCCCAGGGCCGAACTGTATTTCCCCCAGGAGCGGTGATTCAGTATCACTAAACTCCGTACTTGCCGCTCCTTTGTAGAACAGAACGGCTGTGCATACGGAGCCTCTACTCTGTGTGCGCATGCGCATTGCCTACATTTTCGAACTATATGGAATCAGCCTCTACTGTTCTCGTAAACATTAAAAATTTTAATGACATATTTGCTCTTAAGGAGGGTTTTCAGCTTAGCTGAATTTTGCAGGAGCCAGGTACAGGTTATTAATAGACGCGGGCAGAGAGACCTGGGAAACACCTGAGAGTAAGTCAGTGACTTCCTCTCTGCTGTTTGTTAAGCAAATTAATATCATACTGACCAGAAAAGCTAGCATGTAACAAAAGTAGGATAATCCTTTTTTCTTTTGCTTTTGTACACATTCCCAGCACCATCAGTGCTTTTCTGACTTTTGCAGGCTTACACAGGAGGCTCAGGTCTGTAGTTTCTACAAAACTGACCCATGTCCCATTCCTTCAAGGTCTGTTTTTTGGCCTTGGGAGAATTACTGGTATTGTGCTAATAAGCAAGCTAATTCCTACTTATGTATTGAAGTTTTACAACTACTAAGGTATGGCTATGCAGGTCATATCTTAGGCCCTAACTTTTGGGAGATTGTATTTCGTGGAAGCACATGGAATTCAAGAAAAAAAGATGTGTCACTAGAATAGAAGAGAAATTTTCTTTTTATTTACTTGACAGAGAGAGAGAGCACAAGTAGGCAGAGGAAGAGAGAGAAGCAGACTCTCCGCCAAGCAGGGCTCGGTCCCAGGACTCCGGGATCACGACCTGAGCCGAAGGCAGATGCTCAACCAACCGAGCCACGCAGACCCCCTAGAATAAAAATTTTAGTAGAGATTTGGAAGAATGGGTTGAGTTTAGAAGATAATTCAAGGATATTAAAAGTGGGCAATATTCAGAAGTCAGACCAGTTTTAATTGCATTTCATAGATAAAGAATTGAAAAATTAAATCATAGACTAGGTGGCAATCATACTTTTTTTTTTTTTTTTGGGACCAGAGCTATTGTTTTATTTTCCATTATCCTTAGGTTCTTTCTTGATGGGAATAAATGACAAAGGCTCTGAGAAAAACACAATTTAAAAAACCTTATTGAGGGGCGTCTGAGTGGTTCAGTGGGTTAAGCCTCTGCCTTTGGCTCAGGTCATTATCTCAGGGTCCTGGGATTGAGCCCTGCATCGGGCTCCCTGTTCAATGGGGAGCCTACTTCCCCCCACCTCTGCCTGCCTCTCTACCTACTTGTGATTCCAATCTCTGTCAAATAAATAAATAAAACCTTTAAAAAAAAAAAAACCTTATAGAAACAGTTAACAACTGTGGGCACCTGGGTGGCTCAGTTGGTTAAGTGTCTGTCCTCACCTCGGGTCATCGTGATCCCAGGGTCCTGAGATTGAGTCCCACATCAGGCTCTCTGCTCGGCAGGGAGTCTGCTTCTCCCTCTCTGCCTTCTGCTCTGCCTACCTGTTCTTGCTCACATTGTCTCTCTCTGTCAAATAAACTTTAAAAAGAATAAAAAACGGTTACAACTTTCAATGCTTTTTATAGTAATTTCAAAGCAAAAATTTAGTATCTATACCATGTATATTATCACGTTTCCTGCTGTTTGCATTTTACAGTGTTATGTATTCATCATACTGCAGTTGGCAATAAGGGAAGACTTTTTTTTTAAGATTTTATTTATTTGAGGGGCACCTGGGTGGCTCAGTGGGTTGAGCCTCTGCCTTCAGCTCAGGTCATGATCTCAGGGTCATGGGATCAAGCCCTGCATTGGGCTCTCTGCTCAGCAGGGAGCCTGCTTCCCCCTCTCTCTCTCTGCCTGCCTCTCTGCCTATTTGTGATCTCTGTCAAATAAATAAATAAAATATTTTTTAAAAAGATTTTATTTATTTGAGAGAAAGCACGAAAGAGCTAGTGAGCATGAGCTGCGGGGGGCAGAGGGGGAGGGAGAAGCAGGCTCCCCACCGAGCATGGAGCCTGACACAGAGCTCTATTCCCGGACCCTGAGATCATGACCTGAGCTGAAGTCAGCTGTGTAACCCAACTGAGCCACCCAGGCGCCCCAGGGAAGACTTTTTTGGACTCAGACAGTAGGCTGCACATTTCAAAAGCAGAAGTCCTAAACCCCTGAAGATAGCATGAGAAAAATCTTTGAAACCTCAAAGCAGTCTTTTAGTCATCTATGTTATGAAAAAGGGTCAAGATGCTTGCTTTGTTCTGCTTTTTTCTTCTGGGAGTAGGAGAGGAGGAGGTCAAAAAGTTAGGTATCCTTTTCAAAGAGCTTTCCCGAGGAGTGGTTATTCATTTTCATTAGACATTATCTTGGAAGATCACTGTCTGGCTTTCATGACAATGTGAATGCAAGGTACTGTGTCTAACATGTGTTTTTTTGAAATCTAATGTGTCCATTTGGACATACGGTGTCTTCCCTGGGCTCTTCTCTGTTTTCATGTGAAAGGAATAGGCACTTTGGCTTCCAGAAAAATCTTTTAAAAATCACACGTCCACCTTGTCTTTGATTTGGGTCTGGGCTAATTACTAAGAAAACTTTTAGCAATAATGGCCTCAAACATTTAAATGGTCTGTGAAAGTCATTGTACTTTCATAATATTTAGAACTCAGGAAGCCTGGGTTACATTATCTGCTCATTTCCTTTGAACACGGATCTTTTGATTTCAAGGTGATATTATTCATAGAGAAAATGTGCTGGTGAATCATTTTCTCTTAAGTAAATTGTTAGGGTTAATTTTCTTGCTATTTTCCCATAAAAATGAGAGGTGCTGTCCAAATTGCTCGTTAAGCTGTTGATGCCGGAGGGGACTAACAGCCTTCTCTGTGGAGTCAGGGACAGAGAGGCAGGCGTCCCACGCCTCTAGAGGAATGTCGTTTGACAGCTCCCTCAAAGAAGTTCACTTGAGCCCCAAGTATACTAGGGTGCTTCTCTCTCCGTTCTAGGAGGGCCCTATGTCCTGCTGTGCCTTCTCTGCCGATTATCACCAAACCACTAACTTTATGTAATTAATTTATACTTATTATGCAAGTATAAAAAAAATGGATTAGGGGTGCCTGGGTAGCATCTGCCTTCTGCTCAGATCGTGATGCCCTGGGGTCCTGGGATCGAGTCCCACATCGGGCTCTCTGCTCACTGGGGAGTCTGCTTCTCCCTCTGCCTCTGCCTCCTCCCCACCCCGCACGTGCTCACTTGTTCTCTCTCTCTCATGCTCAATTTCAAATAAAACATCTTTTTAAAAAAATGGATTGATATACTATGATTTCAGGCCAGCTTTCAAGGGATAATTAAGTTCTGTATTGTTGTTAATCATGTATCTTTATTGTGTTCTTCAAAGGAATTTGGCAGAAATTTGTTTTGATTTAATGACCAGGGAACGTTCTGGGATTTTTTATGGACGCTTTTTGCTTGAAGAATAATGATGCATGTTGAGGCACATGATGAAACTGATCACAACAACTTTTGTAAATCCTGCGTGGACAGGTCTGTTTTCCAAGGATAACCACTAGATTTTATTTTTCCCCCCTTTTTAGCCACCTCCTCCCTTAGTGAAAGTGATTGAAGATGTGCCCAAGCGTAAACCGAATTCTGGGGACCTTAAGATGAAAGTAACAACGGGAAGAGTCCAGCGGCCGGCCAAATCAAGGGAAAACAGGATGCAAACCAGAATCCTAAAGCAAGACCTGGCTGGTAGTTTTGAGAATAAAGAGGTAAGAATATATTATAATTACACTTTTGTTTGTCATGGACTCTGCTGTGGACAAGAGTGATGGTACCTTAGGCCATCATCACTTGGCCCTCTCTTAGAAGTTAAAGGAAAGATATGAAGAGAAGAAAGTTGTAACTGAAATGACACCTTCTAAATTTCTAAGTTTTAAATGTATAATGAGTACATGTTTGTGGTTTCTAAAGAAGTCAGACAGCACAGAAGCACACTGGCCAGTACGCCCGCCGCTAGCCACGTGTGGCTAATGAGAACCTGAGATGTGCTTAGTCTGACCCGAGATGTGCTGTGTAGGGAAATACTCATCTGATACTGAAAACGTCCTAGAAGCAGAGAAATATAAAATATCTTGGGGCGCCCGGCCGGTTCAGTCAGAAAAGCATGCGACTCTTGATCGCGGGTTCGTGATTTCAAGCTCCACCTTGGCTATAGAGATGACTCAAATAAGTAAATACATTTTTAAAAAAGGAATATGAAATATATCTTACTTGTAATTTTATGTTGATTACAGGTTGAAATGATAATATTTTGGTTACCATGGGTTCAGTGAAACATTATTAAACTTAATTTTACTGGTTTCTTTTTTACTTTCTTTTTTTTTTTTTTTTTTGAAGATTTTATTTATTTTTTTGACAGACAGAGATCACACGTAGGCACAGAGGTAGAGAGAGAGAAAGGAAGAAGCAGGCCCCCGCTGAGCAGAGAGCCCGATGCGGGGCTCAGTCCCAGGACTCTGGGATCATGACCTGAGCCAAAGGCAGAGGCTTTAACCACTGAGCCTCCCAGGTGCCCCTCTTTTTTACTTTCTTAATGTAGTTCCTAGAAAACTTAAAATTACATTCATGGCTTGCATTGGCTGTTAGACAGTGCTAGTATAGAAGGTTATGAAGGGAAAAATAAAAATACACCTTTCTTCCTTATGTCCTGCCCGCTTTTCTTCACACGTCCCTGAGGTAACCACTGCTAATAGCTGTCGCTGTCCTTCGGAAGTCTTCCCTGTGTGTGTAAACATATGTCTGTCTGCGTGTCTTAACCTTTCTATTTCTTCTTTTTTACATGAATGGAATCATACTATGGCACCATTCTGTGCCTTTGATCCCTTAACGTGTTGACTGTCTATTCGCATTTACGCCTCTGGTGCTACAACATTTAAAAAACATTCGCATTGTGTCGCCCTTGTGGCTCTACCTTGGTCTTAAGTTACTCTGCGTAACTGGCGTTTGGATGGTGTCGTGAGTCTCCTGTTAATACAGTCCGTGATGCGGTGCATAGTCTTATACAGTGATCTTCAAACATTTGGGCAAATGTATCTGGAGGAGAATTTTTAAGTCAGAGTATGGACAAAAATTTTGATGGTAGAAGCCAAATGGTTCTAAGAAAGAATATTCCACTTTGCCTTTTTGCCTTAGGATGATCTGTTACCGTGTGTGTGTGTGTGTGTGTGTGAGAGAGAGAGAGAGAGAGAAAGAGAGAGAGATTTATTCAAGAAAAACTTAAAAACAACCAAAATGTCCAATGGCATGTAAATTATGATAGAGCTAGACACTAGAAATCTAAGAATATTTAAGAGGAAAGGGAAATAATTATAGTATGTTAAATACAGAAAGCAAGTTACAAGAACTATATACTTGGATATTAGTTTGATTTAAAAAGAACAGGAGTACCTGTGTATTATTTTCGAAGAAAAATCAAGATGCTAATAGAATTACCTTTGAAGGAAGGGCTTTCAGTCAGTTTTATTTTCTTCTTTCATATTTTTTTTTATTTTCCTAATTTTCTACAAAGAGCATATTTTATTTTATTTTGGAGTTGAAAGTAAATATAAATATCAGTAAAGAAGTTGCTAACATTTTCAAGGACTTTTAAAACTTTTTATTGGCATTAAATCAGTCACACACAGGAAAGTACAACTAAACATACAGCTCAGTGAATTTTTAGAGAGTGGACACACCTGTGTGATTGGCATCCAGACCAAAAATAGGCCATTACCAGCACCCCAGAAGGGCCTCTCCTGGTCCCTTCCAGACACTTTCCCCCCACCCCACCCCAAGGATGACTACTCTCCTGACTTACAACACATACCTTAGTTCTGCCTTTTTTTGTCCTTATGTAATATAATAGGATCATTCCGTTTGTACTCTTTTGCATGTGGCTTTTTTCTTGCAACATTAGGTTTGATTTATGTTTGAGAAATCCATGCGGTTGTAAATCATTCACTCGTGGCTGTATAAAATTCCATCAAGTGAATAAACCAGATGTGATCCATTCTGCAGTCAGTAGGCATTTGGATGGTTTTCTTTTTTTTTTTTTTTTGCTGCTAGAAGTAGAGCTGCTGTGCACATTGTGGCTTCTCTGTTGGTGAACATAGGACACGTTTATGCTGGATATAAACCTAGGAATGGAATTACCGGCTTGCTGGCAATGCTTCTGTTCGGCTGTAGTAAGCTGTCAGTTTCCCCAAGAAGGGGATTGAAACAATTTATATTCCCACCAAGAGGTATTAGAGAGCTCTGGTTGCTCCAGATTCTCACCAACACTTGACGTTTGTCACATTAATTTTAATGACCTCTTTTTCCCTCGGAGCATTGTAAAACTGTGAAACCCACATAAAAAGAAAGAGAAAAAAAGTGTTATCTACCAGGGAAATTCATTAGAAACCCAGGGGCCAGAGTTCGCAGTGGAGGCTGGTTATGTAGGCATCCTCTGTTCAGTACATTGCAAAAATCCCAGACTCTACAAGGAAAACAGGTGTTCAGCCTAAACCACAGTGTACGAACAATTTACACACAGTTAGCCACTCTTAGAGGTTCTGGGGATAGTGGGAGCTTTCCCCAAACCCAGGTTTGTAGACCCCAGACAACCTTGCAAGTATGCCTTTCTAAGGCATAGCATTCTCAGACCTGCCGTGTTAACGCTTTTCTGGACATACCTGTGTCCACATTAAGAAACAGAGTATTATCAGTAGCCTTGTAGCTCCTGTGCTCATCCCCAGCCACATTTCTTTCCCTATCCCACAGATGTAACTCTCGTCCTCATTTTTGTGTAAATTATGTCCTCGATTTTCTTTATAGTTTTATTCCCTCTATAGGTAATCTTAAACTCAATATTGGTTAGCTTTTTAAAAAATTCAATTTAATTAATATATAGTGTATTATTAGTTTCAGGGATAGAATTTAGTGTTTCATCAGTTGCATATCACACCCAGTGCTCATCACAACAGATGCCCTCCTGAATGTCCATCACCCAGTTACCTTGTCCCTCCACCAAGCTCCCCTCCAAAAATATGGGTTACTTTTAAAAAGCTAAGTAGCAGGCACAAATCTTGCTGTGTGAAGATGGGACAATATTGTTCCTGTTTGTTGAATGTTCTAATGAGAAAGTAAGCTGAATGATAGCTCTGGGACATGGTCTGACCTCAACTTTGCTGAGAATTTACAGGAGCCTTTTCTGGGAAAACTGGAGGATGATCCCAGTTGACTTCTGGGAAATAAAAGAGACACCACCGTCAAGGTAGCTGGTGGTGCTCTTGAATGAGTCAAATATGGAGATCCTACAGAAAGGGGTCAGGGAGTGGACTGTTCCTACGCAGTCCACGGCCAGCTGTAAGGAGGAGGTCTAAGTAGAACCCTTGGACAGGCTTGAACTGCGTCTTTTCCCCTAATCATGGCTTCGGGACCTGGAAGGGGAAGTAGGAACTCCGTCCTTAAGTGGTCAAGATAAGAACAGATAAAACTCAAGCCAGACTCACCTGGGTGTGTTATCTCCATTTACAAAGCGGTTGGGTGGCAGTAGGTGTCTTGCTGATAACAAGAGTGAAGGTGTCTCTTTCCTTGATTCTGTTGCTCCAGCCTGGTCTTCCGGCTCTGGCACAAGGCTGTCAAGCGGGAATCTCCCTTCACCGTCATCTTGGTTGTCCTTTCGCTCCCGCTTACATTGGATTGCCCTTTCTTTTTTTTTTAATGGTAAAAAGGGCATTGCACTAATTCAGAAAATCTGGCGTTGAGTCTTAGCCAAGACATACTGAGTAGGTTGGTGTCGCTGAGCTCTGACCCACCCATTTTCTTGAAATAAAAACAACATTCCATCTGTTTCATTGAGTTGTTAGCATCAGATGAGGTCATCTCCAAAATAGGCTTTATCATCCCCAAATCTTTACAGTAATTTTTCCATTAAAATTGGAATTGACTTGGGGCACCTGGGTGAGTCACTTGGTTCAGCGACTGCCTTCCACACAGGTCATGATCCCAGGGTCCCGGGATCGAGCCCCACATCCGGCTCCTTGCTCAGTGGGGAGCCTGCTCCCTCCTCTCCCTCTACCTGCTGCTCTGCCTACTTGTGCTCTCTCTCTGTCAAATAAATAAAATTTTTAAAAAAATAAGTAAGTGAAATTTTTAAAAAAGATGGGAATTGACTTAAAATTGACTCAAAAGTAAAAAGGGGGAAAGAAGTGAAAGGGTGGGGGGAGAGAGAAGGAAGAAAGTACTGGCATGCATTGCCCTTGCTGCAGGGGTTAGCAGCTGGCAGCCCGTCGGCCACATCTGGCTCCTGGGGAAATGTTTACATTTTAAATATCTACATAATATCCTTGATTTTGCCTCTTGGCCCACAAAGCCTAAAACATTCACTCTCTGATCCTTTACAGGAAAAGTCTGTCAAACCCAGATCTACAGTAATGTTTCATGAACTTTATCTGCTATGTATATGCACACTGGAAAGAGAGAGAGAATAGAGAGTCCTATAATGTAAAAATATTTTTTAAAGATTTTATTCATTTATTTTACAGAGATCACAAGCAGGCAGAGAGGCAGGCAGAGAGAAAGGAAAGGAAGCAGGCTCCTGCCGAGCAGAGAGCCCAATGCGGGGCTCGATCCCAGGACCTTGGGATCATGACCTGAGCGGAAGGCAGAGGCTTTAACCCACTGAGCCACCCAGGCGTCCCTAAAAAGATTTTTTTAACTGTGTGTTGTGTTATAAAGTTGGAAAGCCAACAGGGTGCCTGGGTGGCTCAGTTGAGTGTCTGACTCTTTGTTTCAGCTCAGGTCATGATCTGAGGGTGGTGAGATCGAGCTCCGTGTCAGGCTCCGTGCTCAGCGTGGCGTCTCCTTGAGATTCTTCTCCCCTCTGTCTCTGCTCCTCCCCCTGCTTGCTCTCTCTCTCTCAAATAAATAAATAATGAATAAAATCTTTAAGTAAATAAATAAGGAAAACTAGAAAGCCACTGTTGGCTAGATTTCACCTTTTTCAGTTTTGCGATTACATCACTTTTTTTTTTTTTTTTTTAAAGAATGAGTTGTCAGATGGATTAAACAAAAAGCGTTTACAGATCTTATTAAAAGGCTATGGTGAATATCCCATGAAATACAGGTACCATTTACTTTCTTTCATGTTAAATCAGGGTTACCCCCCAGATTGTTCTTGGTTAAAATGATGTTTTCATTGCAGAATGTTCATTTGGCGTTCTCTGCTCCAGCTGCCTGAAAACCACACTGCGTTCAGCAGCCTGGAAGACAAGGGCGTGCATGTGGCATTTCTCAACCTTCACGAGAAGTACCCCATCAGAAGCAGGAAACTGCTCAGAGTGTTACAGAGGTGTGTTCGGTATAGTGCGGCAACGTGTGTACCTTCCTCGAGATGTGTGTTAATTACAAATGGGAAGAGAGTCATTTTGTAGCAGAGAAGCTCGGCCACTGCCGCCATAACCAAGGAGTCAAATTGGAAATCCCCAGTGATGATGGGCATCAGCACTTCCTAGTGTTCTTGCCAGAAACTTAGAACCTCCCTCTAAATCGTGAGAAGACATTGAGGGACAGTCTGTAAAATAACTGTGTAGCATTCCTCAAAAATGTCAGTGTCCGAAAGACTGGGAGCTTCCACATGGGAAGAACCTATGGGGACGTAGCAAAGAAATGCAGTGTGGTGCCCCAGGTTGGCAGAACAGTAAAATAACACCTAGCAAAATGGGAAAAATGATAAAATCTGATTGAAGTCTAGTACCGTTAATAGCACAGAACCAGTTAATTTCTTAGTGTTGATAACTGTACTGTATTTATGCAAGATGTTAACATGAGAGTAATTTGACTGAAGCGTATACAGGAACTCTCTACTGATTTTGCAACTTTTTGTAAACCTAAAACTATCTTAAAAAGTTTTAAAAAAGCAAACCTTGAAAGTATCAGAAGTAAATACAGAATTATAGTCCTAGAGTAAGGCAGGAGTCTTTAAGCTTGACATATCCAGAAGAGATTGATACGAACACAAATCTCTACATGTAAGAACATTCCCCAAAGATACATGTAAAACCGAGAAAGTATATACAAAACATAGGACAAATAAAAGGCTGGTTTCTATATGAACTATTCATGTAAATGGCGTGGAAAGGGCCAACCAATAAAAAATGGAAAAAGGATTGAATGTGTAGTTCATAGCTGGGGATATGGTTCTTAAGCATGAAAAGATGCTGTACCTCCCTTATAATAAATGCCAATTGAAATACAGTGAAAAAAATATATATTTACATATACATTTAAAACCACATTGAGGGGCGCCTGGGTGGCTCAGTGGGTGAAAGCCTCTACCTTTGGCTCAGGTCATGATCCCAGGGTTCTGGGATCGAGCCCCGAATTGGGCTCTCTGTTCAGCGGGGAGCCTGCTTTCTTGTCTCTCTCTGCCTGCCTCTCTGCCTACTTGTGATCTCTGTCTGTCAAATCAATAAATAAATAATCCTAAAAAAAAATAAAACTAAAACCACTTCGAAATGCCATTTCTCACCTAGACCAAAGATTTAAAAAGAAGGATAATAAAGCACATTGGCCAGAATGAGAAAATGGGCATCCCTTTACTCTGCTACTGAGAATGTGAATAGACACTTTCTTTGCAGAGAATAATTAGGCACTGGCTATTGAAATTAATGCATATGTTTTTTGACTCAGCAATTTCACCTCTAGGAGTTTATCCAAATCTATATTCCTGCATGAAGAATGATGTAAATAAAACATTAAGCATGGCATTATTTATAAAGGGTTAGAAACAACTTACATGCCCAGTAAGGCCAAGTTAAAGAAATTAAGGTGTATCTGTACAGCACTGTCTTGTGCATCAGAGCTCTGCAGCTACTGATAATGGACTTTTTCCAAGATGCTATTAAGTGAAAAACACAAGGTGCAACACGTTTATACCAACCTTTGTGATTTTTTAAAAAAAGGATCTATACTTTTAACAGTGGTCTTGGAGAAGTAAGCTGGATAATAAAGGTAGGAGGGAGAATTTTCATCAAATTACTTTCCGTAGCAAGTTTTTTATCAGGCGAATGTATTGTTTAGTCAAATTTTGATAATAAACCGTTCTCTGGTCTTTATTTCCTTACCTGATTTACAGAACCCTATCTGCATTAGCTCACTGGTCGGCCATCTTCAGCGACACGCCGTATCTTCCGCTCTTGGCATTTCCATTTGTAAAATTATTCCAGAACAACCAGCTCATTTGTTTTGAAGTTGTTGCTACTCTCATAAGTAAGTAAATAAGTATTAAATAATGAAACCAACAGTGGATTTCCTGTGTAATTTTCTGATGTCTTTGCAGCTTTGCAACATTTAACAATGCTGGTGTTAAATAATCAGGATGAAATGGACAGTTTGGACATTTATACAAAAACCTTTTCATTTACAAGAAAATTTGGATAGTTGCATTTTAGAAGATACTGTTACAGCTTAGATTTTGTTAGTAGGAAGGAAGCAGGGGCACCTGGGTGGCCCTGGGTCGGTTAAGAATCTCGCTCAGATCATGATCTCAGGGTCCTGGGATCCTGCCTTGGTCCGGCTCCCACCTCCATTTGCGCGTGCATGCATGCTCTTTTCTCGCAAATAAATAAAATCTTCAGGGGAAAAAAAAAAGTAAGGAAACAGATGCTTCACTTACGGAAAATCAGTTTATTATTAATAGGACTGCAGTAAGTATGGCAGGATTTAGCACACAGTGCCTCTTGTAGCGGGTGCTAACTGCCATCCTCGTTCTCAGCAGCCAGTACGAACATTTCTTGAGAACTTTCTGTGTACCGATACCATTCTCCATGTTTGCTTTTATTAATTTATCTAAATCTTAACAGTACTACGAGGTAGGCATTGTTACTTCCTTTTTTATAACTGAGAAAACTGAGGCACACAGACCTTAAGTTCCCAAGGGTAGGTTGGTGGCAGAACAAGGATTTGAACCCAGACAGACTCTAGCCTGTGCTCCGAACCATTGCCATCTACTCTGAAAAGTGAGTCCTTTTTTCATATTGGTATAATTGGGTCAGTTAAACAGTCAATAAACTGAATCCAGTTATAGATTTGTTTGACAAAAATAACCAATTTTATATGTATTTTAAATTGCTTTAAAAGGTTTTCTTGTACAAAGGAGATAAGCACTTAACTGTAATTACAGTAAAATTTTGAGAAGTAGAAATAAAAAGATTCAAGCATACATACTGTGAATACTATATTTCTCTTTTTTTTGGTTCATTTAATTGAATTGCATTGCTTTGATAAATTTTTACTGATTGGAGAAAATATAGGAGAACATACAAAAGAAAAGAAAATTCACCAATGTTCCTCCTCCTCATTGATAATCTTTGAGAATTTATTGATGAATTTCTTATAAAAGCATTTCCCCAAATCATTAAATATTCTTGAAAAACATAATTTATTCCCTGTGTAATATAATATTTCTTCATTTAGGTATATCATCATTTAGTCCCCCGACTGCTAGACTATTAGTTTTTTTCTGTACTTTTTAAGCAGTTTTAAAATTTTTGTAATTATACTACCTTTATATATATATAATATGTTTATATATATTATATATAGCAAAATGTATATATATACATTATATATATAATATATATAATATGTTTATATATAATATGTTAGATACATTTCTCTTTTTATAAACTTTTATAAATTTTATAAATATCTTACTGACTGTAATCTTTTCCCCCCTCATGACTCTAATATTCTATAATGTAGAGGTTCTAGTTTAATCCGTTGTTGGACATTTAGGTTATTTCTAACTTTTACCTAAAGAAATAATGTTATAACTGTCTTCACATATAAATATGTATAATATTGTCTCTTGGTCAGTTTTTGACTTGGTATTATTAGGTCATAAAATATGAATATTCTAATTGATTCATCAAAAAGGTTATACAAGTTTACTCTGGCAACAACACTCAGAGTTTGAAAAGGAAAAGAAGCAACTCAACAACAAAAGGACAAATAATCCCATTTTTATGTGGGCAAAGGCTTTGATTAAACTTTTCTCCATAGACGATACACAAATGGCTAATGGTACATGAAAAGATGCTCCAGATCATTAGTCATTAGGGAAACACAAATCAAAACCACGCTGAGGTACCACTTTATACCTTCTGGGATGGCTGTAATTTAAAAACGGGAAAAAAAGTGTTGCTAAGAATGTGGAAAAATTCTAACCTTCATATATTGCTGGAAACATAAAATGGTGGTCACTGTGGAAAATTGACAATTTCTCAAAAAGTTAAACATAAAATTACTATATAATCCAGCAATTGCATTCTTAGGGATATACCCAAAAGAACTGAAAACAGAGACTCAAACAGATACTCGTATGTGAATGTCAGTGGCGTTATCCCCAACAGCCAGAAGGTGGAAAGAGCCCAAGTATCATTGCTGTTAACAGACGAATGGATAAACTGTGTATATAGTGTGTATAGTATACAATGGAACATGGTTCAAATGTGTAAGGGAATGGACCCTGAAAGCTAGGCACAAAAGAACAAATTTGTGTGAAGTATCTCAAATAGGCAAATTTACGGACACAGAAAATAGATTAGAGGTTACCGGGGCTCGGAGGAGGTAGGAATGGGAGGTTGGTACTAAGTGGGTACAGGGTTTCTCTTTGGGAAAAGATTTTGCGCACAGTGATGGTTGCACACGTTGCGCGTGCAGTTACGGCACTGATTTGCATGCTCAAAAATGGAAAATGGCAAATGACATCTTACCATAAGAAAGGCTGTTCATAACTAGGTAAGTGTGCAAAACTATATTTTATTTCCAGTAGAATCTTGTTATATCGCTGGCATACGGTTCTGTGCCGAGGAATTGATTTTCTCTTCTAGGCCTGATTTAAATCTAGGCGATCCATCCTGGCCAGCGTGAGTGGCTGGGAATTTTCATCGAGGGTCTCAAACCGGTTTTATTCAAGGAGCACTTACGGAGCTCCGACCAAATGTTAGCCCTGCTCGCAATAAACCACTGTTCAGCTTTTTAGGTTCACGGTCTAGTTGGGACCTAGGAGAAAGTCTGAAGGAATATAGTCCGTTTGATGTATAATTTGGAATATGTTTATAAAAGTCATCTTGAAGCGCTCTTTACAGTCTCTTGTATGACCAAGTGGGGGTTCTTCTGGTTTAATCAAGGAAGCCCCCTCCCCTGCGCCGGTTACTTGTCTTTATCCTGTTCTCCTTCAGTCCTGTGTCTGGGCCTTCTACACACACTCCTGCGGTAACTCCACGCAGAATAGAAGAGAAGGCAAACGCTTACGTATAAAGCGGGGTTTCCCTCGTGCCTAATTGAGAACAGTGTTCTCTTAATGAAGATTAGTTGTAAAAATCTGGGCTTCGTGTGTGTGTGTGTGTGTGTGTGCGTGTGTGTGTGTGGTGTTTTAAAATTCCTAGGGCTAACAGTATCTGAGACACGGTAGACCCATAGCACGTGTTGCTGAACTGGATTTTTCTTTTAAAGTTAACTTAAGAGCAGCAGTTAAAGAAGCTGAAATAATTTCTTTTAAAGCTTAGTTTTTGCAAGAGTTTACTTATGCCTTAATTATTAACTCACATTTACTTACTAATAAAGAATTGACTTCTAGAACTTGTAGGCCCTTTTATAACCAGATGTAATCCAAATTCTGCCGATCTAAGTCTTCTTTTGCTAATATGAGAAAGGAGATCATATTGTCAAAGGACAGAACCATAATTCAGTGTTTAGAATAAAAATCCGGGGGCGCCTGGGTGGCTCAGTGGGTTAAGCCTCTACCTTCAGCTCGGGTCATGATCCCAGGGTCCTGGGATGGAGCCCCTCATGGGGCTCTCTGCTCGGCGGGGAGCCTGCTTCCTCCTCTCTCTCTGCCTGCCTCTGCCTACTTGTGATCTCTGTCTGTCAAATAAAATCTTTAAAAAAATAAAATAAAAATCCGAATTAAATTATTAAGGAGGGCTATGGTGATTAGACATAGTTCATTGAATGAAACTAACTGATCTCACCAGGGTTTTTGAGGAATGGTTTGGGGGTGGTAGTGGTTGCTCAGTGAGTTAATGTGAGCTTTAGAAACATCATGAGCAGAAAGGATTCCGCTTTCCACTGGCTGACTTTCAGGGAATCCCTCAGTCACTGGTTGGGTTTTCAAAGTTAGGTTTTCTAAATAAGTTGTTCATCGATGGCTTAGATTTAAAACCAATTCTGGTGGTTACTTGTTATGGCCATAGAGCAGTCACTCTTGTCCTAGTAATGGGGACGTGTTTATTCTAACATTTAATGGATAGGGGGATATGATACATGCCCGTTTGTTTTTATGTGTTTGTGTTGATGTGTAAGATATAATTTTGGGGGTGTCTGGGTAGCTCATTCGGTTAAGCATCCCACTCTTGGTTTCAGCCCAGGCCATGATCTCAGTCATGATATAGAGCTCTACGTCGGGCTCCACATTGGGCATGGAGTCTGCTTAAGATTCTCTCTCTCCCTCTCTCACCCCCCCACTCCCCGCACACACACTCTCTGTCTCAAAAAAAAAAAAAAGTAATTTTGAACATTGCTTGTAAACTTTTCTAGTTTTTTTTTTTAAGATTTTATTTATTTATTTGACAGAGAGAGAGAGATCACAAGTAGGCAGAGAGGCAGGCAGAGAGAGAGAGGAGGAAGCAGGCTCCCCGTGGAGCAGAGAGCCCGATGCGGGGCTCGATCCCAGGACCCTGAGATCATGACCTGAGCCGAAGGCAGCGGCTTAATCCACTGAGCCACCCAGGCACCCCCTAAACTTTTCTAGTTTTGATTAGGTATGAATTTGAGTAAATTTCAAGAGGTTTTCACTTAACATTCATCACAATTAATGAAGACTTAAGAAGGAACTTTTTGTAGGAAGGTCATTTTGTTAACCAGGAGAAGAAGGAAGCAGAGTGCCCTGTTGGGAAGATCAGGAAAACTCCGGAAAGTTCTGTTTGTTTTAATGGACACTCTCATTGATTGCGCTCGGTTGAGGAAATTGGCCAATTCTATGAGCCTGAAATACGACATTAATGGGATGGAAGTTTAAAATCAAAAGTTCTAGAACTCAAAGAGTTGTTATGATTTTATTAATGGACATATTGAGGACGTAGAGTGGATATGTGTAAGAATTGCCAAGTCCTTTGATAATAGAGATGGTAAAGATAAATTTCCATTTTTTTTTCTTCATAGTCAATTGGTGTCAACACTGGTTTGAATATTTCCCGAATCCTCCCATCAATATTCTCAGTATGATAGAGAATGTTCTGGCATTCCACGACAGAGAACTGCTGCAGCACTACATAGCTCATGACATAACTTCCCAGGTAAGAAGTTTGTTGTTTTTAGGATAACATGACTTACTTTGGAAGCTAACATTGGCTCGGGTATAAATAAGACAATTTTCTTGAAAGAGTATAATAAAAGAACATACGACCTGTTGTATTTTTAATAGCATTCCATTTGTTTCTTCATTAAACTGCTTTCCCAAAAGTCTATAAAGAAGGGTCCATATTAAGGTAGTTCTTTTCATAATCGTTTTGAATATAATGATTTTCACAGCTGCATCAAATGTAAGAGTATTAGCAAGGACTTACGACTTTTCCGTAGAAAACTAATAAGTTTTTCCTTATTTATTTTAGCTGTATGCATGGCCTCTTCTTGAAACCGTTTTTTCAGAAGTACTAACCAGAGAAGAGTGGCTAAAATTATTTGATAATGTCTTTTCCAACCATCCTTCGTTCCTCCTGATGACTGTCGTGGCCTACAACATATGTTCTAGAGCGCCTTTGCTCAACTGCAGTCTTAAAGATGATTTTGAGGTAAATATCTTTGTTCTTAAGTAGCAGGTCTCGAGTTTTCATTTATTTCCACTGAAGAATCAGTGCCTTTATTGAGTACCTGTTGCATGCCCGGTACTGGTGCCAGGTGGGAGAAACGCAGTGGCGTGCAAGGTGTACCACATCCCCCCTCTGACCTGGTCGGTCAGTAATCCAGCAGGAGATCCCGCACACCATTTGTCTTAAAGTCGTAGCTTCAGGAGAGAAACGCGGGAATACTGGATCCAGTTCAGTGCTTGTTGCCTGTTTTAGGATGTTTACCTGCTGAGTCATCGTTAATTCTGCTGAGTCATCTGTTAATTAATATCAGTGACCCATCCAGTCTGTGACAGTCTGGCTACCTATTACCCACAAGAAATGGTTACTCTGAGAATTCTGAGATGTGGCAGGAAGGTTACTTGAAAGAAAGCGCTAAAGGAGGTTTTTAAAAGGACAGGGTCAGTTGGTTAAGTGTCTGACTCAGTTGGCTTAGGTCATGATCTCAGGGTCCTGGGATGGAGCCCCACTCAAGTCGGGCTCTGCACTAAGTGAGGGGGGAGTGTCCTGCTTGTCATTCGCCACTCACCCTGCTCGTGCATGTGCAGGTGCCCATGCTAGGTGCCCCTAGTTTTTCTTTTTTTAAAGATTTACTTATTTGAGGGGCGCCTGGGTGGCTCAGTGGGTTGAGCCGCTGCCTTCGGCTCGGGTCATGATCTCAGGGTCCTGGGATCAAGTCCCGCATCGGGCTCCCTGCTCAGCGGCGAGCCTGCTTCCCTCTCTCTCTCTCTGCCTGCCTCTCTGCCTACTTGTGATCTCTCTCTGTCAAATAAATAAATAAAATCTTTAAAAAAAAAAAAAAGATTTACTTATTTGAGAGAGAGAGAGTGGGTGGGGAGGGGCAGAGGGAGAGGGACAGAAGGAATCTCAAGCAGACTCCCCACTTAGCATGGAGCCCATTGAGGGGCTCAGTCTCACCACCCCGGGATCATGACCTGAGCCAAAATCAAGAGACTTGGACTGAGCCACCCAGGCACCCCTGTCAAACTTTATTTCTCCTTAATCTTCTCAAGATGCTCACGTATATATATTTTAGAATTTGGACCTTCCAGCAGAACAAGGTAATGTGGAAACATTTCAGATATTTTTAACGAATCAAGCTAATTTATTTGCAAATTTATTTATTTGGGATTTTGCAAGGAAAAAATCTGAGCAGAAGAGTGTGCTCCATTGTTGGTTGAAGTGTTCTTCTGATACAAAGGAGGCCAGTTTGAGTTCAAGTTTAAAAAGTATTATTTCAGAAGTTTGGTCTTGAATTTCTTTAGACTTTTAAAACATGAAATTGACTCTTCATCTTAAAACTTGGCTTAAGTGGGGCGCCTGGGTGGCTCAGTGGGTTAAAGCCTCTGCCTTTGGCTCAGGTCATGATCCCAGGGTCCTGGGTTCAAGCCCCGCATCAGGCTCTCTGCTCATCGAGGAGCCTGCTCCCCCCCCCCACTTGTGATCTCTGTCAAATAAATAAATAAAATCTTAAAAACAAAAACAAAAAACTTGGCTTAAGAAAAGCTCCAGTGCATCTGCCAAGAAAGAAGAGAGAGAAAGACAAGATTAATTCACACTTTTTAAGCTAACCTTGTTTTAATTCTATCTTGTAATTTCTTTGTTAGCTAACTCACAATTTAAGCACAGTGTTTTCTTACAGTATTTTTTTCATCATCGGAATAACCTGGACATAAGTGTTGTCATTAGAGAAGTCTACCGTCTCATGGATACCACTCCTACTGAGGTTCATCCCAACAGCATGCTTCACGTCTTTGCGGCATTGACGAAAGGACAGTATCCAGTTTTTAACCAATATCCCAAGTTTATCGTGGACTATCAGACACAGGAGCGAGAAAGAATAAGGAAGGATGAGTTGGACTACCTGAGGGAGAGGTAATCACGGATAGTTGCTCTGTGTGTGATAGGAGCAAAATCTGCTAGAAATATAGACGGAATTTTTTAATGAAAAACACACGTAAATTACTAAGTATTTGTGTAAAATCAGAGTTTGAAGCCTGGGAATATCTTTAAGGATGTGTAATTCCTGCTTGTAGAAGTAAAACAATGACATTAATCAGGTGTACATTTTGTGTTTTGGTTGTTCTTGGACTTAAATTACTCTGTTTTCTTTGCTTGAATTTCTTTGCACTTTTTTGGGGAGACTTACGTAGGGCATCCTTTTCAGTGCTTTCTACCATTTTGATGAGATAAATATGAAAGTGAGAGGCAAGTAGCAGTTTACCTGCTCATAATCACGTATGTGTACCGGGGCCTTGTCTGTGTCTGGATATAATAGTAAGTTTCCCTATTCCAGGCAGATGGTTGAAGATATGCAAGCTGAGGTAGACCAGCAGAGAGTTGAAGACGAAGCTTGGTACCAAAAACAGGAACTGCTTCGTAAAGCCGAAGAAGCGAGGAGAGAACTGCTCTTACAGGAGGAGGAGAAGATGGTACAGCAAAGACAGAGGTGTGTGTTATCACTTTGAGAGAATCCGGACATATGCGTTAGTTGAGTAATTTTTACCTTCTTTCTTTTCTATATACATAGCATCACCCAGCTGTGGCATTTCCATTAAGCAAAAATTTAAGCTAATAAAAAAATCTGCATCTACCACATTTCAAAGAATTGGCATACAGTGCAAGGTAATTCTGAAATTATGCTGAATGTACCTTTGCACTGATTATCCAGAAGACAAGTCTCATGTACCTTGGAGGACACTATTGGAAGCATTATTGTACAGTGGGCAGAAATGCTTTGTAGTACAGTGCTGGATAAATCCCCTTTAGGGGAGCAGAATTTTTAGAATTGTGTTGTAAACTTACCTGTATGGCTTGAAAATTGAAGCATAAAATGATTATCTCGTTTTACATTTCATATTTTGGAGAACAGGGGAAGAAGTATTTGGTGTTTATTCAAAAATATGTTAATAAAGCAAAATATTTAAATTAATTAAGGTTTCGAGATGAGCATGGAGACTAAGCCTAATTGTCGGAAACTCACTTCTGTGAGTGTTTACTGAGTTTTACTCTTTTTTTTTTTAAGATTTTATTTATTTATTTAACAGAGAGAGAGATTGCAAGTAGGCAGAGAGAGAGAGAGAGAGGAGGAAGCAGGCTCCCCGCTGAGCAGAGAGCCCGATGTGGGGCTCGATCCCAGGACCCTGGGATCATGACCTGAGCCGAAGGCAGAGGCTTTAACCCACTGAGCCACCCAAGCGCCCCCTCCTGAGTTTTACTCTTGGTTGGGATTTTATGAAACTGATTTCTGTTATGGGTAAAACACAAGTACTGAATGGAGCATTAACTAGCCTTGTGTTAAATAAAGACAAAGGGTATTGATTGTACTGAGATGATCTGAGTAGACCTGTTAGGAACTTTTAAAAGACGAAAAGAAGAGCCAGTTGCGTGTGGACCCTTGTCCTTTCCACGAGGGCAGCCACGGGCATCTTTGCCCTGTGCGGGTGATGCCACAACCTCACCGGGGGGTTAGGGAAGGTGTGCCCTCGTCAGTGGTGGGTCCCGTTATGAAACATGGCGATTTTTCCACTTATATCTCTGTGGGGCAATGTGTCGATGTATTTTGTATTTTAGACTTGCTTCTGTGAAAAGAGAGCTGAAAGTCAGGGAGATGCACTTACAAGATGCTACAAGAAGGCGCTTTCTGAAGATGCAGCAAGATCAGCGTGAAATGGAACTAAGACGACTGGACGACGAAATCGAGAGAAAGGTTTACAATCCGTGTCTTAGTGCTCACACAGGGTCTCCATTCGCTCCATTTACTCTCTTACCTTCAACTTCCGTGTCCTCACTGGAATCGCTGGGAACACTAACTAGCCTCAGCCTTTCCTCTTCCCTTTCGAGTTTCATTGATAGCTAAACATTTTAGAAATGCCAAGAAAATGAGTCAGTTTGACCGGTGTCCTTGGTGACTGTTTCTCTAAAAACAGAAGTATGAGTGAACCATTAACTGTGAAGTAGGGGAAATGTTCTTTTCCTATAAAAATTTGCACCTGGCCAGTATCAGAAAATTTCCATTATAAAATACATGGAGTCAAAAATGGACCTTCCCTACTCTTCTCTCATTTCATCCCCAAAATAAACTGAAAAAAATGGTCATAGCGCTTTTTTCCTTTTTACGGCTGCATAGTATTCCATTGCGTGACTGTGTTGTGGTTTATTTAGTGACTCTGCTGTTGGACATCAAGGTTGTCGGCAGTACTTTGCTATACGAGACGGTGCCAGGTTATACAGTCTGAGCGCGGATCTTTGAGGACTTGCACACATCGTGTTGTTGGGTACACTCCAAGATCTGCCAAATTGTTCTCCAGAAATGAACCCACCTGAATTCTTTGAAGTGTATATAGAAGAGTGCTAATACCCTGGTCGGTTCAGGAGTACATCAGTCTTAATATTTGCCAGTCTCATAGGTGAAAGTTGTACATTTTAATTTGTCTTTTTTTTCCTTGCTGGTGAGGTTAGGTATCTCTCCGGTTACTTACCTTCCATTTGTACAAGAACTCTAAATTGTATATCCGTATCATTTGTCAGTTTTCTGTCACGTTTTTTCCTTCCAACTTACGTGGGCTGTTTGTGCCATTTGGGGCAGCGATATCCAGTGGAAATATGATGTGAGCCACGTAGGCAATTTTGTTTTCTAACAGCCACGTGTTAAAAATAAGGATATTAGTTTTAATAGCATTTTGTTTAACTCAATATATTTCCCAATTTTTAAAATACGTAATTAGTATAGGGCCGCCTGGGTGGCTCAGTGGGTTAAAGCCTCTGCCTTCGGGCTCAGGTCATGATCCCAGGGTGCTGGGATCGAGCCCCGCATCGGGCTCTCTGCTAGGCAGGGAGCCTGCTTCCTTTCCTCTCTCTCTGCCTGCCTCTCTGCCTACTTGTGATCTCTGTCTGTCAAATAAATAAAATCTTTAAAAAAATAAAATACATAATTAGTATAAAGACATCATGAATGAGATGTTTTACGCTTTGCTTATACTAAATCTTGGAAATCTAGCCATCTAGCCGTCAGTTTATGCTTACAGTACACCTCAGTTTTTACTCATCACTTTTTTTTTACAGTTTACTTATTTTATAGAGAGAGTGTCAGTGGAGATAGGGGCAGAGGGAGAGAATCGCAAGCGGAACCGCTGCTGAGCTCGGAGACCCACATGGGCCTCAATCCCATGACCCTTGAGATCATGACCTGAGCCAAAAATCACGAGTCAGCCACCTAAACAACTGAGCCACCCAGGGGCCCCTGGTTTTGACTCTTTAAATGGTTGAAAGAACTCCAACAATAATAATTTCATGACATGAATATTATGTGACATTTTTAAAAGCATGAACTTCATATTTCAGCATCCATAAATACAGCTTCATTGGAACGGTCACACCCGTTTGTTGATTAACAGAGTCATTTGCCAACTGATTTTTTATTCAGTGTTAAATTCCCGTGTATGTCTTATCTCCTACTTAGCACTGTCTTCTCCTAAGCCAGCAGCCCCCTGAACGACAGCTTCATCATCTAACTGCTGGGCCTCGTGCCCACTATTAATCTGCCTTTTCTGCGTTCTCTGCTGTATTCTCAGATGTGTATCATCTCAAATAGACTTGGAGAATCAATCGTATCTTTCTTGCTTTCTGAATCCCTGCCTCACCCCATCCTAACGGCGTGTTTATTAGAATTGCATGGAATTTATAGACTAATTTAGGGAGTTTTAAACCTGGTTTTGGTAAAACACTAAGTATTTTTTCAGTCTTTGAAAGTATTTTGAATTCATCTGTATTAGAAACCTGTCATCTCTGCTATAGCCCGAGATAATACTTTTTGTTTTGTTTAAAGCCGGTTAATTTTAAATTGGCTTTTGAAAGCTGTGATTCCTTTTCATGATCCCACTGAGTAAATGAGGCTGATAATTCATTATTCTAGAAAAGCATATGTTCTTCTCCCAGAGTAATACAGGCTTAGAATTCTGACCTCTTTATTCTGAACTCTTTGAGAGAGAAGCATTTTTTTTTTTTTTTTTGGTCAAAGAATCCTGTAAAGTCCTTTCAGTTCGCGTGACCTGGCCTCTGCTTACCCTTCCAGCCTCCCGTCCTTCATCTCCCTATTCTGATAGTCAGCTCCGGCCCACTCAGCTGCCAGAGCTTTTCTCCTCACAGCGCCGGCACCAGCAGGAAGGCTGACACGCACGAGTGAGCGCACATCCATTCGCGGTCAGCGGAGCTGAGCTGGGTTTGCCCTGGCACTAAGCTGTGTACGTGTCTAAAAATCCATAAGCAAAAAAGCTTCTCTCATTGAAAGTCCCGAACAGCATGATGAACAGTACCAAACCTCTCCTGTGCCCACTGGCATTTCTACTACCCTCGTTTCATGGACTTGAGCATCCCCACTTGGAGCTAGCTGCTCTCCCAGTAACCTCCTTAAGTTGCACTGGTTGCCAGTCACTGGTTTATTTACTTCTCAGATGTTTGTCCTTCTTGTACATGCCACTGTGTTTTCATCTTTACTCTTTGTTTCTCCAGAGATAGGTATTCGATCCTGTGATCTTGGATCTTTACAATGTCTGATACTTAACGGATGCAAATAGTATGCAGTCGTTAAATGTGGGCTCAATAAATGAATGGGGCGAGATGGGGTTATAGTTTGTTTTGTTCTATTTCTGAAACACATGTCACTCTTACAAAATGGGGACTCTAGGCAGCCAAGTATTTATTTAAGACCACTCCTAAGATTCTCTGTCTACTTAAAGAGGGCCTTAGTCGAACCCTCTAGTGTATAAGAGTGAGAAGCTTCCAAGTAATCAAAATTTGGAGAGCGGTGAACTTTAAATTAGCTGAGTCCAAGCAGAGCACATTGAACTTGGAGTTACTAGTTGCCAAACTGAATTTATTAAAGTATAGTCATTTAGGGGCACCTGGGTGACTCGATTGGCTGGGCGACAGATTCTTGATTTTGGCTGGGTCATGATCTCGGGATCCTGAGATCGAGCCCCATGTCATGCTCTGTGCTCAGTGGGGAATCTGCTTGAGATTCTCTCTCTCCCTCTGCCCTTCCCCCTTGCTCGCTCGCTCTCCCTCTAAGAAAATAAATAAATCTTTAAAAAGAATTTTCTTTAAATATAGTCATTTAATCAAAAAGAACATTAAATAATATATTTAATAAGATTAAACATTCTATATTTTTAACCACCACAAATTTAAATTGCTCAAGTTTTTCTAACTCATAATATTGGCTGATACAGTGTGGTAAGAACTGCCATCTGTTCTCGCAGCCTGGGTAGATGAGCGTATGGTAATTGTACTTTCCTTTTTAGAAAATTAAGCTTTAACTTTAACTCAGACTTTATTCCCAGATTCTACAGTGAATGTTAATATGCCATCAATTACTCTGGTATCAAAAACCCAATACTTTTTATTTTAAATACTCCAAGTGGGTTGTTTAGATTACAAGATTATTAAATCTGTTGAAGAGAAATTATCTTGTATATTGTTTCTAGTGTTCACACTTTGTTGTTTGGCCGTAGGTACACATGAGAGATCGAGAAATTGCTACTACAGCGAAAGACCTGGAAATGAGACATCTGGAACTCGAATCACAAAAAAGACTTTATGAGAAGGTATAAAATCACCTGTTTGCGCCATGAGAGAAGCAGGGCTTATACAAACTCTTTTTAGATTGTATTTATTCATGACTTTTAATGTTCATCTCTTCTGGTTTTTGTGGGTTTTTTTAAAGATTTTATTTATTTGACAGATCACAAGTAGGTAGAGAAGCAGGCAGAGAGAGAGGGGAAGCAGATGCCCCGCTGAGAGAGAGTCTGATGCAGGGCTCGATCCCAGGACCCTGAGATCACGACCTAAGCTGAAGGCAGAGGCTTAACCCGCTGAGCCACCCCACCTCCCCTAGTTTTTCTTTTAAGCAGAATATAGTGTCATCCAGGATTGTAAAGTAGCCAAAATGTCTGAACGTACAGTTTGTTGTAATTCTTTAATTCATGTTTCTCTTAGCGACTTAGTCAAATGTCTGAGGTACCAGATGTAAGCCCCAGATTTTGCTTCACGATTTTCTACCAAGTTACTAAGTTTTCCTGTATCCATGTGAATTACAAAATTAGCCCAGTACTTGATAAGGATCTTCGTAAGTAAGGTAAATCAGATAAGAGCTGTAAAGGACTTTAAATTTGAATCTGCTGGAAATAAATTATCAAGGACCTACTTAGAATATATAATTTAGCTTCCACGATGCTGGAAAAAAGGAATTTTGTTAATATAAATATTTATTATGTGGGGAAAAAGCATTTTGTTCTTCATTTATTTAACATTGAAACCATATGTTTTCACTTCCTTCAGCCCTCTTTTAAAGTGAGACTTCGAAATTAGTGATAACTGCAAATATGTAATAGGTAACATATGATTGTTACTTACATTAAATAAGATTTAAAACCTATGGCAGGGGCGCCTGGGTGGCTCAGTGGTTAAAATCTCTGTCTTTGGCTCAGGTCATGATCTCAGGGTCCTGGGATCGAGCCCCGCATCGGGCTCTCTGCTCAGCGGGGAGCCTGCTTCCTCCTCTCTCTGCCTGCTCCTCTGCCTACTTGTGATCTCTGTCTGTCAAATAAATAAAAATAAAATCTTTAAAATAAATAAATAAAATAAAACCTATGGCACCCATTCATATCTGCAACACTTTTTAAGTTCCACACTGAACTACTTCTAGAACTGAGCAGGGATTTACACCGCGGCTCAGTCTCCTGTGATTTTGAATTAGATTCAATTCATTTGGACCAAACCTAAGATTACTTTTTACTGTCTTTTCTTTGGCGGAGGTAGGTGGGGCACCAACGGGTCATGGTGTCAGAATCAACAGAAAATTTGCAAGAAAAATACTAAGAATTTTCAAATAGGTTTCTCTCAGATTCTCAGGTATTAGCATGTTGCTAAATTGGCATTAGCCTCTCTGTCTCTGTGTGTGCCTGGACACATGTAGATACATTTTTTTTTCTCTGAACTTTTTAAGAGAAAGTTGCAAACCTGATGCCCGTTTCCCCCTAAATGCTTCAGCGTATATTTCCTAAAACCAAGGAATCCTTATCACATGACCACAGAACAATGATCAGAATCATGAAATGAGCATATTATTGTTATCCATTGTATAAGCCTTATTCAGATGTTATCAGTTGTGATAAAACTGTCCTTTAGAGCAAAAGAAAATCTCAGATAATCCATTTTCTCAGTTGTCCTGTCTCTTTAGTCTCCTTTATGTGGGCACCACTCCCGAGTCTGTCTCTGTATTATATAACATTGATATTTTTGGAGAATCCAGCCAGGTTTTGTAGTGTCCCTCAGTTAGCATTTGTCTGTTGTTTCCTCACGGTGAGCTTCAGCTTACGTGCTTTGGGCAGGAATGCACCAGAAGCAATGCCGAGTTTCCTTCCGTGGCTCGTTATCATTTTTGCCCTCTTCTGAGGAAAGTATTTATTAAGCAAACAGGTTAGAGAAGACCAAGCCTGCTCAACAAAACTAACTTATAAAATCCTGAACACTATCGGGCCTGTTAAATTCAGATGTGCAGCTCCTTCCTCTTCCCTCAGTTTTCGTGATTAATACTTTATCTGCCAAACTTAGCCCTTAACATCAGTTTGATTCACTGCATCTATTTGTGAACAAATCATATCCCAGAAAACAGACAATATTGTGGTGACCTCTATTGGAAATATATGCCCAATATTCCATATATATCTAATTCGAATAAAATTTTTTTTAACAAAAGAATAAAATGAAGCACAAAGAAGCTCATACTGACCTCTGATCCAGATTCCATCCCCTTCGTCTCCTGGAACCCTGGTTCCTCAAGTCCAGTTTTGGCCTCTGTCTCCGTCTCTCTCTCAGGCACATGTACCTTCTCCTTGGCCTAGGACCACCCTTGCCGAGACTGTGACGATTAAAGGAGTTAATGTCTATATGTCAGTGACAGGAGGCCCCAAGACTACCCTCTGGTTCAGTGATTTGCTAGAAGGACTCACAGAACTCAGGGAAAGCTGTTACACTCGTGGTTGTGGTTTATTACATCGAAGGGATACAGAATAAACTCAGGGAAGGTAGGGGGTACCCGGCTGTCTCAGTCAGTGGAGCTCGTGACTCTTGATCTCGGGGTCATGAGTTTGAGCCCCGTGAGGGGTGTAGAGATTACTTAAACAGCAACAACAGAACACCTCGGCAAAGGTAAAAGGCACATAGGGCAGAGTCCAGGAGAGACCAGCACAAGCTTCCCCTTGTCCTCTCCCAGTGGAGTCAAACAGCGCCTGATTTTGCCAGGAGAGGTGTACGACAGCGCATGGAGAGTTTTGCCACCAGGCACGCTCAATCGAGTCTCAGCATCCAGGGTTTTACGGGGCGTCAGTCCCGCAGTCATGCAGGGTGCACGGTAGTTACTTGCTCTTAGAGGTCAGGCTGATACGGTGTGTCCTGCGGCTCCTACCAGAAGTCACGTGATTAGCACGAACTACCTGGCAGAGCCCAAGGGCCCAGGCCTACAGAGACACTTATCAGGCAGGGGATTCGAGCTGGTCAAGGGCTAATCTTTTCGTTGGAATGTGCACCTCTTTATGGAGTAGCTACAATTCTGTATTCTGCTTTTCTTTTTTACTTAATCAAATCCTTTTTTGTAAATGATTACATATCTTGGTAGTTGTCATTTATAATCGATATTGATGAACTGTAACTTATTTAAACGTTTTTTTCTATTGTCGGATGCTCAAGCGGTTTACAATTTATGGCAATAAGCTTCTTCATACATATATCTTCTCTGCATATAATTGGAAAACATTTTTATTTTTCATTATGAAGGTAATTATGTTACCAGTAGATAATTAGAAAAGTAGAAATAAATCCCTACATTGAGAAGTAACTACTAATATCATTAATAAAGATAAGTGAGATTATTTAGTACACACAATTGATATTTTGCTTTTTTAACTTAGATTTTCATGAATACTGTTTGCTCTCCTTCTCTTCAACCACTGTACTCATTAGCACTCCCATCCCCAGTCCCCTGACCCTGGGAACCACTTATATACTGTCTTGATGGATTTGCCTATTCTGATATTTCGTTTAAATGAAATCATACAATGTATAGTCTTTTTGTGCCTGGCGTCTTTCACATAGCATCATGTGTTCAAGGTTTATCCCCGTAGTGGTATGAGTGAGTACTTCCTTCCTTTTTGTGGCTGAGTAATATTCCGGCGTAAGGATAAGACCACATTTTGTTTATCCAAATATCAATTGGTAGATATTTGGGGTGTTTCCACTTTTTGGCTCTGATGAGTTGTACTGCTGGGAACATTCATGTACAACTTTTTGTTTGAACATATATTTTCAGTTTTCTTAGATTTGTACCTAGGAGCGTAGCGTTCTAATTTAACCACATCCTTGTGAACAATCGTTATCATCTGTCCTTTTGATTATCGCCGTTGCGACTGAGCGTGAAGTGGTATCTTGTGGTTTTGATTTGCTTTTTTTCTAATGGTTAATGGTGCTAGACCACTTGGTGATGCTTTCATATGTTTATTGGCCATTCTTTTTCTTCTTTGGAGAACACGTGGTTGATGTCTACTCAGAGTACGTAGAGCCATACTTTTGGTTTTTAATATCTCGTGTAATTTTTTGTTGAAAACAAGATATTTAAATAGTGAAGTGTGGCAGTTCTGAAAATCAGATTCTCCCCCCTTCCTCAGGGTTTTCTTGTCTCTTAGTGGCTTGTCTGAATTAATTCTGTAAAGATTAATTTATGGAACGAAATTAAAGTTGTGACCAGACAGAGATTTCCATACTTGCCTTGAACCAGTAAGCTTCTAGTCTTGGCCAGTGGGCCCTGTGTGCATTACATTGGGGCGTGCCTTCAGCACTTAGCGCCGTAGTTTACAGCTCTGTCTTACACTTCGCCTCCTGACCACGCAGTACCTCAGTTCACCAGACGGGACAGCTCAGGACCTTCTCGGATCTGAGCATTCACATAGCCCTTGCTAAGTGCACAGCCTTACACACGCACATAGAATCTATCAGAATCTATCAGGGATCTATCAGAGCTTTTCAAAGTCCCCTGAAGACATCCAGTTCTCCAACTTTTCCTATAAAGCCTTTTGATTAACTTGTGGTTTGCACTGTGGTCCACTGCCTCAGGCAGCCAAGATACTCAGCAGTTTGCTCTGATGTTTTTCAGCAAATGCCCCCAGGGAAAAGGCTATTCGAAGGAGTGAGTTCTGAGGATAAATAAAGACAGCCTTGGGAATGGGTTCTTCCAGAACCACCACATAGGTCAAATGGTGACAGTCATCTGGCAATGGGAGTTTTCTCCTTTTCCGGCTCCATTTTCCCCCTCCCATTGGCTGCCAGGCTCCTGGTTTTCAAGCCTGATGAAGAGTTTAGGGGTGGGGTGGAACTCGGGATAGTGCAAGTTAAAAATGCCCGAAGGGTTACTCTTCTTAGCAAGATTCAGCCGTTTTTATGAGTAAATGCTCCCCACATTGCTACAAGCCTTTGGTGAATTTCCAGAGTTCGGAAAAAGTTGGTCATGCCATGTTCTCAATGCTTTTTTGGATGAGAGAATTTTCGGGAGTTCTTTCTTGTGTTTTCAGTGACGTCACTGCTGTTTATTTTTTACTTTGAAAATCAGATGACAGTTTTTTATTTCTGTGCTAGTATTCTAGGGGGAAAAAGTGCCATTTTGTGTTCTAGCATTATATAGATTTGTGATTTTTTTTTACAATTGATTTTTTTAACAGAATCTTACTAGCAATCAGGAAGCTGTTGCAAAAGAAATGAGAGAAGGTGCAGATGCCTTTAGACGAAAAGTGGATCTTGAAGAACACATGTTTCATAAACTGATAGAAACTGATCAAACTCAGAACCAAAAAACTCAGAAGGTAAAAATATGGGAAATTTAGTATATAGAGAGAGGGGGACATTTCCACCTGTCATCCTTTTATGAAGCATTTCTTTTCCCCTGCCCTGCCCCTCTGCTTCTGTCATCCTTTTAAAAGAAGAAATTCAAGATTAAACTTGGAAGCTGCATTAATCGATTTCTTTGCTTCGGTGATCACGGTTCCTAGAATCTCACAGTAGTTTTAGAGGTTACTCACATCACATGCGTTTTGTTTTGTTTTTTTTTTTAATTTATTTGACAGAAATCACAACTAGGCCGAGAGGCAGGCAGAGAGAGAGGAGGAAGCAGGCTCCCTGCAGAGCAGAGAGCCTGATGTGGGGCTCGATCCCAGGACCCTGAGATCATGACCTGAGCCGAAGGCAGAGGCTTAACCCACTGAGCCACCCAGGAGCCCCAGCACATGCGTCTTTTATACTCTCTGAGAATTTAAAGACTTAGGCGAAAATACAAGGGAAATAGTAACTTTAGAGATACTGACCTACTGTGTTATGTCTCAGAAATTGTCCCCGAGCAGATTAGTTGCAAAACATCAGGTCTTCGCCGGGTATATAAACCAGCTTTTCCAAAGTATATTCTGTAGAATATTAATAACTACTACTCAGTAAAATGCGGAGTGGCAAGTAAGTGTTGGAAGTGCTATTTAAAGTTGGGTTTTTTCCCTGCCACAT
Organism: Meles meles; assembly: GCF_922984935.1. Lineage (NCBI taxonomy): Eukaryota > Metazoa > Chordata > Mammalia > Carnivora > Mustelidae > Meles > Meles meles. Next base: position 17,328,348 of record NC_060066.1, on the reverse strand, counting down.
TTTAGGATATGGTACATTGTGACTCTTTAAGAAAATTTCGCAAACTTACTTTCTAGAGTATCTGCAGAGCACCCTTTCAGAAACGCTGGCTTAAGTGAATTGAAACAGAACAGGGGAACTTCAGGAAAGAACTTGCTCTGTTACTAGTTAGCAAAATGCTAAATGGGTCTGCGGCCAGGCCTGGCCCTGGTCCAAAAGCCAGCAGCAGTGTAAGATCTCCCTCCCTCTGTTCAACAACAGCCTCTGAGGGGTGCCCCGGAATAGCCTACCATTTATTTTTCCGTGAAGGCTTTTGTCCAGTCTGTAAGAACGAGCTCTTCTGACTCCTTTTCAAAAGGTTGAAAGATGGAGATTGTTTAATCTCACTCATTGCTTAGCCTCGAAATTCTCAACCTTGACTATGTATGCCTTAGAACCACCTTTGTGAAAGTTCCAATATCCTTGGGGCGCCTGGGTGGCTCGGTGGGTTAAGCATCTGCCTTTGGCTGAGGTTACGATTCCAGGGTTCTGGGATCGAGCCCCGCATCGGGCTCCCTGCTCAGTGGGGAGCCTGCTTCTCCCCTCCCTCTGCCTACTTCTCCCCCTACTTGTTCTCCCTCTCTCTGTGTCAAATAAATAAATCTCCAAAAAAAAAGAAAAAAGTTCCAATATCCTGCCACCCCAGGGATTGATAAATTCATTTGTGTTGGGTCCTGGACACCAGTTTGTTTTAAACACTGTGAGGTGAATCTAATGTGTAACCAAGGTTACAAACAGCTACCCTAGGGGCGCTTGGGTGGCTCAGTCAGATAAACGTCAACTCTTGGTTTCTGCTCAGGTCCTGATCTCTTGGTCATTAGATCAAGCTCTGACCTAGGCTCCGTGCTCCGCTCCGAGTCTGCTTAAGATTCTCTCTCCCTCTGCCTCTCTTGCTGCGAGCTTTTTCTCTCTCTCTCCAATAAATAAATCTTAAAAAAAAATAAACCACCCTAGACACGTGGATGCATTGAACAGATATACTGTATTTTATATATAGTCTGACCTTGTTTCTGAAATTTGCAAATATTTCTTAGTTAATTGAAGAAAACTTGGCAGAAGCTGAACAAGCGTGTCTGAACGCCGACTGGCGAGTTGAGGCTTTACGTAAACAAAGATGTGACGATCTGCAGCGCCACGAGTGTTACCGGGAAGTGGCCAGACTCCTCCGGGAAAACAGAAGGACCGAAACAGAAGTATTAGATGCGATGATGGGGGAGGAAGCTAGAAAGGTAAGAATAGTGTCACACATATTTTTGTTACTCCTCATTTAAATTTTGAAAGTTTAGGGGCACCTGTGTGGCCCAGTGGGTTAAAGCCTCTGCCTTTGGCTCAGGTCGTGATCTCAGGGTTCTGGGATCGAGCCCCGCATTGGGCTCTCTGCTCGGCGGGGAGCCTGCTTCCTCCCCTCTCTCTCTCTCTCTCTCTGCCTGCCTCTCTGCCTACTTGTGATCTCTCTCAGTCAAATAAATAAAATCTTTAAAAAGAATTTTTTTTGAAAGTTTACATAATCAAATGACAAAAATTAGAATTCTTTTCCTAAATAAGAATGAAAGGATTTGAGGAGGCAGCTAAGAGTTTACGTCATGTCACACAGATGTCCCCTCTGACTGATCCCATGAGCGTCTCTGGTGCCCACAGGCTGCAGATCTTATCACGGACACACAGATTTCCCTGAGGACACGGAAGAACTAGGGTGAAATCAGGAACCAGAGATCTGGGCCTAGTTCCTTCCTCTTCCCACTGCTCTGTCGTGATGTCTCTTCCGAAAGCTTTTTATAACGTATTTCCTTCAAGTCACTCTTCTGTTCATTTCCCTGCTCCCCCACCTGAAGGACATGTGGCCCTGTCTGATCACACTTTGAGTCAAGGACAGGGAGCAGTGGGGGCGATGTCCGCTGAGGCTCCCCCGGAAAGTCATGGTGGAGGCCCTCGTCTTCCAGGATTCCTGACATTGGCCCCAAGACTATGCCATGTCAGGGCTGCTGGATGTGGGGTAAAATGGTATATTGGCGAGTGGGCTCAGAATCACCATGAGGGCTTTTCCTGGTACACAGAGATGCTTCTTTATATCTGCTGTCCCGGGTTCTAAAGCTTGACTGCAGTGTGGCCCTGAAATCACTCCGACTCTCTCTCCTCCTCAATAACAGGAAAGGACTGGATTTCTGTGGTCCTTCCTGGCCCTAACAGTTCTTTAAAGTGTGGTATCTCATGCATTAGCATTTTTATAACATAAAAATTACATGTGTAATGCAAGAGTTGTAGCATAGAACACTGACGAACTTTAGGAGTCATAGGCTATCTTAGCTGCATTATTTTTGTTACCCTTGGGCTAATTTCAAGATAATCACTTTCTCACTTTAGGAAAAAGAAAGTTGGGGTTCATAGAAATTCCTTGACGTCCCTGCAGTTGGCATGTGTGCTGGAGCTGGGCAGATTTTATTAAGGGATAGGTTCAAGTTAAATAAGACAGTCGTCATGTATTTTAAAAACAAGCTTAATCCCGCAAGATCTGACATTTGAAAGGACTTGTTATTTCAAAGACAGTGGGCTCCTGTCTGTGTGCCGTGTGGTCCGCTGACGTCCTGGTGGCACGTGAGAAATGCCTCTGCCCTCGAGGTCCACGGCAGGCACCCAGATTACCCTAGAACCAGACAGATCCTGCGTGCCGTGGGAATCCCAAAGGAAGTGGGGTAGAGGAGACAGACCGGGCTTATTCCACTGTCGGAACCGCCGTGACCCCAACTTTTAGGTGATTTTTCTTTTCTTTCATTTATTGCATTTAGTGGGAGAAAGCTAAAGAAAAAGACTTTCATTTGAAATCAGAAAAGGAAGCTTCGGCTCTCGCAGATGCATCCAGAAAGTGCTTTCTAGAGAAAGAGACAAATGATGCTTTAGAACATGCTGGACACACGTACAGGAAAGGTGAGTGTCCATTGAGTGCCTTTCTCTCCGCGCGGTCACGGATCCGTCACTCGGTGTGCTCTGCTGTCACGAGTAAGTCCCCGAGGTGTACGTCATTCACATCAGTGCTCAGCTAAAAGGTGACCACTAGTTGCCCTTTCTTTGGTTGCTGGGACTTGTTTTTTTTTTTTTTTTAAGATTTTATTTATTTATTTGTCAGAGAGAGAAAGATCACAAGTAGGCAGAGAGGCAGGCAGAGGCAGAGGGAGAAGCAGGCTCCCCGCCGAGCAAGGAGCCCGATATGGGACTCGATCCCAGGACGGTAGGATCATGACCTGAGCCGAAGGCAGCCGCTCAACCAACTGAGCCACCCAGGCGTGGGACTTGTTTTTTGTTTGTTTGTTTGTTTTCAAAAAACTCCGATCAAAAAAACTCTCAACCACGCTGTGTAGTTCTCTTTTATTCCCTGGTTCCATGGTCCTGGTTAACCTCCTTAATCTATGAGAATATGATTTACTCCCAAAGCGCTTCTAGTTTCTTTTGGCAAAAATGTGTGCTTCGCCAACAGCTGGTCCTCAAAACAGCAGTATAGCCAAGTAGCGCGGGCAGAGTCACTGTAACCATCAGGTTTGGCGCCAGACCCGCAGTGGCATCAACTGTGAAAACCGAAATTACTTAGAATTCTAAAATCAAGTGCAGTTACAATGAACTTTTATTTTACTACATTTTGCATCATTCCAGTCTTTTTTTTTTTAACTGTATATGGATTAACCTTTTTTTTAGTAACAGTCTTACTGATAAATAATTCACATGCCATATGATTTTATGGTATTGTATTGCCATGTGTAAAAATACATGTATATTCACAGGGTTGTGCAGCCATCACTGTAATCAATTCTAGAATGGTTCTAGCGCCCAGAATAAACCCTGTATGCATTTGTAGTCACTCCCCATTTCCCCTCCCCCCACCAGCCCCTGGCCACCTCAGATCAACGTCCTGTCGCTATAGATTTGTCTGTCTAGGAAACGTCGTATAAATGGAATCACACCCTCTGGCCTTTTGTGTCTGACTTCTTTCACTTGGCGAGTCGTTGTGAGGCTCGTCTGGGCATCAGCGTGTCATCCATCTGATGGCCAGTGGTTCACTGCACTGGACATCCCACGCTGAAATTTATCCATTCGTCGTCAGCTGACGAGCGCTGAGGTTGTGTCTACTTCTGGGCTTCTGTGAATAATGTCGCCGTGTGCCTTGCTTCTGTAATTCACACATTTGAAAAGTAGAAATGTAGGTTAGATGCCTCGGCATTGAATTATGCGTACTTCTGAAGCTCGTCATTAGCTCTCGGGCTCAAGATTCGGGTCCTGGACAGCCCCCACCCCCGGGGAAGGAGGGAGAGGAATTTCTCTCTTTGCACAAAGCAAATATTTCCCAGTGGCTCACAAGAGGCCGTAAGCAGGGGAGCTGCTGCTTGCCCGAGACCCTCTCACACTCACCCCTCCTCTAGACAGAAACGATGCTTGAGGCTGTTCGAGAAGCTGTGGCTTTAGAAATAGGAAAAAGGAGGAAACCGCAGCAGAAGTTTCCCCTTCTGTCTTCAGTCATCTTCCTGCGGGACCTTCCCACCGTGCTGCCTGTTCTTTAACTTTCCTAAATTTCACCAGTGAGAGATAATTTGGCTAATAATCATCCATTTTTCAAAAGGCAAACGGCTAAGGATTTGTCACTTAATCAGGGTATATAAGTGAAATCAGTCATTCGCTCTTAATACTGGGAGATAATCAGCTATAATCAGGAAAATGGCATTTTGATTTTTGATTGGAGGCGCTCGCCGTTTGTTTGTGCCTCAGGGCCTAGAATGGAGGCATCAGGAAGGAGGAAACTGGTAGGAGTCTGCCAGGGACAGGTCATTTATTTAAAATTTTTTAAATGGCAGGGGGGCACCTGGGTGGCTCAGTCGGTTAAGCGTCTGACTCTTGATTTCGGCCCAGGTTGTGATCTCGGGGTGCTGGGATCCAGCCCCGTGGTGGGCTCTGTGCTCAGTGGGGAGTCTGCTGGAGATTCTCCATCTCCCTCTGCCCTCCCCGCACTCATGGTCTCCCCAAATGAATCTTTTTAAAAAAAATTAAAATTTCGCTTAGTGTCAAATTTTTATTACCAGTGAGGAGAAAATTCTTATTATTTTCTAGAGAACAGGATCTTCTGGACAGTGTGAATGGCCCTCGCTACCCCTAAAATCCGTGGTCCCTAAACTTAAACTGTAGCTGAATACCCATGTCCTATAAAATGATACTAACGCAGTTTTAATTGGCAAAGGATTTGAATATACAGTTCTCCAAAGAAGATACAAACGGCCACAGTACACACACGAAAAGGTGTTTAACCTCATCAGTCACTAGAGCCATACAAACCAAAACCACATGAGGAAAAAAAAATGTAAAAATACAAAAACAGAATGAGATACTAGCGTGGTTATAATTGAACACAGCGAGTATTGACGAGGGTCCGAGAGAAATGGGGACGGTGCTGCAGGTTGTGCGAAGTGGCAGCCACTTTGGGAAATAGTCCGGCAGGTTCTCAGAAGGTCAAACACGAAGTGGTCGTGTGACCCGGCAGTTGCGTAGCTGGGAGATGGGAAACATGTCTGTACAAAAACCCATACCGAAAAGTCGCAGCATCGCTACCGTAATAGCCGGGAAGTGTAAACAGCCTGGAGAGCCATCAGACGAGGAATGGATCGACACAGATCCACACGGTGAAAACTTAGTTGGCAATCAAAAGGAATTAAGTACTTATTTATGCTGGAAAATGGAGGAACTTTGAAATCTCTGTACTAAATCAAAGGAGCCAGACATCAAAGGACACATGTCCTGTGATGTTACTCGTATGGAATGTGTAGAACGGGCAGATCCGTAGACACAAAAAGTAGGTTAGCAGTCTCACAGGGTTGGGAGGGTGACTACTGATGGCGAGTTTGGGGTGACGGAAATGTTCTAGAGTTAGTGGTGATGGTTGTGCAACTCTGAACACACTAAGAACACTGAACAGTACACTTTCAGGAGAGAATTTTATGGCACGTGGGTTCTATCCCAATGAAACTGTTACTTTAAAAGAAGACATGAGTACATGGCTGTTACCAGGTGGGGACCAGGTTTTTAATTACTGGGTCTTTAAAAAAAAAAAAAGGTGGGGGGGTGGACAGGCTCGGAGCAACGGGGAGCACACTTCAGAGGGAGGATTTCGCGGTGTGGTGTGGGATCCCAGACTAGGTGGCAGGAGCCCTGAGTCCTGGTGCCAGCCTTATGGTAAGTGAACACAGGTGTTTAAGTAAACTTGGCCAGAGTCAGGGATTTATTCAGAAATGGTGACTGGTCTTCAATTTCCTCATTTGTAAAATGACAACATTCTAGACCAGGTAGTCTTTAATTTTGTTCCAGTGCACCATTTTCTAGCCATTGATAGTTTGTAGGCCTCTCTGAGACTCCTCCCGGAAATACGCACATGCACATAGACACACAGAATTTTCCTTTATGATTGTTGTGGGTTCCCCAACCACAGCCTCCCTGAACTCTGCTCATACAGGACAGAACTTGTTAGATGTAATTAATCAATGGCAGAAAGTTGCCTGCCGTGGGGATTGATAGACCAGCTGGAGAGAGCTCATGTACAGGATACTTAGAGATGTCACTGAGAAGGCAGAGCATAGGGACCTTCAGTGCCAGGCTCAGGAAGTGGGCCACATCCTGTCTGCCAACCTGGCTACCCAGCAGAATGACCTGGAAACTCTACTGTTGGGCTCCCCTCCTGGGTAAAGAACTCAGTGCCTGGGATTAGAAGGAAAGAATTATAGTTTGTACCTTTTGTTCCTTTTTAAAATCGTACTCTTAATACAAATTCAGCAAATAAAAACTGATTTAAACTAATAAGAATCACCTTTGGGGCTTTAAAATACATTACATTAATAAGAATAAGTTGCAGTACAAAAAGTACAGGAAAGAAACTTTGAGTTTTTGCTTTATTCTTAATGTGTTCAAATGTGTTACTATTAGCATTTATTATTTTTTTGTAAATTGCAGATTTTTTTTTAAAAATCCTTTTAAGGACCTCACCAACAGTGAATTAATTTGGCAGATCTAGGATAGAAACTAGGAAGCTGGATTTTTCTTTTAAAATTTTTCTGCTCAGCCAGTATTTGAAACATGGCTTTTGGCAGAGGGAACCATTCCGTGCTGGAACATTAGTGATGTTCACACCATGGCCCTTCGGGAAGAGGACGTAAACAGCCAGGGGCAGGATGGCTTTCGGGGGACAGATGAGAGACAGGGGACAGTGAGGTCTCAGATGTGGAAAGATCTGGAGAACCAGTATCAGCTGTGTGTTTAGTGAATGCCGGTTATCCAGCTTCTGCCGGAATGTTCGGGGCTGGCGAGCTCACTACCTGATTCCATTTCCGCCAGTATTTTATTTACACGCTCTGTTTCGTAACGTAAAATGGAATATGCCTTTTTTTTTTTTTTCCAACTCCCTCGTTAGAAACAGTTCTTTGGAGCAAACGCAGATTACATGTACACCCTCTGCCCCGTGACAGCCCTTCAGATGTTTGACGATGACTCTCACATCCCATTTCCTCACACCGGTTCGAATTAGTCATTCGGTAATCAGCCGCAAACAGTCTTAATGACTCGTTGAGCTAAAACTGTGAGTTAAAACCATTAGCTGCAGCCCTTGAGACCAGGTAAAAGGCATCTTAGTAAGTCAGTGTAACTCAGACAGTCTGGGCCTGACTCCTGGAGGCTTGGACCCTGTGATGGGAGTAGAAAGGGACAGTCATGACTCTAGTTGGGCTAAAAAATTTTAATAAAAGGGTCTGGGTGTCTTCATTGAAAAGCCACAGGAGTTGGGGAATGGTGAAAACATAGCCGAGGGGCCAGTAAAACTTCTGAGATGAGAGTGATCAAGGAACAGGGGGAGGCCCCCTGCTGTGCTCGCTGTTCTGGAAGTTTTCAGGGGCAGCCTGCCTCTCACTGGTTCTCCCCTGCTCTGTTGGCGCCATGAGGCCCCACCTGGCGGTAGCTACCAGGGGTGAGCCCTGGGGAGTTCTCATAATCTTGTCCAAGAAACATTTGGGATCTCTATCCTAACATCTCTGGTTTTGAGTGGTTTGTTTGTTGGCTCTTTGTTTTAGCTAAAGGTGTTTTGAAAATATGTCACCGAAACTTCAGCTCTTAACTGCCCTTCCCCTGCCCTTAGAATGGGGACAGCGCTCTTCTCAGAATAGAAGTTGGGGACTTTTCGTCCTTGGCAGTTGTCATTTCCTGGGGACCATTTGGAATTCAGAAAGGCTCTCCACTCACTCCCAAACCCCTTCTGTATCTCCTCCCGTTGCAACAGCAGCGTCCAGGGACCAAAATGGACAGGTTGCCTCCAGCTGTCTGCCTCGAACCTCACAGCTAAATGACATTTTGGAAATGGATTCTTCAACATGCAGTGAGTTGATAAGCAAGCACTATTTCTTCTCTCATTTACAATTTCGCCTTCATTTAAGCAAGACTGTGGCTTGAATCGTGTTTGCGCCGTTCTGATGCCATTTCCCCAGGGCGTGGGTGATGGAAATCCTGAAACGGAGACAGCAGGGTTCTCGGCTCTTCCAGCTGGGGAAAAAAACTGGCTCAGACCGAAACCAAGTAGAGAAGATTTGCCAGCTGGATGGCACTGATGCGATTTCCTCTCTCTAATACTAGTCGTAGGTGCCTACGCAAGTCTGCCACTAGCTGAAGTAATGATACTCACAACTAGGTTTTGCACCCTTGTGGAAAGAAAATCAGCATTAGTTTTCAAAGCTGTTGTGTATTTGAATTTTCTGAATGTTCTTCTGGACTGGGCTCTTTCCAGGAGCCACTGAAGACAGGGGTTTGCTGGCGGTGATGGACTGCTGGGGCCACTCGCGGGGGACCCGCCCAAGACAAACAGCTTCATGCTGATTGGCTGACATTTGATCCCTCCCCTTGCTTCCCTGCAAGTTTTTATGTTTGCAAGGGACCAGGTGGAAACCGGATACTGAAATACAGTCCCAGCTTTAGCCCATAAAGGAGCTGACGGATTTCCCAATAAAGTATTTGATTCTTTTTAAAGTGGGGGAGGGGACAAGGAACATTTTCAACAAAACTATCATATAGAAGAAACAGAATTTAACGAGATCTTTTGAGTTCCTTTAGAAGAACAGAGTCTTATACAGTGTCCTCTGAAGACATAGCTTTATAAGAAATATACCTAGTAACAAGTCGTGAGATTGCAGTGTTGTAAATTTTTGCTGACTCATGCTCTATATGTCTCTATAGATTCTGTGTCAGAATAGGAATGAAACCAAAAGTCATGCATAAGTTGAATGAAAGTACACGGGACTTTGAGCTGTTCTTTATTCTGACTTGTCAGAACTTAAATTTTTAGTTAGATAATTCTAAATTAGAAAGTCAAGATATTTGATAAGCTTAGGTATTGAGCAGCAAAACGAAACACAAAAGTGGGATTCCTGTGGAGGAAAATGCAGTTTTCAGAAATTGGAGCTGTTTGAATATGTAACTAAGTTTGAGAGAATTGTATTTTTAAGGTCCTTTTTTTTTTTCCAGATTCCAGTGTTTACTAGCCCCTCAAACTCAGTATGAAATGGCTGTTGCACTTGGACACATTGTAATATTTTAATTGGACTCTCCTTCTGTTGGCCACTATGAAAACCATTTGATTTATTATTTTTATTTAGTCATTGGGAAAGTCGTCTTGGTGTACTTTTCTAAATATTAATTTTGGCGACTTGGAGTGCTTTTTCTCACTATCTTTAAGTATTCTGGTGAGGAACCTGGGTGTTGCAAAGAACTCTCTCATCCTCTCTTGGACAAGATTTGTTCCTGATTTAAACAATTATCTATATCCCCCAAATTTAAAAACAAGTGCTACATAACCCAAAGCAAGTAAGTTCTCTGATAGCCTTCATTCAATTCGACAAATAAATATTTGGCTTGTAACTGGAACAATGTAGGAAACAAGATGTTGGGCTTTTTTGTTCAAGATGTTTGACTTTTCAAATACTCGTTTCATTATTGGGTTTTGGCAACATATTTACCTTCAAAATAAATGCTGTATCTAACATTGGAAAATTAAACTATTAATTTTACTCTTTTTTTGAAGTTTCTTTAAGTCAAAGAAGAATGCAGTGGGACACCACGGAGCGGGATCTTATGGAGAGAGTAAGAAACCTTCGCCAGAGACTCACCGCCCAGGCCCGCAACAGATGTCAGACACCTCACGTTTTGGCCATGTAGAGGGCTTGAGAGAGTCGGAGAGATACCTGTTTTGCAATCAGTGACACTGATTTTTATTTATTTTATATCCCTGCAGAGGGCAACTTTTTGTATGAAAAAAATGTGTATAAAAATTATGTGTACTATTTCATTCTGATGCTTTTGGCTTGTAAATGGCTTATTGTACTTTTCATAATAAAATTTTTTAAGCTCTTAGGGGTGCCTGGGTGGCTCATTTGGTTAAGCGTCTGCCTTCGGCTCAGGTTGTGATCGTGGAGTCCCAGGATCAAGTCCCTTATATGGACTCCCTGCTCAGTGGGGAGTCTGCTTCTCCCTCTGACAGACTGTCCCCCTTCTCATGCTCTCTCTCTCTCTCTTAAATAAATAAAATCTTTAAGAAAAATTTGTTTGAAGCTATTAAAGCTTGTGTTAGACTCTTTCAGTTTGCAAGGACCCGCATAAACTTCTGACTTGAGTTGATGAGGATTTATTTTAAAGGTAAGTGGAGAAACAAAGACAGGAAATCATCTCATCAACTGTGCAGCCAGAAGTGAGAGAGAAGTCAGCAGGACATCTAGAGCCCCACTGTGTGCCGGAGCCCCTCTGTCCCCCAGCAGCCGGGTCTCCTCTTCCCCAGTGAGCTCACCCTGTTCAGAACATTGCCGTCTCTGTCTCTGCTTCCCCACACAGTCCCGGCTCCACAGCAGGGCTACTCACAACTTCATCATTTGGGGTAATTATTTCCAGAACTTTCCCTGATTCCATTTCTAAAAGGAGAGTAGAAATAGCTCAGGAATCTGATGTAGGGATTAAGTTAAAATGTAAAATTCTACTACTGTACTTGACGTAGAGCATGCAATAATATATAGAAGTGACTCTTGTGTCTGTGGTCATAAAGCATAATCTTTTGTTTTCTAAAGCACAATCCTAGAGTAAACCAAATACTCGCAGTAAGCAAAATGCTCTCTTGTCCAGCAGGCAAAGTCCTAATGCAAGGCGTTGGTTTCCCAAGAGCACTTTCCTCAGCCTACTTTCCTGTCCATTTTCAGGCAGCTGCAAACAGGCCTTCATGGGCCACGCTGGTGCGTGTTTGGCAACAGCAAGTCACAGGATATAAAACGTATAGGGTAGAATGGAAAGCTGGGTGAACTCGAAATTGCTTGCTCACCTGAAAGGACTGGAATTCTAAAATATCCTGATCCTGCCAGCCAGCATCAGCTACATAAAGCCAGATTTTCACCTCTACCTCAGGTCCCCTTTTTACCAGGATGCACACCTACTCAGCCTGGTTTTGCAAATACACCTCTTTCATGGTGTTACAGTATTTTTTTTTTTTAAGATTTTTTTTTATTTATTTGAAATAGATCACAAGTAAGCAGGCAGGCAGGCAGAGAGAGAGGAGGAAGCAGGCTCCCTGCTGAGCAGAAAGCCCCATGTGGGGCTTGATCCTAGGACCCTGAGATCATGACCTGAGCCGAAGGCAGAGGCTTTAACCCACTGAGCCACCCAGGTGCCCCGCAGTATTTCATTTTTTTAAGAGTTTCCATTTGGGGCACCTGGGTGGCTCAGTGGGTTAAAGCCTCTGCCTTCGGCTCAGGTCATGATCTCAGGGTCCTAGGATCAAGCCCTGCATCGAGCCCTGCATCCAGCTCTCAGCTCAGCAGGGAGCCTGCTTCCTGCCCCCTCACCCCCCCCCCCCCCCCGTCCCTCCCCTTGCCTGCCTCTCTGCCTACTTGTGATCTCTGTCAAATAAATAAATAAAATCTTTTAAAAAATTAAGTAAAATAAAAGTTTCCATTACCCAGGGACAGTTACACATACTCTCAACCAGATGAAGCTCTTCCTATGAATTCTTTGTCTTCTCTGACTCTAGTTCTCCCAGGAACAAATTTGATCACGTCGCTGCCGTCGCAGATTTCAGACATTGGGCCGAATCTCCAGTCACGTGTTTGGTTGGCATTTTCAGGTGCTATCAAATGTAATACCTGAACTACATTTCTGATGCTCTCTGCCTGCTTCTTGACTATCTTCAACTTAACCCCAATGTCTTTATAATCTAAATTCTCTGGGACTTCAAGAAAGGTTGAGCTTAGCTAAAATTTCTTCCCACTCCAGATAGCTTCTAGAAGTTTCTCTCAAGTACTCCCTTGAGCTTGTTAAAACAGAGCGGTTCCTAAAGGCCTTTTCATATCTATTACACCCATAAGGTTTCTCTCTGGTATGAAGTGATCCATGTTGGATACATTTGGGGCTTCAGCTGGATTCTCCACATTGGCTACACTTCAGAGTTTCTGTCCAGTATGAATTCGGTGGTGTTGAATAAATTATTAACTTGGTTTAAGGCCTTTGCGGATTTATGACATTCATGTGGTTTTTCTCCAGGATGAATTCTCTGATTTTGAGCAAGAGTTGAGCAAAAGGCCTTTCCACAGTGCTTCGGTACTGACCAGTACAGCAGCAGTGCTGACCACAAGCGCCGCCGATGGCTCCATTTGCCAGTAGGGGTGCGCTCGGCACAGCCGCTGGGGTTCCGCTCTAGACCCAGTCAGGACACAAACCGCACGGCCGTTTGAACAGGAAAAGCTTCAGGTACTAGATAAGTCATTAAACTGTGATAGGAGAGGAAGTTCAAGATGTCAAGAGCGTTCTACAGGGTCCCTGGGAGGGAGGGAGAGGAAAGGACCGACTAGAAAAGGAGGCCCCGCCCTCCGCAAGGCTCAGGTTCAGCCCTGGTGGGAGAAGTTCTAGGGATTGCCCAGGCCAGAGTCAGTCAGCCCGTGTCCCAGGCTCAAGCAATCCAAGGCTGCGGGGTGGGAGGGCATGGGGAGGCAGCGCAGCCCGCCCCCGAGTGTGGTCAGGGTGGCTCTGCACCGTCCCGGTCACAGGGCCATGGGAAACCGCCCTGCGGGCTCCAAGGGGGCAAAACAAGGCTGGAAGGCAGGTGCCCAGAGCGCGTGGGGCGCTGCCGCTGGCATCTGACCTGGAACGTTCCCTGTGATGGGAGCATTATGACAACGCCGTGAAGTCACTACGACACTGTGCATTCTGGGCACCCAGCTGGGGCAGTAGCACTGGCTGTCCCCAGACACTCCCGCGGACCCACGGGGAAGCAGGAGCCAGAGCAGCAAAACAGCACCTTGGGAAGGAGGAAGAGAAGACCCATTCCTCCTGGGCTGTCCTCCGGCGCCCCCTACTGCCAGTTTGGCATCCTGCGCCCCGGGAAGGGCTCCAGGAGGCCCGTGGGTCACTGCTGCTCTCAGTTTACCCTGCTGACACAGAAATGTGGACGCGGTGTGGGTGTCTTTATAATCGGGTTCAGACGCCAAAGGTTGCCTGGCATGATGTAGCTGAAGGTATCGAGAAGCTTAGGAAGGTAGGAACGCCGGCGTGGATGGATCACGTAGGAACTTGTCGCTCATGGGCTCTGGAAGATGCTCCCTTCCAGAAGGCACCAAGTGAAGAGAGGATCTGCCGACTTGAAAAGCTCGGCGGTGCAGGCTCCCTGATTTCAGGGGAGCTGAGGGGGTTCCGTACAGGTCCGCTACCGAGGACACACCATTCGGAGTCGTGGGCAGAGGAGAAGCAGTAGTAGCGGGGGTCGGCGGCTGTTGGTCATGGATTATGCTGCCCCAAGAACGAAGCAGTTGGCCTCTCCCAAAATGCGGCTCGATGCAGGTAACAGGAAAGCGTCCCGATCTGGGGGCTGAAAACCTGCCTTGAGTCCCCACAGTGGAGAGCCATGCCTGTCGCCCTTTCCAGACCTAAACTTATTTCCAGATCCAAAGCCTCCTGACCCAAGGCAAGGCCAGGTCCCCCTGCTCCCCCCAACCCCCCGCCCCAGGAAGGATCCTGCAACAGCGAGTGCCACGTGTTATGCTATAAATAACCCCCGAGTCTTCCCCAAGGGACCTGTTGCCGTTCACCTGAGGGACCGGACCCAGCCCTTCCAGGGGCTCCGAGACATTGGCTCTAAATTGACACCAATTCCCGTGTCCCCCGAAGTCCGGGCGAACGGTGGCAGGTGGTGGGGTTGGGGCCGAGCTGGAGCCCCAGCGGAGGCAGGGGCCGTGAAGCCGGCTGTGGCTGTTTTCCGAGTACCTGAGCCATCCTCGGACCCAGCCGGGCTGACAGACGGCAGGATCTCCGCGCTGGCACCACGACCCGCTGAGTAAGGGACCTTACGGCAACAAGAAGGCAGGGAGAGCCTCCGGAAGGTGCTCTCTGGAAGTACTCTCGCGCCCGTCGGGGGATCTGCGGAGATTAGTGCCGCCACCAGAAGGCTGCAGGACGAAGGGGCGATCACAGCCAGCACATCCCCATCGGGTTTGCCGCACAGGAACCGTCGGGGACCACCGCAGTGGCCAGAGCACCTGCTTCGGCCGCAGTGGCAGCAGGGCCCCGGTCCCGCCCCGCCCCTGCTAGGAGCGCTCCCCACCCCCTCCCCTGCCCCCTCGGGTCCCGCCGCCTCCCAGCGCCGCAGACCCACGCTGCCCGGTGGTTCTCAGTGCCCTCCGCCGCCGGGCCGCCCGCGACCGCCCGGCCTCCGGGGCCAGGGCGGAGCGACCCGGGACGGCGGGGTGGCAGGGGTACTGCGCGCTGGGGAAGCTGCGGTTCTTTGTCAGCGGCTTACGGGGTCGCGGCCAGTGTCCCGTGTGTGTCCCCCTGTCGTCGTGCCTCGGCCTTCCTTCCAGTCCTCAGTCCCGGGCCCGGGACAGAGAAGGGAGACTTGACCGCGTGCGAGGACCGGTTTTTCGGGCAGGCGGGGCGAGCCCAGCGTTGCACGGGAGACCCCTCTGCGGAGCGTGTGCCCGCAGGCAAATAAAATCCGTCGTTCTGGCTGGAGTGGAGACGTAGAGCCAACAAAAGTATTGTGCCCCGTGTGAGGATCGAACTCACGACCTTCAGATTATGAGACTGACGCGCTACCTACTGCGCTAACGAGGCACCTACTCCGCTCCTTCCGCCGGAGGATAATGAAGCTAGTGCTGGGGTCCGGTGCGCATGCTCAGACGGGAAACTGTGGCTTCGTTTCTGTCTGCTCTAGGCTCCCGGACGCGAGCGCCAAGCAGGCGCAGACTACCTCCCGCCCGCTCTCCAGTCTTCCTCTGCTTGCTGGACTGTCAGTCAGCAAACACTGGGGTTTGCTTGACCCCACTGGGCTGGGTAGAGAGGACACGGAGAAGTGGGATTCTTTCTGCTGCTGTACTGTCTTATTTTTTAAATAGTGCGTTCAAAGCGTTTGCTTACTCGGGATCTCGTGGAACACTCACTGGGCACCTACTGTATTCCCGGCCCTGTGCGGGGTGTTCACATGCCCAGCCTCCAAGAGTTGGAGTGGAGGCGCAGGTGCATAATGATTTGAAAACACACACATCTAAAAAAAGAGAGAAGAAAAAGAAAGGAAGGAAGAAAGAGACAGAAAAAGAAAGAAAGGAAGGAAGGAAGGAAAGAAGGAAGAAAGAAAGAAAGAAAGAAAGAAAGAAAGAAAGAAAGAGAAAGAAAGAAAGAAAGAAAGAAAGAGAGAGAAAGAAAGAAAGAGAAAGAGAAAGAAAGATAGATCCAGGCAAGCACGCACACACGCCTTTCCGGCCCCACCCCCGACCCGGATCCAGCCCGGCCCGGCCCCTCCGGGCGCCCCAGGTTTGCCCGCGGCCCGGAGCTCGCCGGCCGAGGCCACTGTCCGAAGCGACAGCAGCTCGGGAAACAGCCTCAGCACCTTGGAAGCCCCCTCCCTTCCTTCCCCCAACCCCAGTCCTTTACATGAGCTCATTAAATACTACCTTCTTGTTAAGGGAAACTATGTCACACAGGGAAAACGGGTGGGTTGGTTTGTTTCTGGACACAGGTTAAACACATTACTATTAAACTAGAAAATACTCCCCCACGTACCATCTAAAGTCAGCCACATCACGGCTCACTTAACATCTGTGTATTTCTCTGTGTGTCAAAAACGTAATTTAAGAGTGAACTCCAGCCAGCGACAGGCTTGCAGAAGGGCTTTGGGGGAGTGTCCTGACGGTTGCCAAGCTCCGGGTGCTTTTAAGCAGCGAGCAGTTTGCTGGCCCGCTGGGCCCCGAGGACAGCGAGGTAGAGATTGGGAGGAGACTGCGGGAGCCCTGAGATGTTCACGTCGATCCTGGCAGGGGCACACTGACGCGCACTGCACAAGCCTTCCAACGTTTTCTATTTTCCTGAAATTCGTCGTTATAAAATGTTGCGGGAGGAGTTGTTTTAATCACCCAGAACTGGGGAGCTACGGTGGGATGTAGCGATGAGTGTATGGAGGAGGGAAAATGCCATTATCATCTTCAGAGCGGGCACCAGAACTCCTGGGAGTTGGGGGCGGGGGGGGGGGGGGGAGTCAGAGGTAGGGTCGGTGACAGATCTCTATATTGGAGAAAGACCCTGGAGTGGGAGGTCAGCGCGACCCACAGGGGGAAAGACAGGGCGAGCTCCTGGGCCGGTGAGGCTGGGGTGACCCGACGGGGGAGTGGACGGGGCACGACTCCTAAGGGCACCTTCAAGCCTCCTTAGGAGGAGTCGCGGGGTGGAGCAGGCGATCCTGGGGGAGTTTCCCCCCCCCTCGCCGTCCCCAGTGGAAGCCCCACGATCACTCCTCCCACCACGGTCCGGGGGAGGCGGGGGTAGGGGGAAGTACCTCACAGGGGCTGTGCTCCAGGTGCGGTCACCGGGGCCCCAGGACAGCCCGCGGGTGCAGGACGGCGAAGGATGGGGCAGAGGGGACAGAGAAGGAAGCCCCCAACACACACACACACACACACACACACACACACACACACACACACAGGAACCTTTATGGGGTCCCTGACTACCACAGCTACAAATCACTCTTTCCTGGGTCCCGCAGGCCAAGGGACAAACTCGCCCCTCCAGGGTTACGCCCTCAAGTCGTGTTAGAACTGCAAAAATATTGGAAAGCGCCCAAGTCCATGAACAGGGAACTGGCCAGAGGAATGAGGGTCCGTCCAGAATGAAAACAAGAATGCGGGAGGCTCCATGACTGATATGAAACGAGTGAAGAAAGCAAGGGCAGAACCGGGTGTGGGGTGCCCTGCCGTTACAGCATGAAGCGGGGCAAGAGTATTCACAGTTGCTAGTGTTTGCACGTTAAATCTCTGAACGGACACACAGACAACCAAGATCAATGATTACATGCTGGGGGAGGTCGAAATTGTATGGTTGAAGGCAAGGATGGGACGAAGACTTTCCAAAAAGTGAACTATTATGTTAACAGTTTTAGATTTACAGAGAAATCGTAGGTAGTAGAGCTCCCATAAAGAACACCCCCAGTTTCCTCTGTTACTAGCACCCGACATTAGTGGGGTATGTTGGCTACAATTAATGAACCAGTGCTGATATAGTATTGCCTGGAGTCCCTCCTGATTCAGATTTCCCTAATTTTCCCCAAAGGTCCTTTTTCTGTTGCAGGATCCCATGTTTAATGGTCGTGCCTCCTTAGGCTGCTCCTGGCTGGGTTGGTTTCTCAGACTTGCCTTGTTTTTGATGACCTTGACAGCTTTGAGGAGGATGGTCAGATATTTTATAGATTGACTCTCAGTTTGGGGATTTGTCGGATGCTCTTCCAGGATGAAGACTTTTCACAGCATACCTTTGAGTAGTCGAAAATAAGATATTTGAACAATGTTCATCTATTTCCTATTTAAAATTTTGAATCAATTAACCTAAAAGACCCAAAACTCCAGGAACAAGGAAAGGGGGAGAAGGAAGGAAGCAGAGGGGAGGAAACGAGGAGAAGAAGGGACCAGAGGAAAGGAAGGCGGAGGAGAGTGAGGAAGGGAGGGTGAAGATGAAGGAGAGGGAGGAGGGGAAGGTGAAGAGAAGGGGAAGGAGGGAGAAGAGAAAGCAAGGCGCAGCCCTGCGCGGGGGCCCCCCTGCGCGGTCTACCGGGATGGCCGCCAGGGGGCGCTTTGCCCAGCGGTCCCCGCCGTCACCCAGGCTGGTGGGTTTGTCCTGACGCTGGAAGGCGGGCCCATCCGTTTGGTTCTAGAAACTCTAGAACAGCCCGGGAACAAGGGCGGGGGCGAGGGGAGCGGACGCGGGGAGGGAGGGACACCGCGCCACGACCGCGCGCTGGGCCCCCACCCGGGGGTGGGACGGGGGACCGCATCATCATCATCCAAACCTACTTAGGGAACAGACCACAGGGGGGCCGTCCGGGGTCGGGGGGAGGAGCGGGCCCATGTTCCACTAAACAAAATATCTCCATGTTTTAAACACGTGTGCCACAAGTTTTCAAAGACTTTTCTGAGCGAGTCCGAGCTGGGATGCCCGCACCTGCTTCCTCCCTGCCTCCATGAGGCCCGCGCCAGCAGAACCTGGGCGGCTGCCGAACCCCCACCCCCTACCCGGCCGCTCTTGGATGCCGCACAGGAAACCCTTGGCTGCCCGTGTCCGGACTTGGAGTAAGCGGTGGTCAGTGTCACCTGCCCACCAGGGTCGCAGACGCAGACCCGGGCCTGGCTGGTGGTGAGGGATGATGGCCAGGACCTGCAGGGCTTCAAGTGCTGTCAGCGCCCGGGAGCCCCAGACAAGCCCTTTCCACCTCTCGGCCTTTTGGACGGGCTGTTTTCGAGGCTGGCTTGCCTTTTCCACCGTCAAGCACCTTGTCTGGGACAGGGGTCTCTTCCTTGCCTTTCTTCAGCCAGCTAAACCGTCACCCCTGTAAGGGCCTATTCAGCCAGAGCAGCTCCATCCGGTTAAACAGTGATTTTGTTGTTTATGCGGTAAAACTTAAATTGACCCTGCACCACCCCCCCCAACCAAGGGAACTTAAAAACAAGTCCCAGAAAACAGTCCCAGGTAACAAATCCCAAATACAAGGGTGGGTCAGGCCAGGTGGAGACATCCAATCAGTGGGGGCGCATACTGTCTCCCTAGCTACCAAGGAGTATGGGTCCTGCCCTTTGGGCCCCAATTCTGACCAAGGTGATAGGCGGATTCAAATAACTGCTACAGGGTAGATTGTAATTCAATTGGTCACTTATGTGTGACCTAGCATGACTGTGCAGCTTTCTCTGTGTGTTAAATCTCATTGGCCACCTGTGCGTGGCCAGGCCCAACCACATGGCCTTTGCCCTTAAAAGCTAGTCTGTAAGGCAGAGAGAGGTCGCCTCTTTGCAAGAGATGGCCCAGGCCGGTTGGTTTGATTCTCGATGCTTGGCGCAAAATAAATCTTTGCTTGACCTTGGCTTTGTATCAGTCTCGCTCCTTTGGTTATGGACCCAACGAAAACCCCCTCTGCGAGAATCGGATCCCCATTTCCTCCCTCATCTGCTTCCTTCCCCACTTATCCCCCCTCCTTGGGTGGATACAGGTGCTGTTCCCTCCCAGCTGAACGCTTCCTCTGTGGGGGCTCATTTACTCCGGGAACAACCAGGAGGGCTCTGTACCGCCCCTGTCCATCACTTACCGGTGGGCAAACTCAAACTGAGGGCGAGGAGGGGACTTGCTCAAGTTGGAACCCCCGGTTGCAGGGGAGGCAGGACCCCACGTTAGTGAAACGACGTGGGCCTCTCTCCAGCCCCCCCACACCCAGCAACAACTGGCCAACGTGTTTCTCACCTGCACCCCCTAAAATAATTCTGAAACATCTAGGCATGTCCTTGAATAATGTTGATTCCTAAACTTTCTCATTGTAAGTTCAGTTTCAAAAGATGCATTTTCCAGGAAATGCAGATTTTCTAAAAATAAAACTATGATTTTTTAAACATGCATCCGATGAAATAAAAACATCCTATGGATTCCATACAAACCACTATTTTTTTTAAAGATTTTTTAAAAATTTATTTGAGAAAGACGGTGTTGGGGTGGGGGAGAGCAGGGAGAAGGGTACAAGCAGACTTTGCTGAGCTTAGAGCCCCAGGAGGGTCTCGAACTCAAGGCCCCGAGATCATGACCCTAGATGAAATCAAGAGTCAGATGCTCATCTCACTAAACCACCCAATCCTACCCCCACCTGCCCAAACCCATCATCTATTGTAAATACGTCAGAACAAGCTCCCTTTTAACGCTTGGTAAGTTAACATTTATTTCCCCTTCTGAACTCCTATTTCCATTCTACTGCCTCCTTGGCAGAGTCTTGTCCTTGTAGAATACATGTTCCATGTTTGAATGATTATTGATCACCCTAACATGACTCTCAGCGACAAAAATCTGTCCATAAATGGGAAGCTTCTTGTTTCCCATGACCATAAGGCTCTAAGGGCCAAACTTTCCTTCTAAATTGACATGTTGTTATTTTTATTAGTACTCAGTGAGTCAAAACTCATAAATATATAGCTGTGAAGCATAATTTTTATTTATTTTTTTAAGAATGTATGTGAAGCGTAATTTTTAAATTAAAAAAAATATAAAATTTTATCCAAAACAAATATCCAAGACATGGATGCAATTTTTTTTTTCTTCAGAGAGAGAGGACATCCATGTTCAGGGGAGGGGCAGAGAGAGAAATAAATTTATTTATTTATTTATTTATTTATTTAAATTTTTGAGAGAAAGCTGGAGCAAGCACAAGTAGGGGGGAGGGGCAGAAGGAGAAGCAGACTCAAGGCTGAGCAGGGAGCGCGTAGAGACTCAATCCCAAGACCATGGGATCACGATTTGAGCCAAAGGTGGACGCTTAACCAACTGAGCCCCACAGGCACCCCGGATGCAATGTTCTAATCTTATATTATTCATATAGGGTATATTACTTTTTGCTAGAATAAGATGGGGTTCAACACTAGTTTTATTCCTATTTTTTGTATTTACAGACATGAAAGTTGAGAAACCGTTCACATAAAGAAGAAAAAAGGGCAGAGAGAGTTTTGCTTCAGCACCAGAACTCAATTCCTTCAGCACGTTTCAAGTTCTAGCCTAAAAAGCACTTCAAAATTAACTTTCATCCATCTAGCAGTGCGGTTGGTCCTCTTTCTGTTTTGAACTGGAAGCCACAATAATTAGTCATTAGAATCTTCAGCGTTCTCAGCTTCTAAGTGATGTTGCATGGAACATTCCCTTTACTGGTGGTTCTAGAGGTTTCCATACCCGCCTAGTAGTAGGATCCTAAAAGTGGAGGAAGAAGAGTTGGAAATGGCAGATGGGGAAGGAACAGTGGCCTGCCCCCCTTCCAACTGGTCAGCCTTAGGGCCTCTTCGCACGCCCCTGGAGGTACTGACAGGAGGTAGAGGCTGTTGTAAGCCCATTTTCCAGAGTGGAACATTTGCATGCTTGAGTGTGTTGCAAATTACTGCTCTCCCACAGCCTGGATGGACCCAGGCAGGGAGGCCACCCCGGGAAGCAGACAGACGATCCAGACCCAGGGCAGTGAGAGCAGGTCCCAGGAGATGGCTCTGGAGACCGATATTAAGGAGCCAACAGAGACAAGTTCTCCAGGAACAGCCAGGACTTGGATCTGGTTAACAGCCAAGGACAAAGAGAGAAAGCAAGAGTCCCTCCACATCAGGATGAATAATGTCCAGAAACATCCTGGTGCCACCACCAGGCAGGAAAACAAGAAAGAGGGGCCTGTTTAGGGGGAAACCAATACATGCTGATTTTGCATCCTTTGTGTTATGGAAATAATACATGCTCGGTATAGAAAACATACTCACGTAAACACCCTCTCCATCAAAAATTGCCAGACTCGTGCTGCTTTCACAAATCATTTAACACCCAATGGCTTGCACAAGTATGAATTTTTCTTTCTTTGTTTGTTTTTTTTTTTAAGATTTTATTTATTTATTGAGAGAGAGAGAGAGATCACAAGTAGGCAGAGAGAGAAGAAGGGAAGCAGGCTCCCTGCCGAGCAGAGAGCCCAATGCGGGGCTTGATCCCAGAAACCTGGGATCATGACTTGAGCCAAAAGCAGAGACCTTAACCCACTGAGCCACCCAGGAGCCCCCAAGTATGTATTTATCCTTTTTAAAAATAATTGTACTGAAATGCCGTTCACACACGATACCAATTCATGACCCAGTGTGTTAAATCCAATGGTTTTGCTCTTTTACATTATTTTTTAAATTGTGGTGACAGATATTACACAAAATACACCATATCAACCATTCGCAGTATGTAATTCAGGGGCACTAGGTTCATTTACGACGTCAGGCAAGCATCTTAACTATCAGTTTCCAGAACCTTTGCCTCGTGCCAAGCAGAAACTGTACCCATTAAGCAATAGCCCCTCTCC
Source organism: Meles meles (assembly GCF_922984935.1). Classification (NCBI taxonomy): domain Eukaryota; kingdom Metazoa; phylum Chordata; class Mammalia; order Carnivora; family Mustelidae; genus Meles; species Meles meles. Next base: position 17,305,925 of record NC_060066.1, on the reverse strand, counting down.
CCCTCCCCCCTCCCTGTAGCCTCTAATCTACTATCTATGGATTTGCCTATTCCAGACGTTCACATACATGGAATCGTACATTTGTCCCTTTGGGTCTGGCTTACGGTGCTCAGCATAATGTTCTCAAGGTAAGCATGTATTTTTCTTGCTCACGGGTCGGTGGGCTGCCAGTTCCAGGCTGAGGTTGAATTCACCTCTGCTCATGGTTGTCTCCACGCTCTCCTGGGACCAGCCATTTCTGGCCTATATTCTTCTCACTGAGGGTCATGGCAGCCCGAGAGGCGAAGCTATGCCAAACAAGCACATTTAAAGCCTCTGCTCTGGGTACATCCATCAAAATTCCACTGGGCCAACCAAGGCCCCTGGCCAAGTTCAACGTAGGGATAGGGAAAGAGACTCAGCCCGCAGTGGGAGAGTTGCAAAGCTAGGGCAAGGGACGGGGTGAGGCGGGGAGAGCAGTGATCCAGTCTGGACACAAGTAAAGAAAATTCCCCTCGTCCCACCCTGGGGCCCAATCTGGTCCCTCTCCGGAGGGCGACCACCCGTATCAGTGTCCTATTGTCCTGTGACTAAGAGCAAGCCTGGAACTACTTTTCCTGCCAACCCAGAGAGATCTTCCTGATCTATGTAACCATAGCGGAGTGTCCCTGAGAAGGGGAGATCAGGCTGGACACACGCAAGGGGGAGACCATGTGAGGGCACAGGGAGAAGGTGTCCATCAACAAGCCAGGGAGAGGGGCCTCCGAGAAACGCCCTGCCCACACCTTGGCCTCAGACTTCCAGCCTCCAGGACTATGACAGACACAGTTTCTGTCGTCCCAGCCACCCCGTCTGTGGTACTTTGCGGTGGCAGCCCTGGCTGCTCTAGTCTTCTGATTCTGGAACATCTCATCCTCACCCGTCAGTAACAAATGCTGTAGTGAACATTCTCGTGCGTGTGTTTGACAGGCGACGTCCGAGGAGCTTGTAGACAGCCACTTCGTTCAGTCCTGGGTTCTGGTGGATTTGCTGTGTCTCTCCCAAGGGAGCACATCTAGAATTTTCCGGAATTTTCCATTTACCTGAGGGTGAAGACCAGAAACTCCAGGGTCTGTCTGCACCAGGGCGCTCCCGGCTGTTAGGCGCTGGGGCTTCTCTTCTCACGCTGACCTCTCCCTGCACTTCCATCCCACCCACGGGCCGGTGACTCCATCTGTTTGGCAGGGTCACAAGCACATGGTGAGCCGCCTCTGACCTGACCACAGCCCACAGCCCACAGCCTCTCTTTCCTCAAACAGCTCTCCTGTCACTGCTCCAGCCAGAGGGAGGTCAGGGTGAGCGGCTTCCAGGGCCCATGCTCATTGTGAGCCTCATCTCCTTTCCAGCCCTCTCTGCTTTGGAAATTAAATAAAATAGGGGCGCCTGGGTGGCTTAGTCGTTAAGCGACTGTTTTCCGCTCAAGTCATGATCCCAGGGTCCTGGGATCGAATCCCCACATCGGGCTCTCTGCTCAGCAGGAAGCCTCCTTCTCCGTCTCCCACTCCCCCTGCTTGTGTTCCCTCTCACTATGTCTCTCTCTGCCAAATAAATAAATAAAAATCTTTTTAAAAATAAAATAAAATTTAAAATTTCATCTATATCTATATCTATATCTATCTATATATATAGCGCCATATAGGAGGCTGAGTGAGAGGAAAGGCTGAGGGAAGGAAGGACGCTGGGGAGAACGCCGCCATTTATGGTAAGTTCGCCTGTGGCACTCTGGGAAGCAGCAGAGACTTCCAGGCCTGGCCCCTTCCCAGCCAGAACTCAGGAGCTGGCTGCAGGCCCTCGTGTCTCATTTCATTATTCTGACTGTGACAAGCCAGGAGCGAGGGCACAGCCAGCTGGGCAGCTGGAGGGGAGGCTGAAAGAGGCCGGAATGTGCAGCAGGAGGAGGGTTTTCCTCAGACTTTCCCCTGTGGAAGTCCTCCTGCGCCCCCAGTGGCCTGAGCTTTGGAGTTCCTCTGTCCCCTCCCCTCACCACCCTCCACACAACCTCTATGGACCTGGGGGCCCATTCCCTACCCTCTCCCCCAGCTGATTCCTATCATCCTGCTGCTGGCGGCCACCTGCACTTGGCTGTGACCTGAGAGAGGCCTCCTGACCCCTGGGCTAGGTCAGGCCTCTCTGATCTGCCTTCTCTTGGCTCCCTTGACCTTAATGCTCGTCCTAATTTGATGTCGTGACTTCTCCTTTGCTGTCTTTCCCGCAGACCGTCAGTACCTCGACGACAGGGTCTGCCGTAGGCTAAGCAGAGCGCGGGGTGGGCCCTCCAGGGTCTGCTGGGGGGGGGGACGCATCTCACATCCTACAGCAATTACTTGTCTTTCCTGGAGGACAGGGACTCCGGCTGGGTCATTTCTACATCCCCAACTTTTAGTCTCATGAGAGACCTGTTTATTAGTCCCAAATGGGGGCAGGATCAGATTTAATAGCCAAGTGGCCTTTCCGTGGCCTGGCCAGGAGCGGACTCCAAGATCCACTGGCCGCTCCTCACATATGAGGTGAGGCAGATGGCAAGGTCCCCTAGCCGGAGGACAGGAAAGGGTGACAGAGCTCACTTCTCAGGGCCCTCCTGCTCCACCCGCCCCGGCCCACTGTGAGACAGGTGGGGAAGGGTGTGGTCTCAGCAGCCACGGGGCTCCCAGGAGGTGGGTCACACCTAGATCAGGACAGTGGTTTTGCCTACGGATCCAACAGACACAACGGCAGGGACAGGGGTCCCAGGGTGCTTCCTGGCACCCCAACCTGTGTTGAGACACAGAGGCATGAGACTCCCTTCGTCACAGGGCTAATGGGCGTCATGGTTCCTACCTCCAATGGCCAGGCATCCAGGCAGGGGCTGGGCTCCCTAAATACTAATGCTTTCAAATCGTATCACTAAAATCTACTCTCGCACCTGGATTTCAAACATAGCTTTTGAGCCTGAAATTGCACAACTACCTCGTGGCAAAATTGTGTCATCTGGCTCGTCGTAATTTAAGGCTTAGAGGCTGCAACTAATTTAGGTGACAGTCTGATAGCCAAAGAGAGAAAGTCTGATTACAAAGTGGACTTGGAAGTCCAGGCCTCCTCCTGCTCTTCATACAGAGAGAAAGATATGGTAGGGCGCCTGGGTGGCTCAGTGGGTTAAGCCTCTGCCTTCCGCTCAGGTCATGATCTCAGGTCATGATCTCGGGGTCCTGGGATCGAGTCCTGCATCGGGCTCTTGGCTCAGCTGGGAGCCTGCTTCCCCTTCTCTCTCTGCCTGCCTCTCTGCCTACTTGTGATCTCTTTCTGTCAAATAAATAAAATCTTTAAGAAAAAAAAAAAGACATGGTAGACATGTGGTCAGTGTTTGAGGAATCAATGATCTACATCTGCGCATGTGGTTCTTTCTTTTTTTTTTTTAAAGATTTTATTTATTTATTTGTCAGAGAGAGAGACAGAGAGAAAGATCACAAGTAGGCAGAGGCAGAGGGAGAAGCAGGCTCCCTGCCGAGCAAGGAGCCCGATATGGGACTCGATCCCAGGACGCTAGGATCATGACCTGAGCCGAAGGCAGCTGCCCAACCAACTGAGCCACCCAGGCGTCCCTGTGGTTCTTTCTATTCAGAGAAATGGTCCCCACTTAACGCACAGACACGCACACACTCATCACAGAGCGGCTCTTTGCTCATTGAAGGGAAGCAGGAACTGGCCACTGTGAGCTCATTCATTTGTACAACCTTAAGTCACAAGAGGCGGGGGGTGGGGGGGGGAATGGTTCAAGCCGGAATCTTCTAGGACACTGTTTTTCTCCGTCAAAGAGGCAGTCAGCAAGTGTTGGCAGGGAGGGCATACATGCAGGACGGATACCCCCGACTTGACCCACAGAAGTGGCTGGTGCTAGTTCGTTCACTCTGGGGCAAGCTAAGGGTTGCTGGAAATGACCGAATATTTCACTCGGCAAATACTTACCAGCGGCTGGTAAGAGGCCCTGGGATCAAAGTGGTCCATGAGCTTCCTCCCTCATTAAGCGATATGAAGTAGGGGCCCCTGGGTGGCTCAGTCGGTTAAGCATCCAACCCTTGATTTCAGCTCAGGATCATGATCTCAGGGTCGTGAGGTGGAGCTCCGAACTGAGCCAGCATCCAGCCCCGGGTCCTCGGGCTCCACATTCAGCGGGGAGTCTGCGGGTCCCTCTCCCTCTGCTCCTCCCCCGCCAAAGGCATAAATAAATACATAAGCAAATAAATAAAATCTAAAAAGAGAGAGAGAGCTATTAAGTAGGTAAACGAATACACAAACAAGGCGATTGCATTTTGCCGTGAGGGCTGTGAAGGAGGGTGGGAAGAGAGAAGCTGAGGCCTGGGGAGGGAGGTCTTCATGGCAGACAATAGGACCCACTCTAGCTGGCTGAGCAGAAGGCGATTTGTTGCAGAGGATTCATTCATGGCTGAGTTTCCAGGAGGGCTAGAGAACCATGCAGAGAGGCAAGGACAAGCCCAAGATGAGGCTCTGCCTGGTTCCAGTGGAAACCCTGCATCCTCCGCTCTCCACCCCTGACACTTGGAGCCTTACTCCTTCGTGCTGCGGGGTGTGCGCGGGGCGGGGGGCACGCTCTAGAGGGAGGTTGCCATGGGTCCCAAGAGATCCCATCAACACTGATGCCCCAACGCACAACAAATGTTAAAAATTATGATGCCACGGGGTGGCTGTGGAAGGTAGGGCGTTGGTTTGTTTTCTTATTTTTTCATTTTAATGCATTTTATTTATTTTCACCTATCTGTGTTTTTCACAAGTGTTTAAAAGGAACATGTAATATTCACGAAACAAAAGGCAGAGCCGATGGAATTATTTTCCAAAGCAAGGAGACAGGGTGGGGTCCTGCGGAGGAAGAGTTTCCCTGTGGGGCTTGGAGGGAGGGTCCCTCTGACGACCTACATCTGCCCGATGGCACCTTGGGCAGGTTCTGACCACTCGCTGACCTGTACCAGGAGCCCTGTGAAATTCCTGAGAATCATTTCTAAGTTGTGACGCTGCTGGGTTGACCTACTTACACATTCCTTCCTTTACTAGCCGATAGCTTCAACCTTCCTACCCCAGCCACTCCCCGCTGTCTGTGGTGGGTGGGGGGACCTCAGGGTTCTGGCTCCGTCCTGCCCCCACACGGGGGTGGGGGGAGCTTATTCCAGTGCAGTGGGTTTCTCTGAAAACCGGCTAGAATTTCCTCAGCACCCATGGGGGCCCTGGCCAGGCCAGGGGCTGTGCTGTAATGTAAGAACAGAAGCTGTGTTCCTCATTCTAGAAAAAGGAACAATGCTGGCAGAGAGACAAAGCTTAAGTGAATTACCTAAGGAACAATACCCCAAACAATGGCATGAGCTCGGATCTCTGGGATGAAATTTTTTTTTAGTATTATTAAAGTATTTTAATTTGAGGGGCGCCTTGGTGGCTCAGTGGGTTAAAGCCCCTGCCTTCGGCTCAGGTCATGATCGCAGGGTCCTGGGATCAAGCCCCGCAAAGGACTCTCTGCTCAGCGGGGAGCCTGCTTCCTCCTCTCTCTCTCTGCCTGCCTCTCTGCCTACTTGTGATCTCTGTCTGTCAAATAAATAAATAAAATCTTAAAAAAGTAAATAAATAAAAGTATTTTAATTTGGTATCACAAATGACAAGCACAGGAAAGAACTCCTTTCTCCAGGTAGCCTGTGTAGTTGGTCACAGAGGCCCGGGGCTCACAAGGGGCCTATATGCTCCGTTGAAGGCTCTGCTATCACTGTCTTGAAATTCGGAATGATTTTGATCATTGAACTTGGGGTTTGTAAGTGAGGTCTAACGGCTGTGTGAGCACATGAGACGCACGCACGGAGCCCGTCTGCAGCTCCCAGGTGACCTTCCAGCACAGACATTCACAGTGTCCGCGACCTCAGAGCTCCGGTGGGCTCATGGTGCGTGGGGAGTCGGTGTCACTCCCCACAAAGACAGGTCAGTCCCTGACATCTGGGACCCAGGAGCGCGAGGGCAGACCTTTCTGTTGAAACCGGAATTTGCTTCAAATGCAGGAAAGAGCAACCGTGTTCTAAGAAACAACCAAGGAATTCTACCCGTGCTCACTGAAGGGGAGAGAGAGAAAATACTTCGTCACCGGTGAGCTAGAGGTAGAGTGTTGGTAGAACACGTGCGTACTAGAAAGTGAAATAGAAACAGGTGAGCTCGTTTTGTGCAGCGTTTCTACTTTCTGGGAAAAACAAAACACATATGCATGTACGAATGAAATAGGAATTGTGTAATTCCAGGGTTCCTACAGACAGGTTCAAGGCGCTCCCATTTGCATTTGAAATAGCATTGCGCCATATAAAGATGAATGGTAAGATTCATGCTAATAATTTTGAATTTTAATGTTTCTTTACCCAAAACATGGAATAGCAAGTGGAAAAAAAAAACCCAACTAGCATGGGAACTTGAAAGAAAGACTACAGTAGAAAGGAACAAGCTTTCTATTTTAATACCATTAACGGCACTTTTTTCCTTTTGTTTTGATCATGGGGCCCGTGTTTTCATTTTGCATGGGGCTCTGAAAATTTTCCAGCCGGACCTGCTGTCCGCAGCAATGGGTAATACTGTTTTCTGACGTCTATGCCCTAGCAAAGATGCGAAGCTCCTGGAAGTCTCATGTGTTGCTGGTGGGATGAAAAATGGCACAGGATTTTAGGAGACAGTTGGCAGTTTCTTTTAAAAATTTTTTTTAAGATTTTTATTTATTTATTTGACAGACAGAGATCACAAGTAAGCAGAGAGGCAGGCAGAGAAAGAGGGAGAAGCAGGTTCCCTGCTGAGCAGAGAGCCTGATGTGGGACTCGATCCCAGCACCCTGAGATCATGCCTGAGCCAAAGGCAGAGGCTTTAACCCACTGAGCCACCCAGGTGCCCCCAGTTGGCAGTTTCTTATGAAGTTATCAACACACCTGCCTTAAGACCCAGCAGACTCCTCCCTAGGGATTTATTCAAGTGAAGTGAAAACTTGTGTTCGTACAAGCTTATATGTGAATATTTATAGTGGCTTTGTTCATAAACACTCAAAACTGGAAACAACCCCATGTCCTTCAACTGGGAAACAGATAAACTGATACATTTGTGTTATTATAAGACACTACTCAGCCATGAAAAGTAGCTAACCACTGACACACATGACAATATGGATCAATCCCAAGTGCATTCTGCTAAGCAAAAGGAAGCCAGACTCAAAAGTTTCACGCTGTATGATTCCATTTATAGAGCATTCTAGAATAGGTGAAACTTTCGGGAGAGATCATGCATTCATGGTTGCCGGGCGATGGGAGTGGGAAGCAGGAGAGTGTAGGGGATAGAAATGTTCTAGATCTTAGCTGTGGTGTGGTTACATGACTATGTGCATTTCTCCAAACTCAGAGAGCTGGACTCTAACAAGGGTAAATGTTAGTCACTCAGCTCTACCTTAACTTGAAAAAAAGCATCTGCAAATTTACTAGCCCCAAACTGGGAGCTCCCACAGTTTTTAGGCATGTTTATGGTTTTTTATGCACACCAGAAATCCTGAGCTGGGAACTTGAAAGGAGGAAGCTGGAGAAGACCGAGGGACCATGCAGCTGAAGGCCCCTGGGAGGGAAGCTGGGGTTTTGCTGGGTGCCCAGGATGGAATCGCTGAGCCCAGCCCGGGAGAGGCTGCTCCGGTGAAAAGCAACTGTGGAAGGACCTGTGGGCGGGATTTAGCACGCCAGGCTGGACATCCTGTCCCATATTCGCTCCCACCCCGGCCCTTGCCCGCCAACAGAAGGAGCAGCTGCCTCCCGTGCCTCGCCTGCCTTGGCTGAGCTGATTACATGCAGAATGGATTGATTGGTGTTGACAGGGAGCTATTTACCCGTCTAATTAATTATGCCAACTAATTTCAACGTAATTGCACTTCTTGGGTCACTGGGTAATGAGACTTTACAGTTCTCATGCTGCTGCAGGCCCGGATGGAGAGGTGGTAGGGAGAGGCGGCAGCTGCTCCCTAAGGTCAAACAGGCACCCTGTTCCTCCAGGCTCCCGGGCCCCAGGCCCAGGCTCTCAGCCCCCCCGCTGCTCCACAGGCAAGCTCGGGAATCCTATTCGGGTACATTCTGTGTGAGTGGGCCTTTGCCCCAGGAGCACATCGCCAATCCATTCACCCAGTATACATTTATTAAATGCCTACTGTGTGCCAGCTCCAAGTGGCATAGACACTGAGGGTGTCCAGAAGCTAAGCCAGGGCTTGCTTGTTCCCCATGTCCCCTGCCCTGAGTTGCGCACAGCCTGAAGGAGGAGAATCTTGCCTAAACCGGGCAATTACGGAATCCGGCTGTGGACAATCTGGCTGTGGACGGAGCAAGGGCTTCGCAGACAAAACCTCCCTCCCCCAGGCTCTGCTGTTGGGCCATGCAGGAATTTACTACACCTGTGAAGGGACTATCCACTCCCTCCCTCCAAGTCCCCCGTCCTCATCCCCAACTCCCCCTGCTTGTCTCTAGAATGCTTCATCGTCTGGATGTGTCTGATTGTTTCCTTCTTACGGGATCACCTAAAAAAACTTTTTTTTTTTAAAGAACAGGATGCTTTCATTTTTATGAATTATATTTTTTAAGATTTTATTTTTATTTTATTTTATTTAGCGAGAGAGGGGAACACAAGCAGGGGGAGAGGGACAAGCAGGCTTCCTGCTAGGCTAAGCAGGAAGCCCCATGTGGGGCTCGATCCCAGGACCCCGGGGTCATGACCTGAGCCGAATGCAGATGCTTAATGACTGAGCCACCCAGGTGCCCCCTAAAAAAAAGTTTTTTTAAAAACCAGTCAAAATTCAGGTTATGCATCTTTGGCAAGAATATCATGGAAGCGATGCTGGCTGTTCTCACTGCGTCCCATCAGGTGGCTCAAGGTTTTGATTTGTGCCATCACTGCCGGGCGTCCCTTGACGCCTTGATTCGGGTGGTGGCTGATGGCACCCCTGTTCCAAAGTTTCTTATTCCCTCTTCGTAATTACTAAGTATTTTATGGAGAATTTCTTTGACACTGTTTCAATTCCTGTTCTTCCTCGAATTATCAGTATCTATATTTTTGTCAGTATGGATTCAGGGTTTCCTACTTTACTTTGGGTATTATAATCCTTTTTTTTTTTTTTTTTTTTACATTATTCTGTTTCTCCAGTTGTGCTGGGTTTTCCAGTGGGAGCTGGCTTCCATGTCTTTCTGACACGTCTGCGTTATCCTTTCGGCACTTTCTGTCACAAGATCTCTCAGGATCATTTTTTTTTTTTTTTTGAACATTTATTTGACAGAGACAGATCACAAGTAGATAGAGAGGCAGGCAGAGAGAGAGAGAGAGGGAAACAGGCTCCCTGCTGAGCAGAAAGCCCTATGCGGGACTCGATCCCAGGACCCTGAGATCATGACCTGAGCCGAAGGCAGCAGCTTAACCCACTGAGCCACCCAGGCGCCCTCTCAGGATCATTTTTGTGTTTTCCCTGCCCCAGACATGAAAGCAGCCATTTCTCCAAGAGCCCTGGGCCCTCCGTGCAGACATCATCATAGGAGTGTCGCTGTCAGTGGACAAACCAGGGAGCCAGGGAATACTTGCATATATTTATATGTTCTGTTTACATTTTATATCATTCATTTTCTGTGAGTATACATGTATCATTTATATATTATATATTAGAGTTCATGTAACTTAAACACCTCTAAATTTATCTATCAATATTGGAAACTGAGAATTCAAACCAGCATCTCCAGTTTATATACAACCTTCAAGAGTTCTTTCTGGTCTCCCCGTTTTCTGTATTTTAACTCCCTGTTCTGATGACGAGAGACTTGGTTTCCATCACCCTTAAAATATTTCTTTCTTTTTTTCCTTTTTTTAAAAAAATATTTTATTTATTATTTGACACAGAGAGAGAGCAAGAAATCACAAGTAGGCAGAGCAGCAGGCTGGGGGGGGGGAGCAGGCTCCCTGCTGAGCAGAGAGCCCCAAACCGGGGCTCGATCCCAGGACCCTGAGATCATGACCTGAGACAAAGGCAGAGGCTTAACTCACTGAGCCACCCAGGTGCCCCAAAATATTTATTTCTTCGATTAGTGTCCCTATACATAACCGTTCTAGTATTTCCCTGACCACCTCTTCCGGCTCAGGTGCTGACACCCCATTCCAGGCCACCCCCTCCCATGTGGACCCTCCTCACTGTGACCCTTTCTCACGCAGCTTGGGCTCTGACACCTGCTCCAGGCCACCATGCCCTCCTCATCACTGTCACCCTCCTGGCTCTAGCCCACCCAAGTGGCTTCAGGACTAAACTGTTCAGGCAAGGGGGTGCCTGGGTGGCTCAGTTGCTTAAGCATCCAACTCTTGATTTTTGGCTCAGATCATGATCTCATCAGGGTCATGGGATCGAGCCCCCTCTCAGGCGCCACACTTAGCATGGAGTTTGCTTAAGATTCTTTCTCTCCCTCTGCCCCTCTCCCTGCTCTCTGTCTCTTTCAGATAAATAAATAAATCTTCAATAAGTAAATAAACAAGCTGTTCATCGAGAAACAAGGTGGAGGAGAAGGGAGAGAGAAGCCTGGACATTTTTGAGTGACATGAGAAACAGACTTCTGAGTATTGTTATGTTCCCAAAGAAGGCAAGATAGAAAATTGCATGTAGAGTACTATATCAGCTGTGTAAAAAGCTCAGAAAAAAATATTGGAGCTGTGTCAGGCTGTAAAGGGGAGCAAAAATGGAACAAGCTTTGAGCACCTATGACACAGGGCTTCCCCGTTAAATGTCACGCACTCTGAGGTTTACCCCATGAGGGAGGCAGAAGGTGCCGGTGGCTACGGGGTGGGACTCTGGGACCAGACCACCCACGTGTAAGCTCCTGGCTCGGCCACTTCCCAGCCGGGAGACCTCAGGCAAGTTAGTCCGGCAACCTCTGTGCGTCGCGTTCCTTTACCCATGAGACAGAAATGGTAATAGCACCTACTCTTGGGGTTGCTATGAGGACTGAGTGAGTTCGTACAGGTGAAGTGCTTAGAATGGCGCACGGGACATGTTCGCTGAATGTCCGCTGTTAGTATATGGACAGAACAGTGAAGTTCAGTGACGACGTCTGAGTTACCTACCCAAGGTCACAGAGTGTCACTGGAACCCAGTTGTGCCTGTTTTGAAGATATGACGCTTTCTCTCTTGCAGTGGGAAGATGAGGCGCACGTCTGGTACGAGACTGACTGAGGCAGGTTCTATGAGCACCTGGTAGGTTCAGAGGAGGAAGAAGTCAGCAGCTTGGGAATTAGCAGGGAAGGGAAGAATCCAGAAAGGTCCCGGACGCTGAGAAAGCTTGGACCAAGTTGTGATGGTGGAGGCAAGGACTTCCAGCTGAGGGGGCACACTGAACCAGGGCGGGATGCCGGACCTCCCCCATGGGCAAGGGTCCCGTCATCCCCTCCGAGGTGTCCAGGCTGCACCTGCCCGGGCCCTCGCACTATTGACATTTGGGGCCAGTTAGCTTTTTGTTGTGGAGGCCAGCCAGTGCATTGTAGGACGCAGCAGGATCCCTGGCTTACACACCCCCGATGCCAGCAGCCTCACCCCCATAGCTGTGATAGCCGAAAATGCCGGACATTGCCAGATGCCCCCTGGGTGAAGAACCCAAACTGCCAAGCCCCACCACCCTTCATTTCATTCATTGGCTAATATTCTTCCTCTCCTTGTGGGTGTCATCAGTTGCTGGGGAGACTACACTTCAGGCGGAAGGCAGGAAGGAGGTTAAGTCCTCTGCAACCCACCATGCCTGCAACTCAGGGGTCTTTGGTAAGGATTTCTCATCATAGGAAGGTGTGGCTCAACAGCTGGCCAGACTTCCTGGTCCAGGCGCACAATCCCAGGCGGGGGAACGGTGATGGTCCACAGGGGCGGGGCTGTGAGGGAGGGGAGGAAAGGACAACCCCAATGACCTGCACAGACGACCACATGCGTGATGTCCCCTCTCTGCACCTCTGTTCTCTCATCAGCAAATGGAGTGCTTGCGGTACATCCAAGATTCCTCCAGGGGAGGGCTTCTCTCAGCCGTGTAAAGGGCAGGGAGTGTTGGTTCCCAGTTCCTGGGGAAAGAGTTCTGGGATCCACTAGTCATGTCTGCCGGGGGACACAGAAATAAGGGAATAAGGTGTGCCAACGTACATAGACTGTATCTCTGTCTATTCTGAAGGGTTTAAGTAGAATCTCTGGGTCTTGTGAGGGCATGGAGATAAGGAAAGCAGAAACAGGATCTTCCAGCAGCTCTACAGGTGAAAGTTCCATTTAGATTTTTTTTTTCTTGGATGAGAATTACTCTGCAAGTGCACAGGTAAAAATAGTCCCCACAGGCCTGGGAGACCAGCCACTCTTTCAGGGGTCCCTCAATCATTTATTCATCGGACAAAGAGAATTGGGCCTGGGTGAGAGGAGAACCCCATCCCCTCACCCCCCTTCTTTCATTCTCCCCTGCATACATTCTGGAACTGGTAAGAGGATGTGGATTTTTCTGAGGGTAGAAGGAGAAAGGGGAGGAGAAGGGAAAGGGTGAAATTTGGCACAGTGGAAAATATTTGGGCTTTGGGGTGACAGTGCCCAGGCTATGCCACTCAGCAGCTGTGTGATCTTGGACAAGTTACTCAATCTCTCTGAGCCTTGCTTTCCTCATCTGTGAAATGAGGCCCACTAATCAATGTCTCCCTCAGCGCAGATGGCCAGCCTGCAGAGAGCACTCGAGCATAGCCAAGTGTAGGAGAGGTCAGGCGGGCCTGTCGACACAGGTCTCCAGCACACAGCGTCTCCAACGTAAACCTTGGAAACAGTACTGAAGAAGGCAGGCCATGGAGAGCTGCGGCCAGATTTCCAGCCGGGGTGTGACCCAGAACAAACCCCAGGCATCATTACTCCCCTCCCCAGGCTAGTTTCAGCCGACCCGGCACTGGATATAGGTGACAGAGAACGGGAGGAGGGACTGAGGAGGGCCAGAGAGGAGGCAGGCTCAGATGAGAAAGTGGGGAAGAGGTTAAGCCTATCTGCATCAGCGAGAGTTGGCGGAAGGAACAGGCGGAAGGGCGTGGAGCCAGAGAGCACTGGGCAGAGGGTTTGGGAGCCTGTCGTCCCGAGGGGTCCAGGGATTAGATATCATCTAATGAAGGGAGGGTCGCTGAGGGAGTGAACTGGATTTCTTCAACGACCTTCAAAAGAAGAGAAGAAATCTCTTTTTCTCTTCTTTGGACTGTACCTTTACAAATACTGCCTCCAACTGGCCCGAGCTTCTTGGGCCCCTGCTTAAAGATGCTGACAGCCATTTTCTCCCAAAAATAGATGAGCCCCCGACAGACCTCTGGCTCCTCCTCTATGCCAGCCGTGTGAGGACCCCACAGTCCCCGTGTTCTGGCAGAGTTCTCTCAGCAGGCATTCCCGGGGCCCTACTTCCATCCCCTTAGCCCTCCCTCTCCGGTGAGTCTCTGACCGCGCCCCTGAGAGTCCGACCACATGCTTCCTCTGGCTTCAGCGTCGTGCCTGGTGAGCACGGGGCAGGCCCCCCTCCTGAGGGTCGGTGTGGGCCCAGGGCCAGCCCTCTGCCGATGACAGGTGGAGGCTGGCAGATAAATTCTCACCCTTTGGGTCGCAAAATTCTAAGATGTACTCTCTACCGTCTCCCAGGGGGCCCTGCGGGAACGACCCCACATGGTCCCTCACTGTTCATAGATCCCAGATGTGCACTACAGTAGCCTGCCCATCAGCGTGCCCCCTTGGGGGCTCCCCACCCGTCCTGTCTCACTCCTCCCTTCCCCATTGGCCCTTCTTGGAATCATCTTTCGACCAGCTACCACTTATTATACTCGAATCCTGTCTCAGTCTGTTTCTGGCTGAACCCAAAGACAGGCGTGGCATTCCACCGACATGGACGTGACCATGACCTGACCTGGAAAGAAACTGTGCCTTCTCCCTTAGTGTTCCTATACTTCAAACACACCTGCTGCCACCTGCCGCCTCCAGCTGGGAGACGACAGGTCCCAATGCCCCGGGCCCAGACACAGTGACAGGGTCCTCTCTGGGCCGTACTCCAAGCAGGTCATGCAGCCCCCAGACCAGACCTTCTCTGGCAAACCAAGTAGGGGAGAGAGGGAGCAGAGCAAAGCTTTTTTGGAGGACCGGAGGCTGGGACCTCGTTGTCACTGGAAGAAAGGAGCATGTCTGGCGGGCAACTCTGCCTGGCCTGCGTTCAACTTCCCTCCCCATGCTGGCACTGTCTCAGGAAACCTCTTTCCCCCGCAGGGGAGTTCTTGTCTTGAACCAACGGAGTTGGAACTGAAACACAGGAGGGGCCGAGGCCTGGGGGTGCTGGGAGAGCCTCCCCGCTCTGCACGGCAGGCTGGCAGGCCGGGGCTCTGGAGAGTTGTGCAATGAGCGCAGAGGACCGCTCCCAGGGCTGAGTGTGCACGGGCGTGACAGAGCCGGCCCTCAGCCCGCGGGCAGGGCGGTGGCGCTGAGATAAGCCAGGGCCTGGCTGTGAGGATGATCCTGATCCCGGGACGTGTTGCTCAGCCTGCGGTAAATCACTTCCTCCAGCGGGCGTGACAGGTGGCAGGTGGATGCCCGGTGCTTCCCGGGAGCACTAAGGGCTCTGCTCTGCTGGGGCATGGCCCGCCTGCCCTGAAATCAGGGGGAGCTCAAGCCACAGCCTCCTGTCCTCCACGAGCGGGGTACGGGGCAACATGAGCTGGTCGAGGCATGTGGGCAAGATCCGGAAACGCCTGGAAGAGGTCAAGAGCCAGTGGGTCCGGCCGACCAGGGCCGATTTCAGTGACAATGAGAGTGCCCGGCTGGCCACGGACGCCCTCTTGGATGGGGGACCCGAGGCCTACTGGCAGGCACTCGGCCAGGAAGGTGAGGTCGACTTCTTGTCCTCGGTGGAGGCGCAGTACATCCAGGCCCGGGCCAAGGAGCCCTCTTGTGCCCCGGAGCCCCCAGGAGGGGCAGAGGCCAGCCCCCGGGGACTGGACTCCTGCTCCCTGCCGTCAGGAACCTATTTCCCCGTGGCCTCCGAGGGCAGCGAGCCGACCCTGTTGCACACCTGGGCCTCAGCCCAGAAGCCCTACCTGAAGGAGAAGTCCAGCGCCACGGTGTACTTCCAGGCGGACAAGCACAACAACATCAGAGACCTCATTCGCCGCTGCATCACCCGGACCAGCCAGGTATGAGGCGCGGGGGGGGCTGTGTCTCCTTGGCCTTGGGGTAGGGGGAGGAGGAAGAGGAGGGGGGTGGGTCCTGCCCAAGTCCAGAAAACTGGGGCTGAGGATGGGGTCACGGATGTTACCGTCTGTCTTTCCCTGGATTACTGACTTTCTGGTCCCACCCATCACGGTCCGGGGCTAGACCACCACCACCCATCACTGGAACTCCTGCCATTGCTTTCTGCCCGCCCCTCCTCTTCCATCTTCCAGTCTCCGTGTGGCCGTAGAGCACTTCTTCTATACTTCAAATCTAAGTGGGTCCCTTCTCTGCTTAGAGCCCTCCATGGCTCCTAGTTGCCCACAGTGGGAAAAGCCAACTCCTTATGGCTCACAGCCTCTCCAGCTCCTCTCTCGGCTCCAGCCGCTCCATCCCTAGGGACCTGCAGACTCTCCGGCCCTCCTTGCTCAGTCTTTGGAGGTTTGCATGCGCCGTTCCCTCTGCCTGGGACCCCTTCACCCTCCCTGCTTTCCACCTGACGAAGGCCTACTCCTTCCACAGGACGCAGCGCCCAAGTCCCTTTCTTGTCCACCCCCCCCCTCCCGCCGGCTAGGGCCAGGCCCCTCACCTCTGTGCTTCCAAATGAAGGGGCCACCACTGAGACACACGCTTGTCCCTTGTCCTCTCAGACTCAGGTTAGACCTGTCTGTCCACAAATGACCCAGCAGCCCCTGAATCCAGCTGGTGGTCAGACGGAAGACGGGATAGGCACAGAGGTTTCTCCCCAGAATATTTACATTTTAATACTCGACTTTAGAAGAAGAAAATAGGGCCACGTGGGTGGCTCAGTGGGTTAAGGGTCTGACTTCGAATCAGGTCATGATCCCAGGGTCCTGGGATCGAGTCCCAGGTGGGGTTCCTTGCTCTGCAGGGAGACTGCTTCTCCCTCTCCCGCTGCCATTCCACACTGCTCATGCACGCTCTCTCTTAAATGAATAAAATCTTTAAAAAAAAAAAAAAAAGGAAGAAGAAAGAAGAAAAATATCTCACGACCAGAGCTTGGCCGGTAGAATTGCAGGCACGGTGACGGGCATTGGTCATCAGTTCTCTCACTGCCCCGGGGATCGGATGGGATCGGTGGCTTCCTGCCCCAGCTGAAGGGCTGGCGGATTGCTCCCCCCGCCCCCCTGTCCGAACAGGGCGTTGGCCGCCCACTCCTCCCTCCTCAAGCTGCAGAGGGACAAGAGTAGACTCGGAAAAGGACCAGCTGATATTTAAGCTCATTTTTTGCTCTGCTCCCAGTCCTGCCGCTGAAAGCTGAAGGCTCCAGGAAAAGCCCGGCTTCGGGTGGCGGGGCTGTGTGTGGAAGAGGGGGAAGGAGTGCAGTTCTGGAAAATTAGGTAAAGTGACAGTGGGTGGAGCTCTGGCTTTTCAGGTCTCAGGGATTTCATGTTTCCGTGACAGGTCAGCAGGAGGAATTGACAGACGGGCCGAGGCAGGCAGCCCTGAGCGCCCACACTGCCTGGGGCGGACCCCCTCGCCTGGGGCAGGAGCCTTGACCTCCCCAGGCCTCGGACTCCACGCTGGAGTGGGGCTGGCTCTGGTCTGTCTGAGGGAAGGTCAGTGCCCACCCGAGGGGTAGGGACCAGTGGTGTCGGGGAAGTTCTCAACCACAGCTGCAGTTCTGGGGGTGAGTGAGGCTCCCTGGAAGGAAGCCAGTCAGGGCAGGTGAAGCAGTCCCCACCCCCGACCCTGCCGCTGAGTCCCTCCCCTGTCCCCTCTTCCCTACCCAGTGAGGCTTCTCTCTCTCTGTGGGCCCAAGCCCTGCCCTCCGGCCTGTATCCTTTGTTTCACCGGTACAGCACGTTATGAATTTAAGACCACACTTCAAGGGGCGCCTGGGTGGCTCAGTGGTTAAAGCCTCTGCCTTCAGCTCAGGTCATGATCCCAGGGTCCTGGGATCGAGTCCCTCATCAGTCTCCGAACCTGCTTCCCCCTCTCTCTCTGCCTACCTCTCTGCCTACTTGTGATCTTTGTCTGTCAAATAAATAAAATCTTTAAAAAAACCCAAACAGATGACACTTCAAAACCTGAGGATTTCACCTAAAAGTAAGCATTTCCAGTTCCTCTCAGCAGGTGGGAAGAGCCAGCTATGCTGGTGCTGAGTAATGACCCACCAAGACCCGCTTTTTGGTGGGTAAGTCCCTTTGCCGCAGTCCCCACCACACCCTCTTGTCCCAGGCCCTGATGCCAGGGAGGTGGGAACCTAGTCACAGGCTGTCCTGTCCACTCAGAGCAGGAGAGTCGATAGGTTTGCATGTTCCCCCTGTGGCTTCAGCCTCCTGAGAGGAAAACACACAGAGCCTGCCCAAGCTGGGTGGTTTCCAGACCAGTTTCCACTTCTAAACTAGCAGGAATTCCTTTCCCTCCATGCTCGCATTCCTTTATTCCACAAAGCCTAATCATAGCCAGGCCCCGCACGCAGGTGGCAGAATGGACCCAGAGGCCGACCTCCCTCTGGAGAGCTCCCTGCCTCTGTCGGCCCAAGTAGGGAAGGAGAAGACAACAGGGAGTGGGAGGCAGCCCTGAGTGTGAGCAAGCTTCTGTGCCTGGGAGGGGAGGACAGGGTGACTAAGGCAGGCTTCCTGGAAGAGGCGGCCTCGAGCTGAGTCTCACAGGCTGAGTAAGAGGTGGTCAGGCAGAGAGGAAGGGAAAGGGATTCCAGGCAAAGGTCAGGAGGTTCAGAGGTTCAGAGGGATGGGTGGGACGACATACAGGCATGGAAATGACTGGCATGAAACAAGAAGGTTTTGCTCATAGCTCCCTAGAAGCAGGGGGCAGAGCAGGCCTTGCCGGACCACACAGGAAGCACGGGGGGGGGGGGGGGGGGGCGGGGGGCGCCCGCGGGGAATGCAGGCGCACAGTCTGCTATTGTGCTTGTTCAGGCAAGGGAGGGCAGGCAGGGCGAGCAGCTTAGGAGTGGCCGGTTGGAATCATGTCAGCAGGCTCTGGGCTCGTGGTCCAGGACAGGGTCCTGGGGTCATTTAGGGCAGGGGGACCGTTGGCTTGGTGTGCGTCTTGTGCTTCTAGCAAGGTATCAGCTGGCCTTGGATGGCAGACATCCTAAAAGATGGAAACAGCACGATGAATGCATCCTCTGAGTGTGGTCAGGATCCCTGAGGGTTCCCAGATGGGTTCAGCGGGCCTGGGAGGTCATGCCCTTTCTAACCGGTCCTCTGTGAGAGGCTGGACCGCCTTCCCTCGCCGCCACCCACGCAGCCCAGCACAGCGGATCGCTGCAGAAGCAGGTCCCCGAAGCCAGCTGGCTCCTGGCAGGCCAGATAGCGCGGAGATTTGCAAAACCCTTGCCATTGCTGTTGTTTGGGGAAAACAAAGGAGCCTCAGCACAGACAAGAGAAAGAGGCAAGAAGAGAAGTAGAGGCAGAGAATGGGAGATGGGGTGAGATTGTCCCCAACAGGCTGGGCCCCAGTTAGACCCAAACCCCCTCTCCCCTCCTCCACTCTGCCATTCCCGAAGCCGCAGGGTTTCCAGCCCCGGGGGAGCTCACATCTGTCCGGTAGGGGGTGAGGGACTCTCAGCCAGGATTTGAGGCCCCCACAGGATGACTCTTGAGCCTGGGGATTGCCCCAAGGGACCAGCATATCCCCTTAGCAGGGCTCCTGGGTCTCTGTGCTGCTCAAATTGCCAAGCCCACCTGCCAGGCTGGGCTTCCTTCTTTAGCAAGGGGCGGGGGAAGTACTTCCTTCTTCTCGGCCAACCCTACCCCAATGTGCTGGTCCAGCGGACTGGCCCACTTTCTTTTTTTTTTATGCGCCTAGAGGTGTCGCACTACTTTTAATCCTCTTCTACAACCCAGACTAAAACATGTTTGCATGGCGTTTTTATATCATGATTCATACTTGCTCACAAGGCCCGTAAAAATCATAGTCAAACGAGAATAAAAACCTTTACTTTTTGCACCTGGTTTCATTTATATTATCTGGGCTCAGGGTAGATGCAGCTTGAATGATAGCTAATGCTCTATTTTGAGCAGTGTTTTACCGTAAAGAGACTGAGCCCCAGAGAGGGTAAGTGAGTTGTCCGAAGGCACTCAGCTCATTTCCAGTAGCATATGGTCTGGAGCCGCAGCGCCCTAACACCCCGGGAAAGCACTGTCGTCTGGACAGTATGTGATCCCTCCGTCTCAGTGTTCCAGAGCTGCTGAGACAAGTTAGCAGCCCGCTGGTGGTTTAAAACAAGAGATATTTATTCTCTCCTTGCTCTGAAAGGCAGACCTAACATGGAGATGTCAGCTGGGCCCTCCTTGCTCTGAAGTCTCTCGGGGAGGGTCCTGTCTTCTGCTCCCAGCTTCTGGTGGCTGCGGGCATTCCTTGGCTTGTGGCCACCTCACTCCAGCCTCCGCCTCTGACTTCATGTGCCCCCCCTCCTTTATGTCTCCTCGGAGTGTCTTTTACAAGGACACTTGCCATTGGATTTAGGGCCCACTGGATAATCCAGGATGATCTCATTTTGAGAGTTCTTTTTTTTTTTTTTATATTTTATTGATTCTTTTGAGAGAGAGTGAGCACAAGCAGGGGGAGAAGGAGAGGGAGAAACTGACTCCCCACTGACCAGGGAGCCCTAGGTGGGGCTCGATCCCGGGGTCCTGAGATTATCACGTGAGCTGAAGGCAGATACTTAACCATCTGAGCCACCCAGATGGCCCTCATCTTGAGAGTCTTAATTGCACCTGAGGAAACTTTTTCCAAGGGAGATCACGTGCACAGATTTTTGGTGGTCAGGATGTGGGCATATCATTAGGGAAGTCGTCATTCATTCACGACACCCTGTAAGGGACTGAAGCGATTATGGGCCTTGAGTCAATCCGCTGGGAGCCAACAGGAGGCCAACAGGATAAACCTAGACATCACGGGCCTGTTTCCACGCATCCCTTCAATCACGACGTGGGGTTATTGGTAAACATGGCTGCTTCTCTGTTCAGTCTGTCACCAGCCCTGTCTCTGGGAAGCAAGGACTTGCTGGAACACAACCGGGGAGGACTTACTGACCTCCTGGGGAGAAAGAGGTGTCCCTCTCACCTATACCGCCCTCAAGGAGGAAGCATTTCTCTTCCAGCAGAGAGGGCCTGGGTTGCTGCTGTGTGGAGACAATCGTGTGCTAACAGGTTCTAAAGGAACCTGTGCCATGGTTCTAAAGGAGCGTGGCCTCCCTATTAGAACATCTTTTCTGACTTCCTACCCCTGTCCAGACAGTCCCAACATCTGGGCAGGAAGTCAGCTCCATGTGGGTACCAGGTACTCCTTTGTCTGTTTCAATGACCCTCTTCTTGCCTGGCTACTTCCCAGGTGTTGATGGTCGATATACCTATATATCTGTATATACATATATATGTCCATAGAATACATATATCTCTCTCTATATAAATACATATACACACACAGCATACACACACACACACACACACACACAGAGCAATTATTAGAAAAATGGTGGAACATAATTACAGGTAATGTTGAAAACTGCCATAGTGCCCAGTCCAAACCTGACCACTAGTTTGGGCCTTGGGCTTGCTAATGTGTGTGTCTACACACCGCTTTCCTTCACTGGCAATCATACTGGACAGACTATCATCTTGCGCTCTGCTATCCTTTTTCACTGAATTCATTCATTGCTAATACACCTGTGTCGAGCATGGATCATACAACAGTTTTGCTTCAACATTTCACCATGTCTCACAGTTTTCATGTGACCATTATAATTATCATTGCTAATGGCTGCCATATCCACTTGTCAATATGCCGTGATTTGGGTATTAGGACAGACTTTTGATTGGGTGACAGCTGTCTAATTCTGCTCTAGTCCCACTGTGTGGGGGTCCCCCACCACCGAGCAATTCTCAGCCAGCTGGATGTCCCAACCCATGCCAGTCCGAAGCTCAGACTGGAGACTCCAATGACCCCCTTCTTGCGGCTGGTCAGTCTGCTACAGTGGCTCACGACAGAGAAACATTTCACTTTCTAGATTACCAGTTTATTACAAGGGGTAGAACTCAGGCACAGCCAGATGGAAGAGATGTACAAAGCGAGGTATGGGGAAGGGCATGGAACTTCCATGCCTTCTCTGAGCACTCTGCTCTCCCCAAATCACCAACCCAGAAGCCCTCTGAAGCAGTCGTCTTGGGTTTTTAGGTGGGCTTCGTTACACAGGCACGACTGATTACATCACTGGCATTTGCAGTGGATTCAGCCCCTCTTGTCTTTCCTTGGAGTAAGGAGGTGGGAAGGACCGAAAATTCCAACCCTCTAATCACTTAGTAGGTTCCCCTGGCAACCAGCCCCCATCGGAAAGTCGCCTCATTAGCATAACAAAGGACCTTCCTCTAGGTTGCTCTCACCACTTAGGAAATTCCAAAGGCTTTAGACCTTGGTGCGGGAAATAGGGACAAAGATCAAATACACGTTTCTTTTTACAAATCACAATACGGTGGAAAACGACCCCAAACAAGAAGAGGAGCAAGCATTGACATCTACAGTGGGAAAGCCAAGGGTGGGACTGGCTTCAAAACATGACTGAAACCAGATGTTCGAACGAAGCTCAAGGGAGGCTGGCCATGTGCTTGGTCCTGGGGCTGACTTCATTCTCAAGCCCAATGGGGCACCCGGCAGCGGCCCCGCCCAAACACGTTGCTCGTGCAGGAGAGGTGACTGCTTGCGGCGAGTTGGGGCGCTGCTGGCAGGCGGAGGTTTGGGTCCTTGGCAGGGGGACCTGCACACGTCTCCCCTTCCGGTGTTGGATTTCTGGGGCTCTCTCCTCCCCATGGTTCTGTAAGGCTAGAGGAGGACTCCGTTGTCCATCCCGCTGAGGCAGCTCTGCCTCGTCTCCTGTCTCTCTCTAGGGTCTCCCCAGGGATTTTGCTCAAGGCAGTATGCCGTGGCTTAAAAACACTGGAAAACCAGTGGCCATGGAGCGCCTTCGAGCGCCACGTGGCTGAGCAGCCGGGACTTGACATCCAGGCCTCACCTCCGAACCTGCCTGACCACGTCCCCTTGCCCTTCTCCTCCCCTCCTTGTGTCCGGTCTCTGCCTTTGCCTCCTTCCTCCCGTGCATGCTGCGCTCCAGCCGGGTTGGGTTGGACAGATGGGGTCAGCGCCGAGGCCTCCGCTCCAGCTCTTCTCCCTGCAGGGCTGCCCTGGCGGAGCCCCCCGCCTCGTGCTGTCTCCTCCAAAGCAGTGGCAAGGGCAGCTGCTGTCTTCGGCCCACCGGGGCCTAGGAAGCTCGGCGGAAACCGGTTAGCTCCTGGCCCCTGACTCTTTTTGTTTCCACCCCTCTGCCCTGGCCCAGGTCCTGGCCATCCTGATGGATGTGTTCACGGACGTGGAGATCTTCTGTGACATCCTAGAGGCGGCCAACAAGCGTGGGGTGTTCGTCTGTGTGCTCCTGGACCAGGGAGGTGTGACGCTCTTCCAAGAGATGTGTGACAAAGTCCAGATCTCCGACAGCCACCTCAAGGTAGGGCCCCCCGCGAGCCTCCAGAAGGTATTTTGTATTAGGATGGCGTAGCTTCCGCCGTGCTTCCGCCATCTCAGTGGCTCCCCCACCCCATCTCAATGGCTCAACGTAGGAAAGGTGTATTTCTTGCTCAAAGGCCAGCGTAGGACAGACAGCCCTCCCTCCTCTGCGGCTACCCCATAAGGAAACCGTGGCCTCCAAGATGGCAGGGGCGGGGAGCCAGAGAGCAGGGGGAGGCCGCGGGACCCGACCCGGAAGAGATTGCCATCACCCCTGCCCGCGGCGCCTTGGCCTCACGAAGAGCCACGGGGCTGGGAACTGAGAGGGGCCCGTGGGGGTCTCGTGAGCCGCCGTCGGTGCCGCCTGTGGCTTGTTCTCTCGGCCGAAGCAGCTCCGTGGCCGCGCTTCCCAGGCCCGGCAGCAATCGGCGCGGAGGACTCCACAACCCCGACAGGAAGCTGATCCTCTTGGACTGAGCCCAGCTCCCCACTGACTTCCCTCTTCTGGCAAGGAGAAAAGAAACCCAGAGATAGGTTTTCGTCGTGTCAGATTTCGGGCAGCTGACTCGAGGCCCAGAGGAGGACGTCCCAGTGCCTACCAGCACGTGGGTGGGTGGGTCCCTGGGTGACTGGCTCTGGCTCAGCCCGGTCAGCCTCTGGGAGACTCCGCCATCCTCCCTTTCTCCTGCCCTTGCCCCTCCTCACTGCCTGGGATGAAGCCGAGTTCAGGCGCCTCCCCGAGCCGCAGGCCTCCGGGCTTGCTTGACCTGGATGGCACCTCCTCAACAGGCCACCAGCACAGGCCTTGCCGCCGTGGCCCACTCCAGCCACGCCTGCCAGTCCTCTGCCTGCCAAGGGACGGCGGGATGTGGCCCTCCTCTCAGCGTGTCACAGAGCTTATGGAGAGGCTGGAAGCATTGGGCATCCCCTTCCCAGAGCCTGCCCAGAGACCAAGGACATTCACAGGACCCCAGCAGGATCCACCTGTCTCAGAGATCCCCGAGATTTACCCGCCTTTTCATTTTTCCAGCCTCACAAGGGTTCTGGCTGAGGCCTGGGGCAGCAGGTGTTCTGGGGCGGGGGAAGGGACAAACGGGGCCATGATTTGGGTTGTGGACACAGCTTTCCTTAGGAGAATCGAGGGCCCACTGAGGTCTCCACAAAGGTCCCCCCTCTGACTGCACTTCCCTCTGACCAGCTTGGGGTCAGGGACTCATGTGTCACTAAAGCCACTAACAAGGCAAGACTAGGCTTGCTGGGCCTCTGTGGTCCCTGGGAGCCTAGACGGAGGGCTCCCTGGGCATTAGGCCCTCCTCTTTCTTCGGTTTGCCACTTTGTTTAAATTCTACCATCTCCCTTTTCCTCCCTTCCCCCACCCCCCATGACTCAGACAATGTCAGGACAATGAAAAGAATTTAGAAAATTCAGCCAAGAGAAAAATAAAAATAGCCAATGAGCCTATGAATTAGAGATTATCCCTGCCTGTGTCTTGCGCGTCCTTCCAGATGTTTCCTCGGCAAACCTGTATCTATACGTACGGAAACAGTGGGTGACACCCCAACTCCCCTTCCAACAGAACATCTCCATCCGGAGCGTGGAAGGAGAGGTGTACTGTGCCAAATCAGGCCGGAAGTTCGCCGGCCAAATCCAGGAGAAGTTCATCATCTCGGACTGGAGATACGTCCTGTCGGGGTCGTACAGGTGAGCACTGGGCTTCGCCTGCCGAAGGCTTCGAGGAGGCCACGGCTGAGCCTGAGCCCCAGCCGCTCAGGCACTTATCCCCTCCCGGCGGCTCCCAGGGTGCTGCTCGGGCCAAGCTGGGACTTCATCACATATTTGAGGCTGGAGGCAGGACCAGCCTGGGCAGAAGGCGGACATCTGGACCCTTCATGACGGGTGGTGGTGGGGGCGCTTCGGGGTAGAGAGGCACTTCCCCGTTTCCCTGCAGATTGCAGCAGGACACGGAATCATCTTCTTCCCTCCTCAGCTGTCTCAGGCGTGCTGGTAAAGCTGTGCGGTTCGTTTTGGGCTCTGTGTGTATGTGAGCCTGTGTCCTATTTTATTTTCAGAAGTGTGTCCAAACTCCTTGGGACCTAAGGCTGGTGCCGGGGACCGGCCACGGCAGAAGCCTCAACTAGAAGTCAGACAACAGAGGTTCAATTCCCAGCTCTGTAGCTTCCTGGCTGGGTGACCTCGGGCAAGTCACTGCACCTCTCTGTTCCTTTCCTTCATTCGACATTCTGTAGAGACCTACTGGGTACATGCCAGGCATGCTTCAAGGCTGGGGTGCCCCTGTGGAGCTCCCATTCAAACCAAGGAGGTAAACAACAGCCAGTTGTGACCCGCTCGGTTGGTAGAGCATGTGACTCCTTATTTATTTATTTATTTATTTATTTATTTGACAGACGGAGATCACAAGTAGGCAGAGAGGCAGGCAGAGAGAGAGGAGGAAGCAGGCTCCCTGCAGAGCAGAGAGCCCGATGCGGGGCTCGATCCCAGGACCCTGGAACCATGACCCGAGCGGAAGGCAGAGGCTTTAAACCACTGAGCCACCCAGGCGCCCCGAGCATGTGACTCTTGATCTTGGGGTTGTGAGTTCAAGCCTCCAGTTGGGTATAGAGATTGCTTTAAAAAAAAAAAAAAAAAAAAAGAACCAGTACAGAGAGAGTGTTGGGGGAGGGAAGCGAGCCTGGGAAGGGGTGGCCGAGCTGGGTAAAGCTCCCCTTGGCTCCCCACTGGTGCTCTCTCCACCTTTCCCTGCGCTGCCATTTCCCTGGCTGCGCAGTAGCCTGCGTGGAGCCGAGTGAGGTCCCGTCCGGCTGCAGGGGGAGGAAGCCAGCTCGTAACTCCTGTCAGGAGGAGCTCTGACACGGGCAGCCCTGTCTGACACGGGACACCTCTGGCATCCAAGGGTCACTGAGCCTCCTGTGTATTTCCACCCACAGCTTCTCTCCTTGTTTTGCTTCACTGGGCACCTGTGCCCAAGGGCGCCCACGGGCCTCCAATCCTTGGGCCCGGCACCTCGCGCGCACTTGCTATGTGAGAGGCTGCGGTGGGGGGCTGGGCTTCTCTCCCCAAGTGGCCAGAGCCACCTTCTCGGCTTTGGTTCTTTCCTTGGAGAGTGACAAAGGCCTCTGGGCATCAAGCCATGAGGCTCTGGGTAGGACCTGAGCCTCAAACCGCACGTCAGGACTTCGAGGCCTCTGACCTTGACCTCGGACCTTAACTAAGCTGCCACTAGACTTCGCTCATCACCAGGGTGGGAAGGGTCAGATCTCTGTCGGGGCAGCTGCCCCAGATCCAAGGCCCAAGCCTGGAGTCAGGGGCCCACCATAGCTGAGGAATTCTCTCTCATTCTTTCTTTGATTATTACGGGGAAATTCACATCATCTAAAATGAGCCACTTTAAATGTGTAATTCAGTGACATTGAGTACATTCGCTGTGTGTGCAACCGTGACCACTGTCTAGTTCCAAAATAATCTTTCTCACCTCCAGCAAAACCCCACACCTACTATATGGGAAGGAAAAACCTCTTTTTTTCCTATGACTCTTCTAGGTTCTCTGTCTGGGGCCTGTAAATTGGAGAAAAGGTAGATTAACTCGAGAAAAGCATGTGGATTTTTTTTTTTTAAGCTTTACATGGTGTGGCACCTCATTAGAGAAATGATCCTAAACAATGGTCAAGCCTGAGCATTTTTCTGTGAGGTGTGATGGAGAGTAGAAAGTCATGGGAAGTTGTGGCAAATCTGGCAGAGCAAAGGCGTATGAGCTAAAGGTGGTGACTGGGGACGCGTGGCAAGGCCTGTTCATTCGGATCCCTCCTCTGGCTTCAGAGACAGAGAAAGAAATTCTGAAGGAGAAAATGCAGAGGAGGGAGAGTGTCTCCTCTTATTTTCAATCGGGGGAATTATGCCTCTTTGTTTTCATCTGGATTTGCCCTTGTGGAGTTCATCCTGCCGAGGTGTGGAGGGGGAAAGCTTGCCCTTGATAGGGGCAGAAGGAAGCAGAACCAGCCTTGCTGAGCTTTGCGTCAGGCCCGAGGCCAGGTGTGATCAGACCTTTAGGAAGGATTTAATCACGACGACCCTTTGAGTAGGCATTGTTCTTCTGATTGACAGATGGGGGAACTGAGGCACAGAGAGGGTAGCTGATTGACCCAGGGTCACCAGCTTCCTTGGTGAGGATCTCCAGCTGTCCAGTGCCTTCTGGGCTTGTCATCCTGATACAGGAGGTGCCAGGAAGTGAGTGGCAGTGGGCTTGAAGACACACAGGGCCATTCCTGAGAACTGAAGAATCCAGCTCCCGGAGAGGGGGCAGGACAGCTGTAACCGGGTTTGTACTCACAGTCAGAGGTGACCTGCTCGCCATTCTGTGCAAGATGCTTCTCCCCGGGTCGCTCAGGGCTGTCTCTGGTTAAAACAAAACACGAGTCTCCATCCCATTCTTTCAATGCAGCTGTCCCTGGCTTCAGACATTTTGGCCCCGGGTGTAGACAGTTCTCCCAAACTGAAGAGCTCCGTCCACATCCTCAGCTGAGGGGTGGGGGTGGGGGGGTGTACATGTCAACCTTTAAGCTCTTGTAGAAAGTCTTACCCCAGCATAGCACACAGAGCTCTTCCCTGTTACCAAAAAACATGGATAAAGAGCTACCGAGCAGCGTGGTGTGTACGCTGAGATCAGCATGAGCTAAGAAGGTGCCCCGGGATCAACCAGAGCTCCCACTTCTGCTGGAAGGGTCCAGGACGTTGGTGCCTTTGGGGCTGGGCCTTGGGGGGCCCAGCATGAGAACCTAACTGGCCCTGATTCCGGTCCTGCCCTGACCCGCACTTCCACCTTTAAGCTTTCTCTACCAGGAACAGAAAGATTATTAAACATAAACCAAATCCGATTACTTGCATCCTTACAATCCTTCCATGTTTGTCACTGTGACTAAGGAAAAAAAATCATGCTTACCATGGCCTCTGTCTGAGCTGGATTGTCCTTCCTCTCCACTGTGCTGTAGGCACACTGTGTTCCTCCAGGTCTTTCATGCTCTTTCAGGCCTCAGGGCCTTTGCACTTGCTGTGTATTCCCTCTGTTGGAGATCTCATTCCTGCTGTCTTAATCCACTAACTCCTTACCTTATAGTTTCCAGATCATCTCCTAGAGAGCCTCTCTGTGGACTCCTTTAGCCAAGATTGTAAACATGATGTCAGAACCTGGATTGGGTCTGTTTTCTTCTCTGTTGCGTTCCTGGCATGAAGTACAGTTCATCCAGTGCCTGAATATTCTATATGACCATAATATTTGCTGAATGAATGAGTGAACAAATTAATGAAAGTCCACATAAAGTCCTGGCCATCCAGTGTAGCTAGGGGAACAAAGTATTTCAAACCCTGTGCCTCACTAGCAGGACATGAAATCCATTTGGTGGATGATGCCTGGAATTTTTTTTTTTTGGTAATGAAATAGGGTAGAATAAATATACTGAGGGCACGCTGAGATAAGGAATGTTCTGGAAACTGTTGTGTGGTGATGTTTGCGTTTGTACATGTGAGTAGGTGATGATGTAAAATGTATTTCTCCGAGATTAGCCACTGTAAGTCTGAAGAACAGGCAGGGAGGACTGGCTCCGCCAGAGCTCGGGTTGTGTCACGGAGCTGGAGTAATCCTGACGAGGTGGCATTGAAGGAGGGGCCAGCAGACCGACAGATGGGACACAGCAGAAAACCCAGATGTCTCTGGGGCGTATCAGAGTAGTGGGGAAAGGGGAAACTGGAAAAAAATAAATTCCCCACACAGAAAATTTGATTCCATTTCACACATACACCAAAAAAAGAAAGAAACAAAAAAAGCCACCTTCCAATAGATCAAAAGGCCTGAAATGTCAAAAACAAACTTTAAAACTCTTAGTAGAAAAGAATAGATGAATATCTTTTAGACCTTAGGAGAAGGACTGGGTGTCTTATCACAGACACCCCTCTTTTTTTTTTTTTTTTTAAGATTTTATTTATTTGAGTGAGAGGGCACAAAGTGGGTGAGGGGCAGGGGGAGAAGCAGTCTCTCCACTGAGCAAGGAGTCCGATGCAGGACTTGATCCCAGGATGCTGAGATCATGATCTGAGCCAAAAGCAGATGCTTTTTTTTTTTTTTTTAAGGTTTTATTTATTTATTGGTCAGAGAGAGAGTGAGAGAGCACAGGCAGAGTGAATGGCAGCCAGAGGGCAAGGGAGAAGCAGGCTCCCCGCTGAGCAGGAAGCCTGATGTGGGATTCGATCCCAGGAC
Organism: Meles meles; assembly: GCF_922984935.1. Taxonomy (NCBI): domain Eukaryota; kingdom Metazoa; phylum Chordata; class Mammalia; order Carnivora; family Mustelidae; genus Meles; species Meles meles. Next base: position 17,276,928 of record NC_060066.1, on the reverse strand, counting down.
CCCAAGATCGTGACCTGAGCTGAAGGCAGTTGCTTAACCGACTGAGCCACCCAAGTGCCCCCACACGCCCCTCTCTTGTGTTAAACAGAACACAAAAAAGCCTTGACTATAAAGGATTGCTAAGCCCGACTATATTACGATGAAGAACTTTTGTTCTTGAAAGAACCCTGAGAGAAAGTGAAAGTCGGGTTACAGAGTGGGAGCAGGTTTTCATGATGCCCTCACAAGGTTAGTGTCAAGGACCACAAAGAACTCCCGAGAATCATAAGAGCAAAGAAGCATGAGGCAGAGCAGATGGGAGGCGGGAGCAGGCATCTCAGCCGGGAGCCAACACGCGGGAAAACACGAACAGGGGTTCTGCATCATGACCGGAAGAATGCAAATGAAGGCTAGAATGAGTTGCCATTTTATAGCAGCAAAAAAAATAATACTGACAATACCAAATGCTGGATGTACACATCTTTTTACATTGCTGATGGGATTGCAAGTCGATATAATGACTTTCAAAAGAGTTTGGGATTTTCTCCTAAAGGTGACTACTCACCTGGTCTATAATCCAGCAGTTCCCCTCCTAGAGGTATTTCTAAGAGACTGAGTCCACGGGACAGTAAAAGACATGTGTAAGAATGCTCCTTATACCACTGGTCGCAACGGAAATACTGTGGAAGCAACACGAATGGTTGTCAGTGGGAGACGGGAGGCGTAAATCATGATCTAGCCACCCGTGAAATATTATACAGCAGTAAAAAATGAATGAGGTACAGCAACCAGAGACAACTTGGGCAAATCTTAGTAATATAATATTAAGTGGGGGAAAAAACCCCAAAATATTACATACATGTTAAAAACAACTAAAATATTTTCTTTCCAGAACACATAAAACTTTTTTTTTTTAAAAAAGAGAAAGGAAAGTATGGGAACTGGAATACAGGATTCAGGGTGATGATTCACTCTTTCGTGAGGGGCGGACCTGAAAAATACGTTGCTGGGAGAGACCGTATGGCTAGATGGTAACTTTTTATTTTAGGTGGTAGGTTTGTTGGTACTTATTACATTATTTAAAATAACTAATAAATAGCTACAAAAATTAAAACAGGCCAGGAATAGACCAGTCATGAGAGCGGCCCTTGAGCCAAATATTGTGACAAAGTCAGTTCCGGGTATGAAGGACCAAACAGCCATAGAAAGGACGTGTATTTCCTACCAAGGGGGGTGATGAAGTCTCAAAGCTATGGCATGGAATGATGGCCACACAGGGTATGGAGGAGAAGCCCAGCATGGTGCATGGGTGTGCGGGGGTCTACAGGGACACCAAGGGACTTGAGGGGGGCCCCTGCTGAGGTGTAGGGCACAGGGGGCGTGGGAGCCAGAAAAGTTGCCAGGGCACCCTTGCACCTGTTTTGTTGCGTAAAGCACACAGTTGCTTGGCGTAATCTAGTCTGATTCCAAACAATACAAGGCCACTGACGTCTTAGTGTAGCCAGGAGTCCCCCGCTGTCCCCGTGTCTGTGCCCTTGCTGGCCCGCACCCCGCATCAGCTGCTCACCTCTCTGGGGTGTGTGGGTGGCTCCAGGAGGGGGGGTGAGGCGTAAACAAAGCCTCATTGTTCTTCCCAGGATTGGCCCCACCTTGCGTGGGCCTCACTCCACCTCTCAGAGCAGGGACTCTGCGGGCTGGGCTGGTGGATGGGGGGTGGGGGGCTGAGACGGTTGGTTGGGGGTCATTCCTGTCCCCCCACCTCCGAGTGACCTTGTCTCCCTCTAACCATCCTGCCATGGTTGCTCTCCAGGCCTGGGTGCCCATTATTAGCTTCTGTGCTCTCACCAGGCCTTTTCAAGGGTTTTGGGTGGGAGTGGGGTGTGGGGGGGGCAGTGAATGAGGAGACTTGTCCATCAGAGAGAAAAGGGAATTTGGTTCAATCAAGGAATCATAAGAAGCAATCCATAAATGCCTCCGGCATTTTGTTTTCATTTAAAGCCAGTAAATGGAGGGAGGGCGGAGGCTTCTGCCCACGTCCCCCGGTTTCTAGGCCAAGTGCACGTGAGCTGTGTCATTCCCATTCTGGTGTGCCCGCCTTGTGTTCCCTCTTCCAAGCCCATTCCCACGGAGGAGCGGCCCGTGTTTCGCAGCTGCCTTGCCCAGACCCCTCTTTGGTTAGAAGGGGCAGGGGTTCCCACATTTCACAGGGGGCTTCAGCAGCTAGGGGACTCATGAGCACAGAGCTGGGGACACTGGGACTCAGCTCTCACTTAGCCCTTTTGGGCCTCAGCAGGAGAGGCAGGATCTGAGCACCAGGAGGGAATCCTGAGGCCGGAGATCCAGTCTGGTGCCTTTATTGTTCACCTGCAAACATTTGCTGATTTCTGCACTGTGGGTTTTGCCATCCGTGAAGCGGGTACCAAGGTCATCCTGCAGCAGGCCGGAGGCGGGAGAGCTAATGTTAAGTCCTTCCCCCCAGCCAGGCATGAGCCCACTTCCACTTCCCCCAGAGGAGCCAGCGGGGGAAGGGGGGTGCGGGGGGGGGGGCTGTAGGGGACGGGGACTCGCGAGGCCTCTCCGTCCCACCCACCACTCTCCTCTTCCCCCGCAGCTTCACCTGGCTCTGCGGACACGTCCACCGGAACATCCTCTCCAAGTTTACGGGCCCGGCAGTGGAGCTGTTCGACGAGGAGTTTCGCCACCTCTATGCCTCCTCCAAGCCTGTGATGGGCCCGAAGTCTCCCAGGCTGGTGGCACCCCTGCAGCCCGGAGCAGGCCGCAGCCCCCCGCCCGGCCGCCTCAGTGGCAGTAGCCGCTCGGCCAGCGACCACACGTCCTCCAACCCCTTCAGCAGCCACTCGACGGGCAGCAACCCCCAGAACCAGAGTCTGTCAGCGTCCTCGGGGCCCAGCAGTCCCCTGGCCCCCAACCCCGCTCTGCCCCTCAGGCTTCAGCCCCACCCTGGCCCGTGGGGGGCCCTGAGCCCACAGGCCCCCTTCTCCCTGAGGCCCCACGACAGCACGCCAGCTCCCTACAGCAACCTCAACGCCTACAGGTCCACGCGGCTGCAGCTGGAGCAGCTCGGCTTGGTGCCCAGGACGGCCCACATCTGGAGGCCATTTCTACAAGCCTCCCCTCATTTCTGATGGGTCGCTTCCCCCAGCAGCCCTCCCAGGGGCGGGGCTGGACATGCCGGGACTGTCCGGCCCAAGGACCTCCACCTCAATGACGAGCAGCTTTGAACTTGCTTCCCTTTGAACTGAAAGTGCTTGGACAACATCGTTGCCTGTGTGTGTTCCCAGGCCTGCCACCATTCACTTGCCAACACCCACCAGTCCTGGGGGTTTCCGCTCTAGTTTGGCCCATGGAGCACATTCGAGAAAGTTCCAGGGAAGTGGGGAGTGGGGAGCTAGAGGATAAAAGCATGAAAATACAGTCCTTTTCTTCCAAAGAGCAGCCAGCGCTTTAATAATCATGTTTCCTGAATCTCTGTAATGTAAGAAGAGGCAGATGCAGCCCAAGTTGACATAAGGGTAAACTGAGGCACTAAGAGGTAGATTGTGTGGCCAGGATACTCCTGTTTCCCGGTGCCCGGGAATGGCCTACTCTACAAAAGGTATGGGAACATTCAGGATGTTTCTGGTAAAGGTGGTAAAGGCATAATACTGAGGTGTCCCTGGGCCTGATGAATGAGGGTTAAAACCCCGAGTGTGCCACTCTAAGTAGTGTGGGGTCGGTTGAACTTGTAGCCCCCAGGGATGGGGCAAGCCAAAGTGTCTAGTGGATGGAATTGGGCAAAACCATTCATCAGCTCAGGTCCTGGCTTCGGGGAGCCTCGGGCTGGTCTCGAGGTCCTTGAGTCTGGGCCAGTCCCAGGGGCTTGCCGTGTCAGGATCTGGGAATGGCCCCGCAGCAGTGGCCCAGGGCAGCTGGAAGCAACCAGGAAAGGTTCAGCATTGACCTTGCGGCTCCCTTGCAGTCAGACCCAGGGGCCTCCACTTGGCTTGTTGACCCCTGAAGCAAGGATGCCGCGCCCCCCCACGCCCCATCATTCATTCACGTCAGATTCACAGCACGCCCTCTGTTCCGGAGGTGACCCCAGATCTCAAGGGCACAGCCTAGCTGGGATACAAGGAATACGGCAAGCACGGGGAGGACCAGGCAGCCCAGTTTGGAGAGGTCAGGGGACACTTACCAGAGAAGTGACAGTTAACAAGACCTGACGAACAAGGGCGTTGAAAGTGGAGGGAGGGCTGGGACCCAGGCTGCTCCAGCCTGATGGAAGCAGGCACAGAAGCCCAGCAAGCATCTTCCTGTTTCTTTTTAAAGATTTTTAGAGAGAGTGAGAGAGATAGTGACAGCACGAGCAGGGATGAGAGGGAGAAGGGCTCTCCGCTGAGTAGGGAGTCCAGACACAGGACTCGATCCCAGGACCCCAGGACAATGACCTGAGCTGAAGGCAGACGCTTAACTGAATGAGCCACCCAGGCCCCTACATCTTCCTGTTTCTATGACCTCCCCCTGCCACCAACTTCAGCAAATGTCTTCCTATCGCCCATCTCTGGCTCAGCAGCTTTGTCTTTGCCACGGAGAGCTGGGAGGACAGAGCCCTTCCTCCTGTTGGCTTCGGAACCCAGCAGCTTGCGGCATCCCAAGTCATGCTCTCCAGAGGGTACCTCCCTTCAGCCCATCCTTGTGTTTGTCCAGTGTGTGGCAAAGGCAAAGGTGTGTTTGCTTCTGTTTTCTTTTAAAACAGTATTCCTGTCCTCATTTCATTTTTTTTTCCTCCTTAGTTTCTGAAATTCCAACAACAGCAAAAAAAAACAAAAAAAACAAAAACCAAAACCAAACAAACAAAAAACCTTTGGTTCCTGAAAGTTCTTTAAACCCTGGCCCTGATGTGCTGATGTCCTGCTGACCGCCGTAACAAGGTTAGAACAGCCGGGTGCTGCCGAAGGTTCTAACCTGGATTCCACAGTCTGCTGAGAAAGCTTTGGGAAGGTGACGCTTGTGAGGAACCATGAGCCCCCGAGGCCGTTCTGCCTCTGCCTGCTTCTGGCTCAGTCTGGGTGGAGAAGGGCAGCCCTCCGGCCCCCATCACTGTCCACCAGCCAGCCTCCCCGCCACGGCCTCCCGAGAGCCTCACAAACACTGTTTCTCCTCCCCTGGACACTTTGTCACGCGTGACCCCCACCTGCTGGGGCATTAGTGAGGTTTGCTATGGCTGATGGACTAGGAGAGGAAGTGAGGGTCACTTGCAGGCAGGAACTTTAAGAACCTGGGAGCCGTTGGCCAGGCAGGAGCCCGCCTCAGATGGAGCCCCCCTGCCGGCCCAGGTTCCCAGGAGATTCCGGTGGGCAGGACCTCCCTCTTCTACCCTGCTGTGGACGAATCGTAGGAGCCAGAAATAAACCTCTGTTGCATAAGCCACCGAGATCTGGGGTCACTGATTACTGCATCACGAGCCAGCCTAGCCTCATACAACGTGGGGACACGCTCCCGTGAGGCTGGGCCATTTGCGGGATGGCGTCCCGAGGGCCCCCAGCCGTGGGCTCTCACTCCAAGACACTGGGAGGGTTTTACACACACAGCAAGAGTGACCGAAGATCCAAACAAACCCTTACCCAAGTTCCCAATGCTCCCAAACCCAGTTTGCCCCATCTTGAACTCTGCTCTGGGCTAGAATCACCCCTGCACCTGCCTCGGCCGCCCTGCTGCTGGGGGCCGTCCTAGACGCACGGTGTCTCTGGCACAGTGTGAAATTCTGCAGCAGCCATGGGGCACCGTGTGACCCCCACGGGCCACGCCCAGGAAGCCCGTGAGAGAATGAGAGAAATTGCATGAGACTGTTACCCGGGGGTGGTTCAGGGAGCGCCAAATGCATACCCCAGCCCAGGGGTCAGGGATCACGTTATCCGCCCGTAGGATCACAGCCAGGACCCCCCGGAGGAGTCAGTCCCCCAAGACTCTCCGGGGAGTTACCCCTTGTGTCCATATGGCCTCACCAGATACTGATGGCTCATCTCCCTGTCTGTCCTGTAAGAGCCCCAGGGCCCAGGATGCTTTGCTGGCCTGAGGGACCCTGACCTCGGGCCGGGCTGGTCCCAGTGCCCAGTGAATGGCCACTGACCAGTCAAGGCGCTTTGGTCCTGCAGGGACACGGACACTCAGCGTGGCCGACTCGCCCCCCCAACTGCTGCTCTCACCTTGGCGGAAGCTCCCCGCGCCCAGCCTGCTGGCCCGTCCCAGGAGGGCCTGAGCCTCATCTTCCAGTGCTTCGTTCTCTGGGCCTGGTCCAAGCAGTTGTTGGGCACGGAGAGACTGTCACTCTCTTTCTCAGCTTCCCCCCGGGAGCGTCTGTGCGTGGGCAAAGCTGGCGCGGGAGAGGATAAACGGCACAGACACAACCTCCTCCTCGTCGCTCACTGGGTTTGGACTGAGACGGACGGGCCGCGTCCTGACTGCTCCTTCCTTCTCTCCTCTGCCGGGCCGGGGAGCGGGGCTGTCCCCACGGTGCCGGGCCTCGCCCCCCCGGACGGCCTGGGACGAATGCGAAGCCCGAGCGGCCCTCCCCGAGGAAGACGGCCTTCCTCCTGCCGGACACTGCCTTTGAGGGGGCCTGGGTCTCGCCTGCCATCAGGCTCCCCCTGAAACCCTGGCTGTCCCCGGGCCTTGACCCTGTGGGCCTTTGGACTGGAGCTGCACCCTGGGCTTGTCCCGTCACCCCGCGGACTCGGGGCTTGCGGCTTCCACACTCGTTTACGCGGTTCCCGTACTTGAGCTGTCCGTACAGACGGACAGACAGGGCTAGGGACGCAGGCATAGATGGGCACGTTGTGGGTCCTGCTGCTCCGGAGAATCCCGACGAATGACGGATATGCTGCCGGGGGTTCAAGGCCTCAGCCCCAGACCCAGTCCCGTTCTGAGGTGCTGGGCGAGGACTTCCACGCACGACTTCTGCGGGGGCCGGGGTGGGGGGTCAGAGTCCCGCCATATCGGGCCTGGTCGGTCCGTGCAGGCTGCTCCGTCCCCCCCTGCTGCTTGTGCCTGTCTGTCCCCACAGCACTCCTGTCCCGCCCCTCTGCGGGACAGCGGACGGCTGAGTCTGCCCACCAGGCCTCCAGAGACGGCCGCTTCCATCTGCCCGCAGAGGCAGGGGCTTACTTCTGGTGGCTGCTGGAGAACGGCGCTTCCCAACTTGTCTTCCAAACACCCACATGCTGGGAGCGGCTCGCAGGCCCCCGGTGCTCCCCCCCCACCCACCCAGGGGCGAGCCCGGCGCAGCTATTCCGGGAAGCCTCCCCGTGGTGTAGAGAAATGTATAGTTCACATTTCCTTGCTGAATTACTCTAGCCCAAGTCCTGGGCCAGCCTTGGTTTCTGCGCCAGAAGGGCCCGGATTCATGTATTTTATCCTGATTTTGGCCCTTCGGGGTGCCAGGAGCTGGGCGGCCAATGTGGATGGAAGCAGATATGCCCCTGGCCTGGAGAGAGGTTATATGACGGCATCAAAGGCCTCACTGGCCCCACGGCTTGCCTCTTGCCAACCTGTGGTTTGTTGGGGCTGAGAGTGACGGGGGGAGGGAAGGCCCGCATGAGGGGGTACGGGAGCGGAGCTTGAGAAGCCGTCAGCCATGGGAGGGTGGGAGAGTGTGCGGGACAGTGGGCTATGGCTGGAGTCAGCCTTGTGCCAAGTGTGATGGGAAGCCCTGAGAAGCAGCAAACTCTACAACCGTGTGAATTCCCTGAGGCACTTGGACATCTTGGGTGTCTTGAGGCCATCTCTACCCTCCAAGTTAGTGCCAATATCTGGGGCTTTCCTAGACCCAAAACCTATTGCATGAAGCTCAAAGACTTTAAACATTTGCAAAGTAAAATCAGATTTATCAGTACAAAGCACAGCCTTAAACCAGCCGTTCCCCTGCTCAAAAATTTTCTCTAGCTGGTGTTTGTCCCCTGAGCAAAGTCAAACTTTTTACTGCTGCACCGATGATCCGCCATAATTTGATGGTGACTCACCTGCCCTGCTTCATCACCCTGTCCCTCCACGCCTGTTAACCTGGATGACCAGCTTTCCTGTCCTCCAGGCCGTGGCTCCTTTTATCTGTCCATTGAGAAACCCCACGTGCCTGCCTTTTGTTCCCCACAGAGCCTGCTACAAACCTTCTCCTTCCCAAGGTCCAATTCTGATGTTTCCACCTTCACGAAACGTCGCTGAAAGCCCAGGCTTCGTCCGTACTTCCTCAACACCAGCCTTCCCACCTGCCCATTTCCTACTACTCACGCAGAGGGCCCATTAGTGCTGCTGGAGAGTTGAAGCTCTTGAAAGCAGCTTTTGCATGTTTGACTGGATACCTTCTACAATAATGTTCTATCAAGGTTTTAAAAAGGAGAGTCACATATAAAAGCAACAGCCTTCTGAAAAACAAAGTCTTATTCTAAAACAAGATTGAAAGGACCCAAGTGGCCTGTCTTAGGATTCTTTGGTTGCAAGTAGCAGAAACTGAAACCAGCTCAAGCAGTCAACTTAACAACCACCAACGCCAAAGCTTAAAACAACACAAATGTATTACCTTACAGGTCTCTAGTTCAGAGCTCCAGTGTGGGTTTCGCTGGACTAAGATCATGGTGTCAGCAGGCCTGTAGTCCTTCCTGGACACCCTATGAGAAAATCCATTTCCTTGTCTTTTTTTTTTTTTTTTTTTTTTTTAAGATTTTATGTATTTGACAGAGAGAGAGAGAGCACAAGCAGAGCGGCAGGGAGCCCGATGTGGGACTCCATTCCAGGACCCTGGGGTCACCACCTGAGCCAAAGGCAGCTGTTTAACCCACTGAGCCTCCCAGGTGTCCCTTTCCTCATCTTTTCTAACTTCCATAGGCCACCTGCATTCTTTGACTCATGCCCCTTCCTCCATCTTTTTTTTTTTTTTTTTAGAGATTTTATTTATTTGACAGAGAGAGATCGCAAGTAGGCAGAGAGGCAGGCAGAGAGAGAGGAGGAAGCAGGCTCCCTGGCGAGCAGAGAGCCCGATGAGGGGCTCCATCCCAGGATCCTGAGATCATGACCTGAGTCGAAGGCAGAGGCTTAACCCACTGAGCCACCAGGCGCCCCCCGCTTTCTCCATTTTCAAAGCCAGTAGCACAGCATCTCTCTGACCCCTACCCACTCCTCTTGCCTCCGTGTGATGGCTAATTTTGTGTCAGCTTGACTGGTCTAAGGCATGCCCAGCTAGCTGGACGAACATTATTTGGGGTGTGTCTTGAGAGTTTCTGGTTGAGATTAGCATTTGAATCGGCGAACTGAGTAAAGCCAATCATCCTCCCCAGTGCAGGCGGTCATCAGTCACCCCACTGGAAGCCGGGGTGGAACAAAAAGGCAGAGGAAGGGCAGATTTGCTCTCTGCTTGAGCTGGGGCATCTTTCTCCTGTCTTTTGACATTGGCACTCCTGGTTCTCTGGCTTTGGGACTCAGTTCAAGACATACACCATTAGCTCCCTGACTTTTAGGCCATTAGATTTGTCTGCCTCAAGAAGCAGTCGAGCTAAGACCAGGTAAAGCTTCTGCCCTCTCTCCAATTAGTTGGGGTCATTGAGCACAAGTATGGCACCAGGTAGCCACCTGTGTGGGTGAGAGGGTAGTTCCCAGAGACAACTTGTTCGCTCAAGGGCTAAGCAGACAACGCTGAAGCTTTAGGTGGTGAAGTCACTCTGCCAAGGAGGGAGAGAAGGATAATGGTGAGTCCCAAATAGATGCCAATCCTCTATTTTTTCAATTATAATTCCATTATGTATCTATATCTATATATCTATATAAATATAGATATAAAGATGTATGTATATATATCTCCTATTTGGCAAACAAAAGAAAAAAGAAAAAAAGCAGGGGCACTGTGAAATTTAAAGGGGGATCTGAGCAAGTCTGGGATCAGGAGCATCTTGAGAATGAGTCCTGAGCTGAGATCTGTAGGAAGGGGACGCTTATGGCGGGTGGGGAGATTGCAGGGCAGAATGTTCCAAGCAGAGGTAACGGGATGGGCAAAGGGCTTGGGTGGGAAGATGCTTGGAGTTCAAGGGCATGAGAAAAGCCAGTGAGTTGGGGGGAACGTGGGCCAGAGCGGGACCACGCAGGGCCTCACCCACAGGCTTCATGAAGGAGTTGGGAAATCATGGTTGGACTGAAAACAATCTTTGTTAAGATCCTTTGGCCACAGTATGAAGACTGTAGAGGTGTCAAAGAGTAAAGGACAAAGGACTCTCACCGGTTCAAGTACTGGGTACAAACTCCTCCTTAGGAGAAAATAGTGAAGACAGGCCTTTTGGGAGTCACAAGAGGCAAGAACCGCCCTGAGTTCCCACCCCACCCACCTGGAGTGTAGTCACCGGCGCGGTTCACATCTGCTCACCTTCCCGGTGATTCACGCCTTGACAAGGGGGCAGAGTGTCTACGGAGGCAGGCCTGAGATTTGTCTTTAAGCATAACCATTGCTCAGTTAACCCCCTTCATCATCTGTGCTGGAAATGATCAAGATGACGTGTGTGATGACAGTCTGAGGTGCCAGGCATTCCCGAGTGCCCTTCCCTGGCTTCTCACACATGTCACCATGTCGCTGCCTGGAAAGCGAGGTGGGGCACTCCCGAAGGCCAGGCGGGCAGTTCCGGACAGCACAGACAACGGAGCCGGGACGACAGCCAGAGGTTCTGGAAGCTTTCGCATGGACAAGGTTAGAAGGGCACTAGGATTGAGATGGGAAGCCAAGCCAGACTAGAGGGGAAAGGGCATCTCTGGGAAGCCTAGACCAACAGGAGAAGGGGGTTTAGCTCCAGAAAGAGAACCAGGCAGGGTGTTCGATGGCCTCAGCCCTCTGTTGGATCTCCGGGGGGTTAAACTTTTGTGCCAACAAAACGAGATGCTGGCCAGGTAATTCAGAAATTCAACAAATCTTTCATAAAATGCCAGGTAATCTGCCCCGAGGATACCTATATGAAAAAGACAGCCCGAGTTCCTGATTTTAGACTTTCTGAAGTCTCTCATGAAAAACAAGCTGCTGATTACAACGGAGTAAAGAACCACTACGGGAGTGAAATCGCGAAGGAGCATGAAAGAGGGAGACCTACTGCCACCTGGAGGTCAAGACTTTGGGGAAGCTGTAGGGAAGTGGAGACCTGGAAGGTGAACAGAATCAGCCCATCATGGGGGGTGGGGAGAGGGGTCAGACCAAACTGCCAGTGTGAAGGACCAAACGCAAAAGCTAGGGTGCATTTAAAGCCGGGGAGCCGGGAAGGAGGGCGCCTGGGAGCCAAGGCTTTACCGCGAAGGGATTGGCAGTCTGGGCACTGTCCCTAGGGGTCATTCGCAACTAGACCATGAACTCCGAGACAGCAAGTGTCTCCATGGCAACCGCACAATGCTTGTCACGCCTCGCGGGCTCCGCGGTGATTGTTCATGACTCCGTGAGTGGATGGAGGGCACCGGGGAGCTGTGGAGAGGTTTCCATACTTGTTAATGGTTCCTAAAAATCACAGCGTCTATTAACCATACCGAGCTTTCATTTCCCATTAGAGATACTAAGTGACAACTTGCAATTGCTAGTCAGGCTATCACTCATCCTAGAAGAGCAGCAGACAGAAACAGAACCAGACATTTGTCCGTTTTGGGAAGGGGCCCGGGAAGGGGTGAAGCAGCAGGTGCAGTAGAAGGGAAATCCTGAGGACTCCAGCCCAGGGCTGGAATTCTTTTCCCTCTGCTGAGAACTAAATGCTGTGTGGGACATCACTTGATGAAGTTTTTGGTTGACTATTAAATTCCACTCTTCGTAAGGGAGCTCTTCCGTTCCGGGTGATGTGAGTACAGTAATGGTCCTTTGTACTGAAGGTGTTAGAGACCGTGACTTTAATCCGTGTGTCTGGAAGGACAGGACCATCACCCTGCACGACAGTGGCCCGTGGGCCTCGTGTTTCTGTGCATCTGGTGAGCAAGGCAGCACTAACCGCCCTTCGTTCCAGACTGTCTTTGCATCATGTCACGAAAGAGATGGTGTTCTCCTCTGCAGCACAAGGCAAGCGTGCTGACTACTGCCCATTAGAGAAGACCTGAGTTTCTAGAACGCAGCCCACTCCATGTGCACTCTTCCGTTTGGGCCCATACACAGAATCTCGGAGCCATGGCAGACCTTGACACAGTGCTCTTAGAAATGGTTTACTTTTACGTTTCAACATTCTTGTTCTTTCCTGATGAATTTACCTGAACAATGGATACTTTTACTGCTGATAATAATATAATAGTGTGGGGCGCCTGGGTGGCTCAGTGGGTTAAAGCTGCTGCCTTCCGCTCAGGTCATGATCTCAGGGTTCTGGGATCGAGCCCCACCTCAGGCTCTCTGCTCAGCGGGGAGCCTGTTTCCTCCTCTCTCTCTCTGCCTACTTGTGATCTCTGTCTGTCAAATGAATAAATAAAATCTTTAAAAAAATAATAATATAGTAGTGTGTGTTTTCAAAAAAATATAATATCTAAGAGCCTCTTTTATTTTTTTTTTAAAGATTTTTATTTATTTATTTGTCAGAGAGAGAGAGGGAGACAGAGAAAGATCACAAGTAGGCAGAGGCAGAGGGAGAAGCAGGCTCCCTGCCGAGCAAGGAGCCCGATATGGGACTCGATCCCAGGACGCTAGGATCATGACCTGAGCCGAAGGCAGCCGCTTAACCAACTGAGCCACCCAGGCGTCCCTAAGAGCCTCTTTTATACACTTTCCCAAAAGATATCCTCTAAAGGGATAGTAGGTCTGAGGGGCGCCTGGGTGGCTCAGTGGGTTAAAGCCTCTGCCTTGGGCTCAGGTCATGATTCCAGGGTTCCAGGATCAAGCCCCGCATTGGGCTTTCTGCTCAATAGGGAGCCTGCTTCCTCCTCTCTCTCTCTCTCTCTGCCTGCCTCTCTGCCTGCTTGTGATCTCTGTCTGTCAAATAAATAAATAAAAATATTAAAAAAAAAAGGGGGGGATAGATAAGTGGATGGCAAAAATCCATAAACAAAACAAGGCAAGAAATTGAACACAGTAGAAATAATCAAGAAACTGAACACAGTAGAAATAAGAAAAGCTATTTTTATAATACATAAATAATCACTTTAAATTCACTATATTCCATGATTAGCAGTGGATTCTTTCTGAAATAAACGAGGACAATTAAAACAGTACAGGATGTTTTCTATTGTTTTTTAAAGGGCCACTAAGCCAAGATTTGTATCTCTGTATGGAACTGATTTTCAAAGGAACAGAAGTGGTCTTTGATCTTTCTGAACCACTTGTCTTCGAATTCTTTCGAAGATGCAATCACCAGGGCAGTCAGGGCTGTCGGGCCAACACACTTCACCTCTGTGTGAACCTCATCTTTTATTTTTTCTGGGACGATATCTTCTCCCATAACCTGCAGCAGGAGGGGGAAAAAAAACAATCCTGTCCCAATAAAAGGGGCGGAAGACTATGCTAGTCATTGAGTGTAAAGGATTTCTTACCAAACCAAACCAAACCAAACCAAACCAAACCAAACCAAACCAAACCAAACCAAACCACAGAAATACTTTAGCAGCTGGCAGCAGGGGGTAGTGGGGGCGGGTGGATTCCAACATATTGAAAAGATGTTTCAATCCAAGGACTACAGAAATAAAAACCCTGTATTTCTCCTCTTATCCTCCCCTGAGTGAACACATCCCTGAAACACTAACGTGGTGGCTGTTCGGCCTACAGAGAGTGGCCCGCCAACATTCTTAAATCAAAGATCACCTTCCGCTGGCCGGAACGCATCTGCGAGTGCTTCTCCCCCTCATAAAAGCACCCGAAAGCAGAGCCTGGGCACAACACTGCTGCCGGGCGTGCGGGTGGGGGCACAGCTTCTTCCTCCTAGAAGTTGAGCCAAAGGCAGCAAACAGGCGAGCAGCAAGTAGCTGGGCCTGCCCTTTCCTGACCCAGAGAGCCTCAGTCCCTCTGGAGAGGTTGTCACGGCAACCTCCAGGCCCTGAGGCACCTGCCTGCCCTCTGCAGGCAAAACACTCCTCCCTACTGGTCAGAATCAGGCCCACATCTTCTGTTGATTTCTCTCACAAGGCATGCAAAAGTTAAGTTGTAGAAAGGTTGCTCCTGAACCCGCTAAGTGATCAGCCCATCTTTGGTAAGCACACCGAACTAAAAGTAAGTGCTAACACATTTCCTGTTGTTGGCACGAAAGGTTTGGGAGCCATCCGGCAGGGATGCTGTGAAGGGAATTTAAGTCACTTGGATTTGGACTCAATGACACCTAAGTTTCCTGAAAACCCCGAGATCCAATGTGTTCATGAATACTCCAATTACAATGCATTAGAAGCCCATTCAAAGAACGGTTTCCACTGACTTTAGATCTTCAAAGACTACTTATTATTTGAGGCAAGAGCTAATGCGATGAATAGCTTAACCAGGCAATTGTCAGCATTTATTAAAGCCTGGTATTTTCGTTCATTCTAAGATAGCGTTTGTCTTGTATTTTAACATTTCTGACCTCGAGAGGTACCTTACAACACAGGCGTGTCACAGCATAAATGGCACCTTACTTTTCTTTTATTGGCCCATCAAGTACCGATATGCCTTACAACTGATGATTTCTTGGACTCAATGAAATGTAGTATTTTAAAATATGGGATATAACACCAAAAGTGTTTTTTTTTTAACAAAAAAGAGAACTGAATAATAGTAATATCCAAATAATGCAATGTCCCAAAAAGAGGGATTCGCAGGAACATCATTCACAGCTGTCAATATAGCTACAAAAATATTTGACCATATAAAAAAATTTAACTTCTATATACTAAAAAAAAATCATAAACTTCAGAAAATACTCCAACATATAAAAGGTGAATAGGCCCAACAGAGAGAGAGAGCTCTAAAAAATTAGTAAGAAAAACAGAAAATTACAAATAGAATAAGGAAGAAAAAGCATGACTAGGTATTTCACTAAATATAAATGGCCAATAGAAATGTGAAAAAACTGTTAATCTTAGAGTAATCAAACCAGTAAATGAACACTGAAAAGTGCCACTTTCATCGCTCAAATTGCAGATTTTGAAAAACAAGTTAATACGTATAAAATTATTTTTATAAGTCAAAATGATCAACTATTGACAATTTCACATGGTTCAACCTAGTATCTAGGCTTGGAGGAGGAAAATCAGTGTTCTCATAGAGGATATGTAATCTGAACCAGCTTTTCTGAATCACAATTTAGAAATGGGCTTCAAGTCTTTAAAATGCCTGTATACTTTAACCTAGTGATTCTACTCCTAATAATCTATTCTAAAAGGACCGAATACATACACTGATTTTTTTTTTTGCAAAGATTTATTAAAATAGGTACTTTATCTCTGTTAAATGTTCAATATAGAGGACTTAAGTACATAAATGACAAAAGCTAAAACTGGACTACTATCTGGCCATGAAAAAGCACATACTCAAACAGTATTTAAAGATACGGGGTCAGGGCGCTTGGGTGGCACAGTCGGTTGAACATCCGGCTCTTGGTTTTAATGCAGGTTGTGCTCTCAGAGTCGTGGGATTGAGCCCCACATTGGGCTCTGCGCCCTGTGCTCAGTGCGGGGTCTGCTTGAGTTTCTCTCTCCCTGTTCCTCTGCCCCTTCCCACCATGTGCATTCTCTCTCACTAAAATAAATAAATAAATCTTTTTAAAGAATAAAGATACAGGGTCATGATCATATCACAGTGTTAGGTAAAAATAACGAGTATAAAGTGGAATGTACAGTTTGGCAATTCTTCACAAAGTTAAACAGAATCACCATAGGATCCAGCAAATTCCACTCTCAGGGACACATCCAGGAGAATTTAAATCAGGAACTCAAACAGATACTTGTATGCCAGAGTTCACAGCAGCGTTCTTCACAATAGCCAGAAGGTGGAAACGATCCAAGTGCCAATCAACAGATGGATGGATAAAATGCATTGTGTATGTATGGACAGTGGAATATTATTCAGCCATAAAAAGGAACGACGTTTGGACACATGCTACAATATGGCTGAACCTTGAAAACATTAGGTTAAGAGAAAGAAACCAGACATAAAAGGGCATATATTATAGGATTCCACATATGAAGTCCTAGTATAGGTAAATTCATAGCCACAGAAGGCAGATTAGAGGTTGCTAGCGGTTGGGAGGGAGGGCGGAATGGGAATTATTGCTTAATGGTTACCGAGTTGGTTTGGGATGATGGAAATAGTGCTGATGGTTGTACAAGACTGTGCATGTAATTAATGCACTGTATACTAAATCATGATTAAGACTGCAAATTTTATGTTATACATATTTTTTTATCTCAAGAAAAGCAGAAAAGGGGAGCTATTATAGAATAAAAGAGATGTAAGAGACAGAAGGACCAAATACAGTCTGTGGATCTTATATGGATCCTTTAATTTTTTTTTTTTTTAATTTAAATAGGCTCTACACCCTACATGGGTCTTGAACTCACGACCTGTAAATCAAGAGTTGGATGCTCTACCAGGTGCCCCTGGATCCTAATTCCAATAAAACAATGATTAAAAAAAAAAAAAAAAGTATGCAAGCAAAGGAAATTTAAGGACACAGAGTCATGCTCATGTCACAAAGTAAGGTTAACAGAGCACAAAATGAAATGTACACTGTAATCCCAATGAGGGCCCAGACATCTTTTTTAAAAAGCTCCACAGGTACTTCCCGTGTGTCGTCCAGGTGGAGAACTACCATTCCACACAGTCCACAGATCTGCTACACGTGGGAAGGAGTATGAAGATGTTCGAGACATCTTGTAAGGATGTCTTCTTTGTAAGGATAAACTGGCTTATAAGGAAACCTAAAATCTATTTGAAAAGATAAGACATACTCTTGTATTTTGGGGCCACGGGGGTGGCAAAGTGCTATCTATTCAAGCAGTGACTGTCCCTGCGCTCAGAGGAGGGAGCCATTGTCGGACAGGGACATTCGGTGAAAGCTTCCTAGAGGATGTGGGACCTCGGTGGGCTCTGAGGATGGGAAACAGTAAGCAGGTGGAGATGAGAAACCCACAAGTTTGTCAGACATGGCAGAGGAGTCTAGAAGGATGGAGAAGATCTGCGTCAGGGAATTACAAGGTCCTAAGTTCGGGGCTACTCTCTGGAAGGCCTTGGATATCACGTGGAGGCACGTGCACTAGAGCTGACCTCCAAGGTGACGTGACACGCTTAGTTTCTGAGCACGCAGGTAACAAGCTCAAAGCGATGTCGTGAGATAAACCCAGCAGCAGCAGGGTTTCCCACAGACCTGAGGGGAGAGAACAAGGAAGCGAGGACAGCCAAGCCGGGAGGTCACTGGGAGCCGAGCACGAGGTCTTAAGGATGGGAATGCTGGTGGTGCGAGAGAAACGGAAGGTGGGCCTGAAGCGGGGGTGGCCGGCTGCCGGCTGGAGGGGAGACTGGAGTGGAGACGGCTCACAGCGAGCGAGGTCCCAGCTCTGGAAAGAAGAATGACAGCCGGGACTGATGAAAAAAACAAAGTCTAGAATGAAGAGACGGTTCTCTCCAACTCCTCTCTGCCAGATACTGACAGAAGGCTGACTGGAAAGTGTTCTGAGGAGCAGCTCCATTTTAGACACTTTGTACCAGAAGAGACAGGAGGATCATCAGTCATCGCTTCGGATGTGTCGCTTAGGAGGTAACTAGTCTGAGAAGTGAGACAAGTGTTTCAGAGATGGCACCAGAGAAACCGGTTAGAGGGTAATCGGCCCAGACGTGACGGCTGAAGCCATGAGTGGGGTTGTGATTTCTGCGGGAGACGGCGGAGAGAACGGGGAAGCTAAGTGGAACCTCAGGGAATGCCATGACTTAAGAGACAGAGGAAATGAGGAAATTCCAAGAGAAACAGGACTATTAAGAATACAGGAGAAAATCAGACTTCTGTGGTCCCTCGGAAGGAAAGGGAAGAGGAAACAAAAAGGGGGTGGCCAACAGCTATGAACACCAGGAAGATGAAGGGAAACAAAGCCTAAGGAAAGGCTACGGTTAAACTTAGGAGAGACAGGCCATCCGCTGCGCTTGTCTGTGGGATCAAAGGAAAGGCTGAAAAAGGCTCACAAAGAAGAGACAGGAGAACACCGTCCCATAAGAGGGAAAAGCGGTCCAAGTGGGTGCTTAGTTTAGAGAAGGAAGAAAGGAGCCTGGCAATTTAGATGTGCCAGAAGTACTTCTTTTTTGTTTTTTGTTGTTTTTTTTTTCTTTTTTTTTTTCAGAAGTACTTCTTAAAGTTGAGTGACGTTAGGGTAGATAGCGTTATATAGACTTATTTCACAGGGAAGTACCTCGATTATCAAGTTTCCATGCCATACTAACAGGAACTAGTATGAGTAACTTAAATACAAACACAGATCACCTCCAAATGCTATCTTAAGTAATTTCAACATCACTTTAAAAAAAAAAAAAAACTAATGAAGGTTAAAAACAAAAACAAAATAAAAAACCCTGACATCTGAATTTCTCGGTGACCAGCAAGCTAGTGGAAAGGCAGAGCAGAAAGAAAACGGACTTGCAGTGGGCGGGGCTCAGTCTAGTTCCACAGCTCAAAATCGGCCCCGGGCAGGTCCCAACGTGTGCGAGCCTCACTCCCAGCTGCACGGGTCCCAAAGGCTGTTCTGAGCGTTATGAAGACAAAGAGAGGAAAAACGTACAGATACGCCGCAAGAACGTCAACATTCACTCATTCGTTTCATCAGCAGTCGGAAAACAATGATTGGGCATTTAGGATGTGCAAGCAGGCAGGGACTACCAAGCACTGGCAGGAAAATGAAACAGAGCCCCTGACCGTAGCACACTGCGGGAGAAAGATGACCACATGCTGCTCTTGTGGATTAAGTGATCACAAGCCACGTAAGGCCGAGAAACAGTCCCTTAGCAGAAGAGATTTGGTTGTTTTTTAAAAAACGGTACCGGAGCCAGGAAAAATACTTCTGATGCCTCGGTTCACATAAACCCCTAGGGTTCATGTGAACACTCACCTCAGCTATCAACAGCAAAGTATCTTCTTTGAAGCTGAACCCTTTCATTTTATCTTCAATTTCCTGCTGAGTCCTTAAGTTCCTCTCCAAAGCAAACGACGTTTGCTGAGCCTGGGTGAGCTGAAGCAAGAGCCTGAAAAACAGCAAGTCCCGACGCGTGGGTGACAGGGAAGGGAAAGCCTCAAGGAAGGGTTCGCAGGAGCACGGGTACTCGGCTGGGTGGGAGTCCTACCCGGCTAAAGGAGGGGACTCACCTTCATTTGAATCCCTAAAAAGCTTCCCACTTGAGCAAATTGAGCAAACTGTGCTGGAGAGTCATCTTTTCTAAAATTCCTAGACCAACGCTTCGCAAAGAGATCTTTAGGGAGAAAAACCTCCAAAGGGCTTCCTATAGAAGTCAAGGGATTGAAAGCACAAACAATCCGGAGCGAAAGGAACAAGCTTCCTAATCAAAGGCTCTTGCTCCAAAATGCTGGGATGTGCTCCTCTGAAGTCTGTGTTCTGCGACCCTTTATAGCCCCCAAACCTACAGCCACTCGACCTCAAGGACTAGTCAGAGCCTCCAGCAGACTTTCATTGCCCAAAGCAGGGTCAGGTCTTTGACGAGCCTCTGGTGGCCCACCTTGCAACTGCCTCACCATGAACTTCCCGTCACGAGCGCAGCCTGGTCTTCTCCTTCCTCCTCCCTCCTGTCCTGGGCACGTGGCTCCTTCTCCTCACTATCGAAGTGCTGAATGTGGGGGCTCCTGGGTGGCCCAGTCTGCTGGGCAGCCAACTCTTGATTTCGGCTCAGTCATGATCTCGGGGTGGTGAGATCGAGCCCCATGCTGGCTCTGTGCTCAGCAGGGAGTCTGCCTGAGAATCTCTTTCCTCTCCCTCTGCCCTCTCCAGACTCCTGTGTACTCCAACATCACACTCTATCTCTCAAATAAATAAACAGGTATTTTTAAAGTATACTGAATGCGTCGATTTTCCAGTTTCCCTCAGGCCTCACTGGTCCCCATTTCTATTCCCACAAGCACTCAGCTCTCCTGTTCACTCATTTCATGTCCCGAATGAACCACCCACTACTCTAAGCACTGGGAGATCCTGGCAGGCAAAACAGGCTTCTGCTCCATGGAACAGAGGGGGAGTGATCACAAGTAAGAGGACTTCAGGGAGTGAGGAGTGTTATGCAAAAAACCAACCAATCACTCAATCAGTCCAAGCAGGGTGGATAAGTATCCGCTGTTCAGGTGAACAGTGAAGGAGGGCTCTTCCGAGTCATCGCTCAAGCTAAGAGCCAATGGTGAGCCGGCCGCCGGACTATCTGGGGGAAGGGGACGCTGACACATGAATTAGCTTGATGTGTTTGAAAATCGTGAAGATCACTATGGCTGGAACAGAGCGAAAAAAAACCCGTAGTAAATGAGGAGAAGGGAAAGGCAAGGTCAACATCTCACAGGCCCCGGAAGGAAGCAGGGCATGTATGTAAGGGCAACAGGAAGTCACCGGAGAGCCTGGAAGGAAAGCGTGCTCTGACCCACTCTCCCCTGACTCACTCAAACCAGCTTATGTTACTACCTGGCCTCTGGAAGCATGTACATTTGTGACCCTTTTTATCTTTGATGTCCTGCTGTCCCTTTTTGCTCCTGAAAGGACTTGAAAATACAGCTTAGGGGTCCCTGGGTGGCTCAGTTGGCTAAACTTCTGCCTTTGGCTCAGGTCATGATCCTGGGGAGCCCCAAGTCTCGCTCCCTGCTCAGTGGGGAGTCTGCTTCTCCCTCTCCCTCTGCCCTTGCTCATGCTCTCTCTCTCTCAAATAAATAAATAAAATAAAAATTTTAAAAAGGCAAAGAAAATAGAGCTTACACTTGCTTCTTCCATCTCATGTTCATTCAGCCCTCTACCCTGTGCCTTGTCACCCATCGCTACTCAAACTGCCTTCTCAAAGGTTGCAAATGACCTCCTCGCGGTCAAGTCCCCCCCTCGGATTTGATCCTGACTTCTCACTATCATCTGGTTGCTCCTCTCCTTCCTGAAACTCCTTCAGCTCTAGCTTCCTTCTTCTGAGCGCAACTCCTCCGAGGGAAAAGCTTCAGCTGATGTCCTGTACGTCCTTGAACCTCAGCACAATCAATCAAAATCTTTACTTTCACCCTAAGTCTGCTCTACTCCTCCTCCCACGTGTCCTGTCTCTCAAAAGGTGCCACCATCCACCCACACACCCAAGGAAGACTCTTGTCTCGTCTTGGATTCCTCTGCTCCCCTCCCCCATCCCTGTCTTTCCCACACCCTCAGCCGGTCATCAAGTTCCGTCCATCCCATCCCGCACTGATGTCCGTTTCCTCCTTTCATGACCGCTGCTCGATCCTAGGTCAGGTCCTCGCCGCCGCCCACCGATGACTCCACAGCGCCTCCACTGGTGACGCACGATCCCCACTCCTTCCTCCCAAATCTCCTCCCAGCCACCAGATCTCTCTCGAAATCACAGCTCTTGTCACACTGCTTGGACATTTAAAACTTTCAAATACTATTCCGGTCTGCAGCATAAGGACCAAATTCTTCAGGATGACATTTGGCATCTTCCGCTAGCGGAAGGACGCCCGTTACCGCAAGCTTCCCACACACTGTGCGCTACGCCCAGAGCCTCGGACGCCGGGATCCTAACCACCCCAGGAGGAGGGCCTTTCCCGTTTTCTCTGTGAAGATGAACACGAAGGAACTGGAGAGCAGGGAGTTTCCGTAATTTGTACAAGGTCAGACCGCTAGCGAGCGGAGGAGTCCACACTCGCTCACTATCAATTTATTAGATGCTTACAATGAGATCTGACTCCCAAACCCCTCCGCCGCCTCACGATGTCGTCCTGGCCCGCGGTCTGCCACCCACGTCTCCCGCTCCGCCACCATGCTGCTGTCACTGCAGCAGACCGAGCGACGACAGCGCGTGACGCCGGTCCTGTGCTTCCTTCCTCTTTACCTAGCCTGCCTCTTCTCATCTGGGGAACATTCCGGGGTCAGCAAGATACCCCGGAAAGAACTCCAGCTGTGGAATCTAAGGCCTGGCGTCCGGGTCATGGCAGCATTTCAGAGCTGTGCCACTTTGGGCATAACGCTAAGCTCGTTTCCGTCTCTACGATGGGATGCCAACGTCCACCCCACGGAGGTGGGGTGAGGATTAAAATGAAATAATGCATGCAAAGCTCTAGTACACACTTCTCTCTATAGCTGAGGAAGGTGCCCAGAAACATTGGGCAGAAGTGTCGCTCTCCGGTAAAGTGTCCTTCCTGCTACACTGAACAGCTCCTGTTTCCTGTCCCCGTAGGGCTGCCGCTACTAATACGCCGTTAGCGCCCGTGCCACCTGTCACCGACTACACATCCAGTGTCCTCAACACATGAGTGCTGTAAAGGAAAGGGCCTTAAAAAAAAAATTTCCTTATTTTTAGAGAGCGAGCGAATGAGCACGAGCAAGGAGAGGGGCAGAGGGAGAGAGAATCCTCAAGCAGGCTCCCAACCTGACTCTGGGCTCGATCCCATGACCCACAGGTCATAAACCGAGCGGAAACCAAGAGTCAAATCCTCAACCAACTGAGCCACCCAGGCGCCCCTAAAAGGATCTCTTTTGAAAATCTTTATGATCCCCGCACCCAGCATGTGCCTGGCATACATACTACTGGCTCATGTACTTCTGAATCGAAGCAACGCAGTCAACACGAAACACCTGCTGAATAAAGTTTACAATTTGCTTCACAGATACCACTTCTCGGTAAGCCTCACTGTTAGTTTCTAGAATTCTCCAGAGTTAACAACAACAACAACAACACACTTTTGGCATCATTTGGGACCTAAGAGAATCTGTTTCTCTCATAAATTATAGAATTTGGTCAAGTGTATGTTCCCTTTTCCCTTAAACCTTTTTCTTTTTTACCCTTAAACTCTTACTAATATGGATTTAAAGTATTTGGAGTCCCTAAACCATGGGGATTCTCTGTAGAATGAGGTAAACATTGTTTATTCATATTATTAATAGTGATTCAAACACAAGAGCAAATTTTTGTCTTTAGTAGATCTGTGGAACCTGAGTGAAAAATACCTTGTTTATACAATCTCTTCTCCTTTGCAATGTTTTGTACATTTAATTTTCTTTTCCTAATTTTAATGTTCTCCAATTTTAACATTTTATCTTGAGTAATGACACAAATCATATTCTTGAGCAAATACGGTTGTGTTTCTAAATCTTACATATTAAAAAGACATGTTCAAAGGAGTCCATCTAGACTATAGGGAAAAAAAATCTCAAAAACATATCAAATTCTATCCTAGGACTTTTTGAAGCTTAAAATCAGAAAAATAACACCTTTATCCTCGGCCTAGTACCGTGTGTTGTGTAATCCTTTCTTCATTTACCTGGTTCGTATAAAGGAGGCACATGCTTTCACCCGAGTCTCTAGCAACATTGCTTCTCTCTTTTCTGCCATACAATTTGGAATATTTTCCAGAGCTCTCTCATTCTTCCGGTTATTACCGCCGCTTGCTTCCACAGAAAACACAGAGCTCTCAGGCAGTGTTTCAGGAAAACACAAAAGACAGTCTTTTCCTGAGTGTGGAAAGGAGGATTTGGCAGTTTTGTCACTGGAAGTGAAATCTTTCTGTTTCTGAGATGACGCACACAATGTTGACAGAGCTGGCCCCAGATGCAGGTAAGCCTCTGCCAATTTGCCCCAGTTCCAAGGATCAAAAGGATGCAAAGAAATTAGTTTCTGTAGGCAGAGAATTGTTTTCTCCAAGTTTGGCAGACTTGAACAAATAGCCAACTGGAGGTAGAGCACAGCGGTTAAATGGTCTGTGTTAGTTGCTTTCTTTTCCTAAGGAGAAAAAAAAAAGTTAAAAATCTTATTGGTTTTTTTTTTTAGATTCTATTTTTAAGCAATCTCTATGCTCAATGCAGGGCCCAAACCCACAACCCCGAGATCAACACCTGTACCCCACCTACTCAGCTAGCCAGGTGCGCAAGAGTTAAACACTTTAACCTGCAGAACGTTTTCCATGTAAAAACGGATATGCCTAAAAACCCAAGTTGTGTATGTTGGAAATTAGAGATATCTTTCAATAGCTACAAGTAGAGAGAGCTGCTTGAAGCTGTAAACCTAGAGAAATACATACCACCTACCGAAATAACCACCAGACGCTCCCAAACATCCTGTCATAACCGAAGCATAATTCATACGACACCTGCCTGACGAATTCTGCACCAGAATCATAAATGTCAGTTTATCTTCAAGTTTTAGTATAATCTTCATTGTTTTAGCCAGAAAGCTGAAAGACCCAAGCCAACTTTTCTTTACCCTGGGCTAATGGTCCATTTTAAATTTTAAATTTAAATTTTAAATTTAAATTGGCTTTCTAAAAATCCAAATGGTAATTTCCTTGAGGATTCAAATGGACTCCATTTCCAAATCTGACTTGGCTTAGACACCTTAAACAGGATAGCCCTGAAGCTCTCAGTGCTTCATGCGGCATCATAATTGAATCCAAATGCCGTCCCTGGTAACCATTACCAAGGCCAATTATTTTTGGCCAGAAGGGGTTGCTTGGATTCCTTCTGATCAGAAAATGCTCTTCAAGTCTCTTTAACCAAAGCCACCACCTTTTGCCTAACTTGCCATATGGCAAAAGCACTGTGGGTTAGGGAAAACAAGGTTTCTTTTTCTACGTTAGTCTGTGGAGAGCAGATGGCCGACTAAAATTACCTTTCAGTTAATTTTAAGTCTAAAGAAAACCTGGCCTACTAATATCCAGACCAGGCTCCTGCACACAGCTACCCTGGGCAGGAAGTACAAGTAAAACTCCCCAGTGTGCAGCCTGAAGAAACAGGCCAGCGAGTGAAAGCTTGGGGAATATTCTACATATCTATATATTAAGTGAGAATACAGAAAGTAAAGCTCCATTCGACCTGTCTGGTGATACTGCACCTTCCCAGTGACAGAACAGATCTGGTTTTATTAATATTATTGTTCTGCACTCTGTCCTTGCTAACAGACCATTAGGTTCCAAAGGGGGTTTTTTGGTTTTGTTTTACTTTTTTTTTTTTTTTTTTTTTTAAAGATTTTTTATTTATTTGACAGAGAGAGATCACAAGCAGGCAGAGAGAGAGGGAAGCAGGCTCCCGCTGAGCGGAGAGCCCGATGCGGGGCTCGATCCCAGGACCCTGGGATCATGACCTGAGCCGAAGGCAGCGGCTCAACCCACTGAGCCACCCAGGCGCCCCTTGTTTTACTTTTTAATAGTCATTTATTTCAACCTCATTCCGTTCTGACATAAAATTCTACGAAGTTTTCCCTTCAGAAAACTTCTACAATTTTTTCAAGTTTTGTTTTAATTCCAGTTATCTAACACACAGTGGTGTTAGTTTCAGGAGCACAACAGAGTGATTCAACACTTCCGTACATCACCCTCTCCTGAACAAAAGCACACTCCCCTAATCCCCATCACCTAGTTCACCCATCCCCAACCCCTACTCTCCTCCCCTCTCGTAACCATCAGTTTGTTCTCTATTGTTAAGAACCTGCTTCTTGGGGCATCTGGGTGGCTCAGTGGGTTAAGCCTCTGCCTTCGGCTCAGGTCATAATCTCAGGGTCCTGGGATTGAACCCCACGTCGGGCTCTCTGCTCAGCAGGGAGCCTGCTTCCCCCTCTCTCTCTGCCTGCCTCTCCGTCTACTCGTGATCTTTGCCTGTCAAATAAATAAATAAAAATCTTAAAAAAAAAATCTGTTTCTTGCCTTTTGACGTCTCTCATTTTTTTCGCCCAAAGGGTTTTTTTTTTTTTAATTCAATGCTGAATTCCTAGCAGAGAGCATAGCACCTTGGACATAACAGATGTTCAGTAACTAAGGAATACATCTTCATGGCCTTTATTTGTAAGAACAGCACATACAGACTTTAGGAAATGCTACCTTCCTTCTACAACCAGGCTATAGTGCTTTATGATGTATAGTTAACATTTCAAATTGAGAATGTATGTTGAGGTAGAGGCTTACATATAAACCATGATTTTGATGGGAGGGTTTTTATAGCATAAATAGTAAATAACTCTCTGGAAATTAAATTCCATTTAAATGACTTTGTGAGATTTTCCAGAAAAATGCAACTCCTTCTGAAATGCAATAATGATGACAAGAGTTAGTACTTATTCAGTGCGAACATAAGCCAGGCACTAGTCTAAGCACTTTACTCATTTAATCCTCATGATAATCTTTTGAAATAGATTCCATCATTACCCCCATTTTCATAGAAGAGGGAACTGAGTCACAACAGAGAAGTTAGAGAACTTGCCTGCAGTCACACAGCTCGTAAGCAGCAGAGCTACGGTCAGTCACACGAGAAGGCACAGGACGGAGGGTACTTTGGAAGGGCTGACGCGTGTCAGCTGGCTTAGGGTTCTCCCTCCCCATGAACAGTGTGTGTGTAGGCTCTGGACATGCTTCGTCTATCACCTTAGCACTGAACCCAGAATCGGGCACGTGGTGGGGCTGAAATCAGTGTTTGTAGAGTGCATGCATTTAAAAGAGTCATTTACCATCGGAAGCAATGTCCTTAACCACAACTTATCACATGAGCATAACAGTTACGGTAAGCTATTTAATTATTTAAATAAGAAATAAAATATAAATAAGGTCTTTTTTTTTTTAAGATTTTTATTTATTTGACAGACAGAGACACAGTGAGAGAAGGAACATAAGCAGGGGGAATGGGAGAGGGAGAAGCGGGCTTCCTGCTGAGCAGGGAGCCCGACGTGGAGCTCAATCCTGGGACCCTAGGATCATGACCTGAGCCAAAGGCAGGCGCTTAACGACTGAGCCACCCAGGTGCCCCATAAATAAGTTCTTTTTTTTTTTTTTTTTAAGATTTTATTTATTTATTTGACAGACAGAGATCACAAGGAGGCAGAGAGGCAGGCAGAGAGCCCGATGTGGAGCTTGATCCCAGGACGCTGGGATCGTGACCTGAGCTAAAGGCAGAGATTTTAACCCACTGAGCCACCCAGGCACTCCCATAAAGAAATTCTATTACAAAATTTTGTCCAAGAATCATTAAGAGAGATGAATCAGAAGCTGTGAGCATAAAGTGTTCATCTCCCGACAGGCACTCCCGGACGAGCTATTTTGTTCAGCTATTTGTACCGACCTGTCCCCTACAGAACGCGAAAGGACAACAACTACCGAGAAAAAAACAGAAATAGGCCATAGCTAATAATGAAAGAGAAAGGTCTGTAAGTAGGGAAGAAATCTAAAAAATAAAACAAAACACAGGGTACCAGGCAATGAAAAACTACGCAAATCGGCGGTCTCCACTGAGATCATGTGAAGAGACCCAAAGAAAGGGGGAGACCCACTGGCCTACACTGCTGGTTCCTTCCCCAAAAGGGTGCCTAGAAGCCTGATGGGTGGTTTTCAGTCCTGGCAGGGGAGCTGAAGGTCTTCTGACTGGTCCTTCCTCCTGTTTCATAACATCCCAAGCTCTGGACACCTGGCATCTGCTGACGGGCAACAGATGTTTCTCTGAGCCACAGAAACAGACTTCCTCTGCTAGGAGGAAGCACAAGGATTGAATTCTCCAGACACTGACGCCGCTGCCACTCCGCCACTGACAGTAGGTCAGGCAGGGAAGAGCAGAGCGGGGACATGTAAGGGATGCCAGGAAGAGGGAGGGAACAGGAGAGCACAGAACAGGAATGAAGGGCAGGTGCCTGATGCCTAGAAAAAGGTACCAAAAGGCCCAATGCTGCTGCTAATTTGCAGACCTGGAAGACTGAGAATGAACGATGTTAAATCCCTCCAAGTTCACTGTGCCGTGGGCTTCCTGAACAAGGTAATCTTATCTTCCGGCTTAAGAATTAATGCACATTTATTAGAGGGGAGAAAAAGAAGAACCAGACACAGCTGTTTTCCACATTCTAAAGACAATTTCCAAGGTTTCTTTTCACTGCAAGAGGCTGAGGTCCTAGGCAATGAACCCCACCCACAGGTAAATTTTTCTTAGTTAATGAGATGGAGGAGGACAGCTCAATTGCGTGCATTCTTCAGGCAGACCTCTGGTCAACCTGATCCGCAGGGTTCAAGATCAGTGTCTGGGCGCCTCATTAACTCCCTCTGAGGAAGAAAACGGGTCATCTATAAACTTAGGCCAATCCTCATATAAAATTTACACACAGGAAAGCCAGAAGTAAATAAAAAATGCCTTCATCCGAAAACAAAAACAAGCAGAATCTAGAATTGCAAATAACACTTTTCTTTATCCCTTAAAAAAGGAATTGTGTGAATTCCATTTAAGAATAAAAAAACTTTAGGAGTGCCTGGGTGGCTCAGTGGGTTAAGCTTCTGCCTTCAGCTCAGGTCATGATCTCAGGGTCCTGGGATCCAGCCCCGTGTAGGGCTCTCTGCTCAGTGGGGAGTAGGCTTCCTCCTCTCTCTCTCTGCCTGCCTCTTTGCCTACTTTTGATCTCTGTCAAATAAATAAATAAATAATCTTAAAAAAATTAAAAAAAAATTTAAAAAGGCCGTTAAGCTTGGCTCAGTATGATATTTAGGATTTTTCTGGTAACTTTTGTTTACAAAAGTAATCTATGTTCATTATAGAAATTTTGGAAAATAGAATCTAAAAAAAAAAAAAAATTAGGGGTGCCGGGTGGCTCAGTGGGTTAAGCCTCTGCCTTCGGCTCAGGTCATGGTCTCAGGGTCCTGGGATCAAGCCCCACATGGGACTCTCTGCTCAGCAGGGAGCCTCCTTCCCCCTCTGCCCCTGCCTGCCTCTCTGCCTATTTGTGATCTGTCTCTCTGTCAAATAAATAAAATCTTAAAAAAAAAAAAATTAAAGAAAAAAAATTACTGATAATCCTCCTACTCTGAATGTTCACTCCTAACAAGAGTAAAACCTTTTTTTTTTTTTTTTACAAGATTTTCAGGTAATGGAAGAATTTTAAGAAAAAATATTATAAGAAAATGACTGTCTGGAGCTCCAAACTGTTTATCATTATAAAGTTCTTACACCACTGATGATTTCCTACTTATCCAAACCCACAGATTTTGCTGCTAGCAAGAACTTTGTTTTGTTTTAGAAAATAAATTATTCAATGATCCCAGGAAAGGAAAAGAAACACAAGCAATGAAACCACTTACCAAGTCTGTAGCAATCTCCAATGCTTCTGTGTGCCTTCCCAGGTGAGCCAGACACCGAGCCTGGCCTTCCTGGACATCCCTTTTCATGGCAAAATTCGTAGACGGCAATTTTTCAGAGATACTGGAATACTCTTGAAGTGCTTTCTGCCAATTATTTGTTAAATAAAGGAAATGAAGAGAAGGGATAAAAAGAGACAAATACATAGTGCAGAAAAGGATTCAGTTATAGGTATCATTTTTTTCTCGGCAGAGGCATTATTATAACCGACTCCACAATGAACTATGGAAGGCCCGAGTATTTGTCAGTACCATTTTTCGAAAAGGTAGAAAAGAAATGGCTGGAAAATAGAACCGCTACTACCACGGAAATTATCACCATATGGTAGGAAGAGCATTTTGGAGCCAAACAGACTGGGCTTTGAATCCTGGTTTTGCCACGAACTTGCTACACAACCTTCCTTCTCTCGTCAGCAAAATAACAGTAAGACTCTTGTGAAGAAGAAATGAAATTTTCTATGTAAAGCAACCTGGTATCTACTTGTTCTTCCTTTTGCTTACACATTTCGGGGTGCTCTGCTCCTGTGACCCATCAGGCGTCTGTGCTAGAGGCTCCCACAGAACACGGAGATATAGAGCCTGGGGAAAGAGACCCGCAAGGATCCCGA
This sequence comes from Meles meles, assembly GCF_922984935.1. Taxonomy (NCBI): domain Eukaryota; kingdom Metazoa; phylum Chordata; class Mammalia; order Carnivora; family Mustelidae; genus Meles; species Meles meles. Next base: position 17,247,098 of record NC_060066.1, on the reverse strand, counting down.
AAAGATCCCTATATTGCAGACACAGGAAACAAGAAGTGATACAGAGCCATGGAGAAAAGGGTAGAAACTGGGGATTCTGAGATTATAAACATTTACTAGAGAAGATTAAATTCACCCTCACAAATAACACGTTCATAACTAATATGCTGTAACTGATACCATTGTTTATAACTGGTTACCTGTTTATAACTGATTATTTGTAACTGTTTATAACTGATTGCCAGTTTCAAGTAGAATAAGCTTATATATGCTGAACTCTACCTGATACTCTTGCCGTCTGTAGGCGAGGTCCCCCTTGAATTTCTTCAGAGTTAGAGCTTCAACATCATCACCGCTCTCTGTTTCTTCATAAAACCACTAGAAATTGTGAAAATAGCACATCACAGAGAATTAACTTGCGCTTTTCTCCCTCATACTCAAGTCGGAGCAATTTCCCATACGTCATAACTGATGAAACCTCAAACACTGACCTACTTCTTTAGGATCAGACTCACAGGAAAACATCCAACAAGAAGAGCGTCAATTTTAGCGATGTCTCAGTTTTCATTAAAATCATCACGAGTAATAAACATACCAATACTAAGAAACGTCTCAACTGAAAAAGCAGCTCAGGCCTATATGGTTCTACACAGAGCAATTCAAGATGGGGTCGTGGTATCTAGGAAGCTGGATTTTAACTAGCACAGTTCCCACTGCTCCTTTAGACTGAGACAGGTTTCCCTGTAGAGACGTTTTCAGAGTGGTTAGAACAGGGATTGACAATTCATTATGAAAAGGACAAAGGAAAAGAGGAATGACCTTTACTTATAACCCTTTTAAGAAAATGTCGTAAAAGCAAAAAGTAGAATCTAACCAAAGAGATTGAAATTAAGGCTGAAAGGAGGTTTCCATGCAATCAAATGCCAAAGACTTGTAGAAGAAAAGTTTGGGGCGCCTGGGTGGCTCAGTGGGTTAAAGCCTCTGTTTTAGGCTCAGGTCATGATTCCAGGGTGCTGACATGGAGCCCCCACCCCTCTGCTGAGCGGGGAGCCTGCTTCCTCACCCCAATGCCTGCCTCTCTGCTTACATGTGATCTCTGCCATCAAATAAACAAATAAAATCTTAAAAAAGAAAAGAAACGTTTGAGGAAATGACCATCTGGAATATTTTATTCACTTTTCTGGTGATAGAAAGGAAAGCGAGACTGGGATTTCTCGGTTAGTGAGTAAAGAACATTAAGATGAGAAAACAGGTCTAACAAAAAGCAGTCTGTGTGCCAGTTTTTCTAGCCTCAAAGTAGTAGCTCAACCTCCCTTTTACTCACAGTAAAACACAGTGAGGCTGACTGTGGTCTGTCCCCAGGTAAATGCTATGAAAATGCCACTGTGTTTGTGGTGGTTCCATAATTGCGTCAAAACTGCTTGGTTCTATTTCTGCCTGTTGCCTGGGTATCATTTCCCTCCTATTATCTCAGTAAAGTACTTTCTCTCCATCTGATCCATCACAGCGAAGAAAGCTGGTAACTGCTGTTTTTCTGTTGTCCCTGAAACACCGAGTAAGTCAAAAGTCCACATAATTTTCCTTCGTGCTCTACTGCTTTCCAGTCACAATGCCAATCCCAACCTGCTGAACAACAACCGCCCAGCTGCAAATCTTCATCCAGTTTTCACGATCCCACGGGGAAATGATTAAGAAAAACTGGCTTCCAAATGATTGTTTCTATTCTCCCACATAACCTGCAGACCCGCAACCATTTAGACGGGGATGGCTCCCAATCCCCCTTTCTGGTAAGAGGAAGGAGGGAAGAACTGTGAGCAAGGGCAGAAGGAAGAGGTGAGGGGCTGGATAAGGCCGACCTCCGTCCCCCGGAGGATCTAAACAGGGACAACAGAAATCTTCTGACCCAAGCTCCTGGTTTTACACCCACGGAAATCAATGCCGTGTGAAAAAGGCCTCTTTGAGTTTATGAGCAGCATCACACACCAAACAATTCCCAAAGACAAGTGATTTTTGGATTTTACTTTGTAAGTGCACAACACATCACACCTGACCAAGTATCTCACCCATTTCACTCCACAATAACCCTGTGAGCCAGCAAATCTTATTTTCCCCAAACTACACATAAGACTCTGACACTTTGATAAGGCAAGTGCTAAAGCGAAGGCTGCAATGTGGGGTCCTCTCTCATAACCATGGCTTTTACTGCAGCACCGCATGCCTTCCCACGTCCACTCCCGTTCTCCGTGTACCTGAGCAAGCACTACCTAGGTGAAAGAACCTAGGTGATGAGGAGGAAAGGTAAGTTAAATAAAACAAACACAATTCACCAATTACTGAGCACCTGACATCTTTAAGTACTTTTTTAAAAAATATTTTACTTATTTATTTGACAGAGAGAGGGCACAAGCAGGGGGAGTGGCAGGCAGAGGGAGAAGCAGGCTCCCCGCTGAGCAGGGAGCTGAGGATCCTGGGATCAGGACCTCAGCGGATGGCAGCTGCCCAACGCACTGAGCCACACCGGCGCCCGCCTAAGTTCAACGGTTTTAAGAAGAAATAAAGACAATACAGGCAGAGGAACTTAGCACGGTGCCTGAAACAGGTTAAGTTTCTAATACAGAGTGCTGCAGTTCTTATGTGTGAGATGAGATTCCCATATATGCAGTAACACCAAGTAATATTCTACCAATTCAAACTATTCACGGAGTTCCTGTTATGAACAAAAACTGCCAGACCCAGGAAGACATAAGGTTAAGCCCCCACTCTGCCGTGGTCATTTAGCACTCCGGGTCGAAGAGCTCGGCGTTACTGACGAGTGCTGTAGAATGGAGGGGAGGCACTCAAAGACAAACGCGTTGGCTAGGAGGGAGGAATCAGAAAAGACTTCCTGGAGGCGGCGCCATTCAAGCTGCACTCTAAGAAATGGATATAACTGAGCGATCTGACCGTGCGAGCGGGGGTGACGGTGGCTGGGAGAATTCACTGAGCAAGGGCAGGCCCGTGGGTGGGACGTCGCCTTTTCCGGAGCAGACAAGTTTTGGAAAGTGGGCGGTGGCCGGATTTCTGGGACCCCGACCGCCCGGCTGCAGACTCAGTGAGGACGCACGGAGTTACTGAAGATTCCAGGATAGAGAGCCTGGGGGACACCCGCCAAACGCCCTGTGCGGGTTAATGCCCACAGCTCGGGGCCCGGTGGGCCGGGCCCACCGGGTGATGCTCCGGAAACGTCCCCGCCACGTCGGGGAGGGAGCAAACAAGGGAAGGGAGGCCTGCGGGGCGCAAGGTCGGCGGGCGCCCGTACAGCGAAGACTGGGTTCCGTGGGCGGCGGCGCGGGAACGGGGCGTCCGAGGTGCTCCCCGCCCGGGACCCGCGGAGGCCGAGGCCGGGGGTTCAGAGACAGGCCAGCATGCCCCGCTCTCTCACCTGCGGCTCGCAGCGTTTGGCGCGGTAGGACGCCGGCGGTCCAGGCCGCCGCTCCGGCCTCTGTTCGAACACCGAGTCCTCGAACTCGCCGCCCAGCAACCAGCACCCGGTCTCCATGGCGCGCCCGCCGCCGGGGCACCGGGAGAAGGCGGTGCCTAGAGCAGCGCCCACGTGCGGCCCGACGCGGAAAGGGCGGGGCCGCCAAGGCCAGAGCGCGGCATGCTGGGACTTGTAGTTTCGTTGAGGGGGGCCCAAACCTGGATTTGGCCCGCTGCTTGCTGGCTTGGAGTTGTGGTGTAACTTAGATTTTTATCTGACTCACAAACTTACCGAAGCCGGGGACAGAGTGTTTGACTGTTCCGTTTCAGGAGATGGACAGAGAGATCGTTAACTGCATGCATCAAAAACACTGCCTCCAGGGTAGTTTTTTAAAACTCGTACGTGGCACTGGGTTAAGCACATTTTTTGCACTTTGTATTCTCTCCCAGCAATTTATGAAAGGCACAGTGCTTTCCACTTTGCAAATGAAGCTATTGGGGTTTAGAGAGAGGTTAAGTAACTTGCTTAGGATCAATTTTTACGTGGCTAAGAGCTGGGAAATACAGAAATCAATCATTAGTCCCCTCATCTCTGGAAACGAGACATCACCACCAATAACAAAGACCAGAGAAGTCACACATTTATAGAGCGGAAGACAGAAATTTACTCTGGATGCTCCTCCAAAGACTATTAATTCTACCTGTAGAAAAACACCAAATTCCAGAAATCTAGAACTAACATTTACTAGAGTTCTTATACATTCAAGATATTCTTTGAGACTGGAACATTAAAATTACTGACAAAATACAAGCCAATATTGCACAGCACAATATTACTGAGACATATTACACAGCAGATTTTCCCTGGCTTTCCTCCTATTTTTCCTCACTCACCCTTTCCTTTTCCACCGTTTGTCTTACAAGTTTATTTCTTTAACCCAATCTTTTATTCCACAAACTCACCTTGGGAGAGCCTAATTCATTCCCCAAGTTTTCAAAATCCATCTCTGTGCCAATCACTCCTCAAATCTAGAACCAACCCATACATCCAACAGGTTTGAGTGGAAGGCTTTGCCAGGACAGCCTGCAGACTTTAGCTACTGATGCATTCATCCATAGAAGCCCCCATTGAGGGGGTAGGAGGGGGAGGGAGGAGGATTAGGGTAGGAGGAGGGGAGGGGGAGGAAGTGCAGGAGGAAAAAGAGAAGGAAAAATTTATTTTCCAGAAATGTAATAGTCCTAATCAGGAAAAATTCAGAAATTACAGAAAAATAGAAGAAAAGGAGGTATCCATAATATCATCCTCCAGAAGTAATGGAGTCGAAGGAGGGTAGAGATATTTGCCCTAATCCTAGTATGTCCTGTTCTAGCAGAAAAGGCAATTTAGAATAGTGCTGAAAGGGCCTTAAGCACCAAATTTGTCTGGGTTCATGACCCTGGTTCAGTTATTCACTAGCCGTGTGACTCACTTTGTGAAATGGTCATTGATTAAAATAATGCACGTAAAGTGCCTGCCAGATAGCAAGTGAGTAATATGTGTTCATTCAAACTTCCTGTTTCAGGTGCAAAGTAAGAACAAGCAAAGGCAAGCAGAGACAACCTTTTTTCAGTTTTTTCTTTTTAAAGGCTCTTTAGGGGGAAAAAAAAAGTCTCTTTAGTTTTGGAATGCCCACTCTCCTGGGTCCTGTGGCGCCCACCTCCCACGCCCTACCCCACCGGAGCCTCCTCCTGGCCCAGCTATCTGAGGCAAGCATTCCGCAGCAGTGGTCAAGAAGACACAGAAAGACAGCATATTGAGTAAGAGAGAGAGAGTTCTTTGCCCTTTGAACTCAGGATTCCTGACCTCAGGCGTTTCTAGCCTTTTTACCACTAAGGACCCTTTCAGTTATTTCCCCCCAAAGTTGTGAAGGATTTGTGCACACAATAAAACTGCATTAATTAAATAATAATTACTTCATTTTCCTTTAAAAAGTTAAATTGAAGTCCTATATAACAGCCAATACAATTCTGCCCAGCCAGAGCCTACCAACATTGCCTCAGTGTGTGTTAGGGTTTTAGTTGAAAACAAAGAGGTAGCCGTTAGGGACCGCAGGGAGCCTGGGGGAAAGGTTAAACATGATTAACATCCGGCCTTTCGGCGATAATGAAAACAGCTCAAAGGACCTTATCAGTATTGAGGACCTGGCGTTTGGATCCCAAGTTTTAAATCACTGCCTCATTTGATAGAGAGGCTTTAGGATAATGTCATTTTATTTTTTAAGATTTTATTTATTTATTTGTCAGAGAGAGAGAGAGAGAGCACAAGCAGGGGGAGCTGCAGGCAGAGGGAAAAAAACAGACGTCCCCATGAGCAGGGAGCTGCCGGACTCAGTCCCAGTGAGAGCATGACCTGAGCCTAAGGCAGACGCTTAACCCGATGCTTAACTGACTGAGCCACCCAGGTGTCCCACTAATGTCATTTTTAAAAAGAGAGGGGCAGAGCTGTGCCTGTGGGACTCAGTCTGTTAAGCGTCTGCCTTCAGCTCGGGTCATGATCCCAGGGTCCTGGGATTGAGCCCCATGTCAGGCTCCCTGCTCAGTTGGGAGCCTGCTTCTCCCTCTCCCACTCCCCTTGCTTGTGTTCCCTCTCTTGCTGTCTCTCTGTCTGCAAATAAATAAATAAATAAAATCTTTTAAAAAGAGAAGGGTACTTTGTAACTATTAAATACAACTTACATACTTGGGAAAAACTATGTGTTAGGCACTGTTAGGGAGTAAAAGGGAATTATTTTTTTTAAGGTTTTATTTATTTGAGAGAGAGAGAGAAAGAAAAGCAGGGGAAGAGGGAGAGGGAGAAGCAGGCTTCCCAATGAGCAGGGAGCCTGATGCAGGGCTCAGTCCCAAACTGAAAGCAGACACTTAACAACTGAACCTCCCAGATGCCCAGGGCTCAGTCCCAAACTGAAAGCAGACATTTAACGACTGAACCTCCCAGATGCCCTGTAAAAGGGAATTCTTTTTTTCTTTTTTAAGATCTTATTTATTTGTTTGATAGAAGACACAGAGAGAGAGGGAACACAAGCAGGGGGGAGTGGGAGAGGGAGAAGCAAGCTTCCCACAGAGCAGGAAACTGATGTGGGGCTCGATCCCAACACCCTAGGATCATGACCTGAGCTGAAGGCAGCCACTTAACAACTGAGTCACCCAGGCACCCCTAAAAGGGAATTCTGTAAGTGTTTAAGATTGTGTCAATTGTGATAAAAATCTGTTTTTATAGATTTTTGTTTGTATAAATCTCATTTTTGAGTGAGGGGTGTGATTGAATTCCCCACTGCAAGATATCACCTCCTATAGGCAGCCCTCCTTCCTCTTTCCTCTAATTCTTCCATGTTTTTGTCCATTGTGGCATTTAGCGCACTGTGGACTCTTGGAAATTAGAGATGATGTCTTTCTCACTCTTGGAAACTCAGCCCTCAGACAGACCTTGACCCAGAGCGGCTCAATCAATGCTTGTTGAATGGACAGAAAGTAGCAGAAGGAGCAGACAAGAGCACTTCTCAATTCTAAGGCACACATTGAGGTCCTTTCTGAGAAGAAGGGGAGGAACCAACATTTATTGAGCATCTGCTATGTAGTACGGTTGTGCTGTGGACACCCTATTAACTTCATTTTAACTAATTCTCACAATATCTCCTTCTGAATTAGTCATTATTATTTCCATTTTTGCAGAGGAAATAGGATCTGAGAGGTAACTTGCCCAGGGTCCCAGATAGTGAATAAAAGCAAACAGACTCAACATCAACTTTATCTGACATCAAAGTCTATGTTCTTAACTATGCCCCAAAACCAAAATGGCAGGGTTTCATGAAGATACGGAGAACTAAACCTGGGCTGGTTCTCCCTGCCTCATGTTCTGGAGGCTTAGGGGCTCTCATTTCTTCTTTCTGTGTCTCTGCAGGATGGCTTTTTCTGCCTTGCTTGCACAAATTCTAAGATGGCCTCTGACACCCAGGCAATTCAAGCATCCAGAAGAAAATGACAAGCATCACTCTTGTCTCCATTCCAGGTCACTGGCCAAGAAAGTCTACTGGGCAAAGAATGAGATGCCCTTGCCATTTCAAAGAGCTGAAGGCTAAAGGTTCTGGTGATCTCCTGGTGGCTCAGGGATGGCTGTGGAACAGGGAGGTGGCAGGAAGCCAAGTAGACATATATATGTGGTCTATGGAATTTGCAGTCACTGCACCAGACAGAGTGCTGGGGTCTTTGCTTTGGCCTTGACTGGGAGCCCCTGAGCTAGACCCTAGTCTCCTGGGTACAACATTCCACAGCCCCAGGGGTGCTTCCAGCATACATTCTCACTATCCTTAGAAATTACAGATCTCCACACCCCTCCCAGTCTTGAGACCTGCTCAATTTCTATTTCTGCCTCTCAAAGATATTCCCTTCCAGAACACCAAAATATTATCTTTGACCATAGGCTTTAACCAAAACTGGAAACACTGGTTGTTTTCAAATTGATTTTGTAATTATCCAGAAATACAGACATTCTATGAAGCAAGAGGAAGTTTTATTCAGCCCTCAAAGATGGATGTCTGAGGTTACTACTTCCCTTCCTGGCCCAAGGGAGATGTTAGAGGTACTTTGAAAGTCCGACACCTCACTAACGATACATTCCTCAGTCGGCATTCAAAGCCATCTACAGTCTGTTACCAAACTAGCTCATACTGTCTTATTATGTGTTTTGGGGTTTTTTTGTTTGTTTGTTTTTTAGTGTTCTTGTTTTATGCCTTTACTGAGGTATAATTGACAAGTAACTGTACATATTTTAAACGAATTTTGACATAGGTATTTATCTGTGAAACCTCCCTACTCCCACTCAAGATGATGAACGTATTCATCACCTCTGAAGGTTTTAATCCCTTCCCTACCTCATTTCTTTAACGGAATCCTGCTCTGCAGCCAGGCTGATCCTCTCCAGAATGGGCCCCCCACATTGCCCCACCCCCCACCCCAAGTCCTTCCTTCATCTTGCAACCTTCCCTGACCTTACTAGGTCCCAGCTCACCATTTCCTTCGTCAGCCTCTCCCAGTGCCCTCTCACCATAACCAAGTGGGATTTATCTTAGGAATACAAGAGTGGTTCAACACAAAAAAATTAATATAATACATCATATTAATAGAATGAAGAGGGGGAACCATACAATTATCTCAAATGAAGCCAGAAAAGGCACTTGACAAAAATCCAGCACCCTTTCATGATGAAACCTGTCAGAACACTAAGACTAGGTGTGTGGCTCAGTGGGTTAAGCCTCTGCCTTCAGCTCAGGTCATGATCTCGGGGTCCTGGGATTGAGTCCTCCATTGGGCTCTCTGCTTGGCCGGGAGCCTGCTCCCCCCCCCCCCCCGCCTCTCTGCCTATTTGTGATCTCTCTGTCAAATAAATAAGACAAAATCTTAAAAAAACAAACAAACACTAAGACGAGAGCTTCTTCAACATGATAAGGGACATTCCTGAAAAACCTATAGAAAATGATATTTGATAGCAAAACTGAAAGCTTTCTTTTATGATCAGGAAGAAGACAAGGATGCCCTCTTTCACCAGTGCTATTCAGCATAGTATTAGAAGTTCTAGCCAGAACAATTCGATGAGAAAAAGAATAATAGGTACCCAGAGTGGAAAAGAGTAAAACGACATCTATTTAAGAAAGACATGATCCTACATATAAAAAAATCCTTAAAATTTCACACGAAAACTACTAGTGCTAACAAATGAATTTGGAAAAACTGCAGGCTACAAAATCAAACAACGAAAATTCGTTGTTTCTATACACCAGCATTAAACAATTTAAGAACAAATTAAGACAGAATTCCAGTAAAAATAGCATCTAAAAGAATATCCATGAGTAAAATATAATCAAGGAGGTGAAAGACTTGTACGCTGAAAACTACAAAACTTGCTGAAAGACATTAAGACCTAAATAAATGAAAAGGCATCCTGTACTCATAGACAGGGACACTAAATATTGTTAAGATGTCAGCACTTCCCAAAGCAATCTAAAGATTCAACATAATTGCTTCCATAGTTCATAATTCAAATTTCCCGTAACTTTTTTTCAGAAATGGAAAAGCCAATCCTCAAATTTATATAGAATTGCAGGGAACCCCAAGAAAACAAAATAATCTGGAAAAAGAAGTTAAGGACTCATACTTCTGATTTGAAAACTTATCATAAACCTAAAATAATCAAAACAGTGTGGTGATGGCAAAAGCATAGATACATAGACCAAAGGAATGGAAGTGAGTCCAGTAGTAAACTTTCACATATACAGCAAACAGATTTTCGACAAGGGTGTTAAGGCTATTCAGTGAGAGAAAGATAGTTGCTTCAACAGATGGTGTTGGGCAAACCAGATTTCCACAAGCGAAAGAATGGAGCTGGATGGGCGCCTGGGTGGCTCAGTGGGTTAAGCCACTGCCTTTGGCTCAGGTCATGATCTCGGGGTCCTGGGATCGAGTCCCGCATCAGGCTCTCTGCTCAGCGGGGAGCCTGCTTCCCTCTCTCTCTGCCTGCCTCTTTATCTACTTGTGATCTCTCTCTGTCAAATAAATAAATAAAATCTTTAAAAAAAAAAAAGAATGAAGCTGGACCACTACCTCACACCATATACAAAAATTTACTCAAAATGCATTAATGACCTAAATATAAGAACTTTATGTAACCATAAAGCTCGTAGAAGAAAATGTCGGGGTAAATCTTCATGATCTCGGATTTGGCAACAGATTTTTTTCTTATTAAGTAATCTCTAGGCCCAATATGGAGCTTGAACTCACAACCCAGAGATCAAGGGTCGGTGCTCTACCAACTGAGCCAGCCAGGTACCCCTGGCAATGGGTTCTTAGATATGACATCAAAAACATGAGTAACAACAACAATAACAAAAATAGATAAATTGAACTTCATCACAACTGAAAATTGTTTTGTGCATTAAATAACAATATCAAGAAAATGAATGGGCGCCTGGGTGGTTCAGTTGTTAAGTGTCTGCCTTCGGCTCAGGTCATGATCTCAGGGTCCTGGGATCGAGTCCTTCCTCTCTGGCTCCCTTCTCAGCGGGGAATCTGCTTTTCCCTCTCCCACTCCCCCTGCTTGTGTTCCCTCTCTTACTGTCTCTCTCTCCGTCAAATAAATAAATAAAATCTTAATTAAAAAAAAAAGAAAATGAAAATACAATACAGAAAATGGAGAAAACATAATCAATTCTCGTTCCCCTCAATAGTTACATTCTATAAAGTCACCATGAACACTGAATTAGTGAATACTGAACACAAGTTCCTAGGGTTAATTAAGATCCTGGGAGCTTTTGATGATAACGTTTTCATAAATCAACACATAACCTGTTCTATGTGTTTTTGTTTAAAGATACCTTATTTAATATACACTGTTGATTGATTAACATTGAACTCTCAGCCAACAGCACTGTAACTCGTGCCTGAAAGAAGCTTGTCCAACATGTGTTTTCTCCATAAGGCATCTCCCCGCCTTCTTGCATTTACGAACACTAGACAGCACTCCAGTACTACACTTGGGAGTCATATTAAATAGTGAAATCACCAATAAAAGACACAAAAATACTTAAAAAGTGGCACTACCAGACTACAGAAAGGATGCTTTCTACAATCTGAGAGCTGAAATAAGAGACAAAGCACCACTTTTTTTTTCAACTTCATCTGGGAACATGCAGATTGGCAACTGAAATGTTTTGCCACCATTCCATGTGCGTGGATGAGCACAGAAGTGCCATGAATATTTATTTGGGGATTACAAATACATTTTAGTGAGTATTCAAATTTCTATAAACAGAATCTGTGGAATATGAGAATTGACTGTATTTGCAAATCATATATCTGATAAAGGTGTCATATGAAATATACAAAGAACCCCTAAAACTCAACAACAAAAGGTGACCCAATTACAACTTGGCAAAAGACTTGAACATACACTTAACTTCTTCAAAGAAAATATGCAAATGGTCAGGAAGCAAATAAAAGATGCGGAACAGCATAAGTCATTAGGGAAAAGCAAATCAAACCATGAGGTACCATTCATACCTATTAGGATAGTTCCAATAATACTTTTAAAACTGAAAACAAAAGGTGTTGGTGAGGGTACAGAGAAACTGGGTAATAGCAAGATGGATACAGTCACTCTGGAAAACATTTCATCACTGTGGAAAAGTTTGATGGTTCCTCAAAAAATTAGAAATAGAGTTACTGTTTGATTCAGCAATTCCACTCCTAGATATATATCAGAAAGAACTGAAAACAGAGACTCAAACAGATACTTAGATGCCCATGTTTACTGCAGCATTTTTCCAGCCAAAAAATAAAAACAACCCAAGTGTCCATCACAGCAGAATAGATAAACAGAAGAATGGATAACAGAACAATCAACAGAAGGATAAACAAAATGTACAAATGGGGTTGTTTAATCACTATGTTGTACACCTGAAACTACTGTAACACTGTGTGGCAACTACATTCAAACAAAACAAAAAACAAAAACAAAACACAGATACACTCTGGAATATTATTCAGCCATAAAAAGGGACAGGGGCACCTGGGTGGCTCAGTTGGTTAAGCATCCACTCTTGATCTTGGCTCAGGTCTCGATCTCAGGGTTGTGAGTTCAAGCCCCACACTGGGCCCCACACTGAGCCCCATGCTGGGCATGAAGCCTACTTTAAAAAAAAAAAAAAAAAGAACAAAGTCCTGATATATACTACAACATGAATGTATCCTGAAAACATGATAAATGTCAGGTATAAAAGGAAAAGTACAATGTGATTCTATTTATTTGAAATATCAAGAATAGGCAACTTCATAGAAACAAAAAGTAGATTAAATGTTTCCAGGGTAGGAGGGGAAAGGGGAAATGCAGACTTATTGCTCAATGGCTATGGAGTTTCTGTTCAGGATGGTGAAAACGTTTTGGAAATAGTGGTGATCGTTGCCCAACATTGTGACCATAATTAATGTCATTGAATCAGATACCTAAAAACAGATATAGTAGCAAATTTTGTTGTGTTTTACCACTTTTTTTTTAACTCAGTTAATAAAATGGAAAAAAAATCACTCAAAACTACTAATCGCTGCTAACTTTTATTCTGTATTCAAGGACATAATCAACTGGGAGAAGAGGAGTTTTGCTCTGTCAAATAAATATACTGAAAAGCTAGCAAACATCAGAGCAGAATGAAGTGCCAAGTTTATAAAAGAGACAGAGGGGAAAATTATTACTAGTTATTTACAGCTATACAAAGTTGACACATTGCAAGGGAAACATGATATAAATGTATTATTCAAAGGCTGATTTCTAATACTTGACATTTCAAATTTGAAAATATGAAAATTGTCAAACAAAACTCAGACCACATTAGCAATGGTTTAAAAAAGGGAGCAATTTAATCATTATAATACAGAGTGCTTTAAGAAGTTTTTTAAATGTGTAAAAGAAAGAACAGTTTAGTGCATTAAATTGTTACAGTCTTTACATTGCTTCTTCTTAAAAAAGTTAACAGTAGTATGAAAAAGCCACCCACAAAGCCAGCTGTCTGAGTGAAGAAATCAGCTAAATTGCAGCATTTTGGAATTACTAATAAAGCTATAGTTAAAAAATAAAAAGTTTATAAAAATGAAAGCAGCATGCATATTCAAGGCTTTTTCATAACATTTCATTAGCTGACAAACATTTAGGTAAAAACAAGAGCTTAATATTATTCATTAAATTAGACAAAAGAAACTGGCCGAGCCCACTACATCCGGTCATTCAGAAAAACATTTTAAAATCCAGAGCTAATTAAACTGAACATTTTCTCTATGAAGAAAGCACATTTTGAAAAACAATCCTATAGTCACAAAAAAAGGGTCCTTCTCAACATGAATGAACAGCACCGGTCTTTACAAAGTTTATAAGTTAGTATGAACTTTCAGTCTCCTGATATGGCAAGAGTTAACAGTTAACACTCCCATAATTCATAAGTGAAAAGCTAACCTTTAACTCATTATGATCAGTTCAGAATTTTTTTCCTCTCTTCACTGAAATTGCTACATAAAGTAGAATTTCCCTGAAAGACAATTCTCGAAAATTCTGATCTGATAACTATACAAACATTTCTGATTTCTATATGATTGTAAGAAAACACTAAGTATATATTTACTATATGGTTCTTCTTCACATTTTTGGTAAAATATTTCAGAGTTTCACCCTATCCAAATTCTTATGCCATTTTCATTTCCTTCTTCAGTACTGATTATCTTTAATACAAAGCAATTCAGCCTCTAATGAAAAAAATGAACAGAGTATTACAGAGTAATAGTGGTATCCATGAATGTGTTCAGTTAAAGATCCAATCATTAAGGGCCACTGTTATCACAAAATTTTATGTTTCAACATGTGTCAATAGGCTGTTTTTCTGTCACTTACGTTGAAATTGTACAAGCCCATGCACAAATTTAAATCTTAGTGCAGGGCCTGATAAATAAGACATAGAAATAAATCAGGTTCTTCTTTTTCCTGTTTCTAACAATTTTTACTCTGTAAAATGTTTGGTCACTCAAAGCTATAAGCTTAATCACATATCAAAGAATATAGGCAGTAAGGCCCATCTCACTAGACATACAGTATTAAGCTGGACAAAATATGAGGACAAGTTCTAGTGGTCATTAAACCCCCTCAGAAAGTCTAAGAATCAGAACATCTCCATCGTATCAGAATAAAAATGTACTATATTAAAATTCAAATTTTTACAAGTTGTTTAATTAGTGTTCTATTTACATTGCAGAACTTCCGCCAAATGCAGTAGTTTAACTTTGGCACAACATTAAGTTCCATTTCTTTTGGGTATTGGATCCTATTTTTTGAGAATGTGTATGCCCCAAAATGTTTTCAGTGTCATCAAAGATTGGGCCCATTCACAGTAAATCAGACATCTTGCGTTGAAGAATTGATTCTCCTCCAACATTTTAGGCAGCTATAAAAGAAAACATAATAAAATACTAAAATTTTAAAGAAAACTATATTTTTAAATGTTTACCACTTTCGAAACAAAAATTATACAAATTAGCCATGAAAATACATTCTCTGTATTTGCTTATTAACACTGAGATCACTTGCTATATATACATCTTACATAAAGCACTAGGGTTTGTGTGCACATCCTATGTATGTGTTCTGCGTATAGACATTTTCACCTATATGTAATAATTTATAAAAACAATTATTCATGGGAAGTATATATTTCGCTGTCAGTTTTTGTCATAAACAGACTGAAATCTAAAGGCTTTTGTATTTTATAAACAAGTCTGGCTTGTGCAAAAGAGATATACATATTTCATTTTTTGCCATAACTATTGGAAAAGTTTTGGTTACCTATTTTTGGTAAACTGAACCATATTTAAGTGAAGAAATAACTATTAAGAGGGAACTTACGGTGAATCCTTTTATAAGATGAAACATTTTGTTAAGCCAACAGTAACTTGCTAATTAATGTGTTTTATAATTTCAGATTTTTGAATATTTTAAAAGGCATGGTTGAAGACATGAAAGTGTATGTCTAACATATATGATACAATGTTTTAAAAACTGCAGTTTTGTATGATTTTTTTTGTTCGTTGTATCCGTAAGAGTATCAATATAAAACATGAGAATTATCCACACAAACTTAAAGTCAAAAACTGTACCAAAAAGTTCCTGTTATTTTTAGATTGCAACTCCCTGCAGAATCACTGCTGAGGTTACTACAGCCACAGGGACAATTCACTACAGCAACACATTTGTTGATTTAATCTTGGCCGAGTGAGAATTCTTGTGTTTAGCAATAAAAAAAAAAAAAAAAGCTTGTTAAAAATATTTTATGCATCTGGGTCAGGAGAAAGCCTGTCCTGAAAATTTCTGACATTAGGAAACAGAGGGCTGTACTTTAGGATAAAGCTGCACAAAACTTTAACTTCCTGTGACTTTCGTTACGATCCATAACCCGCAGTGAGATTTACTGTAAAATAGGTGTATTTTTAGTTTCATCTGTTTTTCTCCTTGAAAAAAGGTGTTAATGAAAAGAAAGTCTGGAAAAGGCAAGGAAAGCCTGGAAAACTGCTAGACAATAAAAGAAGTGCCTGGTACATATTAAGCTCTCTATAAATAATTGTTTAGCAAAGTAAATAAAACCAGTGAGGAAGGCATGGGGGAGTTAAGGAAATACTGTACAGAATAACAGAGCATAAATTAGAAGATGGATAGGGATGCAAACAGCTACGGAAGTAAGTAAATATGCACATATGGTCATGAGGATCTATGTTTCGTTTCCTTCTTTACCGTTCGAGAACACCGCAGTAGTTTTGATAATAAAATTCTTTTGGACTACTGATAGACATCGACAAACATTTCATGAGAAGTGCATTATTCTCAATAGAGTATAGTTTTATCCTAGAACACTCCAAAACAGAGAGTAGAGAAGAATGGAACTATGCTATTAAATTCCAAAAGTATTAAGAATTGAAGTCCTAACTTTAAATCAGGTATCTAATTTGCAGCTACAGTGAAATTTTAATTAATTCAATCTATGAAAGAATTAAAATGTAAGGAACATGCCAAACCTTTCAGATTTAAAGCATATTTACTTGAGCTTTTATAGCAAGAGATATATTTTTAACCAAATACAGTGTTTCTGCTGGTAGCAGGTTTGTTTTCTATCAAAGAATGAAAAGACACTTTAGGCAACTGAGTTAATTTAATATCAAATCTGTTATTTACCTTTTGATCTCTAAGACAGAAATAATTTATATCACAGTTTTCAAAAACAGATGCCGTCTAAGCAAATATGAATTTACACAGAGCCTAAAACAGACCTTTGGCTTTCAACAAAAAATTACTGAATAATTTTAACACATAAAGCATTTTAAACTCTAGTTAAAAACCTAATAGTTTGGGGGCAATACAATGAATAAAAAAAGATACCCATTTTTCACATAGTTTCCTAAAACTGAGCAATCCTCCCTGTGGTAAGTCTGTCCTTCGGTAACTTTTCCCCTTCTTTTTAGATTTCGTTTTTGAATTCTTTCCTTAAATAGGCAAAAAATGAAGCTTTAGTGAGGGAGGGTTGCAAGCAATACATTCTAGTTACCTTTAGTATCCGTGAATTCCGCCCCCCCCCCACCAGTCTCCCTTCTATGAGAATGGGTAACCTTCCCTTAAAACAAAGTGAAAAAACATTTTATAAAAAAAGTAAATAATTAAAGCAGCATTAAATTCTACATAATAAATGTAATAGTTATAATAATCAGACCACACATAATAATCATGTCTCGTGGTCACAGTCAAGGTCCCTTGTCTTCTTATTAGCTAAAAGAAAAAAAACATTTTAGAAAAACTGTCAAAAGTGAAGGTGTCAGATACGAGGTGACTATTCTCAATGTATGTGGTTGATGAATATACACTCAGATTAAAAACTTACATTTCAGTCATCTGATTTAGAAAGCTTCCGCTTCACATGTCGTGGGGGTTCCCAAGTGTCACTATCATCTGTTTCTTCTTCGTCCTCTTCCTGATCATCAATAACTTCATCTTCCTCCTCATTTTCCTCAAATAATTCTATCCCTAACTCGGATCTCCTCTGTCTTTCTGCAAACCACTCTCTGACCTGCTCATAACCCATATGTGATTTGTTCACAAGTTCGTCAAGGTCTTGCTCATTAAGAAATTTGTGCTTCAGGTAATAATCCTTAAGTATTGCAGTTCCAGTTTTAAATTTTATGAGTGATGGCCCCCTGTCCCAGTTGTTCATTCTCTTGCTTCCTCTTGGCCGCCCACGTGGTCTTCCTCTTCCCCTTCCTTTGGGTCTCCCTCTCCCTCTTTTCCGAAGGGAGGACAGACCATTCATACTACTCGAATTGGCGCTTTGATAATAGTAGTACCATTTTAGGTTTCCATTCTTCCAAGCATAACGGGTGTCGCCAAACCAACTGACGATGTCTGTTCTAGCAAGCCCGCTTTCTTCAGCCAACTTGTCATACTCTTCCGGTGACGGCCACTGCGTTCGGACAAAAGCACTCTTCAGCATGTGTAACTGCTCGGGTGTTTTTTTACAGATCTTGCCTGTGCTCCCTGGCTTAGGTGCACCAGAGTCATCTCTGGGAGAAGTTTCTCCAGCTTCTTCTTTGGAACTACCTGCATTATTTTCATCAATTTCTACCTTCTCTTCCTTTAAAGCTTTTGATTTCTTCTTCTCTGTAAACCAAGCATCAATTTCCCTTCTGGTAAGTTTGGTTTGCGCTCTTAGCCTATTTAATTCTTCATCGGTGAGTACGGAGCTGTTGAGAAAACTCGCCTGAAGGGCACGAAGCTGCTCTGTGGTCTTCTCTTTAAACTTCTGGGGAGTGAAGTCAGGAAAAGGATTCCAGGATTGTTTCGGCTGTGAAGTAACCGCAGTGGGGGACTCCGTGGTTTCATCGCTGGAGTCTATGAGAATAGTGGTGGAAGAGTCGTTGTTGAGATGCAAGCACTGATTGCTCTTTGAATTTCTCTGGTTGTACCTTGTGTCGCTAAACCATTTTTTAATCTCTCCTTTAGTCAGGCCTGTGATTTTCATAAGTCTGATGATTTCTGAATCGTGGGGAAACTGGTTTTTAAGGTAGCTGACTTTTAATTCGGCCAGTTGCTCTTTAGTCTTTTTGGCCCGAATGCCAAAGGAATCAGGGTTTGCTGTTGCGGTTTCGTGTTTGATGAGCGGAGAAGGCGGGATGGCTGCTGTGGCTGGCTTTGTCTCTGCATTCGGCTGAGCAGCAGGCGCCTGACTTTTTTGTACATTTGTTTGACTTGGAACCCCTGCCACGGTCAAGGCTATAGGTGCTGTTACCGGCAAGGTGTTCGCTCCAGCTACTTGTGTAAGGACCAGACCTGGCTGACCAACTATTTGGCATGTCTGTAAAATGGATGGTAAACCATTACTCCCCGTGGAAATGTGTGTAGGAATAACAGTTATGGTCTGAGGTACAGTGTGTACTGTTCCATTGAATTGTTTTCTTCTGGCCTCCTCTACCTCCTCGGGAGTCCAGCTGACACCATGTTTTAGGCGTTGGGCTGAAAACCAGATCTTGATCTGTTCCTCTGTGTATTTTGCTTGAGCGGAAAGAACAGTAATTTCTGACATTGTTGGGTAAGGGAATTTGTTGTAGGTGTTGAGCAAAAGGGGGTTGTTATCCAATGCAGCATTGTAGGTGGGAATGCTATTAACAGGGATTAAGACTTTGGGAATCAGACTGGAATTCTGCTGAGCTGATACAGCAGTTATCACCTGAGCTAACCCAGGGAGAACTGCCGTGGGGGTCACGAGTGTGCTGGCAGGATTCGGATGTATTCTGTTTACAATGGAAGTACTTGTATTAGATTCAGAAGCCGAAGAACTTGGGTTTTCCACAGTTTCTTCACGGTCTGGTTTGATTTCGTTCTCTTTGTCTTCGGGAACGTCCTCAGCTGAGTTGTGGTGAACTGTAATCCGTTTGTTCTCCACTTTATTTTTCATCATTTTCATGATCGGAGTTTTACTGATAGATATTCCTGAAGACGCAACTTCTGCAGGTTCAGCTTGCTCTGAATTCTCCTCTTTAACAAAACTACCATCAAAAGTCAGATCATTTATTGTCTGCTCAAAGATTGTCTGGTTATTTCGTTTCACCATAGTCAACTTAAAATTCTCTTCTCCTGGGTGATGTTTCAGATTATGCTCAGAAAGTGCATCATACCTTTTGGTAAGAAAATTGCATTCAACACAGACATAGGATGAATTTAGTACGACGTTGGGATGTTCTGAATCCACATGGAAAGTAAACATATTTAGATCTGGGGTTTGAAAAGTACAATATTTACATTCATAGCCACCTTCAACTTTTTTATTTTGCTGATTGTCAGAGTCCACAGATTCATGAATTTCATCACTTGAGACGCTCTCTGCTCTGGTGTTTTCTACAGGTGTCAGTACAGGAGGGCCTTCATCCAAGTCTGATATCAACTCGAGGTCCGGATCCTGTTCACTGGCAAGGACCATGCAGGGGGTTGTGGATTTTCGCCTGCTTGCCATTCTGATGTTATGAGGAAAATCTCAGCAGTGATTAAAAAGCATTGAGGCTTAAAATTGTTCAGTATTCTTCATTTGAAAACAATGGCTTTTGGTTCTTCAAGTCCATTTTTGTGTTCAACAAGTTTCATTAGCAGCTTTTTCATGGTGCAATCAAGTAAAGAGCTTATTCTTGGCAGATAAGATACTGTTGAACTGCTGAAATTTTTGAAGCCCAACTCCAAACACCTATATTAGAATAAAATTAAAAATGTTTTCAATGCATGATTTTGATCTTGTAAACAAACTGCAGTTATATTTCACTTACCTGAAGTTGTTGGATAGCTCAGTTATAAAGATCTAGAATAAGACCAGAACCAGGAAAAAAGTCCTCTAGGAGCAAAATACATGTCTCCAAGCCAACTCACTGAAGGTCACGTACTGTACTCACGGTCAGTCCCCAGGCCTGCTTACTTGGATTTTCAGCCGGCCCTATATTGACAGGGAAATGGGAGAAGGGTTGGCTTTGGCAAGCACACTATTATCATTGTGAAATGATAATGTGTTAATAAGGGAGGAAACTTAAAACTATAAAAGGAGTCACAGGTACTCAGAGACTATGGCCTCTTCCTCCTACTGGTCTGTTTTATCATTCCAGTAGCATAGCCACGTACGACAGGAGCAGCAAAGATGGATATGAATGATCGAAGTTTTAGAAACATTATTCTTAATCCTTTTTCATGGTGTTACCAGGATTTATAAAACATATCTGATCCTAAGAGTCTCCTGATTTAAAGTTTCCCCAGTACTGGAAGAATGAAGCCCAAACTCCTTGAGCCACAAGCAGTTCTCTTCATACCTGAACTCCGGTATGAAGAGAACTTCCTGCCATCTTTCTCCTGACTCTTATTTCTTATGCTTTGGGCACAGCAGACCCAGTTGTTGTTCCAGGGGCACACAATGAGGCTGTTCCCTGTGCCAGGAGCCTTGTTTGGGCATGCACTATGATATCTTTGTTTGCCCTATAGATCACGTCCTCCCTTTAACTTGGATCCGACCTCCTCCTCCTCAGTCCATCTTTTCGTCTAGTACTTACCGTATTGTGCCAGAGTAGTATTACATTTCTGTCCCACAGCCTATCCATACTCCTGGTCTCCTTACTATAGGTGAATCTCATTCTTCCAAGGACCTTTGTATCTTCAGTCTAATGCTCTTCTAGCTCACCTATCCTGGCTGACTTCTCATGCATTTCTGTATCCCCTCTGCATACAAAAAGCCTAGAATAAGGGACTCACTAAATATTTATTAACTTGAACTAGAATGAATAGGAAAACAGCCCTATGAAATTCAACATGCCCTGCCAAATTATGGAAAGAGCCCAAATGTCCATCAGCTGATGAATGGATAAAGAAGATGTGGTATATATATACAATGGAATATTACTTAGCCGTCAAAGAGAATGAAATCTTGCCATCTGCAGCAATGTGGATGGAGCTAGAGCTATTATGCTAAGCGAAATAAGTCAGTCAGAGAAAGACAAATACCTTATGATTTTACTCATATATGGAATTTAAGAAACAAAACAGAAGAACACAGGGGACGGGGTGGGGGAAGAGAGGGAAGCAAACCATAAGAACTCTTTTTTTTTTAATTTTTAAGATGTTATCTATTTATTTGACAGAGATCACAAGTAGGCAGAGAAAGAAGGGGTAAGCAGGCTCTGGAGCCCAATGCAGGGCTTGATCCCAGGACCCTGGGATTGTAACCTGAGCCAAAGGCAGAGGCTTTAACCCACTGAGCCACCCAGGTACCCCCCAAACATAAAAACTCTTAACAATACTGAAGGTTGATGGAAGGAGGTGTGGGGCACATGGGCTGGAATGGGTGATTGGGGTTTAAGGAGGGCACTTGGTGTGATGAGCACTGGGTGTTGTATTTAAGTGAAGAATCACTACATTCTACCCCTGAAACTGATATCACCATATACATTAACTATTTACATTAAAAAATAGAAATAAAGAAAAGAAAGTCAATAAGCCCCGAGAGCATCACAATAGAAAACCATAGCTGAAATTCACAAGAATGACTGTGACTTATCAAGAAAAAGTGAATTATGCTCATATACACACATTTTAATAATTTTGTACCCAAATACTTATGCTACACCAGTGAAAGGTATTGTGCTTCTGAAGTCTAAACCAAAGGAAAATGAATTAAATGAGTTAAGTGGTTTATTCTCTATCACAAATTAGAACTATTTTCATTTATTTGTATAATCCTTGTCCTAGCTGAACTGAGGAGAAAAAGTTTACTTCAAATACTATAAAGCAAAACCTGGTCTGTATGAGGAGATGTACTGAGTTTAGGAAAAGGAGAAACATTTTTAGGAAACAGAACTGTCCAAAGAGAGAGAGTGCCCTGCCTTTGAAAGGGGCAAGATTCTCCTTACTGGGATTATTTAAATATATACTATATATCCATTTGATGGATCCAAGCAATAGATGGGATGGCCTAAATGTCCCCCATTCCCCGATTTCCCATATTATAAAGTAAAACGCATCAGATTAGTAGTAAGAGTATCCTATTTTCAAAGAATCCCGGTTCTTGAAGGTGTCATTTTCACCCCCACCCCCGCCCGCCCTGGAAAAAGCCTTTGATTTCTAAGGGGATATGAAGAAATCACTTATATTTAAAACTATTTCTTAACTGAATATTTTACACTAAGCTAATGCCATCTCTCCCATTCAATGCAGTAGGATTTTAACTATTTCGTTCAAGGGCTAGTGCAGCGGTTTGATCATTTCTTTGTCATTAGAAACAGGGAATTCCTCAAATAGCTTGAAGTAAGGAAGAGTAACAAATGAGCAGCACCCACATTTTTGGCAGTGAAGGAGAACTGTTGAAAAGCAGGGGAGTAAGCTATTTTATAACTGTTATTCTCCTAGAATCTCTGATTATATTTAATTGGGAGTATACTATAGTTAGAAATCAAAGGTAGAAGGTTTTTCTTTTTTTTCCTGAAACTACTTTTCCTTAGTGATGGTTTTCAAAACTTTTTGTTGTAAGCAGCAGAGCCCCTTCTTCAAACAAAATTCTATGAGAAGCCTTGGGGCAAAACAGATAAAAGAACAGCTGTCTGGCTGGAGAAGGAGAGAGGCAAAACTACTTCCTGATCCCATCCCATGGATCCTACAAACCCTACTTCTACCTTTGAAGGGTTCTGAGATGTGTCTGAAAGCCTGTGCCTTAAAAACTACTTTCAAGACAACGTATCAGTGTCACCAAAAATCCTTCTCGGTTTATCACTACTGAGACATGAAATTTGAAAACTAACCTAAACTGAATTTAATGTGTCCTTCAGGTTGTTTCACTGTAAAAGGCAGGGCCTGGACAGCCAGGGGTAGAACAGAGTAGCCAGGACTATTAAGAGATACAGAAGAGAAACTTGAGGAGCTAAGATACCTTTATTATTTTGGCTCTCTAGGTCTTATGTTAAACTGCTTATTTTTCATTTTGTCTTGCTTAAAAATAGGAATTTGCTAAATTATTATTTTTATTTCTCTTCCTTATAGCTTACTAGCTCAGAAAGATCAATTCATAAGAACTTACGCAGATATAAACAAATTTTAAAAGCTTAAATATTTTTTACTAAAGTCATAAAAATTACAAAATATTCATAGGTTATTTTACAATCTAATGATGTATATGCACCATTGTGTGTTCTCCTTTGGAAGCACTGGTTTTGCAATATAAACTTAAAACAAGCTACTTAAATGAAACTTTTAAAAAATAAGTCTTCAATAATGCGAAAGACTCAAATCTGATTATCTTGGTATTAAATACAGCCTCAAGCTCAGGTGACTTCTACACTCAAATACACAAAAAACACTCTGTCCACTTTCCTCCTGGAACTGTTTACATTTACCTAACAAAACCAGAGTCACTGTACTGTCTAACATATTTCTAAAGGGAGATTGAGAGTTCCCAAAAGAACCTCAAGATTTGGACCAGTGGCTCAGTTCTACTATAATGTATACAGTTCAAAAACAGGCCAAAGTGCAAACAAAAGCACCTTCAGGGTCCTGATTATATAAAGTCATGATCTGGGGGGAAGCAGGGAACTCAGTACAAATACCCTGTTTTTCTGGCAGAAGAAACCCAGGCCCAGAGGAACACATTCACAGAGGCACTGTGATATAGGATCAAACCACAGTTTCTGGAGTCTCCTCTGTCACTCAGTGGTCCAGTGACTGTAAAAGTTACTCAGTATTGACCTCAATTTTCTCACCTATAAAACCAGCATTCTTCAATTCAACAAATTCACACAACTATTTGTTGACTGTCGACCATGGGCCAGGCACTGTGTTAGGCACTACTGTAAAGCGATGAGTGCAACAGATTGCCTTACGTCTGTCAGGTACTGGCAGTTGAACGAGAGAAACAGGCAGTAAATAATCACTTAAAATACTGTGATCAATGCAACAAGGGGAAGCATCAGGAACTCTACGAGCACACTGCAGGAGGTTTCTAGAAAGGAAGCAGAACCAGCTGCCCTGGAGAAAATAAGAAGGGTGCTATCCACCTGAGAGGCTGATCAAATAAAAATGCTTCACACACTGTGATACACAGGGGATGCCTAATTAGTGTTATTTTCTAGTCTCTGAAAAATTCTTTTGGGAGATGAAGAAATACCACTTATCTAGTATTATTGTCTCTCTCTCTGTATCTCAACTTAATCAGCTGACAAGGCACACAAACTGAATGAAAAAGCAGAAAGGGTAAAAAGAATAAGAATGTCTTTGGGGTAGGTCCAATTTATCTCCTTTTATCATTAAAGTGCAATGAGATAGGAAAATTGCCATACAGAAATCGCTATTAGCTGACAGGCATCTCATCCTCTACTTGAAGGTCAACTAAAAACAGAGCTCAAAATTTGGGGAACCTGGCACTACTTACCTGTAAAAAGGGGGTAGAGTTCAGTTGCACAACTGACTAGTTAACTAGCTAGGTGGTTTTGCAATTAAAACACAAAGTGAAGACCGCCAATAAGATAAAAAGTTATGGGGGCGCTTGAGTGGCTAGCCTGTTAAGCGTCTGCCTTTGGCTTGGGTCATGATCCCAGAGTCCTGGGATCAAGCCTCACATCAGGCTCCTTGCTCAGCAGGGAGCCTGTTTCTCCCCTGCCTGCTGCTCCCCCTGCTTGTGCTTGCTCTGTGTCTCTCTAGCTCACTCTATGTCAAATAAAGTCTTTAAAAAAAAAGATTAAAAAATTATGCTCTAAATGCATCCAGCACTGTAAATATAATTATATTTGAAAGCTATTTCAGTTAACTTTTCGGTAGAAAAATGGAAACAAAACAAAACAAAACAATCCAACCTGATCAACTAACTGTTATATGATCACTAAAAAATGGTAATCAAGAGTAATTAAAGAATATGGAAAAAAACAGCTTCTCGGCCTTTTGGCTAAGATCAAGTGTAGGAATATGAAAAAATATTTATTCATTTACTGTTAAATTTAAAAAATCAGAACAAAATCTACATATTAATTATAAAATAACTATGGGAAAATATGTAGGCATATGGAAAAAACTAGATGAGAATATAAAGAAATGAAATTTTCACATGATATTATGGGTGAAATTTTTATGAGTGCTATTTACAAATTTTCTTTAATATTATTACAATATTGCTTTATTATAAAATACAACAAACAAATAATTTCAAGGCCTTAAAATTGCAAATAGACTAGAATATTCTGATGGTCATTTGGAGCTGGAAACAATATTTACTTTCTATTTTTAAGGCAAAAACATGTGCTACATAAAGGTTTTTTTCAGGGGAAGCAGAAATCCCTGAGTATGTAAAACATTCAAGTGTATTCCACACATTTTTGAGAGCTGCTCCATGGTTTGAGAAGTCAAACTAGTTCTACAAACCCTCAAGAGTACTCAGAATCTGCAGTGTATGGATCTAGGTCAAGCCAATTTCCATAGTTCTCTCTGCATCTTGGCTCTTCTCCTGAGGGTAGGATACCCCTTAAACAATTCATGATTCTTAATTCATCAAAATAATTACAACAAGGTTTCCCTACAGTAAAGCATTTCATGAAAGCAAAATTCATTGTATCACAATATAAAAATTGGGGCCAATTCTAACAGCAGTTCTTAGGTGAAAGAATGTCTGCTTAGCTCTCTACTATATATCCCCAGTGCCCAACACATGGCCTATCAAGGCCTCATTAATACTTGCAGGAAAAAGAAAACTTTTAAAATTGTGTATTATAATATTTTACTTCATTAAACACTCATTTATAGAGGAGTTATAAAGAACAACTGTGTTTACTTTATAGTAGATTACTTCCAATGGTAAAATCCTTACTAATAAAATTACCTTAGCCATTAGAATATTAAAACATCTTTATTTATAGAACATTCTATTTATTAAAATATAGCAATGAATATGCAACAAATATTTACCAACATCTATAATTCTGTTGTAACAAATCAGCTTTATGTATGAGTAGTATATGTTTAAATTTGTGGACTATTTAAGAATGAAACAATGGAGATAAATTCATTCAAAGAATTAGTCCTGTGGTGAAATTTAGGAGAAAAATGTTCCTGTAAAAACAGCAAACACAAATCTCAACTTAGAATCATTATTTTTGTTCCCAGAGAAAACTATACTCTAATGGTGTTCTACATTTTTAAAGAGATTAAAAAATAAGTTCTCAGCGTAATACACTATAATACTACATTGTTTCAAATTCTATGCTTAGAGCTACAAAAAGTCTAAAATTTTGTATAGTTAAGCAGAGCCATAACTATACTGAATTTCTATGCCTCTGTTTCCTTGGCTGTCTCATACTTCAAATTAAATACTTAACAGACAACAATTTGCCTCGTTAGCCACAAAAGCACATTATATTGGTAAGACTTTATGTGAATAAAAACAACTTTCATACCGATTCTTAGTCAAATATGAACACATAAAATAACTATAATTTTTAAGGATTATGTTAGTTTTGAGACGGTACCAGCTAAAAACTGTTCTCAGGGTAGCTAAAACATAAACTGAGAATCCTTTGGCATATATATTCATACCTATACTGAGAATTCTTAGAACTCTGTATTCTATATAGTTTCACTTCTTATTCTCTGAGTCAGAGTTCTGTTTAACCTGAAAATACTTATTTTTATATGTTTGTATTCAAACTAAAAGTTAAAAATCCACCAAAATCACAGAATGCATGAAATAGTAATAGAAATAAAGAATAACAGGGTCAAATTAAAATAAAGAATATCCACCATGGTAAAGAAAAAAGTGTCTAAGAAGACGCTTTCTTTAATTTAAAAAAAAGGCCATTTTCAGGCCATTTTCAAAGCCAAAATGTAAAAATACTTAGAAACAATGGTTAAGTTCCTTAGAAAATTAAATGAGAAATGTGACAACCTAAATTTGTACCCACAGCAAATGTTTTTAAGAATTATGGTAGCCTAGAATCATTACCTAAGAGATATATCTCAAGAAAACTGACAAAATGACAAGACAATCAAAATTTGAGTATGAAGGTATACATAGACAGGAGTAAATGTGATAAAAAATGAAAGCATTGAAGAAACTGTGGCCAAAAATCATCTAATTTCAGAAGATCCTTTTGCTAATGCTAAACTAAGGCTTAAGGGTGTAGAAATTCTATCCTCTACCTGTTTTTTTCCACCTGAGACAGCCAACCTTAATACTGCTAAAGATTAAAAGAAGAATCCAAGTCGGACAGATTTCTCCTGATAAGCACTGACCCCAGATTTGAGGAGTGAAATATCTTTTTGAAGTGTCTCTACAACACTAACATCCTGTTTTTCTGCCTTCTGCTGGCATGTAAGTACGTATGTAAATACTGAGAGTGATACATAAAAAAGTACTATAAAGAAATCTCCTATCTTTATTATTAAAGTTTGTAGTATTACCCCAAAGTAATTTTTTTGCTGGAAATAGTTTTCCCCTCCTTTTCTCAAGGAGGTATGTTAAATCTTTCACAGACAGTCTTACACAAGAACACTATTCTTGATTACAAGTGAGATTATCATTAAGAGGCTGAAAAATCATTTATCTGTTAACTTCCCTATTTATAAAATAACTGTTACATGTTTCACTCAAGATATAATCATTCAATTACTAAAAAAATACTTGGAGAGATAATTATGTCAGCTTGTAAGGACTCTAACAATTTTTTAAAAAATGAAAGTTGAACCACCACATTAATAGCTATGGAATCCAGGGCTCCTTGGTAGCTCAGTCCATTAAGCGTCCAGCTGTTGGTTTCAGCTCAGGTCATGATCTCAGAGTGGTGGGATCAAGCCCCGGTTTGGGCTCCACACTCAGTGGGGAGTCTGCTTGAAGATTCTTTCCCTTTGCACGCACCCCCTGCCACTTGTGTGTGCACATGCATGAGAGAGAGTTCTTTCTCTCTCTCTCTCAAAAATACATAAATAAGCCTTTTTAAAAAAAATCTTTCCTAGTATGTTCTGGAATTATCTAAAATAACAATTGGACCAGGGACGCCTGGGTGGCTCAGTCGGTTAAGCGTCTGCCTTTGGCTCAGGTCATGATCTCAGTGTCCTGGGATCAATTCCCACATTGGGCTTCTTGCTCACCGGGAAGTCTGCTTTTCCCTCTGTCTGTTCTGCCTGCTCTGCCTGCTGCTCCCGATGCTTGTGCTCTCTCCCTCTCTCTCTGACAAACAGATAAATAAAAAGAAATAAAATAACAATTAGACTAAAGTGTAACTATTTCAACACTACAGCATGTGATCTAATGCTTCTTATAAAAGCCAATTTATGTCAGTTAACTAAAATATAAAATCATATGCTTAACCTAAAACAAAGTACTTAATCATCAATATCCTAATTTTTAGAATTATAATTAACTATTATTAGTAGACTATATATTGGAAATATATTTTCAGGAATTGTTCTTTTGAAGAATTTTTCTGGATACAGGTGAAAGAAAAAACAGTAAAATTTCTAGATCAGTTACCCCACAAAAGTTCTCTGCCTTCATGACCTTCATTTGTCTTATTTACCACTGTTATCACTCCACCAGTACAGTGCCTGACACACAGTGTATTTCAGCAAATATTAATTGAAAAATCAATTATTAATATACCCACAGATTTATCATGAATTGTGATGCTGCTTCCTTTGACATTAAAGCAGCCAATACTCCTATATCTTTAAAGTTTAAAAGTATACTTCTTAACAAAGCATCAAGACTAAGTGCTGCTTTTTTAAGGAAAGCTTTTAAGACATTAGCCAAATATAGTATCATGGGATCTAAAGTGAGCATATTCAGAATCTGAGTTTCACCATATCCTATGAAACACATACTTGCCATAGCTTCTTCAGCATTCTGTTCTTTGACATGGAGGGTGTCCCTTCAAATTAGGTGTTTAGCTCAGGCCATCATTACCAACAGGTCTGAAGTACCTATCTGCCATATCCTACAAAAAAAAAAAAAAAAATCATTTGAATATCCTGGATATAATTCAGTCTTAGGACTTTAAAGTTTATACCTTGGCTTTTTAAAAGTAAAGTAATTTTTAAAAGTAAAGTAATTTCCTCATAAAATTGTAAAAGAATCATTTAAATGTCAGACTCAATATTAATAAAAAACACAAAATTTAAAAGACTCTCAAAAATTCTATTTATATTATATAAAACAATCAAATCCTATTTTCACTATTGTATTATTTTCAATAAAAATTATCAAAATGTGAATATATGCAGGCTGTAGTATAAATGCTGAGATAAAGAAATTGGGAATTGTGAATATTAAGTACACAAAAGTTATGAAAGACAACTTAGTTAAACTAAGAGGTGGGGGGAGATGTATATTCCATATATTTATACATAAACTCATTGATATCTGTATCCTAGTTTACAATGCATTAATTGGAATGGAGTGGATTATTAATGCTGGCAATAAGCCAATACAACTTAAATAAACTGGTGGTACTCTACCCCAAAACATGTAGTATCTAATAGAATGACCTGTGTTTATTTCATTTTTGCAAGAAAGCTACTACCAAATGGCATTTCAATTGGTGTGTTGAGAAGCAAGAGATTATACAAACAAACGAAAATCATTCTCCAAAAATTGAGATACATGTCCAAAAATGTGGCATATTATTCAGAGTACTTAAACCAATCAGGAAAATTTAATGAAAACTATGATTGCTTCTCTTAGTAAATAACAGTAAATAGTGCTTTTGAAGGGTTGAAGCATTTTAGCTGTTGTTCTTTAAGCACTGAAACTGTAAACCAAATGAATAAATATTAAGGAAGATGATTTCTTCCAAATACCTTATCCTGTGATTCTGCCTGTTATTATACACACGTTCATGAAGAGGCTCTTAAGAAATAATGTAAATACCCCAAGTCTTTAGTAAAATACTTCTACGTTAAGTTAAAGCTTGGGCTGAATGGCTACAGTATTTTCATGAAAAGGAAAAGAGCATTTTCCCAGTAGGCTCAGTGGAGCATCCTGTGATCTGCAGCCTGGGCTCCTACAGTTTCATTTCCTGGTATCTCCTTGTTTGGAAACTCCTTTGCTATCCATCTACAGGATGTGGACTAGAAGAGAAGATAAGAAACAGCTGCCAAGGAGGGGAAGTTATTTTCCAAAATGAATTATTAATACTATAGGAAATTGGTAACCTATTTGAATCCATTCTTGAATCACACAGTAATTGCAAGATGTTTTACCGAACGAGAGTCTCTTGAGAAGAGCGGCTGAGACAAGTAAGGGCACAAGGCAACTAGAGGAGCAACAAATGAGCTCCTTGATACTTCTGGATGGAAAGCATACTTGCCTGATGTTATTTCAGCTCCTGATACTGGCATTATTTTAAAATACTTCTCTCTAACTGAAAGTATTTTTGTTTAATTTTAAGATTAGAATGAACTTCAAAAATTAAAGAACTCATCTCAGCTATATACATTCCATAATAAAACAGATGAGTTGTTTTGGCAGAAGATGGACTGTAAATAAAGATGAAGAGCTTGGGCTCTGGAACCAGACTGCATGGATTCAGATCTCAGATCTGTCACTTACTAGCTCTGTGGCCTTTGACAAGTGACTTGCCCTGTCTATGACATCATCCCTTCATCTAAAATGGGGGCCTACTATGATGTGTTTAAACTAACTCATGTAAAGTGTCTGGAATATTTTCTGGCACTAGTAACCCCATAGTTAGATTTCCCTGACTTTTATTTAAGGCATTTAAGTTATACAATGAAGGAAGTCTTCACATAAACTTTGTACAAAATATTTTAAAGCTCTGGGCAGCAATCAATCAATTTTATTTTCCATTTCATACCTTTGAATATATTAAGAAACACTAGAATAAGTTGGCTTTAACAGGTAGACATTAATCAATCATAATTTATATCCCCCACCCCAATATACACACACTTCCTCTGACCTTAACTTCAAGGAGAATCATTAATGTACGACACATTTGAAAAGGTGTTTCATAGTACTAACGAAGTTCTGACATAAATCATCTTCTTGTAGTCATGAAGAGAAATTGTTCTCTTCTCACCATGCCCTCATTTTCAAATACAGTCCGTGTCCAGCAAAGTTTTCTTTCTTTTTTTCTTTTTTTAAAGATTTTATTCATTTATTTGACAGAGAGCGACAGTGAGAGAGGGAACACAAGCAGGGAGATTGGGAGAGGGAGAAGCAGGCTCCCCGCTGAACAGGGAGCCTGATGTGGTGCTCACTTCTTGAGCCACAGGCAGACCCTGAGCCAAAGGCAGACACTTAACTGACTGAACCACCCAGGCGCCCCTGCCCAGCAAAGTTTTAAACAAGCTTCTTTTTGACAATATTTGAAGGTAAAAAGGAATAGACTTAGCATAGAAGAAAAACACAGTTATGAATGAAGTGCTTAGAAATATCAAAATCTGGGGCGCCTGGATGGCTCAGTGGGTTAAGCCTCTGTCTTTGGCTCGGATCATGATCTCGGGGTCCTGGGAACGAACCCCACATAGGGCTCTCTGCTCAGTGGGGAGACTCGTTCCCCCACCCCTCTCTCTGCCTGCCTCTCTGCCTACTTGTGATCTCTCTCAGTCAAATAAATAAATAAAATCTTAAAAAAAATCAAAATCTTTCTATCTCTTTTCATTCCTCATAATAACCAAAAAAAAGAGAAAGAAAGACCTTCAGGAAGGGGGAAAAAAGAGTCAGAAATTCTATGGGAAATATGAAATCACTAAAATTTAACAAAAACAAAATTCTTTTATTTAAAATAATATGCATATATAAACTAATTTTTGATTTTTCCAAATAGGCTTTGAGAATACTATTTTTTAAAAATCTAAATCTAAAAACTGAAAACAAAATCCTGCATAAAAATTTTGATACATTGGGTGCCTGGGTGGCTCAATTGGTTGAGCGAGACAGACTCTTGGTCTGGGCTCAGGTCTTGATCTCAGGGTTGTGACTTTAAGTCCTGTGTTGGGCTCCACACTTAAGAAAGCCTACTTTAAAAAAATAAAAAATAAAAAAATAAAAAATGTTGATTGTCTTGAATAAATGTCATTCTTAACCTGCTCATAAAACTCCTTTTCCGAAGTATATCATCATATTTTTATTTAGATCAAAGGTATAAAAGACCATCTTACTACCTCTTGAGTACATCATAGAATAGTGATTGTATAAACTGCAAAGATTAAGTGTCCTTTAAGGTCAAAACCTGGTAACTATAGAAACATTTACATAAATACCGTAAAAATTAACTCTATGGAATACAGATTTTCAACATGTAAACTCAAATGTATATCCTGATTAGTAATCTAAATCAGCAGCTTTAGCCATTCAAATTTGGTTACTCACAACCACAAATATATCAGAGCAATAAGGATATAATAATATAAGATCAGTAATATTATGGAAACATTGGCTATTATTGAAAAGATAGCATCACAGTCTATCCCCCCTTCAATTAAATGTAATTTAAATTACTTTTGAGATTACATAGGATGATTTAGAAGGATTTTAAGTTAGAAGAAATTTAGAAGTAAAAGTGAATGTGTTACACCGGCTACAGTACAATAGATATTTCCCAACAGCTCCCTAAATTAACGAATATGATATTAGATTAAAACGTAGGTTAGGCACTGGAGTTTTAACACTGCTAATATTTAAATAAGTAGAGGTCTTGAGCCCAAATCCACATGATGCAATGTACATAAAAAGGTTATTTCCTCAGCTACATTTATAATCATTTTAGTAATTTTAATAGTATTTCCATTTAAATATAAAGCCATGATTTACAGCAAATTAAGTCCCAAATAACCCGTTTCTGTGCCCAATTAACATTATAAGAAAGAAAATATAAATGCCTGATAACATCACCTTTCAGTCTTAATGTAAAATATAATACAAAAGGGAGAGAATCTCCAATATGAACCACCTCACCTATGCTATTAAGTTCACTAATAAAATAACTGTAAAACTTTATTCACATTTAATGAAAAAAAAACTCACAAATATCACCAGAGATGAATAATTGCTACATCATTCACGAACTGTCCTCCCAATCCAGTGAAATAATAAGCTCGCTATAAGCGAAAGACATCTACTCTTAATGAGTACAAGCATAGCACAAGCGCATTTATGTTTTCAGCCTTAGCATATTTTCACACCATCTGGCATCAGTGCCACTCTGGTTGATCCAGCCTGATCTGTTCAGAGTTGAATACAGAACTGGAGCTACATGCACTTTGGGGAAACGTAAGAATAGCTCATATGTATAATAATACTCCAAATGCACGGCCTTCAACTAGTTTACACTTGAAATGTGTCTGAGAAGACATTTCCATGAAAGACAGGAGAGCTCTTTTAAAAATACTAGGATGGTTCAAGAAATCTGTATGAATCATAGCTGTCATCAGGTACCCAAGGCTTACTTTTTTTTTTTCTCATTTTAATCCTGATCATTAAATGAAGCATTTGAAGAGGTACTTCTACAAAAAGATTCACTAAGGGAAATGCTATCATTTCTATATTGAAACAACCCAAGACTTTACATTTTATTTTGCATAAAGATTAGTCAGCTTTGCCCTAAAATGCTTAGAGTAAGGAGAGACGGATTAAGAGGAAAAAATATTCATGAGGGCCCTTTTACATCTTGTTAGTATTACTGGCTTTGGCAGCACCCACATTTCTTTTGCTTGAAATAAGGAGTCAGAATTGTTACTTAAGAAATTCTTAAAAATCTATATCCCTGTTAAAACCAATTCCCGTTCATCCTCCCTGATGGAATAAAAACAAACGACTTTTTTGGGGATAATTTTTCCGAAACGAAGATAATTCGTGCAACACCATAAAGCACAAGTTAAAGCTTCCAGACAAAGACTGAGATACAATGACCAATACCAATGACTCTAAAGGTGCGTTTGGGTAGGGGGGCACACACATGCACTGCAAACCCACAAACAGGCAGTCTTCTGGAGGGAAAGCTGCTGCTTCCTCCCTGGGAACCCTGTATCTCCCAGTCCTGTCATTCCCCCTTTTCTGTTATCCTCTTAACCTCCAAGGCAAAGGCTTTTTCAAGTTACGTGGAATCCCAACCTAGTCCCATCACAAACTATCAGCTTTTTCTTTTTTCTTTTCTTTCTTTTTTTTCTTCTTTTTTTCATTTCCCCTCCAGAAAGATTAGCTCCCTCTCATGCTTTTCCTCAGCTCTGGGGAGCGATGACAGTAGAGCGCTGTGGAATTCCCACTCTGCCCCCTCTCTCCCCTGGATTCCTTCTCGATCCCCCTCTTTCTCCGCTTCCTACTTCCCCCGCCCCAGTCTCCCTCGCTGAAGCCCGGCCAGAGCTCGCTGCTCCGTTAACCTAAACTAAGGATACCAAGCGGAACCTTTCCTTTCTCTGGGGTTTGGCTCTTTCCTTACTGTTACCTACAGAGGGGAGAGGTGGAGGCAGATGCACAAAACAAAGAATTTCAAGTCCCTTTACCTAGAACTTCGGTGTAAATCCACAGGGAAAGGGCATCCGCCAGGGCGCTTCTTCGCTGCCGGGAGAGCCGGCTCCCTGGGCCGTCACACCTCCTTCCCAGCCCTCCATTCCCCGCCACGAGTAGGACAGTGCTCCCGTTAGGCCCCACGGCTCGGAGGAGTCCCCGGTCGGCCTCCCTTGTCTCCCTTCTGGAAGGGACGGACAACGTTTCCATTCTCCTTAATTAACTTCTAAGTCCCAGTCTTCCTCAAAACGCAATACAGTTCTTAAGGACTCAATTCGGAGTCTTGCCCCAAAGTGGAGGAACGGCCTGGCCCCGAAATGGGTGCTTAGCCTTCTCTGCAGTGGGGGTCAGCCCCCCCCCCCCGGAAGGTTTCCCGGGGCTCCGACCCCAATGCCAATGCGTTCAGCTCTAGCAGGAGGATGTCTCCTTCCCGTCCGGGAGGCAGTCCCCACGAGGCCACGCGCCCCCTCAGGGCAGGCCTTCCGACCTCCTCCAGGACCCTCAGCAGCGCTGGGCTCCTCCGTCCCTGCGGCGCCCCCGCCCCAGCCCCCGGAGGCCCCGTCTTCACTCCCCTCAACAGTCCCAAGTTACTCAGTGCTCTTCCTAAGGACTGGGGCTGAGATTTTCCCCTCACGGAGTCCACCCCCAGCTCTTTCCACCGCCGCAGACACCCCGAAAGCGCGAAGGAGCCTCAGGGGCCCTCCCTCGGTGGCAACTCCCCGGTGCAGGCAGGCCGGGTCCCTCCCCTCGGACGCCCCGCGCCGTGGCCGCCTCGCCACCCCGCCGCCGCCGGCGCGCTGAGTCCCCGGGGTCTCTGCCCCGGGGCCGCCCTCCTTTGGCCGGCCCGCGAGCCACTAGCCTGGCCCGGCCGCCGCGCCGCTCGCGGGCTCAGCGCTGCCGGTTCCCCCCCGCAGTCCCCGGGCGTCCCGGCCCACTCGTCCCGGAGCCGGCTCGCGCCGCTACCTGCAGGGGCCGCCGCGCCTCTCAGCGCCCCGCCGCCGCCATCTTGCATTTCAAACCGGCTGCACTTTTCAGGGAGTCAACTCTGACCTGTGAACCCTACACCCGGAACCGCTCGGCGGGCCGGCACACGGCCCCGGCAGCTCGGCGAGGCCCGCGGAGCGTGGAGGGTCGGGGGTGGGGGTGCGAGGCGAGGCGCGCTCCCCAGCGGCCGACCGGGAACGGGGAGGGAGGGAAGGAGCCGGCCGAGGCGGGGCCCTCCCGCGCGCGCGCCGTCCGCGCGCCCCCACCCCGCTCCGCGCCAGGCTCTCCACTCCCGGACCCCGCTGCTCCCTTGGGGTTCGACCCGGGCCTCTACCGCTGGATTGGCCCGCTACGAGGTGGGAGCCGCCCCGCCCCTCTGTCAACAGAAGCCCCGCCTCGGCCCGCGATAGCCCCGCCCTCTGTCAGCAGAAGCCCCGCCTTCCCCAGGTCTGGAAGCGGCCCCGCCCGTTGCCGGAGGTAGCTCCGAGAGCAGGCTCTTCAATACTCAGATCAGTCCCCGCCTTCTGTCATTTGTGGCCCTGCCCTCTGGGCGCTCCGCCTTGCTAATGTCACCACGGGATCGCAAGAAACGCCCCTTGTCATCCTAAGCCCCATCTCTTGGTGGCAGTCCACCCGAGCCCCGCCCCTTCCTCCGAATCCCCGCCCACTGTCAAAAAAAGCCCCGCCTCTCCGAGACCTGTCTGGATTCCAGCCCGAAGCCCCACCTTCTGTCAACCGCTGCCCCGCCTCTTCTCGCCTTCGGGTCTTTACTCCAACCCAAACCGTAGCTCCACCCGCTAACCCCGAAAGTTCAGTTCAGCTTCACTAAGAGCTGCCGTTGAAGATGGAGCCACCCTTTGCTCCCCGAAAGCCCTCCTTTGCCCCTCGCGAGCCACTCTGCTCAAGGGCTTTCTTTTCAAGCCATGGTCTTCAAATTTGGACAGTTTCCATGGGAACTAGTCCCGCAGAGGGGGCCCGCCAAGGACCCAGGCTTTGGGGAAAACAGAACGGCGTCACCGCCCCTCCTCACCCTCCCCTCACTTTCAAAATTATGAAACTTGCAAATCAAAGCGCAGAGAAACGTCTCACCCTCCAAGCTACTCTGCACAGATTCATGGGCCTGGACGCTGGACCCTCTGTGCTTTGACAGCAATGCTCCCCTGAGCCACGTTAATCCTAAAACGTGCAGTTGCTTAAAGTGAAAGCCTGATTGTTGAAATTCATGTACACCAGCTTCTCTATTTTTATGTTTCACTTTAGAATCCTAGAACTTGGGGAAGCAGAAGCAAGTCAAGCTTAACGATCCTATAAAGAGAGGTACTCAACCCTACTATACTAAACATCCCTTATTTACAACACAAATGTACCACCACCACTTTAGTCTCCTGGAATTAAATTCATAGATAGTGTAAACTACGCAAATAAGTTCAATAAACCAGTGTAATGTTATAAAGGCGGAAAAAGGGAAAGTCGTTTATTCTAAAATACTAATATCAATAAGAATAATAAAATACGTTTTTCACTATGTAAATACTCTGGCCCCAATGTGAGAACTACAGAACAAAAACTGCCCCTACCAAATTTCAGGACGCCCCCTAGGGGGCAGTACTGTGCCCACTGAGACACTGCTTAGGACTTTCTCTGAGGAAATGCTTCAGATACAGAAATTGATTCTTTTGTTCATGCACTTAACAGCCAGGTTTTTGAGCACCACCATTCGCCAGGCACTTTGGGAAATGCAAAGCTGATTCAGGCAATATTTCTGTCTTCAAGGAGGCTACAGTCGAGTAACCAAGTGAAAAACATGAGCATAAAAACATCAATCAAGGTGAGAGGGGAGAAGAGATCATGATGGAATCCAAAAAGAAATCCCTTTTAAGGGTATGGACTGATGAATGTAAATCTCACTCTCTCTCTGCCTTTTCCCTCTCCTTCCCTTCCTTTTCCCCCTTCTTTTCCTCCTCCTCTTCATCTTCTTTAGCACCAGTTAACAGAGTCACCTCCTTCTCACTATAAGCTGTCTGCCTGGTTCACTGCCCAGTGCCAGCAGCCCAGAGTCCTCCCAGTTTAGGGCCATGCCCACAGGGCAATTCTGTCCAGGAAAACAACTTCAATAGCACAGTGCTTAGAACAGTGTCCTTGCCTGAATTGCTGCCAGTTATTTGGTATCCTTGTACAAAGCAAGACTGTTATCACCCTTAAAAAAAAAAAAAAAAAAAAAGCTGCTTGCAGACCCAAGCAATATGAATATATGTTTAGCATAGCAGATTGTGCTAGCCCACATAAATCTGTTTAGAGATCATGCTCACAGAGTAACTTGTTTTTATTAAAATAAACTCATTTGTAAAAATTGTAAATATGACTGATTTCAACAGCTGTGTGGCTCCAGAAGTAAGTTTTGCGCCATGGATTGGCACAATTAGAAGAGTCTAGATTTTTTATGCATATGTTTTGCAGTTTGTCATACACAGTCTGGTATGGCAAAACTTCAGTGCTGCTAGAGATGAAAAGTTGTCCAGCAGGTTTTTAAAAAGCACAGCACTTTTGCTATTCAGAGCTTCTTCCGTATTTGGAACAGTGAAAAAAAATATTTGTAGGAAATGAAGAGCTTTGAATCAAAAGTTCTAAGCTCTGGTGTCCTCTGAAGAGGAATAGGCTTCCAACAGGCCTTTTTTGTAGTAGTTCCTTCTGTTGTTATTTTTCCTTTTTCTACTTTTGGTGACAAAGTCTAAAAAACATGATACTGTGAAAACAGATCAGCCAAGAAGACGTCAAACGAAGACACTTTACACTTTTAATTAAAGGTAGGTGAACTCAAGAATTTAGCCGGAGTGAAATACGCCCACAGTTCTCTCCGATGGCTAGTTCCAAAGGTAAACAAAAACGTTCTGGCTGAAACTGGTTCAGACTGAACAAACTTTCAAAGTCAGTTTAGGGTCAAGTCATTTCCTATTCCTCTGAATGCATGCTTTGTGAAAATAGGAATGTTGTTGATAATAACAACAGTAAAAACAAGGTAATATTCTTAGTAATGCTCTCCCCAGTCCCTTCCTCCCCTGTTTCTACATTTAACATAAGATTATACATACAGGACTATGGAACTACAGATGCAAAACAAGAAAAACAGGAAAAACTGATTTCCCAGTATTTATTCAAGGAGTAACATGTTGATACACTTTTTTTTAAAAAAAATCATGACATCATCTGGGTTGGTTCAATCCTTGCTATGTATTTTATTTTCACCAAAAAGTTAGTGGTTAGGTCAGCACTATCTCTGAAAAAAAAATGGTGCCAATATTATCTTTTTTGACCTAAAATTTTAGGACATAAGTAACCCTAGAGGAACACCCAACTAAAAAGCAACTAAAGTGAGAAGATGAAACCTTTCACTGTATTTCAAGGTCTTAGCAGAGGAGTCTAGGGCAGCGACTCTTAGACGTTAGTGTGCGAGAATATTACTGGGAACTTCATTTAAGATGTAGATTCTCAGACTCTGCTCCTGGAAGAGTCTAATTCAGTAGGTCTGGGACGAGGCCATGAATGTGCCAGGCAGCTGGTGACGCTCAGGTAAGGGACGTGTAGGCTTCACTTTGAGAAATCGTGATCTAGAAAAATGCTTATAATTGAGGAAAAGTTATTGCATTCTTGTAGAACTAAGGGTTACAAGCCATCAAAGGTCATTATCTCTGAGACATGCATTCCTACACCTGTCAGGTGGTTGGACATCAACACTGAAAGCAGAATCCTACTTCAGTCTTCATGAACTTTTAGACCCATTGCAGACGTCCATCTTCCAGGAAAACCCTCGCGGCACACTAAACCCTGGGCCTTTTAGATATACTATCTCATTTTACCTCCTGGTGTCTCTGCAAAGTAGTTGCTATTGCTTGAAGGTAACATAATGAGAATGCCAAGGCGTGGAGAAGTTAAGCTGCTGGTCAGTTGCCCAGTTACCTACAAGGTAAGGGGTTTTGAACCCATCGTGACCAATCCTACAATCTAATGAAGATGCTACATGTACTCCTTGTTAGAAGGGGAGGAAGGTATTGCCTTAGCCCGGCTACAGTGTGCACAGGATTTAAGAGCATTCCTGGGTGTTGAAGTCAGACAGTGTTCCATTCAAGTCCCAGATCTTTTGCATCAGCAGCTGTCGCTTCATCCCAAACCTATAAAACCTTAGTGGCTTGAAAGCTCAAGCAGTTAATTTAGCTCATAAGTCTGTGGGTCACCTGGGTGGTTCTGCTGATCTGGGCCAGGTTTGGTTGATCTTGGCTGGACTCACTCATGCACCGTGGTGAGCAGATGGGTCGTCCGGAGGCTGCCTGGTCCAGGATAGATTCGTTCGTGTAGCTGGCAGTTGGCTGATGGTCAGTGGCTCATCTAGGTGCTGACTCATGTAGAATGGCCTCGGTCATGGGCCACCTATTTCTCATCTTCCAGGAGAATGTAGCCTGGACTCCTTTGCATGCACAGCTTTCGAAGCCAATTGAGAAGCGGTGTATAAGACTTCTTATGGCTAGCCTCAGAATGGACACACGGTCATTCCTGCCACATTCTACTAGTCATAGCAAGTCGCAGGACTTGCCCAGATGCCACCTCTCTTATTATTATTTTTTAATTTTTACTAATTTATTTGATAGAGAGAGATCACAAGTAGGCAGAGAGGCAGGCAGAGAGAGTGGGGGAAGCAAGCTCCCTGCTGAGCAGAGAGCCCGATGCGGGACTCAATCCCAGGACCCGAAATCATGACCTGAGCCAAAGGCAGAGGCTTAACCCACTGAGCCACCCAGGTGCCCCAGATGCCGCCTCTTGATGGGAGCATCTGCAAAGTCACACTTCAAAGGAGGAGGTTACAGGAAGGGTAAACGATTGTGACCACTTTTTGTAATC
This sequence comes from Meles meles, assembly GCF_922984935.1. Classification (NCBI taxonomy): domain Eukaryota; kingdom Metazoa; phylum Chordata; class Mammalia; order Carnivora; family Mustelidae; genus Meles; species Meles meles. Next base: position 17,206,668 of record NC_060066.1, on the reverse strand, counting down.
GACTTTCCACAATCAACTACATGACTCAAGGCAGGTTTCTTAACTTCTACTTCCACTCATCTTCAAAATGGAGATAATATTACAATTGTTACTTTAATTTTTCAGAAAATATTGGCCAAGATAATGCTGATGCTGCCCTCTAGGGTCTTCCTAGCCTGAAAGTCTTATGAATGTGCATGGCAGAGAGAGAGAGAGTAGGCGGATTTTTTTGGTGACCTCTTAGGGCAAGATCTTGGCCCTGATTTTCTCTGTTGATTTCATGCTGTTCCACTTAGTACTCATCGGGCTGTGGTACAGAAACGCATTCAAGATAGCTCAAGAAAAGAAGCCAAAGCTACTGTTTGCTCCTGCATGTTCACGCCATCCTCTCCTCCCTTGACTCTCCTTTTAAGACTCCTCTAGAACATGCCCCAGCCAAGTGGCCTGAGCCCTGGAGTCTAATATGTCTGTTCAGCTTTGTTCATTAGAGCTAAATGGCCTGGTTCTCAGTGTCCCAATTCCAAAATCTACAGAGAGAATCTGCTTGGTCCAGCACATCTCTTCTTAAAAGGTCAGTTCAGTCTAATCCACCATGGCGGGAGGGGTGGGCAGTCTTGGGGTGGGGGAAGGGGCAGTTTTATGTGGGCAACAGAGACTGGGAGCAAAAGCAGTTCCTTTAGGAGATGGCTCTGAACCAGCAGACACAATGATTCACATTTCCTGGAGCCAGGCAGCCTTCTCTAATATTTTAAATTACCTTCCCATCAAACAGTTGAAGTACACAAGTTCAAGGACTCTATAAAAATCCATCTCCTGGGGCACCTGGGTGGCTCAGTGGGTTAAGCCTCTGCCTTTGGCTCAGGTCATGATTCCAGAGTCCTGGGATCGAGCCCCACATCGGGCTCTCTGGTCAGTGGGGAGCCTGCTTCCCCCTCTCTCTCTCTGCCTGCCTCTCTGCTTGCTTGTGATCTCTGTCTGTCAAATAAATAAAGAAAAATCTTAAAAAAAAATCCATCTCCTTTCTGAACATCTCTAAATGAAGGGGACGTAGGTGGCTGGGATCTGTTCTAGGTTTCTCTCTTTGACTTGCGGATGGCTGTCTACTCCCCAGGTCTTCGCGTCATCTTTTCTCTGTACTTTTCTGTGTTCACATTCCTCTCTTATAAGGACAACTATCATACAGGATGAGGGGTCGACCCTAATGCCCTCATTTTACCTAATTCCCTCTGCACAGACCCTATCTCCAAAGCCAGTCACATTCTGACTAGGTTAGAACTTCCAACACATGAGTTCTGAGGAAGACACAGTATTTCAGCCCATTTTAGCCTGTTCTTTCCATTGCAACATCACTGCGCTTATCTCCAGTTCTGCTTATCGGAATGCCCTTCGGTTCCTGAGAGCATCCAGTAACTACTGACTGACTCTTTTCATCTGTCCTTTATAAATATGCCTTCTTTAAAACTCCAGCTCTGTGAAAAAGCGGCCATACAGTGTACTTTTTGAAGGCATTTTTGAAAAAATTGTTATCAAACAGCATTTTGCTTATACAGTGCCTAAGAAAATGGTTCTCAACCCGGCATAGACAGTAGAATCATCCGGTGCTTTTAAAAAACAGCCCCCTTCAACCATTCCTACCTCTAAAGATCTGGTTATTTGGTTTAGGTTGGGATATAAGCACTGATTTTTTTTTTTTTTTTTAAAGCTGACCAAATGATTCTAAAGTAAAGTGAGTGTTGAGAACCAGTGACTTCAGATCAAACATAGGGGAGGAAAACAACTCTTATAAAAGCACCTCAACCTGCCAGGCCCTGAGCTAAAGTGCTTTGCTATGTAGTTTAATTTTCAAAACAACCCTATAAATATTAGTACTACGTCCTCCATTTTCCTAGACAAGAAAACTGAGGCTCGAGAAGGTTACCTTACTCAATTCCCATGAGCTGTAGAAGCAGAGGGTTTAAATACTGGGTCGTAGAAGCCTGGCTAGAGCAGGAGGTTGGTCAGGCCTTTTCCATTGCAGAGACCGTCAGCACAAAAAAACACAATAATTTTGGCCACTTAAAAAAACACACACGCAGATCTGGGGGTGCTGGATGGCTCAGTCAGCATCTGCCTTCAGCCCAGGTCATGATCTCAGGGTCCTGGAATCAAGCCCCGCATTGCGGGGGGGGGGGGGGGTCCCCTGCTCAGCGGGGAGTCTGCTTCTCCCTCTCCCTCTGCCCTTCCCCCCACTTGTGCACGCTCTATTTCTCTCTCTCAAATAAATAAAAAATTTTAAAAAAAACCAGATCTGTCTTACTTTCACACTGATTTTTCCATGGCAAGACTCAACCACCATCAAAGGATTATATTCTATTTGTCAGAACAGATGAGGCTATGCTGCTGTAACAAATGCATGTAAATCTTGGTTTAACATATCGTGATTTATTTCTCATTCATCAAGTTTCCTTATAGCTCTCAGTACCTCTCTGGGTCACTTCCTACCAAATGGTTACTCACTCGGGGTTCTAGGCTGCTCCCTCTTTCTGGCTATACCTTTTGGAATACTTGTCTTCTAGGTTGCTCAGGCAGGAGGTGGGAGAGTGTGGGTAGGAGATTTCTACGAGCTATCAAATATTTCGGTTTACAAGTGACACAATGCCCTTCTGCATAGAGCTCTTTGATCAGCCCTGATCACAGGAAATGTGAGGGAGCATGAGGACATTTTGGTGAGCAGCAAATGTCTCTGTGATGTTACCTTAACAAAAGGCATCTTTTTTTGGAGAACATGTTCAAGAAGATTGAAACCCATGTTTGACTCCACAGGCCATCCTTCTCCATTCCACAGTGCAACCTACAATCCATTCTTCTGTAAAGGCAAGCCTAAATTCTTAACTGAGGTATGAGGCACTTAAGGTGTGTTAACATGTAATTTTACCATATTATACATTTCTTAGGGGGCAGAGATCATATCTCATTTTTCTCTCTTCTGATGCACACAGTAGGTCCTCAATAGTATGTATGTACACATAGACATAAATTCAGCAAATGTTAATTGGGCAAGACAGACATAGTCTCTGCCTTCATGACTACAATTAAAATATCCTAATAATAACATACTGGTTTTATGTCTTGTCATTAGTAGTATGCTTTATACCATTATCTCATTTTAATTATGAATGTCATAAATTAAAAATATAGACCAATTAGCTTGGGCTTCTCATTAATTTCTCAGCTGTTTTGTTAGATATTTTATTACCTACCTACTTACACACTTCTTTCCTTCCTGTTTCATAGCTGGATGAGAGATGTATGTCGTTTACAGCCAACAAGGTGATATAATGCTATGCTTATGTTATGCATGTTATATACCTCTTTTCTGATCATGCAGAGATATGTAGGCTCTTAATAACTTTTCTGAGATATACTTGCCCAAAGACAGTTGAGGGACAATACAAAAATATAAGAAATACATAATTTTTCAGTTTAGATACACGAGGATTTTTTATTTTTGCCTGCCTTTAGATAGCTCACATTTCATAGTTAAGAATTATAGCTTAGGGGTGCCTAGGTGGTTGGTTCAGTGGGTTAAAGCCTCTGCCTTCGGCTCAGGTCATGATCTCAGGGTCCTGGGATCGAGCCCCGCATCGGGCTCTCTGCTCAGTAGGGAGCCTGCTTCCTCCTCTCTCTCTGCCTGCCTCTCTGCCTACTTGTGATCTCTGTCTGTCAAATAAATAAGTAAAATCTTAAAAAAAAAAAGAATTATAGCTTAAAAGCAACTTTAAAATTTTTATATTTTCATTACCAAAGGAATATAATCACTTTCAGAAATTTAAAAAACAAAAACAGCGGTAAGAACCCATCTACAGTTCCCCTAACCACTATTAGCATTTTGGTGTATTTCCAGATTAGCTATTTTTAGATGAAAGAAAATACCTTATCTTTGTTTTTTCTCCTGCAAGTTTATTTCATGTAAGAAATTAGAAAACTGTCATTTTGGATAGACATTTTCATTTAGCTAGTATTTTAGTGATTATTATTTCATGCAACAGCTGTGAGGTGAAGGTTCAGAAGAAACCAGGCAATTCATTTGAGTGATGATGGTAAATTACATTTTCTCCCTAGTGGGGTGCGGAAGGAGACTTAGGAAAAATTTGCGGAAGACACAGAAGAGAGACATATGCTGTGGTCCTAAATATAAAACATGTAAATTGAATGAAAAAAATAATTACAGAACATAAGATTGGGGTAACTTATTTTTCTTCCTAAATAATTAAGGCAAAAGCTTGTGTCTTTTTTTAAGACCCTGATTTTCCTCAATGTTCACCACGGTAAATAGCTGCAATTAAGATTCATCACACGTAATCAGTTTCCAAATTATTTCATGAATACATTATCTACAGCAACAGGCCCCTCCTTTTCTCCCCCAAGTCAATCTTTAAGCAAGTTGAAGTTTCACAATGGTCTTTTAAACCAGTATTTGTAGCTCGCAATGTCTGCATGTCCAGGGTACCCATGTTTGGCACTCTTTGATCCAGTAACAGTTTTAGTCCCATATATTTTGGATGTTTAAATCACTTTGGTTTGGCATGCGGTCTGAAGGTAGTGGTATTCCAAGAGCCCTCTCACTGCATGTTAAGTGCTGTTCTCTGACTCTCAGCCAGAGCTCGGATGTTGGCAGGGTTGACTGCTCAAATGTAGTGATTTCATTTCCAACCTTTGCATACTAAAATTACATAGCCCAAACATGAAGCTTCCAGATTTTTCCTCTTGAAAACAGAATAGAGACATAATTTAACATTGCTACAAAATAATTAAGACAATCTGTGAAATGGGAATGCATTTGAAAATTGTTAAGCTGTCACAATACTGAGGAAATTAATGCTGGTTTGTGAGGTTCAATACTATCTGAGAAACAAAAAAAAAATGTGTAGTTGTTTAGGGAATTTTGTATTTTTCTACTTTTACTTTATAAAGGGAGTGTCATAGATTCAGTTCTCCCTAAGGTAGACCCTGAACAAAGGATGCAAGAGCAAGTGGTTATTTGGGACGTGGTGCCAAGAAGTACGGTCAGGGGAGAGAAGCAAGACAGGGAAGGAAGCCACTAGTAGAGACTGCGGTTTCAAGATCTAGGGCCCAAGCCCAGTGGAGACTAGCGACAAAGTGTAGGGGCAAGGGAGGTCGGGTGTTATTATTCATCAACCTCTCTGGTAGCTATTCCCAGGGATGTTGTAATTTCTGTCACTCCGAGCCAACATCCAGCACGGCCCGTGAAGTCGCCTTCAGGTGGGGTCACAGGTGTTGGCAGGAGGTTACCAACGGCACACACCAGAAGGCTGAGTGCCAAGACCGTATGAATAGGGCACCACAGCGTCTGGTTAGGGGAGGTGCTTAAATAGGTTTCAATGACACACACCTAGTGGGGTCCTGCTTTTGCCACGTGTGTGTGAAATTGAGTAGATTACCTCATCTATCCATTTCATTTGTAAAATGAAAATAATACAGATTTTTACCTCCTAGGGTTTTTGTAAGGATTAAATCAGATACTGGGTATATACTACATACAACATGAAAAGTCACCATATGTATCAAAGGATGGACCCAAACACAGATTAGAAATTATGTCAGTAAATTGTGACTTTGTTAACCTGTATGACAGACAACTCTTGGGGTGCCTTCTGGTTTTGCCCTTCCTTGTCATGGCGATTTTAACAATGTCGGAATCATGTGGCCCTGGCCTCTGGCCATGGCTAGGGGGAATATCAAAACCAATTCAATTCTTTGATGGGGGGCACTTTGAAATCTGAAATGGAATTGGGATGCCTGCATGGCTCAATCAGGTGAGCATCAGACTCCTGATTTTGGCTCAGGTCAGGATATCAGGGTTATGGGATTGAGCCCCTCCCCCCCATGCCTGACTTTGCACTCAGCGGAGAGTCTGCTTCTCCCTCTACTTCCACCCCTCCCCCTGCTCGTGTTCTCTCCCTTCCTGAAAAATAAGTAAATCCTTAAAAAAATCAAATGGAATCAGTAAGCATGGTGTCTTTGTTGTGTTACATTAATTAATAGAGACTATTTTAAGAACTGCAAAAGCTTGGAGTAGCCATGATTCTCTCCACTGACTTTTGGTTGTTCTGACCATTTGTGAGGTAACTTAAAACATTTTAAAAATATGCCTTTTTGCTAAAGTTAGCCAGAGAGAATTTCTGTTGCTTGCAACCAAAACAATCTCAGCCAGTAAAATCCATCTGTTCTTAATTCAACACTTTGATCCTGCTCTCTCATCAACATTTATATATAAACATAATTTTAAAATACACATGAAACAATTTAATTACATATAAATGATATATTTTCATGCATGAATATAACTCTTATTAAATACGTAAATATTATTTTATATATGTAAATGCCCCAGAGCTAGTGAAAAACAAAAAATGAAAAACCCCACAGCCTTCCAGTCTCTCCACAGTCATTGTGCTGATGACCTGGAGCACCAGTTGCAAAGCTGAGATACAGTCCTTAGATGGGTTTCAGTTCCATGAGAATGCCCACTCTGTGGACAATTAACTGTTAGCACACTGAAGTGAAAAATCTCTTTTCACTTTTTAAGATTTATTCATTAGAGAGAGAGAGAACATGTGCAAGCCACTGGGGAGGGGGCTGCAGAGAGAGAATGAGAGAGAATCCTCAAACACACTCCTCACCCATTGCAGAGCCCAATGCGGACTTGATCACATGACCTTGAGATCATGACCTGAGCCAAAACCAAGAGTTGGGATGTTTAACCAACTGAGCCACCGAGGCGCCCAAAAATCTGTTCTTTTACAGTCCTGGAGCTGTATAAATCTAAGAGAAGCGGCTTCTAAAAATATAATCAGGAAGATTTTGTATCTTTTTAAAACTTAGATGCTGTTAACTAGACCCTACTTTTTCTGAGGTATGGGGTTCCCTTCACTGTAACCCCCACAGGCCTCCATTTTCTGTCAACTTCAGATCTTCCTATTCAGCTCCTTATCTCCAGATTTCCTTTTCCATCGCCCTGGCATTTGGTCAACTGATATTTATTTAGTGTCAGCTGTGCACATTATGTAAATGCTGGATCTATGATCATAAAACAAAATGGGGCGCCTGGTGGCTCAGTCAGTTAAGTGTCTGCCTTTGACGTGGGTCATGATCACAGGATCCTGGGATCGAGTCCTGCATCAGGTTCCATGCTCAATAGGAAGTCTGCTTCTCCCTTCCCTCTGCTGCTGCTACTCTCTGTCTGTTAAATAAATAAATACTATCTTTAAAATATATATATATGGGGCACCTGGGTGGCTCAGTGGGTTGGGCCTCTGCCTTCGGCTCGGGTCATGATCTCAGGGTCCTGGGATCGGGCCCTGCATCGGGCTCTCTGCTCAGCAGGAAGCCTGCTTCCTCCTCTCTCTCTGCCTGCCTCTCTGCTTACTCGTGATCTCTCTCTGTCAAATAAATAAATAAATAAATAAATCTTTAAAAAATATATATATATACATAAAAAATCATAAAACAAGGGGCGCCTGGGTGGCTCAGTGGGTTAAAGCCTCTGCCTTCAGCTCAGGTCATGATCCCAGTGTCCTGGGATCGAGCCCCGCATCAGGCTCTCTGCTTGGCAGGGAGCCTGCTTCCTCCTCTCTCTCTCTCTCTGCCTGCCTCTCTCCCTACTTGTGATCTCTATCTGTCAAATAAATAAATAAATAAATCTTTAAAATAAATAAAATAAAATTATTAAAAAAAATCATAAAACAAAACAAATAGTTCCTGACTTAAAAAGCCTATAATCTCGGGGCACCTGGGTGGCTCAGTGGGTTAAAGCCTCTGCCTTCGGCCCAGGTCATGGTCCCAGGGTCCTGGGATCGAGCCCCGCATCCCTGCTGAGCAGAGAGCCTGCTTCCCCTCCTCTCTCTCTGGCTGCCTCTCTGCCTACCTATGATCTCTGTCTGTCAAATAAATAAATAAAATCTTTAAAAAAAAAAAGCCTATAATCTCACGGTGAGACAAAATGTTAAGTAAACAATATAAAATACATAGTTACAAATTGTGAAAAACATCATGTATGAATATTGGGGATTAAAAATGGAAGAGTAAAATAGGAAATCTCATTTACATTGAAGGGCATCAGGAAAACTTCTCTAAGATGATAACTTTCATGCTGAGAAATGGAGGATAGGAGTAGGAGTAAGACATGCAGTGGTGGAGGGAAGGGCATTCTAGACAAACAGAATAGCATATGAAAAAGCCCAGAGGTGGGAAAAAAATAACTGAAAAAAGGCTAAGAGTGGCCGGAGTGTTGTAGACCAAGAGTGGGGAGATGAAGCTGAGAGGTAGGCAGGAGCCAAAACGAACTGCGATGGGAAGCCCTAATGAGTAGGAGCAAATGATATCCCAGATCTAAGATCCTTGAAAGAATATTTGGACTACTGAATGGAGAATGGCTGGTAGGGGCAAGAAGAGAAGCAGGGCCAACCAAGAAGCTCTTGCAGTAGCATCGTGACGTGATTATGAGTTGAGAGAGCTAGTGGGAGAAACAGAGAGAACTGAGAGGTATGTGGGAGGCAGAAAATCAGGGCTTGGTGATGGACTGGAAGCTGAAGAAGGAAGCTTTAGGTTTCTGGCTTTAGCATTTGGATGGACGGTAGTGGCATTTTATTGATAATGGGAATTCTGAAGGAACAGCAGATTTCAGGGAAAGATCAAGGTATGTTGTTAGTCTGTAGTTCAGGAAAGTAATTATGGACTGGAGGTACAGACTTGGGAGTTGTTGAAATACAGGTAGTATTTAAAGCCTTAAGAGCCGGGAAGGAGTGTAGAGTGAGAAGAGAGCTGAGGACCAAACTCTGGAGAAAAATATGAAGGTCAAGGATAGAGAAGGGCCATCAAAAAGGCAAAAGGCAAAAATAAATAAAAAAGCAGTCCTGGAATCTGGAGGGAAAACCGTATGAGTGCAGTGTTACAGCAGGCAGGAAAAACAAAAACATAAACTGTTTCAGGAAAGATGTGCTCCATGGCATGGGACGGTGCAGAGATGACAAAGAAGTCCATATGTGATTCAGTGAAATGGCAATCATTGGTCCCCTCAGTTAAGAGTAAAGTATTTTTGCAGGCGCCTGGGTGGCTCAGTTCGTTAAGCCACTGCCTTTGGCTCAGGTCATGATCCCAGGGTCCTGCGATCGAGTCCCGCATCAGGCTCTCTGCTCAGCGGGGAGCCTGCTTCTCCCCATCCCCTCTCTGCCTGCCTCTCTGCCTACTTCTGATCTGTCTGTCAAATAAATAAATAAAAAATCTTAAAAAAAAAAGAGTAAAGTATTTTTGCAACCTATGTATGCCCTGTTCCAAATGTGCCCTAACCCCTGATCAAAAGCCACAAGAAAGCAGAAACTATTCTTTTTGCTTTGAAACTTACACTCCTCCCAGGCGAGAAATTCCTCCCCCTATAAAATTGATTCAGAACCCCTCTGCTTTCCTTCCCCATCCTACTCTCATGACAAACTTATTTCCTGAGGAAAACTCATCTCAAGGAAATATTCTTCTCACCATCGTTCCTTATAGACAATGACATCACCCCTCCAATTCTGAAGGCCAGAAATCCAAAATCAGGACCACCAGGCTCAAATCAAAGTGTTGGCAGGGCCGCATTCCTCTGAAGGAACGAGTGGAGAATCTGCTCCTTGCGTCTTCCAGCTCCTGGGGGTGGGCTGTCAGCATTTCCTTGGCTTGTGGCCGCTTGATGCCAGTCTTTGACTTGATGGTCACATCTTCTAAGATCTTCCAAATTCTCCCTCTGTTCTCCCTTCCATAAAGATACATGATTGCATTCAAGGTTCAACACAAATAATCCAGGACAATCTCCACATCTCAAGATCCTTAATTACATCTAGAGACCCCCTCTTTTTTTGTTTCAGAGAAGGAGACATTTACAGATTCCCGGGGTTAGGATGAAGCTATCTTTTGGGTGGCTGCTTTTCGCAAAAGGTATGACAAGCAGGGACGACAAAGGCTGTATTCCTTTCTGCCTCCTGGCATCCCTACCTGAAAACCAAGTTATTTCCAACTGTATTCAACTCATCCCTAAAACTGACAACTCTTATTGTCAATATAAAAAAAAAAAATCCCCTGGGAGTTCATCTTTACAACTATGGAATTATCTTTAATGTGTGCCGTATTACCAAATAAGGCCTAAGCCTTCTTTTGCCTCTGAGAGCTTCTTTTAGACTCTCTTGCCTCTAGCCTGTCACTTTTCTAGACCATCTAAGAAAATCTTTCAAGTTCACTTGATCATGCCACCTGTGTACTCAAGGACTCACTGGCTCTATTTTTTTAAGCTTTCACTTCCTATGAGCAGCAAGTCCTGATAAGACTTTTTAAGACCTTAAGCATCGAAAATATTAATGTCCCCGATTCTTTATGTATCCTGTATGCCTTTGCTGGCCAAGAATTGCATTCCGTTATCAATAATAGAGACCCACCTAACAGGAGTTTAAACAAGAAAGTGTCTTTCAATTAAGAAGTCCAGATGCAGTTAAGAACTTGAATCACAATCCCCTGAAGTTATTATAAGCCAGGTTCTTTCTTCGTATACTTTCATGAAGTAGGGCATGGGTTCCGTCACCTCATAGTCCAGGACAGCTTCTGGAGTTCCAGCCATTTTATATATATATATAATATTTACACATAAAAATATATAATATACATTATACATATATATTTCTATATTTTTATTATATACATACACACATACATACACATATATACATATATATGAAATACACACACACACACTAGGCAGCAGGTAAAAGAAAGCACAGATAGATGGAAAGTGTTTTCACCCCCTTCCTTCTCAGCAGGTTTCCTAGAAATTGTGCACACTTCCCTTTGTATCTCCTGTGGTCTCATAGCCACATTTTGCTGCAATGGAAGAAAATGTAATTTTCCAGCAGGACAGGTTGCTCAGGGTATTGCTCTAAGGAATGAGAGAATGGATATTAGGAGTCCAACTGACTGTCTTTGCCTCCATGTCCTAATACAGAGTGAGTTTTTAGCCCCACAATATCCTTTGGCAAGAAGTGGACTCAGTTGCCTAAAAGTACTCTGTATGTGTGGTTGGGACAGTAGTGGGGAGAAGAGAAGAAAATCTGATATACCCTCAATTAATCCCACAGTGTATACCTATCAGGATCCCTGATAAAATCAGATTAAAAGAAAGGCAGAAGGGGGAGCAGAAGAGCTTCCCCATTCTCGTGAGTAGGCTGTGCACAGTGATCTTCCAGAGTGCGGTAGACAGAGGGAAGGGAAAGCGATTCTGCAGTGGAGAAACCGGAGAAACATAGTTCTGCCAGGTGATCAAGGTCAGTCAACAGCCATAAATCACATCGGTAGTACGCAACCTGACAGAACACTTCAGTTGTCGTCCTCCTCCCCCAAACCCATAATCCCAGTCGAATCAAGAGAAAAACAGACGAATTTCAACAGAGAGGTATCTTCCAAATACCTCAAAATTGTTAAGTCATCAAAACAACCCTATTTCTGTTACCTTTTGGTTGTTGAGCTTTAATAGTCCTTTGACAGTATTTATAAAAGAGGACTTTTCATTTTGATGAAGTCTTATTTATCTACTTTTCCTTTTGTTGCTAATGTTTTGTGTTGTTTTTTTTTTTTTGCCACATTTAAGAAATCATTGCCAAATTCAAAGTCAGAAAGATTTACCCTTGTTTTCTTCTAAAGATTTTATAGTTTTAGCTCTTAAATTTAGGTCTTTGATCCGTTTGCGTTCATTTTTGTATATGGTGTGAGGCAGAGGTCCAACCGCATTCTTTTGTGTGTGGCTAGCCAGCTTGCCCAGCACACCGTTTGTTGAAGATGCTATACTTTTCCCATTGAATGGTCTTGGACATTATTTTAAAAAATCAATTGACCATAGATTGATGGATTTATTTCTGGACTCTCAGTTCTATTGATCTTTTATCTATCCTCTATGCCAATACAACACTGTTTTATTGATGTAACTTGTATAACTTTTAGAATTGGGAAATATGAGTCTTTTAACTTTCTCTTCTTTTTCAGGACTGTTTTGGCTATTCAGGGTCCCTTGCAATTCCATTACGAATTTAGGAATGACTTTTCCAAATCTGCAAAAAAAAAGCCCCTGCGATTTTGATAGGTATTACATTGAATCTGCAGATTGCTTTGGTGGATATTACCATTGGGACAACATTAAATCTTCTAATACATGAATACAGGATGTCTTTTCATTTCTTGAGGTCTTAATTTCATTCAGCAACACTTGGGACCATTAGTGTACAAGTCTTAGACCTCCTTGTTAAATTTACTCTAAGATGTTTTATTATCTTAGATGCTATTGTAAAAGGAATTACTCTCAATTTTCCTTTTTGGATTGTTCATTGCTATTGTACAGAAATACAATGGATTTTTTTTTTAAGATTTTTTTTTATTTTATTTATTTAACAGAGGGAGATCACAAGTAGGCAGAGAAGCAGGCAGAGAGAGAGAGAGAGAGAGGAGGAAGCAGGCTCCCCACTGAGCAGAGAGCCCGACGCGGGGCTCGATCCCAGGACCCTGGGATCATGACCTGAGCCGAAAGCAGAGGCTTTAACCCACTGAGCCACCCAGGCGCCCCCAGAAATACAATGGATTTTTATGCTGATCTTATATCCTGCCATGTTGTTGAATTTATTAGTTCTAACAGATATTTTGTGAATTCTTTAGGATTTTGTACACATAAAATCATGCCATTCATGAATAGCTTTACTTCATTCTTTTCAATTTGGATGCCTTTTATTTCTTTTTCTTGCCTTAAGTACTATAGACTGATTGCACTTTTAAGCAAAAAATGTTAAACATTCTTGGCCTGCAATTTCAGCATGATTTGGAAAGTCTACACAGGAAATGTACACATACTACTTCCATGTCTGTAGACAGTACATCATGAAAAGTACAGGAAGCGCACTCATCTTTGCAGCTAATGAACATATACATATCAACATTCCAGTGTCAACAGCATTTTAAACTATGCACAGTAACAAAACAGATTTTGTATTTGTTTTGCACTGGGTTATCTTTAGGATATTTTAAAATAATGAAGAAATAGAAACAAGTTTGAGGGTGCCTAGGTGGCTCAGTGGGTTAAGCCACTGCCTTTGGCTCGGGTCGGGATCTCAGGGTCCTGGGATCGAGGCCCGAATAGGGCTTTCTGCTTGGTGGGGAGCCCGCTTCCCCTCCCCTCTATCTGCCTGCCTCTCTGCCTACTTGGGATCTGTCAAATAAATTAAAAAATCTTAAAAAAAAAAAAAAGAAACAAGTTTGAGAAGCAATTCTCACCTTTAAAATTTATTACAGAAGCTGTACATACAAAATGAAACCCTAGTTACAAAAGATGTATCTGGAGTTATAATCTTCAATAAAAATGAGTATGTGTGTATATGTAAGTACAGAAATACACACCTTAAGGTTTTTCAGTACTCCATTGCTTTATGCATTATGTAAGAGAATATCTATTAATTAAGGTATCTAAATTACTAGGTTCTGTAAGGCTTTAAATACAATATCCAGATAAACAACAACAAAAGGCAACTGAACTCTGAAACGATGTTAGAATCCAGAATCTCTCATATGAGATCATTATCTCCTATTCCCTTTGAAGGAAGTTTCCAACTATTTTACAAACTAATTTTAGAATATCTCTGTGAAAAAACAAAACAACAGAATATGCATGGCAGTGAATGACTTTATTGCTTTAAGAAAGAAATGTATTTTTGGTATCATTAATACAAAATTTATAATATTTATATTTATATAATTATATATAAAAGCTATCTATAGAATATAACCTAAACACAAATTTAGAAAGATATAGTTTTCAAATATAAAACCTTTGTGCTATTAAAAAGATATTTAACAAAATAGTTATTAATACATTTGCTGCATGTATAATCACAAAAATAAACCAAAAAATATTTAAAATCTTTATTAACCCAAATTAGAATCATAAAAATTTTTATCTAAATTTTGACATTCAAGTACACAAGTTGTTCAGGGGCCTTCCCACAGATGACTTGAACCCTGGCTTTTAAGTAAATGGGGAGAGAAAGCTAAGAGCAAATGGGAGATGGACACTAAAAAAAGGACAGAAGGATGGCAAAGACAAAGACACAATGCTTAAGTCAGTTTTTAGTCTGATACAAGACAATATTTTTAGGAAGGAAAAACCTTAAAAGTGCTTAAAACAAAAAAAGGTCAATGTCACTAATTACTCTTAAGTGCCATAAAACATCAGTTAGTAAAATAACTTTTATTAAGAGCTGGCCATACATTTCAACTACTAATACGCTACAGAATTACTATTATTACAGTGCCTTGTTCAATCAAACTTCCAATATTTATCAGCTATAGCTGTAATACATCTTACACATGTACATAAATACCAGGAAAGCTTAAATATTTTTATTTACTATTTTAATCTTTTCCTTAAAGATGCAGGATTTCATCTTCCATCAGTTATACGGACATGACAACGGTGACTTAAATAGCAACTGAATATAAAGAATATTCAATACCAGGACATCATGATCTGGAACAACTAAAGTTTTCTACCTCTTGCTCCATTTTCTGTATAAAGGGCAAAAAGGAAAACAGTAACTTTCAGTATGAAAAAAGTTAAAGAAACACTACTCTATTGCTTTTTCTTTTTTTACATCAACAACCTCAAGAATATTAACCCATGTATATATCTGAGAGTTAAAATAGAAATTTAGGTCAGTATTATAATTATCACATAAACTGATATCACCAATGGGACTTCATTATTTAAATCCCTTTGAAATAAGTCTGAGATACATTCATTAAGTTCAAATAGTTATAATCAAGGCACTAGTGTATTTCTAGATACTAATATTTTATATTTATAGGTGTTAATATTACATATCGTACCATGTAGGTTCCACAGTATACTTAGTAGGCATAATAATTACTATGTATATACTAGTAGGTACATTAGTAGGTACCTACTAATACATTATACTATAGATACAT
The DNA here is from genome assembly GCF_922984935.1 of Meles meles. Taxonomy (NCBI): domain Eukaryota; kingdom Metazoa; phylum Chordata; class Mammalia; order Carnivora; family Mustelidae; genus Meles; species Meles meles. The sequence continues at coordinate 17,191,644 of NC_060066.1, read as the reverse complement.
AGTAAACATATTATAGATATGTTATACTACATTGTTACAGATATATTATACTATACTGTTATTATCCAATATCTATTTTTAAAAATTAGTATTAATGCCCACTACAAAGCAAGATTAAGTAGAGACATAGGTCTGTCTTAAGTCTATCCTGAAAAAGAGGTGTGTATCTTCATTAACACACACACAAATTTTTTCATAGTCTACTGATACGATAGTTCCAATGTTTTTTGAAGAAACACAACATAGTGAAGTGCTAGATTTAAAAAAGTACAGAACTTAGTTGTATCTAGAAATAGTCCACAGTCCATATATTAAAAAATGGTCTTTAAAAATTCCAATCATTTTATAATTTCTTATACAGATGACTTTACCTGGATAAGTGTTGTTTTGTCATAGTCCATGCGATGCTGATAAATACACTGGCTGATAACTGCATATAAATTTTCCAACTGAAAAATATTGTATTCTTGACTTTTTTTAACAACAGTCTTCAAAAGATTCTAAAAGAAAACATGAGTGTTTACACATTTGAGAGATAAATTCCACAAGATATTTTAATTTTGAAGATTTGGGCAATTTTTAGCATATAAACCAGAGAGAGGGGAGACCAATTATTTGATGAGACATGGTGACCTCTGATATACTTAGCAGTAGCTAACTTAACCATCATCCTGTGGTCCTGGTCTCTGCCCTAGGTAACTCCCAACCTAAAGACCATAGCTGAGGAGGTAGTCAATCTCAATTTTAGCCATAAATCTCTAGAGACATATTAAAATATAAGCTCAAACTAGATTAATAAGAAAAAAAGCAACATTTTTGCAGGGTATTTTATGGCAACGCAAGTATATTATAATGTGAAACAAAGGAGACAGTACATAAATGATGAGCCACCTTATTACTCCTTTTTTTTTTTTTAAGGACTTATTTATCTATTTTAGAGAAAGAGAGAGGGAGAGAGAGTGAATGAGTGAGTGAGGGGCACAAAGGGAGGGAGAGAGTCTTAAGTAGACTCGCTGCTGATGCGGAGCCCAAGGTGGGGCTTGACGTGGGGCTCTATCTCAGGACCCAAAGATCATGTCCTAAGCCAAAACTCAGAGCAGGACACTTAGGAGACTGCCACACAGGCATCCTGGTTCTTTTTCTTATAAAGGGTCTTCCATCTGCTCAGTGTTTAAGGACTGAAATGGACTCACTAGATTTCTGTGATTCCTTAAGTCTGGGCCTACAAGGATATGCCATTACCTCTCAGTTAACAACAACAACAACAACAACAACAACAAAAGTCACTATGATTGAGTAAAAACCAGCTAAATGGTCACTGGTGATGGTCAAAAAACAATGCATATGGGCAGGGTAGCTCAGTTGGTTGAGCATCTGACTCCTGGTTTTGGCTCAGGTCAGGATCTCACAGTGAGAATCACAGGATCTCACTGTGAGAATGAGCCTGGCGACCGGCTCCATGCTCAGTGGGGAGTCTGCCTGAGATTCTCTCCCTCTCCCCGCCCACCATGCTCGCCCTCTGTCTCTAAAGAAATTAATTTTAAAAAATGTACAGGATCAGTAATGCAGATAAGTATGTTAAAAACCAGAATATCAACACAGTAGACATCTCCAAACACTGCTTTTATGAAAATTATTCTATACCAAGTTCATCTTTTTATTAAAGATCATTATTTACTGCATGTCAGATTGATAAAACGTTCTATCCCAAGTTCATTTTTGGTGGGTTCTGTTATTAATCTGCACAATGAAAGCATTATAATTTCAATTTACATACTTTTAGTCGTTCATGGTCCACAACAAGCGAGGGTGTAGGCTGGGAAAGAATTGCCAAAGCCTTTTCAACACTGATGAGCTGCTGTTGTTCTACTTGGGAACGTCTGGCTCGAGTCATTCGCAGAACACACATTTCTAGAATGAAAAGTTTAGTAACTATTACATGGTTCACAGACATTATGTTTAAAGTACACATTGGGCAGGACATGTTTACTAAAACATAATCACCAACTCTGGTTTATCGGCTCTGCTGTAAGGTTAAGATGCTACCACTTCTACTCTCAAAAAAAAAAAAAAAAAAAAAAAAAAAAAAAAAAAAAAGAATTACTTTTCAAACAGAGTATTTCAAAGGATCCTCAGCAGGATCCTTTGCACTAAATTACTTTGGCACAACAGTCCTAGAATGTAAAAGCTGGAAGGGACCTCAGTAAACTAGGAGGTGCAAACTGCCATCGATAGGCCCAATCTGCCCTGCGGTAAAAAGTCTAATTAGAACACAACCATGCCCATTTTACATGTGTGTCAATGTGGCTTTTCTAACAGGGTTGAGTAGCTGGAACAGAGACTGTTATCACTGAATATTTACCATCTGTTCCTTTACAGAAAAAGTTTGCCTATCTCTGATCTAGAATAATTTACTCACTGATAGTAAGGAAAATAAAGCCAAGAGAGGTGAAGGGACTTTTTACAAGATCAACGTACCTAATTATTACAAGAGCTAGAACAAGAACCCAAATCTGCTGATATGTAAACAAATACCTTTCCCCCTTTAGTGTCCTTTTAAAAAAAATAATGATAGAAGAAAAATAAAACAATTCCGAACCCAAACAAAACATACTATACAATCAGAGGATTAAGATTTAAAATATCCACATTGAGGGGCGCCTGGGTATCTCAGTGGGTTAAAGCCTCTGCCTTTGGCTCAGGTCATGATCCCAGGGTCCTGGGATGGAGTCCCACATCGGCTCTCTGCTCAGCAGGGAGCCTGCTTCCTCCTCTCTCTCTGCCTGCCTCTCTCCCTACTTGTGATCTCTGTCAAATACATAAATAAAATCTTAAAAAAAATAAAAAAGTAAAATAAAATAAAATATTCACATTGAAAAGGCTATACTTTATGTCTATTCGGCTATGATTACTCAAACACACTAGAACTCATTTCAAGGAAGTCCTTGAAAGAGAACTGCCTATAATTATTAAGCCACTGAAAAAACACCAGTCTCATCATCAATACTTATTTCTGACCAAAATAAATTTTTAACTGTTACTCTTCTTTTTGCTTTGTACTTGTTTGACTTTTCCAAAATCCAAACAAATCTACTGCTAAGGATCCAAGAAGATCCAGACAGAAGACAATTCTAAATGAAAACCTTTGGTGGAAGGATCATTAGAATAAATATAAATAATCTTGGACTTAACCTACAATAGGAATAGAGCAATGATGGGGGTGAGTAACATTTGTTCTATACCACTCAGCCAGAACTACAGAAAACTGCTGATTTTGCTTAAAAAGAAGAGGCTATCCTGCCAGTTTTTGAAAACTGTATAGCCAAGCACTTTGCTACATGCTTTAGATGGATTATTTTATTCAAGTTTCAAAATATTTCATTACCTGACCACTATCTACCCCAATTTTGCAGAAGAGAAAACCAATAGTGATTGGTCAAAACCTTGTCCAAGGTCACAAGTTACTAAGTAGAGGACTAGGGCTCAAATCCAGGTCTATTTGATGGCACCTTGTGCTTTTAACGACAGTGATTTACAAGTTCTATAGTTATTAGGTAAGGAAATTGCTATTTTTCCTAATTAACACCTGCATTCTGAAAGACAAGGAAAAATAATAAACTGAGATTATAATTAGTCATTTAAAAACTCTGAGTTTTTTTTTTTTTTAAAGATTTATGTATTTATTTGAGAGAGAAAGGGAGATTATGAGCGGGAGGGGCAGAGGCAGAGAGAATCCCAAGCAGACTGAGCTGAGTGCGGACCCACCTCACGAACCTGATATTGCCACCTCGGGCTGAAACCAAGAGTCAGACACCCAGCAGACTGTGCCACCCAGGTGTCCCAAAACATCTTTTAAAATTAAAATTAGTAAGTTGCTTAATTGAGAAAGACTTACCTTTTGCTTCATTTTCATCAGAAATATCTATTATCTGAGAACCAGAAGCCTCTCCATTGCAAACAATTTTATCTTTCCTCACTTCTGTGCATGTTGTGGTCTTCCCAGATTCTTCAAGTTCGTTCTCAATACCACAAATACTTGAATTATTATTCCCCAATTCTATTTTGCTTTCAGAGGCATTTTGGTGTTTCTCATTTTCTTCTACTGAGGACTCTCCTGTGTTTCCAGTCTCATTGTGGTCTACACTTGTATCTTGATTTTCCTCTGTATCACTCTCAATTTTGTCATCTGTGACATTCTGGCTCTCATCTTTCACCTGTGAAATCCTCCTTCGTTTTGTTATGGTGCCCAAGTACCACTTTGACTTTTTGCGGATTTTTCTCTTCAGCTGAGCTTCAAAGAATTTGAAGAAAAAGGATAAAAGAACATTGGACAATTGGACAATTTCCTAAGGTCTAAGCAAGTGGGGGGGGGGGAATACCTCTTGCGATATAAGAAGGTAGAGAATTTGAGACACTGCCATACTTTTTTTATGGCTGGAACACAGCAAGAAGGGTAGCAAGTACTGTGAGAAGGCAGGCGATAACATGTGGCAATACCGTGTCATTCTAAGGAGTGTGGATTTTATCCAGGATAACTTTAAGGAGGGCGATGATATGAACTGTCTGACGACTCTATTACAACAATCGCTGTGGCGGGAGTATGAGGAAGGAACTGGAGGAACAGCAAGACTAAAACTGGCCTACACTTGTGTAGGACCACATAGTGGGGACTCTTCCCAGCTCTTTATGCCTGTCCCGACCCCCTGAAATTTCACTTTCATCTGATCGGGTTTGCTACCATTATCAACATTGTTTCACAGATGAAGAAAACGAAGTTGAAACATTCCGCCTGGACCAGATACAGAGTAACTACACTGTGATACTCTGTTTGGGAGATTCACCCACACTGTTGCATGTGCTCGCATTTGAGTCATTCTCACAGTTGTATAAGAAATCCATATTTCCCCATTCTATTGTTGATGAACATTTGGGTTGGTCCCAGTTTGGGGCTATTATAAATACTGGTTCTAAGCACATTCTCGTACATGTCTTTCAGCGAACATAATGTATGCAGTCCTGCTGGGTATACAGCTAGGGATGGACTGTTTTAAAGGAGACAATTTCCATGTGCTCAATTTCCATATCTATACACATGCTCAAGGCTGATCTGACCAAGAGTATCTGGTAGTACAGGTCTCTTGCTCCTTTGCCCTTCTCATTCGCCCTTTCTCAGCTGCCAACTCCCATTTTACAAAAGAAGGGCTTACTCCACCAATCTCAAACCACTTATCCCAGGATGGACAAGCACGCAATACGTAATGTTCCAACCCTAGCAAAACCATGCGCTCTGGGTTAATGCCCTCTGGAGTTATACCCTAAGAATAAGGAGGAAGAGGAAATAGACTAGAATTTATAGAAATGAAAATCAATTTCAAATCAGTCAATCTGCGGTTAGGTGATATTGAACTGGGACCGCAAGCGGTGTATCATATAAACCTGGATTTATTTCAAGACTGCAAAGTTGCCTTAACATTAACAAAATCAAGGTAATTTATTGCATCGATATAAGTAGAGGAAACTAAGGAGAAAGTAAATGACATCAGCAGAACATAAAGGCTAGTTTCATTAAGTAAAAGCTACCCGAGGGCACTTACCAGGAGTACTGCAAGCCACAGGAGTACTGGTTGTCTTGAGTTTTTCATTCTGCTCTGGATCTGGTCTTTTATCACCGGCAGAGGTGGAGTTTTGCTTTGGCATCACATGATAGTAAGATGGGGCGTACTTGGAGGAGCTACAACCTTTGTAAGCAGATATGGGATATCAAGTCAAATGTCCAGATTTCAGAATTCTCTGAAGGGTTAATGTACAGGACTCAATACACTACATCAGAAGCACATCATTTTCCTACCTCTCTTCTTCCTAGACTCCTGAATTTCTTCACAAAGCTGCTCAAAGTCTTCATCAAGTTCCTCTCTAACTATTGCATAGGCAGTGTCTCTTAAAGCACAGGCTCTATGCCTAATAAGGCGATCTGAAAAATGAATAAAGAATTCAACTTTAAAATCGCTTTTAATAATTTACCAAAAATAAACTCAACACGCTGAGCTAAGATTATAGTCACTAAAATTCCTTTTTTACTTTTACCATGCATTGTGTCACTGGAATTGTATCATTCTGTTTTTACTGTTACTCTAATGTTCTGGACATCTGATTCGATATAGCAGAATAAACCTGAACAATTTTATTGCTCTGTCCTACCTAGCTCCCTCTGAAATATCATTTATAAAAATATTTAATCGACAGCGAGACTATACAACAATATGATGACAACAAAAACGGCAAGGAAGGCTACTGGTGTCATTACTGAGCTAGAGATGTAAAGGAATTTTAGAATATAGGATGCTATTGCACTGACAGAGAAACTAAACAGACAACGGAACAGCAACCTGACACAGGAAACACTGGAAACGCCCCTCTACTCAAGAGCCCAAGCACTGTGAACTGGAACATGCTTTGAGGCCGAGGGCAGGTAATGGGTGAATGTAAAATTGCTTGAACAACTGGATCGGCTCCCTCCCAGGGCAGCAGGCTGCACTGTTCACACCCAGCTTAGCGCTGGCAGCAACAGCTGTCACATCAGAAGGATTCTTCAGGGGATTTCAAACATGGCATTTGGGCCTGAAGAAAGGCACAGGCAAAAGTCTAAGCCCTGGTTCCCCAGGTGTGGCAGCATCAGCGTCACGTGGAAACTTGTCAGAAATGTAAATTCTCACGCTCTACCCTACATCTACAGAATCAGACACGATGGGGATGGGGCCTTGCAAGCTGCATCCTAACAGGCCTGTAAGGAAAGGCTGACTGCTGCTACAGGCACGCCACTGGTCTCAAGTAATTTTAGACTGTCACCAGGACAGGAGGAGACGTGGCAGCAGCATGACCGCCATGATACAGCCTCCAGCATAAATGCTTCCTTCTTTCTACTGTTAAGGGGTGTTCTCAGGTTGGTAGCCTGCTCCCCAGCGTGAACCTACAGACCCTGAACTGTAGGGAAAAGCCTAGGGGAGGTGAGGGCAGAGGCCTGGGAGCAGAACAGTGGGCTTTTCAATTGTCAAAGAAACTTTCAGTAGGTCCCTATGCTAATTGTCTAATTTATAAACACTACCAGCTAGAAAAACAGGAAGTCAATGTACTCAGGGAAGGAGTTAACACAGCAAACAGGACTATTAAAAGAATTATCCACTGAGACAGTTAAGGACACTATCCATAAAACAAAAATAGTAAGCTAGGAAAAAGAAATATTCTAAGAAATATTTTGGGATGCCTGGGTGGCTCAATGGGTTAAAGCCTCTGCCTTCGGCTCAGGTCATGATCCCAGAGTCCTGGGTTCGAGCCCTGCATTGGGCTCTCTGCTCAGCGGGGAGCCTGCTTCCCCCCCAGCCTCCGCCTGCCTCTCTGCCTACTTGTGATCTGTCAAATAAATAAACAAAATCTAAAAAAAGAAATATTTTAGAAAAATTTAAAATTTTATTTAATTATATTATATATTAATATAGTTATAATAAGTATAAATATATTCAATATTTATCAATATTTAATATTTTAAGAAAAATATTTTTGGATATGAATAAGTTTATATCAAATATATAGTTGACTATATCACTATATATATGAACAAATAAATCAATAAAAATCCCTGACTTTATAAATTTTATTTTTTTAATAGATTGCATAGGGGAGGACAGAATAGGTATAGGTATAGGAAAGGTCTAAAAAGATATCCCCAAACGTAACAGTGTCCACCTTTGGAGAGAGGAAATGAGGGACTTATGAAGTATAGATGACTTACAATATTATATTAGTTTCAAGTGTATAACACAGTGATTCGACATTTATATACATTATGAAGTGATCACCATTAATAAATCTGGAGGGTTTAGTTTTTAAAATATTAGCAAGTGGGGGCGTCGGGGTGGCTCACTGAAGTGTCCAACTTCGTTCTGGCTCAGGTCATGATCTCACGGTCCCGAGATGGAGCCCTGCATCAGGCTCCATGCAGCGTCTACTTGAGACTCTGCCCTTCTCATTGCTCCCTCTCTCTAAAATAAATCTTAAAAAAAAAATTAGCAAGTACTCTATATTACTTCTGTAATAAAAATCGCAGTGGTCTTAACTAAGAAAACTCTTTTAAACCTTTTTTATTGCAGAGTGTTTATTTTCCACTTGGAGAAAGAGCGCCGATAAACAAAGGAAAGAAGCGAAGTTGTTGTGCAATTTTGTGTCATTAGAAGGTAGGCCATGGAACTGTAATTACAGGTATTCTGTAGTCAAAGAAAACTGCATTCAAATTCTGCCTCTGCCACTTCTTGACAGTATATCCCTGAGTTTGTTTGTTTTTAAAGATTTCATTTACTTATTTGACAGAGATCACAAGTAGGCAGAGAGGCGGGCAGAGAGAGAGAGGAGGAAGCAGGCTCCCTGCTAAGCAGAGAGCCCGATGCGGGGCTCGATCCCAGAACCTAAGCTGAAGGCAGAGGCTTTAACCTACTGAACCACCCAGGCGCCCCCTGAGTCAATTTTTTCACTTCATTTTCGTCAACTGTAAAATGAGAATAACGTTGTACTGAATGGCACTGTGAACGTAAAATGTTTATAATATGTCACCTCACTACATGTTAGCGGTCCCTGTTCCACCCCCCCAGGGGGAAAAAAACCCACTAATGCTCACCTCCAGGATCTCTATCTGGATTGTATTCTAAAGCATTACTACAGATTAGATCAATATCACTCAAATAGTCTTTCACAGTCAGATACTTGTGGAGATCAATTTTACTGATTACAGATGAAAGGTCCATTGGTTGCTTTATCACAGTGACATAATCAGGAACCTAAAATTCAAGCAAATGACCAAATCACTAAGTTAACTCCGAACAAAAAAAAATCTGAGTCCAGTTGCTCTGCCAGGCAATACAGGGGAGAGAGAACAAATACATAAGAAGTAACGATAATGTATTAATATGAAACCTTTGACTCTATTTAGAGCTGGTTTTGTTTTGTATTTACTTCTGTTCTTGGGCACTCATATCTCCAGTAATATCTTATTCTTCTTTCCTTATCCAAATGTCATCCATCCTTCAATGTCAACTTAAGACTTCAGCTTCACTCTCTAGCTCACTCCAAACCGTGTAGGTCACAATAATATTATGTAGCATTAAGTCAATCTTAAATCACGTCTAGAATGTTTGGGTTGGCAGAGAAAGTTAACTGACTACTCTTTAGAGGAAAGAAAAATGCATTACACATAGCTATGAAGCCTCCACGTGGTTAGGACACTACTCAGTATATTCTACATAAAATAAGATCAGAGAGTAGACAGGGAACCATATAAAGAATTCAAATATTCTCTAGTTCATTATAGGTTAGAACACATTCGAGCCAAAGATTGAATCAATACCTCATCAGGGTCAACAGGTTTAGTAAATACTCGGAATCGCTTGTCAATAGCAAGTCTGTGTGTAACATTCCTCAGGAAAATCCTCAGTTCTCTAAAGGTATCTTCTTCTTGTTCTTCGAGTCGTTTCACTTCTTCTACTGTCAGCGGTCTTGGCTCAGGTGGAGGTGCTACAGGGAGGACCTCCAGGGCCTGCAAAACTTCACGTGAATGCAAGACTTTAGTTACCACTCTCCCATCACAACAAGAGTGACAAATGATTCAGTGGTCAGGCTTCAGGGGTTATCCTCCTTACATCTGCCGGGATTCAGAGAATTTGAAATACTCAGGTGCTACCATAATCTCTATCCCTAACTCCCCTCCAGCAACAACTAGTAATTTGTAATTTTTAATGTTAATTCCTAGGTCATTACCTCTTTTCCATTTTAAGATCATTTAAGAGGCTATTAAAACTTTGAAAATGCATTATTTCCAGCACAAGACAATTCTATTAAAAAAAACCTTTTACTAGTTAATTTCTGAACTAATAAAAAATTGTGGTATGTTTCCAATGTAGTAAGTTTAATTTTGTTTAAACAGACATGCACTGAATACTCCGGATAAAAGAAGCCATATGAAGAGTGCTGCCCCAACAAATTGACAGTCTTTTGAGGGGGTAAGACAGTATCACATCACTAATGTCGTATTAGTAGGATGAAAAAAAGTACAATGAGTCATATTGGTAGAAAATTAATTTTGCCTAGCTGTGTTAAGGAGGAAAAAATGAGTTATAGTAGAAGGACAAGCGGTTCCTTAGGCAGAGATAGGCAATGGCGATAGAAGCATTGATGAAGAGAGCAAGCATAAATGAAATTATGAAAAGACAAGAATATGTTGCAAGTAGTCTAAAGACAGAGTGTTTTGAGAGGAAAGAGATGAGGGAAGGAGGGGAGAACAAATGTGCCAAAAATGGGCCTGGGAAGACAGGCTGGAGCTTTATTATGAATTCCAGCTCAAATACTCCACGGACTAGGACTACTAGGAAAGGCCTTGTACACTTTAATGGGAAGCTTAGAGCAGGTAAGCAAACCTAATGTTTTCAGTTTCTGTTATTAGAAGATGATGATGCCATTAACATTTTATTCCCACTTTCTCAAAATTACTGTATGTCAAACTTTGATAAACTAACCTGCTTTCTTCTTTGATAAAGGAGGCTTAGCGGCTTGCTTTAGAATTAGATCTTCAAAAAATTTTGTTCGTTCTTCTTTACCAGGTAACTGGACATTGAATATTTCTCCATAATCACGGATAAATAATTCTTGCACCTTAAAAGAGAAAATATATGCATTACATATGTGTATACACAGTACTATGTATATATCATTCAAGCAATAGTAGGTTATTACACATATATTTTTAATGACCTGAACCGTGTAAGAAAGAGATGTTTTTGAAACACACATCTTTTATGTATGCTGGAGTTACATATAAATAACGTATGCAACAGATTAGGAACTAAAAGATATGAGATCTTCTTTAAAATTCAAGATTCCAACGTATAATTCATGTGGCAACTTTTCTGAGGACTTTTCTGAGATCAGTTGATTCACTTTCACAGCCCAAGTGAGAGACCCTGGCTGGCTCAGTTGGTAGACCATGCAGCTCTTGATCTCACAGTTATGAGTTTGAGCCCTACCATGGGTGTTAGATTACTTAAAAATGAAATCTTTAAAAAGAAATTTAAACATAATGAAGGCTAGAAAATAACAAGTGCTGGTGAGGATGGAGAGAAATTAGAACCCCTGAGCTGATGGAATGTTAAAATGGTGCAGCCTCTGTGGAAAACGTAGAATTACCATGTAATCCAGTATACAGATATGAAGTGCTGGAAAAAAAAAAAAACAAAAAACCGGGGCACCTGGGTGGCTCAGTGGATTAAGCTGCTGCCTTGGGCTCGGGTCACGATCTCAGGATCCTGGGATCGAGCCCCACATCGGGCTCTCTGCTCCACGGGGAGCCTGCTTCCTCCTCTCTCTCTGCCTCTCTCTCTGCCTGCCTCTCTGCCTACTTGTGATCTCTCTCTGTGTCAAATAAATAAATAAAAATCTTAAAAAAAAAAAAAAAAAACACAAAAACCCACCATTCAAACACATACTTGTATACCAATGATCACAGCAGGATTATTCATAGTAGAGACAATCCCAATGTTCATCACCAGATGAATATAAAAAATGTGATATATAGGGGCGCCTGGGTGGCTCAGTGGGTTGAGGCCTCTGCCTTCGGCTCAGGTCATGATCCTAGGGTCCTGGGATAGAGCCCCGCGTCGGGCCCGCTGCTCAGCAGGGAGCCTGCTTCCTCCTCTTTCTCTCTGCCTGCCTCTCTGCCTACTTGTAATTTCTGTCTTTCAAATAAATAAATAAAATCTTAAAAAAAATATGTGATATATACATAAAATGGAATATTATTTAACCTTAAGGAGTGGAATTGTAATGCATGCTACAACATGGATGAATTTTGAAAACATGCTAAGTGAAATAAGCCAGTCACAAAAGGTCAAATACCATATGATTCCACTTATATACAAGGTATGTAAAAATTCAGAGAGACAGAAACTTATTATAACAGAGGTTACTAGGGGTTAAAGAAAGGAGGGCATGGGGAATAACTGGTTAACAGGTATAAAGTTTCTGTTTGGGATGATGAAAAGTTCTGGAAAAAGATAGTGGTGATGGCTGCACAACATTGTGAATGTACTCAATGCAATGTGTTTGAGGTCACTGAATTGTACACTTAAAAATGGTTAAAATGGTAAATTTCATGTTATGCATATTTTACTGCCAAAAGGAAGGCAAAAGAGATCCCAAAAGGATGTTTCTAAACAACCTCTTGACCTTTTCCAGTAGTTTTTACAAAGGTTTTATTTACTTGACAGAGAAGAGAGAAAGTGTGAGGACACAAGCTGGGGGAGGGGTAAAGGGTGAGGGAGAAACAGGCTCTCTGCTGAGCAGGGAGCCCGATGTGGGGCGATCCCAGGACCCTGAGATCAAGACCAGAGCTGAAAGCAGACACTTAACTGACTGAACCACCCAGGTGCCCCCTCTTTTATTCATTATTATTGTTAAAGGAAAATAATGTTTATTTCTTGGGTGATGCTTATGTACTTCGTTTTGGGTATCTCTGACATACAGAAGTTTACATTCATAGCTTTTGCATCACCTCATTTACAGGGTCTTCCATGCTCCCGTATAAGAAAATGTTCCTGGTACGTTATATGAAGCCTTTCGTCCTATTATCTCAACATCATTTATGAAATGTCTCTATCTTTGCTAATTCATTTACTCATCGTTTTTGTAAACAAGAGTCTAATGGATTTTATTATGTTAATTTCTCCATGCCAACCCAAATTTCAGAGTTTTAATGTCTAATTTTGAGGTATGCTTTAGTATTTGGTGGGCCAAGAACCTCATTGCTTTTTTAATATTTTCTTGGAAATTCAAGCACTTTTTTCCTTCAACTCTGAATTTTAGGATCCTAGCTATTTTGCTGGGATTTTTCTTGGAATTTGTGCTTCTTCCCCCTTTCTGGTGGCCTGGAATTTATATGCTCTATTTCTATCCTTTTGTTATTCTAAGTTTTAACAGATGAAGTTAAACTTTTTCAATATCTACATATCACAAAAATCTGAATGTTAATCAGTATCTACACATCACACAAAAATCTGAATGTGCTTTTACTTCCTTGTTCTCCTCCGCTATGCTCTTCCTGGCATTATCAAATTCAGACAAGACCAACTTAGTTTCATATTCCTTAAACATTTTTTTCTATCACAATTTCGTGACAGTAAGTTTTACTGTTTTCTTTGTTCACTGCTTATTTCTATAAAATAAAGATCCAAGAGAAATTTCTAATCCTTTAATAATTAATTCTTTCAGTCAAGGGTTTAAAAGTAACAGATTCCTAGGCATTACATATTCAAAAATGTCTTTTGGGGTATCTGGGTGGCTCACGTGGTTAGAGGCATCCAACTCCTGATTTCAGCTCAGGTCATCATCTTAGGGTTGTGAGTTTGAGTCCTGCATCAGATTCTGCCTAACTTTGTTGAAAAGAAAACTATTTTCCTTCAAAACTCTGGAAATAAATATTGCTCACTTGTCTCCTTAGTAGTGTTACCAATGAGAAGGTAGAAGCAATTTGATTTTCAGTTCTTCCTAGTAATATTTTCTCTCTTGGTAGATTTTAAAATTTTCCTCTGTACTTCTGAAATCCTGAAAGTTTATCTAGATATGGGCCTTTTAATATCCACTAGTTAGAACACAGAAACTCTAACATCTGAATTTAAGGTATTCCTTAACTATAAAATGTTCTAGTATGTGAATATTTTCTCTTCTACATCTATTTTCTCTTCTCATAAGGCCCAATAAATGGTTGTTAGATGTGAATTGATTGCCTTTATTTTAGCTTTTTTCCTCCCTTTTCAAATCCCTGTTCTTTTGTATCATACACCATAAGAATTCCTGGTCCCATGATGTTCCATTTCAATAATTCATTCTTCATCTGTGTTTGCTCCTTTTCAAAAGCTTCTTGGAATTTTTTTCATTTGGGAGGGGAGTTATTTCATGCATAATATTTCCAATTGGTTCTTTTCTACAACAGTCTGTTGGTGATACATGGATATGATTATTCATTGAACTGTCTTTCTCAAATACTTATTTATAGCTCTTCTTTGCCTTTGAATTCTTAACTACCCATAGATGATGCTTCTGTTTATTCTAGCTTCTACTTCCAGTGATTATGATGAAGGCTGTCTATCCTGGAAATAGAGTGTACCTGTAATTTGCTTTCTGGGCAACAGGGTTTCCCCATTCTTCCTGATATTAGCAGCCATAGATAGTCCCTGCTCTAACATGGTAGTCTTTGGGCCCATCCTCACTGCTCTAGCTAAGGACGAACGACTCTGGTGACTGCTGCTTGGCATGGAAGAAGTGAGGTGGAATGAAAGCAAGTTGGAAAGCCATCTGATGAAAAGGGGAAAGTTCTCTCAGCTCAAGTGTCTGGAAAGACTACATGGGGGATGATAGACCTGAATGTAGTCATCTGCGTAGTATAGTTAAGTGAACAAGAAATAAATTTCTGTTGTATTAATAACACTAAGGAATATACCCTATCACAGAAGAAATGTTTAGTGTGAAGAAGCCTGGGTCAGACTGGGGAGATACAAATAAACAGAGTAATCAAATATACAAAGAGTTTTTATGATGAAAACAGACTTAACAGGTTCTATATAGTACCCGGAAAATAGAGATTAAGATAAGGAAACCTTTCAAAATAAGCTGATTTTTTTTAGAAGTCAGAGCTAACAAACTGAACAGTGAAGAAAGTGTCTCAACAAAGCTGAAATATCCATATGAAGAAGCCAATATAAAGGAAGTGTCCAGAATCAGATTAACTAAACTAGAAGCCTTTGAGCCTATAACATACATATGTTTATTTCCTGGGTTATTCAATTTTCAGTTGAATAATTCACAATCAACTATTAGGACAGAGGCAACAGGGACATCATCTTGTCCTCTGATAACTTGAGCTCATTTCCTTCACTCTGCTCTTCACTCACTGCTCTGGCCACCCTGGTCTTGCTGTTTCTTCCAACACACCAAACACACTTTTGCTTCAGGGTCTTTGCACTTCCTTTTCATCTGCCAGAAACCCTTGTCCCTCAGATGCCCAACTGGGTTACTCACTACCTTACTTTTTTCAGGTCTTTCCTCAAAAGTCATCTTCTTAGTGAGGTCTTACCTAAGACTGTTTAACATTGTGACCCATCACACTCTTTTGGTATTGCTTAGCTAAATTTTCCTCCATAGCATTAGGTTAATATTATATATTTTATTTCTTTTTCTCTCCCCCTACAATTAAAATGTAAGCCCTAGGAAGATAGAAATTTTTCTATTTTCTATTTTCTATTTTTCAATGCTGTATTCCCAGTATCTAGAACAAAGAGTAAGTACTCAATAAACATTTCTTTAATAAAAATCTGAATTTATCTTCCTACTCACAGTCTTAAAAAAATGCAAACCAATTTTGTCAAAGGTATGGAAAAACTTATTCACAATAGAAGCCTACGATATGCCTATTATGGACTCTGATAATTGAAAGGTGTTGGGGGGGGAAGTCTTTACTTCATGTATTTTACACTCTGCTAGGAGACAGAAAGGCAAACAAATATTTAATGGTAGGCAGTGATAAAAACAAAGTAGAGTCAGGGAAAAGAGAGTGATGGGCAAAGGAGCTAATCACTATAACTGAGAAACTGATGAGGGAAGGCCTCTCTGAGGTGATAGTTGGCAGAGACCTGAGAAAAATAAAGGGTCATGCCAGGCAAATATCTAGAAGAGTATTCCAGGCAGAAAAAGCATGAACTTCTGTCACTGGTAGTTGTCTAGATGGGCATAAACTCAAAAGACAGTAATTTAGTGCCATCAAAAATTTTAAATGAGCATACTCTTTACTAAGCTACAATTATTACACTTTTAGGAATGGACGCTAGAAAAACACACACAGTAATGTTCATATAAAATAAAATCCAGTAGCCCAGTTGACAGTCCAACAGAAAAAAAACTAAAAAACTACAAAAACATCTACAAACAGGAATCTGGATAACTTTTGGTACATCAAAATAATGGAAAAAGCTATGCAGCTTATCGAGATAATGGAAAAAGCCATGTTGCTTTTAAAAGGAATGAGACTGTGTCTCAAAAAATACATTATATATAGATAGATGCACATAGACAGCAAATTGCAAAATAGTATACAACAAATAACTCCTATTTTTGTAAGAGAAAAAAAATTATAATGTAGCCCTACTATACACATACACACACATACATACCATCCTGCCCAACAAATCTTTATACCAGATAGTTAACATGACTTTTCCGATAAAAAAACTTTTCCACATCCTATTATTCACCTCTGTAAACTTGAAATTTTTACAATAAATTTTTAATAAATCTCTTTTTAAAGTATAGTGATTTTTCCCCCTCAGATTACCTCTTCCGGCAGAGCAGAATGGGGTTTGTCAGAAGTTGCAAGTAGTAAAACTGGAGCGAATGAAGGAATGTTCTGTAACAATGTAGTGAACGTGGCTTTGAGTGTTGGTCCAACTATTTCCCACCACAAGTGGATATGAGGAACATATATTATACTTGGTGCTGTTCTCTTAGCTTCACGAATCATCTAGTAGAGGGAAATAAATTATATTTAGTTAAAGTCAGTATATTAGTAATGCTTGCTTTATTAGTCTGGAACAATGTTTAACTTCCTAGAATTATAATACAAAACGCTCAAGTTTTTAAAATGCTTCCCTAGTCTCATAATCTTATGTTTAAGTGTTTTGTAAAAGTCTCATTTTTAGGAAAACATGGTTGCTTCAAGCAATTAGAAAGAAAATATCTCAATCAGTTTAGAAGATTTGTGTTAAATATAAAAATATAAAACGTCTACATTTAAAAACCAGGAAAATAGCAAAAACAGAAACAGTGGAAAATCTGAGTATACACCACATAGCAGTTACTATTTTAAGTACTTTATTCACTTAATTCTCACATCAGCCACACAAGGGTACTATTATTACCTCCAGTTTGTACAAGAGGAAAACAAGGCAGAGATCTAACAGCTTCCCTAAGGTTACACAGACATTAAATGGTGGAAACGTGATTTAAATCCATACTCTTTAGTGAGTAGGCCATTACCTACAATTCTTTTTTTCTTTTTTTTTTTTAAAGATTTTATTTATTTGACAGACAGATCACAAGTAAGCAGAGAGGCAGGCAGAGAGAGAGAGAGGGAAGCAGGCTCCCCGCTGAGCAGAGAGCCTGATGCGGGGCTCGATCTCAGGACCCTAAGACAACGATCCAAGCCGAAGGCAGAGGCTTAACCCACTGAGCCACCCAAGTGCCCCTACAGTTCTATTTCATAAACCTGGAGGCAGAAATCAGAACGACAAGAAAACCCAGTTCAAAAAGGGTAAAGCAATTCTAGATTGTGTCTCTGGAAGACTGTTCTTACAGGTTATTTGTCTGGGCAACAATGAATTTACCTGAGCACATGTTTCTTCAGGAGATGTAGCACTGACTCCAAAAAGAACAGGAATGTCTAATGTATATACTGCAAATTTTTCCAAAGCATGGATGACAGCTGGTGCCAAATGAGAACCTTGCCCAAAGCCTGGTTCTCCCACTATCAGTATTCTTGGTCGAAAAGACATAGGTTGATAACACGCATTTCTGAAAGAAAGTAGCTGTATTTCAGAAAAAGCAAAAATTTAAATTTTTCCTCCCAAATTACCCACTTTTAACTCTCTTAAGGTAAAAATTTTTTGACTATGCAGCTTGTTAATCCATAACAACATGGTTCACATGGTTTCTGGAAAATATTAAGCTTCACAGATTTTAGGATTACTTTATTCAGTGAAATTTCTACTACAGTGACAACTGTGATGATAAAAATGTTTGATATTTTAACTTAAAAAAAGATCAGCTAGTATCTTTTATTCAGTCACCACCTTTTAGTTTTAGGGAATTTATACACCAAAAAGCTATATACATTCATTTGCAGGGGAAATATACCTATTCAAATGAAGAAAATTAAAATTTTCTTTTGCCTTATTTAAGGATTTTTGAGAAAGGCCATTCTCATACACAGATGGAACTTCATCATCACTGTATGCCAAATCACTTTCTAGCAGAGGACATGAAATATCTATAAAACAGAAGAATTGTGCATTAGTAACTTTTCTGGATTGCAAAGTTTATGTAATGTTTTAGTTATTAACAAATCAATATACGTGAAATGTATAAGAAAATTTAAGAATATAAAATATCTGTATAGACATGAATAAGAAATAAATATAAAAATGCCATTTCAAACTTAAAACAGATTTAATTGAGGGCAATCTGTGAAGTAAATTTCCTTCAACTACCCAGGCAAAACATGACTAAATTCCTTTCAAGAGGCTCTTTTTATTATTATTTTTAAAAGATTTATTTACTTATTTTGAGAGGGAGAAAAAAAAGAGAGCATGCATGTGAGCAGCGGGTAGATGCAGAGGGAGAAACTCAAGCTGACTCCGTGCTGAGTGTGCAGAGCCCGACACAGGCCTTGATCCCAAGACCCATGGCAAGATCGGACCTCAGCTGCAACCAAGAGTCAGATGCTCAACTGACCATGTCACGCAGGTGCCCTGAAGAGGCTCTTTTGTGAAGACACACTTCGGGGTGTAAAACATTTAGCTTTACTGATTATGAAAGCTAACTTTAAACGGTCAATCAAGTTACATACCTGAGTCCAGTGCTTTATTTGCTTTGATTTCTGCATGTGGAAATACTCTGTGCAGAGCTTCTAAGATCTTGTGAACGGTGCTTTGCAGGAGTGGTTTCACAACAGTGGACAGTGCCTGCCCAGGTGACGTCACAGCTCTCTGGGCAGCTGGTATCATCTTCTGCATGGCTACCTCAAAGTCCTTAGCGGAGATGTTAATTGACGAGAGATCCAGCTGTAGTTTCTCACTAGTAGTATAGATCTGCGGGTAGCGTCGACGCAGAGCACATAAAGCAGCCTCAGAGCAGATCGACTTAATATCTGCACCGCAGTATCCTATCCAAGGCAACCAAAAAAATTTTTAAATGTAAATCATCACCCTATTAGCACGACCATGGTTAAAAGAAAATTAAAACTCCACCTAGCAATATACTGGAAAAATACTTAGAATAAGGCTAACATTTCTCTTTCACCCAGTGAACTTACAATGGTAGTAATAACCGTCAACAAATCTAGCAACTTTTGCAAGTGAAATGTACAAACACTAAATACACAAAGCATTCAAGAACAAGAGTTTTAAAATCAGACAGACTAGGGTGAAATTCCAGTTTATCATTTACTACATGTATGATCTTTGGAGGAAAATTTATGCTCTCTCAGCCATTTCTACATCTACATAGGGATAATGCTACCTACTTCACAGGACAGATGTGAGAATTTCTTGAAATAATATATGTAGAATGCTGAACAGAATGACTAGAAAAATGTGAGGAGCAAAAGATGGCTGTTATTATTATTATTACTGTTTAACTTGGCTTTCAAATTCTGCAACAGCCAATTCATCAAATATCTCTATTTAATATCCCGGATTTTTTAAGAAGAAAACATGCCACAAGTAAGAGATTAGAAACAAACATAACCTGTATTTCTTTAAACATAATGATGCAAGGCTACAACTTGTTTCATCTCTGAAACGCATGCATTTTATCTTTTAATGCGTAAAGCAATGTTTACCAACACAGTTTTCTGCTAGTTCTTCTAGAAATATGTCCAGTGGTTTAGGATTCCAATCTCTTGTGTGAATCTTAAGAATTTCTTTTCGAGCCTACGAAGAAGAATAATTTAACTTTTATTTTTTTTTTTTAAATATTTTATTTATTTATTTGACAGAGAGAGATCACAAGTAGATAGAGAGGCAGGCAGAGAGAGAGAGAGGGAAGCAGGCTCCCTGCTGAGAGAGAGCCCGATGCGGGACTCGATCCCAGGACCCTGAGATCATGACCTGAGCCAAAGGCAGCGGCTTAACCCACTGAGCCACCCAGGCGTCCCGAATAATTTAACTTTTAAAATAAGGTGCTATTCAGATCTGAATAACTTCAGTTTAAAATAATTTTATCTAAAATCATAAAGAAATCAATACCTATTATAATAAAAAATATGAAAGACTAAAAATGAAAAGATGATGTTATTTGTAAGCATTTAAGGAGTTTATGTTAAAGAATATTTGCATTTATAGTGCTCAAGTTCTAGTCACCATAAATGTGTATGAGACAAATTAAATAATGATGGGACTAGTCTTCATTCTGGTACGCATTAAAAATTATGCTTTTTAAAAGATTTACTTATTTATTCCAGAGAGAGAGAGAGAGCACCCGTGGGGAGAGGGGCTGAGGGAGAGAAGCAGACTCCCTGCTGAGGGCAGAGCCTGATCTCATGATCTGAGCTGAAATTGAGTTGGATGCTTAACCAGCCGAGCTACCCAGGTGCCCCGAGAATTGTTCTTTAGAGCACTGGCAGCTCTACTCATATTTTCCTGCTTGGTTCTCAAAAGATTAAGCAGCTTTAAAAAAAAAAAAAAAAAAGATTTTATTTGAGAGAGAGAGAGAATGAGAGAGAGAGAGCATGAGAAGAGAGAGGTCAGAGGGAGAAGCAGAGTCCCTGTCTAGCAGGGAGCCTGAGGTGGGACTCAATCCTGGGACTCCAGTATCATGACCTGAGCCAAAGGCAGTTGCTTAACCAACTGAGCCACCCAGGCGCCCAAAATATTAAGCAGCTTTAAAATAACTCCGTAGGATCATATGGTAGTACCCATGAAAAAGTCAATGCTAATAAATTGGCTGATTCATTAGGCCAAATGTTTTTTTTTTTAAGATTTTATTTATTTATTTGACAGAGAGAGATCACAAGTAGGCAGAGAGGCAGGCAGAGAGAGTGAGAGGGAAGCAGACTCCCTGCCGAGCAGAGAGCCCGATGCGGGACTCGATCCCAGGACCCTGAGACCATGACCCGAGCCGAAGGCAGCGGCCTAAACCACTGAGCCACCCAGGCGCCCCAGGCCAAATGTTCTTAAGCAAAATAAAGTTGTATGGTAACAACCAAAGGCCACGCTCAAATTGAGAATTTTTTAAAAGACTGATGGATTGATTTGAGAAAGAGTGAGAGCCCATGAGTAGGGGAAGGGGCAGAAAGGGGATGGGAGAATCTCAAGCTGACTCTGCCCTGAGCATGAAATGCGCTGCAGGGCTCGATCTCGCAACCCTGAGATCATGACCTGAGCCGAAATCAAGAGTTAGATGCTTCGTTGACTGAGCCACCCAGGTGCCCCTCAAATTGAGAAAATTTTAAGAGTATTCTTTGGGAAGGCATTATTTTATTTAAAAAAAAAAGAATTAAAAAAATCCAAGTTCTTTTCTTTAAATAAAATAATGCCTCCCCAAGAACACACAGATATTTATTTGGATGTTAATCACTTATGACTTTTGCTTCAGAATATACAAAACTCAATTTTCAAATTTTCACTGTGCCAAGATTTGTCCATAAAATGGACAACACATTCTGTCAAAATCTGAATAATGTTAAATTCCTACATCTTTGTCAGGTAGGCTGAAAAGGAATTCTCTGTCAAAGCGACCAGGCCTTCGCAAAGCAGGATCAATAGAATCCAGTCTGTTGGTCGCACCAATGACCACGATTTCTCCTCTGCTGTCCAATCCATCCATAAGTGCTAGCAGCGTGGAAACAATGGAACTAAATGTAAAAATAAGAGAGCAGAGATTAAACATATGATGCTGAATGTGTTATTTCTTCTTTTGCTAAGATTTAATAGATTAAACATGTGAACAAATTTTCTCAGAGCATGTCATTACTTCCAATAGATTAAAAACTGTAAAATAACACACTAAATGGCATACAGAGATTATAATCAATGAAAAACATAAATGGCTTTTAGAATGCCACAAATGGGTTCTGTAAGACATTTTGTGAAGCATAACTTCACATAGGAACATGAAAGTCACCCAAAAAGGATACAATATAAAAAAAAAATACTGGACAAACTTTATGTAAAAAATACTCCATTGTGTATACATTATCAAAGAACCCCCAAATAAAATGAAATATACATAAATCATAAAAATAGAACGTTACATTTTAATTATGGATAGAGAATAAAACAATCTCCACATCTTCCATTACCCACTTTCTTTCCTTTTTTTTTTTTTTTTAAAGATTTTACTTATTTATTTGACAGACAGAGATCACAAGTAGGCAGAGAGGCAGGCAGAGAGAGAGGGGGAAGCAGGCTCCCCGCTAAGCAGAGAGCTTGATGCAGGGCTTGATCCCAAGTCCCTGGGACCATGACCTGAGCCAAAGGCAGAGGTTTTAACCCACTGAGTCACCCAGACGCCCCTTTTTTTTTTTTTTAAGTTTATTTAAATCTCAACACCCAACATGGGGCTCGAACTTACGACCTTGAAATCAAGAGTCATGTGCTCTTCCAACTCAGCCAGCCAGGCATCCCTTCATCACCCACTTTCAACAATTATCAGTGTCCTTTTTTCTAACGTAATCCAACAGTTCTTTGAGGAAGAAAACCCAAAAACTTCACACACTTCATTTAATCTGTACACATTTCATATTAAATAATGTATTTATTTCTGGGATAAGGACTGCAGAACTCCACAGTACTAGGATACCAATGGAAATGGCAATAATCCCTTAATATCACCTAATATTTAATTTTCCTGATCGTTTCAGAATATCTTTTCACATTTGATTTTTTTAAGCCAAGACCCATGTACTACACTTGGTCAAATGTCCCTCAAATCAAGAATTTCCATTGGATCTTCCTTTTTATTCTTTTATGCCATGTATTTGTTGAAGAAACTGGGTCATTTGCTTTTAAAATTTTCTTCCCATATTCTGGATTGGGCTGCTTGCCTCCTAATAGGGTCATTTAACCTGTCCTCTATCTTTCATATTTTGTATGAACTGGCAATTAAGATCTAGAAGCTTAACAGATGCAGGCTGAACTACTTGGGATAGCATATATCGTAGGAACATACCATGTACTTGCTATTGTATGTGCAGGAGGCACATAATGCCAGTTTTCCCTTTAAGATTAGCAAACTGGGTTTAAGTGAGTTGTTACCAGTTTACTACATTCATCATAAACTTCACTATCAATCTTATTACTTGTTTTTATAGCCGCTGATTGCTTAGATCAGGGTTTCTTAATCTTGGCACATATTAACATTTGGGTTAGGTAACTCTTTGTTGTACAGAGCTGTCCTCTGCACTGTAGGATGTTTAACAGCACCTGTGGTCCTTACCCACCTCCTCTAATTTGTGACAATTAAAAATGTCTCCAGACATTTGACCCATGTGAGGGCGAAGAGGCAAAATCCACTACCAGTTGAAAACCACAGGCCTAGATCCACTATTTGCAAAATGGTAATTTTCTATTTCAAAAATTTTCCTTGCATTTATAAACTATGGCTCTCCTATAAAGAATAATGTTACTCCATTAATTACTAAATTACTCTGAATCATGGCCTGAATCATAGTAACAGGATAGGAAAAAGAAATGCTTGATTCATTTTCTTTATCAATTTTCAGAGTAGTGAGTCACTATTTTAAGCATCCTCTGGAGTGACCAATTAGGTTTTTATTTTTAAAAAATCATTAAAAACTGACAGTTTTTATGTATTTGATGCTATTCACTCTGTTTCAGTCATTCTTTTTGATGCTCAAATTATCCCGTCTTGGTTCATGAAACTCCTTCAAAATTTTTTGACTATGTCATTTTGATGTGACCCCGGTAGTTTTTGTTTTTTTTTTTTAAAGATTTTCATTTATTCATTTGACAGAGAGAGATCACAAGTAGACAGAGAGGCAGGCAGAGAGAGAGAGAGGGAAGCAGACTCCCTGCCGACAAAGAGCCCGATGCGGGACTCGATCCCAGGACCCTGAGATCATGACCTGAGCCAAAGGCAGCGGCTTAACCCACTGGGCCACCCAGGCGCCCGACCCCGGTAGTTTTTGATTGCCTCCTTGCTTCCAGGCATTACATGATATTCCAGGCTTGTCTTATTTCCAGACTTATTTCCATTATCTACCATCCCTCTTAAGGGCTGTAGTATTTAGAAACCACATTTTGGGTACCAGGGGTACGAATTGCTACTGGATTGTAAAAGCTTCTAGGCCTTTTAAAGTGTCCAGAACTAGAAACTATTTTTTCTTCAAAAAATTCATTGTGAGTTCATACTTATACTCCCAATTCAAAGTAAAGATTTTAAGGTTTTAATGTAACTTATTTTATATTTAATCCTCTTTCTCTTAGGCTAAAAATCATATATTCTAAGGCATTCACAAGTTTGCTTATTTGCATTATCTGACTGGTATTATTACTAACAAATAAAAAATACAGTTTAATTATGTAACTTTTATTTATTTATTTATTTTAAAGATTTTATTTATTTGACAGAGAGAGAGAGATCACAAGTAGGCAGAGAGGCAGACAGAGAGAGAGAGATCACAAGTAGGCAGAGAGGCAGACAGAGAGAGGGGGAAGCAGGTTCCCCGCTGAGCAGAGAGCCCGATGAGGGGCTCGATTCCAGGACTGAAAACATGACCTGAGCCAAAGGCAGAGGCCCAATCTGCCGAGCCACCCAGGCGTCCCTAATCATGTAACTTTTAAAAATTCTTATTTAACAAAAATGTTTATGCTCAGATTGTTTAAGTCTTCGGTTAAAAAAAAAAAACAACAAAAAACAGGGTGCCTGGATAGCTCAGTTGGTTAAGTGAATACTTTTGGGTCAGGTCATGATCCTGGAGTCCTGGGATCATGTCCTGCATTGGGCTCCCTGCTCAACAGGGAGTCTGCCTCTCCATCTGACTCTCCCCTCTCTCATCCTCTTTCTCAAATAAATAAATAAAATCTTTAAAAAACAACCCCCCCCCCAAACTTGCACACCAAGTTTCCCATATATATATATATTTTCCCATAAATAAATAAAAATATATATACACATATATTTTTTTAACGTAGCCACCAGGTGCCTCGTTAGCACAGTAGGTAGTGCTCAGCCTCATAAAGCGTAACCACCTGGTTTTCCCAATACCATTTATGGAAGAGACTGTCTATCCTATAGTCTTACACACAATGTCCTCATTGCATATTCTTGCCTCATTTGTCACAGAGTAATTGACCCTGTAGCGCAGATTTACTTCTGGGCTCTCTATCCTGTTCATCTATTTTTGTGCCAGTGCCATACTGTTCTGATTACCATAGCTTTGTAGCACATTTTGAAACCTGGGACTGTGCTCTGTAAAAGAGCAAAATCTTTGCTCTTTCTCAGGACTGCTCTGGCAATCTTTGAAATTGGACCACTTTCTTTCACCATTCACAAAAATAAACTCAAAACGGAATAAAGACCTAAATTTGAGACCAGAAACCATAAAACTCCTTAAAGAAAACATAGGAAGTAATATATTGGATGTCAGCCTTTGCAACATTTTTCTAGATGTGTCTCCTTAGGCAAAAGAAACCAAAGCAAAGTTAAACTTCTGGGAATACACCAAAATAAAATGCTTTTGCAAAGCAAAGGAAGCTATCAACAAAACAAAAAGGCAACCTACTGAATAGAAGATATTTCCAAATGATATATCCAAAAAGTTGTTAGTATCAAAAATATATAAAGAACTTTTACAACACAACACAAAAAACCCTCAAATAATCTGATTAAAAAATGGGAAGAGCACATTCTTTGAAAGGACATTTTTCCAAAGAAGACATATAGATAGTCACACAGGAAAAGAGTCAACATCACTAATCATCAGGGAAATGCAAATCAAAACCACAATGAGATATCATTTTATACCTGTCAGAATGGCTAATATCAAAAGACAAGAAATATTAAGTGTTGGCAATGATGTGGAGAAAAGAAAACCCTCAAGAACTGTCGCTGGGAATGTAAGTCGGTACAGCCACTATGGAAAATAGTACAGAGGTTCCTCAAAAAGTTAAAAAATAAAAATACCAATCCCCCCATTTAATCTAATAATTCCACTATTGGTTACTTACTGCCCCCCCCAAAAAACCCCCACTAGTTAAAAAATGTATATGTACCTCTGTTTAATAAATCATTGTTTACAATAGCCAAGATACGGAAGCAACCTAGCTGTCCATCAATAGATGAGGGATAGGTAAAGATGTGCTATATATGTATACAAGGGAATATTACTCGGCCACAAAAAATAATGGGATCTTGCCATTTACAACAACATAGACTGACCAAAAGGATGTTATACTAAGAGAAATGTCAGATAAAGACAAATACCATATGATTTCAGTTATACGTAGAATCTAAAAACAAAACAAACAAAAACCCACAGAAATGAAACCGTAAACATAGAGAACAAACTGGTAATTGCCAGAAGGAAGGGAGTTGGATGACGAGCAAAATGGGTGAAGAAGATCAAGTGGCACAAACTTACAGTTATAAAATGCATCACAAGGATGAAAAGTACAGCATGGGGAATATAGTCAGTACTGTAATGGTGTTGTATGGTGACAGATGGTAACTACACTTACCCCAGTATGAGCATAGCTTAATGTATAGAATTGCGGAATCACTAAGTTTCACACCTTAAACTAACAACATTGTATGTCAACTATCCTTCAAATAAAAAACATATGTATGTATTTGAGATAGAATGTGCTTCCCAAACTGCGCTATAATTTTTGTTGCTAAAATTTCTCCAATTCCTTATAGAACTGTTGCAGAACACAGTAAGCACTCAATTAGTTCAACACAATGAATGCAGCATGGCTGATGATGCCGACATGTGCCATGTATAAAAAGTCTGTATGATTACTGGTAGGGTATTACAGACACAATTTTTATCATAGTATTTAACATTTTAATTTACTAACAGCAACAAATGAAACTGTGTAGCATCAAGTCAAAGAAGGCCATGAGACTACAGTAAATAGGTATTAGAAAAATAAAAACCTATCTATCACTCACATTACTATGTCTTGCTCCTCTTTATATTATTTACAATAAAAAGACAATGCAATACTGGCATATATGAAGGCATTCAAACATCTGCTTTAGGGCATCCCAAATTAATTAAGCAGTTACAGATAATACATGAGACCAGCTGAAAAGAAATTCTGAAAAACTGAAGAACTAGGATTAAAAGTAGTTTAGATTCAAGTTGAGGCTGGGGCGCTGAGGACAAGGGCCCCACTGGGACAGCCAGCTTATCACAGGGGAGGTGCAATTTTCCCATCCTGAAAATGAAAAAGTTGACCCAATCTTTCAATCTCCAACTAGTAGTCATATGCAAAGACATATATTGTTTGGCTAAGGCAGTGTCTTAAAAAACCTTAATTAGCTGGCAACATTTAAAAGATACTTAACACAAAAATTTGAACTAACATTTAAGAAAGAGAACAAATTCATTTTTCAAGTCTGAGTCAGCTTCTGCACTTCAGTTAAAGGTTGGAGCTAAAAATGACTTATGATTAGATGCTCGGCCACATTCTCAGCCGTGGCCCTACTCTCACTATTGGCCTGTCTCACTTATTTCATTTGCTTTACACCTCACTGGCCCATGGGCTTTTAGGTTTGTATCATGAACTAAACCTGCATCATGAACTAAATGAATATTTTGATACTGTGCTTGTGAAAACCTTGCCATGCAGAAATGGTCTATTTTATCTTTTTGTACTATATATTAGGGTCTACCAAAATAAGGAAACTATTGCTTTGTAGAGTATCTTTCACCGTTTAACATTCTACTCCTCATGCAACATCAATATAGCTCAGAAAACAGGAAGAAAGGCAGAGGTGCCATCAAGCAAAGTTTACCTGTGAATCTGATCTTGCCTGCTTGATCGTACTGGAGCCAGACCATCAATTTCATCAAAAAAAATAATGGATGGGCGCATCTGATAAGCCTAGAAAACAGGTCCAGTGGTTGCATGTTATCATGAATAACTTCAAATATATAGACTTAATATGAGCCATTTTAATACACTTTCATTCCAACTTGCTTGTAGAATTTATTTATAATCCATAAAGCTAAATGTAAATCCCAGAACCAGATTTTAAGAATCCAAACTAAAATATAATATATATAATTTAATTTTACTTGCATTCTCAATTGGAGATATTCAAAATACATACTCCCCTGACCACATACCTCAGGTTTCATATAGCTATAGTTATTGGGACACATAAAATGATCTATTCAAGACCAAGTGTTAAAACAAAACAAAGACCAGAAGACAATGATATAGCCTTCTTCCAGGTCAGGATGGGAAAACATTAAGCAAGATGCCATTGTTTTTTTTTTTAAGTCTGCTTCAATAAAGTCGAAGAAACTCAGTGAGCTATATAAAAAGATTTAAGAGCATTTGCAGCAATATGCCTCAGTAGATCAGAATGTATTATCTCACAATGTGCTATCGATACAATCTGGGATATGAAACTGAAAGTCTCTAGGGCAGAACTAATCTTCAGCTCACATACTGAGACATCTCACTATGCTAAGAGAGACTGAAACTCTCTCTAGATATAAGACTTAAGACTCCAAAGAACTTAAGATTCAATCATTTCTTTGTCTTTTTCCTATAGAACTGTTCATCATAGGTCAGTATTATCTTGACATACAAAGGAAAATAATCCATAGAGTATATATTTGATCTAATTCTTCTGAGTTTATTTCTATGAAATATGATGAAATACAAGACTTATCAAATCCTCACATACTTACATTTACATTGATTATAGGTCTACATAGGTAAATAAATTTTAATATCATACCTGATCAAATAATAATCGTAGCTGTCTTTCAGACTCTCCTACCCATTTACTCAGACAATCAGCACCTTTCCTCATGAAGAATGCTACTCTCTTATCCCCTTGACTGCACTCATTGGCAAGTGCTCTAGCAACCAGAGTTTTTCCAGTTCCAGGTGGACCATAAAACAAACAACCTCTATAACAGAATAAGCATTATTTTAGTATTACATTAGAAAGCAGACTAAACAAAATTAGAAATCAATTTCATGAATGCAGTTAATTAGTGAATAAAAAAGTAAGGCAAATGAAATGTTGCTTCAATCCACAGAGCACAATTTAAAACCTGAAAATATCAATACTACAAAATTGAAATTAATAACACCCTTTATTTGAAACATACTTTCTTTTATTCACTCATCATGCTCATTATATTATTTACCTTGCACAGAAGTCAGGCTTAAACAGGCTTTATAGTTTACTTTTGTAACATTATCAGGGGAAAGAATAGCAGATTTTACCTACAACTCTTGGTTTCAGTGCCAGTAACATAGTACCAGAAGTTTTGTATGAAAACATGATGGGAATGAATAGAAAAGAAAGATAAAAGAAGAGAGCTTAAAGAAATAATAGGTGGGGGGACCTGGGTGGCTCAGTGGGTTAAGCCTCTGCCTTTGGCTTAGGTCATGAGCTCAGGGTCCTGGGATCGAGTCCCGCATCGGGCTCCCTGCTCAGCCGGGAGCCTGCTTCCTCCTCTCCCTCTGCTACTCCCCCTGCTTGTGCTCTCTCTCCTTCTCTCACTCTCTGTCAAATAAATTCTTAAAAAAAAAAAAAATAGGTGTTTCAGTGGTAGGGACTAGGACAATGTAAATAATTTGAAATCAGTCTTGGTGATATCACTGTAGTGGGGTAATCTATGGTTTTTCACATATTTCCAAAGTTATTCATTGCTCTTTGGATAGAATTCCCCCCAAAATGGATTGTACTCATAATTCTTATTAGAAATGTAAAAAGGATATAGAAATAGAACATGTCAGGGATTAAGTGCTACTAAAGTAACATGAAATAATCAATTTCAGATCATCATATAACTGCTCTTGAAAAATAACATTAAGGAAGATTCCAGAAAAGCAAAAATGACAAAATAAGAATTGTGGGGGAAAACTCACACGTAATAGATGAAATCTATTAAAAGAGTAATATATTAAAAAAACAAGAAATGGACATGATCAAATGCAGATAGAAAAAATAAAACTGTTAAAAAACACACCATATGGGGGTGCCTGGGTGGCTCAGTGGGTTAAAGCCTCTGCCTTCGACTTAGGTCATGATCCCAGGGTCCTGGGATCGAGTCCCGCACTGGGCTCTCTGCTCAGTGGGGAGCCTGCTTCCCCCTCTCTCTCTGCCTACCTGTGATCTCTGTCTGTCAAATAAATAAACAAAATCTTTCAAAAACAAACAAACACACCATATGAAAACAGTAGGTTAACACAATTATATATTTGATATTATAAGGGGAAATATATGTTACAAGGACAGGGAAATGAGAAAAAATTAGGAGAGTTGTTTCTTTTTAAATTTGCTAATTAATTTTTTTTTACAGTATTGCAATATTTTATTCTGTCCATTAATAACTAAAATTTGAGAACATTTATAATATTAATGGAACTTTAAGAGAAGTTCAACTTTTTTTTTTTTTTAAAGATTTTATTTATTTGACAGAGAGAGAGAGAGATCACAAGTAGGCAGAGAGGCAGGCAGAGAGAGTGGGAAGCAACGGTTCCCCGCCGAGCAGAGAGCCCATCTCCGGGCTCCCAGTTCAACTTGTTTTTTACACTTCAATATTGGGTATTGTAAATGGGTCAAAATACAGGGCTGTTTTGGTGGCGCAGTTGGTTGAGTGTTTTAGCTCATGTTTTGGTCTCAGGGTTCTAAGACTGAGCCCTGTGTCAGGCTCTATGCTCGGGGGGAGTCTGCTTAAGACTCTCCCTCCCTCTGCCCCTCTGTCCCACTCTCACTCACTCTCCCTCAAATAAATAAATTTCTAAAAAACAAAAACAAGGGGTGCCTGGGTGGCTCAGTCAGTTGGGCATCTGCCTTCGGCTCAGGTCATGATCCCAGCATCCTGGGATTGTGCCTCACATCAGACTCTGCTCCCAGGGAGCCTGCTTCTCCCTCTGCCTGTCACTCCACCTGCTTGTGCTCTCTCTCTCCAATGAATAAACAGAATCTTTAAAACAAACATACAAACAAAAACAAAATATGGCCAAATTACATCAAAAACTTATAATAAATGCTTGGTATTAGTCTACATACTATTCAATTTTTGGCATAAAGTTCTTGGGCTGCAAGGAAGAACATTTGGTTTACTTCACTAATAGGAATTGCTCTGTTTAGTGCTGGGATGGCCTCTTCTTGGTATCTCTTCTGCTGTTGTTTTTAGCATAATTACCTGTGATTGTATGAATGGACTTGAGGGGACAGAGGTACTCAAATAACCAGTCACTACAGTAATGAGGAGACAGATAGGCAATGCAACTGCCCTATATTTTTAAGGCCAATAGGGTTAGCCTAAGGAGGTTAGCTAAGATTCAGGAATAAAAGCCCACACAAAATGTAGTATGAAGCCAGACTGGGAGCTTAAGAAAAGAACAAAGTCATAAATTGCTCTTTGTGGCAATGGGGACGGTAAATTTTCCCCCATTTTCCTTTGGCTTTAGACAGTCTTGGGTCCTTGAAATGCCCACTCATGCTCCTCCCGACAGCTCTGCCACCTCAGCGGGAAAACACAGTAGGGGCAGAGAGCTAAAACTGAGGGAAAGGCTGGGTCATAACAGGTCTCCCCTCCCCAGACCCAATTTACTAAATTAACTAGGTACTTCCAATACTTCTCATAAGCAGCAAGTGCTCTTATTTAATATTAGTATCTTTCTCATTAAAAAAAGGTTTAATTCACCAATGTTTAACTGTATATGGTACATAATTTTTATAATGGGAAAGAGGAAAAAAGCTTACTAATTTAAAAAAAGTTTACTTAAATCAATGTTTCCATACAGGATGATTCAGGAAGAAAAGTTTCGTAAGGAAAAAAGAATCAGGGGGTAGGGTTTAAAAATGGGTTAATAATGTATAAAAACTACAAGAAAAAGGAAAAAGACTAAGTGTGTTGATATGAAAACTAAAATAAAGTAGCTCCCAATAAGAAAGCTAATTTGTGGGGTGCCTGGGTGTCTCAGTCAGTTAAGCATCTATCTGACTCTTGATTTTGGCTCAGGTCATGATCTCAGGGTTGTGAGAATGATGGTGTCAGGCTCCATGCTAGGCAAGGAGACTGCTTAAGATTCTCTTCCTCTCCCTCTGCACTGCGACCTCCATAGACCTCCCTCTCTCTTAAAAAAACAAACAAAGAGGGCGCCTGAGTGGCTCAATGGGTTAAAGCCTCTACCTTTGGCTCAGGTCAAGATCCCAGGGTCCTGGGATCAAGTCCCA
The DNA here is from genome assembly GCF_922984935.1 of Meles meles. Taxonomy (NCBI): domain Eukaryota; kingdom Metazoa; phylum Chordata; class Mammalia; order Carnivora; family Mustelidae; genus Meles; species Meles meles. The sequence continues at coordinate 17,159,379 of NC_060066.1, read as the reverse complement.
CATCAGGCTCTCTGCTCAGCAGGGAGCCTGCTTCCTCCTCTCTCTGCTTGCCTCTCTGCCTACTTGTGATCTTTGTCAAATAAATAAATAAATAAATAATCTAAAAGAAAACAAACAAACAAAAAAACAAAAAAAGAATTAATTTGCAAAACACCTCTTGAAATTTAGAGGTAATATATCTCCAGGCAGGAGAGAAGGGTTGGGTTGAAGTTTGAGGAGGATGGAATAAGACATTATTATTAAAAAACGGTGAGACCATCCCTTTCTTTTACCACTCTGTGCAGGCAAATTGCTTGGCTAATTTTTTTGCCCGTACAAGAAAAGATGAGATGCTGCAGAAAGTAAGTTAAGAACTCCATGCTGAACAGTGTAGACTACTAACCCTTTCTCAGGCCTACTGCTAAAATGCTGGCAGCCAGACTCATAAGCTTCAAACAGAAAACTGGAAGATTTGTCTCTGGTGGGGAAAAACATGTATAGATACTGACTTTGAGGACTTCTGGTAAAAGAATCACCACCCAACCATCATCCTAAGGTGAGGCCTAGAAATTAACAAGCTCTACAAGTGAACTTTTAAAAACGTGCTCCATTCTGGGGGTGCCTGAGTGGCTGAGTCAGTTGAGAGACAGACTCTTGATTTCGGCTCAGGTTATTGTCTCAGGATTGTAAGATTAAGCACCATGAGGGTGCTCAGCAGTCTGCTGGAGATCCTCTCCCTCTGTCCCTATACATGCCTGCATACGCACTTTTAGTCTCAAATAAATAAATCTTAAAAAAAAACCCAACAAAACCTTCACCTTTAAATAGTAACAAAGAGCCAAGGATCACTAGACACTTAAAAGGAAATCCCCACTAGACACTTAAGGAAAAAAGATCAAAAGAGATGGAAACAAGAAAAAAAGTAGATTAATCTAGAAAGTCCAACATTCAACTGACATGAATTGAGGGAAAAGAAAAAATGGAGTGGAAAAATTACAGAAGAAGTGATACAAAAAAACTTTCCTAGAAATCGAAGGACACTTTTCCATACCGTAGAGGCATAGCACAATGAAAGCAGGAGGGGAGAAAAGACATCAACAGACTGTGGTTCCAAGACCATTCTCAAAAATAAAATAAAAATAACCTCTCTTCCATTCTTTTTTTCAGGATATTGCTGGAATACCCCATCAAAACACAGCTGAAAAAAAAAGTCTTAGGGGTACCTGGCTGACTCAGTGAGTGGAGGGTGAGACTCTGCATCTTGGGGATGTGAGTTCAAGTCCCATGTTAGGGGTGAAGATTACTTAAAAATTAAGAAAAAAAAAATCAGGGGCTTGGGTGGCTCAGTGGGTTAAAACCTCTGCCCTCGGCTCAGATCATGACCCCAGGGTCTTGGGATCGAGCGTGGAATCAGGCTCTCTGCTCTGTGGGGAGCCTGCTTCCCCCTCTCTCTCTCTGCCTGCCTCTCTGCCTAGTTCTGATCTCTGTCTGTCAAATAAATAAAATCTTAAAAAAAAGAAAAAAGAAAAAAAAAATCTTAAAAAAAAAAAAAGTCTTAGTTGATTCCAGGAAGCAGGGAATCCTGAAAGATAAAGGAAATCCCACTGATTATGATGAGAAGTCCCAAAGCTTAGTTGTGCCTAGAACAATGAGGAGTCAATAAATTATTTGTTATGTTTAACTGTACTGAAGAGTTTTATTACTGCATGAACTGACAAGTACATATAAAACTAATTACAAAAACCCTAAAGAACAACAACAAAAAAAGCCCACCCACAGGCAAACAATATTAAAGCTGATGGGAAAGAGCAGGGTTGGAAAAGAGAAATGTAGTCATAATATACTATATATGGCTCAGCTGTAAGAAATATTTACAGAATCACAAAGAACACACTTAAAATTGACTCAACAATTTTATATGTGCATAAAGAAGCTACCAGGAGCATATGAGGACGGGAAAAAATGTATATGTATGGAGATAAGGGAAACCAAAAGAGCCTGTTCATGTTATAAGTCCAGAGATTCTAAAACAGACCAAAAATTACAGCATAAGCGTATTATTTAAATATGTATTTAAACAGATAAACAAGAATGAAAGTAGTTGGCTCTGGAAAGTGGGAGGAGGAAGAGTAGAGAAGGAACTACAATCATTTTTTCCTTTGTAAGACTTATAGTGCAATGCGACTTTAAAAATTATGTACATGTATTACTCTGGTATAAATCTAAAACTAAAGTATAAAAGTGAAAGAAAAAAGTAAAGGATACGTCTGGGAAGAATTTCACTAAAATGTATGAAAAGCCTTGGAAACTATTTTTCTTTTAATAGAGAATCAATTTTGAAACCATTTTTCAAGTTAAACTTTAAGAAAGTAAAAATATTCAAAGTACCCAGGAAAGCATAATAGATTACTGTAGGCCTAAAAAAATTCAACAGACAAGTGTTATCTTTCTGGACAATAGCAGCATAGCCCAGAATTTGGCTGAAATAAAATGTACAATTAAAATTACCTTGGAGGTTGAATTTTGAATTTCTCAAAGACTTCTGGATAAAGTAATGGAAACACCACCATCTCCTTCAGAGCTGCAATATGACTAGACAGGCCCCCGATGCTGTCGAATCGTACCTGACAATGGAAGGGAAACACGGACACTCTCAGATTTGGAGTTAGTTAAAATGCCATTCCATCCCTAAACTGTACTCAACCCATACACAGTCAAATGAGTAACAGCATTTTAGTTGCAGCCTGAAGATTTGAAAAAAAGAAAAAAAAAGTCTGTAAAGTTTCCGATTTCTAGAAAATTGGTTTATTTAACTTTAAAACTAAACTGAAGCACACAGTCTGTGTGTTCAAGCATACAATTCAAGGTAGTATAACTCACTGAAGAATCCAGTTGCATTGGATCAACATCTGCAAGACTTGCTCCAATCTTCATTCTATCTTTATAAATTCCTTTTAATTCATCTTTCCGAAAATTCAGCGGGAGGCACCTATTTAGAAAAGATTAAAAAAAACCCACCCCATTAGTTCACTTTTCTCCCCCAAATTCCATGTTAAAATATGGACATTTTCCTCAAATTATTTTAAAAAGGTTAAATTTCAATCACAGCCATTGTGAAACTATGTACTTCAACTTCCTCATTTTCTTTATATAGGGTGAGAACTTCAATGTTAGAAATATTTGTCCCTGGAGTTTATCATTAAAGATATTATAGTCAAATGAAATACCAGTGTTCAAGACGCCACAACAGCATAAAGTAATTCGTGTTTGTATCAATATACTTCATATTGACTGTGCTTAACATATACAAAGTATTTGCTATTTTCCAGGCTGTTTTAGGCGGCTTTACATGTAATAATTCATTAAGTCCTCACAACGGTCTTATGGAGGAGGCATTATTAGTTCCCCTATTTAAAAAAAAAACTGAGGCATAGAAAGGTTAACTAAAATGCTCAAAGTCACACAAAGTGGCAGATCCAGGACGCAAACCAAAGCAGTGGGCCTCTAGTCCTGCAAGAATTCTGCCACAATACCTGTCAGCGAAACAGTCTCACGGTCCACCAAGCATTTGGATCCACATCTATCCTCTCAAGCACGAATGAATCACTGCTTTCCTAACTACTTTCAAAAACAGTTATGGTAGATTACGCAGAGCACACCTAGAAGCTGCTTGTTTTACAGATGGAGAATGCAAACTGCTCTTGCTAGAGGCTGAGACACACCGTGATCTAAGATGGACACGTTTTCAACCGTGGCTTCATAAAAGGTGTTTTTTTTTTTTTTTAAAGATTTTATTTATTTGACAGATAGAGAGCACAAATAGGCAGAACAGCAGGCAGAGGGAGAGGGAGAAGCAGGCTCTCTGTTTAGCAGAGAGCCTGATGCGGGGCTCAATCCCAGGACCCTGAGATCATGACCTGAGCCAAAGGCACCTGCTTAACAGACTGAGCCTCCCAGGCACCCCTTAAAAAGGTATTTCTTAAACAATTCTTAACAGAAGTGTAACTGCATGCTATAAAATGCATAGGATTCGATGCACATTTCTAGGAATGAAGCCAAAGAAAAATTCAAGTAGTCTAAATAATACAGGTTGTGGATGATTTAGTTCACTGCTGCCAACGGAAATGAAAAACAAGTCAAAATGTAATTTAAAATTTTGTTTTAGACACACTAAACAAAAAAGTAAAACTAATTTTAACAATATATTTTATCTAAAACATACCATTTCAATGTGCAAAATAAATATTTACAAAATTGGGATATTTTACATTCTTTCTTGTACTAAGTCTTTGAAATCCAAGAGTATATTTTTTGCAAAAATTTATAGTATTTCTCAATTCAGATCAGCTACGTTTCAAGTGCTGAAATAGCCACATGTAACCCGTGACTACCACATTAGGGCAGATCTAATGTTATAAAAGAATAGAGCTTAGGATACAAAGAATGGTTGGTCTGCATATCCCTTCAATTATTATGTTCTAATTGTTTCATCAAACACTGTTTTCTACTCTATAAAAATATTATTTTATTAGGATACAAGCACTGAATTTTTCACTCACTCAACCACATCTGTAAAATGGGAATAATCCTTGCTATGAACTTACAAATGCACTTATACTATAAAGAGTTACAAATAAAATAAAATAAAAAGTTTATTTCCTCAAATCAGTGCGTACCAAGCACCATTTTGAGTTATACCCTGGTTGTGTAAGAAAACATATGTTCTAATCCATTACTAGTTTTAAATACAGATATTTCAGAAAAAGATGGCATTTTGGTTTATACATTTACCTCTTACGTAATTCTTAAATTTGGTCAAGCTGTATGTATTCCCAAATTATTCAGCCTTCTCACCACTTAAGAAAAAATAGCTTGTAGTTTTAAAAGGCATCAGTATGACACTTACCTGTTGATAGCTCTATTACGGCTCCTTTTTCTTCGCCTTTCGAAGTGCTGCTCGTCTTCAGAAGAGGAAGATGAAGTAGAGTCACTACTGTGGATTGCATGCCTTCGCCTAAAGTAAAGAGGAAAACTGAAATCATGACGGAAGGGGAGCAGGAAAAACAGAGGAGTAAGATGCCAACATCAGAAATACCTAATGATCCAAAAACGTTTATCCTAAAACTAATACATTTGCTGAACCCATCACGTAGGCTTTGTTGGTTGAATCTTTTGAGAAGAATACAAGTCCTGGATAACTGAGAGGAAGGGAAAAAAAAAGATAGACAGGAGGCTGGGGTAGAGCTGATAATCAAATGTTCTTTATGATAGGAATGGTTCAGGCAGAATGACTTCTTAAGTCTTGATATAAATCAGTTATCCTCAAAGAGAAAGGTGGGAAAAAGAGGGTATTAGACTCTTTGGGACTAATTTCAGAAAGTATTTTCAATATTATACTATATATAATTTCGCATTTGGAAGGGAATTTTGAAATGTCAACCTTAAAAGGAGAACACAAGAGTTTTCATGTAAACCAGAAAGAATCAAGTTGTGGAGCATAACAAATGACATGGAGGACATGGGGAGATGGAGAGGAGAGGGAGTTGAGGGAAACTGGAAGGGGAGGCAAACCATGAGAGACTATGGACTCTGAAAAACAACCTGAGGGTTTTGAAGGGGCGGGGGTGGGAGGTTGAGGAACCAGGTGGTGGGTAGTAGGGAGGGCACGTATTGCATGGAGCACTGGGTGTTGTGCAAAAACAACGAATACTGTTTTGCTGAAAAAATAAATTAATTAATTAAAAAAATAAAAAAAATACTAGGAAACAGTGAGAAATACAATGTCCTTTATCTACAGCATATCACCAACTGTAAATTCACAATAGCCACTTAACAGCTGTGTAAAATGTGGATGAGCTACCTAACCCATATAAGCCTTAATTTTCTCACTTTCAAAAAAGGGTAAGAATATAATCAACTGATAACATTCAAATTCTTAGGCTAGTTGGTAGGATGAAATAAGATGCCAAGCGCTACAAATATTGAAAAAAATTTTAAATCACTTCTACCTTTGCATTGTTGCAAAGGACCCAGAGGAAAGACAAAGAATCTAGCTGGGAAAACCTTTAATAATCATTCTATTGGTCAGAGTCAAGCACTTTTCCTGAGTTAGAGTACTATCACAGTAAGTAGTTATTTCCAAAAATATAAAACGTTCACAATCTATTATCTGCATAACGGAGGGTCCAGAATCTTGTACTCGGAAAATAAGTTTTTCCACTATTCACGTACCAGAATCTGACATGTCAAAAGGCAATTCACAGTCACTATTTGTCCCACTTACTATGATTATTCCTATGTTCTGCTATAGAACACATCTGACTAGGCATTACTGGCCCAGACAGCCCTAGAGATGTTAATGTTGCACATTACCTTTGTGACTCCCCCACCCTTCCCTCCAACCTGAATTCTGAAACACAAATGGCCCTTAGGGCTTTGGATGGGGTTATGGAAAAACAGATATAAATGAGAAAATGATCCTCCACTCACCTCCCAAACATGCCCAAGACTGTTTTTGTGATGAGCCTGAAACTAAAACTATCAAGCACAAGTCTGCAATTTTACATGAAAGACAAATTTGTTTAATACTCCCGTTAATATTATGAAAAGATTAACTTGTAAACATATAATTCACATAACTGTGTGTGAATTCAGTATGTATTCACATAATTAAAACCAACTTCACAATTAATAAAAAGGACTAACAATTATTAAGTGCTCCTTGTACCAGTTAGTAGACATATTATCTCATTTAATCTTAAACTTTGGACAAGTACATATGGCATGCTCATTTAGAGTTGGGGCCAATGTGGCTGGCTCACAGCTTAAACAACTTGCTCAAAATTTAAGAATAAGATAATGATGGCATCAGAATTCAAACCATTGTCGTTCTATTCCCAAAATCCCCATTCTATATACACTGGTGATTCCCAGTTGTTAATTTCATGAGCCAAAAGAGTTATAAGCAAACAACAAAACCTGTGGACTGACAAATTTTCCATTTAAGTTGCAAGGTAGGATTTTTAAGCAATTAAAATATACCAAGATAACAAAAGCATACAGCACTCAACGTAAGCCTGATAGTATCTTAAATGCTTTACATGCATTAACTCATCTAATTTTCACAATACTGTGAGATAGGTGATCCTGTCCTCCTCATTCTATCGGTCAGAAAGCTGACACAAGAGAGGGGAAATAACTTGTTGGAGGTCACTAATAAATGGAAAAGCTGGGCTTGCAACCTGGGCAGTCATGGGCCCAGGTTCTTTGTAATTATACTGTAGAAAGGACATTATTTCACTTTTAAAAAGATTCTAAACACACATGCCCACATTCACTCATTTTTTCCCCAATTTGCTTTTTAAAAACATCTGAACTTTTGGCACGGATAAGCACTGGATCAGCACTGTGAATCTAACCAGTGTCTAGAGCTGCCAGTTTTAGCGCCTTGACAACAGGTATGGAATACTCTGGAATACTGGTGAAGCAACTGTACTCTTATGTTACCTTTGCATTCAAAGGACTAGGCTTGTTCCAGAAACTGCAGATTGAAGCTAAAGAATAAAGCTTAGGTGAGTAGAGGTTTGTAATCATAAGAAAGAAAATCCTGCTTAAAGGCAGCAGTCCTGAAGCTCGGCTGTAAGCATGCCAAAGACCCCTGCAAGATCCTGTCCTGTGGGTGCAAGGTTTCTGGATCATTTGCCATACTAAGAGCAATGTTCAGACAATTCTCTGAATGGGTGCTTTATTTCCATGCCTAGGCAGGTGAAGTAGGACATGAACTACAAACAGAAGCTGGTCTCTTCAAGAAAAAGTAAAAAGGCTGAGCAAAATCACCATTAAGGTTGTTAAAAGGGAAGAGATGTTTACACAGCCTTGGCTAGAGTGTTATCAAAAAAAAAAAAAAAAAAGAAAAAAAAAGGGCTATATTCAAAAGGTCAGATAATAGTAAGAGTTAGTTAAGGCATCGAGAAATTGGAACTCTCATACATTGTTTGTGGGAATGTAAAATAAAGCAGCCATTTTCTGGAAAATCATCTGACAACTCCTTGAAACAGTAAATAGAGTTAGCATTTGATTTAGCAATTCCACTTCTAGGTACATACTTAAGAGAAGTGAAAACACAAATTCACGCAAAAAGTTGTTCACAAATGTTCATGGTAGTATTCACAGTAACCAAAAAAGTAGAAACAACCCAAATGTCCATCAACTGATAAATGGGTAAACAAAACATGGTATATTTATACAATGGAATCTTATTTGGTAATAAAAAGAATGAAGTACTGGTACATGCTAAACGTGAATGAACCTTGAAAATGTTGTACCAAGTGAAAGAAACCACTCACAGAAGAGTGCACATAAATGAAATACCCAGAATAGGCAAATCTAGAGAGACAGAAAATAGATTACTGGTTGCTTAGGGCTGAGGGGGTGGGGGATGCAGGAACTGGAGAGAACTAAAGAGGACAGGGTTTCTTTCTGAGACAAGAAAAATGTTCTAAAATTGTGGTGATAGCTGCACAACTGAAAATACTGAAAGTCCTTGTACACTTTAAATGGGTGAACTATATGGTACGTGGATTATATCTCCATAAAACTTATCAAAAAGTAAAAATCTTTACAAGGCTATTAGAACCAAAATCAAAATCATTAAGTCAAATAATGTGACTCGGGTACAATTTAAATCTCTTAATTCATACTTTAATTTAAATGGGTCAGAATATATAAACAAACATAAAGCAAATCAGACCTATACAGAGAACTGATGGTTGCCAGACAGGGGGTTGTGAGGGGGGATGGGCAAAATGGGTGACCAGGAGTGGGAGATACAGGCTTCCAATGATGGAAATGATTAAATTACAGGAATTAAATGTACAGCATAGGGAATATTGTGAATAGTATTTCAATAGCGTTGTTATAGTGACAGATGGTAGCTATAGTTGTGGTGACCATTGCATAACACACAGCTGCTGAATCACTATGCTGCATAATTGAAACTCATGTGACATCATGTGTCAACTACACTCAAATAATAAACTAAATATATAAATAAAAAATAAATGTCAGAATCTCCCCCTAGTCAATGCGACCCAAGGGCCGGAATCCTGACTTAGCCATTTTTATATCCATAGTGCTTAGCACATGGCAGAACTCAAAACATTTGTTAATAATTGTAGTGGGGGAAAAAAAAATATCCTCTACCCAAAGAGCTATGAGACACTTTCCATAAAGGGTAGATTCTGCAAACCAGATATGAGAACTTGAGTGCCAAACAGGCAAAAAAAAATTCCTACCTGCTCTAGAGTAACACTGTAGGTGGCGACTACAGAGGAGTCAGTAATTTAGTGGGTTACTTCCAGAAACATATATCCGTTAAAAGCGAGAAAAGAAACTAAATCTCAAAGTAAGTGCCAGCCTTTCACTTCTGTTGGATCTAATAGAGGTTTGTCCTTTAAGTCAGGCAACCAAGACAGGTGCCCTGGGCCTTGTGATTGGTGGGGATTCCAGGAAACACTACACCTTATGCTGCTTTTCTGTAGATCATTTCACCACCAAAATACACGTCTTTAACAATATTCTGTTGTGTGGTCTCCTTCCAAGTGCAATTGATCATGGGCAGCCCTGACAGGTTACCCTCCATCCTTCTGGGCTCTGGTTTTATGTAAAGGGATGACGAAACAGGAAATCTAGATATATACTTGTAATTTTTGACACTCAGAAAATGAAATGAAAAGACCCAGGGACATAAGTCGTATTTCATATTTTTCCTAGAAGAGAAGAATTTGTCAACAAAATTTGTCAACAAAACTGTTGCTTTCTGTGATCAGATAGTCTGTTTCAATGAGCAGACTTCCAAGAACTGTTTGAATAGTTGAAGTCTTGTAGAATTTCAGTCTTACCTCTGAGCAAATTTATATTAGGAAAAAGAAGTGCCATTTCCACATCAATGTCTTTTTTGGGGGAGGGGAGCTTCTTTAATCTTCACTAACTAGCTCTTTCATTCATGAACTACTATAATGTTACTGTTACCCAAAAAATTCTAATGAATCAGAAAACCTTTTATTACTTGGGAGAATGAGAAAATAAAAAGAATTACCCTTTTGGACTTAAAAATGACAGACAATCAACAAATGTTAGGATGTAGAAGGGGAAAAAAACCTACAAATAATTTGAATGGTCAAAGAAAATGAATGCTTCCTACTATATGAGAGAAACGAATTTTAAGAAATGCAAGTAAAACTTGGAAAAATACCCAGATGTATAAAAGGATAGTATCATGAAAAGTCTAGAAAGTTATGTAATCTAGAATGTTTGTCATAGTGAGAAAATAGGTCTGTGATACCATGTGAAGACAAGAGTACACCTACACTTGAACAATGTGAGGATTAAATGAAACAGTCTATGTAAGATGCTTAACACAAGCCAGGAATACAATAAACACTGAAGCAAAGGTAGCCTCTATTATTAAAGTGTGGAACAATGGATAAACTACCTTACCATGGTAGTTATTAAGAATTCCTATTAATGCAAGCAAAAGCAAAAACCAGTCAGTGGTAGTAAGGGTAAGAGCACTATAGGCATAAAGCCAACTCTCCCAAATATATATGATTCTAGAATTCTATTTGGATACAACCAATCCTAAGACTCTAGAATCCTACCCTAACACAGCCATAATTATATTGTCATAAATCAATCACTACTTCAGAACCAAACCTGTTCATTCGTTTACAATAAGGACTTCTTGGTCCAGCAGAAGATAGTCTATATCTTGGTCTTGCAGGAGAAGCTGGGCCACTATAAAATATGTTGGGCTTTCTCTGGTGACGAGGTTCTAAAAAGAAGAATTATAGGTATGTGATATAGAAATATGTATGAAGATAATTTTGCTCTTCATCTAAATACTCACAAAGGTGCTGTCTTCCGTGAAAATACTAGTACGTCTCTACTATAGACTGTTTAACTGTTCACGTTTTAAACCATTTACATCTGCAGCGTGACTGTTGAAAATATGTATAGCACAAGACACCAACCAACTGAAACATACACTGGCCATAAACAACCATTATGATTATACTGATGCATAACAGCTGGTTACCAGCCCTGCATATATACGCTCATAAGTCCTGAGGCAGAACCTTAACATAAATGAAGAAAAGTCCTATTTACACAAAGTGGCAAAATAAACTAAGAAAGCTGTGAAATCTAAATAAATAAATAACTCTAGAATAAAGACAGACATGAAATTTCAAAATAGCCCAATTATTTGCTTTGTTCAAGGCTAACATCTAACTTTCTTGAAGAAATGACTTCTTGTGCATTTAACATAGTTTATGAAAGACAACAGCCATGAGTATTCTGTACAATGAAAACATGAAAAATAAGAATGACAGAGAAAAGGCAGTAAAGATAAGTGTAATCTAATAACAGCTTCTCCAGGGAAAATATACATAAGCACTCACTTTCCAGTGGAGCCTGGTAGTACACAGTAGCTTTTCTCTGTCGAAGATAATATCGTTTCTGATTATCTTCTTCCCCATCCTCTTCATCTTCATCATCATCCTCATCATCTTCATCATCATCTTCATCTTCATCTTCACCATCATCTTCATCTTCTTGGTCTTCACCCTCTTCAGATGATTCTACAGTTAAGAAACATTTACTTTCAAGACAGTCACCAAAATGTTAATGAGTTTTAACACAGTGGAATTGAAATTTTTAGACCCTTGTCTAAAAATTTAGACCTAAAAATTTTTTTTACTTCTAGATTGTTCATAAAAATGATCTATAATTCTTTTGCAGCATTAAATGAAGATTTTAAAAAATGAAGTAAAATGCAGATTTAAAAATAACCAGAGGAAGGAAAAAAGGAAGTAGGGAAAGAAGTTTAAAGACTACTGTCATTAGTACTAAGCTAAAGCTTACGGTATTGCTGCTAATTTTATTAATACAAGTGACTATACTTAGGTTTCCAAGTTAATTTAACATGTTGACAAATTAGAGAATCCCCTTATCTAGCCTTTGCCTTTCATACTTAAGTTTTAAATTCCATCCAGCCCTTCTGGCTGTCACTGAGTTACATCGAGCGTAATTCAAATAACCTACTTATGAAAATGTGAAATACCCTCACCAAATATTTAAAATGCATTTGAGAAAACCGGTTTTCACTCAAGAGAAGTTCTAATAAATTACAGTACAACTTCTAAATAGAAAAGCAAAACTTAATTTTAATCACCTTTTAACAGGTAGAGATGTGTTGTCTGCAGATGTATTATATATGCAAACCAGGTTTGTTTGCCTTAGATTTGTTGATTTCAAGTACTTTCCCAAATAAGATCTATTATCTTTTAAAACACTCCCCTGCCCTCACTTTTCATTATGACCAGTCCTTTGACCTCTCACAAACTACCAGAAATGTCACAACTTCTGAATAAAAAAGCTCTCTCTTACTAACTAAAAAGTGCTGAAATTCAAACCCAGAAGTAGAACAAAAGACTAACCCACACTGCCTTCTTGATTGTCAGTCGTTTCCTCATCAGTTCTTTGAATACCTTTTTGTTTTCCTCTTGTGTACATATTAAGATTCCCCTAAAAATGTTTAAACAAAAGCCATTAACATTCAGTATATTAAAAAAATTCAGTAGGATCTTCCTATCCTGCTTAAAATGAAGGTATTTATAGCTACAAACTCTTACAACTACAGCAATTAACTAGTGACTGATCAAACAAATGCTGGACAGTTTAAAAATGTTGAAAATGATGAATAATTTAACCAAAAAATGGACAGGTACCATAGGAAAAAGGTTAAACTGGAGGTCATTAAATCAGCCCCTAAATGGAAGGCGACATATATATGTATTCTTTTTTACTGCAGTATAGTTGACACACAATGTTACACTAGTTTCAAGGCCGAGGAAGGACAGATTTACTTCTTCTGTTTCATTAAACACTCCCAAGTCTTCAAGTTCCCTCATTCGCTGTCTACGCATCTTCTTCATGTCATCCATTTTCTGAAGTACAGCTTCGGCAGTGCTTTAAGAAAATTTGACATAATATAAGTTAAAACTGTTAAAGAGTAGTACATTTGAAAAAACTTTGTCTTCCACTGTATTCTTTGAGTGCTGGGATTTTAAATATCTCTATACGAGGCACTGATTTACCTGCGTAAAAATATTCTAAAATTTCCTTCCGAGAATTTAAATACATATATAGAACTATTACAAAGCCCTCTAATAATTAGTCTCCTTTATGCTTTACACAGCTGAATATGCAAGCTAGTTTAAATTTAAATTTATGACCCCTCCCCAACAAAAAGTTTTTCCAGCTAAATCATCTTGATCTAAATAATTTTTACTTACTTCGTTATAAGTTTGTCAAACAGCACAGACTGGTTCACACTACTATAGCGACTCCTAATCCTGCAACTGCGGCGAACTTCAACATCACCATTCTCTTCGTGCAAGTGTTCTTTAGTTTGAACAATGTTTCTAGTCCTCAGTGACCGAGTAACTGGAATAACTTTGTCTTCAAGATGTGTACATAAAATGGGAAGATTTTCAGTAATGGCATTTATAAAACGATTCTAAAATCAACAACTGAATAGCTATACTTTCATATAACAAATCACAAGATCTTGAACTTACCGTTCTTAAAAATAATAGAAAACAAAAATAAAGTCACAACACACACCTACCATATGATCTAGCGTTCTGCTTTCCAGAGGAAAGGAAAGATACGTAATACAAAAATTTGTACACAAATGTTCAAATGTGATAGCCCCAAACTGGAAACAACTCAATGTCCACCAAAAGAGGAATAAACTAATTACAGGAAAAAAACCTAAGTGTTCCTCAATGGATGAATGGATAAAGACGATGTAAAATATACACATTATACAACAGAATACCATTCAGCCATGAGAAAGAAGAATACCCTGCCATTTGCAATAACATGGATGGACCTTGAGGACAGGATGCTAAATTAAAGAAGTCAGAGAAAGACAAATATTGTGTAATATCATTTAAATGTGGAATCTAAAAAAAGCCAAACTCATAGAAACAGAGACTAAATCTTAGTTACCAAGGACCGTCAAGTGAGGGAGAAGGAGAGATGTTGGTCAGAATATAAATTTCCACCTATAAGACAAGTATCAAAGTTGCTAAGACAGTAGATCTTAAATGTTGTCACCACAAAAACGAAATGGTAATTATGCAACATGATGCTGGTGTTAGCTAAAGCTATGATAGTAATCATTCTGCAAGATATAAATGTACCAAAAATCAACATTTACTGTACACCTTAAACACGCACAATGTTACGTGTCAATATATCACAAGAAAACTGGGGGGGAACCAAACTGTGGTATATACATATAATGGAATACTTGGCAAGAAAATGCTACAATGTGGATGATACTCAAAGCAATTATGCTAGGAGAAAGAAAGCCAGACAAAAAGGATGCAACTGCATAATTTCATTTACATGAAAATGAAAATGAAAACTAAATTACAGTGATAGAGAGCAGACTGGTGATTGTTCAGGAATCTTGGTGTGTGGAAGGCCTGGAGAGGAGTTGGGGGAGTGATTATAAAGAGGCCCGAGGAAGTTTTTGGCAGTGACAGTTCTCTCCACTATCTTATTGTGGTGGTGGCTTCACGGCATACACTTATAACAAAACAAACAAATTACACACTTTATGTACAGTTTATTTTATGTACCTCAATATATCTGTAAACAAAATACGACTTACATGCTTTCAATCTGAAATGCCTTTAACATTACTTACCTTCTTTGCACTCTTCTTTTTTCTTATCAGCCTGCTGTCTGGCCAACTGCCTATATGAAAAAATATATTAAATAATTCAAAATAATTGACATAATTTTAAATCTTATATTTCATAATACTACAAAGTAGGGTAAAAAGGTATATAAGCTTAGAGAGTAAATACTCCTAGATACCTAAAAGCCTAAAAAACACCGGAAATTAAAAAGCTTTAGAGTATCTATGCTTATGTCAGCTAGGGCTAAACAAAATCTGAAAACCCTGTTGTGAAATGCAATGATATATATATTAATTCTTAAACAGAATTAATCAAATCAAAGTATCCGACTTAAAAAAAGAAATTATATCCTTAGCCTAAGTAGGTATAATGAACTGTAAGTATTGAGCAAACAAGACAATGTATTTTATATCACAGGGATATAGTGATCCCACATCCTTGAGATATTTATAACTATAAACAGAACTAATGTCCCTTAAAAATATGTTAATTTTCTTCTAAAAACATTTGCTGGCTACAATCTCTATATGACATGCATTATCTTTCATATGCCGAAACAATCCCATTTGTGAATCAGATATCCCAGTTACAAACTGGCAGACAGTATCTACTGAAATAGGAAAGAGTACTTCCCAAGGTTTAAAAAAAACAATTATCTTCCCCTCATCTTTTTTCCAAAACCCACTGAGCAAACAAATCCATTTATCTCATTAATTTATTTTTAGGGATTCAATTATCCATATTAGGATAGCTACATCTATTAAAGAACCCATGTGTCAAGCTTATTTCAAAGCGGGCTGGTTATACACATGTGATTTCAAATGTGACACTTTAAAATAAAATGGAACCATCTTATCTAGAAGAGTTAAATCATATATTCTTACAACAATGTAAGTCATCACTAATTATCTCTTTTGGTAAGAACCAAGAACAAAATAAAAACATGTGAGCAATGCATCCACAGGTCAAGGCCTAGTCTGTTCATAGGCTCATAGACATTTCTCATAAAGAAGCCCCCTCCCTCCATACCATGTAGTTCTACACTTCTATAAACAAGGCCCCTATTAAATGCTAGGAACACAATGATTAAAGCAATGTTTGTTCTTTTTTTCTCTTGCTCTCTCTCTGCCCCTCTTTACTTCCTTCCCTTCCTCTCTCTTTCCTTCTTGCCTTTAGGGGAATGGGGGCACCTTTCCCCTTAAACAGCTGGATAGTAAATATTTAGGTTTGCGAATCATACAGTCTCTTGTCATACAACAGCTTTGACACTGAAGACACTGAAGCAGGAAAACAGCCTTAGAACGAATGGGTATGGCTGTGTTCCAGTGAAACTGCTTATAGAAGCCTGGACTTTTGTTAACCTCTGTAAATTTGATAAAAGCTACAGATCTTTTCTACATAGAAAACTATATACACATATATAAATTTATACATTATTTCAGAGGTTTCATCACGTGCCCCCTGAAAACTACAATTACTGGACCCTAGTTAGGAACTCCAGAACCAAAGAAATATATATAGATCCTGCCCTCAGCTACAGTTACTCAAATCTTTCTATAGTATTCTAACAGTTTTGGTCTCCTGGTCTTTGAGCTTCAGACAGAAAACAAAATGGATGGAGGGACACAGAAAGGAAGTAAGTAGAGAGATTACTACAGTCAGGCAAACTAGCAACAGCAAAAAGGGTCACCCTAATAAGAAGCAGGAAACTACATAAACCAAAATTCAACACTGAGGGCCAGTTTATCTAAGTCTTATACAAACAGATCCTAATGTTATCACTATGTAAAACAACAGTCTTTGTAATAAAGATCTGAATACACAGATTATTTTTTAAGCTAGAAGTTCTTCTCCACAGAAGACATATAAATAGCCAATTAGCACATGAAAAGATATCCAATGCTATTAACCATCAAGGAAATGTAAATCAGAACCACAAAGATACTTTTACACTCACTAAAAATGGCTAGAGCCAAAGACTATGACAAGTGTTGATGAGGATTGGAGAAATTGGAACCCTCATTTGCTGCTAATGGGGATAGAAAATGGTACAGCTGCTTTAGCCAACTACTCAACAGTTCCTCAATGTTAAAACAGTTGCCATTTGACCCAGCAATTCACTTCCAGGTATATACCTCCAAACAATCAAAACCCTATGTCCACACAAAATTTGAACACTAATGTTCACAATATCATTCAAAACAGCCACAAAGTAGAAATAATCCAAATGTTCATCAACTAATGAGTGGATAAACAAAACATGATATATTTATGCAATGGAATCTTATTCAGTAAAAAAAGAATGAAGTGTTGATAGGTACTACAGTAAAATGAACCTTCAAAACATCATACTGAGGGAAAGAAGCCAGACACAAAAGGCCATGAATACGATTCCATTTACATAAAATGTCCAGAATAGGCAAATTCATAAAGAAAGAAAGTAGATTAGTGGTTTCCAAGGGGCCAGTGGGGAGGAAGGAGACGGGGGTGGGAGATACAGGGTTTCTTTCCGGGGTGATGAAAACGTTGTGAAATTGGACAGCAGTGACGACAGCACAATACTGTGAATCTTACGGTATATCAATTATATCTCCATTAAGTTGTTACTCAAAAACAATTTTAGAGGTGCCCGGGCGGATCAGTTGGTTAAGCATCCGACTACTGATTTCAGCTCAGGTCATATCTCAGGGGTTGTGAGATCGAGCCCTGGATCAGGCTCCTCACTGGATGTGAAGTCTGCTTAAGATCCTCTTCCTCCCCCTCCCTCTTCTCTTCCCTCTTTAATAAAAATAAAAATAAAAAATTTTTAGAAGACAACAATTCAATATATTTTAAAAGGAATCAAATTCCAAAATACCAAGTCACTCATCTTTAAATCTAGATTGAAAAAGCACTTATTTGGGCGCCTGGGTGGCTCAGTGGGTTAAGCCGCTGCCTACGGCTCAGGTCATGATCTCAGGGTCTTGGCATCGAGTCCCGCATCGGGCTCTCTGCACGGCAGGGAGCCTGCTTCCTCTTCTCTCTCTGCCTGCCTCTCTGTCTACTTGTGATCTCTCTGTCAAATAAATAAATAAAATCTTAAAAAAAAAAAAAAAGAAAAAGCACTTATTTTAACACTCCTCAATAGCTTTTGAGCATAAAGGCCAGGACAATGTTTCATAAACTTGAGTAAGATACATATACTTTTAAAAGTAAAGACTTTTAAGGACTTCCAACATTAAATTTTTAACATTCTTTTTTTTTAAAACATTGATTTATTAAAAGAAAATTTATCTATTTATTTGAGAGAGATAGTACATGTGAGAGTGAGCAAGGGGAAGGGCAGAGGGAGAGAATCCTTAAGGAGACTCCCTGCTGAGTGCAGAGCCTGATGCTGTGCTTAGATGCCAGAACCCCAGATCCTGACCTGAGCTGAAGTCAAGAGTCTGATGCTTAACCGAATGAGCCACCAGGTGCCCCCCCAACGTTGAATTTTCTATGACTATATACAAGCCAAACTAAAGAGAAATTCATTTATATCTTACACGAATAAAACCACTAACAAAAATATTAACATATGAGGTTTTGCTGAAATAAAATAGCCCTTTGTTGTATGAATGTGGTACAGACACACTATAACTGTGGTACAGTTTCTCTTGAGTTTGGTATGTTGTACATCATGTTTGTTGTGTATCATGACTCAACTCATACACTTCTCTTTATTTCGAGTGCTCCAAAATTTCATCTGAACAGCATGTCATGACATCAAATCCATGACTTCCTCTTCAAAGCATCATTTATGTGTCAAGGTCAGACTCAGATTTTACCTCATGAACCTGAGCTACTCAAGCAGTACTAGGTGGTGCCTATTTAGTCGTAAACACCAATGTAGGGCCTGAAATTTTGACTATTCTCTAGAAGGTAGCAATTTAGATGACCCAGAATGTTTATTTTTTCTTCAGATCATGAAATAAAGTTTAAAATTCTCACAGAAAATCCATGGTCCACTTTCCTGACCCCAAATCAGAAATATAGGGTAGCTTAAATTGTGTTTCACCAATTCTGTAAATCGTACACTTCCCTCCAATTCTTAACATCCCTGAAATTAGGATATGTCTTAAAACTGATGGAATATCTTAGTTTAACTTTCAGAGTTTTCTTCTTTTTTACTGTCTCATAAAACAATGAGTGAGTGTTTCAATTCTGCTATCTTGGATCCTGTGAAATACAGTAGTAAACACACCATAAATAATGGATGAAATGGGGGTGCCTGGGTGGCTCACTGGGTTAAGCCTCTGCCTTTGGCTCAGGTCATGATCTCAGGGTCCTGGGATTGAGCCCCGCATCAGGCTCTCTGCTCAGCGGGGAGCCTGCTTTCCCCTCTCTCTCTGCCTACTTGTGATCTCTCTCTCTGTCAAATAAAAAAATTTTTTTTAAATCTTAAAAAAAATAAAAAATGGATGAAATGATGCAAATTTATATAATGAGAGTATTTAAATAATACTAACAAAAAGCAAAATGCACGATTCACTTAACTGGAAAATGTTACACAAAATAATCAAGGTTTTAATTAAGAATAGGAGTGCCCTAGAGGTGCTTGGCTGGCTTGGAGTGTGTGACTCTTGATCTCAGAGTCATAAGCTTGAGCCCCACATTGGGTGTAGAAGATTATTTAATAAGTCTTAAAAAAAAAAAAAGTAGGAGCATTCCAGTCTTGTAAGTTACTTTCTTGTGAGAAATTTCTTTATGAGAAAAATTAATGTATAAAGCAATTATTTCATCAAAGAAACTTTATTCTAATTGGCACCCCTCACATTTCTGTCAGGCCCACCAAAGTGGGAGGAAAAGTGAACGTTTTTAGCTAATTGATTTAAATCTGTCCCAAACCAAACAAATCCAAGTTCCCTGGATTACCTAACTACCTAATTCACTGAAAATAATTCCTTAAATATTAAAGTGGAATTCAGGCCATCCAGCTCAGGGTTCTTGAGAAATGAAATTTACATATGTATAAATCATCTAGTCCCCTTAGACAAGTAAAAAAAAAAAAAAATCATGTTCCACTTCCTACGTGAAGACTGCTTTTAGAAGTGCACCAACACACAAATTCATAAATGACTCAGAACTGATGAAATATCTGATAGCAAATGATGAGAAAAATAACTACTGTTTTAAATAAAAGACTTTGTATTAAGTATGAAGCAGAACCACACATCATAAGCAAGTTGAAATCACAAAGTCACACAGATACTCAAGTAATTATCAGGCAACTTTGTCAGCTGTGCTCACACATATCACAAATATCGTCTTTGAACAAGAAAATAAAAACAAATAGTACATATTAAAATTTTAACTCAGTAATACTCATCTGTGGCAATTTCATTTCAAATTACATTTTACAACCCTGGAATCTTGATGATGGCGCAAGGGTACACTTAAAAGTTAATGCAAATCCTAAATTATTTAAAAACTATTTTGAATTAGCATTCAACCATCTTGTTTTACCTTGTAAAATGCCTTCCATTAGCATGTTTCTCTGTTATTTCCAAATTCTTATCAAAACTAGAATCTGAAGAATTCTGGGCATTTTTTCTCAAAGATCTCAAGGCACGTGTCCGGTGGTAGGTCTCAACTTCTTTAACTGAAGATGCATCCTTTAAGAAAAATTGAGAAAGGGATCTAAGTTTTTCTTCAGCCAAAATCCCCAAGTTAAACTCCTTCTGCAAGTTTGCTTTGATTACAAGTTTGTAACAACTGCTTTTTGGGCAACATCATTCTGCATCTCCCCAAGAAACTACAACAGTATTTAAACTAAATAATCATTTTTATGATAAACACGTATCAGCAATGTCTATGAAACAGCTAACAGAAGATTTATTGATGGCTTATAGCTCTGCTTCATAGCAAGCAGTCTAAAAAAGCTTTCCTTTTTTAGACTGACAAAAAGTTGTAACGGCTCATAACACTAAATACGCCTTTATTTTAAGGCTACAGAAATTAGAGAGATACACAAACCATTGCCTGCCATGCAACCCACTGGCAGCAGCCTTCAACTGGACCAGCAGAATTGTTCATTTGGCCTTGGATGATAAAAAGGAGTTATGACCATCTATTTCAGTTTCATCCGGATGATGCAACATCTGAATTCAAAGATTGTTTATGTATGTGTCATCTGCTGTAAAAACCACCGTGCTCTCTGTGACTTTATTATTGTTCAATAGACTAGAATTTCTTAGTGGCTACTTTATGAGCTACAGAGGTTCTGTCAGAAAGTATCCAAAAGTTCGCACATCTCTCTGAAATCATATAAAGGCTACTTTCTTTCTTTTTCTAAAGATTTATTTATTTGTCAGAGACAGAGCATGAACAGGGGGAGCATCAGGCAGAGGAAGAAGCAGGTTCCCTGCTGAGCAAGGAGCCCAACATAGGACTTGATTCCAGGACCCTGGGGTCAAGACCTGAGCCGAAGGCTGAATCAACCAACAGAGGCACCCAGGCAAGTGTCCCCATATAAATGCGACTTTCACATAAGAGAAGGTAAAAGTACCTAACACTCTGATTACATGCTGTACTACTCTGAAAATTGGTAATTTTAGAAAAACAGGCAGTATTTTAAAAAACCTGCAATATTAGTATCGCCCCCCCCTTAGGCTGGCTTTACATAGTCATTTCATTTTGTTTTATCAGGACATTTTGTCATTTAATTTTGCTTTGAGCAGAATATTTCACTGGTTCACAAGTAAAATAAGGATATTTAATCCACAAGGATTTGTGTTAATTAGACAGGTATTGGGGCGCCTGGGTCGCTCAGTGGGTTAAGCCTCTGCCTTTGGCTCAGGTCATGATCTCAGGGTTCTGGGATCGAGACCCCCACATCAGGCTCTCTGCTCAGTAGGGAACCTACTTCCCCCTCTCTCCTCTGCCTGCTTCTCTGCCTACTTGTGATCTCTGTCAAATAAATAAATAAAATCCTAAAAAAAAAAGAATTAAACAGATACTTCATAAAATATTAGTGATATGTATGGGTTTGTTACTTTTATCAGTGTACCTATATATAAAGATGTTTAAAAAAATACATAAGGATGTTTTAAGTAGGTGTATTATTTTTTAAATGAACACCTACATCTTAGATGTAATATAACAAAACTTTCTAAGAAAAATTTTATGGGAATCTACTTCCAGATTCTTAACTTCCCTATGTACTTTTTCTTAAAACTGATCTGCCTGAGTAGGCATCTTCTTTCATTTACCTTTCTCTCAATCTACAAAAGAAAGTCACCTCACTCACTCATTCTGAATCTTACTATCATGGACTGCCTCAAGGCCCTAAAAATCTTCCTAAAGCCAAACAATGAAAAACACTAGTGTTAGGTGTTAAGAAATTGAATGACCGCGATCGGCAATAAACCCTTTCCTTTGTGAGGCAGTTTCTCATTCTCTGCTTTCAACAAAATTGAAAGGACACCTAATCAAGCTAAAAGACCGTGAAAAATAATTTTGGCAAGTGTTTTTGGTATATAAGCCAGAAAAACTGAGTGGCACTGCTAAACTCCTTTCATTACTGCCTACTTATTTATATGAACAATGTTTCCCGGTGCTTACACATTTTAAGAACAATGGAACTGATGCCAAACACTGTCTTCAGCAGCAAGATTCCTCCACAGATATATGAACTAATTGCTGGGACTTCAATCACATGAAATCTTACTTTCTGTTTCATCATTTTTAATCAAAGTAAGTATGCTTTTGTTGTTTGCATCAATTGAATATTATAAGCTGTATTTTCTTAGAGAGTTGTGATCACAGAAAAGTATAAAAAAGTTTAAATTTTGTTTTACAAGTATGAAAGGATAATTAATAAATTAGTTTTAAGTATAAAAATACATCAAGATAAAATGCTGTGGCTTCCATGAATTAGAAATACAAATTAAAAGAGGAAAAAAAAGAATCAAGATAACATATCTGGTTGCTAAAGAAGCATGTTTATGTATTACGTTTTTAATGTTCCAAGACAGGTATCACATAACTATGGTTTTCAAATTTCAGTGGATAAAAAGACTGGTATAATAGTTTTATTTTTTAATGTCAACACTAAACAATGACTGAAATGATCTCCTTTCTAACTATTTAAACCAATGGGAATGGGGTAAACCTTAGATAGCAAAAGCATTTTAAAGGAAACCTTAAAAATGTACAAGAGAGAGGTGCCTGGGTGGCTCAGTGGGTTAAAGCCTATGCCTTCGGCTCAGGTCATGATCTCAGGGTCCTGGGATCGAGCCCCACGTCCCGCTCTCCACTCAGCAGGGAGCCTGCTTCCCTTCCTCTCTGCCTACTTGTGATCTCTGTCTGTCAAATAAATAAATAAAAATCTTAAAAAAAATGTACAAGGGAAAACGGAGCTAAAAATTTAGACATTCTTAGAAGAAGACAAAGGGGAAAACTTTCATTACATTGGATCTGGCAAAGATTTCTTAGATGTGATACTGAAAGCACAGATAAGAAAAAATAGATAAGCTAGACTTCATCAAAATTACAAACTTTTGTGCCAAGGACACTATCCACAGAGTAAAATGGAAACCCATGGAATAGAACATATTTACAAATCATGTATCTGACAAAGGATTGATATCCATAATATATAAAGAACGCCTATATTTAAACAACAACAACAACAACAAACAAAAAAGAGGCAGAAGACTTGAATTTCCCCAAGAAATTTATTTTCCCAAGAATATATACAAGTACATTTGTATATTTGTATACATTTCCCCAAGAATATATACAAATGGCCAATAAACACATGAAAAGATGCCCGACATAACTAGTCACAGCCAAATACAAAATCAAACCCAGAAATGAGATGTCACTTCACATTTGTTAGGACGGCTATTATAAAAAAGAGAAAATAAGTGTTGGCAAGAATGTGGAGAAACTGGAACCCTGTACATTGCTGGTGGGAATGCAAAATAGTGCAGCCACTATGGAAAATGATATGGCAATTCCTCAAAAAATTAAACACAGAATTACCATGTGATCCAGGAATCCTACTTCTAGGTATACTCAAAACAAATGAAAGCAGACATTTGTGTACTCCTATTCATAGCAGCATTATTTACAATGGCTAAAGGTAGATGCGATCTAAATGTTCACTGATAGATGAATGGATTAAAAAATTGTGGTACTGGGGCGCCTGGGTGGCTCAGTGGTTTAAGCTGCTGCCTTCGGCTCGGGTCATGATCTCGGGATCCTGGGATCGAGTCCCGCATCGGGCTCTCTGCTTGGCAAGGAGCCTGCTTCCTTCTCACTCTCTCTGCCTACCTCTCTGCCTACTTGTGATTTCTCTCTGTCAAATAAATAAATAAAAAATCTTTAAAAAAAAAAATTGTGGTACTTACAGTAAAATATTATTCAGCCTTAAAAAGGAAGTAAATTTTAACATACTGATACAATAAGTATGAACCTGAAGACATTATGTTAAGTGAAATAAGTCAGTTACAAAAGGACAAATATTGTATGTTTCCTCTAGGGTCCAGGGTAGTCAAAATCTTAAAGACAGAAAGAAAGGTAGTTGTTAGGTGCTAGGAGGAAGAAAGAATGGGAGTTATTTAATGGGTACAGAGTTTTAGTTTGGAACATAACAATTCTGGAGGTGGACAGCGATGATGGTTGCAGAACGAATGAGTGTACTTAATGCTACCAAACTGTATACTTAAAAATGGTTAAAATGGCACATTTTATATTATCTACAATTCATTACAATAAAAAAGAAAGTAAATGTCACTCTTCCTGGGAATAATAAAAAAAGTTTGTTTCCATAGGCAAAAAGGGGGGTGCTAACCACTGGGAAAAAAAGATTCCCTGAAAAACTTGGAAGATTTAATTTTATAAGTGGTATAAGACAATCTTTGACTTGCATAGTGAGTGGCTTCGTTCATACTCTCCAAACAAGTACTAGGCATCAAGAAAGCCTTTCCTTAACTGCATGAAAAAAACAAACAAACAAAACAGGCTCCTGGGGAATCACCTATATAGATGTACACACTGGGAAATTTTAAAATAATAACTTTCAAAAATACTTCTTAAAAAAGCAGTATAAAAATAAAAGCAAAACATGCCCATTATAATTGGGGGAAAAAAAGAAATGCACAAAGATGAAAACGTCACTCTTAACTCTAGCTACCCATGATAATCACTGTTCATCTTCCGGTACAGAAGAACTATTCTCTTCCTACGCAATCATATTCCCATGACTTTTAAATTGGGATATTATTTATGTTTTGTAACTTTTTTCTAGTAATACAAAACATTTTCCCATGCCATCAAATAGTATTCTAAAAATCTTTTTAAATGAATAACTAGAAGTGTCTGGGTGACTCCGTTAAGTGGCTGACTCTTGTTTTAGGCTCAGGTCACGATCTCAGGGTTGTGAGATCAAACACCACCCCCAATTCTGCACTCAGTAGGGAGTCTACTGGGGACTCTCTCTCTCCCCCACTTTGCCCCTCGCCCTGCTCACTCTCTCTCTCTCAAAATAAGGAAATAAAGCTTAAAAAATAAAATAAAATGAATGACTAGTATTCCAGCTATTACATGAATCAATTTAACAAACTGCTTAATGTATATCTAAACTATCTGCAATTTTTTGGTGTTATAAATACCTCTAGATGAGCGATTCTGTACACATCTGATTTCCTGAGGAAAGTAGCACAGTTATTAAACCAAGGTCACATTTTAATATGGCTTTTCAAAATAATTCTCAAGAGGTAAGTTAAATATCAACCGATGACAGTAATTAACACTGGATGATAGAAATGAAGACTTTCACTTTCTATTTTTTACATTTTTACAACTTGCATTACTAGAAAGAATTATCCTATGAAGTAAAAAACAAAAAGAAAATATACTTAATCTGAAAACTAAACCTGCAGATGTAGTGTCCTCATTGTTTTGCTAAAATCTACTTAAATACTGAGAGCACTGTTAGTTCTTCCAAAGTGAGTTTTAAAGGGGAAAAAATAAATTTTGATAGCTTTTTAAGTCTCTTATAATCTTGCAGAATCAGTAAGTTAGTATACAAGAAGCAACTACAGTAACAAAATCTTTTCCCCAAAGTAGACACAATTGTATAATAGAAATACACTAAGTAATATGTTGCTTTCCCACAAAAGAGCACGCTTATCCAAGCTTTAATTCATTACCAAAAGTATGTGGGTTAGTTGGCTGAATCAATTCAAATATCAATCCAACAAATGAGATATAAACATGCTTTAAATCACAGTTAAATAAGCATGCAGACATAGGGCTCCTTGAAAACCTCATCAGAATATTCTAACCCAGTATAGCTGTGATATCTCTCCGTAGCTTCATCTTTAAATATAGACGTGGTTAAGTCTTCACCACGGATCCATTCCAAAAGCTCCTGCAATTTGATTTCTACCTCTACAGCTCTTACAATAGCCCCAAAACGATCACCTGAAAGTTAAATCCAATGGCTTCTGCTCCACCTCACTGATTTCTATGCAGCTGATCACTCCCTTCTTTAAATGCTTTGACACTTTGGTTCACATGATACTCTCTTAAAAACATAATTCATCCTTTTCTCATCCTTAAAATATAGCCATTACTCAGATCTTCTTAAATATATTTCTGTTTTCTATTCACCTTTAATGACTCAACTACCAGTTTTATGTAGGTGACTCCCAAAGATATATAGTCTTAACCATTTTTTTTAAATTTATTTTTTTAAAAAGATTTTACTTATTTATTTGACAGACAGAGATCACAAGGAGGCAGAGAGGCAGGCGTTGGGGGGGCGGGGAGCAGCAGGCTCCCCGATGAGCAGAGAACCGGATGCAGGGCTTGATCCCAGAATCCTGAGATCATGACCTGAGCCGAAAGAAGGGCTTTAACCCACTGAGCCACCTAGGCGCCCCTATTGCTCACCTCTTTAGAAACAACACTGCCTTCCCTGTTTGTATCTAAA
Organism: Meles meles; assembly: GCF_922984935.1. Classification (NCBI taxonomy): domain Eukaryota; kingdom Metazoa; phylum Chordata; class Mammalia; order Carnivora; family Mustelidae; genus Meles; species Meles meles. Next base: position 17,132,661 of record NC_060066.1, on the reverse strand, counting down.
CAACTCTCTGACCCCTTGCAGTACTGTTTAGTATTTTTTTCTGTTCCTTCTAGTATTACCTTAATTTAGCCTCTAGTTTTCTATTCTTTGGGCTATTGTGACAATAGTGTATCAATTAAGAGCCCAAACTCTTAATGACAGACTGCCTTGGATTGATTCTTGGCATGTCACTTAGAACTGTACAATCTTGTCCAAGTTACATAAGGTCTCTATGTCTTGACTTCCATATCTGCAATGGGGATAATAATAATAGTTGCTTAATAAGGCAAATGTATGTGTGTATCTTAGGTACCATGCCTGGTACACAGCAACTACTATGTAGTTGACAGCTATTAATATTATAATCTTTTAATTGGTTCTCCAAACTCCATATTTGTTCACTATAATCCATCACTTTTTTTTAAAGATTTTATTTATTTGACAGAGAGATAGAGAGAGCACAAGTAGGCAGAGAGGTAGGCAGAGGGAGAGGTGGAAGCAGGCTCTCCACTGAGCAGGGAGCCCGATGCGGGGCTCAATTCCAGGACTCCGGGAACATGACCTGACCTGAAGGCCACTTAACTGACTGAGCCACCCAGGCATCCCTCAGTATAATCCATCTTGAACAGTATTTCATCAGATCCCTGTTCTAAAAGTTGCAACTTTTTTTTAAAGATTATTTATTTGGCAGAGAGAGAGAGAGCCCGTGCTAGAGCAAGCACACTCACAAGTAGGGGGAGCAGGAAAGGGAGACACAGGCTCCCAACCAAGCAGGGAGCTTGATGCAGGGCTTGATGTCAGGACTTCAGGATCATGACCTGAGCCGAAGGTAGATGCCCAACCAACTGAGCCACCCAGGTGCCCCTAAAAATTGCAACTTTTAAGCATAAAATCAATGGCCAGTCTTTAATACAAACTGACAAAAACGGACTGCCTATCACTACATCAAACAAGTACACACTCTTGAAGTCAGAGAGCCATGTCACTCAACTTCAGGATGCAATAGTCATAGCAACACGACGAAATATTCCTGTTTATGCTTTGTGATAATTCAGTAAACGTACACTTTTCATTTTTCTGTTTTGTGTTATATATCATTTTTTTTTTAATTTTTAAAAAGATTTTATTTATTTGACAGAAAGATCACAAGTAGGCAGAGAGGCAGGCAGAGAGACAGGTGGGAAGCAGGCTCCCCGCTGAGCAGAGAGCCCGCTGGGGGGCCGGATCCCAGGACTCTGAGATCACTACCCGAGCCAAAGGTAGAGGCCCAACCCACTGAGCCACCCATGCGCCCCCATATACCACGTTTTAAAGAATCTTCCATATGTTGTACATATCAGTGTCATTCATAGTACTTTTCAAACTTTTAAAATAGACAACTTAAAAAAGTACCTTCTACATACTACAGCATATTTTATTTTACCTAACATATAGAAGAATAAAAAATGTACGTAAATACAACCTAAAAGTAATGCACACTCATCATCCCACTGCTATCCATGAGATACTATCCCCTACTATTACATGAGAACCCTAAATTTAGTATGAATCAAAGAACATCAGACCCGTGAAAGCACAGACATAGGCAATGCCTAGTCTGACTCTGGTAGAAAAAGAAACCACACAAGGGGCATCTGAATGGATGAAAATGCTAGATCTCATGATCCAATTAGGATGAAAATAAAAGTTGAAGAAAGAAAAAAATTTAAAACAAAACTTCAGGGAAACCATATAAGTAAGGAGGAAAAAAAACCCCAAAACAAGCAAATCCTTAAGCCCACCTGATTGAGATCATATTCAAACTGTAAAGGTAGAAAGAGGTTAATAAATAGGTGACTATAAGTACCTTCGGAAATTGTATATAAGGTCATCTTCTGAGCTGAGATAAAGGAAAATCCAAGTTAATAAATGTGAATAAATTTAATCATCTTTAAAAGTAACTTAACCTAAAAAATGACATGTCAATAAATATGTAGCTTTGCAGATAAGAATACCTAAAGACAATCAGGGTGATCAGGAGTTAAGTTTCTGAAATGCATGACTGATGTAAAAAGCAAGCTGTAATTAAGTCAAATGAATTGAATGTAAGACCCCAAATTAGAAAATATTCCAATCACAAAGGTATGTTTCATTTTTGGTATTGGTAGGCTTTGACATCGTGAATACATTACCGATCAGGGCTAACCATTTCTTTTGATCCAATCCCATGCTCAGTAACCCTTTAATTATAATTTGGTCTATGGGGAATTTATAGAAGATAGAAGTACTATGTCTCAAAAAGGTATAAACCCTAATGGAAATTCTAGCCTGGGGGTAAAAAAAATCCCTTTCACCCTACAAAATCCATCTGAGTGCTAACTGCTCAGCCACCACATTCCATTGATATGGCGGGAATGGCAAACAGTCTCTGTATATTGATGTGTTAGTTCTACTCTGTTAGACTAAGTTCCTTTAGACCAAAGATAGTTAACAATGAATATTTATTATGCCTCTACTACACTCTAGGTTCTGTTCTAGGTCCTAGAAATATAATACTGAAAAGGTCAAAATCCAGAACTGTATAGTTACATTCTGACTTAGGGAGAGAGAAAATATTTTAAAAAGTAGGAAGTTAATAGAACATGTAAGAAGATCATAAGTAATAAGGAAACATGAAAGAGTAAAGAGGCATGTCAATGAGAGTGATCTGTAGTTTTAAATAAGATGGTTAGGTAAGCATCACTGAAAAAGTGAAGTTTTAGTAAAGACTTGAAAGAGACAGATTCCTAGGTTCTCCTAGGTAGAACCTGGAGCTCTATCACTTATTATAAAGGTAAATGCGCGCACGTTATTTAGGTCTCTGTGTCTTGGTTCTCTCGCCTGCAAAACAAAGATGATCATATCTATCTCACAAGGGTAGGAGGACTGAGTTAGTAGCTACGAAATTCTTGGAAAATGTTAAGTACTATGACTTCTGAGATTTTTTTTTTTTTAATTAAAAATAAAAGGAGAGCCTGGGTGGCTTAGTTCTTAAGCATTGGCCTTTGGCTCAAATCATAATCCCAGGGTCCTGGGATGCAGTCCCGCATCAGGCTCCCTATTCAGCAGGAAGCCTGTTTCTCCCTTTCCTGCTCCCCTTGCTTGTGTTCCCTCTCTGTCAAATAAATAAATAAATAATATCTTTAAAAAAATTAAAAATGTAGAAGGTAAATTAGGAACAAATCATGCAGATATTCAGGGGAAGAGTATTCTCAACACAGGGGAGAACAAGCACAAAGGCCCTGGTATTCAAGAAGCAGCTAGACCAATACAACGGGAATAGACTAGGTTTTGCAAAAGGCAAAAATGGAAGAGGACGTCATCATGAAGAGAAAGGGGTGTAGGGCTACTCCCAAACTTTTCAACTGTCACTCTTAGAGATTTTTGAGCAGAGGAATGATCAACTGTTTCTAACTTTTATAAAGATCGCTCTGGCGGCGCCTGGGTGGCTCAGTGGGTTAAAGCCTCTGCCTTCGGCTCAGGTCCCTAGGATCGAGCCGCACATCGGTCTGTCCTGCTCGCCCCCCCGCGTCTCTACCTACTTGTGATCTCTGTCAGTCAAATAAATAAATAATTTTTTAAAATCTTAAAAAAGATCACTCTGTAAGCTATACTGAGAACTGACAGTTGTGGAAGGTGATCATTATATACAAGGGTGGAAAACCAGGAGGCCAGTCAAAAACCCCTTTTAACAACCTAGGGAAGAGGTAATGGCTTGGACCAACATGGCAACAACAGAGGATCTGAGAAGTGGTCAGATTCCATATATACTTTGCAAGTAGAACCAAAAGAATATGTTATTATGAAATGAGAGATGGGTCAGGACAACTCTCAGGTTTTTGGCCCGAAGAACTGGAAAGATGGGCTTGGGCATTAAAATTAACAGTGGTCTTAGTTGCTGACAATGACCGAGTCCTAACTATACGCCAAGTTTTCAGGTAATCTCATTACATGCATGATCACATTTAATCCTCACTATAAATGTGGTATTTTTTAACAAGTGGAGATTATTGGTAAGCTGAGATTCAAAACAGTTGTTTTAAGCGCCTATATTACTTACTGTTCAATACATCATTACAGTCATAGGATCTAGCACTGTACAGAAGATAATATTCAATAAATATTTATTGAAATCATATTTTCTGAACATAGGTTAGGAAGTCAAGGGACCCCAGAACAGTGCAGAAGTGTCTGGCCTCCTTAGATCTCAATCTCAACAAGTGATTGGGAAATTTTTTTTTTTTCAATTCAGCATCACAACTGCAGAGATGAAACATACTTTTTCACTCCCTTCAGGAGAGGAACAACCAGTACAGCTTGTCTTCAGAGGATACTGACAACTAATTTCATATAGTGATCACTCTCTTAACTATGTTTTGTCGCTCTCTCCCTTGGCCTCTCATTCTGACTTGCCACTTCCTAATCCTCTCTCCAGTCCTGTTTTTCTCAGCTCTTGCCTACCCTCCCTCAAAGAGAACTAGACTACTTCCTGCTGCCTTAACTTTTCTAGTGCTGCTTCCTCAACTTCTCCAGCCTTTTGTTAACGGGGTCTCCTCCACCTGCGCCCCTTTCAGCAGCTGCCGCAGGGAGGTGGAGGGACCGACTCTCCCTGCAGGCCTTACCTCTACAAAGATCCAATCTGTACTGCAGACCTAGAAAGAGAAGCAACTCTTTCAAGATTTCACTGCTCCACCCCCTTGGAAACATCCCCTATAGACATTGTTTATAACTGCAGCATGATATAATAGAGAAAGGTTTTGGAGGCAGAGGATCCAAGTTCCAATTTTAGATCTACCCGTCACTGGCTACTTTGAGTCCATTTTTTCGCCTGTAACATAGATATCATAACTATCCATTCTTACGGAACTGTTAACGAGGCTTAAGTGAAGAAGCTGTACGTGAAATGTTGGTCTCCATCGCTCCACATTATGCAACCTGGTACTATTCACGGCTATCTTATATCCGAGCCTCTCTAGATCACAAACGAAGGTCAGGAAACCTCAATTACAATCTTTCTATTCCCGTGGCCCCTAAAACATCTATCCTGCATCCAGTAGGGAGTCAGTAAACGTGTGCTGCGCTCAACAGATGCGAACCTAAGGCAGGGGCCCGGGCGCTAGGTTAGGGAGGTGTGTGAGACGGGGGTGGGGCAGCCCCACAAACCAAGATTCCGGAGGGCTTCGGTTTCCTCTTGCGTGAAATGAGGTAGTAACGAACTGCCTAGCCCTCTTCCACACTGCCCGATCTCTTGCCCTGACCCACACCCCTTGGGGCTCCGATGTTCGGAAGCCTTCCATTTTACTTGTCCTCGACAACACTCCTCCCAGCCCCCGCCCCCCACCAACTGCCACCCGGACCGCGCCGCCCACCCCCAGGCCCCACCCGGCCAACCGGCCGCGGGCAGTCCTACAGGCCCTGCCCGAGGGGCCCGCCCCAGGCCGGTACTCACGCTCGCGGCGGCCGCGGTGACCGCGGACTGTTCAGCGGCTCGGGCCGAACGGAGCCGCCTCCGGCCGATCTGCTCCAGGTTGAGGAACTCGTTGGACAGGTCCAGAGGGTCCGTGGCCGAAGAGGCGGAGTGGCTGTGCAGCTCCAGGCTGCTGCGGAGGACCACCATCTTCCCTGTCTCCTCGCCCGGCGTTCGCTGCGGGAGACGGGTCCCAGTCTGACCGGCAGCCGCTCAGGCTCTTCCGCGCTCCGAATTCTGGCGCCACTAGCTCCGCGCCAGCGGCCGCAGCGCGCGCACCCGGAATCCCTCCGCCGCCCGTCCCGCCCACGCCGCGTCCCTGCAACGGCGGGCTCGAAACTTTTCACCCTTCTGCCGGGCGAATGACTTCGGGTTGAAGTTGAGGAGGGCCTGCACCGACAGTGACCAGGGTCTGAGCGGACAGTGGCGGGAGAACGCTGACTTCTTTTTTTTATATAGTTCCGGCTCGCTGAGCTCGGCGGAGGGAGATGACGGGTAGCGGAGAGAGGTCCCGTTTGGAATTTTGGCGCGTGGCTGTCGGGGGTGGGGGGGGCAGGGAGGCTCCTGCCTGCTCTGATTGGCTAGCGAGGGCCTGGCGGCTCCGCCCAGCCCCGCCCTCCACCTGCCATCAGCTTCCCGCCACGCAGGATTCAAAAGCAGAATGCTGAGTCTTTGACTGTAGCGGCATAAAGCACTGGGCGTTAGGCAGGTTTTGACTGTGATCCTCAAGAACTTTTTACGGATAGCTTAACTAAAACAATTTACCTATCAAAAGAAAACAGAAAGAGACCTGAAAATGACCCCGCAAAGTACTGTAGTTGAGGGCGCAGGTTCTGTACCCATCGCTGTCCTATTCGTGTATATGATCTTGAGCAAATTACTCACCTTTCCCGGTCTTAATTTCCTCAACTTTAAATTAACTGTAATAATAGTAATAATAATGCGAATACCAACGACTCTAAGATTTTATACCTTAGAACCGGGTCTGCACCTAGTAAGAGCTCAATAAATATTTGCTACTGTTAAAGAATTACAGAAAACAGAGTCTCTAAGATACAGTAGTTACTTGACTACTTTGAAATAGACAACATGCTGAATGATCAGAATGTGAGAGGAGTTCTAGTGAAACTGAAATAAGTTTTATTGATTTGGATAACTATATTTCCTTAATTTGACATTTATTAAATGTTTATTGAGCATCTATTATGTACCAGGCAGTATTCTCAACACTGGGGATACAGCAGTGAATAAATACAAAAGTGCCCTTATGGAACTTCAATTCTTGCCGAAGGAAAGAGAAAATAAATGAAATAAATGTTTATCATCATAAGTGTTGAAGAGAAATATAAAGCAGGGAGGGGGAGAGGGAAGCCTTCAATTTTAGAGAGGATGATTAGGGAAGGTCTCTCAGATAAGTGTAAGCAAAGACCTAAAGAAGTTAGGTATATTTCGGATAAGAAAGATGCAAGCAGAGGAAAAGGGAGGACAGGGAGGCTAATGAGACTAAAAAGGAAAGAGCCTCCAGGAGTAGATCTTGCAGGGCTGTGGGTCACAGCTTTAAGGTTTTCTGTTTAAACATTTTTTTAAATTCAATTAATTAACATATAATGTACTATTAGTTTCAGAGGTAGAGTTTATTGAGTCATTAGTTGCAAATCATGCCCAGTGCTCATTAAGTGCCCTCCTGAATGCCCATTATCCAGTTATCCCATCCCCCCATCCGCCTCCCCTCCAGCAACCCTGTTTCCTATAGTTAAGTCTCTGATGGTTTGTCTCCCTCTCTGATTTCACCTTATTTTTTCTCTCCCTTCCTTTAAGATCCGCTGTTTTGTTTCTTAAATTCCACATGTGAGTGAAATTATGTAACTGTCTTTCTCTGATTTACTTATTTCACTTAGCATAATCCCCTCTATTTCTATCCAGGCTATTGCAAATGGTTAAGATTTCCTTCTTCTTTTTTTTTTTTTAATATTTTATTTATTTGACAGAGAGAAATCACAACTAGGCAGAGAGGCAGGCAGAGAGAGGAGGAAGCAGGCTCCCTGTGAGCAGAGAGCCCGATGTGGGGCTCGATCCCAGGACCCTGGGATCATGACCTGAGCCGAAGGCAGAGGCTTTAACCCACTGAGCCACCCAGGCGCCCCAAGATTTCCTTCTTTTTGATTGCTGAATAATATTCCATTATTCATTTATGTATATTTACATGTATATGGACATCTGGGCTCATGACATATTTTGGTTATTGTGGACACTCCTGCTATAATATAAACATTGGGATGCAGGTGCCACTTCAAATTACTGTTTGTATCCTTTGGGTAAATACCTAGTAGTGCAATTGCTGGGTCATAGGGTAGCTCTATTTTTAACTTTTTGAGGAACCACCATACTGTTTTCCAGAGGGCCTGTACCAACTTACATTCTCACCAGCAGTGTAACAGGGTTCCCCTTTGTCTTCATCGACATCTGTTTCCTGACTTGTTAATTTCAGCCATTCTGACTACTTTTTATTACAACTGAGGTGAAAAGACATTACAGCATTTTGAATACAGGATTGACTTTTTCTGACTTCTTCAAAGAATCCCTCTGGCTGCTGCATGGAGAACACAATATTTGGGTTTATATATACTAAAAAAAAAAATCTTATTTATCTGAACTTCAATTTTACTGGGTATCTTGTATTTTTATTTGCTAAATTTGGCAACGCTAGTTAGGAAGCCGCTGCAGTTGCTTAGGCAAGAGATGATGGTGACATGGGCCGGTGTTAGATCAGTGGAGGGAATAAATGGTTGAATTCTGGATGTGTTTGGAAGAAAGAGCCAAGTGCATTTGCTGATTAAATGGATTTAGGTGTGAGAGAAAGTGAGGCATCAAGGATGACTCTATTTTATTTTTTGGCTTGAGCAAATGGAAATGGACACTACACTTAACTGGGATGGAAGAGGTTACGGCTGTAGCAAATTTGGAGAGAATGTCAGGAATTCTCTTGATGCACATTTAAGACACACAAGTTTTTATATATATATTCTGTACTTGAAATGTGGCCTTTTAAAAAGTTTTCAAACATGTTATGCAGCATAATACTTACCGCAGTGTTATTTATAATACCAAAAAACTGAAAACGGGACCTGGGTGGCTCAGTGGGTTAAGCCTCTGCCTTCAGCTTGGGTCATGATCTCAGGGTCCTGGGATCGAGCCCCCACATTGGGCTCTCTACTCAACGGGGAGCCTTCCCCCCTCTCTCTGTCTGCCTCTCTGCCTACTCGTGATCTGTCAAATAAATAAATAAATAAAACCTAAAAACACCACAAAACTGCAAACAACTTGAATGTCGCTGAGTGAGACTTCACTTAAGAAGGATACTATATAGGGGTGCCTGGCTGGCTCGTTGACAGAGCATGCAACTCTTGATCTCAGTTTGAGCCCCACGTTGGGTGTAGAGATTACTTAAAAAAAAAAACTCTTAAAAGAAGGATGCTATACAGTCATTAAAAATTATGATGTAACTCTGTGTTTAGTTAAGAAACTACAAAGAAGTAAGTATCATACCGTTTCATCTTTGTTTTGAAAAAGTACATGTGTATACTTGCATTGGAAAAAAAAACCAGAATAAACTATAACAAAATGTTAATGGTTAATTTCTGGATTGTAATGCTATAGTTGTGTCATTTCTTTGTACTTCTCTCAATTTTTCTGATTTTTTTTTGCATTAAATATGTGTCATTTACAATAGGAGAAAAAAGCATTAAAGTGATTGTTTACCTAATATAAGTGGAAGAGGAAAGAACAATATGTAGGGGAGCATAGTCTACCCTTACGATATGTGCACTTTTCGTTATGCGTGTTATACTTCAAAAAAGTTATAAAAAGAACTTCTACCCAGAAAATGCATATGCATCTGAGATTTTGTTAGATATTACCAGATTGACCTCCACAGAAGTTGTAGCAGTTGTTTTAGTTCTTTTAAAATAAGACATAGAAATTTTAGAACACCAAGAGACAGAGTCAGCCAAAGGGTTTTCTTTGTCCCTTTATTTTCTCTCCAACAATATTAAGAATAACCACACTGACCTCAGCCTTTGGTTGGTATAGTGGGTTGAACTGTGTACCCCAAAGGGATAGGTCCACGTTCTAAACTCTGACACCTGAAATGACCTTATTTGGAAACAGGGTCTTTGCAGGTATAACTAAAGACTTTGAAATGAGATCGTCCTGGATTTATGGTAGATCCTAAACGCAATGACTGGCGTCCATATGAGAAAGGAGAGGGGTGTTTGACACAAAAAGAGATACAGAGAAGAAGGGAATGTGAAGATGAAGGCAGAAATTGGAATGGTCATCTCTAAGCCAATGAATGCCAAGGACTACTGGCAACTTCTAGAAGCTAGGAGAGAGATACAGAACAGACTCCCTCAGAGCCTCTAGAAGGAACCAACCCTGCTGACAAATTGATTTCAGACTTCTGAGTTTATTCTGAGAATAAATTCCTGGGTTTTCTTTCTCTCTTTTTTATTTTTTAAAGTCGCTTAGTTTGCAATAATTTTTATAGCAGCCTTAGGAAACTTACGGGTTGGTGTGGAATTGATCTTTAGCGAGTATTTCTTTCCTTTTAGTTTTAGCTATCGTAGATAGGAATTACTTGATTTAGGATAAAAGGGGTAGTGGAGGGGCGCCTGGGTGGCTCAGTGGGTTAAGCCTCTGCCTTCGGCTCAGGTCAAGATCCCAGGGTCCTGGGGTCGAGCCCCGCATCAGGCTCTCTGCTCACAGGGAGCCTGCTTCCTCCTCTCTCTCTCTGCCTGCTTCTCTTCCTCCTTGTGATCTCTGTCTGTCAAATAAGTAAATAAAATCTAAAAAAAAAAGAAAAGGGGTAGTGGAAACTGAAGTTCTTTCTCATTGCCCCAGACTGCTTGCAGAGAGGATCAAGTGTTTTTACCTCACATGTGACAGAAAAGAGGGCTGAGGTTAAGAACGAAGCATAATTCCATTACCTCATTTGAAATGAGGTTATAGGTGGGTCCCCGTCTGTTCTTTGGTAACAAGGTTAGAAAGTAAACATCAACTTGGACAGGGATTTCTTTCAGGAATGTTGTAAATGTAACCTTAAATACAATAGCTAATCTCACCGATTTCTGTCAAAAGGAAAAAACCATTCGTCACATGGAAGTTGGAGAGGTCATAGTTGCCATTTGTCATTTTTTAATTACTCTGAATTTAAACAGACATGTCTCCTATTTGAGAGATTTTCTTTTTTACTGGGTTTGGTTTAGGCAGGGTCCTACCTCCTTTGATGGAAATCCTGTAGGGACAGACTTCATTTCCCTGTTAACCTGGTAACCAGGGCTCAGGCACATGACCTCAGCTTTGTCAGTGCACCAAGTCACTGCCCCTGAAGGAGTGACCCAAAGACACAGATTATTCATGGAGGCAGCAGCAGATGGAACACAGAGGCAGTGACATTAATGGTGGCATTCCAGCCAGCTGATTCTTGGAATCTGGAGAATTAGATCAGTGGGACTAGGTTGTGTTTCCTTCCTCTCCTCCAAGCCCTGTCCAAACTTCCTCCTTCCTATCCTTCCAGTAAATTTGATTTCCTGGTTAAGTTAGCCAGAGATGGTTTCCATTGTTTGCAACCGGGCAGAATTCTGCCCGGTGTAGAGGCTTCAGGTCAAAGGGAAAGTTTTACCGGCGGTTTCCTAGAATGGACATTGACAAAAAGAACATCAGGAGGCCATGTGAGACAGATACCCCTTCAGATCAGGACGGAGGGCTAGGAGAGAGGGTAAGTGGGCACAGGAAGTGAGCTGGGAAGAGATGCCATCATTTTGTGATGTGGTTTTCAGACTTTCCCTCTTTATCAGCCTCCCCTGGATTTATTTCAATTCCTCAGTTTTCCCATGTAAGGTATGGTACACAGCCCCCAGTCTAACACCACAGATAAGGGCTGGCCCACACAGAGGGCCCTGGGACTACTGCCTCCCTCCCACCCCATTCAAAGTAGGATGAGTGATAACATTATTATATTCCAACCCAGCCCAGCTTCTCACCTCTACTGGCAAGGTGCTCCCCCACCCCCCCACCCCTGCCAGCTCCCATTGTATATTGCTATCTTAGCACTTTATATAGAAATTATCCCTTTAGGTGTGCCTGGGTGGCTCAGTTGAACATCTGACTCTTGATTTCAACTCGGGTCATGACCCTCCAAGCTCCCTCTGCCTTTCCCCCACACTCACATGCGCGCTCTCTCTCTAATAAGTAAATCTTTAAAAAAAAAAGTTTTCCCTTTAACACAGGGAAATAATGATCAGGTAAATGCAACTCAAAATAATAATGGGAATGCTAGGGTTTGGGGGTTTTTTTGCCCGTTTTTTTTTTTTTTTTTTTTTAAGATTTTATTTATTTATTTGACAGAGAGAGATCACAAGTGGGCAGAGATGCAGGCAGAGAGAGAGGAGGAAGCAGGCTCCCCGCGGAGCAGAGAGCCTGATGCGGGGCTCGATCCCAGGACCCTGAGATCATGACCTGAGCTGAAGGCAGCGGCTTAATCCACTGAGCCACCCAGGCGCCCGCCTGTTTGTTTTTTAATAAGAATACTCAATGCGATATTGAGGTACAGTCCCATTTCTTAAAAGCAATATAGCAATATGTATCAAGAGACCTGGAAAATATTTAAAACCACTGGCCCAGGAATTTCACTTCTAGGACTCCACCCTAACATAATAATCAGTGGCATGGGCCAAGATTTACATACAAAAATGTTAATTGCAGCTTTATTTATAACATAAGGATCTGAAAACTAAATCTACAAAACTAGGGGAAAAGTTAAGGGAATGATAGTCTGTCCATGCGGTTCTTTATAGTAATGTTGATAAATTTGATTTTTAAGAATTTTTTTTAATAAAAAAAATTTATTAGAAAGTAATACAGTTAACCCTTGAATAACATGGAGCTTAAGGGCACAACTATCCATGCTGTGAAAAACCTGCATATAACTTTTGACTCCCCCAAAATATAACTATGAAAGTTTTTTTTTTTTTTTTTTAAGATTTTTATTTATTTGTTGCACAGAGAGAGACACAGTGAGAGAGGGAACATAAGCAGGGGAAGGGGGACAGGGAGAGGGGGAAGCAGACTTCCTGCCAAGCAAGGAGTCTGATGTGGGACGCAATCCCAGGACCTTGGGATCATGACCTGAGCCGAAGGCAGACACTTAATGACTGAGCCCCTCAGGTGCCCCTCCAAAAACATAACTATTAATAGCCTAGTACTGACCGGATGCCTTAATGATAACATAGTCAATTAACACTTATTTTGTACGTTATATGTATTATATACCATATTCTTACAATAAAATAAGGTAGAGAAAAGAAAATGTTATGAAAATCGTAAGAGAAAATAGATTTACAGAACTATACTGTAAAGATTGTGTGTAAGTAGACTCGTGCAGTTCAAACCTATGCTGTTCAAGCGTCCACTGTACATGTAAAAAAGTCAGGCAGTACAGAAACGTAAAAAGTAAACGTATGAGTTGCTCTGTGAGACTGCTATGAGGAAAAGGGAGTTTTCTCTTTCCACGGGAGTTGCTAAGCCTGGAAAATATGAATATGGGGCTGCCAGCGGCCGTCCTCCCCACAGCAGGAAGTGAAGTCACCTGGGGATGAAGCCAAGCACTGAGAAGCAGTCTGAGAGCTGGGTAGAAAGAAGGTGGGGAAGAGGGCTATGCTTCCAGTCCCTCAAGACCCCGGTATCTGCAGCTCGTCTTTTGACTCTGAGAGCCACTTCAGCATCCTTCCCATTAAAGGAGCTAATAAACAGCCTTTCTGCCTTGACTTCTAACTGAATGAGTCATGACTAATACTGGGCCAGCTGCTTTGTTGGAATCAAATTATAGTGCTTGTGCTCTAATTCTATTCTAATGATCAATTAATTCTTCCAACAACATGAAATGAGGTCCATGCAGCATGAAATGGGTTTGGTAAACCGCTAAAGGCCCCTAAATAATCCCCTTTCTTCACGGTCACAAATCATCCTGGGAATAGGCATCTGGTTCACAGAATACAGCGTCTGGAACACGTTATTTTTCCTTTTTATGAAACTCAGGACAGCAAGTATTCGTATTTAGTCTTATGTCATCTCCTCCAAGAGACTTTCTCCAAGATCCAGAGTTAAAAGCTTTGGGGTCATAATCTACAGCACTTTCAGTATGCTGGGATAGAACTCATCTGGGTCTGAAGATTTTTAACCCGTTTAAGGCAAATTGGTGCTTTCTTCTGCTGCACCTATCTTGGCTTTAATTTGCTCTCACTGCTATCTCCCTTATTCTTTACAGCCTGAGGATCATTTTCTTTGATAGAGAAAAGAGAAAACACCATCAAAATAGACACTGGGCATTTGTTTCTTCCAGTTATATGGTTGCTTACTACATATCAGCTGGTCCCAAGCGACAGCATTATCTCTTTCTTTTTCCTTCTAGCTTTTAATATTGAGCGTTAAAAATACCTCTTCCCCCAATTAAAAAAAAAAAACCCTTTTGTGGTTAAACCTCAGTGTATTATGTGCCGCCTACTTCTTGATCTCCCCTTTCACATCTGTGGTCCTCTTTTATACTTTCCTTTGTTCTGTGACCTTTCTATAAACCCCAACCCTTTAACATCCTGATTTCACTGGGTTTGGGGTTCTTTGAGTGTACTCTTATTTCTTCTTCAACCAGGTCTTTGGAGTTTATAGGTCAGAATCTGTTTCTAAGCATTAGAACTTTATTCCTCTGAAACCATATACCTTTGTATAGTCTCTACTATGAAATCACATGCAAAAAAAACACAGTATTTTTTTGTTAAAAAATTCCTACTTATGAGAAAGTTTGAAGCATAAATAAAGTGTGTTATGGCAGAGATTGCTGGCTCTTCTCCACCCCCATCTCTGTTGTTTGCCCCACAACTTCAGACCACCTCCAGACTGGGTAAACCAGTGGACTCTGAAATCGGGTGGGCAACCCATGCCTACTCCAAGCAGGTGCAAACTTTCAAATTTGTCCTTGAGTACTCGTCCTTAGCCCTAGGTACCATATAGAGTTTCCTTATTTCTTTGGTTATACTTTTACTGGAGTTAATTTTTTAAAAGATATTATTTATTTGAGAGAGAGAACGAGATAAAGAGAGCATGAGAGGGGCACCTGGGTGTTTCAGTAGGTTAAGCCTCTGCCTTCGGCTCAGGTCATGATCTCAGGGTCCTGGGATTAAGCCCTACATCGGGCTCTGCTCAGCGGGGAGCCTGCTTCCCCCACCCCCCTGCCTGCCTCTCTGCCTACTTGTGATCTCTGTCAAATAAATAAATAAAATCTTAAAAAAAAAAAAGAGAGAGAGCATGAGAGGGGAGAGGTCAGAGGGAGAAGCAAACTCTCCACTAATCAGGGAGCCTGATGCTGGGCTCCCTGGGACTCCAAGATCATGACCTGAGTGGAAGGCAATTGCCCAACCAAGTGAGCCACGCAGGCACCCCTACTGGAGTTAATTCTTGGGATTCTACTTCCCTTTAGCAAGGTAGAGAAGGGGGCAAAGGAGAGCAATCACCAACAGTGGCATGGGGATGCCTTAGGAGCCTGGAAGCCAGTTGGAGTAGAAGGCTCTCAGAATGCCTAGACGGGAATGGTGGGGTTGAGAGAGGAAGGGGAGGCTTGGTGAGGGAACGACTGCTCAGTGTATGACTCTGGGGGCCACAGATAACTGTGCACAGGCCATTGAAGGGCCTGTCAAAGAAGTGTGGGCAGGTGGCTGCCTGCCGGCCTCACAGGACTCTGGTTTCTGGGTTACGAGGGCTGCAGGAAGCTTTTTGCCAAACCAAAACTGTACGATCACAGAGGAATCGGGTTTGAGCCTGTGACCGGGGCAGACCCCACGGGCTGTTCTCAGGACCACACTCCCAACTTTTTTTTTTTCTTAAAGATTTATTTATTTGACAGAGAGAGATCACGAGCAAGCAGAGAGGCAGGCAGAGAGAGAGGAGGAAGCAGGCTCCCCGCTGAGCAGAGAGCCCGATGTGGGGTTCGATCCCAGGACCCTGAGATCATGACCTGAGCTGAAGGCAGAAGCTCAACCCACTGAGTCACCCAGGTGCCCCCCACACTCCCAACTTTTGCACTGCCCCAGAAACTGCAGGAAGCTTCTTCCGGCACACTTTACTGAGAAGGCTTAACTCGGTGCCCACTTTGAAGGAGAAATGCATAAAAGGAATTCCGTTCTTTATCACAGAGCTTATACTTAAGTGTGTGTCAGAGCTGAGAGGCAATAACTGATAACACATTGATGACATAAGGACTTACGCTTGAAGTCTTTAGGATTTGAGGAGGTGCTTTCAAACTCCCGATTGCAGATGGCCTATAAACCAACTAAAAATTTCAGTTTTTATAATGGGAAGTACCCTGATCAGTTACGTATGCTCATTACAAATATAAAGCAGTTCAGAAGGCTCATAAGTATGAAGTGAAAGTCCTTCATACCATTCATTCATCAGAGACAAACAGTTTCAGTTATTTGGTTCCTTCCTTCCAGACTGCTGGCAAATAAATACATGACTAACACAAAATGGATGCCATGCGGGCTCCTCTTGAACTTTTAAAAACTTACTCTACCAAGGAATCACTCTATCTTTCTGAGTCAACACACACAAATCTATAAAGGCATGTTACAACACGGTGAGATTTGGGGTTGCTATCCCTCTCTAAAACCGCCTCATGCCCCCTTCCTCCTGGGTCCCCGCGGGCTCGAGGATAAAACTGCTAAAGCTTCGTTTTTCACATACAAGATTTTCTCCTTTCACTTGCACAAGTCGAGTCTTCCGCGTCCCGTCTGGGTCCTCCACGGCCAGCAACCCCTGCCCCGGCTTTGAAGAGGGTCTCAGACGCCTCCGGGAGACTCCCGAAGCGCCGTTCAGGGTCGGGCGGTTTCCCAACCCCAAGCGCTCCCAAGCCTCCTTCAAGCCACCTGCGGGCGACCTCTGACCTCTGCACTCTAACCCAGCCACGCTGTCACGGTCGCCCTGAGCATGCCCGGTCCCGCCCCAGCAGACCCAAGCTCCGCCTCCACCGCCCTGTACTGGCTCCACCCACCTGTCCGGGCCCTGCCTACCCGGAATCTTTCAAGCCCCCTTGTCCCAGGCTCCGCCCACTGGGGGGGTCCACACTGCTCACCGCTACCCGCCCACCCCCGGGATCCGCCCACTTCGCCTTGGCTCCACCCTCCCGGAACCTGCTCCGCGCTTCCCGCCCGGGCTCCGCCCACCGGAATCTGCGAAACCCGCGCAGCCCTTGGCTCCATCCACCCGGAACTTGCACCTCCCTCACGGGCTCCGCGCGCCCGGAACCTGCGTCGCTCGCTCCTCCCAGACTCCGCCTACCCCGTCCCTGGCTCCACCACCCGGGAACTGCACCAGCTGCCCCGGGCTCCGCCCCGAGGACCTGTGCGGCCCTCCGAGGGCCGGCTCCTCCCCCGAAGCCTGCCCGCGGGACGGGACTGGTCCAGTCGCTTCGCCTCAGGCCCCTGCCCTGGCCCAAAGCAGCCCGGCATGGAGGGGGATGTGCCCGCCGCTGCAGCCGCCCGCTACCAGCCGGCCAGCCCCCCGCGGGATGCCTGTGTCTACAACAGCTGCTACTGGTGAGGGGGCGCGGGTGCAGCCCTCCGCATCTTCCTGGCGCACTAGGTCTCGGCGTCGCAGCCGGGCCCCGCCTCCTCTCGGCCCCTCCCTGGGGGCGCTTTGGGCCTGGACTGGCGGGTTTTCCCGCTTGGGGGATGAGGGAGCGGGAATGGCAGCCCTGGCCTCTGGAGTGGAACGTAGGCATTTGGAGAAGGGGGAGGTGCGGAGTTCCCACGAATGGTAGGGTCGTGGTGCATTATTGATGCCCGGCGCTTTTCGCTTGGACATTTCTCAGCAGATCTCAGTGTTTGGGGGCCAGAAAGGGGAGGCGGAGGGTGGAACGCGGAGAAGCTTTGCAGATTACTTTGCTGAAGCCTTTGTGGTTTCACACTGTGGGGAAGGTCGTTTTAATTTTGGAAGAGAGTGGAGGAACGGAGATTTTGCAGTAACTTTCCCAAGGTCATCAGCTAACAGCGACCAGGAATCCAATTCAGGCTTTCTAGTACCAGAAACCATGATCTGAACCACCATGTTGTTATTATCATACCCATTACATTTACGTAGAACTTGCTGTATGCCAAACATTGTTCTGATTCGCTCGTGTAAACGAATTCATTTGAGCCCCACAATTACCCGACCAGGTGGGTACTTTTATTATCCCCGTTTTTAAAGATGAGAACACTGAAGCACAGAGGGGCGCAACTAATTTGCCTAAGGCCACATATCTTGTGAATGAAGAAATGGGGATTTACCTGGAGAGTTGGCTCTGGAGTCCACACACACACCACCCCTGTAGCAGGCCACCTGTGTGGCTGAATCACCCCTCCTACCTTCGTCTTTTTCACTCCCACACCTGAGTAATGACTTCTTCCCCAACCTCTGGTTGCAAAAGAAACCTCAGGCCCATCTAAAACTACCTTTTCCTCCTTTAGCTAGTGATCAAACCAGTGTGACCAAGAAGTTAACATTTTCCAGCTCTGACTACATATCAGGGCCGGTGTAAGTGTTTTCATCCATGACTGGGAGATAGGTTCTATCATTAACCTCATTTTACTAATGAAAAGAGGGAACCAGGGAGAGGCTGCATCCCAAGATCAAACATCTAGCAAGAGGTGATGCAGAAATTGGAACTTCCATAGTGCAGGAGTCTATGTTCCTAATGACTACACTTTATTTCTGCCTTACCTCTCACCTAAATTCCTTTAGTTCTCGTCTATGGTGTCCATTCATTGTTTTATTTATTCATTTGAGAAATGTTTAGGAGGCGCTTGGACTGTGTGATATCAGCACAGCTGTAGGCATTTTGGGATATAGCACAGCGTAGACAAATTTCCTAGTAAGATCTCATGGTTCATATGTTTTGGTTCAGGGAAAGCAGGGAAAACCAAGTAAACCATGTTTGGTGTTAAGTACTATGAGAAAATAAGGCAAGGTAAAGGATGGTGACTCATTATGTCATCATGATATTTAAGGAAAGCATTGTTGATAAAGTGGTATTTGCGCAGAGATCTGAAGAAAAAAAGGATGAGAGCTTTGTGGATATTGGAGGAAAATCATTCTAGATAGGGGAGCGGTGGTGCAAAGGTTCAGAGGGAAGCGTGCAGGAGTTCCAGGAACAACAAGGAGTTCCACCTCGTGGAAGAATGGTAGGGAATGGACGTCTCTTCAATAGATGGTCTCCTTTAAGTTCCTTCAGCCATGGGCCAGGCCCTCCTTGGCTGGCAGGGCCCTGTTCTAGTCCTTCCTTAGAGGCCTCTGCCCCGGTCTCTCCTATCCCCTCAGGTCCTGAACCTTAGCTGGCTTCACACTGCTGAAAGCTTTTCTAAATTCTTATGAGCCCTAGAATCACCTGGGAGCTTATAAAGCAAGCAGATCTCCAGAGAGTCTGGAGGTGTGGATGGTACCGTGGAGGAGTCTTAGGCTCGTCCACTGATCACACTTTCAGGAATACAGTCGAGGAGTCTTAGGCTCATCCGTTGATCACACTTTCAGGAATACAGTCATAGACAGTAAAGTCTATCTCCTGAACATAGCAAGTCATTTCAGATCTGGTCACCGTGTGTTTTTCCAGTCTCATTTTGAACCTGCCTTCTATGCAATAACCCAGGGTTTCTCAGCTATAGATCTTTATTGACATTTTGAGCATGCTAATGTGGTGGGGGGCTCTCCCGGGTATTGTAGGGCACGTAGCGGCATCCCTGCCCCCTACTCACTAGATGCCTGTAGCATCCTCACCCGATTTGCGACAACCAAAAACGTCACCAGATAGTGCCAGATGTTCCCTGGGAGACAAAGTCGCCTTTATTTGAGAACCAGTGTTCTGCCCTGTCCTAACCTATCAGGTAGGCACACCTTACCACACTTGCTCTCACAGCTTCGTGGGATGTGAAATAAGTGCCTCCTGTGTGCTGCTTTCAGCTTCTGTCAGTTGTTACCTGTTCGGGTCCAGCTGAATGATAATAGCAGTAACCAGTATTTGTGTGGCATAGGTGGTTTGCGGGGCACGTCTGATTCTATTGTAATTGTTTTGTACTCTTCGGTTGTTGGTTGAGCACCTGCTGTGTGTCAGAGATCCTTCCCTTCATGCTTCTCTGACCTCAGCCCATCAGCAGGAGCCCTTGCAGAATCTTGACCTTAATGCTGCTTTGTTAGTCTTTCTGCTACAAAATAATCAACCAGTAGATTGGAACATAGTTATAATCTCCCCCCACCCTCATTTTAAAGAGGTTCTAGAACTCACACCAAATCTGGTCCTTTTTATTCCCAGCAGTAACACTTGCATTTCTAAGAATAAACACCCTATCTCCCTTTTAGGCATGGAGCCCAGCATAGGGCTTGAACTCTGGATCCTGAGATCAAGACCTACGCTGGGATCAAGAGTTGGATGCTTAACTGAGTCACCCCGGTGCCCCAAGGCCCCCTTTTTTAAACATCAAATATTTCTTGAGATCCTTCTACATGATATTAATTGTACTCTTGAAAAAAAATTGATAAAAAAGGACTACAGATTCAGTAACTCCTTTGTTTAAAATTTTTTTTCTCTTTGTAACATTCTTACGCACTTGAAAGATAATAGACAAACTTTGTCCATTTACATATGTATTCAGCTTGCCAACAGGACTTGTGGTACACACGGATTCTCAGACTGTACTTGTTAACTCTTTGCTCATCCTTGGGACTGGGGGAGGGGGAACAAACCAGGAGAAACCACTGACCTCTACCTTCTCTATCTTCCCGTGTCCCTCAAAATTAATGACTCTCTCTTCTATGCATCTTTTATGGCCTTCTATGATGCTTGCTTATTTATGGATCTGTGTGTCTCCTCTCATTGTCTGTGAGCTCTCATTTATCATTACATCCTTCAAGCACTTAGCATAGTGCTTTTATATCACAGGCTCTTGAAGATGTCTGTGATCAACTCCAGAATGTCTACAGGTTGGACAGACAAGTGTCTTCTGATAACTTGGTCTTAGAACATCCAGATTTTGGGGCGCCTGGGTGACTCAGTTAAGTGTCTGCCTTCAGCTCAGGTCATGATCTTCAGGTCCTGGAATCCAGCCCAGCATCCAGCCTGCTTCTCCCTCTCTCTTTGCCTGCAGCTTTCCCTGCTTGTGCTCTCTCTCTCAAATAAATAAATCTTTTTAAAAAAGGAACATCCAGGTTTAAAAAAATTTTAGCTAACACCTATTTTATATCATAATGAAACAGTTCCTTTTTGTTACTCCCTACATATACTATGGAAGTAGTCAGTAGCAGTCTTCTGTTATTACCTCTACCACTACTTTTTCTGTAAGGTTTCTTAGGTATTTTAGAGATCACAGGAAAAAAGTACACTTCGCTTCAGTACTTTAAGTGTACTCATATGGAACATTTAGGAAGGTAGACAAGGTCAAAACCGTGCATTGAAAGTGTGTCTCCATAAACTGGTGATAGTCCTTAGTGCCAGGCGCCGCCTTACTTCATTTTCAGGTAACGTGGTTTAGATGTTTGGAAATTAGGCTTTGGCAGATTGAGTCGCGTATGAGCAGAGTGTTGCTGCAGCTCATTTTGAACGAAGGGCAGTGGTGGCTCATGAGAAAAAGATAAGAACCCCGAGGCTGAGCTGCGAATGCTGCCAGCAGACTGTGCCGGTGTGGGAGTGCCTGTGGCCTCCAGCGTGGCTGGGTTTGATGCACTGGGCATTGCTTTCCTAGCTGGTTCTGACTACTGCTTTACATATCTAAAGGCCTGTTGTAGAGAAAAGGAGATTGATCTAGGGTAGAAGTATAGGAAGATGGATTTCAGTTCAGCCTGAGAAAGGACTTCCTAAAAATCAGGACCTCTTTTGTATCAGAGGGATGCAGGGAATCCTACTCAGAGTCTCCCTCCGAAAGAATTCCTTGGCATATCATGTAACTGTCCCACGATCCTTTCCAGCCAGAAGCCCTCCTCCCCAACACACTCATCTTGCCCCTTTGCTAAGGGGAGCAATGAACCAATATTAACTAAGATTTATCAAATGTTTATAATACGGTACGATTATATCCATTTTACACATGAGAAAAGCAGATACTCAGTTCAAGATGTTCAAAGCTTACCTCTTACCTGGGGCAGGTAGCGAGCACTCTGGAGAAAGGTTCTTAAAAATTGGGTCACACCTTGTTGGGGAATGTTTTAGAGGAGGGTCATACATCCGTCAGTTATTGGATGAGGTGGTGTTTAAAGTCTCTTCCAACTTTTTTATGTCTTCATCAGTCTTCTGTTCAAGTTTGAAAGACCCACTGCTTAATTGTATTGATTAAATTGTTATTTTATTTCAGTGAAGAAAATATTTGGAAGCTCTGTGAATACATCAAAAACCATGACCAGTATCCTTTAGAAGAGTGTTATGCTGTCTTCATATCTAATGAGAGAAAGATGGTAAGTGGTGAGTGATTATAGAAAGAGAACAAAAGATTTAGGGTGACAATAGGAACTAAATATAGTATGGGTCACACTGCCCCAAAATGTGCTTTATAAAATACAGGAACATTTTAAAGTTTATTTTTGAATGAAGTTTTTTTTTTTTTTTTTTTTTTTCCTTTCAGGGCATGGTTGAGTTAGACAAGTTTAGTCCCTTATTTGTAGGTCAAGAAATAGATGATGGTATGCACAAAGTAAGTCCCTTCTCTTTGTGTATGAAGTTAGAGATTTTTAAATTGCGTAGGCTAGAGCCACATTCTTTCAGGTTTGAAATAAAGGTGTTTTTGTCTCTGGAGTTTAGTATGTGTGCTGCCAAAGCGAGCACTGTCTCTGGAGTTTAAATAGAATTATGGTAAACTTACATGAAGTATTAAAAAAGCAAGCCCTTAAAAACCAAGTATTAAAAAAGCAAGCCCTTAGAAAAAGTAAGTCCTTAATATTTTATAAAGCACTTAAAGAATATTTAAAGATTTATATTTTTAAGTAATCCTTACACTCATTGCGGGGCTTGAACTCACAACCCTGAGATCAAGAGTCACACATGCCTACACACAAAGGAACCAGCCTGGCACCCCCCTGTGAAGCACTTTTGTAAGTATCATCTCATTTGATGCTAATGGAAACACGGTAAAGTAGGCAGGGCTCAGACAACTATCTCCATTTTATAGATGAGGAAATAGAGGCTCAGGGAGGTCCTACAAATAATGTGGGAAAGCAAGACTTGAACCTACCAGGCCTTCTGATTCCCTATTGAGGTCTCTTTCTACTCTCCAAAGAACATCAGATGATTAATTTTTGCATTTTCATTGTTAAGAACACTTGAAAGGATTTAGATTTCTTCTTCATTCACCTTGATTGTTGGTTGCTTAGAAATATTTTTTATTTTATTTACGTACTACTTTAAAGAATCTAGTAGTGGTTAACTGAAGTCGTGGCTTACGAAATTGGTTGTATTTTGTAGATACCTATCTGGAAACAACAGGCAAGACCGGGAGATGGACCCGTGATCTGGGTAAGATGGTCAATACAGAGAAGTTCCGGAGCGTTAGTACTTGTAATTCCCGAGTGCTCTCTGTGTTTTGGTAAAGCAGAAATGATAGTGCAGTAGAGAACGGCTGTGATAATTATTGATAATTGACCTCTTGGAATAGATTTTATTTTGTCTAAGGTATTACTTACAGATATGTTTTTATTTAATTTTATTATTCTAGGAAAGATTTTATTTTTCTAATTACTATTTTTTTCTTTTAGTGAGCTCTACGCCCAATGTGGGGCTTGAACTCGTGACCCAGAATCAAGAGTTACATGCTCTACAGACTGATCCAGCCAGGCACCCCATATAGGAAAGATTTTAAATAGCTGATGTGGCAGATGTGTTTGTGATTTAGGCTGTTACCCATTTGACCTCCTGGAAGGAACTTTGGCCATATCTGGTCCAGCTGCACATTCGATTATCTGGATATCATGTTAAAAGTATAGGTTTCTGACTTAGTTTATATAGAGAAGGATTCAGGAGTTAGTGTTCTTTGCAGATTCCTGAGTGACCATGACTAACATTTGAAAAACCCGGATCTACTCCAGCCCTTCTGTTTTTCAGCTGAAGAAACAAGCCCGTGGGGGGCCTGGGTGGCTCAGTGGGTTAAGCCTCTGCCTTCGGCTCAGCTCATGATCTTAGGGTCCTGGGATTGAGTTCCACATCAGGCTTTCTGCTCAGCAGGAAGCCTGCTTCCCGCCCGCCTCTCTGCCTACTTGTGATCTCTCTTTCAAATAAATAAATAAAATCTTTAAAAACAAAACAAAACAACAACAAAAAAAACAAGCCCAGAAGACAGAGTGAGAAGCTCAAAGTTATCTAGCTGATCCGTGGCAGGACTGAGTCTCAGCTTGGGGTCCTTTCCAGTACACATCTATGTGTCACCTTAACCTGTCCCTCTGAAGAATTGTTTATGCTAATAACATGAAGATAAAGTAAAAGAATAACTCCATTTGTGATAATGTAGCAAGCATCTTATTTCTGATACTTATTTAAAATAAGTTATCGTTTGAATTGGTTTCATTCATTTATTTAATCTATATTTAAATAGACTAAAATCCCTGGTCTCACAGAGCACACGTTCTTGCTTCCTTTACCAGCAGGTGTTTTGCTGTGCTAATATTAAAGCCCAAATCCAGTTTTGGTGTTAAGTCCCAGTCCTCCTAGTGGTGACCCTATGAACCGGACATGTTATTTACCTTCTTTCTTCAGTGTCCTCCTCTGGCCAGTAGTGTTGCGAGTCTTTTTTTTTATTTTTTATTTTTTAAGATTTTATTTATTTATTTAATGGACAGAGATCACAAGTAGGCAGAGAGGCAGGCAGAAAGAGAGAGGGGGAAGCAGGCTCCCTGCTGAGCAGAGAGCCCGATGCGGGGCTCAGTCCCAGGATCCTGGGATCATGACCCGAGCCAAAGGCAGAGGCTTTAACCCACTGAGCCACCCGGGTGCGCCTGGTGTTGTGAGTCTTAAGTGAGATAACGTGTGTGAGACATTGTCCTGGTACCTGGTACCGTGTCTGGTTCTGGTGCTCATGCCTTTCTTGTTAGCAACAATAGCTACATAACCCTTGTTGCAGACTGTCCACGTGCCCTAGAAGTCATCCCCATGACCGAGCCGCTCAGCTGACTTTGAGTCATGGTCTGTCTTCTTGGTTTAGAGAAACTTGGAGGGAAAGGACCTGTGGTTATGTCCCTCTCACACAGCGTCTCATGGCAGCCCAGAATAACTCCTGTTATGGGAGGGCCTCCCACACCCGCCGGCAAATGTATCTTTGCCTCACTGCTGTCCTGTTGTAGGAAATGGGTACCCTGAGTGGAGAGAAACACCCAGTCCCAAGAAGCTGATCACCTTCTAGGTGGGTTTCCCTCCCCCTAGTCCAGCTTGGTTTCATCCCGGCATCTGGGTAGGTGCTGAACCCCACTCCGAGAGTGAGGCTGCTTCTGGGTCCGTATTCCTTGACTCCCTATCTGTGCCATAAAGGCCACTTGGAGTTGAGGCCTGCTTTCCCTTTCCTTAATGGTCCCAGCAACAGTCTGTGGTAACCAACGCTATGCTTATCTCCAGTTTATAAAAGAGGAAGCACAGGCTGGAAGGGGCAGGGCAGAGGTTTGGCCTAAGGGCCCTCACCTGGAGCCTCCTGCTCTCTGCCGCCATCCCACTGTCCTCAGCGCTTGACTGTTTCCTCCTTTCTGCTCCCCGAGCTCCTGGAGGGTCAGGACTTTCCTTTCTCATCTTTGCATCTTTATTTCAGTTACACAGTTTCTCACAAGCAATAGAGAGTGTGCACTTCAAAGCCACTGGAATAGGAGGTAGAGGAAGTCAAGCGGAAACAGATTTTGGATAAGGCAGGGACTGGCTGTGGTAGGAAGTGGGAGACTCCTGGAGAGAGAGCCAGCCCGCAGGGGGTGGCAGTGGGGAGAGAGGAGGAAAGCTCGCTGCGGAAGGACAGGACTAGTACTGACACGGCCAGTGGAAGGGGGGGCCGCTGGTCCATTATTTATCTGGAGGGTAGCGTGCATTAAGGGGGAGTGCAGGGCATAAGCATCCATTTCTGAGGCTGTTGCTGCCATATGAAGATAGCATTGGAGCCAGCGCAGGCTCTTTCGGCTTTGATGGCAGAGCATTTCCAGTCTTGATTAATCACCTTCCCCCTATCACAGGGTCGATGAACAACGTCCGAGAAAGTGCTCTGTAAGCCCTGAAGTCCTGGAAATAGAAGATGGTGGTACTAATGCCACACTCATGTGATTGAGCCTTTCATCTCCCAGTCCTGTTCTCTGGGAGGCGCCTTCATAACAACCCCTTCCCCCGGCCCCGTCCCCACCAGCCCTTCCAGCCGGTAGCTGGTGCTGGGCACTGCCCAGCGTCGGGGGCTCAGTGATGCATTACAGCCGAGCTGCACAGGAGAAGCTGTCTTCATCTTTCCTCCTTAATGGCTACAGATGGGGGTTGGCTGATTTAACAACAACATTTTAAAGTTCTTTCACATTCCTGGTTAGCCCAAGCAATCCCCTTGATTAATACTTTGGAGGATATCCTTGCACAGCTTTTCCTCTGTATTCATATGCATGCCTGTGTACTTTGGAATGCGTGTGTGTGTTTATACGCACATAGCTTTTTAAAATTTTTATTTTTATTTATTTTTTTAAACAATTTCGTTCTGTTTTTATTTATTTATTTATTTTCTAAAGATTTTATTCATTTATTTGACAGACAGAGATCACAAGTAGGCAGAGAGGGGGAAGCAGGCTCCCCACCGAGCAGAGAGCCCGATGGAGGGCTTGATCCCAGGGCCCTGGCATCATAACCTGAACAGAAGGCAGAGGCTTAACCCACTGAGTCACCCAGGCACCCCCACACATAGTTTTCAAAAAATAATATATAGGGGCGCCTATATATGTATATGTATGTATAGACATTTACATGCGTATGGCTATTTTTTTTTTCTGTAGGATGGGTTCCTAGAGGTGAAATTGTTAGGTCAAAGAGTATATAGTTAATGTATATGAATATTTCCCCTACCTACTTAGGTGTTCTCTGTGACTGGACATTTAGTCCTTTTTTAGGGTTTTTGTGTTTGCTTTGTTTTATTTTGCTGTTTTAGGAAGTGTTGTACTGGTCTTGTATTCATTGTTAATGATTATATATGCATTATTACTGTGACCTTGGAATTCACCATCATGAAGTAACTTGGTTAACTTCAGCAACTTTTTTTTTCTTTTTTTTTTTTTTAAGATTATTTATTTATTTATTTGGCAGAGAGAGAGATCACAAGTCGGCAGAGAGGCAGGCAGAGAGAGAGAGAGAGAGAGAGGGAAGCAGGCTCCCTGCTGAGCAGAGAGCCCGATGCGGGACTCGATCCCAGGACCCTGAGATCATGACCTGAGCCGAAGGCAGCGGCTTAACCCACTGAGCCACCCAGGCGCCCTAACTTCAGCAACTTTTACTTCTAGGATTACCACGTTGTCCTGCTTCATGTTTCAAGTGGAGGACAGAGCTTCATTTATGATCTTGACACTGTGCTGCCATTTCCCTGTCCTTTTGACACTTACGTGGAAGATGCCTTTAAGTCTGACGAGGACATCCATCCACAGTTCAGAAGGTGAGGAGATTCAGGATGGATTTACCTTCTTTCTGAAGTTAGACCTTGACAGTTGTATGGAGAGTTTGTATGAGTGTGGGTGTATGTGATTTTCTGGGGTTTTTTGGCATTTGTTTTTGCAAAGATCGCTTGATTTGGCATCACCATTGAGCTGATATTTGAAAATGATGTGTGCTATACAGAAGATTCAAAATGTTTTGAAGTTTTAGAAGTTGTCCAGCATAGGGGTGCCTGGGTGGCTCAGTGGGTTAAGCCTCTGCCTTCGGCTCAGGTCATGATCCCAGGGTCCTGGGATCGAGCCCAGCATCCATCGGGCTCTCTGCTCAGCGGGGAGCCTGCTCCCCCGCCCCCGCCTGCCTCTCTGCCTACTTGTGATCTCTGTCTGTCAAATAAATAAATAAAATCTTAAAAAAAAAAAAAAAAGAAACAAATATAGATTTAAAAGTTGTCCAACATATAAAAGGTTGGCATTCTTTAAAAAATGGATGTGATGAGATCCCAAACATTTTCTGAAAGCCATTTTGGGGATTTCTCTCATCCATGAGTGTGTGGGTGGGTGGCTGGGTGTGTGGGGTGTGGCCTTAATGACGAGAAAATTGAGAGGTCTGTGACGGCAGCACCTGAACTAACGTTGCCCTTTACTCCTGATACACAATCGAGTAAATAAAGGCCCCTGGACATATTTCTGTGCCTGTGTAGTTTTGGATTTCAACTGATTCTTTCTCATGGCTTCTTTAACACGTGATAAAACTACATAGATACTTGTATATTACTGATTGTACAAAAATGCCTCGGTACTTCTGTGCGTGTCCTAATGAGTCTGTATAAAAATCGAGTAGGAATTTCACTGTGAAACCTTCCTAATGTATATGAACGTTGCTTTATCTGCAGGAAATTTAGAGTGATCCGTGCAGATTCGTATTTGAAGAACTTTGCTTCTGACCGATCTCACATGAAAGATTCCAGTGGGAACTGGAGGGAACCTCCTCCTTCGTACCCCTGCATTGAAACTGGAGGTGAGCCAGAGGTGCCTTCTCCGGGAGGTTTCTGACCACCATGCAGATCAGCGTTGCCCCTTAACCAGGGACAAAAATGGTGTGTTATTCTTTGTATGACACTCCCTGAGTTGTAAGAAGGTCAGAGGGGGCACAGATGTGCGTGTTTATTAGGTTCAGGAGTTGAGGCCCAGAGAGCAGGACTGGAAAGTGTATGAGCTTGCGGAGAGGGGAGGTGCTCAGCAGCAGAACCACGAGACTTGCACACCACCTTGCACATCGCTAGCATGCTGGGTGTGCCTACTGCTGGGACACTGGGCTTTAGGAGGTCTGCGTGCTTGGGTCATTTAACAGCGGGACAAGTCGCACCTTGCCATGGCGGGGTTTCACGTTAAGGCGAAAGTCCCTAGGCATCCTTGCGTGATGAGAAATGTCATTTTCCTGGCTCTGTGAGAAAATCTGCATTAGAAGAAAGTGAGAGCTGGCAGGTTTTATTGTACCACTCACCACATTTATGTGCTTTTAGGCATCCGTCCAATTAATAATTTCCAAGAGTTAAGTAGATAAAGAGTTCTTCGCCCTGTTTCTATTGTTTGCCATTCACAGGAGCTTGAAACGTTATTGATGATTGTACGTAATTTGCAACGTTTGCCATTTCTGGGTGAGGTCATCCCGTCCCGGGGATGGGACCTTTTGCGTGCAGCTTGCTCTCTATCTAAGCTATACAGCACACCAGAAAAATAGGACAGTGGCATCTGGAGTTGAGCAAGGAAGAAAGTAAATCTGTTTGGTGTATTTGAACACTGAAAGAGGATTCAAACGGATTTTTGAGGTTCTCTGTGAAAAGCTCTCTCTCATGATTTTAAACATTTATACTGGAATTGCTTCTGGATCTGCCAACCTGCTTGCTAGCCTCAGCACTAGAACTGGGACAGCTCCTAGGTTAGGAGGGGGTGTCATAGATCTTCCTTTTAGTCTCAGGCAACCTGCTGTATACAGTGTGGCCTGGGACAATGTGCCTTCAGCCACCGCCCCTCCCCTTTTCTCTTTAGATGTGAGCCCCCAAGGCAGAGCCTACCATGTAGCAAGCACTCAGTAAACAGCAGCCTGTCAGCCCGGATCCTCTCTGAGTCATTCCTTTCAGTTTTGATGACTACTGCCCAGTAGATGCTATTTTGTGTCAGGCTTTGGTGCCGGCTGATTTACATAGTAGTTTAATAGAATTTTCTCCACAGCTCAGGCAGGCTTTATTTTCCACATTTGGGGGATGCATAAAGTGAGGGGCATGGAGATTACGCCCTTTGCCTCGGATGCTCAGCCAGGCAGGATGAGCGGGCAGCATGGGGCAGGTGATTTCTGCCTTGTGTGTGCTGAGTTCATCAGGGACCTCCTGAACTTGAGATTGAAACTGAAAGGAATCTGCTCTGAAGTGTCGGGTGAACATATGGGTTTCCCACATCTGAATGTAACCACACTATAACGTTTTCTCCTGTGGTGAACTCAGTACTTCAAATCCCGTGTTTGTCAAAGGATTATATTTGAAGTTAGGATAAGGGAGAGTTACTTTTAGCTAATTAGTGGTGTTTTATAAAAAAATGAAGGTTAAAAATGAAAAAAAATGGTTCAAGGAAAATATTGAACCTTAATGCCTGTTTCAGTTCCTTTAATAGCACTTCCCTGCGTCCCCCGCACTCTGTGGTGGGATTGACTCTTAGGGCTTGAATTGAGTGTATTTGGTATGTTGACTGTTAGGATTATATGATTCATAATTTTGGTGGCCATATGTCTGCAAGACCACTCTTTGGTTCAGCATTTAGTATCTCCCCCCACCCCTGGGGCCATGGGAAGGAAACGGAAATTTATTCTCGTATCACCTTGTCCTGAAGAGTCAGTTCCAGCACTGGTCTCTGATGGCTCAGTTTTCAAAGACATTTCCTAAGTCTTGGGCTGAACAGTAGAGCACACCAAATTTCCCCCTCTCTTTTCTGAGTCCTTTCCTGCCTTTTGTCTGCATATACCTCCCGTCCTCTTGCTTCCTAATGTATAGCAACAGTGGTTTATTTGAACCAAGCTGGAGGACCAGTGTTAGGTAAACAGAAATGTTACAGTCCCCCTTGGGTGAGATTAGAAGAGACAAATATTTATTTGTTATTACTTGATCTCTCTAAAATAATTTTTATTTATATTTTATTTTTGATACATTGATCTTTTTACATGATGAATGACTACAGATAGTAATCATTTTTTATTTAGTTATGTGAAGTCTTAGAAAACAAAAGAGAAAAGGGATGCCTTAGAAAACAAATACTGTATTTCAGAAGTTGAAATTTCTTTTTAAAGCCATTTGTTAAAAATTTTTCACAAACCTGCTGGCCTCTGTGGAGTCTGGCACCTAGCCAGGTCAGCAGGAACTCCCACCCCATCTTTTCTGAGAGGTGCCTGTCTTCCTTTTATTTCCAGTTACGTGGTGATCTGGCATTCCCAGCTCTCCGATGACTTTAACAAAAGTTCTGTGTCTGCTGAGTATCTAGCTTTTGTGTTAGAAGGGTGTTAGCAACTCTGTTTCTAGTTTTCTGCATCCTCAGTGCTTATGTTCCTTTTTGAAAGATACAGTTGTGGGGTCACATGTACTAGACCTACACGTTTTTGCTTTCAGTTGTTTAAGCGCCTCTCTAGTTTTCTGCTTGCCTGGGCTCTGATCTTGTTTTGTTACTCTGAGTGTTTTCCCCTCTCAGTATTTTTAAAGGTTTTTTTTTTTCTTTGTCACTAGTTTTTAGCATTTTGATTATGATGGACTGTAGTGTAGTTTCCTTCAAGTTGACTCCACTTGAGGTTTGTTTAGATCCTGAGATTGGTGGATTTGTAGCGTTCATCCAATTTGAAAACATTTGGCTATTATTTCCTTGCACATTTTTTCTTTTTTTTTTTTTTAAGATTTTATTTATTTATTTGAGATGGAATGAGAGTGAGAGAGAGTGAGCATAAGCATGGGGAGCAGCAGGCAGAGGGAGAAGCAGACTTCCTACAGAGCAGGGAGCCCATTGCAGGGCTCGATCCCAGTACTCCGGGATCATAATCTGAGTGGAAGGCAGATGCTTAACTGACTGAGCCACTCAGGCGCCCCTGCTTGCACATTTTTTTCTGACACCCACCCTCCTTTAAATTCTTGTCCTTCAGCTACACACATGTTAGATGGCTTGGTATTATTCCCGTAGGTCAGTGATGTTCTCTTTTTTCTTCAGACTTTTTCTCTACATGCTGCATTTGGAAATAATTCTTCTATTTTGGCTGTAAATTCATTGCTCTTGTCTTCTGCATTCAAGAATTTGTTGTTAATCTCATCCAGCACACTTTTTTTTCATTTTACATATTTTCTTTTTTTATGTCTAGAAATTCCATTTTGGATTGATTTAATATCTTTCATTTCTCTCTCTTTTCATCATGCTCATGTTTTTCTTTGCCCTTTTGAACATAAGGGGCGTGTTTATAATAGCTGCTCCTTGTCTGCTAATTCCATTATTTCTGTCATTTTGGTCCATTTCTGTTGATTGATCTCCCCCCTGGTTTTGGGTCATATTTTCCTGTTTCTTTGTGTGATTTGTAAAATTTGGTTGGAGGCTGGACTTTGAATTCAAGCTGTCAGTTGCTGGGTCTTGAGATCTTTTTTAAAAACAGTGCTGGCATGCAGTTACGTTACTGGAAGTCAGCTGGGTCCTTTCCATGCTTGTTTTTAAGCTTTTTTAGCTTTTTAGCGCTGGTCCAGAGCAGCCTTTCATCTAGTGCTAATTTAGCCCCAGGGCTCTAGTGCGGCCCTTCTAAGGACTCTACAAATGCTCTGTGCCTTACAAGTTCTCTCTCCCCAGGATGATGGGGACTGTGGAAATTCTGCCAGTTATTAGATCGATTACATTCTGGTGCTTCTTTCCTGGCCCTGAGAGGTCAGTCCCAGCCAAAGACTTGGGTGTGTGTCATGGTCAGTGTAGGGAGTAGTGGGGAGTAGTGGTGGGGGGTCTGCTCTGCACCTCCCTCTCCTCGACCCCCTAGGTCCAGCTGCCCAGGATGTCTGTCTTCTCACCTCAGGGAGACTGCCATGCTGGGTGTGTTCCCCTCTGTGTGCTGTGTGCCCTCAGGAAACTGCCCCTGAGGTCCACTGGAGGAATCCCAGGGCTCCCCTTACTTGCTTCTACTTCCTTAGGAATCCCAGGTGTGTGCTGCCTATTGTCCCACCACCTGGAAAGAGTTGCTAAATATATTTGCACGGTTTTCTGTAGGTTTATGGTGGAAGAGTAGTTTCTGTAGCAATTTTTTACTGGGCAGAAACAGCAATATGTACACACTTAAACATTTTCTTCAGTGTGGAGAATTTAAATCATGTACTGAACTAGACTAAATAGTGTGTCAGATTTTCAACAGTTACCAGCTAATGGCCAGTCAGTTCCCATCCACTTGTCTCCTTCTGATATTATTGTGAAGCCTGTCCCAGATATTACGTCATTTCAACTCTAAATGTTTCTGTATGGATCTCTAAAATAGATGGCTTTCTTTAAAAAAAAAAAAAAAGAAAGAAAAGAAAAGACCATTGTACCATTATTATATCTAAAAAAGTTAACGGCAGTTCTTTAAAATCATCATCTAGCTATCTAGCCAGTGTTCACATTCACAGTTATAAAGTCATAAAGTCATTTAAAAATTTTTTTTGATTATTTATTTATTTGACAAAGAGAGAGAGATCACAAGTAGGCAGGCAGAGAGAGAGG
This sequence comes from Meles meles, assembly GCF_922984935.1. Classification (NCBI taxonomy): domain Eukaryota; kingdom Metazoa; phylum Chordata; class Mammalia; order Carnivora; family Mustelidae; genus Meles; species Meles meles. Next base: position 17,099,747 of record NC_060066.1, on the reverse strand, counting down.
GAGAAGCAGGCTTCCCGCTGAGCAGGGAGCCTGATGCGGGGCTCTATCCCAGGACCTTGAGATCATGACCTGAGCTGAAGGCAGAGGCTTAACCCACTGAGCCACCCAGGTGCCCCATCTTTTTTTTTTTTTTAAAAAGATTTTATTTTTAAGTAATCTCTACACCCAGCATGGGACTTGAACTCACAACCCCACGATCAAGAGCTGTATGCTCTACCAACTGAGCCCACCAGGCGCCCCGTATCCTATTTTTTTTATACAGTTTGTTTATTTGAATCAATGTCCTAATGAGATCCCTACATTGTATTTGGTTATGTCTCCTAAGAGTCTTCTTAAGTATATAGATTCCTTGCGCAGCTCTTTTTTTCTTATAATTTATTTGTTGAAGAAACTGGGTCCAAGAGAAGCAGTCTAGATTTTGCTGATTTTATCTCTTTTGTAGCCTCTGAATTTCCTATAATTTGGCAGGTGAATCCAATAAACTGGTAGTTTGATTATTCAGGCATTTTGCAGAGGGTTAACCCACTGAACCACCCAGGCATCCCTTCATTTAAATTTTTGTTTTGAAATAATTTTAGACTTTTGGGATGCCTGGATGGCTCAGTTGGTTAAGTGTGTCTGCCTGTGGCTCGGGTCATGATCTCAGGGTCCTGGGATGGAGCCCCGCGTTGGGCCCCCTGCTGGGCAGAGAGCCTGCTTCTCCGTCTCTCTCTGATATTCCTCCCTCCTTGTTCATTTTCTCTCTCTCTCTCAAAAAAAAAAAAAAAAAAAAATTTAAAAAGAAATAATTTTAGACTTCTGAAAAATTTGCTTAAACACTTTAGAGCATTCCCATAACCCTTTTACTCTGATTTCGCTAATGTTGAATTTTATATAACCATAATGTAAAAACAAACTAAGAAAATGATGTACTTGACATAGAAGTATTGGTCTAGTCCTGTTGACTTACAGACCTTACCTAAGTTTTGCAAGTTTTCCCACTAATTTCTTTTCTGTGGTCCAGAATCTACCCCATGATACTACATTTAGTTGTCCTGTCTCCTCAGTCTCCTGCAGTCTCTAACAGTTTTTTTTTTTCCTTTCCTTTATAACTTTTACAGTTTTGAAGAGTACCGGTCAGTTATTTTGTAGCATGTCCCTCAATTTGGGTTTGTGTGATGTCTCTTCATGATTAGATTGAGTTACGCGTTCAAGAATCCGTCTCCATTTGAATACTTTCCCCTGCCTTTGGTCTTCTGGGTTGCTTTATTGTGTTTTCAACGGACATTTCTTTCATGAATTTTTTAGATTCCAAAATGAACCTGAATGATTTTATCAGTATGGATCCCGAGGTAGGATGGGGAGCTGTCTACTCCCTGTCTGAATTCGTACATCGGTTTGGCAGTCAGAACTACTGAACCTGACATCTGGATGTAGAACCATGGAGAAATTCTAGGACATGATCAGTCCATCCCTTCACTGGGGACAGCAAACACTATGGTACCTTTGGCTTGGAATTATACTTTCCTCTTTTAATTCAGTTGAGTTGAAACATGGGTGAACAAAAAAAAAAAATTAAAAAAAATTTTTTTTGGATATGTTAGGTTGCAACTTGATGTAGTGTGTATTTGCTAAGATAATCCAATGCTCATTTGTTAAAACATGTGATAACTTATGCCAGTAATTGCTTTTGTTATGATAGATGTGTGGACTTTGTGTCTGTTCTGGATGTTTCGTTTCTCTCCAGCTACACTGTAAGCTCCTTGAGGGCAAGGCTGTGGCTCATTGCTCTGTGACTCCCTCCAGTTCCCTCCAAGGTGCCCATAAAATGTTTGCTGGTAATTGTGCTGCTGCTTGAAGAGGGCTGGTACTGTGAGCTGAATCAGCAATAAGTAGTAGTCTTTTTGGACTATTATGTTCTTAAGAAAAGATTGAAGCCCTCTCAGGCTTGAGTGTTATTTGGTCTATTTATATATGTTTTTAAATAAAATTGATTTAAAAGTAATTTTGTTTTGAAGATTTTGTGTCACCCTTGATGATCTGAGATACCCAAGAATATCTCACTTGTAGATGGGAACCATTGCTTTAAAATACATGTATCAATCTTCCTTCTTGAAGATGTTTTGGAAATTTGGCTTTCATCATATAATTCCAAATAAAACATATTTGGCATTAAACCGGCAAATACAGTGTTAACTCTCACGCATGTCTTGACATGATTCTCCTGTAACAATGAGCAGTTTCTGACAGCAAGGATGTCTAGGCTTTTGATCTTAGATGAGTTTTCTGCTTATTGAGAAACTTTGATTTAATGTAGATCCTCTGCCTTGTGCTATGGCGGGACACCTGCAGTCGTTACTCAAGGATCAGTCAAAGGAAATGTCATATATCCGTTTGGGTCAGCTGACCAGGAGGATTCTGGGAGAAAGTGAGTGAACCTTTGGTAAGAGGAACACAAACACAACCTCTTAAGTTATTTTATAATTTAGAACTAATTATAGATCTCATACTTGCATATCTTTGTTGGCTTTTAGATGGTCATTTAAAAAGCATGCGGCTAAAACGAGGAAGATAAATTTTGGCAGGCTGTACTACGGAAATGCTTTGTCTTGAGCAGAAAGTTTCAGATGGACCAAAAGATGGCAATCTGATTTACAAACTATATTTTTGGAGGGTCTTTTTTTTTTTTTTTTTTTTTTTTTTGCCAATTTATGAGTAGGTTTCCAATCTGGTATTCATAATTGTGTCTAGTACAGATGAATCAGACAATGCATGTGTGTGTAAGTTTGAACTTGGCAGCCAACTTGTCTTGAAATTGAAAACCCCTTACATCTTGCCAGTGTAGGGAGTAAGGTTTATAGTTTTAAGCCTGTTAAAGTGTTCAGTGGTCACAATCTGGAGTTAGAAGCACAAGAGGATATTTGTTGTTTCTTTTCTACCTACCACTCCCCTCCTACAGCTCCTTTTGGGAACCCCTTCTTTGCATATGTAAAGGCGTTTGGCCTAAGCTGGGCCTGGGCCTGGAGCCCACCCCTGGACAAGTCTAAGAAAGACCTGTCACAGAGTCCTTTGGATTTGCTCTATTGACATTCAAGGATTTAAAAAAAAAAAAAAAAAAAAAAATCTCTCCATGAGGAATGCTAAACTAGAGGCCTGGGAGTTTGGGGCTTGTGGTGGGCATCCTGACTGTCTCAGAAGAGCGGGTGGCAGAATGCAGCCTGGCAGAGCTGAGAGCAGAGCAAAAACCCTGAAGGCATTTGTGAGTGCCTGGATCTTTCTGGATCTTTCTGTTGCTTCAAGCTGGCGGCCACTTTGGAACTTCCCAGTTACAGAAACCAGTGGATTCCTTTTTCTCTTCAGTTTATGTGACGTGGATTGCCGTTAGTTTTAACTGAAAGGTAGGTTCCCTTGTGAGATTTTTCTTTGAACGTTATTTATCAGAAACTGTACTTTTGTCTTTTCGATGCTTAATTTTTCCCTGAGGTCAGAGTTGCTTCTCTTTACACTCACCATGTGTGAGAGAACTGAATAAATACTGATAAATGCTGTCTGTTTAGAAAGAGGAACTTTCAAGAAAAACATGGGCCTAAAATAGAATTTGTGAGTTGACTAGGAAAAGAAGAAGAATGAGGTATTTCTGAGAATCTAACCTATGATGGAGCAGGGAAACAGATTCCACAATGTAAACCGGCTCCCAGGTCAGAGGAACTGACTCTGATGGGTGAGACTACCAGGGTATTTTATAAGCAGGGTTGGTTAGCAGTGGAAGTAAAGGCAAACTGTTTTGTGTATGTGGTTTTCTGAGTTTATTTTTAATTAATTATTTTAAAAATAGGTGGTGCCTGCACATGATGCAAATTCAAAATACATAAAAGTTTATGGTAAAAAGTCCTCCGTCCTTCCACTTTTTGATTTCTCTGTCCAGAAACAACCTGTCTTCAGTTTCTTTTATGTGCTTCCAGGAATTTTTTTTTTTAAGATTTAATTTATTTATTAGACAGAGAGCACAAGTAGGCAGAGAGGCAGGCAAAGAGAGAGAGAGGAAGAGAAGCAGGCCTCCTGCTGAGCAGAGAGCCCCATGCGAAAGCAGAGGCTTTAACCCACTGAGCCACCCAGGCACACCCCTCTTCCAGGAATTTTTTTTTTTTTAAGATTTTATTTATTTATTTGACAGAGAGAGATCACAAGTAGGCAGAGAGGCAGGCAGAGAGAGTGAGAGGGAAGCAGGCTCCCTGCCGAGCAGAGAGCCCGATGTGGGACTCGATCCCAGGACCCTGAGATCATGACCTGAGCCGAAGGCAGCAGCTTAAACCACTGAGCCACCCAGGCGCCCTCTTCCAGGAATTTTTATGCCCATGTTGGCATATAGGTATTCTAGATTAAGTCCATTTCCCCCTCCCCACACAAGTGGTAACATTCTAAACATTGTTCTGCATTTTACTTTTCAAAGTTAAAATACTTGGATATTTTCTAATCAGTACATGTTGAACTTCCTCATTCTTTTTAAAGGTTATGTTGTATTCTGTGGTGTGCATGGTCCATAATTTCAGAGTCCTTTTTAAGTTGTTTTTAGTTTTTTGGTATGACAGAACTGCTTGAAGGAATATTTTTGTCTATGTGTCTTTCTGACAGTTTCCGAGATAAATTTTGAAAGTGTCGACTGCTTGTTGTCCCGCCGAGTGCATGCTTTTTTCTTTCCCTGAAGAGGGAAATAGCAAATGTTTTCTGTAAAGGGCTAGATAGTAAATACTTTAGGCTTTGCATGCCATAAGGTCTTTGCTATAACTGCTCAACTCTGCGTGAATGTATGGCTGTGCTCCAGTAAAACTTGGCTTATCAAATCCGGGGACTCAAGGATTTGACTTTGGGCTATAATCTGCCGTCCCTTGTTCTAGAGTAAGAGCTGTAGCTGACATGTGGCTCTTGGGCCAGGGACTACAGTTCCCAGCCTCCTTTGTGGTGAGGTGTGGCCATGTGACAGGTTCCCCCCACTGGAATGTAAGGGGCTGATGGTGAAACACTATCTACCCAGTCCTTTACACCTTTTCCCCCTTGCATACTGATGAATGGTTGGGGACTAGCATGACCTTGGAAGCTGCCGGTTGAAGATAGCAGAGCCACCATCAGCCTGGACCCCTGAATGACCATAAGGAGCCGTCTTACACCTACTTGAAAGGTATGATGTGGAACCGATCCTCAAAGACAAAACCTGTGTATTTCTTTGGAAGTCACAGAATTATTGGGTGAGTCTTGATCTAGCAGTTTAGTCCTCCCTAAATAATACAGTGGCCATTCAGTCACTTGTGACAGGGTATGTTTTTGACTGGGTCACAAATTGTGATGTTCCTTGTGGAGTCAGTGCCTCTGTGTGCTTGTGCAAGCCAGCCCCTCGGTGTCCTGCAGTGTTGGTGGAATTACTGCCCTTCACAGAATATTCAGGAACACTGAAAAACAGATGCCCATTAATACCTCTTGCTTTGCGTAAGGTTAGGAGTCTTGTGGGAAAGATGTCAAATGAGCCCTGTTTCCATTTACGGTTTAGACATACTCAGGCCTGTCAGGTGGCCTAGGAGTCCTGGAAGCAGTCCTCGCTAGAGGAGAGGAAAACAGGGTCCTGAAAGAAGAATGACACCTGAGCTGGGGAGACATGTGGCCGAGTGGCTCAGACTGAACGATGACCGGAGGTTAGAGGGACCGCGGGTGGCAGTTACAGTGTGAGGTGTGCCTCCCCGTTGCTCCCCCTTCATGGGGCACTCTGACCCTGCCTCCTCCACCTTCATGAAAGCCCCGTCTTCTGGGAATGAAAGGAGGGGACTGTCAGTTGGCCCACTCTGTGGGTCTGTGGGAACCTTGGAGGGACCTGGTCTTGGGCAGGAGGAGGGGATCAGCATTCTGACAAAGGTTGCCGTTTCAGCGGTTGAGTAGTCGGCTCAGAGCCAAGGAGCAGGAGCGTGACGAAGCCTGAAGCTTCAGGGTTTCCTCCCAATCCCATCTTCTTTCATTTATTCCTTTCCCATCCCCCAAACTCCCGCATTGCCTCTCAACTTCCTCATATCAGGGAGATCATATGATAATTGTCTTTCTCTGATTGACTTATTTCGCTCAGCATAATACCCTCTAGTTCCATCCACATTGATGCAAAAGGCAAGATTTCATTCCTTTTGATGGCTGCATAGTATTCCATTGTGTATATATACCACATCTTCTTTATCCATTCATCTGTTGGTGGACATCTAGGTTCTTTCCATAGTTTGGCTATTGTGGACATTGCTGCTATAAACATTTGGGTGCATGTGCCCCTTTGGATCACTACGTTTGTATCTTTAGGGTAAATACCCAGTAGGGCAATTGCTGGGTCGTAGGGTAGCTCTATTTTCAACCTTTTGAGGACCCTCCATGCTGTTTTCCAGAGCGGTTGCACCAGCTTGCATTCCCACCAACAGTGTAGGAGGGTTCCCCTTTCTCCGCATCCTCGCCAGCGAAAAGATTACACTTTGAACAAACATGTGAGCCCAACTGAAGAACCGTCCTGTCATTACTTAAAAGGGCCTTGGAGGAAGGACGTGACTGTTGTAGCACAGAAGGTGTAGAACCAGAAAATGTGGAAATACGTGAAGATCCCTAGGACCAGGAAGAAGAGTGCAGCTGAGCCAAAATTATTCACTTAGCTCTCCTGTTGAGGGCTGACCAGCAGCTCTCTGGTGAGAGAGACTCGTTGGAGACGTGCTGGAGAGAGACTTGCTGAGACTCGCTCTGGGACCTGCTGCTTCTGTGTGTTGGGTGCACGTGTACCTGTTGAGTAGAGAGAACGCATTCTGGAGATTAGTGACAGTCTCTGCAAGCAAGTCCTTCTGGCACCTTCCCAGAGCACTGAGGTAACGAGGCTGTCCCGTTATAACGCAGTGAGTATCCGGGCCGAGTGCTGGAGCAAGTACAGTCCAGCGTCTGACACTTAATGGGGACAAAGGACTAAGTTGCCTCCCATAAGACAGTCTCTTGCAGTGTAAGGCGCATGGTGGCTGCTTAGTAAACATTTGCCGAGGGAATGAATGTATGTTTATGAGGATCTTTCCATGCGTTTCTGTTAGTGGTGGTGTTATAAAATCAATGAAATGGTGTGTGGTTGTGCCCCTGAGGCAGCTGTAGCCCACTAATGAGATCGAATTTGGTTGTGGGACACAACCGACACGACCAGAGTCATTTTGCTCTTGACGGAGAAATGACAAGAGTGCTCTGTGGGAGGGCGTCTCTCTGGGTCTTCTTTTGCCCTTTGTCTCCCCCTCTTGCTGCCACATTGTCTGTGCCAGTTCCGAGAGTGCTCACAGGTATCTCCAGCTAGTTAGAACATTCTCTCAGGAGATCTACTCCGTGTGCTGTGGCTGCAGATCCCAGAGGGAGGGGACAATATCCCTGTATTTCATACTTGTTGAAACCACAGAGTAATTTAGGGTTCTATGGTCTGAATGCTTGTGTCCCTCTCCCTGTCCCAAATCCAGATGTTGAAATCTTACCCCACAGGGGTGATGGTATTAGGAGGTGGGGACCTTTGGCAGGGGATTAGTTCTTGAGGGCAGAGCCCTTGTGACTGGGGTTAGCGCTGTCATGAAAGAGATCCTGTCTCCCCAACCCCTTCCCAAGTGAGGACGCAACGGTAAATGTGCAGCCCATGACCTCACTGCCCTGCGGGCGCCCTGACTGGACTTCCAGCATCGAGAACTGTGAGCAGTAACTGCCTGTTGTTTGGAAGCCGCTCAGTCTGTGGTGCTTTGTTAGGGCATCCTAAAAGGATCGAGACAAGAATTCCTAACCTGCAAGTCCCAGCACACACTGTGTGTGGTGATAGGAGCACATGTTTCTGGAGAGAGGATCCATAGCTTGTATGATCTATTTATTCATTTAAAAATATTTGTACTTACGTAGGGGCTACTCTGTGCCAGGCTCCAGGTTAGATGCTGGTAACTGAAACCAGAGTAGCACATGCCCTCCTGTTGGTTACGGGCTGACGGTAGGGACTGCTGTCCATCCAAGAATCATCCAAATGACCACACAATAGCAGCTGTGCCCCGTGCTATTAAGGAGAGGTAACAGCTCCGTGAGGTGGGAGAAGTAATCTGGTTAAAGGGGTGGGAGGCTTCCTGGAGGAGGTGTCGCATCTCTCCAACAGAGAGCTCCAACTCGGTGCCAAGCAGTGTTCCTGCCCCGGTGACTGAGCAGTGGAGAAAAAGCCCTTGTGCTCGTAGAGCCTGCATTCTGGTGGAGAGGACAGACCGTGAGCATGTACGGCATGTGAAAAGATGGTTGCCATTTATTGAGTTGGGGAAAGATTGTCGGGGGAACCTTTTGGGAGAAGAAGATTAGGAGTTTCATTTTGGACATGTTAAACCTGAGATGCCAGTTGGATGTCTTTGAGGAGATGTCAGATAGGAGTTGGGTAGAGGAGTCTGGGATTCAGGGATGAGGTTCAGGGTGCGAATGACAATTGGGACGCTTGGATAGTATTTGAAGGTGCCAGAAAGGGACAGAGGATGGAGGGGGGCAGGAGTGGGAGTTAGAGGATAAGGAGAAAACCAGGGAAGCCCAGGGGAGAAGTGATTTCAGAGAGAGAGGGATCAGATCAGATGTCATTGGTCAGTGGAGTCAGCTGAGGACCGAGGTGACTGTTGGCTTCGGCAACATGGAGCTTCTTCAGAGCAATTTCAGTGGAGCGATGGGGATGGAAGTGGTTGGATGCTCAATCCCAGGACTCTGAGATCATGACCTGAGCTGAAGGCAGACGCTTAACCCACTGAGCCACCCGGGCGCCCCAACAATGTCTTTCTTGAGCATTGGCATGGAAGAAAGAATGCTGGTTGACCTGCCGGGATATTTCATCCTTGGGCACTAGCCCTATAGGACTCCCGGCTTTTTTTCTGACTCCTCCCCACCTTGCAGTCTGTATCTCCACGAAGCAGCCAGAGTGGTCTCTAAAAATACAGACCAGAACACCTCACTCCCCTTCCTTAAAAACAACCACAAACCACCACCACTCCTACTCTATGGTGGCTTCAACATGAACTTAAGACAAAACCCACTGTCTTTACCGAGACCCTCCAGGCCCCATGTGGTCTGGACTGTGGCCGCGCCTGAGGCTCCAGCTCCACGACTCCCGGTGCGCTCCCCATCGTGCCACCCCCACGAAGATTCTGTTGTGAACCAGGCCAAGCCCATTCCTTCCTGAGGGATGCTACTTGCTCTGACTCACCCCTTTTCTGTGTCTTCTCTGGGCCGATCACTCCCTGACATTTAGGTCCTAGCTCCAAGTCCACGAATCCAAGCTGCCAGACCAGGCAAGGGCACATCACTTCAACACTTCTTTCCTTCATAGCAGTTGTCACTAATGGAAACGAACTTGTGTTTATGTTTATTTACGAGCCTGTTTGCTATGTCCCTCCAGCAGACCACCGGGGCTGGCTCCGCCTTACTCAGGCCAGCAGCATCCGTCTGGCCCTGTAGGTGCGCTGCAAGCATTTCTCGACTGTTTCACCAAGGATCGAGCCTCCCAGCCACTGGAGCTCTGGATAATGCCGGGGAAATGCTGCTCAGTTCTTGCCCGCTGGATTCCTCCCTCTGACTAGGTTCTATTCCTTTCCAGATCATACTGTCCTCATCCACGCAGCTTCCTCTGACAGACTCTCTGGCCTCCATTCTTTCCCTTCTCCATCGGGAGGACACATCACAGGTGGCTTCTGCAGGTGGCCAGGATCTCACGATGTGATTTATTAGTGTCCCCCACACTCTCAATGGGCTCCTCACCCCACAAACTACTCGGATAACACCCTGTCCTGTGTCTGACTGTGACGGTGGGGCTCACGGGTGTCACCCTTTCCTTGGAACTGACCGTGCAGCCAGTTCCGTGGATGGAACAGACCATCTCTTTCACCCTCCCAGCCACGGAGAGTGTGGCTTTGGCCGTGAGCTACAGCAGGCATCTGCTGGGGCCAGGCTTTTAATAACATCCGTTTGTTATCAAGTGAGCAGTCAGAGCTGAATTTCGCTTCGTGTCAACAGGCAGGCTTTCCTAAGGTTTCCATGGGGACCGGGAGTTTTAGAGCAATTTCTGGGAAGAACGTTGGAAAGAAATTGAGAGGCAAAATGTTAATCCAGTCACACTGTTCTGGCACACACCGTTTCTAGAATCATGGGAGATGGATGCGTCACTTCCCACTCGAGGCCTGCAGGGTGCAGCGCTGTTGTGATCTGTAAGTCCAGGTGCGGAGGAGGCCTTGTTCCTGCACTCAGAATACAAGGAAAATCAGGTTGTAGTCCGTAGTCCCCATTACACGTGGGCTTTTGCTCACCACATGCTGCGTTATCTTGAGGGGAATCCCTCAACCTCTCTGGACCTTGGTTGCTTCACTTAAGGTTATTTTGAGATTGTGTGTGTGTGTGTGTGTGTGTGTGTGTGTAAGAGAGAAGCTTTCATACTCTGAAAGGTAAAGTGTTTTAAATTGCTGACACTCATTTCATGCGTACTGTGTGCCGCATCTTTCTTTAAATGTCATTTTAAAGTGCTCCTTTTGCTTTCCCATCCTCTTAGTTCTGTCCCTTAGATGACTTTGTCACCCATTGGACTTGGATTCCTAGGCATCTTGGAAACTTAAAAACAAATCAATTTGGACCTACCTCTATGGAAGGTAACCCAGATACTTATCTTTAAAAATGACTTATAAAAATATTCTTTGACTTAGTAGTCATTCCCCACGTAGGAATTTGTCTTCTGGATTTACTGCTCATATGTAAGATACGGATGAACAAGTTATTCACTGTAGCATGGGGATAACCACACGAGATTGGAAGCCACCTGCAGGCCTGTCCCCCGGGGCCTGATGGGATGAACTGTAACCCACCAGGAGAGGAAATAGTATAAAGCTCTGAAAATAAATGAGCAAAGTTGCTCCTTAAGCTGAGTGGTGACGTTTTTATTCTTCTGTGTTAACTTACATTATATTCTTCTGTATCCGTTAGAGATTTAGTAAAGTGTAAAAGGCAAGGGAAACAGCATGTATTAAAAGAGAAAAATACATATGTATTTGCTTGTATTCGGACAGAACATCTAAAAGAACACCCAGTATCCAACAGAAACTGGTAATTTTGGGGGCTTCTGGAGACGAGAACCAGGTGGCTGGAGTCGGGAAGGGAGGGAAACTTCATTGTGTACCCTTTTCTGTTTTTTAAGAGTTGTGATCTCTGTGAATATATTACTTGTTAGAAATCGATTCAAAACAAACCACACTTTCCATCCCTTACACATTTACCCGCATAACTTTGTTTTTTTTAAACACACACACAGCTTCTAACAGGGCAGCTTCAGGTGCGCTCTGTTGGGACAGTTGCTTTGACCAACTGCGGGACCAGTCAGGGGTGTGAGGCGCACTTCACAGGACTGGGAGGTGATGTTTGCATGATGAGAGCCTCAGGACCGAGGAAACACGCCCCCACCTGTTCTTCCCTTGTACTGCTCTCGGCCTCGTGTTCAGTAGCTCTAACCGGTGGTTTTGCTGCGGGGAGTGAAGGTGGGACCTCCAAGAAGCAGAGGGGCGGCTTGCGTGCTGGTGAAGGACGGGTTTCTGGGCCGCATAGGGCCTGGAGCTGCGCTTTAAGTGCAGAAAGGGTCAGGAGGCCCATGAACTCGTGCAAAGAAACTAACCCTTCTCAGTAGATTACTCTTGTAAGAATCTTAACACCTCGAAGGAACCCATAACAATAGCTCACATTCACTGGCTACTTGTTTTGTACCCGGCATTGCTTAAAGCTACTTTCTGTATATAAAATTACTGTCCTTGCAACAACCTGATGAAGTAGGAATTAGTATTATCCCCAGTTTTCAGATGAGGAAACAAGCATGGGCACCTTAGCAAAAGGAGCACAGTTAATACATAGAGGAATGTGATTTGAACCAGAGTCTGGCTCCAGAATTACTACGACCTCACAAAATGAAGGTGCAGGCACGTTGGCATAAATCCAAAGGCAACATAAGGGCATGGTTCTCCGAGAAGCAGGGTGGATTCTAGAAGTGAAGACCTGCGGAAGGAACGGGGTGGCCTGTCTCGAACCACAGGGTGAGATTTAGGGCATCATCTTGGAGAAAAGGGGCCGTGGTGGCAAGCTCTTGAACAGCGGAGGGCTGTGGGAAGACTAGCAATTTGCAGTGTTCTTTGACTGGGGTCCTTGGCAGGATGGGGTTGGCAGAGGTGGGAGAGGGGAGACCGGGAGGGGGAAAGAGCCTCCACATGCAAACCGATGGGGTCAGGACTGGGGAGGGTGCCATGGACCTGGAAGGATGGATCTGCGCGATTTCTCCCCAAGGATTTGGTAGGGTTTGTACTAGTTGAAGGCTGAAGAGGAAGCAAGTAGAGGATAACAGGGTCAGCATACTCTGTCATGTAGGGATGGGTCCTTTTTTTTTTTTTTTAAAGATTTTATTTATTTGACAGAGATTGCAAGTAGGCAGAGAGGCTGGCTGGGGGGGGGGGGGGGAGAAGCAGGCTCCCCGCTGAGCAGAGAGCCCAATGTGGGGCTTGATCCCAGGACCCTGAGATCATGACCTGAGCTGAAGGCAGAGGCTTAACCCACTGAGCCACCCAGGCTCCAGGACGCAGGGACGGGTCCTTGAGGCGGTGTTTCTTCCTGCTGTACATTCTGGTGCGCTTAGTGCTTCTGCTGACTGCTCTGCTCCGGGCCTTTGTGTTCTATCACTTGTCTGCCAAAACAGTTCTCCCAGAGGACACAGCAGATGCTGTCAATCCCCACCTCCCCGATAGTTCCCACCTCCCCTTCCTCTTCCTTACCTAAGTGAAGCACTTGTGTGTCCATGGGAGGCCTTCCTTGGTCCTAACGTGCTTAGCTGGACGTGTGGCAGAACGAATCCGCCCCAGAGCTGCCTTCAGCAGCTGACGCTCAGGAACTGGAGGGGGAATGCTTCAGCTCTCCTGTTCCTCAGAGGGTACAACTCTTGAGGGAGGAGCTTCAGGTCTCCTGGGGTCCCAAGCAGGGTCGGTCCCCAGCTGCCCACGGGGCATACCTGCCTTGCACCTGCTCAGTAACTCACTTTCTTGCCTCTCCTGACTCAGCCCCTTACTCCTTGCTGCTGCTTCCCAGGACCCCCTCTCAGATAAACTACCTATACCACAGTCCCTGACTCAAGGTCGACTTTGGAGGAACCCAACCTAAGGCAGTTTACAGATGATACTGTCTAAGCCTGGAGAGGTGATTTTGGTTGTTCAAGCTCACAAATCTAGTCTGAAGCAAATCTAGGGTTTTAATCCAGGTCTCCTGAGCCCTTTGGGTTCTTGATGTTGTTTTCTGCTAGACCATAGTATCTGTTATGATGCCTCCCCGGGGCTTTTTACATGTGTGGGATTCCCTCAAGAGTCTAACTCTAATATAAACTCATAAAAGACAGGAACTATGGTCTTAATAATTTTGTACCCAAGACCAATAAGAACTGTGTCTTTCAGAGAATAGATGCTCCATGAGGATTTGTTGAATGAAGACATAGAGTGGGAGGAAGAGTGGGCAGTTGGGTGCATGACCTTGGGGAACAAGAAAGTGATTCTTCAGGCATCTTGACATGGGACATGAGAGTGACTTGCCTTGGAGGAAGCCATGATGAAAGTGTCAAAAACAGAAGACCCAGAGGAGTCTTATAATGGTGAGCAGAAAAATCAGTGGAGAACTTAAAATGTCCATTTTCTTGGAAATCACTTATGAGGAAAGATCACTAGTGAAATAGTCGTTTTGAGTGCATGTATCCCTGAAAGGGAGTTAAAAAAATTATTTCTTGTTTTCAGTATAATATTAGTAAGCATAGCTTTATAGGCAAAAAATTGGGTGGATTCTCACCAAAGATTAAAGTCTACAAATCAGTTCCCCCAGGGCAGTATTTTTCAAACTCTGCCCTACAAGACAGGACTTCCGAGGAACTCTCTTGGAAGCCTCCTTAAGAAGAGGTTAATAGATCATAACAATGATTAGTATATACTGGATCTAACTCTGAACTGGTGGGCCACGCCCTAGGCTATGTCTTGGTCTGCATTATCTCACTTAGGCCTCCCAGTTGCCCTTTGGTAATAAGTGCACTCATCATCCCTCCTTCACAGACCAGGAAGCTAATGCTCACAGGGGTCACTCAGCGAGTGAGTGGACAAAGTAGGATTCATTCCCAGGACTATTTGAGTCTAGAGCCCATGCCCTCCACAGACAAGACTATAGGTACCCTCCTACCCACCCCTTGGCTGACTATGCCTTCCGTCCACCAGGACTGAAACTCCAATTTTGACCCCCTGGAGAGCAAACCAGGGCCCAGGAACTACACTGTTGGTTGCGGTCGGGAGAGCGTGTACTAAAATGTGTCATCCTTTGACTGCCTTCTCTAAGTTTTAGGGTCTTGCTTCCCCATGACACAGAGGAGGTTTAAAGTGCATTTTAATGAAAGCATTCTGCTCTCTTGGTACACAAGGGGGAGCATTTAGCACAGGAATGGGAATAAGATCGCTGCAGAAAGTATCCTTGCTCTTTGTAGGAAGAGTTCTCTCTCTTTCTCACTCACAATTGTTTGCTGAACCCTTTGAAAGCAAGTTGCAGTTATCAGGAGACTGCCTATAAGTACTACAGCAGGATTTCCTAACAACAAAGTCATTTTTCTGTATAATCACAATGTTATTTTCATGTCTAGGAGATTTAACACTGAGGCAATGATATTATATCATACCCATTCTTTATTCAAAATTTTCCAAATATTCCCAAGATGGCCTTTTGTGCTTCCCCTTCCCCCCATCCCGAATTAACATTGTATTCTCTCAATATTAGAACATGGTCATTTTTCCAGAATATTTTGCTGCAAAATGTTCACAATTTTTACTGGCTATTTAATATTCCATGGAGCTGATTTGCCATGATTTATTAATAAATATCTCTTTGGTTATTCCTATGGTGTTAACTGGGGCTTTTCCTTTTTCACTTTGACTCAGGCACCTATTCGATAGTTATCAGATCCCACAGTAAGAGTGAGGTTGACCGTCATAATGGAGTTCACCAAGTGTCGAAGGTCAAGTTCCCCAGGAAAGACTCTGTGATGGAGATTTGCGTGTAGGAGGTTCACAGGGCAGTGCTTGGGGATCGACACCTGTGGGGGAATAGAGGAAGCAGGACTGGGCAGAGTCAGGGCAAAGGCCTCAGCTGCCCTTCCACCAGCTCTGAAGCTGAGATGGTCTTGCAGAGGTGTTCCCTGTTGAAGCAAGGAGGCCAGCTCTTTAAGCCTCTATGTGGACCGATCCTCGGGTGCAGATCGCCCCTGGGAAGGGGACGTGACCTTGGGTGAGATAGCTCTCTTCAACTTAGGGGAGTTTTCAGAGAGACTCGGGGTGGGAATAAGGGCCTCAGTCGTGAGAGGAGCTCTGGGCAGAGACGAGAGCATCCAGTCTAGGGGAATTCTCACGAAGCTGTGGGCCAAGTCCCTGACCGCTGCAGCCAGACTGAATATGCAAGCAGTCAGCTTAGTGAGGGGGCATGTGTGCTGGGACTCTTTCCTAACTCCCCAGGGGAAAGGCCTTCTTCGAAAGTCTATAATGGGGGCTTCCTTAGAACCACATAGAGCTTGAAATATATTTTCTACAGTTAAGGACAAAGAGAACCCAGAGGGCAAGCTTTGGTCCTGCCCTCCCAGGCTCTGTTGGGGCAAAGGATGAGAGAATGTTTCCTGGGTCTCAAAGATGAGCCCCCTGGGAAGAGAAAACTGGGCCAGAGCCATTTAAAAGAACTTAAATTATTTAAGATTCATAAGTTGCAAAAATAGAGTTCCCATGTGTCCTTCACCCTGCTTTCCCCAGTGGTTACCATCTTACGTAACCATAGTACATTTTCAAAACCAGGGAACTGATGTTGACATTGGTATGATACTGTGAACTCAGTTACAGACTCTATTGGGGTTTCATTAATGTTTACATGCGCTTGTGTGTGGGTTACTACGTAATTTTATCACATGTATAGATTTGTGGATTTGTGTAGTCACCATTGCAATCAGGGTGCATAATGGCTCCATTACTAGGAAGAAACTCCCTAATGCTACAGCTACCCAAGCCCCCGACCTCCGGCCTGCAACTCCTGATCTATTACTCACCATCGCTGTAATCTTATCATTTCAAGGGTGTTTGTTATTTGATGCCATCGAGCAGTACGTCGCTTTTTGAGATTGGCTTTTTCCACTGGGCATAACATCCTTGAGCTCCATCCACGTTGTGGCACGAATCAGTAATTCATTCTCTTTTGTGTCTTGGTAGTATGCCCTTGAGTACCTGCACACAGTTTCTGTATCCATCATTTAATGGAGTCTCTAAGTCCCGGCCGGGAGGACCCCGTGGGAGGGTGAGGACGTCCCAGCGATGAAGTCCAAGTGGAGAGGAGTGCCAGGGACCAGGGCAGAGGAGGCAGTGGCCGCTTGGATGGACTGCTTCTCCCTTGTTCTGAGAACTCAAATTACAGGGGTCCCCAGGGATGGGGCTCTCCACAGATCCCAGGAGGAGTGCCCAAAGTGTGAGAGCTGCACAGCCCACGGAGCACAACAGGACCCATCACAAGCCAGCTGGGGTATTTTCAGACATAACCACTTACCTCTGTGCCTTCATCATTTCCAAGAGGCATTCAAAACAGCAGCCAGTGAGTGGGGGAGGAGATGTGAAGGGATGCTGGGAGAGAGAAGCTGACTGCCTGTGAGCCCCCACTTTCCCGCGCTGCTCTCACTGAACTGGATGGCTCTGGCTGAGGAGTGGGAGAATCTTTGGAATGAAACCGGAATTGTTGCTTAATATAATGCACGTCATGACACATCAAATTACTCTATGAAGACCATGTCTGTGACTTGATGTGACCCTTAGAGTGTCGTTACTGGAACGTGATCAGAGCAGGCAGGATCCTGCGATAATTCTCCTCTAGAATCAAAGACAACCTCCTTTCTTCTTCCTGCTACTCCCCTGCCTCCCACACTGAATACATTTTAAAGGGATGGTGGGAGAAAAATGACAGTGTGTTTTGATAATGTCCACACAGGGGTACAGAAATAACTTGGAAATAAACATACTATATGTAAGCCTTTCTTTTCCTCTTTTATACTGTAGTTTCTTTAGAGCAAATTCCTGGCAATGGGGTTAAGAGGTCGAAGGCAAGGATATTTTTATGGTTTTCAAAACATATTGCCAAATTGCTTTTCTTTCCTTTTTTTAAGATTTTATTTATTTATCTGAGAGAGGGAGAGAGATGTTGTGAGCACAAGCGGGGACAAGGGACAGAGGGAGAGGGAGAAGCAGGCTCCTAGATGATCAGAAGGCCAGAAGTGGGGCTCAATCCCAGGACCCTGAGATCATGACCTGAGCTGAAGGCAGACACTTAACAGACTGAGCCACCCAGGCACCCGGCCAACTTGCTTTTCTCAAGGTTCATACCAATTTATATTCCCACCAGATACTGTATGGAAGTTTTAATCATATATTCAGTGGTACAGGATAGTATCCTAAGATTGTTTGCTAATGTAATGAGGTTTAAATGCTACTTGACGTTTGGAATAATTTTTAAAGTGCTTTTATAATATGAACACTTTTGCATTAGATGTTTTATCAATCTCTTTCAACTTGGCATTAATATCTTGAGTATAGAATATTGCTAAGGGTCCGTCTTTATAAATTAATCACTGGCTATTTGTATGCAGCTTCTAAGGGCTTTCTCAGACCTTAGAAAGAAGAACAAATTCTGTAGGATTTGTAGGCAAGGAAGAAAGGGAGAGTGGGTGAAGGCCAGAGGAACAGTGAATACTAGGGACAGGTTCAGGCTGTGAGAGGTGACCCATGAAGCAAGGGACCGGGAACAAGGAGGTGGCCATGAGGTCAGGAGATGAGGTGAGAAAAGACCTTGGGAGAGGCAAAGATTCTGGAATGGACTTCCAGCAAAGGGGTAGGGTAGGAAATATGCCTCTTCCCCTGCCGGGTATCAATGAATTAAAAAATTATGTATGCATGTGTTTTATATAACACAAAATTTATTGTCTTAACCAGTTTTAAGTGTATGATTCCATTGTGTGAAGTATATTCACATTGATTGAAACAGATCTGCAGACCTTTTTTATCCTGCAAAACAGAAGTGCTTTTACCCATTGAAGAACAATACTTCCCTCCCACCCCTGGCCTTTGGTAACTGTCATTTTCCTAATTGTTCCTGAGTTTGACTACTTTAGATACCTCATATAAGGGCAAGTGTGTAGTATTTGTTTTTTTGTGATTGGCTTATTTCACGTAGCATGGTATCTTTGACGTTCGTCCATACCATGTAGCACTTGACAGGAGTTCCTTTTTCAAGGCTGAGTAATATTCCATTGTATGTACTAGCACACTTTGATTACCCATTCATCTGTTGGTGAGTATTTGGGTATTGTGAACAGTGCTGCTATGAGTGTGGGTTTGTGCAGATAACTCTTTGAGACTCTGATTTCAATTCTTTTGCATATATATCCAGAAGTAGGATTTCTGGGTTGCGTGATATTTCTATTTTTAACTTTTCAGGAACCTCCATACTGTTTTCCATAGTGGTTATGCCATTTTACAATCCCACCAGCACTGTACTAGAGTTCCAGGTTTTCCACCTTATTACCAATACTTGTTTTTTTTATCTTTTATTTTTTTTTTTGTTTGTTTTTTTAATATTGGCCATCCTAATGGGTGTGAGGTGATATCTCATTGTGGTTTTATCTTGCGTTTCCTGGATGATTGGTGATTTGAGTATCTTTTCATATGCTTGTTGCCATTGGTATGTCATCTTTGGAGATAAGTCTATTCAAGTCCTTTGTCCATTTTATTTATTTATATTTTATTTATTTTTCTTTCTTTCTTTTTTTCTCTTTGCTCTCTGAAGACTTTCAGCACTGACTTTTGTCCATTTTAAAATCAGAATATTTGAGGGGGCGCCTGGGTGGCTCATTGTGTTAAGCCTCTGCCTTCGGCTCCGGTCCTGGTCTCAGGATCCTGGGATCGAACCCCACATCGGGCTCTCTGCTCAGCAGGGAGCCCACTTACCCCTTCCCGTCCCTGCCTGCCTCTCTGCGTACTTGTGATCTTTCTCTCTCTGTCAAATAATAAATAAAATATTTAAAAAAAATAAAATCGGGTTATTTGATTTTTTTCATTGTTGAATTGTTAGAGTTCTTTATATATTCTAGTTATTAACTCCTTAAAGGATCACATAAATGATGTGTAGATATTTTCTCCTGTTCCGTGGGTTGCATTTCACTCTGTTGATTGTGTGTTTGATGCACAAACATTTTTAAGCTTGATATAGTCCTATTTGTCTGTTTTTGCTTTTTGTGGCCTGTGCTTTTAGTGTTGTGTCCAAAATGTCATTGCTAAGTCCAATGCCATAAAGTGTTTACCCTGTGTTTTCTTCTAGGAGTTTTAGAGTTTTAGGTCTTTTTTAAGTCTTTATTCCTTTTTGAGTTATTTTTTGTATATTGTATAAGATAAGGGTCCAACTTCATTCTTCTGCTTGTAGATATCCAGCACCAACACCAGCACCATTTGTGAAGAGACTGTTCCTTTCCCATTAAGTGGTATTGGCAACCTTGTCAAAGATCATCAAATATTACTATTTTTTATAGTTAGAAAAATGGTGAAGTTACAGACATTCTTTGTAAGGTAGACTTGGGGGCATAGCATGAGTTTTTGAATGAGGTAGAGAGATCAAAGTAGAAATACCAAAATGTGAATAAAATCTTGAGACTATTGGCAGGGGACCTAGTAACACCTTTTCTTAAGATGTCATCGGTGCCTGGGGGTAGCTGTTGATGACAAGCTAACTAATTCACCACACAAGGGATTATTGAGGGCCTACCATGGTTGCAGTAACCAGGCCCAGGGAATCCAGGTGTGTGTTAGAGACAAGTCCCTGCTGTGTATATTTCTGCGTGGGATCTCGTTACCTTTTAGCAGCATCAACAAAAAGATGTATGCCTGCCCTCGCTCTGCTAGGAGTTTGGAGAGGCATAAGGGACTGTGAGACGTTTTCCATGCCTTCAAGGGCCCACGTGAACTTACTCTTACCAGGACCCCTAGGGACCCTCTGACACAGCTCTTTGCTGTGGGCTAATACCTGGTGTGTTGGACACGTCATCTCATGAAAGGAAGGAGAACTTAAAGACCGGGGGTTATGTCCAGATGTCTGCAGGAGTCCGTGGTCCATCTGGAGCTGCTCTCTGAGGGGCTGTTTCTTAATACCTACCCAGGGGCATTCCAGTTTGGTGGAAACCAAAGGTTTTGTCATTTCAGTAACCTAAGTGCTCCACTCCAGAAATACAGAAAATAGGGTCAAAGAGATACTGCTTTGCAAGCCACTGAGACATTCAATAGCACCTTCTTTCTGGTGGAACAATGGCAATTGTGTAGGAGTTAAGGTAATGCTTTGTTCTGCAGTTTCTTGGTGGGGTGTTTTATTTCTTCCCCATGGAGTGAGTATGCACGTGTGACTGGAGTATTCTTTGCCTCGACTCCTCTCAGCACAACCTCTCCCAGCTCTGTTTGAAGGGTTTTTAATATCCTTGGAGAGGCATATCAAATTTATATAAGGACCCGGTTTGTAATATTCCTTGTCGTAAACAAATTATGTATGCTTAAATGAATTGTCCCTTGACCTACATATAGTTCTCACTCCATAAAGTGGGGCTAATCACTTTTTGGAATAAAGTTTTATTACATCTATTTATTTATTTATTCATTTATTTATTACTTTTGTAATATTTTGGATTTACAGAAAAGTTGTAGGGTTCCCAGATACCCCTTACCCACATTTAATTTCCCCTGATGTTAACATCTTATATTATCATGGTACTTTTGTCAAAACTAAGAAACCAAAGCAAAACAAACCAAAACAAAACAAAACAAAAAACCAAAACCCAAACTCAGGAAACCAGCATTGGTATGTTACGATTAACTAAGCTCTAGACTTTATTTGGATTTCACCAGTTTTTCTCCATCAATGTCCTTTGTCTTTTCTACAGTTCAGTTCAGAATACCACTCACTGTGCATTCAGTTGTCATGTCTCTAGTCTCCTCTGGTCTGTGACAATTTTTCAGTCTTTCTTTGTTTTTCATGACCTTGACAATTTTGAGGAGAATTGGGCATGTGTTTTGTAGAATGTTGGGTTCAATAATTTTTGGTGCATTATTTTGTGGTCTTTCTAGAGTTAAGACACTTCTTCAGTTGTTGTCAAAGGTAGTTTTCTGGGTTGGATGGACTTGCAGTTCATAAACTAATTAATTATTGTAGTTAAGAATCCAGTGTCCAGGAGGGGACAACTCCAATTTTGAATTGCCCTTGGAGTTTAGCCTTGGTCAGGTTTATATGCCTTTGGTTTTGTAACGTGGTCACTGTGTTAGTCAGGGTCTTGGAAGGAAATCTAAGGCATATTTACCTGGGGTTTTGAAGAGGACTTAATGAGGGGATCATATACCTGGGTGGGACAGTATTTTAGCTTGAGCAGCTAGAAAAAAAAATACTATAGCGTGGTGGCTTAAACAATAGACATTTATTTCTCACTGTTCTGGGGGCTGGAAAGTCCAAGATCAAGGTGTCGGCCAACTGGTTCTTGATTGAGTTGATGAACTGCCTTCTCTCTTTGTCCCCATATGGAGAGAGATAACTCTAGCCTCTCTTCTTCAATGGACACTCATCCCAGCAAGGGGACCCCACCCTTGTGACCTCATCTACACCTATATACCTCTCAAGTGCCCACCTCCAAACTTCATCACATGGTGGGTTAGAGTTTCAACATAGGATTTATCGGGGAATACAAACATGCATTCCATAGTAGGCAGGGATAGAACCAAGAGGGATGTTGAGGCTCTTAGGGACTGGCTGCAGAGGGAAGCTCTTTCACCAGAAGGAGAAAAAGGAAGAAAATGTGTCATGGAGCTCAGGGAGAGCTGAAGATGTCTGGGGAGAGTGGGTAGCGGTGCCCAGCGGGAGCCGTAGTGGTAGAGCGATGAAGACATTGCCAGAACACTGAGGCAGGAAGAGAGCAAAAATCTCCAACCTTATGTCTTCTACCCTCAAATTCCCAGTTGTTGTCTCTCATTGGCCAAACCCAACCAGAAACTAAGGACAAGGGACCCTGGATACCGCAGTCCTTAGGAGTCAGCCCTGCAGACTGCAGAGAAGGGTAGACAATGGAGAAGGGAATATGTAAATAGAGAATAACCACCACAGACACTTGCAAGGGTACCTATGCTGATAGTATCCGCACATATCATAAGGTAAACTTTTGGAGGGCAGGGACAGACACCACCTTTCAAAACTTAGCCTCGTTAAAGCAATTGTCTATGTTTCCCAGGCCTGCAAAACAAAGCCCCACAAACTGGCTCAAAACGGCAGAGGTGCCTCCATGGCTCAGTCAGTTAAATGACTGACTCTTGATTTCAGTTCAGGTCATGATCTCAGGGTCCTGGGATCGAGACCTGTGTTGAGCCCTGCATCAGGCTCCATGCACAGTGGAGAGTCTGCTTAAGATTCTCTCGCTCGCTTGCTCTCTCCCTCTAACTCAGCAACCCCTCACCCCCTGGCTTGTGCACTCTCTCTCTCTTTTCTTTTTTTAAATTAAATTAATTTTTTTTAGATTTATTTATTTATTTATTTGACAGAGATCACAAGCAGGCAGAGAGGTGGGGGGGGGGTTGGTGGCATGGGGAAGCAGGCTACCCTCTGAGCAGAGAGCCCGATGTAGGGCTTGATCCCAGGACCCTGGGATCATAACCTGAGCCAAAGGCAGAGGCTTTAACCCACTGAGCCACCCAGGCGCCCCATCTCTTTCTAAAATAAACAAATATATCTTAAAAATAAAAATGTATTCTTGCAGTTCTGGAAGCGAGAATTCTGAAATCAGCGTATCAACAGGGCCATGCTCTCTGAAACTGGTGGGAAGGAATCCTTTCTTGCCTTTTCTGGGTTCTGGTGTTTACATTCCTTGGCTTGTAGATGTATCAGTCCAGTCTCTGTCTCCACAGTCACATCATTTTCCTCTCCCTGTGTGTTTCTGCCTCTTCTTTGTATAAGGACACTGCTCATTAGGTTAAGGGCCCACTGTACTCTGGTGTGATCCCATCGTAAATTAGTTAATCATATCTGCAATGACCCTAATTCCAGATAAGGTCACGTTCTGAGATACTGGAGAGATTAGGGCTTCAACCCATCTTTTTGGGGAGCACAATTCCATAACAGGGACTTCATATCCAGAGAGCGTTTTTTTAAGCTGATGAGATAGAAGGATCAGTTTGAATCCGTATGCGCTGCTCTGTAGTGTTATTGTTTGATCGGGGTCTTACCCCACTCCCACGCCTGGAATGGATAGCGGCGGAGGCTGTTTTCCAGAATTTGAGAGTTCCTGGTAGCTGGGCAGTGACTCAGAGTAGTTGTGGGTAGGGAAAAGGCAGGGAGGGTGCCAACGAGAGCTAAAATATCCAAAGCTGAGAAACAGTGTAATCAAGCCTGACCTTCCTCCTCCTCCCTCCTGACTGAAGCAGAGCTGTGATGTGGCTCAAAGATGATTAATTGCCCTGTGCTAGCCCCTTTATATCCTTGCCTTCTGTATTGCTTACTCTGTGACTTTCCTAGGGCTGCCAGAGCAAACGATCACAAAGGCGATGGCTTAAAACCACAGAAGTTATTCTCTCACAGTTCTGGAAGCTGGACGTCTGAAATCAAGGGCCATCTTTCCTCTGAAGACTCTAGGGAAAAATCCTTCCTTGCCTCTTCCTAGCTGTTGGTGGTTTCTGGGGGTCCTTGGTGTCTTTCCCTTGGCTCGCCGTTGGATCACTAGGATCTCTTTTTCTGTTTTCACACGGCCTTCTCTCCGTTTCTCTGTGTGTCCTGTCTTCTTACTAGGACACCAGTCATTGGAGTTAGGGCCCTCCCTAAACCAGTATGACTTTATAATTTATTAACATCTGCAGAGACCCTGTTTCCCAGCAAGGTCACATTCTGAAGTTGTGAGTGGATGTGAATTTGGGGGGTACACTCTTCAACCCACTACACAATTAAAACTCATTTTTTTCAGTGGAGGAGAGAGAGTCAGAAAGGTGAAGTTATCCAGGTCACTGTTAGACAGTTGTAGAGCTGAGGGTACATGCATATTCTTAACCATTAACTAACCAAAATGTCTTCCTTCTTCTCATCTGCCTGCCCCTCTCTGCCCCTACCTTTGTGCTTTCGTTATTTGCTCATTCAAAGATACTTTGGAGTTAATCTTTTTTTATTATTATTATTTATTTTCAGCGTGACAGAATTCATTGTTTTTGCACCACACCCAGTGCTCCATGCAAAACGTGCCCTCCATAATACCCACCACCTGGCTCCCCCAACCTCCCACCCCCTGCCCCTTCAAAACCCTCAGGTGGTTTTTCGGAGTCCATAGTCTCTCATGGTTCATCTCTCCTTCCAATTTCCCTCAACTCCCTACTCCTCTCCATCTCCCCATGTCCTGGAGTTAGCTAATCTTAATTTCAGTGGACAAAAATGATTGGGATGGTTGGCCGTTGAGCGTGGGGGATGGGAAGATATTACCGTGATATTTGCTTATTGGCGATTTTCTATGTCCGTCGTGCCTTCTACATTTACTAATTGTAATTTCTCTGTCAGGAAGAGTTGTTCCTTCTCCCTCATTAATGTATTTATATTAGGATGGACTTATGCATATTTATTTTATTTTATGGGTTACAGTTTCATACTATCATTGTTTATTTTGTTGCTCAAATTGTCCCTGCTTTGCCCATTAGGAGCTTAATTACGTTGGGTCCTGTATCCTTTCAACATGCTCCACCATTCATGAGTACCTCTTACTTTTTGGCACTTCCCTTTTCCCCCTCGGCTCATCTACTTTCCTTGCCCCAGCCTTGCGATCAAACTTTCCTTCAGAAAAGCATTCGTTCCTTTTATCAGAGAATCGATTTTGAAACCAAGATCTTGGTAGTGGTGTGCTCGTTGCTTCTTGGTCCTTTTAGTGGACAGAGCTAGGACTTATTTGTGCGTGTACTAACACACACACATCTACATTTAAACATGTGTCTGTTCCAACGTTAAAGCCACGATGAATACGATCCTTCTAAAGTAAATGCACGAGTGTCTGTAAGGCAGGCTTGTATCTGCCTCCCAGTGATAAAGAGAACAACAGGCCCATTACAGCACTACAGAGTCAATAGTACTATTTACTTCCAATTTTATGGTATAATTCAGATAGCTGAGGCTGTCAGGGAAGAGGCCTAACCTTATGTAATTCTGAAACCAGAAAGAATCACAGAAGTGTCCAATGCATGTTTCCTAAACTATTCCACGGCATACTGTTTGGGGAGGTGTTAAAAGGCTTATGATAAAAGGGCTTTGTGGTCCAATAAATTTCGGAGACTTGTCATGGTAGATTCCCCACACTTGTGTAACACTGCCCAGGGATTATTACAGGAGTGTTTTTTTAAAATGCATTTTCCAGAAAAAATATATTTTCAGAACAAAACATTTATCAGACAACTTTATGAAAGGGGAAGAGATAAGAAGAAAAGGTTAGCATGTCAAATATGTGTGGCTTGGGGCGCCTGGGTGGCTCAGTGAGTTAAAGCCTTTGCCTTCAGCTCAGGTCATAATCCCAGGGTCGTGGGATCCAGCCCTGCATCGGGGGTACTCTGCTCAGCGGGGAACCTGCTTCCTCCTCTCTCTCTGCCTGCCTCTCTGCCTAATTGTGATCTCTGTCTGTCAAATAAATAAATAAAATCTTTAAAAAATATGTATGGCTTTTCTGTTGCACAAGTTGATTTGGGACAAAATGTTGGTCTCTGCAATAACCTGGAAATTTCAAAGTGTGACTGTATTCCTTGTTAAGAGGAGATGCCATAAGTTCATCTTCAAATGGCTTTTCAAACCTAGAGGGAAAATGGCATTCACTTTACTGAGGAGCAGATAGATTCTGTAGAAAAAAGTGGTGTTCTGTACTCCTTCCGTCGAATTACAGCATCACAGAATTTAGGGGAAAGCTGACAGCAAAGACAAGAAGTCCTGTTTCAAAGTAGTCATTTTGTGGATGAAGGTAGAAACCTATAATCTTTCTTCCACCAGCATTTCATATTTAAACCTTCTATTTTTAAGTGATGGTGGGATTCATGGCTAATGCTTATGAGATCTGTGTCTAGACAGTTGAGAAAAACAGGAAATGAGTTACATTGTCGTAGCTTAAGAGAATTTAACCTTTTGTCTTCTAGCTCCAAGCTGTCCTGCTTTAAAAAAAAAAAAAACATTCCTTCTCTCCTGAGAATTTCAGGGCATTCAAGGGACTAGAATAATTCAGGGCCTCTTCAGGGAGCAGAGATAGCTATTTCGGGGAAAGAGGAAATGAGAACATGAGTTTACTGTGCTTTGCACCATAAAGTGAACGCAGACACTTGGAGGAGCACATTCGTGGTCTTCTCCCGAATTCTAAGTATGCGCCTGCAGCTGTCTCTGATTGTGTGCAGCCAAAGGACAGGAGCTCAGCCTGGACCTTTCGTTTTCTCCCTGGGCTGCATGCAGAGTTGGATGCTGCGGGCTGAGCCCGCTAAGAAGCAGCAGCAGCATCCGGCACTTACGGAACGCCTTCTGTGTGCCAGACACCGAGCAAAGCACATCACAGACACGATCTCCTTTACTCCTCTCGACTAAATTTCACCCATGAAGAAATGGAAGCACAGAGATGTTAAGGAACTTCTAAGAGTAGCGGAGCTGGCATTTGAACCCACATCAGTATGATTCCAGAACCTACGTACTTTGTCGGAATGCTGTAGCATTGTGGGGCTCTTGTGAACATTAACGAGGTGATGCGTGTAACAGACTTATCACTGTTCCCGGCCCAGAATAAGGATCCTAATGAATTCATGCTGTCGTTTGCACATATAAGGGACATAATACTGTTCTTCAGTATTAAGTAGGGGATGCTGCTCATCTCTCGACGTAAGACACACTCAGTGTTCTTAGGTAGCTAGTGGATCGAATTGTGGCGGCGAGGATTTCTACTCAGTTCCTGGAGGACATGCAGTGTTGTAGTGGGGCTGGAGACACAGTGATGGTGACAGCTGGTCAGGTTGGAGGGTTGGTAAACAAGCAAAGGGAACTGGCCCACACTGCCATAAAGTCTGCAGTCTTGGCCTGATTACCCATTGCCTCCTAGAGTCTAAGAAATGGCTGCATACCACGTCCAACAAATACGACATGATGGGCCTACTTCGTTAGACTCAACGGCCCTAGGGAGAGTATATTAGACAAGACATAAGCCTTCTGCTTGTGGAATTTACTATGATCTAGTAGGGAGTACATTAAAACTCAAAGAAACAAATGGAATCATTACAAATTGTAGTAAGTGTCACCAAGGAAATCATCAGAGGGTTGAGATAGAGAATAATGGAAGGGGGATCCTACTTTGTGTGGAGTAGGAAAGGAAGGTTTCCTGGAGTAGATGGCATTTAAGACCTGACGATAAGAACCGAGAAAGGGGAACAATACAAAGGCTTTGAGGTGGGAAAGAGCTTGACAAGTTGGAAGGGCTCAAAGAGGATGGGTGTAGCTGGATCCTAACAGGAAGGAGGGCATGAGATGGGACCAGAAGGCTAGGCAGGAGCAGACCATGGAGGGTCTTATCCACTCTTAGTAAGAAACTGGGTTTTATTTGACGTGTCATGGAAACCCACCAAGGGGTCCTAAATAGATGAGTGATGCAATCTGATTTGCTGCTGTTGACGAGACAAGATAAATATTCTGTTGAGATGGACTGGACCAAAGACTGTGGTGGCTGGAACCAAGCAGTCCTTACAAGATGGAGGCTGGATGGTCAGAGACCACAGAATGATGGAGGCAGAGGTTGGAGGGGAACAAGAGCGAAGGAACGTGGGCAGCCTCTAGACCCTGGAAAAGGCAAAGAAACGGATTCTCCCCTAAGGCCTGCAGAAGGAACACAACCCTGCCAACCCATTTTAAACTCCTGACTTACAAAACTATAACATAATAAGTGTGTTGCTTTAAGCCACTAGGTTGGTGGTAGGTAATTACAGAAGTGATAGGAAAACTTTGCAGCCCCTAAGCCTAAAGGAGTGAGGAGAGGGAGGGCGTGACCAGACCTAGGGAGAAAGCCACAGGAGAGGGTCCACTGAAAGCCACCATGGCCTGGCAGGGAGGTGTCAGTGGGAACAAGTGCTCTCCCTTCACCCTGTCTCACCGCCCCGCTCTGTCTTTCTGCCCTTGGCCTCATCGAACCAGAGCTACAGGCAGGGGACCCACAGAAGCAGTTCCCATGGGTCAGCCTCTCAGGCGCCAAAGAGGATGGAGAAGGGTGGAGAGCAGATCCAGAGCAGCAAATGGAAAATATCCAGGCCCCTGTCAGTGGAGTGGTTTGCCCCTTATCTGAGCTTATGCTAAAGTAGGAAGCTTGAAGTGGTTCCCTCACTTATCTGGGCCTTCTCTTTTGTGAGTTCTCTCTCGCAGAGCCTTCTCTCTAACTTCTTTAGGTTTTTCTCATATTTTTATGTGCAGATATATGACGTCAGGGCACCTGTTTCTAATTTCTAATTCACTCCTCAGGGTGAGGCAGCAAGTTCTCAAAGCAAATGATTTGTTAAAGTTAACCCTTCATTTACTGTAAATATAAGACCAAAACACAGGTTGACATCACAGTATCATGAATGAATTGACCTAAACTTTTTCCTATGTTTCCCTAAAACCAAGGTCCCAAAACTTCCGTCCTTAGACTGACTACACCAGCATTCTCAGGGATGTTTTAAGATTTTATAGACTTGGGGATTCTGTCCTTGGAGATTCTCATTCAGTGAGGACCGTGAATCTGTTTTCTTTTTAAAATGGGCCCCCAGAGGGGCCCCTGGGTGCGGCAGTTGGCTAAGCACCCGACTCAGGTCCTGATCTCATGGGTCGTGGGATCGAGGTCTGTGTTGGGCTCTGTGCTCAGCAGGTGTCTGCTTGGAAATTCTCTCCCTCTGACTCTACCCCTCCAATAAGTAAATAAATCTTTTTTTTTTTTAAGATTTTTATTTATTTGAGACAGAGAGAGATCACAAGTGGGCAGAGAGGCAGGCAGGGAGAGAGGGGGAAGCAGGCTCCCCACTGAGCAGAGAGCCCGATGCGGGGCTCGATCCCAGGACCCTGAGATCATGACCTGAGCCGAAGGCACAGGCTTAACCCACTGAGCCACCCAGGCGCCCCAAGTAAATACATCTTTTTTTAAAAGTGCCCCAGAGAGTATTATGAGCAACAGGTGCCTGAGTTCTACATTATTTTTTTGGGCAAAATGACTCCAAGTTTAGTTATATATTGTGTGAAAGCAGACTTCTTTTTTCTTTTTTTAGTTTAAAATTACCTTCTTCAAAAGCTTACTCAATCCTACTTTCAGTCAGCTGGATTGCGATTGAAATTAAATTCACCAAACACAGTTTTGGTGAATTAAATTCACCAAACACAATGAACAGAAAATCCATTTCATTATTGATGGTTACACTGAATGTATGTGATGAACCACCAAGAGGGGGCAGCCACCGGGATCAGGCTCTATGCACACAAAGATGAAGGGATTCTTATAGGGGTTTTCAGGGCTTTAATCTGCTGGGAGGGAGGGCTCTGCAGACAAGTAATTATAATACAGTGACATCGGTGTGGTGGGACCATGAGTATAGACCCTCAGGAATTGGGAGGCGATGCTCAGAGGATTCTCTGCAGAACCGGTGACATTTGGGCTGGGCCTTGTAGGGAGAGTAGGAGTTTACAAGGTAGGGCAGGGCATTCCAGACAGCAAGAACAGTGCACGCAAAAGAGGTATGAAGCCGGCGGCTAGTTCCAGGAGCCGTGAGTAGCTTGTTGTTGCTGGAACAGAGGATGGATGAAACTCTTAATTTGGCTTTGGGGGGCGAAGGGCTTTGTGTTTGCCATGACAGTGAACTTCAGTGTTGGACCAGTATGGAAGAGATGCCTTGAAGTGATTTTTTATTTATTTTTTATTAACATATAATGTAGTATTAACCCCAGGGGTACAGGTCTGTGAATCGTCAGGCTTAGACACTTCACAGCACTCAACCTTGAAGTGATTTGAAAGATTATTATAAAAATGACAAAAGCAACTCTTGCCAAACTTTCAAACAACCCAGAGTTATTTTACAGTTAAAGAGCGAAAGTCCCCTTTCATGGAGCTCTCCTCTGTGTCCATCCAAATCAGCTCCCCACCCAACAGAGTGGTAGCCTTTGTTAATAGTCTGGGAAATCCTCACTGATGTGTTACACATTTTATGATGTCTATTTTCCTTTCCTTTTCTTTCTTTTTTTTTTTTAAGTAGGCTCCATGCCCAGCTTGGAGACCAACATGGAGCTTGAAGTCATGACCCTGAGATTAAGACTCAGATGCGCCACCCCTGTTATGTGTATTTTCAAACCTACTGCTGTGGACTGAATTGTGTCCCCTTGAAATTCATATGTTGATGCCTTAATCCCTGCTGTGACTGCATTTGTTTTTTTTTTCTTAAGATTTTATTTATTTATTTGACACAGAGAGAACAATCACAAGTAGGCAGAGAGGCAGACAGAGAGAGAGGGGGAAGCAGGCTCCCTGCTGAGCAGAGAGCCCTAGGAGGGGCTCGATCCCAGGACCCTGAGATCATGACCTGAACCGAAGGCAGAGGCTTTAACCCACTGAGTCACCCAGGCACCGCCTGTGACTGCATTTGGAGATAGGAGGAAATTCAGATGAGATGAGGTCAGGTATCTGCCATGTGAGGCCACAGTGACAAGACAGCTGTCTGCAAGTCCGGAAGAGAGCTCTCACCAGAAACCGGAGGCGGCCAGACCTTGATCTTGGGCTTTCCGGCAGCCAGAACTGTGGAAAAATGCATTTCTATTGTTTAAGGTCCCAGTCTAGGGGATTTTGTTACAGCAGCCTGAGACCAAGATACCTGCTAAATATAGGAAAAAAGAAAGCAAAACAAAACAAAACAAAACCCCCAAACAGTGAAAAGAATCATTTACCTATTCTCCAGACCCAACAATTAGATACGATTAGATGTATGTTCTAGAAACAGTAAGATGGTTGCGTTGGAGGGGTTCAAGCTGGAGAGGGGGCATGTTAGGTACCTCCTGCAGACTTCCAGGCAAGTGGTGTTGACAGCTCCCCTTGGGGGAGGCTGTGGAGAAGGAGGGAGACCATCGGGGATGGATTGAAGAGTGGAATTGTTTGGGTACATGAGTTTCAGTCATGAGTCTGGGTTTCATTGAACCTGAGATGCCAGGGGTTATAAGATGCAGCTTGAATTCAAAGATATTAAGAATGAAAAGGATGTTCATCTTGGATTGGATGAAATGCGCTAGAATCAAAGATCGGGGCCACCAACCCTGCATGGGAATTCTGGACACCAGCTCACAATTTACTGGTGTGTAAAAGACAAACAAGATTTTGATATCTAGAATCCTGATACATGGTATGGATGAAGGAGGGTGTCTTTTTTATGCTTCCCAAGTTCAACTCCTGCTGTTCTGGATTAAAGGACATGTTGGGAGGTGGGTTGTGTGGTTGGGAACTTAAAGGGGCTCTCAGTTTAACGAAATGCTACCCAGATGTGATGATGTCATTTGCAAGGCCACAGTCATGCCCAGTTTAGAAGCAGCCAGATTCTGTTTATTTAATAAAAATGGATGTTTTGAATGGTGGTGCTAGGGGAGAGCCTCCAGCATCCTTTTCCGGGAGCTTTCTTGGGCTTCTAGAGAGAGCTTGGATTCCACAGGCAGATGGAGCTATTATCCTTGTTTTCTCTCCCCAGCGACAGGCCTACCAAGCCTGTAATTACAGGGGACCAGCGTCCCTTGTGTTGGACCTGGGATGGTTATATAAACACCGAGAGCAAACACTGCTTTGCCAGGCTGTACTTCGAGGACCTGAAATTCCCCTTTGGAGGGCATGGCATCCAACTCAAACAAGGCACCTGGCTGAGGGGCAGGGCGCAGCTTTCTGCAAGAGGAGCCTGATGCAGGCCTGAAGGATCGACACGCCGGGGTGGGCCTCAGTCATACAGCTAGGGGGCTTGTATCCACACCCAGGACCCCCCAAATGGATTTCTGCCTTTTCTAATCTGAAATAGGATTGAAAAATTCATGCGAATGTTTTTTAGAAAGTTCACGCAGAGCCAGACCTCTTTGTTGCAAGTAATTTTAGGTCATTTTATTGGTCGCTGTTTTGGAAAAAAGCACTTTAGCCTTTGTGTTCCCGGAAGTAGCCAGCAAAACTGGCCCCTCTAGATCCCTGAGCCGTGAGTGCAGGCCCTGGATTTAGGCAGCCTCGGTTTGAATCCCAGTTCTACTGTGTGTCGTCGGGCAAGCTGCTTACCCTTCCTGTGCCTCTGTTCTCTCCTCCGTAAAATGGGAATAATAAATAGTACCCATTTCATCGAATTGTTGAGATAATCAAGCATTTAGTGTGCTTGGAACAGTGCCTAGCTATTTAACATAAAACAGTAATTGTAACAATATCGAACACTAGCAAGTGTTCAGTTTCCTGCGCCAAGCACTCTTCTACGTGAAATAGCTCATTTAATCCAACCAGGCATCCTATGAGGTAGGTGTGCTTGTCATTCCCATCTTACACGTGAGAAAACTGACGCAGAAAAGTCTATCGAATATGTATTAGTGTGTCTCTGCTGAACTTCATGTATACCTGATTGTGGAATATTACAACTGTTGGTTCCTGTGTCTGAGTCTCCCCTTAAATGTGTGGGCTCCTAAATACAATGACTCTAGTTGCCTTTGTCCACTTAATAGACCTAGTACCAGGCACCCAGTAGGTGAATAACACTGAGTAAATTGGATCTGGCTGAATGGGAAATCTCAGTTCATGGTATCACCATGAAAAGATTTTTAAAAATTTTTTTCCGTATTGGCTCCCAATGATATTATATGGCTCTTTCCGAGGCTTCATGGGAACGGCCCCCTTGGTGTCCTTCAGGCCAAGTCCTGCAACTTTCTAGCTCCCGCCAGTTATTAACAATCTCATTCCAGTGTGTGAGCCTCAGCCTGGTTAATTTTACAGCATCTCCCTCAGATCTGAGCTCTCCTCTCTGCCCCACCAGGGCTCCAGTGGCCGCCTGGTTTCCTTGTGGCTGTCCCCCTTTCTGGGGCTTAGGTGAAGGGTGGGAGTGGGAGGGCGGGAATGGGGAGGAGGCAGAGGCTCTTCCTTACTGGGTTTAAGAGGAGGTATCTGTCCTCTCCCCGTGGGTTGTAGTTGCTTTTCTAGCTAACTGGTTTGTGGTCGGTTCCCTTGGGGGCAGGTTCTAAAGCTGGCTCTCCTGTGGGCTGTGGGAGCAAGTCCTTCCAAGTCCCCTTTGGGAGTCTCTCCCCACACATTTCCCTGCGTGGAGATCTGGCTCCAGCCAAACCTCTTCCCCATGACCTTGCTTCAGTCCTCACGCCTGTCATTGGCTGCTGGGGCACTTACCTGAGGGGCCCCCTCTTAAGGAGATTCAGGAAAGATGGCTCAAGCCTAGTTACCTTCTTAGGGTCCAGCCTACACAAGGAAACCTCACACACCCTTGCATGCCCGTGGGCACAACGCAGGCTGCCTTGCTGCCCCTCTGTCTCCCAGACCCGTGTCCTCTCCAGGGCTCTTTTCCTTAGCCCCATGCACCATTCGCAAGCCCATTGCCCAAGCAGCCAACCATAGGGGAATGCAATACCAGTATTCCAGATGGCTGGAACCCCTGGGTTTTATGAATGATCCTCCTGGAGTCCTGGCTATAACTTAAGGGAGGGGATAAGCTCTTTCCATGAACACTTCTCTCCCCTCCTGGCTGAACTCCTCTCTCTTACTCCTTCTTTATATTGATTCTGGATGATTGATTCTAGCCTTTCCATAAGCCCTGCAGTGAGGTGGCTGCCTTCCCCCCACACCCACTGCCGTTGCACTCAGAATGTCAGGATAGTTAGTACCACTCGTCCTCTGCATTGGGTTTTAGCTAAAGTTCTGGGACCTCATAGCAGCATTGTTCACAGTAACCAAGTCATGGATACGACCTCAATGTCCATTGGGGGATGAATGGATAAAGAAAATGTGGTGTGTATGGGTGTGTACTGTGGTGTGTACGGACACATGGTGGAATGTTATTCAGCCATGAAAAAGGAGATCGTGTCATTGGTGATAATATGGGTGAAACTTAAGGGCATTACATGAAGTAAAATAAGTCAGGCAGAGCCCAAGTCCCTACACTGGTGCGTCAGGTATACTTGGACCCAAACTTAAGCTTGTCAAATAAACCCTCGAGTGATTGCAAAAAAAAAAAAAAAAAAAAAAAAAAAAGTCAGGCAGAGAAAGACAGATACTTATACATGGAATCTAAGAAAGCTGAACTCCTAGAAACAGAGACTAGAATACTGGTTGCCAGAGCTATGGGTTAAGATGGGGAGCTGTTCATCAGAGGGTACAAATGTCCAGTCATAAGCTGAGTAAATTTTGGAGACCCAAGACATAGTGTGGTGACTGTGGTTAACAGTGCTGTATATTCGATATTTGACAGTTGCTCAGAGAATCTTAGAGATTCTCTATCTTACAATCTTAGAGAATCTTAGAGATCGTAAATATTCTCACCACACACACACACACACACACTCACAAATGGTAATTATGTGAGTTGATAGAAATATTAAGTAGCCTTATTGTGGTGGTCATTTCAAGTATACGTATGTATCAAGTCATCAGGTTGTGCACCTTAAACGTGACCAATGTTACATGTCAGTTATATCTGGATAAACCGGAGCAAAAACCACAACAAAACTGGGGAGGACATTTCTAAACTTAAAGAAATCTTCCAGAAATAACTTAGGAGACACTTTATTTCCTAAGTGATTCTATGCAACAGGCCGTAAAATTTAATGTGTATCTTTCTCTTTCCTCCTCATACCTGAAGCTATGACTTTGTAAATTGTAGGTCTTTGGCAATGAGTCATTGGAAGTTTTTCCAAATTATATACACAATTTTTTTTTTTGAGCTAAGAAATATGGTACATGTTAGAAGTGCTTGAAAGACATAGCTGTCCCCAGAGCTGGGAAATGAGGTGACCCATGTTAGTGAAACTAGTTAAAATCGATTGACTAGGAAAAAACAAAAGCAAAGTTCTGGGACCAGAGAAACCCCACTCAGCATCCTGTTATAGTCATTATCAAGCTACAGAGTATCATTTTTGGGGCAGACACCCTACATTCCTAGGTCTCAGTTGTCTCAGTGACATGGGGGACAGGGGTGGGCCGTATGCTTATAGGAAGTTGATAGAAGCTGGACCAGATCACGTCTTCTGGTCTCTGTCAGTTTTAACGTCTTTAAGTCTGTGAAGTTCATGGTTTCAGGTTTGCCCAAATTCGAGGTTTCTCTCCTTCTTTGTTTTGTCTCAAGTTAAAATCTCATTCATGTCAAAGCATTTCCTGGTTGTGAAGCCAGACCTGGAAAGGGGGACAGTCCTAACTAGGACTCACACATATGAGGGAATGGAAACAAAGCGGTGCTCTGTGTCTAATCTGTTCCATCTACCGGTGGCAGGGCTGTTAGCACAAGCCAAGAATTCTTTCAGATATTTGTCGGCAAGTCTTCATCTAATAGCAAGCCCACTGGAATGGCAAGGCTAAAGAAAATGTATCCAGGAGACCTCTGGGTGTCTGGTGCAGGAAATATGTATTTCACAACGACTTTTCCCGAGGCACTGTATTAGGTGCCGTGCAAGGAGGACGGTTCTGGTGTCATAAAAACCACACTGGGTTTAGGGTGAGACAGATTTGAGCTTAAACCGTAGCTCGGTGGTTTTGTAAGTGTGTGGCCGGAGTGTGATGGTAAATGTTGAAGAAACAGCTCTGAAGAAGGAGGAGGTTGAAGAGGAAGAGGAGGAAGAAGAGGAGGGGAAGGAGGGAGGGAGAGGAGGAGGGGGCAGGAGGAAGAGGGGGAAGAGGAGGGAGAGGAGGAAGGGGAAGGGAAGGAGTAAGGAGGAGTGGGAGGAGGGGGAGGAGGAGAAGGAGAAGCAGCAGCAGCTCGGATCTGTAGCTCTTTCTGATTTCTGTGGTGTGAATATTCTCACTAAAGCCAATATTAAATTCCCGCCATTCCACTGAACGTGGAGTTGGGAAGAGACAAACCTGTGCAGGTCAGCTCTCATGAGCCAGCTCCAGCACCCTGCGCTGTGTGATCTAGGATAGATGATTTCATTTTTCTGAGCCTCCTCAGTTTCCTCATCTGTGAAGTGGGTTGGTGCTAGCATACACCTTACAGGGTTGCTCTGACAATTAAAGAAGAATAATGTATTTGAAAGCACAGGATTCAGTTTAATATTGATTTTACATCTGGGATTTCTTACTACTTAGGAGTTTATTTTTATTTATTTTAAAGATTGGATTTATTCATTTTATTTGAGAGAGAGAGAGTGAGAGAGAGAGCACGCGGTGGGGGAAGGGCAGAGGGGGAGGGAGAGAATGTCAAGCCCCGATGTGGGGCTTGATCTCATGACCCTGAGATCAGGACCTGAGCCAAGAAGCCAAGAGTCAGACGCTTAACTGACTGTGCCACCCAGGCACACCTACTGAGAAGTTTATAAAATTTAAAGGATGTTCACTCAAGCAACATTCTAACCACTGGAGGGTGTGTATGTGCTCGTTTTGGAGAGGACGGTAGCTATGGTGTTGAAGAAGAAAAACATAAAAGAAAACAAAAATACCAAATAACATAGTTTCCTCTGAGCTACTGTATGACTTCCTAAAATTTCAAGAGGATATTTGAGCTAAAAAGGACCTAGAGACTAGCTGATCCAACATACCTTCATGTTATAGGTGAGGAAACTGAGCCAGAAAGCTGAAATTTATATTTGTATTTATATTTATATTTATATTTATCCTGTCTTGTCAACAGCCTGGTGGGACAGACCGCTAAGTAGAGGCCAGGGCTGCAGAGTGGCTGTCTATCCAGGGCTCATTCTGGGAGCCCTCCCCTTTTGAGCAGGTGTTTATGGACTCAAGAAATGGGAACTCTCAGGCTTATATTCATACTGATCAGGAAAATAGTTTGGCATAATGTTCCAAATAGCTGTTTAAACTGTTGGTCCTAGAGCACCTGTTTGGCTCAGTTGGTTAAGCATCTGCTTTCGACTCAGATCATGATCCCAGGGCCCTGGGATCGAGCCCCACATTGGGCTCCCTGCTTGGCAGGGAAGTCTGCTTCTTCTCCTCCCTCTTCCCATCCCCCCTGCTCATGCTTGCTTTCTCTCTAGCTCTCTCACCGTCAAACACACAAATAAATAAATAAAATCTTAAAAAAAAAAAAAGAAATTAGTGGTCTAAGGGACACCTGGGTGGCTCAGTCAGTTGAGCATCTGACTCCTTGGTTTGGGCTCTGGTTGTGATCTCAGGGTCCTGGGATTGGGCCCCGAGTCTGGCTCCACACCTGACGGGGAATCTGCTGAAGATTCTCTCTGTCCTTCTCCCTCTGTCCCTTCCCCGCTAAAAGAAATAGATCAATCTTTAAAATAAAACCAGTGATCTCTGAAGTGAGGTCCTGGAAGGAAAAAATGAAAATTGCCATTGACTGCTTTATTCAAAAGAAAGAAATAAAGCCATTTTCTGTGGTCTCTGATGGGAAATAATCTCCTTATGTAATTCCAGTGAAGGGACATTAGTGAAGGGACTGCTTGGAGATGTGTGGGCAGGGTAAGGGGACACAAAGGATGCTGAGGCCCCCAGAGGTGAGCCACAGGGAGCATTGCTTCTCCCAGGCTTGGAGAGGAGGCCCAGGGTAGCTGGAACCACGGGGAGCGTTTATATGGAGGAAGGAAACAGCCCCGTCAGAGACAAGTGGCCAGCCAGGAGGGAGTGGGCAAGAAAGACGCCCAAATTCTCTCTTTCTCTGCTCTCTGGTCTCTGCTAGCCTCTCCCATTGGGCAAACCCAACCACACACCAAGCCCCACCACACACCAATCCAATGTGGAACCAGCCCTTTTCGATCAGCCCTCTAGGGCACGGAGCTGGGCATGGATCTTTGGGGGCAAACAGAGAACCAGCACGGAAGCTTTCCAAATATTTAATATCCACATTGCTAAGGGCCCTCTCTGTCCACCTGTCAGACATCAGGTGTTATGTCGGTCAGTACTCAAGGCACCTTGACCCCAGTGCAAAGCGGAGGCCAGTGGTACCCTGAGTCAGTCTTTTGATTTTGGTGTATTGTAACATACTGCAACTTCTGTCTGCCTGGCCACGTGGATTTATGGATTATAGTATCTAGTTTTAAATGAAATCTCACAAAATGCACAAATGCTGTAAGAAGGTTCTTGCAAAGACAGGGCAGAGCGAAGATACTACAGTTGCACATAGAGGAACAAGAAAGTGTCAGCCCTAGCTCGGCTCTTCCTGGGAGGGCCTCCTCACGGGCTACAGTATCCGCTACAATGACAAGCTAATGAAAACTGACCCAAAATTGACTCAAAAATTCAAAAACGATCACCACTATTTGAAGTACAGGTTTATTTCCATCATTAGTAATGTTGACTCTCCTCCTAAGTGTTTGTTATGTTTTGAAATATTAATGATAATAAGGCCTGCCTACACTTTTTTTAAAAAAAATTTTATTTATTTGAGAGAGAGAGCAAGAGAGCAAGTGTGAGCGGGAGGGGAGCGGGCAGGGGGGCAGAGGCAGAGAATCTCAAGCAGACTCGCCGCTGAATGTGGGGCCCAACATGGGGCTCAGTCCCACCATCCATGAGATCATGACCTGAGCTGAAACCAAGTCGGATGCTCAACCCACTGAGCCACCAGGCATCGCTGCCTGTATTTAATAAATACACATGGGGCACCTGGGTGGCTCAGCGGGTTAAGCCTCCGCCTTCGGCTCAGGTCATGATATCAGGGTCCTGGGATTGAGCCCCGCATCAGGCTCCCTGCTTCCTCCTCTCTCTTTCTGCCTGCCTCTCTGCCTTCTTGTGATCTCCGTCTGTCAAATAAATAAATAAATAAAATCTTAAAAAAAAAATAAAACAAATACACATATATTGGGTTTATGCGAAAAACGCTTACTGATGGGATGATCGGAGACCATTGGTTTGAACAGTAAAGAAAGGCTACAGTTGTTTTTATGCTTCTCTTTACGGACAGCGAAGCCTCCACGGTTTTTCTGCCTAGAGCATGTAAGGCAGAAATAGAAAATGGAAAGTGACCTTAGTGAATAATAATAACGAATGTTTATCTAAAACTCACTGCGCTTTACGGGCTGCTCTAACCACAAATCCCACCTGACAGATAAGGGGACTGAGGCACGTCGAAGTTGAGCAGTCTGTCCGATACAGCAAGGAGCAGGCAGGACAGAGTTTGAACCCCGACTTCAGAGTCTTTGCTCTGGATCACCGTGCTAGGCTGCCTCTCTGAA
The DNA here is from genome assembly GCF_922984935.1 of Meles meles. NCBI lineage: Eukaryota > Metazoa > Chordata > Mammalia > Carnivora > Mustelidae > Meles > Meles meles. Next base: position 17,060,273 of record NC_060066.1, on the reverse strand, counting down.
GGAAGTAGTAGCTTCTTGGAATAATTTTGAAATTAAGACAAAACTATCACCTCACACCTGTCAGAACGGCTAAAATCAATAACACAAGAAACAACAGGTGCTGGTGAGGATGTGGAGAAAGGGGAACCCCTGTATGTTGTTGGTGGGAAGGCAAACTGGTGTGGCCACTGTGGAAAACAGCATGAGGAAGCCCTCAAAAAGTTAAAAAGATAACTACCATATGATCCAGCAATCGCACTCGTAGCTATTTACCGGAAGAACATGAAAACACTAATTCAGAGGGACGCACACGCCCTGGTGTTCAGAGCAACAGCATCTACAAAAGCCAAGTTAGGGAAAAAGCCCAAGTGTCCACTGACTGATGAATAAAGAAGATATGGTCTATATACAGTGGAATGTTAGTCATAAAGAAGAATGAAACCTTAGCATTTGTAACGACATGGACAGAGCTAGAGAATATTATGCTAAATGAAATAAGTCAGAGAAAAACAAATACCATATGATTTCACTCATACGTGGAATTTAAGAAATAGAACAAACAAGCAAAGGGGGAAAAGCAAGAGAGGGAGAGAGAGAGAGAGAGGCAAACTAAGAAACAGACTCTTAACTCCAGAGAACCAACTGATGGTGGCCAGAGAGGAGGTGGGCAGGGGCATGGGGGGACTAGGTGCTGGGGATTAAGGAGGGCACTCCCTGGATGAGCACAGTTGAATCACTGTATTATACACTAAAACTAATATTACACTGTGTGTTAACTGGCTGGAATTTAAATAAAAACTTGAGGGAAAAAATAGCTGACTTTGACTGTTAGCGGATATAGGAAGGCTCACGTTTCTTTCACACACACAAAAGAAAACAGCTAAATATAATCAAAACAATGAATGCCAGTTTAAAAAGTATAGAGAAAGGGGAGCCACTCAGTTTTATGTGGGGTAAGAGTGACTATTTCGTTACACTTTCTAGCATCTGCCAAATATGATTTCTCAGGATGTGGTAGTTGGCAGACAGCCCCTTATAGCCACTAGATTCCGCTGTCTCTCTGGGTTTTCTCCCTTTCCTTCCTGCCCTCTGAAGCCTTCCTACAGACTTGCCTTGCCCTTGTTCTCTTTCTAGGAGCGAGTACTAGTTAGGGTTCCCCAGAGAAAGAGAACCAGTCAGATGTATCTCTCTCTCTTGCTCTGTCTTTCCCCCTATCTCTATATAGATATACACAGTCTCTTTCTCTCTCTGTATATGTGTATAGATGTATTTTATTCCTTAAAATCTGTGTATTTTTCATCTATGTCTATCTTTAAGGAATATAGATATGTCTGTCTATCTCACAGGTGTGGAGCTGGCAAGTCTGTAATTTGTAAGGAAAGCTGGGGGCTCCTGGGTGGCTCAGCTGGTTAAGCGTTTGCCTTCAGCTCAGGTCATGATCTCGAGGTCCTGGGATTGAGCCCCGCATCAGACTTCCTGCTCATTGGGGAGTGCTTCTCCTTCTCCCTCTGCCCCCCTGCCCTCCTGCCTGTGCTTTCTCTCTCTGTCTTGCTCTCTCTCAAGTAAATAAATAAAATCTTGATTTTTATTTTTTTAAAGATTTTATTTATTTAGTTGACACACAGAGATCACAAGTAGGCAGAGAGGGAGGCAGAGAGAGAGAGGGGGAAGCAGGCTCTCCGCTGAGCAGAGAGCCTGATGCGGGGCTCGATCCCAGGACCCTGGCTGGGATCATGGCCTGAGCCAAAGGCAGAGGCTTTAACCCACTGGGCCACCCAGGCACCCCATAAATAAAATCTTTAAAACAAATTTTGTAAGGAAGACTGGCAGACTGGACACCCAGAGAAGAGCTGATATTTCAGTCTTGTGCTCAAAGGCAGTCTGGAGGAAGAATTCCTTCTTTCTGGGCGGGCACATCAGCGTTTTCTTCCAAAGATCTTCAACAATTGGCGAAGGCCCACCCACTTTCCAGAGGCTAATCTGTTCTACTCATGGTCTGCTGATTTAAATGTTAATCATAGCTGGAAACTACCTTCACAGCGATGTCTGCATGTTGGTGTTTGACCTAACAATGGGTACTGTGGGTTAGCCAAGTTGACTCAAAATTGATCATCACAGAGTTCGTTGAAAGGACCTGGGGTTCATTGATCTTTGGTTAATTTTTTGAGAACAACAGCAAGGCTCAGGCCTTGGGACCCCAGGGAACACAGAGGCCTTCTTCAGTTCCCTTCAGAAGGGAAACCTGCCCAACCTTCAGTGTTTTGTGTCATTTTTTTTTTTTTTTTTCCAAGAAACCTCTTGACAGCATCCAACAGGCCTGGGTGCTAAGTCTTGGTCTCTGGCTTTTAAGCCACAATCCCTGGCTTCCAGAATCTGGAGGAGCCCTCGTTTATACAGATTCAGGAAGAGTGTGTTGTGGGCTTGTGTCTTATCCCACATGCTTCCTTTTCAGAAGCGTGAACTCAGTCCTTCCTCTCTGAATTCTTCTGGTACTTTGTACCTCAGTTGGAGTACTTGGAATTCAGATCTTGCGTTGTAGTTGACGTACCTTCTCTTGGGCCTCCCAGCTCTGCCTTCCCACCCCCTCAACCCCCCCCCCCCCAATCTATGAAAGTTCTTGAAGGCAGGGATTGGGCTCAGACTTCTGAATGACTGCTTTCCTGCCAGGGCACTGCCGCTTCGTAAACATGGCTTCTTGGAGAGACTTTGAAATGCTGATCCTCTGTGACATTTCTTGGGCAGGAATGTGGTGGGTGTTAACCTCAATGAAGTCTGTGTCAGAGGGACAGGAGACAATTTTACACCTACCACACCGCAGGCAGAGCTCTCCTGTCTAGCCTTGAAGGTCAAACACATGTGGTCATAGCTCTTGCCACTGAGTTAGGCTCTCAAGACAGTTGTGCCTTTCATTTGCAGACAGACCCTCACTCAGCCTCGTGGCAGGGGACAGGCAGCGGAAGGGTCAGGACTGGTAGCTTTGTAGGGCGGGCTGCTGGACAGGCTAGCAAATCTGTCAGATGAACTGTGTTAGTTCCTGTGACTGCTGTCACCAATTACCACGAATTGAGTGGCTTAAGACAATGCAGATCCATCAGAATTCCAGAAGTTTGACCCAGGTCTCACCCCGCCAAGTTCAAGGTGTTGGCTGGGCTGCATTCCTTTCTGCGGGAGAGAAGGAGAGAATCGTTTCCTTGCCTTTTCCTGCTAATAGGTGGTGTTCTGGTTCTTTGGTTCCCAGCCCTGTTTCTTCCTCTTCAAAGCCAGTAATGGCCAGAGGGCCCTTGGTCTGTGACATCACTCTGTCCTCTTGTGCCTTTCTCTTCCACTTTTAAGGACCCTTGTGATTGGGCTCACCCAGGTAGTCTGGAATAATCTCCATCTCAAAGCACTTAACTTAATCACACCTGCAAAGTCTCCCTTGTCCTGTAACATAGTGGAAGCATCTGGGCATTGGGATGGGGACATATTTGGAGAGTCATTATTCTGCCTACTGAGTAGCCTTACGATTTCCCTTTAAAATAAGTAATTAATGTAAGATAGGATTTTAAATGGAAAGGTACAATAATTTCACTCATTGTAGCAATGCTAGAGTTTTTGAGATATATTTATGCTTAATTTATTAAATTTATACATTATTAATCTACCTGGGAATGTTTTGCTTATTAGGGTTGATGCTTATCCGAGCAGGTATTTGAAGTACTTAAATTAAAAAAAAAAAAAAAGCAAATATGTCAGATTTATAATTGTAGCTTTAACATGTTTAAAGGAATTTTCTTTTTTTTTTTTTTTTTTAAGATTTATTTATTTGAGAGAGAGAGAGTGAGCATTGGGAGGGGTGGAGGGAGAGGGAGAAAGAAACTTTAGCAAACTCCTAGCTGGGCTCAGAGCCCCAGGCAGCCCTCGATCTCACAAACCTGAGATCATGACCTGAGCCAAAACCAAGAGTTGGACTGCACCACCCAGGGCCTCCAAGGAATTTGCATTATGTGTATAAAAGGGACTTGTTTTTTAAAGGGACTTTAGTCCCTTTAGAGCCCCGTTTGTTTCGTATGAAAGTTTACTAGTCTTGTAAAGATGTAGTTGAACTTAAACTTGAAGGAAAACTAGGTCTTCACATTTGTTACTTTTTCAGCTCCCATTAATTTTTTTTTAAAGATTTTATTTATTTATTTGACAGAGAGAGAGATCACAAGTAGGCAGAGAGGCAGGCAGAGAGAGAGGGGGAAGCAGGCTCCCTGCCAAGCAGAGAGCCCGATGCGGGACTCGATCCCAGGACCCTGAGATCATGACCCGAGCCGAAGGCAGTGGCTTAACCCACTGAGCCACCCAGGCGCCCTCAGCTCCCATTAATTTTTAACCAAGAAGCTATAAATCGTTCTGTCTGTGCCCATAAACTCACACTGATTCTTATTAGAGTGAAGGGTAAGCATGTGATCAGTGAGGCTTTCAGAAGCATTTTGTGAATGTCAGTGTATGTTATTAATTCATTCAGCCCAGCCCTGCGCTGGGTACTATGACACAGCCCCAAGGGAGACTACAGTCCAGATGCAGGGAAGGGGTATGGGAGGTGAGATTTACTCAGTCAGAGGAGGCTTTAGGGAGGAGCTGGCCGTGAGGAGCCATAAGTCAATGCTTATCAGACGGAGGCAGGGGAAGAAAGACTGCCTGGGATATTTAGTGAGTGTTGAGCTTTTGTGATCCCGGTGGAAATTTCAAAAAAAATCTGAAATTTGCCTTTTGTGTTTTCTTTTCTTTCTTTCTTTTTTTAAGGATTTATTGATTTATTTATTTGAGAGAAAGCAAGTGAGGAAGTGAGCACAAGCAGGGGGAGCAGCAGAGGGAGAGGGAGGGGGAGAAGCAGGCTGCCTGCTGAGCACGGAGCCCAATGCGGAACTCCATCCCAGGACCCTGAGATCATGACTTGAGTCAAAGGCAGACAGACACATGATGACTGAGCCACCCAGGAGCCCCTTTATGTAGTTTTCTGGTGGAGAGTTAGGGCAGGATCAGGGTGCGTTCCAGGGTAAATGTATTATTAATTCAGCCACCACGTTGGTCACCTGAGCGCATCACACCTAACTAGAGATGCAGAGCAATTCCTAACTGAGTTCTCAGACCCTCGTTTCTTGGGGAATCGTGATTATTAACACTTATGGAACACGTGTCTTCCTGGTTCTGTGCCTTTTCCTCATATTCGTTCACTTAACCTTCACAACAATGAGTAATACGTTTATTGTCACCATTTTGGAATCTCCAAAACTGAGACCTAGAGGAATTAAGGGGACAAAGGTCACACTGTAGGTAAGCGGCAGGACCATGATCGGAACCTTGTACAAGCCATTCCCTCTTCCTGGAATGCTCATGAGCTCACTCTTCCGCATCCGGCTCTTCCTCACATTTTAGGTTCCAGACGCACTCTCTCTTGTTGGAGAGACCCCCCCTGCTCAGCCCATCCTAAGCAGGCTCCCTTGTTATCCTGCATCTTAGTCCCTTGTTTAGTCTTACCGTAGCACTTATGGTTTAAGTGTTTTCCTACTTGCTTTGCGTGTTTGTTTTTCCTACTAGAATCTAAATTCCGTGAAGGCAGGCATTCTGTCTGTCTTGTACATTATCCTATTCCAGTGCCTTGCACAGGTCCAGGGTATCATAGCTGTTCAGTAAATGTCTATTGATGAATAAATTGATACTGATTTCACAGCTCATTATTCCCTAATCATTGTAGTACACACACTGTATGTGGAACTATCCCATTGAAGCATAACACTGTGTTATTGATTGAGGTCGGCCTTCAGCAGCAAGCTTATTTCTCTACACGTTCCTAGAAATTTTATAACAATGATAAGTTTCTGTTACAAGGAATCTAAGCCTCATGAGGCAAAAGAGAAACATCCTCAGTATGCTGAAAAGCCAACTTGAATTGGCACACACCAAAAATGCACCCGTGTGTTGTTGGAAAAACATTTATTGCAATTCAGTGTCAAAAATTTTTTACAAAAATATGCCACTGTCTGGTACAAACAACTATAAAAAAAATCAATTCATCATGCAAGGAAAGTGTGCAAATAATTTATACAGAAGGACTTAGCTCACACAATATTAAATGAACATCTTTGCGTGAAATAAGACTAACCTTGTACTTTTAGTTACATGTCCAACAACCCATAGCATTTTTTATTAAAAGGAGTAAAGCTTCTAAGTTTAGGACATGGGCTTTCATGTGTACCACCTTTAGCCAGGGTTATGGGCACTTGGTAGAACAAAGATGGTGCCAAGAGCTCTCAAGCCCTCCGTAGCAATCCATGGAGCCTTCTGTTTAATAGACTCGTGCCTCGTTAATTAAACAAACATTGCTCTATTCAGAGACTGAAAAAGTTACGTTCAAACTGCAGAAGTAATGTTGTAGCAGATGGAGTTTTAAGAAGTTCAGACATTTGGAACAGCCAATCCATTTTTAGACAAATGGGGCAGGGCTGGAATTTTGGGAGCTTTCTCAGGAAGCTTTGTTTGCTGAGTTCAGGGACACTTTGAAAAATGTCCAGCAGACAAAGTCACAAGTATCTGTGGTCCCTCGCTCCTTGCTACCTCTTGGAATAAAATAATCTGTCTTTGCTTAGTGAAGATGAGGTTTAGCAGAAAGTGGGAGGATCCTCCCCCCCCGACCTCGGTATAGAAACTCCCCAGATCTGTTGGCAGGTGCTGGCGGGTGGGGAGGAGAAGGGTATGGATTAAATGTACTTCTTAGTCTGAGAGGAAGTACCTGCTTGCTGACCGTCAGAACCTCAGTTTCTAGAAAGCAAGATGGCTGCTCGGCCATGATCCCATGATCTCTCTGTCATAAGGGCCACTCCTGTAATTAAAATGTGAGTACCCAGGGAAAAGTGAGTTTGTCAGAACGTGCTTCTTGCTCTGTGGCCAGCAGGTTGTACTCCCTAGAATGCTGTGCTCACAACAGCGTCAGAAGTTCGCAAAAATGTTAAGTGGCTCCGGGGAGAAATGTTAACTTCTCCATGGAGAACCAGGGACTAGAAATATTTGGAAAAGATAATGGCCAGATGCCTAACACTGGACCCTCATGCTTGCCTTCCACGGTGAAGGTGTTGAGAACAATCAGGTCAGGTGTCACATGTTCCCAGACAATACCAATGAATGCTGGGTAGGGGCACAGAGTCAAGGCCTCAGAAAGTCCTGGGTTTTGTACTCAAGTCTACCACTGAGTACCAGATGGGCTCAGACATGCCCCCCGAATGTTCTGGACCCTCTATCTTGTGTTGAAAGGCAGAAGGAATGCCACACTCCACCATCTTCAACTTCCCTTCCCGCACCAAAGTCTGGGATGGGAGCTTCCTTCCTTTGGGAAACTATGGAGGGTTTACTCTCTTTAACAAAGCAGGGAAGAAAGCATCTAAAGAAAATATGGAATTTAAAGGAATTATGATCTTGTTTACTGAAGACGTCAAGAGTCCAAGATATATCAGAGAGTCTTTGCATTTGTCTAGAGGTTTGGGGTGTTTCTGAGGTCTGTTTAAACACTAATAGGATTTTAGGCCAGGATCCAGTCAGAAGGATGGTTCACAGACTCAGATAGTTGGAAACAGATTAAAAAAAAGAAAAGAAAAGAAAAGAAACACCCAGATGTCCACATAGAAAATGTTGATATAGTTTAGTTAAAAAAAAAAATTCACACATAAAATTACAGTTAAAAAAATCACACATAAAATTGAGTGCGTAACAAAACGTTATTGCCCTATAGCCCGGCAGAAAACTATAAATTCAGGTGTGTCGTTTATGATAAACATTGTATTCAATGCTACAAACGCTACACTGTTGAACATGTCTTGAAATGATTGACCTTGTAAATCACACCACTTGCTTAGACAAATAAAATTCTAAGCCCCCTCCCTTCTCCCACAGAGAAACCACAGAAAAAAAGGAGCTTCTGTTAAATTGTAAGCTCCCACGAAAAACACTTTTCGAATCCACAGGGAATCATGGCAATAACGTGGTATCTGCTTGTTACCTTCCTTTCCCATCACCTTGGAAAGCCCACGGTTGTACTGAGTGCTTTGCAGAATCAACCTAGCCCACCTCAAATATCTCCTCCAGGCCACTTCCACAGAAAACTGATCATCACTAAACAAATGTCATCTCAGAGTTGACCCCCTGGGTATGTTTTTACTTGTACTTTTTGCCCCTCGCCCTCCCATGCTACCGATCCCACTGCTCAAAGTAATAACATCAAGTAATCATGCACTCTAATTGAAGATGTCATGGACTTTTTTCTAGATCTTGCTATGAAGTGAGCGCTCACTATTGTTTCCCTAAATGTTGTGCCTTCCTCTCAAGAGACTCCGGGCCTGTTGCTCATATACCTTTACTTTGGACCAGATCATACCTAACATCCTGTGGACTTGTGCTCACTCACAGTGCTCTGGGCTCCCTCCTTCCTTCTCCAGAAGTCCAAAGTACTTCCTAGCTGACATCAATGTCAAATGCTACGTTACCGGGGCAGGGGCTGTGGGGACAGTGACTAGGTAGGAACAGCAATGAGAGGGGAGGCTTCTGTCTCTTCCAGCAATTTCCATCGTCCTGTCCCTCTGGCTTTTAGACCAGCAGTTTTGAGATGGGGATTCTTCGTTTTGTTTTTTAGGCTGGGTTGTCCCCAGAGGGTTTGTCAATTCTAAAGATGATTTGTATCCAGGGAACGAGAATTTTCTTTTTCATTCCCTTTACTTGTATGTGAGGCTCTGGCTGTCTAATGGCTGCCATGGGGCACCAACAGAGATGCTCTCACCCGCTATGTTCCTCTCCGTCACCTTCCCACGAACCACAGCATCAGAGAGAGGCCATTTCTATTCCTTCCCCCATCCCTCTCCACCTGCCATGTCCTTTCTTAGTCTTGTCTGCCAATGAAGGAAAACCACCAATGTTGGTTTCTTCTTTTTTCCTTAAAAATTTTCCTTGGCTCTGCCACATACCACGTCCAAAAATGCCAACAGAGATGGGGAGAGCCCAGAGGCACCGTCAAGGGAAACATCTCAGAAGAATAATCCCAGCCACTCGTGGTAGCAGTCATCCTGCACAGGCACGCCTCGCTGCCTAGGGTAGGAGTGCAGTCGCCGGCGTTGCAGACCGTCCAAAGGAGACGGGTCGGCCCGTTTTGTGCTGATGGCCTCAAGCAGACAGCATTTCTGGGGCTGCAAACCTGAGGGTGCCTGGGAGTTCCCACCTCCCTGATCAGCATGAAGGGGCAGAGGTCATGAGTTGATGGACAGATGTGGAGGACCGTGAACACCTACACCTAAAAATGCCAGAGTCAAAGTTTCCAGAGAGATCTCACAGCTACAACCAACCCAGCTCCGCCCTGCATCTTTCAGGAAGCTGAGACATTTGAGAGAAGCTGTCTGAATTCTGGAAGTGCTAGTTTTTTTTATTCCATCATCTAGGCTCTGCGTTCTCAGTGTGACGTGGACTCGGGGCAGGGAAGACCAAAAAACCCCATTGGGTATTAGAGGTTTCTGGAAGGTCAAGCTTACACAACAAGGTCTTATTTTTTAATGTTTAATTCTTCTTCGTGGGGGAGAATTTAAATGCAATTTAATGTTTTCTTCTGATGGGGGGGCAGAAGTGAAAATAAATACAGAGACACCCTGGTGTGTAGGCGTAGATGCGGCAAAGTGAGGAGGGTTGATGGAGAATTGACTTCTCTTCAGCCTGCTGGTACCTGGGCTGTGCCCTGAGGGATAAGCAGGAAGGGGCTGTGCATCTCCAGCTGGTGCCTGGCCTTGTTTCTGTCCTTGCTTACCCACCTGTCCCCTCCCCAGGTCACCCCTAGGCTCTCCCCCTAAGGATACACTGTTCTCTACTGTGAACGTGAGCAAGTTCCAATTTCTGCTTAACTTACTTGCCAAGGGCATGCAGGGTGGCAACTTTATTTGCAAAAGAGGAAAAAAAGCACAAAGCAAATACAACTGCCAAAATATGTACATTGTTGTAGAAAAGCAAAGTTCTATAAAAAGTAAAAAACAAAAACATCCCCCACCCCATCCCAGGAATATTTGACAATGAACTCATGAAGTCCTGAGATTTCCTGTCTTCCACACGGTCACCTGCTGGTATTTGCCTAGCAAGATCCCCAGGGGTACGGAGCAAATTTAGGATGAACTCACAGTACTTCTGTTCCCTAGGATCGGAACTTCAGGCTTTATCTTGTCATCCTCGCAGGAAGTCCTATAGCTTGGGCTGAGTAAATTTTGGTGTTGGACACAAAGGAAAGAAAGCTCCTCTGCTAATCACCTGCCAGGATGGACACTAAAATGTCTAACTGATATGTAAAACCTGTATTACAAGCCTTTATCAGCACTCTGGCTCCCAGAAGTCCACAGATGAATGCTTATCTGTGAAGATATTCTGGGAAGCCCAGACAAGCTGAGAAGTTTAACAGGAATAACAAAGTCTTCCCAGCTATTGTGGGACTCCTTCTATCTTTTCTGCAGTGGGACTTCCTCTGGGGCTGTTTTTAATAGGCCTTATGTTGCCCCCGAATGAGCAACAAAACGAAAGGAAAAAAAAAAGGCTTATGTGCTGTGGAGTTGTTCTAGAAAAGAGGCAACTCCAAGGAGTGCCTATTCCTGTAAAAAGGAGGTCTGCAAGGTGATGAGAATTGCCTCCAGGATCCCTTCCTATCGAAACCACTTTCCCGGGATGAAAAACCAAGAAAACAGACACTGCCTTGGGGACAATGCACTTTGTCGGAGGGGGCGCTGCGTACTTTTCGAGGTAGAGTATTGTGTGATATTTGGAAGACAAGGCCCTATGCCCACGCGGGTTTAAAATGGGTGGTGCTCCCTTTGCCTTTTTAAAACAACCCCCGCCCCCCAAATCGAAACCAAAGCACAGGGATTTCGCATATGTCGTCCTCTTCTCTTTCTTTAAAAAGCAAATTTTCACATTGTAAACAGAGTGTTCTGTCTTGTATTCGAGTTCTGCCCTTCTTTTCCACATCCCTAGGGAACTACCAAGGAGTCTCAGCGAACATGAGAATTCCATTTTCACTGACGAAACTGAATTCCTGCCCTTACAGTCTTGCCGGCAAATAGTTAGGAAAACAGTTTATGGACAGTGTTTCTGCTTTTCCATACCAGTTCTAATGAGAAGTCTGTATTCTGAAACTCCCAGCCGGCAGCTGCGTCTCTCTCCCCTTCCAACGTCCTCTCAGTGACTTAGCTCACAAGTTCTGAGCCAGCGTTTCAAATGTACACTATTTACAAAGGAAGTGTCCGAGCTCCGTATTCCCAACCATCCGATCAGCTGGGGAGCCCTTCGAAGTGTTGTCCCGAGCTGGGATTCAGAACTTGAACAAGTTGATAAAGTCCTGGGGTGAGAGGGAAACGGAGCAGCTCTCTGGGTTATTGGCTGTGCACGGGTGGTCAGTGCCCTGGAAAGGAACATCACGGTTGTAGGTTGTAGGAACATCAGAAGCACCTTGTTGCCTTGTAGCCCCATGAGGCTGTGCCCAACCTCGCAACAACATTCTTATGTCAAGAATGCCGTAAGTTCTGCAAAAACTAAAGAACTGTGTGTGTGTATGCCTGTGCACAAAGAGGAGGGAGAATTTGCAAGTGGGTGGGATGTACAAGTATATATATATACATACAAACACACACACACACATAAAAATAGGGGTGGAGGAAATTAAGGTCTCTCAAAGGTTTTCTCCCAGGGACTGAATCAATGTCTCCTCCACCTTCAGTGGGGGGCTGCAGTAGGGAAGAGGAGGAAAGGAGCAGGAAGGGCTTTCGCGTGGCAGTGCTGGGGCCTTTGACTCTTAGGGGTTGGGCTAGGGGTCTGTGGCAGCCACCTCGAGACACATACCTTCCAGGAAAGAATGTGACAGTGTCGGCATAGCTGAAGGGTGTCTCCGTACTGCTCTTTCCGTGGGTAACAGCGCACAAGTTTAAAATACATCTTCTTCCAGTCCAGCTGTCCTTTGTCAGATAAAATTAATCGCTTGCGGATCTAAATGGCAAATGAATACAGGTAACTGCAGACGACTGCGGGAGACTTCATCAAGAAGATGGTTTGTGGTTCTATGCTTCTGAAAAGTTCTGTTCCCACCCTCTCCTTCCCTCCTTTTTCATCTATGCCCTACACTTGCCAGGGAAAAAATTGCCAAGATAGAAAGAAGGCTGTTCTGAGCTCTACCCAGTGAAACAGTAGCTTTACCAGTCTTTAAAAGAAACAGGGGGCTGGTGACATCTTACTTGTGACCTCTACTAAACTGTATTTGGATGGTCCTTTAAAGTTTAGGTGATTTCAGTAAACACCTTCAATCTTTTCTCTGCTGTAGACTTGAGTGGTTATTTCCAGGGAGATGCAGTCACTGTTTGGCACAGTGGCTCTATTTTATATCTAAATATTAGTGGCTTCCTGAACAGAACTTGTTGAACTCACACATCTATATAAAGAAGGTGGGGAAAAAAAATCTGAGGCAGCATGAGGAAGGGAAACAGGCCTAGAGGTGGTGTCAGAAGCCCCTAGTTCAAATTCACATTCAAGGCCAGCTTCTTTCCATCGGGAGCCATTTCCCCAGTCTGTGGTCTGAGTCCCCTCCTCTGTTTCAAGTGAGGATCAGGATACCAACCCCACCCTGGTTGTTAGACTAAAATGAAATACTATCTATAAAAAGTTCCTTAGCTGTACAATACGAAGGTAAGTTGTAAGTTACTCTGTAACTTACTGTTGCAGAAGAGGACTGGTGTCCGCTGTATGAACTTTTTAAAGCAAGTTGTGAAGTGTGCATGTAGGTTAAGAATGTTGTGGGGTTTTTTTCCCCATTGGATTCACATACGTGATTTAGAAACCCCTTGTTCTGTTGCCCTAGTCAGCCGGGAAGCCCTGGAGGGTGGGCATCTGTGCCTCGAGCTCCAGAAGGATGCCAAGGAAGCAGGAGGGTGAGGGACAGAAGAGGGGCGGAGGGACTGCCCGCGGGGCCCCCCTGACCTGCCGCTCGGAGAAGTGGTACTGGCAGAGTTTCTTCCACAGCAGCCGGTCCTCACTGAGCACGTGCAGGTCGGGGGCCACCTGGCCGAGGCTGACCAGGTCGCGCCCGTCACTCAGCCTCTGCATGATATTTAGCTGGAGGCACAGGGGCAGGTCGGTGAGGGTGAGGCCTTTGAAGGCGGGCTGTGGGGAGAAGGCGGGTGTTAGGCAGCAGTTTGGGGGGGTGACTCCAGGTGACACTCTCCAAGGATCCAGCCGTCCCCTCGGCCTCCACCCTCAAGCTAGCTGACTGATCCCAGATCCAGAGGCGCGATTCTCCGCGGAGACCCACAGGAATAGCCTGGACCAGCTGAGGCTGAATGGTGCCAGAGGGATTTTCCCCGGTTTCACAAAGCATTATCCTTTCAACGACTCTCGAACGGCACATGTTGGATTCTTGTGCTCCGTTCAGTTCACTCACTGACCAGATTCGCTACCTTCCTAACGGGCTCTGTGCCTTGGGAAGAGCACCAGCCCCTGACCACGGATCCCCCCAGGCAGCATTTCTTGCCTAGGCCCAAACACGCTGCCCCAGGCCCCCCGCTGCTCTGCCCGTCCAAACGGTGCTCTTCTTCAGGTCCAGCTTGTACCTCTTTCTTCTGAAAGGGAATTTTTCTGCCTTTTGTGGGTACCCCAGGCCTCTGACTGCATCTTCCTGGAATTCTTATGTTCTCTTCCAGGGACTTTTTGAACCAGCCCCTTTATGTTATGTAATGCTAACTGCTTCCAAAAGGAAACTTGAATGGAGCATTCCTGCTGGAATGTAAGGTCCATGGAGGCAGGACTTTCTTTTTTCACTGCTGTGTCCTTTGTGCCTAGAAGACCGCTTAGCCTATAACAGGTACCCAAAAAATACCTGAGGGGTGAATGGAACCCTCATAATCAAGTAGGTAAAAAAAACCAAAAAGACCCTGTGCTTGTTGTGTATAGTTGTGTATCTGTGTGTGTGCATGCATGTGTGTGTGTGTGTGTGCATGTGTCCTTTAGGAATGACTGGTCCAGTACCTTTTGGTGTAAATGCCCCCATCTTTAGAACATCTCTACTCAAACCTAGGGATCCATGGACTATTAAAAAAAAAACAACTCTTTGTGGGTAATACATTGGCAATTAATCAGAAGCAGCTTCTGCTTAACCCTGAACTTGCATTTAATTGTTAATTAATTGGCAATTAATCAGAAGCAGCTTCTGCTTAACCCTGAACTTGCATTTAATCGTTAATTTTATATTTATTATTATTGATGGGCTCATGTTACCCACCCACACCTGGATCCTTGAAGGTGGGGCCTAATTTCATATCCCCTGCAGATGAGCCCAGCACAAACAACCTCTTTTGAGGGCCTACTGTGGCCTGGCCTTGGGGTTGGAATGGGTTCATTCGGCTGGCGAGAGACTCGGAAACATACGCAAAAGCAAACAATTAGAGAACGATATGTTACGTGCCGTCAAGTCAGCACAGAGTGCTCTGGGAACCGTCCGGACAGAGGATCACTAGTATTTACTGAAAGGTCTTGAACAGCAACCCGTGCTACCATCTGGATAAGCAGTCGGCACAAGTCCCTCGAGACTGGGGTTCTTTGTTCTTCTCACCTAGACCTGTGTGAGCTCTTGATTTTGGACTATGGCCATGTAGCTCAGTGCTCTGTCACCTCCGGGGGTCTCAGGAAAAGATACAGGATGAAGAATCCCTTCCTTAGAGCTCAGGGGAAAATATCCCGTCAATGGCTACTGAGTCCCATCCTCCAATTTTTAGGGAACTATTCTGTTCAAGGCACATCAGAGCCCACATGCACAGGATTCCAGGGGGAATGTGTGGTTTCACCAGGCCCCACCTGTGTCCCCTGCACAGCAGGACAGGTATGTAGAGGGAAGGTGGGAAGAGGCACGGGGCCTCGGGAAGCTGGGAAGAGGCACAGGGCCTTGGGAAGCTGGACTAAGGAGAAGAATGGGAGGTGGCTTGGGAGGAACACTGGACGGACAAGCAGCAGATGTGGATCCCAGGTGCCCTTGGGAACTCTGGGTCTCAGTTTCCCCATGTCCAAAATGAATAGGCTTAGAAGACTCTGAAGGTCCCTTCTGGCTCTAGCGATCTCAGATCTGGATCAGCTCCAGCCTCTTAACTCATCAGAAGTGTCTATGACCTGACAGTTTAAATCATTCAGGCTGCTGGCCTGAACTTTCAGTTGTTTGCAAAATTCAGGACTTGTGCCGGACCGCTGAAGGCTCTAGACCTATTTGTCGTTTATCATCTGCGGCTGATCATATGAGCTAATAAAACTGCCATGACATTTTCTTTTCGTTTCCAGTACTTCAAAGCATCTACTTTTTTGGTTAAAACTCCCAGGCCAATTATTACATTGAACTCCTATTAAAGTCCGCTTGGCAGAGTTCACGCTCAAATTTTCAAACCTGAACTTTTCCAAAATCCTTGCCCAGACCCCAGGCTGAGCCCTTGCTCCTGATAAATGGTTAACTGCTTGCACGCCTTCTTTTTGAATATAAACATATAAAAGAACGATAAGTCACTCAAGCATTTGGCTATAATCCTTCTATGGCCACCCCTGCCCTCTATCTGCTTCAAAACCCTGCCTTACCCCAAACCCTGCCTTACCCCAAACCCTGCCTTACCCCAAACCCTGCCTTACCCACAGTGATTCTATGTGACTTCTCCCCCCTCTAAACCAGTTCTCTTTGCCTTTTTCCCCTTTCATCCTTTACTCTGTTAATTATTTTTGCCAATAAAAATTGGCTCCATAGAATTAGATATGAAATTTAGAAGGAAAACAAGATTATATGCCGGCAAGATACTGCTAGAACTTTGGCAGATAGAAAGCAATTACTGTAAATGTCACCTTAACATTTTTGTGTAATAACATACTTCTCTTTAGTCCAAGCTGTTAAAAAGTCGGCTTTAAAATATAGTCCAGACTGAAGTAATTAAGTCCTGTTTTTCTCTCTCTCTCTTGATCTTTCTTTCCTCTGGAGAGTTGGGCATTTGTGTGACAAGCTCTGTGGGCTCCATGGGTTCCCATCCCCATGGGGATCCCATCAAGATCACGGGGCTCAGAGCGAGGAGGGCTGGGAGGGAGGGCAGCGAGGAGGAGAGTTCGATGGAGAGAAGAGCAGCCTCTGAAGGCAGGCCGGGGTTCGGTCCCCTTACGACTACACCTTACCTCCGCTGAGGCACCAGCCACACTGTTTTTTGTTTTTTTTTTTTTTTCTCCCCAAGATTTCTTTGTTTTAGAGAGAGTAAGTGAGCACAGAGGGGAGGAACATAGGGAGAGGAAGAGAGAGACTCTCAAGCAGACTCTCCTGAGCGTGGAGCCTGACGTGGGGCTCGATCCCACGACCCTGAGATCACGACCTGAGCTGACACTAAGAGCTGGATGCTCAACTGACTGAGCCCCCCAGACGCCTGCAGCCACACTATTCTTAACTACTCAGCCTGACTTTTCTCATTTACAAAATGAAGAAAAGCACATCTCAGTGTTGCTGGGCAGAGTGGATGTGATGACGCACGGAAGCGCTCAGCATAGTGCCCAGTGGAAATTGGCTGTTATAAAGACCCCTACTTACAGTGATTCACTGGATGAGCTAATTAATACATCTGAAAGACTTAGAAGAGTGTCCGCCACAGACAGAGCCCTTTGTAATAATAAGAGCGGACACAGCTGAAGACTTACTATGTGCCAGGCACTGTTCCAAACATTTTCTATATGTTAGCTTATTAAATCTTACACCAGGGCTAGGAGATAGGCATTACTTCCCTTCAGTCATTCATTAATCTACAATTTATTGACTGCCTTCTGCTCTGTGCCTGGCAGAGAGATGAGCAGGGAGCAAGATGGTAGTCTTTCTTGGTGGCGCTTATAAGCCAGTGGATGGACAAAGGGAAATGGAATCATGTTTGAGATCATCTGAGATGGCAACAGCTCCTCTGAGGAGGGTGAGATGAGAGTGTTTTCAGGGGATTGGATGGTCCAGGGAGGCAGGACCAAGCCTGGCATGGGCAGAGAATAGCTTGGCCAGGCAGGAGTGCCAGGAGCAGAGGGGAGGCTGAGATGAACTTCCGTGTTTGATCTGTCCTGCGTGGGATTGCATTGCATGTAAAGGGTTTACAAAAAGCTGGACCACTGAATACATAGTTGGAAGAAAGCTGCATTGAAAAGAAGTTTGGAAACCACTGACATTAAGAAAGCTTTGCGATTCGAGGAATGAGGAGTTCTGGCCTCAGTCACTGGGCTTCTCTGGTCCCCACTCCTGTCTCACTGCATGAAGGGTTATAGGAATGACAAGGGCCACCTCCTCCCTGGCCTGTTTGTGGATCAGTTAAGGGGGATTCTAGGTAAGAGAGCCCATGGGTGTGCAAAATACATGAGCAGCTGTGGCCAAGGAGACTCCTAGGATGCGGACAGAGGGAACAGAGGCAAGCTCCGGGCAAGTGTGATCCTCTAAATACTGTTCCAGTGTTGCTGGAAGGAAGAGGCCCTTGGGACAGATGGGACTTGCTCATTTAGATCCCTGGCTGGAAACTTCTCTCTTGGGCTTGGACCAAAAGAGAAAGTATTCACGTCCAGGCTACGTATAACACCAGAAATCAGGTAGAAAGGCTAAGTGAGTTTTCTGTGAGAGATAAGCTGGGAATCTGGTCTCAAATTCACATGTCAAGCTATGCCTACATTTAAGAGAAGAGAATGGGGTAAATTATTAGAAGAAATACGGTACATGTTCAGAACACAAGCTCTTAAAATAATCAAACAATTGAGATAACGTTTCTGGGCTTGTGCTGTGCTCTGTGTGTGTGTGTAAGTGTGGGAGTTGTAGCCGAAGTGACTCCAAGGAAGTCACATTCTTCTGAAGCCTCTCATAATTCCCTTTGTTTCAGAGCTTAAGAAACTCAGAGGTTATTAATAGCCAAATCAAGGTCACTGCATTTTGAAAACTTCATATAAGTATTTAAAAGAGGCCAAAGAGGTTTCTTCACGTTACTTTCTCAAGAGATGGGGCAGACCCAGACGTTATCAGCTTGGGTCCCGGAACCACTTAGAGCAGCGCGGTCCGTGATAAGGGAGGCGGGTGCCGCCTGAGCCATCTACGTGTGCTTGTCAGTCCGTGAGCAGCAGGGGGGCAGGGCGCTGTCTTTCTCACAGTGTTTGTGGGCCTCAGTCCTCCTGCTCACTGTTAAAAGCGTAAGAGCTGAGGGCCAGGTTAGCTTCTAAAAGCCAAAAGACACTACCGATAATAGGAGGGCCTCTCGGGATATTTTCCACTTTGAGTGAGAATCGCTCTTTTCTTCCCCTACATGTAACGTTCACAGTCTGGAACCAAAGGCTTCCTTGTCATAATTCTTAATCCCTGGAACTAGAATTTGCAAAGGTTGGTGGCGGCCTTCCAAGCCATGGCCGTCCCGGCTCTGTCATATTCAAGGCAGCGTCCCTGCAGCTGTGAAGCACACGTCCTTCGGGAGGAAATGGGAAAAACAAGCGATCCACGCCGCCCCCCCCTCCCAAATCCAGGCTTCCAATTTTCCTGCCACACTGCAATCCGCAGACTTTGACCCTCACCCCCTCTCTATTGGGAATTCCCAGCGCACTCTCGGCGCCTGGGAGAGGGCATCCGATCGGGACAGTCTTCTACCACCAGGGAAGGTCTCCAAAGTCCTGGGAGGCCACCCAGCCTCTCCGGGGGAGGCAGCGGCGGAAGTCCTTAAGGCCGCAGGGAGGCGGGCGTTGCTGCTTACCCGGGTGATTTGGATACTGTTCAGCTGCTGCTGCCAGTGCAGAATCGTCTCCATCCGGTATACCCACATGTTGATGTTCCCGACCAGCACAGACTTGCCGACTCTCTGCACCAGCGTGCACAAGGACGTGTAGAGGGTCTGCAGCAGCTCCCTGATGAGCCTGATGTTCTGCTGGTCTTCGAGGACTTGAGTGGGGGAGAAAAAAGCATGAGCAGTCACGATACTGGGACACGGTACATTTGGTGTGCGGGCCTTTCTGTTCTGCTCCTGTCACGTGGGTACTGCCTCTGGGGATGTGGTTTTCTTTCTCGCTATTATTTATTTGACACGTGGCCAAGCTTCTACACTTGAGGTTACTGGGTAGAGTTTCCATCGTCTAGGTCCCTCTTTGTTCTCTTCTCCCTACTTTCTGACAAAGCCTCTTTCTCTCTTCATTGTTTCCCCGGTGCCAGGTGGATCACCTGATCTGAGGGCAGTTTCTTTGGGCTAGCAGTGATGTCCTGTGTAGCTGGTCAGCAGTCAGGAATGTGAGTTCTGATGCCGTCTGCCTGAGTCTTTGTGGGATTAGAGACAAATTACTCTTTCTTATGGGCCTCAGTTTCCCTGCATGCACAGGGACTCAGATGAGCCAAAGATCGAAAGTGGCTTCTAGATCAAATAGTCTGTGAATCTATTCTGCCTTGTGCATAGCTGAATTTTCTAGGAATTTGGAATCCAGAGGCTTGGTAGCCGAGCTTGGGACATGTGCCCGCACTGAGAAGTGTGAGAGGCATACAGCAGGGCAAATGGGTGCTCCTGACGAAAGGCTGGCAGGGGACAGTCCCTCCCCTTTGTCCTGAACACCAGTGACACTCCTCTCTGAACTGGAATTTGGCAGCCCTGAAACGCGGCTGGAGTTATTCATGTCCATCCACTCACCCTTCCTTAAATCTCGGGACATGTCTGCTCGATTGGAAAATCCATTGGCCCATCTCTATAAAAAGGGGAGCGCGGTGGTGGGGGAGTGGGGGCGGGGTAAAGCTCACCTTTCAGTACCACTTTTTCCAAAATGTTCATGAAGTTCTTTTGGGCGATGCCGCTCAGGGACGTGAGCTGTGACTTTGCTATCAGTTCCAACAGCTGTGGGTAAAAATAGAAGTTGCCAGGCTTAGAACACGGAGACATTTTTCTCCTCTAATCTTTGCTTTTGAGTCACACGACGTGGAGATACGGACCAACAGGGAGAGAGAAGCGGCCGGCAGGCCCACAGGAGAATAAAAAGCAGATGCTCACAGTGAAAGACAAATGGGTGTAATTCAAAACCCAGGAATCAGACTGAATATTTAATTCCTTTTTTCTTTTAAACATAAAGAGTTTGGCTTCGGCCAGGGTGAATTCATTCTGCGTGTCCTACTTCAGCAAGTGAAGCCGAGGGACTCCGAAGGGAACAAAGCCGACTATAACCGGCAAATGTTTGAGTTCTCCACAGCCATTTCCAGCAGGAATCCTTCTACCCCTCCTTGAACTTCTTCCCCACTGGTACCCACTGTTCTCGAGGTACATGAAAGCTCATGGTCAGCAAGATGTGTACTTTCCAAGGAAGGGGCAAGTCTGTTCCAGAAATCTCCTGCTCAGGCCGTGTTCAGCACAAACATTTGTTAATTAGAATCTCCCACTGCTTACTTAATCTTCCTTTAGAAAGAGGCCGGTCACAGGGAGAGAGAGGAATTTAGGGTTGTAGAGTGTATATATATATATATACACATACACACATATTTCTACTGAGAGACTAGGATCCTTTGGGACTATGGGCAAGTTACTAAATTTCTTGGTGCCCCCACTTCATCTGTGCTAATCATACTCAGAGGCCCCAAGACTGCTGAGAGCTTTGAATGAGGGACTGCCCCGAAAGCACAGTGCCTGGTAAGGATTAGGAAAACCAAGGTAGGTTGGTTGGTTGAAAGCATGTGTCCTAATCCCACTACCCCATTTATCGCCAAACAAAAAGGTAATAATTTAAGTTGTTGCATCCTTAGTCTGGTCTTTCTTTGGTAACACAATTATTTACAGATGTAATATTTTTTAAAAATCTATCAGAGGGGCGCCTGGGTGGCTCAGTGGGTTAAAGCCTCTGCCTTCGGCTCAGGTCATGATCTCAGGGTCCTGGGATCGAGCCCGGCATTGGGCTCTGCTCGGTGGGGAGCCTGCTTCCTCCTCTCTCTCTCCGCCTGCCTCTCTGCCTACTTGTGATCTCTGTCAAATAAATAAAATCTTAAAAAAAAAATCTATCACAAATTCTGTTGAAAAATGAGACTTAAGATTGGAAGGACGTCTTAGAGATCAGGTAGCCCATTTAACAGCTGAGCAAAGTACGGCTCAAGCAACTAAGTCTCACCAGTTTTGCGCAGTGGGCGGACTCAGCTGAGACCACCTCAGTACACTTCATGCTTTCACAGAGTCGTCAAACAAAAGAGGTTGATGTGAAGTGAAAACAATTTTACCAGAGCCCAGCGGGCCCCCAACTAAAACTAGCTAGCTGAAGACTGGGAACCAAGACTGCTCCTTTACCTCAGAGCTTGAATTTCTGCTCCTAGGAAACTTTGCAAGGGAGTTTCATCCACTGGCCAGGCCCCAGCCCAACTCCGCTCAGGTCAGTAAACACTGAGCATGACATTGTGCTGGGCCACTGGACTCAAGGCTGAGGGAACTAGCAAAGTGACATTCTAAGAATTGGGCTGCAGAGGAGAACTAAAACTTTTGGATCAAAGCCCTAAGCAATTCAAAGAACCTCTGCTCCCATTTGTTTAAAACTTCTGTCCTCCTGGAGCCCCTTAGGAGCCTGTCAAACCACATACAGACTTTTAATTTCCTGAACATAATTTCACTCTAAGTAAAAACAAAGCAAAACAAAACACCAAAAAACAAAAACAAAAACAAACCCCAAACAAAACACCCCGAAACCTCTCCCGGCCTGGCTTCTGTATCTCTCACACACACTGGGAGAGGGAGCTGAGGCAGGGCTGAGGCTGGTTGGTTAGGGTTCGTACTGACGATCCAGCGCTGGAAGCCAGGAGCTGACCCAGGACCCACAAAGAGAGGCAAGAATTCTGTCCATCTGTAGAGGCCACATCCACGGGCGGTGACCACACTGGATGACCTCTGCTTGTCTGGTTCAGCTCTGTCACCAACCAGCACATGACAGGCAAGAGAGGAGTGACATATGGTGCAGAGGGACTGGCCAGAACTTTCGTTTATCTCCCAGACCAACAACAACCAGATTCAGAAGGCCAACCCGATGGTCTAATAATACCCCTCGCCTCACATGACCAGCATGAAGCAAGATGAAAGAAAACAAAAGCCTTGAGTCCCTCTCCGAAGGGCAGTTAGCTGTGAGCTGTGACTCACCATGGGCCGGGCGGAGGGCGGGCAGCTCTCTGCCTGAAATCCGTCCAAACCCAGCTTCCATGTGACTACCATCTCTTGAAGGCATCAGTGTTAATCTTGTCTAAAAATGCACCAATCACAAGGACAGAAAACTCTCCAGGCTATGACTATGCATTTGAGGGAAAACAAAAAGCCCTTTCTGACTGAGATGATGTTTGACTGAGCAGAAGGAGGAATGCAGCAGCAAAAATTTCTCAACTGACAGCAGAAGGCCACGTCAAGCACCCTGTGTTTAGCCCTATCTCAAGAGAAAGTTCCTCCTTCCACTGCCAGGCAGTCGTGGGGTGAGGAGAAAAAGCTGTGGAGGAGACCCAGCTTCTCTAGCTGGGTGACCTTTACCGCTCTCTCCCATTAGCAAGTGTTTTCTGAGTGTCCACTCTGCCCTAGCGCTGGTCACGTGGCTATGGCAATAAAGACACATGATGGCTAGACTCACGGCACTTATGGTCTAGTCGCTGGTGGAAGTCAGTTAACCTCTCAAAACCCTAGTTTCTTCATTTCAAAGATGGAAATAAAAAGACTACCTACTTCACGCGGTTGTTAGGAAAATTACAGAGATAAATATGTGAAAACCCACTCTAAATTCCAAATACAAGGCAATATGAAGATATTATTTCATCCTCTTCCAGACCCCAGTCTTTTAGTGAAGTTTATAGCTGCTATCAAGGTTTCGTGAACTTTCTGTGAGGGGCCACATAGTAAATATTTTGGGTTTTGTGGGCCATATGCTCTTTGTCCCAAGTACTCACCTACTTAGCTCAGCAGTGGTAGAGCAAAAGCAGCCTTAGGCAGTATGTAAATGAGTAGATGTGGCTGTGTTCCAATAAAACTTTATTTACAAAAACAGGTGGAGGGCCAGACTTGGTCCTTGGGCCACAGTTTACCAACTTCTGATATATATCTATATCTGTGGTATATATAAATGTAATATATATCATAGATACATCATAAAATTTAAGAAATATCTATGTGTATGTGTGTGTATAAATAGAGTTTAGGAGGGTTTCAGAACTAAACTTCCTGCTTCAGTTCCCCCATCTGTAAAATATGCATAATAATAGCATCCACTTTAGAGTTGCAGTGAAGATCTGTGTTCATAAAACCTACACAACAGTGTCTGGTACAAAGAATATACTCATTATTATCATTAGTTTTTATCATAATGCAGAGACTATTACTAGGTAAAATCACTGCTAAGGAGGGCATAGTCAATAAAGTACACTTGGCTTAAAGATCTTTAGAATCTCTATATTTCAATTTTATTCATTGTCAACCAAATGCTTAAGCGGTTTCAAGTTTTAATATTCCCTTCTGTCATTTTTATTATGTTTGTGATACATGTAATAGCTCGCTCTCTGTTAGTGAGAGTTAATGTTGCTACATTTCACATCTCACATTGTTGCATCTACCCCGAGGTCTTATTTTGCTAACAGTAACGGGGGGTCACTACGTATCAGGGTCACTAGGCATCAGCACTGAGAACTTCACATGTATGATCTGACCTTGCTTAGTCTTCCAGGGTGAGCCGAAGGGTTGGGTTCTCCACTTGATAAGAGAGGACACTGTGGCTCAGAGAAGTCAAGTACCTCGAGTCACACTAGCAGTAGTGAGAGAGCCAGGACTCGTGCCCATTTGTGTGTTAACAGAGGACATGTATTTTGAGGACTTAAGGACTTCAGCTTTTCAGGGTCAATCAAACGGGCACCTAGGGCAAACTTTAAAACTAGTAGCAATATCACGTATTGCGATGTTCTAGGAGACAAGAGTCTGGAAGTTCTCTATTACTACGACATTGTGACAGGTGATCAGCTTTTACCAGGCGTGGAGAAGAAAATGCCCAGAAAGTGTTACTAACACGACTGGGATGGTGCAGTTGCTTTTGGTGAGCCACTTAGGTCTACTTTCCACGGAAGCAGAACTCTGCAGGCCCCGAATGGGCAGGCAGTTTTGTGTAGAGCTAGTGGTAAAAATGACCAAATCGATTCCTTTTCCTTCTGAGAGCTGTGTGCCTAGGGGAGCAGGACTCTCTCTAGCTGTTCATTTATGAAGAGGACATAGCCAACTGGATTCTTTGCCCCCAGCCACAAGAGAGCAGAGGAAAATGTCTTGTTGGGAAAAGCGGTTTCTTTTCTGCTGGGCAGATCTGAGCCCAGGTGCCAGTAATTTGCAGCTGTGTTTTGGGGGGAGGGTCAAGAGGAGGAGGACGAGGGGCAGGAGGACTCTCAGCAACCCCTCCCCCGAATTCCACGGTACTGCCGCCGCGTGGGCAGCCTGGGTATCAGGCCCGATGTGCAGAGACTATTGTGCAGTCACAGGAAAGGTTCTGGGCTACCAGAGGAAGGGATGGTGGTCACCGCAGGCAGAAACCACATCCTGCCCTTCTGCTTTGGCTCATGCTGGTTTTGGAGACATTGAGTAGGAGAAAAACCGAGTTGCAAGCAGTATCGCATAGCAAACCTCGGGGCGGATCCCAGCACGGTTTGAAGTGGTGTGCGGACCACGACTGGGCACAAGACACACTTCCCTTCTCTCTTACTTCGCTGCAGAAAGAGGTTTTCTCTCTCCTCTCCCCTTCATTTCATCAGAGCATTCGCACTTACAGAACACACGAGCTCCTGTCACTTCTCTGCCTGAAACCCTCAAGCGGCTCCCCTTTCACATCCAGAAGAATCTAAACTCCTTTCCGTGACTGGCCTGTGCCCTTTCTCCAGCGTCACTCTGCACCGCACTTCCCCGACTCATTCTGCTCTAGCCACGCAGCCCGTCCTGGGTTCCCTGCACCGGCCGGCTCATGCCCCCCCTCCCAGCCTCTGCCCTTGTCATGTCTCCCTGTGCTGGCTTCG
The DNA here is from genome assembly GCF_922984935.1 of Meles meles. Lineage (NCBI taxonomy): Eukaryota > Metazoa > Chordata > Mammalia > Carnivora > Mustelidae > Meles > Meles meles. The sequence goes on along the minus strand of NC_060066.1, from coordinate 17,035,252 downwards.
ACCCACCCCTCAGGCCTCAGTCCAGAGGTCACCTGCTCAGACCGTCCTCTACGGGAACCGTCTGGTCTCCCTGTTCCACTTATACATCTCTGAAATGATCTTGTTTCCTTGTTCAAGGACGCTCTAATTGGGATCTGAGCCTCAAGACACTCCACCCCCAGCCTGGCACATGGTAGGTGGGCGACTGATACCTGTTTTCTAATACATCTGTTTTGCAACCCATGCATGTTGTAGCTGCAAGAGACCTGGGCAAGAGTTTACCCAAGTCCCTCTAGATGAGGCAGATCACGGTCAATGGCAGATGGTCTGGACTTTGAGGCTGGGGGTCATACGGGGTCTGGTCCCAGACTGATGTTTCAGGAGTTAATTCACTTCTGGTGCATACATATCCCGGACACCTTCCAGAGAGGCAAGCGGCCGAGATCTAGAGCGACACTGAACAGAAGCAGTAGCTGGCCTGCCCCCTTAAGACAAAACCACCTGGAGGTTAATCATAGGCTGGTGCTCAAAGCGTCCTCTGTCCTGCATAGAACATGGTTAAGAACATAACTTATCTCTAAACTCTTCCATGTCCTAGGACAGGGCACCCTGACGTTTGAGCTGTAGGTCTGATGGAGAAGCATGCCTCCGGGCTATCAAAGGTGGGCCAGAGCTGCAGAAGCCTGCGGTTCCCACTGCTCCGTACCCAAAGCGGGGTGCCTCCAGGAAGCTTTGGTCTTCTGGAAGAAACCCTTGGTTACGTCAGGCGCTGCCTCCGCTTGTACCAAGTGCCTTGCCCTTTCAAGACCCTTATTTATTCAGTGGACAACACATGAAAAACCTGGAAAGTTTTGTCCTGACTTTGAGCTTGAACACTGACAGGTTGGAAGAGGGAACATTTCAGCGGCATTAATAATCTTCAGGCACGTCAAGATCGGGTAAATATTATTTGCAAGGGAAACATCTCTCTAACGGAGGGCGTTAAAATCCTAAGAAGGAGGGCCAAGTTTATACAAATTAATTGTATTCTCACTGGAGAGAAACTCGCCTGTCTTCTATCCGTCCCAGATATTTTTGAACTTGTAACGGTGCCCTGCTCCCTGTTGCCGCAGTCGGAGCGGCTCTGCTTGCCTCCATATTCCTGCTGAGACCGGGCTTCCTGTCTGCTCCAGCATCATCCCCTCCACCCTGGGATTCCATGAGACTGGATGTCACATTGCCCTCAGTCTCTGGTCCATCTGCACTCCCTGCCCCAGTCCCCTTCTTTTCCATCTCCAGATTTCTGCTCCTGCCACCTGCCCCGCAAAGCCTGCCATTTTCCTCTCTACCTTGCCGAGTCCTGGCCCTCCTACAAGGAAGGAGGCTGGTTCTTCAGTCTCAGGTTCTCCCTCTTCCAAGAAGCTGTCTCCAATATCCCCTTCGTCCACTCTCCTACACAGGACCAAAACCCCATTTGCCATCTCAGTGGTGGAACCTTGTCCCCCCAGAGTATCCCAGAAGCTCCTGAGAAACAGGGGCCAGGTGTTCGTTGACTCTCAAGTGGCTTTGGCAACCCTAGGTCAATGTTACGGGTTGCATCCAGAAATCCCTGTGTAGGAAGGCGAAAGCAGTCACCTGGAGGAGCCTGTGATCTCTGGGGATCTAGCAGGAGGGAGCTGTCAACTCCTGGCTATTTGGAGCGCCTCCGTCAGTGGACCCGAGGGGACTTGCGATCCTGGCTTACAGATACTGGAAAAAACCCCTGTTTTACCCTGAACTGGAGCACTTAGAGTACAGTGCCAAATGCTCTCAGGAACTTACCTCCTTGAATGGGAGAAAAGTCTGCTGATAGGTATTCAAAAGTCAGCTCACCTGTCCAATTTACGATACCTCCCCTCCCCCCGCATAGTGAGTCCCTGACTTATCCTAGAAACTAGACTGAATTTTTGTATAAAATCTATTTCTGGGCACATCGTGGGATAAGGTTCAGAGTCCTTAAGAAAAAAATTTGATCCTGCGGTCTCCAAACTGGGATGGGAGAGGAAAGCAGGCAGAAAAACCATAAAACATCAAGCTCTCCATTTCATCTTTAATCTCTCTTATTTCTATCATCGTTCTATGTGTGTGTTTTCTAATGCCTGTTATCAGGACCCAAAAGATGAGGATATTAATGACAACATGAGATTCTCCTCGAGTTCTTACCATGTATTAGGCACTGTTGGAAAGGATTTAAATCAAGTTTTAATTCCTTGGGCAACACGATGGGGCAGATACCATTATCAGCACCTTTTATAGGTAGGTGATCACAGATGAATTCATGAACACACATATATGGGGAGTCCATGCTGACATTGTTTGGGGTCCACGGTCCAAAATACCACGATGCTGGGCTCCTGGCCATCCCCCTCATTTTCGCAGGCGCTCCCCACTTTTGTGGCCATACCCCTGTGTCTGGGAGTGTTCCCATTTCTGTGGGTACCCAGACATTGCAGGATCTACAATGCAAAGCCTGAATGCTTATTATGACAGAAAGCCAGGAATTCTTCTTCTATTTTTTTTTTTTTTTAATAAACATATAATGGGAAACCCAGGAGTTCTAAGACACAGACTTTCTCTGGTAGCACTGGCAGCCTAATCCCCACCTTGGGCCCTCAAATGTTAATTCGCAATCATTTCTGCAACTCATTTTCAAGTAGGCTCTGTTCCTTTGACTTTGCTGTGTCTGGGTGACAGGCCTCTTTCCCTCTATCCCAGCTTCTCTGTCCCAGGGGAAAAAGAGCCCCTGGTTTTAAGACCCAGGTGGCAGGGGCCACCCTCCACCCAAGGAAGGCACTGGGTCTAGGGCAGTGCCAAATTAAACCAAGGTCACTGCGGCCGAGAAACCCGGTGAAGGGGTCGGGCTTGTCAGGCACATCACAACCCACCAGGGGGTTGGCAACAGTACGCCCTTAATTTAAGGCATTGGGTTTGAATTGGAGTCACAGTGCCATATTTCAGCCTTTTGTTGGCCAAACCGCCAGTCAACTTAAACTAAAACATGTTTTTGGAAGAGACGTTTAGGGGTGGTAGGAATGCAGGAACTTGCTGGAAACGTTCAAATGATCTTATAGTGGTAATGCAGAAAAGAAGTAAGAATGTGCTGGGTTTCGGTTGGGATGTTCTTTTTTTGCTGCAGAGGGCTAGAGAGTGGGGTTGCAAGCATTTGCTTATCCTTTTCTGATCTGCTAACATCTGTGGGTCAGTTCATTCCAGTCAGGAAGTGGCCCTCAGGGTTCTCCAGAACCTTGCTGGTCTGGAGAGGGCATCAAGAGCCGAGAGAGAGAGAGAGAGAGAGAGAGAGAGGAGAGAGAGAGAGAGAGAGAGAGAGAGAGGGGTGGGAGATGGGCCATCGCAGGCTCACTTCAGAGAGCCAGGAGTCAGTGTGTGGTCTCCAAAACCCTCTCCCGGTTTACTGGAGACCCATTTTCCCCACTGGCCGCTCTGTGCCCTGACTGCGTTAATCAGCTCTCCCCTTCTCGTGGTGACCAAGTGCCAAGCCCACCACCAGCCCAGCCCCTGGAATCCTCGCCAGCTTCAAGCTGTGTTGGCCTTGAGGCACGGTGTAAACCAATTTTTTAAAACGACCTTTCATAAATGGGTAAGTCCTTGCCTCTAAAGGGTTTAAATCCTCTTAAAAACCCACAGTTAAAATTGTATTTAAGCCATCGGGCGTGTGTAGGGAAGAGGGTGAAAACAGTGAGTAGAACCTGAAGCCTACTGAAATAAGGTACAGATGCTGTATGAAAACCTTTCAGTTTATGTTTAAAATTTTTGATTTAAAAAATTCCCCCAAATTTTCATATTTACTGATAAAAATTATGAAATCTTGTAATAGGGGTGTTAGCCATCTCTTTTATTTCCTCTGCATGGTCTGTTTCTGAACATGACAGCCAGCATGAACACAACCCATTTTTTTGAAATGTACTTGGCTTTAAAGAAATTAAAAAAATTTTTTTTTTTTTCTTAAGGCTTTCAAAGCTGGTTCAGTCATTCACTGGAACTAAGGAGTCACTGTAGTACTGTATTAGGAAACCATTAGGTAGAAGTAGTCAGATGCGGGGCGAGTGGGGGGGGGCGCATATTGGCAAGCTACTCTGCAAAGTTGGTTTAAGGATAAGAAGAATATATGAGATGTGCATAGAGTTCCTTAGTAGAAAACCCTCAAAATGCAGTGCCTATCATTAAAATGTTTTAAGCTCTTTATAAAAATAACATTATTTCTCAAATTATAGAGGACTCGAACAGTGAAGGGGAAAAAAAGATGGTTCTTTCCAAAATAGAAACATTTTTCCACTATCGCTGAACCTGACTATTCCGAAAGCATGTAGCAGTTTCTCTGACTTAAAGATTGTTTACGGAAAGTACTCATAGTTTACAATTAGATACTATGAGATACAAGTTCTCTATGCTGGGTCTTTATCAAGTGCAAGATTTCCTTTTTTTTTTTTTTTTAAGGAGAAAAACATTTATCAGCTGGCCTGAAAAGGCGTATTAGGGAGCATTAATAATTTCGGTTAGTAGGTGGTAATAAATATTGTAGCTGATCCTGAACAACAGGTTCTGGTTTACAGGGTATCTCCATAGAAAATACATTACTGAGTGGACAGCCACCCTGTGAGGTGGTTGTAAATCCTTACAGAAGGGGCAGAGGAGGCTTAGGGAGGCTGAATCGGCAGAAAGTAGGGCCTGAAATAGCTTGACCTCAGACCGTTGTACTTTTCCATCCTCTGATTGCGGACGACCCACTGTACGGCAGAGTGTGGACTCTAAAACGGACCAGGTTTCCAATTCCAATTTTGTTGCTTACACAGCTCCGTGACCTTGGGCAGGTCATTTTACCTTGCTGTACTTCCGTTTGTTTAAACGGGTCAGCAAAGTCCCCCCACTTTGTAGGGTTCACGGAAGGATAAAGGTGAATGTACGCAATTACACGGAAATAGATTTTGGCTATTGTAGTCTTATCCCTTTGCTTTATTTCTTGTGAAAGGAAAAACAGGTAGGAAGGAGAACCATCTAAAACCGAACAGTTTTGCTGATCCCTTTGTAATTAAGACATCAGAACTGGGTGTCCTCCCCTGACACCTAGAACATGGAAACTATTCATATTCTTAGTAACAGAGTTTCCAGCTCTTGCTGGGCCTCTCTCCAGCCAGCCTGGGCCGGGTTGCAGGCCACAGTGATCTCCCTGGAGGGGCAGAGTCACACCGAATGACACGGACATTTCATCCAGAAGGTCTCTCATGTTCATCCCTTTTGGATGGTAGTAAGGGCTCAGCTGAGAGCAGACAGATCTGCTCATGTGATCACAGGCTCAGCTCAGAGCTTCTGACCGCCAAGGAGCCTGGGTATCAGGTCGGTTGGGACAGCCAGGCCTGTATCTGCCCAGATGACAGGTGAATGACCCGGGCCTCAAGGGGGCTTGATGTCATCACTCTGGCTGAGCCGTGGCTATCATCTGACTCAGTGACCTGGCACCGAGCAGCACAACAACCCCAGGAGAAAGAAAATGAAAACCCAACCAATCAACACCCCTTGTGTTGATTTACTTGTGAGTAAATTCCCTCCTGCTTCTGAGCCTAAAACGTCTTAGCTGCGACCTCCCTGGTTGAACCACGGACAGAAACGCACAAGAGACCAAAGAATGGGGGAAGCAACAACAATAAACCAGTTAAAAAGAATCACAGACTTGAGGGGCACGGCTAGACTCATTTGCTTTACTCTATTCATCATGAATATTTTGCTAAAGCTCATTAACCACCCCCCTCCCCGCCACGCCCCAAACATACGGTTTCAGATGGAAAGCAAGTGACCCAAACAGGTAGTTTCAAGCTTTGGTGAACACGAGACTGAATATGTCATCCCATGGGGTGGAAGGGAGTCATGGGTAGGAAGCACTGGGGTGCTCTGAACTCATCTGGGTTTGTAGCCTAAATCACGACTGCCTTCGGGTCACCTAGAGTCCGCTCAGGCAGGACAAGGAGGAGGACAGTGAGAACAACCCGAGGAAGGAACGTTTTTAAAACAAGCCATGGTGTTGCTCTCTATTGGATTTGCTCTGGCTCATGTTGCTGCCCACAGTGTGTCCCCATTTATCCGTGGGGGCTGGGAGTGGCTCACATGAGCATTATGGCCACTGCCGTCTGTCACAGCCAATCTCAGGAATGCCCTAACTGGATCCACATAAGGACTTGAAGTATATCTGGAGAGAAGGGAGTGGACACATTTGTTTTCTGCTTTCCTCAAAATTCCCAGGGTCCTAAGAAGCTATTTTGCTGGGGCAGGGGTGGGGGGTAGGGCAGATAATGACCTCAAGACAACCTGAAAAGACAATTCAGCTGAGACTCGTGACCTTCAGAGACTTACCCGTACGACGTAGTTAAACCTTCTGGAATCCAGAATGGCCGTCGAGAAGTCCAGCCTGTTGAAAGCTTCCCCCAGAGTGCAATATCCATGGCGCTGGACGTGAAAACAGGGGGTGCAGAGGTCATTCTCCAGAACAGTCCCCCCCGGACTCTACTGACAGGCTGGATGCTGGTCTTAGGTAATCTATGGCCACCTGTGGCTTTCCTGTGCCACGAGCAGCTCTTTCTGGGAACCCCCTGCAAGCCACAACGATGCGGGGTATAGCCAGCAGCTGCTTTAGCCAGGGACTCATGAGTTCAACACCCCTGTTCAAGATTTGTACCATTTGAGCCCTGGCACAAACTTGAATGGGGAGATCACCAGTAGTTGCTTATCAAGGGAAGGTCGGGAGTTGGATGTATGATGGGGGACATGATGCTAGCGGGTCACTGTAACATCCCCTGGCAGGGGAACTACACTTCCCAGGGTCAGCTCTGCCTGCTACCCTGCCTCGGATCTTTAGTGCTTTTCTCATTGTGATCATCAGAAGCATTTTTAAGGCTTCATGAGGAAGCAAAAAGAAGTTTTGCTCTTTTACCTGTAAATGTACAAGGAACTGGGAGCGGAGAGCCCTGACTCTGTCCCAGCTCTGCTCCAAGTATCTGGGAGGTCGTGGGTAGGTCCCTGGCTCCCCCGTCCCCAGCAGGGCCTCAAACAGGCAGGGATGTACATTTCACCAAGGTCCCTGACACTGAGAGAGATTCTATCATTCTACCAGACTGTGTTGTATCCTAGGTATTGCAGCAGATGCCCGTGCAGAGAGAAAATATACATAAGAGGGTTTTAGAAAGTGTCACATGAATGTACTTATTACTGTGTCTTGTCCCCTGCACAGTTTCGTTAAAAACTTCTGCTGTGTTTGGCAATGAGCCCTTCCAGGGCTAAACCTTAACAAAGCTGGAGTCCGAAGAGATCTCAGAACAAAAGAGAGGCCCTGTTCTAGGGGAAGGGCCAGGGCTTTATGACAATACATTTGAGATGGGTATATTAATCTTTATAAAGCATTTCACATAATCTCACCGAATGATTGGGGAGTCTACTTAGCGACTTTTGCTTCTCACTCTCTCTGTAGCCCTAAACTCTGATGGTCGGCTAGGCGGCGGGCTGCTAGCCATCATCACCAGCACCCAGGATAACAGCCACAATCTGAAGTAAATATTCTTGCCCAGTTTCCCCTCTCTACCCTGTTGGGAGAGGCCAAAAGCTAAGCATATTCTTTAACAAGTGGATGGATGCTCACCTCTTTAGTACTTCCTTTGTGAACATAGATCCATTTTTCTTGGTGGAAATCTACAGAGGCAAAAAATAAGTAAATTTAAAAAAATTTTTTAAAAATTAAAAACAATCCCCCTCAGCTTTAAAATCTGCAGCGTGCCCCAAGTTTTAAACCTGTTTCTTTTTTACATATCCACTGTGTCAAACATTTTGACAAAAAAGACAGACCCTACGGACAATCTAAGAGATGTAAATGCCTGATTTCCGCAGCAGACCTGTACTGGTGTTACAGCCCACTTGGTCTGAAGCACTCCACATCTAGGATCATTGGACTTAGAGGACCAAAGCTCTAAATCGGCGGGAAAAAAAATCAAATATCCAAAGACAAGTTTGTTTTAAATGCCAAGCCTACAGCTTAGGCAAGGCCATAAAAAGTGGAAATAAAGCAGATAACATGAGGAAATCATGTTGTCCAGGTAATTCCTGCTTATTAATAGAACTTTACACTCTTATGTACGGCATTTTGAAACATAATGGGATTTATGCAAGGAAAGAGGGAGAAACATATATATCCAAAGCCTCAAAGCTCAGTGTCAAATAAAAGCACATGCTGGAACGGATTCAGCTGGCCCTATCCCTGTACGGTAACTAAATTAACTACGTCAGATGTAAGTGGCCAGCAGGAGAAAAACACAATGACCCACTGACTTATAAACAAGTCTATAAGGAACACAGCCTTGCTTGTAACATGCACAGCCAGCTTTCTGACTGCAGAGATCCCAGTGACCTCTGTCAATGTCACCGTCAACATTAAAGCAGACGTCTCACATTTGGGGTCTGATTTTCTTTCTCCCCCCAAAGAACCCAACCTAGCGATCTTCAAACAGCCTTTTTCCAAGTTCAAAACAAATGGCTTACACTGAGTTTTGGTTTTGCTATTCAGCATGTCCTTCTTTCTCTTCTTGGCTGCAACATCATAGTTCAGGCTGTTGAAAAGGTTCTCCTTGTTGTAGACTTCCTTGCTGCAGTAACTAGGAATGACAGAAGAGGGATGAGCTGTGATAGCGATCCTCTAGTAAGAGCCGTTTCTATAAATAACTCACTGGGCTGTAAAACACAAACATACATCTTCTCAAACAAAACAATAACCCCCCATGAAAAGAACTCTGTGCAGGCACAGACCTCCCTCTTTGGGGGTGCAATAGTCTCACATCTCTGTGGAAGGCAGGGATGGGGGCTTCTACGTCTTTTGAATTTCCAACAGTGCCTGCCATTGTGTCGGACACACAGCCCTGTACCCTTTAACCAAGGGCAATGCCGGGCCCTACAATATTACTTTAAGCAAAAATGATGACTGCAGGGGGGGGGGGGGGGGCGGGGGGGGCGGGGGAGGGGGGCGGAGGGAGAGGGAGGATTACTGGTATCACTGTAGTCCACAATGCCTTCATTTTGCAAAAGCACCCACCCTAAGCGGCTTTCTAAAAAAACAGCTTTATGGAGATATAATTCGCATACCATACAATCCACCCATTGAAAGTGTGCCCAAGCGGCTTTTAAGGAGCATGCTTCTGTCATGCCTCTGAAACATGATCACATTTGCCAAAATCGGACTGACGCCCTCCATTTCTAGGCGATGTTTTGTGTCCAGTGCTAATTGTTTAGGTTTCATGTAATTCTGTGACTAACACTAGGCATCATGCTGTGGGGTGAAGACCTTGGGTCCTAAGTGAAACCAGCTGAATTCACAGCTCATAAGTTTCTAAGGGCTAAAAAGACAGAACTGGGGGCGCCTGGGTGGCTCAGTGGGTTAAAGCCTCTGCCTTCGGCTCAGGTCATGATCCCAGGGTCCTGGGATCGAGCCCCACATGGGGCTCTTTGCTCCGCGGGGAGCCTGCTTCCTCCTCTCTCTCTGCCTGCCTCTCTGCCTAGTTGTGATTTCTCTCTGTCAAATAAATAAAATATTAAAAAAAAAAAAAAAGACAGAACTGCCCCCATCACAGGTCCCTGAAGGATGCACAGGTTCATCTGGGGTCAGGTGCATATTTCCGTCAGTAGGCTGAGTTCTAGGCTAGTACAACCATGTAACTTTGCAATGAGTCTCTGAAGAGTTTCTGCAGAAGGGATGCCAGAGAAATACTGAGGAATAGTGAGTAGCTCTTCCAAACCCCATGGGTATGGATGCGAGAGGCAGGATTTCTAATGCCCACTGATAAAACATAAATTAGGGCCTTTTTCTTCTATCACCAATATCAGAGTCCTTTAATTTTCTGAGTCCCTCTGCTGAATTTAAAAGGGGATTTGCTTTAGATCTTCTGACATACGGCTATTGGGTAAAAGGAGGCCCACCTGCACTTCTCCATTCCACGGACGTTATGTAAATAGTAAAAGAGAAAAGAGGGTTTAAAAGAATTTCCAGTATCCTGTTGCTGAAATCGACTCTCAGGTAGCACTTCTGTATCTTGCTATATAAATGCTTACATGTGACATCACCAACAATATTCTGGGTCCATGGGGAGGAGCTTGATGGATAATAATTTTTTTAAAAAAGATTTATTTATTTGACACAGAGAGAGAGATCACAAGTAAGCAGAGAGGCAGGCAGAGAGAGAGAGAGAGGGAAGAAGACTCCCTCCTGAGCAGAGAGCCCTCTGAGGGGCTCAATCCCAGGACCCTGAGATCATGACATGAGCTGAATAATCATTTGTTAATCTGCCCTATAAAGGTCATGTTTAATACCATTTACTGGGTTTCCTAAGAGCTATAGCCTTCTTCATTTTCATTCGGGCGAAAGAGGATATTTTTAGGTTTCACAGTGAGTCATTGAAGCCAACAAGAAATTTCTATCAAAGTTGAGGAGAAGGGAAACAGAGGGAAGGTCACTTGATTGGTCCAGGATATACCAAAGCTGAAAACAGCTTTAGAAAGCAAAGGGAGAGCCTTTTGTGTGTAAAAAGGCCACATGAAGGCTTATTTTTAAAGAAAACATACTTCTGCACTCTGAACAAAAACTGAGAGCCTAAATTCCACCTGTAGAGAACCATAAAATAAATCAGTCTTATTCTCTTAATCACGCATTTGAGATTTAGCAGAAAGTTTTCGGAGCCTGGACCGTAGACGGTGGCCATTCTCCAGAAATTGTAAAAATTTATAGTTTATCTTACTCTCTTCTAATTGAGAACATTACTCAAAGGAATTTGAGCACCTGCCTTCCTTACTGAAATGACAATAATCTGCTTTAAGCCCAAGTGACTCATTTTCAAAGTTAAGTTTAAGAAGAATTTGACATCATTGAGGATGCTCTCCCACTGCTGAATGTAGATAAACTTCAACCAAAGACAAGGCCTGCACTTTTCTCTTGGTTTTTAGGTTTTGGACTCCAGAGGTAGGGCCTGGAAGGAATGGCTAGGAGATTCATTTGTGTTGCCTGCTTATAGGTTTTCTGTCAAGCAATAATTTATTCCGTTAGAGGCTATTTGGGAGTTCAATTTCATCCATTTCAAGGAAATGCAAAGCCAATGGAAAATTACAACTGAAAATTTTAATAAGAAAAGCCACCACCATTTAGGAACCATGACGTTTACTTTTTTTTTTTTAAAGCAAAACTATTTAAAGAGTCTACTTTCTTCATTAAATTCAATAATAGCCACCAAAGTTGCTATTTTGTGGTCGGTTTTTACTAATCTTATTTTTATAGACACGGGCCTAGAATAAGAAAAAAAGACCTGTCCCAGCCTTATACTGTCAACAGGCACATGACCAAGATACTGAAAGACAACTTTAGAAAAGGTCGAAAGATTTCAAAATTAAGACCATTTGGGCAGAGTGAGATAAAAAGGGAGGAAAGGGAACAAAGAGGGCTATTTCTCATTTTGTTTGCATTAACAGGCCATCTAAGAAAGCTGCGCCTGCCCCAAAGGGCTTAGTTGTAGAGTAAGGCCAGTGAGATTTCTATGCTCATTTGCTCCCCTACATACCCAAAGAGTCAAACTCCCTTGGTTAGCAGCCAGATTGTTCTGGTAAAACAAACAGCCTACGAAGCTCACAGACCAGTGGCTTGCCGGCACACAGTAAGCCCTCATAAAAATCTGAACTATTATTTTTATCTCCTGCACTACTCATCCAGGGTACCAAGGTAAACTTCCTGTTTCCTGGTTCAGCCTTAGCTATCCTGGAAAGCAATACTGGAGTTTTCAGTGCAGAACTGAAGACTTGGAGAAGTGTGGCCTGAGGCTCTCACATCGCTGAGATGACTCATCTTGGGGATGGGGGAGGCAGGGGGGTTGTTGGTGAGAAGGGGCTCCCAGCTGGCGTGGACTTAGTACTGTTCTGCCGTTGGAGAGGGACGGGGCTTGGAACAGAGACGATGGCCAGCAGAATCCAGAGAAGATGTGTGGTGCAGACACGCTGTGGTCGACACTATCCCCAGTTCTGAACACACCAAAGGCACCCTTCGTTCCTGACTCTCCTTCAGGCAGCTCACGGGATGGTACGTGGAATTAGAGAAGTGTACCCTGCCTCTGTAGTTCTGTTTTATTACCCGTTCCTCCCCCCTTTTGAAAGGGTCTGCCTTCTCCTAACAGGAGAAGCATTCAACTTCACCTGTGTAGGCAGGCGTTCAGCCCAAACCTTACATCACAGAGAAACATCACCAAGCCTAAAAACAGTGGGGATATTTGAGGCTACAAACTTAGGTCTCAGAAGGCCAACTGCTTTTAAGAAGTTGGCAGACTTCTCAGGCTAAGTAGGGAAGGGATTGTTTACAATTGGTGAAGGAAAAAAAAAAAAGTGCTCCACAAACAAACAGCCGGCCGCTTTGCTAGGAGCTACCAAATGATTCCTAAACTCTGACTCATCCAAGAGCCGCAGGGGGTCGGGACCTGTGTATTGATCACCATTTGTGATAACTTCCGCAGTGCCACAGTTCTGGCTCAGAGGGCAGGCAATGGGAGGAAAGAAAGGAGGCTCAGGAAGGGGACAGAGGGGTGTGAAGCTACCTGATCCCAGCCTCAGTTAAACTCGGGTAAGTTGAAACCAACTTCAGGTCTCCCATACTACCGCGAGAGAGGCACACTATTTGCTTCTAAGGGGATTGATAGCAGCTTATCTCCTGGAGCAGATAAAGTGTGACTATTTATAGGAACCAGGGGCTCTGGAGTTTGAATCATCTGCTGCTGAGTGAGCCCAGGGGTCTGCAACCTACAATTACAAGTAGGGGAGCCACGGGGACACCATTCAGCAGACCACTGAGCCCCCCCCACCCCGCGCGACAAAGACTGAGAACTGCCGTACAGAAATAAAGTACCAAACTATCAGATCATTCCTTATAAAGAGGAGGAAGGAACCTTCTAGTCTAGGGAGAATGATTTAGGCACCATTGGTGACTTGCATCCCTAAGAGGGAAGAGTCTAGTGACAGTCATTGGTCTTTTTATTTTGCTCTAAGTAAATTATCTGATTTTCCATAAATAAGATTTCTTATTTGCTCCCCAAATTCCATAGGAACTGCCTCAAAGTGTCTTTAACGTAAGAGTTAGACATGCTCTCATCTCTCCTGAAAGACCCCCAGGATTAAATGCTTTCTGGTTTTCTGTTCTCACTGAAGACTAAGGAGTTTTAACACTTTACAAATCGCAGACAGCTGTGGGGGGGGGGCGGCAGTCTGGAGGTCCCGCTATCAAAATAACCATACTTTCTTGATAGTTTTCTTAAAATTGAGTGCCAGGGGCTCAGAAAAAAAAAAAAATAATAAATCACTGGTAAATCTCGGTAAATGAGAACCCCGTCCAGTTACAGAACTCTCCACCAAAATCAGTTTAAGCTCTGTGGTGGTGCCAGTCGTTTCAACCAAACGCTGAGAGAAAAGGCACCCAAGGATGGCTGGGCTGCACTGGTCCCTTGGGGACCCACTTTCATTGCCCTCCTCACCTGTGCCAAATGGCGGGGACCTGGAAGTTGACTGTTCATATCCGGGACTGACAGATTGCAGACCATTTAACTTACTAGACAGCAGTCCTGCGTTATTATTAACCAAGCAGAGCACGCAATCGAGGGGAACTCGGCTTTCCCACCAGACGGACAGAGCTCAGGTGGGCTTTCTGCAGTGGATAGCCGTCACTTGAAATTATTCCGCCAGGAAACTGACCGAAAGGGCCACTGAGGAAACAGGTGCAAATGCTCCGTTCTCTCAGAAGCAGAAGTCTTGTGGGTTTCAGTCTCGCCTCCCTTCCCTCCTCCGCAGCTCTGCAGCCGCAAGTCTCTACCCCGGTTCCTCAAGTCCGCCCCGCAAGCGCCGGTGCCCCAGGGACCATCTGGCCGCCCCTCCTGGTTACTCATCCTCCCTGCCCACTCTGCGGTCGCCTGTGCGTGGGAAGAGCCTGGAGGCGCTGGACCCAGGTCCCATCGCGTCACCCGACTTGTGCACACATCGCTTGGGTACTCCGAGACCCGCCGCCCGAGCGGTGAAAGGTGCGCAGCCCACTCGCCCGCGCCCCCGCACAGGCGCCCTGCGCGACTGGTGTCCTTAAGACGGGGGTCCCCTGAAGTTGTGTGCTTAAATTTGAACGTTTGCGGACAAGATCCGCGTTTGTCGTCAGATTCTCAGAGGGACCGGGGTTCTGTAGAGTTGTGCCCACTCGGAGGTGCTGACCTTGAACAGCAAGAGAAACCAAATTCCCCGAATCTCGTGCTCTGGCGACCTCTGCAGAAAGGGGTCGACTCCCCCCCACGCCCCCGCCCATTCCACCCTCCACCCCACCTCCCGGCCCCGGGCTCTCTCCTCACCCAGTTCCAGTCCCGCCTGCCCACCCCACCCCCATTCACCGCCTCGCGCCCCCGAAATCAGCCCAGGTCTGTTTCGCCGGGCTGGAAGGTGGTGGCCGATCCGCTCACCTGCTGAGGTCGCTCACGAAGCTGCCGCTCTTCTCATCCAGGAAGCGCTTCCAGCCGTCGGCCGTCTTCACCCAGCTCTGCCCGGGGGACCGCCAGTCCTGCCCGAGGAATGGCATGGCACCGGGGACGACGCGACGGACTCGACGGACTGAGGGACCGCGCCGGCTGGACGGCCTCGGGGAACTGCCGCCCCAGGCGGGTGCTCGGGAGGCCGGGGCCGGCGAGGGCGCAGCTGCGGGGAAGCGGCGTGGAGGGCTCGGGGCTGCGGAGTCGGGGCCTGTGCTCGCAGAGGGCGCGGCGCTGGGGAAGGGTCGCAGGGCGCGCGGGGCTGGCCGAGTGCTGCGCGGCCGGCGCGGCCGCAGTATTTATCCCGGGCCGCTGGCTCCGGCCCTTTGTTGCCGGAAGAGCCGCCTGCTCCTGGCCCGGCCCCCCGCCCGAGCCCACGTGGCTTTGTTTATGGGCTCGGCTTGTTTTCCGAGGCGCCCGCGGCTCCCGCTCCTCTGGCGGTTGCACAACCACGCGCCGGTGGAAACTTGAAGCCGCGCTGCCAGGCCGGGGCTCCCGCCGCCGCTCGGCTCCAGGCCCCCAGCGCCCGCTCCCCGCCCCCAGGGCGCAGCAGCTGCCGCCGCGGGGAGAGCCCGGCCCGGCTCTCGGGAAGCCGCGCCCCGTCCTCCCGCCGCTGCGGGGCTGGCGAGGTGCAGGAAGGAGGCCGGCGCGGCGTCTGGGTCACTCCTGGGCGGGGGTGGGGAGGAGGGATTTGCACGCCCCCCCAGCCCCGAGCCGTCACATCGAGTCCCGCAATCACAACAGCCCTTAGGGAACCGGGTGGGGTGGCGGTGGGGGGGACAGCACGGCGCGGCCGGACACAGGGCTGGGGGAGGGGGACGACAGCCTCCTGGCCTCAACCCAGCTCTGGGGCGGAAGCGGCCCCCCCCCCCGGTCAGGCGGGGAGGGGAGGCAGCCCCCACCCCATCCAGCCCCCAAACCCGTTAACGGGTCCGCTGCCAGCCCGGGTCCGAGGGTGGCAAAGCAAGGAGAAGGACAGGGAGGCCAGGCGGCATCCGATGCCCGCGGGGTGGGAGTGGAGAGCGGGGACAGTCCCCCACCCTACTCTCGGCACCCTGAGCACGCAGCACCCACGTCCCGGGCGTCGGGCCGCGCACCGCGCCGTCCCGAGCACGTTAGAGGCGCCGGGGCTGCGCTTTTGTTTGGAGAAACCTCTGCACCCTCCCCTCCTTCCCGCCGCGCGGCAACCTCGGGGCTGTTGAAGCCTCTCCGGGAACGACCAGGCCAGGAGTTTTGTCTTAGCTTCGGTGAGCGTTCAGAGAGAGGGACGCAGAAAGCCCCTTCGTCCGACCGACGGGGACTAAAGGAAGTGAGGCGAGCAAGCCCTGCCCCGGCGCAGGTGCCCAGACCCTCACAGACTAGCTCCTTAACCTAATCGTCTTAAACTGGGGCAGGCGGCCCGTGGGGGAGCTACGCGGTTTTCCAGATGAGGGCACAGAGGGCCCCAGAGATGAGTTAAGCCAGTGACTTCCCCAGGATGGCAAGGTTAGCTGCTTCAGTCTGAAGTTAGCCTGTTCAGTTTTACTTTTTGTTAGTAACAATCCGTCCCTCCCCATCCGTCTCTGCAGAATGTAAACCCCTTGAGAGCTGGTCGGTCTTGTTCAGCGAGCGGGCAGCCCAGCACCTTGCCAGGCCAAAACTAGACCTTCCATCGCTATTTGTTGTGTGTGTAGATGAATGGGAGGCCGTGGGAGGCTGCAGATAGCTTCTTGCCCTTCCTGACTTCTAGCTATGATGCTTCACAGTCTGATCTATCGAGCGATTAAATTGCACAAAGCAGTCGCTGCAAGTTAAAATTGCATGCTCAAGAATTCCTCCATATTCCTTCCCCGGCAGCCATCTGCAAGCGTCTTCTGTTCCACAGACTCTGTACAATCTTTAAGGCTTAGAGTAGGGCAAAGTAATTGTGCGTGCCCTGGGAGGGTGCATGTTGGAGGGGGAAGGAGATGTTTTTTTAAAGTCTGTTTTCAAGTAGCCAGAGTCTTCTGATTCAGGTTTCCCACCATAAATAATTTATTAGTGTGGTGATAGTAAAGCTTGTAAAAACACTGCAGAAGGTCCTAAACAAATGATAAACTCTGTGATCAGGCTAACAGATGGGACAGTGTTGGGTCTGGCTTTTGTTGGAGAGAACTGTTTTTTGCAAGGGAGCATCATTAAGGGATGTGATTATTACCGAGGCCTGTTAATTACATGTTGGCAAGCTACATCACTCTAGATACCGCAGAAGGAGAGATTTGAATTCTAATTCTGCTAGAGCATCGTACTGTTGTCTGACCTGAATGGATGACTTAAAATCTGGAGGCTCAGTTTCTTGAGCTTCAGGAGAAAGAGAGAGCCTCTAATGCTTCCATTTCAGGGTTATTTATTGAGTGTTGTAAATGGGTTTGGTGGTATTAGCTCTTTACTCCTCTTTATGTAACGTTACACACATGACCCATGGCCTCCTAGCGATCTGTACTTCTCTGATTTTTTAAGATTATTTATTTATTTGAGAGAGCACACAAGCAGGGGAAGGAGCAGAGAGGAAGAAGCAGACCCCCCCTGCTGAGCAGGCACCCCCAATGCGGGGCTTCATCCCAGGACGCTGGGATCATGACCTGAGAGCTGAAGGCAGATACTTAACCTACTGAGCCACCCAGCCGCCCTTATACTTCTCTGATTCTTGACATTGGACTTGACCACGTGACTTGCTTTGGTCAGTGGGGTGCTGGTGGCCGTGTTGTGAGCAGAGGATATATGTGTGTGCTTGTCCGGTTGGTCTTGCCCTCTTGTGTCTCTGCAGATGCCATGGCACGAATATACCGTGGGTAGCCATCCCTCCAATCTTGGTCCCAGGATAGGACACACGGAGCTGACAGCCCAGTTGCCGCACAGCTACTTTAGGAAAAAAAAAAAATCAGTGTTTATTAATGCCACTGAGATTGCTGTGGTCTTTTGTTACATAGCCAGTAGCTACAAAGAGTTGAGTGGCCGAAAATTTGTCAAAGTTTTTTTAACTTTTAAAATTCAAGCATAAGTAGGACATCACCCCCCCCCCCCCCGCCCCACCCTTTGGCTAAGAACTAATCTCAGGAAGCCTCAGTGTTTGTCTCTAGTCCCTCAGCTCTATCCTCTTCTCAAAAAAAAAAAAAAAAAAAAGTTGTGGCTCTCCTATCTTAACCCAGCCTTCTTCTGAAGTGTCAGTGACTGCTGTAGATTTCCCCCACCACAAAAATTCTGACTTGACCCTTCTTCAAACGCATGGTTTCTGCTGGGAAGCCTGGGCATGCTGAGCCCCTCAGGATAAAGAATGAGCTAGGCCATGTGTAGAACAGCTACCTTCCTATCAGCTCCTGGCCTGACTTTGCAAAGTCTCTGTGAGTGGAGGCCTTATCATGACTGAACCTTGAGAACCCCAAAGGCAAAGCGCTTTGGACGGAAGATCTAGAGGCAGAAGGATGCTCCAAGAATTTCACAAGGCACAGACTGGGGAGGACCTGCGTGGCCTCATGGTTGGAGCAGGACACACCATGTGAGCACCGCGATGGGGAGTCCCTTAGCCTGGACACTGACCACCTGCCTCTCCCAACAGCTTCATGCAACAGACTGCCCACATTATATGCTGGGTATTTGATTTTTTTTAAAGTGTGTGCTTCTCCACTATGGCGTGACGATCTCCTTGTGGGTAGGGCTGTGTCTCAGTGCTTTAGTCACATGGTCCCTGTGACAGCTCTTGCTATGTGACTCGCAACCAGTAAATAACCCCAAAAATGTGGTTGAACTACTCTGGGACGCTGTGATTCCCATGTCTTCATCTGTCGACATCTTATGACTCCTCGGGACCCAGCAGGGGAGGGAGGCTGAAGTTCTGCAAGGCTGAGTTCTCCTTACCAGTTGGTGAGACACATAGAAGGTTAAAAGGTAGCATCTTAGGTAAAAAATGTTTTGAGTATTTAAATGTTTGTTCCCCTTATGGCAGATACTAGCGTGCTAGAGACCTGTGTCAGGCACTTTGCAAATGTAACCCTGTTTCATACAAAAAAGCCCATAAGCTGGGTATTGTTAAGCCCTATTTTGTAGACTAGGAAGCTGAGGCTCTGAAAATTTAGGTAGCCTGTCGAAGGTCAGCCAGCCAGGATGTGGTGAAACTCTAGCTGGTATCCAGGTCTCTTTCCAACCCTAACTGCCGCCAGGTTGGGCTCAAATCATAGTTCCCCACTTAAATAGCTGTGTGACCTCGGACAAGTTACTTAACCTCTCTGTGTCACAGTTTCCTCATTTGTGAAATGGGAATAACTATAGTGTCCACCTCAAAGGGTGTTGGGAGGCTTTATTGAAATAATATATATAAAAGTACCTATCAAGGGGCCAGCAGCAATGATAATGAATATTCTTACCTTTAGGCAATGATCATGAATATTCCTCCAACTTTGACTTGCTTACATTCATGTCTACCCACCAGATTTTAAGTTTTGAGGGCATGGAGCATAGCTCACTTGGCTAATTTCCAGATATGGGCAAAATGGTTTATGTTGGAGTAAATTATCTAATGAAATGATAGCTTGCCTATTATACATTACTACTGACTGCACTTGACCTATGGAAATGGGCCTTATTCTGTTCAGGAGACTACATTTCCAAAGGTAAGCTCAACATAATTTCAGCCTGCCCACTGTCCCACAAGGCTGTTTAGAGAACTTGTTTGTAGACATGATGGAAAACGTGATAAATACAAAGTACTCTGTTTTTTTCTACCCCAAAATGACATTTGTTTATAGTTTTGGCTGAGAGACGGACTATTTCTCACTAAAATGCATTGGTATTTTGTTTGTTCATAGTTTTTCTTTCTGAAAGGGTATTTTTTTTTTTTTAAATACTTATCAGCAGTAGTTGTAAGTTAAAAATAACTTCAGCTTTTGGGTGGGGCAGGGGTTGGGATCCAGCAAATCTGTCGGCTCACCCTGACCAGTTGGAGCAAATTTGATGAAGGGGGAGCCCGAGGGACTCAGGCTATTAAATTTGACCTGTCAGTGTTGTCACTGGACTGTGTGTTTAATGCCACAACAATTTGCATTTGACCTTGCACCCTGTCTGCCTAGGGTGGGGCATCCTTGAAACAGTGTGAACTACGTCTGTTAGGTGTGTTCGAGTAGGAATTGTTGGCTGCGTGTTATTTTTGGGTCTCTGGCTGCCTTGAGTCCTGCCAACTAAATTAAAGTCGGTCAGACACATGTCACTGAAAATATTCTCATTACTTTAATGAGAATCACTTGGCATTCCTCAAATGTGGGCCTGGTTCTGTTTTTGAGAGACGGTCAAGGGCATTTTGCTATAATCCTCCTTCTTTCCTAGCCCCGTTGTTCGATTTTAATGAAAACTCTTTTTTTTCCCCCTTTCAATAGTAGTAAACAGGATTTGGAGGCGAGGCTGCTCACTTTTGTACAATATAGAGAAGTGAATGAAACCACATTTTACATGAATAGCCCAGATTTCCAGTGTGTTTTTATAAAAACACATTTTAGAATGAGGATGTTAAATGTGTTGTGGATGTCGAGCTTTAAATACACTGCCCGTGCCAGAAATTGGTTACAACCATCCTATCTATACCTTTCAAATGGGATCTTGAACAGTTGAACAACACGTTTTAGTCCCGAGATTTCCCATGTACAAAAGTAGCTTGGCCTGAACTCCATCTAGACATGGGGTCTTGTGGGTTACTTACTTACTTATGATCACTAGTGTTTATATAATTTTGCAAGGTAAATATTTTTATCCCCATCTTATAGATGAAGAAACTAAGGCTCAGATATGTTAAACGTTTATTCACAGGTCTGCTGAAAAATCAGAACAGACTTTTAGAGAGGTTACCTAATCTAGTTCCCTACTTTTATTTACCCTTGAGAAGGATAAGTCCCAAAGAAGAGGAACTCACTTGAACACAGAGCTAGTTAGTAGCAGGCCTGGGAATTAGGCACCATGAGACAAGACCAGTGGGGTTGGAATGTTCCATTAATCTTGCCGGACTGACCAATGTCCCTGAGAAATGTAAATTTTTTTTTTTAAGATTTTATTTATTTATTTGACAGACAGAGATCACAAGTAGGCAGAGGCAGGCAGAGAGAGAGAAGGGGAAGCAGGCTCCCGGCTGAGCAGAGAGCCCGATGTGGGGCTCGATCCCAGGACCCTGGGATCATGACCCGAGCCGAAGGCAGAGGCTTTAACCCACTGAGCCACCCAGGCGCCCCGAGGAATGTAAATTTTGATGTGAAATTATTTACACACTCCAGTGATCAGATTTTATTAGGACTTGTCACCAGTGAGTTTGTTCAGGAGGGTACAAGAAAAACAACTTGACTTCCTAAAGAGGCTTCTCCTCCAACTTAACCAGGATCCTAGAGAAAGAGCAGAGTTGAAAAATCAGGCATCTTGTAAGGTTCTTACCTGACCATCGGATTGAAAGCAGATCTGTGGTTTGTTACATTTTGACAGATTGTCGTAATCACTGCATGTTTTGACTCGTCAACCCTGGTGACTGGAGAAGTGGTTCCTGAGTCATATGGAGTGTGTTTCCTCCTATGAGTTAATTACTGAATTGTCAAATCCTGGAGAAGTCACTTAACCTGTTTGGTGCTCGGTTTTCCATTGATAGACACATCTGCTGTAGAGATGGTTGTTGGAGTCTCTGGGCATCATTGATTGAAGGGTGATCATTAACCCTGATTGCAAATTTTTTGGGGGGAAATAGGAAAACACAAGTCTCTCCTATCTTTCTTGGGTGGCTGCCTGCCATACCCGTCATTTTCTCACGGAAAGCAAAAGTCTATGGATGTGTTCTGCTCACTACTATAGGCCTGATGGCTGCCACGTATCAAAGAATCAAGGTGTCAAGGAGGTCTCAGTGTACATGGAATTGAATTTCTAAGTTGTAGTCCAGAAACTGAAAACCATTTTACAAGCCTGTCTCATATGATTCAATAAAAATAAAATGAGCCCGTGAGTTGTTTTTTTTTTTTTTTCAACAACAGTACATTCATTTCAGGAAGAAGAACGTAATTTAAAAATAAGTACAGAATGTTCATCTCCTTTCCCATTCTGACTACAGCCTCAGAAATCCAGTCCCTTAAGGGACATAATATTTTCAACCAGGGTTTACTGTTGATAGTAATTTAAGAAATAATTTAGTCCTTTAAACATCTGCTTTGCTAAAAATGGTATTGTATAAAAGCTTTTGTTAAGTGTCTCCAAATTGTGCATTTATTAAAGAGATGGGCATAAATTAGATTTTTTTCTCTGTCAACTAAGCGAAAGGAGGGGTTATCTTTAGTTCTGGTTTTGATCATTTTACAGACTATAAAATTTATTATAGAATATATATAGATAGATATAGATAGATAGATATATATATAGAATATATAATATTCTATATATAGAATATATAATATTCTATATATAGAATATTCCTGGTCTCAACAGAGTACTTCATGCCTTTGCTATGTTCCTGGTTCCTTTGCTATGTTCCTTGGAACATTTACTCTTGGGGAGTGTCTAGGCTAGAGAGAAAGAGAGAGAGAGACATGCAAATATGTATTCCTAAAAGTATGTGGCATCTGCAGTAATAAGGATTTGCATGGGGTTTTCTGGGACACCCGCAAGGGTAAATCGTGTGACCCAACCTAGATCCGTCAGGGGAGGCTGCTAGGAGTTGCTCCTGAGCTCGGTCCTAAGGGATGAGTAGGAAGTGCTGAAGCAAATGGAAAGAAAGTTGAGAATGGGGTGGGTATCCAGATAAAGAAGACAACAGGAACAGTGTGGGGGGCGGGTGGGGAGGGCTCCATGTGGTCTGGGAGAAAGCTGGGGCTTGATCTCAAGTGGTGGGAGTTGCAGAGAGCTGGAAACAGGGGAATGACTCAGGTAGGTTGTGAGGTTGTGCTGTAATAGAGATCCCTCGGCGGAAGGGTGGAGGGACAGATGGGAGAAGTCCGTTGCATGGACAAGAGACAGGTCAGGAGGACGTCACCAGGCAGCAGCTGATGAGCACCAGAGCCAGGAGGGTGGTAGCTGGGATGGTGAGGAGGGGATAAACTTGAGACTCCTGTAGGAGGCAAACACCCAGGACTTGGTGATTGAGTCCATGCAAGTGATGAAGAAAGGGCAGTGCCAAGGAGGACTTTCCAGATTCCTTTCCTTCCCTTCCTTCCTCTCTTCCTTCTTTCCTTCCTTTCTCCCTTCCTTCCTTTCCTTCCTTCCTCCCTTCCTTTCTCTCTCTCTTTCTCGCTTTCTTTCTCTTTCTTTTCCTTCCTTCCCTCCTTCCTCCCTCCCCTCCCTTCATTCTTTCTTTCTCCCTCCCTCCCTCCCTCCCTCCCTCCGTCTCTCCCTCCTCCCCCCT
Organism: Meles meles; assembly: GCF_922984935.1. Taxonomy (NCBI): domain Eukaryota; kingdom Metazoa; phylum Chordata; class Mammalia; order Carnivora; family Mustelidae; genus Meles; species Meles meles. The sequence continues at coordinate 17,012,317 of NC_060066.1, read as the reverse complement.
TCCTCCCCCCTCCCTCCCTCCTTTCCCTCCTTCCTCTTTCTTTTTTTTTTTTTCTTTCCTCTATGCCCAGTGTGGGGCTTGAACTCATGACCTCATCAAATGTCAGATTCTACTTTAGGTGGAAGAAGAAACAAATGGTTGGGTGGAAGACTGAGGACGGAGTCTCAAGGATCTGAGCCAGACCTCACTTTCACTGGTTTCAGGGCCACCAACAGGAGGAACTCTGTTTCCTCTGTTTCCACTGCCCTGCCTGTGTTGAGGGAGGGACTTCTTTCTAATTGCCCGGGCCTGTCTAGGGAAGAGGCAGGACCTGCAGGAATGTTTAGAACAGCATTCAAAGGGGATCTTCTCTTTCTGTCCTCCACTCTCTGATCCATCTTGGAATGTCTTAAAAAATGTTATGTATATATATAGTGCTCTTCTCACTATAAATAACTTACAACAAACTTTCTTTTAAACAAAGAAGCAGGAGCACCTAAGAAGAAAGGATGCCTGGGTAGCTCAGTGGGTTAAAGCCTCTGCCTTCGGCTCAGGTCATGGTCTCAGGGTCCTGGGATCGAGCCCCGCATTGGGCTCTTGCTCAGCAGGGAGCCTGCTTCCTCTCCTCTCTCTTCCTGCCTCTCTGCCTACTTGTGATCTCTGTCTGTCAAATAAATAAATAAAGTCTTAAAAAAATAAAGAAGCAAAGAATGAAATTGCCTAACACCAGCAAGTGAAAGGGTGGGTGGTGAAAATTTGTTTTACGTATACATTTTTATGTATGTATTTTACCATCTGGTTTGTACTGCCTGCTAGCCCCCGATTGGGGGTGGAGCGGGGTGGGGCGGGGGGAATGCCTCACGTATCTCGGTGGGAGGTAGTGCTAACTTCCAAATTCAGGATCTGAAGGGACTGGATCTTCTCTGTCCCTGCTGTGGTGCGGTCGGGGGGTGGGGGGGGGGCAGGCACGTGACCGGGCTGGACCAATCACACACACTCTCCTGCAGAAGTGATGGAAGCAGGTTTGGTGGTTCCTGGTGGGAGGGCATTCCTGGCCAGCGTTGTTGGAGGGGTGCTGACCCCTGTTGGCCCCTGCTGCAGCAGCTTTGCATGATCCTTGCTGTCTGGTCCTCTGGAGCTCTCTCAGTTCTTGCCTCAGTTTCCCATGCCTGTTTCTTCAGCCTCTTGCTGATGCTATGGACCCCGATAGTCTTCCAGTAAAATCTTTGTGCTTAGAAGAGCCGGGGTCAGTGTCTGTTCTTGCTCCCAGTGCTGTCACAGTGTGGAGCTTCCATGTAGGACAGGCATTAGGAGCACGCACACACACACTGTCTCTTCTGCCCATCACCCCTCCCAGCTCCCGTGGTCTCATGTCCTTAAGTGTACACTCGGGCCAACCGCTGAAATAGACCAGAGAGGATGACTTGTAAGTATTAGGACTTACCTAAAGAAGTCATCTGCTGCGGAGACTGGACTCAAGCCCAGACAGGGGATTTGGCTTGCACAAAATGGGCAGATTTAGAAATATGGAGACAGAGAAGAATGTTGAGCTATCCCTGTGTGAAAGTAAAAGCTGAGGAACTGAAAAGCCCAGAGCTATAGATTTTTCTTATAAACCTGTGGTATGAACCTCATCAGGAGAGCAAGGCTGAACCCCAAGAAAGTTCACCTGGTGATATCTTATAAATTCCCCTAAGGTACACATGCTTTACAAACATTTTCTAAAATTGATGCTTCGGGTGTCGAATTTAGCTTGAAGGCAGGAGGAAGGAGTAATATTTATTGAATACTTGTTGTGTGCCTTTTGTCTACATTGGCTTATTTAATTCACCCCCCAAACCCTACAAGGTAGGTGTAATATCCTTATTTTATTCACAAGGAACCTGCACAGTTAGAAATCACAAGCTCCCAAGTGGCAGAGCTGGGATTTCAATCCAGGACTTTTCATTCTAAAGCTTGTCCTCTTTTCATGAGCTGATTCTGCCTTCCAAAGTTGACGTGAGGGCAAGAGGGAGAATAAGGACAGAGAAAGCCGACTTTCAGACCTTGGAAAGAAAATCCTTCTTTCGTGAAAGTGAGACTCGGGACCGGAGACATGGCCAACTGGTTTTTGTCATCGCTGCCATTGTGTGGTTTGGAGGGACTTCGATTGTCTTGGTATCCTACCTCTAAAAGCAAGGAACTTACTTTATGACAAAAGAAGTATAGCACTGGGTGCTTGCTGGCAAAGCGAGCTGATGGGACTGTGTAACCCATCACTCAGAAGCTTGCCAGTTCTGTCGAACGACCTTCTGAAGGCTGCTGGGGAATACTGTTCTCAAAGCTCAGGGCTCCCATCTTACAGAACGCAGTAAATGCAGTGTTCCCCCCATGTCCGGAGGGGAGAAGTGGGAGTAGCCCCATCTCATTTTTAATCTATTATACCTGACAAGCCCCACCTAGAGCACTTTGGCTTCCCATCCCTGAATCTTGGGTTGGTGGGCTTGGAGGGTCCGGTTTCCATCAGAGAGCACAGACACGGTTCCATTCAAGTTGAAGCTCTAACTATCCTTAGCCATTTGAGTCTCCTCCTGCCATGCAGCCAACAACAGACAGAAGGTTAATGTATTGACTGGAGGGATTGATCCTAATTATCAAGGGAAATAGGTTACCACTACCCAACGAAGGCAAGAGAAACCATATCCAAAGCCCAGAAGGCTCAGGGTCACTTCTTAGCACTGCCATATGCAATAATAACGGTTAGTGGAAACCCATGATAATCCAGTCAGTACAGGGTCACTAAAGGCTGATTGCCAGGAACCGAAGAGTTGACTCATCTACCTGGTAACAAAACTCCAACTAGTGGAGATGCTGAGGGAGAAGGTAGAATGGTGGTGGTGGAGGGATTGCCAACTTTTTTTTTTTTTTAAGATTTTATTTATTTATTTGACAGACAGAGATCACAAGTAGGCAGAGAAGCAGGCAGAGGCAGGGGGATTAGGGGGTGGGAAGCAGGCTTCCTGCTGAGCAGAGAGCCCCATGTGGGGCTCGATTCCAGGACCCTGGGATCATGACCTGAGTCGAAGGCAGCTTCTCTGCCCTGGTTTCAGCTCTGGACTCTGAAAATCACTTGCTTCCTCTTGTCCCCAGGACCCAGAGGTAGTAGCAACTTCCTACTACCTTCCCCTCTGGCAGGCTCCCTCGACTCTACCCACAGCTCTGCAACTGATCCCTTCATTAAAACCTCTTACGTTAAACCATTTGAGCAGAGTTTGGTAACCTGCTGGGCCCCTGCGTGAAACAAATTGGGAGCTGATTTCATTTTACTGAAGCATAAAATGATCATTTTATTCATTTTATTGATACGGTCTTCATTTCCCCAGAGGCTGTGTAGTGGTATTTCTTGAAAAAGCAAGGATTCCTACAATATTTAAATCAGTTTGATCTACAAATGTTCGATTTATGTACAAACCTTCCAGGAAGAAGGCAAGCCAGAAATTACATAAAATAAGGGGGGGGGGTTTATTTTAAAAGTCTCTTTTACCTAAGAAAGTTAGGAAAATAGACATTTCTCCTAGCATTACTTGTGGCAAATAACATTATTTTTTTGGTTAAATGAGAAAGTTTTTGCCTGTCATCAAGTTTTAATCCTCTGGGATATGCAGTAATCCTATTTATTCCATCATTTATTCCTTCTTCAAGCTTTTATTTTGTACTTAGAGAAAGTCCTGCCATTGGAGAAACAAAGATGAATGGGGCATGGCCCTTGCTCCCTAGTCATAGGCTAATTGCAGGCAGAGAACCATGGGTAAATCCATTCCAGTCTTTGCTTTTGAGTGTCTCCATAAGTAAAAAACTACAACAACAACAACAAAAACAACAACAACAACAACAAAACAACTCCCCAAAACAAAAAATGAACTTTCATTCATTCGAGTTTTTGTTGAATACTTGCAATGTGCCAGTCCTAGGTTCTGGAGGTACAAGACTGAAAGGAAAAATGCAAAAAAAAAAAAAAAAAAAAAAAAAAAAGTATCCAAAAGAAACACATCCTCAGAGGGTCTCCTGCAGTCATGGCATTTACAGTTTATTCCTCATACCAGTGCAGAGCTGGTATGAGGAATAAATGAGACGTTCACGGAGCAGCAGGCATGTCGTAGGTGCTTAATGAGTGCTAGAGATGATGAGCATCCACTGGGGAGACAGAGCCGTTGCAATAAGATGGAAGTATATCTGTGCAAAAGAGTAGAGGAGCATAGAGGAGGCAGGAACTTACTCTGTTATGGGGAAGTCATGGAAGGTTCTAGAGGAGAGGTGGCAGCTGAAGGACAAATCTCATTTCACCGTAGAAAGGACAAGGGAGGATGACGTTCAGGCAGAGGGCAAAGCTGTGCAGGAGTGAGAGCGCCCGGGGTGTTTGGGAAAAGCTGTTGACTCGGTGTTGGAGCAGAGGTTGCATGGAAGGAGACAGGAAATGAGTCTGGAAGGCAAGTTAGAGCCTGATTGTGAAGACCCTCGTCTATGCTATGGAGGGCAGAGAGCCCTTTGGAAGGAAGGTGAGCGTCTTGCGTAGTGTTCAACCCTACAGCGCTGGAGACATGCCTGAACGTGTGTGTCTGTCCCTGTGCATGGGCACTCTGTGGTCTTGTGCTCTCAGCAGTTTTGAAGTCTGAAGCAGCATTAGGAGTCCCTAAAGCTGGGGAGCCCAGAGGATCCAGACAGCTGTTCCTCAGTACATTCTCCAGACGTGGCACAGGATCACGTGTTTAAATGGCGTCCCTCCTCAGCAAGACTTTTCCAGAGAAAGCACACAGATCAGATCATGTGTGACAAAATTGTTGTATTTGTGACATAGCAAAAATATAAGATACAACATGAAGACCATCACTACAAGCGGCTGGGATTGCTAGGTGTCAGAGAATTGATGTCAAGTGCTCCCTTATTTTTCTTATCTATCTTCCAGAACCAAAGGGAAGGCACAGGGGCCAAACAACAGATCGACAGTCCATGAAATAACAATTTATTGAGCACATAGAGTGGACCATGTGTAATGCTAGCTGCTGTTGACTCAAAGATGAGTAAAATGAGGTCCCTGGTCTGGGAGGAGCTCACAGATGAGCGAAGGAGGCAGTTGTGTCTTTACACCAAGTGTCTGCCTTGTATCAGGCAGGGTGTTGGTTTCCATCCGCCGTCCCATAACCACCGTGAGAAGCAAGTATAGTCATCTTCGATCTCAGCTGTGAGAACGAAAGTTTCTGGAAGCTGAGCTATTTGCCTGACGTTTCATAGCTGGGATATCACTTAGGATCCCTGCAGGGAACAGATGAAACACTCAGGTGGGGTAAGTGAGAACAGTTCATTAAAGGGACAGTTTACAATGGTGTGGACAGAGAAACCAATAAGGGATGGCGGAGCAGTGTGGGGACAGCGAGGGGAAGGAATATTCCCACGGAAAGACTGTGAAGAACAAGTGGAGGAAGCAGTTACAGGAACCTGGATGGTTGTAGGAGAGGGCTGCCGCAGAAGAGCAGTGGCCTTTGATAAAAGAAACGGTCAATCCCAAGACTTGGGACAAAGGAGTCAAAGGGGAATAAGTACCTTGACCTCACTTTCTTCTTACCCTTCAATCTCCCACCCACCCCTCCCACTGATAAACCCAACCAGGAAGCTCGAGGGCAAGAATACCACTGATGCAGCCTCCTGGGGCCCAGGACAAGGCGGAGAGGGGCGGAGTGTTGAGTCTGGAAAGGCGAATGGGAAAGAGCCAACAACTGGTGGGGCATGAAGAGGAGGCTGAACCCCCCACTTTTTCTGACTTGCTGGCTCACCTTCACAATCACCTGTCCGCAGGATTAAGCAGCACAGAAAAGTGGGGTGGACACGTGTTGTTTTAGACGTCCACTGTCTCCCTTCTTTTGGTAACAGCTCCCCTCCTTGATACTAACCACGTGTGTGTGTGAAAGTGACAGGGTGGGCACGTGGCCCAAGTGAAGCAGTTCTCCACAGAGCAGCGTTGGTGGCTTGGAGAAACCCACCCTGAATGTTCAAAATGTCACAACTTCCTGTGACCAGCACCAAAGGTACACTCTCCACAACGGGGACCAGGGGGGTTCAGGCTAGAGGGTGTGCTGGGGGAGCCACCCCTGTAGCCAGCCTGTTTCCTCTTAGGAGATGCATTTGGGTTTGTGGTGATGGGATTCTGCCCAACCAGGGTGAGGTCCCACTGAAGCTCCTGATTTGCAAAAAGTGCCTTTGTCGAGGTAGTTCGTGTCAACCTGACATTGAGGTTCTTTTTTAAAAAAATTTTGTGTTATCTTCGACACCATACAGTACATCATTAGTTTTTGATGTAGGGTTCCATGATTCATTGTTTATGTACAACACCCAGTGCTCCATGCAATACATGCCCTCCTTAGTACCCACCACCGGGCTCACCCATCCCCTCACTCCCCTCCCCTCTAAAACCATCAGTTTGTTTTCAGAGTCCACAGTCTCTCATGGTTCTTCTCCCTTTCTGATTTTCCCCAATTCACTTTTCCTTTCCTTCTCCTGATGTCCTCCATGTTATTCCTTATGCTCCACAAGTAAGTGAAACCATAGGATAATTGACTCTCTCTGCTTGACTTATTTCACTCAGCATAATCTCCTCCAGTCCTGCCTATGTAGATACAAAAGTTGGGTATTCATCCTTTCTCATGGAGGCGTAATATTCCATTGTATATATGGACCACATCTTCTTTATCCATTCATCTGTTGAAGGGCATCTTGGTTCTTTCCACAGTTTGGCGACCGTGGCCATTGCTGCTATGAACATTGGGGTGCATGTGGCCCTTCTTTTCACTACGTCTGTATCTTTGGGGTAAATACCCAACAGTGCAATTGCCGTGGCATAGGGAAGCTCTATTTTTAATTTTTTGAGGAATCTCCACACTGTTTTCCAAAGTGGCTGTACCAGTTTGCATTCCCACCAACAGTGTAAGAGGGTTCCCTTTCTCCACAGCCTCTCCAACATTCATTCCTTCCTGCCTTGTTAACGTTTGCCATTGTAACTGGTGTAAGGTGGTATCTTAATGTGGTTTTGATTTGAATTTCCCTGATAGCCAATGATGATGAAAATTTTTTCATGTGTCTGCTAGCCATTTGTATGACATTGAGGTTCTGGGAACAATTTCTTACTGGGCCGCGAACACCATCTTGTTATATAGTTACCTATCTCTCAATCATCTCACATAAACATAACTTGTTGTGTAATGCCAGGTGTCACACATGGGCATTAAAATTATAGCCACAAAATGATGACCAGCGTGAGGGCTTCTGTAGCTATTTTTCTAGAAGGTCTGGGAGGGGCTGAGTGCAACCCTAGCCAATCATTTGTCTTGCATATAGTGAGGCATTCAGGGCTAGTGACCCAAACAGAGTGAATTGCAGGACCGGTGTTATGGTGCTAGGAAGTCTCTTTTCTGCCTGGGTTGCAGAGAGGGTGGGACATGCTGGCAGCCTTCTTGTTTCCAACAGAGAAGCTGGAGAGAATGGAGTTAACCCAGAGTATGGTTGGCTAAGGACACCGACTTGAGCGACCAACTGATCCCAGACTGTCCTGTGTTTAAAACTTAAAGTCCCACATCCTAGGAGCCCCCTCAGCCCTGGGCAGACTGGAACAGTTTCTACCTCAGGGACAGAGCGAGGTATGTCCTGATGACATCACTGAAGCCCCAAATCCCAGCCCTGCTTCTGGACTTTCACTGGCTTCTGTCTTTTGCAACCGGATGGGTCCCGACTGAGTCAGAAATGGGCAGCTTACGGGACAGGAGCATTTGGGTCGTTTAGACCAAATCATTAAAGTCTTCCAGTACTCCTTGATTTCCCCATCTTTAAGATGTGTGGCTGGATGACTTTTATGTCCTCTCCCAGCCCCATAAAATTTATGCCTCTGTGTCAGCCCAGTCTTGCACACCCCCCCCCACCTCTTAACATTAAAACAAAACAAAACAGAACAAACCTGCTGTGCAGAGCGTTCCAAGATTCAAGCAGTTTGCTTGAGCTGATGTTATCGTCCCTTGGCACAGTTTTACCTAGATGAAAGTGAGGACTGTTAGAATATCTCCTTGCAACTTTTATGTGGGAAGAGGGCTAGAACACTAGGCATGAAATGGTATTTATTTTGCTTGTGATATGAAACAGCTGGAGAGTCTTCATGAATCAGGTATGTTGCTCATCAGCAGGGACAAATCTCGGGCGAGCTTCTGCAGGTGAGGCAGAACGTGTTCTAAACCACAGCTCTCCTTGTCTGGGAAGCAGGATTCCTGGGTCCCAGAGCAAGCACTTCGTTACTTAGTGGTTAAGAGTTGATGATACATTTTAACATATATAAACGTATGTATTCCCTTCACCTGTAGCATGCTTCCCCGGGTACTGGGTTTTATTTGACTAATTTCCTCTAATTCTTCAGGTCTTTTATTAAATGTTGCTATGGAGCTTTTACTGGCATGCCTTAGAACAGCTTGGTTTCCGTAGTAATCATGGTGAAGCAGGAGAGATGTTGACTGTCAAGCACACCATCTCATCCTCTCACCGGGCCCCGCCCCCGCCTTTCTGCAACAGCTCCTCCTTCCCTTTTGGGGCAAACTCCCCCCTTCCTGTGTGGTTCCGGTGGGGCTGTTAATCACATGCCAACCTACCTCCCTATGCGGGTTGCCAGCTAAGCAGGCTGAGCCAATCACAGTCCCCATACCCCACCCCTTATCCTGCACGGTGATTCGTCCATAGACGGGCATTAGGCATGTGACCTAAGTGGAGCCAATCAGAGTCTTCTCTGGAATTGACTTAGGGGGATCTGGAGAGAGGGAGGGTCCTTGTGGTGGGTCTGCTAAATCAGGAACGTGTGCACCTAGGGATACCAGAGGGCGTCTTAGCAGCCCTGAGAAAAATGATAGGCATTAAAAGGGAGAGAAGTCAGGGCACAAAGGGAACAGTGATGAACGGAATAGGAATGGGAGCCCTCTTTAGAGAGATCCTCCAGACATCATGAAACAGACCCTTTTCAAGCGTACAGTTCAGGGGTCTTACTGTAGTCACAGGTTGGTGCAACCGTCGCCACTATCTAGTTCCAGAACACTTGCATCACCCCAGAAGGAAACCCTGTCAGCTTCAGCAGTCACTCCCAAGTACGTCCCCCTGCCCCCCGGTGCCTGAAGACCACTCATCTCCTTTCCATCTCTATAGATTTGCCGATTCTGGAGATCTCATCTGAATAGAATCATACCGTCTGCGGTCTTTTGTGCCTGCCTTCTTTCACTTGGTGTAATTTTTCAAGGTTCATGCATATGGCAGCATGTGTCTGTGCGTCACTTCTCTTACCAGCTGAATAATATTCCCTTGTATGCACATACCACGTTTTGTTTCTTCAGTATCTGTTGCTATTCATTTGGCCTGTTTGGGCTGTTACGAATTATGCTGCTATGAATTTTCCCCAGAATCTCACACAATTGTAATAAATTATTTCCGTGACAATTTGTTAATGTCTGTCTTTCCCATCAGACTATTATGTATGAGTGCAGAACAGCTTATATAATGCCTAATGGTTAGTAGGTGTTCAGTGGTTATGTAATAAGGTGAAGAACATAAGAGTATGATCCCTATTTTTTTTTAATATTTTATTTATTTATTTGACAGAGAGAGATCACAAGTAGGCAGAGAGGCAGGCAGAGAGAGAGAGAGAGAGGGAAGCAGGCTCCCTGCCGAGCAGAGAGCCCGATGCGGGGCTCGATCCCAGGACCCTGAGATCATGACCTGAGCCGAAGGCAGCGGCTTAACCCACTGAGCCACCCAGGCGCCCCGAGTATGATCCCTATTTTACAGACAGGGAAACTGAGGGTTAAGGAGATTAACTTGTCTAAGTCATGCAACTAGTGTGTCTATCACAGTTCTTCACTATAAACAATGGAAGCCAACTCTGGCTGATTGAAGAAAAAGACCTTATGGAAAGTCTGTTGGGGAGTGCACAGAATCACCAGGAAAACCCAGGCTTACAAAATGAGCTGGAACAAGGGAAGCAAGATGGCGGTCATGGCCAAGGCCAAAATGATGCCTGAGGAGCAGCCTAGTGAGGACATGGCTGACCTCCCCATTCCCGCCCCCCCCCCCCCCCCCCCCCCGGAGCAGAGGACATTACCAGCACGACATTGCGACCATCACTGGCTCTGGATACCAGACATTGCTGCTACGGGGACCGGCCTCACCAGAAGGCCTTTTCTACTGTCCCTACTTCTTTGCAGCACCAGCTTCTGATGGAAACCCCTGGGTCCATCTGATCGGCTGTGACTTACCGCAAGGAAAGCTGGGAAAACGAATGTCTGGTCTTCTTGGCTTTTATACTTTAGGTGGTGTCTTCCTTACCCCAGGACTCCTAGTGGGGGTGTCTCTGGAACAGGAAGATTTAGTGTTGGGTAGAAAAAAATAACTTTAGTAATAGGCGGAGAGCCAGTTCTCTCCAAATTGAATACACTGTAGTTGTTCGATAGCTTCTGACAAGATGCCCAGTCCTCTGAACCTCTGAGTCAGTGAGACCCTTACTTTTACCATGTTGTTGCCATCCAGTCCCCACTCTCCAAATGTCAGGTGTCAAAACTGTGGCAGGTCATCATGTACTGAGGGAGGCCTATTAATTTCTTATCTATCCCCCACCTTTTATTTTAAAAAGCAAATCCTGGGTGCCTGGGTGGTTCAGTCATTGAGCCTCTGCCTTCGGCTCAGGTCATGATCTCAGGGTCCTGGGATGGAGCCCCGCATCAGGCTCCCTGCTCGGCAGGAGGCCTGCTTCTCCCTCTCCCACTCCCTCCTGCTTGTGTTCCCTCTCTCTCTGTCAAATAAATAAAATCTTAAAAAAAAAAAGAAGCAAATCCTGCCAGAACACAGTGCCCTTTTAAGTGTAAGCAGAGCTGAGCGCCTAAAATAAAGCAAAAACCAAACAGTACCAAACCAAACCAAACCAAAAATACCTAGAAAAACACGAGGACCTCAGCTTCTGATCTTGTCATGCACATGTGATTGGGAAGTTTCCCTGACAGCTGTACCTCTGTGCCACCCTCTGAACCAAAAGGGACTGTATTGAGAAACACGTGGCTTTTTCCTTGTCACTGTCCCCAGGACTTGTCATGCATGAACCACCTGTGGCATTTCTTCAACATCCCCTCAAGGCACGCTGGCCCCAGACCTTCCATCTTGGTGCCCATGGAAACAGACTGGTGGCACCTTCTGAGGGGCTCCATCATGAATTAAGCATTCTTTGAGGAGATCTGGGTGAAAAATGCACCCGCTCTCCTTTGCCCCCCGGGACACATAGATAATGAAGCCACATAATCATTCACAACCACTAAGGGGGTGCTAACCTCCCTGTATTTAAGCCAAGAGACCTCAGGTTTGCTGGAACATAGGGGGTGGACATTCCAGACAACAAGGCTGTCTCTCCCTGTTACCTTGGGCTTTCCAACTGGTGGCAGGGCTTGGTAGATCTTAGAGGGAATCTGGTTCCGCCCTGACTATTTTACAGAAATTGGGGCCTGGAGAGGTAAAGCACTTGCTCCAGCTGACATAGCTCACAAGTGACAGGGCCAAGGGAGAGCTTTGGTTCTCCATCTCCAGAACAGACTAGTAAAAGTAATAAAATATTTGTTTGTCAGTCACAAGCGTGTTATGACAACAAAGAAGAAAATAGATATGGAAGTAATGTTAGACACATATTAGGTAAATTTAGCAGACCCCGAGCAAGTGCAATCTCTCTGTACCTCTATCTTCTCACCTGTGCAATGGGAATAATCTTATTGGTACTGTGTTACCAGGTTGTGGGAGGATGAGCCAAGTGAAAACGTGTAAATTGCTCAGGGTAAGACTTGGCACATTGTGTGTGCTAAGTGAATGCTAGTTATTAATATTGGTTTCTTGAATCTGTCATCCAAAGGAAGCTTCAATTAGGTCCTGCTCCTTGACTGATAAATTAAAAAGTTAATTATGTGGCTAATTACTCCCCTCCAAATTTTCCTGTGAAAATCTATCCAAAAGCTACGTTCTCACTGTCCTATTTTAATGAGCTCCAGAGACAGTGGCAAAGGCTGATATAGAAATTGAGGAACACGGCTGTGCCGTCTTTCTGTATGTGCAGCCGCTGGGCACCGTCCCGAAAGGTGATTTTGCTTCAAATCCTGGCTCTCTCCGTTGCTGGCTAGGTGTCCCTAGGCCAACCTTTTCCTTTCTTTGGCCGTCCATTTTCTCAACTGCAAAAAGAGGGAGTGAAAAGGCTCTTCTCAGTTCTAGATGGCTCTGTCAAATGTGTAGTTTCTGATCTGTAAATTTGGGACAATAACAATATTTCTTTCAAGGGTCGTTGTGAGTATTAAATTAGATAGTGCATAGTGTCTGGTGTCTTATGAGCTCCTAGTAAGGATCAGCTATAATAATAACAGCCAGTGGAAGGTGTTTGTTTCTAAAGCTAACCGGTTTTAGCTTCTTTCCTCCATGGTCTTGGTCTTTTCCTTTGAAGCTAAGTACAAAGTTTTGGGTGACTGAGAGTTCTGGTTGATTGAAGGCTGATTAATCAAGAGTTGGTTCCCCTCTTGTTTTGTAGCTCATGCATATTCATGGACAGAATTCGCAAGGGACCTGCTAGGCATCAGATGGTACTTGTCTTGGGCATGTTCGTTCTGGGGAAGGAAAATGACATTGGTTGCCATTCAGAAGTCATCGCTCTGAAACCATCAAGGCAAGTCAGACTCTGGGAGATCCAGGTTGGATAATCTTTTACAAGAAGTGGAAGTAGCCTTTTCAGAAAATGAAAACACTTTTTCATTTTTTTTATCACTTTTTGTCTGAGTGCATCAGAGAATGTATTTTTCTTGGCGATAAATCAAAAAGAGGCAACTGCCCCATCCACACAAAAGTAAAAAAAAGTAATAAAATCTCCTGTGAACAGTCACTTCTTAGTAAGCTGGACCCAGAAGATGTGGGTTCAAAGTCAAGGGTAGAATGATAGTCGATGCATCACATAAGAACACAAAGAACACGGAGAACTGGTTATGGATTTATGACATGTTTATGAGGCTGAATATTTGCTTTTTAAAGAGCCTCCTTCCCATAGCTTTGCAAGGAAAGGCAGCTCAAAGGAATGTTTCTCCTTGGCATCCTAGAGAGTGATGGGGGGAAAGAGCAAGGAGGAAGCAGAGGGTCTGTTTATCTGGTGATGGAAGAGACAGTGAGCAAGTGACCTATGTCCTAGCCCCTTTGCATAGAAAGTCAACTCAAGGGTCGGGACCAGTTCCCAGATTCTGGGCTAGTGGTCCTTCCGGAAGGGAGGTCTTTTAGTGAGTCCTGTGTTCAGGTAGTTCTTGGGTTCCACCCCATGGAGTCCTTGGCACACTGATAATGGACCCATTTCTCTTCCATGGCTCTCAGTTGTCCTTCTACTGCCCATAGTCCACTCTGTAACCTCCCTGCCCACCTCACCAGCCATCCAATCCCCTAAGAGCACCATCTTCTAGGCTTTCCTTCAACATGTTCTCTGCCCTCACCATCCTCCCACTTATCAAGCCCAACATCACTCTGTCTCAGATTAATCAGTATTAATGCCTAACTACTGCTAATATCATACATTGAACGCTTACTGTGTGCTCATTGCTAAGTGTGCTTTACAAATAATATCTGAAATCCTTACAAAACCCCCCAAAGATGGGTATTCCCGGCTCCATTTTTCGTATGAGAAAACTGAAGTTTATTTGGTTGCTTGACTTATCCAACATCTGACAACTAACTAGAAGCAGAGCCAGAATTTAATCCCAGACCCTCCCTCTCTCTAAGATCTGGGCAATTTGCAACTCAATGTATCAAACTATGTGGCACTACAAGACTTTCTCAGAACAAATACACGACATAGAAGATAAAAGATTGGAGGTGGAGCTGTTCCCTGGAGAGCAGGGACGGACGCTCATCATATGTTGACCGACTTTTGTTTTGTGTTCACGTCCAAGGTGGATTTTATTTATTAATTAATTCAACGGGATTGGATTATTTTTGAGTGTATACCTTCTTGTTGTAAGCAAGTCATTGTGGAAAGCAGCTAATCCACCCTCCCTGGGTTGGTAAAATGGGAATAGTAAGGCCTCGTGGTTTGCTGAATGTAGGTTTAGAGTGGGCCATTGTGTAAGCTGATGGCATGTGGGAGACCAATTCCAAGATAGTAAAGACTGTTTTCTCGTTTATGGAATGACCTAAGAGGGTGTTGCTTTCTTTAAAGACACCAGAACCCAGGTGGACCTTAGAGGCTCTCCTGCCCTGCATAACACGGAAGGTCCCATCCACCTGGGAAAACATAAAGGGTGCTGGTAAATGTCAAGTCTGGGAAGAGACGCACACAGCTGCTCTCATGAGCCAGCCAGTCACACTACCTTTGAAATGGAACATTTTTATTCCAACTTCCCAGGTGCTTTGTAAAATCCCTTAGTTCAGTTGCTTTTTATGACAACTCAGAAGGCTCTGATGCTGACATCATCCCAGACAGTGGATGGCTGGGGGATGGTTATTTTTCCTAAAATTTCTTTCTCAATGGCTGGATTCCCTGAAGGTAGTATTCCTGCTTCAGGTTACACTTTAGGGAGTGTCTTTCCCCTGGAGCAGAGCCACGAGTTGGACTGCAGAGAGGGACTTGGGCCAGGAAAGCTGTGCTAGGGACGAGGCTGAGGCAGAGAGGAAAGAACCATGGGCCCTTGCAGCTGCCACTCCAAGGAAGAAAGCTGTTCGTTCTTTCTTTCTTATATCCTCTCCTCCATATGGTTGTCCTTAACAAGAGCCATGGAGGTCTCCAGTTACCGCAGAGTATTTGTTGGTGTTCCCAGCAGATGTGTAAGGAAAGTTGCCAGAAAGGGCCTCTGGTTACACAGACATTTCCCATGCAGAGTAAATGACTTGGGGAAATTGTATATGCCTTTGGGCTGATCTAGGTCAAGTGAGGCCAGGATGTGTAAGTATTCTGCTAGGGCATAGAAAAGCTGGAAGGGTCTCATGGGTCTTACTTAGAGTCAGAGCATTTGAGAGCTTGGATTCAGGAGACACTCTGAGGCCCTGGGAAGTTGTGACTTGCCCTGACAGGTGTCTCTTGAGTCTATTAGTCTATTGAGTCTATTAGTCAAGACATCTGGCTGCGAGTGAAAGAGACGTGAGGAAGAATTAAAGAGCAGAGGGAATTTATTGACCCCCATGCATGAAAAGCCCAGGAGTGGCTCTTGGGCTATGGGCATGGCTTGAGAGCCCCTGTGACTCTGTGTCTTTCTGTTCATTTCACATCCTTGCTCACCTCGTGCTGGTTCAACACCAGGCAGCCTTGTCTCAGTGGTGACAAATGTAGCCAAACTTTTGTTGAACTCAGAGCTGGTGCTCCTAGAAATAAGGGACAGCATCATTTCCAAAATTCCAGGCCAAGTACCAAGAATGACATGATTGACCTTGTTTGGTTCACATGTCCATCTCCTGAAGCAATTGCTCTACCCAGGAGAATTCTGATTGGTACCATCAGAAGCTTGAGAGGATGCGGCTGTTCCACCTGAACCACCTGGACTGCCCAAGGGGTACGGGGATCCCTCAGAGATGTTGGGCAGACAGGAATCTCTATGCCATTGGCATGGCAGAACTGAAGGGCCATGACAACTGCTCTCTGAGGTCATAGTCTTGTTGGGGAGTATGGCTTGTCCTCTGCCTTTCTTGTAGAGTGATAGAATTTGGTGGCCTGTGGTAAGCAGAATAATGCTCCTCCAAAGATGTCTATACATCCTACTCCCCACCAACTATGCATATTTTTATGTTACATGGCAGGGGGAATTAAGGTTACAGATTAACTTAAGGATTCTAATCAGGTGGCCTTAAAATAAGATTATCTTGGATGAGGCAGGTGGGCCTAATGTAACCATGAGTCCTTTATTAAATGAGGGGAGAAGGTGGCAAAAGATTCAGAACCCGAGAGATGGCATTGGGAGGAAGACGCTCCTGGCTTTGAAGGTGGAAGGGCGCTATGACCTAAGGAATGTGGGTGACTTTGAAGGTAGAAAACGCTAGACTTGGATTCTCCCCAAAAGCCCCTGGAAGGAAATCTAGTCCTGCTGATTTTAGTCCAGCGAGAACTGTTTCAGACTTCAGATCTCTAGAACCGTAAGATAATCAATTTGTGTTGTTTTAAACCATTATGTTTGTAGTAATTAGTTACAGAGGCCATAGGAAATTAACACATTGGCCAGAATAAAGACATTGATTGACCTTTGCATCCAACCGTGGCTACCACTGAGTCTTGGGTGTAGGGGGAGTGGCTGTGTGACATTTCTTGGGACTCTCAGGCAGCAGGCAGTGCCCTCTCATCTCCCTCTTTATCTCTTCCATCCTGCTCCCTAGACGTGGAGGCCAACTGGACCACCAGGATGAAGCCATACCCTATAGAAAGTGGAGGTATGAATTGGAAGGAGCAGAGCCACAGAGCAGCCTTGAAATTGCTACCTTAATGCTTTGACATGAGTCATGTCATGAGTGAGAAGTCAATCTTTACCTTGTTCAAGCCACTGTCATCATGGGGGCCTTCAAAAACTCACAGCTGGAGCCAAACCTAATTATTTTGGAGAGAAAAGGCATTAACACTGACCTGTCAACGGATCAAGTCTCTACAAGGTGAGAGCATCCCAAGGGTGTTCCAAGGATGGTTTGGGAGTTCCTCCCTGATCTGTAACTCTTTCCTGGGGCCCCCAAGTTCTTTTCCATCTGGGGCTGCCATCTTGGCTTCATAGACCTCAAAGTCATCCAGTCTTCTTTGCTGTTAGTGCCTGTTCTTCAGCAGCGACCCTCACCGACCCTGATTCAGCTTGACCCTCTGGCTCTCTGAACCCTGTGCTGTTTTGGTGAGCACCCATGACCCAGTTCTGGCCCTAGGAAACTCGCTCTTACCCTGGCTGGCCTCCCCCCACCCCACATCCCACCTACATACAGGTAAATACGAATGCAAGATTTAACTAATATTGAAGACCGTGTCTCTAGGTGTCTGTGTGACTTCAGAGGACATCATAGTTCTAATAGCTAACATTTACTGAGCGCTCACCGCGAGACAGAAAACTGACTAGTGCTTTATATTTGAAGTGCCTTAAATCCTTAGAATAATACTAGGGGCAGGTTCTAGTGTTACTTCACTTTATAGGTAAAGAAACTGAAACAGTATTAACAGACAAGTTAAATAACTTGTCTGAGGTCATTCAACTGCCAAATGGCAGAATCAGTATATAAACCAGGTGGTCTGATTTTGGAGCCCATGCTGTGATACATTATGTGTGCTGTTTCCCAAGCCCAGGTACTTTCATCTGAGTAGCTGAGTAGCACTCTACTCAGCAAAAGGTTTAAAGGATCATGATAATGGTTCAGGAAACCAGGCAGGGTCGCCCCTTATGGTCATGTGGACTGGACACTGCACAATTTGGGAGGTGCCTTTCACATTGGCAGCTATGTTAGTTGCAACCCCTGGAGTTGTGCAGTAGACGACCTACACAACTATACGTGGCCACTCTAAGGGCTTACATAAGCTGATAGCAGAAGGTCACATGGAAATGCCAGGAACTCAGTTGGGGAGCTATTAAAAACTGTGCTTCGGCATTAGTGTTGAAGATTAGGAATCAGGGAAACAAGCCAAGGTAATGGGAGATAGGAACGCAGAGGACTTTTGCTGGGACAGTCTGACAAAATCCGCTGCATAGTTTCTTTCACTCCCAGACCTGTATTAGATGTTTCTTTACAAGTGGGGGAGGAGTTAGTTTTGTTGTTATCATAGAAATAATACATACTAATTTTTTTTGAAGATTTATCTATTTATCTGAGAGAGAGAGCATATGAGAAGGATGGGAGGGGCAGAGGGAGATAGAGAGAATTCCAAGCCGACTCTCCACTGAGCAGGGAGACTGTCACTGGCCTCGATTCCCACAGCCTCAGGATCATGGCCTGAGCCGAAATCAAGAGTTGGACGCTCAACCAACAGAGCCACCCAGGTACCCTTAATACGTGCTTATTGATGGACATTTGGAAAATGCAGAAAAGCTTAAATAAGAAAATAGTAGTCATCCATTGTCCATGACCCAGAGAGAGTCCCTGCTAATATTTTGTTATATTTCCTCCATATGTATATATATATATATATATATATATATATATATATATAGTATGTGGCCAATCATGTTAAAATATTAACTTATACTATTTGTATAATTTTTTTTGCCTTTAATTTATTTATTTTTTTAGCGTAACAGTATTCATTGTTTTTGCACAACACCCAGTGCTCCATGCAAAACGTGCCCTCCCTATTACCCACCACCTGTTCCCCCAACCTCCCACCCCTGACCCTTCAAGACCCTCAGGTTGTTTTTCAGAGTCCATAGTCTCTTATGGTTCGCCTCCCCTTCCATTTTTTTTTTTTTAATAAACATATAATGTATTTTTATTCCCAGGGGTACAGGTCTGTGAATCGCCAGGTTTACACACTTCACAGCACTCACGATAGCACATACCCTCCTCAATGTCCATAGCCCCCTCCCCCTCTCCCAGCCCCACCTCCCCCCAGCAACCCCCAGTTTGTTTTGTGAGATTAAGAGTCATTTATGGTTTGTCTCCCTCCCAATCCCATCTTGTTTCATTTATTCTTCTCCTATCCCCCTAACCCCCCATGTTGCATCTCCATGTCCTCATATCAGGGAGATCACCCAGTCTTCTAGCATGGTTCAGATGGGACTGGGCTGACTCTTGCTTGTCCTGGGGCATCTTTAGTGCTCCACCTGGCTGCTAATACAAGCTACTGGGTGATTCTTTCCAAAACTAACAGGATTGAAGGGGAGGAGTGGGAGTGATTGCTGGGACAGAGAATGCATCCCAGTCAAACCCAGGGTCTTGGGTATCGAGAGGCCACTGTAGCACAGGGGTTGGCACAGAGAGTCATGAGCCCGTTTGTACACCTGGGAGCTTGGTGACCTTGCAGGTGATAGACTGGTCCTTCTGAAGGAGACCTTTGAGGTGATGTGGTCCAATCTCCTCTCTTGACTTCCTTCCAGGAATCCAGCATGTCCAAAACTGTGTGCTGGGAAAGGCCAGATTTACCATATACTCCAGAATAAAGACATGTTCCATGCTTAAAGCAGCATTTTGGTCAGCTGCTCACTGTCACCCATTTAGATTCGTAAGTACCTTAGCTTCCTTAAGGCTCTGAGAAGGCCTGCTGCAAAGAAACCTGTTGGAATTGGCTCAGTTCAGTGTTCCCTGAGCTTGTGTAGACAAGAAGTTCTTTCCACATTAATCATCTAGTCACATCCTAAGGAACATCCTTGGGGAGAGAGAGGCTGTGGTATACTGTACCGGCTGTCCACTTAGGCCAGAAGGGACACCTGAGGACATAAGCAATGTCACACTGGGTCAGAGCCACAGTCCTTCTAGCCCAGGAATGTACTCTCCGTTAGGGCCACCAAGGCAAGTGTTGCAAGAGCATGTGGCTGCCCTCTACCGAGGCCAAGTTTAGAGGCTGGAGACCGGGTACTCCTGAAGGGCCTAATAGCGTCGTACGACACTGCTCTCCCCCAAATGGATTTAAACTTTTGAAAACTTCAAATAGTTTATACTAAATCAATTCCATGGGTGCAAGTTCTTGTGTGTCTAGTTCATGGCTATATCCTTAGTGCCGTGAACAGTGCTTGGTACACAGTTGGCACTCAAGACAGGCGTGCAAAACAAATGGGATTACATTTCCTATTCTTTTTGAGGGGCGCAGAATTCCTCTGGGAGACATAAAAATCTTGAACTTGCCCTTCCCAGGCTCTCTGACTTACAATTTAGGGTTCAGATTACAATTTTCTTTGAAATTTATGTGTGTTGAGTGCTTAATGGATGTGAACCCTGTACCGGACACGTTCCCATATAAATAAACTCTTATCTAAACTTTCAACAGTCCTGTAAAGTAGGATCGTCTCCGTTTTCCAGGTGAGGAGGTTGAGGCTGGGAGACGTTAGGTGACTTGGCTGAGGTCTTGTTCTTTCTTTTTTTTTTTTTAAAGGTGCGTGAGTTAGATGTGAGGCTTTTTTTTTTTTAAGATTTTATTTATTTATTTGACAGACAAAGATCACAAGTAGGCAGAGAAGCAGGCAGAGAGAGAGGGGGGAAGCAGGCTCCCTGCCAAGCAGAGAGCCCGATGCGGGGCTCGATCTCAGGACCCTGAGATCATGACCTGAGCTGAAGGCAGAGGCTTTAACCACTGAGCCACCCAGGCGCCCCTGAGGTCTTGTTCTTAAATGGAGTGACAATGCTGAGATTTATGACCCCACGGCCAGAGCCAGGTCAAGCTCATTAACGAGAGCCTAGGTTGATCAAAGGGCCCATGAGATACATGAAGAAGAGGGAGGCCCAGAACGAGGACTCCCCCCGGTTTCAAAGGGAGGCACTTCCTCTTCTGAAAAGTAGTTTGCAGCAAGGACTGGCCACGAAAGCTGTCCTGCATGCTAAGCAGGGACCCAGGGCCACCTGTCCGGTCTCACTGTGGAAAATAATTCTGCCTAAGGCAGAGTGACTCTGAGAATTAGAAACGTGAAGGGTTCTCAGCTGATCCAACAGCTGAGGCACTAAGCCTGCCCAAGCCTTGGTTACAGCAACACGGGGCCATAACACAGCAGCCCGTCCTCCCATTGTCCTGTCCGCTCAGCAGGCTAGTGTTTCTCCTTTCATTCAGCCCTGTGAACACCCAGGCATTGGTCTCTATTGATCGATCGCTCCAGAGTAAATTTTTTTCAGTTTAACTTAACAGTGGGAGAAAACCATTATAGCACCGGGTTGCCTCTGAAAATGGTGTCTATTCCTTTGAGCTTGAGCACAAAGGGGTAATTAGGGTTTTTTTTGGTTGTTGTTTTTGTTTGCTGTTTGTTTGTTTTTTAGATTTTATTTATTTGAGAGGACACAAGCTGGGGGGCGGGAGCAGCAGAGGGAGAGGAGAAGCAGGCTCCCTGCCCAGCAGGGATCTCAGACGTGGGATTGACATGGGACTCGCTCCCAGGACCCTGGGATCATGATCTGAGCCAAAGCCAGACACTTAATGGACTGGGACACCCAGGCATCCCTAACCTTCTGTGTTTTAGAACAGCATACTCTCCTAGCTGAGGGGATGGTCTTATGGGAAGGAAAGGGAGTCTCCATCTGCCTGCCCCTTGCAGCTGGGGGTGCCGCAAGGGCATATCAGCGATGATTTTGTTTGGGGGCTTTCCTGCCTGTCGGTGTTCATGCTTTGCCAAACAAGCTTTATATATTTCTCACAAAATCTGGGGCATTTCCTGCCACTCAGAGAAGTAACCCGATGAACCCAGTCCCATAAAGGTTCAGTGGTGTTTTACCCTCTCGGAATGCCTGGAAGAGGATACTAAATCAAAGTAATTCATTTCCAAGAGGGGAGAACCTCAGGTGACAGTGCCTGGTGGACGGGAGAAAAAATCTGGTCCTTGGGGCTTGCTCTTCCTGGAGCCCCTGCAGTCAAATGACAGGAGGTGGTCTTAGGCTTAGTCCTGACCTGGGGCTCCTCTGACCCCGTTCTCTCTGTACGTGATCTGCTTGCACACCGAGGACCCCTCATCTGGGAAGCTGGTTCTGGGGGGTCACAGGGGAAGGACTGACCTCTCATCTGAGACAAGGCACCTGCAGAGGCTTGAAGGTGCAGCCTGAACACTATAAGGAATATTGTCACCTGACTCCTGCCCTGGTCAGTGCATAGCCTGGGCTCAGGGTTCAAAAAATCAGAAGCTTCCCACAGGTGAGTTGAGCTAAGCGAAAACCTGGTACACTTCCTCTACGGCAGCGCTATTAGGAAACCAAAGCAGAGAACGTATCACCACAAGAACTGGAAGTATGGACAATCCATTTCAATAGCACACATCAGTGTGCTAATTTAATTCAAAATTTAGATTGATATACTTCCTTTGTATAATAAGGCTCAACTCTGTGCAGGCAGAAACCCAGGAGCTCTCTCATGTCCTTCCTCTTCTCCACCCCTGTGTCCAGTCCCGTGTGGAGTCCAGGATGCACATCTGAGTGTCTCTGAATCCGTCTACCTCCCTCCATCATCTTGGTCAGCACACCGCCCCTCCCCCCATTCTCTAGACTACGCTGCAGGGGCCTCTGTGTGTCTCTCTTGGGTCCCTTCTAGCCAGTCTTTACTGTGGTGTCTCCAAAATTGTGCACACAATGTGACCCATTGTGAGCAGGGGGAAAACATTAGAACTTAGATTTTTATTTATTTTTAATAAAAGAAGGAATAAAGCTTTAGGAATAAAGCTTTACTGACATTCAATAGATGGATTGACCCTGACCTCTTACCCAATCTTATGCCAGATAGCCAGTCGCATGTCTCATTTGGTTCAAGAGGTGTCCTGGTGGCTTCTGTTCCAGGTGGGGTTCAGGGACTATCCCATGGTTTCTTCTTTGGTTTCTCTCCCTACCCCCCAGCTTTATTGAGGTATAGTGGACAACTAAAAATTGTGTATATTTAAGATCTACATCTTGAGGGGCACCTGGGTGGCTCAGTGGGTTAAGCCGCTGCCTTCGGCTCGGGTCATGATCTCAGGGTCCTGGGATGGAGTCCCGCATCGGTCTCTCTGCTCAGCAGCGAGCCTGCTTCCCTCTCTCTCTCTCTGCCTGCTTCTCTGTCTACTTGTGATCTCTCTCTGTCAAATAAATAAATAAAATTAAAAAAAAAGATCTACATCTTGATGACTTGATATATATATACATTGTGAAATACAACAATCAAGGTAATTAAAGTATCCATCACCTTGTATAATTACTTTTTGTTCGTGTGTGTGTGTGTGTGTGTGTGTGTTGAGAATACTTAGGATTTACCCTTTTGGCAAATTTCAAGTACGCAATACAATATTGTTAACTTCAGTATAATATATGTACATTGTTGTACATTAGATTTTTGGGATTTACTCATCCTGTGTAAATGAATCATTGTACACCTTGATGTACCCCAGGGCTGGGCTGACTATTTTAGATTCCCCATTTCAGTGAGATCATACAAAATTTGTCTTTCTGCATCGGGCTTATTTCACCTAGCATGATATCTTCTGGGTCCATCCATGTTGTTGCAAATGGCAGGATTTCCATCTTTTATAATAAAGCTGACTTGTATTATTCATACATATATATATCACCTTTTCTTTCTCCCATTCATTCATCAGTGGACATTTGGGTGGTTTCCATATCATGACCACTGTGAATAACAGGACAATGAACATGGGAATGCAGACACCTCTTCAATACCCTGTTTTCATTCCCTTTGGATATATACCCCAAAGTGGGACAGCCGGACCATATGGATCCGTTTTTTTGAGGAATATCTACACTGTTTTCCATAGTGGCTGTCTCAATTTACATCCCCACAAATGGCACACAGGGGCTTTCTTTTCACCATATCCTTACAAACCCTCGTTATCTTTGGTCTTCCTGATAACAGCCAACCTAGCAGGTGTGAGGTGGCATCTCATTGTGGTTTTGATTTGCTTTTCCCTGATGGTTAGTGAAGTTACACACCTTTTCATACCTGTTGGCCACTTGTATGTCTTCTTGGGAGAAATGCCTGTTCAGGTCCTTTGCCCATTTTCTCTCAATGTGTTGCAATGTGATAACTGTGGCTTGTATCTCCTCTGGGGGAAACCTGCTTCTGGATTACATTAAGTAGTTTTAATTGAATGATCTTTCAAAGAAATGGACAAGAAACCTACAAGGATTCTTGTGTCACCTTTGTAGATTGAAGATAATACTAAAGGCAAGCAAGAGGGAACCATAAGCTAACGGGTGAGCTGTTACACCTCCTGGAATCGGTAAGGACAGTGATCATCTAATCAACTCTGACGCCACGTTGGCCACCCTCCCAATGCACAGTGATCAAAAATATCCAAGGGACATCTATTACTATTGATAATAAACCTCGCCCTAAATGTATATTATGCTTTGAGATATTAACTTAATGTAGTCATCATGATAATTTCCGAGACTTACAGAAAATCTTTTCCTTGTGGACATTTTCAAACATACACAAAAGGACCTCCATGAACCTCCATGGGCCTATTGCTTACCTTCAACGATTGTCAGCCTTCTGTCAAGACAAAACTTTTAAAAACTATTTTTATCATGTACTCCCTTTAAAGGATTTTGATATTTGTATGTTTTGTCATGTACATGAGCTCTGTAGTGTATAACATATATTCGGTGCATAAATTTACATAAATCAAAGGCATATACTCAAACACTTTTCGCTCATCAGGATTTTGTAATCAAATGTTTAGAGAAGGCTGCTTTACGATGCAGTCAGGATGTGTCATCGAATGTTTAGAGAGGGCTGCTTCCCCTTGCAATCAGGCCTTTTCTATGTACAAATCTCATCCCATTGCTTTTGCAGCACACCCCTTAATGGCTTCCCATTGCTTTTAAGGAAAGCTCAGCAAGGACCCACTTAAGTCTCTTGCCTCCCTCCTCTGCCCTCCTCCTTTGCTCTCTCCCCTCCGGTGCCAGTCGACAGAGCAGACTTTGCACAGTGCACATATTGACCCACGTGTCCTTCTTTTTAAAGGGGGGAGGGGCAGAAGGAGGGAGAGAATCCTAAGTAGGCCCCATGCTCAGCGAGGAGCTGACAAGCAGGACTCACTCTCACGACCCTGAGATCATGACCTGAGCCAAAATCAAGAATCAGATGCTTAACTGGCCACTAAGGCGCCCCTCCTCTCTGTCCTGGAGGACCCAGAGTGTCTGAAGGCTTTACCCATTCTTCTTCCTCTGCTTCCCTTTCCAGCTCCAGCTCCACTTTCTTTGGAAATCCTTTCCTTCCTTCCAGCCCAGGTTGTGTTTCCCGAATGTGATGCATGCTCATGGAATTGACTTCTTTTCCTGCACTTGTCTCTGTCTGTCATATGTGACTATATACTCGTTATATGACCATATAGACTCTGTGTAACGATGAGACTCCTTTGAGCGGTGGCTAATGTCAGTGTCTGCCTGTAGACTAAAATCTCCAGAAGGCTACCTCCCTAGCATCTACTGCAGTGCCCCCGCACATAATTGCCATTCGACAAGTTGTGGACCGGAGGAAGCCTATCTTACGGTGCAAGGTTAAAAGAGCACAGGGGGAGAGGCGAACCCTGGTAGATGAGTCATCACTACACGAGAAGTTCAGCATCGCAAGAGATAAGGAACAAGCAGGACAACAATCGGAGTTCACAGGCAGTGCGTGGGTAAGGGCCAAACAAGCGCAGTAGATGTCAAGTGCGTCCATTTCAAAGAGAACGCTCTCCGTGGGGTGGGCTGGGCTGGCTTCAGACAGTATGATCTTTTGAAATATAAAAGCCACATGTGAACAAACACCGACTGACATCCCGGAAGCTGCAATCCTTGCTTTTTGGGATACTGAACGCGTAATTTAATTTTGATTTACAAGAGTCTCCAGTTCGACCCTGAAGTCATAATGATAATGTCATCTTCCCAGATCATTCCAGCATGAATGAGTCTGCCCTTTTCTCAGGCTCCGTGTTCATTACGGCCTTGAAGACGGAGCCATGGTGTATTAACAATGACATCTTCCCTTCGGTCTTGCAACAGTTTCTTCCAGTTTGACTTTTGACTGGGCTCTCACATGGTATTTTTTTGTGGTTTTGTAATAAAGGGACTTGTTTTTTCACATGATCAGGTAAATAGAGAACCAACTCTTGGTATTAATTTAGAAAAAGTAGGCTGATTTGTGAAGCCCAGTCTGACATTCGTATGATCTGATCTTTTTTGCCCAAGGGAAGCTCGGTTTGCATCTGTTTTAGTTTCAACACACACTTGTTTATTTCTCTGGTTTCTTATTTTTCTGCCTTCATTAGAATATAAGCTTCATGAGAGGAGGGGCCTTCACTGTTTGGTCTCCATGATAACCTCAGCACCTAGGACAGGGCCTGACACAGAGCAGGCCCTCAGTAAATGTTGAATGTTTTCAGAATCTCTCAAGCTTGTAAGTAACTTGAGGAGAAAGGACATTTTTTTGTTCTAACCCTTTATTTCCTATGGTATTGCCTAGTATCAGATACTTACTCATGGTGGATGCTGGGAGGATGTCAGCTAAATGGAATCAAAGAGAATTCTGCTTAGTTTTTGACCATGGTAGAGGAAAGAAGGAAGAACAGGTGGGGGAGACTGGCTTTAAAATGGATGGACTCACTGTGGAGTCACAGCTCCCTTCTCACTCACTGAGTGACCTTGGGGAGATCATTGGGTTTCTCAGCCTCAGTTTACTCATCTGTAAAACAGGGATCTTAACACCAGTAGTCCTTGACCCAGGGCCCTTGTGAGACATTCCATCTGGGAAGAGCTCTGTAAACAGTGAAATGCCTAGAGATATGAGTTGTGTGGACTCTGGCCAAGGCAGTTAGGAAATGCTGGAGATTCCCATACGGCTATTGGCAGTGCCCTTGGCCTTCGGACAAACAGTGGCCCCAGAAGTTAAACCTGCTGGGCCCAGATTTCCAGGTCCCTGTCTCTATAAGCTCCTCTTGTCATCACCTTCCCTTCTACCCTGCTCTCTCCTGTGTTTTTTTTTTTTTCCTTCCCTCCCCCACCTCCAGCCTCACTTTATGCTGGCTCATCCAGCCTGTCTGAATTGCCAGATGAAATGTAACTTGATAGCCTGAGTTATCTAGAATTACATTCCAAAAACATCTCTGTGCTTCCTCAGGGGAGAAAGGAAAACAGGGACCAGGGCGAAAGAGGGCAGAGAGGATACTTTAACAGTGTTCTACTTTTTCTTTTATGAAATTTGGCCTGCGGTTTCCCAAAGAGATTTTCCTAATCAATGCCAGCCATGCAGGTAGAATAAGGAGTCTCCTACTGGGTATGATCTGAGGGGAACTGGAAGGTCCAGCCCCAGTCTCTCTTATTGACCTGAAATTCTCCCCTTACCTGCACTTGTGTGCAGGTATAATATATTGAAGGTATACATATTATATAATGTATATATAATATATTGCAGGTATAATATATTGAAGCCAATATATTTTTTCTTTTTTTTAAAGATTTTATTTATTTATTTGACAGAGAGAGATCATAAGTAGGCAGAGAGGCAGACAGAGAGAGTGAGAGGGAAGCAGGCTCCCTGCTGAGCAGAGAGCCAGATGTGGGACTCGATCCCAGGACCCTGAGATCATGACCTGAGCCGAAGGCAGCAGCTTAAACCACTGAGCCACCCGGACGCCCCAAAGCCAATATATTTTCACTGAAGATCACAATTAACTGTTATCCCTGAGCTGCAGTTAGGGTGATGTGAGATTCCAAGGGCCTGGAGCACAGATGACAGAAAAGGAGACCTCCAAAGGACAATGTAGATGGGTGCCCAGAGCAGCTGAGGGTTTATGGGACCTTCAAACTGAACCAAGGCAGGACAGAAAAATGGAGATGGGGTATCAGGAGAAAGGGGTGGAGATCTGATTGTGCCACAGATCGGGGCAGAGTAACTCTCCTCTGCCTTTAAAATTTTAAGCCTTACTGAGCTGGTTCATTATTGTTTAATTATTATTAACTAAGGTTAGTGGAAGTATGGTTTTTTTTTTTTCCTGACATTTCAAGGTGCTCTTTATTTTGTCAAAATGAAAACAGTCTAATTGACTTTTTGGATTTTCATAATAATTTCATTATCATTATATCTTAGTTTCATTATTATGAGACAATACAGAGAAGACTGTGAAGCTCACTGAGAATAGCACCTGGCGTCTGTGCCTTATGCTCCTTCTTCGTGCCCACAGTCCTGCTCCTTGTCCTGGTCTAGGTCAACTCTACACCTTGGCCTGAGCTTTTCCCTCTCTCCAGGGCACCCTCATGCTCTCTCCATGGGTCCCTCAAAGCTGAGCCCAGACTTTCTCATAGTTTCTCATGATTTCTGTGCCACATGCCAAACTGTGCTTACGAATTTGCCTGTCATGCACCCACTTTACTCTCCCTGTCAGAAGTTGGAGTGTACTTGCTTTCCACTCTATTCCCCGCCCCATGCCCCTGTTGGGGTGAGGGACATAAGAGACTGTCATTCTCATGCTGTAGCCCTCAAAGGCACTTAATAATGTCTGTTGGGTTGACTGTATGATGCTGGTGCCCAGTGAATTTCTATAGTGGTCTCAGAAGCTCTAGAAAGAAAGCATCCCACTTCCTGTCTGATGACCGAAAACCCCCCCTTACAATTCACGTAAGCCTTTCATTTCACTTCAAAGCAACGTTTATGAAAAGGGCTATCCGGTTTTCAGCTCTCCTAGAAGTATCTGAATTATAGATCAAGCATCCTAATCCCAGAGGTATAAGATGTTCTACATTGAAACATATACTGTTTATCTAAAAAGATACACCGCATCCCATATGCTACACTGAGAGGTCATACAGTGTAACAGTCAGTCAAGCTCAGTTCTGGGACCAGTCCCTCTGGGTTCAAGTAAATTGCTAATCTGTGTAGTTCCTACCACATAGAGATGTTGTGAGATGAAAAGTGGTAATAAGTTAGTTTATAAAAAGCCTCTGCCTTTCGCTCAGGTCATGATCCCAGGGTCCTGGGATCGAGCCCCACATCGGGCTCTCTGCTTGGCAGGGAGCCTGCTTCCTCCTCTCTCTCTCTCTGCCTGCCTCTCTCCCTACTTGTGATCTTTGTCTGTCAAATAAATAAATAAAATCTTAAAAAAAAAAGTTGAGTAGAGAAGTACGGGCCTGTGGTTGGTGCTCAGCAGCGGGACTGGTATTGTTGTGGTGGTATTATTGTTACTTTCCCACTAATCTGAATGTGGCTGTGCTCATTCAGGCAGCCCCTTCTTTCACTTTACCCAGCGTGAGACCAAACTTGGCACCGTACTAGATTCCTTCCTTCAAATCAAATTGAACCAGAAAAGTTTTGGTGAGAAACACAGATCTTACTGAAGATTACTTAGGGAGATCTGGATGATGAAACTGCATATAACCAGCAAAACTTAAAAAAAAAAAACTCCTTTTAAGCATTTCTGTTCCTTCCTGAAAGTTCTTTTCTTAACACTAGCAACCTCATTTCTTCTCTTACCCTGCCCCCCACCCCCTGCCGCCAATATTCTCCCACCCCTTGTGGTAACTTGTCCCACTATCTGGACACATCCTCTTCAGGATTCATCCTCCCTGGAAGGCAAATAATCTTTTCCTTCTCACTTCTAGAGTGCTCCTTAACGGAAAGCGCTGTTTATTGCCTGCGTCAGACTAAGCGTGAGTACTGTATGCCCAAATCATTCAGGTTACCTGCTGAGGCCAGTGGGGAGCTGGAGCCAATCTGCACTGGCTCATGATGCTAACTGTGCACATCTCTTCCCAGCTCTGCATTCAGCGACGCCATACTGGTAAGTTGAAACTGGCCATGGGAGTATTCACACCGTGGAAACGGACAATGCTGTAATCTGGGGCTTTCTGTGGAGAATAGGCTGTTGAACATTGACTAGCATACCACTGCGGCAGCCACTGACACTTTCTCTGTCTCTCAGCGAGACCTCACGGTGCCCTGGCTTGGCTTCCTGCTTCCTAATTTCTGGCATTCTGCAACAGGCAGTGAAGCTAGGTGGCTAAAGGGACTTGTTTTCCGTTCTGTATGCTCTACCTCTCCCCAGCCATCTTCCCTCCCTCTCCTTCTTGGCTTTACCTCTACTTGTATTCCCTGGAATTTGAGCTCTTCTTTCCTGGTAAATGAGTCTGGATCACACCTCAGGCTGGGTCAAGGTCTCTTTCTCTTTCTCCCTCTCTTTTTGTCTAAGTTGCCAACATGCCGCACGGCAGGAGTCTTATCAGACATGACACAGAGGGTGCAAGATTTGTTCCCAGGAATGGGTGGGTTAGTGATTCCAGAGAACCTGCATGACTCCAAAGATGGGGGCTTCTAGGAAGTTGTGGTTTCGCTGTCTGCTAGGCGCTCTCTGTGGGCCCTGAGTCAATGGTTCTCCTCTGTAGCTGCACATTAGAACCAGTGAGGACTGAAACACTCCCAGTGCTCAAGTACAGCCCCAAACAGTGAAATCAGATGGACCCAGGTGTCACTGTGCCTCTTTAGATCCAGCTGTGATTGACTTGCTTTGCCTCTGCAGTCTGTGGAGGGCCCAGGCTCGTCCCTGCTGCCAGTGATTTTACAACCTGATGGCTACCTCCGTTCCTGAAACCTTGCCTCTGCTGCACTGGTCAGTGTAGGAGTCATCTGACCAGCCTATAGGTGCTTCTCTGTTTCATAACTGCATCCAAATGCCACTCTCTCAGGGAAGCCCTCCGTGATTCTCCAGACCAGGTCAGGTCTTTTGTTACATATATATGTATACATGTACGTATATGTATATATATATTTTGTATATTTTTTCTTTGAATTTTCCTGCATTTTTCTTTCATAGCAGTTAAACCAGTTTGTAAGTCCATATTTAGTTTTGTATTATTTGATTAATTAGATCATATACTCTATGAGGGGAGAGATTATGTCTATTTTTTCCCAACACTTAGGCCAAGAGCTTAGACCCTCATGCTTGGCACACAGTAGGTGCTCAGTGGGTGGTTGTTGAATGTTGACAAGGTGCCCGTGGGAAAGAAGGAGACTGGGTCTCAGGAAGGGGCTGCAACAAGGAACAAAAGGCCAATCTCCATGCCTTCATCCAGGGACTCTGGTTCCTTCTCTCTTTTCTAAAGACCAGCTTCCTGTGCCTCCCGGTCTAGTTAGTGGGTAAGGGAAGGCCGCCAGACATCTGCTTAGTTTACATCATCTTAATAAACCAAGCAAACCAAATCATCTTAAGAAACCAACTCAGACTGAGCTACACTCTCCGAGTCTCAGTTCTGAGGTGAAAGACTGTGTTGGCTCCAGCTGGTTCAGGTGTCCAATCCTGGTCCAGCCAACGCTGGTGAGGGGGTGCGGTGTGAGGTATGCTGGTACGCGGTCCACCTAAGGAGTCACATAAACTGGGCAGATACACCACAATATGTTCCCCATAGCCTATGCACAGAGTCACTGTCAAAAATGAAAACCTACAAATGATGCTAAAGAACTGGGAGGAGAGAGAAGAGACAGGTGCCTCAGCAAAAGCAAGGCCTCCCCACCAAACAATAGGCGAGTGGGTTGTTAGTTTGTCTCCCTGGATAAGACTTTTTCACTCTAATCCCAAGGGCCTGAAAAGGCCGAACATTCCCAAGACTGATTTTCTGGCTGGCTTTGGACGTCTCATGCCAGTGGAGGGGAGAAAATCAGATGGATCTGCGCCCAGTCTGCAGAGAGTTGCTGGCTGGCTCCGGAATGGGTTGGCATTATCCAGATCTCCTCTGACTAACATGGAGTTGTTGACAACGAGGGAGGTTAGAAATTCCTAAAACAGAGAGAGCCATAAGAGGCATTGAGCTCTGAGGATGAGAGTCGGCTGTGGAATGCCCATCCCAGGCAGTGGGCTTCCCTACCATTCTGTGAGTTCCGAGAGGGCAGGGCTCTGTCCCTGTTCCTGACTGTCTAAATGACAACTTCCTGAGGCCAGGGGATATGACAGCCGATACAACACCACCTCTGGCGTCGTGGGGTATGGTCTAATGGGGGAGACAGAAACAGAATCAAGTCATCATAGGACAGTACGTTTGGTGAATGCTCTGAGAGGCATCAGCTGCTGAGGAGACACATGGATGGGGGAGAAGGCTCCCTGGAGAAGGTGATATTTAAGTTGGAACAAAATGAATGGGATTTATCCAAGTGAATGAGGGTCATGGTGGGGAGAGGAGTGAGGAATAGGATTTCAGGCTGAGGAAATAATATTTACAAAAGCCTGCAGGTGAAAAGAGCGTGATGTCACCCAGAGATTACAGGTTGTTCAGAAGTCTGGAGTGCTGACCAGCAGGTGTTCCTGTGGTAGTACTCTGCATGCTGTGCTAGTCTCTCATTGTTTCATGGAAGACAGCCTATAAAGGGAACCATCCCAAATATGGGCTTTGATTTCTATGAAAACAGAGCATCAGGGAGTCACAGCATCTCAGTGACCCTCTATGGGGCTGTGACTGCCTCCTCTGTAAGCTGCTCCAACAAGGAATGTGAAATCAATTTTCAAATGGAAGGGAATATCACTGCTTCTCTTGGGTTCCTCCGAAGTCCTGTGCTTGAGGCTGTACCATCAACACTCTTGGGATGATTGAGCTGTTCAAGGACGGTTCTCATGTTCTACACTGGTGTGTGCGTGGCCTGCCCAATCAGTACTCCTGGTGGTGATGATAGCATGGCCTTCTCTCTTCTCCACAACCTGCCAAAGACTACTTCTGCCAGTTCTGGAAACCCAGGTACGCAGAGCGTCACTTCTCTGGGTGTGGGGATATTCCATTCTGCCATTGGTGACCATAGATCAGTAGGGTTGGTTGGCGGGATGGGTGTCTCCTCTCTCCCAATGCTCTGTGCATGCCACCTCTTGAGCTGCAGGACAGACGGAGAGAAGGCCAAGTTGGAAGAAGACAACTTCCTGTGCTCTGGGAGGCACAGTGTTCATCAAGGCTGAGGGAGTGATTGTGTTTCCTGCTAGAATCTCATCATCTTCCTGAGCCTCATTTTCCTTATCTATAGAACAGAGAATGGACTTATTTGCCCATCTCCTGCTCAAGGGTCCAGGACAAACTGAGCAGAGGCAGCCCAGGAGGAGAAGGGAGGCACATGGGTAGGGTGAGCTGACAAGTGCTGTGTGCAGGCCGGGATGGCTCTCAAGTCACAGGGATCGGAGTCATTTAGGGAAGTGGAGTGAGCCCCAGCTGCTCCTTGTAGATGCAGCACGAGCCCTCCAGTTCTCCACTCTCCTCCACCCCCCCCCCCCCATGCTTTCTTTGTTCCATCTGGCCTCCACGGTGGAGGCTCTACAGTTGACCCTCTGGCTTCCATTTCCTCTCTGATGTCCTTGCCCTTCCATCTCCCATCTTCCTCATGGCCTGACTCCAGGAACATTTCCAAGCCCTCTGAATCATAATGGCTACCTACACTTGTTGAGTAACTTACATTTGTTTTGTCTGGCATTGCACTAGGATTTTCCATACTTCGTTTCACTGGGTCCTTATGAAATACCCTCTCCTGGTTTTTTACGGGGCTGGTTTGCTTCCATCACTCACTATCAGCTCATTTATTTCTTCTTCTGATGTCTTACCACCCCTTTCCCTCATCACTTACCCTTACAGCATACTGTTTTATTTTCTTTGTAGCATTTATTATGGAACTTATCCTGAACATTTCTTTATTGCTTGTCACACCTCCCTAGGATGTAAACTCCCTAAGAGCAGTGACCATGAATGTTTTGCTCACCACTGCCCCACCCCACCCCCAGCATCTAGAAGTGTACCTGCCACATACTAGCGATCCATCCACATTTGTTGAACAACTCAATGCTGTCATCACTATTTCAAATATGAGCAAATTGAAGTAGAGAGAGGCTGAGTAACGTGCAGTTCATACAATGGCAGAGTTGGGGGTCAAACCCAAGTTGCCTGTCTCCAAAGCAGATACCCTTAATCCTGATGCATTACTGGCCTCATGGTGGTGAGACCATTCCTTGCCTGATTTCTTCTTCTGGAGTAAAGTGAGCCAGATTACTTTTCTGCTCAGCACACCATCTACTTAATGCTGGGCCTTATTTTTCCTGCTGTGGAACACGATCTCCCAGAGCTGTGTCTCCCATCAGTCCCCGAGGAGACTGAGCATTTTTTGCTTTGGGCCTGGAAATACAGGAAACCAATGCCACATCTATTTCTCCAAAAACCAAGAGGGCTTCAAAGTTATCATCACTTTGGTTCTCCCCTTCTTAGATACGGTGGTGCCGAGGATGAATATAAAGGGATTGAGATCTGAGTGTTTTAAAAGTGTTCTGGAGAGAAGGAAAGGTAAAAACCTACAGCCCAGTTCTCTCGGTCATTTTTAGAGGAAAATGTAAAAATAGAAAATCTTGTTCTGCTGAAGAACTATTTAAGGACAAAAGTACAACAGAATCACATATAGAATTGGGGAAAGGAGTCAACCACAGAACACGAAAGCCCATCCCAGTTCTGGGAAGAGCCAGAGGAAAGGGACGTGTCTAGTTCTGTCCTTTCTCACGTTTGGTACTTCTCGCATATAAATAAAGGACTGGGAGAGGAGAGATGGGAACGAGGAAAGAATGAAGACTCTCAGAAGATACGAAATCCCATTTCTGAATTCCTGACTGCAACCTCAGAAGTGTTTGTGTCTCGGAAAATCCTAGACCTGTCCCAGCACTGCGAGATGCCATGCTGGGACCTCAGAATCCACAGGGGAAGGAAGCTCTGCGCTTCTTGGGTGCCTCCCACCAAGTCTCCTATCTTCTACATCCGTGAGTCCTCTGTCCTCAGCACGTTCAGGCTTGATACCTGCTTTCCATGAGCCATGCTTGAAACAGACTGTGTATTTAAAAATCCCATCCCCAGTGAAACGTGAAGTCCCTTCAAAGTGAGCACATAAAATCCCAAGGAAGTCTCATTTAGAAATAGAGCCTCCCATGCCTTTTTTACCCCGATTTCTCTTCCGCTAGAGAAGTTTCTTTAAAAAAATCTCAAGAGGCTAAATGGCTTGAAACCAAAATGAGCTACTGAGTTGTCTTCACTAGAATTCTGCTGGGGACGTCGGCGGCCTAGCATCTCACTCCTTGGCTCAGCAGGACTGCTGAGTGCGGGGGTGGGGGGACCCAGCCGGGGGCCCAGGCTGTGAGCGACTCATGCTCATGGCTCCATTTCCCAAGTAACTTCTTTGAACATTTCTCGAGCTCAGGGAAAAACTCTCCTGGGATGAGATGAAGGAAGAGCCGGAAGAAGTTGTTCTTTGTATCTTGGAATGTGCCTGGGAGCCCATGAAGAAGCCACAGGGTAAACGGGCCCGTCCTCCCCTAAGTTTACTGTATCGGATTTGGGAAATTTATTTGCTTTTTGTTTAAAAAAAATGTGAGCATATGATACAGAGCCGTAGGCAAAATCCTGTGGACTTTTCAGGTGAAAGAAGACTTCAAAACCCTGGCTGGCTTGTGGTGGGCATTTGGGGCTCTGCCTCTCCCGGGGTCCCCTCCTTTCCTGGGTTTAGGCTCCTCTGCTGTTTGGGGCCGTTGGCCTGTTTGAGAAGCATTAACACAACTGACAACATTGGTGTCTCTCGGGGGAAAAAAGTGTCCATGAGAAGGGAAACTGTTATTGGCGTGGGCCCAGGGGAGAAAAAGTCCACGCAGGTGCGGGGATCTTCCTGGAGCGAGGGAGGGGTCTCTGCCTTGTCCAGGCTACAGCCACCAAATATTAAAAAAAAAAAATACACACACATACACTCTTATATATTTATATAGTTATAAACTATATATACTTACAAACTATATATATATACATATATATATATATATTTATAGAGTTTTTTTTTCCTCCAAAAAACTGCCTTTGTTCCAACTGCCTGCCCTCCCAGCAGCCTTCTGTTGTAATCTGGTTGTGTGTCATTTTCCTGCAGGGACAGCAGTGACAGCATCTGGCTTTCTTGACACTTAACACTTCTCACTGTAAATCAGTGGCTCTCAACCGGGGGCTTTTCTGGCAACATTTGGCAATGACATTCGTTGTCACCATGTGGGAGGGATGTGATCCCGGTATTTGGAGTAGAGGCCTGGGACGCTGAGAAGTGTCTCACAGTGTCCCCACCACACACAGCAGAGAATTAGCTGGCCCAAACGTCAGTAGGTTGATGGTGCGGAGGTTGGGAACCCCGCGGCGAATGATAGATAGATGGACATCTCTCCCTCAGTCTCTCGGAAGCTTAGTTAGCTTGATGTGCTGCTCAGACACTAAACAATTCTTGGTGTGACGTCATCCTGTCTTTTGGTCCATCAGGCTGGAGACCAATGTCTGGACTCTGCCAAATTCACGGATTAGAGCTCTGCACCTCTCCCTTGTCTCCCTTGACTTAAAAATTCTTTCAACTGCCTATTTTAAGATACTTTCGTTTTCCTTCACTTTAAAAAAATTCAGTAAGTGAACCATGAATATGTGTTATAAACTTTTGGACAACAGAGAGGCAACCACTGTCTCATAACTTTGCCTTCCCACAGTGCGGACAGATTTTTAAAAACATTCATAGGATCCCACTCTGTACAATTATGACACTTGCGTCCTTCCTTTATCCTTGTATCCATGACAAGACAGAGAGACTCGCTTCATTCTAACTGTTGCACATGGTGGCATTCTCTAGCACAAATATGTTCAGTTGGCCTTACTGTTTCTTTATTGGTGGGCATTTTGGTGGTTTACAATTTTCTGCTATTGTAAACATACATGTGAGCATTTTGTCCCTATGTCCTTGTGCAAGGATGGGCCCATGCAAATATCCCTGTGGGGTTGCAGGTTGAAGGATTTATATCTGAATTCCTTTGAACTTTCCTGCAGGAGTTTTGTGGGTTTTTTTTTAAGATTTTATTTATTTATTTGACAGAGAGAGATCACAAGGAGATCACAAGTAGGCAGAGAGGCAGGCAGAGAGAAAGGAGGAAGCAGGCTCCCTGCTGATCAGAGAGTCCGATGGGGGGCTCGATCCTAGGACCCTGGGATCATGACCTGAGCCAAAGGCAGAGGCTTAACCCACTGGGCCACCCAGGCTCCCCTCATGGTTCATATGCCAACCATTGGTGAAGGAGTGTGTCTTTTTCCTGACACCCTCAACAACACTGGACTTTCTCCGTCTTTCGAAATGTTGCCAATCTGACGAGTGAAAAGTGGAAGCACGAGGTTGCTATTTCCCGGGGAACTAGGGAGCTTTCCTACTCAAAGGGCCATTTGCATGCTGCTTGTATTCACAGGCCCTCAGTTCCGAAGAAAGAACTGGAATCCCTGGTTAGGTTGGACTGCCAGGGATCTTTTGCTGGGAAGGCTAAAAATGTCCGTTAGTTCTCTGACTCCTAAAACAGCCCGGCTCTAGTGGAGCCGGGACAGGGAAAGGACTTCTCTCTGTGTCTGGACGCTGGGCTCTGCCTCGGCCTGGATCTGGCTGGAGCAGGATGACAGATGGGAAGAATCCAGGAGGATCCCAAACCTCCGGACAGGTGGAAACAACGTCAAATTCTCTGCCTTCTGGGACATCCCTGCATCGAGGGAGCGGCTCCCATCCGAGATCTGGTTCTTCCTTCTGCACATTCTCGGGTGATTCCCCTTTACTTCAGTCTCCCCACTTGACTGCGTTTGTGCTGTGATGCAGTTAGTCAACTGCATTTTGTTTTCTTAATCAGGAAGCCCGGGAGTTATCCACCTCTGCGTCTCGAGGCCTCCCACCGTGTCTCCTGGGGCTTCTAGCTGGTCCACAACTGTTCGTGGAAGGGGTGTCTTTCTCTCTCCACCTACGATAGAAGGGTCTTGGACTGGACGTTCTCAGATTCCCTGGTTTGGTTTTGTTTTTTTTTTTTTTTTGAAAGCATACAGATCGGGACTAAAATGATAGCATTAACTGTCTATCAATAGATACCTATAGGGGTTTTACGAACACCCCCAAAAAGTATAGCGTGGTTGTGGGTATATGTAGGCTCATATTCATGCATATGCTTGTATCCATACACATGTGTATGGACATTTAGACACAGGGATAGACAGACATCTATATGTATAGGTACATCTTCACAATTTTTGCCCCTTTTATTTTTCTCTTATAGTGATCATATATATTCCCGATTTAAGATTTCAAATAGTATAGTAGGATATATGGGAAAATTAGGCTTGCTTTCCCCCAAACCCACCACTCCAGTTCCTAGAGGAGCACACGATCCCGCCTCCTGATACCGATTTTTACAAATTAATGTTATGGCTACAACTGTAAACCCAAGTGTCATTATACCATTATTTTTTGATCTGCCAACAATCATTTTATCAGTTGGGCAATATGTCTTGGCATCTTAGCCATCGTAGCCGACAGTCAGCATGGTCACACTACCTCTACTTCTGTTTTCTTCTTCTCTCTCTGCCACGTCTTTGTTTCTTTCAGAATCACTTCTCTTTTTTATTTTATTTTATTTTTTTTAAAGATTTTATTTATTTATTTGACAGAGAGAGATCACAAGTAGACAGAGAGGCAGGCAGAGAGAGAGAGGAGGAAGCATGCTCCCTGCCGAGCAGAGAGCCCGATGCGGGACTCGATCCCAGGACCCTGAGATCATGACCTGAGCCGAAGGCAGCGGCTTAACCCACTGAGCCACCCAGACGCCCCCAGAATCACTTCTTGACGGGCGCCTTCCTCACGGCAGCCAGGCTCGGGAAGACGGCCCTCTGAAAGTAGGCAAATGCCTGGCAGGCCAAATCATTAGGTCGAGATTTCAGTGGGTTCCCGTTCCCCGTCCCTCCTGGAGAGGTGACAAGAAGGGTTACTTTTTGTTTGATTTGTTTTTCTTCCTGTGGAAGACGATCTAGCCCAAATTGCCTACTTCATCAGACTGTTGACAACAAACCAAATTCTGCCGGCAGGACTGCATGCTCTTAGCTTCATTACAATAATCTTCCTTTATTAATATAATATCCCCTCCTTGCCCCGTAACCCGTTCCTAGTAATGATTACACTCTGCTTCCTCCGCATAGTCTTTTTAAAATATGAAAACATGTTAAGAAAGGGAGATTTGGCATTTCAAAAAGTTTCTAAAAAAAAAAAAAGGAACCCTGAAAAAATAAAGTTTAAAAAAAAGTTTGTTGTAGGAAAAAAAAAACCCTAAAAATAATGATCAAGAATCACATTGGCAAGTGATACAGGTATTCGAGTTGAATAAATAGGAGCATCAGGTCGTTGGAGACATGAAAGGATAAAGTTTTAGAGCGATTAATTTTGGGTCACAAAACAGAATTTCAAGATGCTGACAGAAGTTCAAGAGTTGTTATGCTTTGGGGCTTGTTAAGAACCATTTCTCCTTTGGGGACACCGCTGGGGCTATGAGCTAGAACAACGTGTTTAGCAAATGGCATATGCGGGTGCTCTGAGGAAGACCGCCAGCGATTGACCAATATTATAGCTCTATGATTTGGGGTGGGTTATTCAGCC
Source organism: Meles meles (assembly GCF_922984935.1). Classification (NCBI taxonomy): domain Eukaryota; kingdom Metazoa; phylum Chordata; class Mammalia; order Carnivora; family Mustelidae; genus Meles; species Meles meles. Next base: position 16,973,241 of record NC_060066.1, on the reverse strand, counting down.
TCTCTGTGCCTCCGTTTCTGTTGTGGGTCTTTGTGAACATAAAGGAAATAATGAATTTAACAACGGTGCTTGGCCCAACATAAGCCATTACGTTTATAAATGTTCTTGTTCTCATTACTTTTGAGGCAATTAACACCAACAGTCTATTTTATGTATGATTCAGAACAGGCTGGAGCAGATCTGGGGATTAGCTAAAATTGGCTGTATAGTAGCTTAATGACAAGAATATTTAAATTACATATGGCAGTTTGGTTCTAACATTTGTTATTAGGTTGTTGCAAGAAGAAGCTGAGATTAATAAAAAGGCTGCACTATTCACTGCGAGAGCAGCAGCCCTATGCTTGGTTACAAAATGTATTGATTCCATGATAGGACGCACATACCTGTTTCTCAGTGTTAGTTCTGCTCAGGTGCTGGGCCCATGAACAAATACACCTGTAGCGACTACTCAGCATTCAGAGAGTCTAAATGGAAATTAATGAGTCTTGGTAAGTCTTGGGTTGTCATCCCAAACTTTTCAAGTGGTGGAGGACCCAAACGCATTCCACATATCCTAGTCATTGAAAATGAATGATTTCATCACATCCTTTCAGAGATATACCCTTGTGAGAGACTAGGTCTGAGTAGTATCACCCACGGGTGTGATGGATCTGGGCTAGGAGTCTATGGGGAGGTGGTGGGACAGTTGGAGTGAGAGAAAGGGACTGGAACTGGGGAGAGGGTGGGGGAGAAGAAGGGGACTGCACACTTGGGATCAGGAGGCAGGTGGAAGGTAGAGTGACTGGGGCAGAAAGTAGGGCTCCTTTAGTCTCAGAAGCACCGCAAAGTCAAAACCAAGCTACAGCAGGTCCTGTATGAGTTGGCATCAGTTAATTTGAATTTTTGATCTTGCATTTTACTGTTATATTTAGTTTTTATTGACCAACAAATTAATGTTGACTCATTATGGAAAATTATAGAGAAGTTACTCCAGGGGAGGAGTTAAGATGGCAGGGGGGTAGGAGACCCTAAGTTTGTCTGGTTCCTGGAATTCAGCCAGATAGTTATCAAATCATTCTGAACACCTGCAAAATCAATCAGAGATCTGAGAAAAGAGATGCTGCAATTCTGTAAAAGAGAAGTTACTAAAAAGAAAAATCATAATCCCACAATGTAGACAATCCTTGTCACTTCTGTGATAGTTTCTTTCCAGCCTTTTTTATAGGCTGGAAATATAAGAACCATTTCTTAACGGTATATAGATACTTTTATCTGTTTGTGATCAGGTTCTATAAGTGTGGTTTTGCATGTATCTTTCTTATCTTTTATGGATAATATTATGTCATCATATTTCCCTATCTCTTGATCACCTCTTTGTGAACATTATTTTTAATGGCTTCCTAATATTCCATCATATCAATGAGGCATCTTTTACTCAGTTATCCTTAATGTTGAACATTAAGTTGTTTGCAGTTATTTTCTTCTGGGTTATAAATAACATAAACAGGGATATTTTTATACATAAACTGTTGTCCATATTTCTGATTGCTTGTTTAAAAGATGCTCAAAAGTGGAGTTACTGGGTCAAAGGGAATACCAGAGTAATTTTCAGAAAACTTCTACCAATTTATGCTCTCAGCTGTTTCTTATAAAGCACGGGAATCTTACAGGCTCTATTTAAGGGCCTTCTCAGAGTCTCAGCTCCCAACTGCATCTCTCCCTCCATAATCACTCAGACCCTTCTCCTTTCTTCCCTTGCTTTCCCTGCTCTGGCTGGGAGTCATATTGGAGTCATTGTCATTCTACAACATGAAGTTTGGCTACTGCTGATTTCTCAAACCTTGAGATGATGGTGTATTTTCTCCCATTGCCCAAGGACTCCCGGAGGCAGCCAGTGAAGAAGGAGGGAGGGTTCTCATGCTAAATCAACAACAACAACAAACACACAACAACAACAACAACAACAAACTCACAAAGCCCTGAAGCTCATATAGAGTTGTCCTAATTTCACAACTTTCCTCTCCCTACTTTCAAGTTCATCTGAGAAGTAGTCAAAGGTCAAAAGAGAGAGAATGGCTGCCTTTCCTCCTTTCCTTACTTCTTTCCCTCCTTTCTTCTTTTCCTTCCTTCTTTCTTTTATTCATTCACATACTGATTATCTATTAGATGCTGGGCATTCTGCTAGATGCTGAGGTTAAGAGACAGATGAGAACAGGTATATCACTCAGAGTTCCTAGTTACAGCCCAGAAGCTGACTCTGGCTAAACTTATTGATGAAAAGGATATGTCAGAAGGATACTGGTCACTTCTCAGAGTTGATGGGAAACTGGAGAATGGGGCTTGGGCAGCAGGCAGGGACCAAGGAAGCCAGGCTGCTAAGAAAACAGCCAAGGCCCGACCCCAGGGGCAGTCTGCTGGTTAGGACCCACTGCAGGCACCACTCTGCTGGGCGACTAACAACAATGTCTAGATCATGAATAAGCTCTGGGTGAACCTGCCTCTTTGCATTCCTCCCTCCAGGTGGAGGCCTCTGATTGGCCAGGTCATGTGGTATAACTTCAAGGGAGGGTATATCTGGCTGGAGGGGGAGTCAAGACCCTGCCTCTAACCACCTCTCACTCCCTGGAGGATTTTCCCCAAATAAGAAGGGAGTATTATCCAGAGTCTGGAAATTACCTCCCTCATCTCCCTTCACGCACATGGGGGTAAATGTGAATATCTCAGGTCTTTGCCATCACATGACTAGTTGTTTGGTTAGAGAAACAGAAAAATAAATAGATGACTGTAATACAACAGGAATGACAGGTGCCGCATTCCTCAGTCCAGGTGTGGAAAGAGAAAACTGAACAGCTAAGAAATAATGAGACAGGACTTGGAGAGTCAGAAAGTGGGAAGCAATGGAGAGCAAAGGAGAATAGACATGACACCCAGATTTTGGGTGGACTGAATCAACAAGATGGGAAACACAGGTTTTGAAGGGAAGATTGAGTATTTGGTTTTATATTTACGGAGTCCAAGAGAGCCCAAGTGGAAATGTCTAAAGGCTGCTGGAAGCGGGTTTATTCATTGATTCAACAGGAATTTATTAAACACTGGTTATGTTCCAAGCCCTGTTCCAGGTACTGGAGATGCAGCCGAGAACAAGAGGTGACCATCCTTGCTCCTGTGAGCTTACATTCTAGGGGAGCTCAGGGTGAGAGCCCAGGAGAACAAAAGGGGGAGATGTCTAGATTTGGGGTTCATCCACACGGGAGTACTAACGGAAGCCTTGGGCATGGATGAGACAACCTGGAAAGATGTAGAATGGAAGAGAAGAGGACTCTGTGTGGGACACACAGGACTTGAGGAGGGAGAAGAGACAGCAAAGGAGTATGAGAAGGAGCTACCATCTTTCATCTGTGGCTTCTCTAGTTCTTAAAGCTGTGGCTGAGATCTGTTTGAAGCATGTTAAAGGAGAGGTGTGCAAGGGTCCTGAGGCTTCCAGATGACAACTGGATGTCATCTGTGGGGCAGGTTTTTTTCAAGTAGCTGGGGTCCTCAGAGAAATTCCAATACCAGCCTGCTCCCACTTTCTCTCCCTCCTCCCTGCCCCCAAACTGTGTCTTGCAGAGACAGGCTCCTCATCTCCTCTGCAGCAGATGCTCTGATCTGTAGCAACACCTCATCAATCACCAGTAAAAAACCCGCTTCCTGCCTCAGGAATAACAGTTTTATAATGTGACGAGTAACTGGGGAGGTCCCAACAGAAGATGGCAAAACTTGTGGAATGTGAAACTGTCTTTATAACCTCCCATTTTGGATTTCCTCTTGGCTGCATTCATATCAACTTATCTCTCTCCATACCCCAGAGTACTTGGTGTACCAGTCCTGGAACTACTGGTATTTATCACTTTTCTGAGGAGTCCCATTGCATAAGTTCTCCTGAAAGAGGACATTGTCTTGATCTCTTTGACATCCCTGCTTGGGGAGCTGCAGACTGAGAAAGGGACCTAACCTTACCCTCTGCTACCATTCAGACTTCTGGCGTCTTAAAACTGGAAAGGTGTTTGGGGATTGTATTAGTCAAGGCTCTCTAGAGAAAGAGAACCAATAGGATGTACACACACACACACACACACACACACACACACACACTTTTATTTTTTTAAGGAATTGGCTCCTGCAATTGTGGAAGCCTGGTGAGTCCAGAATGAATCTACAGGGTAGGCTAGCAGGCTGGAGACTCGGGGGTGAGATGTAGTTCAGGTCTAAAGGCTATCTGCTGGCAGAATTCCCTCTTGCCCAAGGGAAGTCAATCTTTGTCTATTCAGGCCTTCAACGGATTGGATGAGGCCCACCCACATGATGGAGGGCAATATGCTTTATTCAAAGTCCACAGATTAAATGTCCAAAATGTCCTCACAGACACATCCAGAATAATGTTTCTCACACACTTGGGAACTGTGGCCTGTCCAGCCAAGTTGACACATAAAATTAACCATCACAGGAGTCACTGAGCCTAACCTCCTCACTTGATGGATGGGGAAACGGTGTTCAGGGAAGCACAGTGATGTGTTTGGAGTCATTCAGCAATTCAGTGGAGGAGAGCAGATGGAGAAACAGGCCTTCTGGCTGCAGTCCAGCCCTCTTCCCTGAACCACTCACCAGGGTATCTCCGCACTGGGGCTGGGGGGAAACCCAGCCCATGAGGAGATTGCTCATTCATTTGGCAGTGAATAAAGTCAATCACACCACAGCATCATTGAAATGTGTTGGACTGGCTTGTTGCTAGAGTTGCAGCATACGTTTTATAGGAGAGCTCTTGGGGAAGCTCAGTGTGTGTCTTTCGGGATCCCCAGCTTGGTACCTCAGTCAAATTCCAGGAAACTAGGCAGCTGAAACCTGAGAGTGTTTTTCTGGAATGAATGCCTTTAGTTAAACCATAAATCCCCTCTGTAGTGTATATCCCACTGTCTAACTTCTTTTCTTTTTTTTTTTAAAGATTTAAAAAAAATTTTATTTATTTGAGAGAGAGTGAAAGAGCAAGGAGGAGAGGCGGAGGGAGAAGCAGACTCCCCACTGAACAGGGAGCCCAATGAGGGGCTCGATCCCAGCACCCTGGGATCATGACCTGAGCCGAAGGCAGAGGCTTACCTGACTGAGCCACCCAGGCACCCCTACCTTATTTTCAAGGGGGAATTTTACCATACGGTTTTGAGCCATATACCTGGTTACATACTTGTTGGGTGATGAATGATGGAACATCAGTCTTGACTTTCAACCCAGACTGGGATACCAGGGTGTCATGATTCTTTACCATGGTCCTGACTCATCTTCTGGATGGCGACTCTAAGTTCTGCCTCTTTTTCCATTTAACCTAACCAGGTACCTGCTTCCCTACCAGAACCTGCTGTTCTCCCCCTGCCCTGGCAGCATACCAAGTCAGAAGGAATCATAGTCCCTAAGTCACAGAGGGCGAATGGACTGAGAAGTACTGGGTCTGTCTATCCCATCGTGGAAGAGCTGAACACAGAAGCAACAGCAACTGTGTTATGTAATGATAGTAATCGTCACCTTTCATTGAGAAGCCACGAGGTAAGCACAGCTTAGCCACTGTGCTAGGCATTTTCTATACATTTGTTCGTAGGTTTATGTCTCTCATTTGCCTTCACGGGGAGTTGTGAAGCCTGGTTCTCAGAATCAGGAGAAGCTCTTTCACTGAAGCAGAGCAGAGTGCCCAGGACACAACCGAGAATGGTGCGAATATAACATAGGAGAAATAGGGGACATGGGGTTGGCCAGGGAGGCTGTAAATATGGTATTGTATTGGAGGAATCTCTGAGAAGCGTTCTCTGAGCTATGCAGGATGAAAGGCTCTTCATTTGCTGATTGTATTAGCATCCTTTGTAGAAGAGGACCTATGCAAAGTAATAGAGGGACTCAACTTTACTGTGTCAGGCCTGGTCCAAAGTAATAGCACTCATAAGGCACTTTAAGTACTCAGAGATATGGCTCCCTGTTCCAAGTCTTGGAAGGAACAATTATGGGAGCTTGGAGTAAATGCAATACTAAATAATATCATGGAACCAATTAGGTTTGGGCTACTCATGCATTTATTACCTCCCTTAAGAACTCTGGAGGAAGGCATTCCGAAATTGGTTTTCAGCTCTAGGGTCTCATCAAGGATCTAGGGTCATTTGACATTTTGCTTCTCTATCTTTAGCTTTTGAACATTGCCGTCATGCTCACTGCTTCATGGTCACAACACGGTGATCAGAGATCCAGGCATGACATCTGAGTTCAAAGGAGAAAGATGAGAGAAAGAATATGTGTGCCTGTGTGGGGTGGGAACACTTATGTGTATTATCTCCTGGCTGTCCCCTTTATAGGAAAACAAAAATTTTTCTGGAAGCCTCCCAGATGACTTTTCTTAATTTCTCATTGGCCAGAATTTGTCCATTGGTCAAATGAATATTCCCAGGGACAGGAGAGTCTGGGAAAGTGAGTATCTGGCAGAGAGGATTAGGATCATCATGACAATATCAGGTCACTTTTAATTCATGGTCTGGGGCAGGCACAGGGCTTTCTTGAATAAAACTGGGGTTCTTTTTTTAATTTTTAATTTTTAAAAGAATTTATTTATTTATTTGACAGAGAGAGAGAGATCACAAGTAGGCAGAAAGGCAGGCAGAGAGAGGGGGGAAGCAGGCTCCGTGCTGAGCAGAGAGCCTGATGCAGGGCTCAATCCCAGGACCCCAGGATCATGACTTGAACTGAAGGCAGACGCTTAAACTACTGAGCCACCCAGGCGCCCCAAAACTGGGGTTCTGATAAGGAAGAGGGGCGTCTGTGTGGGGGTATCTTCCGTAATAATAGCTAGCATCATCTCATGAAATCCTCACAGTGCATCAGCAATTATGCCTATCCCCATTTCACAGAAGGAAGCTGAGAGTTAGAAAGGTGATTTCCGTCTGAGGCCATGTAGGATGTTGGGGTGTCCTCATGCCCTTAAGGGCCAGCCCTTAAACTTCCTCTATGCTCCTCCTAGTGCCTGTGAAGTTTGGCAAGCACTCACTGAAAGTTTGCTGGCTAAATAATGGAATGATGGCATATCCATTTCAGGTAAGAGGGTCATGAATTGGGATCTTGTACTGGGAATATGGGATCAGCAGATTTGTTTCACTGGAGAGAGAAGTTGTTTCACTGGAGAGAGAAGTTGCTTCCCTGGAGGAAGGTTCCTGGACTTCATAGAAATAACTAGATAGGGACTTGCTCCAGGAGGGGATTTCTGGCCATAAGCAGAGGTTCTGAGAGAAGCTCAGTGGATCCTGGGGCCTATCTGTATTTGTTGCTGCTGATTTCCCCAATGGTCCCTGTGGTGTGAGGGGACATTCTCCAGGTGTGATCTACAACTCTGGAGAGTTTCTGTTTAATTTGAAGGAAATTGTCATGTAGTAGAGGAATTGACTTCCTCCAGGTCCTTCCTGAGAAGACAATTAGAATAAGTTAGAATTAGAACCAACTTTTCAGGAAGAGTATTTTATTGGGCAAGAAGTATAGGTTTTGTCAGCAGAAAGATCTGGTTTTGGATTTTGTTGTTGGGAAGATGAAGTGAAATAATGCACGTAAGGTGCTTAGGACAGTGGGAGAACATAAATGCTCCCCGTCTCGAATCAAATTAAGGTTGTTCAAGTATAGAATTGAACACCAGTGAGATTGAGAGCTCCTTATTTCCCAAGTACTCAAACATTTAACCCATTATTCAGCATTATATAAGAGCAGCATTGCCACCACCAGCAACCAAATCAGCCAACATTTATTGAGCACTTACTCTAAGCAACTCTGTCTTTTACTGAGTATTTATTTTGTACCAGGCACCATGCTATGCATTTTACATGAAACTTCTCACTGGATTCTTTATGGCAACTTCAAGAAGTAGATACTATTGTTATCCCTATTATACAGATGAGAAGATTGAGATTAAAAGAGGCTGAAAAACTTGGCCAAAATCAGCTGGTGATGGAGGTGGGTTTTTGAGGCCAGATCTGTCTCTTGCTGTGGCTGTGTTATTAACCAGCAGCACACGTGGTTCTCTGAAATGGACCCTTACTTGGATAAGGATCGCAAGAGATAGTGGTTCCCAGGCGTTCCTAAGTCTTATCAGTTAATGCTGTCAAACATCAGGGGCCTATCATGACAGATCAGTAAACCCAGTTTCCCCAAGGGCTTCCATATCTTTATAGACATTAAAAAATACATTTAAAAGCAGATAAAATACTAAGCCTTGTTGGAATAAACTCTATTGCTATCGCTTTAAAACATGAATGAAAAGAATTGAAACTGCAGTTGAAGGTGGTATTAAGAGTGACTGTGAAGTTTGCTCCTGTCTGTGCTCCCTCCTTGCCCAGAAGCCACCCCCTTGCCTCTTCTCCCTGTGTTATATCCAGTTGACAAAGCCCCAGCTCTCCTCCGATTCTTTACCTGCATCCAGCAGCTGAAGAAGGCTAGAGTAAAGCCCTCAGTATGCTGACCAGCCTTTCCTTAAATTGAGAACCATAATTTTTTAAAAAAGATTTTATTTATTTGACAGACAGAGATCACAAGTAGGCAGAAAGGCAGGGAGAAACAGAGGAGTGGGGGAAGCAGGCTCCCCGCCGAGCAGAGAGCCGGATGCAGGGCTCCATCCCAGGACTCTAGGATCAGGGCCTGAGCCGAAGGCAGAGGCTTTAACCTACTGATCCACGCAGGTGGCCCAAGAGGGCCCTCTGTCATACACAGCCATTCTACCCTATTTCTCTGGTCAATTTCCATCCCATTCACCCAGAGGGCTACTTTGCCACTTTCATCTCCAATGTCGAACCCTCCCTTTCTCACTCTCACTCTGGTTGAGAAAATAGAAACAATTGCCAAAGAACTTCCTCTTCCCTCCACTACCAAACCTATGACATCCTGGCCATTGCCCCCATGTGCTCTGCCTTTGCTCCCTGTGGTCCTTGCCTCTTGGCCAAAGCGCAGCCTTGCACTCACGCATTGACATCTGCTCCCATCACCTTCTCCAGAACTTAGCCTTTCCAAGCATTCCCTCTTCCTTCTGGATCACCATGTTTCTCCCTTCCTTTTGGGTGATCTCTTTCATCATAGAAATACACCATAATACATACCATCTTAAAAAATGAAAAAAAAAAAAAGTATCTCCCTTGACTCCTTGTCTATCTCCTGCTACATTTCTGTTCTTCCCTGAAAAGAATTATGGGAATTTTTGTATACCTTCACTGCCTCCATTTCTTTAGTTCTCATTCTCCTTTTTCCCCCATGGGGAAGATAGGTTGTTGCCAAATAAAAGGTGAATCCTCATGACAATCTTATATAGTGGGAAGAGCTATGGAGACATGCAAGTGGTGGATTTGGTCCCAGAGGCCCCATAAGGCAGTGACTTCCAGCAGTGACCATTCAGTGATGGCAGAGAATGTGTCCAATTATAATCATGCTTGAGAAAGGTTTTTATTAATGGCTCTTTCTCTTTTCTTTTTTAAACGATAAGATATAGTGTGCACAAGTCCTTAAAGTCCATATACTATACACACACACACACACGCACACACAATTTAAATAAATTCATATAAATAATCTTATAAAGCAAACCTTTATGTAACTAAAGTCCAGGTTAAAAAATATGACATTGCCAGCATTCCTGAGTCACCCCACACACCTGCAATATACTCCTCCCTTTCTAGGGCTAATTGCTCTCTGGGTGTTTTTCATAATAACTTCCTTGGTTTTCTTTCTGAGTCTTATCACTTGGGCATGAACCTTTTAAACAATATAGTTCAGTTTTTCCTGCTTTTAAATTTTATACAAGTCATGTTGCATTCTTTTGGGTCTTATTTAATCATTCAGCATCATGTTTGTGGTGTTTCCCGTGTCATCTCTGATAGTCTGTTCATTTTCATTGCATCCTATCAATACACCGCAGTCTTTTGTCTATTCTATTTTTTAAAAAAGATTTTATTTATCTACTTGACAGAGAGAGAGAGAGAAATCAGAAGTAGGCAGGGAGGCAGGCAGAGAGAGAAAAGGAGAAGCAGGCTCCCTGCTGAGCAGAGAGCTCGACACTGGGCTCAATCCCAGGACCCTGAGATCATGACCTGACCTAAAGGCAGAGGCCTAACCCACTGAACCACCCAGGCACGCCTCTATTCTATTATTGATGAACATTGGCTTGTTTTCAGTTTGGGGCCATTATAAACATTCTTGTATATGTTTTATGGTACGTGTATGTTGGATATCCTCTATGGTAGATCTTAGAAATGGAATTGCTTCTAGATGAGGTATTATGTGAATCCACAGCTTTGCTAGTAATGCAAACTTTCCTCCCCTCTTTCTGTCTTAAAACTGCTCTTTTAAGAGTATTTTTGATCTTAACACTCCCTTCAGGGTCACCAGGCACCTCTACTTTGCCAAATCTACTGGTTGATTCTGAGTCTTCATCCTGACCTAGTAGCAGCTTTTGATACAAACAGGCCCTTCACCTGGTCTCTGGCTGATTCTTTTGCCTATTTGCTGGACTGACTTCCTGTTCCCAACCTGTCAAGCCCCAGTGGGAATGCCAGACTAGTGTTGTCCATTCCTCCGCTTATTCAAGAAAGCTAGAGACCTTATGCTTATGCTTATGTGAAATGTCTCAATTTTTTTTTTTTTGGCTCTCTTCCTACTTCATTTTATTTATTTTTTCAGTGTAACAGTATTCATTCTTTTTGCACAACACCCAGTGCTCCATGCAAAACGTGCCCTCCCCATTACCCACCACCTGTTCCCCCAACCTCCCACCCCTGACCCTTCAAAACCCTCAGGTTGCCCCAACCTCCCACCCCTGACCCTTCAAAACCCTCAGGTTGTTTTTCAGAGTACATAGTCTCTTATGGTTCGCCTCCCCTCCCCAATGTCCATAGCCCGCTCCCCCTCTCCCAATCCCACCTCCCCCCAGCAACCCCCAGTTTGTTTTGTGAGATTAAGAGTCATTTATGGTTTGTCTCCCTCCCAATCCCATCTTGTTTCATTTACTCTTCTCCTATCCCCCTACCCCCCCCATGTTGCTTCTCCATGTCCTCATATCAGGGAGATCATATGATAGTTGTCTTTCTCCAATTGACTTATTTCACTAAGCATGATACGCTCTAGTTCCATCCATGTCGTCGCAAATGGCATGATTTCATTTCTTTTGATGGCTGCATAGTATTCCATTGTGTATATATACCACATCTTCTTTATCCATTCATCTGTTGATGGACATCTAGGTTCTTTCCATAGTCTGGCTATTGTAGACATTGCTGCTATAAACATTCGGGTACACGTGCCCCTTCGGATCACTATGTTTGTATCTTTAGGGTAAATACCCAGTAGTGCAATTGCTGGGTCATAGGGTAGTTCTATTTTCAACATTTTGAGGAACCTCCATGCTGTTTTCCAGAGTGGTTGCACCAGCTTGCATTCCCACCAACAGTGTAGGAGGGTTCCCCTTTCTCCACATCCTCGCCAGCATCTGTCATTTCCTGACTTGTTAATTTTAGCCATTCTGACTGGTGTGAGGTGATATCTCATTGTGGTTTTGATTTGTATTTCCCTGATGCCGAGTGACGTGGAGCACTTTTTCATGTGTCTGTTGGCCATCTGGATGTCTTCTTTGCAGAAATGTCTGTTCATGTCCTCTGCCCATTTCTTGATTGGATTGTTTGTTCTTTGGGTGTTGAGTTTGCTAAGTTCCTTATAGATTTTGGATACTAGCCCTTTGTCTGATATGTCGTTTGCAAATATCTTCTCCCATTCTGTCAGTTGTCTTTTGGTTTTGTGAACTGTTTCCTTTGCTGTGCAAAAGCTTTTGATCTTGATGAAATCCCAATAGTTCATTTTTGCCCTTGCTTCCCTTGCCTTTGCCGTTGTTCCTAGGAAGATGTTGCTACGGCTGAGGTCGAAGAGGTTGCTGCCTGCATTCTCCTCAAGGATTTGGATGGATTCCTTTCTCACATTGAGGTCCTTCATCCATTTGGAGTCTATTTTCGTGTGTGGTGTAAGGAAGTGGTCCAATTTCATTTTTCTGCATGTGGCTGTCCAATTTTCCCAGCACCATTTATTGAAGAGGCTGTCTTTTTTCCATTGGACATTCTTTCCTGCTTTGTCGAAGATGAGTTGACCATAGAGTTGAGGGTCGATTTCTGGGCTCTCTATTCTGTTCCACTGATCTATGTGTCTGTTTTTGTGCCAGTACCATGCTGTCTTGATGATGACAGCTTTGTAATAGAGCTTGAAGTCCGGAATTGTGATGCCACCAACTTTGGCTTTGTTCTTCAATATTCCTTTGGCTATTCGAGGTCTTTTCTGGTTCCATATAAATTTTAGGATTATTTGTTCCATTTCTTTGAAAAAAATGGATGGTATTTTGATAGGGATTGCATTAAATGTGTAGATTGCTTTAGGTAGCATAGACATTTTCACAATATTTATTCTTCCAATCCAGGAGCATGGAACATTTTTCCATTTTTTTGTGTCTTCCTCAATTTCTTTCATGAGTACTTTATAATTTTCTGTGTATAGATTCTTAGTCTCTTTGGTTAGGTTTATTCCTAGGTATCTTATAGTTTTGGGTACAATTGTAAATGGGATTGACTCCTTAATTTCTCTTTCTTCAGTCTTGTTGTTGGTGTACAGAAATGCAACTGATTTCTGTGCATTGATTTTATATCCTGACACTTTACTGAATTCCTGTACAAGTTCTAGCAGTTTTGGAGTGGAGTCTTTTGGGTTTTCCACATATAGTATCATATCATCTGCGAAGAGTGATAGTTTGACTTCTTCTTTACCAATTTGGATGCCTTTAATTTCTTTTTGTTGTCTGATTGCTGAGGCTAGGACTTCTAGTACTATGTTGAATAGCAGTGGTGATAATGGACATCCCTGCCGTGTTCCTGACCTTAACGGAAAAGCTTTCAGTTTTTCTCCATTGAGAATGATATTTGTGGTGGGTTTTTCATAGATGGCTTTGATAATATTGAGGTATGTGCCCTCTATCCCCACACTTTGAAGAGTTTTGATCAGGAAGGGATGCTGTACTTTGTCAAATGCTTTTTCAGCATCTATTGAGAGTATCATATGGTTCTTGTTCTTTCTTTTATTAATGTGTTCTATCACATTGATTGATTTGCGGATGTTGAACCAACCCTGCAGCCCTGGAATAAATCCCACTTGATCGTGGTGAATAATCCTTTTAATGTACTGTTGAATCCTATTGGCTAGTATTTTGGCGAGAATTTTTGCATCTGTGTTCATCAAGGATATTGGTCTGTAGTTCTCTTTTTTGGTGGGATCGTTGTCTGGTTTTGGGATCAAGGTGATGCTGGCCTCATGAAATGAGTTTGGAAGTTTTCCTTCCGTTTCTATTTTTTGGAACAGTTTCAAGAGAATAGGAATGAGTTCTTCTTTAAATGTTTGGTAGAATTCCCCTGGGAAGCCGTCTGGCCCTGGGCTTTTGTTTGTTTGGAGATTTTGGATGACTGTTTCAATCTCCTTACTGGTTATGGGCCTGTTCAGGTTTTCTATTTCTTCCTGGTTCAGTTGTGGTAGTTTATATGTCTCTAGGAATGCATCCATTTCTTCCAGATTGTCCAATTTGTTGGCGTAGAGTTGCTCATAGTATGTTCTTATAATTGTCTGTATTTCTTTGGTGTTAGTTGTGATCTCTCCTCTTTCATTCATGATTTTATTGATTTGGGTCCTTTCTCTTTTCTTTTTGATGAGTCTGGCCAGGGGTTTATCAATCTTATTGATTCTTTCAAAGAACCAGCTCCTAGTTTCATTGATTTTTTCTATTGTTTTTTTGGTTTCTATTTCATTGATTTCTGCTCTGATCTTTATGATTTCTCTTCTCCTGCTGGGTTTAGGGTTTCTTTCTTGTTCTTTCTCCAGCTCCTTTACGCATAGGGTTAGGTTGTGTACTTGAGACCTTTCTTGTTTCTTGAGAAAGGCTTGTACCGCTATATATTTTCCTCTCAGGACTGCCTTTGCTGTGTCCCACAGATTTTGAACTGTTGTGTTTTCATTATCATTTGTTTCCATGAATTTTTTCAATTCTTCTTTAATTTCCTGGTTAACCCATTCATTCTTTAGAAGGATGCTGTTTAGTCTCCACGTATTTGGGTTCTTTCCAGCTTTCCTCTTGTGATTGAGTTCTAGCTTCAGAGCATTGTGGTCTGAAAATATGCAGGGAATAATCCTAATCTTTTGATACCGGTTGAGACCTGATTTGTGACCCAGGATGTGATCTATTCTGGAGAAGGTTCCATGTGCACTAGAGAAGAATGTGTATTCTGTTGCTTTGGGATGAAATGTTCTGAATATATCTGTGATGTCCATCTGGTCCAGTGTGTCATTTAAGGCCTTTATTTCCTTGTTGATCTTTTGCTTGGATGATCTGTCCATTTCAGTGAGGGGAGTGTTAAAGTCCCCTACTATTATTGTATTATTATTGATGTGTTTCTTTGATTTTGTTATTAATTGGTTGATATAGTTGGCTGCTCCCACGTTAGGGGCATAGATATTTAAAATTGTTAGATCTTCTTGTTGGACAGACCCTTTGAGTAGGATATAGTGTCCTTCCTCATCTCTTATTATAGTCTTTGGCTTAAAATCTAATTGATCTGATATAAGGATTGCCACCCCAACTTTCTTCTGATGCCCATTAGCATGGTAAATTGTTTTCCACCCCCTCACTTTAAATCTGGAGGTGTCTTCGCGTCTAAAATGAGTTTCTTGTAGGCAACATACTGATGGGCTTTGTTTTTTTATCCATTCTGATACCCTGTGTCTTTTGATTGGGGCATTTAGCCCATTAACATTCAGGGTAACTATTGAGAGATATGAATTTAGTGCCATTATTAGCCTGTAAGGTGACTGTTACTGTATATTGTCTCTGTACCTTTCTGATCTACTACTTTTAGGCTCTCTCTTTGCTTAGAGGACCCCTTTCAATATTTCCTGTAGAGCTGGTTTGGTGTTTGCAAATTCTTTCAGTTTTTGTTTGTCCTGGAAGCTTTTTATCTCTCCTTCTATTTTCAATGATAGCCTAGCTGGATAGAGTATTCTTGGCTGCATGTTTTTCTCGTTGAGTGCTCTGAATATATCATGCCAGCTCTTTCTGGCCTGCCAGGTCTCTGTGGATAAGTCTGCCGCCAGTCTAATATTTTTACCATTGTATGTTACAGACTTCTTTTCTCGGGCTGCTTTCAGGATTTTCTCTTTGTCACTAAGACTTGTAAATTTTACTATTAGGTGACGGGGTGTGGACCTATTCTTGTTGACTTTGAGGGGGGTTCTCTGCATCTCCTGGATTTTGATGCTTGTTCCCTTTGCCATATTACGGAAATTCTCTCCAATGATTCTCTCCAATAGACCTTCTGCTCCCCTCTCTGTTTCTTCTTCTTCTGGAATCCCAATTATTCTAATGTTGTTTCATCTTATGGTGTCACTTATCTCTCGAATTCTCCCCTCATGGTCCAGTAGCTGTTTGTCCCTCTTTTGCACGGCTTCCTTATTCTCTGTCATTTGGTCTTCTATATCACTAATTCTTTCTTCTGCCTCATTTATCCTAGCAGTGAGAGCCTCCATTTTTGATTGCACCTCATTAATAGCTTTTTTGATTTTAACTTGGTTAGATTTTAGTTCTTTAATTTCTCCAGAAAGGGCTTTAATATCTCCAGAGAGGGTTTCTCTAATATCTTCCATGCCTTTTTCGAGCCCGGCTAGAATGTTCAGAATCGTCATTCTGAACTCTTGATCTGACATATTACCCATGTCTGTGTTGATTAGGTCCCTAGCCTTCGGTACTGTCTCTTGTTCTTTTGTTTGTGGTGATTTTTTCCGCCTTGTCATTTTGTCCAGATAAGAGAATATGAAGGAGCAAATAAACTACTAAAAGGGTGGCAAAGACCCCGGAAAAATGTGCTGTAACCAAATCAGAAGAGACCCCAAATTGTGGGGGGGAGAAAGGGGATAAAAACAGCTTCTGAAAAAAAAAGAAAAAAAAAAGAAAGAAAAAAATTTAAAAAATAAAACAAATAAAAAATATAAAAAAGAAAGAAAAAATATATATATTTAGATGAACTAGTCAAAAAATGTTAAAAAAGAAAAGGGTAAAAGTTTAAAAAAAATTTAGCAGAGGAAGAAAAAAGAAAAAAGAAAAAAAAATTGAAGTAGCCACAAGACTAAAGAATCATGGGGAGAAAGCCATGAGTTCCGTGCTTTGCTTTCTCCTCCTCTGGAATTGCTCTGCTGTCTTAGGAATTGAATCTGCTTTCTCCTTGATAGATGAACTTCGCCCTGGCTGGATATTTTGTTGGTCTTCTGGGGGAGGGGCCTGTTGTAGTGACTCTCAAGTGTCTTTGCCCGAGGCGGGATTGCACCGCCCTTACCGGTGGCCGGACTAAGTAATCGGCTCGGGTTCGCTTTTGGGAGCTTCTGTTCCCTGAACGCTTTCCGTAGAGTTCCGGAGGACGGGAATGAAAATGGCGGCCTCCCAGTCTCCAGCCCGGAGGAGCCGAGAGCCTGGGGCCCCACTCCTCAGTGCGCCCCCAGAGGACAGCACCCAATCACTCCCGTATCCCCAGCCTCTAGCCGCGCTCCGAGCTCACCCAGCCCACGACCAGTTCAAGGTAATCCCGAGCTGAGAGTTCAGTCCTCGGCTCTGTCTCTGCAGCCGGCTTCTCCGTTCTAATACCTGCGAGCTCTCCGACACTCCGACACCCCCGATCCTTCTGTGACCCTGCGGGGCCTGGGGCCACGCTGGCCCCGCGTGGGCTTCACCCCGGTTTAGCCCCTGGAGCAATGTCCCTCAGTGGAACAGACTTTTAAAAGTCCTGATTTTGTGCTCCGTTCCTCCGCCGCTTGCCGGGAGCCGGCCCCTCCCCCCCGCGGTCTATCTTCCCGTCGTTTTAGATTCACTTCTCCGCCAGTCCTACCTTTCAGAAAGTGGTTGATTTTCTGTTTCTAGAGTTGCTGTTCTTCTTCTCTTCGCTCTCCCGTTGGATTTGTAGGTGTTTGCAATGTTTAGATAAGCTATCGAGCTGATCTCCTGCTACCTGATGTAGTCTCAGGCTGCTACTTCTCCGCCATCTTGACTCCTCCCTCAAATGTCTCAATTTTTAATGATGGAAATGAATTTACAAAATTTTATAAATACTGTTCAGGCCAAACAAAATGTATCTCTTGGCCAAGAGCCTCTTTAAAAGAATTGGAAGAAGGAGACAGAGAAGATATAGTTGGACAGGTAAGAGGAGAACCAGGACATTTTAGTGTCATGAAAATCAAGGGAATGGGGAGGTTTTAGGAGGAGGCAGTGAGTACTAGTCAAATATGGGAGGGAGGTTGAGTCAGTTAAAGCCTGAAGAATGACCAGTGGACTTCATTGTCAGGAAGACACTGGAGATTGAAGAAAAAACGGGTTCAGGGGCATTTGGGACATGTAGAATCCAGACTGTACTGTGTTTAGGGGTAAATGGTTATCAACATAAGGAAGGCATCAAAATGTCTATGTGAGGCTGTTTTTGGCTATAAACAATTAAAAAACCTATTTAAGATGCCTTTAAAAATTAAGGGTACCTATTAACTTTTATAACAAAAGTCTTAAAAAGGGATCATTTATGGATTGTTAGTTTGATGGCTCCATGTTGTTATCATGGACCCAGATTTTGTCTGTCTTTTGGCTTTGCTTCCGTTACTGCACGTCAGTCAGTCCAGCGGACATTCACATCATAAGATGGACGCCGATTTCAGAAAACACATCCATATTCACCAATAGTCACAAGAAGAAATGCAGTATCCCTTCCTTGTGTGTCTTTTTAAGAGCTAAGAGATTTTTTTTTTCATAAGCTATCCCCTCCCCAGCTGACTCCCCCCTATATCTGATTGGTCAGGATTATGGCATGTGCCTATGACTAAACTGAAATGGGTAAGGGCCATAAGACACCGTTGGACAAATCCTGACTCTGACTTGGGCTTTTGTCCCCTGCCATCTGGGTACCATGAGCAGGGGAAAGGGAATATGGCTGCTGTGTAGACGGGTCCTCTCGAGGTCCTCAGAGGACCTTCAGGAGTCAGTGCCCTGGTCCAAGAGAATGATTTTCATAGCCAATGCTGAGCTTGGGTGGAGCTTTTTTGAGGTAGATCTGGGAATACCCTATTGTCTACCTCAGCTCACACCATTGATTGTGGTGGGGTGGCCTCCTTTGCCTTCTCATTAGGCTAATTCCTGGAGACCTAGCATAAGCAAATGGGCCATTTTATTTCATTTAGAAACTGGCTTTTATATCCCATACTCATATGTGTTTTATCTCCTTGAATTGTCTGGGTGGTGGCGGTCTGATTAAAATGTTCTTCCTACTGATTCATCTTGGTTAGTGGGTGGGTGAAGGGATGGTATGTCTACCACAAAGAAGGTCAAATCCAGCCAAGTAAGATGTGTTTGTTCCTTTCCAAACTTACAAAGGGAAATGAAAAGCTAAGGACAGTTATTTTGGGAGAACCAGTCTCTGAATCCTAGTTCACAAGGAAGAAAAAGGCTTAAAAAAAAAAAAATGAAAGAATCAGTCCCAGGTGTTTTCCACATTTTGGAAACTCACTAAATAATTTCTTTGCTACTGACAGGGCCACCCTGTCATTTTAGTTTTGAAGCGTCCTTAGCTTCCTTAGATTTGGAACTAATCTCCAGTAGTACTGCTTTTGTCTTTGCTCTCTGACTGGGAACATTTGTTTGAAAATTCACACCTATGAATCCTAGATCACCTGCACCCTGAGCCCAAGGTCATCTGGACTGTAAAGCCCAGATCACCTGTAACCTGAGCGCCAGATCACCTGCGTCCTGAATCCCAGGTGAAAATGATCACCACAATAAAGGTAGTTAACATGCATCACCTTACATAGTGACACAGTCTTTTTTGTTGTTGTTGTTGTGATGAGAACTTGTATGGTCTACACTGTTAGCAACTTTCAAATAGGCAGTACTGTATTAACTGTAGTCTCTGTGCTTTAAGTTACATCTCCATGATTTATTTATTGATTTATTTTTAAATTTGGAGGCGCTACCACCCTTTTTTGTCCCAGGAAGGATCACAAGGGTTGTTTTCTTATTTATGTGAACGCAAAGCGAGTGGACACCCTTGGTCCAAAGAGCAGACTGTAGCAAGACACTTGAGCGAAAGTCATCTTTCCCCTCAAACACAAAGTTCTGGGAGAAGAGGTGAGACCTGTTTGAGGAATGAGTGGGGCCCTCAGGGAAGGAAGGAGCTGACATCCCAGCTTCTGAAGTCTTGAGACGGGAAGTTAGGGAGCTCTTTCAGGCTAGACTGGACAGCTTTGATCAAAGCTTGTGACTGGCAAAGGAAGGGACAATCTGGCTCTTGAAAAAAGATTATCTCAAGCAAGGGGGCACCTAGGCTGGGTCTCCAGCTACACACAGGATCTGAGGATTGGTGGGGGTGGACTAGACCTACACTGTCTTTGGCTGGTGCTGGATGTTTCTCTAGACCAAGCAAGCTGGGTTGGCCTGTGCTTAGGCTTTGGAGAACAGTAGCTTAGCAGAAGTATGGAAACCACCGAGAGGCACCTGCTCAGAGGGCAGCCCTGTGGGGTGGGCCGCATCTAAGTGCAGTCCTGTGACAGCACATAAATGCCATCTGTTCAGCTGTGTGGGCCCCGTGGTCCACAGCAACACCGGAAGGAGTGGGAAGTGGAGGGACCAGCTTCAGTTCTCTGCTTGATATGGAAAAAGCATGGATCTTGCCAGCAAGAGTCTGCCTTTCCCCCCACCCCCCCAACTCCTTTGGACGACATCACCAGAGTCATATCCTGAAGAATGGGATAACAAAGTTTCCACCAATATTGGCATGTGGGGGACTGAGTTACTAATTGGAAAAATAAAAGCAGATGAGGGCATTTGATCCCAAGTTGATCAAGGAAGTTATACTGAATAGAGATGTACATGTTTGTAATTACCTGCTTTTGTGTCTTTTTCCTCCAGTAGGCTAAGAGTTTGGGAAGGCAGGAATCACGTGATTTACATCTCTGAATCCCAGCACTTAGTGTGGTGCTTGCCCCTCAGTAGGCACTAAATAAATGTTTGTAGGCCTGAGATTGATTAATAAATGGTGACCTTGATTTTTGAAGATTTAAGCTGGCATTTTAAGGCTGGGAGTGATAATGTAGGAAGGTCCCACCTGTGTGCCAGGTGCTGGTGGGTCCTGCAGACAATATAGAGGTGAACCAGCTCTAGTTCTTGTCAACACAGACTTTCCCTATTGAAGTAGCGTAAGACTTATTGTAACAAATCAAATTAAGCATTATGGAATACAGCAGGGACTTATGGAAGCTTCCCGGGTTATTTAGATCAGGGCATTATAGGATGAACCTAATTTCAACATGTAGTGATGACGGGCATTTCAGGAAAGGAAATGGCCAAGCAAAGGCATAAAGATATTTTTTGGAAGTATTTAAAGTGAAGGAAGAGGGGCTCCCGGGTGGCTCAGTGGGTTAAGCATCTGCCTTTGGCTCGGGTCATGATCCCAGAGTCCTTGGATCGAGCCCTACATGGGGCTCCCTGCTCAGTGAGAGTCTGCTTCTCCCTCTCCTTCTGCCTCTGCCTCTCCTCCCAGCTTGTGCTCTCTCACTCACTCTCTCTCCAAAATAAATAAAATCTCAAAAAAAAAACAAAAACAAAAACAAAAAACAAACTCAAACCCCCCCCCCAAAAAAACAAAAACAAACCTGCCAAAATGAAGGCTGAAAGGCAGGTAGCAGAATGCTACCACTGGCTCGCTGATAGAGCAGTTGGGAGAAAGACTAGACTGTATGTCAGAAAAAGAGGGTGTGTGAATAGGCTAAGTTATGCTGTAGTAACGAACAGCACCAAATCTTTTTTTTTTAAGATTTTTTAGATTTTATTTATTTATTTGACAGACAGAGATCACAAGTAGGCAGAGAGGCAGGCAGAGAGAGAGGAAGGGAAGCAGGCTCCCTGCTGAGCAGAGAGCCCGATGCGGGGCTTGAACCCAGGACCCTGGGATCATGACCTGAGCTGAAGGCAGAGGCTTTAACCCACTGAGCCACCCAGGCACCCCCAAAGGGTTCTTTTTTTGTTTAAATTTTATTTATTGAGAGAGAGAGAGAGAGCATGTGAGAGACAGCACAAGCGGGAGCAGACTCCCTGCTGAGCAGGGAGCCAGATGCTGGCTCGATCCCAGGACCCGGGAATCATGACCTGAGCTGAAGGCAGACGTTTAACCGACTGAGCCACCCAGGCGTCCCACCTTTATTTCTCACCCATATTACATATCTACTATGGATCACCTAGAGGCTTGGCGTCTCCTGGATCTCAGGATGACAGAGAAGTCACCAATTTGAGCCTAGGAATTCAATGAGGCAGAAGGAAAGTGAACTCTGGCGAGTCTCATCTGGTAATATCTGCTGAAACACATCACTTCCGGTTACAACTGATTGTCTGGAATTGGTCACATGACTCTACTGCCCACAAGGGGGCCAGGAAGTACATTCCTGCCATGAACTCAGAAGGTGGAGAGCCAGAAATACCTGGTGAGCGGCACTAATGTTTACCCCAGATGGCGAGAGGGACCCCACCTGGGAGGGTAGGATCCTGGGCCTGCAGTTCACGCTCCGTTGGTGGGGTGGTAACGGTGGCAGGTTTGTGTGTATTGAGGGGCTATAGTGTATGAGTATCTGTGGGGGGAAAGGGAGGCTTGTCTCTTTTCTTAATTTTTAATTTTTAAAGATTTCAGTTTCTTATTATGTTATATTTTTGTACCAATAGCTAACCCATACACCTGACTTAGTTTTCCTCATTATGGCCTTTCCTCACTTTGAATTTACACAATATTTTCAGTGTCCCCTCCCTCCCTTCCTCCTTCCCTCCCCACCTCCCTTTCTTCCTTCCTTCCATTATTTATTCGAACAAACCTTTTATTTTGGAATAATTTTAGATTTACAGGAAAGTTGCGAAGATAGTACAGAGAATTCCCATATTCCCTTCACCCAGTTTCAGTTCCCCTGATGTCATCTTCCAGTTCTGTGAGACTTCTTTAGCTTTAGGTTTTAAACCCCTTGAGGACTACACCCTGCCTGACCTAGTATTTCTCTGGTGTTTCTCAAAGAACTGTGGCTAGTGGTGGTCCCGGCTTGAAGGCTTAAGCATGTTTTCTGTGGATTGCAGACATGTCTGGGCTTGCCTAGAGGCCAGGAAGGCCAGTCTTCCATAGGTCTGTGAGTAGAAGGGATTGAGGGGCCCTTTGGGAATGAGAGAGAGAGGGAGGTGGAGGTGGCCAAACCGTTGGTTTAAAGGGCACAGGTTGGTGTTGGAAGGAAGGAGGCTTCTAAGTGCAGCAGGAAGTGTGTGGTTCAAGAGCTGTCTCTCTCTGGTCTTTGGCCAGGGGGAGGCGGGTGGTTATGTGACAGAGTCGGAATCTGAGCCTGTGAAGAACAGTGAGTACAAAGGCTGTAGTCCTCCGTGAAGCAGAAGTCAGTGGGGTGTGGAAGCGGTGTGGCTGAGAGGACATTTTGCATTTGAGATGCAAAAGGCGGGTTGGGGGGTGGCCTGAGCAGAAGGCCAGACCAACCTGCATCTGGATGGAGCAGGACTTCCAGGGCCATTGCTTTGGCAAGAGACAGACCCTATATGAGAGCTCAGAAGACAACGTTCGCTAGCTCACGTGAGCATGTTCTTGAGGACAGTCTGGGAAAGAGCTGGGTGGAGGTGGTAGGTTTAAGGAGTCACAAAATTCCCCGCCACATTCTGTGTGGTTGTTGTCACTGAGACCCTGTTGTACTCTCAAGGCAGTTGGCTGGGCAAGTATCTGGATGGTGTTTTGGTTGGTTGGGCTCTGGATACTTGTTGACTCATTGCTCATCACCCTGTCAAGAAAGGGAAAGTCCCCAGAGGTCACGGCCCAAAGAGATTGAGTGTTTTCTTAGCCTGGGCTCCTTAAAGATACAAGTCACCCCTTGTGACAGTTGGGCACCTGAAGGCCTATAGTAGACACCAGTGGTCTGACCCCAAGACTCTCTGGCTGGGAAGAGGGGCTTTCATGCGTGAAGGGAACCCCAGACCACCCAAAGGAGGAGCTCAGGAGGTGGGGAGGTTTGATGAACACCACCCTCAGGAACGGAAAGAGATCCAGAGATTCCAGGGACTTTCAGGGACTATCCCAGAGACGAGTCAGGCTAGGAGCCCAAGAACTGGGTGGAATTCTGTATATTCTAGAAATTATCTGTATCGTTGTCTGTTGCTTAGTGAAGCTATGGATTTGTCTTTGGGAGCAGCAAGGGGTTGGGACACAAAGCCATTCTCAGGGGAAGGAGAGCCTGTAGGGTTCGCTGTGGAGCAGCAGTGTGAAAGAAAGAAGTCCCTGCTCCTGGGTGGGAAATGCTGGGTCAGGTCAAGATCTGACCTTGAGGCTCTTCCTTCTTTGCTGGCGAATGGCTGTGTTGATCTGCCCCGATAATGAGAGTCCAAGCCCCAATCTCTGCTCCCAGCCTGTTCATTCTGATTAGTTATGCCATCTTGGTCAAGGGCGTCACCATCTCCTGGTATCACTGACCAGAAAACTGAGTTGCTTTGGGGATGTGCCCTTCAGTACATAATAAATTTGTGCCAAGGGCCAAATCTTCTGTGCATTGTTCTGGGTGCTTTACGTATTTTGGGTATTTTTGTATTGTTTGGGTATTTTTGTATTGTTCCTCTATAATAATCTGGAGAGATGGGAGTTGTTAGTCTTATTTTACAAATGATGAAACTGATGCTAATAGAGTAGGTAGCCGATTCAATCTTAAAACTATCATGTCCAACATCAGAACTCTCATTGTCTCCACAATCCCTGTGCTGCTTTTTAGTGTTCACTGTCTTTTCCATTCTATGAGATCCATATTTCTCCAAAATGGGCTCAGCTACATGCCCCAGAATCACCTAGGCTACCATTAGGAAAGATCACCAATGGCGTCCGGACCCGTGGAATCAGGCTGTGGAAGCAGAGCCCACCCCTTGCCTATGCAGCAAGTTCCGTGGGTGGCTCTGATGTCGTTCATGCTTACCTTCCCCTCCTGTGGCCAGTGTCCATCTCTGAGACTGGTTCGATTTCTAGGACTAATTTCAAAATTTTTGCCACATCCTCTGTATGCTGCTGTAAGGGAAGACCGAAACAGATGAGCCATGGGTCAGCACTCTGGGGGTGGCCCTATGTGAGGACACACAGAACAGGAGCAGCAGGGTCCCCCAGACAAGCCACAGGTCCACAGGATGATGGCTTCGGTACCATCTGGAGACCATCTTTGCTAACCGTCGTCACCATTTAGCGAAGATGGGGCATGGGCTCCAGCTGGGCTTTGGGGATTCTTACAGAGCAAACTTTGGCCCACAGATTGGCTATTGAAGTCAACTGTGGCCATTTATTATTTACTCTCTGTCAGCCATGAGGCAAGTATGAAGTGGTCACACGTATTACGTCAAAAGGCTATGAGGTACATATTAATATTTTCTCATTGGGTCGATACAGAAACTGAGGTTTGGAGAAAAAATTAAGTCACTTGTTTAAGTTCATGTGGCTCATAGCTGTTGGAGTCCGAATTCAAATCCAGCCCATGGAACATAATGTTTAGTGGCTGTTTGTGCTTCAGGATACTGGGTCTTGGGCTTGGTGAGGTCAACTGTCTCCCGATAGTTCTGGCTCAGCTCTTTGGCGCTTATGTTTTGTTAAGCCTGAGGCTCTGCTCTCTGCTGTGGGGCCCCCACAGGGTGAGACGAGTCCCAGAGACTCACAGTGTAATTAAGAAAACAACTCATTTGCAAGAAAGTGTAATAACTCAGATGGGCTGGCTGGGAGTTTTGCTCTGTGAGCACGTGTGGTTGAGGGTATGTGTGTGCATATGTGTGCAATGGGAGAGAGGGTATGAGAAGAAGACAGAGCTGTGGGGGAGGAGAAGTGATGTGGTTCCAGGACCTGGTTCAGAGGGCACGGGGAACTCAGGCTCCTCCCTGGGTGGTGAGATAAGAGGATTCTGTGTGTGCAGGTGATGCTCGGAGTCAAGTGGCCGCACATTAGAACATCTGGGGAGCTTTTAAAAATACCAGTGCCTGGGCCCTGCCTAAAGACATGGATTTAATTTGGCCAAGCAGGGGATTGGAGATGGACAAATAGTTTTTAGAAGTCTCCTTTGTGATTCTAATGAATATCTGGACCGAGACGTGGGCAAATTCATGCTCTTCCAGCATCTCCTGGGCTGTCCCCCGTTTTGAATCCAAGCCACAGCTCTTTCAACAGACTTCTTGGTGCTGGGCCTCCTTGTCCTCCCTTTCGAGTGACTGAGCGGTCAGATGATCACGTATATGCCTACAAGGAGAAGCCAGCACCTGTTGCTGTAAATCGAGCACAATTTCATCATCCCTTTGCCCCATGTATTTCCAGTACATCTGGATGGGTAATCTGTTGTTTTCTGCTTTGTAGCAACTTGCGCAGTCACGGGGGATGGGTGCTGTTGGACTGCTGGGGCTTTTGCCCTGTAAATATAAGCTGGGTGAGTTTATTTATAGGAAATTATGATGATCATTTTTGATTGTTATTGACCAGAGCAGGTGTTCACATGTCTCATCTGTCCTTAATTTGTTGTTGGGGAAAGACTTACAGATAAATCACTTTTGTAAAGGCCCGATACATTCTAACTGCTTTAGAGAAATTCCCCTACGTGGGGGCTTCAAGGAGGTGGGAGGGAATGGTCAGAAATCGCCCTGGAGCAATTAGAAAGTTGGAAGGTCTGGGAGAGAAGAGCTATGTTGCTGTATTTGACAATGCGTGAAGGCAGTGGTCTTCAATCTTGGCTGTACACTAGAATCTTCCAGGGAGCTTAGAAGTCAAAAACAAAGACAACAAAAACCCCACATCTCAGGCTGTACCCTGGAACCATTGACTAAGAGTCTTTGGAACATGGGACCTGACATCAATAATTTTAAGCCTCAGAAGATTTCGATGTGCAGCCAAGGTTAAGAACCACTGTGTGAGGGGATAAGAGAGGCTTAATAAATAAGAGGGTGACCCAGCAAGCTGCAAAGAAGAGAGAAGAGTAAGAAGTCAAGGTTAGAGACGAGTCACATACAGCAGCTTTGGAATGCAATAGTTAAGTCCAGCCAGCTCCAAGAACTCAGCTTAGCCTTAAGAAACCGATGGCCAATCTCCAAATATCCTTGCAATCCCCAGTTCACGAGCCATTTGCATCACGAGGCTCAGGGTCCATGTGAGGGCTGGTGATGAGAGCAACACCACACTTCTCCTCTACCCCTTGGCCCAGGGAGGAGGGGTGAGGCGACTTCAAGATCACTCTGATTCCCTACGCAGCCAATCATCCCAATGGATAACTGCCAAAGGGTTTTAGGAAAGTGCAGGGGGTGGGATTGCTTTTCGTGGGTATGGCTGAGAGAGCCCTGGCAGAGGGATCAAGGGACACAGACAAAACACAAATCCATCATCCAAGGTCCTAGTGAACAGGTGTGGTCTGTTTGGTGTGTTTGTAGGCAATCACCAGGGACACTTTGAAAAGATGCTTTATTTTGAGATAATTTAGAATGTACAAAAGAGTTGCGAGATTCTGGTACAGAGAACTCCCACACCATTAGCTGGGGCTCACTAGTTGTTAACTTGTAACCATATATACTTTATCACCCCCCCCCCCGTCCCCCCGTCTAGATGTATACATATTTTTCTGAACCTTTGCCCCTAAACACTTCAGCACCTATTTCTTATGAACAAGGACATTTTCTCACATAACCCCAGAACTGTGGAACTAAACGAAGACCCACCAAATGAGAAAAGCAAAGACTATTCCAAACTGGCTACAGCGAGAGAATCGACCACCATCACTTGAATCTTGGCAGAGACTCAAAGGCAGACAGAGACGTGGGAAAGCTCTACAGTGGAGGAAAGGGAAGGCTTCCAGTGTGTCCTGACTGGAGGCTGTTGGCATGAGGAAGCTGGAGGTGGGCTAACCAAACGTGGGGGGTCCACATGCTTGGTCAAGAGTGCGTGTGTGACTTTCCCTGGTTGATCCTAAGTTGGAAGCAGGGACAAAAATCAGGGAAGCTGTCAGTTATGAATCAGATCCTAGCCATTTGGGGCTGACTGTTATAGAAATTATTGTTAGGTTTCCTGGATCATCCCTGCAGATACCAATCTGGCTTCCTGCAGGTCTGACTTAATAGGGCTGTTTATTGTAGGTAAGGGGTTGGTTTCCTTGGCAGGTTGCTGCAAGCTGTTGGTCAGAGTTCTGTTTTTATCCATGGTCTGGCCACTGTCTGTTGGGATGTTCAGCCTCACCATATAATGGTCAGTTTCAGATTTAACTTTGGGGTAAAACGCTGTTATCTAGAAAATGCTCCACATTCAAATTTTGTCAGTTGCCCTCCTCCTCTCTTATGGCAGTTTCCCCTCCAGATCCAAAATGCAGCCGAAGGTGATGCCCCGCATTTCGTTGTCATGCCTCTTTAATTCTTTTTAATCTGGAAGAGCTCCTCAGCTCTTTTTTATCTTTCCTGACACCGATTCTTGGGAAGGACCCAGGCCAGTTGTTCGTGGTGGGGAGACCCCCAAAGTCACGTGCATATCCCAGCTGACTATGAAAATTGTCCACAGCCAGGGCCCCTCTGGCTCTGGCTCCTTGGTCCTAGAGACTCCAGGGATTGTCTGGGTGGACACAGCTCAGGTAACCGGATCATCAGCCCTTTAGGGAGGACGTGGAAAGTCACGTCTCCATGCAGGGCAGAGGAGAAGCTTGTAAACAGAGAGTGGTACCCACGGTCATGTCCTTTAGCAGCTAATCCTTTGCAAGGCCAAGAGCATTTGTGAAACATGTTTTGGTTCCGTTTGCGGGAATATGTTCTTTCATTAGATCAGCCGCCCACTGCATTTTGCGTACGTAGACGCTGGGTTTCCCTCCTTCTTACTTCTCCCCTCTGTCTCCTCCCCACTGCAGGTTCCCATCTCTGCAAAGATGCCAGAAACATTTTCCAGGCCCCAAGGGGAGAAGGTCAGGGTTGCTGTTCCTGCAGGATGGGGGACAGTGACAGCCATTTGTCCCAGGACCGTTGAAATTGGCCTGTGTTTTTTAAGAACATCAGGGACACAGAGAAGGTTTTGTTTGGGGCCTGAATAGCTTTGGGGGCAGGCCTGCCACTCTGAAAACATTCACCCCTCAGTCACTCCAAGCTGCTGTCAAAGAGTGATTTCTGGATCTGTCAACAGCCTGGGTCGTAGTTAAAATTCCCTCTATCTTCATCCCTGTGAATACATTGAGCAATAACAAGCTTTTATTTATGGGGGATTGGACTAAAATAAGTGTGCTCTGTGTGGCAGTAAGACTGTGGTCTTTGGTGTTTGGGCATTTGGCTTAACCCTTTCTTTGCCACCTAGCCATGTGTCCTTGGGCGAAGTGCTTTGCTTCAGGTTCCTTAGCAGTGAAAGTGGGCAGAAGAAGTTGTTTCAGTGTCCCAGTAAGGATTAAATGTCATGATAAATGACGGCATTTAGCACAGTGGTTGGCAAATAATAGGCACTCATCGTGTTGTTAATCATCACCATGACTTTGCTTGTCGGTTAAGCGGAAAGTTAAAACCCGTTTGCTAGAACTCATTTTCCATGGTCATTGTGGAGAGAAAGTTTCGCTGTCACTCAGGTGTGAGTTTAGATCCTGGTTGTGCCCGTCGCCACCTGGGTGATGTTGAGCAAGGGAAACTTCTTTGAGGCTCGATGTCTCCCATATGGAATGGGAACCGTGTCTTCTTTGCAAACTGATCACATCTAACAAAAGAACCCAGTACAGTGCCTAGTGCAGGGTGGATGCCAGCAGAGGAAAAAAATGGGAAATGGGAAAATTTAGTTTTTTTTTTTTTTGTGCCTTGTCTGTGATTCCCTTTTCTTGTCGTACCTCTGAAATGGAGGTCCAGGGTCTTATGCTTTCCCCTGGTCCAGCAGGGGCTTCCCACCACATTCCTCTCCTTCCTTGAGAAACCCCCATCTTCTAGATCATTCTCTCCTTATCATCCTACTTAAATTACTGGTCTTTTGTGGCATCCTCTAGGACCTGTGAGAAAATGGGCAGGCTAAGCCAGGGGGCTCATCTGCGCTAAGGAGTAAGTGGCTAATTGTGGATTAATGTGTCAGTATTTTCCCAGGGAGTTTGCTTGTATTTTAAACAGAGGCTTTTAATCTTGGAATCCTATCCATTTTAGGATAAGATCATTTTCTGGGATTGTACTCCTCATTTTCCTGTGAAGGTGAAGACCCCACAGTTAACAGCAGAACCAGAGGGCAGAAGGCAGGTCTTCTGATTTCTAGTTTAGATTTCTTCCTGGGCGAACAGGGTCACCATGAGAATCTTGGGCTTCCAGGCAGCTTAGCTGGTAGAGGAGTTTGGTCGGCTGGACTGACACAGGCCTCCTTCCTCATGATGAGCCAGGGCCAAAGGCTGTGATGTGCCTTGAATGTGAACCACCCACCAAAATGTGCCACAGAATCAGCCAGTAATAGCTTGGGGGGGGTGAGTTTCAGATTTCCCCTTTTTAATTTAATTATTGAGGTGGTTTTATTTTCTGGATTAAAAAAAAAAAAACCTTTGTTCATTTGCACAGGGAAAAATAGATTCTAAGTTACAGGAAAGGTCATTTTTATTCCAAAATTCAAACATATTCAATTACATCCTCATTAAAAAAAGAAATCTCCACTCCCCAGTAACTGAGTTTTTCTCAGGGGCCCCAATGGGGTTCCTGTAGCTCCCCTGGGCCTCTAAGCGTGCCTGGCAGACAGAAGGGGCCATGCATTGTTTTAAACCATCTCAACTCACAGCCAGAGAGCCTGAAGCTTCAACGGCTAGGTCCCCTGAGGGATTGCTTCTTTGAGGGTCCTGTGAAGTACAGCCCTGAAACCCAAAGGCCGGTAATAAAATCATCTAGAATCATCTATTGGACTATTACTAGTATGGTGGTGAGGTGTGGGAAGGGTCCAGAGGGAATGGAGGTTGGGAAGGGTATGTTTTGATGGAAGGGTTGAGTTCATTACAAGAAGATTGAGGAAAGAGAAGCGAACGCTTCTAGAGTTTGAGTTATTTCCTGAATGAGCCTCTTCTGGGTGGGGAACCTCAGTTTAGGGAACAACAAAGGCATGAAGGGCAGTATGGAGAGCGAAGGCAAAGGAAGGAGAGAAGTAGTACTCAGAACAGAGTTGAGAGAAGTTGCTGAGGTGAATTTCACCTCCTTTCTGAGTTGGCTGGCATTGCCTCCCTACTTGGAGGCTCCAGGCCTGTCGCTCGGAGACCTTTCCGATGCCTCCTCACACGGTATTTGCCTTTTTGGGCTGGCTGTGGAAGAGGTGAAGAGTCCACCAACTCAACTTGGAGAGATATTCCCCCCCTCTTTTTCTTGTTCCCAAATAAACCTCCAAGCAAGAAAGAACACACAGACCTTGACCCGATTCATGTCTAACCAAAGCAGGACTGTGGGAGTCCAGTGCCTATAAATCAGCTTTCCTCTCTGAACGCCTCAAAGAAAATCTTCCCCAAGGCAGTCGCCTCAGCCGGAGTTCACACACACCGACCAGCCCTTTGAAATTCTGTCTGCAAATAATGGTAGTCACAGCCCGGCCTTCTTACTGAGAGAATCCCCTTGGCTGCGATATAATCCAGAAGAATCCCCAAGGTGGCTGATGAGATTTGCCTTTTGGAGGAAGAAATATATTTAGGAATAGACCACATTTAACACTATAGTTTAAAGAGGGCTTTAATCCTGCTACCCTGGGTATTTTGGGATTTTAATACTAGGAGGAGGATTGTCTTTAAGTTCAGTTTAGAAGTGAACTGGGGGTTAAATGAGGACTCAAGCATCATTTCTTCTACTGATTTTTTAACTGACATGGACTTTTCTTAACCTTGAGGTCCAATCAGGTTTCAGGCTACAAAAAGCTAACTCTGGATTGTCCAGAACTCAAGTCAAGGCCAGCTTGAGGATGAAGGGTGAGGGAAACTCTGAGTTTTGTGTGTTTTTGTTCTCTAAGTTGTGTATTCAAGTCATTGTTTTCGTCCATGATATCAGAATCACCTGGGACGCTTGCTTAAAATGTTTGCTTCAAATATTCATAGGCTCTGCCCAGTCTGACTGGTTCAGAGATTTGGGGGAAAGGTGGCAACTTAGAAATTTACATTTTGCACATTTTACACAATTTCTTCATTTGAATCTAAAGCACATCAAAGGTTGCTTTTAGTGAGATTCAGCTCCTAAGATTTCCATTGCCCGTTTATCTCCAACCTAAATTTCAAATTCTTGGGAGTGAAAGACCAATTAGCTTCATGTTTCAGTGATATGTTTCTGAATAACAAATTACCCCAAAACTTATGGCTTAAACAACAATTCTATCTCATGATGTATGAGTTAGAATTTAAGCAGGGCTCAGCTGGTGGGGTGATATGGTGCTGAAGGATCCACTTCCAGACAGAACATTCCCATGACTAGTTCGTTGTTCCTAGTTGTCAGCTAGGAGTTTAGCCAGATCATCCATGGAGAGACCTCAGTCTCTTTCATATGGGCTTCTCTGTGGGGGCTCTCTGGCTTCGCCACAATACAGTAGCTTGGTCCCAAGAGCAAACGCTTTGAGGGACTAAGATGGAAGTTGGGAGCTTCTTCTGATATAGCCTTAGATGTCAGAGAGCATCGCTCTACCATATACTGTTAGTCAAAAAATTCATAACTACCAACCCAGATTCAAGCATAGACAAAACACATTTCCCCACCTCGATGTGTGGAGTAGTATGTGCATACAGAGAGGAAAGGAAACAGGGGTGGCTATCTTTGAAGATTTTCTGCTGTGCCTTGCTTGGGTCAGTTATTGACTTCTGTACCAATCAGTCATGGACACATGGATGGGGGACATAATACAAATTTAGTCACTGGGGGCTCAACTTGGCATATTGAGGAGGGCACCCATTGAAGGGGAAATTGTTAAAAATCTTGCAGGCACTCGAAGGGATGTCTGATGATTATGGAATCTTACAGATCATCTAGCTTGAGCATTCACTCAAATTAGGAACTGCCCTTGGGCATTGGCTATCCAGAAGAGCTAAAGCTCTTCTGACCTTTCCATGAGGCACTCTGTTCTGTTTTCAGACAGTTATAGCTATGTAAACTGGATTCTGGTTCTCTGTAATGCCCATCAGTTATCCATTAGAATAACACTCAACTATGGATTGATTTTCTAGACCGCAAGTTCCCCACCAGGCTTAAACTCTTTAAGGCCTGGGTGTGTATATTTTGTGTATCCAGTCTCAGCCCCTGGCATACAGTAGGTGCTAAGTAAATGCATGTTGAATGTTCTTAAGTGAATAAACAATTTACTCTTCCTCATCTGCACAGATAGCTAAGTTGGTTTTGATGTGGATCTTGAGTTCCTATCTAATAGTTCATCATTGCTCTCAGATTTTCTCCAAGCAAACACCAACTGAAATAAGTTATGGTTAAAATGCAGGTGAGAAATCGAGTGAATGCTGTCCCAAACATTAACAATGGAAGCTAAATTCTTTAAAATCGTATGAGAAATTTTACCATTTTGGAGCCAGGATTGAAACAACCATGAACAAAAGCATTATGTGCTTTGTTGTTGTTTAGTTTAAAGAAAAAGCCAGTAAACTTTACCCTGGCTGAATCCTGCCTGTCACCTGTTTTGGTAAGGAAAGAATTATTGAAATACAGCCAAGTCTGGTTTTGTTTTGTTTTTTTTTTTTTCAATGTCTGTGGCTGCTTTTGTGCTCCAACAGCAGAGTCAAGTAGTTGTGACAGACTACATATCCTCTCAAAGTCTAAAATATTTACTATCTGGCCTTTCACAGAAAAAGTTTGCCAACCTATGGTGAAGGGCTTGTCTTGTTCCATTTGGTGTCATGAAAAAATACCATAAACTGGGTGACTAAAAATTAACAAACATTTATTTCTCATAGTTCTGGAGGCTGGAAGTCTGATATTTGGGTGCCAGTGTGGTTGGGTTTGGGCTATCTTCCAGGTTACAGATTCCCATTGTATCTATAGAAGATGGAAATTGGACAAGGGATTGATGTGGGGTCTCTTTTATAAGACAGTCCCATTCATGAAGATTCCACCCTAGGACCTTATCACCTCCCAAAGGCCTTGCCTTCCAGTATTATCACATTGGGCCTTAGGATTTCAACATGTGAATTTTGGAGGTGGGGGCAGGGACATTCGGACCATTGGAACCTTCAGACCATTGTAGGTCTCTTCTTGATCCCCTTGATCTTGGATCTTGGTTATTTTACTTGGAAATGTTGAAGGAATCTTATCACCACATTTCTACATTTCTAGATTTTTTTTTCCCCAACCGAAAAGAACTCTTCCCCAGCTTGTCCATGGTGGGGTCTCCAGTGTTGCTGAAATTTTAGATAAAAACAAAGTAGAAGTTCTTTATTTGAGCATTTAATAAGAATAGATCTTAAACCAGCGTAAGGAGCAGAAGACTTTTAATCTAAGAGAATGGGTTTGGGACCCATCAAAGTAAACCCTGTAGTAGACATTTATTGTTCTTTGGTTGTCTAGGTTGCATTCCTCCTTTCTTTGGGTAATAGCAATTTACTGATTTCTGGGTAATTACTTCTCCCTACTAAGTGCTGTCTTGATTGACTCAAGGTAACTTGCCCTACCTTACCCAAGGTTAGACATATGACTCAAACTAGGGCTCTTTGACCCAAAGAGTGGACGGTCCAAAGATGGACAGAATGTCAAAATCGACTCATCCTAGTAATGGTGGCCTGCATGACTATCCTTTTCTTTCTGTTGCTGAAAGTCCTGGGGATGCTCTTTTCCCTGCCAGTTTACCAAACTTTCCTTTAATTCTCTGAGCCACCTATATATTTTTTTAATACTTCCCTCTCTAATCAAAATTAGTCAAATTCTCTTTCTTACAACCAAAGACCCTAAATAGTACAAATAAATAATAATAAGCATATGAAAAAAAGAAATGTTCCAAGAAATACAAATCAAAATAAATATTTATAGCCTGTAAAATTAAAGAGACTCAAACAATGATGATATCCAGTTGTATCAAGGATATAGTAAGACTGGAACACACAAATTTCTCTGAGACTGTTAATTGGTGTTAACTTTCTGGCAATTATTTTTTTATGATATGAGTCAAGAGAATTAAAAAGTTTATACCTTTTGACCTAGCAGTTCTGCCTCTTGGCATTTGTGCCAACAAAAGAATAAGAAACGGAGACACAGATTTATGTAGAGAGTGTTCAGTGTTATTTTTAATAACAAGAGATGGGAATTTACTTAAATATTCAATATATTAGAATGGTCCAGTAAATGAAGGAGGTGGTATTATGTTGTAGTTAAAAGTATGGGCTCTGAAATTGGTCAACCTGGCTTTAAGTCTGGCTTTAAGTCTGACCAGCTATGCAGCCTTGGACAAATTACCTAGACTTTCATCTGTAAAATGTAAACAAAATGATATACCTAACTGTGGTAGCCAGCCCTTCCAAGATGGCCCCCTCGATAGCTGCTTTCTGGTATTCATGTCCTTGTGTAGTTTCCCTCTCGCATTGGAGAGGTTGGCCGGTATAACCAGTAGGATATTGTGAAAATGGTAGAATGTGATATCTGAGTCCAGGCCGTAAAAGATATGTGGCTTCCATCTTGCTCTCTTTTGGAGAAATTTAGTCACCATGTTGGGGGCATTTAAGCAACCCTATAGAAAGGCCCATGTGACAAGGATCTGAGGCCTCCTGCCGACAGTCATGTGAGTGAGCTGTCTTGGAAGAGGATCCTTCAGCCTTGTCAAACCTTCAGATAAAATATGCTGGATAACTGGCTGACATCTTGATTGCAGTTTCATGAGAGACCTGGAGCCAGAACCACTCGACCGAGTTACTCTCAAATCCCTGGCCCACAGAAACTGCATGAAATAGCAAAAGTTTATTGTTTTAAGCCACTAAAATTTG
This sequence comes from Meles meles, assembly GCF_922984935.1. Classification (NCBI taxonomy): domain Eukaryota; kingdom Metazoa; phylum Chordata; class Mammalia; order Carnivora; family Mustelidae; genus Meles; species Meles meles. The sequence goes on along the minus strand of NC_060066.1, from coordinate 16,938,204 downwards.
GCATAAATTGTTATCCAGCAATAAATAACAGTTGACTTCACTGATCCTCAGTTTATTCATTTGATAAATGGGGACAGTACTGCCTGCCCTAGATTTTTGTGCAGAATAAATATGATTAGTGAAAAATTACAGGTCTACCATCCTTACCTGAAATCTTAGGAGCAAGTTATGTTTGGGTATTAAGAATTTTTTTGGCTTCTATTAAAGTAATAAGATGCATAATATACTGTATATTTTGAAACACCCCATTGGGGTCTAATTCAGTACCTCATAATCAAACAGTAATATTCTGGCATGAAAATGTATGAATATGCACCTGAAATGGATAAATAAAGGCTAAAAATAGTCTCATGTCAGTTTTTGCTGTCAGGATTTGCTGCCAAATAAATTTGCTGCCAATATACAAAAGGAGCAAAGAGGCAAAATTGGCTTTCAGAGCTTTTTGGATTTGAGAATTATGGTCAGAGATTGTGGATTTATATGGATTTTATCATCCCAGGTTGAATTCTTTCCAAACACCAGCTCATTATCTTATCTGGTTAGTCTCTGGTTATCTTTCTCCATTTATTTAGATTAATGAGGAAGAGACTAATGTGGCCTCCATTACTCTTTGGAAACCCAAAGGGTTGTGGTTGATGCACTGAAAAAAATCAGCATTCCAACAAAAGGATATTTCCCCTTATGTATTTAGTTCTCATTTCTGGGTGAACACCTGATAGTCATGACCCCAGAGGATACCAGTGAATCATCCAGTCATGGGGTTTAGAGATGATTCAGCAAGATTGAAGTGGTATCAGGAGTGCTTTTGGCTGAAGATCTGGAAGGTACTGATTACACATCCAATTATGCAACTAGTCCTGAGGCTCGCATTGTGGTACAACCTGATTCTCACCCAAACTAAGCATGAAACAGGGCCCTCACCTGGTAGGGCATGAGCTCCTGCCCTGGGAGATTTCAGGCTTTGGGAGTCTAGGGAAATTGTTCCTGTCAAGATGGGTCTCCTTCCTCTCTGCAGCAAGTGGAAGACGGACTGAGAGCCAGCTCTGTGCATTTTTTATCTTCTCAATAACATCTTCTTTCTCTGAAGCAAAGCTTTGGGAGAACCAGAAACAAGTCCCTTCTCTTATCTTCTTCAAGTGTTGTCTACTTTCATACTATAAGGGGGGTACTTCTCTGTGCTGAATCAATTCCTAATGTTCAACATTCAGTAATTGGGGGCTCATTCAAATGCAGTAAAACTTATCCCCTGCCTGGTTCTCGTAGGCAGAATAATGTACTTGAATTAGAAATCATGAGCTTGAGTTCAAAATGTATTTCTGCTACTGACCATGAGCCTGGCCAAGTCATTTTATCTTTCTGAGCTTTATTTTTATCAATCAAGTGGGGAATGAAAAGGAAGGGGCTCCATAAGCTTTATTATTCTATAGTTATCTTTGAGAAGCCACCTGTGAATTCCTCCCATTAACTCTTCATTCATCCAATAAATATTTGCTGAATACTTACTATATGTACTATTCTAGGCATTTAAGATGCACTGCCTTTGCTGTTAGTTTACATCCTAATATGATAAGGCAGAAAACATATAATTCTTAAAAGAGGAAGTAGAGGTAGTGATAAGTGTTATGAGTAAAATAAAACAAGATAAAGGACAAGAGAGTGAATGTGGGGTGATATGGGAGAGTATCCATATGACCATACTAGACAGTGGTAGGGGAAGGATTCTTTTTTTAATTTCTTTTCAGCATAACAGAATTCATTGTTTTTGCACCACACCTAGTGTTCCATGCAATACGTGCCCTCCTTAATACCCACCACCTGGCTCCCCCAACCTCCCACCCCCCGCCCCTTCAAAACCTTCAGATTGTTTTTCAGAGTCCATAGTCACTCATGGTTCACCTCCCCTTCCAATTTCCCTCAACTCCCATCTCCTCTCCATCTCCCTATGTCCTCCATGTTATTTCTTATGCTCCACAAATAAGTGAAACCATATGATACTTGACTCTCTCTGCTTGACTTATTTCACTCAGCATAATCTCTTCCAGTCCCAACCAAGTTGCTACAAAAGTTGGGTATTCATCCTTTCTGATGGAGGCATAATACTCCATAGTGTATATGGACCACATCTTCCTTATCCATTCATCTGTTGAAGGGCATCTTGATTCTTTCCACAGTTTGGTGACCATGGCCATTGCTGCTATAAACATTGGGGTACAGATGGCCCTTCTTTTCACTACAACTGTATCTTTGGGGTAAATACCCAGTAGTGCAATTGCAGGGTCATAGGGAAGCGCTATTTTTAATTTCTTGAGGAATCTCCACACTGTTCTCCAAAGTGGCTGCACCAACTTGCATTCCCACCAACAGTGTAAGAGAGTTCGGAGAAGGATTCTTGAGGGAGTTTGCATTTGAGAAGAAACCTGATAATCACTTGATAATATTTCTTGAATGAATGAATGAATGAACAAGAAGGAGATAGTCATGGGAATATTTGGAGGAGAAGCATTCTAGGCAGAGGAAACAGCCAATGTAAAGATCTTGAGTTGGAAATGACCTTAGCATATTTGCAGACTAGAAAGGAGGGGGTGCTGACATATAGTGAGGAGAGTGAGTGGGAGCAAGAAAGCCAAGGTAACTAGGGTTTTGTAGGTCAGGTTTAAAAGCTGGGTTTTTTTCTGAGTGCAAAGGGAACCATTGGCAGAGTAACATAACCCGATTTACACTTTAAAAATATCATTCTGCAATGTGATACCACTTTCCATGCACCAGAATGGCAAACAAAAAAGAGAGACAATATTGAGCGTTGTTGAGGATATGCAGCAGCTGGAATTCTCATTCTGCTGGTGGAAGCAGAGTTTGGTATGAATAGTTTGGGAACAGGTTGGCCATATCTATAATGCTGAACATAGGCACAGTCTGTGACTCAGCAACTTCATTCCCAGTTAAATACTCCACAGAGAGGTGTACATATATTCACCCAACAGATACACACAAGGTAAGTTCATTACAGCTTCAAATGGGAAACTATACAAATGCCCATCAAGAGTAGAACAGAAACATGAATTTTGGTATCGTAGAGTCAAATACCATAAGCATCAAGCATGGGCAAACTATAACTACCCATAACCACATGGATGAATTTCACAAAGTTAATGTTGAGCAGAAGAAGCTGTATTAAAGAGTTTGAACTATCCAATCCCATTTATCTGAACTTCATAAACAAGCACAACTAACCTGAGGAAGTACAAGCAGTGGTTCTGTTGGAGAGTCTAAGGATGGGTAGAGGTATGAAGGGGCCTTTGGGGTGTTATAATGTCCTGACCTGGATGTTGGTTATATGAGTATATTTGGTGTCTTTCTCCAGTCATCCCTTTACCCTTGCTTCCCTGGCTAAATGTATCTTGAGCCCAGAGGGGGTAGAATGAAGAATGTAGGAGGATATTTATCAGTGGCTACCATCTTTTCCATCTACAGTTGCAATTTTCTCAGGAGTGTTGGGCAAATGAGATTCATGCATTTTATAGGCAAGGCATTGCTGCTTAGTGACCTGCCCAAGAGTCCTCTCTATAGGAAGAGCTGACTCTCAAGTCCAGGTCCTCAGATGTTTTTCATAAGGCCTGCTGCTGTTTCTGGTTCTCCATGTTGCCTCTCCGGATTGGACCAACTGGTCTCTCAGGCCTCCTTCCAACTCCGTGACTCACAAATGTTACATTTGCATTTGAGAATTTGAATCTAATCTAAGAAAGTACAGTGCTTCGACCATTCTCTTTATTTTTAGAGCCTTTTATCTAATTTTTTAAAAGCAATGTTGTTGATTAAGGGGATAAAAATATTATAAGTGGAAAAAAAAGGTGGAGATATCTGTTAAACTCTGAGGGAAGAAATGGTGGTTTTCATTGTTAGATTTTTCTCAGTCCCACTGCATGGACATATGGAATTTTATGTGACACATTTTTGCTTTAACCACAAAATTTCATGAATTTTCAGTCATTGAATAATGAAATGAATCATCATTCTAGATGAAAAGGAGGCAATTTTGAGGGCAAAGTATTTCCCTGAAGACATTTTGAGAAACTAAGGCCTTGACCACATTCACCGCAACTGAGCTTTTCTGCGCTCATTGTCCTATGACTTTGGTATGGAAGAGTGTGTCATGGTGTCCCCACTGGATGAGGAGCTAGTGGCCACGTACCTCAGATCTACTTAGTCTTGTTTTCTATTTATCTATAGCTATAGGTAATAGCTAAACATTGCTAATAGGCAAGTAAGAGAGTTTTCTTTCTGGCCAGTGGGGCAGCAAGGAGAATAGCATTTACTGAGTGCCTACTGGGAGGGCCCTCTGCTACCATTTTGTTATCTAGTCAAGTGGAGGCTGTTTATTCTTCCACATGTAAGGACCTCATAAATATGGAAGTGAAGCTTAAATTTTTTGATTGTGGGAAACCATTGAAAGGATTTAAGAAAGAAAGAGATCTGGCCAGGATTATCTTTTGGAAACATAAATCGATCTATTGCTTCCCCAACCCCTCTAGGATTACCTCTAGCAGGGGACAGTGAGTTAGACGAGGAGACTTTAGAGCCAGGAAGAGTGGTTAGGGGGCCTCTTCTATAGTCTGATGAGAGATCATTGCATCCCCAGCCAATACACCTGTGAAGCTTCATCACCTCCTCCCTCTCATCCTTTCCTCTGTCATTGTCATTTACAATGCCACTGTAAATTTAAATTTTAAGTGTCATTGACATTTAAAATGTCATTGTACATTTTGCTTCTCCATCTGTTATTATCCCCACCATTCATGGTTGCTACTTTTGCTTTAGACATTTATATGGTTGTCTTGGGTGCTTCCCCCTCACTAAGCCCTGGGAAGGAGGAAAATATCATAATACCTAAAATATAATTTGGCAACCATGTCCTAGTGGGGTTGAGTGACTTGCCTAGGATCTTCTTTCATGTGGGAAGATCTGGAGGGTGATTGCTCAAAATTCTGTGTCTCATCTTCATGTCCACTGAGGAGATGGGTTAAGGGCAAGTACCCCCCCTCCCCCTCACCCCATCCTCTGGGTTAGACACAGAGATGTGAAGACCTAGAAACTGGGGACATTTTCTGTCATGGGTCCCTAGAGTGAGGGATGGAGGGGAGATGAGGGGTTAACATGGTCCCAACCTGCCTTGTGAAAGAGTTGGATAGTGCAGGAACCGGCACAGGCAGCAAGACCTTGGACACCTTTATTTATTCTAACATTCTCAATTCATGGGTGGGGCCACAAAGGACCAGAGACAGGAAGTAGATGATAATAGTAAGTGTTTATAAATTATTGAGTGCTGGCTACTTTATGAACACGACCTCTTTCAGTCCTTGTGGCAATCCCATGAGGGAGTATGTTAATTTTGGGGGGCCACTGTAATCAACAACAACTTGGGGCCTAAAACACCAGAAATTCATTCCCTCATAGTTTTGGAGGCCACAGTGTTGGCAGGGCTGCCCACCCTTGAGGCTCTAGGGGAAAATCCTTCCCTGCCTCTTCCTGCTTCTGGCAATTTTCCATATTCCTTGGCTTGTGGGGCTGCAGAATGTCATGCACTGCCCTGGGCTTCACATAACCTTCTCCTCAACATCTCAAATCTCCTTCAGCCTTTCTCGTGTACAGACACTTGTCCTTGGATTTAAGGTCTGTCCAGATAATCAAGGATTATCTCATCTTGAGATCCCCTGAGTAGCTACATTGCAAGGACCCTTTTTCCTGATAAGGCTATATCTTTAGGGGGTGAGGCATGATTCAACCCACTACAAAGTAACAGAATCATCATCTCTAGTTTACCAATAAGGACACAGGTTGGTTACTAAGGAACAGAAGGGTTGGTTAATTTTCCATGGGCCACACAGCCAGTGAATTACAGAGCCAGGCTGAAACCCAGACATGTTGGCTTAGACTCTATTCTCATCCACTCACATCGGCCTCACAGGCTCCTCCACTGACATGAAAGGTCATGTAACAGCCATTGTTAGACGTGTTTTCAGTAGTGGCCTGGGAGTTTTAAAAGTGGTTCTGAAATATGGGCCCCTAAGATCTAGTGGGCCCCTAAGATCAAACTATAAGCAAGATCGTAGATTCCTGGTACTTGTAAAAACTCCCAGGGCAAGGAACAGTCATCTGTGACTCTGGAGGGTGGGAACCCTGGGGCAGTCTTCCCCTTCCTTTGGTTTTGTAATTTCTGCTGATGGCACAGGTGCCTTGTGGGTCAGCCAGGCTAGCAACCATTCTCTCTCTCTTCCTTGCTCCCCTCCTCATCTTTTTCCATGTCCAGTTAGTGCCTGTGGATTCCACCTACTTGTTTCCTGTGTCCTCCCTTCCCTTTACACTTCACTGTTACGTTTGTGGTCATACCTCATCATCCCTCCTGGGGATGGGAATAGCTTCCCATCTGAACTCTCCAGACTACCCCTTGCTTCCTCTGGCTGCTGGTAGAACGATCTTCCTATAACACTCACCTGGATGAGGGCCACTGTGCCCTCCCATGCCAGTCAACCCCTTCCCTATAATTCTCCCCTTCCCCCATGCCGTTCCAGAAACTTACCTTCTCTCTCCTTTGTGCTCTTCCTAAACACCTGGATAGCCATCCATTCATTCATCCATCCATTCATCCATCCATTCATTCAACAAGTCTTTGTTGATTGCCTTTTCTGTGTCAGGTGTCAGGGAAACAGATGTGAACAGGGCAGCCGTGTTCTCTATACTTGGGCAACTTCCATTTGGGTGGGAGTGTCAGTTAAATGAACTCAGGAAAGCAAATAAAACAATAAATAATTATGATAAAAGGTATGAAAGGAAGACACAAAGAGCGAGAGAGAGCAATGCAGTGGTTGGGGTGGGGGGCCCATTAGGGTGGTAGGAAGGGTGCTCAGGTGAAGCCAGAGGTTCTTGTGTTAACTGAGCTAGGTAATGCCGGTTCAGTGCTTAGTAAACGGGCAAGTCCATTAGCGGTCTCAGTTTTGCTCCTCAGATAAGTCAGTCAAATCTATACTCCAAGTAGGGATGAATTCCCTTTTCCCCTCAAATACTTGATTAAAGACAAATGTCTCAGAGGCCCAGCTAATGAATTCTGTTGTTCTTCTCCTTGGTCTTATCTTGAGGGTAGGTATCTCCACATTGCTTCCATTCCAACTCTCTTTGGAAGTTTCTGATATTTACAGTTGTCCTGAGATAGCCCTCTTGTCTCTGAAAGTGTGCCCGGCTGATGGGACTGTTGGTGATACTGCAAAGACAGCCGCTGAGTTGGAATAGGGCAGACCTTCCTGTCTGCATTTTTCTTACTTAGAAACGCCTCGGACTCCTGAATCCTTGGCTGGGTCCTCCAAGCACCTTTTTTTTTTTTTTTTTTTTTTTGGACCATGGACTTGTTAATGGGAGTGTTACCGGGGAATTCTGGATTGCAGGCCCTGGAATTCTAATTGAATCAAATCAGTGAAATCAGGAGGAAGAGACGTTTGTGGATATCTTTAGGGAAAACGAAAACCAAATTCCCCACATGAGGAGAATAACGTGGCATTTGAACAGGAGCCTAGAATTCCTGTAAGACTGCATGAAAGCTGACATTTCAGAAACCAGATTCCCTTCCCCCCAGCATCCTCAGCATTGGATTCACTCTCATGACGTCACCCAGAAGGCTTATGTTGGCAAGATCAAGAAGAGGACATTACCAGTGACACTGTGTTAACAGAAGAGGTCTTACATAATTTCTTACGCCTGACCCGAATTCCTTCGTGATGGGCATTTGACCAGTACTGTTCACCCTGGCCTCTTGGGAAGCTGCTTGGAAGCTGTGTCTTCTATACACTGGCCTTGGGGTCCTTTCAGTGTTTGCTGACCCCTGTGAAATGGTTGAGTTGACTTGAGTGCACATTTACTGAGTATCTTTGCAGTGCCTGGCCCTGTGGGGCTGGGGCTGGAGTGGGGATACAGAGATGAAAGACACAGTCCCCACCCAGGGGATACCGTTGAGAAATGGGAAGAGGAGGAGGAGTCCGTGCCATGTGGCTCTGCTTGGGGCATGGGTGCAGGGGGAGGATGCCTTCTTGTGACGGCATCTGCAATAGGCTGAATAATGTCTCCCCACAAATGCCTGACACCTGGAACCCAGAATGTGACCTTATTTGGAAATAGGGTCTTTCAAGATGTAATTAAGGTGAGGATCAAGATGAGATGCTGCTAGTTTAGGGTAGGCCCTAAATTCAGTAAGAAACAGAAGAAGATACACTTGGGAGAAGGCCTTGTGATCCCAGAGGCAGATTCCGGGGTGATGGAGTTCCAAAGTAGAGAATGACAGTTTATCTGATAATGAAGCCCTTCTTTGTACCCAGAACAGCCTGTATCCTCTGGTGACGTTTAGGGCCCATTCACTTGTGCACCTGCTCATTCATTCTGCAAATACCGTTTGTGTGCCAAGTACTGACTGAACTTGGCCTAGAGGTTCATCGGTACCAAGACTCTGTGGCCCCCATGACGAGCTCCCCTTCTAGGTCCGGTAACAAGTCTCTACAGTGCTACAGTGTGGAAGGAGCTGGAATAAAGAGGTGGGGGTGGGGAGTGTAGAAAAGTTGGAGAAGTTTCCACGGAGGAGGTGAAGGTTGAGTAGGAGTTCAGTAGGCAGAGCAGGGAAAGGCATCCTGGCCAAGGGAATCGCATGTGCGGAGGCACAGAGGACAGCATGGCATGTTGGAGGTGAGGCAGGGTTGTGTCGATATCCTGAGAAGGATGAAGTATCTGAGTAAGACCTGTCGTAGTCCTCATCCTCTGGGACCCTACAGATTTTTGTTATAGGTGGCGAAGGTGAATTTAGCCACTTTCTTCCTCGGATGCTATTTTCTCTGCGGGCTCCTCTTCTGCTCACTGGTTTATGCTGGGACAGGGTTTTTGATACTTTTGTTAGTGTTTTCTAGCTTAGCTCTTATTCCACTTCATTTTTGCCCCTTCCCTTGTTGCCTGTCGAGATGATTAGTCAGACTATCCGACATTTTTTTACTTAATATGTTTCAGTTTAACTGCTGCCGGCTAAATATACTTTGACCTCAGCTCTGGGCCGTGACTCTCTCCTCAGCCAGTGAGACGAAGGAAGCCTCGTGCCAAAACTTTCTGTCGCCTTCTTTTTGGACTGGGATTGTCCTCAGCAGATTGGAAAGCATCCGTGATGGCCTGAGGGGTGTTTCCTAACCCAGTTCAGATGTGGGGTTTGGCCAGGGGGCTGCTGTATGAACGCACCTGCCACGGAGCGTCTTACCTGATGCACGAAGCTGGCCTGCCACGTGGGTCCGAATGTGTTCGGCCCTCATACCATCTTTCTTTATAAATTCCAGGGGACAACTGACTTTGCTTTTCTGTGCCCTAGGGAGACTTGGATAGGCTCCGAGCAGCCACAGACTCGGACAGCTTAGTCTATTTTGGATTAAGACAAAGGGGAAGGAAAGTGGACGCATTAGCAAGTCTCCGACAGAAGGAATTCTGGAGGCTGCCGAAGGAGTTCGTAGATGGCGACACTCCCACTTCCAATCCCAGGCAAAAAGGGCCGTCTAGGATAAGCTCTCAGCCTCCAGGCCTCACCTAGGTGGGCCACGCTACATCTCTCCCAGGGTGGGAAATGGGAAGGGGAAGAAGGAAGGACACAGTGACCCCTTAGCAGAGGATCGGAGGTGCTTACCCCAGGAACTATCCACAGGAACGCCTGAGTTTGAAATGGAACTTCTAGAGACAGTGTGGATTCAGCAAATTCATTCTTTAATCCACTCATGCTATACTTTCCGGCCATCTATAATACAGACGGCAGATGGTGAGCCCAGCCCTGGGAATGTGGATGAGGATAGGGCAGATAGGAGCCTGGAGGGGAAGACAGCGATCAGGTAATTACAAGCAGGATGAGGGTCTCAGAGGGGATGTATAGGGACAATGAGGACATTTAATGGGAGAGAGAGCCCACCCAGGCGAGGGTAGGGGGGCACGGAAGGCCTCTGATGCTATGAATTTTAATCTGGCAGGTAAGGCGTGAATAGAAATTGCGTCAGGCACAGAGATGAGAGAGGTGTGCGTCAGACCAGAGAGAGAGTGGGAGTGAGAAGGGGAAGTGATGAAGGCCGGCCGGAGTTGGGGGGAGCAGTGGGGAGCAGGAAAAGGCAGGGCCAGAGACAGTGCCTGGTGCTGGTGGGTGCTGGTGGCAAAGGCCCTGGAGGGGAGAGAAAAGACTAGAGCTCTATGCAAAGGTCTCTGGGAAGCTGTCAAGTCATTTTAAGCAGGTGAGGGATATGAACTGGCTGTTGTTCGAGGAAAGATCCGAGGTGAACAGACGTGGAAGCAGCAAGGCCACTTAGGCTGGTCGATAGTGAAGACAGAGGGACTGAGGTGATGGTGTCCCTGAGAGGACGCGTGCACAGATCGGATCAGGGCACTGAGGAGAGGCATCTCTGAGCGGACACCCGAGGAAAGGGAGGGAGGGAACCCTGTGGGTGTGGCAACCAGGCCAAGTGTGCTCTGGTGCAGGGCACGGTGAGTGTGAACACAGGTGTGTGAGCCCAGAGGCCAGTGTGGCCGACACTGAGTGGGGGGACACAGTGGGAGGTGAGAGCAGAAGGGGAAAGGTGTGAGGTCGGGGGACAATCTTGTGGGTCTCTGGAAGGCATCAGAGAAAGCTAGGAAGCTGCTTTTTTTCTTTTTCTTTTTCTTTTTTTTTTTTTAATTAAAAGTTTTTTTACTTTCGTCCCAGTATAAGCTTTGGGAATGCCCTCTTCTGACTCACATGTTTGTGAAAGATGCCCCCGGCTGCTGGGAGGAGAGAGATTTGGGGGTGAAGGCGGAAGCAGAGACACCAGTGATGGGTACAGATGAGAGAAGATGGCGGCTTGGACCCTCTTCCCTCAACTGTGGTGGCTGCTGTGGCTGCTGGGTCCAGCGCTCCTGAACCAGATGGAGTGGGGTGTGAGGGAGAAGAGCCAAGAGCAGCGTCCAGGTCTTTGGGCCCGAGAAGCTGGGAGACAGGTGTTTCCTTCTCTTAAGCTGGGGAGGACTACCACGGGAGGAGCTGGTTTGGTGAGGAAAAAGTGAATGTGAACACATTGGCTTTGAGGTATTTAACATTCAAGTGGAAACACGGAGCGAGCCCTGGAGTCTGGAAGTGGAGGACAGTGGGAAGTCAGCAGCGCTCAGCGGGAACGAAAAGCCATGCACGAGGGGGCTCGCTCCCCCAGGCCTGAGGGTCGAGGCGCGGAAGGTGTAAGGGCTGAGCACTGGGGGCACCGCCATTGACTAGTGGGGAAAGAAAGAGACAAGAATTAAGTGCATAGAGTAGGGAGAGAGGATGAGTGGTGTCCCGGAGGCAGAGTGGTCTGGGGAGCAGGGCAAAGCTTCAGATCCCAACAGGAGGAGCTGAAGTGCAGGAAGAAAGGAAAAGTCCAGAACATGAACCTGGAGAGCAGCGTGGGGAGGAAGGTTCCTGCTTGAGGGCTCTCTGGTGCCAATCTCAAGGAAGTGAGACCCATTCCAGATGCTTCCATCGCTGGAGAGAAGACTGCCAGGTGATTATAGTGTGCTGCCATCTTTAGTTGATTCTGGAACTTAAGACCGAGCCAGCTTGCGAGGCACTTTGAGACCAAGAGCGCTGTGGGGAGGGGGGGGGTGGCATTCAGCCCTGGCACGGACAGGGCAGTAATTGCTGGGATCTCTGAAGGAATTTGTTGACGCTCCTCAGAAGAGCGGTTCTCATAACATTTACCAAAAGGAAAATCCTGATGAATTCTGCAGGGTTATAGCTCTCCAGAGGCTGGAGATAAACATCATTTGGCACTAGAAACAAACTTTATTCTGGCTGCATGGATAATTTTGCACACACTAGATACTATGTTGCACACATGTTCCTTGAATTCCAATTTATTACATCCACAGAATGCAAAGAGACACGGTCATGGCCCATTTCTCACACTGCCACCTGGTCCCTGTGCTTCCAGGGACCTCTTTTGTTCTAGATTTCCGCGATGCTCTGGGCAGATGTGGTTTTGGTCAGCGCAGCAGTTCTTTCTTTGGGAAACTGCTTCTCTCTCCTGCTGTGCAGTTTGGGGGAGCTGTCAATGATAACAGTCAACACGACTTCTGCCTGTAGGGATGTGCTCTGGGATCACACAGTTACAGTAGCACAAGCCCCGGAAACAGTGATTGACTCAAGAGGAAGGCATGGAATTAAGAAACGGCCAATTAGGATTATTTTCAAGGTTAATATATAGATAATGGTGAAGTTCTTTCTTGGAGATGCAACTTTAGAGAACATTGAGTCTGAGTTTATCAGTTGCCACTGTCTTCATACTTTGTGGATACAGAAGCTTGTTTGTAGCATGAAGTCTAACAGAGATGAGGTAGAGAAGGAGGGAAAGTGGGGGGAGAAGGGGAGAGAGGGAGACGGGGTAGAGGTGTGGAGAGCCAGAGAGAGCCAGAGAGTTCTGCCAACAGTATGCCTGGTTCCAGGCCTCCAGGCTCTGGAACTTTTGGTCCTGTGGGCACTCCCTGCATCCTTTTGGGGTTGCACTCCTTTGAGTTGGGTTTCTGTCTCTTACAACAGAAAGCATCTTGACTAAGACCCACAGTTACTTGCCAATTTCACGGGAAGGTGGGGATGTGGGGTACGCACTGGAGAGTGAGGCAAGCGTGGTCAAAGAGTTTGTGAGGAAGCTGTCCCTGGGACGTCCAGGTGTCCGTCTCAGGGTCGTAGCAGTCAAAGGAGGCCAAGTCCTCGATGCTGCAGTCTGTGGTCAGCCGCCGCCCGCCCGTCACGTAGAGCTTGTTCCCCATCACCGTGGCCCCATGGTGCATCCTCCGGTCTTTCATGTCCGCACACTTGACAAATTTGTTGGATTGAGGGTCATAAGCAAGAATCCTCCTTGTGTAACCTGAAAACCAATGGCATGTCGGCAAGCTCAGCATTGTTCATTTGGGACAGGAAGTCTGCGGTCTGGAAACATGTCTGTACTTTGCCACTGCCTAGTACCACGGCTGGCCTCTGAACTAAGGTATAGAATGTTTTGGTAAGCTGCCCAAGGTCCAGTGTGTGGCAGAGCTGGGGTTTAGACTTAGATCTGTCTGATTCTGGCCCCTGTATCCTTAACCTCAAGTTAAGGCAGCATTAGATTGGGAGCAGCCTCCTGATTCCAGAGCTTTTTTTTATCTTTTTTTTAAAAAGATTTTTTATTTATTAATTTGACAGACAGAGATCACAAGTAGGCAGAGAGGCAGGCAGAGAGAGAGGGGGAAGCAGGCTCCCTGCCGAGCAGAGAGCCCTATGTGGGGCTCGATCCCAGGACCCCGGAACCATGACCCGAACCAAAGGCAGAGGTTTTAACCCACTGAGCCACCCAGGCGCCCTGAGCTTTCTCTATCTTATTGGCTTTTTCATCTCTCTCACATATTCCCTTCCCCCCAAGAGCCTTAATAATCCAGAGAAGGAGCCTTGGGAATTCAGGAACAGTTCCCACAACAGCTCTATCTGGTCTCCACCACTCCCTACTTTTAGGATCCCCATTTTACAGATGTGCAAACAGAGGCACAGAAAAAGATTAACAAGGTGCCAAAGAGTAGACAGCCAGTGACAGAGTCAGGATTCGAACCCAGGTCTGACCCTAGAACTATTCCTCTTAACCAAGACACTCTACTGTAGTTGCAGAGAAATGATCCATTAGCGGCTAATATTATTAACAGTAGCAAACATTTTTTGAATATTTGCCATGTATCTGGGATAGTGCTAAGGGCTTCAGATATGTGAGCACATTTTATTTTCACAACAATTCCGTGAAGTGGGTATTATTTCATTCCTTGTTTACAGATGAAGACAGGGAGAAACTTCTGGATGAGAAAAGAACTTTGTCAAGTCATCCACACTCCCCTAGTTGGATGGATGTGCTTTTAAAAACACTGTTTTGTAGAACAACATCTGTCTATTTAGTGACCCTTTTTCCATGGGAGATGCCAAGTTTGTGTCCAGCCTAGCTATCCTCTGTTCCAACTCACCTCCTACGATAACAATCTTCTCCCCAAGCACCACGGCAGGGGCGCACACATTCTTGATCATCCTTGTCTCCATTTTGAACCATGTGTTTCTGGAAACGTGATAAACCTGAGGGAGAAATAGAATCATGGTGCTGCACTGTAAAGTGATATATATTCTCTAAAAGACAGAAGTGGTATTTAAGGGAGTGAAATAAGATTGTTTTTCTTTTCAGTTTTTAAAATGTAGGTAGGCATATTATTATCATCAATAAAATGTAATTAAATAACAGAAAGTATGTATTTTTAGAAATTGGTCTTTATGTGAGACCATGAGATCCTTGGCTATGTCTCCACAGAATGGACCGAGAGTTACGCATTGTGGTATGTGTTTGCTTACCTTACTTGGAACATTTTTTTCTTTTTAATGGGAAATGGAGCAACTTGGGTATTCATAAAACCAGTGATTTTTCAATCATTTCTATTTCCGGCTCATGTTTAAATTTCTAAATGTTCCCGTGTATCAGAGAGGGCCTGAGAGCCAAGAATACATGTGGGGCTAAGTGAGGAAGGCTTTTGAACAGTTCATGCCTGAAAGTCATTAGAATCATAGAGGAAGCATGAGAAAAAAGAAAAAGAGCAAGGAGGTGGGGCAGGGCTCCTTGGCCACGGTCTGAAATAGCATCACAAAGCATTATTCCCAGAACATGTCCCCTTCAGTTTAAATAAAGTTCAAATATCAAATATAAAGTAGTTCACTACTAGCAAAATTTAGCACAAGAGATTTAGGATGGATTTCATATAAGAAAAGAAGGGGCAAAACATTTATTTGCCAAAGAAAATGGCATTTTTTTCTATATAAAATTTAATTGCTACCATATGAAAGACTCTATTTTTTTATCATTTTACCAAATTTGATCTTCACAACCATCCTATGAAGTAGGTACCACTACTTGCCCCCATTTTTCACACTAGATCATTGAGGCTCAGAGAGGCTAAGTGACATGTCAGAAGTCACACAGCTAAGGAATGGAAGAGCTGGTCTGGTTGAGCCCAGAGTCCAAGTTCTTAACCACCACAGTCATGACTCTGCCTGGGGCCATATAGGTGTCGCCTTTCTTGATGGCGCATTTTGAGACTGAAGACCTCTCGAGGTCTCTCCATTCTTGAAGCTGATGAAGCCTAGATGAGGCCATGTGCTAGAGACAGCCTCATGGTTTCATCTGAAAATACGTAGATGACATTGGAAAGTGGGATCCTTGGAGTTAAAGTAAACACTGAATGAGTAATTGCCTCCTGGCTTTCTGTTCTTTGTCAGCAAGTTTGGGGTATGGTTTCAAAGATAGATTAAACATCTGCTCACAATCCTCATCATACCCCCAGAGAGCTGGGGGCAAGGATAACAAAGATGGTGTTTGACCAGTGGAGGAAGTGGTATTTTGTTATGGTGAAGGATTTGCTCAGTGCCATCCAGAAACAGAGGGAGAAAGAAGACCAGGGAGAAAGGTATACATATACACACAAATTACACAGTGATACCACTGTTCCGTAGTTCCTGAAAGAATGCATGCGCGCAGAAGAACCATCCTGTAAAGAAAACTGAATCTGTGCCAGAAAATCCAACCTACTCCATCAAGCAACCCCCACACATTGATCTCATGCTGTAGTTGAGTGAGTAGAATCACCATGTCAAAGCTAACGTTAAGTAGATGAGAAGAGCTTCCATGAATGCTTTTCCCCTTTCCCCCTTCTCACCACTGCAGTGTAAAATGATGACTCACATGGTAGTGGGTTTTTTTTCTCCTGCCTTTGCAAGCGTCTTGTTCGATGGTACTATTCATTTTTTGATACGCCAGCTTGAAAGCTTTTCTGAGATTTGTATGTATTCTTAGGAAATCAATAACAACTTTGCAATGTGAAGTCATTAGCATTATTTGTTCACTTCATTTTGAAAAGTAATTTTGTAAAAGAGGGAGGGGTTCTAGCTTTACATAGAAGCCCTCTGTTACGTCCACATTGTGTGGCCAGAGCTTGGTGGGGAGCTGACCATGTCTCTCTTGGCTCAAATAAATGAGTGGGATTTGGGACAGGCTCAAAATCTGCCTAGATGGTCAGAGAAGAGCTGAAAATATGGGTTGAGGAAATGAAGGCAAGACAAAACAGGGATTAAATTGACGCTTGTTACTTTTCTCCATCTCCACTGGCACCAGCTTAGCTCAAGCCACTGTCATCCTGGCTGGATCTCTAGAACAGTCCCCCATTCTCCTCCCTTTGTCCATGCAGGCCCCTCGCATCCCTTGTGCACAGGGCATCCAGAGGGAGCTTCTAAAAATACAAATTTGATGACTTCAGCCACCCTGTTACTCTTAGGCTACAACCCCAATTCCTTGACAAGGCCTAGAAAGCCTGCTGGGTCAGCCTCATTTCCATAAACACCTACCCCCTGGGAATGTTCCAGAATTTCTACAGTAGGGGCTCAGGAGCAGCAGTCTGGGTGAAGGGAGGCACTCAGGGCAGCTTGGGAAGGGGGCTGATGGAGAACGTGTGAGAACTAACTTCTCTCCTCCCCACCCCAAGCTCCACTTAGATATACCGCCTTTTTGCCTCCCGCTGTGTCCCAGCTGCATGGTCAGGCTGTCAGTCCCTCCAGGTGATGGGCTGTGCCCTTTTCTGCTCCAGAGCCTTTGGTCCAG
Source organism: Meles meles (assembly GCF_922984935.1). Taxonomy (NCBI): domain Eukaryota; kingdom Metazoa; phylum Chordata; class Mammalia; order Carnivora; family Mustelidae; genus Meles; species Meles meles. Next base: position 16,921,504 of record NC_060066.1, on the reverse strand, counting down.
CTGTTCCCTTACCTGGGACCACCCCTCCCTCAACAGAGGACTCTGCCTCTGCTTAGAGAAGCTTCCTGCCCGTGTGTCCACCCAAGTCAGGTCCTTCTATCTTTCCAGTGATTCTCCCTCTTCGTTTACTCGCCTTCTATCTTCTTTTGCCTCCCTGTTCACATCAGCTCAAACTAACCTTGAAAGTTCACACCATCCCCGATTCCCTCTAGACTGGCTTAGGGCACGTCTCATGCTCTTAAAGCACCCCTCCAGTCAGCAGCACGTGAATTGTAATTTTCCTGAAGTTCCTGGAGGATTAAGTGCATGTTCCTGCTCATGCCCATGTCCCCAGGGCTCTTACGGGGGGCTTGGGCTCGAGATAGCTCTCATCGGTGAACATAGCAACTACCGGGGAGCTCCTTGATCATTGTTAAAGACAGGCTCATTATTCATGTTTTTCATATCATGATGTGAACTGCAGAGATTAGAACTTGCATAAAAGACTTAATATTCTGAGATTTTGCTTTCTGTTGGTAACACTTCTCAGAGAGCTTGCTAGTGATGTTAGTTAGTGTCTACCTGTCATTTAAGGCCAGGGTTCTCCAACCTGGCTGCTCCTTAGGATCTCCTGGAGATGTCTGTAACAGCTGTATGTCAGGACTCCCCACAAAGACATTTTGATTCAGCTGATCTGTGGTTGGGTTCCCAGGATTTGGTAACAGACAGTAGACCAATGCTTGGGACTCTTCTAAGGCCTTGCTGCTTTGGGTGAGAGGATCTGCAGATTTCCTACAGAACTTCACTTTCTGATATTCCATGTGTTCTAGCTTGAACTTTTTTCATTTTTTTTGAAGTTTTAGAGATACTAATTTTATCTGTAATAAAATTAGAGATAAACTCTTCATGGACAGGGATTGTATCTAACATTCCTTTGTGTGTATTCATCTTACACAACCAGAATTCATAAATGGATAAAGTCTTACTGAATTTAAACTTCCTTCTTTCCTCCCTCCCTTCCAACTTTCCTTTCCTCTCTCCTTTATGTTTCCTCTGCAAAGGGTAGTGAGTATGTGGATTATAGGTATGTGTGCATGCGCTCATGCAAGCAGGTATCCATGAATGTGTATGTGCGTGTATGCACTTGTGTTTGTATGTGTACACACACATATGGGTATGTGTGCATGGTGTGCACTCATGCACTCCCATGATGGGAAGGACCAGCCGTTTACCTGGATAAGGCGTACAGGATTCTGCATGATGTCCTCTCCCCCAAAAAGGTAGAGTCTTTGGTCTTTCACAGCGACCGCAGGGTGCAGAACCCCCACGGGCATGCTGGCCATACTCTCCCAGATGTTGAAGATGCTGTTGTATCTCTCCATGGAGCCCATGACCTCCTGCCCTTCTCCGATGCCCCCAATGGAGAAGATGAAGTTCTTATGGGCTGTGCTTCTGTGAGAGTAGCGGGCCACCAGCATGGGCTGCCCCAGCCTCCATTGGTTGAGCTTCAGGGAGTAGATGTAGACGTTGTGGCTGGGCACGTTCTTCCCTGGCCCGACAGCCATGCCTCCCAGCACGTAGATGCTGCGGTGCAAGGTGATGGCTGAAGCCTTGTATAGGCGGGTTGGGAGTTTAGCCAGGTTCTGCCACTGATTGGTCTGTCTATTGTATAGTAGAACGTCCCTGGTAGTCTGCTGGTTGTCCTTCCTCCCACCCAAGATGATGAGAAAATCCTGGTAAGAGGTTCTTGGGGGGACGTGCCATGGAGGCTGGAGGTCTGGGGCACTGGTGGTGCCGTACGTGGCAAACATCTGCCTCTTGGCCATCTCCAAGATGGTCTGGCACGAGGGCGAGGACTGCAGGAGGGCATCGTTGGCGATGAAGTGATGGAAGAAGGCCGGGTGGATGTACTGAAGCCTGACCTGCTTGAACAGCTCCTGCACGTGGCGTTTCCGGGCCTGGAGGTCATGCTTGATCCAAACCATGAGAGCCTCGAACACCTTTTCCTCCTCCCCACAGAGCCCGTCGTCCCCCAGGTAGTCTCTCAATTCCAAAGCACAGAGCTCCTTCAGGTCGGCCGAGGCAGCCACCTCGGGGAAACATGTCAGGGCCACCTCCCTGGCTTTCTTCTTGAGGGTCTCACAACTCAAGATTTCGGAGAGTCGGATCATGCCCAGGCAGTTGCTGGGGGTCAGCTGGCTCTGGAGGTAGGAGGAGCAGGCCTCCAGCAGCTTGGGGTACTGCAGCATGGAGGCTGCCTCCATCAAAGGTAGGACATTCTCAGCCGTGATGGGAACCTCCCCTGTGTACACGTACGAGATGATCTGGTCCAGAGTCGCAGGGTTGATGCCTTTCAGCTGGACTTTGGCCTCACTTCTTTCCCGGAAGTTGCTGCAGAACATCGCCCGGAAGTAGGGGCTGCTAGAGGCCAGCACACTTCGGTGGCAGGGGACCTCCCAGGTCCCCGCACAGATGCTCACATCAGTCAGCAGCCTGTTTTGCCTCAAGCCATTGAGCTGCCTCAATAAGTCAGAGGAGAAGTCATGGTCTTTGAAGAGCAGCCCATCTGGCAACTTCTCATCCATCCTAGAAGGAGGGGGAGAGGTCCCAAGGGGAGGCGTGTGCTGAAGGGTTTAGCTGTGGTGACTCCAAGTCTTGGTGACTCCAAGACTCAGTGTCCATTCACTAAGGTGCTGTGGATATTGCCAAGAAGGTTGCTTAGTGAAGATTGGAAAGAGAGGCCACCTATACCCCAGACTTCATAGCCAACACTCTCATTTTGGTTATGGTTACTCCCAAAGGTGAGAGGCAAAGAGTATCTTCAGATAATCTGAGGGGGAAAAAAAAAGAACTACCGACACAGTTGGAAGTTACCTGATGGTCAGGGGCTGAAGCCAGGTGACAGTCCCTGCATTTGACCAGCCCAAACCTGCGAGCCCTGCTCTAGCTTCTCAGCACATCTGTTATTCAGTAAACTCATGTAAGCATCTTTCTGGGTGTTAGTCATTCCCCGAGAAGTTACTCTGGGGGCGTGGCCCTCTGGCATCCAGAAAGTACTGAAGGATGAAAATGGGCCTTTGCGATTTATTTTTTAAAAACATCACTTCACAGAGTCTTTGCGTGTTTTGTTTTAGAATGTGATAAAGAGAAAGCAGAGACCAAACAACACTCTGAGCAGGGTTTCCAGGATAACACCTGGCAGTCTACCTGCAGAAGAATTACGCATTAGAGATCTTTACCTTGGCTTGCAGCGGTGACGTCCCGCAATGCCCGGTCCGCCTGGTCCCTCCGGAGACCTTCCACCTCTGGCTCCAAGTGAAACCATAAACCCAGGCCTTCCTTCAGTTGGCAAATGATTTGTCCTGGGAGAGTTTTGGATTTGTTTATGCAAACGGTGCTTTCGCAGTTTTCTAGAACTTCGGGAAAGAAGCACCGGGCAGGGAGACAGTGTATACATTCCAGGGCTAAGAATAGTTGCATATGTACTTTCCACTGTTATGACATGTGACTCTCCAGTTGCCTTTTGCAGCAACCCGAGGGCCTGCTGGGCCAGCGCATGCCCACATGCCTTGTTTCCTTGGCAAGTGTTTACATCGGCATAAATAGATCTGGAGGAACAGCTTCTCTTAGAGAAGACTTTGCTGCCCACTTGGACACATCTCGGGTCCCTTGTCCTAAAAGTGCCTGGGAATTCTAGATGTTTGTAAACAGGTTGCTGTGACCTGGGACAGTCACTGAAGATAGTTCTGGACAAGTTGAAGGTGATGGATGGTCTTAGGGAGGCCGGAACGTGGGCCCGAGGATACTGTTCCGTGGGTCTTTATTTCCTGCTGTCTGCTGGCAGGATCGTCGGAGAGGGCTGTGCTTTCTGCCTGCAGCCTCCGAGGGGATGGAATGTATGACAGAAGTTGTTTTTAATATTTGTGGAGCACCCCAGAGTTCCCACATGCAAGAAAGATCAAACCTTTGTTGGTTCCAGTGATGCCAGGGGCTTCTGTTGTCAAGTGGCAAGGGTCGTACTCTTCCAGGTCATTCCTGCCTCTCACAGGCTGATTGCTCTTCAGGTTCTTTTTTTAAAAAAGATTTTATTTATTTATTTGAGAGAGAGAAAGAAAAAATGAGTGGGGGGAGGGGCCGAGCAAGCGGGAGAAGCAGGCTCCCTGCTGAGTTGGGGACCTAGGGCTGGATCTCAGGACCCTGGGATCGTGACCTGAGCTGAAGGCGGCCACTTAGCAGTCTGAGCCACCCAGGAACCCCTCTCTGGTTGTTTTTTTTTATGGTTTGGGCTGGCTTTTCTCTTTAACTTTTCCATTTTCTCCCATCAGGGAGGCTTGAGCTGGAGGCAGGAGGTAATGCTTGTCTCTCCAGGGTGTGCCAGAGAGAGGGAGAGGCGAGGGAGAGGGAGAAAGAAGAAGAGGGGGAGGGAGAGAGAGATAGGGGAACAAGCTGGGGGAGGAGGAAGGAGGCAGAGCAGGGGAGAGAGGGAAGGAGGGAGAAGGAGAAGGACAGAGAGGAGGAGGCAGCCTCCCAGTGTAAGAATCAGAGCCACGATGGATAGCTGTGGAAACACAAGGCTGATTAAAAGGGACCAGGCTCTGTCCTTTTCCTCCTACCCCCCAGGAGATATTGATTGAGTGCCTCAGCAGTGAGTGACAGGGAGACCTGATTTTCTCCTCTTCTCAAGTCTTGCTTGGACTATTGCAATAGCCTCCTGTGTTGATTTTTTCCCTTTGCTCCTAGTCTCTCTCCCTCCAATACAAGCACCCTGAGTAACCAGCAGAGTAACCCTAAGGAAGGCAAAGTGGACTCTACCAGTCCCTGCACGATGTCTTCCGGTGGCTCCCCAGGTCTGCAGGATTAAGCCCAGACTTCAGCAGGAATCAGATTGGTCTGCAGCCCACCCTGAGAACTGTCTCCTGCCACGTCTCTCTCCCACTTATATTTTTCATTCTAGCTCTAGGAGACAAGGTGCAGGTCCTGATATGGGTCTGGTCTCTGGCTGGGCTGGCCTCGCTTTTAGGGTACCACAGAGCATGGTGGAACCAGGAGGGTCTCTCGTTCATAGCTGCAGATCACAGGGTGACTCATGACCCCAAGGTCTAGTAGATCAAAGTCATGTAAGTAGAACCAAAACATGTCATTGGGGCCAGGGACTCAGAGGCCAGGATTAGGAGCAGAAGACCGGAGGCAAGGGGATTAGAGACCCATGGCAAGTACCGGCAGGAGCTAGAGAGAGGGACTGTGTAAGAGCTGTCAGACCTGCAGATTATCCCTGCACCTTGGACATCTGCTGATAAGACAGGTGAGGCGCCAGATTCCATAAAAGGCCTGAGGCCCCTGTGTTTCTTGCTTCTGTGCCTTTGCCCGCTCTGTCTTCCCTTTGCCGTCTCTCCCATTTTCACCTCTGAACTGCTGCTCATCCTCTGAAGCTAATTTATTATATCAGCTTCTCTGAAGGTCTTCCTTGACCCTCTCAGATAATTAAGACCTCAGTCCTCTGTACTATTTTAATTTCTTCTGCATACTTCTTCTTCCTTTTTTTTGAAAAAAGATTTATTTACTAACTTGAGAGAAAAAGAGAGAGCGCTGGGGAGAGGGAGAGGAATAGAGAGAATCTTAAGCAGACTTCCTACTGAGCGTGGAGCCCGATGTGGGGCTCGATCTCACAACCCTGAGATCATGACCTGAGCCGAAATTGAGAGTTGGATGCTTCACTGACTGAGCCCCCAGGCACCCCCCTCTTCTGCATACGTCTAAGATATTGGCCTCATGTCCTCATTGTAGTTATATTTACCTGTCTGCATCCCTCTTATTAGAATGGAAGTGTCTGGATAACAAGAACTTTGTCTCAGCTCTCTCTCTCTAGCCCTGGTGCCTGGCCCAGTGGCTGACACATAGCGAGTAAATTATGTATAGTTCTTGAACTGAGCATAGCAGAACTGAGATTGGGAAAGGAGAGGGATCACTGTTAGTGGACTTATTACCCACCCCCCCACTGTATAGGTTTAGTAACATGGCCATGTACCCCTTGGTTCATGTCCATTAGACTACACCGCAAACGGTGCTCTGGGGTAACCTGGACATCCGTCCTTTCAATCAAATCCAGTAATATGATAAAGAGAGAAGTAAAATACCACAGAGCAAGAGTTATTAAGTTCAAGGTTGGGAACGGATCTGAGGTCTTCCCAACCCCTATGCTAGTGCTGTAGTCCTTGGCCTCAGAGTCAGCACAAGGGAAGAATAACTTCCTTATTGCTCTGAAACGCCTGTCTTAGTGCTCCTCCAGCTAGTGAGCAAACTAAGGGTTTGTTGGGAGGACCGTAGGTAGGGATTTCTGGGAGTGAACTGATACGGTGCCGTCCACTATGGGCATCTTGGAGCTTCCCCTACATTCTCTAACTAATTAGACCTTCTGGAATCCAGCCCTGTCAAGTGTTCAAAGGAGCCCTGGTGGGCAGTATCAATGTCTGAGCAACTTTAATAAATCCTCTGTCTTCTAAGGTTTAGAAAAAAACAGACTCATTCCTGTGGCCTGGTCTGATAGGAGAACTTTGGCTCTACATTAAATGTCAAGAAAAGACAAATCGAGTCTTGGCATTTACTTCAAAGAAAACACACACAAATAACCCAACCCTAGTCCCAAACCCGTTATCTACCACCCACATGTAACCCCCACCAATCTACTTTCAATTCATGAATCTATTTGTCTTTGAGAATTCTACACTTTGTGTCCTGACTTTCTCTGGGAGATGTCTTAGTTTAGAGTCTGAACATATGGGAACCCAGAATAAATGAGGAATTCAGACCCTTGACCCTTTTTTTTTTTTTTTGATGAAAGTCAGTAGCATAATGAGTCGGGATTTGGACTTTGAGGGCAGAGAGACTCGGGAGAATCGACATTTCTTCTCAGCATCCAGACGGTCTGGGCATCTAATTTATATTCTTTCAGCCTTACTTTGTCCATCTGTTAAATGGGGACAACCACCCTTGTCAAAAGAAATAATATATGTGAAGCATACAGGAAAGTGTCTGGCACAGTGCAGGTTCACAGTAAGTTATGGTTAGTATTACATTGTTACTCTGAAAATAATCTCATGAGATACCTGCAGGTCTTGGTGCTTAGTTTTCAGCATCTGATTTGGTCTCCTGCTCACTTTAGCTGTTTCCTAGGCCTTGAACAGTTTGCTATGTTCCTCATTATCTACTCAGCCTCCAGAAGTCCTGGATTTGTTCCAGTCCAGCTTCTGCAAGGGCTGTCTGTGTGTCTTTGGACACGTCACTTAACCTCTCCGCTCTTACCTTCTCACCTGGCTGTGATGGTGTAGGCCAGGTGACCTCTGAGCCCTGCCTCTTCTAGATCACCCTGTGGTTTGTGTCCTGAAGTGGCCAGGGAAGTGACTGTTAAGAGGCTGATTCTCAGCAAAGGGACCTTCTCTGAGCTTGTGTACATCTCTGGCCTGAAGCCAGAAGGTCTGGCCTCCACGCTAGTCAAGCTGCCAGCTAGTGTTCTTTACATTTTGCTGTTTCAAGGAAATTCACAAAGCTATAAGTTTCCTAATAGAGTTTTGCCGTGCACATGATAGGGCACTTGGGCTCAGGAGGACTCTTTCCTGTCTGGGTGCCCTTGGCCTGCATCCCCGTGGAGAGGCAGCCTGGTTCGGGTCAGTAGCAGCTCTGACAGCTACAGGCTAGGAAGCCACAAAATGAGCCCCATTCTGCCTAGTCCTCCTAACACCCTTTGGGGCAGACGTTGCTTTCAGGAACCAACCAGGGCTATGGTGGTGCCCAGGAGCTGGGTTTCAAGAATGCAGAAACGTGCACTTAAAGGCTTTGGGACAGCTTCTTGGTAACTGGTAGGCTGCCTCTGCTGACATCATTGTATCTCCTGTTCCCACAGGTGAAGAGAAAAATGAGATTTTGGTGAACTGGATCATTAAAAGCTGTGGGAAGGAACTTGACTCCTGCTCTATGATTAGAAACTTTTCTGTGTATGTGAGTGCCTGTCTATCGGTGTCTGTATCTATCTGGCTGGAGGTGTTTTTTTAAACCAGCTTGTAGAAAGCTGAACAGGAACTTTGTACTCCGGACAATGGCTGAAAGAGGGTCTGCTCCTTGATCCCAGGGTTGCCATGACGACGGTCCTCTGGGAGCTAAAAGTCCAGGGCTACTTTTACTAGGCCAGTAGTACAAATGACTGCAACCCCAACTCTTCCTCCACTCTACCCTCCCCACCAGAAAATATATTTTTCCCCCATGGGAGGGCAAGGGGGAGAAAGAGCTGACAGAGACAACGTTAGGACTGTTGTTGGATTATTGGTATATAACCCAGCTGTCTGCGCTGCCTTCTCCCCACAAGCTAAAGTCTGACCTCACACTTCATTTATGCCACTGATCAGCTTTCTGGGCTCTAAGTCAAATCGGGAAGAAAGAAATAATGTGATCAAGGATGCATTCATACTCTCTAGTTTTAGCACTGTGAGTCACAAAGAATAATACATGGCTTTGGCCCCTCTCCTCCAGGGCAGGCACTCCCTGATGGTGAGACAGGCATTTAAGCAGGAACAACACTCCCTCCAAGCCCCCCAGCCATAGTTTCAATTTGCTGCTGTGATATAGAAGGTAGATAACCTACAGAGGAAGAGTGAACTTTATTTCCTTAGAGGTAGGACTAATTACGACCCCTAGGGGAAATGCAAGTTGAGCAAGGTAGGGGTCTAATTAAGTAAAGGTCCATTCATCTATCTGTCTGTCCATATATCTATCCATCCATCCACCATCTCATGCATCCATCCACCCATCCATCCATCCATCCACCATCCATCCATCCATCCACCATCTCATGCATCCATCCATCCACCATCCATCCATCCATCCATCCATCCATCCATCCATCCATCCATCCATCCAATAGTCTATCCAGTAAGACACTAGGGACACAGAAAATGTTCCTACCTTTGTGGTGCTTAGAGTCTATAGGAAAGACAGACAAATAAATCATTTAAGTGTTCTAAATGTTCTGAAGGGAAGCCTTCCCCAACCTTCCTCCTTCCCACTTCACACCACACCCACCTTGAATTCCAGGACCCCATAAATGGAGAAATTAAACATACATCTTTGAAAAGCTCTCACATCAAGAAAAATGTGTTTCCATCTCTTTCCTGTCTTATAGCTCCTTGGGAGCCGGGTGAGTCTTGCTCCCCATCCACTTATTAGGAAAGGTAGAGAAGAATAATGGAATTGGTTGACAGAGACTGATACTGGAGACTGTTTACTTCTGCCTTTTGCAGACTGTTTATATTTTTACTAGTGGCTTTTTTAAGTTTTTCCAAAAAATTTTTAACCTATGTTTTTCTAATGATCATAAGTAAAAATAAAATAATACTTTTTGACTCCCTGCTAGGTAAGAAAAAGGATCTGAAACCTGTTTACTTCTTTCTTCCTGGCTTTTGTAAAGATGACCTGGAATTTAAGGCCCTGATCATTATCATAAATTATTTTATATTCTATATCTTTTATGAATGGCTTTGTTATTTGCTTTTTGAATCCTATTTATAGACTAAGCTCTGTGCTTTGCTGATTTACATTTTCACTGCTACATTTTCACTTCAATTCTTTTTTAAAAAATCTTAAATATTGGAATTTCTTTTTTTAATTAAATTAAATTTTTTTTCAGTGTTCCAATATTCATTGTTTATGCACCACAGCCAGTGCTGCATGTAATACGTGCCCTCCATAATACCCACCACCAGCCTTACCCCCTCCCCACCCTCCTCTCCAAAACCCTCAGTTTATTTCTGAGTCCACAGTCTCTCATGATTTGTCTCCCTCTTTGATTTCCCCCAACTTACTTATTTTCTCCACCTCCCAATGTCTTCTGTATTATTCTTTATGCTCCACAAGTAAGTGATGTCATAGTTTCTTCATTTTTAAGTGCTTTTAATTCTGACTAATCTTTTGGCAAACTGGAGTTCATTGACTTGCAATATTTTTTAGGAACAATATGGGAGAGGTGTATTTTTCCAAATCCTTCCTTATCAAAAATTCTCTTTTCTTTTCTTATCAACTGCACACAACAACTTGGCTAGGTATATCACAGTTTAAGATCAAACATTTTTCCTTCAAAATTTTCTGAAAACCACTCATTTTATTCTGGGAAGACTATAGTGCTACAGAGAAGAAACTGCATAATTGACTAATTTATATCCTTTTTTGTTTTTTAAACTTCTTTTTTCTTTATCCTTTTAATTTAAAAACTGCCCAGATGTATCTAGGGGTATGTTCTTTTTAAAGCATATAAAACATAGGTGTTGACTTGCCTGTGAAATATGGCCATTGGCTTATATACTTGGGCCTTCACTCAGCCCAGGAAAATTTTCTTCAGTTACATCTTTGATTATCACTTCAATTGTTATTTTGTTTCTTCATGTACAACACCTATATATATATATATATATATATTTTTTTTTTAACTTGGCCTCATCATCTAAATTTGTATCTCTTTTTAAAATATTTACTTGCTTGTTCTTTTCCCCTATGTTCTAGAACACCACTCCAAATTTACCCTTTCTACTACTGGCATAGGGTTACTTTTTCTCTGTATTCTGAAATATGTCATTGTATTTTTATTGTTCTGAAATAATCCTATAGCTCATCTAACTTTCCCTGTGGCTCAGAAATCTATGGATTTCTGCCTATTTTACAGAAAGAATATAATTTTTTTTCTATTGATCCTGAAGTTTTTGAAATAATTTCATCTGGACATATGCTTGAGTCTTCAAAATGGTGTTTTTTCCTTGTTATTCAACATTTGTGTATAGTTTGTCTCTTTTCTTTATTCATCTTTATTTGGTTTGGTTTTATTTGTCTTTATTCTTTCTTTATTCGTCTTTATTCTTTTTATTTTATATTGCAATAAAAGTCATACATAATAGCCAAAATATGGAAAGAGCCCAGATACCCATTGACAGATGAATGGATAAAGAATATGTGATATACAAAATTTCAATATATACATGTTATATAATTATTTTATTTTTATATAATATCTCAACATAGGTACTGAAATATTACTAAGCCATGAAAAAGAATGGAATCTTGCCATTTGCAATGATGTGGATGGAACTAGAGAGTATTATGCTAAGTGAAATAAATCAGAGAAAGACAAATACCATATGATTTCACTCATATCTTTCATTTAAGATACAAAATAGATGAACATAAAGGAAGGGAAGGAAAAATAAAATAAGATGAAAACAGAAAGGGAGACAAGCCATAAGAAGCTCTTAAGTATAAGAAACAAACTGAGGGTAGTTGGACGGGAGGTGGGTGGGGGATGGTGTAATGGGGTGATGGGCATTAAGGAGGGCACTTGATGTAATGAGCACAGGGTGTTGTATGCAACTAATGAATCAATTAACTCTACCTCTGAAACTAATAATACAGTACATGTTAATTTTTTAAAAAAGAATAAGGATGCTGAGTAATAAAGATCAGGTCTTGGGGCACCTGAGTGGCTCAGTGGGTTAAAGCCTCTGCCTTCAGCTCAGGTCATGATCCCAGAGTCCTGGGATCGAGCCCCACATTGGGCTCTCTGCTCGGGAGCGAGCCTGCTTCCCTTCCTCTCTCTCTGCCTGCCTCTCTGCCTCCTTGTGATCTCTATCTGTCAAATAAATAATAAATAAAATCTTAAAAAAAAAGATCAGATCTTTTCTGCAATAAAAGAAATTAACATGACAAGACACAGAAGACTGGAAAGGGCAATTGAAGAATTCCCCTTGAAGAAAAATTGACATTTTCCTGGGCTGAGAAAAGGCCAAAATATACAAACCAATGGTGGTGTTTTATAGACAAATGAACATCAGCCATTTTACCAAGGCACATGATCCGTGTTGTAACGTAATGGGAAGGACGGCTATTGTGACTTATTTTACTTAACCATATATTAAGCAGACCTGGAAACGAATGGAACTTTTACTCTTAAGTCCTATTTACATTGTATACCCCCAAAGATTGTGTTTTACTTCAAAAAGTAAGTGTTAAATGTTACTTTCACGTACTATGGAAAAGTACGGTTGAAAATAGGTTGAAATTCCTAAGCACTCGGAATTAAGTAGTTTTACCTATTTAATCATCTTTGAATGAGGAGACTTATCCAGATGGCTAACCAACAGACTATGTAGATGTAGCTTGCCCTGGGAACCATTATCCCTTTGGATGCTACTTGATTATCCATCTTTTTTTAAAAAAATATATTTTATTTACTTATTTGAGAGACAGAGAGAGCATGAGAGAACACAAGCAGGGAGAGTGGTAGAGGGAAAGGGAGAAGCTCTATGGGGCTCTTTTCCAGGGTCCTGGGATCATGACCTGAATGGAAGGCAGACGCTTAACCAGCTGAGCCACCTAGGTGCCCCTTCCTCCCCTTTTTAAAAGATCTATTTCCTCATTTTGGAGAGAGAGAGAGAGAGGAAGAGAGCAGGGGATAGGAGCAGAGGGAGAGGGAGAGAGAGAATCTTAAGCAGACTCCCCCACTGAGCATGGAGCCTGAGGTAGAGCTTGATGCCATGACCCTGGATCATGACCTGAGATGAAATCAAGAATCAGATGCTCAACCAATTAAGCCACCCAAATGCCCCTTGAATATCCTTCTCTGCCAACAGTTGGGGGATGGCTGATTGTTCTTCTTATTCCCTTGTTTCATTCCCAGAGGTCTAGGAACATCCATGCAGTTTGGCACTGCTGGATTGAGGTGTGATTCTGACTGTAATGCAGGAGAAACTGTGACCCCCGACCGCCCAACAAGTGTCTGCAGTAGGCTCATCCTGTTATCCCCGCAGCTTTCAAAACTATTTATGCTGACTCCATTCCTCCTTCCGGATCCACAGGGGCTCCTGGCAGGGACACTCCCCACCACTTTCCATCTCTTACCCTGTTGCTTGCTTGAGAGTTGCCGTCTCTGTAAGGATACGGAAGGATTTTGTGGTGTGTGCGTATGTCTGTGTCTGTGCATGTCAGTGTGTGTGTGTGTGTGTGTGTGTACACGCATACATGCACATGTGTGTATAAAACTGTACTGTGGCTTCTGCAAAAAAGTATCACCCAAACAGTTTTAAGATTAACCCATTCTCTGCATCTCTGAGCCAAGGAGCAGGAGTGTGGAAGGGATGAACTCTCTTCTTCCTGACTTTCAGAAAACTGGATCTCTTCTTGTCCATAAGGTAAAGCATGAATAGGACAATCCCTATTTCTCTCAAGCCAAATGCATCTGCTTCTGATATCAGATTGATTCTGATATTGGGTTGTAAGACGAGGTAAATTGTTCACCATTCCTTGTAAATAGTTTTTGGTGAGCGAGAAAGGCTCTAAGAGAGATACTGTTTGTGTATTAGCTTCATACACTGTTCTTGGGGTTCAGTCCTCAGAATCTACCAGAAATTCAGGAGCCCTTGAGGTAGAGGGTTCCCTGTTATCTCTTTACCTTCTTCTACACCTGAATAGTTAAAAGGTAGAAAAAGAGTGATCAAGGACAACATGGTTGATTTGGCAACCCCCATTCCCAGGAAAGCTTGCCCATGTCCCTAAGGCTCTGAGTAAGGAAGTAGAAAGTATCTTGTGTTTTCCCTTCCAACGGGCAGGCCAGCACAGGCCATGGAGTCTCAGACGTGAGTTGGAGGTTGGAGAGCCTGCTATTTAAACTCTTCATAACACCTAGTGCATTGTCAGTTGCCCAAAAGCATTGCACAATGTTGGTAGTAAGAATAGCAATCAGAAACCTGCCGTTCCACCTGCGTTTCTTTCTTTGTCATCTCCAGAATTCCCTTCTACACACGTGCCTGAAGGGGAACTTTTTCTCCTTATGGCTCCCAAAGCAGATCATTATACCATGGCTGTGGGGAGTGGTAACTGATGGCATGACTGAGGTTCGCAGTTGCTACACATGTTCCCCCGGACGTGCTTGCGCAAGAACAGGACTGAGTATGACCTTTTCTGAAATCAGGAGAGCCACCAGTGTGTGTTAATTGATTCTTTCATCCAGACACAAAATTATTGAATGTCTACTACACCCCTGCTGTATTCCCTGCTCCTGGAATGCATTTGGAGAGACACACAAAGATCTCATTTTTTACCAGGGCATACACTAGCCCTCTCTTCTACTTGGAAAGCGCTCCCTCTCCCACTTAGGGCAGGTAACTAATTAATTAGACACCAATAAGAAGTAAAATGCAGGAGAGAGGGCGCCTGGGTGGCTCAGACGGTTAAGCCTCTGTCTTCGGCTCAGGTCATGATCCCGGGGTCCTGGGGTCGAGTCCCACATCGGGCTCTCTGCTCAGCAGGAGGCCTGCTTCTCTCTCTCTCTCTGCCTGCCTCTCTGCCTACTTGTGATCTCTATCTGCCAAATAAATAAATAAAATCTTTAAAAAAATGCAGGAGAGAAGGGGAAAGGTCATTCTGGAAGGTGTTATCAAAATGTTGTCTTCTCCCTAGAAAGAATGTTCCAGTCCTGTGATTAGTTTGTCAGATATGGTTGGGGTCTGATAGGGGGTGCCTGGGACAGGAAAATAGAACTATAGTGATCCTGGAATGAGGTGAATTAAGGCATTGCCTCTCTTGGAACAGTGTTTCTGTGGTGTTGGGGGTTTGCTTGACAGAGAGCTGGTCAGACTTGGTGTTAACCACTGAAAGGGCAGAGGGAACTCGTTTGCTTCCCAGCTGTGCCTGAGGTTGTCTGAGAACCTTTGAAACAAATTTCCCTCCTGTCAGTGCATCAGGCAAGATGCTCTTCTGTTCTCATTTAGGAGGAACAGAATTTTCCCACTTGACATTTTCTCGCAAGCTTCCTTCATGTGGTCTCCCTCGGCCCTATCTCCCTCCCACTCCCCCCCGACAACCACCATCTCCCCATCTAATGTTCCCCTCTTGCTCAGCAGAGTTATTTTTGTTTGCAAAACCGCTATCCTATTATCTCTTCTACTATCATGTCTCATGAGGAACTTCACTGGTTTGGCCACCAGATTCCAGCCTGCTTTCTTTCGTTGCTTGGGCAAGGAGAGAGCAGAGAGCTTCGCATGCTGAGAGTGGGGCATGTTTCTCTAGGTAAGTTTTCTTAGGAAACTGTGAGTCAGTAATCCACAATGACCATTTTTCTAATCTGTGTAAAGATGTGGAGTTATTTATTCTCAACTGTTAGATAAAGGGAGAAAAACAGTCTTTGATCAGACCCATGCTACAACTTCATCCAAGGGCTGCCAGCTTGCTAGTTAGGTACCTATGAGCACTTTCCATCTGGTGTGTTGTTCACCCTCAGGATAGTCCTGGGAGGCAGGTTTCGTTAAGCCAAGGTTGTAGTGTAAGTATGTCCCAAATAGTCATAAGACATACTTATGCTAAAATATTTTCTTGTTATCTGAAATTCAAATTTAAGTATGCATCTTATATTATTTTCTTATTTTTAATTGCCTTTTTTTGGGGGGGTTTAATGTATCCTGTATTTTTTATTTGGGAAAGCTGGCAACCCTCCATGATATACTACAGATAAGGTCGTGTGACCTGCTCAAGGTGTTTGATAAGTGTTAAGTTCATTCTCCTGTCCTTCCCCATCTCCACCATTTCAAAGAAAGAGAGTAAGGGAGGCAGGGAGGGATGGAGGAAGGAAGGAAGGAAGGAAGGAAGGAAACAAAGAAAGAAAGAGCCAAGATGCCCTTCAATAGATGAATGGATAAAGAAGATATGGTCCATATACACTATGGAGTATTATGCCTCCATCAGAAAGGATGAATACCCAACTTTTGCATCAACATGGATGGGACTGGAAGAGATTATGCTGAGTGAAATAAGTCAAGCAGAGTTAATGTCATATGATTTCACTTACTTGTGGAGCATAAGGAATAACATGGAGGACATTAGGAGAAGGAAAGGAAAAGTGAATTGGGGGAAATCAGAGGGTGAGATGAGTCATGAGAGACTGCGGACTCTGAGAAACAAACTGAGGGTTTTGGAGGGGAGAGGGGTGGAGGGGTGGGTGAGCCTGGTGGTGGGTATCATGGAGGGCACGTACTGCATGGAGCACTGGGTATGGTGCATAAATAATGAATCTTGGAACACTGAAAAAAATAAAATAAAGAAATTAAATAAATATGAGGAAAAAAAGACACAGAAAAAGAAAGAAAGAAAGAAGAAAAGAAAAGAAAGAAAAAAGAAAGGAAAGCAAGAGAGAAAGAGAGAAAGAAAGAAAAAAATACATTATTTGAAGTGAGTGACTATGCTCCGGTCGGTGGCTCATTGGCCATTTCATTAGACATTTTCCCTTTTGTCAGGAGTTCCCTGGCAGCACTGAGTTCAGTAGAGGGCACAGCGGTGATCTGATGCTTTGGCTGAATCCTGACCAGAATTTTGACCTTTTTGAAAGGGACATGGCAAAGCAGAGAGCCCAGAGGCCTTGGCATCCTAGGCTGTGAATATCTGCCCTAGCTCTGGCACCAACTCAGTCTATGAACCGGGCCACCTCTGTTAATTCTTTTGTGAGTTTTAGTTTCTTTATTGAAAAATCGAGAATGGTACTACTGATGTGCTTTGTGACATGTTATGCAGCTCATGGTACGGCGTCTAACACCAACAGGCCTGGGTTCAAAACCCAGCTCTGCCACTTCCAGCTGTGTGACCCGTATGGGGCAAACGGCCCGATCTCACCGTGCCTCAGTTTCCTCATCTGTATCTTGGGGATAATACTAGTGCAAAATAGAGTGAAGGCTGCATGGTTACTGACTAAGCCTTTTATTCACATAAACTCTTTTTTTTTTAAGATTTTATTTATTTATTTCACAGAGAGATCATAAGTAGGCAGAGAGGCAGGCAGAGAGAGAGGGGGAAGCAGGCTTCCTGTTGAGCAGAGAGCCCGACACGGGGCTCGATCCCAGGACCCTGAGATCATGACCTGAGCCGAAGGCAGAGGCTTAACCCACTGAGCCACCCAGGCGCCCCCACATAAACTCTTAATTGACAACTTAGTTGGCTTCTCGGATATACAGCTCTGATCAGGGGCTGTGAATGAATGCCTAGCTCTGTTCTAGAAGCAACTAGGGATAGCTGCAGAAAACTGGATCGGTGCCCCGAAGAACCAGCGATCCCACAGGAGGAGACCAGAGGTACCAGGTGAAAGAACAAGACAGTAAAATCAAGGACGGATGATTCAGCGCCAGTTCAGGCCCGATGCTCAGGAGGTATGAAGAGCAACAATCATGTCTTGTGCTCTTACACCCACTGCGGTTTACCAAGGGCATTCGCAGGCATTTGAGGTGAGGTAAAGAGTGGCCAGAATGAGGAGGAGACGGGCGCGGGAGCCTTCTTGGAGGAAGGGGTTCTTGAAGAGGTAATAGATTTGGGTGGGAAGAGGGCAGCTCTGATGGCACAAATCCCAAGTGCAGAGGCAGGGCAGGTGGTGACACCTCGCAGGAGAGCAGAGGGGCTGAGGTGGCGCCACCACGAGACTGAGGTTGGGACCTTTGCAGTTGCTATTCCCGCTGCTGGAATGCCTTTCCTTCAGGCATTCACGTGCTGGCACCTTGATGTTCAGGACTCGGCTCAGATATTTTTTCATTGATCATACCTTCTCTGACCACTGAAAGTAACTTGCATTTTGTTACCTGCCTCTCTAGGTCACATCATCTTGCTTTATTTTTTTTATTATGGTTTTTTTGTATGAAGTTATTTTATGACATGATGTGTCATTATTTATTCTCAGTCTCCCTTAACAGAACACAAACCGCATGAGAACAAGGACATTGGGCCCATAACAGGTGCTCCAGAAGGATCTGGTGGACGACTACATGAGCAGGTAGATAGAGACCCCAGAATGCTAGCTAGCCTCAGGAATTCAGATTTTTATAGAAAATGATGAGGTTCAATAAAATCTATAGCAGCATTCTGTATGCCCCAGAAGGACCCTTTGGGACAAGAGTGGTCTTTTTCTTTCCTCTGTGCTTAAAATGAGTCCAGACGGCGATGGGAGTTTCTGGGAGTGTCCATGGGTTTCAGAGCTTCCTCATCCTGTGTTAAGCCATGGAGCTCACCTGGTTTCACATTAAAGTCCCTGGGGAAATTTTTAAATGCCCGATTCCCAGGCTGCACCCTGGTCTAAGTCCAATAAAATCCAAATCTTCGGGGGTGGAGTCTAGGCTTCGGTATTCTGTAAGCTTGCCAGCCTCCACTGTGCCGCCAGGGGTGGGAACCACTAAGCTAGATGCTCTTCCCACCTCCTCTGGACTTCAGACCCGATTCACTGGCCTATCTTCTTCCTTGGAAAAATGAAGTAGAAACCAACAACTTTTCTCCATCGCACACACCCTGCCCCAAGGTGAAGTGCAGCTAGTTCTTGGGTGCATTTCTGTCTTTGACGACCTGTTTGGACCTCCACTGAGGTGGACCCGTCTTGGCCAGGTCTCCATGCCATCCAGACGAAACTTTATTTTGGGGCTGGTTGCTGGCAGCCTGGAGCTGGCCTCTGTTCTGTTGGCCCCAGCAGCGGGCTCAGTCCCAGCCTCCACTTTCACTGGCCTTGTGGCTGTCACGTTGCCCATGTCCTCAGCCATCCTGTGGACCTACAGTGACTTAACGTGGTTGGTATTATTTACGTGTCACATTGAAGATGCCAAGCTGACATCACCAGCAGATCTTATGTTCCTGCTCCCCAGCTGGCCCAGGTCAAGGACCTGTAGAAGGCAGATGACCTGAGGTCTTCCTCTTGGAAAGGGGCTGCTGAAAACTCCTTTACTCTTGGAACTTGCATTTGTGACCTGTTTTGCTGAGTGTCATCCCTTCCCCCTCCTATCATCTATGCCAGTATCTGTGATAATCTTTGTGGGCTGCATATGCAATGCGACCTCTGATGAAATCAAACATCTGGGCAATTATCTCTGCACCGGTCTCTAATTGGACTAATTGGAATAGAATTACTAGAGAGACTTGCTGCTCCTGTCTGGGCTCTCAATGCCAAACAAAAGAAACAACCAAGTAGTAATTCAGGCGGTGGATGCCCTGGGCAGTTTGAGACCCATTTTGCTCATTAGCCAAATCTCTATTGTCCTCTTTCCCCTCTCCCCTTCAACATGTGCTTCCTAATGTGATTTAATTTTCATGAATCACGTCCCTGTGCCTTGTTTTGGAAACCATGAGTAACTGCTGTAAACATAGCATTGCATCTCCCTACTTTGAATACCCTGAGATTTATAGTGCTCATGGTGGCTAATCAATTAACTAGGCTTTCATTTAACAAACATGTTGAATGAGTCCTTTGTAAACCAATCTTTAATTGAGCACCTACTATTTGTCAACCACTGTTCCGGTCACTAGGGTTATAGGTGGAAGACAGACAATAGATATGTGGAACAAATAAATCAATAAGTAGAGATGAGATTATTTGAGATAATGATAAGTGCTAAAAGTGGCACCATGATTGAGAAGGGGGTAGAGGGAAAGACTATTTCATATCTAGCTATCGGGGCGTCCAAGGCAGTTGGAAGTATAGAGAATTACTCTGTGTGTTGGGCTGGAGGACTGGTAAGATGTGGCCCCTGGTCTCAGAGCTCCTGGTCTGGGTGGGAATATGATAAAGAGAATGATGAAGAATAATGTAGTAAGGGATGGAACTGTGTGACAGGGAGGGCACAGAGAGAATGGCTAACCATAGCGGGGGAGGGTTGGCAGGTCTAGGTGTGAGGCCTGAGCTATAACTGAAAGAGAAAGTGGAAGTCAAGGGCAAAGGGTGGCTGGAGAGGGGGAGGAAGGAAACTGTGTTGAGTGTTCATCTATTCAACCACTTTTATTGAATATCTACTATGTGTCAGGCATTGCTCTAGGTGTTGGGGTTACATAGTGAACAATAGAGAAACAGTCCCTGAGTTCCTAGAATTTATCTTCTATTGGTAGAAGTGGTGGGGTAGACAATGAATAGGTAAAGAAATAAGATACTTTCAGATGGTGACAGGATAATGTTAAAGAGAGAATTTGGGTATGTTCTGAGGACTGTCATGGGGAAGGGACTTGAAAGATTGGCCAGCATAAGCCTCTGGAGGGGGTGACAAGTGTGATGACATTGGATCATGGGGCAATCTGGAAGAAGGTTCTAGGCAGGGGGAACTACAGTGCAGAAGTCTGGAGGCTAGAACAAGCGTGGCAAGTTTGAGGAATAGAAAAAAGCCCAGCATAGTCAATGCCTGGTAAGTGGGGGAAAGGGTGTGTGAGAAGGACTCAGAGGTGAAGCAGCTGGAGAGGGAGGAAACCAGTTCTGAAGCTATATTGTAGGGCCCCAGGCTGGAGAGGACAGATGGAGACTTGACCTGGATTGACAGCTATGGGGGTGGTGAGTCATGGGGAATCTAAGAGTTTGGAGGAAGAGAGATAGCAGGACTTCTGATACATGGTCTTTGAGGATTGAGAGATACAAGGAATCAAGGATGACTGTGGCCTGACCAGCTGTCTGGCTGGGGGTGGTTACTGAGGGAAGACCAAGAAAGGAACTGGTTTTGTGTGGGAAATGAAGATTTTTCTTTGGATGCATTTAGTATGAGATGCTAATTGGACATCCCAGTGGAGGGGAAGCAGTCCTGGTAAGGCTTGCGGTCTGAGTGGCGAACCCTTCGCCTGGGGACAGTGTGGGAGAGCTGCAGTTAGGGAAGGTAGTGCCAGCTGTGGGGTGGAAAATAGTCTGGAGGAGGATGTGACCGGAGATGGTGGGGGGTCTGTCGTGTTAGTCCAGGTGGGAAAGGGTGGGAGGCATGAATCCATTTGGCATCCACACCTTGACTTTGCTTCATCGTGCAGGAGACTGCTTCGTGATTCCATTTCAGGGATGGCTACCCCAGCACAGATGGGGTGACTTGGTTAGACAACCAAACAGCCGGAGTGTAGGGAGCTCTTGGCATGGGTCCATCTTTGTGCTAAGGGCTTCTGGTACTTTATTTCATTTAATCTGCCCCAAGATCCTATAAGGTAGGCATGGCTCCTCCACTTATTTGTAAATAGAGTTATTGTTTTTGGTAAGCTCAAAACAACTGCATAAGTGACCACAAGAAACATCTCTTATTAGCAGGCAAAGTCGCTCTGATTGTCCTGAAGGTGCTTTTGCATTTGGTCCTTAAGTAGGGGAGCTTCTGAACTCTCACCACACCCATTTTACAGATGAAGAAGGTGGGTCTCAGGAGAGCAAAGTGGCTTCCCAAAGTGACACAACCTGTGAGTGGAGCCACCTGAGACCTCTCTCTGGTCTTTCCTTCTGTCTTAATCACTGTGCAGAGGGTTAGGAGTTGGGTTTTGTGGGAGGTGATGGCAGTGCCTTGGAGGTCTCTGACCGGGAAAAAAGCCTGTATGATCATCAAGATAAATAAGTGTTTCAGAAGAAGAAAGGTGTCTCATTTGACACATTAGGGAAGGACAATTGGTCATTTATGTTAAAGCTGAAAGTAGAGAATAGGTGTAATAAAACATATATAACTTAATTTTATTTTTCAAGGATTCAAATGTACATTGATTTATTGAGAACTTTTCTTTGTGAGTCACTCATTCTTTTTATTTTAGATGTAACACACTTTTATCTAGTCTTTTCAAAGCTTTGAATTTTGTGTTTATAGAAACAAGAAGTCCTTCTTTCTGTAATTATAGTTTATTAGCTTCTTTACCATCTAGTTAAATTATGTAATTAGAATAGCAAGAGCAATAGATACAAACAGACTTGGGAACAAATACAAGGTACTCTTGCAAAACGCATGATCCACCAGAAGACAGAGGACTTCCTACCTAGTCCTGCATGAGTTACCAGTCTCATGGACACCCTCCAGTAGGCTCCATAGAGAGTGTGGGACGTGTTGGTTAATCTCGCAAATAGGTTAAGTGAGATTCAGTTCAAAGAGCTGCTACTGATAGAAATACATATACGGTGCATATCTGTGTATGCAGACACTTGGATGAAATACATTTATGGAAATGATTTTGCTTTTCTGATTCTTTTTTTCTTCTGGTTCAACCTTTTCCAAAGACTGGTTCTAATTTGAACTGGCCCAGTAGGATTTAAAAACAATAACTTTGATTTTGTTTTCAGTGCAATTAAAAAAAAATCAATACTTGGATTGAATTCAGAGTTCAGCCAATTAGTGTGTCCCTTTTGGTTTCTGAGTCATATTATCCTGGCCCACATTACTCACAGTGAGGAATGATTCAAAACCAGTGCTTTTTGTCTTCTAGCTCAGAGTCTAAAAATGCCTCAGGCCTCTTTTGCCCTAAAACACCCTTGTTCTAAGCAATCCTGAAGTGATACTTACTGGGCGCCAAAAATCATTACCAGGAAGAGATTGGCACTGTCTCTTAATTCTGACACTGAAGACAGTATTGCTTTCCCTTTCTCCTGTGTGGTATCAATGTTGGTTGAACACCTTTTGAACTCACTGAAGGTTGGTTACCTTAGGAGCAAAAGATGTCTGGGTTTCTGGCTTACTCATAAAAGAGCCATGGAGCATCCTCTTCAAAACCTAAGGACAATTCCTTGGGTACCTGGTATTGGAGGAGGTCAGAGGACCACTTATTCATGGCCAGTCCTTTCTCCCCAGACCTGGGCATAAACCCCACCATTCAGAATGGAGATACAACCAGTAGCACACACCAGGGCACCATGTGGTTTGCTTTGATTCTCCCTATGAATCCTTTTTCTGGGAGCTCCCCTCCCCCTATCTTGCCTCCTTACACTGTTTTTAAGATGTCAAAATTCCCCTTCTAGCATGAACCACATGGTACTGGATGAAAGTTGACATGGTATGAACTCATGTCTAATTTAATATAGATTCAGATAGATCTATGTCTATGATTACACATACACTGATGTTATCTATCTACATGTATGTATAAATATAGATATGTGTGTATACACGGCTTAATATACACACACATTTTTCCTAGCTTTGTCCACTGAGTGGGCCTAGAAGCAATGACACCCCAGTAGCAATGAGCACACCTAGTACTCAGATCTTGGTTTCTAATATCATTCTACCACAAAGAGAACCAGAGCTCCTTGGAGAAATGGCAGATTCTAGGGCTAGGGAAGGAACTATGCAAGATGAACTTGGAACATCTAGTAGTGTCAGGAATTAAAGAAGTACTCAAAAAACAAAGTGAGGGGGTATGTCAGTGGGACATAAGAGCCAACAGAGAGAACTCCCCATAGAAAGATATGGAACAATTTTGAGCAATAAAATAAATAATATAGTATTGGGTTTGTACCCAAAGTACAAAATAAATATTCCTAACTCTATACTGATATAAATAAATTATTAAATAAATAAATAGGGAGAATAGACAAATCTTCTGAACAGAAGAATCCCAAAATAACTTATGTAGAAACTCCCCTACTCAAGGAGGTGGAGTATAGTTTCTTACCCACTAAGTGTGGGCCATGCACAGTGACTTTCTCTTAATGAGCCCAGTAAAGATACCTGACAAACTAGCCAAACTTGATGGTCAATGTCAACATCAACAGTGATAAGTCATGTTGATAGCATGTACCTTTGATACATTGTGGTGGGAATGGCACTTTCCCTCTGTGATCTTTCTCCCCAAACTCCCAGTCTAATCAGAGAAAAACATTAGATGAATCCAAATTGAGAGATAATCTACCCCCTGAGCACTCCTCAAAAGTCTCAAACTCAACAAAAACAAAGAAATTCTGAGGAACTATCGCAGTCTAGAGGAGCCCAAAGAGACATCAAGACTAAATGCAATGTGATATTCTCATGAGAACCCATAAATTATTTGGAGCTCCTTGGAGAACCTTCTATTCAGGAGGTTGTTCTCCCCATTTATTTATTTATTCATTCAATATTTATTCAATATCAGTATTCAATATTTAT
Source organism: Meles meles (assembly GCF_922984935.1). Classification (NCBI taxonomy): domain Eukaryota; kingdom Metazoa; phylum Chordata; class Mammalia; order Carnivora; family Mustelidae; genus Meles; species Meles meles. Next base: position 16,897,640 of record NC_060066.1, on the reverse strand, counting down.
ATCACTATAGATTCAGGAATATTTATTTTGTATTTTGGATATCTAATCTGATACTATACATTAGGTAATTACTACAGAAATGTGAGGAAAGTATGGGCTTTACTCAATTATAATTATCAATATCAGTTCATAAGTCATGACAAGTGTTCCATAGTAACGTTAACAATGTGAGACACCAGGAGTGGGGTATATGGGAATTCTGTAATACAGTCACAACTTTTTCTGTAAGTCTAAAATTTACAGAACAGCAAATCAAATCAAACTGAAAGTTTATTTTGAACCACTCCCCCCCAGCCCCCGCCCCCACCCCTGTCTACTTCTTTTCTTTCTCCTGACCCTTTGTCTCCCAACATACTGGTGTGCACTGTCCTGGTCACGTGAGATGTTGCAGTGGCACAAACGGGCAGCCTTGACATCTTTCTCTCTGAATTCAATGTGGTAGATCCTGCTTGTTGGCATGAAGAGTTGAATACCATTTCTGATTTTCTGGCACCCTATTTCTTGGCTTATCTAGTTCCTGGGGGCTTATCTGAGGCATTTTTATTGGCTGTAAAGTGTCTGAGAAATAGTTTGTTTGCAGCCTGGAGGAGTCTTGTGCATTGGTGTCTTGCTGCTGGAAGAGTCAGACTCTGCCCTCCTGGGACAGGGACACATTGCCCTCTGCATGAGGATGACCGAGTCTTCCAGGGGCTGTCACGTGTAATTCTGATGAGGCTTACGTCTTCCTGAAGGCAACCTGGGAGCCCTCCTCTGCTTGCTTGTGTTTCTTCACCGCCTTTCTCCTTGAATGTGATAAAACTTGTCTCATCTTACAGACCATGATTCCCATCTCCTTTTCTGTGTAATCTTCACTTTCAAATACTCTCCCAAGGATAGATTTGCAAGGATTGATTATATGCTCTATGGGGTGCCTAGAGGAGCAGCACTCAAAATGTTTAGAATACGAAGCTGGTGACAAGGTGTTTTCTTCCTGGAAGAGTCTCTTCAACGTCCCCTCATAGGTAAAAGAGGTTACTCAGATTTACAGGACCAGCCCAGAAGGTAGCTCTGCGCAGATTAGCAGACGGCGCCCTCTCTAGGCAGCAGCTAGCTGCCTCTCTAGCTACAATCCTGCAGGCAAAATCTGATGGGGAAATTGGGGCTGGATTTAAAGTCTCAAACATCCCTCAGCCAGGCAACCTTGTGCAGTAGACAATATACACAACTATTCACTGTGACCCTGAAATGTACTCTAACCCACTGGGTGGAAGAGTGTTCAGGATAATCACTTTTTTTTTTTAAATTCGTTTATTTGTTTATTTACAGCATAACAGTGTTCATTGTTTTGGCATCACACCTAGTGCTCCATGCAGTACGTGACCTCCCTATTACCCACCACCTGGTTCCTCAACCTCCCACTCCCCGCCCCCCCCGCCCCTTCAAAACCCTCTGGTTGTTTTTCAGAGTCCATAGTCTCTCATGGTTCATCTCCCTTTCCAGTTTCCCTCAACTCCCTCTCCTCTCCATCTCCCCATGTCCTCCATGTTATTTGTTATGCTCCACAAATAAGTGAGACCATATGATACTTGACTCTCTCTGCTTGACTTATTTCGCTCAGCATAATTTCTTCCAGTCCCGTCCATGTTGCTACAAAAGTTGGGTATTCATCCTTTCTGATGGAGGCATAATACTCCATTGTATATATGTACCACATCTTCCTAGGATAATCACTTCTTATGTGAGTATCTGGAGACAGGTTGCAAATCGTCGTGGGAGTCCTCTGGAAGAAATGGATTAAGATCCTCCCCAAGTGGAGTGCTGGACTTGGCTCCTATTGGTTCATGAGATTCAATTATTAATTTTTCAAGAATTTTATGAGTTTTATTAAACCCAGTGGTTATTAAAAATCAAAGTATGCAAACTTACAATTAAATTATATTGATACAAATGTAGCAAAAACTCCAAATTCATTACTTCCTAATTGTTACATTTTCCTGTGGTCTGCTCATGAAGTTATTTACATCTATCGTGTCCGTATGGAGGAGCTACCATATGCTGGTGTACCACTGCTCATCTTTTCCCATCTGTGTCTTCAGTGACATCATGTCAACACCTTGAAACCGACCATGTGAGAGTATTTATACCATGGAAAGCAGCAAATGCTACAGATCAGCTCCCACAGAAAAGGGAAAAGCAAGGGAGATGGGCTGGGACCCACAAATGTTTGGGCTGGGCCTGCATGAAGAGAACCATTTGGGACTCCCAGAGCTCCTGAGAGGTATGAGGAGGAGGCTGGAGCTCCCAGAGCTGGCCGGGCACTCTCTTTGCTCCTCAGGGGAACATCAGCTTCTGTCATGGTTCACTTGGACAAGCACCCCAAGGTCAACGTGACTCATCTGTCCACGTGACTCGAGCTGGGTGAGCAGTGTTATGGAATCCAATCAGGGACTGTCACTGAATTTTATGTGGAAACCAAATGCACCCACGGGAACGGCTCCTTCTAATGTAGCCCTGCGGGCAGGGACCCCTCCGCATATGCCTGAACATCTGGGGAGGAGCTGTGGCCCAGGAGAAGGGGGAGGCATGGAGGACAGGGCTACTCAGCGGCAGGGTGACAACGTGGTATTACTTTCCCCTCTCTCTTCCTTCTAACTTTGTCTTCTCTTTCTCCCCCGGGCCCCCTCCATAGGCAGGCCCTACCCTCTGAGGGCTTGGGGAATGGTGAGGTGGGACCTGTGCAGGGCAGGGGTGTGTGGAGAGGAAAGGAGAAAATTCCTGGCCTGCCACGGAGTGGGACATTCCTGGAACAGACCAGACAGGAGCTCTCCTGAGTCAGCCCCCAGTCAAGCACACAGGAACAGGCCTCTGCTTGTGAGCAGTAAGCAGCATTCCGCAGCCACAGATGGAGGAACCTGCTGCCTTGCTCAGTAAAGTTTTGGAGAAAGGCCTGTGGACCCGAGCTTGCGTGGCAAAGGGCTCAGGCATTAGAGTCGGAAGAACGTGGGTTTGAGTTCCCGCATTTCCCGTGGGAGACCTTGCCCAAATAAATGACTTTGCTTCTTGGTTGGCTCAGCCTGTTTCTGAGCCTGTGAAATAACCTTGCTGCTCTTCTCTGCGCGAGGGGTGGCCTTCAACAATCTCAAAAACAGCGGCTGCTGCTAACAGATCTCCTTTCATTCTGTAGGTTTGTTTCTCTGTGCTTACCGGGAGCTCAGATCCCGAGAACTGGTTGTCTTGTTTCTGTTTGTAAAAGCAAAGGCCAGCTTTGGCAACAAGTAAGTCAACATAGTGATCTGTCACTAAGCTTGGCTCTAGAAAACCTTTTTATGTGCTGAAGCTCCTAATGACCACGATGACTGTTAGATAAACCAATGTGTGGAGGACACAGATGTTAACGTCTCGATGTGTCAGTCATCATTTTATTGCCACTAGAAAGACATCCCATGACCTGACCATTGATACTGAGAGTTTGGCTTATTTGCTCTATGTTGGTTACACCACCAAGTCCATTGCCAAGGCCCAAATCTGATCATGTTTCTCCCTCACTTAAACATCTCCAGTGACCCCCCCCCCCCGCCCCCATTGCCCAAAGGACTGAGCCCACGCTTGGCAGGCAAACCCACTGCTAATGTGATCCAAACATACTTTTCAACGGCTTCACGGCCTGCCTCCCCAGCCCTCCTTCCTTTCACCGCATCTATGACCAGGAGAATGGATTTCACCACTTCCTGAACACATCCTGCTTCCCCATGCTTGAACCTCTGCTTTTGTCCTTCTACTTTGTTTCTCTGGAGGATTTTCGTACATTCTTCAAAACCCAGCACACATGCATCTCTGTGAAGCATTTTCCCGTTCCTCCGGCCAGAGCTGTGGGTGTCCTCTTTTTGCTCATGGGCAGAGAGCTGCACCTGTATTAATCTCCTTACGGCGTTCTGTTGAATATGGAGGCCTGAGTCTCCATTATCAGCCTGGTAACCAACTCTTCAGTTTCCTCTACTGATAAATGGGAGTAATATTAACCTCATAGGGCTGTTGAGAGGATTAACCATGAGACTGTGCTACTGAGCCATGCCAGACACAAATAATCACCCAGTAAATGATAACCATAATGATCAGATCAAAGTGTCCGTGTTCTCTTGACAGACTCCTCTATGTCTAGTAACACATGGCTAGGAGACAAACATTTTGAACAGAGATTCTATTGGTGTGGGACCAATCCATCTGAGAGTCAGCTCACTGACCTTGATCTTGTTTGCACTGTGTCCAGCCCAATTGTATCTGAAGATCAGATGTAAGGACCAAGTGGCTTAAATGTCTAGGGCAGCAAGAACCATTTATACCGGGTGGCAGATTAGTGTATTTTACCCCTAGTTACTTTTCACACGGACACCTCAACTGTTTCCTTGCTGATAGCCCTGATTGTTGTCTTTGGTGATTATTAATAAAGATTATTGTTTGCATTTCCCATCTATGTTTGAATTTCACAAGTCTTGTATTTCCAGGAAAAGAGCCAAAGTAATCAACAGAGTCTTTAATTACCACTGAGGATTTGACATTGAACACACAGAAGGAAAAATATTTTTTAAAGATTTTATTTATTTATTTATTTATTTGAGAGAGAGAGAGAGCACGCGCACAAGCTAGGGGTGGGAGGGGCAGAAGGAGAGTGAGAAACAGACTCCCCACTGAGCAGGGATCTGGACATGGAGCTTGGTCCTAGGACCCCAAGATCATGACCTGAGCCCAAGACAGATGCTTAACTGACTGAGCCACCCAGGTGCCCCCACAGAAGGGAAATTGATCATCTGGTTAATTTTGTCTACCCTGTCCTTTAACCATTCGGTCCTTACCCACCTCTGTGTGATACATATTCTTCTGAATGTTTTATTACAAGTGTAGTTCCTTTCATCAACGGCTAATTTCATTTGTGTTCAGAGAGCATTCAGTTCACCAGGCTAAAGGGAAGCCGAAAGGCAGCTCGGGTACCTGCTAAGCCAGCATTCGGGGTGACCGGTCCAAGCGTTTGGAGGCTGCTGCCCTTCACCTAAACACCTTGGCATGGCTATGGTATTCAAGCCGCCAAGAAAATAAGCCAGGACTCTTCAGTACTTTATGTGCTGGAGTCACATTTACTGATCTGGTTCGAAATGGGCTCTCAACAAGGGTGGCTCCTTCCCAGGCTCCCACTCTTCTGGCTCGGTTCAGTGCAAGAGGGCCACCAGCAGCTTTTGGAAGTCCCCAGAGGTGTCCGAGCGAACCATGTCAGAGAGAGACTTCTGATACTTCTCTTGGAACTTTGCTTTTATCCCCTGAAGGTCCGCCTGGAGGAGACATGACAACAGCAATGAGGACAAGAACATTTATAGCGTGTTCACTAGGAATGCAGGCAGGTACTGTTCTGAAAAAATTGTCCTCATTTGCTCATTTATGCCACAAAACAACCCTTTGCAATAGGGACTATTGTTATTTTTGTTTTATGAATGGGAAATGGAAAGCAGAGTCTCTATCTCTAAAGGTTGAATATGTGTATTTATTTATATATACATTAAAAAATATATATACCTATATCTCCACCTCTGCAACTTTAAGGATATACTTATATCTCATTATAAATTTATTATATAATCTATATCCCAATATAAAATTTATGAGTACCAAAAGTTGAATTTCATATGGTTTTCATGTATTACAAAATATTTTTCCTTTGAGTTTTTTTTCTTTTAAGATTTTTATTTATTTATTTGACAGAAGGCGCCCTTCCTTTGAGTTCTTAATAGTCATTTAAAAATGAATCATGTGGCACCTGGGGGCTCAGTGGGTTAAAGCCTCTGCCTTTGGCTCAGGTCATGATCCCAGGATCCTGGGATCGAGCCCCGCATCGGGCACTCTGCTCAGCAGGGAGCCTGCTTCTCCCTCGCTCTCTGCCTGCCTCTCTGCCTACTTGTGATCTCTGTCTGTCAAATAAATAAATAAAATCTTTTTAAAAAATTAAAAAAAAAAGAATCATTATTAGGTAGCAAGCCTGGTCTATAGGCCACAATTTGCTGACCCTTGGTAAAGGGTTAAGAAAATTATCAACAGAGATTTGAAATGAAGCTTTTTTTTTTTTTTTTTTTTTTTTTTTGGGCTCTTGTACCCTGTTCAGCAAGGCTATCAGTGCCAATCAACAAAATTCAAATCAGTATCAATTTGTAGGGGTTATTTTGAATTCATTGATAACTTGAAAAACCTGGGTGCTGGAGATGGGCGGAGGACTCAGAAGAAAAACAAAGAAAAAGATTGTTCTGCTCCAAACACTCTTAGAACCTAGTGAGGGAGACAATACTTGCACCAGAAAATATGGAAGGACAGAGAGAAATGTCTCAAAAGCAGCACAGAGCTTTCTTTAACAGGGACTTAGGTTCTTTTTTTAATTTTTAAGATTGTAGACTCTCTTGTGCATTCTAGACAGATTCATAAACTGTCACTTAGGTTTCTGGTTCTTTTTCTTCCTGCCTCAATCGGAGGGATGAACTAAGAGAGAAAGAAGGTGCGGGATTGTGCGAGTGAGGGATTGTGCGAAGTGGGTGCTGAGCAGGAGGGAGACTCCAGCAGGATGCTGTTCTTCTCCCCGCTCCCCCACTTGGCTGGGGGAGGAGTTAGGATGGTGGGAGTCAGTGTGGGGGGTGGGATGGGGGACACTAGGGCTCCGTTCTGGTAGCAGGCAGCTTTAGAAGATTAGGGAAACCGGCCAGTACATTTAACTGGGCCTGAAGAATTCTGAGGGAATGACCCATATGTGGAAATGATCCAGGATATGTGGCCAGTCCTAAGATGGGACAGAGCATCTTGGAATGACCATTCCATGGCTCCCGTTGCAGTGAATGTGGAGCCCCCGTGACCCCCAGTGAGCCCTCCAGAATGATCCAATCCCCTGGAGTCTTTCAGAAGCCCCACCCTGCTCCATTGCACACCTGCTTCTTTGAGCCTCAGGATCTCAGAGAATTTGAGGGGTAGGTTGGAGGGTGAGTTGCCAAGGGAGAGAGAGACAGAGACCACAGAGATCTGGAGAAGGGAGGAGAAAGGGAGACTCAGGAGAGTGGCAGAAAGACTAGGGAAGGGAAGGAGGAGGGTAGCAAGAGCAATGGACTGGAAGCAAGAAGAAAACTATGAATAGTGGAGGAGGAGGAGAAATTCCAGGAATAGAAATTAAAAACGAAAGAGAGATCTTGTTGCTAAGTTATATTTTAAAACGGTGTCAGATGTTAAGTATTATTTGTCAAAAGCCTTGAGCCAGGATTTGGGTTGGGATCTATCCCCCTTCAATTAACAATTTTTTGAGGGAAGATGTCTGTGGTTTTTCAAGGGCTCAGTCAGACTTCATTCTGCGATGCTTCTCCTACTGCAGATGAAATGCCATGTCCCCTTCATTTTGTCTCACCTTCACTCTGCGGACCCTTGTTCCAAAGCATCCATTGAGAATCTTGACAGCTGATCCCAAGCTTTGGGCTACTCATCTCCCTGTTTGTTACACTCAGGCACTCTCAAAGTGGGGCCATATCGTTTGCTGTTCCCAACAGGGCAAAAGTACGTTCTTAAGAGGGTGAAAAGAACCTTAATCCTTTTATGTGAAAGTACATATATATACACACACATACACATAGAATATAACAGAATAAAAGAGGGCACTTGATGGAATGAGCACTGGGTGTTCTATGCAATGATGAATCACTCAACTCTACCTCTGAAACTAAGAATACATTATATGATAATTAATTGATTTTAAATTAAAAAAATAATGGAATATATGTATATTTATAGAGCACAATATATACATGCAGAACATAAACAGATACACAGTCTGTCTGTGGTATTTTGAGGGGAGTGGTGATGAGGAAAAACACTGGGTCCCAAAGGCTCCTTAGTAGGATGATTGATAATTAAAAAAAAAAAAAAGGTTGAGAAATATTGTCTTGTACTGATATGTCTCTTGTGCAAAACTGGGCTCCTGTGGTGTGTTCAGTGATGGGCCCAGCTCTTGGCTCCCCTGCTGGGTGACCTGTCTGCCATCAACCTTCAAGTGTCTGTTCCGTCTTCCTTAAAATGGAGCTGAGCATGGCTGTGCTCCCCAGAGCGGCCCCACCAGGTCCCCTCTGCACAGGCCACCAGCTCTCCGGAGCCACAGATGGCAAAAATAGAAGCAACTATCATTATTGTATTTTTATAAAAAGAAACAGATTGGAGCATGGTGCAGTGTCTTCCACAAAGTCTGGGCAGGCAAGGGCTGTCTGTGTGTTACTTTTTCTGTAAATAGACCCTGAAGAAAAACTATTTGTGGATGACATCAGCAGTGGCCAGAAGAGAAGTGGCCGCCTGAGTCCCTGGAGTCGAGTGTGTCTTACCTCAGCCCTGGCCACGATGATGTGAATGAGTGTCTCCTCATCGGTGCCTGCACCCTTCATGGACTTATACAGACGGTCAGCGAAATAGCCCTCCTGGTCCCGGGCGCACCTCACTGGGCAGGACGAGGGACAAGAGAAGGAGAGGCTTTTACATGTCATATAACATGGAGACCCTCTGAAGACACAGAGCTGGCCCAGAGTGTCACCTGGCTGCCCCTGGAGCTGACTCAATGATGAAACATATGTTTGAAAGGAACCAGATCACACTCTAATGGGATCTGGAAGATTCCCCTGGCTCAGGGCGTCTGGGCTCTTCGACCAAGACCTGAGTCAAAACCCCTTCAGCATCACCTGTGCTGATCCCTGAAGGCCCTTCGAGGAGGAGGAACGCTGGGCACACCCTCAGGCTTTCCCTGCCAAGTTCATGATTCTTACGAGCAGAAGTAATTTTTCTTATCTATAGGAAATCTCGGATGCTGGCGTTCCGTTCAGAGGGGAAACACGCATTGACCGGCGACACTATGTAATAAAGCTTCATAATTATGAACTCACTCTGCTGGACTGTGGCCTACTTTCCTGCGCTAAACCACCTTCCCATCCTTTGTTTTTCCTCACGGGGTTTGCTTTGCGAGACTCATCTTGGAATCTTTTCCAAGTGCCCCACATTCTTCTTAGTTCTCCATCTGGAATGTGGCCGGATGGAATGTCTGACGTTGTCTATGGACCACCTTCCTGTGTTCCTGCTAGTTTGCTCTTTTCTGGTCCTCCCCCTGCCTGCCAGCTTTGAGCTAAGCCACAGATTAGTGAAGCGTAGTTCCGATTCACCACTCAGGCAGCAGAATGCTGCTTTACTCCTGAGGAGGAATCACAGCTCCTCTCCCCACCACCCAGGGTCATGGGGACCCATCGTGACAAACATTTTGGGGGAACGAACCACTTACTCTTTAGATGCTGACATTTACCTAGAACACCACATTTTTGATGTTAGTAATTAATAACAAGTAATCCGTTTAGCATAAATGTGGAATGTGCGTCCTTATTATGTTCTGAAATGGGAACTCTTGTTTTCTAGGTAATTGCCTGTATGACTGATGCTTATGAGCACTGGAGAGGAAGAGGGTTAGGGAAGCAGGGCCTAGGTTGGGGGAGAGGGTCTGTTTCTTGCTTTTATAGGCCGTGCGGACTCCACAAAAGTTTCAGTGGAGGAGAAGAGCCCAGCCTCAGGTGTCTGAACTCTTTATTCTGAAAATAATCCAAAAGCTGTTGTACTGGTGACAGTTGTGGGGAGAGCCTATCAATTTGGAGAGTAGCATACTTGAGACTCATTTAAGACCCTCCCCAGTGCAGGACTCATGGATGCTCGATTGTCTGCCTAATGTCAGGATGTTCCAACCCTTCATAGGTGTCTTTTCTCCTGACATTCCTGGTCCCTGATATTCTGGGAAGAGAATCCTCAACTTTCTTATTGCATACAGTCAACACCTGGTGAATAACGTCTGTTATTAGCAGCAGCAGGAATCCCTCAAGAGTGTGGATGGGGCTAGACAGGGAAAATGTGGGGCTAGAATTGTGGCACGTAGCCAGCCACTCTGAGGAAAAGACGGTCCCTCAGGGGAGCTTGGAGAAGTGTGGCTTCTGGGCCCCATTCTTGGAGATTCTAATAGGTAACCTGGAGTGGGGCCAGGAAACTATATTTTCCCACACCTCCCCATAGAAGATTCTGCTGCCGGTGGTCCATGGAGCCCACTGGAGGAGTGCTGCCCCAGAGGCTGCAAGAGGTAGGAGTCACTGGGTCTCAAATTTAGCCATAAACTGGCATCTTTATGAGTCAGGTATGAGGAGAGAACTGTGAAGTTTAGAAAAGTGAACTGTGAAGTCATGTTCTACAATTTGTGTGCTTTATTCTTAAGGTCGTTTCTTTTTTCTTTTTTTGTTTTGTTGAGGTAGTTTCTAATTACTTCTAAGTTTGCTACCACTGGAGTACAATGAAGTCCTGCATTTCATGGTGCCTATCTCCAGGGACGTGGCTTGTCTTTCCCCTGTGCTCTCTTCACACTGGTTCTTTTTGTCTTTACTATAACCTAATCTGTTGGTTTGTGAGAATCCACCATGGACTTTAAGCTTCTTAAGAGCAGGAACTAGACCTATTTACCTCTGATCGCCACACCTGGGTTAGGTGCTAACTAACTGTTAAAGAATGGAACGACTTTATTATTATTATTAATAATTTTGATAGTGGTTTATTGCCATTAATAATTAATATTAATGAAGATTAGTATAATCTTCTGACTGAACTCTGGTATTTTCCTGATTTCATGGGTTGCAAGCACAGAAAGGATTCAGAGCCTCTGAGTCAGGCTGTGAGTGGATCTCTCCATCCACTTAAGAGACTCATCTTTGAAGCCCTAAGGACAGTTGTCCATGTGTGTCAGTGTGGGTCAGGAACGATACCAGGGATGTTTAAGCCTGTGTACATCACAGTAGAGGTCCTGCTAATTTGAATGCAAAATGAGGATGAATTAAAAAAAATCAATTGCTGACATTGTTCAAAAAACTTTTTTTAGAACCCCCACAATAAAACAAAACAAGAAATTTGGCAGATAGAGCACATTTTTTAACTTCCAGGGCTGCTTTTTTCAGTTCTCCCTCTGCTGGGATCTGTCTTTCCATTTCTTGTGCTATTTGGGACGGTGCCATCAACCCCTCACCACAGGAGCGTGGACAATGGACAATGCCTTCATTCCGGGGCTTGTAGAAAGGAAAAAGGAGCCTGCCAGACACAGTGCCATGCCCATCTTTCTGCTATTTCCTGCCTATAGGCAACACCTGGAGAGAAGGTCATGCTGTTCGCTTGGCACAGGAAAGGTCTGGTGTCCCTCCCCAGTCTTGCTAAAGAGACCTCATTCATTCTAAATATTGAAGGGAACCAAGTGGAAAAGAACACCCTCGAGCCATCAGGAATGGGCAAAAACTTGTTCATGGACTGGAAACCTGGCTGAAACACTTCACGGTCTCTGAGTCTAGACAATGGTCCCAGACTGTTGACAGATGCTCTTGTGGACCCACCATCTTAATGGGGCTGTCATGGAGGCCGTGGTGCATCCTTCCCAGATGCCTTCTTCAGGAGCAAGGCACTCATTCCAACTGCTGCCTACTGGCTGCTCACGGGTGAGTCCCTCCCCAGGAATGCTGCCCCCCACCCCCACCAAGGAGCTGCCTTACCCAGGGTTGCAAGTTCTCCCAGGGTGCAGCCGGTGTCTCCTGGTTGCTTATGTGGGGTGCAAAGATCTGGCCCCCTGGCCTCTGGGCTCCAGGGCACTGTTTTGGGGGTGGGCAGCAAATCTCCCACCGCAATTGCATCACACTTGCTCTCTCCCTACCCAATGCTGCTTCAAGGTGTGGTTTCCAAGCTACTCCCTAAAATCTTCCAACACGCCAACCTCTGACGCCAAGTCTGGTTGGGACTGGCAGCCCAATCTAAGGCAGGGACTCCCCATGTTCTACTTTACCGAGAGTTAAGTAGGCCTTCTGCAGATCTCCTGATGTTTCTGCTTCAATGGCCTCTTCGATGTCTTTGTTGATGAGCTGGGGAGACAACCAAAGGCCAGCTGTTATTCCAGGCTTTGCTTTTGGCTTTGGTACTTGAGGGGTCATTTCTCTACAAAAAGCACTGAACTCTCCCAGATTTGGTCACGTGCCTTTAAAGAACCTGTCCGGCCCTGTGCCTTACATGGCTGGGGATGGTGGCCCCCATTTGAGTGGGGGCGCTCATGGCTGATGACTTTGGACCTCTAGGGGGTCAGATTTGACCCCAGTGAGGACCACTCCCTTGGCCTGTACGCTCATCTGTGAAATTGGGAGTGGGAAAACAATGAATCTATACTGTTACAATAATTCTTTACATCTTGGTAATAGTTAAGTTTCCAGGGTTGCTCTTAAAATTCTTTTCACTTCCCACTTCCTAGGAGGCTGTCTGTGGTGGTTATCCTCTTTCCCGTACTGTTCTCATCTCCCGTGTCCTGGGACTGGGGACTCAGCCACCCACAGTCTGGGCGACATAAGCCATGGGGGCTGTGAAGTTCATGATAAGGACTTGGTCTGATGTTTCTGATAGAATGGGGCTTCCCGGGCTGGGAGCCAGAGGGCTGACCACATCAAAATGCCACTTTCCTTCACTCGGGGGCGATTCCAAATGATCCTGTATTCACCATCTGCCCACCTATCACTCTGCACGCCATTCCACGTTATGTTTCTTTCTATTTACAGAAGCTGAAGTTCAGAGTAAATGGTGACTGTGTTTCAGGCAAGGACCACTGGGGCCAAACTCAGGGTAGGCAAATAAAGAGAAAGGAGGGCTCTTGGTTGGGTCTGGAGACATGCAGTTAAGCATTAAGAATACTGAAACTTCTTTCGTAGAAATTGTTTTTTGAGGGTGTGACACAATTGTGGTTCCGTAAATAATCGGGGTCTTTGGGGACACACTAGTGGGGTGTGTGTGGTTTATTCCGAAAACACAAGTGGACAAAATATTCTTTGCAAAGCAAGCACAGTAGAGGTGGGGGAGGGGAGGAGGGTTGAAATTTAATGAGGCCCTGGTGCTTGATCTCCTTGTCAGGGTTTGACATCTAGAGGGCTGGTGTGGGTGATGGACCTTGATGGTGGGAACTGGCTTGGGGGGCTTTCAGTCCTGTCCCTTCCTTAGCTGTCCCCAGCCTCTCTTGGGTTTGCTGCAGGAGCTAGTATTTCGAAAGGGACTGGTCTCACTTTCCCACGAACAGGGTTCTCATTCTGCAGACTGAGATTGCATTTCAAGAGGACATCTTGTTCACACAGGTCTGCATTTACTAAAAAAATAATCCTCACATTAAATCGCTTTCTGTTTCCATTGTTAATGCTGGGCCAGAATAGTGCATTGCATTTTCTGTAGACTCTCAGTCGTACAACAGATCAAAGCAGGAAAGGAGCTATTCCGGAGAGGTGGGAGAGGGATTCTGTACCCCAGCCCTGGGCAGTATTGCCCGGTTTCTGCTTTCTTCCAGCCTTTTCGTCACACAACTTCAGGGGGCACTGCTCATCTTGTCTCCCTCTCTCCTGCCCACATCCCCCTCCTGGGAGCTCCCAAGACACCCCCAGGGGCTCCACGGAACACAAACGGAAAACAATGGACTGGCTCAGGCTATTGTGAATCTCTTTTGCAAATGGCAGGCTTTTCACTGCAGTTACCGGAACACTTAATTGTTAGGGGGCTCTTTAGACAGATCAGGTTTTCTGATCTTAGTACAAAACACCGAGCCCGGGTTGGATTCCAGACAAGCCTCCAAGGACTCTAGTTACCGGGTAGCATGCCTGTTGGGAGATTGTTAGAAGAATCGAGGAGACATTTCTTTTCAAGCCGATTCACCCAAAGAGACAGCATTCCCACAGCAGAGCCCTGGGCCTTCTGGCTTTGGCCTAAGTGGTTCCAGAGCTAGAGGCTCTAGAACAAGCTTCAGAACACAGAGAGGTGAGGGGAGAAGTGGTGACAGGTGTGGCGGGGACACAGTGTGCCTGGGTCTGGGTATGTGGACCTACGATTTATACTGAGCCCTGTGTAGGAAACTCACTTCGGCTTTTTTTTTTTTTTAAAGATTTTATTTATTTATGTGAGAGAGAGCGATCGAGCACACAAGCAGGGGGGAGGAGCAGAGGGAGAGGGAGAAGCAGACTCCCCGCTGAGCAGGAAGCCCGATGATGGGGGATTTGATCCCAGGACCTGGGATTATGAGCTGGGCCAAAGGCAGACGCTCAACCGACTGAGCCACACAGGGGCCCATTACTTCAGCTTTCTAACTATACAGTTAGAAATATATCTCAGTAGAACTATATGTTTCTAACTATACAGGCCTTTTGTGGTTGGTCAACTTTGGGACTGTGATGTTCTCGTGTGGTGTCGCAGAGAGGGGGAAGCTCTGTTAAATGGCGGGGCTTTCTGAGAGTGTCAGTAGTTAAGGCTCACAGTTGGAGGGCAAAGAAAGGGCAAAACCCTAAGTTTTCACACCAAAATAAAAATTCGACTCTATGCCAGGACGACCTATGCCACATAACATACTCCCGTGATCTCATGCTAGAAGCTTACTGATTTTAGGCCGAGACCCATGGGAAGAATTGTGAACCAGGGTCTTAAGATCAGGGGAAACTCGCAAAAATCAATGAGAAAGATCAAGATGGGTGATGTTCTGGGAAAGCTTTTGGAATGATGAATAGGTAATATGTTAGAGCTAGTTTCATGTAAAGAATCATTAAATCAGTAAATTATCTTATTGTCCATTTGAACTTTATTGGACACTGACAGTTGCTAGTGTTTATTGAGCACCTACTGCATGCCATGTACTACGCACTTTACTACTATTAACTCATTAATTAATTACTAACCCTATGAAGTAGGCTCCATTATCATCCCTGTTTTACAGTTGGGGAAACTGAGGCACAGAATCCTTAATAACTTGCCCGAGGTCATATGGCTAGTAGTCTAGAGCAGACCTTTTAAATTTTAACATGTACCAGAATCCCCTGGAAGTAGGACCCAAACTCCAGACAATCTGATTTAGTAGGTCGAAGGTGGGGGCTGAGAATTCTCTCTCTCTCTTAGATAAGAGAATTCTCATTTTTAACATGTTCTCAAGTGAAACTGATGCTGCTGTTTGGGGATTAATTTTGAGAACAACTGGCCTGGAGGGTATCCTTGCAGGTGGCCCGTAGTTCAAGGACACACACACATACACGCGCTCCCATGTACGTGTGTTTCCAGAGTGATCACCAAAGGCAGCCATCCCCCGGAACTCCAGCCACGGCCCCAGCCATGTGGGAAGAGGGTGTAGGTCATGGAGAAGTCTTCTAGCTCAGAGTCTACATAGTTCCGGGAGCAGAGGCCAAGGGAGTGCAGGGTCAGCTGGCTTTGATCATGACTCTGGGCACGATTTGAAAGCAGAGGGCCCTCAAGGCTTATATACAGTAATGATAAAATTCCTAAGCTTTATTGTCTTTTCATCTGCTGGCAACACACAGGAAACACTATTTCGAGTGAGGAGCGGCCAGCTCCAGCCGAGGTAGAGGCTAGGGCTGGGGAATCTTGCAGTTCTCGTCCATTCTCTGCTACTAGCTTGCTGTGTGGTCCTGATAAGTTACAGATGGCGCCTTACTCGTAACAGACCTTCCTTGTCCGACAGTTGTAGGTAACAATGGCTGCCCAGCCTACGTTACGTTGCGCTATTGTTGTGACACTGAAATGAGATATGGGGCACAGAAGTGCTTGGAATGGTTAAAAGCACTCTCCAAGTGTAAAATGAGAGACAGAAAATCTGACATTCCACGAAAAGGCTTCTTGGAATTAAAGACTGATTTTCAGGGTAGGACTCAGCACGAAATGCCTTGAGATAACGAACTCATCTTCTTGGCTTAAAATTATCATTAGATTAAAAAAAAATAATTGTCATGAAAGTCATTTATATACGTCTTTTCAGGAGCCTGTCTCTGAGGCAGATGCCATCTGTCGTGGGAGTGGCAGGCGTTGTCAGCTCAGCTGTAAATTGGAATAATAATGAGAACGTTTGTGTGCCTACCACATGCCGGGTACTATTCTGAGCCTTTTACCTGTATCTTATTTAACTCCTGAAAGAATCCTGGATGATAAGGATTGTAAGTAAAGCAAGGACGTAAGGAGAGTAAGGATGATGAGGATTGTGGTCCCTGTTTCACAAATGAGAATAGAGAGGTCAGGTCACCTGTCAGTGATAGGACCAGGATTTGAACCTGGACGCTGACTCTAGGGCTTCGCTCCTCAACGTGGCTCTCCTCTGCTTGCCTAGTCTCGGTTGGAAAGCAGGGTTTCCCAACCTCGGCCCTGCATTTGGGCTGGATAATTCTTGGCTGTGCTGCCCTGGGGGTGTTTAGTGGCATCCCTGGTCTCAATCTACTGGATGCTCTTAGCACAGCCTCCCCACCACCCAAGTGACACCCCTGAATGTTTTCAGAATGTTCTGGAATATCCCTTGAGGTGGGGGAGAAGCCAAATCACTTCCGATTAAGCAAGACTGTTGTCAGAGACCCCCTGCAGTTCTTGATCCCTGATCTTCTTCCAGAGATAAGAAGTTTTAGTGTGAATCCCATTACCCTAGGACTTGTTTACTTACGATCTGGTAGGCTTGAAAGGTGGCACGTAATTGTTTGTGGCTCCTCTTTGCCAGGACTTCGGTGAAGGCGAGCTCGTCAGTGCCCCAGCGGCCTTCCCCTGCCTTGCGGGCCAAAAGCAAACATTCTGAAAAAAGCCTTTTGCAGAAAGACTGAGTATCCTGTTCTGTGACCAGGCCTCACGGGCAGGAAATTATAAAATATACACGGAATAGAAGTCAAGTTGATCCACGAAGCACTTAAGGCTTCCGCCGTGTTATGTATATTATTCACGCCCTCCCTTGTTCCAAAGTGGATCTGGTGTGCAGGAGTAGGAACAACTCTTAGGGCTTCACGAAGATCTTGTATATGAAGAACTATTTTAAAGATCATACTTATTTCTCAAGTAACTCCCATTTTCATGACATAAAGAGAGGTTTGCGGAAAATAGTGCTCATAAATTTTTAAAAAGAGAAAGAATGAGCTGAGGCTGGCCGGCGGCCCACTTACTTCGTACAGATCTTTGGCATCCTGACCAGCTAGATCTCTGTCCACGTCATCGCCTTCATCACGATCAGCCTAGAGAAATTGACACGTTGTGATTAACTTGAGCTCCTGCTTGACCACAGAAGACAGAAAGAGAAAGTCCTGGAAAGCTGGGGGCCATCTCAGAGGGGTGGCGTGGAGGAGATGGAGCCCCGCAGAGCTGCAGTGCTGCTCTTTGCTGCCATCTTTAGGGCACAACTGATAAACAGAGTAACTTCCGAGACAACACTTGGGTTTTCTTTCTTGTAGGAACCAGGGTCACTCACAAATCCCAGGACCGTGAAGCAGGCTGAAAGCAACCTCATAATGTCCCCTGGAGTGACTTCATGGGAAAGTTAATAGTGTTCCTTTAAAAGTATCACTTTTCACCTCTCGGAGGTTCCTGGTGTGGAAGAACCCTGAGACTTGGTCCTGGAAGGTCCTGGAAGTCCAAGCTAAGTAAGCCCTTTGAGGCAGGCAGAATTCTAGGATGACCTTGAGCAGCCCAGCCTTGCATGATCCCCTGCCCTTGAATGGGGGTATTAAGACCTGGGAGTGTAAGCTGTGGCTCCCATGATTGTGTTACATTACTATACAAAGGAGGTTTTACAGATATTATTCAGGTCTGTAATCAGTTGAGTTGATCAAAAGAGAAGCTCCCCTTGGTGGGGCTGATCTTACCTGTAGCAGGGACACCAGAATCTTTTTTAGGTTTCCACTGGTATCAGCTTTGACATCTGATTCAAGGCTCCTGTCAAATACTTTCCAAGAAGAAAAAGGGAGGGGAGAAAGCAGATGATTTCTTTCGCAGAGGTATTGTTTTTCAAGCTTTATTTTTTAAATTTTTAAAAAAGATTTTATTTATTTATTTGACAGACAGAGATCACAAGTAGGCAGAGAAGCAGGCAGGGAGAGAGGAAGGGAAACAGGCTCCCTGCTGAGCAGACAGCCCGATGCGCGGCTCGATCCCAGGACCCTGGGATCATGACCTGAGCCGAAGGCAGAGGCTTTAACCCACTGAGCCACCCAGGCACCCCTCCCAGAGGTATTTTAAAAGGAATGTTCTTTAAAATTTATTTTTTAAAAAGTTTTTATTTATTTATTTAACTGAGAGAGAGAGAGAGAGCAAGCGACCGAGTGCACAAGCAGGGGGAGCAGCAGAGGGCAGAGGGAGAAGCCGACTCCCTGCTGAGCCAGGAGCCCGACGCAGGGCTCCCATCCCAGGATTCTGGGATCATGACCTGGGCTGAAGGCAGACGCCTCACCGACTGAGCCACCCAGGTGCCCTGAAAGGAACATTCTTTACCCAAAGTCAGAACAAAAAGCCACTTACACCTTTGATAGGCTTCCTTAATGGCGATGATCTCCTAGGAAGGGTAATAAAAGAAAAATCATTACTCCAAAGTGGGATGATCAATAGGAACCACATAGAGGGAAGCGGCTGGAGCCTGACTCTGGACTCAGGATGCCTCTAGAACTTCGTCCAGAGAGGACCACGCTCTGGCTCAGGGGCCTGGGGCTGGCCTGGGTCCCTGGAGGTGTGAAGAAGCCCCTTGTGCAAACTTTCCAAGCCACACAAGTAACATGCACACTCTCCTTAGTTAAAAGCAAAGCTACTAGCGCCAAGCTAACATCTGACCACCACTGCCCCACCCCATCCCACGTCCCCATCGGCATTCCGGTCGTCAATGCCACGAGTTCAGTGAGTATCTGCCCAAGGGTCCGTCTTTGCCTTCGGATACGGATGGATGCGCTCCTGAGAATATACAGCATTGTTCCGTGAATGTGTTAGGGAAGTGCCATACTGTATATGTTGTTCTTTGACTTATTTTTTCACTCAGTAAGACGCCTTGGAGATCCAGCTCTGTTGATGTGTAGTCACCGGATGTTTTTTCAGGGGATACAAAATGTTCCATCCCATAATAAGCCACCGTTTATCCAGCCAACCTCCCGAGGGTTGGACATTTCGGTTGTTTCCAGTTTCTCTCTACCTGAAACAGGCTTCGTTGAGTCCACGGTATGCTGTGTGCGGGAGGGCAGGCCTCTCTCTAGAGTGTGGAGTGGGAAGATGTGCTTTTTGTATTTCAATGACTCACGCTGAGTGGCCCCTTCGGGAGCTGCCTCAGTTTACATTTAAGCCAGCCGTGTCTGAGAGCAGGCGTTTCCCCAAAGCTTCACCGGGGAGCTGTTTAAGAGAGTCAGCAGGCAGCCAGGGGTGGGGGGTAAGGTGGTGGGGACAGGGGAAGGTGAGGAGCCTGCGGAGACATGGGGGGACATAGGGGCTGGTGAGGGCTGACCACTTGTGGCCATGCAGCTCTTTCCGCTCTCCTCCTTCCAACGCACTGCCAGGATCTGCCTGAACCCGAGGGCTGCTCTCTCCCTACTTTTCTTCTCTCTATTGTCAGGTCTTACTTGATTTGGGGGGAAAAAAGAGCTTGTTTGTTGTTTGAGAGCAGGGCTTGAAGAAAACTATTGAGGGGAAACCACATGTGGTCAAATAAGAGAAAAATAATGACTGGAACCTTGCCAAGGCAGGCTGCCGACTGATCCCGTATTGGAAACCTCCTGGCTGGGACTATGGTGTTTCTGGAAGGTGGGGGATGTTGAGTCAGGAACGCTGTGTAACTACTGGACCAAAATGACAGCGTCCTCCTTTGCTGACCCTTCCCCACGGTCCGGTCCTGAATGGAAACTCCCTGAAATGGAGGGGTTTTATTCTCTTGTGGAAAGAAGAGAAGTCCAGGGATGCTTAGGAAGGGGGTTTTGGGGTTGAGGCTGTAGCTTGGAGCATGTTGTGCGTCAAGAAATACACTGGATAGCACAGGCTGAGCAGAAGGAACCAACGCAGGGTCGTCTGCACTCAAGGCTTTGAAAACAGCATTTCAGCATCAGAGCTCTGTTGAAGCTTTTCCTTGCTGTCTGCTCCAAACACTACTTCTATTTCCTATCTGGAGGCTTCAAGAATGTTTGGACTTTCTGGCATTTTCCTTGCTGGACTTCCCCATCCTACATGACGTGTGGTTGTGGAAGAGGGAAGGGGTCTCCGAATAATGATTTGTGGACCCGGTCTGCTCTTGATGAGTTCCCTGGGCCTATTGGCTTCTAGAACCAATGATGAGGCTTTTACCAAAACCTTAACAAAGGCTCTTTCCAGTTCCTGAAGTGGCAGCGTGTGCCCAAGGGACAGGGGGCAAGGTCTGCTGAGAGAAGCAAAGGGAAACCTCCAGGAAGGTGCCAGAAGACAGGAAGGGTGTCAGTGGGATCCCCGTCTGCACCATCTGCCTCCACGCCTCTTTGCAGTCCTACTTGTACTCTATGCTAGACGACAACGGCGGACAAGGTAGCTGCACAAGCGCGCGAAGACCATGCACTGCTTTATTTGTGCCAGAAGACCCGCAAACCCAGGCTGGGAAGAGCAAAGTAGAATCTTGCCTCCTGCATATAAAACTATGCATTCCTTTTGGAAAAACAAAAGCTGCGTTGACACAGCTGTTCTGGAAGGATCTCGTCTGTCAAGCCAAGGGCAGTAACACCAAAACTGACAGCCAGAAGATTGGGAGAGAGATCTCTCCTGCACGGGACAAGCAGACACGTTTCTGTCCAGATGCTTGTTCAGCCCCCCAGTGGAATTCAGGGAATCGTTTTCCTTCTGGCTGCTTCCACCATCTCTGACGGGCATATGGATGCTCCCTCAGGGGCTGGGGCTGAAGGCTTGGCTGGAACTAACCTTATTGCTTCTTGTGCACAGGACCTCGATGAGCACCGCCTCTTCTGTGCCCAGACCTTTCATGGCCTTTTGCAGTTGCCGGGCATCGTACTCGCTGGGGCGGTCCAGAAGGGCCAAGGCTGTCTTCTCAAAATTCCCACTTAGTTCACTCTTGAACACCTCCTCCAGGTCCTGTAGGAAGACAGCAAGAGCCCTGACTGGGGAGTGGCCCAAAGCAGAGGGACAGGTGTTGCTCTCCCCTCTGCATGGCCTCAGGGTCAACAGGAAAACTTCTATGGACACTTGGGGAGGGCAGTGAGGGGACAGAGCTCTACCGGCGTGAGTGACCTGCTCTGGAGGACACTGGTGGCAGTCACCTTCCTTGCCAGAGTCTTCCTATCCACCTTGTCCCAGGACTGGCAGAGAGGCAGAGAAGATCCCTTGCTTAAGGCTGACATTTGCTGGACATTTTAGGGTTCAGATCTTTAGAATAGCCCCAGCAGGAGAAGGATTGGCATTATTCCCATTTACTGACCTCAAAAAAATGAAGGACTAGAAAAGACTGAACTATGGGTTTGTTATCTCTGAGGGGGGTCAGATTCTTTGTCATCCAAAAGGGAATGGGTTTGAGAGCTCAGGGGCAACAATAAAGTAGCAATCCTTGCAGGTGCATAGCAGGAATAACGGGGACCATCCTGAGCTCACCACATGTAGTCACTTTGGTTAACCTGTTAAACCTGAACGGGAGACACATGGGGAAGCACCTAGTTAGGGAGAAGAAACGAAGTACGGGAAATGCCCACTGGCACCTGTTTTTAGCAAGTGTCCATCATCATGGGTGTTTTCTGGCAAGTGCCTCTTATTATAGGTAAACTGCCTGGTCCTACCAGTGTCTCTCTGACATGATGGGTTAATGATGAAAGGGACAAGAATGGGTATTCAGTCTAACTAGAGTCGCCAATGCCCCCAATGTCAGTAGGACCTCAAAGCAGGACCTTCCTATCCAGATGGCCCCTTGTGGGTCAGATCAGTGGTGTGGGGGAACCCCCGGAGCAGCTAGCATCTTAGGAACCCAAATCACAGCACAGAGTGGGTCTGGCCACTTGGCAACACGACATGATGGCTAACGACACCATTACAGCAGCCGTGTGACTTTGGAAATGTATTTTCGCCAACTGTCAGTTTCCTGCTCTGGAACATGGGGGGATAATAAGACTCCCTCCTTAGGGTTTTTGGGAGAAATAGCAGAGACAATCCGTATAAAACCCAAGCACAGTGCCTGGCACCCTTTAAATGTTCAGTAAGTGAGTATTACTATTATTCCGTGCTGCAAGGAACTTTCGAAGAATCGACTCATCAGCTCTTTCTCACATGAACCTCTGAGCTCTGAGCCTGGGAGAAAAACCTCGAAGACTTTGTCTTATGGGATCTGCAGTCTCATGAGGGGGCCGTGGTATTATTGTATTACTGGTATTATTGTCTCCATCTTAAGGCTCCATCTAATGCTGCATCCTGGGAAGGCAGGCCTGCGGTCAGTGGCCCGCAGTGTGGACCCACCCGAAGACTGGACCTGGCTTTTCAGGTCAGACGGCCATTGTATAGAACTGGAGGGGAGAGAAATCCCAGCTGCCTACTACCCTTCCAAGCCACAAGCACGAAAACAAATTCCTGTGTGTTTACATTCTGTTTGGACCCAGAAGCTGGCTCGGGATATCTCTCTGCTCTAATCCTGGTTTTCCTGCTCACTAACTGTGTCACCTCGGGTGCGTGTTCTCTTTGGAACTCCGTTGATGGGGGCGACCTAGATTGGTCCCTTGCCAGGGTCTTTGAGCTTCAGATGTTGTGATTCCAGACCACCTCCTTGGCAATCCCGGCTGTCTGAAGCAGCCGTGAACTGGTGGGTAAACAAATGATGGGCACGTGTTGGTGTTGCAAAGTTTGAAGATGGAAATGGTCAAGTGACCTTTGGCAAAGCCCCTAAGTCCTCACCTCAAGCTCATTTACTCTGTTTTCCACGTGGGCAGGGTGGGGGGTAGACGGGGCACATGAGAGGCTGCTATGGTTAGGCATGCCAACGAGGATAAAAGTTCAATGTCGTTCAACTCCGTTCCATGCAGCTGAACTGCAGGTTCACTTACTTTGGTCAATGTCTTCAAGGAATGACATTGACAAGCCCAACTGAGAGGAGAGTTGCAGAGAAACTGTAAAAGCACAGCCATCTGGGCCACGTAGTGTGGAAAGAAACAGCTCCTCTCATGGCAATGGGTTCTTCAGGAGTGGACGCTGGCCCCGGACTCAAAAGAGTGGGATTGGAGTGTCGGCTGTTTTCCTTACTAACCGTGTGATTTTGCACGAGTCATGTATGCAGAGGAGCTTCAAATTTCCTCTCTGTAAAATGGAAACAGTCAAACCTAGAATAGCTTCCTTTTACTGATAGGTGCTGTCATTAGCCTGGCTGATTCTCTCAGCAACCTGGGAAGGAAGGTAAATTACCATTTTCATTCTGTGTGTGAGGACACCAGGGTCTAAAGAGATTGCTGCCTGCCCAGTGTCAAGTAAGTAAGAAAACCCATTTCTCTACCTATTTATACATAGAGGGATTGAAACTGTAAAGGTTTTATAAATATGGATTTGAATACAGCATAATGATCAATGTTCATTTTGTATGCTAATGATTCTAATGACATTAAGAAAAGGTTAAATTGTGTCCATCCCACATTAATAAAGAAAATAGAAACCCTAATGCATACTTAAAGATTTCTGTATGTAACACCATCAGCAACAACAAAAAGAAGGAAGAAAAGAAACATGAAGAAAGAAAACATGTGTTCATGTTTAATGAAATGGAGGTTTCTGTTTTGTTTGCTTTGTTTTTTTTTTTTTTTTTTAGTTTTCTGTCATAATCACTTATGAAGAATGCATCATTCTTGAAGGCCAGTGAATAGATGAAGAATTCTTGTATGAAGACCCACCTGTGAAAACAGGTCCCAAGTCCCTGGCCTATCTGTATGGTAATATGTAGAAATGGTCCTAATGAGTGGGAAAATGACAGAGGGATTAATAGAAAAAGGAAGGGACACCTGGGTGGCTCAGTAGATTAAGTGGCTGCCTTTGGCTCAGGTCATGATCCCAGCGTCCTGGGATCCAATCCCATATTGGGCTCCTTGCTCGGCAGGGTGCCTTCTTCTCCCACTGCCTCTGCCTGCCACTCTGTCTGCCTGTGCTCTTTCTCTATGACAAATAAATAAAATCTTTAAAAAAGTTATTTTAAAAAAATAGAAAAAGGAAGCCGATTTTCAGAAGGGGTTAAGGAATACTGATTTTGTAGGCTATTAAGTTAACAACACAATTTCAGTTTTTCTGTAATCAGTTAAAATTGTAAAGAATAGTTTCACCTTGTTTTCTCTTGAGCTAACTCAGTAAAGCTTTAAAGATATTCTCTGCTGGTCATGATCCCAGCGTCCTGGGATCGAGCCCCGCATCGGGCTCTCTGCTCAGTGGAGAGCCTGCTTCCCTTCCTCCTCTCTCTCTCTGCCTGCCTCTCTGCCTACTTGTGATCTCTGTCTGTCAAATAAATAAATAAAATCTTAAAAAAAAAAAGATATTCTCTGCTGCCTTGGGAGTGTAGAGCAAGCAGAGACCGCCTAGGCCAAAGCTGTGTGTGCCTGCTTGCAAGGACCCTTGGAATCACCTTGCCATACGTTGCCTTGTACTTCTGCTTGATTTGTTGCCTCTCCTCAGATGTCCTGCTTGATAGCATCTCAATGATGGCCGCTTCATCAGTTCCTAGAGTGCAGGAGAAAGACACAAGGCCAAGAGTGAGTAAGAAAGAAGATGGAGGTTGATTTTGGTCAATTCTCAGGAAGCTAGGGCGGTGGTCAGAGGTTCTGGGGGAACCCAGATGGACCCGTCAGCATTAAAATCTTGTGGAGAAGCATATTCTTCTCACTCACTTGACAAATATCCATGGAGGCCTTACACTGCGTGAAGCACGGTGCTGGGCATTGTAGGAGAAAGAGGAACAAGTATGGCCTTAATTTCACTCCTAGGTATATACTCAAGAGAAATGAGAACAAATGTCCACACAAAACTTGCACAGGAATGTTCACTGCTGCATCATTCATAATGGCTAAAAAGTGGAAACATCCTGAATGCCCATCAGAAGACAAATGGATGAACAAATGTGGTATATCTATACAACAGAGCATTATTTGGCCAAAAAAAAAGAATAAAGTAGTGATATATGCTACAATTTGAATGAACCTTGAAACATCCTGCTAAGTGAAAGAAGGCAGATGCAGAAGGCCACACATTATGTTATTCCATCCCTGCGAAAGTGCAGAATAGGGAAATGTATAGAGACAGTGTGTGGGGATGGGATAGGTAGGGGGGTAATGATGAAAGAGTCGGAGGTTTCTTTTTCAGGTGATGAAAATGTTCAAAATTGTGGGAATGCTTTCACGTATCTGTGAATATATTAAAAACCACTGAATTGTACACTTTAAATGGGTGAATTGCACGGTATGTGAATTTATACCTCAATAAAACTGAACAATCTCAAAAAAAAAAAAAAGGTATGGTCTGTTTCTTGGTCTCCACGTACTTCAAACTGAATGGAAGAGATTAAAATATAGGCCCTGATTGCTACAAGATCAAGTCCACCTATAACCCTGTCCATCTCAAGAAAGAAGTCCTAATGAAGGTTTTTCCCGCTCTGGGGGTTTTGCACAGCATGATGGGTAGTTGCCTCTTTAAACTACTGACCATTACATCTTTAAATTACACTTTTTCTAAAAAGTTTTTTTTTTTTTTCCTGATGCTCAAAGCAGTGAATACTCGTTGTGGGCAACTTAATCAGTACCAAAACCTATAATGAATAAGAAAGAAGAGGAGAATATTCTTTTTAGAATATCCACAGAGACAGGGTTGGAAAAATGATCCAGGTACTGAAGGTATGGGAATGAGAAAACGGCAAACCCTGAATTACATTCTTCAGCCCGGATTCAAATAAGGCCTCTTCCTTTACTGACTGTATGATATATATATGTGTGTGTGTGTATATATGTATGTATGTGTATATATATGTATACATATATACATATATACATATATATACACATACATACATACAGACAGACAGACACACCATTGACTTGAGTAATACAGGGGTTGGAGTACCAATTCCCCTTGCAGTAGAAAATTCATGTATAACTTGTCAGTCTCCAAAAACGTAAAGATTTAAGTAACAGTCTACTGTTGACCAGAAGGCCTACTGATCACATGAACAGTCCATTGACATATTTTTGTATGTTTTGTGTATCATATATTCTACTCTTACAATAAACTAGAGAAAAGTAAATGTTACTGAGAAAATCATAGAGAAAACACATTTATAGTACTATAAAAAATCTGCATATAAGTGGACCCATTCAGTTCCAACCTGTGTTGCTCAAGGGTCAACCATATAGATGATCTCACTAAGACATTAAACACATGATCTTGCTGACGTTTTGCAAAAGACAGAGGGTGAATGAGTTGATTAAAAGAAAAATGTTATGTTTCTATTACTCAGATTGATCAAAATCATGGGAGGTGGTAGCTGAATGATCGAGGCTTGAAAGCCTGTTACAGAATGTCGACTCTGACCACAAAGAGTTCGTGAGAGGGTCACATGAGGACGGAGGAGAGGAGAGATGTGTCTCTAAACCCAGAAACAGCTGAGGCCACCAGAAGCAGGGCAGAAGCCTGGAGCAGGTCCTTGCTACTGCCTTCAGTGGGAAGGATGGCCTGCCATCTCCTTGACCTCAGGCTCTGGCTTCCAGGTCTGGGAGAGAGTAGGTCTCTGCTATTTGAAGCCATATGGTTACTGGTTCTCGTTATAGTAGCTCTAGGAAACTCATACATCTGCTACCCTCAGCAGCATCTTGAGATTTCAAGAAAGCAGCCCCAAACCCTCTCTTCACAATGAGAGTCTGGAGAGTCCTACATTGGCCTGTTCCCACTCCTACTCCTGAGGGCCGCTCCCTGTGACTAGCACGGGCTTAGTCACTTTTGAAGGGACCTGAATTAGTTGAACTTGCTCCTACCCAGTTGAGCAATCAGGATCTGCAAGGAATAAGAGGTGGTAGATGCCTTTGATGCATTTTGGTGGAAGGAATAGGTGGAAGACAAATCTGGGCCATGTGTGGGGGGAAGGTGCAGAAGTCGGGGCATCACTGTGTAGAGAGGGGGAAGGGACTAAAAAGACTCTCCTTCTGTCTTTGCTGGCAGGGGCTGAGGTGTTCTACCCGTGTCTCGCCTCGGGCACCATCCCCCTCAGCAGCACTTGGGGAGACGGGGATAGGAGAGTCATGGGCCGGTCCTGGCAAGCCACTAGCTTTGTGTCCTCAAACTGTTCATGTAGTCTCAGGGATTAGTTCCACCTGCACAATTCTGGGAAGACCTAGCTGCTTGATTCCAGCTGGAGAAACAGAAAATTCTAGGATGAGCTCACCTATGAGAGAGTGGTGATTCATTGCCGCCGAGTTCTGGGTCAGTTCGAGCGCTATTACTGATGTTGTTCCTCCAAATTTTTTCCTACAGCTCCACCTTGGTCACGGGTGTCCAATTACTTGCTCTGTAACTTTTCTTTTTTAAACTTCTGAGTGCCAGAAATCCACTTCAGAAGGGATTTCTTTTTCTCACAAAGCTCTCCTGAATCAGCCCCTTTATTTCTGTGAGGATGGCTCCTGCCTGGGTCGAAGACCTGCACATCTCAGGCTTGGCTTCCTGCCGGTGTCACCCCTGGAAGGAACCAACCTACTTCCACCTGGGAAGGTGGCCTTTCCTACTTACCAGGTGGCCCATCACCAGCCTGTGCCAGCCAGGAATCTGGGGGGGGGGGGTCCTCCCTGGCTCCCTCTTTCCCCTCACCCCATATCCAATTAGTTACCATTAAGATCTCACGATTCCACGTCCTTGGTATCTCTCAGACCCACTCATTTCTCTTCACCTTCACCTCTGTTGCATTGCTCAGCACAATCGCGGATACCCAAAGAGGGTTCCTGCATTACACACACCTTTTCCAACCAGCATTCACTATCCCCAGAACGTGCTTCCTTATGAGCAGCTCGCCTGCTCATTCTTCTGTATCAAAGTTATAATATCAGGCCCTTCGAATCCAGAGTAGATTCTCAGTGCTTCAGTGGGGCATATGAGGCCTTTTGGAGTTGCTTCTACTTGCCTTTCAAAGTCATGTGCCTCCCGTCCACCCTCTCCCAGCTTCTCCATAAATCACGGGCGGCTCTGAGAACAAGCAACACTTCCTTTCTCACCTCTGGGTCTTCACATGGGATCTTCCCTGTACCTGGGATACCTCTGTCTTTGACCCTCACCTTTGCTCCCACTCCTCCTTTAGGATTCAACTCAATGCACTTACTCAGAACAGATGAAGCATTCTGCCTTCTGTGTCCCTCAGGTGGCCATGGGACAGGGTGGTTCGCTCACTGCTGTATCCACATAGAAACCTCTCAGTATTCATCAGACAAGTTGTTGAATGCGTGGATATTTAAATGCATGCACATATGGGTGAATGAATGAACGAGTGAGTGAATAAATACTTTTGGATAGCGTTCTGAAGGACCTTGTCTCTGCATTGGTGTAAGCTGCATGGGCCACTTGGGTGGGCTCTATGGAGTAAAGACCAACTGGAAGTCTTCTCCTCTGATGCCAGAGTCAACCCATATCTGGATAATTCAGGAAAGTCAAATTTTTTAAAACAATGTTTTTCAGATTTTCCTTCCTGGAATGCTTTAGAAAGTGAGACCAGGGACCAAAGCCGTTCTGAGATGGCTCAGCAAGAGCCTGGAGCTTGGGGGAAAGCCTGGAAATGACCAGATTTCCCTCAAGCCCTTTGAATCTGGGTCTCAGGTTTATCCTGGGAGCCTTTCCCACTACCCAACCAAGGAGTGATTTACTGAACAATGACCTCATTTTACATTTCACAATATGTGTGTCATATAAGCAGTCTGTGCTGCTGAACAATTTCCTGTAAACATTTACAATGGTTTGAGGCACTGGGGCCAGGCCCCAGTGGTTCTGGGAAAGACTTCTTAAAAAAACAAGGAACCTCAGCCCTGCCTGTGCATCGGACACAGAAGGGTAATTAAACAGTAGAGGTCAGGCCCGGGGTGATCGGCCTCCTTGATTTTGCTCTCCCAGCAATTTTCTGGGAGGAAACTGAGCTGAGTTCCAGCAGGAGGGAGGCTGTTGGGTTTGAAGTGCCCTCTGCTTCACACCCGGGGCCCATGTGCCACATGAGGGATCTGGAAGGCATGCTCTGGGAGGGGGCTCGGCTTCCCAGTCCCTTGGTGTCTCTTTTGCAAATGGGGGTGTAAGGAAAATAGAGGAAGCCATGAGTGGGAGAACCTTGTCTGCCAGGGAGGTCACTGCTTTTCACTTGCCCACTGTATTCATTTCTTGAATACATAACAATTACCACAAACTCTGTGGCTTAAAACAGCAATGTATTAATACCCTCACGACTTAGAGGTCAGAAGTCTGAAATCATGATGTCAGCACGGCCACACTTCCACCAGAGGCTCTGGGGTCAAATCTGTTCCTTGCCTCTTCCAAGTTCCAGAGGCTGATGGCAATCCTTAGCTCAGCTTCTGGAATATTACTCCATGCTCTGCTTTGGCTCCACATGGCCTCTCCCTGAATGTCTGCATCTCTTCTGCCTCTTTCTCTCATTCTTCTTCTTTTTTTTTTTAAATTTATTTATTTATTTATTTATTTATTTATTTATTTATTTATCTCTGCATTCAGCATGGGACTTGAACTCACAATGCCCACCATCAAGAACTGCATGATCCACTGACTGAGTCTCTTTTAAAGACACTTGTCAATGGATTTAGGGCCCACCCAGGTAATCCAGAAGGACCTTCTCAAGGTCCTTAATTACATCTGCAATGACCCTTTTCCCAATTAAGGTCACATTCACGAGTTCTGGGTGCACATATCTTTGGGGAGAGCACCATTCCACCGAGTCCACCCACTGTGATGCTTAACAAAGGCTACTCAAGGGCGGGCCTCCTCACTTCTCATACTGATCTACTGGGCTTTATGGGGATTTTGGGTCTGAATTTATTGTTCAATAGGAGCAGACTAGCATGTAATGAGGGCCAAAGACATGCTGAGCACAGTGTTGCCTCATTATCCTCAGCCCCTCTCTGTAACGAGGCATGATTGCCCCATTTTGCAGTTGAGAAAACTAAGGTCATGGCATCAGTAGGCACCCAGGCGGGGCCTCAAACCCAGGTCTGAAGTTCATTCCCAAGCCTGGTGAGAGAAAGAGAATTGGGCTTGGGATCACAAGATCTGAGTTCTAGACCTAGCTCCCCTCTAGTGTGGCTTGAGCAGTGTTAACTGGATTATGGATGGACTTTGCTCCCCAAAGCGCAGTCCTAGGACTCGTAGCACAAGCAACACCTGGGAACTTACTAGAAATGCAGGATCTCAGAAACTGCTTAGAACTACCAGTTTGAATCTGCATGGGAACACCCAGTGAGAAGTCGTGAACTAGAATTAGGGTAATCCCCATGGCAGCTTTTCCTTCTGAGCCTCTTTCTGTGTTTCTTTGAGGGAGAATGACAAGCATCCTATTACATTTCAGAAAGGATAATGGGTGCGGGGTCCACACTCTCTCAGGTTTAAGGCATTCTCCTCAGAAGGGCCAGCAGAGGGGCACGGAGTTCCAAGAGGAAAGGCCTGAAAAAGAGTGTCAGTGTAGGGAGGAGGATAAGGCTGTTCTGGGTTAACCAAGACCCAGACCACACACATCGTCAGGACCTAGGAAAGGAGGGGCACCAAAGAAACAAGGAAATCTGTAAGTTTTATGTGATTTGGAAAAATCAAATATTGTTTTAGGATACAGCATTCTTATTTTGAATCCTGTAGAAGGATGAGTGGGTGGGGAGTGCACAAAATCTTTTTGATTGAGTAGGGCCCCTAGATCCACTCTGCCTGTGGCTATGGGGGACATGAAGTATGGCTGGATCAAGTTGAAATGTTTTGTAAGTGTAGAATCCACACCATCTTTTGAAGACGTAATGTGAAAAAAAGGGTTGTCAAATATTAATAATTTTTAGATCATTGAGATTATATTTTTGATACAGAATTGACTTAGCTAGTGTATATTATTAAAATTAATTTCACCTGCTTTTTAAAATTTGGCTTCTCAAAAATTTAAAATGACTTATATCCTTCACCTTTGTGGCTATGGGACAGTATGACCCTAGACATGTGAAGTCAGCCCTGGCAGGGCTGGGATATCAATGAGATGGTTGCATGGTCCTGCAGACAAATCTTTCCAATGATGCAACTTTGCTTTGGCTTGGCATTTTTGTGGGTGAGAGGGATGGGTGAGCCTGGTGGTGGGTATTAAGGAGGGCACGTATTGCATGGAGCACTGGGTGTGATGCATAATCAATAAATCTTAGAACACTGAAAAAATAAAATTAATTAAAAAAAAAAGATTTGTTTGAGACAGAGAGAGAGGGGAGGGGCAGAGGAAGAGAGAAAATCTCAAGCAGACTCCTTGCTGAGCGCAGAGCCTAACATGGTGCTTGAGCTCATGACCCTGAGATCAGGACCTGAGCCAAAACCAAGAGTCAGATGCTCAACCAACTGAGCCACCCAGGTGCCCCTGGCTTGTACCTTTTTTTTTTTTAAAGACTTTATTTGACAGACAGAGATCACAAGCAGGCAGAGAGGCAGGCAGAGAGAGAGGTAGGGGGAAGCAGGCTCCCCGCCGAGCAGAGAGCCCGATGCGGGGCTCGATCCCAGGACCCTGGGACCATGACCTGAGCTGAAGGCAGAGGATTTAACCCACTGAGCCATGAAGGTGCCCCAGGCTTGTACTTTTTAATAGAGGTTGGAATTCTAGAATTCTAGACTTTCAACCAAATCATGCTTTCCAAGATGGCCCTAGTTTCCAATCACCCTACCCTCATTTCCCAACTCTTTGACCGTGGGCAAGATATTTAACCTTTGAGTCTCAGCATTCTCATCTGTTAGATCATTGGAAGACAGCTTTACAGAGTTGTTGAGAAGGTTACCCAAGATGACCTGTGTGCAGTGCCCAGCTTAGCACTTGGCACGTGGTAGGTGCTCTACAACAGTAATCAGCACAACAGTGGTCCCACCTTGAAGCCACACCCAAAAAGGAGAAGAAAACACTGATTTTGGCATTCAGCGGGTGCTCCATCTGTGCTTTTTGAACTTAACGCACTATGTGGCGAAGAATGTGGGGATGTATCATTGAGTGCAGCTGAGCTTTGCCCACACCCACTTCACTCCTGTCTCCAACCCACATCCAGGTGTCAGGACCTCACTTGAGAAGCAGCGGGGAAGCACCTGTGAGTCTAGCTCAGCCACTCTGCAAGACTCAGAACTATAAACATCCTGCCACTTCCAGGCAAACATGGCTCCCGGCAGCTGTTGTCCAAATACAACATAAGCCAGGTCAGGATATGAGCAAGGAGCAGATCCCCTCTGCTGAGCTTTCTTCTTCTTTTTTTAATTTTTAAAATTTTATTTTATTCATCTTGACAGACAAGAGATCACAAGTAGGCAGAGAGGCAGGCAGAGAGAGAGGAAGGGAAGCAGTCTCCCTTCTGAGCAGAGAGCCCAGGGTTCGATCCCAGGACCCTGAGATCATGACCCGAGCTGAAGGCAGAGGCTTTAACCCACTGAGCCACCCAGGCGCCCCTGCTGGCTTTCTTCTGGTGCCCTCCCCTCCCAAACCAAGCAAGCTAGTTGTCATCCTTTATTTCCAGCTCCCTCTCCCTCAGATTTACTCAAGAACCCTTACTATGTAGAAATCCCTTTCCCACTTTCCTACTAGACCTTCTCCAACCCCAACTCCCTTGGAACTTCTCCAGAATTTCTTGGGCAAGACAGATTATTTTATATTCATGTAGTTCCTTAGACTGAAGCAAAATTCTCTTTTTAGAACTTCTGCTATGGATCCCAGTTCTTTCTCTGGAGTCACACAAAGAATTTATGGCCATATTTGTTCTACCACAAGACTCATTCTTAGGGAAGTAAATCTTCATTGATTTACTTCTAAGTAAAAAATCTAGCACTTGTTTTTGCAAAACAATATGCCAAGTGAAAGAAGCCAGATGCAAAAGGTCACACGTTGCATGATTCCATTTATATGAAATGTCCAGAATAGGCAAATCTATAGAGAAAGAAAGTGGACTATGATTGCCTGGGACCGAAGGGAGGAGGGGGTGGGGAGTCACTGCTAATAGAAATGGGGTTTGGGGGCGCCTGGGTGGCTCAGTGGGTTAAGCCGCTGCCTTCAGCTCAGGTCATGATCTCAGGGTCCTGGGATCGAGTCCCGCATCGGGCTCTCTGCTCAGCAGGGAGCCTGCTTCCCTCTCTCTCTCTCTGCCTGCCTCTCTATCTACTTGTGATCTCTCTCTCTGTCAAATAAATAAATAAAATATTAAAAAAAAAGAAATGGGGTTTTGGGGGGACCGCTGGGAATGTTCTGGAATTAAAAATGATGTTTACTGATCCTGTGAATATACTAAAACCCAGGTTTCTGGGATTAGAAACGTACTTCCTCCTTGGGTCTCAGAGCCTCTCCTCATGGCCATATTTCAAGATGCTCTTCCCTTCATCTCATCTTCCTGACCTCTTTCTTAGTCTCTTATTCTTAGTCATGCACTTACCTTAGGCATCAGTGTAAATGGCTTCTCTGGTCTTGACCTTGGCCACAGTTTTATGTTTACTTGGTCTACTTCTAGATGCAGTTCCCAGGTCCCTAATCCAGCTTTCATCAGACCCTATTTCCTACCACCTTTCATGAAAGAGATCAGAGGGGCTTGGATGACATTAAGATTGCATGCCTACACTTCTCATGAAGTTTCTTCCACCTCAAGGTCAAATTCAATGTCATAGTATCCAATTTTTAACTATCATGTTGAATCTTGAGAAGCATTAGGATCTGATTATAGTTTGGAGATCTTTTACAAAGAAAACGCTAGAAGTAATTAACTTGGGTTGCTTGGAATGCACAAGGTCATCTTTCTAAGATCATGGGAAAGTTGGACATGAGATCAAATTTAATCAACTTCTAAAATAAGTTAAAAAGCAAAATATATTTCATACCCATTCCTTTGCAGGCTTTGTTCAGCTTTTTGGCATCCCGATCCACATCAAAACCCTGATCAC
Organism: Meles meles; assembly: GCF_922984935.1. Lineage (NCBI taxonomy): Eukaryota > Metazoa > Chordata > Mammalia > Carnivora > Mustelidae > Meles > Meles meles. The sequence goes on along the minus strand of NC_060066.1, from coordinate 16,863,680 downwards.
TCCTTGCTTTGGCCTGGAGAAAATAATGGAAAAGGTGAGTGGACAATGTGGGCATTCTTGAATTATCTCTGAATGACACTGGTAGCTATTTGGAAGATGAAGAAGTCATCCAAATGAGGGACCAGCTGCCACTTTACACATGGTGCATGTGAAAATCAGCTGGAGAAACTCTGGCCTCAGAGAGATGACTGGTACTCCTTGGAGCCAGCTGGCCTTGGATGACCACCGAGAATGGGTCCCTCTGTTTGTAAGGACAATCAGCCTGAGATGAGATGTTTTGACATCAATCCTACTTTTGTGTGACTGCCTCTGAGACAGAGAATAATACAGTGGGCCAGTGTCCTGGAATGGTAGTTCTCCTCTTTTTCCATGAGACATAAGTAAGTCTAGGGAATAGTGTTGCCAGGCAGAAGCCGAGGCTTCTAGATCTTATCACAGAAGCGTCTGGTGACCTGGACTAAAGCTATGCCATCCACCCAGGGGGACACACAATATTTAGTTTGCCAGAGATACCTATGGTTATTTCTCGGCAATAGCAGAGTTACTGGTTTTTACTGTTCTTTGGGGAGAGAATATTCTCAGACTTTAGTCATTGGTATAATACATGCACGAATTTGTCCACAGCTATCAAAGTCTACATTACTATTATTTGGTTATTATTTTTCTTTCAGCTGACCTACTTGGTTTTTACTGAAAGTTATTTTAAAAAGGAAATCTATTAGCACTAAAATGCAAAACCAGTATTGGCTGCCTAAATGAAAGATCAACAGAAAAATAAATAAATGTGTCACATTATCATATGAGCTCCCGGATATGAAGAAGTTGAGAGGCAACGTGAGGGGTTTGGGGGCTAGGGAAGGAAAATAATGAAATAAGATGGGATCAGGAGGGAGGCAAACCATAAGAGACTCTTTTTTTTTTTTTTAAAGATTTTATTTATTTATTTGACAGAGAGAGATCACAAGCAGGCAGAGAGGCAGGCAGAGAGAGAGGAAGGGAAGCAGGCTCCCGGCAGAGCAGAGAGCCCTATGTGGGGCTCGATCCCAGGACCCTGAGATCATGACCTGAGCCGAAGGCAGAGGCATTAACCCACTGAGCCACCCAGGAGCCCCTAAGAGACTCTTAATCTCACAAAACAAACTGAGGGTTGCTGAGGGGAGGAGGGCAGGGAGAGGGTGGTTGGGTAATGGACGTTGGGGAGGGTATGTGCTATGGTGAGTGCTATGAAGTGTGTAAACCTGGCGATTCACAGACCTGTACCCCTGGGGCTAATAATACATGATATGTTAATAAAAAATATAAAAAAATGTGTCACTATGAAAAATGTAAATGTGTGAGGTTAATTGCAGTGACACAACTTGTAGCTTTGACAGACCCCGTGTTTTCTTAGTTCTTGGCCTTCCCTCACAGAGATTCTCTTTGATGACGTATGTCCCTTTCTTCCCATCCTTTGATGAAGGCTGGTGTAAGTGCTACTGTCTGCACTGCCCACCTGATCCTGCCTTTCATTTCCTTCGGTACCTCTGGGGAAGGAATAGGAAACCACGTAAGGCCCAGTAGACATGTTGTGTTTGTCTGGTACTGCTGTTCCTTTGGGGGCCTTCCCTGTCCCCCATTTTATGTGTTTTCATTGGGGCCATCAGTCATGAGGGTTAAGCCCTCTTGTCCTGCCCTTGGGTGGACACAGACCCTGTCTGGCAGTTGTGACTGGCTCAAGAGTGGGAGTATAACCCAAGCCAGATCAGAGTCTTGTCTTTGGTTGATACGGAGATGTTGAGAGAGAGGAGAGAAAGAGAGCACTCTTCTGACTGGGCTTGTTCAGCTGAGAGAATGAATCTAGAGCAAAGCAAGGCAGAAACAGAAAGAGCAGAAATATGGAGAGAGAGAGAGAGAGAGAGAGAGAGAATAGCACTGTATAAATCCTCAGACAGCAATGCCTGTTTCCTAACACTTCCCCATTTTGTTAGTGAACTACCACTTTCTCGATGTTAATGAGTAGGATTTCTGCCCTTGTACCAAGTTTGTACCAAGTGTCCTGACTCATATCCGCAGACTAGAGGAAGGCTTGGTTTGAGGCCTTGGTTAATTGAGAATCCTGTAATCCTAGAGCCAAAGGGGTCTTTTAGGGCCACTGATCCCTCTCAGCTGGATGGAATCACTCCATGGTCAGGCCCATCTTGAAGTCTCGATTTCTGAAGCATGTGGACAAGGGGACTCGCATTTGTTGAACGCCTGCCACATGCCCAACAATTTCTTCACTCACAGACCTTTCTTCATTATTTACCCAGAAGAGTAGCCATTAGGACTCTGAGTTACAGAGAAGACCGTCTGGGCTCAGGCAGGTTAGGGAATGTGTGTGAAGCCTTGTGGGCTGTACTCCGCTCAGACTGCCTCCTCACACGCATGCTGAGTCCCGTGCACCATCGTTCCTCACACCCCAAGTATGACCAGGGCCATCTTGTTCAGCTGAGGGACAACATCTCCCGTTTCTCTTTCCAAATCGCTTGTGTGGTGTGAGAAAGCTATCTGGTACTGAGGAAGCCTTGTTGGCAGGGTGAGCGACATCATTTGCAGGGTTCAGTGCAAAATGAAAATGAAGGACCCGGGTTCGAAACGGATTGAGAACTTTAAGATGGTGGCATCAGAGCATGAGAGTGAGCGCGAGGCCTGTCTGGGTGTGGGGCCTGCGTGACTGCCCGGGCTACCCACCAGAGAGCCTGTCCAGCCTGTCGATGGAATTCTCTGAGTGTGGGAGCATGGGGTTGGCAATCTCAGACTCAGAAGAGCGAATGGTGTCTTGGCTGTTCGTTAGAAGTATTTTCTGGAGGGTTCTGGTGGTTAGAATTGAACCGGAACAGCAAACACCTCTTTGTAACAGGCTGCTTCATAAACTGTTCTTTCAGCCTCTTTGGTGCTGAGAAGTTGGTGGGACTCACAGAAATCGAGGCAGAGACACAGGGCTCCGCGAACGGCTAAGCCAGTGATGCCCCGGCTGAGGGCAGAGGGGATGGAGTTCAGCGGGGTTTACGTGTGCTCAGTCCCAGGCTGGCAGGGCTGCCTCTCCCCTAGAGAGACACATTCTTTCCTCCTTTGCACAAAAATGAGGCCAGGACTTGCAGAAGCCATGTGGAGACTTGCTCGAGATCACTGGGCCGGGTGATGGCTGACTTGGAGCCAGGGTCAGGCTGGCTCTGTCAAGTCTTTAAGGACATTCCCATCCTTCCTCCCCTTACTGTTTCAGGAAGGTGGTTCCATGATACACGTCACAGGGTTACAGGAGCAAAAAGAAGGGGAAACTGTGCCTCAGAGCTTGACCCAGTCCTAGTCAATACCAAGTGTTGTTTGAAATTTTAAAAAATTATTGTAAATTTCTATTAAAAATGAAAGAAGGGAAAAAAAAAACCTTCTGAAAGTCTAATTCATTCAAGGGCCAAAAAACAAAGAAGTGTCATTTGGTCCAAAGTAACAGTGCTGTGGTGGGGAAGAGGGGGGCAGTGGGAGAATGTTGAACCTCATTTTAGAAATAAAGATAACATTGAGACAACTTTTTCCTTTTTTGCTTAATTGAAAGTGCAGCATTTAGTCTCTCTAGTGAGACCCCCGTTGGATTTCTAACCTATAGAAGTGTAGGATAATAAATGTATGTTGTCTTCAAAAAATGCAGCGTAAAAGTCTCTATCAGATGCACAACCATCGGCAGGGGCGTGGAAATTAATCTTTCCCAGGTTCCTTCTAAGAACCACTCTTCGCCCTGTTGGTTATCTTTCCTAATCCAAAGGGAATTCGTCTTGTTCCTCATAACAGCGGGCTATTTGGTGTCCTGATTCCGGAGTTGGAATCATGTGACGGGACTTATTTAAAAGGGGGAGGGAGGCGAGAAAACAGTGTGTTAGGAATTTCCCCCTCTGCGTGGCTGGGGCAGCCTCCACAATGGACACATTCATCAGGGCCGCCCAGCGTTGATGCCAGGGGTGTCCTTGGTCTGTTCTGATGAGCTGGGAACCACCTTCTCTGGAATGTATAGGGAGTGGACATTCCACCTCCGTTGTTCATTGTTAGCAAGCCAGGCAGCTGCCTTTGGGGCCTTTCGAAACCTGAGGCCACTGAGCAGAACTTCCACGGGAAGCAGGTCTGTGGGAATGCACGTCAGACACAAAAGGGGGGCGCAGGGGACTCCGGCCTGAGGACAGACCCCACCGTGAGGATCTAGGCAAATACACAATACTCCACCTGCTTTCTAGGCAACACAGAGGCAGAACGCAGTCCTTTTTTGTTTTCTTTCCATTTCTTCCCAGCATTTGCACTGATACTCATGAGACACATTAAAAAGACACAATGTTAGATGCTAAGAAAAAATGATTACAGAAGTCTGGGCTGTGAGCCCACGTGAATCCAAGTTTGAATGTGGTTCTGCCCCTTAGCAGCCATGTGACCTTGGGCCATTAACCTCTAAGCCCTCATTTTCTCACCTGTGAAATGGGGTCAATGTCTCCCTTGTTAAGATTTGAGGCTAACGCAAGATAACATTTCCAAGGCTAGATAGATAGGGACCCACAGAACTGCTACGGTTTCCTCTGCTGCTTCGGGTCAGCTCTTGGTTTTTGGGCTCAGAGTGATATTAGGATTTCAATTCTGCATATTTTGATTAGACAAGTTTGGAAGATGATCTATCTATCTATTTGGGAGGTATCTTCCAAACTTGATATTGTGAGATATAGATATATCTCTAATGCCCCAGACCGGATTTGAATCCCAGCATAGCTGCTCATTACTAACGTGCCCTTGGGCAAGTTCAAGAACCTCTCTGTGCTGTGGTTTCCTCATGGCAAAATGTGGATAATAATAGCGTCTACTCATAGGTCTCTTATGAAAATTTAGATGAAGTCCTTCATACAAAGCATCTAAAATAAAGCCTAGCAGAGACTGTGTGCTTAAAAAATATAAACGGGGGACGCCTGGGTGGCTCAGTTGGTTGAGCAGCTGCCTTTGGCTCAGGTTATGATCCTGGTGTCCTGGGATGGAGTCCCACATCGGGTTCCTTGCTCTGCAGGGAGCCTGCTTCTCCCTCTGACTCTGCTTGCCACTCTGTCTGCCTGTACTCGTTCTCTCTCTCTCTCTCTCACTCTGACAAATAAATAAATAAAATCTTTAAAAAAAATGTAAACGGTATCTACTGAAGGCAGATCAACAACGAACCTTCCAGGATATTTTAAACCCTCTCCTGTTTGCAGGGTTTTCACTTTGTAAATGGCGTGCTAAGGGTCAGTTTTTCACCGATCACCCGCAGTTTGGATCTGGAGTTCCAGACACATTTTTTCCACACCAGGCAGTAAAGTAGCTCACAATTCAGGCTGTGTGCAGACCAGGTGACCCAGGATGACGCCCCGACACCACATTTTATTAACTGCCTCATTTGACTAGCATGATAATTAGCACCTCATGGAGTGTGAGGATCTCCCTGAGATACGACCCTGGTGAGGTGCTTGCCAGTGCCGTCAGGCCGGTGCAGTCAGGCTCACAATGGAAGCAGATATCATTAATTCAATGAAAGGCACTGCCTTGTGCATGGATAAGCCGGTATCTTTCAGTCTTCCTTTTGCTTCCTTCTAGTGTGTCTGCATGGCACTCCTCTGTGTCTCCATGTTCCCGCATCTTATTTTTTTAAAGATTTTTTTTTTTTTTTAATTTGACAGAGAGAGACCACAAGTAGACAGAGAGGCAGGCAGAGAGAGAGAGAGGGAAGCAGGCTCACCGCCGAGCAGAGAGCCCGACGCGGGACTCAATCCCAGGACCCTGAGATCACCACCCAAGCAGAAGGCAGACACATAACCGACTGAGCTACCCAGGTGCCTCCTCACTCCTGAATCTTAAACGAGGAAATGAATGATCCATTTTAATGGAAGGGGGAGGCATACAAAAGAAACTGAGATACTGTGAGCCTAGAAGCAGCGTTGCCTGGGCAGAAAGAAGGCTGAAAACCCTCACTCTGTGAAATGACTCAGAGATGGGCCAGCTTCGGCACATCAACTGCCCAGGAGGGAGGCTGGCTTTTGTCTCAAGTTTTGATACTGTCGCCTGCCCACAGCCCTGTCAGCCAGAAGGGTCAAAATGGAGAAACAGACACCTGACCAAAGGCTTCTACCCCAGTGCAGTTCAAGGAAAGCCAAACTCTCAGGATCCAAGAGAATATCTTGAGAAAACCTTCCTCCAGCTTGCACTGAGCTCTGGGGACAGTGTGTGAAAAAGCTGGCTGAGGGATATGACTGGCAGACAGTTGCTATGTATTATATGGTAACCAGAATGTTCCAGGACCCAGCCTTAAGTGTACTCCTATTTAAGGACACTCCCACTCATCAGTCCTGGCGACCCAATCTATCTGGAGAGCATCAAGACTGGAAAAAAGGATATATTTCTCAGGAGAGACCTGTGAATTTAATTAAAGAGCAATGCAGAGCAGGCAAATTAGATTCTCCTCGGAACGGTTCCTCCTCTCTCCCTGCTTCCTTCTCTTTTTTCTCTTCCTTCTTTTTTTTCTATCCTCCTCCCCTTTTCCTCCCTCCCCTTCCTTCAGCAGACAAGTAGGGAAGCTCTGCCACGTGGCAGGCGCTGGCCCAGGGGAGGGGGACTTGACCACTGAAGTGCCGTCCTTCCCCCGGGGAAATTCACAGGGAAGCAGATCAGCGACAAGAGCATTTGACAGGACGCACACTTTGGGTGCAAATAGCTGGGAGGAGGAAGAGGAATTGCTGGTTCTTGAAAGACGAATAGGAGTTAGGCAGGCAAAATCCAGACATACATATAGATGTACATGCATATATACGTATGGAGGGATGAAGGTGGGGAAGGACACTGCGGGGCGAGACCACAGCATGATGCTTCTGGGTCTATGTATGTGTGTGCCTACCTATGACCTGCCGTTGAACTACTGCAGAACAGACATGATTGATTTAAACATGGCATAATGACATCACATGGACTTGGGAGTAGGACCAACTGTATTCAGTTATGCTCTGCCCCTCGCTGGTGGTTAGGATCCCCCTGGGCAAGCTGACCTGTATCTCTGAGCCATTGCTGAGCAGGTGCTCAAGGGCAGCATGCAATCTGGATGCAGTCGTGTGCGGGAAGCCGCGCCGGAGCATGGCGATCACTTGGTCGCTGGCACATAGGAGGTGCTCAGTGACATAAGGATGTAGGGGTCACTTGTCAACCCTGAAGCATTATCAAAATGTCATAGGACTGGTATTTGCATTGTTTGCTCTTTCCAGTGCAGTTCCCCAGAAGGCCTGGCTTGCTGCAATTCGCTCGGTAAATATTTGAAGGCCGTTGCTTGGTACCCAGGATCTGAGATAGGAGGTCTCTGAGGAAGTGCTGGAGAGCAGAGGGCAGAGGGCTTGTTGTACACGGATCGAAATGGGGCTGTTGCCTGAGCCAACAGGAAATCGGGAGCAGGCTGAGGAGATTAAAAATGAGGACCAGGATTAAAATCACCCTCTTGTAAGCAATGACCATGGCCACTGCTCGTTCCTGGTACCTCGAGCCAGCATTGGTGATCTGGGCCAACCTTGCTTTGTATAGATTTTAAAGTCATTACAGACTTGGGGAAACTGAGATCCAGTCTGGGAGGGACTTCTTTGTGGCCGCACAGGTATCCACTCTCCCAAAGAGATCTACCCTTGAACCTGGCATGATGCTATCTTTCTCTCCTTTCTAAGTCTCTGTTTCCCACCTGGAAGATAACAATGTCTTGTGGGTTGTTACAGGGATATGCATCAAACACGCGTGGCAGGAAGCTTGGCCCTTGGTGAGTGCTCAGTGTTATTTTTATTACTTCCTTCCATCTTGACCTGCTTCCTATGGGGGGTCAAATGAGCCCCTGACATGTTGCTTTGTGTGGCACCTTTAAAATAACCGATTACATAATTTTGTCCTAAATCAGAAACTCTTTTTTACTTACGGATAAGTAGTAAGCTGGGCTTGAGAGTTAAAGAGAAATGTAAGGGATGACCACTTAGAACTGAGAACGACAGCAAAATACAAAGTACTTACTATGTGCCAGGCACTGGCAAAAACAATTTACATGGAGTACTCATTTAATCCTCACAAACAGCTTATAAATAAGTTGAGAAAACCAAGAAACAGAAAGGTTAATAAGCTGTCTGAAATCACGCAGTTCCTAAGGGATGGAATTCAAACCTACAGAGTCTGGATCTAGAACCTCTACCATTGACTTCTTACTAACCACATTTTTTTTGTCCCTTTCGAAATTATTATTTTTTTAATTTGGTGGTAGAAATTCTCAGTTCAGCTCTTAGAACACTAGTAGTTTACAGAAACACCAGCTGAGACCTGTGAGTTGTCTGCTGACGGGGCAAGCCAAGGTTCCCTTGCATAGCATGAGATCAAGAAATGCTCTTGACCATGAGCTAGGAGGAAGTGAAATGAAAATGAAGGCCAGCTACCACAATTTGCAAGGCAAAATGGACAGCCTCTCCCCGTGGGCAAAGTATATGTTCGGGAAAGGCACCGTTGTCAGTTCTGCTGTCATTATCCTTTTCAGTCCAATGGAATCGTGTTTTCTGCTTCTCATCTGTGAACTAGTACTAATACCTGCTCTACGTAGCAGAATCTTGGGACGATGAAATAAGACAGTGTGATTCATTACTGCGTGATTCACAATGAGCAATATAGGGCAATGTAAGTGTCCATCAACACATGAATGGATACGGAAGCTGTGGTATACACACACACACACACACACACACACACACACACACACACAACTGAAATATTACTTAGCCACAAGAAAGAAGGAAATACTGTCGGGGTGCCTGGGTGGCTCAGTCAATTAAGCACCTGACTCCTGATTTCAGCTCAAGTTCTGATCTCAGGATCGTGAAAGCCCCGTATCGGGCTCTGTGCTGGGCATGGAGCCTGCTTAGGATTCTCTCCCTCTGCCCCTCCACACCCTCTCTCCCTCTCTTGAAAAAAAAAAAAAAAGAGGAGGAGGAAATCCTGTCATTTGTAAGAACATGGATAGACCTTGAGGGCATAATGCTAAGTGAAATAAGTCAGATAGAGAAAGAAGTACTGTATGATATTGATGTATGATATATATATATATATATGATATATGATATTACATATAGGTGGAATTAAAAAAATACAAACTTGGGGCACCTGGGTGGCTCAGAGGGTTGGGCCTTTGCCTTCGGCTCATGTCATGGTCTCAGGGTCCTGGGATCGAGCCCCGAGTCGGGCTCTCTGCTTGGCAGGGAGCCTGCTTCCCTCCTCTCTCTGCCTGCCTCTCTGCCTACTTGTGAGCTCTCTCTCTGTGTCAAATAAATAAATAAAATCTTTAAAAAAAATAAAAAAAATACAAACCTAATAGAACAGAGACTAGAATGGGGGTGGGGAGAAAGAGGAGATGTTGATCAAAGGATACAAACTTTTAGTTATAAGACAAGTAAGTTCCGGGGATCTAATGTAATTATAGTTAATAATACTGTATTGCATACTTGAAAGTTGCTCAGAGCGTAGATCTTAAATGTTCTGACCACAAAAGAGAAATTGTAAATGCATTGTGCTAGGTTGTAGTGGCAAGCACTCTGCAATATGCAAGTGTATCACATCAACATACTGTCCAATGTATGTAAGTATGTTATACTTACATAATGTTTTATGTCAATTGTATCTCAGCAAAGCCGCACAAAAAGATAATGTGAGAGTTCTGGGCAGGGAGATTTCATGATGATGATCCAGAACTGGCAGGGGAGAAACTGGCTTTTTTGGTCTTTCTCCAGCAGGCTGTCAGGGCACTTCCTTCTCCTCCTCCTCTTTCCCCAACTCACCCCAAACCCTCCTGTTCTCTCTTTACTACAACATCTTGCCCTCTGAGTAGTGGAGGGATCCTGGCTAAGGGACTGCAGAGGCCATTTGAAAGCTGAAAAGCAGGCGGCCAGCAGGATGACCAAGGTTCCCCATATGTTTATTCTTCTGGGTGACAGCTTTCCAGCCTGATAAACTGTCTAACATTTTCATAGGTAAAATAGCATTTCTCCCTACCTCACAGAATCTAGGCTGATTTGTCTTATTAGAAAGGGTCAATCCGTGTTCAGTGGGGGAAAGAGGAGGGGGGATACTGTAGGCAGATTCCTTACTACACAAGCAGGCAAAGAGGGAGAGGGAAGCGGGGGGTTGGGGGGAAGCAGGCTCCCGGCCAAGCAGAGAGCCCGATGCAGGGCTCAATCCCAGGACCCTGGGATCATGACCTAAGCCGAAGGCAGAGGCTTTAACCCACTGAGCCACCCAGGCTCCCCTTGCTCCTCCATTTCTTAAACACCTGGTTGCCCGCCATTGAGTCCACTGGCAGCAGTGGAGAATCTGTCCACGTAAGGGAATTTGCTGAACCCTAATCTCCTCTCTGGAACCATTCCTGACCCTCTTGGGAAAGACTGAGGACTTTCTGCCAGCTGGGTGTGGGACCTACGGCAGCCAGCTGTTTGATTGCCCAAGACGGAGGGTTTCCTAGGATGTGAGGTTTTCAGTGCTGAAATGTCCTGAGTAAACCAGGATGGTTGCCACCCAAGCTGAAGCTGACTTTATGGGCTTTCAAGAGCCAACTGTGTGCCTCTCTTCCCAACTCAGTATTCAATGCGCTCATGTTAGTAACTTGAAATCAGCTGGAATTTCACATTTATGCTATGGAAATTGGCCTCTGGCACAAATTGGGTTTTTGTTCCCCATCCCCCACCAAGAGCTGGTTGTGAGACATGTTCTAGCATACCAATTTCTCCTTTGAACTTATACCCCACTCTAGAGATTTCTATCAGATCTCCTTAAGGTACATTATTATACTTATTCACTAGTTTATCTCCCTCCTTGGACTGTAAACCACTTGGGACCAAGAACCATGTCCTATTCCCTGTCATGTCTCCAGCACCTAGCATAATGCCTGGCACATTATAGGTACTTGGTAAATGTTTACATATTAATGGAAGCTGGTCTGAAGTCTCTGCAGCCATGAGGCATTTCTCGTCCCTCTAGAGGATGAAGAAACTTCTTCCTTTGTATGTGACAAAGTATGCCACAAGCCTTTTCCTTTGCATCCTGGCCTTATTCCACTTTGTATCAATGTCAGGGGTCAGTGGCAATAGCGGGGACAGAGGAAGGGGAGAGCAAAGTTATCCACTTGGACATCTAGAACTGATAATGATGTCAAGCCTTCTAGGGTAATGAAGAAGAGAGAATGAAAAAAGGATAGTAAACTTAGCCAGGACACCTGCAAGAGCTCATTCAGACCCCACCTGGAGGCTCAAAAGGAAACACAAATGAAAGTGAATACTAAGACTAAGGTCTGGAATCGTTTGAGCAAACCATAGTTTGGGGGTTCTCAGAATTAAAACCTAAGGAAGAAATTGTGGACTCTGAGCGAGATGCTCTGAGCAAAACATAGATGAACAGCTTTTCCACCACAGATGCACACTGGAATCATCTGAGATGTTTTAAAATAAACAAATGACTGAGTTTCATCCTGGTCTGCTTAAATCAGAATCTCTGATGGAGGTATATAGTAGGTATAAGTACTTTCAAAACTTACCAGATAATCCCATGTGCAGCCAGGTGCTGGTCTGACAAAGATCAGAAACTTTCCCATTGACATCCCAATGAATTAGAAAGAAAACTTAAAAATGTGCTGAGGGTTGACACAGGTAAGAAATCCTAGACTTTATCCAAGGAGCAAAAGATAAAAGAAAGAGGCTTATCATAGATTCTTAGGGTAGACATTCAACCTAGGGTTTTCAAAATGGGTGGCATGGAACACTGAATATATTAAAACCTCTCTCTTTAAATTCTCTCTCAATTCTTCTGATTGAATCATTCTTTGCCTGGTGATGGTATATCTTTCACACTCTTTCAACCCAAGGATTGGCAAACTACAGACTATGGTCAAATTCTGGCCTATCCACTGTTTTTATAAATAAAGTTTTATTGGGACACAGCCAACCCACTCATACACATTTAATCAATGCCTGCTTTTACACTTCAATGGCAGAGCTGAATAGTGGCAACAGAGGTTGTGTGGCCCACAAAGCCTGAAATAATTATTTTGCCAACCCCTTCCATACTTTATGCAAGTAGATCTTTTTATCAGAAAACAGATGGCAGACCCTGAGCCTTCAGCTGGCAATAGTATTTAATTAGAATTTAATATAGTCTTTTTTGCTTTCATTTAGTTATCTATACTTGTATAGATAATGATAATGTATAGATAATGATAATGTATAGATACATATCTATATCTGTACTGACAATGATTTTCCATTTATGGTACTGATATAAATTTTCTTTTTAAGATAAATTTTTTGTGTGTCAGCAAGATGAGTGAGTTTAAAGAAAATAGTTAATAGAACTGTGAGTGGAGGAGGTGGCGTGTGTATTTGGCAACATTCATGAAGTTCATACTTAAGTCTGAAGTTTGGGAAACACTGAATATGTTCAGTCCCCTCATTTTACAGGTAAACCGAGGCCTAGTTATTAAGTCATTTTGCCGAGGGTCACTTACTTGCTTATGGAAATATCTGGACCCCTCTCTGCGGACAAGGCTCTTTTACCTCTAAGTGGTTACGTGTTTGTACTTTGAAACCAGTTAGTGTGAATGCAACATACTGTACTATTAAAAGTTCATAAATTCAAAGCCAGAAATATCCTGGCAACATTTCCACAGACATGTTTAGTAGACACTGATGGGCAATTTGAAAGACAACGGAGTGGCCATTCACCTCTTTCAATATGACTCTTGGGTGATTAGTGGCATATTGTTTCATTAAGTTGTTTCTAGGGTACAGTTTCCTTGGAACAGCACATTTTTCTTTTATCTTGCTTTTTTTGTTTTAAATCAAAATCTGCTTAAATGCTTGTCAGAGCAAGAAGTAAAACTACTAATTAGATAAAGAAGATATGGTATGTATACACAATGGAATATTACTCAGCCATCAGAAAGGATGAATACCCAACATTTGCATTGACATGGATGCACCTGGAGAGGGTTATGTTAAGTGAAGGAAGCCAGGGAGAGAAAGAGAATTGTCATTGTTTCACTCACATGTGGAACATAAGCAATAGCCCGGAGGACCATAGGGGAAGGATGGGAAATCCAAAGGGGGAGAAATCAGAGATGGAGATGAACCATGAGAAACTATGGACTCCAAGAAACAATCTGGGTTTCAGAGGGAAGGAGGGTTGGTGAGGGGGCAACAGGGTGATGGGTTTTGAGGAGAACATGTGCTGTGCTGAGCACCAGGTGTTATACTTAACTAATGAATCAAGGACTGCATCAAGGACTAATTATATACTATACAGTGGCTAACAGAACATAATTTTAAAACTTGATATGTAAAAAAAAAAAGAAAAAATATATATCACATTGTATTTGTTGGGTCTATTTTTAAACACAGTTTCAATCTTATAAGAATATTTGGTATTTCACCGTGTAATTACTGTTCCATTAGGATTCTTCACAGTCACACCGACCTACAGCAAAGCTGATTCCTCTATTCTTAGATCTTCTTCCCACTTGGACCTTTCCAGAGGTCTGTTCATCAACGAGGTCGACCAGATAGCTAGGCAGTGTGTCAGGATGCCTGAGTTCTAGCTAACCTTTGAAGGGTGTTGAGTACACAGAACTGTTTGGCTATCGATCTGTCTTACAGATTGCAGAGATGCAATTGTAAGGTGACATAGATGAAGCGTGTGTTTGACCATCACTCTAAATGGGTAGGAAAGGTCATATCATTTGGAAAAAAAGGCTGAAAAGAGGAAAAACATCCACTTGATTCAGATTGTTATGTGTTCTTAAAAAATGAGTGAGACTTTTTAGATTAAAAAAATGAACTTCCTTCTAAATTTGGGATTGTTTTTATGTTGCCATTTTGAGAATAACTTTTAATAAAGATTGTTATTAGGTCATTTTCCAGAAAGACAAACTTTTTCAGGCTATGTCCTCTGGGTTCCACATTAAGTTGGTGTGATGTTTACTTACCAAAGGTTGGGACCTGTCCTTAAGGAGATCTAACATTAAGACCCTCCAATATCTAGTGCCCTAAGGTGGTGGACACCATCATTTCTGAAGATACTGACAATATTATCAGAAATACAATGTGACTGCCCCACTATGCACTAAACTCTGGTATAGGGAGACTAACTGGGGCAGTCCTTTTGGGGGATACACCCAAACAGATGGGATGTGAACAAATGGACTCATGATTGTTTCAATTTGTGACTTTCCAGTTGAGCTCTGCTGATCTAGGCAGGAAACCCAGCAGCTCAGCAGCCTCAGTACAGGGTATTTCTGTAGGGAAGCCCTTCTCACTCCGGCCATCAGAAGTTTCTAATCAGTTAACAGCCTTTCAGGGGACACCACTGCATCTCAGCTGCTGTTGTCACCAACAAGAGGACAAGGGTCAGTTTTGAAAAAGAGCTGGCTCTACCCTGTGATAAGAAAGGCAATCAGTGTGAGGGACTATCTCAGCCAGAGGGACAGGAATGCATGGTTGCCAACAGAAATTCAGCCAGATAAAGACAGTATGGGGGCATCTCCTGCTCTATAGCCTTGCTTTCGCTAAGGTCTGTGTCTCACGAAGTGGTTCTCAACCAACCAGGGGCAATTTTGTCTCTCTGGGGACATTTGGCAATGTCTAGAGACACTGTCATAAATAGGGGGGTGTTAGTAGAATCTGGTTGTAGAGATCAGGGATTCTGCTAAAAGTCCTACAAGGCACAGAACAGCCCCTCACAACGCAGAATTATTAGGTTCTAATGTCATTGGTGTGAAGATCTAACAGGATGAGGGTTTATCACCCTGGCCTAATGGTTGTAACAATCGTATATACATGTTTCTTTCAAAGGTGTTGAGAAGGCTGGGGTGCTAGTGCAAATGGTATACAGGTACTGACTCAGGCAAGGTCCCCAGTGACAAAGAGTAAATTGCTGTAGTTATATAAAAGGGAGGATTAGAAGTGGAGGATGATGTCTTTTTCCCTTAGTTTTATTTCAAAGAAACTCAGATGACAAATCTGAAAGATGAGTACTGGGACAAGGTAACTAGGAAGAAGAATCTGAGTTAAAGTTGGTCCAAACTGAGAAGCCTGTCATCACCCTCTGCTACTTTGTCTGCCTCACAATTATAGGCATCCTGGCCTCAGCTGGCAGAAGGCTCAACCAGCAGCCTCCGCTGACTCTTCGGGGCCCTTTAGTACTGTGCTCGGCTGGACAACTTGAAGTTTCTCCTGGAGGCAGAATTATATGTATTGTCTGGAAACAAGATTGTGTCCTGGGGAGAGTGACTGCCTTGATGTTGTCCACAGATGGTTTTGGGAGTCAGAGACCTCTGAAGAGTGTTAAACCTCCAGATGTCCAATTACTGCTTATTGCATCAACAAAAGTGAACTTGGAGGCTAAGGTGGTGGTGGGGAGATGACAGCCATTCCTCAGCTGTGAAAAGAACCATGCCTTCAGGAGTTATGAAAAATGAAGCACTTTTCTCATTAGAAAAGAATTATCCATTTCCTTCTTCTATCGCCAAAGCCTATTTTTCTGCCAATTCAATGAGAGTATAAACTTGGGATTCATTGCTTGCGGGGAAAAAAAGAAGCAAGTGTACTCTGGGATGCTCAAGAGTCAATGATAAGTGGGTAGATGGAATCGGAAAGAGCAAATGCTGAGGGCTGAGCTGGGCAATGACAGCACCGAATGGTGCTGTGTGCAGGGCATAACCAACAGTATATGAACAAGTTCTGATTTGCTAAAAAGGAAACAAGGTGAAATAGCTAAATTGGCTTTGAGCAAATTTCTTTCTCCATCAGAATCAAAACAATGGATGCTATTCTCTCCCCTGGTAAGAGTTGAAAAATGCATTGGATCCAAGCCTATTAATTATTTCTTTAAAATTCTTTTAAACATTTTTATCTTCTTTATCATTCCCACCACAACCATCTAAACCCCCATTATAGGAAGGGTGAGTTATCTGGCTGCCTTTCTCTCTGATCTTTGAGTCTTCATTCTCTATTTTAGTCCATCCAATAGTAGCAGCAGCGGCTGTAGTAATATTAATAAAAATAATAGTTATGAGAAAGCAATAATAATAAAGCAATAGCCCCAAACCCCAAGGGTTGGTAAGGCCAACCTCTGCCACAGTGACAGTCCAAGGAGTAGGTACATGACCCAAGTCAGTCAGAATTTTCCCTGACACGTTATAGATGCTTAGTGAAAGAAACTCTTTTCCTTGATGTTGTTAATCTAGAACTACATGAGGCCATGGACTTCTCTGTATCTGTGGCCATGCCTCCCTCTCACCAAAAGCTTTTGCTTCTCACACTACTGGGTAATAGAAAAAGTTCATTTTCAGTAGGAGAGAATGAGGCCAACTTATGGAAAGAAGGAAAGTGAGCAAGAGAGTGAGAATGAGAGGTGGCAAGATGATTTCCCCAGCCCCAGGGATGAATCATGGTTCATGGCTGTCCTCTTCCCCTTGACCAGTGATGGTCTAGGAATGGACTTTTGACCAACTCTGGCCAATGAGATTGAATGGGATGCCTGCTTGGGGCTTTCCAAAAGGATTTTTCTCAGTGATGGGGGGTGGTACATAAGAAGAAAGGCACTTTTTTCTCTATCCCCTTCCTTCTAACTTGTGATCCTATTGTGTGAGATCATGAACTTAAACCCAGACCATTGTCTTGTACCCATGAGAGGAGTTGTTGCCAGCCCCTCGAGGATGGCAGAACAGAAGAGCAGACGTGACCTTAATGATGTGACGGAACAGCTAAACCAAAGGAGGGTCTCCTCCTTTCAGATTCGTTTGAGGACGAGTAATTAAATGTCTCTGTTATTGAAGCCACTGTTAATCCTGTAGTCTGCTACTTGTAGTCAAATGCATACTGACTTGAAAGCAAAATAAAACAGAACAACTATGAGTTCATATTCTCCAAATTACCTCAAGCCCAGACTTCTCTCTTGAGTTTCAGATCCAGCTACCTGCTAGGCATTAAACCCAGGAGTCCCATGGAATCTCAAACTCAACAGATCCCAAAACCAAACTCATCCTCATACCATGCAAACCTCCATTTTGCCCTGTCCCCAGGATCCACCCCATTCACCTGGGCACACAAGCCAGGTACCTGGGAATCACTCTATAGTTTTCCTTGTCCCTCACCTACCTGTCCAGCTAGTTACATCTATTTGACCTTTTAATCTGTCCTCTTCTCTCCAGTCCCATTGCCACTGTTTTATCTGGGAGCAGGGGTTTATCATCTTTCTCCTGGGCCACGGCCTCTCAAGTGTTTTACTCGTCTTTGGTCATGTTTCTCTTGAAAACTTTTTCTATCAGCTTCCAGCAAGGTCCATCCAAAGTGTAGCTCTGACCTTGTCATTGCCTTGCCTGAGATCATTGAGGGCCTCTCTATAGCCTGAGATACTGGCTCTTAAATTGTGGTCCCTGGACCAGTAGCATCAGCATCACCAGGTAACTTGTGAGAAAACAAATTCTCGGGCCCCACTCGAGAGTATCTACTGAATCAGACACTCTGGGGATAGGGCCCATCTCTCTGTTTAAACAAGCCTTCTGAAGGAATCTGATGTACAAGGTTTAGAAGCCACTACAGGCCTAAAGCCAAAAATAAATAAATAAATAAATAAATAAATTCCTTGGTGTGGTAGGTTGAATGGTATCACCCAGATTCTTGTCTACTTGGAACCTCAGAATGTGACCCTACTTGGAAACAGAGTCTTTGCTGATATAATTAGTAAAGGATCATGGATGATATCATCCTGGATTAGAATGGGTCCAAAATCCAGTGTCTGGGGTCCTTTTATGAAGAAGAGAAACAGAGACACACACAGAGGAGAAAACCATGTGAAGAAGGAGGCAGACACTGGGGTTCTTCTGCCCTGCACCAAGAAATGCAATGCCTGAGGCTCATCAGAGGCTGAAAGAGGCAAGAAAGAAATCTTCCCTGTACCAGGGAATACCCAGGAATACCCACCCTGCTAACACCTTGATTCCAAATCCCAAGACTCTAGAACTTTGAGAGAATATATTTCCATTGTTTTAAGCCACCAAATGTGTGGGGTGCCTGGGTGGCTCAGATGGTCAAGCGTCTGCCTTCAGCTCAGGTCTTGATCCGGGGGTCCTGGGATAGTGTTCCGTGTAGGGCTCTCCACTCAGTGGGGAGTCTGCTTGTCCCTCTCCCTCTGTTCCTCCTCCCACTCATGCTCTCTTGCTCACTCTCTCTCTCTCTCAGATAAAGAAATAAAATCTTTAAAAAAAAGCCACTCAGATTGTGATACTTTGCATATTAGCCCTAGGGTACTAATACACTTTGCATAGCAAACAAGGGCCTTTGGGTCTCACCCCTTCACATCTGCGTCACTGTCTCCTGTCCAGTGATCTATCAAAGTATGGATGGCACACCTGTTAGGTGTCAAGCCCCAGAGACAGAGCCCTGAGTGAGATGCAGTGTCGACCCGGCAGAAGCTCCCAGCTGAGAGGGAGGGGCTAGCAGCTGCATGGGCAGGTGATGTGTAATGGATTAAGTGCTTTGGTGAGTGGAAAGCTGTACTTCCGGTAGCATTACCCTTCTTGTACATCTCTGTGCATACTCCAGCACTGTAAAGAATGCCCTTCTCCACGTCAGGAAGCCTGTTCTATTTCTTCCTCCCACACAGCATCACTCCCTCCTCCGTCCAAGTTTTGGACATGTTTCTCTTAGTGCATCCATCACACATCATTATAATTATTTGTTTGCCTCCCTTGCTAGACTGTGGGCTATTTTAAGGGCACGGACTGTGGTCTTTTATTTCTCTTTTTTTTTTTTTAAAGATTTTATTTATTTATTTGACAGAGAGAAATCACAAGAGAGGCAGGCAGAGAGAGAGGAAGGGAAGCAGGCTCTCTGCTGAGCAGAGAGCCCGATGCGGGACTCGATCCCAGGACCCTGAGATCATGACCTGAGCTGAAGGCAGCAGCTTAACCCACTGAGCCACCCAGGCGCCCTTTTATTTCTCTTTTTATCTGTAGAGCCCCAAAGAGTATCTGGCTCATAGGAGTTCCTTTTTTTCTTCCTTCCTTTCTTCCTTCTTCCTTTTCTTTTCCTTCCTTCCTTCCTTTCTCATCCTTCCTTCCTTCTTTATCTTAGAGAGGGGAGAGAGAGAAAGATGGAAGGAGAACAAGAGAGAGCATGAGTACAGGTAGGGGCAGAAGGAGAGGGAGAAGCCGACTCCCTGCTGAGCAGAAAGCCTGACACAGAGCTTGATCCAAGACCCAGGGATCATTACCTGAGCTGAAGGCAGACCTTTAACCAACTGCAGCACCCAGGCACCCTCATAAGAGTTTCTTTCAAAGAATATGTTGAACCGACGGGAAGGATGAAGAGTGGCTTCCTTCCTCTGCTGGTGGAGGGACTCTTGAGCTACCTTTTCTTTATGCATGCGAAGATGAGTGGTGCATGCATCTCATGTGAAGATGAGAATGCAGCCTGGGGTCAGGTGGACATCAGAATGGGGCAGTTCCCTGGGTTGCCTTTGGTGTGAGAGACCTTGGAGGAGGATGTGGGGCTAAGTCGGCTTTAAAGGCCATCATCTGGGCAGCTCTGCAGGCTCAATGATGACAGTGGTTCTTAGGCAAAGCTGGGCTATAGCTCCATACCAGGTCTGTGAGATACTTTTGCTTCAACATTGATTCTCACACTTGAACAACATCAGAATCAACTGGAGGGCTTATTCAGCAGGAGCTACTGGGCCCTAGGCCCTGAATTTCTGATTCTGTAGATCTGGAGTGGGGCCTGATGATCCGCTTTCCTAACAAGATCCTAGGTTATTCCGATGATGGTCTGGGGGCCACATTTGGGCACATTCCTGCACTAGAGGAACACCTGACATTAGATCCATGGCTCTCAACTTTGGGTACATTAGAATCACTTGGGGAGTTTCTAAAAATACAAATAGAAGGACCTTACTCACACATTGGTTTGGGGGTGTACCTGGTCATAGGGATTTAGATTCCAACTGAACAAAACATTGGTTTGAGTAAGGCTTATCTATAAAATGTAATGAATTCATCAAATTTTATTGAGCATTTGCTATGTGACAGGTTTTGTGTCATTATAATGGGGACAATGTAATAGGGTTTTGTAATGGGGATACAAAGATGCACAAATGAGTTATCAGTCCAGTGTTGGGGAGATATGTGAACAGATAGTTCTAAAATCACATGGATGGGAGGAATGATGGCATTGTATGCAGAGTAGCATGAAAGCACGAAGGAAGAGCACCGAATCTAGCTGGGGGGTTAGGGGAGAGGAAGGAAGCTCAGGGATGGGGGTAAAGAGAAGATAAAGATCCAGTTCAATAGTTTAGAAATCCTAGTAAGTTAGCTTCTGGTTGGTATAATGTGAGCCCAAGGAACTATGTGAAGAACGTCTACGTCAATCCCAATCTGTGCTTCAACCCTCACTAGACAAATTATTTAATCTTTCCTTGCTCCACTTTCCCCATATTTCAAAGGGGGATAATAATGCTACCTCCCTCACAGAGTTGTGTGAGGACTAAAGGACACATGAATGCGGAGTGCTTGGTAGGGTGAAGGGCTCAAACTTCACCCCATGTCCCCAGAGCAGCTCACGGTCTAGCAAGAACTTGAGAAATGTCAGTAATCACCAGCATCCTTTCCAAAAGGCTGCCTCGAAACCTCCAGTTATGTCCACCATCACTGGGAATCTTGGTTCTTGCTGCTGTGAGCAGCAGATACATGCTGGGTTCCATCCCCTATACCAGGAGGCCCCAGGCTCCTATATCTTTAAAGCTCTTATGTCAGTTTTTTGATTTGTATGATCTTCCTTCTGTTAGTGTATTTGTCCTTGACAGCAATTTTTCTGCCTCTTTAAAATGACTACTTTTTAGCTATCATAGATAAGAAACCTTCCAAAGCCAAGACTGTGTGATTGTATCTAAAATACAGCCAACTTGTTTGTTGGGAGATTTTTTATTACTACTTCAGTTTCCTTGCTGATTATGGGTCTGTTCAGGTTTTCTATTTCTTCCTGTTTCAGTTTTGGTAGTTTATATGTTTGTAGGAATGGATCCATTTCTTCCAGATTGCCTAATTTGTCAATGCCTATAAGTCAATATAGTTGCTCCTAATATGTTCTTATAATTGTTTGTATTTCTTGGTGTTGGTTATAATCGCTCCTCTTTTGCTCACAATTTTAATTTGGGTCCTTTCTCTTTTCTTTTTGGTAAGTCTGGCCAGGGGTTTTTCAACCTTAATTCTTTCAGAGTACAGGGCAGGATGGCTTCCCAAGGGCAAATCTATCAAACACTTAAAGAATTAATACCTATTCTTCTGAAACTGTTTCAAAAAATAGAAATGCAGGGCACCTGGTGGCTCAGTGGGTTAAAGCCTCTGCCTTTGGCTCAGGTCATGATCCCAGCGTCCTGGGATCGAGCCCCACATCGGGCTCTCTGCTCAGCAGGGAGCCTGCTTACTCCTCTCTCTCTGCCTGCCTCTCTGCCTACTTGTGATCTCTGTCTGTCAAATAAATAAACTAAAAAAAATAGAAATGGAAGGAAAACTTCCAAACTCATTCTATGAGGTCAGCATCACCTTGATCCCCAAACCAGACAAAGACCCCACCAAAAAGGACAGATACAGATAAATATCCCTGATGAACATGGATGCCAAAATTCTCACCAAGATACTAGCCAATAGGATCCAACAGTACATTAAAAGGATTATTCACCATGACCAAGTGGGATTTATTCCTGTGCTACAAGGTTGGTTCAACATCTTCAAATCAATGTGATAAATCACGTTAATAAAAGAAAGGACATTAATAAAAGAAAGGACAAGAACCACTGATGTAGAAAAAGCACTTGACAAAACACAGCATCTTTTTTTTTTTTTTAGGAGTAAAAGTTATTAAAGTGAAATTAAATCAGTGTAGGATAATTTTAATGATCTTGATGATGATGATGATGATGATGATGATGATGATTCCGACCCCTCAGGGGTGCACACAGTGCTTTTTATACAGTAAAATAAATTTACATTTTAATCTACTGGGCTGCCATCCTGGTCAACTACAGGTAACTCTATTCATACAGAAAAGCATAAGAAACAGCATCCTTTCTTGATTAAAACTCTCCACAGTGTAGGAATAGAGGGAACATACCTCAATATCATAAAAGCCATCTATGAAAAGCCCACGGTGAATATCATTCTCAGTGGGGAGAAACTGAGAGCTTTTCCCCTTAGGTCAGAAACATGACAAGAATGTCCACTCTCACCACCATTGTTTAACAAAGTACCAGAAGTCCTAGCCTCAGCAATCGGACAACAAAAAGAAATAAAAGGCATTCAAATTGGCAAAGAAGTCAAACTTTCACTCTTCACAGATGACATGAAACTTTATTTGGAAAACCTGAAAGATCCACCCCAAAATTGCTAGAACTCATACAGGTGTTCAGCAAAGTGGCAGGATATAAAATCAATGCACAGAAATCAGTTGCATTTCTATACATTTCTATATATGTCTCCATAATGAGACAGGAGAAAGAGAAATTAAGGAGTCAATTCATTTACAACTGCACCAAAACCCATAAGATACCTAGGAATAAATCTAACCAAAGAGATAAAGGATCTGTACCCTAAAAACTATAGAACACTTATGAAAGAAATTGAGGAAGACACAAAGAAATGGGAAAACATTCCATGCTCATGGACTGGAAGAACAAATATTGTTAAAATGTCTATGCTGGGGCGCCTGGGTGGCTCAGTGGGTTAAGGTCTCTGCCTTTGGCTTGGGTCGTGATCCCGGGTTCCTGGGATCGAGCCCTTCATTGGGCTCTCTGCTCAGTGGGGAGCCTGCTTCCCCCCTCTCTGCCTGCCTCTCTTGTGATCTCTGTCTGTCAAATAAATAAATAAAATCTTTAAAAAAATAAGTAAAATGTCTATGCTACCCAGAACAACCTATACATTCGATGCAATCCCTATCAAAATACCATTGACATTTTCCACAGAGCTGGAACAAATAATCCTAACATTTGTACAGAACCAGAAAAGACCCTTAGTAGCCAGAGGAATATCAAAAAAGAAGATCAAAATTGATGGCATCACAATTTTGGACTTCAAGCTATATTACAAAGCTATAATCATTAAGACAGTCTGGTACTGTCACAAAAGCAGACACACAGATCAATAGAACAGAACAGAGAACCCAGAAATGGACTCTCAATTCTGTGGTCAAAAATATTTGACAAAATAGGAAAGAATATCTGACGGAGGGGTGCTTGGGTGCCTGAGTTGGTTAAGTATCTACCTTCAGCTCAGGTCATGATCCCAGGGTCCTGGAATTGAGCCCTGGATTGGCCTTGTTTCTCAGCAGGGAGCCTGCTTCTCCCTTTCCCCCCTAACTCTCACCCCTGCATGTGCTCTCTCTCTTTCTATCTCTCTCTGTCGAATAAATAAATAAAATCTAAAAAAAATAGCCAAAGGAAAAAAGACAGTCTCTTCAACAAATGGTGTTGGGAAAATTGGACAGTCTCATGTAGAAGAATGAAATGAACCATTTACTTACACCATATACAAAGATAAACTCGAAATGGATGAAAGACCTAAATGTGAGACAGGAATTCATCAAAATTCTATAGGAGAACACACAACCTCTTTGACCTTGGCCACAGCAATTTCTTGCTAGACATTCCTCCAAAGGCAAGGGAAACAAAAGCATAAATGAACTATTGGTACCTCATCAAGATTAAAAAGCTTTTGCAAAGGAAACAGTCAACGAAACTAAAGGCAACCTACAAATGGGAGAAGATATTTGCAAATGATATATCAGATAAAAGGCTAGTATCTAAGATCTATAAAGAACTTATCAAACTCAACACCCAAAAAACAAATACTTCAGTTAGGAAATGGGCAGAAGACATGAACAGACATTTCTCTAAAGAAGACATACAAATGGCCAACAGATACATGAAAAGTGCTCCACATCCCTTGGCATCAGGGAAATACAAATCAAAACCACAATGAGATACCACCTCACACCAGTCAGAATGGCTAAAACAAATGTCAGGCAGCAACAGATGTTGGTGAGGGTACGGAGAAAGGGGAACCCTCTTATGCTGTTGGTGGGAATGCAGCCTGATGCAGCCACTCTGGAAAAAAGTATGGAGGTTCTTCAAGAAGCTAAAAATAGGGGCGCCTGGGTGGCTCAGTGGGTTAAGCCGCTGCCTTCGGCTCAGGTCATGATCCCAGGGTCCTGGGATCGAGCCCCGCATCGGGCTGTCTGCTCGGCGGGGAGCCTGCTTTCCTCTCTCCCTCTCTCTCTGCCTACTTGTGATCTCTCTCTCTCTATCAAATAAATAAATAAAATCTTAAAAAAAAAAAAAAAAAGAAGATAAAAATAGAGCTACCCTATGCAACTGCAACTGCACTGCACTGCTAGGTGTTTACCCAAAGATACAAATGTAGTGATCTGAAGGGGCACGTGTATCCCAATGTTTATAGCAGCAATGTCCACAACAGCCAAACTGTGGAAAGAGTCAAGATGTCCATTCACAGATAAAAGGATAAAGATGTGGTTGATTTATTTATTTTTTAAAAAAGATTTAATTTATTTGTTTATTTGACAGAGAGAGAGAGAGAGATCACAAGTAGGCAGAGAAGCAGGCAGAGAGAGAGTGGGAAGCAGGCTTCCCGCTGAGCAGAGAGCCCGACATGGGGCTCGATCCCAGGACTCTGGGATCATGACCTGAGCTGAAGGCAGAGGCTTAACCCACTGAGCTGCCCAGGTGCCCCGAAGATGTAGTTCATATATACAATGGAATATTACTCAGCCATCAAAAGGTGAAATCTTACCATTGACATTGATGTGGACAGAACTGGAGGGTATGATGCTGAGCAAAATAAGTCAGACAGAGAAAGACAATTATCATATGGTTTCATTCATATGTGGAATATAAGAAACAGTGCAGAGGATCATAGGGGAAGGAAGGGAAAATGAATGGAAGGAAATCAGAGATGGAGACTTAACTCTAGGAAACAAATGGAGGGTTGCTAGAGGGGAGGCGGGTGGGTGGATGGGATAACTGGATCATGGGCATGAAGGAGGGCACGTGATGTGATGAGCCGAGTGCTGGGTGTCACACAACTGATGAATCGCAAGTCTACATCGGGAGCTAATGATGTATTATATGCTGGCTAACTGAATTTAAATAAAAAATAAAATAAAACACAGCCAACTCTGAATGGGAGGCTTGTTTTTAAATGAAGAAGGGATGCTTTAGCGCATTTAGTCCTATTTTGACATCAGAAGCCCGTTTTGGTTCCTCCTGTAGCCATGGTGGTGTTCCGAAGGACTAATTTTCTGGCGTAAATGATTTCCTGATAGTAGAGGTAGGACTGCATGGTCTAGGCTGGATTCTGCTTGGTTTCTTTCACTAATTCTCTGGGGTTTAGGATCACACTTTAAGGCCAACTCTCGGTTAAAACCATACTTACTTTATCCCACATTCCCAGTCACATTTTTACTTGCCTCCAGAGCCTCCCTTCTCTTCTCGGGCATCTGGACTGATTCCCACCTGTTGTTTGGCTCCTGGGTGTTCCTAACCCACCTGTGTCGGAGCTTGCTTGTTCCCCTCCTACAAGTCCCGAACTGTTTTCCATTTTAGACAAGATTTATGTTGGCTAAATATTGGCACAAGGAAGTCATAAATGTGGCGTGTTCACAAACACCGTGGCAGATCGCTGAACAGATGTTCTAACACTGACAAGTTGTTTTTCACTTATGGGCACTTCCAAGGACACCTGCCTCCATCAGTGGTACGCTGATCTGTTCTCGGAAGAATAGTGTTATGCTCCAGTTCAGCGTTTCTCAAACTCAGCTGCACGTTTAGCACTACCTGGGGAACATCTGCAAATCCCAGTGCCCAGGCCAACCACCAGACCAGTTAATTCAGACTTTCTGGCTTCAGTGGTTTTTAAAACTCCGCGCAGGTGGTTCCGATGTGCAGCCAAGTGTGAGAACTTGTTCCCTAGTTGCTTCTCAGACCATCCTGCACTAAGAATCCCTGCAGGATCTTGCTAAAATGCAGATCTGATTCAAGAGGACTTCATGGGCCTGGGATTCTGCATTTCTAACAAACACCCAGGTGATACAGATGCTGTCTCTATTCCAGAAGCCACACTTTGAAGGGCCAGGCGAGTTATTCCTAGTGCCTGTTTATCAGTTTTACAAATGATTTTCCAGAAACCAAAAGTCCTCTTGAGTTTGTGATTATTTCAACATTTGTCCACAGCTCCCCTGAATCTTGCTTCCTCCCTATTGCTCTGCCCATACTCTGCAGCCGTACCCCAATGGCAAAGAGATTTCACTACTGATCTCAATTCTGTATTTTCTTCCAGATAGCGATTCTCCTGAAAACAACCCACGCAAGAGAACAGAGGAGCCATTTCACTACACCAAAGCAGATTTTCCTGTGGAAAACCTTATTTTTAAGTAATGTGATTTTCCAGAATCTTCCAAAAATAAGATTTGAAAATTATTTTTGATGCACAATGCTCATTGAGCACAAGGACACGTCCTCTAGGCTAAGCAAACTCTGAACATTGTGTGATTTAGCAAATGATAGGAACCCCTTATCTGGGTTATTACTACTCCAAATAGATTAGTCATAAGCACTATGTCTTCAGTTGAAAGAAACTATTAATGATAGCAACAGGACTGGGGAAAGCACAAATAAAAAAGTAATTTCCAGTTTTCCGAATTGGCTAGGAAAGCCTCTATATCACAGTTCCTTGGAAAATGTAGTTTCCTGACCAATATCCAACTGGCTTTGGAGTACTATCTGTCAAGAAATTATCTGTGGGGGCGCCTGGGTGGCTCAGTGGGTTAAAGCCTCTGCCTTCGGCTCAGGTCATGATCCCAGGGACCTGGGATTGAGCCCCGCATCGCATCGGGCTCTCTGCTCAGCAGGGAGCCTGCTTCCTCCTCTCTCTCTGCCTGTCTCTCTGCCTACTTGTGATCTCTGTCTGTCAAATAAATAAATAAAATCTTAAAAAAAAAAAAGAAATTATCTGTGGATCCCCGACCATGGACATATCCTTGGGAATTCGTAACTTTCCTAGTAGGCTTTTAAGATCCGTGTTTAGGGGTGCCTGGGTGGCTCAGTGGGTTAAGCCTCTGCCTTCAGCTCAGGTTGTGAACTCAGAGTCCTGGGATCAAGCCCCGCACCCTGCCCCGCATCCCGCCCCGCATCAAGATCTCTGCTCAGCAGGGAGCCTGCTTCCCCATCTCTCTCTGCCTGCCTCTCTGCCTACTTGTGATCTCTCTCTCTGTGTCAGATAAATAAGTTAAGATAAAAAAAAAAAAGACCTTATTGAAAAAAATAAAATCTGTGTTTACTGCTAGCTGGTAATAACTTAAAAACTAACGTAATGCATATTAAATTATCCGGATGACCAAGAGCAAGCACACGATTTCAACACTTACATTTGTGTTTCTATTTATGATTGTATATATGCCAGATAGCCCTAGTTTAATTGTTGCAAGCCAATGATGAACGATCGGAGAACAGAGAGAGGTAGGTTTAATATAAAAATCATGCATGTTAGCCAAGAGAAGTCCCGATTGTTTTATAGGGAGTCTTACAAACACAAACTTCTCAGTTTTGGATAGAGAAACATTACAGTAGAACTAAAAAGTCACACACCACATCCTATTTTAGACATGCTGTAACACAAAAGAAACCACATGATAGCCATCAGGGCCATTTTTTACATTGACTGTGGCCATTTAATTCCAGCAAGATAATATTATCTATTATGCTGAATCAATGGCATGCATTTATTTGCACCTTCTCAGCTCGGATTCTACTAGTATTTAGTTTTATATATTTGTTTTGGTTGTGCAAAACAAACTTCAAAACCAGAAACATTAGAGGTCGAAGTTTGTACATATTCAAGTAGCTTTCTAATGTAAATAACTGAAATCATCACCAGGACGATTTTCTCTTCTTTTAAGAAGATTTTGCATTTACTTATGTAGAAACACAGTCTGAGAACATATTCATTCCTTGTGCTATGTTAAAATCCATTCGCATTTTCTGAAATATCCTAGTGGCCATCTGTAGCATCACTGTAGGGCACAATTAAGGGGATGCTGCTGGGAACGGAAGCAGAGCTCCTAGACCACCTTTCTACTGTAGCTGCAAACATTGTAACAGACATTTTCCAGGGAAAGATTTCCCTGCTTGGGAGTCGTGCCTGCTGATGACATCTGAAGGCTGGAGGGTGGTGGAGGGTCCGATGGGACAAGTCATTGGTGAATAAACACTGGGACCATGAGAGAGCCCAGTCATACCTATGATTTGGAGGGAAAATCAAGTGCTTACAGGCTGTTGGGCCTCTGGCTGTCCATGCCCTGATGGGTGGCTGAGAGGCTGCACGGCTGCCGAGGGTTGGCTGTCCCCTTTGGGCAACTGGTGACTGCCTTCTGAGAGGGAGTAAGACTGGCTCTGAGGATTCAAAAAAGAAATACATAAAAATGCTAGACCACTCACACAAGCCAGCTGCCCCACTGGGATGACACTCCCAAGATAAAAATGTCTTCCTAAACTGCTATGGCAGGGACCCTCTGCAGCTATCAGAGGATCTTAAAAATAGGTTTTAGTATCTCTGAAAGATACTGAATGGCAGGCTCTTGGCTAGCGAAAAAAGAAAAAAAGAAATGTTATCTACAAAAGATTTGAAATATGACACCTCCTTGAAGAAGTTATTTGTAGGCTTACAACCACTAAGCGCAAGTTTAATTTGTAGCAAAGGGGAAAAAGCTTATAAACAAAGTTAAAGTTTACAGAACATTCTGGAGTTTTATTCTCTTTGGTCCTAGTTTACATAGAATAAGTCATTCTTGCCATGGAGAGCTAGAGTAGGTGTGGTCAGACCGTATTAAAATGCTTACTGCAACAGCTTTAGACACATATTTTTCAATATTAAAAAAAAAATCGAGATTTTTTTTTTTAATCCTTAAATATACCACTATTTATTTATTTATTTTTTTTCTGACAAACTTCCACCAAAGTATCCTGGTTAAACTGTTCCCTAGACTTCCACCGCAAGTCAACAAATTTATTTCCTTTTATTTCTTTTTTTTCCTTTAAATTATTTTTATTAACATATAATGTATTATTAGCCCCAGAGGTACAGGTCTGTGAATCATCAGGCTTACACATTTCACAGCATTCGCCATAGCCCATACCCTCCTCAATGTCCATCACCCTCTTCCATTTCAAAAATTAAGATTTAAATCTGCCCTGCCTTGTGCCTAGTTGGTTCCAAATGGTAGTATTCTAGTCAGTTTTTAGTCATTCATACTTTATAGACACAATATTCCACATGGGCCTAGACATTTCAGGAAAAAACCGCAAACCCCAAAGAGTAAGTCCATTCCCTGGATATCTGCAAATATCCGAATGTTTGATGGTTCTTAGAATACTGGAATATGTTCACCTTTCAGCCCACATTATATACAGCCTTGTAGGGATACTTTTATCTTGGCCTGTGGCTATTTACAACATGAACCTGTCTTCCCCACAAAACTTAGGTGAGCGTAGCTACGAGATTTTGTGTGAGTTCGCCACAACTAGCAGCTTTAGTCATTCAGTCCACAAATCCATATTAACCATTTGCTCTGTGCCGGGTACTGTTTACTGTCTCATTTTAAATACTTCTCTTTAGCCCCTCCTAAAAGATTTTTGACTAACAGAGAGAAAGTATATAAGTGCATTTTAAAAGCATGGTATGCTGTTGTGAAAACCATCATACAATAAGGAGTAATCACAATGATCAAGTATAAAAGTATCAATCATGATTTCACAGTTTAAAGTTCTCCACATGCTAACTACAACGAAAACTTTTTTGACTTCCAAAGGCAATAAATACTTACATGACGATTGCCCATTTTCGTTTTTCTAACACAGTTGTTCTGTATTTCATTAAAAGATGGGCTCTCATACAGGCCAAGTTTATAATAGTTTCAGTAATAACTCTTGAGTTTAATAAGTAACTTGGCAGGAATTTGAATACGTCGTTGGGGATGGGTAGGGAGTGCTGATAGCTACAAATGAGCTTAACCTTCCCAAGCTGGCTTTCTAGGCAGTCTTTTCAAAATAAAGTATTTGTTAATACATCAAGGATAGGCTTTTTAAGGTGAATAGTTTATTCTCAACTAAACCTGTCTCACTTCTGGATTACTGAGTCGCTATTTTTTTATTTTAGGTATTTATTTAAAATTCTATACCTTGTAGTATAGGCATTCACTAAACAAGACTGAAAATGATGTTTTACTAACATCACTATTACTATTACACAGAATCCTTCTGAAGGTGACTTTGAGTGATGCCAACATCATATTTATAATCTAGCTAGTTTTTAAATTGGAAAAGAAGTATGTGTAGTTGGTAGTTTTTCGCTAATAGTGCGAAAGGCTACTGTGAAAAGTAAACTTACTGACCTCCAGGCCCTTCTCCCAGTGTTGTTTTATTGTTTTTTGTTTTTTTTTAAGATTTTATTTATTTATTTGAGGGAGAGAGAGAGTGAGAGTGAGCATGAGAGCAGAGAAGGTCAGAAGGAGAAGCAGACTCCCCATGGAGTTGGGAGCCTGATGCGGGACTCAAGCCCAGGACTCCAGGATCATGACCTGAGTTGAAGGTAGTTGCTTAACCAACTGAGCCACCCAGGTACCCCGCTCCCAGTGGTTTTTGATGGTTTGCACAGAGAGCCATGTCTGCCTGTCTCTATTTATCTGGCTCTGTTTACCTCTTTTTCTCCCTTCCTTCCTTCCTTCCTTCCTTCTCTCCCTTCCCTCCCTCCTTCCCTTCTTTCTCTGGCCTGCATTTTTTATTTGTTTTCTTGTTTTGTTTTGTTTTATTGTCAACAAATGGGTTTGTGCGATACATCCTATGCTTTTATGCTCCATATACTGAAGAGATATACGACACCGGCCCATTTCTTTCCCAGTGGTCACATAGTAGTTTGCTATGAGTATGAACCAAACCTTATATCATCAGTCCACTGTTCAAGGTCATTTAGGGTTTTGGTTTTGGGTTTTTTTTTTTTTTTTTTTTTTTTACTTTTGTGGGACTATCTTCATTTATACATCTTTGCCTGTGTGTGCATGTTTATCTGCAAAATAAAAGTCTCAGGATGTAATTGCTGATCAAAGAGTATATGGTATGTGTTGTAAAGAGCACTGGGTGTTATGTATGAATCACAGTCCTGTACCCCTGAAACAAATAATACGTTACATGTTTATTAATTGAATTTAGATTTAAAAAACTTAAAAAAGAGTATACGCATTTAAAAGCCTGATAGCAGCACCTGGGTGGCTCAGTCGGTTAGGTTTTGCTCAGGTCACAATCCCAGGACCCTGAGATGGAGTCCAGGTCAGGTTCCCTGCTCAGCAGGGAGTCTGCTTCTCCCTCTCCCTCTGTCTCTCCCCTTGCTCATGCGCGTGCACTCTCTCTCTCTCAAATAAAGGAATAAAATCTTAAAAAAAAAATCTGATCGATCTTGCCCAGTTGTTCTCTGCATAGACATCAAAATGCTGAACTAGTCCAAGTCCAGCTGACCCATGAGCCTGAGTTTCTTTTCCTATTTATTTATTTTTTTCTGAGCCTGGCTTTCAAAAGGTGGAATGTATATCCCTCTACAATAATAGCCAGGGCTCATTTTTTCTACTGAAAAAAACTGGCCACGCTAAATACTATGAGGGTTTTTCATTTCTGTCAATTTCAAAGATGAAAAATGGTTATCTCACTGTTTAATTTACATTTCTTTCCTTTGTTTTTCTTAAAATTATATATCACATCCCTTAAAGGTCATTTGCATGAGTCTTTCTGGGATCTGCTTATGTCCTTTATTTTTAATTTGAGTTATTTCATTGTTTATTTGTTTCATTCATTGTTTATTTGTAACAACACTTTATAATAAGATCTAAGCCTTTGTCAAATGACAATTATTTCCCCCCAATTTGTTGTTTCTTTAGCTTCTGTTTGAGTGTATTCTGAGCACATATGTGTGAGTACAGAAGGCGTCAGTATTTATGGATATATTGGCTTGCTTAGAAAAATATCTCTGGGGGCACCTGGGTGGCTCAGTGGGTTAAAGCCTCTGCCTTCCGCTCAGGTCATGATCCCAGGGTCCTAGGATCAAGCCCCGCATTGGGCTCTCTGATCAGCAGGGAACCTGCTTCCCCTCCCCCAGTTGTGATCTCTGTCTGTCAAATAAATAAATAAAATCTTTAAAAGAAAAAAAGAGAAAAACATCTCTGTATTAAGATGATTAAGACTTCTTGTACATTTTCTTCAGGTTTTTTAATGGCTTCTTTTTTCTTTACATATTTTTTATTTTTTTAAGTGGGCTCTACGCCCAGCCTGGAGCACTGTGCAAGGCTTGAACTCACAAACCTGAGATCAAGAGCCCTGAGAACAAGAGTTGGATGTTGAATGGACTGAGCCACCCAGGTGCCCCACAATGGCTTCACTTTTAAAGGCATACCTCTTTGATCCATTTGGAACTGATTTGATGTAGAGTAAGGAAGCAATGGTTTCAGCTTTAATTTTGGCTATTCCATAGATCCTAGATAGTTAGTAAATAATTCATCTTTCCTTATCTGGTCCAAGAATCCATCTTTATTTGCACTAATTGCCATGCAACAAAGTATTAAAATTCTCATGGATTTATTAAATTCTGAATGTATATATCGGTTCTTTTGTTCTTTAACCTTTACCTGTTGAGTGCCTTGGATGTGCTGACTGGTAGGACTACAAAAATGAATAAGATAGATTCAAATTTCCTCTTCGTAGAATGTAGTCAAGTATGCAAGAAACCACTACAAATTGTTGTATAGCCTGTGAAGAAAACCAGCAGGGTGCTACGATGTCAGACAAATGTGTGTGTGTGTGTGTAATTTACTTTAAGCAGTGGTAAAACTCTTCAAGGAGATAACATTTAACATTTAAGCTAGGAACTTAAGGTTGAGAAAGAGCCCATCATTTCCAAAAATGAAGTGTTCCAAATCCAATGCTCTTAGTTTCTACTGAGGTTCAGAAATTGGAAACAACTAACTGCTAACTGGAGGAAAGAAATGATATTTGAAGAGGTCAGAATATATTGTGTGCCAGGGGGGAGGATGGGTGCAGGAGTCAACAAGACAAAACTTTCCTCCAGGAATTTGCAGTGGGATGGGGCTTGGGGGATGACAAGAAGACGTAAATGAACAATTAATGCTTTGGCCACTCTCTATGATTTTGGCCTTTAACATCTAATTTGGGCTCTATAGGTCTCTGCCACCTTCTCCCAGCCCCAGACTTCTCAGGGCCACGTTCTCCTGCCCCATATCTGTGCTGGTTTGAATCCAAGCTTTGTGTCAGTAACCCTCCCTAACAGCCTTTATCAGGGATGTCTTCCTTCCTTTCCACCCCAGGCTGTTGAAGCTCAAGGTTCAATAGGATCAGGGCAATTTGATATGTAGTGATCAAAGTAGAGATAAATTCTGTTCAAGGTTCACTGGAAATGCATACAGAAAAGATATAACTTATGGCTCCAGGGAGATGAGATAGAAAAAAAAGAAAAAGAAAACTTAGAAGCCAAGTGAGAAGTTGACGTTCCTTTCTGTTTTTCTAGATCACCACCGCTATGACCACCTCTTGGTAATTTCACTTTGCACGGGATCAAGTTTGGCTCCGACTGGAACAGCACTGTTTCTAACGGTCACCTCCTTTCTGCTTCCCAAGCTGGATGGATCCGTAGGAAAGTGGCTACAATAATTTCAAGCACTAGCAGTATGAGGAAGGAAGGGGAATTCCTGTGATCCCAGGTCATTTCTGGGAGGCTGTCATGGTGGGAGGAAAGGAGAGGTAAGAAGAGTAAGCAGACATTTTAGGGAAGGGAGGACACAGAAAGGTGAGAGGGGAGGGGGTTTTGTTATTATCATCTTAAATATTTAGTGATTCTAAGTTTTTACAGGTGCTGCCTCATATTTTTCTCTACGAGGCTGGGCCTGTTTATTTATATCTCTTGGACTTTGATGGTTCTCAAAGTGGGGATGGCAGCCAGAGTTCTAATCTCCTTCTAACCTTATGAGTCTCAATAGCAAGTTGTAAATTGATCTTGCCAAAGAGAGTCTTTTCCTTCTGTAACACCCACCAAGGTGAAGTTTCTACCACTTCTTAAAAATGTCATTTATACATCTCTTATGGCTTGAATTGTATCCCCCAAAGGACATGGTGAGGTCCTAATCCTCAGTACCTGTAACTTTATTTGGAAATAGAGTCTTGGCTGATAACCAAGATAAGTTGAGATCACTAAGATGGGCCCGAACCCATTATAACTGGTGTCTTTCTAAGAAGAGGAAACAGCATGTGAAGACATAGTCTCATGGGGAGAAGGCCCTGTGATGATGGAGGTTAATAACTTTTTCAAGGGCGGAGACAGGCTTATTGCTTGAGAAATCCCCACAGGGTCTGCATACCATGGCTGCTTAATAAAAGTTGTTCCTTGACTAAGACAAAAAGACTGACATCTACAGGGAATAATTAACAGTTGCTAACAACAGCTATATATCTATACTCCTATACTTTTCCAATAGTAAAAACCCTGAGAGTAACACATCATCTTGTAAGCATAAAAAGAAAAATCTCACGGTACAAAAAGCTTTCTTAACTCAGTGATGGGTTAACCAGTAGTTGTATGTTTGTCACACGTAAGATACCACGCTGGGCTCAGGGCATGTGAAAAATCTAGGACATCACTCCTACTCTGCCCTGTTAGGTGTTTATGTTCCAGTTGGGGGGAAAAATCCATAGAAGACAAAACACTGATTTAGTATAACATTTTGTGGCAGAAAAAACCACAGCACTGGAAGAGCAAAGACCTGAGTTTTAGGTTCGTCTCTGCTACAACTCAGGAGTATGCTCATATTAGAATAACATTCTCTCCAGTTTTTGGGTTTCTATTATAAAAAGGTAAGAGTTGAACTTCATCTCTACATTTACTTCCAGACCTAAAATACTATGAATAACTTGGATTTCAGAAGACATATTGGGTTCTAACAACCTGACCCATAATCACCTAATCAAACAAGGAATTTATTGGCTTACATAATTGGAAGAGATGGTTAGCTTCAGGCATAGCAGGATCTAGCTACTCAAAATATATCCGCAGAATCCATGGTCTCTCTTAGTTCTTAGTTCTGCTTTCTCCCATCTCAAAGGTATGTCCCTTCTTAAGGGCAAGATGGCTGCTGGTGATTCCACATTTTCATCCTTACAATTTCAAAACTAGTGAAAAGAAAATGAGAGCTTTCCTTTCCTCAAAATCCAAATATACATCCTGATCTGAATCTCTGGTGGCAGCTGGGACTCATACTTTCTCTGAACTGGCCACTATAGCTGGGGGAGCATAGTGAAGACTGGATTTCATGTCACCTCTAGAGCTGAAAGAAGTCAAGTCCACCCAAACCGTGTGGGTGGTCTGAGAATGGGGGGAGGGGGGCACCCAGAGAAAACTGGGATGCTTTAAAAAAAATTTATTTATTTATTTAACAGAGAGAGAGAGAGAGAGAGAGAGATCACAAGTAGGCAGAGAGGCAAGCAGAGAAAGAGGGGGAAGCAGGCTTCCCGCTAAACAGAGAGCCCGATGCGGGGCTCGATCCCAGGACCCTGAGATCATGACCTGAGCCGAAGGCAGAGGCTTTAACCCACTGAGCCATCTAGGTGCCCTTGGGATGCTTTTAATAAAAGAAGGGTGAGCGGATAGTAGGGTGGCCAAATAAGACATGTCCACTGCCGAGGACAAAAGGAGCAGAGTACAGGAAGTAAAAGGAGAGAATGAAAGGAAAAAGGGAGAACAGTCCTGAGAATGGGAAGAGTAGGTGGAAACAGTAGTCCAGATTATTTTGAACCCACTAAGAGGATGAGAACTGACTTTGGAGCCACCACAAAGAGGATCAAAGTGCCCTTCCTTAGAGCTTTCCCTTCCGGTCCAGCTTGCTGTGCATCCCGGGGGCTCCCTGCCTGTGGCTGGCCACTGTCATGGACATATTCAACTGCAGCTCATGCACCTGTGCAGCAGCCCCATTCCAATGGCTCCTTCCTGTGCGCTTTGTCCCGGGAGCTTTGCTTCAGTGCCGGCTGGTGGATAGGGCTCCGCTGTCCACCCTCCCGTGAAGATGAACCACCACTTTTGGCCTACACGGCAGGGTTCCAGATCCCAGCCTTCATGCATTAACACACGTATCATTTGCTACATTCAGAGTGTTATAACTCTGCGCTGAGCACCATGGGGCAGGAGAAAGGAAGGTAAAAAATAGGGTGTTTGCCCCCCAAGAATGTAATGTTTCTTTGTAGGGAATAAGATATTAAAAAGAACCATTGTCAGCCAGGATAAAATTGATGTATGAAATGACTACTATAGACCATATTATGGACTGTTATAGATGAAAACAGACTGTGATAGGCTATTCTGTAACTAGAATGTTACAGAAGTTGGGAAAGAAGAAATGGGGGCCCAAAGGAATGAGGGAGGCTCACGAGGGAGGCTCATGAGGGCGTGTCCCTTATTCTGGCAAGAATTGGAAGGGCAGTTAGGGGAAGGACACAGAGAGGTTGTTGGCAGTGGAAGTGGTGAATGCCTTTAGGGAATGAGCAGGCGAGAATATACTGTGCTGAGCAGCGAGGGCAAGCTGAGGAGACCTGAAAAGTTACCTAGATGGGGACACCTGCTCTTGAGTAGTGGCAAAGGGGAAGCTATGGAAGAGAACCCAGGGTTTCAGGCGAGGGTGGCTGGCACCTTCAGCTACAGAGCGGTCTCGGAAGGAGCTACTCTAGGAGGAAATGTGGATGCTGAAGTGCCAGATCACTCACAAATGAAGTGTTTAAAGGGCAGGAGAAGGAGGAAGAGGTGCTGGGCTTCGCCGAGAAGTCAGGGATGGAGTCCTTCGGGGATCCATCCGTGCAGAAGGATGATAGAGTCTTGAGATGTGTGCAGGCAGAGGGAACAGAAAAAGACCAGCAAGTAAGTCAAAAGGTTCCTCAGACAAAGTGATAAGAGAGGTGCCTGGGTGGCTCAGTGGGTTAAGGCCTCTGTCTTTGGCTCAGGTCATGATCTCAGGGTCTTGGGATTGAGCCCCGCATCGGGCTCTCTGCTCAGGGTCTTGGGATCGAGCCCCGCATTGGGCTCTCTGCTCAGCAGGGAGTCTGCTTTCTCTTCTCTCTCTCTCTCTGCCTGCCTCTCTGCCTACTTGTGATCTCTGCCTGTCAAGTAAATAAATAAATAAATAATCTTTAAAAAAAAAAGAAAAGAAAATACACACGAGATACCACAAATGAGTGTGTGCCATCGCTGGACACAGGCTACCTTGCCTGGTCAGCCCTCACCTTACTGTTTCCTTGCTTACACCTTCTCACCCCAGAACTGGGCCTCCTGTGGACAGCAAACACCTCCTCTTCACCTCTGTCCCTCCGAATCTTGTGTGGCACTCGTCCCAGGAGAATCACCACAGCTGACTTACAATGTGTCTTTGTTGAATGAGTGGCCAAGATCAATGACTTCTTTAGAAAGTTGCTTGTCATAGGCCAGATTTTGTGGTGACCATCTCCAAGAGATACAGAAATTTCTTGAGCAGGAATTTTGTTCATGTGTCTTTTCGGTAAATAAATAATCTGGCTGGAAAGTAGGGGTGTGTGTGTGTGTGTGTGTGTGTGTGTGTATACAGGTTTTTCTCACTTTTAGTCAATTCAGGGTAGGAAAGCTGAGATTCCCATCCAAAGATGAGCAAGGATGTGTATGTGAGTGATCCTGCAATTCTTAAATTGTTTCCCATCACCATTCTTTTAAGAAGATTCATTAGCATGTTTTAATCCACTATTTTCTTACTTGTTGAATATCTACTATGTGCCAGGTGCTCTGCTGGACACTGGGGATTGGTGGTGACAGGACAAGTGTGGGCCCTGATGGAACTTACCTTCCACTGGAGAAACATAAACAAGTACACAAAGACACAAACAGCAGAGCGACAGGTTGCCAGGAGTGTGGTGCTGTGATGGGAATAAAGAGGATGATAGGAAGGTAAGCAGGGGGAGAGGCCAGGGGTGATGGGGCAGGAAGGGGCAGTCTGCATGAGTGGGGGACCTGGATGAAGCATTCGAAGAACTAGAGGAGGCAGTTTAGGGAGAGAAAGGAGGCCCCCAAGTAGAAAGTCTGTAGTACATTTGAATGGCAGAAAAGCTGACTGTGGAGTGGTGGGGGAGAGCGGGATGCTAGTCGGTGGACGCAGATTCATCAGAGCCTTGTAGGCTATCGGGGGAGGGGGTTCGGATGGGGTTCGGAGGATATTCGTAGCGAACTGTAAAATCACTAAGGAATTTTAGATACAGTATGTCAGGCTCTGAGTTAGTGTTTCAAAGATCACCTAACTGTGTGGGCTATGATGGACTTGAGGGGATAGAGCAGAAGAAAAGAAACCCCTAAGAGTCTTTCCCAGTGGAGCAGGTGAAAGGGGGCGGGTGGCTTGGATGCAGATGTGGGGTTTAGAGATTTGGAAGTAAAGCCAAGAGGACTTGTTGGCAGGTTGACTTGTGGATGGAGTGCAAAAGAGAATCAGGGGTGTCTCCTTCAGACTTGAGACTCAAACTCTTGGGTGGGGTACCAATCACTAAAGTCGTGGGAGGCGATCTGGGAGCGGCGGGAGCAGGAGTTTTGGCTTGGATCTTGTTAGAGTGCGGTGCTTATTAGCTGCCCATGTGGAGCAGTTGGGTATGTATGTGTGATGCCTGCATTAGAGACCTTTGGAGTCACGAGCACACATGTAAGTCACGAGCCAGGTGGAGATTCCTAGGAGAGAGTGTGAGGATGGAGAAGGGAAGTGCAGAGAAGGGAGGAGAAGAGAAGAGCAGACTCAGGACTGAGTCTTAGGTGACCAGCACTTGCCTACTGGGCAGAGAAAGGGAGGGGAGACAGCAAAGGAGACAGAAGGAGCGGGGAGTAAGAGCAGAGCAAAGTGGGAAGAACGTGTGTTTAGAAAGGCAAGAGGGTTACTTCAAGAAGGAACGTGCTTAACTATGCTGACTGCACCTGAGAGAAATATGAAGCAAACAGAGTGTCTAAAATGTATTTTACTTGTACAAATTAACCATACAGGCTTTCAGGAATATATATACCACACAAAAAGAAACAATCTTTTCTTGGATAGTTTTTTTTTTTTTTTTTGATGACGAATTAATAATAATTTCTCTCTCTCTTTCTTTAAAGATTTTATTTATTTATTTGACAGAG
The DNA here is from genome assembly GCF_922984935.1 of Meles meles. Lineage (NCBI taxonomy): Eukaryota > Metazoa > Chordata > Mammalia > Carnivora > Mustelidae > Meles > Meles meles. Next base: position 16,824,295 of record NC_060066.1, on the reverse strand, counting down.
AGAGAGATCACAAGTAGGCAGAGAGGCAGACAGAGAGAGGGGGGGAAATAGGCTCCCCGCTGAGCAGAGAGCCCAATGCGGAGCCCGATGCAGAGTTCGATCCCAGGACCCTGAGATCATGACCTGAGCTGAAGGCAGAGAGGCTTGACCCACTGAGCCATCCAGGTGTCCCAATGATAAATTCTTCAAAAAATAAAAAATAAATAAATTCTTATTTAATTAAATTTTTTAAAAATTAGCAAATTCAATTTGATTTGTGTAAAGAGATTTGATTCTAATCAGAGTTGGCCTGGTTGGGTTGCGGTAGAGCTGGTAGTTGCTCACAAGATCACTCCAAGGTCACCGAGGTCTCCTTGGCCACGTCACCCACAAGGCACCTGGCCCTGTCCTTCTTCTCTGTAATGAGCTGATGACTGGAAGGTCCTTTTGTCTTTCTGGGCTTCCATTTTTGTAGTTGTGAAGCAAAGGGGGTTAGACCAGTACCTTGTAAAGTCCCTTCCATCTTAAGGCTACTTTGATTCTGAGATTCTAGCTAGGCCCATTCATTTAGTCCTTTCTTACTAAAACGAATGAACCTCAATAAAAATTGTTTTGTTGCTGTCCTCAAAATTTGCTAATTTGTTAGCATCGCCAGTGTTAATGGGCAAAAGAGTATTTTTATTTCTGACTTTTAATTTCATGATTCTGAGCAAAGCCATGTCCATAGCAAGACGCAAGATCTGCATTTTCTGAGTCTTGTTGCTTTATGGCATCTTAAAGCCTGTTCCGTGTTAGAAATCAGATTTTACTTTATAAGGGTACACAATGACTAAGATACCTAAGATAAGAACTCCTTGCCTTCCACACCTCCTGCCTCCATTTTGACTCTATTTTGCTGGCTGACTTCAAGACCTGAACTTCTTATAAAGAATGTGCATGTGGAAAGTTATTTGTTCTGAGGCCCTTTGCTCTCTCAAGGGCCACAACATGGATGGCCTCCCCCAGGAGTTTAAAACTTAATTTGATGACATACACATGGCAAAAGGGAGACTACTGCAGTTCCATAAAAAATCATTTCTTAGCCCACGTTTCAGATCTCCTGAATATTTCTGAATTATCTTTAAATAAAGGCTGTGGAAAATTGTGATATAAGTCATGCATAGCAATAATGGATAAATAATTAATAGAACAGGAAGCTAATAACTCACTTGCTGACCAATATGCCATAGAAAACGTCATTGCCGAAGGGTGAAATGATAAAGGTTATGCTTCACTTTTTAATGGATAACTAAGACTTCCTAACTGTTCCCGAGAGTAAGACTACTTTTAGAGATAGAATTCTCAAAGTAACAAGGGAGTCAAGGAATTTATTATAAGGAATTTACTTAGTAATTAGGCACAGAGACTTATTTTATTTCCTTACCATAATTTATTTATTTTTTTAAAAGATCTTTTTTAAAAAGATTTTATTTATTTATTTGTCAGAGAGAGAGAGAGAGAGAGAGAGAGAGAGAAAACACAAGCAGGCAGAGTGGCAGGCAGAGACAGAGAGAGAAGCAGGATCCCCGCCAAGCAAGGAGTCCAATGTGGGACTCGATCCCAGGATCCTGGGATCATGACTTGAGCCAAAGGCACCAGCTTAACCAACTGGGCCACCCAGGTGTTCCATACCATAATTTATTTTTTTAAATCCCCCCTTTTCATTCTACTCATGTTTATTAGCCTCCTGAGAAGAGTGAGTTGAAATTTTGCATTTCACTTCTCGGGTACATGTTAAGTGGCTAGAAAACACGAAACCTTTTAAGCGATCAGTGAGTAAAGATACCTAGCTGGGTGCTATGTACCCAAGAGATGTTTAACAGCTAGCTGAGAAAACAAACACACAGACACAATAATTATGTGCTAAGTAGATGCACAAAATGAACAGTGGTAAGAATTGAAAAGGACACTTTTTTCCCCTCCTGCTAGCATATATAAAAATACCATATGGATTTTTTTCTAATCTTTTTCTATGTCATCATATTCTTTTGTCCTTAATTCAGAGTCATCTGGGAAATTTTGCGGGTTGAAAGAAGCCCTACTGAGTCAAGTATTTACAACTAATTACTACAATAAAAACTATTAAAAAGAACACTTATTTGTCTGAAAAGATACCCAAAAACCTTGTAGAAAAACCAACCGCATTGAGAGGCATGTGGACATCACTCAACGTTGACAATAGTGAAACCCCAAGTGCCTAATTATAGATATCGTATACGATGCAGATTTTTAAAATTTGATAGAGTTTTGTCTACCGCAGCCAGCCAAGGTGAGACTGTACTGTGGTACCTGAGTTCAGTCTAGGCGCTTGAGACGCCTTGCAGGGCCTGGAACGGAGAGGGAGGCCGGAAGTCAGCACACGTTGGGTTGGAAAGTGTGCTGATTAATTTGGTGTGTCAGCTGGCCTGGGCTAAGGGATGCCCAGATGGCTAGCAAAACATTATTTCTGGGTGTGTCTGGGTGGGTGTTTCCGGAAGAGACAGGAGTTTGATTCGGTAGACTTGAGTAAAGATTTGCCCTCATTGACGTGAGGGGGCATCGTCTCATCTGTTGAGCGTAGAATAGGAAGGGAAAAGGAAGGGCCAGTTTCTGCTCTCTCTTCCTGAGCTGGGATGTCCATCTCCTCCTGCCCTCGGACAGGGGCACTCCCGCTTCTCAGGTCTTTATATTTGGACTGATCTCATCACTGGTATTCTTAAGTTTCCAGCTTGCAGAGGGGAGACTGTGGGGCAACTTGGCCTTCACAACTGTGTGACCCAAACAGTACCCGAAATCAATCAATCAATCAATCCATCCATCCCTCTATTAGTGGTATGTATACCTTCCTTCCATGAGTTCTGCTTTTCTGGAAAACTCTGACTAAGATGTCAGGGTTTTGTTAAAGCTACAATATGGAGTCAAATCATGGTTTTGGTATTTAAAGGTATCACCAGCCACCCCTGTGTTTCATTCCACCGGACAGCACCAGGTGTGTTTGTAAATGTCTGCTGAACCAAAGCAAACTCGCCTCCCTCCCTACTAGGTGCTGAGCACCGTGCAAATGCTGAAGATGAAGGTGGTGAAGACGTTGCTGGTGTCACTAAGTGCACAATTGTGGAAGAGACATGTAAGCCTCATCTAAGACAGTGAAGAAAGTGTTCTGGGAAGGATGTCCCAGGTACACACTGGACACTCCATCTTTTTCTTTTTGAGGGGTGACACAGAGCTTATGGAATCTCGTTTTTCTCTTTACAATAGAGCTCACATCTACGTGATATTTTGCTAGTCTGTGTGGGTACCTTAAACCTAAAAGTCTAAACACCTTACTATGAATGGGCTCAAACTAAAACACATTCACCCTCACACTAATTGTCTTAAAACAGTCATGCATACATGATATTCTTCCTATAAAGTCAATGTTGATCCTCAAACTCAACACACACAAAACAGATAATCATATCAAAAAATGGGCAGAAGATATGAACAGACACTTCTCCAATGAGGACATACAAATGGCTATCAGACACATGAAAAAATGTTCATCATCACTAGCCATCAGGGAGATTCAAATTAAAACCACATTGAGATACCACCTTACACCAGTTAGAATGGCCAAAATTAGCAGGACAGGCAACAACATGTGTTAGAGAGGATGTGGAGAAAGGGGAACCCTCTTGCACTGTTGGTGGGAATGCAAGTTGGTGCAGCCGCTTTGGAGAACAGTGGGGAGACTCCTTAAGAAATTAAAAATAGAGCTACCCTATGACCCTGAAATTGCACTACTGGGTATTTACTCCAAAGATACAGATGTAGTGAAAAGAAGGGCCATCTGTACCCCAATGTTTATAGCATCAATGGTCATGGTCGCCAAACTGTGGAAAGAACCAAGATGTCCTTCAACAGATGAATGGATAAGGAAGATGTGGTCCATATACACTATGAAGTATTATGCCTCCATCAGAAAGGATGAATACCCAACTTTTGTAGCAACATGGACGGGACTGGAAGAGATTATGCTGAATGAAATGTCAAGCAGAGAGAGTCAAATATCATATGATTTCACTTATTTGTGGAGCATAACAAATAACATGGAGGACATGGGGAGATGGAGAGGAGAAAGGAGTTGAGGGAATTGGAAGGGGAGATGAACCATGAGAGACTATGGACTCTGAAAAACAACCTTTGAAGGGGCGGGGGGCGGGAGGTTGGGGAACCAGGTGGTGGGTAATAGGGAGGGCACGTACTGCATGGAGCACTGGGTGTGGTGCAAAAACAATGAATACTGTTACGCTGAAAAGAAATAAAAAAAAAAAAAGAAAACCACTACTTTCAAAGATCGGTCTGATTTTGAAGGTGAACCAAAGTACATACCGTATCACTCTACAATCCATTTTAGCCATTTTGTATGGTTGTTATCTTATGGGACTACAGTGTATATTTCTTAAAAGGACACTGATGAGGGCACCATCTGGTGTTAACTTTAACCACAGCTGGTTTCCTCCTTCTCCTCCCAGAAGCTTTTGGTCGAGAGTTCTCCATTGTAAAGACTGAAGGGACCCAGTGACACGCCAGCACCATGGAGGGAGGTTAACAGGAGCAGGCCCTGGCCCTCCTTTGATTCTCCCACACTGTGGTACCTGCAAGTGGTTCCAAAAGTAGACCCTATACCGCCACACTTAAAAACATGGGGAGTCAGCTAGAATAGGGGAAAAGAAAGTCCTAGGTGGGAAGTAGGTGGACACATGAAGGGCCTCCTGCTCTGTCCAACACCTGTGTACGTGTGCTTTCACTCAATGAACTCAGGGGGCCCCCAACAGCGGTGGGCCGGCTCGATTCGCCTTTCAAGTCAGAACAACAAGACTAAGAAGCTCAGGCTTGCATTTTCGACTCTGTGAGGTCCCTCCGATGATGAGGAACTCCTATGTGGGCTCTCGACCCCTCCTGCACAACAGGATGCTTGCACACAGCCAGCCCAGCAGCCGGAGAGCTGCCAAGGCCGGCGCTGCCCAGATAAGATGCACCATGATTTCTAGTAGCTTCTTTACAACGAGAGCCTCGTACCCCTTGGTGGAGAGGTTGGAAGGATGGGCGAGAGGACCATGACAGCTGCTGGCCGTCCCTCTGCACAGCTCAGAGGGACGCTCTGGTGTTTGGTTTCTTTGAAGCCGTCTGAGGAGCTGTGAGCTCCGCAACGGTGCAGCTGTCTCTGTGCATAATCACCTGCCGGGCTAGGAGCACCTGGGTTGCTTCCATTGTAGGTCTTTTCATTCCCTTTCCGAATGCCGCCATCCCCCTCATGTTCCACCTTTGCTCTGTAAACATACCCCCAACTTCTGTGACAAAAACCAAGAGCAGGATGATGACAGATGTGGCAAGTCCGCAGCGGCTTTCTGGGACTGTGGCACAGCAGCCCCTTAAGCCCACTAAGGAACAGCGGGGCTCCTACAGGACGATCAGGACAGCGGGGATGAGAGTGTACGCGTCTTCGCAGAGGGGGTCGTAGTCATCACAAATGGTAAAGATGTGGGCTCCCACATAGCATCACAGGCCAGCTGCCCCCCAGAAGATGAGGTGGAGAAATCCCACACCTATGGTGCCTGCAGCCCCCCTGGGAATGGCACAGCCTGCGGGGCGCTCCCTGCAGCTCCCCCTCCCCTTGAGGCTCCCCAGACAGCCCCAGCCCTGCTGATCTCCAGTACTCCTGGTTTGGGGGAGTCACTGTTTCAGGACTCTGATTTTGATCAGTGGGAAGACAGGAAGGAGCTCACAGGTTCTTCACCGTTTTGCCCCCCAGTAACCATTTTGAGGTACAGTAGGTTCATACTGCCTTTGGAGAGGCCTCACACAGGGCTAAGCAACTCACTGTTTTCTTGAGAAGCGGCAGGCTGTTCAGGACCACAGCACTTTTTAGTGGCTTTCTGGCCTTTCGCTTTCACTCGTAGTGTCCTGGGATTGTACCCAGAATAGAACGCTAGCATGTGCTCTCTCCATCTGTTTGCTGGAGAATGTGAATCGGGGTGAAGACACTGTCTTTTGAAGTTCTGGAATATTACCCCTCGGTTCTCTGAGGTATGTAATCTAAGGTGAATGAGTAAGGGAGGAAGGCAAGGGAGAGGGAAGTGGGAGAGGGCTCCAAGAGGAGGCAACCCTTGAACAGAGCTTAGAAGGAAAAGTAGGGTATCATCAGGCAAAGTGGGGCTCATAAAGGGAGATAAAACGACATGAGCAAGAATACAGAGACATGGAATTGTGTTGTACTCTGGGACTGAAGTTTCTGCTTGGAAGGCTGGTAAAAAATCTAAAACTTTTGAAGTCTTACTAATATTGGTTACTTTTTATTATTGCTAGTAACAATGTTTAAGAGTAATCATTTTAAGTCATAATGTTATTAAGTAACACATAATACTTAAGAATACTATTATTAATAGTTGATCACAACTATTATTTAATCTTATTAGCTACCTGAGGTCTTACTAGGACTGGGTAGTACTAGGGGTAGAGAGAGGCTACTTTCACTTCTCCCCTGATAAACTTTCCACTGAGGAGCCAGAAAGAGGTGAGAGTGTTTAGGAAGACCCTGGACTTGGCAGATGGCGGCCTGACAGTTGCCACCTGCAGGCCCGTGCCCCTCCATGTTGCTCCACATTATGGGTTTTCATTTACTTTGAATGGGTTGCCCATCGGATTCACACAAAACTCTGAATTCCCGTTTCTCTTGAGGAATCAGACCAGGCAGCACAGGGCTGGCCTCCCCATGAGGAACAGAACAGCAGGTGCCCATGTTAGGTGAAGAATGGGTGTTCAGGCTGGCACGGTCCCCACCGCCCCCTGACTGGATTCCTGCGTCTCGTCTACACTACTTGTATAATTTCTTTAGCATGTGACTTTGCAATTCTGGGCATTCTCGGGATACTGGGTCATCTTGAACCATGAGACTATATTTGTCACCTTTGCCTCTTAGGGTCGGATGTGCCCATAGCCGTGTGAGCTCATTTTGTTGAGATGGAGACCGTGGACACCCTGCCTGCTTCTTCTGGTCACCAGCTGCTGATCCAGATCCAGGCATGAGCAAGTCTGACTGCTGAAGCTAACGGCTCAAGCTCATGCCTTAACTGCAAAGGCAGCTGAGAAGGAAAATATTTGGTGTGTATAGTTTCTCTGAAGGGAGGTGGGCTCTGCCTCCTAGTGAGATCCATAAGATGTTTAGACGTTCAGCCGCCAAATGAAAGAGACAAATTCTTTTTTTTTTTAAGATTTTATTTATTTATTTATTTGACAGACAGAGATCACAAGTAAGCAGACAGGCAGGCAGAGGGAGAGGAAGAAGCAGGCTCCCTGCCAAGCAGAGAGCCCGATGGCTTGGCTGAGAGGTTAAATCCTCTTTAAGAGGCTTTAACCTGAGCCATCCAGGCGCCCCTGAATGAGACAAATCTACTATAAAGGGGTTGGTCCTCTAATTGTGACGTGTCTACCAGTGGAGCACACGAGATGATCTCATGTGCAACACGAAAAAACTTTGCTTTGATAGCATTGCATTAGTTCATGTGTTAGGACAAAACAGTGAAGACATGGAACCTGTGAATGACACAAAAAGTTTATTAGGTGAAGCATGACAATTCAGAAAAAAAAATCTCAGGAGTGTAGTAGTTTAGATGATACTTGGAAATAATAAAATTATTATTGAAATGACTGAACTTTTGAACATTGGTCTAGATAAATGCAAATTTTAAATTTCTCTGTGCTAAGTATTATTAGTAATAAGGCAAAAATACATTTATTTAGGGATGCCTGGGTGGCTCAGTTAGTTAAGCATCTGTCTTCAGCTCAGGTCATGATCCCAGGGGTCCTGTGACGGGGAGCCCCTGAGTGGGGCTTTGTGCTCAGCGGGGAGTCTGCCTCTCCCTGTCCCTCTGCCTGCTGCTCCCCCTGCTGGCGCCCTCTCTCTTTCTCTCTATCTCTCTGTCAAATAAATAAATGAGATTTTAAAAAAATACATTTTTTAGTACTGTTGGCCAGACCCTATTCTAAGCACTTTATATTTGTTAACTTAAGCATTGCATCAACTTTAGGAGCTAGTTACTATTATTTTCCCCAATTTTACAGATGGGGAACCTAAGGCGCAAAGTAGTTAAACAACCAGAGGTCACTCAGTAAATAATCAAATGAGAATTTGACTCTCTCTCCCTGACGACTGTATCATTAGGGTGGTTGTGGATTTCTGTACAATGATTGCACTGAAAATCTTCAGAACTGACTTGGGATTTACAATCTGAAATTTGCGGGTGAATGCTTTTAGAGCACTTGCTTTTGTGCCCAATGACTTGTTGTCAAGGGGACAGTTCTCAGCTTTGGCATTATTGACATTTTGGGCCACATAATTCTTTCTGTGTGTGTGTGTGTGTGTGTGTGTGTGTGTGTGTGTGTGTAAGCACGTGGTGCGGACTGTCCTATGCATATTAGGACAGCATTCCTCACCTCTACCCACTAGAAACCAGTAGTATCTTCCCTAGTCATGATAACAAAAACATCTCCAGAAATTGCCAGATGTCCCCTGCAGACAAAGTTGCCCCTGGTTGAGAACTTCTGGTCTAGAGAATTCTGAACTCTCTCAGTGAGGAACCCAGAAATAATTTCCAGCAGGAGGCAGTGAGATGACTAAGCAGTTCGGGTATGTTCTCTTGCGAATTCTTGCACAGTATCATGTCATTCTTTCTTAATAGCAGGTGTGTCTCGTTTGTCATATCAGAAATAAACACACAGTGCCAGCTTGTACCAGTTACTGTTTTTTAAATGCCATGTGTGATAAACCTTTGTGTTCTACTTACAAAATGCACAGCCAGCTTCTTATTTTTCTAGAATCCAGTGGCTGTATACTTGGCAGGAAACTGCAAGTGATCTCAATCTCTTTAAACATTTCTTTCCTTGACTTGGTGTGTGGAATTCTTTGAGGGGGGTTCTCTGTGAAAATAGGACAGATTATAAACTCGGTCCATTTGTTTATTCATATTTTATTGATTTGTTTTTTGGTTTTTTTTGGGGGGTTAGTTTTTTAGTATTTTAAATACAAAGATCGATATTATGATCGTGATATATCAATATATCATAAAACACTGAAGAGCTAAAAGAAGGACGACTCTTCTTTTAAATGGGACTTCCGGTCATTAAATCACCGACATCAGGGTTTAGCAAGAGCGTCACGCAATCCTTTTTATTTTAATGTGCTCTGGCCTCTAACAGTAACTTCCATATCGTCTCTTGCCAGCCAAAACACCTTCCCCTCCAATCCTTTAGGACCTACTTAGGCAAAAACTACCTCCTCTGTTATTGCCTCCAGAATCCTTAATCAGAAGAGCCACTTCCTTCCACTAGACCTTTTATTATTTTATACCCATCATTGTATTCTCTTTATGTTCTGTCAAATTAAGTACCTGGATTCTCACCCCTACAAGATGGCAAATCATTTAATGGAAAGGATCATGCTTTATCTGTCTCTATCCCAAGTACTTAGCATAGTTCTTTACACATAGAAAGCACTTAGCATATTTTTCTTGAAAGACTGTATCCTTTTGTTAAATTAGTATTTCCCTAGAATTGGAAATCAATATTTGGCAGCGAGACAAAATCAATTGTTAACTCTATTTCTGTTGTTGGGCTGTAAGAATCAGGAGAGTGGTTAAGATCTGGGTGTGGAGTGTTCCCATCTCTTCCCCTTATTTACAGAGTGAGAGATCTTCCTCTGGGATTTTATTTAGTCCCAATTGTTACCTGTTCTATGCTTCTTTCACATTTGGGACTTAATTGCAATCTTTCGTGTTAATTTCATCCATCAAATCCATGAAGCAATCTTGCCCCCTCTCCTCTGTTAGCTTGGATCTGGGTTGTCTGCCTAAAAGAATCCCACAGAAACTTAATCCTTCAAAGGATTCTCCTAGTTCCCTTTAGATCCAGGCCCTTGGTAGGTCATGGTTTGGGTTTTCTTAGTTATTCCACTTTCCCAGTGGCCCATGGAAACCTGCCATGCTTCTCCTTGTGACAGGCCCTGCCGTTGCTTGTTACACAAGGATCTCAACATGTAGATATTGACACTATCTTGGAAGACAGATAGATAGTGAGGGGTGATCCCTCCAGCTCAGTCTTGCTCCTTCTTATGTTCCATGTGCAGAAAATAAATTGTGACTGGGGTGCCTGGGTGGCTCAGTTGGTTGAGCAGATGCCTTTGGCTCAGGTCGTGATTCCAGGGTCCTGGGATCGAGCCCTGAATCGGGCTCCCTGCTCAGAGGAGAGCCTGCTTTTCTCTTCCTCTGCCTGCCTCTCAGCCTACTTGTGATCTCTCTTTATCTCTCTGTCAAAATAAATAAATAAAAATCTTAAAAAAACAAATCGTGGCTCAGATTAAAGCTGTCAATTGTTTGGACAAAGAAAATGTGGCTATTTGGTTTTCAAAGTTAGACTTAATCATCCTCATACCCTCCCCCACACTGGGTAGTGTTGGGGTGGGGAGTGGGACTTTAAATCTACTAATAAAAATGCTCTTAATTCAGCCTCTTCCTAATTAAATACAGTCATTTCACTGGGGGACTGGATTCTGTTCAGCAAATACTCTACCTTGAAGATTTCATCTTCCCCCTCCGTTTCTCCTCAAGATATGTCAGTGGGAACTAAAATAATTCAGAAAACCTTTCGCAACGAAACCTGGCTTTCAAGACTACTAACTTTATCAGACTAAAAAAATCCCATTTTTTATTTCCAACGGTGAACCTTGACTTTCTCTTTGCCTTTCTTTGTAATAATCCTTATCTTCTCAAAGACAAATGGATGATGTTGGCTTTTTAATTAAAATTTTCCTGGCTTTTGCTTTCCTGGGCCTACCTTTTACTGGGTTACATGGTTCATTTGGCTCCCTATTTAAAAGAAAAGAAAGAAAGAAAAGCTATTTAAAGGAAAAAAAAGAAAGAAAAAGAAAAAACAGTCACTGTGCATTAAAGCTTATACCAAGTCTAAGAAGACATGTCACTAACCACATTAACCACAATTCTCAAAGAAAGAGAATTCCACATTTTTGCAAAGTGAGAGAACAAATGTTTACAAAGACCTGAGCCAAGAAATAGCTGATTTTGCATTGTTCTGTGATCAGTTTTAGTTGTAGCCAAGAAAGTATCCTATCTCTCACTCAAATATCATTAATAGAGATCATGAAGCAATCTTACTATATGTGAATTTAATCCCTGATCACAGTTTACATTAGTACATAAGCTCATATTTCTTGTTAGACCATCAAGAGATTACGTGTTGCTAAAGATGTAAAGTTTGGATGACATAATGTAGAAGGAAACAAAAAATATTTCAGCCAAGTTCTAAACCAGTGACAGTACACCCAAAGAAGCTGAAAAGATCTGTGATGGGCCGATGCCCTATGTGTAACATGAACTCAGATCATTTCCACTAGTCCAATGGTGTGTAATTCTTTATTTCGCTCAGGGTTCTTCCAACAGTTATCAAGGGATAGAGAAATGATTTCCTTGATCTACATGAACATGGGATAGTTATTTGCATATTTCTTTAAAAAAGAGTCTGGGTCAGGGTGCCTGGTTGGCTCAGTCAGTTAAATGACTAACTCTTGTTCCAGCACAGGTCATGATCTCTGGGTCCTGAGATCGAGCCCAAGATCAGCCTCCATGCTCAGTGAGGAGTCAGCTTAAGATTCTCTCTCTCTTCCTGTCTCTTTCCCTCTGCCTTCCCCCAAACTCGTATGCTCTCTCTTTCTCAAATAAATAAATAAATCTTTTTAAAAAATAAAAAAAAAAGCCTGGGACCTACTGAGGGAATTATTTTGCATATGCAAAAGATTGTTTTAGTTGGCCATGGCATTATTGTGTTGTAGAGTTAGAAAGGACGTTAGAAGTTATCTTTGTTCAATCTCCTCATTTTACAAATTCAGCAAAGGCTTATTGAATACCTGAGGCCCAAAGACACCTGAGGAGTAGTTATCAATCCTTGCTGTGCATTGAATCACCTGGGCTCCAACTGTGGACTTCTGATGTAATTGATCTGGTGTGAGGCCCAGGCACTGGTCACCTTAGAAACTTCTCAGGTCATTCTCATGCTCCTAAAACTATCCTTTTCCATCGTGTGTGTGTGTGTGTTTTAAGATTTTATTTATTTAGTTGACAGAGAGAAGGGGGGTGAGAGTGCAAGCAGGGGGAGTAGCAGAGGGGAAGGGAGAAGCAGACTCCCAGCCTGAGCAGGGAGCCTGATGTGGGACTCGATCCTAGAACCCTGGGATCATGACCTGAGCTGAAGGCAGACACTTAACTGACTGAGCCACCCAAATGCCTCTCTTTCCTCTTTTTTTTTTTTAAATCTGCCATTGAAATCTTTTCTTCTGTATCTAATCCACATACTTAAATGAAGTTATCTGATGAAATGAGAAGAGATCTCCAGATGCCTCCTCACTTCCATAGGCTTTCATAAGCTCCTCCCTTTGTCTTCTTTATTTTCCCAACCTCTTTTACAAAATAGAATTGAATAGCAACCATGGAAGTCACAAATCCCATTCACCCAAATGTGATTTTACTCCTCATCATAGATGCTATGAAAATACTTTCGATTAGGGATAAACTATGCTTTGTAACTGATGGACTTCCTGTTTACCTGGCCTACTAAGAAGCAGACAACTTTAGGCTCAATGGTGACCTCGAGATCTTGCAAACCTCAGACAGACTACTGTCCCATAGTCCTCACTGCATCAGTTCCCAAGAAAGAAATGACAATATTTGGTGCCAACAGATATGGGAGACAAAGCTCCGATAAAGAATTTCAAGGACTTTACAGCCTGAGAGATTGGTTTGGATAATGAAGAGATGCCTGCACCCCAATGTTTAGAGCAGCAATGTCCACAATAGCCAAACTGTGGAAAGAGCCTACATGTCCATCAACTGATGAGTGGATAAAGAAGATGTGGTCTCTCTCTCTCTCTCTCTCTATTCCATTATAATATTAATATTCCATTATATATTTAATATTCCCTACTATATACACAATTAAGTATTACTCAGCTATCAAAAAGAACAAAACCTTGCCATGTGCAATGACATGGATGGAACTAGAGGGTATTATGCTAAACAGAATAAGTCAGTCAGAGAAAAACAAATACCGTCTTTACTCATACGTGGAATTTAAGAAATAAAACAGATGAATATGGGGAAGGGAAATAAAGTAACATAAGATAAAAAGAGAGCAGGAAACAAACTATAAGAGATGCTGAACTCCAGGAAACAAACTGAGGGTTGCTGGAGGGGAGGTGGGGGGAGGTCGTGGTGGATGATGGGTGTTAAGGAGGGCAGAGTTGTGATGAGCACTGGGTGTGATATCCAACTGATGAATCACCACATTCTATCTTTGAAACTAATAATACAGTATATGTTAATTAAATTAAAATCAAACTTAAAAAATTTAAAAAAGTCAATAGAAATGAGGAAGCAAAGATTTGCAGGTTTTAGGTATAGAAATGTTGTGTGAGATCAGCCTCTAGTGGGCACTTTAACTATCACAATGGCTCCACATTTCAGTCATATGGCTTGATTTGGGAGTGTTCATTTCTACACCAGATATATTCTAAACACAGTCTGACTTCAATGGCAGATATAGATTATTTTTGACATTAGAGATAAATATTATAATATCATTCTTTTGCAGGCTCTATGGAGAGGATCCCTCTGCCTCTCTACACCAGACTTGTGACTCTCAGTGGCTTTTCATCTTTGCAGAGGAAAATCCTAGAAACTCCCTAACAGAGAAAAATGGTCCCACATGTTTCTTGCCCCTTCCCGCTTCTTAGTCCTTATTTCCTGATTCTGGAGTGTTCCAGGCACAGTGTCTGGATGAGAAGTTTTCCAGGCAGAGAAGTAGAAGAAAGCATGCAAGAGAGGATATCTCCTATGTGGCCTGTTTAGGGAATTGCAAATGTCTTAATATTTCTCAAGTGTATAATGCAAGAAAGGATGGACAGCTGGGTCTTTCAGTCTTTTTCTTTTCTTTTCTTTTTAACTTTCACCCTAGAAGAATACAGAAATATTTGTCCACTCTGAAATAAAGGAAGTGCGGGTGGGATGGTTTTCATAACGGACAGTCTCCATAACAGAGGTGGAAAGGAGGAGTGAAGAATGGGGCCCGTGGGAGAGCCCACATTCTCTCTATGCCAGATTACCTGTCCTCTGCTTTGCTGACTGGTGGGGGAAAGGGGGTCTAATGCTGTGAGATTTTTCACATTTTTATTTTTAAATAGGTAACAGATCTGAGTTTATTTCAAAGTAAATGTTTTATTTTGGAACTCTTTCTTTCTTTTTAAAAAGATTTGATTTATTTGTTTGACAGATAGAAGGAGGGAGAGAGTGAGAATACAAGCAGGGGGAGTGGGAGAGGGAGAAGCAAACTCCCTACTGAGCAGGGAGCCTGAAGCAGGGCTTGACCCCAGGACTCTGGGATCATGACCTGAGCTGAAGGCAGACGCTTAACCGACAGAACCACCCAGGCGCCCCCTGAACTCTTTCTTTTTTTCTTTCTTTCTTTTTTTAAAGATTTTTATTTATTTATTTGACAGAGAGAGAGAGAGAAAGAGATCACAAGTAGGCAGAGAGAGAGGGGGAAGCAGACTCCCTGCTGAGCAGAGAGCCCGATGTGGGGCTCGATCCCTGGACCCTGATATCATGACCTGAGCCGAAGGCAGAGGCTTAATTAACCCACTGAGCCACCCAGGCGCTCCGCTTTCTTAAAGTATTTTTCCATGAATTCCAAGAGGTCAGATTCTCAGTAGACTTAAATAAGGTTTATATCATTTAAAAATTGATTACATGTGCTGTGGTATAATTTAATTGTTTATACTTAAAGAAAATATGGGGAATTATATTTAGCATTACTTGTTATACCCATGAGGAGTTCCCAGTAATAAGCAAAAGAAGAAATCTGGACATTTTAAAAGACTTTAAAAACAGTATTTGTCTCTCGCTCTCTTTTTTGCTTATTTATAACAACAGATGTGAGCTGTAAGAATAAAAAGTTAAGAAATTTTAGTGCAATTATAATCAGATTGTTTTTTTCTTTAATAAAGATTTTATTTATTTACTTGAGGGAGAGAGAGAGAGAGAGAGAAAGAAAGCACAGAGAGAGAGAGAAGTAGACTCCCCACTGAGCAGAAAGCCTAATTCAGGACTCAGTCCCAGGATACTGAGATCATGACCTGAGCCGAAGGCAGATGCTCAACAAACTCAGCCACAGAGTTTTTTCTATTGAGGTATAATTGATGTATAATAGCTTATTAGTTTCCAGTGTATATCACAGTGACTCAATATTTTTATACATTAAAAAATGATCCCCACCATATAAGCCTAGTTACCATTTGTTACAATACAAAGTTATTACAATACTGTTGACTATGTTCCCCACGCTGTACTTTACAATCCCACTGACTTACTTATTTTATGACTGCAACTTTGTACCTCTTAATCCTCATCATCTGTTTTGTCCGCCCCCTCCCCTAGGCAAAACTTCCTCCCTCTGGTAACCAAGAGGTTACCAAGAGTTACCAGATACCAATACTGGGTGCCTGTATCTATGAGTCTGTTTCTATTTTATCTTGTTCATTTGCTTCGATTTTTAGATTCCTCGTATAAGTGAAATCATATGGTATTTATCTTTCTCTAACTTATTTCGTAAATGCTAAAGCATAATATTCTCTAGCTCAATCTATGTGGTCACAGATGGTAAAATTTCAGTCTTTTTCACGGCTGAGTAATATTCCATATACTGGCTGTTGTAAATAATACTACAATAAACATTGGAGTGTATATATCTCTTTGAATTAGTGTTGTTATTTTCTTCAGATAAATACCCAGAAGTGGAATTGCTGGATTGCATGGTAGTTCTGTATTTAGTTTTTTGAGGAACTTCCATACTATTTTCCACAGTGGCTGCACCAATTTTCACTCCCACCAACAGTGCCCAAGGGTTCCTTTCTCTGCACATCCTCACCAACACTTGTTTTTTGTCTTTTTGATAAGCGCCCATCCAACAGGTGGGAGGTGATATCTCACTGTGGCTTTGATTTGCATTTTGCTGACAGTGGGTGGTGGAGAGCCTTTTTTCATATGTGTGTTGGCCATCTGTATGTCTTCTCTGGAAAAATGTCTATTCACATCCTCTGTCCATTTTTAAATCAAAATTCAAAAATTTTATAAAACATTTTATTATTTTTTCCATAGGTAAAATAAAAGAATTTTAAAAGGTAACATATTCCAAGATACTTAAGATATAGTTCCAAGAGAAAAACGAAAGCTCTGCAATGAAAGTTTGTACTCCCTTTAAGATCAGAGTTCACCATTCAGGCAATTCAAAATTAACACCACATAGTCCCCAATCTGATTAAGAAATGTTCACCAACAATTTAGAGAATCTGAAGAAGCCAAATGGGAAGAGAAAATTTTGTGGGTTTGCATGTACTTCTACCAGTAAGATAATGAGAATGATTCTTGAGAAGATAACCGAAAAAGGCCGTGGTGGCTATAACACACAGAACCAGTCATTCAGTAATGCAGGGTTTATGGTGTTTTTTTTTTCTTTCTTAGGCTTCTGCTTAAAATGCAACTAATGAATGGTTGAACACTGCATCAAAAACTAATGATGAAAAAAAAAACCCTAATGATGTACTACTATAGGCTGGCTCATTGAACATAATAAACAAACAAATAAATAAAAGCATAATTTGGGGGGAAAAAACCCCTGAACAGTATTCTTGATTTCTGCCCCTAAAGCTGATCCCGTCTAAATATCATACCACTCTTACTTCTAAGAAAAAGGCACATAAAGAGGATACATGTTTTTCAAGAGGCTTAATCCGGAGGAAGAAGAACTAGCCTCTCTAGAGAAACTTCAAATGATGATGAAAAGTCCCCCAAAAAAGTAGAAAATAGACTTGTAAAATATGTTAGGAATTTTCACTGTGTGCAGCGCCTGGGTTGCTCAGTCAGTTAAGCATGTGAGTTGGATTCTGGCTCAGGTCATGATCTCAGGGTTGTGAGTTCGAGCCCTGCGTCATTGCGCTCTGCACTCAACAGTGTGCGTGGGATTCTCTCTCCTTCCCCCTCTGCTCCTCTCTGCTCACCATGCTTTCTGTCTCTCTTTCTCTAAAATAAATAAATAAGTCTTAAAAAACATAAAATGTGAATCCTCACTTATTCCAAATAATGTTTACTAAAACCTACAATAAAAAACATTACATAAGAGATAATATTCAGTTGAGTTGGCCATGATTTTAAAACCCAGCAGTTAAAAAAAATACTGGAAGTTCATTGAGACTCAGGCACTAAAGATAGATTACCTTTAACTGTGACTGCTCCTATTTACCCACTGCCTTTGAGAGACTTTAAATACAAGCATGTCATGTTCACAAGGATTTGACTGCAAATCACAGTCTATAGAGACCAATTTCTATGTAACACTATTTTGGAGAGCTAAAAAATTTTCAACTTCAACTGCTCAACTTCACAGATAGCCGTTCATCTGAAATGTCTAAAGCATCCTTTGAACTTCTTTGCCCTGATGTTCCTTTTAGATCACAACACAAGGAAACCATTGGCAAAGGTTTCCTGAAATAAGCAAACATTTCCCCTATGCCCAGGTATCCCATGCCCCTGGGTCTCCCTAACGCTTAGGATCTATCTGATCTGGCAGGCAGGGAGCAAACTCATTTACCTTCTCCCCAATCCATTAGATGTGTTTAAAAGTTACTTCCTAACGGATGCCTTATAATGCAGTGTGCCTGCAATGTTAACACTGGTCTTTCTGTTTAGGCTTCTGTACTTCGGGAGCAGCAGGTTCCCTCCTGATGTCTTTGACATCATTGGTTGTGCCCATCAAATAGAATTCTTTGCTGGGAACGAGACCGATAAAATGAGTGAGGCGGTTGGACATGGAAAAAAAAAAAACCTGAAACGGCAGCAATATCCCAGGCATCTTCTCTGTTGAAGCTCTGCCACTTGAGAGCTTTTTGAAATGGTCATCTGTTATGTCATCAGCCTGGAAAAGAGCAAATGCAGACTCCAGCAGGGAGGTCAGACTCCCTCCAGGTCACACACAGCTGGTCAGGGAGCACTGGGTTCTTCAAGTAGACCCTGTACCTGGCACTGTGGACAACCCCACTGTATGGGCTCTTGTTGGCCAGGCTGGTCACTATGATGACCAGTTCCCTGTCAGATCGGCTGAGCTGGCCTATTTCTCTGTTGCAGATGGCATTGTAATAAGCAAAGAAGTCTCTGAGTTCTAATGGCTGGTGAGACAACAATTTACATTTGGTAAAAATCCTGTCAGCCGTGACAGGACTCTGAGGGAGCGAAGCACAGATCCACTGGCACCCTGTTGGAAGCCAGGAGGCCTTCCTGCAGGTGCCTGCCCTCTCACAGCTTTTTTTTTTTTTTTTTCCAATACAAAGTTGTAGAATTTCTTTCTACATTTTAGATATTAACCCTCTACTGGATATATGATTTGCAAATGTCTTCTCCCATTCAGTAGTCTGCCTCTTCGTTTTGTTGATGGTTTCCTTTGCTCTGCAGAAACTTTTAGTTTGATGTAATCCCATTTATTTATTTTAGCTTTTGTTGCCCTTGCCTGAAGAGGCTGGTCCAAAAAAATTCTGCTAAGACTATTGTCAAAGACTTTACTGCCTATATTTTCTCCTAGGCATTTTTGGTTTCAGGCGTTACAGTCTTTAATCAGTTTTGAATTTATTTTTGTGTATGGTGTAAGATAGTGGTCCAGCTTGCCCAACCCCATTGATTGGAGATACTCTTCAGTGCTGGCTTTGCTCTTCCGCTATTTAAAGCCAGCTATGACTTCCTCCCCAAGGAGGAATTCTTAGACATTCTTAGACAACTTACTCCAGTGCCTGAAACTGGAGAAAAGTGGGACATCCGACAATGGCAATGCAGACCCAAGAATTTATCTTTATTCATCCAGACACTGACAGGTGGAGCCAAACACGTGGGCAGGGGGCGATTAAACGAGACTTGGCCTTGCCCCGCCCCCTACAATCTGGAGGCGGGGCAGGAGGCCAGTCTGTGCCCGCCCCTCAAGTCTGGCGCCAGCGGGCGGAAGTGACGCAAGCCCAAAGCCATTTCCGGCGGGCCGAAACTAGGAAGAAACTTGGAGCTGCCTAGGCGCTCTTGCCAGCGTCTCTGTTCCACCTCTGCCCCGTGGCCCGGCAGCGCGGAGCTGTCGGGATCCCTGGCCATGGGGCACCCCCGGCCCTCCGCAGTGTGAGGCGCGAGGCCTCCCGCGGGCTCCCCGATAGGCCGAGGGCGGGCAAGCGGGAGGCGTCGTTCCAGCTTCGGTCACGGCCGCTTGTCGGCCGGGCTCCAGGCATCATGAATATAGACGTGGAGTTCCACATCCGGCACAACTACCCCTGGAGCAAGTTGCCGGCCAACGTGAGGCAGGTACGGCCGGAATCTGGGGTCGGGGCCCCGCCCTGCCGTCACCTGCTCACCTTGCGCGGGGCCGGGGCTGCCCCTCGCGGCTGACTCCCGCCCTTCCCCCGCCGCGGTCTCGGGGCAATCGTCCCGCAGGTTAGGGGTTAGGAGGGGACGGCTGTGAGGCCACAGGGGCACGATGGGGGCGGTTGGTAAATGGGATGGGCTCGCTTGGCACCCTTGCCTGTAGCCTCGTTTAAACCAGGCGCTGGGTCAGGCGCTTGCGACATCTGTTTAACACGGCCCTTGACCTCCAGAACTTCAGGATGGTGGGGACTAGACGAGAAACAAATGACTGCGTTACAGGAGGATAGCCGCGCACACGTCCTTGCATTGTAATGTATGTGGGCACACGGAGAAGTAAGACATTGTCCAGGGAGTGTCTGGAGCCCGTGTGGAGGAGGCACTGAAATTGGGCCTTAAAGGATGAATGAGAGATAAGAGGGAGGAAGATTTTCCGGGGAGACGGAAAGTTATTTGAAGAGCTTGGACGAGTGAAAGAGTGTGTTGAGAGTAGCTAGCAACTTAGTATCACGGTTGGTGGAGATGTGGGTATACTGGTGTTTGGAGGTGGGATTTTGTGAGTGAGTGGAGGTTGGTTGGTAGCAGAGAAGGCTGGAAAAGCAGGCAGGGCCAGATTTTGAAAGGGCTTTCCTACTCTGATTGTTGGACTGTATCCTCTAGACAGCAGAGGCTTACTAGCGATGTTTGAACAAGAGAGTGTTAGGAGGTTTTTTGGGTTTTTTTGAGGGTTAATTCTCAACTGCTTGAATGACATGTTTACCAGTTGCTCAGCAAATGTTAACTGAACACCTGATTGCTATGCCTTGTTCCAGGTGTGGGTAGTTTGGCCCAGTCAACAAGATAGAGACCCTGCCTTCGTGGAGCTTACATTTTAGTAAAGAAAGACAGTAAACAACTAAATGAAGAAGTACTGAATATGGCAGGTGGTGTTGAATCTTAGGAAAATAGTGATAGACGCGGCATATAAGGCGCTGTTTCTCTGGCCATGGATTGATCTTCAAGTTGCTCTCTTTTTGCTTGGTTCAGAGTGAAATTCTCTTTTCCACTGGCGCTGGGCGGTTATATTTGGAGTGTTTGGGATTAGTTTGCTTCCTCACTCAGCATGGGGGCGTAGTACTGGGAAACAAATAATTTTAAGGTTCTGGCAATGCATCACGTGGCGGAGAAAGTGCTTTCAACGGAAGATACCCAACAAGAAAGTAGCAAGATAAAGGAACTAAGATTTCTTGGTTTTCTGTGGCTGCCCATGTGGCATTTATCTTGACTTGGAGGAACAAAGCTCTAAGCTTGAAAGAGTGTTTCTCTTGTTTAGTTCGAATGAGGGCTTGGGTAGTTTTGTTCTTTAGGGTTTTGTGTCGTATCCAGAGACAACTGGAAGAACCAAGAGTGCTTTTCTTTGTTTCCATCTTTACTTTTCCTTTCACGAATATAAATGTAGCATAATGGAAGAAAGATGGATGATTCAATTACGTTTAGCATGAATAATGGATCTCAATTAGTATTGGCAAAAGCATATCTAATACTTAGTACTATTAAAAATAATCACAAATCAGTATTATCACTAGGTAGAAATGTGACATTAAATTAAAATTTGATAAGATCACTTAAAAAATAGCTGTCTTAGCTTAGGATAAACTTCCACTTGGAGAAGGTGTTGGAAAATCCATCTGTACTAGTTACTTCCTTGGACTTTATCTAGCCTTACTACTGTTCACTTAGGTCACGCTCCACCTTGGATTGCTACATCAGCTTTCTGTCTGGTCTCTCTTCCTCAGTGAAGGACTCCCTCACATTCATTCCTCACACTGCACTGGGATAAGATTTCTAAAAGGCCCATTCAGTCCTGTACTGCCTGTCTCCTGTAGATTACTTATAACTTCTCGAATGTCAGAACTCCTCCAGGAAGGATTTCCCTGACCTACATCTGGAGAAGTTGACCCTCCCCAGCACTGTTTCTCATCCATACCACTCAACCCTACTGTGTTTCATTTGCTGCTTACATTACCTGTTTTGCTATTGTATTTTGAGCACTTGTCACATGGTTGGCTTCTAGTAAATATTTTTGGAGCAAGTGAGTGATGGTATCAGTCAGAGGTATTTTTCCAGGACTAAAGCTCAGTCACTTTAAAAGTGGGAAATGGTCCTTGTACGGAAAGAATTTTTTTTTTTTTTTTTTTTTGCCATTATAGATACTAAATACTTTGATAGAGTTTCCAGTAAGCTTTGATGACTTTAATTTAGAAATGACTCATTTCCCACTTCTGAAAGCTGGGAGAAGGTGATTTCAGATTTTTCTTAAAAGTGCATGTCTAGTGGTAAGGGGATTCCAGATTTTTACGAACTATACATAAAGCCAGTAGCTTTTATATGGATGGGATGAACTGTTTTTATTTGATAATGGGCTGTGCAGGACTTTAAAAAATACATTAAAAGTTGTAGATAAGGCCATTATTTCAAGGTTTTTTGTAGCTTATTAGTATCTTGTATTCATTATTCAAAAACAATTTGTAGTTATTTTAAGGAAAGTCTTATGATGATGTTCTGTATCATCTAAGAAAGGTCAATTAAAAATTTGTGTGTATCTTTTTTGTGGGGGGCCGTGATTGGGGTTTGTGGGCAGAGTCTTTAGAAAAAAAAATTCCTTCTGCTATTAGCATAATCTGATGTGCAGTGGTTGTCTGATAGCCAGCGGCTATGTCTCTCTGTATCTGTTACAGTGCCTTTGATTTGCCACTGTACTTCATCTGTCAGACCTGGTCACTATTTCTGCAGGGTCAGTGGGTCTCAGAGTAAAATGACCCTTCTTTTAGTTTGCTTCCTGTGGTGATAACAGTGTTTCAGAATGTGAATGGTGGGAAATTTGGGGGAAGAGTGGAGAGAAGCCAAGGAATATGTGAACAGAGCAGTTTTATTTTATGTATCTGGGTAGTGAAGAACAAAATCAATTTCTAATATAGTTTTTAGATCTTTGTGGGCACACATATGTATTGATTGATCAGGGTCAGTTGTTACTTAATTCCTGGCACGAAGGCTTAGATGTTGAAACGTTGCATTCTCTAACTGGCTTATAAATAACAGGCCCTTATGTTTTGTGTGAGTGGCTTGATTACACTTTTTGTTCTGGCGTTTCCAGGAATGAGGTTAGAAAGCGGAACCTGGTTGTAAGTTGGGATAAATTAAGAGATTCATTTTAAAACAGAAGAGCAAACCTCAAGTGCGGAAGATGCTTAGGTTCTACAAAATCGTGTGTGTTTTGTGTTCTTTGGGAAAGAGGCTTACTTATCTGGCAACAAAGCTAGAGAAAACCCTTTACAAGTTTTGTAGCAAACCCAGCATTTGAATTCCCCTCAACATCTTTATTACCCAGGTTTTGGTGCTGCATAGAGGATGTGGAGTAGTGTCTCTGTGATGACCTTTGCTCCTAACTCTGCAGATGTTAAGACAGATGAAAAAAATAAAAGCACGTATATTCTGTCAGTAGTATGGGTCACGATTTAGCCTGTGAAAACTAATTAACATAGGTTCAGGAAGAAAGATGGCCGTTTTCTCACATCATCACTTTTTTGTTAAAGTACATCCCACCAGTGGTCCGGTTATGGGCCAGTTTATTCTGTGTCTTAACCTGTCTTGTGAAGATTGCCTTTGCTGAAGGTATGTGTAGAAACATTCACCTTGGCTTTCAGACCTTTGAGTAGGAAGTATAATAACTGAATCCTCTGATCTTTCTGCCATTAGTTTCTAAGATGTCTGATTTTATATTACGGCGTGTTGGAAAGATCATACCTAGTAATTAAAAAGAGGGAGAGCAGTCATGTTAAATTGAGTTTGTGGTTGCACATTGAATGTAATGTTGACTGTAATCAGACATACTTGTTCCTTGCTTTCATGAGAGCCCAGTTTTGAACTTAAAACACCAAAGCACAGCTAGAAAGGTTTTTGCCCATTAAAAAGTGTATCAGAATTCTAAAATTGTCTAAAAAAAATTTTTTTTAACAAAACCATAAGGAGAAGGTGTTTTTTAGAAGTCATCTTATTGGGGCACCTGGGTGGCTCAGTCGGGTAAGCATTGGACTCTTGATGTCCACTCGCGTCATGATCTCAGGGTCCTGAGGTTGAACCCCTGCATCTGGCTCCGTGCTCAGTGGGCAGCCCACTTGAGATTCTTTTTCTCCCTCTCCCTCCTCTCCTCCCCACACTTGCATGTGTGCACACGCTCTCTCTCTCTCAAATAAATAAATCTTAGAAAGAAAAGAAAAAAGTCATCTTATCATTTAGAGGTACATTTGAAATGTACATTCTCCAGAGACACTAATTTTTAATAATCATAGCCCTCAGATGTAAGTAATTATCAGACAGGGATCTGTCTTTAGTTGCCGCTCTTAAATTAAAAAGATAAGTAGGTGCAAGAAACCATCCATTCATCCACCTATCCATCTGTCCACTTATTCAACACACACAAATAAGGAACAGTCAAGAAAGAAATCTTTTTTTTTTTTTTTTTAAGATTTTATTTATTTATTTGACAGGCAGAGATCACAGGTAGGCAGAGAGGCAGACAGGAAGGGAAGCAGGCTCTCCGCTGAGCAGAGAGCCTGATGCGGGGCTCTTTCCCAGGACCCTGGGATCATGACCTGAGCCGAAGGCAGAGGCTTTAACCCACTGAGCCACCCAGGCGCCCCAAGAAAGAAAGCTTTTTAAGTAGAGCTTAGTTTTTTGTTAGTTTAATGAAGTTATGCTCTTGGACTGTTATTTGATATTAAATACTTCAGGTAATTTCAGTAAGTCCTTTTAGAAAGGCAAACTGAAAATAAACACATCGAATTTTTGTTTAATATTATAGTATGAAAATTAGTATAATAGCATTTAAGAAAATATTCTTTGTCCTGGAAATTAGAGGTAGTAGGATAAAATTAAAGGGCATGGTTTTGAAACTGTATGAGGAAAAAGTACTGTTGTTTAGTTCAGAAGCTATTTTTAAAACTATCTGAATTTTTTTTTTTTTTTAGAGTCTTGGAAATTCACAGAGAGAATATGAAAAGCAGGTTGTTCTTTACAGTATCCGCAATCAATTACGATATAGAAACAACTTAGGTAAGTAGAGACATTTTTATATCACAGTGGAAACACTTGTTGCTATTAACCATTTTCATTGATCTTTTCAGTGCATGTTTTCTAATACTGAAATTATTCCATGTAGACATTTAAGAAGCTCTGTACTGACCCACCTAACAACAATTTGTATGAGCAAGTAAATTATTCTTTCTAAATCGGATTCAAATTATTTTTTTTTTAAAGAGTATCATTTGTAGATTCATTTTACCTATAGAATATTAATCTCAATTCAGATGTACTTTTTTCACTTTAGGTGAAAAAATAAGCCAGAAGAGAAGTACGTTCGTTCTTAATAGTTTCTGATTTTGGATTTTGTGGGTTTTTTCCCCATAAATATTCAAAATATAAATTTAATGAAATCTCTGTAATAATTGGAACAAATTTTAAGCATAGTTGGTTTTGTGTGTGTGTGTGTGTGTGTGTGTTTTAACTTTTTCTTTAACTGTTTGGTTTTTATTTGTCAGATGACTCATTAGTCTGTTCTATTGCCCTGCTAGTCTTCCTATGCATGTATTTACTCTCAGTTTAAGCACTGTAGTTCAGAGATAGTTTTGTTTTATTTAATGTATTTCATGGGAGTCAGGGGTCTTTTTCCATTTAAAGAACAAAAACTATCAAATAATTTTTTGAAATAGACTTGATGCATTGAAAACTACCATTCAGTTTGGCTCTCTTGTGGTATAGTAAGGGATTTGATGAATTCTAGCTTGCGTTTTGCATCTTTTAGAGAGAACATTCCATGATTGCTTTCTTGGCTTTCTGACTTGGTAAGAATTCTCTCTCTATTTATCTGTCCTGTTGCAGATTCCGCTTGTGTACTCTGAAGTCTGTTTCTTTGTGGCTTGTTTCTTTGTTCCAACTTAGTTTCGTTTGTTCTCTTCCAACTACTGTGCTTTTAATTTTAGTTAATGTTGGTTTGTAAAGTAGTTCTTATTGCATTTATAATTATAGATAATTGTAAGACACCTGAAAATTGGAAATTTCTCGCTTTCCCCAGTTAAACATGTCAAGAAAGATGAACGCAGATACTACGAGGAGCTTCTGAAGTACAGTCGTGATCATCTGATGCTGTACCCTTACCATCTGTCAGATATAATGGTAAAGGGCCTGAGGATAACACCGTTTTCATACTATACTGGGATCATGGAGGTGAGTTCACGGTGTACGTGGGGCATTAGAAATGGGACGGGACTCACTTTCTGATGTGGCTTCCTCTGCGAGAGCTCCCTTTGCTTTTCTCCCCAAGCCCCTTCTTCACAAGCACTTAGGCCGTCCTGCGCCTCCCATGTCTCTGTGTCCCTGTTTGGGAGGAAATATTAGCGTAAAGCTTGAGGCCTGACAGCCGTGGTTTCTGTCGGTCCCCTTTCCTGAGAGCCAGGGCAGCAGAATGAAGGTGGCAGGTAATCAGTACGTAGAATAATTAGGACTGCCTCTTTGTTTTGCTGGCACTGACCACAAGGTTTAGGAGAGATAATAGGGGGAGGGTTTTTCCCCCCTTTACCAACCTTCAGTTGTGTCCAGGCGCTTGTTGCTGTCTGCTTTCTGTTCTTACACCATTGGGTGTAGGTCCTAGGTTGAAAATGGGCCCTATCCCCACAGTAGACAGTTGTTTTATTATTGGAGTAACAGATGGGCATTGGAAGAAGCTGGATGCTGAGGTTAACTGTGCTGCTGGTTGGGTCTCGTAGGCGCAAAGATGACAGAGTGGTCACGGTCTTTGTTGGTGGTGCGCGTCTCAGATGTGTGTTGATGGAAGTGTGACACATCAGGCCCCTCTCCGGGCACGAATCTGGGATGAGGTGTGAGGCGTGGAGAGGCAGGAACTGAAAGCGGTGTTCCTGCGTAGCTTCTGCAGAGCACAAGTTGCAGGGCAGATGTTTGGGATTCAGGAGCGCTGTGGGGAATGCAGAGCGAAGGGCTGATCTTCAGTGACCCGGTTGGGCCCAGGTGGCCAGTAGCACAGGGCGGCCTGCATGCTTTAGGTCGCACACTCATCTGAGTGCTTCGGGCAACAATTCCGATTATCCTGTTTGGCTCTCATAATGCGTATTTATTCACATGTTTATATCTAAGGATATTTTGCATTTAGAATTTTTAATTGTTTTCTTTTTGAAAGGACATTATGAACAGTGAGAAGAGTTATGATTCATTGCCCAATTTTACTGCCGCTGACTGTAAGTATGTAATGACGCTGAAGGTAACGATTAGTCTGTCGCTGTGCGTGCGTGCTGTTGTCTGTGTCGTCCTGTGTGTTTTTAACCGAAACATTTGAAGCATGGGAACAGCAAGCCACAGTGTTGGTAGGAATTTTTATCAGGTGAGGCAAGTCAAGTATAAGGTTTAGTCTAAATGTCTAAGGGAGAAATACGTTAGAGGGTAAAATGAGAAAAAGTTTATATTTCTAGAAAATGCATTCTTTCTGATACTTGGGCTGTGTTGTGTTCCACATGAGGGAAGAAAATTTTAAAATTTGTACATGATAGTTTTGCAGCATGTTACACAGTTGTTGCTAATATAATTTGCTTTATTATGCTTATTTTAAGGAAGTATATATTTGACATGTGACACCGTTCTCTTGCGTAAGGAGAAACTTTTGCTGAGAAGTATACTTTGACTTCCTGATATTGGAAGGGTTTCTGCTTTTTAAAGATTTTCCATGTGACATCGTCAGAGGTGTCAGCTCGAGTTCACCTTTCCCAGTTTGGTTTCCTTTTGTATTTTGTTTGAAGAATTTCTTTTAATTTGATATTGATTGTTACTCAGTCATCAGAGATGAACAAAAGCTAAGGGTTTTTTTCCTAAAAGACCTGGGTGTACTGATATTTTAAGATACATTAAGTGTTTTTAAAATAAAGGCTCTTAATTTCAGGTCTAAGGCTTCTTGGCATAGGAAGAAATCAGTACATTGATCTGATGAATCAGTGTCGGTCGTCAAAAGTAAGTTAGTTGTTCCCTTCCCTTTCTTGTTTCATCCCTGTTATCACACATTCTGATTGTTTTAAGTAGTAGAAATACTGAACAGAAATTTCTTTGATCAAGACAATATGCTTCATACAAAATACCAAAACAACTCCTCCATATTTCTAGGTTATGCTTATGTGATTATTGAATTACAGTGTTTAAGGAATAAAATATTTATTTTTAAAAATTAATTTGTGCTCTGCTGGTCTTTTTACTTGCTTATTCCTCTCCCATCATGATGGGTGAAGTAAGGACACATTCTCCAAATTCATTTTTACCTCCTGGATTTCCTTTGAGTTTCTGGATTTAGATCCAGATTTGATGATTAGTGTTTTGAAGTAATTTAGTTTGAAATAATTGAAGAATGACTTTGTCTATAGTATATTTCTCTCCAGTGTATCTAAAATTCTTCAGATTTTAAAGCAGGAGGATTTAAAAAGATTTGTTTATTAGACTGTGAGAAACAGTCTTATACTATGATCAGTAAAAAAGAAAGTATGGATTTCAGGCTGATTGCAAATTCTCACGTGTTTGTCCCATTGAAGAAATTTTTCAGAAGGAAAACGGCTCGTGATCTTCTACCAGTGAAGCCGGTGGAGATCGCCATAGAGGCGTGGTGGGTGGTGCAGGCTGGATACATCACAGAAGATGACATAAAGGTAGATCCCTTTGGAATTAAACATTGGATTTTTATTTTTTAAGTTATAACTTTTAATCATAGCTCTAATTTTTCTAAAAAGTAACACTATTTGGTTTTCGTGAAGAAAATTTAAGCGTAAGTTCAAAGTTGTAAATGACCGTGGTAGGCTAGAATATTGGTGGTTTTCAAAGATACTCTTTAGTAATGAGGGAGGTGCATCTGGGTGGCTCCATCGGTTAAGCGTCCAGTTCTTGATTTCTGCTCAGATTGTGATCTCAGGATCGTGCGATCGAGCCCCACATCAGGCTCCACGCTCAGCACAGAGCCTACTTGAGATCCTCTCTCCCTCTGCCCCCTCCCCGCTTATGTGTGCGTGCATGCATGTTCTCTCTCTCTCAAATCAGTAAATTTTAAAAAATCCAGTAATGAGGGAGACTTGATTTGGTTCGTGTTCAGTAATCTGGGGACTTGGATTAGACAGAAGCTTCATCTCAAGTGATGTGATGCTGCAGCTAGCTGCCATGATAGTGGCCGGGGCTTCCCGAGCACTTGCTATGCACTAGAGGCGCAGGGCTCTCTTCCCAGCACCTTTTGTATTGTCTCAGATGCTCTTAACAGCCTGCCGGGTGTGTCTTCCTTGTACGCCATTTCACATAATGAGGAAAGTGAGCACAGAGACATGAAGTAATGGTTCAAGTCACCATGGGGGGTAAAGGTGCGGGATTTTACCTCAGCCACTTTGCTGTGGGAGTGGTGCTCCTCGTTGCTCTGCTGAAGTGTCCTCTGGAAGAGGGAGGTGCTTTGATGGGGGCCGGGGAGGGCCTGGATCAAGGCCAGTGATGTTCCCAGTGGTCGGACCACATTGCAGATGAGCCTGTGCCTGGTAGAAGAAATGCTGATTTGGGGGAAAAGGGGCAGGGCTGTGGACCAGAGGGCCTAGAGACCAGGTCACGCCTCTGTGTGGTTGAAGGAATGAAAGTGAGTGTGGGGGCTTTTTTTTAGTCTGCATTTTATTTTACTTCAGAAGACAGATTAAATCTCATGAGCCGAACAGTGTAGGAACTTCCTAACAGCTGTCAGACTGTCATAAGATAGTGAACTTCCTGTCACTGATAAATCCATGTGGGTCTGAATAAACTTCCGATCTGAGAGGTTCAGAGTCAGCAAATGGATCTGATTCCCATTCAGAGATGATGATTAAATATTGGTATTTATTGTAACACTTAATACTTAACAGCAAATATTGGTACTTATAATTACTTTGTCCTCCATTCTGTTGGTAGCATATTACGGCGCCTAAATTGATGGTTATGTACATAACTTTTTCCTTTGAATTCTAGAGTGATAAAAGAAAAAGTATGTGGTACATTTAGCTAATGACACATAATAATCATAATCATGTATAATATATAAAATGTAATATATAATCATATAATAATCATAATTGTAATAATTGGATTTAAACATGATTTCAGGAGACTTATGAATTACTTTGGATCAAACTTCATTGAAAATATTTTGCTCTTCTTAGATATGCACTTTGCCTGAGAAATGCGCTATTGATAAGATCATCGATGCGGGCCCTCAGCTCTCTGGATCACTTGATTACAATGTAGTACATAGTAAGTGGTTAGTAGAAACGGTCTTTTGTCAACATAAAAACTTGTTCTAAACCATCAACAATTAATAGAAATTTTTATCAGTTAGATACACATGGTACTATTTCCTAAGGCATGTTGTTTGAACTGGGACTTTGGTCCATTGTTTCCCTGTGTGGCTTTCATTCAGTTCTTCACATACACTAGAAATTTATACAGATGAGTTGTAAGGATATTTCTGTAGTCCTGAGCATATGAAGAAAACAGATTTGAAAACTTCAATTCTTTTCCTCTTCTGTTCACTTTTTTTTCTCCTTCACCTAGCATTCAGTTGTAAGGATCTTTATAGAAAATCAGGAATCTGTTTTGTTTTAAATTTATTGTGGTTTAGTGTTCCACCTAAAACAAATACTTTTGCTTCCGTAGGCTTATATAACAAAGGATTTATTTATCTGGATGTCCCAATATCTGATGACAGTTGTATAGCAGGTGAGTATGTGCTTGTGTGTTTCGCTGTTTTTCAGTGGTGACTAGGTCCTGGGCATTGCGCACGTCACATCTGACGCCCTAACAGATTAGACACATGCCATTCTGAGATCTGCAATAGTCGAATTTCTCAGAGGAAGACATTTCTCCTTTGGTACATGGTAACACATTGCAGTGTGTTTTACTTAAATTCCTTATTTTTATCTTCACATTGTTGTACACGTAATGTTAAAATAATGGAAATCTGAAATAAATTTCTCACATCCCAAATCAACTCAATGGTTTTACAGATTTATGTCCTTTTAGTCTGTGTTCGGTGCATAACTGGTTTTATAGATGTTCAGTCCTGTCATCTGATACTTTTACTCTCTGTGCCTGTCTTATTTTTTTGTGGCGCTATTGTCTTTCTTGTCTTTATCTACTCCTCCCTTCCTCCTTCACCCATTCCCAAGTTAAACCACTATTAAAGCCCTTGTGTATTTTCTGGTGGATGTGTCAGTGTATTAACCTGTTGCTCGTTATTGAGGCTACTTATAGTTTTCTTGCTATAGTCGTGATGTGGTTAACATCCTCGAACACAGTGGAGCTTTTCTCCTCTAGGTTAGATTTCTTATACTGTATTTAGGTTATATGTTACAGGTATGTTTTCCAGCACATCTTTCAGCTATTGTTCTGGTTTGTTGGTGTCTTTTCTCATACGAGATATTTAATGTTTGTGTAATCAAATATAAAATGTCAAAAATTGCCTACTAACTATTGAGCGATGAGAGGGGCTTATGACAAGAATACTCCCTCGTATCTCTGTTGAATCTGGACAGGTTATCTTGCTGTCATGTGTCCTGACCTTTATTTGTGTTAGCATGCGTCAGTAGTTCTTTAAGAATGGATTTTGAACCACGTGCATACATGAATTCTATTTTCAGTTTGGAAAGACAGCCAAAAAGCAATGAAATACTAATTCTGCTTAATAGAATTGCTGCTGTAACAAAATACTAGTTTTACAGTTTGAAAGGTTTTGACAAGGGAATGATTTCTGGAGGATGGGGCTAGTAGTGGTTTCCTGTCACTGTGGGAAAATAGGAATGCATTATGTGTTATTCTAGTCTTTACTCTCATCAATAAACTAATGTTGACTCATCTGAGAATCACCTAAAAAGATTGGTTTTGGATTAGTTCATTTCAGTCCCTGTTGACTGAGTGTTCGAACACTGACTCACATTATCACTAAGTGCGTCTGCAAGGTGTGGTCCGAGACAGGCCAAGTGCGTGGCTGCGTCGTTACAGAGATGTGTTCTGCCAGGCTTTTCTTA
The DNA here is from genome assembly GCF_922984935.1 of Meles meles. Taxonomy (NCBI): domain Eukaryota; kingdom Metazoa; phylum Chordata; class Mammalia; order Carnivora; family Mustelidae; genus Meles; species Meles meles. The sequence continues at coordinate 16,792,650 of NC_060066.1, read as the reverse complement.
GGATCTGGTAAATTCTGGTGGTACAGACAGACTCATGCTCTTTTTTTTTTTTTTTTTTTAAAGATTTTATTTATTTATTTGACAGACAGAGACCACAAGTAGGCAGAGAGGCAGAGAGAGAGGGGGAAGCAGGTTCCCTGCTGAGCAGAGAGCCTGATGCGGGGCTCGATCCCATGACCCTGAGATCATGACCTGAGCTGAAGGCAGAGGCTTTAACCCACTGAGCCATCCAGGCGCCCCAGACAGACTCATGCTCTTACAAGTGCTGAATATATCCTCCTCGTCGCCATGGAACATGGGATGTTCCCTAATTTGGAATAACCTGTGAAAGGAAAGCAGTTTGACAAGATGGAGGCCATCAAATTTAGCACGAGACACCAAAGTTGATTCAGAGAAAGCATTTAATCTGTGTTTCAACAAAACAAGCAGTATGATGGTGGAACAAATAAACCGGAACAAATAAAGAGAATAGTCACGAAGGCGTCTGTTGTTAAAACATATTTAGTCCATCATCAGACTGTATACTTGCTCGCTTTATGGCTCCCCTTTCATTTACACTTTCTAGATTTCTGTTATGCTTGATAGAATACTTTTAAGGTATATATAGAAATAGTCTAAAAATTCTTAAAAACTTTTGTCATACAAATCCAAACCTGTAGCTGGAACTTACTTTTGTATTTGATGTGAAATAAGGGCCCAAGTTGGTTTTCTTCTATTCGGAAAACCGGTAACATTTGGATAAATGCTAGGACGGTTTTTTCAGTAAGCCATGACCACTGAATGGAAGCATAACATTTGTCATACATTGAATTCCCTTCTGCATTGGATCTAATTCTGATATCCTTTTTTCTTCACTTACTTATTTTTATTTTTATATTGTACTGTTTCACTACAGTGACTTAAAGTAACCTTTAACATTAATTATGGCTGGGCCTGCCTTGTGAGTGTTGTTTTATTTTGTTTTTCTTAATAACTTTTTTTCTTGACTATTTCCATGTATTTTTTTCATTATATTTATTTATTTTTATTAACATGTTTAAAATTTTTATTTTGTTATTTTTTTATTGAGTTATAATTGACATCTGCCATGTTAGTTTCAGGTATGAACTGTAGTGTTGATGATTTTGTATGTTTTGGGAAATGAGGCAGATGCTTTTATACTAGTTAATAACTAGTATAGTTAATAATATCCATCACAACACAGAGTTACCAGAAAATTTTTTTCTTGTGATGAGAACTTTTAAGAGCTACTCTTTTTTTAAAAGATTTTATTTGTTTGACAGAGAGAGATCACAGGTAGGCAGAGACAGGCAGAGAGAGAGGGGAACAGGCTTCCCGCTGAGCAGAGAGCCTGATGCGGGACTCGATCCCAGAACTCTGGGATCATGATCTGAGCTGAAGGCAGAGGCTTTAACCCACTGAGCCACCCAGGTGCCCCTACTCTTTTTTTTTTTTTTTTTAAAGATTTTATTTATTTATTTGACAGAGAGAGAGATCACAAGTAGGCAGATAGGCAGAAAGGGGGGGAAGCAGGCTCCCTGCTGAGCAGAGAGCCTGATGTGGGGCTCCATCTCAGGACCCCGAGATCGTGACCTGAGCCGAAGGCAGAGACTAACCCACTGAGCCACCCAGGCACCCCAAGATCTACTCTTTTAACCATTTTTAGATATGCAGTGCGGCATTACTAGCTAGTTGCTATGCTATAAGTTACATCCCTAGGACTTACTTAGTTTATAATTCAAAGTTTGTACCTTTTTACTCCTTTTATAATCCTCTCCCCCACTTCTGGCAACCACCAGTCTTGGTCCCTGTATATGTGAGCTTGTCCCCGCCCCCCCCCCCACATATTTTTGAGTAGGCAGTAGTTAAGATACGAAATTCTAAATTTATAAAAGAGTATAAAAACATCTGCCTCTGACCCCTGTGTCTGGCCACCCAGTTTCTCTCTCAGGGGCTACTGTTAAGTTTCTTGTTTATCTTCCTAAAAGTGTGCTCAGCACATAGACATGTATGTGTATGTCCTCTTTCTATGGCTTTAGTTTTACCCAGATGGTGTGTTGTAGTTCGTACTCTGTTTTTTAACTTTGTATGTATTGGGAGACTCTGCAATATCTTGTCATGTAGAGTTACGTTGTTCCTTTTGTCTAGATGTAAATTGTGTATTTTTAACCTCTTAAGTGTCTTGATTTTTCTTTTCTACAATACAGGGGTATAGTGTCGAATGTCTTAGGAGGTTAAGAGGATTAGATGAAATTGTGTACTATAGTCTGGCACTTAACATGTGCTCAATAAATGTTTGTTATTATTCACACAATTGATAGTGTAGGAAAAGAATGAATGATATGAATATGAGGTTTCTAAAATACTTCTAAAGAGAAACCGGTGATCCTTAAAAGTACTTGGATGATGGGAACCATAGGTAACACTAAATTAGAACGTGACATGAGCCAGATCTGGAAAGTGAATAATCTGGCCTAAAATGTACGGTGTGATTTTTTTTGCATTGCCTTCATTTGACCACCTTCATTTTGACCAATTTTGTCTGATTTCTCTTTGTTAGGAATAACTTAGGTTTTGGGTATAGGTAGATGGTATTAGGGTCAGGGGACACAGGGATACTCAGACCCTTTGTTGGCCTAGGTACTCTTCCTTCCCAGGGTGCACATTTAGGGTGCATTTTAGGGAACGGTAAAGGAAGCCATAGTACCTCTTCATTGTCAGCTGGGCAGAGTGCCCTAGTAAATTGGGTTAGAGTGTCTGGACCAAAGAGATGGAGAGAAATGAGCGTGAGTACACCTTCGGGTGGACGGCCGCCGCTGGGCTGCCTCCTGTGCTGAAGAAGGTCTTGCCCTTCTTCCCACTGAGGCCACTGAGGAGGACACAGACTAGTGATTGCTGGTAAAAGTGGCAGTCCTGCAGATAAGTTTCTTTTCTTCTCAGGATGGAGCAGGGATGATGGGAGAAAGGCAGTCAGTACTCTCCGTTCACCTGGTCTTTGACAGAGAGAGAGAGATCACAAGTAGGCAGAGAGTCAGGAGGAAGCAGGCTCCCCGCGGAGCAGAGAGCCTGATGCGGGGCTCGATCCCAGGACCCTGAGATCATGACCCGAGCCGAAGGCAGCGGCTTAATCCACTGAGCCACCCAGGCGCCCCCACCTGGTCTTTGTATAGCCCACCTGGTCTCCTGCTTTGCTTCTTTAGCCCAGTCACCTCTGCTGTCTGTAAGGCATGAAAACACACCCATTGCAGCCTTCCCCATTCGGAAGCAGCCGCAGCCCCCTTGCCTTTCTACCCAGTTCATGTCCTCCAGCACTTCCTCTGCCGCAGTAATGCTGACAGTTCCCTGGGGTTACTCTTTGTAGGATTTATGCTCTACTATCAGAGTCCTCGGTGTAGAGGGGGTTGTAGATGGCCTTAACTTTGGGGGTTTTAGAAAACTTGCTGTGGAGTAGATAAAATAAATCAAAAACTGAATTTAGTCCCTAAGGTGGAGGTTTCCCTTTTTGAATGGGTATTTGCATATGCTTTCTTGTTTTATAAAATTGAATGACTGATAAAAGTCTATTTTGTTTTAGTTCCTCCTCTTGAAGGTTTTGTAATGAATCGGGTGCAAGGGGATTATTTTGAAACTCTACTCTATAAGATATTTGTTTCCATAGATGAGCATACTAATGTTGCCGAGGTAAGTATGACAATGTCTTATGAACGAACTTAACCTCAAGATTATAAAATACATTTGTGTAAAGTAGATAAAGTTATTTAATGATAAGGTTAAAATGTTTTCAGAATCAATATGCATGGGTAGGCCATAGACCATAATATACTTAAGTTACAATTCTCAAGTTACTTTCTGTATATACATAACAACTTTAGTAAATAATATAATTTGGTAAATAACTTAATATAATTCTTGGTAAAAGGATTGCAGACTATTGATTGATATAAGCGTTTTCTTATTTTAAAAGAGACTAAAGAGGAAAGAACCTTCCATCATTATGGTCACTATCTGGATTCATGCTACTTAGACATAAGGAAAGAAGAAAGTTCTGATTTCAGAATTAATATATATTGAGTCTTTTAATTATTCATAATTTAAAATTTTGCCAATTATGGTTCACTTGTTTATTACAACTGTGTAATACTGATAATTCTAGGAGTGTAAATAATTTTTTTGTTTTTATTTTCTAGCTTGCAAATGTCCTTGAAATAGACTTATCCTTGGTTAAGGTATATCATTTTTATACTCTTTATTTATAAATACTGAATGGCTTTTATTATAAACTTTTGTCTTGATAAGCTACTGAGAAATAGACACAGTGAGATTGTTATTGGCTGTGCAGGGGAGTGAGGACAGTAAAGGGGGTACCTGCAAAGATCGAAAAGACCAAGGTAAGGGCGCTGAAGCAGTATTCCACGCTGGGGAGTGAAAGCCTGCACTCACGCTCCTGCGCGTACAAGAAGCTGCCTGATCAATGTCTCGTGACGAGGTCACTGAAAGCACCCTCTTCTGCTGCTGCATCCTAAAGAGCGCCAGGCCAGGGAATTGGAAGCACTCTCTCTTCAACATCTGTGAACACATTAGGGGAGGAGCAGACCTACTGAAAAATGTTTTTTTCTGGTGGCATAAAAGTGTTTGGGGATCATTGTGTCAGAGTCAATGACAATACTTTATTTCTACAAATAGTCTGAAGTCTGGTTTATTTTAAATGCTAACTTCTTTATATTCTTTCAGAATGCTGTTTCAATGTATTGCCGATTGGGCTTTGCCCATAAGAAGGGACAAGTAATAAATTTGGATCAGCTTCATTCATCGTGGAGGAATGTTCCATCCGTAAACAGATTAAAGTAATTCATTTATTCAGTCTGAGATATTAGAGTTTCCTTTTGAAAAAAACATTGCTCTATGTACAAAAATTTTACTTATCCACCTGTCCATTGAGGTAAACGCTGCCTGTTGGTGGTATTTAATCTTTTGTGTGATAAATGGTTTTTAGAATCTGGTGAGAACAAGAACGCTTTCCCCAGAGAAAAGTACATACGTTATTTTACAAACAGCTGTGAAGAGTTCTCACACTCCCTGGAGCCTGCCCGTGGGTCTTGGTTAAGAACCATTGCTGTGTGTGGGCAGAGCATTTTGGGGCTACGTCTCCGTTTGGGGCTTGAACATAGACGGGACTGGATGGGTATTCGTAATTTGAGTGCTGACTTCAGTAGCTGTTTTTATATAAGCTGCGATGTACATGATTTGTAAAACATGGCTGGATTCTTCATTCATAGGAGTACCTTAGACCCACAGAAGATGCTGCTGTCGTGGGATGGTGGGGAAAGCAGGAGTCCCGCGCAGGAAGTTTCATCAGCTACCGACACGGACACCAATAGTCAAGAAGATCCAGGTTAGCCATCCCTCAGGGTATAGAGACACCAGGCGTCTATGCCGACACTCACAGAGCGAAGTCAGCTTTGTTCTTGGTACAGTTCACTTGATATGCAGTCTTCGAGTCCTTAGCCGTATGCTGGGCATTGAATATGGTACCTTGCTTCTGAGAATAAGTCTAGGGAGAGAGAAGGCAGTGTAATCACAAAAACCTCAACAGTGTGAGAAGTGTTCTGGTGCTTGTGGGGAGCAAAGAGAAAGAGCTTTCTGGTCTAGAGATTTGGGAAGCCTTCGTGGAGGAGATGATAATTGGGCTAAGAACAAATAAGAGCTTGCCAGCTAGTGAGTGAGGGAAGGCCTCAGCATGGGCTAACACAAAGGGAGGTAAAGAAAGCATTGTGCATGAGGGGCTGCACGTGGTTTTATGTTGGGGCGGGGGGAGAGGAGCACAGCATAGCCCTAGTCTTACCCCAGGCTACCCGAGCCAGGTGACTTGTCTGAAGAGGTCAGGCTAACTAATCTTAAGTGTTCTGACAGTTACCAAGTCTTGGTTTATTACTGGCTTTCAAAAAACACCACAAAAGTGAGTACTTAGAAGTTTTCTTTTTGTTTTTGTTTTTGTTTACTTTCTCTGGTTGGAGATAGGTAGGATTGGAGCCTCTTAGAACTGTAAAATTACTTATAGTTAGTTATGTACTTTTGAATTATTAAATCAAGTTGAAAATGCAGTTCTTTCTCATTCCAAATGGTAGGCAAAGAAAAATTTTCATTTACTTGATTTTAAATTATGATTTTTTTTTTGTTGTTGTTATTCCAGCGGACACAGCCAGTGTAAGCAGTTTGAGTTTATCTACAGGATATACAAAGCGCATTGCTTTTCTGTTTGACTCAACTCTTACTGCCTTTTTAATGATGGGAAATCTTTCACCAGTAAGTCCAGTTCTTGTTTAAGTGTTACAGTGTTTAAAGATTAGATGTAAAATAGTTCATGCTTTGAGATCCTTTTTTTAAGTACTGGATTTATTCCTGAAGACACAAAATGCCAACCGTCTTGTTTTACATTCCCTGGAGGAGCGTCGTAACTTTTTAGTGACGGTCAGCCTCGCACCTCATCACCTTTGGTTATATGAGATGTTCTGTTTCATTTTAAAAAGAGAAAATTAGAACTTATTCATAATAGACTTGTATAAGGTTTTAAGATCCATTTTAGGTTTTTTATTTTTGTTTCTTTACGCCAGAATTTGAAAAGCCATGCGGTCACAATGTTTGAAGTTGGTAAACTCTCAGATGAGTCTCTGGACAGCTTTCTTATAGAACTAGAGAAGGTAAGTCTGGATTGCTCATTACGGGATCTCAGGACTTTGGTGCTGCTCCTTGCTTGATACCGATTGTGTCGATTTTTGGTGTCTGCCTCATTCCCCACCTTAATACTGTGACAGTCATTTACACTTAAAAATACTGAGTGGATGAATGGATTTTTATGATTTTCAAAGTGGTTTTTGGACCTTAACCTCTCACTTAGCATGATTCGGTTTAATGAAATGTGGTATAGGGGAGCCCCTGGGCGGCTCAGTCATTAAGCATCTGCCTTTGGTTCAGGTCATAATCCTGGGGACCTGGGATTGAGCCCCACATCGGGCTCCTTGCTTTCTGCATCTGCCTGCTGCCCCCCAACCAGTACTCTCTCTTGCTAGCTCTCTGTCAAATAAAATCTTAAAAAAAAAAAAAATGGGGTATAGAAATAATTAGTTTACGTAAGTTTTTAAATTACATTTTTCTAAAATAGCCTTTGTTTTTGTTTTTGGTTTTTTTCCTTTGATATGACTGTCTAAGATCTCCTCTTCAGCAGTTTTATTTAAAGTTTTTGTTCCCCTTGTCTTAAATCTAGAGCAGCGTCCACGAGTACCATATTTATGTCCACTCTGACTAGCTCCGTTAGCATCTCGAAGACTTCAGCCGTAGCTGCTCTTCGGCACCTCTTCCCCTCCATGAAAATAGCCCGATTTGTTCTTAGCTCTAAATCTCGATTGCCCTTTCCTGGTTTTTCCATTCGCTGGGTTTTTTATTTTTGTCTTTTTTTGTTTGTTTGTTTGTTATCTGTTTACACTGATAGTTTGTGTGCTGAGTCTCCTCCTTGACTAATAATTTTGGTACCATTTGTACTTCAGTGGTGAACTCTGTATATTAAATGTTTTACTTAGAGGATTTTTGATGATTCCATTAGCTTCTTTTTTTTTTTTTTTAAAGGTTTTATTTATTTATTTGACAGAGAGAGATCACAAGTAGGCAGAGAGGCAGGCAGAGCGAGATGGACGGAAGCAGGCTCCTGCCGAGCAGAGATCCCGATGCGGGACTTGATCCCAGGACCCTGAGATCATGACCTGAGCCGAAGGCAGCAACTTATTAACCCACTGAGCCACCCAGGCACCCAGCTTCTTTATGTTAAAAAAAAAAAAAGACATTTTTTTTCACTTTTTCCTCTCCATAGGATTTTTAGTTTGATAGTGCAGAATTATATTTGAGATAATCCTTTGCAGTTAATTGGTCTTTCATTTTTACCTTCATACATCCGTTATTCCCTCAATGCTTTTAGTATCATGTTAATCCCATTTCTAATACATTTGTATCATTTTTTGCCAATAAATTTTTTATTTTCTAAGATACTTTTTTAAAAAAATATTTTACTTATTTGACAGGGAGAGATAATAAGTAGGCAGAGCAGCAGGCAGAGAGAGAGGGAGAAGCAGGCTCCCTGCTGAGCAGAGAGCCCGAGGCGGGGCTTGATCCCAGGACCCTGAGATCATGACCCGAGCGGAAGGCAGGGGCTCAACCCACTGAGCCACCCAGGTGCCCCTGTTTTCTAAGACATTTTAAGTTCTCTTTTCCTGATTTTTATTTTTCTCACCTCAACTGGTCTTTTATCATGTGTAGCAAATTAGAAGATCACTTTATTTTTTATATATCTATATCGTTTTATGCCACCTAGCCATTTTTGGGAGGCCTTTCAGTCTGAAGTTTAGTCATTAAAGATAGCTTCTTAGCTATTTTTTAAGAAGCCTTGTCCTGATTAAGCTTAGTTGGTTAATTTTTTTTTTTAAGATTTTATTTATTTGAGATAGAGTGAGCAAGTGAGAGAGAGAGAACATGAACAGGGGGAGGGGCAGAGGGAGAGGGAGAAACAGGCTCCCCTCAAAGCAGGGAGCTAGACGCAGGACTCGATCCCAGGACCCCAGGGTCATGACCTGAGCCGAAGGCCAACACTTAACTGAGCCACCCAGGCGCCCCAGGTGATCTTATTTTTAAATGACCATCTAATTTAGTTATTCCTCTTGTAGACCTGTCCTTTCATTTCCTGTGTTGTTTCTGGGATGTATGTATTTATACACGTTAAAGAAGCACCTGACTCAGTGTCAGAAGAGCATGTGTTCAAACGTAAGGCCAGTGAGCACAGGGGTTCTGTCCACTGTTCTGTCCCTACATCCTAGACGGATCATACCTAGCACATCACAGGGACTCGGTGAGTCCTTTTTGAATGAATTTAAGCTGTATACTCAGTAGTGTGGAAACGGCGATGTTGAGTCTCATTCTCCATTGTCCCTTGCAGCCAGTGATGCAGAACGGGGGACATAGTGACAAGAATCAGAAGCATAATTGGTGACCATGGATTGGAATACTTTTCTGGATGAAGCAGAAAATAGATCTTAGCTTTTTTTTTTTTTAAGCACCCTATTTGAATCATATGTGGGAGATAAAACATATATAATAGAATAATTTAGCATTAATTGGTTGCTTCAAATTGTTAGTTTTACTTGCTAGGATAATTTCTGTCATCTTCAAAGATACATTCAAATGGAAACTCAGCCAAGATTTAGGTTAAGATTTGTCTCAGTATTGCCTGGGCAAATTTTTGGTTTACTGAGTCTTAATAATGTTTTAATGTCTACTATATGGTTATTGTATACTAGGATGAATGGTTTGAGAGTGATACTGCAAAATTTATTTTCTCGGTTTAGGTTCAGAGCACTGGTGAAGGAGAAGCCCAGAGATACTTTGATCATGCACTCACTCTGAGAAACACAATATTGTTTCTGCGTCATAATAAAGACCTAGTTGCGCAAACTGCACAGCCAGACCAACCGAATTATGGTATGATAAATGTACTTGATTTGAAGACATGACCCCATGGAACTTCTTTCTAAGAAATTAAACAGGTCATGCTCACTTACTTAATCATCGCTTAATGCATTTAGTGTAGAAGGCATGTCGAATTTGCAACTAGAGTCTTGTTTTGTGACTTCCTTTGCTTGTCAGCTCTTTCTTATTTTACTTTCTCTCCATTCTTCTGTGCCACCGAAATTGTAGCATCTCAGTGTGCTTAGTACCTACAAAAACGGTTGGGGCGTTAACTTGTTTAAGTGGCTGGACGGCATGTGGAACAGGCCTCGGGTTGAGGGGTGAACAAAGCCAAAATGTAGTGATATAGGAAGCATACTATCTCCTGAAGGAAGGATCCCATTGTAGGGAAGGAATAAGCAGGAGTTTCTGATTGAAGTGCTGTTGTAATACTTACTAACGCATTTTACTTAAAAAATTAAAACCTTGTTAAAAAAATGAAAACCTTGTTAAAGAGTAAAAGAAAGAAGGCAGTGGCAGTTCTCATCTGTGATGAACCCTAACGTGGCTCTTGCCCTGGTGTGCACTCTCGGGTGTGGGATAGGTGGGGGGGAGGGGTTCCCAGACTATGGTTGAACGGATAGTAGGTCCTAAGGAGGGCAATGCCACCCAGGAATGCATGTTTTTAAAATGATGGCATGGCTTGGGTGCCAGGGAGGAGCATTCGGCTCCTGTCCTCACTCATTCACTGGAGCTGTGTCTCAGAACTCCGTGAATTTTAGCACCATGAGAACATTGAATTTCACTCATTTCTTTCATTTACTGAAAAGTTCTGTTTTTCTGGCCAGGAATCATTGGTTTCTGAGTCATACCGAGTTTCATTCTACTTTTTTCACGAGCACCTGGCTTTCTTTTCAGCTCACTTTGAACATTTAAGAGCAGAATCAATTGTCACTTTACAAAAGTGGTCATGGAGATGAGGACAGAGACGCTGGGTAGTTGAGCTGAGTGAAGCCGGACACACTCAGATCCTGGTGACTGGCTTCTGCAGCTTTAGCACGTCAGGGTGAGAGTTCTGCTTTAGCACAATTAGGACTGATCTCATGCTGGGGTTCTTTCTGAGATTATTCATAAATAGTTGCAACTGAATATTATTAAGTCACGAAGTGCCGAGAGGCCAAAGCACTTATTCATAGGCATTCGTTAATGGTAACCATTTTTTGGCTACCAGGTAGATCATGTGACCTGAGCAATGAGCAATAAAATCTTGAAGATGTCTTTGTATGTAAAGATCCTGAAATTACTAGGATTTTTTAGGGACTTAGGGAGGTAATGGATTAGAATATTTGAAATACTCTGTCATAGCCATCTCAAAATATACCATCCTTTCCCGCACATCATAGTGTTCAGGAATGTTAGTGCTGGTGACCAGTCAAGTGTAACTCATTTTATAGGTAGAGAAATTAGCTTGTTTTGGTCAAATCTTCTGCCCATTTGGCCTGTATGATTAGTCAGTGGAAGACATGGGACTTAAGTCCATGTTTCTTCAAAAAAAAATTTTTTTTTTTTTTTTTTTTTTCGCTCTGTCCCATTTATTACCTTCTCTTGAACATTAAACTTTTTGTTGACTTATTCCTAAACAGTCTGTTGCTTAGTAGTCTGGACTAAACTTTTTCACCATGAATGGTCTATGTACCATTGTAACTTGTGAGGCTGGTTTGATAGTGGACTGTTTTTGGTACCAGGTAGAGTTTTCATTGTTTAGTCTCTCCTCACTAAGATTTTTTATCTGATATTTTTTCACTCATAACTGATTTCTCAGTTTTATTGTATTTGTTCTTGATTTCTTGTATGTAGTCAAGCATAAATTTCTTGTCTTTTTTTTTTAAGGTTTTATTTATTTATTTGAGAAAGAAAGGAAGAGCAAGAGCAAGTGGGAGGAGGGGCAGAGGGAGAAGCAGACTTCCCACTGAGTAGGGAGCCTGCTGCAGGGCTTGAGCCCAGGACCCTGGGATCGTGACCTGAACCGAAGGCAGATGCTTAACCAGCTGAGCCGCCCAGGCGCCCTTTCTCTAGTCTTTATAGAACTTTGCCCCTTCTCTCCTTTTCCTAAGCCACCTGCTTAACTCTCGTTTTCCTTCAAAATGAACCTCCCATCTGGCTCCAGCCAGATCTGTCTTCTCACCCTCCCTCTCCCACCTTGTTTGCTGGCTGTGTGCAACAGATGCTCTTCCTGATGTCTATGACTTGCTCTCCTCCATTAGCAACATTTTATTTGAAAATATCTTAAATTTATAAAAAAGTTGTAAGAATTTAAGAATAGTATAATTACTTCGAACCCAGAATTTGGGAGTAAGTTGTGTATCATGATTTTTCTCCACAAAATTATTCAGGGGACATTTCTTAAGAATAGGGCTAGTCCCTGACAAGGAGATTTCATATTGCTACAGTAACCTGCCATTCGTATTCCAGTTTATCAGTTGACCCAGTAATGTCCTTAGTAACATTTTCCCCTCAAATGCAGGATCTAGTTTAAGATCCAATACTACATTAAATTGTCATGTCTCCTTTATCTCCTTTGTTCTGGAACAAGTCTGTAACCTTTTTTTGTCCTTTACAAAGTTCTTATTCTTTAAGAATACAGTTCCTTTTGTTGGTTTTACTAGAAATTTCCTCAGTTGGGTGTGTGGGATGTTTTGTTGTGATTAGGTTCAGGGCATGCACCCAAGTCCTAAGTAACATCACGTTCTTCTAAGGGTATGACATCCGGAGGCATGGGGTTCCCGTCTGCCCTCATTGTGATGTTAGTTTTGATCACCCAGTTAATGTGTTTTTGATTATTCTACTACGTAGTTAAGTATTCTCCCCTCCCGCAGTGACTCAGTAATCTGTGGGCAGGTACTCTGAGACCGCGCACATCACCTGCTGCTCGTCAGTATCTCCCCTGAATGGAGCGTTCAGTAGTGGTCCTGCCTGAACCATTCTTGCCTGTGATGGTTGTAAATTGATCATTTTTTTCCCAACTCCAGTTCTTCCGGTAACAGTTGGGACTGAGCATTCTTTTATATTCTCAATATGGATTGATGAATTCCTGTTTTTTTTTTTCCAGTGGCTTGTAATTAGTCACGGCTCTCTCTACATTACTTGTGTGCTATGGTTGTCTCCGGTTTTGCCAGTAGGATTCCTTTCAAGCTGCCTCCATTTTCCTTGTGCCATGCCTCCATCTTTTAAAAAAATTCTTACGTTTGGGGCCGTTCTTTACCTTCTGGCAAAATAGTCTTCTCTTGTACTTTTGTCCCAGTCTTGGAATCAACCTTTTCTCCCAGGAGCCTGGTTTCTTTTATTAGAACATGGTATTCAAGAGCGAAGTCTTGGTGCTAATTGTGCCAAGTGCTTCTGGGCCCTTCCAGCAGGCCATATGTTTTTTGGTTCATTCTTGCTTGAGGGGGAGATGAGCTAACTTGGTCTCCTGGTGTTTCTTTCGGCCTTACTTATCTTTTTAAGAGAATGAATAGGACTGGAGTTTTGTAAAAGAGTCTAGAATGGGAACACTGAAAAATCTTTTACGTGCTGGGGAACTTCCTGCTTTATGGACCAGAAGTCTTGGGCTCATGTTGTTAATGAGAACTCTTGTTCCTATACCAAATTCAGAACTTGGCAGTGAAACTCTTTGCAGAAATTGGAAATTGGGGGAGACCAGGCCACAGCTTTTTTGTGGCCTGTAGGTCTTCCTAATATGCCACCTCCCGGGAGCGGCTGGAGATGGAGAGGAAGTGAGGTGGAGCAAACACATATTTCTAATATAACAGGGAGTAGCCTTACAAAACCCCAGTAGACGGTTATCTTTCTAGATCGGGGAATAAAGACTGTTAGCTTTAAATCCTAAAGGGTCTTTGTGGTTTCTGAGGGAATTTGGCACTATTAATAGAGACACTCTGTCTTTTGGAAGGATGTTTAACCACCAGGACGGTTAGCAGTATTTTGTTTTAGACATTGATGTTCCACCCTGTCGGTCTTTCATCCTCCCTGTATGGTTGCTCATCATCCAGGTTTTCCTCTGGATCTCTTACGCTGTGAGAGCCTTCTTGGTTTGGACCCTGCAACGTGCAGCCGAGTTCTAAACAAAAATTACACACTGCTCGTGTCCATGGCTCCTCTCACCAATGAAATCCGGCCTGTGAGCAGCTGTACCCCTCAGGTAAAGAGCCACTTGGAGCGTGGCGAGTGGTGTCATTTCACCCTTCCTTGTGGTGACTTGAAGAAGAGGTTTACCGGTTTGATCATGTTATTTCTCAATTTGCAGATGCCACATGTTAAAATCAGTAACTCAGAAAGCAGTTTTGTATTTTATGCTGTTGTAAAATGTTCAGTTTATGAGATGGAGTTGATATGTTTTATTCATGTTTCATCTAGTGACTTGGGACACATTGATGTTTTCTTGATGAAGGCAGTGTTTTATTACTGCTTTTTAAAGATTTTATTTAATTATTTGAAAGAGAGCATGAATGAGTGGGGAGAGGGGCAGGAGGGGAGAGACAATCTCAAGCACACTCTGCACTGAGCATAGAGCTCAACACGGGGCTCAGTCTCAGAATCTGGGATCCTGACCCGAGCTGAAACCAAGGGTCAGACGCTCAACCAAGCCATTCAGGCGCCACGTTGATGACTGCAGTATTTTAAAGGAAATGTTCTAGATGCTCTATGAAGGAAGCCTGGATTGTCTGCAGGGATAAAGTCAATTTAATTAGGAAAAATAAAATGTCTTAGAAGTGGAGCTATGATTGCTAAATAAACCGGAAAGGAAATACTGTGCTTGAAAGCTAGAACTCTGGGTATCTCACAATTGACTTATGAATATTACTGCTTTCTTTTTAAACGTAAATCGGTTGTGTATTTGTATGCTTAGCAAGGACATTGTGGCCTGTACCGTTTTCAGAGAGCGGGGATCATGTTGCTGTTCTTAGTCCTACATCCTGCCTGGTCTCGTAGATGTGCAAGGTTAATGGTGTAGAAGAAAGGAAGGGATCCTGGTACAAGGTTGAAATTTATGTGCTCTCCTCGCTGCCTTAGTGAGCATACCTCCTGCACCCCCAAATTTGTCCTCTATCCAGTAGGAGTGGTCATAGGTTGGCATTTGCCAACTTTTTAAAAAATAATTCTTTGTGTGCTGCCCTGCGACCCTGTATACATACTTCTCCCATTCTGTAACATGACTTCTAGACATAGTAGGAATCCATGAACTAAATGAATGATAAGATGGATGGAAGGTTCGATAGCTCCTTTTGTGAAAAAATCGCATGTGGTTAATGACAATAACTGGCACTTTGAAATAGAGCTTATTACATGACAGGTGCTGTTTTAAACCTTTTGGAACAATCTTACAGTGCCTTTACAAAGTAGATATTTTCTCACTACATTACAGAAGAGCAAAGTGAGGCACAGAGAGTTTAAGTGACGTTCTTAAGATGATACAGCTCAGGGGTCAAAGCCAAGATTCAGACCTGGGCGTTCTGCTCCAGAGTCCATTCTCCCAGTTGTGTAAGATGTGCTCTCTCAGTTCTAGGATAAGTTTGAAACTGTTTGAATGGAGCATTTGAAGTTTATTTTTGTAGGGATAATAGCAGTTAACATCTATGTGCGGCATTAGCTGTTTCTAAGACCATCCTTGGTCCCTTGTGAGATGTGTCTGCTTTCATTAAGTTTTACAACTTTATCTTCCCTGTTTTGTGATTCCAGCATATTGGACCAGCTATCCCAGAAGTCAGTTCTGTCTGGTTTAAACTGTACATTTACTACATCACTGGGCAAGGACCACCATCCCTTCTACTGTCCAAAGGTACAAGACTTCGAAAACTGCCAGATATATTCCAGGTGCGTTGTGCGAAGTGTGTTTCTTTTTTTTTTTTATTTGTGAGGAGGGTAGAAATTGGTAAGCAGCATTTTAATGACCTTCTGAATTTTTTGGTATTTTTTTTCCATTTTTGAACACCATTTTATTCATCTTTTATTCATTTTTTTTCCCCCCATAGGGTTATGATCGATTACTCATAACATCTTGGGGCCATGATCCTGGGGTAGTTCCTACGTCAAATGTGCTCACAATGTTGAATGACGCCTTGACTCATTCGGCAGTTTTGATTCAGGTACCGTGGCTTTATTTGAAACAACCAATTTTGGATTTTGACTTGGAAGATTATAAGTTGTCTAGCTTTCTGCCGAGCCGCAGTCGGATGTCAGTAATTTGAGATTTGTAAAGCTGAAATGTAAGGGATCAGATGCGGGTTTTCATGCTGGCCTTCGTCCAGCAGTGTGGGAATCGCAGAAACAACATGGACTTTGGAGTGAGACCCAGCTTTAAATTCCAGCTTCCTCTTTTGCTACCTGTGTGGCTGTATTTACAGTAGTTGTGTTGAGCTAGAATTCTCGTAGCGTACAATCCACAGATTGACATCGTACAAGTCCGTGCTTTTTCGTGTAGGCGCACGTGTCCACAGCCTTCCCCATGCTCACTTTAGAACATTTCCATCACCTCAGGAAAGAAGTCCTGAAGGCTTAGTTCCCTCCCTTCCTTATTCCTCAGCCCTAAACAGCACCTTACTGTCTCTCTAGAATGCTTATTCTGGGCATTTCACATACATGGAGTCACATAATACGTGTTTTGTCACTGACCTCTTTTACTTCGCAGAATACTCTCGAGGTTCGTCACGTAGCGTGTGTCAGTCCATCGTGAATCAGTACTACATTCTTTTTTATGGCCAAAGAAGGAGTCCCTTGTGTGAATAGCATTTTGTTTTTCCGTCTATTGCTGATGGACATTTGGGTTTCCACCTTTCGGCTGTTATGAATAATGGTAATCACTGCTATGCATGGTCCTTTATAGGTTTTTGTGTGGCCGTGTTGTCATTTCTCTTCAATATGTGGCTAGGAGTGGAAATGCCGGATCATATGGTAATTCTGTGTGCGGTTGTTTAAGGATCTTCCAGACTGTTTTCCAGAGTGGCTGTACCATTTTACATTCCCACCAGCACTCGGTATTATCTGACTTATTTTATTATAACCCCGTAGGGTATGAAGCGGTATCTCACTGTGGTTTTGATTTGTATTTTCCTGATGCCTAACAATGGTGATCTTCTTTTCTTTTGCTATTGAGCTGTGTGACATTTTGAAGGTACTTCTCTTATACTTAGTTTCCCACCTATAGAATGGCCATGGCAATATTTACTGTATAACAACAAAAAGTAATAGTAACAGCTAATGAGGGGATAAGCAATTTATAGCCCTAGGTTTATTGAATGAAATAGGACTGTGTGCGAAGTGCGCAGCACGCTTTCTCCTTCATAGTAGGTTCTCAATAAAGATTTCATCCATTTATTCAACTAACAGTCGTATGTGCCATATTCTGTGCTAATTCATGTGTATATGCATATAAGACATAGTCCCTGAGTTCAAGGGATTTAAGTCTAGTGGGAAATGTTGCCTAAATAGTCCATTTCAGTTCTTTCTCGAGTGCTGAATAGGATTATATAAGGTGCATGCATTAGAGTAATACCCAATTCAGCCTTGAGGCAAGGGGAAGGGCTTGGGGGACACTCATCAGAGACAGTGAGACTTAGGCTGAGTATAGAAGGATGATACAGAGAGAGCCCAGCCAGGCACAGGGCTTAGCAGGAATAAATCTCTGGGCAGAGATTTTTTTTTTCTTTTTCTCCACTGCTGCTTCCCTCGTACCTGAAGCAGTACCTGGCTCAGAGTAGTGTCTCCTGAGTGTTTTTGTGTACACTCCAGGCAGGCCCTGGAGTGTAGTGTATCTTGACCGTTTTGCTACAGAGCTTACACGGTACCCTCTAGGTTGATGGCAGCCGGTAAAGGGTACTGAGCAGGGGATTTTTATGGTCAATGTGTTTTGGGAAGATGAGCTTGGAGAGTATGCTACCCAAGTATGCTACCCCAACCCAGTAGGGTAAGAGACCTAAAGCAAGAAGTCTGGTTACGATTTAGTGTGCGAGTCCCTATAAGAGGTGAACACAGCCTAGATCAGGGAAGTGGTAATAAGAATTGAAAGCGAAAATGGGTTCAAGAATTATTACAAACTAAAATGAGTAGAATTGATCAGATGTCTGAGAATGATATGAGAAGAGGAAGAGAGTGATTACTGTGGCGTTGGCTTGTGAAGGTGGAACAACGGTGCTATCCCTGCTTGACAACGGAGGTGGAAGAGCCAGTCGATGGGGGTCAGATGATGTGTTGGGTTTGGGGCATGTTGAGTATAAGGTATCCATGGGACATGCGGATGGTGGCACTATCTAATTGGTAATTGAAAATATTTTGATATCGAAATGAGAGTTAAACAGAAGACACTGACTTGAGTGTCCGCATCAGCACGTAGAGGTAGTTGAAACCATGAGGGACAACGTGTTAGCCAGGAGGGAGGAACGTTCATGGTGGGAAATGACATAATGGAATGGGTTAGGTGTGGGTCCAGTCAGTCTGTCTATATGCCAGTCTTGATTCTGCCACTTATTAGGAGTTTGGTAATCTTGAATTCCTTCGCCTGCAAACTAGAGATAATAACAGGTTCTGTCCTTATGAGGTTGTTGAAGCTTATGACCGAGTTGCATAATCTGCACGAAACAGGTAGAATCCTACATGTAGCACACGGGAAGGTCTCCCGAGATGTTCAGCGTGCGGTGGCAGTGGTAGGAGAAGCAGACAGGAGTTTCAAAGTGTTGGTTACAGAGTTTTGTTTTTGCTCAACAAGAATGCCTTCTTTATTAAGTGGTATGGAAGAAATACACCTTGCAGGAATTCATAACAAAATCAAGATACTGATTAAAACCACGCTTTTGTTACAACAGTCTTGATTAGGGTTTAAATCGTAACTGTACCAATGAAGTAGAAAGGAGCTGTCTGAAGAAACATGTTCGCATTGTTATATGAACCATCATTGAAAAATGAGTGCTATTTTTCTCGGAAATGTTTTTTTCTTTTATATCATAGTACTTTGATTTCAGTAATGTGTAGGTTTTTTTAAAG
The DNA here is from genome assembly GCF_922984935.1 of Meles meles. NCBI lineage: Eukaryota > Metazoa > Chordata > Mammalia > Carnivora > Mustelidae > Meles > Meles meles. The sequence goes on along the minus strand of NC_060066.1, from coordinate 16,774,131 downwards.
GGAAGAATGTATAGATCCCCAGTATCAACTTAAATTTTCTATTCTAACACCACTAAATGCATGTAAACATTAGATTCTTCATGCTTATTATTTTTATATCAAAACATTGGGGGATTTAAATGCAAAAAACCCTTTAAAACTAACAGAATTCAAATGACCATTAATTGAATGCAATAGCTAAAACTAAATTATGCGTAGCATGGGAGTGGGGTGGTTAGACTCAGGTTTTTCTTAATTTAATTTTTGAATTAATAGAATCTTCACATAATTGAGAAATAAAACACTTTGAAAAGATGCACAGAGAAAAGTGTTACCGTACTTCTTTCGTTGTCTGCTCCCTTCTCCCCATTTCTTCTCCAGATCAGATACATTTATTAGTTTTTGCTGTCACTTTCTAGGATTGCTTTGCATGCGTGAGCCAATGCACAGTGCTGTCCCCCTGCTGTTTTCACTTAGCAAGTGGGGACCTTTCCATTTCAGTTCGTAGGGAACTTTCTCTCTTTTTTTTTCCCCTGCTGCCTTGAAAATACATCCATTAATTTATTGAACCTTATAGAGGGGCTTTTATAATTATACAATCTTGAATATATGTCACTGAATGCAGGTTTTTGAGTTTTGCATTCCTAGTTCATGATCTGCCAGGTAATTGATGGTGGGATTCTTTTATCAGAACTACAGCTAACCCTTATGTGAGTGTACTTGATTTCAGTCTCTGCTTGTCTCACCTCATGTACCTGTTAAATCGGTCTCCTTGTTTTTCATTAGCCATCCACTCCATTGGAGACACATGGCCTTGTAAATTAATATGCTCTCAAGATGGTCTTTGCTTGATGGAGAAAAATAAAAAAATTGTTGAAAGTTTTTTAATGGAATATTAATGTAGGGTATACCATCACATGGCATACTCTTATTTATGGTTTGATGATCTGTTTGTTCTTGGAAATACAGGTTTCTTATATACCTTTCAACTGTGTTTCTTCATCTTTAGGGACATGGTTTGCATGGGATAGGAGAAACTGTCCACATACCGTTTCCATTTGATGAAACAGAACTACAAGGAGGTATCTTACTTTTGAATTATATCTGTTTAACTTCTTTATCGTTAATCTTTGTCAGAAATTTGGTAGAAAACATAGCAGGAAGTGAATTCTTAAAATTTTTCAGTCCTAGGTGCTCATGCTGCTTTTAAAGACTGTTAGTGAAGATGGGGGCACCTGGGTGGGTTGTCGGTTAAGCATCTGATTCGTGATTTTGGCTCAGGTCATGATCTCAGGGTCAGGAGATCAAGCCCCATGTCGGGCTTCACAGTCAGCGAGGAGTCTGCTTGAGATTCTCTCTCTCCTTCTGCTTCCCCCGACTCCCTCTCCCCAAGCCCTCTCCCCCCGGCCCACTCATGCGCCTGTGCTCATAGATAAATCTCAAGTAAATAAATAAATATTGGCAAAGATAGTTTTCTGTCATGTGCCTTTTCCCACAAAGAACTAATAGAATAAGACTCACTTAGGACCTTTGAAGGAAAGCTAGTCTGCCTTGGAGATGAAGAGTTTATCACTGGGTCCCTGCCTGGTGGAAGACTAGGTTTTTCTTCTCTGTTTAGCCTTTCACTTTCCTTGTGTTGTTTATTTGGAGGCTGGGGGAGAAGACAGTTCGTTGGAATATTTCATGCTTAGTTGATTTTTCCCCCCAATGTTACATACTGTCCCTCCCACCTCGTGGGGGCTTTTTAAGGTAATTTAGACCCAGGTGTCAATCAACATGTATGTACTTTACAGTGTACACAGCACTTGTATAGATTCTCTCTTTCGGCATTTGAGTTTGCCATTAAATGTTAATTTTGCTATTAGGATGTGAGTTAGAGGTTGAGCTAAATTAAGCTAGTTAGAATCAAGGGGGGAAAGCCCTGTTTAAAGTTAGCTCTTTCTAGAATTGGATGTGAGCTACAAGTGCATTTGGTGAAAGATGCTCACAGAATTTCTGTTAAAAGTAAATTTATTCGTCCGTCTGTTTATTATAGGAGATAACCCTCTTTTGAATGTTAAAAAGGTATATATATTCAAAAGAAAAACATTATCTGATTTAAACTGCCATATATTCATATAGCACTTACATTTCCCATTCCATGTAAAACTGCTGTTCTGTAACCCTATGTTATGGTTATGTTTCTGGTTTCATATGTTTTTTTCTATATATTTCTGGTTCTTAGAACCATGATGCTTGAATTTTTAGAGAGCAGTGAGTGGTTCAAGTAAACTTAGGTTAATTTATATAAGAACTTAATGTTCTTCCAGAATGATAGTAGTCACTACTCTCCCTTACTCCCCCAAAGTAGGGAAAAGGAAGGTTTTTAAAATATTTTTTCCTCTTCCCATAGCCAGACTGCAGAAGCCTTGCGTTTGATGCTCATGTTGTGAATAAATGTGCGTGAAATTTGGAGAAGAGTTTTCTCTTCCAAAAAATAGCCCCTTTTTCAGAAATAAGTACTTCTCTGCAATTAAATTCTGCTACTTAATCCTTTGACACTTCATAAATTCTGTGGGAAAAATATTTGTTCACCTGAAGATACAGGCTAGTGACAACAGGATCTTCAAATGTATAAAATCTTAAAGTCTGATTAATAGCTCTCTCACCTTGGGAGAGGATTGTGTGAATGATAAAAGAAAGGAATCTTCGTATTTGAGTATGGAGCATCTTTCTGTTTATAAGTTCACCTAGTTACGAGGAATTGCACTAATATTTGAATAATTTAATAAGGATATAGTTTCAAGTGCACTTCAGCTTTAGTTTCAGTAGGAATAATTTTACTTTTAAATTTTTTCAAAAACATGGTGTGTATTTAATACATTTCCTGACAGAAGCCCAACAAGTAAGCATTTGAGGCAGAATAGAACCACAAAGAGAAGCCTCGAGAATTTGCCCCTGACTGGTCCTGTTTGCTTACTTAGGTAATTTGTTTTGATACAGTAAATGCCTCCTGAGGGCTGTAAATAATAAGTGTACGCCGGCCTTTCACGTTCACGGGTAGTTCTTTGTTATAATCAGCGTTGATAGATTAAAGTTCTAAGAATTGATTAATAGGGGGCGCCTGGATGGCTCAGTGGATTAAAGCCTCTGCCTTCGGCTCAGGTCATGATCCCAGGGTCCTGGGATCGAGCCCCGAATCGGGCTCTCTGCTCAGCAGGGAGCCTGCTTCCCTTCCCCTCTCTCTGTGCCTGCCTGTCTGCCTACTTGTGATCTCTGTCTATCAAATAAACAAATAAAATCTTAAAAAAAAAAGAATTAATAGAAGTATAGTTACATTTTTGATGTCGTGTTATAAAACTGTTTACTTAAAATGTGCTGTCAATCTTTGTCCTCAGAGTTTACTCGTGTCAGTATGGGTGTTCATAAAGCCTTGCAACTATTAAGGACCAAAGTGGACTTGCAGCATTTTTGTGGCTATGTCACCATGTTGAATGCTTCTAGCCAACTTGCACACCGAAAACTCAGTGATGCTTCTGATGAACGAGGTCAGCCAACAGTTGGGTTCTTTGAATTAAGATCATTATGTGGCGTTGATCACAGTCTTAATACTTAAGAAGCAGGGAGACTTCCATGGGGATGTTGAATTATTTTATGCTTGGTGTTTTTTCACTAAGATGACGGAGTATTCTGTGATGTTATTTGGACAAACCAGTTGTTGGGATGGAGAAAATACTACAGGCCCTGCTAAAGGAGTGCTAGCCTAGGGTTGGGGTACAGAATGGGTGTGGGATGTTAGCCCTGTCATCTCTGCAGGTTTTAATTTAAGTCCTTTTGTGGGGTGATGGCTTCAAGACTTCAGTCTCTGTGTAAAAATGTTTCTAAAGTAGAATGAACAGTTTTTCCCATTGAAGCTTTCTCTTTCTGTCAAAGGCACAACTGTTTCAGTAACCCAGGCCTGTAATCTTGATCTTTGTCTCTTCCTTCTTTTGCCATGATGGCCATTTAGTTTCCACATTCTGTGAATTAGTCTTTAAAAATGTCTCTCATATCCTGTCTTCCCTTCTCCGTTTTATATTCGCTGTGACGGTCACGCTGGTCTGCGTCTCAGTCGTCTGACCATGAGCTGTTGCAGCCTTGTCCTGCTCCTTAGCCTTCCTGGCCTCTTTCTCCTTCCTCTGTCTCCCCTCCAGCCTTCATGTTGACAACAGCTGGTTTTCCTTTTTCTTTTTAATTAAAAAATGTGTTTTCCCATCACCTTCTGCTTACTGATTGTTTCTGCTCTGGAAGAATTTTGGCTTGTATGTGGCTTTGGTACCGGCTCTGGTCCGTGACTCTAGAAAACCTTTCAGTTCAAACATCTGCTGTTGATAGATGTTGATTCCCTAAGCCTCTTAGCGTGGAATCCTGAGTAAATATGCTCCATTGCTCGATGGCCAGTGGATTGGCTTGGCTCCCTTTGAGTTACATATCCAGCCTTGGTCCTTTACCTTTGGCTGGAGAATCTGAGTAAATTTTAACAGTTAGCCGCCACGTATCACAGGGCATTTTCCAAACAGAGGGTATGGGTAAGGCAGTCATTTCAAAGCATGTCTGCTACGGTCATGTTTTATTTCTTTCATCGCTCAAACATTTATGGAGTACCCGCTTAGGTGCTGAAAGGATTGATAGTACTAAGACCTAAGGAAGGGAGATAAGCCAGTGAACCAGCCTGCTGTGTAGTGTTAAAAGGCTGCGATAAAGCTTGGCAGTGGCTTCATGTGCTGCTGTAGGACAGAACGGGTGCATCTCAGCCCACCTGAGTTATCAGAGGAGGCTTCTTAGAGAAGATAGAGTTTGAACTCAGTTTTGAAAAGTGAGGCTTTGGGTACATAAAAGATGTTTTTTATTTGGACAGTAGCAGCCTTTCAGGCAGAGGGAACCAGGCAAAAGTATAGCTTATCTGGGCCAAAAGAAAGAATTTGTTGGAAAGTAGTAGAAAATGAGAGTAGAGAAGTAGGTAAGGTCAGGAGATCTTGGAGGATCTCATGTGCTCTAAGATAGGAGGACTCCGAATTTTGAAGAGGAGTATCATAATCTGACTGCATGTTTCCATGGGGATAGAAGCGACTTTGTTAATGATCTAAGTGAGAGTCTGAACTTGCGTTCTGACTTCAGAGTCCTCGTTTCCTGGGGCCCGGGTTTCACCACTTCAGTGCCACGTACATTCTGAGCTGGACAGTTCCGTGTTGTGGGGCCTGTCCCGTGCGGTGAAGCATGTTTAGCTCCCTGGATAGCAGTAGAGTCCCTGTCCCCATGCCTGACGGCTGCATCAGTTTCGAGACGTTGTCAGAGGTGTTCTGGGGGGCAGGATTGCCCCCTAGTTGGGAACAGCTGCTATAGGCTGAAGACCCTTCCTTGGTCCCCATTGTCATTCCTCTTGCTGGACGTCGTCTCTCCCGTTAGGGCTAAGGGACGACTTGTGCCAACTACGAGAATCCTAATGTTGTGTATGTCTTTTTATTGCAAGGAGAACCTGATTTGGCTTCTGGCTCGGACGTAAATGGGAGTACAGAGTCATTTGAAATGGTCATTGAGGAAGCAGCTATAGACTCGGCAGCAAAACAAAACTCCGGTACGGCTTTAAGAATTATTTGCAGTTTTAGGGGCCCCTGGGTTGCTCAGTGGGTGGTTAGGCCTGTGCCTTCAGCTCAGGTTATGATTTCCAGGTCCTGGGATTGAGCCCCGCATCGGGCTTTCTGCTCAGAAGGGAGCCTGCTTCCCCCCACTCCCCGCCTGCCTCTCTGCCTACTTGTGATCTCTCTCTGTCAAATAAATAAATAAAATCTAAAAAAAAAAAAAAAAAAAAATTGCAGTTTTATACTAGTTTCAGAGATTTAACTCTTCTGTTAAATCATTGGGATGTCATTTGTCTGCTCTGATTATCCATAGTGGGCCTTTTATTTCAGTAAGTATTCACTAGGAAACATGTTTATGTATTTAGAATAACAATGAAAATGTTATAAAAATAGGACCTGAGAACAGTGACTTTAGTTTCATTTTTCCTGTGTTAAAATTCTTTCATCTTGTTGATGTCTTACAGTGTCTCTTTTTTTTTCTCTTTTTCTTTTTCTTTTTTTTTTTTTTTTTGGTAAAAGGCCATTTTGAGCATCTGGTGAAAGCTCTGTGCCTTCCCCCCAGAAGCATGTACTAACTCAGTAAAGATTCTTTCCTGTTGCAGAGATTCACTGACCCGCCCTGAATCCTCTCCCCTGCGAAGCCCATTGGTGGACCCCAGGGGTAGGAGGAATCTGAAAATTTCTGGATGTCCTGGTCACTTATAAATATGTAAATGCGTATGTGATTAATAACTATAAATTTTTTTGCAGTTGCCACAACAGAAGCAGATTGGGTTCCTCTCGAACTGTGCTTTGGAATTCCATTGTTTAGTTCAGAATTAAACCGGAAAGTTTGTAGAAAAATTGCTACACATGGCCTTTGCCGAAAAGAGAGGTAAGGGTTTATGTTCACTGTCATCTTTTCATCTGTGAGACTTAGGCTGTCAGTTGCCACATCTTATTTTCCTTTATTTCATGCGTGAGCATAGTAATTGCCTTGTGTCTATTCGTTGATTGAATAAAAATTGCTAGTTTAAGGGTTTTACTATATTTTTCAAAATTAAACTTTAGCATCTCAAAACTTTGACACATGCAAACACTGGGGGCACATATTTTGGTTAATTTTAATTATGTTAACTTAGTTACCCGGATTTGGTTAAGAGTGATATAAATTAGCATGCTTCTGTGAGATCATGCCTAGTGTTTGTAATATGTATGTCTCTGTAGAACGTTGCCCTTGTGCACTTCTGTCCCTCTGAGCAAACACACTCAAGTTATGTCATGTAAATAGTGATTCTTTTATTGGAATTATAGCTGAATTTCTAAATTTTCTAAAGTGAGCATGTATTATTTATCAGAAATGACATGGAGGTTTTGTCTTGCATGCCGACTCTGATCCATTGGGAGCTGTTGCTAAGAGGCAGTGTTGGAAAAGTTTTATGACTGTTGAGCAGAGAGGAATGTCCTTGAATCTAACTGTCGTGGCAAGGGTGTCTGGGAGAGTGGATGTCCACAGGTCTCCTTGACTTCTTCATTTAAGAAAACAAAGTTGGATAATAATTCAGTTGGCTTAATATACTTTATCAGAAGATTAAAAGTACTCAGTCGACACAAATTTCAGTAATTCTCCGAAAGTCATCTACATGAATAAAAAAAGTAGAAATACGATACAGCTTTAAAGATTGCCACCATAATTGTTACCAGTTTCCATATTTGAAAAATACTTGATTTTGGTCGGTTGATATATAGTTAATCTGTCAGACCTTTTATCGGGATGTATTTTAAAATTAATTTGGGTATTTGAAGTTGATATCATACTTGTCATTCCTACTTGAAAAGTTCTCTTTCATTTACTGTTTATATTTGCTAATAGTTTAAGCTTTTCCTAACGGTAACTTCTCAGTTTTGGTTTTATATGTGATTTTTTATTTCAAAATGGTCTTTTTAGGCATTATTAACTCCCAGTTTTAATATTATTAGATTAATGAGAACTATGGCAATTTTCATTGCCCCCAGGACAATTTCATTGATGAGAACCATTGAAATTAAAAAAAAAATATGTGATTAATCAGAATATATTTACATATATAAATGCATTTAAGTTGCTGAAATTAAACTCTTGTGAGATATTCGTTCTTCTCATTATATTTGTTTTAAACTTTGCCCCTGTTTTTCAGCCTTCAGAACCTTTTACATTCCAGTAGAAAACTCTCTCTACAGGTCCTTAACTTTGTTCACTCATTCCAGGTAACAAAATTTTAAAAATATGGTATTTGCATAGAGATTTAGAGGATGCACAACACTTCCATGTTTGTCTTGGGTCTCCACAGTAATGAAATAAGCATTAATTTTCATTGGTAGATAAAGATGCTGAGATTTAGGAAGTTCATTTTCTTGCACATGATTTACTGGCCGGTTGGAGAGGGTCTAAAGCAGGGACTCTGTTCCGTGTCAGGGCGTCATTCAACAGAAATGTGTTAAGCGGCTCCTATGGGCCCCGCACCACGCTAGGTGCTGGTTGCTGGGTATGATCTACCTCCGTTAGCTGCAGTAGTTCTCAGTCGCTGAGAGGTGGCTGTTTGTAGTGCAGGCCATGCTGTAGACCTTTTGTCTTCCCCTCCCCCAGGGAAAGAAAGGGTACTCCATAGATTTGATTTGTGGATAAACTTTTGGACAGAAATATTTCTGTTCAGAATATCTAATCCAATGTTATAAAATCAGTATCTTGGAGTTCTGTGTCATTTATTTTTTTCAATAACTACTTGAGGCTGCCAGACCCTTTACTAGGTGCAGGGGAAGCAATGCTGTTCAGGTCACTAGTAGAATTTATAATGATGTTTGAAAGACAGAAGATAGTGGAGTGGACATTGAAATATGTAAGTAATTACGGATTTCAGTAAGTACTTTAAAGGAGCCAGACTCCTTGGGATCTGATGGAAGCCAAAGGGAGACCTAATTTAAATGGACGGAGATGATACATAAGCTGAAACTTCTGAAGGGATGGAAAGGAGTATGTTGTGCAGAGCTTAGTAGGAGCAAAGGTTCTGTGTCGGGAAAACACTGTGTCCGAGGGAATGAAAGAAGGCTGGTGTGGCCGAAGCTTCATGAAAGTGGTTGGGGAGGTGGGGCGTTGGCAAGAAATGAGGCAGAAGAGAAGAGGAGGCCGGGCCTTCTAGAGGATAGTAAATAATTTGTATTTTATGCTCAAGTGCAAAGAGAAATTATTAAAGACTTTTAAACAGGAATGACATTATTTCTGATCAGCTCTTTTAAAAGATTAGTTTTTGGAGAGCAGATTAGAAAGGGACAAACTTGTTCAGAGACCATGTGAGAGTTTTTGGTAGCCTTGCACCCTTTTGAATTAAAAATACCCCCAAATTTTGCATGTATCCATAATAAAAGTTTATTACCCATGTGTACTGTTATATCAATAAATTATATATATTATAAAACATAACACAAAAATAGAAATTCTGTGAGGATGCAGTAGTTGATACAGGATTTCTAAAATTTTTGTAGTCCCATACCCCATTTTGGAGATCACTGGTCTAGACTATGGTGCTGGGCTGTGGTGAATGAATAAAGTAATTTGGGATACATGTTGGAGGCAGATTGCTGGAACCTGGCAGTTAATTCAGTGTGAGGAAAAGATTGACGGTGAAACGAAGGGAGGAGTCAGGCATGATTCTCCAGTTTCTGGACTAGCTTGATGTGTGGAGTAGGGAGGGCAGGGGAAGAGCTTGGAGAAGGAAGGTTATGGACCTGGTAGGCATGGAATGGATGGCGAAACAGCCAAGAGCCGTTGTGAGGGTGTGAACCTGGAGTCCTGGGGAAAGGTCTGCGCTAAGTGTGTGAATCCGAGAGCCTTGGGAGCGCATGGAATGTTCTGGTGCTTAATGCTATGTGAGGGGTTTTTAGAGATTGTCTAAGATTGAACCTTTGTCTTCTCTTACAGTCTCATAGCCCATTATTTCTATTTATTTCTAAGCACTTACCGTAGTCTGACTTGTACTAGCCATTATCGCATTGCGGTGATACTGTCACCGATTGTCGCAGGGTCTGTGAGGGAGAGATCTGCGTCTCCCGCAGTGCTTTGCGTTCCATAAACATTTCTTGGGTCAGCGAAGTCTGTATTTATTATGGGCTGTATGAAGTAGTTTGGTGAAGTGTTGGTTATAGGATTTTTCTCCTTTCTTTGTCTCTCAGGAAGGTGCTTCAACCCTGGACGTTCCCACAGAGGCCGGCTTTCCCAGCATGCTCTCGCAGTCCTGCGCCGAGTCGGGCGTTCCACTTCCGGCAAAGAACTTAATATTTAAAGATGGCGTCTTGTCGGAGTGGAGTGGACGGTCACCTTCCTCGCTTCTTACTGCTAATCTCCATTTGCAATAATTTGGTTCCACCCTTCGTTGCTCACACTTCTGCCTTTTTTCTTTCTTAACGTTAGCTTTATAGTGCCAGCCACTAAAAAGCATCGTGCTGCGGCAGCGCAGTTCACGCTTCACTGATGTTCAACGGTTGGGGAACCGGTTCGTGTTTTCTGAAGTTTCCCTCATTATGGCACCTCCTCACGCAACAGAGAGCTTTTTAGCAGCCTGCACTGTATTTTTTACCTTGAGACAATCTGCATTTCTTTTATAAAACTGAGGATATATACTTTATAGGCTTTATGATGACTGTTAACGTTTATAAGCAGTCACTATGAATATTGTAGTGGTAATTTTATATGTTAGTTTATCAAACATAAATCTTGTTTAATTTTATATTTTGTTACCTACTCTTTAGGGGATCACGGGAAGAGGCAGAACTCTTCCCCTAAAAAGGCTTCTTGGTACTTTAAAGTAGCAAAACTATAAAACAATAAACATCCAGTTTTGAGAGATGATATGATGGGGCATTAAGAATTTCTGTGGATGTCTGTAAATTATGTATATGAGTTGAACGTTGTCGAAGGTATGTAAATCAGCATAGTTATGTATAACTTAACCTTGATTTATAAGGTCTTAACTCAGACTATCACTATACATTGACATCTCATGAGAAGCTTTGAAAAACATTCTATTTTTAAACCAATGTTTATATGTGGACTTCCGTTGTCACTCTGGGCTTTATATTTTCATAGAGTCTTTATGGAAGAATAGAATTTATTTTCCACTCTTGTAACTGTGGCTGCTGCACGTTTTCACCCAGACTGATTCTTTGTTTAGTAGCTTTACCAACGAATTGTTACGAAATCGAATTTGATGTTTTGAAACCAAGGATTGTGATTTTAGGTTAGAATTACATATTAGAGGCATTAAGGCTATGTCTTCTGATCAAAAACACTTTGGTGATAAACCTGCTTTGAAGACTTTCTTAGGCAATCTGGATCTTAAATTTATGTGACTAGTTTTGGAGGAACTGAGAAAAATTGAGTAATTTCAAAATGTTTCTTGAGTCATTGGTTCTTTTAGATATTAAATGATAATAAGAATAATTGGAATCAGTTTCTAGATTTTCTAAGTTACTTTTCTTGGGAAGTTTGTGCAGTGTTATAGTTTAGTGTAGCTCTTCTCATAGGATAATGGTTTGCTCGTTTAAAACTGTAACCAAACTAACTGGTCAGACAACATATATCTAAAATACTAAAAGCGTTAGAAAATTCGGGAATGTTAGAACCTAAACATTTTTGCTGATAATTTTTGTTATTTATAGAACTGGTATTTGCGTACTTAACATACTTCTGGAAATATATGCCTTTCTTAAAACTGTTAACACAACCATGCATTCAATACCATGGCCTACCTATAGAATTGAATATCTTGGAGCAGGTCACCTGTGACACACAGTCAGTGCTGTGTTTTGGGGTAAGTGCAGTAACGTTCGTTTTCTACTTTGTCTTATATGAGGTAGAAATCAAGTGTATGTTATAAATGTTTGTCTATAAAAGGAAAAATACATACTAATATTAAAATAATTTCTTATGACTGTGAATCACTCATTTATTTTTCCAATAATTGATATTGTACATTCCTAGTGCTATTAGGTATGTATGTAACTTTTATAGTTTTTCAACAGAAAGTTGTAAGTATTTCACTTGATCAGGGCTCTTTAATCTCATTTTCATCTGCTTTGTTTATATTAACTGTAGTTATTTTATTTATTCCTGTGTTAACAATCTAAGCCTACTGTAATGACATGTACACTAATAAAGAATCGAATAATCTGTAGTTGTTGGTGGGGAACCCAGTGGGTGGAAAGTTGAAAACTTAAAATATGGGAGTGATTTGCTGCTATATTTCCTTTGAGAGATAATGGAGGAAGAATTGGAACCTAATAGTGATCATGAATTTTAGGGAAAGTACTGGCAAAACAGGTGGGCAGCTCCCATGAATGAGGAAAGGTTCTGAGTCTCAGTTGAAAAACCTCTCATATTTTTAAGGAGGGAGAATCTGCTTTTTAGAGCTGTTAGTAAAATGTGAAAGCTGCTTTTGTGCTTTGCTTTATGAATTTGGCATTGTTTCATGCGTGTGTTAACTCATGGAAGGGTGCAGCACCTAATCCTACAGGTGTTGATCCAGTTCAACAACATTAAATTTTAAGTGTCGACTTCCATTTGCCAAAGAAGACTTATGAAAGAATTTTAAACTAATTTTATTTGGCTTTGTGCTACCTCCCCGTTCTTTTCTCCCCTTAATGTGCTTAAACCATGGGAAACATTCTCTAGAAACCAAGAGACAAATATCACAAAGGACTCAGAATTTGGTGTGGTACAGTTTCACCTCTCAGGTGGGTCTACAGAAATGGGACTTTGTGTCATTTAAAACCATACCTGATTTTCTTGATTCCTTTATTTCATTTTAAATCTGTGATCAGATGATTTTGTATTCGTTTTTTGGGGGAATATCAGTTTCTTTTACTTGGTGTTGTCAATCTTCTCTGCCATTCATGTTTCTCTTTTATGTTCAGTGTTTCAAGTACAGTTTGTATTTAAAGATTTTAAAGTACCACAACTCTGTAACTGAGTACAGTGGCTTGTTTTCTGGTACGGTGTTAATATTCTGCAACAAAATGTATAAAGTGTTGTCAGTTTGATTATTGACACATATAATATGTTTACAAATAAACTGTGGTGTTGATCAAATTACTGCAAAAATGTGTAAATAATCTCTAAGTCCCTTTCTTAATATTAAATATAGCCATGCTTTCAGTGCTGTGGCTTTTCTTTACTTTTCTTTAATGACCTTTTAATTTCAGATTTATAGGAAGGTTGCAAAGGTAGTCCAGAGATGTTTTCTATACCCTTTCCCAAACTTCCCCTAATGTCACCACTGTATAAACTATGGCATATCTGTCAAAACTCAGAAAACTCAGACAATACAATACTATTTACTATACTATGGACTTTATTTGGTATTTATCTGTCTTCCGCTAATGACCTTCTGCTGTTCCAGAATCCGATCCAGGACACTGCATTGCATTTCTTTAGTCATTGATGCCTTCTTTGTCTCTTCCAATCTGTGACAGTTTCTCCATCTTTCATGACCTCAACACTATGAAGAGTGCTGGTTATATGTAGAATGTTCCTGAATAAATGGGTTTGTCTGATGTGTTCTTGTGATTAGATTTGAGTTATGCTTTATCAGGAAGAATACACAGAGGTGCAATGCCCTTCTGCACCGTTTCACATCGTAGGGTACGTGATGTCTGTAGGCATTACTGGTGATAGTCCTTCATTGGCTAAGTTGGTGTCTGCTGGGAATTTCCACTGTAAAGTATTTTCCCACTTCCTATACTTTTTGCGTTTGGAAGTAAATTACTAAGTCTAGCCCACAGTAAAGTGGAGGAGGGTTGTATCTATATACATTACTTAGAATTTTTCTTAAAGTTTGTTCCTCTTTCCTATTTATTTGATCCTTTGTTTATATTAGTAATGTGATCATGGCTGTTTATACTTAGGTTAAAATCTAATACTGTTATTTATTGTGTAAATTGTTTCGACTTGGGCTGTTGAGAACTCTTTGAGGTTGACTCCTAAATTCTTTTGATGTGCCTTCCCTTTTTTTTTTTTTTGTAAAGACCATATTTTTACTTTCTAGCACTGCCAAGTATTATCTTGATGCAAGCCCTAGAATTAGCTGTTTCTCCAAGGAACACTGGTTGCTTTTATCGGAGACTGGTATTTAGATACCAAGATCTGGGTGTTGGGTGTGCTTACTGCTACTGCTTCTACGGTTTTTTGGTGAAATGTGCTAGAGTTACTATACGCATACTAACCAGTATATGGTACACATCTCTATAATTATTTCTCGATATATCTGTATATATGTTGAATTAAACATTCAGTTATACTCACTGAGCCAGCACTGCAGGGTTCATTCTAGTTTTGCCTCTGTGTTCGTTTATAACTTCTTTCTCTGAGAGTGAGAACACTGGCTTCTTTATCTATGATTTATTTGCTTATTTGTTGAACCTTGGAATATTTCTAAAGTGGTTTTGGAATAGTCAAGTTCTACCCCTATGAGAAAAATGGCCCCACTGGAGTACAGTGTTGAAGTAAGTGTTTTGTCCTGAGCCTTATACTAGCTACTCCAAGCACCATTTTCCAAGGTAACTTAGTTCAGTTCCCGTTATTTCCCACTTCCTTCATTAAGGTTATGTCAGACATTTGGAAAACAGATTGGCTTGTCACTCTGTGCCTTCCATCTGGGGCCTCTTACATCTCAGTTGAGTTTTTCATACTGTAAAATTCACTCTGTATGGCCTTTGACAAATGCATGGTATGTTCCCACCATCACAGTACTGTATAGAATAGTCCCATCACCCTAAAAATTCCTCTCTTATTCCCCACCCTCACAACCACTTATCTGTTTTCCATTCCTATAATTTTGCTTTTTCTGGAATGTCATAAATGGTGGGATTGTACAATTTGTAGCTTTTTAAAATCTGGCCTTTTTTGCAATGCAGAATGCATTTTATATTTGTGTTATATGAATCAATAGCTCATTCTTTCTGTTGCTGAGTACTTTGTTGTATGGATGTATCAAGGTTTGTCTTTTAATGGTCATGTGTAGGTCTGTAATACAAACATAATTCGTTTTGCTGTGGGATTGGTGACTCATTTGCTAAGTGTATATTTAACCTTATAAGAAACTGCCACACTGTCTTCTCAAATGACTGCCATTTTGCATCCCACCAGCAGTGAAGCAGAGTTTCTGTTATAGTGGTAACTTTGTGGCTGAAATGTTCATTTCCTCATGAAAAATGATGTTGAGCATCAGTCTTTTCATATGCTTATTTTCCACTCATATATTTTGGCTGAAGTGCCTTTTCAGATCTGTTGTCCATATTTTAAAAAGTTGGGCTTTACTGGGGCTCCTGGATGGCTCAGTCGGTTAAGCGTCTGCCTTTGGCTCTGGTCATGATCCCAGTGAGCCGCTCCACTAAGTGGGGAGCCTGCTTCTCCTCTCTCTGCACCCCTGACCTCCACTCGTGCTCGCTCTCTTGCTCTACACTCTCTGTCCAATAAATAAATAAAAATATTTTGAAAGTAAATAAATGAAAATTGGGTTTTGTTGCTGAGTTTTAAGAGTTCCATAAATTATTCTGAACACAGCTTCTTTGTTAGATGTGTGTTTTCCAAATATTTTTTCCCAGACTGACTTGTCTTTTCACTTTCTTAATAGTTCTATTAAGGAACAAAAGTTTCTGATTTCTTCTTCTTCTTTTTTTTTTTTTTTTTTTTGTTTTTGAAGATTTATTTATTTATTTATTTCACAGAGATCACAAGTAGGCAGAGAGGCAGGCAGAGAGAGGAGGAAGCAGGCTCCCTGCGCAGCAGAAAGTCCGATGCGGGGCTTGATCCCAGGACCCTGAGATCATGACCTGAGCCCAAGGCAGAGGCTTTAACCCACTGAACCACCTGGGTGCCCCAAGTTTCTGATTGAAATCAGAAATTTCAATGGAAATCCACTTTATTTTTTTTAAATGGGTTGTACTTTTGATGTAGGTACCTAAAAAACTCATCACAGACCCAAGGTCATGCAGATTTTTTATTTTCCTCTGAAAGTTTCATAGCTTTATGTGTAGGTCTTGGACACCTGTTGAACTAATTTTAATATATGGGATGAGATTTATGTCGAGGCGTGTTCGTGCATGTGGACCTCCAGGCCATTTCATGAGAAGACTCTTCTCCTCATTGCATTGTCATTACACCTTTATCAAAACTCAGTTGATAAACCTGTAGACAGAAGGTGGACTGGTGGTTGCCTGAAGTGGAGATGGGGAGTGAGTGCAAATGGGCATACATCATTTTGGGGGGCTGGAAATGTCACCAAACAATAATTGGATTGTACACCTAAGTGAATTTTATCATGTGTAAGTTATCCTTCAATAAAGCAGTTTGAAAAAAAATCTGTTGACATTTGTGTGGGTTGTTTCTGGGCCCGCTCTTCTGTTCCTTTGATCAGTGTCTGCTTTGAATACCACGCTGAAACTGGATAGCAGGAGTCCTCCCCACTTTGTTCTTTTTTTTTTTTTTTTTTTTTTTTTTTTTTTTTTTGGGAGAATCGATGAATTGATTTTAACTCTTCTAGTTCCTTTGCCTTTGCACGTAAATTTTAGAATTGGTTTGTCAGTATCTATACGCAAGCTTTGCAGGGATTTAAATCAAAGTTATATTGAACCTATAAATTAAACAGGAGAATTGACACCCTAACAAATATCTATTTAACTTGGGGGGGGGCTGGGTACTTTTATAGGTTTCAGCATACATAAACTACATATTTTGTTAGATTTCTTCATAAGTCTTCATTTTTTTTGTGCTGTTAGAAATTTTGTAAGTTTCCAAGTTAAAGTTATTCATTGCTTATATATAGAAATATGACTGGTACATTTCAGTTTGCTAAGCTAGTGAAATTTATAGTTGATTCTGGAGATTTTCAACATATATGATTATGTGGTCTCTGAATAAAGACATTTTATTCTTTCTAATCTGCATGCCTTTTAGTTCTTTTTCTTGCACTATTTCACTGGCCAAACTACCAGTATAATATTGAATAGGAGTTATGAGAACAGACATCCTTGTCTTGTTCCCCCATCTCAGGGGAAAAGTATTCAGTCTCTAGCTATTAAGTATGATGTCAGCTGTAGAACTTTAAGTGACCATTAGGTTAAAGAAGTTCCCTTCTACATACTGAGGTGTTCCCCTTTTTTCTTTAATTTATCATGAATGGATGTTAGATTTTGTCTTGTTTTCATTGTATTCAATGAGATGATTAAATGGTTTATTTTATTTATTTATTTTTTAAAAATATTTTATTTATTTGACAGCGAGAGATCACAAGCAGATAGAGAGGCAGACAGAGAGAGAGAGAGGGAAGCAGCAGTGGGTTAAGCCGCTGCCTTCGGCTCAGGTCATGATCTCAGGGTCCTGGGATCGAGTCCCGCATCGGGCTTTCTGCTCGGTGGGGAGCCTGCTTCCCTCTCTCTCTCTCTGCCTGCCTCTCTAAATGGTTTATTTTTATTTAGACTCAGTATGGTGAATTATGTGTGAGTTTATGGGCATTTATTGTACGCAGTACGGGCATATCTCATTTTATTGCTCACCACTTTATTGTTTCACAGATAATCAACATTTTTTACAAATGGGAGGTTTGTGGCAACTTTGCGTTAGAAGGTTATTGGCACCATTTTTCCAATAGTGTTTGCCTGCTTTGAGTCTCTCTGTCATACTCTGGTAATTGAGTGTTTTAAACTTTTCCACTGTTACATTTGTGATGGTGATCTGTGATCAGTGGTTACAACTCACTGACAGCTCAGATGATGGTTAGCATTTTTTAGCAACAAAGCTTCTTTAAGGTATGTACATTGTTGTTTTTTTTTAAGATTTTATTTGACAGAGAGATCACAAGTAGGCAGAGAGACAGACGGCGGGGCAGGGGAATCAGGCTCCCTACTGAGCAGAGAACCCGATGTGGGACTCAATCCCAGGACCCTGGGATCATGACCTGAACTGAAGGCAGAGGCTTAACCCACTGAGCCACGCAGGTGCCCAGCATTGTTTTTTTTAGACTGTGCTATTGCACACTTAATCGTCTCCACTGCAACCCAGCAATTGTACTGCTGGGTATTTACCCAAAGATAAATTGATCTGAAGGGTCACCTGCACCCCGTTGTTTATAGCAGCAATGTCCACAATAGTCAAACTATGGAAAGAGACAAGATATCCATCGACAGATGAATGGGCAAAGAAGATGTGGTATATATCTATACAATGGACTATTACTCAGCTATCAGGATGAATAACCATTTACATTGATGTGGACTATGCGGAGCGAGATAAGTCAGTCAGAGAAAGACAACTACTGTATAGTTCACTCATGTGGAATAGAAGAAACCTGGCAGAGGACCCTAGGGGAAGGGAGGGAAAACAATGGGGAGTCATCAGGGAGAAAAACCACCATAGGAAACAAATAGAGTTGCTGGAGGGAGATGGGGGGTGGGGGTGGTGGTGGAGGGCATGTGATGTGATGAGCACTGGGTGTTACACGAAACTGGTAAATTATTGAACACTACATCTGAAACTACTGATGTGCTGTAAGTTGGCTAATTGAATTTTTTTTTAAAGATTTTATTTATTTGACAGAGAGAGAGATCACAAGTAGGCAGAGAGGCAGGCAGAGAGAGGAGGAAGCAGGCTCCCTGCAGAGCAGAGAGCCCGACGTGGGGCTCGATCCCAGGACCCTGAGACCATGACCCGAGCCGAAGGCAGCAGCTTAATCTACTGAGCCACCCAGGCGCCCCTTAAATTAAAAAATCATCTCCAGTATAATGTCAAAATAACTTATATGCACTGGGAAACCAAAAACTTCATTTGATGTTACTGTATTTGCTTCATTGCAGTGGTCCAGAACCGACCTGCACTATCTCCAAGGAATGCCCGTATTCCCTCACTGTCCTTTTAGTCAGTGGGATCAGAAACTAAAAAGATTAAGTGATGTAAATTCCAAAGAGAAAATGTTTGAGAATTGCCCAGAACAGATGAAAGGAGTCCAGAGGTACAGGAATCCAATGCCAATCAATAATGAATTTAAGAAACCAATCAATCACATCACAAACATAATTAGAGAAAATGTTAGCCTACATTATGAATCCAGCAAAACTATCTTTCAACAACAAAGGTGAAAAAGATATTTTCAAAAATAAGTTACTAAGTTTATCATTAGACTCACCTAAGAAACCATTCAAAATTCAAATAAAGGGGGCGCCTGGGTGGCTCAGTGGGTTAAAGCCTCTGCCTTTTGCTCAGGTCATGATCCCAGGGTCTTGGGATCGAGCCCCGCATCGGGCTCTCTGCTTGGCAGGGAGCCTGCTTCCTCCTCTCTCTCTGCCTGCCTCTCTCCCTACTTGTGATCTCTGTCAAATAAATAAATAAACTCTTAAAAAAAAAAAAGAAGAAAATTCAAATAAAGGAGAATTACCCCAGAAGGATTTTCTGAATTTCTGCAATATGGGGAATGCTGCACACAGATGTTGATTAAAATGTTGATTAAAATTTTTTTCTGAATAAAAATAAAAACTATATTTAATATGGGAGAGTAAGGAAATAGGACTAAAACCCTAAAAGATAATGGCATGTGAGTCAGATGTCTTACATAGAGTTAAAGCACTCCACTCATATTTTTTAGAGAGTAAATAATAGTCTTTGATTTGCACAGCCAACACTTCTATTTACTAAACGGCAAACGGGGTGCTAGTTTGTAAGGGTGGATCGGTGAATTTAAAATTCTGGACATCATAGGGCGCCTGGGTGGCTCAGTGGGTTAAGCCGCTGCCTTCGGCTCAGGTCATGATCTCAGGGTCCTGGGATCAAGTCCCGCATCGGGCTCTCTGCTCGGCAGGGAGCCTGCTTCCCTCTCTCTCTCTCTCTGCCTGCCTCTCTGTCTACTTGTGATCTCTCTCTGACAAATAAATAAAAATCTTTGAAAAAAAATTCTGGACATCATAGAGCTTACATTCTAGTTAGTGGGGACAGACAGTAAACAAAACAGCATACACATTAGAGGGTGATAATTCTATGGGGCAAAAAGAAAAGTCATGGTGAGAAGGATGGGAAACACTAAGGCCCGGGATTCTAGTTCACCTCTAACTGGTCAGAGAAGACCTCAAGAGGAGGGAGACATTTAAACAAAGACTTAATGAGAATGTGAGCCATGTAGACATCCCGGGAAGAGCGCTGAGGGAGAGAAAACCATCTGGGCAAAGGCTCTCGGGTAAAAGCATGCATGGCACGTCCAAAGACCTTCAAGAAATGTGACGAGACTGGGCAAAGGGAGCTGGGGGGGGGGGTTGCTGGACAGACCTGGTAGCAGGGAAAGAGGCCAAAGGTTTGGTATCTTGCACTTGGACTCAGGTGTGCAATCACTAGGTTTTGAGCAGAAAAGCATACAGTGTGACATTTGATCGATCCCTCGGGCTGGGATGTTGAGAATAAGGGGCAAGCATGGAATTTGCGTATGTGCAGCAATCCACGTGTGAAGTATTGATTTCAAGAAGAAAAAAAGGCAATGTTTTCAGCAAATTGAGAGAAGAAAGGTGCTTTCTCAACCTGATAAGATGTATCTACTGAAAACCTACCACAAACATCATTTTAGTGGGGAAGTGTTAGAAAAACTCCCTTTGAATTCAGCAACTAGATTAACATACCCAGAATTCCTACTTTTATTAAGTCACATGTGGGAGGTTCTAGCAGTGAAGTAAGAAAAAAAAAAAGGTTTGGAAACAATGAAAGGAATAGCCATTATCCACAGATAACAAAACTTGATATAGAAAACAAATTAACCTGGTAAACTATTAGGCTCAGTAGGTTAAGCCTCTGCCTTCAGATCAGGTCATGATCTCAGGGTGCTGGGATCGAGTCCCGCATCGGGCTCTCTGCTCAGCAGGGGGCCTGCTTCCTCCTCTCTCTCTACCTGCCTCTCTGCCTACTTGTGATCTTTCTGTGTGTCAAATAAATAAATAAAATCTTTAAAAAAATAAATAAAATTCAGATGCATCTCTATTCACCAGGAATAAACAAAAACTAAATATTTCGAAAGGTACTAAGTGGCAAAAACCTCAAGTTCCTAGCAATGAGGTTGTAAGAATTTATGCAACACTGCTACGAAGAACTTCTTTGGTCTATCAGCGTTTACGTAGAAAATAGAAGCCCCATTAGTTATTTTAAGAGAGAAGTAAAATAGTCAGGGAAACAGTTTTTTGGGGAAAAGGAAAACTGAGATCTCACAGGGTCAGTGACTGCAGGAAATCTACCTTCCCCAGGCCTGAGTAAACCTCAAAGGAGGTGAGCATGACCAGAACCTCGAAGCATCGAGGAGGAGCCCTCCAGAGTCTGGAAGCTGGCCAGTAAGGAGACAGCACCACTGAGCTGCCGAGCTGCCCTGGGAACTCTGAGAGACTCGGATTTGAGGAAGGAGCACCTCCCGGCTGAGGGAGAAAAGTGGAAACTGGACTAATGTTGCCCGTGGTGTGGTAGCGATTCCGTTTCGCCTCAGTAACCAGAGTTATCTGGCGGGTTCAGTGACTCCCCTGATTACCTGCTCTTTCATTGACGTAAGAGGTTCCAAGGTGGCCAGGTGGCAGTCTCAGCTACTGGTTCAAAGAAAGCTTTGCTGTGTTCCCTAGAGGAAGTATTCCTCCCGGGGGAGCCTAAAATCTCCAGATGGAAAAGCAGAAATGTGGCAAATGGTATATTAGTGTAGTCGTGAAGGGAGCCATGCCCATTTCCCCTCCTTTACTCCTGGGCCCTCGTGTTCTGAATATGGGAGAGCAGGTACCAGGAGGTGGGTGCTGATTCAAAGTGTTTAAGATCCTCTAAGATAGAGCCCCCCCAGCTGTGCACATGGAGAAGACCTTCCCCAGTGGGAGCTCTTGCAAACTGCCGGTGGGGTATAAATTGGAACAAGCTTTTTTTTGGAAAATAATTTGATACAACCTTGCAAAGCTGTGAATTTACTTACCCTGAAATCCAGCATTTCTAGTCCTAAAAATGACTTAGGAGGCAAGGAGCAGCGTTTCTGCAGCAGCAGAAAATGGGGGTTGGTGGAAATAATCCAAAAGCCAGATAACTCTGGTTACTGAGGCGAATCAACAAATGATGTGTTCGTCCTCCCCTCCCCCCAACCGCTTGTGCTTCTGGAGGATTTCCTGTAAAGACTGGTGATCATTGTGTAAGGGTGCCCCCCCCCCACCCCGCTGCCAGAAGATCACTGGGATGTGCGCAGGTGGGGCTTGTTGCGGGGTGGGACTCACTGAAGGAGGAAGGTGCTTTTTCCTAGGTGCTTCCAACTGTCTGGATCTGGAGGTGTTTTCTCTGGGTCTGAACAGTGTTAATGGTCAGCGTAAGGGTGCGGTATGGATACTTGTGCCATTTCTGGTTCAAGGAGAGGTTCTAGAGAGACTTCAGGTTCCTGTCCAGAGGTTATAAGCATGGCTACCAAGCTCTGGGAGCTGGGAAGGGAAGTGGAGTCAAGGTTTTATTAACCATTCCCTTCCGCCCCCTGCCTTACTCTGCCTGAGCCTTTCTGACTCAATTTCTCCTTACATCTTAGCCGGATGAGGAAGAGGTGTGATTTGATTATAAAGAGTTCTTTATAATGAACTCGACTTTCTGTTGGATTCCCCTACATCTGTTCTGGAAAGCCATCTGCCCTCCCAACGATCCACCTTCCATCTTCGTGTGCTGCGGTTCGGTTACAAACCTCTCTTTATTGGTGATTATCTCTGCTTCTCATTCTCCTTGTGGTTTTTAGTGCACGGTTGCCGAGAGAAGAAGGGCAGAATGTTCTTTAACTTTAACTTTAACAAAATCAGAAATTCTCCCAACCTCATTACATTTTGTTTATTCCCTTAGGGGACAAGGAACTCCACCCTCTGAGGAAGCCACTGTGGGAGTGGGTGTAGTGGATAGAGCGGTTGCCATTCAAAAGGGACATGTGGGCTTGTCCCTGTCCCTCCACTTGGCTAGAGCAGTCCCCTCGCCCTTTCTCTCTCTGTTGGGTGTTCTTTCTTTGTGCTCAGTCATTGGCTGTGGGCTGCCCTGAGAAGACTGTGGCCCAGGCTAGAAAGCTGAGGGTGACCTTGAAGGAACCAAGAGCTGGGGGCTACCAGATAGCTACCCTCTTTGTAGCTCGACAGCTTGAAGGGGGATCGACTGCATCTCTGTGCCTGCCGCATTTACCATACAAAAATCCCTTCTAAGAAGAAAAGGCAAGCTAGAGCAGAAAAATGGGCAAAATGTATGAATAGGCAGTTCATAGAAAAATAAATATAATAGCTAACAAAAATTAAAACAAATCAATTCATAATTAAAACTACTATGTGGTAGCATTTCCCACCGAACACATCTGCAAAAATGAAAAAGATGGCGATCTCCAGTGTTTGTGAATGTCTAGGGTAACATGGATAGTATTAGTTGGGAGGTAAATTATTGTTAACTTTCTTTGGAGGAGCGTTTGAAAATATCTATTAGGATTTAAAATGCACTATGTGTTTTGGTACATTATGACCCTGAGAATACTATTTTTAGACATACTTGGACATATGTGTAGGAGAATATTCATTGCAGTTTTCTCTCTAATAGCAAACAAAATTAACTGGAAGAATGTTAGTTGTTCTTCACTAGAACATTGAGTAAAACAAAGGTATTCTTTACCCATTTCCAAAAATAAGTCCAGGCAGGAAAACATTTTTATAATATATTGTTAAGTGAAACAAGAAGTTGCAGGATAGCATTTGAACACATTTGAGAAGAGCAAACAGGGTTATAAATTTGTTATAGGTACAGATCAAGTAGGCAGGAAAGAATTCCAAGAAAATCAGAAGAGTTCAGTCTCGAGATGGTGTTTGATTTAGCTGGGAGGGCTTTAATTTTTGTCACATCCACTTCATTCAATTTGGGTAATTTTTTTTTTTTACAATTAATAATATATAATTAAAAATTTTTCTTATTTAAATTCAATTAATTAACATATAATATATTATTAGTTTCAGAGTTAGAGGTCAGTGATTCATCAGTCTTTTTTTTTTTTTAAAGATTTTATTTATCTGCCTGGAAGAGAGAGAGAGAGAGATAGTGAGAGCAGGAACACAAGCAGGGGGAGTAGGACAGGGAAAGCAGGCTTCCTGCTGAGTAAGGAGCCCGATGTGGGGCTCGATCCCAGGACCCCAGCACCGTGACCTGAGCTGAGCTGAAGGCAGATGCTTAATGACTGAGCCACCCAGGCGCCCAATTCATCCGTCTTATATAATACCCACTATTCATTACATCACGGGCCCTCTGTAATGTCCATAATTTTTGAAGTTTACTTGAAGTGTAGCTGTTGTAGTGATCAGAGCTAGCTGGCAATGACTTCCAGTGGCTGCCCTTGTCGGCTCAGTGGGATTACAGAGTCCAGTCTGGTGTGCTTGGATGGGGCCATTTGATCTGCCTGGACAACGTTGAGTAGAGATGAATGAATTGTGTTAGTTCTGGGTAGAAGATGTAATTGTCAGTGCAAGTTCCTCGGGAACTCTCCATTCCCCGTGGCTAGGTGACTGGTAACATTTAAGATGGCAAGAGCTCACCCAGCCTGAATCCCCCGTGACTTCAATGAAGAGAGCATCTGTTCTCTCCTCACCCATCCCCGTGTTCTGACCAAGGTGCCATGTGCGGTGAACCCACCACAGTGTAGTAGAAAGGGAATATCCAGCTCTCTCTGAACAGGTTATTAAATTACTTCCTCTCAGGGCACCTGGGTGGCTCAGTCGGTTAAGCGGCTGATGCTCAGTCAGTTAAGCTTCTGATGTTCAGTCGGTTAAGTGTCTGACTCTCGATTACGTCTCAGGTCGTGATCTCAGGGTTGTGAGATGGAGCCCTGCGTTGGGCTCTGCGCTCAGTGGGAAATCAGCTTGAGATTCTCTCCCTCTGTCCCTCTCCCTACTCTCTCTCTCTCTCTTAAAATAAATCTTTAAATTACTTCCTCTCTTTTCCAAACACATATTTGTTGTGAGGCCAAATAGTTTTCATACACCTCAATCAAAATGACGTCTCATGACAGACGGAATACAGAAGCATCTGCGAATCCAGATGCCTTTCAGTAAGCCAGACATTTACAGAGATCTGCAGGGACAGACAACAATGCTCTTTTTCTCACAGAAGGACTTCTTTGAAAAATAGAGTTACTTTTGGGCACCTATCTGGGTGGCTCAGTTGGCTAAGCGACTGCCTTCAGCTCAGGTCATGATCCCGGAGTCCTGGGATGGAGTCCTGCATCCGGCTCCCAGCTCCATGAGGAGTCTGCTTCTCCCTCTGACCTTCTCCCCTCTCATGCTCTCTCTCACTATCTCTCTCTCTCTCTCAAATGAATGAATAAGAATCTTAAAAAAAAAAGAGTTACTTTTTTTTTTAAAGATTTTATTTATTATTTATTTGATAGCGAGAGAGAGAGATCACAAGTAGGCAGAGAGAGAGAGAGAGGGAAGCAGGCTCCCTGCTGAGCAGAGAGCCCGATGCGGGACTCGATCCCAGGACCCCGAGATCATGACCTGAGCCGAAGGCAGCGGCTTAACCCACTGAGCCACCCAGGCGCCCCTAGAGTTACTTTTCATTACATATGTTGTTAATGCTAACATGTAATGGGTTTATTATTATACTTTTAACTGAATTAATAAATGCTCAACATTTTTTGCAGTTTTAATTTCTACTAAAGATCAACAGATATAATCCATTCACACAAAAGCCCTTTGGAAGCCTCGATAATTTTTAGTCTTATAAAGGAGCCCTGAGACTGAAATGTTTGAGATCTGCTGACCTTGACTCTTCCAACTGGGATGGCAATCAGAGATATACACGTTTTAAAATATATAGAGCCATAGCCTCTATAACTGTTTACATTTTTCTATTATTTTTAGAAAGCTTTTTAAGTCACCATTTTTTCCCAGTTAGGACACAATTTGCTTTCACTATGACAAATTAGAAAATGCAGACAAAAATGAAGAAGGCAATGTCAACCATAATTTCACTGCCCAGAGATAAACACGGGGAACGTTTTGGTGTGTTTCTTTGCAGCACTATTTCCCACTTATTCAACACAGAAACACAGACACGTAGACAGATAAACACCTGGAACAATGGGGAACCTCCCTCTTCATGAAGTCTGGCCTTTTGCTTTTTCCATTCCACATTACCTCATTAGGATTTTTTCATCTATCAGATGTTCTCTGAAAAGGTATACTTTCCTGCCAAAGTTTCTTCATGGATATACAACATCATTGTTAAGTAAATTGTCTTTTTTTTTTTAAGATTTTATTTATTTATTTGAAAGAGAGAGAGAGAGAACATGAACAGGGGGAGGGGCAGAAGGAGAAGCTAATTCACTACTGAGCAGGGACCTGGAAGCTGGGTGCTGCACTCGATCCCAGGACTCTGGGATCATGACCCGACCCAAAGGCAGACACTCAACCGACTGAGCCACCCAGGTGCCCCAATTAAGTAAATTGTCTTTAAAAGTTGTGAGGATCAAAACTTAGGTGGTTCTTTAAAGCCAACTGAAAAAAATGAAAGTTACACTTATTTAAAAGAAAGTCCACGAACGACTAGCCCATCTTCTCAATCCAAAAAAATCTCCCGATGAAAGCCTAGTGAACATCAATCCTGAATAAATCCTAAGAGGCTCCTTATTAGGCCCAAATTCAAGAGTGTGATTTTTCTCTCTGTGCGGGAGGACAAGGACAGAGCTTGGGAAAATGTGAATCTGCTCTAAAATGTTCTGTTGTTTTCGTACATCTCATCCTTGAGAGAAGGCAATGGACACTTCCCACTCTGTAAGCAGAAACCTGCTTCATCCCAAGTTGACCGTCTAGCGGAAATCTGTCTTTAGACCGTTCCCACGGTCTTTTGAAGAACAACGTTGAAAATCCAGAATGCCAAAACACAGGTGCCCGATTAAACCTTTCTTTAACAGTGATCTCTCGGTGATTTTCTTGCTGGTGTTTGGAAAGTGACTGTCCACGCCCCTGGGTCAGCCTTAGGACTCAGGCAAAGCCCTTCCTGCCGCCTGGGTCCGAATGGCAGGAGTAGTTCGAGTCTTGTCTGCAGGCTCTTCCCTTCCGCTGGGTGGCAGTGTTTCACTTTCTAATCATCCTTGCTCTCCCGGAACTTTCAGATTGCTGGGGAGGACGGGAAGGAGGGCACAGATCTCCTTTCAGAAGAGTAAGCAGGAGTTGGTGGTCGTCCCTCTTCTTCAGCCACCTCCCAGTTAACTGTTGTTCTCTTGCAGAATTACCCTGAGAACGTCAGGACTTACTGCTCTTGGTTGGTATGAATATATTTCCAAGGGAAAGTGTCTCGTGCTGGGGGTGTCTGTGTAAGGTGACACAGGAATATTGTCACAAGGTCACTTGACTGTATTTGGGTGGCAGTGGCTGAGATGTGTGCTCACGGCCCCCTCTTCCTGACCTTGTTCTAGGAGTTACCCCTCCCCCAACAGAGGCCACACAGGAGCATCTGGCCCAGCCCAGTTTCACCGAGGGGCACAGAAGGGTGGGTTTGAGGTAGAGGGATGTTACTGAGTCTGAAAAGCTGACACTTGATCAATGTTTGCATTGAATGAAATGTTCCATGTGCGTTGGGTTTCCATGTTGTGTAAAAAACTACCACACACTTAATGGCTTAGAACCACCTCTGTGGGTCTGAGGTCGCACACGGCGTAACTGGGTTCTCTTCTCAGAGTCCCTTGAGGCTCAAATCAAGGTGTCTGGAAGGTTGCTTCTCATCCAGAGCGCATTGGATTGTGGCCAAATTCAGAATTCAGAGCCTTGAAGGGCTGGTTTCCTTGTTGACCATCTTGCCCGGAGCTCTTTTCGCTCCTAAAGGCTGCTTGCGCTACCGGACACCTGTCCCCCTCTATCTCCAAAGCCACAGAGAATCTTCCTTGTGTTGAATCGTCACACTGTCACTCTCTCTGACTTCTCCGTGGCGGATCTTTAGACTCGTCTGCAATGGTTCAGGTGCTTAGGTCAGGCCCACCTGCACCCAATCCTTAGTTTACCTTAATTACATCTACAAAACCCCTTCACAGTGGCACCTAAATAGTGTTTGATCAAAGAACTAAGAGAATATGCTGAAACAGAGGTGCCCGATTAAACCTTTCTTTTAACGTGATCTCTTGTTCGAGAGGTGGAGGGGGGAATCTTGAGGGAGGAATTCTGTCACCACACCAGATAACAGTTCAGGTGCTGGAAATAAGACATGCAAGTTTCCTGCTCTGATGGTGTTTCCGTTCTTGACCAGTACATTGGGATGGGGACATAAGATAAAAGAAGAAAGGAAGCAACAGGATACCTTCAGGGGGTGCTAAGTGCTCGTGAAGAAAGTAAACAGGGAGGTGCTGGAATGGGGGTGGCTGAAACCCCTGGACACGGGCTCTTTAGCCAAGGTCTCTTTGGAAAGGGACGTGGAGCTGAGCTCTGGAGGGATGAGTTGAACCAACGATGCCAAGAGCTGGAGGAAAAGCCTTCCAGGTGGATGGGAGGGTAAGAGCAAAGGTGAAATTTTGAGGACTAGAAAGTGAGACTAAGGTGGCATGCATGTCCCATTTCCTTGGTGGCTCTGTGCAGGTGGGTGGTGCAGTCTCCTCAGGACAATCCAGGTGAGTCTCCCTCAGCACCTGGTCTGCACGCAATAGGGGGCTGGCTCTGTATGTTAGGCTGGTTGGTTTCATGGAGGAGGGAGCAGAGGGTTTCCCAAAGGTCCTTAAGGCCAGTAAGGTCCTCAGTTCCACTGGACCAGGGAGCTGACGCTGGGCGGGGTTGGGTGGGGAGAAGGTCATGACTGTGTGTTTGCTCCGAATCAGTAAATGGCGCATGTTATGCTCACTGCTCCGACAGTTCAGAGTATTTCCCACTGCCTCCCACCCAACCCCGCCTGCCTGGGCCACCAAAGAGAGCCTTAAAGGAGTTTAAAAGGATTTGAGAAAGTCATGATTGTTGTATGAAAAGACTGGAGAAAAGAGACTTTAATCTGCACCCCACGCCCCCGTACCCCGGGTTCACAGCACCCACAGGCTTTCCCAGTGACACACAGTGGCCCTGAGCTCAGCATCAAGCACTGAGGGCTGCCCTTCCTTTTGTACTTGAACTTGTCTATTTGTGTGAAGTGGAGTAGTAGAGACATCTCTATTTGATGTCTTGATTTGAGGTACAAATTAAAGGTGTGTCTTGGGGGAGTTATGTCAAAATGAGACAGATTTTTATGCAAATAGCTTATACGAGAGCTGACCCCCGGAATCACATTGGGAGGGGGAAGGAAGGGAGAAGAGCCATTAAGGATCTATAAAGGCTACAGATGTTCAGGGCTCCACTCCGTAGTGGATCCTCTGGGAAACTCGGGGAGGCACATCTGAGCAATGTGCCCTGTGGGTCAGAGACTCTGGGGATTGCTTCTCTGACCCCGTCCCTCACTGGTTGAGGGCAGCTCCTGTGGGCGTTAACTCCCTGGCACCCTTGACTTGGCCTACCCTGGGGCTGAGCATACTTCCCGGGTCAGTGAGACACTTCGAGACAGAGAGACATCTGTCCCTGGCGAAGGAAGGCGGCCACGTATGCAGGAGCTGAAGCTGCGGGCAGCCTTTGGGTTGGGCTGAGGGGATATTGGTGGGGCTCACGACACTGGGTATGCTGCTGGGAAAGCAAGCTGCATTTTCGTTTGGTCCTTGCGTGGAGCCCCGTTGGTGGAGAGCCACATGGGGGGAGGCGTATACCAGGGTAAGGCTGCAAGCTGGTTCTCTTCTTGGCAACCGTACGGGGCTGTCAGACTCCCGTGCTCTCTCTGTGATACCGATCCGACCATTCCCTTACAGTGTGGCCGGCGACAAACTTCACCACGTGTCTGAACTTTGACTTCCCTGTCTGTAGAGTGGGGATATACCTCTTCCTCACTCTGACGCATTAAAGATTTAAAGAGATAGTGTGAATAGAAATGTCAGCATGAAGATGCCTTGTAAGCTTCTTCCTTTCCTGCCTCCTTTGTGCTTTTATTCTTAGGAATATTCATTCTCTTCTTACCGTGGGAGGAGATGAACAGTCCTCTCCTTTTACAAAGGGTTGGCATATTATAAGGACTTACAGAAGATAGTAAAGTTTCCGGATCAGTGGAATGGCTCAGACCCGTGGGTGTCCCACTGTTCATCTGACTTGAAGCTGGTCAGCCCCGTAAGGTCTGCAGGCTGTGGGGGTCTGTCACGGTACCATCTTCGTGCTGGAGCGTTTCCTTCCAACTTGTGACAGTTTTCCAGGCTGGCCATCACGCATCCCTGATGTTCACACTGTGGACAACAGTCACGGGGGTGGGAGGCACAGTCCCCACTGGCAACCGAGGAGTGACAGTTCTCAGAGCCATGCTTTCTAAAAACAAGGCTGGATATCGCTTTTGAGAATACTGGCTAAGTAACCCTGGATGGGCTGTGTGATCATTCTGAACCCCACTTTCCGTATCAGGAAAACAGGGATGGATAAGACCTACCCTGCAGATGCAGGCAAGTGTTAAATGATGTGGAGTGAGAGCTCCGGGACATCATCACCATCGGTGAGACCTGACAAATATGCTCGGCTCAGCATCCTGTTAATGTGACCCCAGCAGTGGCAGAGTCACTTACCAGAGTCTTCCCTTTTGTGAACAAAAGAGATCTACGAAGTTTCAGTCTTTCTGACCTCGCAGCCCTGCAGGGGCATGAACTGCTCACAGCCCCATCAGAGGCCCCGGCTGGTTGCCAGCACCCAGCCAGCATCTCCGGTTGGAATACAAGTGGGATAACTGGGGGGGACTCTCCGAAGAGTCTTGGGTCTGCGTAACTTGAAACCTGGGCAGAAGGTTCCATTCCCTCGAATGCTGCCCTTTCAATTAACCTGTGCTGAATGACATCATTCAGTCCATCTCATAGGTTAAGAAAAACAGATCGTTTCTCTTGGGATCAAAATAAAACGTGTTTCTCATGAGAGCTTACAGAGAAGATAGATTAGAAGGATCCAGGCTGGTCACTCAGCCATACTGTCCACCCTTACAGCCTTACATCACTGTTCCCACAGAGCTGTTTATGGAACTGCCTCTCAGCCCTTCCCTCTCACTGATGTCATCATGAAATTGGAGGACTCAGATCTGGTGTGTGTGTGTGTGTGTGTGTTCACATATGCACATGTATGCGTGGACACGTGCACTTACAGATATTGGAAAGGAGCATTTCCAACACTCAAGGAAACCCCCTTGTGCTCCTTCCTCACTCACGTCCCCTCCAGGTGTCACTGCTGTGCTGACCTCTAGCATCTTGCTTTTGAACTTCATGTACATGTACATGGGATCACATGGTTTGCACTGTTTTGTGTCTGGGCTTCCTTTGCTCATTGATATGTCTGTTAGACTGATTTATATTGTTGCTTGGCTCAGGAAGCAAGCATGTGGCTTTATTTGCTAGTGGTTAGTAATGAGAGTGGTGCCGCTCTCACTTCTGTTCCTTGATGCCCATGCCCAGGGATCTTCACTAAGTCAGAAACAGCCCCATATGTTGGATGCTGATTCAGACCATGTACAGCCCCCCAAAGAGCCTTGCCCCAGCCCTATAGGGGTTGCCAGCCAGCTAACACTGTGACTTCATCTTCCACTGTTGTGTGAGGCCAGTTGCTTCAGGATAATGGTAAGACCAGTGAATTCCGTGATCATGAACCCACCGCCTGCTCTCCATTTGTCGTGTTAGTGAGGGCAGTGCAAGATGCTGTAACAGAACAGACCTACCCTGGAACCTCAGTGGCAAACACACCAGATGCCTCTTTCTTGCTGGCTTACAGTTCAGTTGCCAGTGGAGTGTGGGTCCCAGACCGATGGGCACAGTGCCATCTTCAACACCTGCCAGCAGATGGGGGAAGAGAGAGAGAGAGAGAGCAGAGGAGCAAGAGTGAATCTTGCAAGCACAGGAGCTGGCGTAGATCACTTCTCTTCATGTACTTGGGCCATAACTCAGGTACATGCCCACAACCAACTGCAAGCGAGTATGGGAATTACAACCAACCACGTGCACATCCAGGGAATGGGGGAGGTGGGCTGAGAAGTAGCAGCCCTGCCTCTGCCACAGGAGTTTTCCACAATAGACCTTCAGAGTTCAGGCAGTAGAATGCTGGCTCTGGAAGGGGTCATAGAGGCCATGTAGCTCACTGGTTTTCTACCAGGATTGTGCCACCCTCTAGGGACCGCACGACCAGAAATGTGTGGTGTTGTCTTGATTATGACAATCAGCGACAACCACTCACTAGTGGCGGTGGCTAGGGACTGGGAATGGTAGACTTCCTGCAATGTACAGTGCAGGTCCAGGCAGGGAACAATGACCTCAACCTATTCATTTCACAGGGGAGGTAAAGCCTAAGGCGGGAAGATGCCTGTCTGTGGTCACAGTGTGTCCTGGGTCAACAACTCAAGTGCCCCACTCTGGATCCAATGTCTGCACTCCTCCAACACAAGACACGGTGGTTAACAGTGCAGGTTTGGGAGCCAGAAAACCTGAGTTTAGATCCCGACTCCAGTATGTTCTATCTGTGTGATGCTGGGCGGATGACTTATTAATCTTCATTTTCTTCATCTGTAAAATGGGGATAACCTTAGTACTTGCCTCATAGACTAGTTTTTTGAGAATAAGAATGAGTTAATTGTTGACTGAGCAAAGAGCTCAGAACAGTGCCTAGGCCATGGGGACTGCTCGTTAAATGTTGGGTGTCAATATTTCCCACAATATTTTTATCTAGCTGTTTTCATGAAAATCAATGCTATTTCCCTTCTTTTAATGAGTTTTAATGAGGTATAATGTATTTGTGGAAAAGCTGACATAGCATAAGGATGCAAATTAATGAATTTCCACCAACTGGACTGACCCTTATAATCAGCATCCAGATCAGTATCAGAAGCATTGCCGGTACCTGCAAAGCTCCCTTTTTCTCCCTACCAGTCACATTCCCTGCAAAGGATAAATCATTATTCTAAATTCTAACAGTGTGGATTCTTTCATGCTAACTTTTGTACTCTATATGCATGGAAACACATAGCATGCACTTTGTGTGTGTCTGACTTATTTCACTCGACATTATATTTGAGTTCTGTACCTCTCAACTCCGCCCCTCTCCCTCTCTTGTTTATTGGGAGGGACTAAAGTGCTCGTACAGAGGGAAAATAGATGGGTGGTGACTTAACAAGAATTTTTAAAAGGAAAACATGCTATTTAGATTAAGTAAGAGCGGGGCACCTGGGTGGCTCAGTGGGTTAAGCCTCTGCCTTTGGCTCAGATCATGATCCCAGGGTCCTGGGATGGAGCCCCACATCGGGCTCTCTGCTCAGTAGGGAGCCTGCTTCCTCCTCTCTCAGCCTGCCTCTCTGCCTCCTTGTGATCTCTGTCTGTCAAAAAAATAAATAAAATCTTAAAAAAAAAAAAACAAAAACCTGAACGGGAGACACGTGGGGAAGCCCCGCATCGGGCTCTCTGCTTGTCAGGGAGCCTGCTTTCCCCTCTCTCTCTACCTGCCTATCTGCCTACTTGTGATCTTTCTCTCTCATAAATAAATGAATAAATAGATTAAGTAAGAGGATTTGGTGAGTTTTCTGTCTTATTTAAAATCCTGACATTTAAGAATTCCAAGTGTGGTAAGAAGTTTTGAATTAGTGATTTCGGGTCTGTGGAAGGAATAAAAAAATGAGAGTAATGAAAACTAAAAAACCAAAAACAAACAACCAAAAAGCAATAAAAAAGTCTAAACCATACTTAGCATCTCTTCTAGGTTGTCGCTAGACAAGATGCTGGTTCAATAGAGCTATTTCATCTCCTTCTATGACTTTTTCCTAATAATTCTATTTGTCATAACCAAAGGTTCATTTCTTTATATAATGAAAACACACTCTAAGTACAGCAATGTTTCCACTCCCAGAAAAATGATCTCTGCTGCCTGTACACTTTGTGAGGTGGCCCTAAATGACCCCTCTGTTTCTTTCCCCTAGCATATCTCCCTGCAGGCCTGTTGGTATATTCGTGTGAATAATAAACAAAAGTCTGTTGACTTGAATCGATACTCATCTTTACTTTCCAGTAGAAGTCATTGTCTGCTTAATTTCAGGATGTAGATGTAATAATTTCTCTCTCTTTCACTGTAGCTGCAAAACCAATTCTGAGCTAATGATTCAACAAGGCAGGAAGTCACCAAAGGGTTGCCAGACATTTCAAGAGAGGTGCAATATAAAGTAAAGCATATACTCCACAGAGAGATTCATAAATAACTCAACAATTCAGCCATGGAGGAGGAGTTGTGAGTTATAACCTGCAGCTACAATGGCATCCAGTTTGTGGCTGAATCTGGGATTGCTGCCAGGTGAGATGGAATGGTTGTCCAAGGTGACTAAGATAGAGTAAAGGGCAGGAATATTTTTCTTAAAGAAATAGTGAAGGAAGTTGCTGTTGGATAAGGAAGTGAAGTGGATAAGGTCTGATGGTAGAAAAAGCAAAGGATGGGACTAGTTTCTTTTCATCTTTGCAAGAACTGACTTTTTACCTTCACATGTCATTGTAGAGTTGGACGTTTTGAGAATCCTTAATAATTGCCCATATATGATCTCCCTGTTTCCTTGTACACACCCAGGGCTTCAACCATTCTTGCCCAGGTGACTCCCAGATCTGTATCTTGAGCACATCCCATCTCCTGTGCTCTGAATCTGTAGATCCAAATGCTGGCTGGGCATCTCCATCTGATGTCTTGCCATCATCTCCGTAATATACCCAGAGGTAAGTCCAGCATTTCTACCCCTTTCCTGTCAAATCCATTTCATACTGTTGTATGTGACTTGATAAATGGCACTACCCACTTGCTCAAGCTCAAGATATGAATCTGGAAGTCAATTTAAGTCAAAAGAAGTCAACTCTCCTCTCTCTACTTCTTCTCACATCTTCCATTATTGCCAAATCTTGCCCATTCTACCTTTCAAATACTGCTTAAGTTCAACTGGTCATTCTTTCAATTCTCATCACCTCTAGGGAATTTGATTCCTTTCTATTTCTTAACTAAATTATTCCAGTAGTCTTCCAAGTAGTCATCTGGTCTCTAGTTTGACCAGATGGGTCTTGTCAATCTACCTTGAATACTGATGTTATAAGGATCAATGTCAAAAGCATATCTGAGTCTAATAATGTATACAAAAAACTATACACAACAACCAAATGGCATTTGTTCCAGGTATGGAAAATTGGCTCACGAATCAAACATTAGTCAATGTAATCTACCATATCAACAGGCTAAAGGAAGAAAAATCATATGATCATATCAAATTGACGCAGAGGACGAATTTGACAAAATTCAACACCCATTCATGATTTAAACTTAGAATTGAGGGTGACATCCTTAACTTGATACAGAACTTCAACAAAAACCTGACATCTAACATCATACTTGATGATGAGGGACTGGATTCTTCCCTCTAAGATTGGCAGCGATGGAAGGAATTTCCTCTCTCCCCATTCTTATTCAACATCCTAGTGGAACTCATAGCCAGTGGAATACAAGAAAAAGAAATAAATGTATACAGTTTGGGAAACTTTACTTCATGTAATATGCAAACTTCTAGAAGAAAATACAGAAGATATAGAAGAAAGTCTATGTGACTTTGGCTTTGGTGATGAGCTTTTAGATACAACAACAAAAGTGTGATCTGTGAAAGAAAGATTGACAGGTTGAAACTGATTAAAATTAAAAAAAAAAAAACTTCTGTCCTGGAAAAGATACTGTTAAGAGAATAAAAATACACCACCACAGACTGGGAAAACATTTGAAAAACACATACCTGATGAAAGCCTTGCATCCAAATAATACAAGGAACTTTTTTTTAAAATTTTTTTTATTTGTTTATTTACAGCATAACAGTGTTCATTGTTTTGGCATCACACCCAGTGCTCCATGCAGTACGTGCCCTCCCTATTATCCACCACCTGGTTTCTCAACCTCCCACCCCCCCCACCCCTTCAAAACCCTCTGGTTGTTTTTCAGAGTCCATAGTCTCTCATGGTTCATCTCCCCTTCCAAGGAACTTTTACAACTCAAGAATAAGAAAACAAACAGCCCAATTTAAAAACTGGGTAAAAAATCTTCACAGAATCTCACCAAAGAAGATACATGGATGGCAGTAAGTCTAACAAAAGATGCTCAAAATAATTTTTCATCAGTGAAATGCAAGGCAAAACAAAAATGAGATTCTAGTAGGTATCTATTAGAATGGCTAAAATCTGAAAAATGGACAAAATCATTTGCTGACAAAGATGTGCAGCAATAGGAATTCTCATTCATTACTGGTGGGAATGCAAGATGGCACAGTCATTTTTGGAAGACAGTTTGGCAATTTCTCAGAAAACTAAATATCATCTTTATAGGTTACCTAGCTATCATGCTTCCAGGCATTTTCTCAATGGATCTGAAAACTGATGTGCACATAAAAACCATCACCTAAATGTTTATCACAGTTTTACCAAATTATCAAAAGCTTTAAGCATTCCAAGTGTCCTTAAATAGGTAAATGGTTAATTAAGGTGTGCTACATCCAAGTAAAGGCATTTTATTCAACAATAAAAAAATGAGCTATTGAGCCGTGCAAAGACATGGATACATCTCAAATGCATTTTTATAAGTAAAATAATAATAATAACAACACATACTGTACTATTCCATTGATGTGGTAGTCTAGAAAAAGCAAAACCACAGAGGTGATAAACCATTCAGGGTTACCAAGGGGTTAGGTGGGGCAGCATTAACTAGATGAGACACAGGAATTGTTTTAGGGTGGTGAAACTATTCTGTACAGTACTTCAGTGCTGCACACATGATACCACAAATTTGTCAAAACCCATAAAACTCCATGAACCTTAATATATGCAAGTATTAAAAAATTATGTAAGAAGTTGGAGGATCCCAGGATGGAATGCAGAACATGATAAAATAATCTAACTGCGTTAAAATGTATAGAACCACCTCACTGAAGGGGTGGGGGTAAAGGTAGTGGCCTAAGTGACTTAGGAAATGAGTAGAGTCTGTAGGACTGAAGGCAAAAGCAGCTACATACACAGTGTACTTTAGCTGCTAATGTTTCCGACAGGTTATGCATTAGTGATTCTAAAACCACTATATGTGCATATGAGAATTTAGCAATTAAGGAAATGGATGGTTGGTGGTGGGAGCCATATTTTTTGCACTTCCAGAGTAAACCTTGGTTATTGGAACCTCTGCCACTTGGTTCTTTTTTCCTATTGACATACCCTTCAATGTTGTGGGCTTTTTTTTTTTTTTTTGGGGGGGAGCACTTCCTAAACTGTTTGGCACTACAGAATGTTCCAGACTCATCTTGTACATTTTATGCACCAGTCCTAGAATCTGCCATTTCCTCAAAGAAACCTTGTTCCTCTCATTGGAAGAGATGTGCTTGTCCTTACCAGGGTGTTATTGTTTATAACAGGTCCTTTCGGCCAATAGAATATATTTATGTATACTAACCCATGCATATACACGTATTTTAAAATATTTCTGTACGGATCCATCAGTAGCTACATTAAGCTAAACATGAGTTCATTCTGATGTTTCTAGCTCTAATCCATTACCACATGAGAAACTGTCATAGCCAAGAGGAGCCTAAGGAGACATGACAACTAAATGACATACGGTATCCTGTATGGGACCTTGGAACAGAAGAAAGACACTTTGAACAACCAAAGGAGATCTGAATAAAGTATGGACTTCAGTTGAAAATGATTATCAGTATCAGTTCATTGACTGTGACAAGTGTAACATACTTTATTAAGATGTTAAGAAGAGATTTTGAATATAGGAATCACAGGAACTCTCTGTACTATCTTTGCAGGTTTTTAGCAAGTCTTATCTATTCTGCAATATAAAAGTTTAAAAATTAAAAAAAAATAACATTCCATTTCACAAAGCAATTGTGATAGGGTCATTACCCCTGCTTGGGATCCTTCAATGTCTCCCCATATCTACTGGGTAGGATGAACTCCTTACATGGTGTACAAGGTGCCTCCTAATGAGAATTCTGTGCACAATGTAACTCTTGTCTCTCTGTAGTCCCCATGTTAATTCTGTGCACCAACCACATCAACTTACACGGGGATCCCCATACAAGCTGTGCTTGTTCACACTTGCATGTTGTTGGATACCATGTTCTCTCTGCATTGAACTCATTTCCCTCATTGCCTTGCAGTGACCCACTATATCATGTGAAGAGCTCCTAATGCCTGTTATCATGAAGACATGACTTTAGAGCTTTGTGTGAACCTGAAAAAATTCACATCTCTCCCCTTTCTCCTCACCACCCCTTACAACCTCAGAATGGTTATCTGTCTTAAGGATGGTCAAGATCCACTGTGTTCTTCTCCCTGGCTCTACTGGCCTCTTCTGGTAGATTCAGATACCCATATCCTTCCTCCTCATTGGCCCTTTCATGTCCTTTGGCTCTATACTGCCTCTAATTTGACACTATTTCTCCTTCCTCCCAAATCCCAAAATCCATCCACCATGCTCTTGGAACTCATCACAATCCCCTCCATCTTCAACTCTCTTCTCTCAGGTTTCATGCCTGATGGAAACCTGTTTCACACCAAGTAGCTGTTTCTCTAATTACCCCATTAGTGACAGCTTTTTCCTACCCATAATATCTTCCATTGCACTGGACTATGAGATGGGATATTCTCCTCTCTTCTCACTAATGTTCTATACCACTTTTTCTCTCTCCTTCCTAAATTCTTCCTGCTTGAACCTTATGTCTTCAGACTTAAAGTACCCACTAGCACTCTTTGTTGGAATAATCTACGGGCCACCTACCAAACCCAAGGACATTCCTCTTCATTACTTATAGATGTAGACCCTGGCTCACCACCATTCTTTCTGATCTTGCTTCTCCTAATGCCTAGTGATTTCAATGTCTGCATGGATGGCTCTGCAGAATCCAGAGATCTCAGCCTCTCACCCTAGTCTTATGCAGTGACTTTGTCCTCTGCTCTGCCTCAGCTTCCCATTCCCAAGGCCATACCCTGAACTCATCAATATCTGTACTTGCATTCCCTCTGTGTCTCATTCTATTCAGATCATAATCTCTGATCTTCATATTTCTATCCTCAAATGCCCTGAATCCAGCAATTATTCAAGCCACTGGGGCCTTGTCCTAATCATCTTTTCACTGCTCCTCTTGTCTCTCATATCATCACTTTCCTTTCTATCAGTTTTGGTTCTGTAGAGACCATCTTATAATTGCTACCTTGCACATTAACCTTTATTCTTTTGCTCTTATTTCCTTTTATTGCATTCACCTTGCCAAGTTCCAGTCATGGTTACTGACAACTTTCCATCTTTCTTACATACCATATCTAATCTATGAACAAACCCTGCAGGCTCTTCCTTCCAAATCTATCCAGAAGCTAATCATGTTCCCCACCTCTGTCACTACCTCTGGCCACTCTTGTCTCTTGTATGTATTAATAGATTTCATGGCTGTACCTATACTTTCTCCTCTATAGTCTATACTCCATTCAGAATCTAGAATGATGTTTGAAAAATGTAGGTCAAATCACTCACACTGCTCAAAGCCCTCTGGCAGAGCATTACTTTACTCAGAGTAAAAACCAAAATCTGTTTAATGTTCTACAAGGTCCTTCTCAGTCTGGCCCCCATTAGCTCTTTGATTCCACATCATGCCACCCTTACCTCTCTCTCTACATTTTAACCACACTCCCCCCTTGCTGGTTTATTGAACATACTAAGTAAGCTCCTACCTCAGGGCCTTTGCACTTGCTGGTTCATCTTCCTGGGATGTCTTCATCCCCTATTTCCTAGATAGCTCTATGGCTTTCTTCTTCCCTTCCTCAGGTTTATTCAAAATTCAAGTTGCCTTTCCTTAAGCAACTTGCTGAAAATAATGA
Organism: Meles meles; assembly: GCF_922984935.1. Lineage (NCBI taxonomy): Eukaryota > Metazoa > Chordata > Mammalia > Carnivora > Mustelidae > Meles > Meles meles. Next base: position 16,734,578 of record NC_060066.1, on the reverse strand, counting down.
CTACTCTGTCACTCATCACTCTCCATTTCCTTTACCCTGATTTTCCCCCATAGTGCTTATCAGCACCTGACATATGATACAGGTACGTGTTTTTTATATCTTTCCCCCAGCTAGAATATAAGCTGTATGAAGGCAGGGACATTGTTGTTGTTGTTGTTGTTGATTTTTCCCACCAATATAGCCTTCAAATCTAGAAGAGTCCTTGTCAATATTTGTCTGGAAGAAAGCTCTGGGTATCCTTCAAGGCTTAGATTATATGTCACTTTCTAAGGAACGCCTTACCAGACTCTATGTCTCGTAGGCTCCCAAGATGAGCTGGCCATTCCCTCTGTTTTCCCCAGTGCTCTGCACTTAGAGCTTTATAATTGCTTGTGGGTTTCTCTGTCCCAGCCCCCATCCCACACTAGTCTGTAAGACTCTGACACAGACCAGGTCTTTTCTTCCTCAGAGCCCTGGTGCCAACAAAAACTCTTGGCACATAGAATTGGTTAATGATAGGCTGGCTCAGTTGGTGGAGCATGCGACTCTTGATCTTGGGACTGTGAGTTTGAGCCCCACGTTGTGTGCGGAGATTACTTAAAAATAAAAAAGTATTTTGAAAAGTTACCGATAGGACAAAATTATATAATTTATGTGAAAGCACTTGACAAACATCCACCTGAGTCATTCTTTTATTTATTTTTTAATCACTTATTTTAAAAAATATTTTATGGGATTTGTCTGGAACTGCTGTCCTTCTTTTTATTCACCGTCATGGTTTTAGCCAACCCTTGTCTATTTAACATATTTTCCCACATCCCATTTCCTCTCTGCTCCCAAAATAGCAGTACAATTTTCTCTGATGGATGCTGTTTCTTTGCACAAAATAGCAGAGGTTCTGGGCTTACACACCTGAGTTCTCTGGGCTCAGGTGAGTTTCAGAAGGATATTGGGAACTCAGCTGCCAGCAGATGAATGTGCTTGGCATCAAATGAAGTATGGGGAAATGACAAACCATTTGGAATGGCAGGCATGATGAGAGCCATTGCCACTCTGCTGCTCTAATAGGCAGTTTCTGGACCTGTTCTGTGAGTAGCCTCACTGGCAACCTCATCTTGTTTGAATTTATCTCTCTCAGGACTGGAATTAGCATTTTCATCAGATTTCTTCAGTGACAGGAGACTCCATCACATATATGCAAATAATCCTCTAGAAATACACATGTGAAGTCAGCTTCCTTTAATTTTGTTTTCTTTACCTGCCCCTGCACAGAAAATGAAATTATTATCTCCAGTGAGACTGAGTCTTTCCTAACAAAGCTTTACCATGATGAAACAGGATTACCAGGCATAGTAGAAGTTGACAAGTCATTTTGGTTCTTTGCTTAAGCAGATTTATCTAGGCAAAAGCAGTTTTTGCCTCTTTTTTAGGTTGTATCTTATATTCTAGTTGGGGGAGAGTATAATAAAGGAAGAGAGAAAGTGAGAGAGAGAGATATCTACAGAAATATTTTTGTATCATGAAGAATCTAACGCTCTAGTTGTCTTAACATATTTTAGTGTTATTATTTTTAGTAAAATGGAGTGAGTCTTTTAAGAAATCAGGTTTAAAATCGGTTGAGCCATCTTGTGTCATTCTCCCAGGGAGAGCATGGAGAGCAAGTCTTCAAGAGAACTGAAAACAGTTGGAGGTGTGGGGACAGAGCCGCAGGGAATGTTTCAACACAGCAAAGAGGAGAGGCAGGAAGAGCACTGAGAATTACTGCAGGGAATTTGGGGGATTCACTGGAAGCATTTTGCCCCCAAATGCGCTTTTTAACCCTTTAATGGCCTTGCAGAAGCTGGAATTCATTGAGTCAAAGTCATAAGGAGAGCCTGCATCTGTCCTTGAATGGGAGCAAGTTAAATGGAGGGCAATGATGGAGATCTGGATATCATCCTGATAACCCAAGGCTCGACCCAGCACCTCCCCAGCACCCCAGAGAGCTACTGTCCCCTCTGAGTGCCTGTTCCAGGCCCTGCCAAGCACCAGCTCTGTGACCTTGTGTAAGTTTCACCATCCATCAGGCTTACCCCTAGGATAGACGAGTTCATGTTTGTGAAAAACTGGAATAGTGCTTGGCACATGGTGAGAACTATGTATACATCAAATAAAATGCTTGTTTTTTTTTTTCTTTTTTGCCTTGTCCAAGAACTATTTTTTCTACTCCTTTTCTATAAACTTTTCCATTTCCCTTTATTTATCTTAGAAGGAAGATTTATGTCATTCTTGAAAATGAAGAACCACGTTATAAAAAGAAGCTACCTAAAAATAAAAACAAAACAATGTTATTAAATTCTAGCTGTATTCTGTGCTCTGAGTCAGGCTCTGAACTTGACACCTCCTTTTCTTTGTTAGAAGATGAGATTAGGTAATGCTTGGGCATTAAAGATACAGTAGCACCAAAATGAAACTTCCACTTTGGTGTGATCACAAGGATCAAGGGAGACAGAGAGTTATGATAATTGTATTATAGGTTTTAATAATATTTAATCTCACCTAAAATAATCTCAGAATCATCAGTATCTTGTGGGTATGTGTCACTCACAATGGGAAACAAACACATACATACCTCTTGTTGCTCAGAAAGAGGAGATGGAATGTTAAGCACACAGCACTGTCTCTGTTGCCGTGCACTGGTTTGTTTAAAGATTTATTTCCTTTAGAGACAGAGACTGTGTGATTGAGGGGGGTGAGGTGGGGGATGGGGGAGAGGCAGAGGGAGGGGGAGAGAGAGGGAATCTCAAGCAGACCCCATGCTGAGCACCAAGCCCTCATGGCCCATCTCATCCCTCTGAGATGGTGACCGGATCTGAAACAAAGAATTGGACACCTAGAGGACGGAGCCACCCCAGGTGCCCCTGCACTGGTTTATTTAAAAGCAGGAGATGGTTCTGAAATCGGATGCTCCTGAAATCGGAACCCTCTATTCCCTGCTGAGAAATCCGATGGTTAATTACTCTACAGTTCCAGAGGCTTTGCCTAACACATAAAAGAGGCCAGGGAATTGGGGATAAAAGGCAGGAACACAGAATTAGCCTGATGCATTTAGGGCCCAAACTGGGAACGTGCTCTCTGTAATTTTTTTTTTTTTTTTTGGAGTTCAAACATGGAATTTTTATTTTTAAAATTTAATTTAATTTTTTCAGTGTTCCAAGATTCATGTTCTCTGTATTTTGATGTTACAAATCAACTAGTTTGATTTTCTTTAAAAAATTCTGGGTAGAGATTTACATAATGTTATCTGTGTGAAGAAAAATTTCCTATTTCCAAAGGGGAAACTGAGAAAGAGTCTCTCTAAAGAATGGGTCTTTCATGCAGAGAACACAGACTTGCCAGGAAAGCCTAAGAGGAAAGCAAGTGTTCGTGACATCTCCCAGGCACCCCCACGGCCACGAGGGGCAGAGTAAAGGGCCATAGCTCTCAACATCCCAGATCCATGTGTGATCCTCCTTGACGGTGGGGCTTGACTCCACAGTGTGAGGGTCCCTGGGGAGCTGGCTCAGCCTCATTCTGGGGAAAAGGCACAACTGCTTCCACAGGTCCTGCCCCACCTGCCGGCAATGATGGGAACGATGTGTCATCATACCTCATTTGCATCGTAGAAGAGTCATCAGGGGTCCCCTTCTCTTTGGGGCCTGTTGACCCTATTGATGGGTCTTCTCTGCATCCATCATGGGTCACCAACCCGCCATGACCTTCACATCTGTGCTAAAAGCCAATCACGTTTCACACCTTTTCAATCCCTGCCTTTGTACTGAAATTCAAACAACTACACAATAACCAAATTGCATCACCCTTCTTTTACTTTAAGGCCTATAGATTTCAACTAATTTAGGCAATCCTTTGAGGATCAGAGGAAGAAAATCTTCTAGGAATGTGATATTAACTTAAAGCGTATTGGGTTCATAATGGGATTGTCTTAAAACCCTGCCTAGTATAACCACAAGTTTTTTGTTGGTTTTTTTTTTTCTCCCAAAGCCTTTAATGACCAAAGTGGTGTTTTTTTAAGACTTAATTTTTGAGAGCAGTTTTAGGTTTATAGCAAAATTGAACAAAAGGTTCAGAAAGTTCCTGTATGCCTCCAGCACCCACACATGCACAGCCCCCTCCCCATTACCAATGTCCCCCACTCTAGTGGTCCATTTGTTACAACCAATGAACCGACAGAGACACATCATTGTCACGCAGAGTCTGCAGCTTATACTAGGGTTCACGTTCGGTGTTGTATGTTCAGTGGGTTTGGACAAATGACTGATGACATGAATCTCACATTATAGTATCATAAAGAGGAGTTCGCTGCCCTGAAAATCCTCTGGGCTCTGCCAAGACTGTTCTGAAATAGATTCTAGTAGATTTGTTTATTCCAGTTTAAAACAAAGGAATGAGGCAAGAGAGCCCACTGGCATGAGACCCCTCGGCTGTCCGTCTCCCCGATGTGTGCCTTGGAAGCGCTGGAGAGGACACATGGGTGTGGTGAGTGAAGAACGGGGACAGGGTGGGGAGTGGCTGCGGATAGGCTTCCAGGGCTGGGCGCACAGGTTCTGATCTCTCAAGTGCAGCATCTGTGTCCGGTTGGTTCATCCGTTCATGCCGTCACTCCACAAATATTTATGGAGCTCTGACTACACGCTAGGGCAACAAAGTCATTAAACAGGAGAGACAAAAGCTTATGACATTGGGGTGATGAGGGGACCAAAGCATAAATACCTAAATAAGAAAGTTTCTGAGGTGCCAGGTGTTACAAATATGGCAAAAATGACAGGGCAGGAGAAGAGGGCTCTGGTAGATAGGGGGTCAAAGGAGGCCTCTTTAAAAAGACATTCAAGGGGCGCCTGGGTGGCTCAGTGGATTAAGCTGCCTTCGGCTCAGGTCATGATCTCAGGGTCCTGGGATCAAGCCCCACATCGGGCTCTCTGCTCCGCAGGGAGCCTGCTTCCTCCTCTCTCTCTGCCTGCCTCTCTGCCTACTTGTGATCTCTCTGTCAAATGAATAAATAAAATCTTTAAAAAAAATAAAATAAAATAAAAAGACATTCAAGCTGGGATAGGAACAAATGGGGGCAAGCCAGGCTGAGAAGCCAGCGAAAGTGCTTTCCTTTTTTTTTTTTTTCACGAACAGTACATAGAACTGTATTTATTTATTCAAAATATTCTTTTTTTTATCAGTTTCCTTTTCTTTTTTATTTATTTACAGCATAACAGTGTTCATTGTTTTGGCATCACACCCAGTGCTCCATGCAATACGTGCCCTCCCTATTACCCACCACCTGGTTCCCCAACCTCCCACCCCCCGCCCCTTCAAAACCCTCAGGTTGTTTTTCAAAGTCCATAGTCTCTCATGGTTCATCTCCCCTTCCAATTTCCCTCAACGCCCTTCTCCTCTCCATTTCCCCATGTCCTCCATGTTATTTGTTATGCTCCACAAATAAGTGAAACCATATGATACTTGACTCTGCTTGACTTATTTCGCTCAGCATAATCTCTTCCAGTCCCGTCCATGTTGGTACAAAAGTTGGGTATTCATCCTTTCTGATGGAGGCGTAATACTCCATCGTGTATATGTACCACATCTTCCTTATCCATCCGTCTGTTGAAGGGCATCTTGGTTCTTTCCACAGTTTGGCGACCGTGGCCATTGCTGCTATAAACATTGGGGTACAAATGGCCCTTCTTTTCACTACATCTGTATCTTTGGGGTAAATACCCAGCAGTGCAATTGCAGGGTCATGGGGAAGCTCTATTCTTAATTTCTTCAGGACTCTCCACACTGTTCTCCAAAGTGGCTGCACTAACTTGCATTCCCACCAACAGTGTAAGAGGGTTCTCCTTTCTCCACATCCTCTCCAACACACGTTGTTTCCTGTCTTGCTAATTTTGGCCATTCTAACGGGTGTCAGGTGGTATCTCAATGTGGTTTTAATTTGAATCTCCCTGATGGCTAGTGATGATGAACATTTTTTCAAAAGTGCTTTCCTGATGAAGGATCCGCAAGCTCGGGAGCAAGGCGGTGGGAGCCGCCAGTCACTTTTGCCTCGCTGGGGTCCAGCTCTGGACTGACTCTCAGGTGGTGCTCTGAGAATCCTGAACCATGTCCCGCTTTCGAGTCTGCCTCTGAGGAAGGAAACAGGGCAAACAACCATTGCCATGCAGGTGTGACAGAGCTTCGGGTCACCTGCCGTCGGTCGGTGACTCAGGGAATCAGCTGGAGGACATTGTGACTTTTGAGTGGTCCCTGAGGCATACAGGCTTGAGACATAGAAATAGATACTCGGTGGCATTTGTTGACTAAAGGAAGGCCAGACAGACATCTGGGGATACTGGATGGCACAAAATGATGGTGATTCAGATTCAGGTTGATGTCTTTTCAGGTCCTTTTACACATTAAGTTGTATTTTGAACACACACTTATTGAGCTCCTGAGATGCCTGCCATGGGCAAGACCAGTGTCTGCCCTAGGATCCCATGGAGAAGCCCTGAGGGGAGCTATGCGACGTACTTGAGCCTCGAATCACGACAGTGCTTTCTGAGGGCTACGATATCCTGCCTGAGGGCTCCGGGTCACAGAGAACATGCATGTGCTGCCCAGGAGGTAGCTTGTGCCCCTAGGGGGGTGTCTCAGGAGGGCAAGACTTATTGTCCCTTTAAATGGTTCTCCAGTCTTGGGGCACCTGGGTGGCTCAGTGGGTTAAAGTCTCTGCCTTCGGCTCAGGTCATGATCCCAGGGTCCTGGGATCGAGCCCCACATCGTGCTCTCTGCTCAGCCGGGAGCCTGCTTCCCCTTCTCTCTCTCTGCCTGCCTCTCTACCTAGTTGTGATCTCTCTCTGTCAAATGAATAAAATATTAAAAAAAAATGGTTCTCCAGTCTTGGGAGGGAGGCATGATTATCCACACTGCAGATTAGGAAATTGAGGCGGTGACCATGAAGGTAGCAGGGACACATCCAGGATGCACAAGCAGGCCCTCTGCCCCAAGGCCAGAGCCCCTCCCTGGGCCACAAAGCTTGGCAGGGCTGGTGGCCAGGGAAGGACAGAGAAAAGGGAGTAGCAGAGGTGATCTGCTGGGATCCACAGCGTGGGCTGTTCCAGCTCGGCGGAGGGTTCTGGAATTCCTCCACAGCAGTTTGCTTCAGTTTTTCTTGACCCAAGGATCCTTGATGTTGCAACTAATTATGCATGTATCAGTCCAGGTCCCTGTACAAATAGATGGCTCGCTCGGAATGAAGAGAAATTCAGAGGGACTGTTTGTAAAGACGCGGGCGGGGTGTAGGGAAACCTGGAGAGTTAGTTCACACCCTCCAGTGCAAGTGAGGGCTCTGGAAGGATTTGGGGAGGGAGCCATAGCCACTTAGAGACAGAGGGGGGCTCCTGACAGGAGCTGTGGCCCTGGGAACAAGGACAAGGCAGCCTCTGCTGACACCCCAGGGAGGCAGCTGGGGAAATATGTGCCCTGGCCTGGCCTTTCTGTTCTTCTCCCCAGCATCTTCAGCTCCCATCCCAACTATTGTGCCCACTTTCCCTGAACCCCAAGTTTGGGCAGTGCAGTGGAGTGAATAGCAACCTTCAAAAATCTGTGTCCTCCTGGAAGCTCAGGATGTGACCCTATTTGAACATAGTCTTTGCAGATGTGATGAGTTAGGGTGAGGGTAGCCCCTAAGTCCTCTGAGAATCTTCTTGTAAGAGACAGAAAAGAACACAGAGACCCGGAAGAGAAGGCCGGGTGCAGACAGAGGAGGAGATTGGAGTGACGCATCTCTAAGCCAAAGACTGGCAAGGACTGTCAGACTGCCGGGAGCTAAGAAGAGGTAAGGAGGGATCCTGCCCTAGAACCCTTTGGAGAGGGTAGCGTCCTGCAGACACCTTGGTTTTAGGCTTCAGCCTCCAGAACCATGAGAGAACACATTTCTACTGTTTTAAGCCATACATTTTGGTATCGGCTGATACAGCAGCCCTGGGGAAACAAAATCAGGCAGTGCCGTTTTCTCCTTTTTGGTCTCCTCTAGCTTCCCTGTTTCTTCTCTAATAATAGGCAACATTTATATAATTCAGATCTAGTGATAGACACGGTTATAATTACTCCACATGTGGATTAACTCATTGCTAGTCTCACAACAACACTATGAGGTAAGCCCTACTATTAGAACCATTTTCTGGCCAAGGTACTAAGACACAGAGTGGTTAAGGAATTTGTCCAAGGTCATAGAGCAAGTAGGAGGCAGTAATGGGACAACTGAATTGTATGCCACCTAATAACATCAAATAAGATTGCAGTATCACTTCTGTGATATTTCTGCCAAAGATGCATGACCCAAATTGGATTAGAGGAAACGTCAGACAAGCCAAAACTGAGGGGCATTCTACAACACAGATGACCAAAATCTTTGAAAATGTATGAAAACCCTGACAGTCAAGGACAGACCAAGAAACTGTCCTGACTAAAGGAGAATTGGGAGACTTAACATGAAAATGCAGAATGTGACTCTGGCCCATTTCCTTTGGCTGTCAAGGACAAGACTGGTAGGTACTCTTGGTGAACCTTGAATGGGGTCTAAGGATAGGTGATGGAGATTCCCTTTCTGTATGTCTTACTCATATTAGCTCATTTAATCTTCACAACCACCCCATGAGGTTTTGATTTACAGATGAGACAGCTGAGGCCCAGAGAGGTTAAGTAACTTGCCCAAGATCACACAGCCAGGGGTAGCAGAGTTGGGATTGTCCAGACAGAGGTAGGATCTTATCACAGCACTCAACTGCCTCTCAGTATGGGGACAAGCAACAAACATGCAGATAAGCTAAAAGAATTGCGAACCAGAGGGTGAACTGATGCGAACGGGGAAGATGAAAGCAGGGAGTGCTGGGCACTGGCTTCCGACTGAAACACGTGGTCAGGGATGACCTCATTGAGCAAGAGAGGGTTAGAGCAGAGACCTGAAGGGGCTGGTGGAGGAGCCCTGAAAAACCTTTGATCTGTTCGTCAGTTCAACCCTAGAGAAATTACAAGATGCATTAGCTCTGATGTATGAGCCCATTGCTGAGCTCAACGTAATAAAATGCACAGAGTCAAGTTACAAAGAACATATTGATGCTCAGTGCTGGGAAATAGAAATAAAATGAAGACAAACAGGCTGATGAATAAGGGAGGCTCCTTAGCCTTCTTGATGCCTGGTTCCAAGTGAGGGTGGGATCCCAGCACACGCGGCCCAGGCTGCCTGCGGGGACAGCTCACAGCATTGGGGCTCCTGGAGTCCAGCAGAAAGAGGGCTTGATCTGGAGGTAGCAGCTGGAGGAGGAGCAAGCGCTGTCCTGGGAGGAGGAGCCAAGGAGGGCCTGCGGGAGGTGGTGGCCAGGGAAGCCAATAAGCAGAGGTGTGACAAGCAGCCTCGGGGGCTGTGGGTGATGGAGGAGAGCCCTTGGCTCAAAGGCTTCCACATTGTAGCAACATGGACGGGACTGGAAAAAATTATGCTGAGCGAAATAAGTCAAGCAGAGAGAGTCAAGTATCATATGGTCTCACTTATTTGTGGAGCATAACAAATAACATGGAGGACATGGGGAGATGGAGAGGAGAGGGAGTTGAGCGAAACTGGAAGGGGAGATGAACCATTAGAGACTATGGACTCTGAAAAACAACCGGAGGGTTTTGAAGGGGCGGGGGGGTGGGAGGTTGAGAAACCAGGTGGTGGGTAATAGGGAGGGCACGTATTGCATGGAGCACTGGGTGTGATGCCAAAACAATGAACACTGTTATGCTGTAAATAAACAAATAAACGAATAAAAAAAAAAAAAGGCTTCCACATTCCAGTGCTAACAACACACTCAACTTTAAGCGCTATTCACTCCAAGTAGAACTGTAAGTCCTTCCCCGATGAAGGGCACCTGGGTGTCCTGTTTGACACTCATTTCTACATTGAAGAAAGCCTGGCTTCTTCTTGCTTCTGCTCGGACAGCACAGTAAAACCAGCATGTGGGATTTGTTTTCATGACGGTGTTTCGTTATGTGCTATTAGGAAACCTGAAATTGTTCTGATTTGCGTTCTTGCAAGGACTTTGCCTCTCTGCTTCGAATCTAGAAAGATTTGTGGAAGGATGTGTCTTGGCAGTGATTTGTTTCTTCTCTTTTTGCCCGAAAGGTCATGAATCTCTCATTTTTTTCTATCATCTTGACGTCCCCTTCCCTCCTCCAACTTTGCTTTTGAGAGTTGCCCGGATTCATTTGTTCTTCCTTTTAAAAGACTCATAAACCATATTCGTGCTTCTTACTTGTAAAAACAGTATCTGTACTAGGTAGAAAACAAGGTTTTTTAAAGATTTTATTTATTTATTTGATAGACAGAAATCACAAGCAAGCGGGGTTGGGGAGCAGGCTCCCCGCTGAGCAGAGAGCCCCATGTGGGGCTCGATCCTAGGATCCCAGGACCATGACCTTAGCCGAAGGCAGAGGCTTTAACCCACTGAGCCACCCAGGTGCCCTAAAAACAAGGGTTTTAAAACACCCGTTGTATGTAGACAACCCCATCGCAGCCTCCCCTTGAACTCCATGCTCGTGTATCCATGTGACTTCCCTCCCAAGGGGTTCTCCTTCTTGGAGACTGGCATCTCCATTCAGCCCATCACTCAGACCCAAATCCACCTGAGCATCCTTGACTGGACACCATCTCCACATCCCACAGGCGATACATTAACAAGTTACCAACCCTTCCCACCGCTTTCATTGCTGCCACATGGGCCAGGTGCCTTTAGTCTCTTACCTGGAACAACGCAACAGCCTTGCTCCCTGTCCTTATTCTCTTCAAATACCAACCAGAACATTCCCTTCAAAACAAGAGTTCATTCATGTCACCTTCTGACTGTCTAAAGCTCCCAACATTTCTTCTCTGTTTAGACTGTCGGAGTTTCCCCATCTGTAAAATGGGGCCAATCTTGTTCGCCTCAGGGTCTGTTAATAAAATGAGGAACTTTGGAAAGTTCTAGACCTGCCTGTAATATATGTGGGGCCTGGGATCAGTTGGCAAATGGATACCCACATCCCACATATCTCAAGATTTGAAAGTTATAAATCAAGCCATCAGCTGTTTAGTGAAACATATGAAATCTTTATATCTTGGTACATTTGCCTTCATTATAATCACAATAAACTATATGGTTAAAACGTTTGATTTTATAGGACTGAAATCGGCACAATATCAATGACGGCTAAATTTAATGTTGATTTTACATGTTTAGGTGTTCCGTTGACCGGCCAGCCACATTAGGGTGAGTAATTTATGTAAGAATATATATACTCATAGCAAGCTATTTATTCAATAACAGTTGGTTTTCTTGATTTTGTGTCAGCAACTTGCTAGCTTTATTGTTATAACCAAGATTTTCACATAATTTGTGTTCAACTGGGAGTAAAGTAGGAGTTGGTAAACTTTCTTTTTTTAAAAATATTTATTTATTTATTTATTTATTTGACAGACAGAGATCACAAGTAGGCAGAGAGGCAGACAGAGAGAGAGGAGGAAGCAGGCTCCCCGCTGAGCAGAGAGCCCGATGCTGGGCTCCATCCCAGGACCCTGGGATCATGACCTGAGCCAAAGGCAGAGGCTTTAACCCACTGAGCCACCCAGGCGCCCTGAGTTGGTAAACTTTCTGTAAAGGATCAGACAATAAATGTTTTCGACTATACAGGCCATTTGTTTCTGTCTTAACTATTCAACTCTGCTGTTGGAGCGAGAAAGGACCACGAGCAAAATATAAATGAACAGGTGGACTCTGCTAGTAAAACTTTATTTACAAAAACAGGCAGGAAGGGTGCCTGGGTGACTCAGTGGGTTAAGCATTTGCCTTTGGCTCAGGTCATGATCCTAGGGTGTGGAATCAAGTCCCACATCTGACTCTTTACTCAGCGGGGAGTCTGCTTCTCCCTCTCACTCTATGTCAAATAAATAAATAAAATCTGTTAAAATGTTGTTTAAAAAACAAGCAGGAGCCTGGATTTGGCCTGCAGGTTGTAGATTGTAGCAGCCCGGCCTAAAAGATTAAAAAAATAATATGCAGTTATATTCAAAATATAAAATATATTTTAATCAAAATGTAGTATAAAGTAAGTGTAAAAATGAAAAAAACCTCTGTTTTCTATATGTCTTAATAGTAATTTTCTCAAAAAATATCCCAAACTATCAAAATTACAGAACAGAATACAAGTATCATTAATGACTATCTAAATTTTAAGTCAAAACTATTTAAATAAAGCTGAAGATTTTAATTTAGTTTTTTGAGACTACAATTATGTCTCATTATTAAATATTTGTATAAAAAGGTAACTGTTGGCAATTTTCGCCCTCAGTGTCCACTTGGTTGCCAAGGTAAAGAATTAGCATAATGGGTCAGGTATATGGAGTCTACACTTAGATATGTACACAGTTAAGGGCATTGGGTTGTTTCATGTTGCAGAATGCTCTCTAGGAGCCACGTGCTGCTGTTGGAAATAGTGCACTAATCAGCAAGTACTTCTGGACTGGCGAATTATTGCAGAGAGTGAAGCAAGACCAGGGATGCTGGGCACCGCTGGGAAAAGATACCTATGGATTCAAGAATCTCATGTCCTCTGGGAGCAGGGATTTGACAACTTAATTAACTTACCTTTTATCTTACCTAAGCACTTCTGCCACTCAAATGCTCCCCACACTCCAAAGCAGTGGATGCGGTCACCTTTGGTCTCAAAAATGTGGGCAGTAGTTGTGTAGAAGTGTTGCCCTGAGGGCTGGAATGATGTGAGTGACACAAGAAAAGATATGTATTTGACAATATGAGTCTCGCTGTGCCAGCACTGGGTGCTGGTCTTGAGTGGCAGATGCATTCATATAATCTTTAATAAATTGTGTGTGTGTGCGTGTGTGTGTGTGTTTGATTTGCTTGAGTCTATAGGCAAGGTTGGGAAACAGTTAGCACTTGTGTGAAATATAATTATCTCACAGCAGATCCGGCCTACGCTGCATGCCTATGAGCTTCCACACCTGAAGCCTCTTCTGCTGTGGTGCAGGAGAGTGGAGCCGGGGCCAACGACTGCTTACGAGAGCCATATTCAGCAGGAGGTATGGAATCAAGCACTCCTAGGTTGAAAGGGAAAGTCTACCTCTAAAATGTGGAGTGTAGCAGCTGCTTCATAAAACTAGGGCTGTTTTCTGCAGCACCAGTGATTGTTTCAACATAAAACAAGGAACCTTGAAAGGTGGGGAGCTCCCAGACACCACAGTGTTGAGCAGAAGATGGATGCCAAGGTAGGGATGGCCTGGAGGGGTCTTCCATGGGTATGTGGTGACTCCAAACATTCTCTGGGATCTCACTGCACTCTGAGATTCTAAGAGTATAAGATTAAGTGTTTGGGGGTAGCAAACAACAAGCAGAAAGAAGAAACACAGGGACATAGGTATACTGGTGTCCTGGAGTCAGCCCCTCCTGGCTTGCAAGAGTCAACTGTTAAGGATTCAGGAAGGTTGAGAAGAGATGGTTAAACCATTGTAATCTGCCGTGGTGGAAGTACGTACACCACAGAAATTGGCAGACACTGTAACTCAGGGCTTTCTTTTTCTCTGGAGGGCAGGTTTACCAGCATACCCCTTAACACATAACAGCCATTAAATTTTAATTTAACGAGGATCTATAAAACTAATTCACATCACTTCTAGCAGAAGAGTACAGGAACCTGGAAGATTGGAGTGGTTAAGCCCCCAGGCTTTGTGCACAGACCCATCTAGTCCTAACCAGCTGCAAGGCCTTAGACAAATTACTTGGCCTCTCTAAGCTTTGGTTTCTTCATTTATAAAATGGGAGATAATAATAGTATTTAACAAGATCGTTGTGAGAATTACATATGGTAATTCATGAACAATGGTTCACATGGTTCCTGGCACATGATAATCTCAACAAATGAGTAAGTAGCCGTTGTTGTCATTCTTCTAAGTTACACATTGTTAAAAGCTGCAGTGTTGGGTTTAAACAGCAGAAATGATTCCTAAAACTATTCCTGTTTACATGAAGCAATAGGGGTGATTGAGAGGATGTTGCATTACATTACTGATGGAAATGCAGAAGAACCAGGATCAGATAATAAGCAGGAACCGAGAGAAGCAAGGAGGCTGGAAATTCAGGTGGGATTGTGCCACAGGGACAGTCCTGGGTGACTGGCCTTACTGCTGGCCCTGTGGCTACCAGTACTGAGTGTTTCTGCTTCTCCCAAGCCCAACCATTGGAATGCATTATCTGTCCCGGTTTCTTTGCAGTCTAAGTATCAGATTCACAGCTTTGGGCAGTTATTGTCCCATTGGTCAATCCTTGTCAGGTGCCAGCACCTTAATTTCCAGAAGTGTTGAGTAAAAGCAAGCATATGATGTTTTCAGGATCTGTTCTAGAGGATGGCCTCTACCTCCCACCAAAACCCACATTGTGGATTATTTCCAAACATAGGAAAAATCTGGGCAAGTGGTTCATGTCCAATATGGTGTATCCATTTAGGTGTCCCGCCTTCTTCCTCTCATATTTAGTGTTCAAAAATAACAAACCAAAAACAAATATAAAGTGTGTTTCCATTTAATGTAATAAGACAATTCCTGGCACATCTGAAAACGATTTAACTCTCTCAGCAACCAGTCTTCTGAGTTAACGTCCTGCTCCAAGTTTTGGAGTCCTGATTCAGGCTAATTCTTCCTTTTGCTTTTGGGGATCCCAAACAATACTCTGCAATCTGTGCACTAGACCGGGGGTTGGTAAATTTTTCTATAAAGGATCACATAATACACATTTTAGGCTTTGCAATTGTGATACTGTGATTTATAATAAGAAGTATGTATTTGATTTTTGTCCCTGTTCCTGGCTCAGAGCCTTTAAAATCATTGGAATTTCCTAAGTGATGAGAGAGATGAAGGTGTCTTTTGTTGTGTTAATGAGGGGACTAAGGAGGGGACCCCCTCCTTCCGCCCCCATTGCTAGGGGAACCAGTCCTGTGACTTGAGTTCAGAACTTTCATTTCCCCATACCCAACCTCCAGGGAGGAGAGAGGGGCTGGAGATTTTCAATCATCTATAGCCCATGATTTAATCAATCATGCCTTATGTAATAAGGCCTCCATAAAATCCCAAAAGGAAGGGGTTTAAAGAGCCTCCACGTTGGTGAACAAATGGAGATTCAGGGAGAATGGCATGCCTGGTGAGGGCGTGGCAGTTCTGTGCCCTTTCCCCATACGTTGCCCTGTGCATCTCTCCCATCTGGATATTCATCTGTATCTTTTATCATGTCTTTTGAAAACAACCTGGTAAACAGTAAGTAAACTGATTTCCTGAGTTCTGTGAGCTCTAGTAAATTAATTGAATTCCAGGTGGAGGACCTGGGAACCTCTGATTTACATCCTGTCTATCAGAAGCTCAGGGAACAGCCTGGACCTGCAACTGGCATCTGATGGGGGGCAGGGTTCAGTCGTACAGGACTAAGCCCTTAACCTGTGGGAACTGACGTTCTTTCCAAGTAGATAGTGTCAGAATTGAGTTGAACTGTGGGAGTCTAGCTGGTGTCGGAAGCTTGCTTAGTGGTGTAGAAAAAACAGGCACAGAGGAATTGGGGTCAGAATTGTAGTAATTCACTCTGTTTGTCTGGGTCACTCTTCTCTGCCACTGTAGCCTGACAGCAACATTTCCAGATATGTAAATGGATGCATGTAAATATGTAAATATAAATGTAAATATGTAAATGAATGGGTGTGGCTGTGGCCTGCCATCTGCTCTTTGCCAACCCCTGGATTAGATTACCAAGTTTGCTCTCACCAGTATATTCTGTGTATAATAATCAGGCAAAATAAAGGGGCAGGGGGGTGTTACTGTATACACATACTCACACTTAGTACATAATGCAGGACGGAAGGAAGTAGAGGCACAGGAGGGAGGAAGTAGAGACCATAAGGTAAGGTCATAGCTGCTGGTGTCTCTTCCCTCCTTTAGGACCCATGCTGTGTCGCCTTATCAGTTGGCAACTCAACTTGTTGTGGCTCATTAGCTAATGGGGTGGCCCAAATCTGGGTTGTGTATGAACTTTTGGTCGAATGACCTGTGTGGGGCTGGAGTGGTCATCCAACAGCTTTCTCACAGGACATGATTATATGAGAGGAAGCCAGGGGATTTCCCGAGTCTTAACCATGCTCTTCCTACTCTTTCTGGGAAGCGGCAGCCCCTATTTCTCCTTGATACTCAAAGCTTAGCAAAGAAGTTCATGTTGTTCCTGGGTGAACTGGAGAACTGGAGAGACCTTGGGACCTGGGGCCTTGACTCAGCCAGGCCAGGAGGAGTCACTGAAGGTTCTTAGTCTTGTCATGAGAATGAATTCAAGGACAGACATGCAGCACAGAGAATGAGTGACAGAAGTGGGAAAGTTTATTAAATCGGAAAGTACACTCTCAAGATATGAGAGAGGGGCGAGCAAGAGGGTGAAAGCTGCACTCCCTGGGAGTTGGATTCCTATCTTTATTGATAGTTGGTAAATATTGATTAATTAAGAAGGGAAGCATATTTCCTGCTTTTTCTTCCTAATTGGACCAGGTGTTTCCTGTCATGGCATCCACCATTTTGGGTCTTCTGGTTCCACCCGATTTCTTATGGATGTTGCCAGGACAGGCTTCTAACCTTCTGATGATGAGTCCCTTGTTGATGAACTCCATGTCTCCTGTTAGAACCTAACGAACTGCCTCCTCCAACAAGACTGCGGGCAGAGAGGTAGGTTATAAATGCTTACTACAGAATGGCAGTATACACACAAAGATCGCACCACACACATGTCATACACAATAAATATGGTGGCAAGGATCTGCTCTGTTCATGTGTAGCACTTGATAAAATGTCCCTAAACGATTTGTTTGTTTCCCCCACTAAGCTGTGAGCCTCCCAGGAGCTGAGAACAAAACGTATGTGTTTCTGCTAGAACAGGGTATATCTGTTTTGCCCAAAACCAAGCACAATGCCTGATAAATCATTAGATACTTGGTTGAATGAAACAGTAATGTTATTTAAAAAGTCAACGTCCAAAAATATGAGGAAGTAGCTCATAAGAATGTAACTTGCATGAAATAAGAGGACAATAGGTTCTCATGGGAAATGTATGTAAGAAATATATGTACTATTTGAGGAAACTGAAGTTTGTGGTTTTTGTTTTGTTTTGAAAGATTTTATTTTTAGGTAATCTCTATACCCAATGTGGGTCTTGAACTCATGATCCTGAGATCAAGAGTCACAAGCTCCACCGACTGAGCCAGCCAGGGACCCCTGAAGTTTATGAGTAGACCATGATGTAGGGTGATGTCAGTGCTCACCTGAGGGCTGAGATTTGGTATTTCTCTATTTCTTCTCTTGTGAAGACGTTGCAAAATACTCTGTGTGGGAAGTAGGACTGGCTCAAGGCCAAAGCAAATTTCCTGCTCTTGTTTTTCCTTGGAAGATGATTTATTTAAGAGCTTAAACTTTTAAATCAATAGAACTCTGAAAAATAATTTGTTTCCTTAATAGATGAGACCTGTGGTGAGAAGCAGGTGCTATTGGCGCTAATGAAATCTCAAGTCTAGACAAGGAATGGGAAAATATGATCACAGGAGAGTTGACTTGTACTGGAAAGTTTAAATGCTGATTGAACTAAATTAAACTAAGTTCAAGTCAACAGATATTTTTGAACATCTAAAAGAGTAAGATACAGCATAAGGCAGTTTGAGGGTACATGAAAAATAAGAATTCATTCTTGCCCCCAAATCTGTTATAATCCAGTGAGTTCTTTAGGTGCTGGAAGGATCAATTAACATGTTTAAGGTGGAAGAGATTAATTCCCATCAGAGAGTCAGTATAAACTTCATGGCAGAATTACTTGAAAGATGACTAATATTTTGATTGAAGTGTATGGGGAAGAACGTTTCTGGTGGTGAGCCCATGCAGTAAACGTTGCAAACTCAAATATCTAAGGAGTGAAGTACATCACAATCAAGACCAGAGCTAGTTGGGTATAAGACAATAGGGATTGTGGCCAACTGGAGAGGGTGTGTTCCATTTGAAGGAATTAACCACTTCTCAGTTTCAGTTAACCGTGACCTCAATCTATTACTTTTCCAAGAGAAGCTGAGATTCTTCTTAATGTTGCCAGTGGATTAGACAAAACAACAACCACTATAACATCATGTGATCCAAATCCATCTAAATCTAGTGTGTGGACAGTGATTTACATAAAGGTGGAGAGGGAGAGATTTGCAAGCCGTGTTGGGAGCTAATATAGCTGGATGTGTGTGAACATGAGTGGTCATGAGCAGGGGCAGTGAGGCCTTCCAAGACACTGAATTCACTTTGACAGAATTCAGATCCTATTCTGTGGGCAGCAAGGAGCCTGTCATTCCAGAGGTGATTTGCTGAATACACTTGTTTAGAAAGACTTCTCTGGCTTTCTGTGGAGGAATGAATCGAAAAGTTGTTGGTGAGGGCAGAGAGATGGGTTAAGAGGATGCTGCAGGAATTCAGCATGAGAATGGAGTAACGTCTGAATCTGGACCAAAGGAGACTGGTGAGACACAGTAACTGTCAAAAACTATTCACGACTGGCTAAAAATAAAGGTTGCTTTCTAATTCTTCAGAGGTTGATTTAGGAAACTGAGGTCCAAGTCCCAGATAAACCACTAACTAGTTTTGTGGCCCAAAGTCAATCATTTCTCCTAACGTTAGCTTTTCTTCCATCAGACAGTGACAATAATAACTGTCCTGCCAACTCAGCATGCTGTGGCAGTCCAGAGAAGCAGAGCTCATGAAGGAGCAGCCAGCACTATAAAAGACTGTATCCACGGAAGTGGCTTTTATTGGTGTTATGACAGTCAGCTCTGGGATTCCGCATCAGTTAGGACTTTGTAAACATAGTGAGACCTGAAAAGTTATTATCTGAAAGTGACAATTTGTTTTAAGATTTATATGAAATGAGAGTATCTGGAGAGGAAATTTTTACTCTGTTGTTATTAGCAGTGACAATCATGACACGTGCTGTGGCTTGTAGCACCTTCTAAGTAAAATGGCCTAACCCACTACCCTAGCTGAAGGCCTAACCCAAGGCAGCCATGTTTGAAACCTCAAACCATGCCTCATCCACGGGCAGTAGATTCATCTGCTGATTAGTGGTCTAAGATGTGCTCTTGTGTCAAAAAGACTCTTCCAAATGGCAATAATGGTAATTAGTTGAGTCAGGAATGTAATTTCTGTAGGGAATTTCAGTGGGGGAACTAAAGAGTAAGGCACCCAGTCTGTGGTGTGAGGACAATGGGATAGATGCATAATAGGGCAGACTTACCATGGTAAGATGGTAGATGGAAGATGGTAAGATGGTAGGACAGAAGATCACTAGAGAGAAGATCCAGTGCCTTTACATACAGCACTGCTGGGGTTTCCTTACGTCAAGAACCATGCTTTAGTCCCCGCCTCCCTGAGGCATGACAGTTTTTATTATTTTGTTCAATAAAATTCCATCAGTGGGGATCCTTAAAATAATCTTCACCCTTCACTTGAGTTAGTTCTTTCTTGCAACCAAAAGAGTCTCTGGAAACACTGTTCCTATTCACCAAAAATAAGAATGACATTTTCTGAGGTGTTTGAATTTAAGAACAGAGGTCATGTAAAATTTGCTTTATGTCTTCTAGTGGGAAAAAAAGTGGTTAAATTAGATGGCATGTGACTGGGTAGATTCAGGAATTAGTGTCAAGCACTTACATGTCAAACACTTAAGAAATGCTGTATTTCATATTCTTTTTTTTTTAAGATTTTATTCATTTATTTCACAGACAGAGATCACAAGTAGGCAGAGAGGCAGGCAGAGAGAGAGAGGAGGAAGCAGGCTCCCCACTGAGCAGAGAGCCCGATGTGGGGCTCGATCCCAGGACCCTGAGGTCATGACCCGAGCCGAAGGCAGAGGCTTAACCCACTGAGCCACCCAGGTGCCCCTGTATTTCAAATTCTTAAAGAGGGACAGCTGCTTTAAAAAAAGGAAGATGTTATACAACTAGTCCAGGCAATGACTGGGGAAAAAGTTGAATTAATTCATAAAGTTGATGGCGTGGAATAATCACAGACTTTAGAGTTAGGAGCCTTACCCAGGAGACCAAGCCCAGTGACTTCCTGGTTGGGTGGGCATTGAGATCTCAGGTAAGTTGTTCAGCCCTGCAGGTCCCAAGGTGTTGATGAATGGAGATGTCATGGTCATGGTGGTAATGATGATGGTGGTGCAGGAATCCGTGAGAAAATTCACGTGAAATTCTTCATGAACTAAGTCATATGGTTTGTTATTATTAAGGAACTAAAGTTAAAGGGTAGAAAATGAAAAGGGTTAAGGTGACAACACCTAAAAGCAATACCAGTTATACATTAGAGAAAGAAATGGACTAATTTCAGACAAATTACTACCGAAGTGTTGACATTCCTACAGGACTCCATCTGATTGCTAGGCAATAAGATGTTTGGGAGCCTTCGCCTTTTAAAAGAAGGTAGTTTTAAAATGATGGTGACTGTGAAAATGATGCTAATAATAATCACAGCAGCCACCACCTCCTGAACATTTCCCATGGCCTAGTACTTGATATTCACTATCTCCAATGTTCTAACAGCCAGGTTATTATCCCCATTCTACCCATGAGAAAACCAGGGTCAGAGAGATTAAAAAGCTTGATCAGACTCAACCATCTAGGGATTTGAACCCGGTCTTTCTGGCTCTACATTCTGTGCTCATCTTGCTCGTGGCCTAATTACGTCATCTTAGAACAGGGAAATAGTCTACAGAGATCCTTGGAGAAGGCCTAGTGTAGGCCCCCTTTTTTAGAGAAAAGGAGAGAGGCCCAGAGAAGTGAAATGACCTATCCAAGGGCACACAGCTAGTTACTGGTGAGATTGGATTCTCAGACTCTGGTCTTCTGACTCTCAGTAGCCTGATGTCTACAGTAGGCTGCCTCTCTGGTGTGCAGCCATTTTGAATAACCAAGCACCCTTGCAAACAGATGGTTGGTTTGGTTCTAGAGAATTACAGGTCAAATGTCCCCTTCCTGGGGGAACAGCTGGTATATGTGCTGTGGTGTCTGATATTGCAACACACCCTGGGTTTATGGTAGCTTGCCTCTGGCTTCTATTGGCAGTGGGGAAGCTCTTTGTCATGGAGTGAGCAAATAAGGGAGTTCACTGAAAATCAGTCCCTCAGTTCTTGTTTCTTAGCTACCTCTAGCATAAATATTACATGGTGCCTTCCTTAGGTGGGAGCGGGGATGACTCATGAATATACTGAGAAGAGCCAGCCTTTATGAGAGTTCCTTACCCCCCAGGGTCCTTTAATTCTCACAATTAAGCTTCAAGTTAATGGATTAAACCCATTTAACAGATGAGAAAATCAAGACCCAGGGATACAAAGAAAGTTGTCAATGTTCAAGACAAAACAAAACAAAACAAAAAAATCTTAAAAAGTTCTGGGGCCAGGTTAGAGCTTTCATCCCCAAGTATGTTTGATGCCAAAACTAACACTTATAACTAACACACACGCCTGTCCTGCACCTCTAAAACTTTGCACCTATGGGGGATGGGGTGGGTGGGAAATAAAGGCAAAGTCTTGACCTTCACAAAGTTTATAGTCTCACATGAGACACAAGCATGATTAATTCTAATACTCTGCCTCAGAGAGCATTGAGTTCTTTCTGTCAGGCATTCTGCTAAGAGGTTTATGAAAATCATCTTTAATTAATTAATTAGAGAGAGCGCGAGCATGCATGAGTGGGAGTGGGGATGAGGTGGGGAGGGACAGAGAGAGAGGGAGAGAAAAAATCTCAAGCAAGTTTCACACCCAGCGCAAACTTGACACAGGGCTTTATTTTGGGACCCTGACATCATGACCTGAGTCAAAATCAAGAGTTGAACGTTTGACTGAGACACTCAGGTGCTCTGAGAATCTATTTCTCAGTATGACTATGCAAGGAATTTTTATCCAAACATTTTACAGATAAGAAAACTGAGAGTAAGAGAGGTGTCACAAATTACCAAGCTTTCTATAGTTAATAAGTATTAGAGTCTTAATTCAGTCCAGAGTCATAGTCACAGTGGTCAAGTTTTAAATGAATGAATGAATGAATGAATAAAATGCTCTGGGACTCCAAAGGGAGAAGCCTGTAAAGTTGAAAGCTAATGACACTAAATCCTTAGAACTAACTTCAGTAAACTTCCCTGCCAGCCACAGTGATCCTGAAGAACAGGAGAGTGCATGAAATTGGAGGCAGTGTGATGTAATTAAAATAGAAAGAGAATGGGAGTCAGAGCTCTGGGTTTGAGACCATATCTTCCTCCCAGTGAACTTGGTGGCCATTGTTCACTGAAGAGAACTCATTTGCTCTTCCTGTCACCGAAAGGGGCTCTCAAACATGGTTTAGTTTTAAGACGTGATTTTTGTTTTAATGCTTGTCTCTGGAAGGATGCCCACAGATGCTAACAAAGACTGGGGAAGTGATAAAAGATTCAGAAGAATCTCAAAGTTATTGAATTTCACTGAAATAAAAAGGGCTAGTTCTGTTTCCCTCACAGCTCCTTCATAGGCATATTTATGTAATTATTCATCAGCAAATTTATTGTGGATATTGCAAAATTTCTGCTCCCTCTAGTCATTCAAGTTCCCAAGAGAAAGGAAAGCAGAGAGAGTATTTTCAATTTAGCCGGCTGTTTCTCCCTTGTGAGTTTTCAGCTCTGTCTTTTCTTTGAGCTTTGTGGCAGAGTGAAAAGAGCACTGATGTGGCTATCAGGCTGACTCCACTGTTTCTTAGCTATATGATTTGGACAGGTCTTCTCCTTTCCTGGGCTCTGTTCTCTCTCTCTCTCTCTCTCAAACCAGGGAGATGAGCTAAGCCATTGATTTTTACATCAAGCTGTGCACTCTTGGAAATGGCAGTCAGGGGCTGTGAGTTATTGGAGAGGCTCTAAGAACCATATGTTGGACAAGTCTCAGGGGTGGGCATACCTCACACCTCACACCTCATACCTCACACACATCCATTACATATGTATCTGAGGATGCTGTTGTAAGTAATAAAATGTAATTTAAAGTGTTACTGAATTTTTACTAATTTTGGTAATTATGCTTTTCTTGATTAAAATGCAGTTAAAACTGTTATTGAATCACTTATTTTGATCATCTTGATTTTCTTAATTAAAATGTAGTTTAAAATGTTAGTGAAGTTTTGCTAATTTTGGTCATTATGATGTTCTTCATCAACAGATACTAAATGTTCTGTCAATATGAGAAAGGTCTGAATATATCTTTGATATTAAGAATGGGTCTTACAATTGGAAAGGTTGAGAATTACATGCCCAGTTAATTTCTTGGGTTCTTTCTAGGTCTGAAATTTTGGGATTCTAAACGAAAGTGTACAAAATGGTAGTCATTAGTCACATGCGGTTAAAAAAAAATCCATTCAGTTATACTAGTCACATTTCAAATGTTTACTAGTGGTCACATGGGTTAGTGGCTACCATATTGATCAGAATAGATGATGGAACACTTCATCATTACACAAAGCTCTGTTAGGCAGCCAAGTGAACTAAATGATTTTATTAGTGGGTTTTCCTTGAGATGAGATAGTCTTACCATATAATTCTCAGAAGAGCATGAGTTTGAAGATTGAAGGCATTTAGCCCTTGGTCCTGTCACTGAAGGGAGTGGGAGGGGGCATGGCTAAGAAACGTGACAGACTGATCCACCCTTCTTGGGATAGTCGGCCTTTGCACTTTTGATTGTAATAGGTAACATGATGCTCAGAACAGCCGTGCATACCGATGAGTGTTGATTTAGCCACACCCCCACATCGTCTTACCCACCAGATTACTCTGAAACTCAGAAGCTTGTGTCCAGGATCTAGATACAGTCAGACACCAGGATTTTGCTGGGTTCCAGCCCAGAGGAGCCAATAAGAAGAGGAAGAATGGAGAAACCATCCAAAGCCAAGTAACATATTTCCTTCTCCTAATAGGAAGGCTTCTTTGGGTGTGGCTGGAACTAAAAGGCTGGGAGCTGAGGGCAAGGGTCTCCCTTAAAAAATCCTCAAGTTAACAAAGACTTAGGGTTTAGTAGGTGAAGGTTATGGGCCAGGAGAGATGGTGTGCTTAAGAGACACACGTTCCCCTTCTGATGAGAAAATATATACTATTCATTATAGAAAATTTAGAAAACACAGAAGCTATGGAGATTTAAAGAATCCCTTATAATACAACTGGAAATAACTGTTGTTAACATTTAAGACAATTAAAAGGTTAGTATTAAATGCTTTCGTTTTCTGGAACTAGAGCCTTTCCTTACTTAATTGTACTGACGACCTATTAGGCCAACTGAAATCAGGTTTCATTTTTCTCTCTGGCCATTTCCTTCTGCTTCAGACTCTCTTATCTTGGTTTGTAAGTGACAGACGTGGTCTTTCCAGTTGTTTTGCAAGAATGATGTCCACTTTCCTTATTCATAGATTTGCTGAGGGATCTCCTCTGGGACTCAAACTCTACCCTTGTGACCATGGTGGCCTTGGAGTTTAGTCATGTGGTTCAGAGCTGGCCTTGACTTTTCATTTTGTTTGGAGTTGGATAAAAGTGGTCTGGACACATTTGTATTTTTCTTCTGCAAAGTGATTTGGTAGAATTACATGGGTACATCATCAGCTCAGACTGGGGATGAGTTTGGGGTTCTGGTATAGGAATGCTGCTGAATCATTTTAAAAATTTTGATCATTTGATAAATATTTCTGTTATGAGGATAGTGCTTTACTAGGTTCTGGGCTCACGAAAATGCATCTAAACACATTATTCTCTCAGAGTGTTTTCAGATAAGTATTGATCAATAAAAACATAGGTGATTGTGAGTTGGGTGTTATAGATATTGGGATAAAGGTCTGCTCAGGGTACTGTGAGAGCCCATGTAGGGAAAGATATTTTACCCACATTTGGGGAAATCAAGGAAGGCTTCTTAGAAAAAGTATGTCTAAGCTGAGAAGGGAAGGATGAATAGGAAAGAACGGGCTTGAATGTGGAAGTAGAAGTGAAGGTTAGGGAGAATCTTCCAGACAGAAGGAACAGCTTGAGTAAAAGCTGGGACATGAGAAACCATGATGCATTTGGAAATGACAATGTCAGTAAATGTCTATTTTGGATATTCTGCTGGCAAATGTCTTGGAAAATAATGTTTGCTTCAAGACTGGCCTGTGCTATTCTCTGGAGGCATATTTCCCTTCCTCCCCAAGTACAAATGACCCTGATATTCTAAAGAGGATCTGGGTCAAGGCCACCTTCCTCAGGAAGTCTTCCTGGATTTCCTCTGGTAGAAATAAACTCTCCCTCCCCTGAATTCCACAGAACTCCTGTCTTCTCTGAACTTCACACTTTATATAACATTCCTTATAGTTGTTTTTCTTTCTGCCTTAACTATGAGGAGATTGAAGCCAGGGACAGTCTTCTTGCCTCTCAGAATCTTATCTGGTGCTGAGAATAAAAATGTACTTAAACAACATGCGTGTATTCAGACAATTCTGGATTTGTGACTAGAACTGGTCTTTTGTGTTGTGTTGTGTCTCATGCACTTTTTTCTCCCAAGATTTTAGTGCATTTTCTCCCTCATTGCAATTATTTTTTTTCCCCTCCAGGCATCTCCCCTGATACTTTATTACAGTTAGGCTCAGGATAATTTTCAGAAGAAAAAAATAACATTTGATTTTGTTTATTCATGCAGATTGGATTCATTAGGATGAGGGTTTTAAGTGGCATTACAAATAGTGCCTGGAGAGAGGGCTCTGCTGCGAGCAGATGGAGAACAAAATTTCTCACATGGGTGAGAACCTCCTTGTTCCACATGTTAGTTTTTTCCAAAACAAAAAGAGCTTTACAGTTTGGGGTGAACGGGAAATAGTACACAGCCTTTATAAAAATGTAAATCAATATAGAAAAGGATAGAAACATAAATAAAATTAATGCCAAATCTCACCTGACAATCTTTTTGTTTAAAAAATCCCTTCAGGGGGCGCCTGGGTGGCTCAGTGGGTTAAGCCTCTGCCTTCGGCTCGGGTCATGATCTCAGGGTCCTGGGATCGAGTCCCGCATCGGGCTCTCTGTTCAGCAGGGAGCCTGCTTCCCCCTCTCTCTGCCTGCCTCTCTGCCTACTTGTGATCTCTCTCTCTCTCTGTCAAATAAATAAAATCTTTAAAAAAAAAATCCCTTCAGGGCACCTGGGTGGCTCAGTGGGTTAAGCCTCTGCCTTCGGCTCGGGTCATGATCTCAGGGTCCTGGGATGGAGCTCCACATTGGGCACCCTGCTCAGCAGGGAGCCTGCTTTCCCCCTTTCTCTGCCTGTTTCTCTGCCTACTTGTGATCTCTCTCTTTGTTAAATAAATAAATAAAATATAAAAAAATCCCTTCGGGTATCTTTTTACACATTTTTTTCAACATAAACTGCATCATATTATACGTTCTGTGCTGCAGCCTACTTCGCTATGAACATTACCAGCATACACGGAAAGTGCTCTTATCAGGTGGGTGGTTGGAAAGAAGTGTTTAGCATTAAAAAGTGCTGTGATCCCTGTGGGTCATTTCATCACAGCATTCTAGAATTCTGTGTGTTGAATCCTTTCCTTGCATTTTCTCCCTGAACTACTAAAGTTTATGTTTAGGTATTGCCTGGTAGTATTTTCTCAATTCAATAAATGCTACTTGCACTGTCATTGTTGACGAGCACATGGGATCCCATTGTATGTACAAAATTTATTTAATTAGTCCCCAGCTGATAGGTTTTTGAGTTATTTCCCATTTTTTAATTAACATATAATGTATTATTTGCTCAGGGGTAGAGGTCTATGAATCATCAGGCTTACACATTTCAC
This sequence comes from Meles meles, assembly GCF_922984935.1. Taxonomy (NCBI): domain Eukaryota; kingdom Metazoa; phylum Chordata; class Mammalia; order Carnivora; family Mustelidae; genus Meles; species Meles meles. The sequence goes on along the minus strand of NC_060066.1, from coordinate 16,707,650 downwards.
ACCACCCATCACAGCACATACCCTCCCCAGTGTCCATAACCCTGCCACCCTATCTCTATCCCCCACCCCCCAGCAACCCTCAGTTTTTTTTTTCTTGAGATTAAGAGTCTCTTATAGTTTGTCTCTCTCCTGATCCCATCTTGTTTCATTTTTTTCCCTTCTTTACCCACCCTGCCTCTCAAATTCTTCATATCAGAGAGATCATATGATATTTGTCTTTCTCTGATTGACTTATTTCACTTAACATGATAGCCTCTCATTCTATCCATGTCATTGCAAATGGCAAGATTTTGTTTCTTTTCATTGCTGTCTAGTATTCCACTGTGTATATATACCACCTTCTTTATCCATTCATCTGTTGAAGGACATCTAGGTTCTTTCCATAGTTTGGCTGTTGTGGACATTGCTGCTATGAACATTTGGGTGCACATGTCCCTTCGGATCACTACATTCATATCTTTAGGGTAAATACCTAGAAGTGCAATTGCTGGGTCATAAGGTATTTCTATTTTCAACTTTTTGTGGAACCTCCATACTATTTTCCAGAGTGGCTACACCAGCTTGTGTTCCCACTAACAGTGTAGGAAGGTTTCCCTTTCTCCGTATCCTTGCCAAAATCTGTCGTTTCCTGACTTGTTAATTTAAGTGAATCTGAGTGGTGTGAGGTGGTATCTCACTGTGGTTTTGATTTGTACTTCCCTGATGCTAAGCGTTGTTGAGCACTTTTTCATGTGTCTGTTGGACATTTGGAAATCTTTGCCAAAATGTCTGTTCATGTCCTCTGCCCATTTCTTGATTGGATTATTTTGTCTTTGGGTGTTGAGTTTGATAAGTTTTTACAGATTTTGGATACTAGCCCTTTATCAGATACATCATTTGCAAATATCTTCTCCCATTCTATCAGTTGTCTTTTGGTTTTGTTGACTGTTTCCTTTGTTGTGCAAAAGCTTTTGATCTTGATGATGTCCCAATAGTTCATTTTTGCCCTTGCTTCCCTGACTTTGACTATGTTTCTAGGAAGAAGTTGCTGCAGCTGAGGTTGAAGAGATTGCTGCCTATGATCTCCTCAAGAATTTTGATGGATTCCTGTTTCACGTTGAGGCCTTTCATCCATTTTGAGTCAATTTTTGCGTGTGGTGTAAGGAAATGGTTCAGTTTCATTCTTCTGCATGTGGCTGTCCAATTTTCCCAGCACCAATTGTTGAAGAAATGATCCTTTTTCCACTGGACATTCTTTCCTGCTTTGTTAAAGATTAGTTGACCATAGACTTGAGGGTCTGGTTCTGGGCTCTCTATTCTGTTCCATTGATCTATGTGTCTGTTTTTGTATCAGTACCATACTATCTTGATGATTACAGCTTTGCAATAGAGCTTGAAGTCTGGAATTGTGATGCCACCAACTTTGGTTTTGTTTTTCAACATTCCTCTTGCTCTTCAGGATCTTTTCTGGTTCCATATAAATTTTAGGATTATTTGTTTCATTTCTTTGAAAAAAATGGATGGTATTTTGATAGGGATTGCATTAAATGTGTAGGTTGCTTTAGGTAGCATAGACATTTTCACAATATTTTTTCTTCTAATCCATGAGCATGGAACATTTTTCCATTTCTTTGTGTCTTCCTTAATTTCTTTCCTGAGTACTTTATAGTTGTCTGAGTATAGATTCCTTTCTTCTTTGGCTAGGTTTATTCCTAGTTATCTTATGGTTTTGGGTGCAATTGTAAATAGGATCAACTCCTTAATTTCTCTGTCTTCTGTCTTGCTTTTCATGTATAGAAATGCAAGTGATTTCTGTGCATTTATTTTTTTTTTTAAAGATTTTATTTATTTATTTAACAGAGATAACAAGTGGGCAGAGAAGCAGGCAGAGAGAGAGAGAGAGAGAGAGGAAGAGGAAGCAGGCTTCCCACTGAGCAGAAAGCCCGATGTGGGGCTCGATCCCAGGACTTTGGGATCATGACCCGAGCCAAAGGCAGAGGCTTTAACCCACTGAGCCACCCAGGTGCCCCACTGTGCATTTATTTTATATCCTGACACTTTACTGTATACTTGTATGAGTTCTAGCAGTTTTAGAGTGGAGTCTTCTGGGTTTTCCGCATAAAGTATTGCATCATCATCAGAGAGCGAGAGTTTGACTTCTTCTTTACCGATTTGGATGCCTTTTATTTCTTTTTGTTGTCTGATTGCCGAGGCTAGGACTTCTAGTACTATGTTGACTAGGAGTGGTGATAGTGGACAGCCCTGCCATGTTCTTTTTTTTTTTTTTAAAGATTTTCTTTATTTATTTGACACAGAGAGATCACAAGTAGATAGAGAGTCAGGCAGAGAGAGAGAGAGAGAGAGAGAGAGGGAAACAGGCTCCCTGCTGAGCAGAGAGCCCGATGCGGGACTTGATCCCAGGACCCTGAGATCATGACCTGAGCCGAAGACGGTGGCTTAACTCACTGAGCCACCCAGGCACCCCCGATGTTCTTGACCATAGGGGAAAAGCTGTCAGTTTTTCCCCATTGAGGATGATATTCACTGTGGGTTTTTCATAGATGGCTTTGATGATATTGATGTATGTACCCTCTGTCCCTACACTGTGAAGAGTTTTGATCAAGAAAGGATGGTGTACTTTGTCAAATGCTTTTTCAGCATCTACTGAGAGTATCATATCGTTCTTGTTCTTTCTTTTATTAATGTATTGTATCACATTGATTTGCGGGTGTTGAACCAACCTTGCAGCCCAGGAATAAATCCCACTTGGTCGTGGTGAATAATCCTTTTAATGTACTGTTGGATCCTACTGGATAATATTTTGGTGAGAATTTTTGCATCCATGTTCATAAAGGATATTGGTCAGTAATTCTCCTTTTTGATGGGGTCTTTATCTGGTTTGGGGATTAAGGCAATGCTGGCCTCATAAAATGAGTTTGGAAGTTTTCCTTCCATTTCTATTTTTGGGAAGAGTTTCAGGAGAACTGATATTATTCTCTAAATGTTTAGTAGAATTCCTCTGGGAAGCCGTCTGGCCCTGGGTTCTTGTTTGTTGGAATATTTTTGATGACTGCTTCAGTCTCCTTACTGGTTATGTGTCTGTTCAGGTTTTCTATTTCTTTCTGGTTCAGTTTCGGTAGTTTATATGTCTCTAGGATGCATCCATTTCTTCCAGATTGTCAAATTTGCTAGTGTATGGTTGCTCATAATGTGTTCTTTTTTTTTTAAGATTTTTATTTATTTATTTGACAGAGAGAAATCACAAGTAGGCAGAGAGGCAGGCAGAGAGAGAGGGGGAAGCAGGCTCCCCGCTGAGGAGAGAGCCCAATGTGGGGCTTGATCCCAGGACCCTGAGATCACGACCTGAGCCAAAGGCAGAGGCTTAACCCACTGAGCCTCCCAGTCGCCCCGCTCATAATGTGTTCTTATAATTGTTTGTATTTCCTTGGTGTTGGTAGTAATCTCTCCTCTTTCATTCATGATTTTATTAATTTGGGTCCTTTCTCTTTTCTTTTTGATAAGTCTGGCCAGGGATTTATCAATCTTATTAATTATTTTAAAGAACCAGCTCCTAGTTTCATTGATGTGTTATACTGTTCTTGGTTTCTATTTCTTTGATTTCTGCTCTGATCTTTACAATTTCTCTTCTCCTGCTGGGTTTAGGCTTTCCTTGCTGTTCTTTCTCCTGCTCCTTTGGGCGTAGGGTTAGGTTGTGTACTTGACACCTTTCTTGTTTCTTGAGAAAGGCTTTTATTGCTATATACCTTCCTCCCAGGACTGCCTTTGCTGTGTCCCAAAGATTTTGAACAGTTGTGTTTTCATTTTCATGATTTTTTTTTAGTTCTTTAATTTCCTACTTGACCCATTCATTCTTTAGTAGGATACTCTTTAGCCTCCATGTATTTGAATTCTTTCCAACTTTCCTCTTGTGATTGAGTTCTAGTTTCAGAATATTGTGGTCTGAAAATATGCAGGGAACGTTCCCAATCTTTTGGTACCAGTTGAGACCTGCTTTGTGACCGAGGATGTGATCTATTCTGGAGAATGTTCCATGCGCACTAGAGAAGAATGTATATTCTGTTGTTTTGGGATGGAATGTTCAAATGTATCTGTGATGTCCATCTGGTCCAGTGTGTCACTTAAAGCCTTTATTTCCTTGTTGATCTTTTGCTTTGATGATCTGTCCATTTCAGTAAGGGGCTGTTAAAGTCTCCTACTATTATTGTATTATTGTCGATGTATTTCTTTGATTTTGTTATTAATTGGTTTATAGAATTGGCTGCTCCCATCTTGAGGGCATAGATATTTTAAATTGTTAGTTATTCTTGTTGGACAGACCTTTTAAATGTGATATAATGTCCGTCCTCATCTCTTATTATAGTCTTCGGCCTAAAATCTAATTTATCTGATATAAGGATTGCCACCTCAACTTTTTTATTTTAATGTCCATTAGGATGGTAAATTGTTTTCCATCCCCTCACTTTAAATCTGGAGGTGTCTTTGGGTCTAACATGAATTTCTTGTAGGGAGCATATTGATGAGTCTTATTTTTTTTTTTTTAATCCATTCTGATACCCTGTGTTTTTTGATTGGGGGCATTTACCTATTTACATTCAGGGTAACTATTGAAAGATATGAATTTAGTGCCATTGTCTTTCCTATAAGGTGACTGTTACTGTATATTGTCTCTGTTCCTTTCTAGTCTGTTACTTTTAGGCTCTCTCTTTGCTTAGAGGATCCCTTTCAATATTCTCTGGAGGGCTGGTTTGGTGTTTGCAAATTCTTTTAATTTTTGTTTGTCCTGGAAGACTTTTATCTCTCCTTCTATTTTCAATGACAGCCTAGCCGGATATAGTATTCTTGGCTGCATATTTTTCTCGTTTAGTGCTCTGAATATATCATGCCAGTCTTTTCTGGCCTGCCAGGTCTCTGTGAATAGGTCTGCTGCTATCAAATATTTTTACCATTGTATGCTATAGACCTCTTGTCCTGAACTGCTTTCAAGATTTTCTCACTGAGATTTGTGAGTTTTACTATTAGATGATGAGGTGTGGACCTATTTTTATTGCTTTTGAGGGGGATTCTCTGTGCCTCCTGGATTTTGATGTTTGTTTCCTTCACCAAATTAGGGAAATTCTCTGCTATAATTTCTCCAGTATACCTTCTGTCCCTCCACTCCTTTCTTCTTCTTCTGGGAGTCCAATTATTCTAATATTGTTTCACCTTATGGTATCACTTATCTCTCAAATTCTCCCCTCATGGTCTAGTAGTTGTTTGTCTCTCTTTTGCTCAGTTTTTTTATTCTCTATCATTTGGTCTTCTATATCAGTAATTCTGTCTTTTGCTTCATTTACGCTAGCAGTAAGAGCCTCCATTTTTGATTGCACCTCATTATAGTTCAACTTGGTTAGATTTTAGTTCTTCTATTTTTCCAGAAAGGGATTCTCTAATACCTTCCATGCTTTTTTTGAGCCCAGCTAGCACCTTGATAATCATCATTCTGAACTCTAGTTCTGATGTATTATTAATGTCCATATTGATTAGGTCCCTAGCGTCGGTACTGCCTCCTGTTCTTTGTTTTGGAGGGGGGGGAGGGTGCATTTTTCTGCTTCGTCATTTTATCCAGATAAGAATAGATAAATGAGAGTACAAAATACTAAAAGGGTAGCAATGACCCCAGAAAAATATACACTAACCAAATCAGAAGAGACCCAAAACCGGGGGGGCGGGGAGAAAAGGGGGAAAAAAGAAAAAAAATACATAAGACTGGCGAATAGAAAAGAGCCACAGTATTTTGGTCTGTTAGAAGAAACAACCTCCCAAAATTATAAAGAAAGAAAAACTTATATACATACAAAAATAAGGGTAAACATGATGAAGGGATAGAATATGACTAAAAGATGAAAATTTTAAAAAATTCTAAAAGAGGAATTGATAGGATAAGAAGTTGGTTGAAAAAGGAAACAAAAAGAGGAGAGAATGTGATCAGGCTGGAGACTAGAACAAAGCTATGTGTCAGATTTAGGGTATATTTTTGTGTATTAGAAAAAATTGTATCCTAAAATTTTAAAGAAAAAAAACTATATGTGTACAAGAAGTACAATGAAGGGATAAAATATGACTATAACAATTAAAATTTAAAAAGTTTTTTAAAAAGGTATTGATAAGATAAAATAGTTTAAAAAAGTTAAAATAGGAAAGAGGAAAATTAAAAAAATAGAATTAGAAAAAAATAAAATAAAAAAAACTTAACTTTGAAAGACTAAAGGATTGTGGGGAAGAAACCCATGAATTCTATGTGTTGCTTTCCCCTAACTCTGGAGTTCCACAGTTCTTGTTGCTTGGTGAACTTGGTCTTGGCTGGATATTCTTGCTCATCTTCTAGGGGAGGGGCCTGTTGCCCTGATTCTCAAATGTCTTTGCCTGAGGCAGAATTGCACCACCCTTACCAGGGGCCTGGCTAAGTAATCTAAGTTTTGGTCTCGGGAGTTTTTGTTCCCTGAATGCTTTCTGTAGAGCTTTGGAGGACGGGAATGAAAATGGCGGCCTCCTAATCTCCAGCCTCAGAGGAACTGAAAGCTCAGGGCCCCACTCCTCAGTGCACCCTCAGAGAAAAGCAGTCAGTCCCTTCCATCTCCCTGGTCTCTGGCCGTGCTCTAGGCTCACCCGGTGTGTGACCGAGCATTTCTATCTCTGACGCTTGACCCTGTTTGGAGGCTCCAGACCCAGTAGATTCCTGCCATGCTCCCTTGCCACTCCTCCCAGAGGAGGAAGGTGTCTTCTGGATCTGCTGCTTGTGGGGTCCCTGCTTGAAGAGCAGCAGCCCAACCATGCCTCAAATCATGGTTTAAGGTAACCCTGAGCTGAGAGCACACTCCTCAGCTCCATCTCTGCAGCTGGTTTCCCTGCTCCGATACCTGGGAGCTCTGCCACACTCAGGCACCCTTGGTCTTTCTGTGACCCTGAAGGTCCTGAGACCACACTGTCCCTGCGAGGACTCTACTCCCCCTTTAGCCTCTGGTGTGATGTCCCTCAGTGGAGCAGACTTCTAAAAGTTCCAATTTTGTGCTCTGCTGCTCTACTGCTTGCTGGGGACCAGCTCCTCCCCCCACATCTATTCTCCCATTGCTTTGGATTCACTTCTCCACATGTCCTACATTCTAGAAAGTGGTCGATTTTTTGTTCCTAGAATTGCTGCTCTTCCTCTCTTTTATCTCCTGTTGAGTTTGTAGGTGTTCAGAATGGTTTGATAACTATCTAGCTGAACTCCTGGGACCAATGATATCTCAGTCCCCTACTCTTCCATCATCTTGCTCCTCTCATTGGTAGAGTTATTTCCCACTTTGACTAATGTAATAATTCTGTAATAAACATCCTTTTATATTCAACTTTGCCCATTTGCAAACTTTTGCAATCCCACTTTAAGATGAATTCCCAGAAATGAGAAGGTTGAGGTCAAAAATCTCTAAGTTTCAATTCATATTTGTGTCAGGGGCTATTAAGGATCAAGAGGAGTTTACATTGTGGAAACTGGAGGTTCAGCTCGAGTGGAGGCATTTAAAACTCATGGCATAATCTGGGAATAGAGCAGAAAGTATTTAGAAGAGAGCTGAAGAATGAACACTGTTGAGTGAAGGGGTTACTGACTGTTGGAAGCAGTTTCTGAGAAAGTGAAGTGACCCTGCTTTGGAGTGCCTGTACCCTCAGTGATGAGTGTATCTCTTAGAGAGAGCCCTGCCTAAAAGCAGAGTGGGGGACTAGCTTCTTTTCAGTTCAACAAATATTTCAGAAGTATCCCTTCAGTGCTAGGCATGGGATAAAGCTCAGGCTTATCCCTATGAGGGGCTCTCATTCAGGGGGAGACACATGGTGACCAACAGGAGTGGCAGTTCAGAGTGGATGTGCTCCCGTGGAATACTGCTCAAGAGGTGACACAAGGACCCTGAGTGGACTGAGGGTGTGTGCAGGTGGAAAGAACCCTTCTCACTAGAGCTGGTGATTGAAAGATGAGCAGGGACTCCTAAGGCAACTAGAGAGTGGCCCTGAAAATCTCAGCTGGCTGAGACTCAGCTGGCTGCAGAGGCTGGGGGCTGGGAGAGGGTATGGGGCACAGTGGTCCAGCCTGGCAGGAGTGTGAAGCATGGAAAAGGAGATTAGTCCTTAGAGCTTATTTCCCACACCTGGCACCATCTACCTTGTCTTATCCCCTGGACTTCCTTCCTGCCTTTATTGGGTCAGGCTGGGCTTCCTAGCAGAGAGGATTTGTTTTCCATCTATTCTTTATGTAAAACAAAAATGTCTAGGCAGCCTATGGTAAATGTCAATTATAGAACCTGGCTTTGCTTCAAGAATAGCTGAGCAGTTGCCATTTGAATCAGTCAAATATAATTCAATACAGGCAACTTCCTATGTTTCAGCTTAATACCAGAGTTCCCTAAGGTCTGGAAAAATTCTGAAAATACTCTTAAGGGCAGAAAAGGATAAATTATGATTAGGAGAAGCCTAATCTAATATTTTATATTCTTTTAAAAATCAGATATCTAGGCATAATAATGATGATGGTGGTGATGATGGTGATGGTGGTCATGGTGATGATGATGATGGTAATGATGATGATGGTGATGATGGTAATGATGATGATGATGGTGGTGGTGGTGGTGGTCATGGTGATGATGACGATGGTAATGATGATGATGACGATGGTAATGACGATGATGGTGATGATGATGATGGTGGTGATGATGGTGGTGATGTTGATGGTGGTGATGATGATGATGATGATAGGCGATAACCCTTGTGGAACACTTAACACATGTCAGGTCCTATGCTAAGCAGTATCCATCCATTTCTTTTAATTTTCCCAACCATAAGGTATGAACTATTATCATCCCCACTTTACAGATGAGGAAACTTAAATTTGAGGTTAAGAAAGTGAAAACATTCAGTTAAAAAAAATGTTCAACTAATTAAGACACTCAACCAGGCTCCCATGAAAGGATGAAGATCTGGTGCTGAGGCAGCCATCATATATAAAGTATTTTTTCTACTATGCAACTAGAATGGTACTAGTTCTATGCCATCCCCAGGAGAATTGAAAAAGTCACACAAATCATTTTCTGTGTCTCATGGTTTTGATGAGGAACACTGGACAGGAAAGGCAGTTAGATAATAGAGGCATCTATTCTTTCCTCTCTGTTCTGTGTCCCATTTTTCTAACTGTTCTCTCACAGCTACTGTCAAAACTGAATGGACTGTGTAATATGGTGCTTTTTAGGTTGTTTCTTTGTTTTTTGTATGCCTATTTGTTTATATAACATAAACTTTTGACTTTTATTAAAATTCAGTGGGATGTATAAAGTTCAATTCTCTAGAAGTGAAATCTTTAGGTTGTTTTAGTTATATGCTCCCTTACTGTTATTTGTTATTAAGAAATTATATTCTTCTTTTAATATATTAGTTAGGATATTGGCTTGTCTGTGTGTAATAGACTAAGAACGGTGGCTTGTACAGATAGAAGTGGGTTTCTGTTTCACAGAATAGTCAGGAAGGAGGCAGTCCAGGGCTGAACAGGAACTCCTGTTCAGGAACAGGAACAGGGCTCCATGAATGTGCCCAAAGACCCCGTGTTTGTCTTCCTTGTAGCTCTTACATTCTGAAAGTGTTATACTCATCTCAGGGTCTGCTGAATTATCCATGTTCCAAGTGGCAGAATGGGGGGAAAGATGGCGCAGCATGACCCTTGTGTTTAAGGATGGAGCTTGGTTACAATATCACATTCATGACCATCTTACTAGCTAAGGTATAGCATAGCCACATTCAGCTTCAAGGCACCAGGCTGCAAGGGATGCTGGGAAATGTAATCTTGCAACTTCTATTTCTATAAGCCTAGCTAAAAATTGATTCTATTACTATGAAATAGAAGGAGTAAAGGATAGCAGAGACAGTATTCAAAAATAAAGCCGAACAATGTTGAGAAAAAATGTATGTAAATTGAAATTTTACTATTTCTTTTCTACATTGCAAAGGATGATTTTGTCCAAACTCCAGAGTGTATCTCCTCTTCCTTGGAAAACATTGACCTATAGGGTTGTCTGGTTTTCCAACATGCTGGAATGCCCTCTCTGAAAATAATAGAATGTTGTCCTTAGAAACATAAGCTCCAGGACCAGGTACATTATTTGTGGGGTCAATTCCAAGAGAAAATACAGGATCTCTTGCTCAAAAATGATTAAGAATTTCAAGATGGCAAAACCAGAGCAATGAAGTCAGCATGGGGCTTGTCTAAGAGTATGCCTCCTAGTGCAACTACATAGGTCACATAACCATGATGAAGCTCACTCAGCCCAGTTCTCACTGGGGGAAGGGGGCAGAAAAGGTGTTCAAATCCCCCCCCCCCGACTTCTTATTATGGCCACATAGTTCTGGCAGTCATCAGTTATAATCAGTTACAATATGGTACAAATCAACACCCAGGGTAGGACTTCAACAGCTAAGTGTTAGAGTTTGCTAGGGTGGTAGGGTGACAACTGGTGGAGGCTTTGGGAATGTTCTCAGACTTGGGATACCAGTCATATATTTCTGCAAGTTAGAATTTGCCTTGTGACTTCATTAAATGTTCTTTGCATGACTTCCCCCTGAAGGTAGTACTATGTTTAGTAATCTGGATGACCTACTTTCTTCTGGGTTTTGGGACAAAAGCCGTGTCCATATGTCTTGGAAATTGTCAGCCCATTCATTTTGCCTGTTTCTGTGCATGGTGACCAGAGTGTACGCTGCAGGAATGTTGAGCTAGGAGGGATAGACTGGTGGGATGTAAGTTCAGATTATGGTTGGGGAGGGAAGTCTTGCCAACTATTAGGTCAAGGCTGTAAAAAGGCAATATGGGGTTGGATCAGAAACCCAAGAGATCTTGAAGACTCTAGGCTGCAGAACAGAAATGGAATAAGGCAAATTGTACAGAATATAAGCTGTAAATAGTCACTACCTGGCCCACAATCCCATATTCACAATTCCTAAATCCGTACAGCTCTAAAATCTGACAGTTTTCTCTAGTTTTGACTCAGAATCTTTGTTGTAGAACCTGACATGAGGCTGTTTATTGTCTATATCGTAGTTAATATGAATGGTCACAGTTCTACTATGAATGCTGGCCTAAACTCTAATGAGAAATTGTTTAATACTTCCTCTCCTAAAATCAGAAATATTTTGAATTTATGGGGATAAATCCTCTCACCCTGGGATCCCAACATTTGTTGAACATATACTGTGTGCCAGACACTATTCTGAGCACTTTATATGTCTTAATTTCTTTAATATTCATGGGTTTTATGAGGTAGATACCTTATTTTCTCCTTTTGACTGGTAAGAAATCTGGAACATAGAGAAATTTTGATTTGCCTATGATCCTAGATAACCAGCAAATAGCACGCAGTGAAAAAGATGAGTGTCTGGGGGACCTAGTTTTGTATCATGGAGGTGAGTCAGGTCAAGAAGCATCAATAACCAATCTCATTTTGGAGCACAATGGCTTGGCTGAATGATTGGACAAATCAGCTCCAATAGTGAATCTATTTGTTGGGTGAGGTATGAGGCTGAATGAAAAAGTGTTCTTTCTACTATGTCAGTGACAGTCAGAACTGTTCTAATCCTTTGGGGAAATCAAGAGACCTTTGAGTGACAAGGCTTCATGGGTAGAAATAACCCTTCTTTATTTAAATATCCAAAGGGCAACCAAAGTTTTATTTGTTAAACTGGATTTTTGGCTTTGGTTGTAAAAGATAATCTGTATTTTAATAAAAAATCTTTACAGTGGCTTTTGTGAAAGCACCATTTGTCTTAGTAGAAATCTTACTTTAGTGCTTTTCTCAAAAATTGTATTTCTGGTTAAGAGCTGGGTGGGCTGACTGATAGTATATTACTTTACTGATGCCCACATTATTCAAGGCAGAATCCCAAATCATGACAAAATAAAAATAGATGACTTTTATTGCTTCTTCTAGATGTTCCACATTTGTCTTGGTAAGAGAACTGAATTAGATTCGTTTGACAGGATTTGTTCTTTATGAAACTTTACTAACTGCTCTCTTATACCTCTGTACATCACTGTGTTTCTACCCAAAGTTTTTGTCTGATAATTTCTTTTTACTCTTTTTTTTTCCTGGAAATAGACCCAACGTGTATATTATGAATAATAAATGGTTTTATTTATATAATTGCTACAAATGATAATAGGGGTTAGACAGTAGTATTAATTCCTCCATTAACACTTGAATATGAATCAAGGATTTTGTTAATTTGTAAATTACCTTTTAATGAAATTTGGAAAAAAGTTTTCTCATCATAAGTTTCTCAACAGATTCTTGATAAATGCTTACTTTTGTATACAGAAGCATGAATATTCCAAGATGTTTAAGTTTTGGAGCAAAATGATTCTTGGATTAACTAATATCACAGTAGCCGGGCAGTGATTCATGCAAGTTTTTTAGTGCTGGTAGAATGGAACTTTGTTTTTCTTTTTGACTGCTCTGCATCTTTCAACTTCCTTTCCCATCTGTAAATTCTTTCCAAGTAAAAACTGTAAATTTGCCTTCCCAGCTTTTCTTGCAGCAAGGATGCAAGCATGTGATCAGGCTGCACCAGTCAGATGCTTTCATTTGAGGTTCTGAGTTGAAAGTCAGTGATACAAACAAGCAGGTGCAGTGTAGAAAATTTTGGTGAGGAAAAGGGCAAATAGAATTGCTTTCTCAGGGAGGGCAGTGCTAGAGGTTCTCTGGCAGCATCCTCTTGTTTCTAGTGTGTTGGATAAGCTGAAGCTTCTGTGTCTAGAACTGGGATCTCCTAGGGGCTGTCTGTGGTGTGAGATAGGCATTGCTCCTTGCTTTCTTGTCTTCCAGTCTGGTTCTCTGGGTGCCCCCTGAAAATCTGGAAACTGTCGTTCCTTTTCTATTTTAATCTAGTGGGGTGGTTCTGTAATTTGCAACTAAGAAATGTAATTGATACATCTGGGATATGAGGATAAAGACAGGGAAATGGTATTCTTTTATGTGTATCTCCTTTCAGCTGTTGAATAAGACTAATTTGCTGGGTCCTGCTTACCGCAGTCATCATTCACTTGAACTGACTCACTGTTGAGAACAGCAGGCTGGAGAGAGTGATGCATATGCAGGCAGGGTGTTTCTGAGGGAAATGGAGGATGACTCAATGCCAGTGCAATGACTGGCTATGAGTTTGGAATTTACCTGTGGCCTTAGAAAAGGGAGTTAAAAGATAGGCCATAAGGAGATCCTGGATAGAGATCTTCTAGAAGGTCCCAGGGTCTTGGCTTGAGAAGCACTAAGAGCTGGTTGGAACCAATAATATATTTCACTAGAGGCCCATGATTTAATTCTTCCATTCACTTATTCAACATATATGTAGATATATACATATTTAAATATTTTATTTATTTATTTGACAGAGACACAGCGAGAGAGGGAACACAAGCAGGGGGAGTGAGAGAGGGAGAAATAGGCTTCCCACTGCGCAGGAAGCCTGAAGCAGGGCTCAATCCCAGGACCCCAGTATCATGACCTGAGCTGAAGGCAAATGCTTAATGACTGAGCCCACCAGGCACTCCTCAACATGTATTTAATAAGTACTCTGCACCATGTCTATGCAAAGCACTAGGGAAACAGTGATGACTTGGGCAGGGCTGAGTATATCGGTTTTTGGTGCTCTGGGGATTTCAAGTGCTCTCAGAGAGACATGAGGAAGGATAACAAGTTTTATCACTATTTGTAATTGAGGACACTGGACACAGGAGAGCTTAAGGGATTTATCCACAACCACATGTAGCAAGTAGTGGAACTAAGAATTGAACTCAATTCTTCTGGTTCCAGATCATGTATATTTTCCAGGGTGCCAGGCACTTCCTACCTGCCAGAGCTCATATCAACTCTGAGAGACAGGTGTCAAAATATGACTTCTTTTTCCCATTTCTAGAAAGGAAGCCCGAGTCAAGGAGGGCCTAAAATGGTAAATAAAAAATTGGGTTTCCACTTTCTAGGGATTGGAGTCCCTTTACTGTCCCTTGTTTCCACTGCCCCAGGCTGACTGTCATTTATATGTGAGTTGGGAACATGGTATTGAGAGTTTCCCTTGTTGTTGATGTTCAGGGAGGGGAAAATATCAGTAGGACATTGGATGTCTTGAGATTAGAGTCAAGTACCATCTTGAGATGGGGGTCAGGTACCATAGAATATAGTCAAGTGTGAGAACTAGGGGTTGGGGGGTACGAGAAAGGGAGCTCTACCTACTTGGCTATTTTTTCCCCCTATGGCTGTGGTATTTATAAAAGACACGGTCCCCACCCCTACCTGATACCACTGTCTAGTGGGCAAGATAAGTATGTACACACCTGAGTCATCCCTGCCATTAGACCTGTGCCTCTTATATTGCATTTATCCTACTAGATGGCATGAGTTTCTTTCTTTTTTTAATTGAGTATTTTATGAGATAATTATAGATTATGGAGAAATATAGGGAATAAAAGGTTGTAAGAGATAATACAGAGATCTCCTATACCTTTTACCCAGTTTCCCCCAATGGTAACACTTTGCAAAACTATAGTACAATGATCACAACCAGACTATGGACATGGATAAAATCCACTGATCTTTTTCAGTTTTCCCAAATTTAACTTGTACTCATTGTATGCGTGTGTATGTGAATATGTATGTGTGTGTATTTAGTTCTATCAAGTCTTATCACCAGCATTGGTTTGTGAACCCAATACCACAGTCAAGATACATACAGAACACAAAAATCCCATGTATTGTCCTTTTATGATTTTATGACCACACCTCCATCCCTTCCTGGTTTTATTTATTTTTGGCTCATGTGTCTTTGGTATCTATAAAGTTACTTAATAAATTTGTGTTATATGAATAAATCAATTAACAGTACCATAAGAGATTAACATAAATAAACAAAGGCCGCTGGAGGGCAGGGGAAGGAGCCATTCATTTGACCTGGGCTTTAGAGATAAAGAGGAGAGACAAAGCATAGCAGTGAGTGGTCACTTATGATATGGTCTGGACAGGACTGTGACTAATCTTGAGAGGGACTGACTGGGTTGGAATGTCCCTTCCGCCATGTACAGTCCTAACTAAGCCTCCTCAGTTTTCTTATCTTTTTTTTTTTTTTTAGAGAGGTGGGGAGGGGCAGAGGGTTCAGGAGAGAATCTTAAGCAGTCTCTCCACCTGGCATGGACCCAATGCAAGATTTGATCTCACAACCCTGAGATCATGACCTGAGCAAAATCAAGAGTTGGACGCTTAACCAACTGAGCCACTCAGGTGCCCCAATTCTCTTATCTTTAAAATAGGAATGATACTAGTGCTCACTTCAGCAGTTGCCTTGGAATGAAGGCAACGGTGCCTGTAACCCCCCTTGCCAGGGTCTGGCACGTGGTGAAACTTACCTCAATAAACATATGCTGCTCGGAACAGTCTTGGTTCTAGTTGTTTGAGAGGGGTCTCCAATGACCTAGGGTGGAGGTCCAGTCTAAATCTGCCTTTGTGAGAAGGGATGGACTGAACCTTCTCCATGAGGCTGCTATGGGAGAGGGGACACCCAGCCACCACCCCACTGTGGTTCTGTCATCCTTGCCCTGGCGGTCACTCCCATGCAGGCTCCAAAAACACTACTTGCACTTTTCACATCTTTTATTACGTTTTGTGGGCAAAATGATAGATCAGTCGGCCATTGTAAATCTGGGGATTAGTGAAGGTTCTGGAAAGCTGCTTTCCTGAATAACCAGAGTCTTGTGTACCAAAAGCCCCGCCAAAGTAACTGTCCACTAACTGTGGATGAGTTTTACCACAGCCTGAGCTCTTCCTAGAGGCATGTAAGAAATCATTTACAAGAACCAGCTTCCCTTTCTCACAACTTCCTCTTTGTGAGATTGAAGGGGGCTGTTTGCTGTGGCTCAGATCGGCATTATGTTTGGACCTCTCTTGGTTCCACTGAAATCCCCCCACTGTGTATATGCCTGTTGTGAGAAAATAAATTCCTGTGGGTTACAAGGACGAAGGCAGTCAGAGCAGGATCCAAGTTAAGAAACCCTCGCAAATCCCCCTGCCAACTGTCAGAGCCCCTGCAAAAGGGCCACCACAGCAAAGTCCTCTCCGGAGAGCTGCAGAGACTCTCTAGTCTTTTCTTTTTCAAGACCGAGGTTGAACAGAGCCTGGCAAGGTTCCTTCCATCCATAGATTTCTTTTCAAGTAGTGTCATCATCAGGATTTAATGTGTGCAGCCATATATTATTATCTCCGTCTTTCTTTGGAGCTTTTTATAATCTCCCCAGTCTAGAGATTTAACACATTAAGTATGGGCAGTGCAGTGTTGGGTGGATATGGAACTGTTTCCCAATTAATGGACTCAAGACTTAACACTGCTGTTCACATAGGCAATGGTTTTACAGGGTATGGGGCCATGACATTAAATAACATTGGGTCAAGGAGAAGAAAGCTGTTCTCTTTAAAATCATCTTCCATTTACATTTTTGTCAAAGAAAATTGTCCTTGACAGCTCTCTAAAATTTTCCAAGTCTTTTTCTGAATGAGAATAAGCTCTATATTCAGAATCAGTTATAGCTATGATTTAACAACAGTGTTTCCCCCACCAAATTAATTTTATTTATTTATTTTAACTTCAAATTAGCATGTACTTTATTATTATTTTCAGAGATAGAATTTAGTGATTCATCAGTTGCAGATAACATCCTGTTCTCATTACTTCAGGTGCCCTCCATAATCCCCATTATCTAGTTATCCAATCCCCCACCCACTTGCCTTCCAGCACCCCTCAGTTTGTTTCCTGAGTCAAGAGTCTCTTGTGGTTTGTCCCTTTCTCTGTTTTCACTTAATTTTTCCTTTCCTTCCCCTGTGTTCATCTGTAGAATTTATCAAACTCAACACCCAAAAAACAAAAAATCCAGTCAAGAAATTGGCAGAAGACACAAACAGATATTTCTCCAAAGAAGATATACAAATGGCCAACAGATACATGACAGATAATCAACATCACTCGGCATCAGGGAAATACAGATCAAAACCATAGTGAGATACCACCTCA
The DNA here is from genome assembly GCF_922984935.1 of Meles meles. Lineage (NCBI taxonomy): Eukaryota > Metazoa > Chordata > Mammalia > Carnivora > Mustelidae > Meles > Meles meles. The sequence goes on along the minus strand of NC_060066.1, from coordinate 16,690,556 downwards.
CACCTGTCAGAATGGCTAAAGTCAACAACTCAGGAAACAACAGATGCTGGCGAGGATGCAGAGAAAGGGGAAGCTTCCTACACTGTTGGTGGGAATGCACACTGATGCAGCCACTCTGAAAAACAGTATCGAGGTTCCTCAAAAAGTTAAAAGTAGAGCTATCCTAAACCCAGAAATTGTACTATTAGGTATTTATCCAAAGGATAAAAACATAAGGATTTGAAGGGGCACCAGCACCCCAATGTTTATAAAAGCAATGTCCACAATAGCCAAATTATGGAAACAACCCACCAATTTATTTTTAAAGTTACTTTCTGTGAAGGCATCTGTTACTAGTTTACCATTTAAAATAAAACATACAGATTTATTTTATCATAAATCTTTTGACTAATAAATGGTGATCTAATTCTTAAAAAAACATGAGAGACTATGGACTCCAGGAAAAAAACGGAGGATTTTAGAATGGAAGGGAGTGGGGGGAATGGGTGAGCCTGGTGATGGGTATTAAGGAGGGCATGGATTACATGGAGCACTGGGTGTTGTACACAAACAATGAATCATGGAACACTAACATCAAAAACTAATGATGATGGATTGTATGGTGACTAACATAACACAATTTAAAAAAACTCAGTTAATGATAAAGGAGAGATGTGGGTTTGGCATTGTCTGAAGGTGGTCTTCAAATAGCTGAAGTGGGAAAGCATCGGTGTCATGGAAGCACTAGGTGCAAGGAGAACTAGCTTTTAGAATTAGATCCTTCAGCAAGTACACTAGGACCCTGGGCAACTTATAGCTTCAATGGGCTTCCATTCCCTTATCTGTAAAATCAGTGGGTTAGAGTCTCTGCAACATATTCCTCTAACAACTGTTGTCTGCAAAATGTCAGGCTTATGAGTGTGAAGCTACTATGATGAAAATGGGATGAATCCTGCCGTCAAGAAGTTTACAGAATAAAACCAAACACCACACAAGTTGATGTATTAGTGGAGGCAGCAAAGAACCAACTACGTAGGAAAGCAGGATATGGCCCGGTTCTGGCCCTGGACCTAATTTTCAACCCATCATTCCACTTCTCTGAGCCCCAGTTTCTTCACGATTAAACCAGTGGCCCCTTCTAAACCTGTTCTGGCAGAGGCTGACTTTTCCCTAGGGAGGAGGAACATCTTTCAGCAAAAGCTATAGGTCCAGCTGTTGGCTTTGAAGGTCTCTGGACAGCTCTGAGCCCATCACCAAAGGTTGTTCCCAGAACCATTAATGGATCCTGTAAACACAGGATTCCAAACCAGAGCAGAAAGTACTTTCTCCTCTTGTCAAAATCCTTCAGTTTTCAAAATGTTATGAATTTCCACAACCTTGGAGAAACACACTATCTCCTCTATGTTTATTCTGATTACTCGATCAGAATAAACACAGATCATGATATGTTATGTCACATCACATCGTATCATATTTGTGTGTACATGAGTGTGTGTGTGTGTGTGTGTGTGTGTGTGTGTGTGTGAAGCCTCACACTGGCCTATGAACTGCTAGGACACAAGGACCAGGATTTCATTCTTTCTGTCTCTCTAGAACATCTCTCAGTGTCTGGCACATAGTAGGCAACACCCAGATCTTATGTGAATATGTGTGTGTGCATGAACATGTTGGTGGTAAGAAAGGGGGTCATAATATTTGGAAGATAGTTGAATAAAGACTTTTTTTTTTAGATTAACTTTTTATAGAACAGTATGGGGGAAAGTACACAAAATGAAAGTAACAATTTAATAAATGATCACAAAGTCAGGTAAATACGACTCAGATCTAGAGCTAGAATATTTTGTGCTCTGCCCACCTCCCTTCCTCTCAATCTTGCCCAAATGCAACTGCTTTCCTTACTTCTTTTTTTTTTTCATTTTTTTCCTGTAAATTTTTATTTAAAAAATTTTCAAATCTACTGAAGCGTTTCAAAAACAATGTAATAAACACAAACCGACACTTTACCTTGACAGGGTAGTTAACATTTTGCCATCTGTTTTCTATATCTTTATCTTTTCCATTGTTATAATTTCTGCCATTTTTCCCCTGGAACCATTTGGGAGTTAGTCATAGACATCATGGTACATAATCAAATAATTTATCATTCATCACTTCCCTAGATCAAAGGTAATCTTTTAATCAACAACAATACAACCACTAAACTCAGGAGACTGATACAGTATTATTGATACTATTGATATAATACTATTACCTAATATTGCACAAGTTCAGATTTCTTCAGTTGTCCCAATAATGCCCTTTATATCTCTTAAAGCCCTTTGGGGGGGCGGGATCCAGAATCCAAGCAAGGAGTCTCATACATTGCACTTAGTCATGACCTTTTTGTTTTGTCTTTATGAAATTGACATTCATAAAGACAAATTATTTTGTTTCTTTTTCTCAGTTTATGCTTGTTTGATTACTTTTTCATGGATAGAGGCAAGGTGAACTTTCTTTTTGCAGAGAATCACACGGATGTGTGCTTAGTACAGCACTGGGGAAGGCACATGATATCCATTGGCTTATTATTGTGGGTAAGTGCAATCAATCGGTTAAGTGGTGTCTACCAGATTCCTCCCAACAACCTCTCATCCAATGGTTTTAGCTTCCATGGATGGTTATTAGCTAATTAATGATCACCATAGGGATTGCAAAATGGTGATTTATGATCTTTTTTTTTTCTATTATTACCTCTGTGTGTAAAAAGAGATTTCCCTCCTCCTTTTCTTTTCCAACCCCCTCCCCTCTTTAGCATCAGAATGGGTTTATGGGTTCCTTATTTAATGGGTTACAATCCATTCCTGGGCTATTTATTTTGATACTAAAATGGTCCCATATTTTGCTGGAGGGAGCCCCTTCAGGTCAACTCCTGTGTTCTTTTGACATATCCCCATTAGCTTTTGAGCACTTTTTTCCTTTCTGGCATAGTAAGGTTTTCCAGGTTCATTATAAGAGAGGAATTGAACTGCCTATCTAACATAATTAAAATGTTAGAAAAAACGGGAGGGTGAAAATCAATCTCAATCTCAACACTGGCAAATACAGCCCTGGACTTTGACAAAATCAGCATGTTCTAGATTGTTCTCACTGATCTTTGAAGCTCCAGAAATAGGTTGTGGGAAGGGCAGCTGTCTGTGAGAGGCTCCTGGGTACAGAAACTGCTGGTGATGGGCAGGCCCATGGGCTCAGCCAAGTGCAGTTTCATAAACACCCTGGTCAGCCCAGCTCCTTGAGTGTATCCATGGTAATGGAAGACAAGAGGCATATGGTAATTAAAACCACAAGTAATTTTAACTCTTGCTTCATGAACAATATGAGAGCAGCAAACCAATTATGAAATTATCTGTTTGCTTTGCATCCGTTATAACTTCACCTGCCCTCTCATCTGTACAGATGAGGATGCCCAGCAGAAGAGGCCAAAAGGAAAATGGAGAAGATGATGAGGTTAAAACCCCACCAAACTGACTGATGTGGGATGAAAAAAAAGCCAAATGTGAAAATAATCCACCAAAGCAGAGATACGTAGGGTCAGGGACTTCTAGATGGTTCACATTTCACTTGGCAAGTGTCCCTCATACAACCATCCAATTCCAGATGAGTATGTGAAAAGGAAAAAATATAATTGTGTATTAGGATGGGAAAAAAATAATCACTTGGTCAGAGGTGGCCATTGGCCATGCCACCAGGAACCTGATATCACAATACAATAAATGCCATTAGGGATGTCCCTAGTGAGCCGTCCACATCCTTTAAAACTGCTCCGCATTCACTCAGTTGTTTTAAGTACAGAACCCCAGAAGAGGGCCCACGCTCTTTCCGGGGCAAGTTCAATGAGAAGACCACATCCTGGGGAAGATATGAGGAACAGCTGATTTCCATCCCACAGCGTGTTGCCCTACTTTCTCACCATAGATATTCCAGGTCCTTTGATATTATTTACTGAGTTAATTAAGCTGTTGCCCTCTGAGTTTTGGAAAATGTACTGGTATTTTTAGATAAAAGATGATTGCAGGCTGACCTTTCAAATAAACAGAAGTGAGTTTTCTAAGACAAAATAAGAGTCCTGTGACATCTCCTCCACTTGCACCCAATCCCCAGCATTTTCTGGTCTCCGGCTTGCTAAGAGAAGAGGGTGATTATTAATAAAACAGATAGGTAGTCAAGCTTTAAAAAGTCAACTTCCAGGGAATATTCAGGCGTTGAGTCAGTTAATACACACACCACTGTTCTCTACCTTGCCCATTGCAAACACAGGTAATCTACAACAGCTTCAAAACCTTCTGAACGGCTTCTCCAGGGAGCCACTGACAACTGAGGAGAGCTTACGGTTATTGTAACCCAGATCAGAGATCAGCTCCAACGCACTCTTACCCTTTCTTAGACCTGCTCATTGTTGGTTAAAATGATGACCCTGGTATAAGATTCTTACCTGTAAAAGGACGTTTGATAATGTCCACTCTATCCTAATGGCCTGAACCAAGAAATAGTCTAATCCAAATAACAATTCTTTTTTTTTAAAATTCTGTTCCATTCAAGAGGAAAGGCCACATGCCAAGGTAGATGCAGTGCCAAATTGACAGTCAGGGTTCTTGGGTTCCGCTCCAAGTCTGACCCAGGTTTGATCTGTGTGACTTCGAACTGATCTGGCCCTCAGCTCTTCTGCAGAGAGAAGGCATTGGACTGAATTGCTAAGCTTTATCCAGTGTGCATTCTGCATTTTAAAACGTTTTCAGTGCATGCTGTATATTATTTTTTTTAAGTCGATTTTTCCATTTTATTTATTTTTTCAGCGTAACAGTATTCATTCTTTTTGCACAACACCCAGTGCTCCATGCAAAATGTGCCCTCCCCATTACCCACCACCTGTTCCCCCAACCTCCCAGCCCTGACCCTTCAAAACCCTCAGGTTGTGCATGCTGTATATTATTAATCAGATACATACACTGGATAGGATGCCGAGGGCAAGAAAAGCAAACTGTAACTTGTCTGTCTCCAGGAGCTTTCTGGGCGCCTGGGAAGACATTGAGTGGTGGTGATGGTAGTTACTTTTGGATGCGCCTTCAGTCTATCAGAATATTACAACCATGTGGAATCAAAATCATCCGCTTTTTACTGTACCACTGTAGTTGCATGAGGATGTCCAGTTTCTCCTGGATCTTTCACAAGATGATACTTTCCAGAAAGACATGAGTCCTATAGCCAGTTTTGGCGATGATTTCCCTGTGTACTTCAGTGTTAGATGATTTGGGTTCCTCGAGATTGCACAGAACAAAATAATGTGCAGGTGACCCCGAGTAAGGGAAGCTTGTTCTACGGTACATTGAATATGGGAGAATGAACCAAGGAAGCATAGACGTGAAGAGCGAAGGTGTCAGAGGCACATCGTGGCTCCACCACCTGTAGGGTGGTTGATTCTGGGCAAATCACTTCTCTGCATCTGTCTCCTTGTCTGTAAAATAAGGATATAGTAGCTACCATGCAGAGTTATTTTGAGGATGAAATGGGATAAGAATATAAAAGTGTTTCATTTTCTCGCATGTCATTAAAGCTCAAATTAATAATTGCCATTATGATTGTGATTATCATTATCATTATTGTTACATGTGGAATGAATTCGAGCAGGCAGCCTTGTGGATGAGCAGAAACCTCAGTAAATCCCCCCTCCTAGGGATGGGAGGATCGCTCAGGAACTAGGATACTGTTCTGGGTTCACATCTGCTCAGGAGATCTGATTATCCTGAAATCCCCCTGGGCACCAGGCTTCCTCTGACTCTTTCTTGCTTGATCATAGGTAGACTCAGCCCCTCTGTCTCTGTGTCAGCTGCTGCTACCATCACCAATTACTTTCTTTCTAGTCCTTCTCTAAATTGTGACTTCTGTTGACTCATAGTTTTTGAAGCCCTGTTGTTGTTCCCTCCTTGGGATCAGAGCAGGCTGGTTACCCTGTGTGAGTTTGGGGTTCTGCCCCTGCTACCAGCATCTCAGCTCTGTCAGACTTGAATTTAAATCCTTTCAACCATCATTTTTATGACAGGTCACCTCCCAGGCTGCTGAGTGACCAATGACTGAGGTCACATGGTTTCAGAATGGCCTGACCTCTAAGAGGGGTGGCGAGGGTCACAGACAAGCTCAGACTTATCTTTCCAATCCTGTGAGCACAGAGATGAGCAGAGACCACCAAAGCTTACAGTGCCCTTGACACCCAAGTTGAGAGAAAGATAGGAAGCGGTATTATATATGTTAATAGATGTTAATAAGTTATAATTAACATGTATAATATTATAATTACATATATATATATATATATATATATATATGCATGCTTTATTAATGCTTTTCATTTTTCCTCCTAGAATATTACAACTTTAGGGGCACCTGGGCGGCTCAGTCGCTAAGCGACTGCTTTCAGCTCAGGTCATGGTCTCAGGGTCCTGGGATTGAGCCCTGCATTGGGCTCCTGGCTTGGCAGGAAGCCTGCTTCTCCCTCTCTCACACCCCCTGCTTGTGTACCCTCTCTCTCTCTCTGTCAAATACATAAAGAAAAATTTTTTAAAAATCAAAATAGAATATTGCAATTTTAGAAAAGGAATTTAATTCTTTCAGGTTCTTTTGTGTCTGCTTGTGGCCTAATATAATTAACTGGTCAGTAATACAAGACTAATATATCTGGCCTTTCAACAAATATTTAGTAAAAATAAATGTGCCTCATGTTTTCTACAGTAGAAAAATTTTTTCTACTATCAGAGTTATTTAAGAGTCTTGTTGAAAAGTTCTAGAGAAGTATGGGAACGAAGAAAAGAACCAAGAGATGACAGAGGGCAGAAGCAAACATAATTCCAAGAGTGTTAAGGAATGTCACTTGTAATGTCTATGATCTTGTGCCAGTAGCTTGCCTTCTCTGGGCCTCTGTTTCTTCATCTAAAGAGAAATTGGGGTGATGGTCCTACTTACCTCCAAGATTAGAAGGGCTAAATGACACATTCATAAGGTACCTGCTATGGTATTTGCCTACTACCTAGCTGGTGACCAAAAAGCAATTGGTTCCCACCTTTGCATCTTACCAAGAATGTCCTGTACCTCTCAAGGAGGGACGAGAAGGAAAACTGGTGAAGTTTAAGAAGACTGAATCCCATATAGACTTTTTTGTTTGTCTCTTGACCCTGAAATGACCTGAGTTTACTCTCTCAGGTGACTCTCATCTAACTGTTTACACAAGGAACACCTCCTTGGTACACAGAAATGCATTTTCCCACCAGGCTCCAAATACCAGTCTGAGCTTGGGCTTTGCCAGGGATTTTGCAGAAAAGCTATAGAACAATTTGCATCACAGATGGTTCCCTTTTCATTCAAGTGTTGAATCGCAAAGACTTGCTGAGGTCTGATCACTGACTTTGGACATTCAGTGGAACCATTTTAATGTGAATTCACTGAGAAATGTCTGTAGGAAAAACAGGTCCAAAATTAAAGCCTGTAGACAATTTAGGATCCATTGCTTATGTTTGAAAGCTTTCAGTTTGCCCTTCTCTCGAAGAGGAACCTATTTTTTTTTTTTAAGCATTTTACCTATTTATTTGACAGAGGGAGAAAGATCACAAGTAGGCAGAGAGGCAGACAGAGAGAGAGGGGGAAGCAGGCTCCCTGCCGAGCAGAGAGCCCGATGCGGGGCTCGATCCCAGAACTCTGGGACCATGACCTGAGCCAAAGGCAGAGGCTTAACCCACTGAGCCACCCAGGTGCCCCGAGGAACCTATTTTAAATAATTAAAATCAAACCATTTTCTAAGAATAGGAATAAAGATTTAATGTAAAGTATAATTAATTTCCTAGTCTTCCAGGGACGATTACATTGTTTGAGAGTTGCCTGTCTCGCTTGCTTTTCCTGTCTTTTTTTTTTTACAATATTATTATACATATATTTGAGAATAGCAAAAGAAGAGTATCAAACCGTCATTTTGAGCATCTTTAACAATGCCAAGGAAAGAATAGGCATTTATTTGTTGGAGAGTGGGACTTAATAGCATTTCCCAAATTGTGATCTGTGGAAAACCAATGTTCCAGTCTCCAATTCGGGAGAACTGAATAAAAGTTCTTGTCCACTCAGTTTGGGAGCCACTAGAGCCTGTGGTAGTTCTGTACTTTGAGGGGTCAATTACACACGAGTGTCTTGTTGAATCTAGGAAGTCTGGTGACACTGGGTTTACCTCTCACTTTCCAAATGTATTTTAAAATGGAATCTCTTTACTGGTGGAAGGTCCCTTTGTGAATGACAAGGTCTGGATTCTGGTTCTGTTAGGGTGAGTCCTCCAGAAAGCAGATCCCAAGATGGCATTGGTCTGCTCAAGGTTTATTTGGAGAAAAACCCGGGAAAGATCAAGAGGTAAGAGCAGGAGGAAGCAAGGAAAGTCTTCAGACCATGATGCGGGAGTGACATCTGTAACAGAGAGCAGAAAGGAATGGCACTGGGTTGGGAGAGTCTTCTAAGAAAGCCTCCTCCAAGTGGATAAGGATTCTGGTGGCCCAAGTCATCCACTGAAGGAGTTCTGAGTCTTGCAAGAAGGGCCTGAAATAGTTTTCTGGCTGTGAGTAGTCTTTAGCTGGGAGAAGTTCATGGGCAGTGTGGCCTCAGTGAGGCGTAGGGTTGGGTTGGGAGGTGTGACAGCTGGGGCTGTCAGTTAATGATGCTTTCCGCAGCTGGAGATCTGAGTGGCACATTTCATGAGTGCCACAATTTCTAGCTGTGCCCCTTGTTAGCCAAGCAACCTTGAGACAGTCAGTCAAAGCTTCAGGCGCCCAAGAAGTTAATCTGCTAAACAAGAGGAGGGCAGATCTGACCCTTCTGCCTCATATAGCTGCTGTGATGCATAGCCACATAAGAAAGTTGTTTGTATTCTATGAGCATTCCAGAAATAGAGAAGGTTTTTGTTATAGGGTAGCTGTAGGCTTTTCAAGTGTATTAGTTGTTAGACTGCTGTTGTCTTGCTATCCCCGCTCTGAATTTCCCACAAGCCTACTACCGTGCTGGGCATCTAATACGTACTGAGTAAATGTTTGTTGAATCATGATAACGAATGTTGTGGGTTCTCCAAGGAAACGGTCCATGACACTGGCTGTACGTGGGATAATGATTGCAGACACTGTGCTGTATTTCCTCTGGCAGGAGACCACATAGCAGAAGGCAGAGCATGTGGGAGGGTGGGGGATGATTCCTGTTGATCTGATCTGTGCTTGGATCTGGATCCAGTGTAGCAGCCTCATGGTAAGGGGAATCTTTTTCCCAGAGTGGGGACGGCTGGAGAAGTGTTGCTCAAGCCCCTTGCTTGGCAACGTAGTCTCTCTTTTGCATTTCTAAAATAATTCTGAGGTTAATTGAATTGTAAAGACAATTCCCAAACTTCATTCTAGATAATTGTAGAGCATCATTCCTCTGAAGTTCATTTTCCAGAGTTGTTTACCAGTTACACTTGTCACTGCTTTGAGTTTTTGCCAGCTCAGCCTTTGGGGAAATACTGAGCATGGCTAAAATACTGGGCAGGGCTAAAAGTGTTCGGAGGCAAGCACAGGAAAGAGGGTAAGTGTGGTAGCAAATGTCATTTCTTGCTGTGTAATTTCTTAGAGTCTACCATAGCTCATCTATTTGACTTTTCTCTTCCGAGGGGTGGTGGTTTTGTCTATTCCTTCTTTGCACATTTCTTTTCACTGGTTTAGTATTTTATTCAATAAATGTTTGAGGAATGAACCAATGAATGAATTCCGTGTGTGGTCTGTGTGCTGGGTGCTGGTGAGTCACTGGTGAGTCATCTAGACTGAGTTCCTACCCTAATGGAACTTTTTGTTTAATGACAGTGGTGAAAGCTAATGCAAAAGAATCACATTAAAATAAAATTACAAGCTAGGATCAGTAATGAAAAGAAAAAGCACTGAGGATCTGGGTATCTGCTGAACCTGGGAAAAAGCCTCTGACAAAGTGATGGTGTGACCCTGGAGGAGGGGATATCACGAACTCAGCAGAGGTGTGTGAAGACATGTGGATTCAGGCATGGAGAGGAGCAGGTGCAGAGACCTGGAGGGAGGGGCATGGTCTCATCAAGTCACTAAAGGAAGGTGGTGTGGCCGGGGAGATGGGTAGACAGCAAGTAGCAGGAGATGCTGCAGAGAAATGAGGCTGTGCATGGGGTCATTCACTGGACTCTTCCCTGCAACAAGCAGGCAACCAACATTTGCCTACTTGTCTACTAGTAATAGTGTCTACTGTACAGCCTGATGCCATCTGCTGTCAGAATGGGTACTGGTATCTGAGTCAGACGCAGGAGCCTCATGGGGAAGGTATCACTCTGCAAACAAGGAGAAAGAACTTTAAATTTCAGGAGGAAGGATGGGAAATTTTGCAGGAGAATACTTTGGGCTCAGGGCTGCTCAGCTCAGATAAGAGTTGCCGCAGGATCTCTGTGAAGAGATCAGATGAGGGGAGGAGATTTGGTTCCTTTGAAAGGATTATGGGTCTGGAGACTGGGTTCCAGCTCTGACAGGGCCAGGATGAGCTGTGCCAGCTTACGCGATGTCAGCTGTGTGGTCATGACTTTCCCCACCTGTGACAGGTGAGTCTGGGACTCACTGACAACTGACGACCTTGGCTTCTGAGAGGGATCAAATCTCCCATGATCCAGAATGGAAGGAGGGATGCACGGGAGACCTGTTCTCAGTCTGTGAATCCTGAGCCGAGGCTCCTCTCTGTGGGGACAATGTGCATTCAGCTGAGGATTTGAATGAGGCTGCTTCGGGAAACTCCTATTTAACTTGCGCAGTCCTTACCTGCAAAATCTGCCTCCCAGGCCTCTGCCCTGCACTGGGGACTGACTGCCTTCCTCGCTTGGTGTCTGCACTGTGGGGGCTCTTATGCCACTAGCGGGCCCAAAGGCACCAACCTGCCGGCCTTCCCCATGAGGTACTCAGTGGAGTGAATGAAGCCAACATTCCTTCCTTTCCTGTGACGCCAATACATGCTAGAGGAAGTGACCAAGAGCAGGTGCTGTTTTCCTGGGGCTACCATAACAAATGGCCATAAATGTGGAGGCTGAAAGCTACAGAAATCTATCTCTCACAGTTCCAGAAGTCAGAGGTCTAAAATCAAGAAGCTCACAGGACTGTGCTCCCTCTAAATGCTCCAGGGGGCATCCTTCCTCACTTCTCTGGCTTCTGGGGGCTCCTGGTGTTCCTTGGCCCGTGTCCACATCGGTCCAATCTCTGCCTCTGTTTCCACCTAGTCTTGTCCGTGTCTTCTCATTTTCTGCTCCTTGTGAGGACACTTACTGGATTTAGGGACCACTTAGATAATCCAAAATGATCTCTTGAGGTCTTTAAGTTAATTTACATCTGCAAAGATTCTTTTTTGCAAATAAGGGCATATTCACATTCTCTACAACATGGGAATATCTTTTGGGGAGCCAACATTCAAACCACTATAGGCAGAGTTTCTGAGGCATTTGGCACCAAAATTTCTTTTTTTTTTTTATTTATTTTCCTCCCTTATAAACTTGACCTCTTTGAAATAACATTAGGACCCAAGTCCTAGTGAAATGCCATGGAGATAGCAACCAGAGGGCCTGAGAGCACAGGCTCTGAGATCGGGTGGCTTCAGTTCAAATCCCAGCATCTACCAACCACTCCATGGCTCAGTTTTGCCATCCACACATTGGGCACGATAACAGTTTCTACCTCTGAGGGCTGTTGTGGGTCTTAAATAGGTTAATATTTGTAAAGTTATCTAGAATTAGCCTTAAGTAAATAAGTGAGCAGGGGACAGTGTGAAGGATTAAAAGGCCAGGCTGGATGGCTGGATAGTGGCTGGAAACCACCTAGGGCTTTGGCACCATCTGGAGCTGGTGTTCTTCTGAGTCCTGATCCACCCGGGGCTACCTGACTTGGAATGAAACATGTCAATGGCCCCTCCTCTCAGGACCTGCTCTGAGCTGCTATGTTTGCTGATCAGAGTCTTGGGATCTGGCAGCCAAGCCCTGAGGAGGACATGAAGTTCAAACAGAGATAGGGAGCTGCTGGTGGACACATATGGAAAGGCATTTCCTGGGAGGCACCTGCCTGTCGCGATGGAGCAGACTTCTGCCTCCTGATACCCACTCATCTGGGCTGCTGTGTTCTAGAAAGAAGCCCCCCCTCTTCCCAAGACTAGTGCTGGATGCTGTGTCTTGTTCCCTGCTGACCTGTCTTGGGTCCAAGAAGTTAGTGAGTGTGAGTGCATCTGGGCACTGGTAGGAAACCCTGCTGGTCAAGGTGAGGCTGGGGTTCTAATTGCTGAGCTTCCTTGCACCCCCTGCTTGAGTCAGGCTGCTGGAAGCCCACATGGCTGCTGGTGCTATGGTTCCTCTGCTTGTTCTTAGAGAGTGAGCTGCCTGGGGAGGGACGGTGGCAAACAGAGCACAGAGCCCAGGCTTTGGTGATGGACTGCTATGCAGCTGTAGGCGAGTTACCAAACGTCTCTGGGCTGTGATGTTCAGCATCTGGGAAGTAAGGATTCACAATATTTGGCTCCTCTTAGGTTCTTGAAAAACTGTGGCTCTGACTGCTGTTTGGGAGGTAGCCTAGAGTGGAGGTCTGCCAGGACCGAGTTTGGGTGCAGCTTATGGCTGTGGGATCTAAGGCAGGTTACTCAACCTTTTAGATTTCCATTTCTACATCCCGAAGGGAGATTGAACCCTTCTATCACATGGTTGTTGGGATGACTAAATTTAAAAAGATGTATGCAGGGGCACCTGGGTGGCTCAGTGGGTTAAGCCTCTGCCTTTGGCTCGGTTCATGATCTCAGGGTCCTGGGATCAAGCCCCACATCGGGCTCTCTGCTCGGTGGGGAGCCTGCTTCCCCCTCTCTCTCTGCCTGCCTCTCTGCCTACTTGTGATATCTCTCTCTCTCTCTCTCTCTCTCTCTGTCAAATTAAAAAAAAAAAGATGTATGCAGAACCTTAACCGGATGCCTGGCTTATCCTACATGCCTAAGGGACAGTGGCTATTATGACTGTTCCAGAACACTTGGAATGATGGTAATCAAGGGGATGAAATATTGAATACATTATACATTGTATAATGGATAACCAAATTTTGACTCAATCCCGGTGTAGTCTGGAAAGAAAAGCATTCAGCTAGCTATGAGAAGACAGTCTTGGAATGGCCTTAACTCCTTTCTGTTCAATGTAATACATTTTTGAAGATAGCCAAAGAACTTCCAGTGAAATCCTGTGGCGCTTTCTATGTGTATGCTCTAATTGTCCATCTGTCCACCCGTGTGTCCGACAGTCATTGAGCCCTGCTCTGTACCAGGGATTGTGCCAGACCCCGAAGGCACATACATAAACTAGGCATGGTTACTGGCTTCAAAAGCTCAGCATGTAATAAAAGAGAATGATCTTTTTTAAGTAACTATTATGATCTGTGTGATAAAGTCTAAAATAAGGATAAGAACAAAGTGATAGGAATCCAGAGGACTGAGTGACTTGTTCCTCCTTGCAAAACCGGAGAACCCAGAGATAATATTATTTATTATAATAAATAACAATCTCCAAATGAAGTTGGGGAAGTTTGACATCTTTTCAGTATTGCATTTTCTAGTCTGTGAGCATGGAATATCCTTTACTTTATCTTTTTTTTTTTTTGGTAACTTCTAGTGTACAGGTCAATTTTTAAATTTTTACTTAATTTAAAAAAAATTAATTTTATCTTTTTTTTTTTAACATACACTATTAGTTTCTGGTATACAATATAGTGATTCAACAATTATACAAAACTTAGAATGATTCCTAAGTTGTAAATTTTTTTGTCCTATTACCATATTTTTTATTTACAGTTTTTAGTTTCTAATTCTTTGTTTTTGGTTCAGAGAGGTATTCTTGATTTTTGTATATTGGCCTTGTTTCTAGATACCCTGCTACACTCATTTAGTGATTCAAATAGTCAAACTTTATTGAGCTGGTAAGGGCTTCCAGTGCAGTGTTAAATAGAGTGGGTGTTCATGAACATCCTTGTCTCATTTTTTTTTTAAATCTTAGGGAGAAGTCTTTCAATATTTACTACTGATAGGATATGAACTCTAGGGGGCTTTGTAAATATTCTTTATCATATTATGAAAGCTCTCTGCTTTAATATTTTGCAAAAGTGGCTACAGGATGGAGAGTAGTTCACAGGAAGGAGAGAGAACGGAGAGGCAGGAAGACCAATTAGATGTTTCCCTGCAACAGGAGCAGTGATGGATGGATGGATGCAGAGAAGGGATATGCTGGGCTCTCTGTTTCCTCAGTGGTCCTTGCTTAATCATGGCTCTCCTCATAAAAGTTTCCAAAGAGAAAAGAGCACCAAGGTTTCCAGGACTCTCTTTCTCCAGGCGTCCCACCTAGTGTTTTTTAAGATATTATCCAGTGTTTTGTGATAAGGGTGTGGTCAAGTCAATTTAGAAAAATCTGAATGCTGTGTCATCGCTTGGAGAGTCACAATGTACATCAGCATTGTTAAAGGCCCTGAGGCCTTACAGCAAACATAGCATTTAATTTAATATAGCACCCATCCTTCTATCTTCAATGTCCATGACACCAAAAAATGAGGCTTGGAAGGAATTTCCTAGGTCCTTTCTTTACCCATCATGGAACTAATGACTCTCACTTGTGACAGTATCTTTATATGTTAGCGGATCAGCATCTCTGAGGTGAAAGCTACACCCTTCTCTTTCTTTGTTAGGTTCAAAAACCCATTGAGACATAGACCTACTCATCAACTAGGATCAAAATATCATGTCTATTGCTGGTAAACTAGATTGAGGAAGCTATATGGGTTGGAGTCCAGATTGGTTTTCAAATCTTTTCCTGAGAATCAGATGAAGTCAGTGTGCAGCTACAGGGAGGAAAAGCCCTGCCTCAGTGACTTCTTCCATTCGACATAAGGTATAATAAAATATTCTGGGACAAGATAGACCCAAAGAAGAGAAGACCACATGGGAACATGAGCCTTGGACCTTAACCCAACCCCAGGGAGGGAAAAACCAAACAATGGATGCCATACTATTACCATTCTGCCAAAAGATAGTCAAGGAATATATGGGAAGAGGAAGGTTCTGGAAGTAAAGAAAAGGAGAAAGCCTGGAAAGAGTAGGAGTTTGAAGACTTCTTTATGCTAAGACACAGGAAGGGAGAGTTGCTTGTCCCAAATGTTGGGAAGCTGCCTGTAGTCTATTTTTTGGATGAAAGGTTAATTTTCTGACTTTAGGAAAACAAAGATCAGGTCTCCAATTAGTCTGGATATAAAGAGGATAGAATAAGAAAAATGAACATTTTCGTAGGGACCCAGGTGAGAGAAGGTTTGGGGCTGGGAAAAATTTCAAAGCCCTAACTCTACTGCCTGCCAGTATTTACTTCTCTTTCTTGCACTCTAACCAAGCAGTCATGGACTGATCTTAGCTATAGAGGAGGAGCAGGAGAGGTTGGAGGCCAGTGGCCACAGGTTGAAAAAGGTGTCAGTTGTGAGCAGCCCATGCTGCTGGGTGGGCAAGATGCACCTGAGGGGAAAGTCCCCCTTTTCCTGGGAAGTCCTACAGCACCAGCCTTCTACCACCTTGTCCTTGAACATTGGCAAGCCCTCTGAAGGTCTGTCAGGGGCTGGCTGAACCAGGCCAGCTCTATACCATGTGGCCCTGAATGATTCCTGAGTCATCCTTGGTTCAGAGAAACCACAGGAGGAAGGATTCATTAGCATCCTCGGAGGTGCATTTCCTAGACTCAGCTGAGTCTTGCAGGGGCAATGTCAAGGTTCTCAGTGACTGTCTGTGAAGTTGGTAACAGTCGGATCTCCTTATGATGACCACTGAGGCTGGAATGTACAAAGTGAGGGTCTAACAGAGAAATGTTTATTTTACGGTTGCAGTGAGGTGGGAGATGGCAAATCAGAGTATGCCGGAGCGAGCTGGTTCCCGTGAGGTTGGGAGTCATTGCTCAGTCTATTCAGGCCATTTTCTGGGACCCAAACAGAGGACTGATTCTGCTCTTTCCAACTGGAGGAGTCGGTTCCTCCAAGGTTGGGTTGATTCTGTGCATAGTCGAGAAGGCAACAAGTCTGTGGGCTAATTGCCAGGATTGGGGTTGAGTGGAAGAGGAGCTGAGGTAGGATGATAAAGGCCAGCCTACCAAATACATTCAGCAAGTGCTCTGCATTTCCCAAGTTTCACAGCTCCCCTGTGGCTGAAAATTTGTCTTTGAATTTCCCTTAAAAACCATATACTTTCTCTTTGGGAGGAGAGCTCTCTGGCACTAATTACTTATACACAAGGATTTCCAACACTGCTGCACATTAGAATGACCTTGGGAGTCTGAAAGGTACTGAGCATTATCCTCACTGCTGACCAGTAGCATCAGATTCTCTGGAATGGGATCTGGCCGCAGTGTGGAAGACCATTTTCGAAAGCGCCCCATACGAGTCCCATGTACAACCACAGTTGGGCACCATTGCGTAAAGAAATAGGAAATAGAGCAGGTAAGTTGTTATAGGAAGATGATGGGGAGAGAGAAGAAACATCGCAGTCTTGGCAAGGCAGGAGGTCCCATGGATTTATATTTTAACAATCTTCAGTCAAAATCCACATTATGGCTACTTCTATATT
This sequence comes from Meles meles, assembly GCF_922984935.1. Lineage (NCBI taxonomy): Eukaryota > Metazoa > Chordata > Mammalia > Carnivora > Mustelidae > Meles > Meles meles. The sequence goes on along the minus strand of NC_060066.1, from coordinate 16,673,894 downwards.
TGGTGGTTTTCCTTTAATGAATATATCCCAGTTTTAAAAGTAAGATGAGTACACGGAGCAGATATTCCTCGGGAGGCAGCTGGGAATTTATCCAAGGCTCTCTGGATAACCTCAGAACAGTGGTAAAGCTTGGTTTTGCTTTATTTTTAAGGTAGTCCTGATTACATAGAAATCCATTCTTTTATTTTTTTTTCCATTTTATTTATTTTTTCAGCATAACAGTATTCATTCTTTTTGCACAACACCCAGTGCTCCATGCAAAACGTGCCCTCCCCATTACCCACCACCTGTTCCCCCAACCTCCCAGCCCTGACCCTTCGAAACCCTCAGGTTGTTTTTCAGAGTCCATAGTCTCTTATGGTTCGCCTCCCCTTCCAAATTTTTTTTTTTAATAAACATATAATGTATTTTTATCCCCAGGGGTACAGGTCTGTGAATCGCCAGGTTTACACACTTCACAGCACTCAAGAAATCCATTCTTTTTTTTTTTTTTTTTTTTTTTGAAATCCATTCTTTTAATAAGGAATTTTAAAGTTCCTAAGCGTTTACCATATAAATAAATCCACAAATCAAAGTGTTGTTTTTTTTCATGCTGGATGTTATGACTCTGGTTTTGGAGGGTCAGGGACACAGATGACCTGTATTCTGTGTCCTCTTAGATGGGAGGAGAGCAGCAAGGGCTAGTGCTGGTCACACCGCGGACTCAATTAGCTTAGTGTTTGGCTGCTTGGCCTGAGCTGCTTCTACTCCACATTGCAGGTAGAAAAGTTGATTCCAGAAGGGGAATTTTGTGAGGCAAGTGGAAAACCACATGGAGACCCTAATTGTGAGTCATTTCCTAAGCCTGGCTCTAGGGAGCCATGAACATGAGAGGACATTAATTATTTGTAGAGTCCCTAACAGTGTAGCATGAGCATGCAGTGAGGTCATATATGCATAACACCCCACGAGAAAAGCAGAGTTAACTTTATGGCCACCTCCTGCAGAAGAGGAGCTTGAGCTCCGAGAAGTCCCATGGCCAGTCCCACTGGCGTAGTTAGAAATGGTAGGGATGAGACCCAAACTCTGGCCTTTGAGCTCCTCCTCCTGTGTGTTGGGCTGGCTGCCTTCCCGGCAGTGCTGGCCCTGTGGGGCAACCTGGAGTGATGTCACCTGGAACAGAGGTGCTGAAGGGAGCCTGACAAGCGCACTGTGTAACGTTCTCATTGTTTGGATACAGATATCGGAGTCATGGTAGCTTTCACCCTGAGGAGACCAGGTTGGTATGGGGGTTTCTGTGTGTCTTGACTTACCTTGGGGTGGCCCTGGGAGGAAGTTCAGTAGATCTGAAGCCAGAGAGCCCCATCCTTTTTTGTGAAGTGGGAGGTTCCCATGCTGGACTCCTGGGCACATTGAGAAGGAGAAGGGGGGCTGATGGCTCCTGCCCTGGGGAACTTCCTTCCTGATTTACTGGATGATCCCAGTATACTGGCTGGAAACCCCTGACAACGTTTCATCTGTAAAAATGGGAAACAATAGCATCTGCCTCGTGGTATGTTGTGAGAATCCTTGGAGATAATATGTGTCGAATGGTGCTCCTGGCACAAAGTAAGCATTAATCCGTGATTAAAAGTATTGGACTCACTCAGGAGACTATTGTAGCACATTTCCTTGTCTCCAATGTTGTGATACAGTATTTCGTAGCATATTTTACACTGTATAAGCTTTGTTCACCACCGTACAAATTGGGTCAGAAAAGCCCACATGGGAATGAGACATGGTCATCTGGGCTAAGGATCTGGTTCTAAATTTGAGAGCTAACAGGTGATGCAAGCAGGCCCGTGAGCTGTCTTCTGTCTCCAGTTCACTCTCTGCTGCCCAGTCTGCCAGAGGCATGATTATTCTGGGCCGGCAAGCCGTGCCTTCTCTCTACTGTAGACGACATGTGGCTGAGGAGGAAAAATCAATTTTCTTCAAGAAGGCTTTCATGCTGGGAGTCATGCTGGGAGTGCCCTTGATGACTGACTCAGGATTTCAGGCAAACAACCTTGTGTGTTTGTGGAACAAATATCAACCTATCCAGGAGAGCTGAAGTGGTTGTAAATCCAATGGGCATTTACCGCAAGGCTCTCTGGCTTCCTTGGTAGCTGGGTCTGAGCTGTGCCTAGAGCAGGGCTTCTCAGCACTGGTTCTTCTCCAGAGCAATTACAGATCTCCGGAAGTGTTTCCAGACATTGGTCTCTTTTAAACATCAGGTGCCCCTGATGGTCAGCAGGGCCAGGAGCGCCTGGTTTCAGAGGGGCAAGGGGACCCATCTTTCTCTCTGCCTCTGCCCTCGCCAATCACCTCAGGGATGATTCAATGCCTCAGTCACTGGCTGCCTGATGGGGGATTCAGGATGCGGATGCCAGCTTCCTGCAGGAGCATGGAGTCTCCCTGTGGTAGATGCTGTCATTTATTAGTAGTGACTTCCTGTTTGCTGATGGAAGTAACCCAGCCTTTTCAACTAGTCTGCAGAACTCATTGGCCAAGTCCCAGGGGACATCAGATTCTGCCTCCACGAAATGATGATAGCATTGAGCCCTTGGATACCACAATGGCAAGTCAGGGTTTGGAAGATATGGCCTTGACCCTCTGCTTGGTAACTCTTTTTTTTTTTTTTAATATTTTATTTATTTATTTGACAGAGAGAGAGATCACAAGCAGGCAGAGAGGCAGGCAGAGAGAGAGGGAGAAACAGGCTCCCCACTGAGCAGAGAGCCCGATGCGGGGCTCGATCCCAGGACCCTGAGATCATGACCTGAGCCGAAGGCAGAGGCTTAAACCACTGAGCCACCCAGGTGCCCCGGTAACTCTTTTGAAAACAGGAAAGTTATTGGAAGTTGCCTTTGAGAAATTTCAGAAGAGGGAAATCCTCCTTGTGTATGCTCTTCTGAGATTCTTGGGAGACTGAGAGTGATTTGCATCATAGAAGATGGTAAATCAAAGAGGGAAAATGTTACCTCCAAAACGGGCACATTCCAGCACTTTCTATATACCAGGGACTGCCCTCAGTGCTTTGCTTCCTTCACTTCTTTTTATTCTCACGATTCTTTAAAGTTATGTACCTTATTATTTGTTTCCATAAATTTGTACCCATGGGGAAACTGAGGCTCAGAGAAATACTGTGACTTGCCCAGTCCATCCATGTCTCGGGGCTCCCAGAGCCCATTCTTTCCATTCTACTTTATCTCAGGGTCTTAAAGGACCCCCAAGACCCTATAGGCTGGTCCCCCCTCTTCTGATGTTTGTTCTCTACAACATCCTTTTCCAGCCATTGGTGACCTTTGTTATATACCTCCAGGAACAGGGAACTCACTCCTACTCAATGCCGTCCATTTCACGGTTCAGACAACACTAAGTTGGAGGGCTCCTTAATTCCTCAGTTGAATTAAGGCAGGACATAAAAGTAATAAGTAAACGAATAAGTAAGTAAGTAAGTGAATATATAAATGGAGTGAACTTCTGTCACCTAGTAGCTTCCACTCATTGGTCCTAATCCTACCCATTACAATAATAACAGCATAACTAACATTTATTGAGCAACTGGTATGTCCAGGCACTGTGCTAAATGCTTTACATTTCTTATCTCATCTTATGCATGAAGAACCCGAAGTGCAGAGAGGTTCAGGCTGCACAGATGGTGCTGGGACCAGAACCCAGACAGCCTGATGTGGGGTCCCTGAGTCCTATGTCCGTAAGCGCACTGGACAACTTTGATGACCCTTCACTTCCCTCACATCGCTCTGGGACTGCAGGGTATTCCTGGAAAGGTTTGCTGCTCTCTCCTCCCTTCTCCTCTGTTCTGTCCTTGTTCTTCCTTTCCCATACTCCAAGGGCCCACCAGCCTCTCTGACTCAAGGCCAGGACTTTCTTCTGAACTGGGTCCATCCACTGTTCCATCCAGTGTTCAGTCTCTCAACTCCAGAAAAGGATTCTCTCAGGAGGACTGTGCAGAATTCTTCTGCTGTCTGTTAAGACAGAGGAACAAGCCATTTCCTGGGATAGAAGGAGGGCCCAAGCAGCTTCCACCCACAGCTAATAATGACACTAGCTGATATTCTGGGCACACACCATGTGTGTGCTGAGCTCTGCACTGGTGGTGGGACCCCAGTGAGTTCCCGGGTCTCTTGACCTTGACATGTTCTGGGACCCCGGCTCTGGAGACTGTGTTCACTCTGCTCAGAGTAACCTGCTCAGGCCATCCAATGGTTAGAGCCTGGGTTCCTCTGGTCCTGACGCTCAGAGCAGTGTGACCTCAGAAACAGCAACTACCCTCTCTGGGCCTTGTGTTCTCATCCATAAGATGGGTAAGAGAGGGTTGCTGTGATGATTAAGTGATGTCATTCACTTGAGTACCTGGTACAGGTAAGTGAGGAGAAACAGCAAAATACCAGCTGGGGCTCTTCCTAGTCCCACTGAAGTTCTGGGTGGACCCATGATTTCTGGTGGGGCTTCATGGTTTCTGCAAACGTAGACTTGTCTGAAGACCTTGTTGGGTCATCCTGACACTGGTGCTTTGATCCCCATCCCCATCCCCAGGGTGGAAGAGGAGGTTGATCGGCTTCCAGGAGAACTCAGGGGGTATGTGTGTGTGTGTGTGTGTGTGTGTGTGTGTATGTGTCTCCTCAGATGTCTGAATGACTCAAAGTTACTATAACTGTTATTTAGTTTTTCTTCTTTTCAGAAAGGGGATGTTTGGGCTCAAGCTGAAGAAGAAGAAGAAGAAAGCAGAGAAGGGGCTAATCCTAGCCAATAGAGCTGCCCAAGGTAAGGCTTTTGGGGGAAAGGCACTGCCCTGGGGCCTACAGGTCTCATGGAGCTGAGCCCTCCAGGCTGAGAATGGAGCTCTCCCAGAGTGGGAGCAAGGTGGGAAGGGTGCTGCTTGCTGGGTCTTCAGGCCCTGCTGGTCTCGCAGGGATGGCATCCATCCCAGGGCTGCTGGTCACCTGGTTACTGGGCCAACTAGGGTGGGGTGGACACCTCCAGGGCCATGGAAGAGCACCCCAGAGGGAGGCTGCGGCAAGGTTCAAGCTCCTGTTTTTGTCCTGATTTGCTCCGTGGCCCAGGAATCACAACACAGCTGTGATTCTCAGTTTCTCCCTCTGTGAAGTGGGCACAATGGAGGTTGCCGGGCTGGCCTCACATGCCTTGAGGAGGATCCAGCGAGAATTTAAAAATAAGAGTGAGGACAGCAACGGCTACAGGAGAGGCTTATTTATTGTCTCATTTGATCCCACCATCATCCTACCAATGGGTGTTGCTATCCTAGGTTTACAAAGTAGGTAGCAGGATGCAGAGAGAGAAAGTCAAATGTGGGAAGAACGGTTGCAGAGTTTGCAGGGCACAGCGGAAAATGAAAATGCAAAGCCATTGTTCAGAAATTATGAAGTTTCTGGAGGGCAACAGCAGAGGATTGAGCTAAGGGTGATGAGGTCCTTCAGATCACAGGACCCTGTGTGGCTGCACAAACCTCAGAATCTGCCCTGAGACTGGGAACACAGAGCCACGAAGCAGTGAGTGGGACTGGGATGTCAGTCCGGGCTGTCTGAGATTGCGTCCTCTGAATGGGCCACTCGCTTCTTCCAAAGAGCAAATGAATCCCCAAGGTACAGTGTGAAGTGTGCCAGTGGGGCCAGACCCGGCATCAGGTAGACACACATGTTTGTTGAGTCAAAGAGGATTAAGCACTTTGGATGGGCAGTTCTGCGGTGGCCTCCTAGAAGCTTCTGCCCAGTGCCCCTGACAACAGCCAATTCAAGACCAGCTTTCTGGACCATTTCCAAACCAAAATGGTGCAGTGGGTCTGCTTTATCTTCACCCCTCTTGCCTCCTTGGGGGGCCTCCTTCACCCTTCACTCCTGCCCCCTGTGGGTGTCCTGTTGTTTCGTGTCCCTCTCCCCCAGCTCACTTCCTGCCCTCACATATAACCTACAATGGAAATCTATGAAAACTCATTCAAACCAAAATGTTGGTAATAACAATGAAGTCATCCTTGGATGGGATGAGAGGCATTTTAAGTGGGGACAGGGCTTCAAGCTGCTGACCAGGGAATAGGTGGAAAAGGCTTTTAGGTCTTTTCTGGTATCCTTGAAATTAGGACTCTGCAGTAGGTCCCAGGGCACAAGATTGAATAAGCCAGTCCCTTACTTTCAGGACCTTATGAAAAATAATATTTAGGACACATTTAATAAGTCCCTGCTGCTTTTTGGTTGACATGCATCATTCATGAGTCTAAAACGTAGGTTCCTTTGCATCTGTTTTACAAGAGGTGCAGAGAGGTTAAGTACTTGCCCAAAGTTGCACAGCTAAGAAGTGGAGAAACTGGCTCCCCAGCAGAGGTCAATCTTATACAAGAGCCTGGGTTTTCCTACTCCATGGGTCAGCCTCCAGGTAGTGGCCGCTACTGACTAGGAAGGGAGGAAAGAACAAGCTGGTGGAGATTTAGGGCAGTCAACCTGAGCCATTTCAGAGGAGCTGGCTCCCCTGGCTCATTCTAATTAGAGTCTTTAGCCCACAAAGCAAACAGGGCAGAGAGGTGCCAGGCCCCTCCTAGAAAGCAAATAGCATTCATGCTGCTCGCCAGGGGCTTGCCCCATGGGAGACTGATAAAGCAAAGTCTATAGAACTGAGGATACTCTGGTCATTCATTTGTTTTGGCCTGGTATGGGAAGTTAGGGCTTTTCCAGATGAAATGTTTGGAGATTCTCAAAGTCAGTGGCTCTCATATCTGTGTATTTGAGGCCTATAGTGGCTCTGTCTTAATTTCATAAAATTCCAATGATCCTAACCTATCCATTAATTAGTTACCCAATGAAATTATCGAGTCCCTCCCATGATCAGCCTTTCTTTCATTTCCTCAACAAATGCTAATGGACGGTCTGCTGAGTGCTGGGTCCAGTGCTAGATTCTGGTATAGAACAATGCACTCAGGTAGTGTAGAGGGAGGATAGCCCTGCGTAGGACTCTTCTGTTTGCCTTTCCAAATCAATTCTCCACCCTTCTCCAGCTGTTCTGGGTCCCAGGAGGCTGACCTGTGTTGATGCAGAAGCCAGGTCCCTTCCCAAGTGGGACACCCCAGCAGGAAGTCTGAGGAAGGGAGGAGTGTGAGCTTGGATCCAGTGGCTGGATGTGTCCCTAAACTGAAGGGTTGTAGGGAAGCTGACTGGGTCTGACTTCCTCTCCTTCCAGGTTCTGGTAATTGCTCTCTAGCTTCATTTTTGGGGTCTCCAAGCACAACCAGCTTGGCTGCCTTGAGCCCCAGATAGCTGCACAACTCTTTGTGATTTACCTGTACACACACCTTTGTAAAAAGTCCTCAAATCATCCTGTTCTGAGCGGGGGGGGGATGGGCGAGCCTCTTCTATCTACTGAGACCTGAGGAGGTAACTGCATCACAGGTTGAGAGGAAGACTATAAAGAAAATAGACAATAGAAATATAATACCTCTGTGAGGTAGGTAATGTTGGCCTTGCCTGGCTTTATAGATGAGGAAAACAGGGCTGAGAAGTTAAGTAACTTGCCCCAAATCATGACGTTAGGAAGTGACAGAGCTGGGATTTCTACCCAACCTTCAGAGTCAGGGTTTTGAACTACACCATGCAATCTCTTTGGTTTTTGCCAAAAATTTGGCTAAGAAGTGGTTCTTAATCTTTGCTACACATGAGAGTCACCTGAGGAGTTTTTTGTTTTTTTTTTAAATGGACATCCAGGCGACATCCCAGATCAACTAAATCAGAAGCCCTCTGTGGGGGAAGAGGAGGTCTGAAATAATATGTTTACTATCCATTCATTTAAATTTTCTAGACACTCATGGATTCATTTCCTGTGACTGCTGTAACAAATGACCACACACTGGGTGGCTTAAAATAACCCACATATAATTTTCTCATAGTAGTGGAGGTGGGAAATTCGCACTCAGTATCTCGGGGCCAAAATAAAAATATTGGCAGGGCCCCACCCCCTGGGGATTATCTGATTCCTGCCTCTTCCATCTTCTGGTGGCTGTGGTGGCGTCTGGCCCATCTCTGCCTTGTGATCACATTGCATTCTTGTGTTCTCCCTCTGCCTCCTTCTTTTAGTGATACATATGATTGCAACTAGGACCCACCTGTATAATAAGGGATAATCTCCATTGCAAAATTCTTAACTTAATCAAAGACTCCTTTTCCAAGTAACATTTACAGGTTCTGGGGACTAGGACTTGAGGTCTTTGGAGTATATAATTCAACCTATGACACCTTTCTACTCAAAATAGGCCCTCAGACAGCAGGAACAGACTTACCTGGGTCATTGTCATTAGAAATGCAGAGCAAAAACAATGAATACTGTTACGCTGAAAAGAAATTTTTAAAAAGGTGGAAAAATAAAAAGAAATGCAGAGTCTTGGACTCCACCCTAGACCTACCGAATCAGAATCTGCATTTCAAAGCTTCTCAGGTGATTCTTATGCACATGAAATTTTACTGAGGAGGTTCAGAGGGAATAAATGACTTGTCTGAAGGTCCACTGTGGCAAGGTCATGACTTGAAATCACATCTTTCAATTCAAATCTCGGTTTCTTTCCATAATGCCTGCATATAAATCTACTCTTCTTTTGGAAACAGAAGATGAATTTTTTTTTTTTTAGAAAAATTAAGCTATGTGCCTTCCTTTTATGTTAAGTTTCATGCTGGCAGGGACTGTCTTATAGTCTCCTTGTCCACCTTATGGTGATTGGCAGAGTGCGGGGACAGTTGAGGCTCAGATCACCACTGTGTATCATAATAGACAGTTTTCTTCCTTTGTTTGCTTCTCTAGATGACCAAAGTGAAGCTGAGGCACCACAGGAGGGGCCTTCTCACCAGGAAGGACCAAGAGGAGATTTGATTCATGATCATGAATCTGTCATTCCCATTCCTCCAGCTCCTCCAAAGAGAAGGTACAGTGTTGGGACAGACAGTCAGCACTCATTTGCTGACAACCTCCCGTGTGCAGGTACCTCTACAGGTTCTGGGAAAAAGAGAATGATACCTGATCACTGTCTGCAAGGAGCCAAGGGTCTAAGACAGGAAGACAGAGGTCTGTATCTACTTCTTTCCCTCTATGGCAGTGCTGGCCTCTTGATACCCGTCAGCTGTCAGCAGGCCAGGGGCCCAGCTCTATCAACTTCTGGCCTTCAATCCCCTGAGTTAAGGTCCTACTATGCCTCATAATTCAGGAATGTCAGCAACAACAGGAGACAGACTCAGAAGCTGTCTCTCACCTGTTCTTTAATACATCAAGGTGTCATATGTCTTAGCTTTGTTGTTGTCCCCAGTGTTTATGCTACCCCACAAAAAGTCAGAACAAACTGGTCTTCTGCATGTGATTTGCTGTTATCAGTTAATAATAATCCCAAACTCAGAGGCTTAATACAAAAATTTGTTATTGCTTATGAATCTATGAGTTAGTTGGTTGGTCTTATTGGTTCTAGATAGTTAGGCATCCATCACTCATGAGTATGTGGCCATTTGGTAACACTGTTGATTTTGGTTGGAGGGTTGGCTGGTGGTAGGCTGATCTGGGATTGCTTCGCTTGGACCACTGAGCTCTCCTCCATATGGCATTAGATCCTCTAGCAGGCTAGTCCAAGTTTAATCCAATAGTGGGGATGGCAGAGTTCCAAGAGAGGGAAGACAGAGTGGAAGTACACAAAGTCTCTTGAGTTAAGGCTTGGAATTAACAAAAGTCATTTCTGCTGCATTCTATTGGTCAGTGCAAGTCACAAGTCCAGTCCACATTAGAATGAGAGACTACAAGGTACAAGGCAAAAGAGCATGGATCCAAGGAATCTAATACTTGTGGCTATCAATGCCTTCAGTTTATCATGTTTGTTTATGTCGCTTTCTTACTCATGGTAGTTCCTCATACACTCCCTTCTATTTCTGCTCGGAATTCTTACTATCAGTAGAACAAATTAGTCATATCATTCACTTGTGGCAATTACTTCATATAGTAAAGACTATTATGATTAGTTCCAATTTTAGGATGGAGAAACTGAGTCATAGAGAGATTAAGTCACTTGCTCATTTACATTTATCTCTTCCAGGGACAGAGAAAGAATATGTGATACAGCATAAATTAAAGTACTTAGATGTACCTGGGAAAATATTATCATGGCTTATGGATCTTAAAGTATGTTCTTACTTAATGAAACAAATATGTTAAAACTTTCTTTTAATAGATCAAAACTGTTGACTAAGATCCATGATGGGGAGGTCAGGTCCCAAAACTATCAAGTAAGTGAATGACTCCTCCTGCCCAGCCTGCCCCAGTTCTTCTTGTGTGAATGAACAGCAAGGTCTAGAGTGCATACATGTTGTTTTGTGTTGTAGATTGCCATCACCATCACTGAGGCCCGCCAGCTGGTGGGTGAGAACATTGATCCAGTTGTGATCATTGAAGTCGGGGAAGAGAAGAAACAAAGCACAGTGAAGGAAGGAACCAACAGTCCATTTTACAATGAAGTAAGTCATGGAGGTGACCAACATCTTCACCACGCTCCCTCCGCTGTCATCTGTAGTAGTGGTAGCTAAATAGAAAAGCTGTGTCCCTCCTCCCTGCTTCCCACCACTCATCTAAGCCCTGGCAAGCTCTCTGAGCCTCCTTATAAACAACCCTCTAGAGAATCACCAAAAAGATGATGAAAAATTGTGGGGAGGAATTCCTACTGATTCTAAATTCATTGCCCTATTTTCAATATACCATTTTTCTTATTTCTCATATGCTCACCATCCATTATAAGCTGTGGTTTTATATTAAATAAATGTATTGAGTGCTGGTTATAAAGAAGATAAACGTCTTTTTCATGAAAGAGACACTAGAAATTTATTTATTAATTTTGAAATAGGCACGTTGCAATAGAAAGTAAAGCAGATGTATTTTTCTAAGGAGTGCAAAAATTATGATAATCAAAGAGAGGAAAATATCAAAGAGAGACAGAAGTCTCTAAATTTCATACACACTAAATTCTTTTTTAAATAAAAAATTACATAGTAAAAAATGGTAAAAGATTCAAAGAGTATAAAATGATAGATGACGAAAAACATATGTCCCTCTGATCTTTGATCCTTGAGCCCGAATCCCCCCAACCCATTCTCACCAGACATTTGTGTATCCTTCCAGAGGCATCCTAGACATATACAAGGTACAAACAAATACTGTAACCAAATGGTAGCATTCTATCCACACTGTCTTGGACCTTGATCTTTTCATAAAACAATGTATCTTAGAGATTAGTCTGTATCAATACATATAGTTCAAACTCATTTTCCTCTCATTGGTTTAGTTTCCCATTGCATTGATACACCATAATTTACTAAACCAGTCAATTCTCCCATTGATGGATATGAATTTTTTTCAGGTTTGGGCTACTACGTACAATAATATTAATACGGCATAACTGGGGCAAAGAATATGTGTATTAAAATTTTTGATATCACTAAGTTGACCTTCAAAGAGGTAACAACTTACACTCCAACTAATAGTGTACAAGAATGCTTGTTTCCCTATAGGCACTTAGACACTGTGAATTATCCAAAAATGCAGCAAACTCTTAATTATTTCCCTAATGGGAGTAATAATTGAAAAGGGAGCCCATAGGAAATGAAATCAACAGAAAATAACCAAATCCAAATCCCATTTGAGCTGTTAACTCCCTGCTTCGTTATCCATCATTCCTGCCTTTGAGGCTCTTACCGTGAGATTTTTCCTTCCCACCCTACCCTCATCTCCATAACAACTTTTAGCATGGGTGTGACGTGAAAAAAATATGTATGAAAAAGTTTTAAAACTGCAAAGCTCTACAGATTTGTTAAATGATATAATTAGTATTTTCTTTATGCATACAAGTCTTGGATCTAAATGGCACAGAACTGGGCCTGTGTACCATCAGTCGACACTCAAGTAAAAACACAGAAGTTGAACTGAAAACTTTTATTATAGCTTTTGACTCCAATTTTCAAGCCCAAGGCCCACCAGATATTGAAGGAACCTGTTAATAGGGGCTGGGGAATATTTTCCAGCCAGAAAAATGTATGTGGCTCAAAGGTCTAGGGAACCTGTGTGAGGTAATTGAGTTTGAAATGTGAAACTCAGCAGAAAGCAATAAACACTGGAACTAATTTATTGGTCCAAGGAACTCACAGCATTTCATCTATCAGAACGAGGTATTTAATGTGTTTTCCATATAAAAGAAATTCTGAACAACACAACTCTTTAAAAGTTTGAACATATATATTGAAAACTTCCTGAAACGTCATGGTATTTTCCCATTTTCTTAAACACAAGACATTGAATGTAATGTGGCCTGTCCTTAATCTCCAGGGACTGCCATTTTCAAGGTTTTTTATTAGGATGTATGATGGCATCTTTCGATTTCCACATTTTGGTTTTTCTGTGTTGCCCTTTAAAAGCAGGCTGTGAGCAGTTAGGTCTCCCTTTTCTGTTGCTGTCCTGTTCATCTCTAAAGTCTTTTCATTATTCCTCCACCTGGAAACTCAAAACAAACATTCCACAAAGGAACTTCCTGTTCCTGCCTCCCCCATCCCTACCAGTCCCCAAAAGACACAACCCACAACAAAACGCCACTCCGGTGTTCTACATCTTCGGAGAATATAGCCTCACATTTGGGAGTTACTGGGTAAAGTTCCCATAGGTGAAATATCTAGTACTTGAAGCCCTCATGTGATGACTTCTGGAGAACTGAGTCATGCTCTCAGGCTCAGCAGTAAACAGCTGTCTGAATCCAGGCATATCTTTTAAATCCTTTGGTCTTCAGCCACTTATCTGTAGGCTATAGAGACTGGCCTAGAGAGTTTCTTCAACTCAATTTCAATCACTTTCTTAAAATTAGAAGCCCTCCTTGTCTATAATTTCTTCTCATTCTCTTTCTGGTCATTCTTGAGAATGGCCACAAAGATGTTTGAAACTGAGACATGCCGAGAAAATTAGATTTTAAATAGATTCACCCCAAATTAAAAGCATGCTGAGATATGATTTTCACCCATCATTATTTATAGGTCAAAAAATCAAGAGAATTGATAGGGTTGGCAGGGATATGGAGAAATGGCCTTTTTGTATGCTGCCAATGCAAATGTAAAATGGCTTGGCCGCTTTAGAAAGAAATTTCATATTATCTACTAGATATTTACATGCCCATAAGCCATGACCTGATAATTGCACATTTTATGTCCGTTTTAAAGGAAAATTCATGTATATCCTGTGCAAAGATGGAGATGACAACATTTTTTTTTTCCATTTGAAAAAAATTGGAAAGAACTTAGGTGACCCTAAGTAGGGGATGACCTGTTGGTTGATGTTGCATCCTTGCCACTGAGGACCATGCAGCATTTGGTTAAAATGATAGAAATCTATGACTAGTCCAGTAATAAAGTTCTTAGATGCGAGCCTAGAATTTATGGTCAGAATGAACTTTCTGTTTTTTAGTACTTTGTCTTTGATTTCATTGGACCCCAACTGCATCTTTTTGACAAGATCATCAAAATCTCAGTAAGTATATCATTGGTGATGAAGTGGTGGTGGTGGTGGTGGGGGGGGTGATGGGAGAAATTCTAGGTATTAGGAACTCTCTAGAACAGCTCAGCCTGCTTAGAGGTGAATAGGTCTGGGAGGGTGAGTGTGAGATGGTGAGTTCAACACCAACAGGTAGAACATGAAATTACTAGTGTGGAAGAATTTGGGAAGGAAAATCTCCTCAAGGAAACCTGTGCTTTCTGAAAACAAGTTATAAGCTACTCTCAAACCATCATGAATTGAATTGTAGAGTTTACTAATGTGGGAATTTGCAGCATATGCTTCAAGTGCCATCTGACAGATTGCCACTTTGAGTTGATTTATTTCTTTTTATGAGATGAATTGTTAGTGTTTCTCTCTTGGGATGATATTCACACTAGTGATAATTAATCATACTGCTAACCCCCTCCTCATTGGTAATGAATAGAGAAGTAGAAAAAGGCATCAGGAAGGAACCAGATATATCAGTAATGCTGACCCGAAAATGTGATTTGGAGCAAGTGGTTGCCATTTGGCCACTTCATAGCTGCCTCTAAATGTAGACCTTAGGACCTGCTCATGGGGTGTTGTGTCCGCTGCATAGACCCTTCCTCAGCTCCACAGATGAACTCCGGTCTCCACAGATCATGTCTGAACAGTAAAGACAGAGAAGCTTCTTAGTCTAGCCAGACACTTTATCCAGGTGGCCCACCACATGGAGGACAGGAATGGGATTGGAGAGTGCCCATGCGAAAGTCCTAGCCCATAAGAGAGAGAATGGGGGCCAGAAAGGATTGATACCAACCTCAGATCACTCAGTTAAGGGACAGACAGACCGGTGGGTGACAGACTGCATATATCTCACCAGTCTGGGAAATCACTTCTTCTCCCATGAAGAGGTTAGCATGGTTCTGCATGCCTGAGAGAGGCCAAGTGAGTGGTAGAAGGGTAAGTGCCCTCCTCCTAGTGGTTCTGAAAGGACGGACTCCATACTTTATGTGCCAATACAAGACATGTGGAGAGTGAGGAAATGTTTTCCTCAGCAGTGACGCCAACTCTAATTAGAATTTTGAAGATGGCAAAACTTGTCTTGGAGACTTCCTTGCTTGTCCTTACCATCCACCTATCTCTAGAATATATATTACATTATATTTATTATATTATACTTATATATTTTACACTATATATGTACATAATAATATAGATATAACATATTATATATAGGCCCTGCATTAAGTCTTAGGTCATGGTGGAATTATTATATTCTCTTGATCAGGGGCACTTGAAGAATGTGACTCTTGAAGAATGAAAATTATCAAGAATCAAAATTCTTAAAAAAAAAGAGCCTTTATTTATTTATCTAAATTTTCTTAGAGAGAGGGAGAGCACAAGTGGGGAGGGGCAGGGAGAGAGGAAGAGAATCTTAAGTAGACAGCATGCTCTGGAGCCTATTGTGGAGCTCGATCTCACAACCCTGAGATCATGACCTGAGCTGAAACCAAGAGTCAGATGCTTGACTAAGGGAGCCACCCAGGTGTTCCAAGCCAGACATTCTTAATTTGAATTTCAGGCCTGATGACAAGTGGTACAGAGATATTTTGGGCCCTGGGGCATTGCCTAGGAATTTGTTACATTGCATGGCTCTGGCAACCACCTGTTTGGGAGATCAGCAGTATAGCTGGGTCCTGAGGAACTGTCTAGATTTCAGACAAACAATTAATAGCTAGATGTTTATACCATAGCATAGACAAGGGTCATGACTCTGTGGGACAGTGGATTTTCAGAACGAGGACCAAAGCTGGTATTGCTTTTTTACTTTCCCTAACTTGGAAGATGAGAATACTTTGGGCTCCCCAAATGACTCTTAGGGACAGAGATCAAAGATTTTAAAGGGAAAACTCCCTTTGGTGGGGAGTGTTTAATACAAGTTTTCTGGTAGTCCATGAGCTAAAAGTCAATGTGCCCAAAATAAATTCAGCATGAGAGAAGAAGGGGGCGGGTGCAGTAAGCAGATGCTATTGGGATAGCCAGGCCATAGCAGACCATGGTGGTGCCAAAGACCATCTTTCCTTGCCAGCGACCCCAGGCATGCAGGGCCCCCAGCACTCTGTGTGTGGAATTCCTCGAAGTCCCTATAATCCCATGTGTGCCCACAGCAGGGTACCTGGCACTCAGACTGGTGGATGGATTATTTGAGGAGGTCTCTTGTGTTATTTAAAGACCCATGTGGGCTCTTATGTCCCATTGTGCCCACAGGGACCCAGACACCTTTGACCTGAGAAGAGAGCCTGAGTTAGGCTTATGTTCTTGCTGGGATCTTTGGGAAGCCACGTTAGCAACTGCAATCATGGGGAGGTTTGGAGTGAGCTTTGTATGTGTGGCCTTAAATAACTCCTCCCCTTGAGCCAAGCTGTCCTTACTTGCCCTCAGTTCTCTTAACTCCCTTGAGAGGTTTGGGCAAGATAGTAAGTGTAGAAAGGGAGACTGGAAGAACTTCATTTCTTCATTTCCTGAAGTCAGTTGAATTTATTTTTGTTAGTTGCCTCCACCAAAGGGAGCTGTTTAGAAACCCCAAAAGTCTTCCATTCACCCATCATTTGATCAGTTAATCATTCATTAATTCATCAAATGTTTACTGAACACCTATTATCAACAAGGCCATGCATGGGGTGGGTAGAAGAAAGTAGGAAACTGTTTTTGACTCAAGGAACTCATAGATTGTCATAGAAGGAAGCCCAGAGACCCTCTAGTGTAATGCAGCTGGTACGGGAACCCCTGTCACCACCTCTATGACATGGGGTTTTTGGCGTACTGCTTGGTTATATCCAGTGATGGATGGTCACTATCTCTAGAAAAGCCCACTCATTGCTGGGAAGTTCTGTTATAAAACCTGTCCTTGTAGTGAGATGTGTCTCTCTTCCTGTGACTTGGGATCCACCTGCGGAACCTACTCCCTCTTGTACATGGTGGTGTTTCCAAGATTGGAAAATACTTCAGTTACAATCACTCCTCCTCCGTACCTCCAGTTTTCTCTTTACTGAGTTAAAGGTTAAACTACTCCTGCTCCTTCAGCAGTCTCCCATCGGTGTGCCTTCTGAACCTGGTGCCAAATCTGCTGCTTTCTTTTAGAACTTCCTCATCTTGATAGCCCTGCATTAAATTGTGTTACTGTCACCAGCCCGGCCCTCTGCTGCTGACTTCTGATCAGATAAAATATTGAGGATGACACTTCCTTTGTTCTGACTACTGTACATGTCCCAAACTTCTCAAAGCACTATGTGGTGGGTTCTCTGAGTAAGTTGTGAGCAGAGTATGGTGGAAGTTTAGGAGAGAAAAGGGACTTTCAGCTGAGGGGGATAAGGGAAAGCTGCTTGGAGGAGGCAACATTTGTTCTAGGCAGTGAAAGATGGGTAGAGTTTCAGTAGACAGAGATAGGTGTTAAAAGGTAGGCTGTACCAGAGCTCACTTTGATTTAAAAAGATACTTTTCAGAGAGTGAGATTTGTTAGGTGTCCTTCAATAGCTGAAAACCTGCTAGGAAGGAGAGGTCCAGGTGAGATGCTCTGGATGCCCTTTTCACTTGATGACCAAATGTCATTGTGCTCCAGAGAAGAGTGAAGGCCAGACGAGAGTCAAGGTCTAGAATCCTCACTGAGGTGTCATGAATCCATTTCACAGATTGATCTTCAAAGAGAAATCTATTGCAGCTAGACTCACTGCTCCATCTCTCCTTAGGTTTTTCACCACAAGCTGATAGGCAGCATACTGATCGGCTCCTTCAAAGTAGACCTGGGGACTGTGTACAACCAGCCTGGTAAGGAAACATTGCTTCCCGATCTCTCCCTCACTTACCTCCTAGTTTGTCACCCCTGATAGTCAACTCATTCGTGTGCCCATCCACTGACCCACTCACTCAATTACACAATTGGAGCCACCCTGGCCCTTTCGCACAACGTTTACAATCTAATGACTGCGTTCTCTTTCGTGTTTCCTTCCCCCAACAAACTCTGTCTGTAATTTAGAGCTGTGATGCTGTACAACACAGGCAGGAAAGGTGGCGTAGGAATTATACATATGGACTCCGGAGCCAGATAGCTTGGCTTCAAATTCCACCCTGCTCTTTCCTGGTTGTGCAACCTCGGGCAAATGACTTGACGATTCAGCTTCTTCATCAGAGAAAATGAAGATAAAATAGTACCTCCTTTCCAGGGTTGTTGGAAGATTAAGTTGATATATAAAGTGCTTCATATAGAACCTAGCTCAGAGTAATGGCTGTGGCATGCTATATAAGGTTTTGCTATGTAATTCTTATTATCTCTGATTTGCAGGGAAGTGAAACTCAGAGAAGGCAGGTAATTTGTCCAAGGTCAGGGGCTGATAAGTAAGAAGGCCGTCAACAGATCTAGATCTTCTTATGAAAGGTCCCTTCTCTTCAAAGCAATTCCAACTGGCACGAGGCCAGGGGGCCAGGCCCTGGGTATATCACAGTGCACTGGGTGGGGCTAATAAGGCCTGCTGCAGACTGTGGGGAACAGGAACCTTCCAACCCGCATGAAAGGCACAGTGGCCCCTCAGCTCCCTTACCACCTGCTAACACGTGGGACTGTGCATTCTGTATTGGCAGATCGAACAGCTTGTTTTTAAAGATAAGCCAGAGGTCTAGATTTTCTAAGAGCTTTTAAAGTTTGGACTGACAGTGCACACCAAACAAAAAGATGCATGAGCCCCATTTACAGCCTGTGAGAGAATATGTGAATTCTCTACTCCATTCATGTTCTCTTAGCCTGTCCAAGCTAAGAACCTGTCTAGGCAATTAGCACTGGGTGGAAGGCTTTCCAAATACCTGTGGCAGGTTGGAGAAGAGAGACAAGAGGGTGGGAAGAAAAAGAAATGGGGAAGGTGGGCAGGGAGACAACATGAGGCTGGGAATACCAGAGCCACCGCCTGGGGTGTTGGACAGGACTGGCTGCACCAGCTGAGTCCAGCTGCGCAGAGGATCTGAGCTGTCAGGACGCTTTTACAGGTCATCAGTTCTGTGACAAGTGGGCCCTACTCACAGACCCTGGTGACATCAGGACTGGCACGAAGGGGTACCTGAAGTGTGACATCAGCGTGACTGGGAAAGGCGATGTCTTGAAGACCAACCCCAAAACTCCCGATGCTGAGGAGCAAATAGAAAAGTGAGTCAAGGCCCATCCAGGGTCATGCAAGAGAAACGATATGTTCCAGGTTCCATCTCTCTTCCTCCCTCTCCCTCCCTTTCCTTGTGGGCACATGAGAACTGCCAAATTCATGGCTTGTCTACCTGGGGTTCTGCTCTATCTGAGGCACCAAGATGCATCTTATCCAAGGTGTCACTAGCCTTTGGGAGGTCAGCTTCTAGGACAAGGACAGCCTGTCTCCCTATAATAACCCCATATAGATAAGCTGTTCCTCAGCTTATCCTATTTATCTGAATTTGGCTGATTTTTCTTTGAAGGAATTATCATTTCAACCAGCAGTTTGTGAGATGGGAAGACTTAATGTCCCTTTTTAAAGTGAAGAATGGGACATGGTGTTTATTCTATAATTCAAGGACTTGAAGGAATTAGCATTCATTCTGTTCATACCCTTTGCTTCCATTTACACCACAAAGAAAACTCATTTTAGCCTTGAATCCTGATCTTTTCAGTTTTTTCTCCTACATCAGGGTCCTTTCTGTCTCTAAATTGCTTCTACATTTTCTCTCTTCTTCTAAGTGAGAGTTTTTGTTTGTTTGTTTTGTTTTTTGTTTTTTGTTCTCCCTCAAGGAACCTTTTGATCCCTCAAGGGTTTCCATCAGAGAGACCCTGGGCCAGATTCTATGTGAGACTCTACAAAGCAGAGGGGTTACCCAAAATGAACTCCAGCATCATGGCAAACGTCACAAAAGCATTTGTGGGTGACAATAAGGACCTCGTGGACCCCTTCGTGGAGGTGTCCTTTGCTGGGCAGGTGGTAAGGAATGTCATCACGACCAACAGCAAACCAGGGCCAAAACTCTGCTCTTTACCTAGGACATTTCTAATCAAATGAAATAAATTAAAATAAAAATTAGGAAGTGCCTTAAGAGAGAAAGCTTGTCACAAAATGTGTTGAGTCACATGGCAGGACAGTGGGTGTGGTGGTGACCCATTCACTGTCCACTTAAGATCATGGAGAGGGGCTATAGGGTATTGCTGATTTAGGACCCAGGCAGATAGACCTCCTTCCTTACCTCTGGCTAATTCTCTGAGCTGTTACTCAGTTCCCAGGCTCCATAACATCACTACCTGCCTCACAATCTGCTCCCCAGTCTCCGCGGGTAGTCCTTGTCCTGCATAAGCCTAGACATCTCTGTTCCCTGTTGTTCCCTGCTTAAGAGTCATTGAAAGTACCCGGGCCTGGGCACATGGTCACAGCTTAAACCTGGTTGGCTGGACTTTGAAGCTTTGGCTGACACACATGTTGTCTTTGCCCTCACAGTATATGCTACTCGAACTCCTCCTCTTGGCAGGGTGAACACTGGAGATTTTTTTACTTGGATCCCTTAAGTCATATAGGACATCATTTCCATTTTCTGACAAGGAAACTGAGGTCCAGAAGGGGGAAGTGATTTGCATGAGGTCCTAATTTTATAAGATACAAACTCAGGGTCTAACTATATCTGCTTCATTCCTGGAGATGCATGGAGTAATTCATATTCAAAACGGGCAGGTTGGCCTTTTCCCAGCGCCCCTGTGATTATGAGAACTTCCTGAGGGCAGGACCCATCAATTACTCCCTTTGTCCCTGAAGCCTGGCATGGTGTCTGGTGCAGAGTAGGATGTTAGTACACAGTATTCCTCCTTTATCTGTGCTTTTGCTTGACGTGGTTTCAGTTACTCATGGCCTACCATGGCCTGAAATTATTAAACGGGAAATTCCAGAAATAAACAATTGATGAATTTTAAATTGCACACTGTTCTAAATGGTGTGATGAAATCTCGTGTTATCCTGCTCCATCTTACCCAAATGTGAATCATCCCTTTATCCAGGAAGTCAGCCCTGACTATGGTTAGTCGCTTAGCCACCTGGGTTATTGGGTGCATTATGGCGCTATGGCAGTGTCTGTGTTCAAATCACCCTTATTTTACTTAATAATGTCCCTTAGATGCAGGAGGAGTGGTCCTGGCAATTCAGATACACCAAAGAGAAGCAGTGCTTTCTTTAAGTGAAAAGGTGAAAGTTCTCAGTAAGAAAGGGAAAGAAATTGTACACTGAGATTGCTAAGCTCTTTGGTAATATTTATTACAGTATTGTTTTAGTTTTTCTGTATTATTGTTGGTGATCTCTTACTGTGCCTTCTTCACAAATTATACTTTATCATAGGTATGTATGTATAGGAAAAAAAACGTAGTATATATAAGTTTCAGCATTATCCACAGGTTCAGGTATCCACTAAGGTCTTGGGATGCATTCCCTGTGGATAAGGGGGAGGGGCTACTGTAATGTTCCTGGGTGCAACAGATTACCATGGGTGTTGGGTGGAAGCAGGTTCATTATTTCTGGCAACTTTACTTTATATTTCCTGGTTTGAAGCGTTTTCTTCAGTCAATTCAGGGGGCCTCTTTCCTTTCTTTTGATGGCTTACACCTTGCTGGCTTTGTTTTTAGGGGCGAACCACAGTGCAGAAGAACTGTGCTGATCCTGTGTGGCACGAGCAGGTGGTCTTCAAGGAAATGTTCCCTCCTTTGTGTCGGAGGGTGAAAATCCAGGTGTGGGATGAAGGCAGCATGAATGATGTAGCTCTGGCCACCCATTTCATCGACCTGAAGAAAATCTCCAATGAACAGGATGGAGACAAAGGTAAAGTGTCATGGGTCTGACTTGGAAATGGGGTCACAAAACGATTGATCGGAAGCCCTCCTTTTCATAACGAAATGAGTGGAGCAGGCAGTGTGTTAGGCATTTCCGTGTTGTGTGTGGTTTGTGCTTTGGGTTGGTTCAGGGCAGTCGCTGAAGGCTGGCCGTGGGAGCCAAGAAGCTTGGTCCTGGTCCCAGGAGTTCCATGAGCATCACAGTGTGTCTTTGAGGTAGTCACTCCCCATCTTTGGGCCTTCAGGTTTCATAAAGGAAAAATGAAGAGTTTAGATTAGATCAGACATTGATAGACTATGGTCCATGGGCTACATCCAGCTGGCCAAATACGTGTGTATGGCTCACAAGCTAAGAATGGTTTTCACACTTTTAAATAGTCCAGAAGATATTGTGCCCCTAACTCACTGTTAGAAGCACATGACTGCTGCAGGAAGGTGCTTCTGGCTGCACACTCAGAGAGTCGGGGCGGGGAGGGATGGGGAGTCCCAGCGAATCCACTGGTCAGGAGAGAGAGCTTTACCCTTTCTCTACCAGCAAAACCTAACTTAGCAGGGGATAACTTTGTAAATATCCCAACAACCACCCCCTTCCTTAAAATCCCAAGTCAATCTTTCTCTGCACCACAAATTGGTGTTAATTGGTGAATGTATTTATGCATATATATGTGTATGTGTGTACATATGTGTGTACAAAGGGTTTGTTGAAGCAGAGAACAAGATTAATGTATTTTTATGCCTCTCACAGTGTGACACCACAGAAAGACCTCCATAAATACCTACTGTTTAAGTCTTCCTATTGTGGAAGGGTTTGCTACAAGATTGCTTTCCGCAGAACTCACACCACCTTCAGAATATCCCAGCTTGATGTAAATATGTTTCACTCCAGCTTTTCAGGAACATCTTGATGGTGTTCAAAGAAATGTATAAAATATTTTTGAAAATTAGACATCAGGAGCCATAAAATCTTTTTATCCCCTTTAACCTGGTATCTCTCCTTCTTAAAATTGACTCTCCTTTGGGACAGAATCTCTCTCTTTCTGCCTGACCCCTGTCCATGCCTCCTCAGCCTGTTATTTGTTCTTGCTGCATAAGGTAAATCTGCTTAGCACTTATAATGTAAATATTTACTTGTTTAATGTTGTTTCTGCTTCATTCTCCACTGGGCTCCGTGTTTAGTGTCTAGCTTAGTGTCCGGCACGTGTCAGGACTCTATGAACATGGGTTGAATGAAAGAACAGACAAGGATGCATGTTGGCACTGGTAGTATCATGACTGCTGTGAAAAAGTGTAAATGTGTACACGCAAGAAGGACTTGTCAGAAAGAAATACTGCAAATGTAGCAAAGTGGCAATTGTGGCTTTTCTGGGGATGGGATATTCTGTAAATATTTTCTCTTGTCTTTTCTGTATATTTTACATTTTAAATGAATGTGCACAATTTTCATAAAGCAAGAAATAATCAACTTGGAAACATTACTGGGCAACTAAAACGTGGGGCTTTTACAGGTTTTCTACCAACCTTCGGACCTGCCTGGATTAACCTGTACGGTTCACCCAGGAACCACAGTCTGATGGACGACTACCAGGAACTGAATGAAGGCTTTGGAGAAGGCGTGTCATTCAGGGGCAGAATCCTGGTGGAAATTGCTGTGGAGATCCTCTCAGGAGGGTCACAGGAATCTAAATTTTCCAAGGCACTCAAGGATCTCAAATTGTCTTCAAAGGACAAAGACTCCAAATCTTCCAAAGGCTCCAGTAAAGACAAGGGTGACAAAAATGATGATGGAAAATCCCAGCAGGTTTCAGACAAGACCAACTCAACAGAGGTAGAGGTGGAACCTTTCGATGTGCCCCCACAGGTAGGTCTGAACCCTGCTCCACAACTCCTGTGAGGTGAGCCCAGAGTGAAGTTAGCACCTGCCGTCCCAGCTCCCACAGGCTCCCAAAGGCATGCACAGGTTTCACTCTCCCTTCATAAAGTGTGTTGGCCCAGCCCTGCATTCTGGGCCAACCCACTGCCTCTTCCTGACACATCACAGCCATCTGCTCATGATCAATTCCTCCAGTGTTCCCCCAAAACATGGAATCCCATGAGAATCAAGGTGAAAGGGAAATAAAAGTGTTCTGGGATAGCTGGTGAAAGTGGAGGTGGTGGGGGTGGACTGAGCTCTATCTGTGGTCTAATTTTGTTGAACTTTGTTAGCCTAGCATATGCTCTGCATGTGAGGTAATGTGGGATGAGGGATGAAGAGGAGGAAGAGAGAGTGACAAGCTAAGATGAAATAGTTTGAGAAACCTGTTCTCCTGCCTAAGAAATCACAATTCAAAGAAGGCCTATTACTCAACATAAAACACATTAGCATTTTTCTAGCCTGGTTCTGTATGATGGGAAAGAGATCTTCGTCTCCAAGAGGAATACAAACTGTGAATATCCCCTAACTGTCTGTTTATTTGAGAGAAAGAGAAGCGGGGGGAACTGAGGAAGGGCAGAGACAGAGGGAGAGAGGATCCTAAGCAGGCTTCACATTCAGTGCCTGATGTGGGACTCCATCTAATGACCCTGAGATCATGGCCTGAGCTGAAATCAAGAGTTAGAAATTCAACTGACTGAGCCACCCAAGCACCACCCACCAACTTTTTAGAGTAGGAAGATTGCTTTTTAGTTAAGTAAATGAAGGGACTTGTGTTTCGTTAGCAGCAGAGGTGAGTGGATTCTAGTTCTCAATCTGGATGATTCTGTGTCTGTGAGTATGTTTCTCAGGTCAACCAGACAATCATTTTGAGTGGAGAAAGGAGGAGATGGTGGTCTGGGTCACTTTGGCCTTGGTAGAGCCACTCATTTTAACTGCTGGGATCTAATACATCTTAAGAAGCAGTGTGGGGAAGAGGTTGGAGCTCAGGGTTGGAAATCTTGAGGGTTGATTGTCTTCATGATTCTGATAGTAACACCTCTCCATGTTTTAGTTTACTCATCAACAAAATGGGGTAGTAATAGTCTCTTTGTCATGGGCGTCTCCTGGGTAAATGAGGGAATGCCTGTAAAATGATCAATAGGGTTCTTTGCATCTTTATGGTAGGCCAGTAGTACATTTGCTGTTACTGTGACCAGTGTTTATGATTTGTTCAGAGCTCGCCACCCTGTTTTTTGGACCTACTTTGGATATTTTGTGGATCTCCCCAGCTCTCCCCTATGACCTTGTATATTGGGAAATATTCTCTGGAAATGTGTATTGTCAGTTTCTTGTGGTTAGAAGACATTGCTTTGATGTGATTGTATTTATGTGTATTTTTTCAGAATATATGCCAGTTTTCGAAATGATATTTTTTGGACTTTCCAGGAACTGCGGGTACCTTAAGTAGCCACCTATGCTGATATCCAATTGTATCTGATTCTGTAGCAATCTTTACTACTGTTGAGACTGGCCATTCTTTTCTAGACAGGAATTACCAAGAAAGGCCTAATAGAAGATTTTCTTAATCCACATCAGTATCTTCAAGATATTTTGCTATGGCCATCTTAAAAAAAACTCTAGCAGAAAGCAATGGTAGCTTGGAATTTATGAAGAGTGTACATTTTTTACAAGTCCAAGAGCCCATCTTGGTTCTTGGGTAGAAGGTATTAGGAGAGGGAAAATTCAGGTCATATTCAAACCCTTATTTCTCCTTCCTCTCTTCTTCTTGGCTTCTTGTTTGTGGTCAGTTTGTTGCTGGGTTTATTAGTTATCTATTGCTGTATAACTATTACCCCCAAATTCAGCAACTTTTTTCTGTGGGTGAGAAATTTGGGAATACCTAGCTTGGTGGTTCTGGCTCAGAATTTTTCATGAGGTTTCAATCAAGATGTTGGTAGGGGCTGCAGTCATCTGACAGCTTGACTGGAACTGTGGGATCCACTTCCAAGATGGCACACTCATGGCTGTTAGGAGGAAGTTTTGGTTCCTCATGGACCCTTTGGAAGACCAAGTTCCACATGGACACTTCCCTAGGCTTCTTAGTATCTTCATGGCAGTTGGCATCCCCCTGAGTGGACTGGGTGATCCAAGAGAGAACAAGGCAGAAATGTCAATATCTTTTATGACCAGATCCACAGAAGTCACACACTGATATTTATGACACATTCTAATTGTTAGAAACAAGTCACTAAGCCCAGCCCACACTGAAAGGGGAGAGGAATTAGCCTTCCTCTTTTGAGTGTGGGGTGTCCAGGGATTTGTAGACTTATTTTCTACCTTCTCCAGAGCCTCTACAGCTTCAGACATGGCAATATTTCTTCTTGCAGAATCTTCTTTTTTAGCTCTCCAGGGTCCTGAGCTATCTCCCTTGCTGCAGCCATGCTCTCATTGCATACCTGGACAAATGAGATCCCATGACATTGGCTTTTCCAGCTCACCCTCATTACCACCATCAAAGGTTATTTCCCTATGCCAAGCTTTCACAGAGCATAACTAATCTAATAGATGTGTTCATTTTCAAATTCTGTGAACATGTACTGACTAGCTTCTTTTTATTTTTTTCTTCTAACTTTCTGAGTTGGGAAGAGATTTTTTTTGTTGTTGTTGTTAGTTTGTTTTTTATCTGGTGCGATAAAGTAAAGGAGTTTCTCTGCCTCTTTTCTCATCGTCAGTCCTTTTTGTTCCTTGGCTTGCAGCTGTTGTCTGTCTTTGAGGCTCACGTTTGCAGGAAGAGCTCTAGAGAATTTGGGAAGAAGGGGGTGGGGAGGAGAGGGGTGCGTAGGTTTTCAAGAAGCCGGAAGATGCAGGGAAAATAAAGGTGCTCTCGAGTGTGTCGTCTGCAGCCTTGTCAGGGAATATTTCTTTACATGGTTCTTCTTCCCCTCCCTCATGTGAGCTGGCTCTTCATCATTTTTTAATATCTCTTTGGGGACAGGGACATGAAAGTGAACAGCAGGTCAAAGTCAGGAATTCGGGGTTCTGGGGTGGTCTGGTCTGATAGGCTCCCTTCGTGGGCGGCTGCGCCCTTCGTGGGGGCAGGTGAGGCCAGTTCACAATTCTGGTCACATCGCAGGCCCCTGGGTGACAGCATCACACCTCCGTCCATCCATTTACATTTCAAACCAGCACCGCCTGCTCAGAAAAGCTCACAAGTGACTAGCTTCTTTTTTAAAGTTGGTTTTTTTTTTAATATATTTTTTATTTATTTGACAGAGAGAAATCACAACTAGGCAGAGAGGCAGGCAGAGAGAGAGGAGGAAGCAGGCTCCCTGCAGAGCAGAGAGCCCGATGCGGGGCTCGATCCCAGGACTCCGGGATCATGACCTGAGCCGAAGGCAGAGGCTTTAACCCACTGAGCCACCCAGGCGCCCCTAGCTTCTTTTTTAAAACATCATCCTCAATATTGGTAGGAATACAAATAGAGTTTGACTCCATGGAAATCATGACATAGAAGGGGAGGTAAGATATACAAAATAAATGTACAGGAAGTAAAAAGTGATACATGCAATAAGGAGCTACAGATAAAATGCTAATATTTTAGGGAGTAAATGAAGTATAATAATTAAAATGTTGGGCTCTCAAGTAAGAGAACTGGATTTTAGATGTGGCAGTTGTTACTTCCAGCCTCTGGAGAAACATTACCTCTGAATTCTTGGGCAAATGACTTAAGCTCCTTATGCTTATTTCCAATAATAATTTCAACTTCATGGGCTCACAGTGAGGATTTAATGAATTAATACATGCAAAGTGCTAAGAACAGAGCCTGGCAAGTACTCAGTAAATATTAGGCACTTTTAATAATTTTGGAGAGATATTTTAATCTTTTACAGACTGCATTGTCCTCATCTTTAAACAGATAAAATAAAAGCATCTCCCTCCTAGGGTGGTTATGAGAATTACATGAGATAATGTAGGTAAAGGTCTTAATACCACATCTGACACATAATAAGTACTCAGTAAACGTGACCATCATCATTTCTCAAACTCAGGAAATCAAGGTATGCTTCCAAAAGAAAGCCATTTGAGTTAGACCTGAAGGATGGACAAGAGTAAGAGATGAATTCTACCTGTTGAAATACTTGCCATGACTACCATTCTTGTGGTAATTTTTTTTTTATTTCTTTATTTACAGCATAACAGTGTTCATTGTTTTGGCATCACACCCAGTGCTCCATGCAGTACGTGCCCTCCCTATTACCCACCACCTGGTTCCTCAAACTCCCACCCCCCTGCCCCTTCAAAACCCTCAGGTTGTTTTTTCAGAGTCCATAGTCTCTCATGGTTCATCTCCCCTTCTAGTTTCCCTCAACTCCCTCTCCCCTCCATCTCCCCATGTCCTCCATGTTATTTGTTATGCTCCACAAATAAGTGAGACCTTATGATACTTGACTCTCTCTGCTTGACTTATTTCGCTCAGCATAATCTCTTCCAGTCCCGTCCATGT
Source organism: Meles meles (assembly GCF_922984935.1). Taxonomy (NCBI): domain Eukaryota; kingdom Metazoa; phylum Chordata; class Mammalia; order Carnivora; family Mustelidae; genus Meles; species Meles meles. The sequence continues at coordinate 16,646,093 of NC_060066.1, read as the reverse complement.
TGCTACAAAAGTTGTGTATTCATCCTTTCTGATGGAGGCATAATACTCCATTGTGTATATGGACCATCTTCCTTATTTTTATGTGTAGGCTTTATACAAGGTGCTCCATGTGGATGATCTCATTATTTCCCCCTGTAAGCCTTATGACAATGTTTTTTTCACAGAGAGAGAAAGTGACAACCAGAGAGTGGACATGACTTGCCTAAAGTCAACTAGCTAGTAAGTAGCAGAGTTGGGATTTGAAGAAAAATTTATGTGGCTATGAAGTTTGCCGTCTCTCTTCCAGGCTACATGGCCTGTATTCCCATCAGGTCTTCAAATGCTTTTTAACCTCCTCCCAGAGAGTAAACTTGATCCCAGAAAGGCAAGATAAGTGGATTATTTACAGCCAATACGTAGAGTAGGAGCAGGTGGGACGGCTGTGTGCTCTGTGACTAAGATCCAGAACTGGGTCCCCACCCTTCCCAACATTTTCTGGTCAATAGAAACATTTCCTGCTGATGCCAACGGCAAGGAGGCTCCTGTGTGAAGGAAAGCTCACCTTTCTGAGACCTGTTGGCTCTTGAAGTGACTAAGGGTTCTTGATTGAATGGGGTTCTTCAGCTCTAAATTTGCAACTGTTTATTTTCTTAGATGAACCTTATTGCTTTTTCCATGGAATTTAATCAATCCAACTGTGAAACCAGGAAGCACAGACTGTATGGCCGTTCATTCAGCCTCTTTGTTCAGAAATAGGATGCTATGTCAGTGTCTCAGCTATATCTGCTCCCTGAACTATCAACCTGTTCCACATCAATAGGAGTCACCTACAAACAGTTGTGGTTGCGTTGGGATGGTTCCTGTCTTGTGACCTGTCATGGTCCTGTCTTCCACAGTATAGGATTCCTTGAGAGGGAAGACTTGGCGGAGCCCAAGCCTGAAATCTTGGCTGACTTTAACTTGCTATGTGACCTGCAGAAGCCCCTTAGTCTCTCTGAGCTTTAGTTTATTCAGGTAGAAGGAAGATGGAGCAGATGAACCCCAAGGCTCTTTTCAGTGTAAAAGCAGGTGTGATCCTGGGACCCTCCACATGCTTATAGCTTGTCCTGGATGCACTGGGTGGGCTGATGCTCATGCAAGTGACTCGCCCTTCTGTCTCTTTTATCCAGGCTTGTGTTATTTTAGGAAGTAAGGTCTGTCTTTGAGCAGCACCAAGGTGTTGGGTTAACACATGGTAGAGTTCAAAGAGCTCTTGTCTGTGGTCAGAATACTTGGGAAATTTAATAACCTCAACCTTAAGTTTAGTTTCCTCAGCTTCCTCACCTGTAAAATGGTAATGATCCAGATTTCAACCTCTTGGGGTTGTTGAGGAACAAACACAATGTATGCGACCATCCTGTATAATTCATAAAACAATGTAAGGGTTTGATCCTATGATCCTATGTTTTCTAAATGGTTGCTCACTTGAAAGTGATTCCAAACCTGTGTTTTACCAATAGTACTATAGAAGATACACATGCCAATCTTTGTCTTTAAAATAAAAAATAAAGCAGATTTTAATTGCAAGGTAGAAGCTCAGAAGGTTGAGATTACATCATTCTAGATAGATGGCTCAATTTTGATTTGTAATTTGTAGGTCCTGGTTCCTGCCTGCCTAATGAGTGGGGAAATGATGTTCCCTTTCAGGCTGACACTGAAATTCAAATACTTAACAAATCACTCCAGACTAGTTAACATCACTAATTCAGCTTCCTGGTAATAAAAAAAAAAAAATTAGAGTCAGACCTGTCTAAATATTTCTTTCTTTCTATAGATTATACCAGAAAAATGTGAGGAATTTTTACTTTTTGGAGCATTTTTTGAAGCTACCATGATTGACCGGAAGATTGGAGACAAACCCATTAGCTTTGAAGTCTCTATCGGTAAGTGCAAACAAGCACAGTGCTTGGCACACGGCACTGGCTTTATGCGTGTTTCTTGAGTGAATGCGTTATTGTCTTACATAGAAATAGTAACATTCTGGCAGAGGTTTGCACCTCAGAAAGAAATGAATAGTTCTTTGTTTACTCTAGTGTCAATATGAAGGGGTAATTTATTTTCATACTAAAAAAAGATTAAGAGTATAGTTTGGATTTAGAAAGACTTGGATTACTAATCCTAGTTTCATTACTCCCAGGCTCTTGCCTTCTCTGGGTCTTAGTTTCTTTAACTATGTACTAGGCATAGCAATAACTCTTCATAAAGCTATTGCAAGAGTGTAATGAGTTAATCCATGAGAAGTTCTGTGCACATTGAGGGTGCTGTTATTGTAACTCCCGATGATCTTCCTGTGCTGATGTACAGCTGGGAAAATCTTTCCAGGAAAGAGCATTCCATCAGAGAAGGTCTTGATTCCCACCAGGAGGGTATCCTTCCAAGGAGCAGAAGCAAGTGGAGATGGAATCCAATTAGTCTGTGACTTAAGTAGTTTTTACAAAAGAGAACATAAGATGGATGTAGAATGATGACTCACCATCATTGTTAATCTTATTTCTTTGGTCTGACCATCACACTTCCTACCTTCATACTGAGATCTTATTTCTCTGTCCTGGGAGGATATGACTTTGGATCTTTATGCCACATAGCCTGATTCTGCTTTTTGACATCTGACCTCTCTCCCCTTGCTACCATCTCTATAGGTAATTTTGGGAACCTGCTTGATGGAGGGTCCCATCATGGGAGTAAGAAAAAGTCAGCTGAATCAGCTGAAGAAGACAGCCTTCCACTCCTGCATGAAGGAGAAGGGGACACAGCCCACAATGTTGCCTTCCCTATGGTCTCCACCACTCACCCAGAGAAGCCACTTGTGACAGAAGGGAACAGGTAGGAGGCACAGTAGGGGAGAACAGCCAGGGTTCCGACAATAGGAGTCTGACCTGTTCCTGGGACTGTTTGAAAGTTCTTCCCTAAAACCAGAAACATCATTTTTTAATCTTAGTTATGGGAGAAAGGCACGAACAGGGACATCATGGTCATTGCCACTTTACTGAATCTTTTTTTTTTTAACTTTAAAAAAAATTTATTTTATTTTTTCAGTGTTCCAAGACTCATTGTTTATGCACCACATCCAGTGCTCCATGTAATACATGCCCTCCTTAATACCCACCACCAGGCTCACCCAACCTCCCACCCCACTCCCTTCCAAAACCCTCAGTTTGTTTCTCAGAGTTCACAGTGTCTCATAGTTCATCTCCCGCTCTGATTTCCCCCAGTTTCCCCCAATTCACTTTTCCTTTCCTTCTCCTAATGTCCTCCATGTTATTCTTTATGCTCCACAAGTAAGTGAAACCGTATGATAATTGACTTTCTCTGCTTGACTTATTTCACTCAGCATAATCTCCTCCAGTCCCGTCCATGTTGCTACAAAAGTTGGGTATTCATCCTTTCTGATGGAGGCATAATACTCCATTGTACATATGGACCATATCTTCTTTATCCATTCATCTGTTGAAGGGCATCTTGGCTCTTTCCAAAGTTTGGCAATTGTGGCCATTGCTGCTATGAACATTGGGGTACAGATGGCCCTTCTTTTCAGTACAGCTGTATCTTTGGGGTAAATACTCAGTAGTGCAATT